>NC_137156.1:101234676-103634676 GCF_951394435.1 Stenella coeruleoalba | reverse complement strand
GCAACAAAGAGTTGCCCCTGCTCACCGCAACTAGAGAAAGCCCGCACAGCAATGAAGACCCAATGCAGCCAAAATACAAAAAAAAAACTTTTGAGTTAATTCCATCTATACAAAGATTTCCCAGGTGTCTTCTTTGCTTAAAATAAAGTAAAGGTCCTCCTGCAGACAAATCCTATCCCTGCAACTTATTATCACCCCATGATTTTTTTTTTTTTTTTTTTTTTTGCGGTATGCGGGCCTCTCACCGTTGTGGCCTCTCCCGTTGCGGAGCACAGGCTCCGGACGCGCAGGCTCAGCGGCCATGGCTCACGGGCCCAGCCGCTCCGCGGCATGTGGGATCTTCCCGGACCGGGGCATGAACCCGTCTCCCCTGCATCGTCAGGCGGACTCTCCACTGCGCCACCAGGGAAGCCCACACCCCATGATTTTAAGCAAGTTGGGTCACTTCTCTGAGGCTGTTTACTTTTTTTTTTTTCAAAGGTGTTTGGCTGATGGGACCATCATTTCTTTTTTGTTTTTTTAACTTTATTGGAGTATAATTGCTTTCTGCTTTGTAACAAAGTGAATCAGCTATAAAAATATGGAATGCCTCACAAATATGTGTGTCATCCTCGCGCAGGGGCAATGCTAATCTTCTCTGTATCGTTCCAATTTTAGTATCTGTGCTGCCGAGGCGAGTGCTGAGTCTGTTTTCTTCATTCATGAAATGAGGATGCTAATAACAGTTGTGACACTTGAGAGAGATGGATACTGTGCCAGACATTTAAGTGCTCGATAAATGATAATGATAGGGATTATTATTACTGAAATAAGTGGCAAGGGGTCCTTTTTCACTCTAGTGCCCTAATAATGCTCAAAATCTTCCTTTAGTAGCCTGCAGTATTCCAGCTCCACCCTCAACAGGTCTCTGTGCTGGCCGTGCAGCCTACTGAGGGGCCGTCCTTGTGCTGGGGTCACCCTGTCCTCATGCATTTGGAGTCTAAGGACCGTCTCTTTCTACTCTCTTCGCTTCCCCTCCTTGCAAACACACACAATGGCCCAGTGCACATTCACACAGCCTGCACTTCTGCGTGGGGAGGGACTCTTAAAATATTGCCTAGGGTGTGTTCTTCCTTGGGAACTAAAGGTGAACCCGTCAGACTGCTGGACCCTCTGGCTAATGCTGACCCTAATTTAATTTGAGTTGCAAAGATTTAAGAATGTTGGCCTCAGTTAAAATCTGCGCTAAATTTTCATTGTGGAAATGCTTGTTTTTGAAAACCATGTCATCACAGATACCATGAGTAATCTGAATTTAGATGAAAATGATTTCTGGAATTATGGCAAACTAGCAAGGGGTGTATTAGTCAGCTATTGGATGGTTTTTCCTGGAAAACTATATATTTCCTTCTTCAAAATGCAGAAAAAGATATGCCTAGATCGTTTGCTTAAAGTGGTTCTATTGCTCATGCAGTTACGTGTGCACTTTACCAGCTTCCCCACGCTGCAGTTGGCTCTTCTGGCGGGTAACTTTCTGGAAAGCTTAAAATAATTTGAAGAGTCTATATGAGCCTTATGAATAAATGAGGCCCTTACTAAAAACCCAGGTATTTAAAATGGGCTGGTTTCCATTTTGACTTTTTTCTGAGAGTTTTCTCGGGTAGCCCTTTCTCAGGAGAGCAGGAAGGAGTGGGGCTGTGTCTTGATGACAGAACCCTTTGAAATCCTCTGGTAGGAGACCGAGGAGAAGGGTGCTGCTCAAGGTCATGCATTTTAAGATGCTTTGTGTTTCAAGGAAGATCTTTTGTCATTTGTACCATGAGAGCTCATTATGAGACAAACTACTTTAATCCAAAATATATCTTAATCTTCTAAAACAAGTTCTTTAAAAAGATAGTCCAAAAAATTTTAGGTTAATATATCCTATTGCTATGAGAAAACGTTAACTCCTCGTTTTGAAGGCTTTCAATCCTACTTTTATGAAGAATCAAGTAGGAAACGAATTAGATGCAGACTCTTACTAGTAAAGTTTTGAGAAACATAGAACCTTCTGGGCTCCACCTCATCAAACCCAATTTTGAGCTCTTGTTGATGCTCTGTTATGAAAATACCGATTTGAATATGGTACCGGGGTTCTCTCTTTGAAAAATGTTTCTGTGAGATAAAACTTCAGCTCTCATAGTATTAGTTACACTTTTGAATATATTATGCTTGCTTCTGAAATGACAATGTACATTCGTAAATATACTTGGCGTTTCCATCAAGTGTGGGTTTTGTTTTTTTTTTTTTTAAATTTTATTTATTTATTTTTGGCTGTGTTGGGTCTTCGTTTTTGGACGTGGGCTTTCTCTAGTTGCGGCGAGCGGGGGCCACTCTTCATCGCGGTGCGCGGGCCCCTCACTGTTGTGGTCTCTCTTGTTGCGGAGCACAGGCTCCAGACGCGCAGGCTCAGTAGTTGTGGCTCACGGGCCTAGTTGCTCCGCGGCATGTGGGATCTTCCTAGACCAGGGCTCGAACCCGTGTCCCCTGCATTGGCAGGCAGATTCTCAACCACTGTACCACCAGGGAAGCCCAAGTGTGGGTTTTTTTAAAAAACCTTTTTTTTTTTTAATTTCATTTAATTTTATTTTTTAAAAAATAAATCTATGGGCTTCTCTGGTGGCGCAGCGGTCGAGAGTCCGCCTGCCGATGCAGGGGACACGGGTTCGTGCCCCGGTCCGGGAAGATCCCACGTGACGCGGAGCGGCGGGGCCCGTGAGCCATGGCCGCTGAGCCTGCGCGTCTGGAGCCTGTGCTCTGCAACGGGAGAGGCCACAACAGTGAGAGGCCCGCGTACCGCAAAAATAAATAAATAAATAAATAAAAAATAAAAATTTATTTATTTTTGGCTGCATTGGGTCTTTGTTTCTGCGCGCAGGCTTTCTCTAGTTGCGGTGAGCGGGGGCTACTCTTCGTTGCGGTGCGTAGGCTTCTCATTGTGGTGGCTTCTCTTGTTGCAGAGCACGGGCTCTAGGCACGCGGGCTTCAGTAGTTGTGGCTCACGGGCTCTAGAGCACAGGCTCGGTAGTAGTGGTACACGGGTTTAGTCGCTCCACGGCATGTGGGATCCTCCCGGACCAGGGATCGAACCTGTATCCCCTGCATTGGCAGGCGGATTCTTAACCACTGTGCCACCAGGGAAGCCCCCCCATCAATTGTTTTAAAAAAGTCAAATTGTATTCAGAAGTTGCTTTAGTTTGACAGGTCAGGCGAAGTCAAATATAGAAAGTGAGCACCGGAATCTATTTGTGGAAACATTTAGACCTTTCTCAGGCTGGCCCCAGCCGGCCTCTGCAGCCACATCCCTCCCAGCCCCAGCCTTGGGCTCTGAGGGTCATTCCTGAACAAGCCTCCCTTCTGCACTTTGTTTACGCTCTTCCCTCTGCTTTTCAGCCTCTGCCTCTGGACAACGCATCCTTCAGGGTCTGGCAGAAACGCCATCTCCTCGAGGTGGTTTGTGTGAATTAGTGGCACTGTTCTTGGCAAGGCTGCTCTGCCTCTGCCCGTGGCCCTCCCCATGCTCCTGGGACCATCGAGGGGCAGACACCCTGCCTCCCTCTTGTCTGTGTCTCTTCTGACAGCTGCCAGGCCTGCTCCATGTGATGGATGCTTACAAACGTCAGGTGACTGAATTGACCTTTCTATCCTGCTCTTCCATCAGGGCAAAAGCCTCAAAAATCATCAGAGTTACAGGCCTTGTGGAGAATGTTTTAAAGCAGGGAGTTTTCACCTCCCTGTCCGAGGAGCCAGCTAATAGCAAGTCTCCCCACGCGGCTACGGGTGTTGTTTTCTCCATCGGACAGCACTCTGCCCCCGCGCACCACGAGGGGGGTTACACAGAGGGTTCCAGTTACTGCAGTAAATGCGTGTCAGAGATCAGTCTAGAGGTGAATTATGCTGTGAGATACAAGGACCAAGTTTCATCATGGTTAAGGTTTTTCCTTTTTCTTTCTTTTGATAAATTTCTGGAGACTTCCCTGGTGGCGCAGTGGTGAAGATTCTGCGCTCCCAATGCAGGAGGCCCAGGTTGGATCCCTGGTCAGGGAACTAGATCCCACATGCTGCACCTAAGAGTTCACATGCCACAGCTAAGGAGCCCGCCGGCCGCAACTATTACTCTGTGCAACCAAATAAATAAATAAATATTAAAAAATAAATACATAAAATTCCAAACAGTTTTTTAATAAATATAAGTTTGCCTCAGATCACCCAGGCTGTTCATTAAAATGGCAGATTCCTGGCCCTCACCCTTGGCCAATTCTGGGCTAGTGGGTCTGAAGTGGGACCTGGGGATCTGAGCTGTGGGAAGCGTCAGGCGATTCTGGTGGGAATGCCCACAGGACTGCACGTTGAGAAACACTGATACTGTGAGGAAAGGAAGAGGTGACGTCATGTTAATGGAGGTTTTATACGCTCAAAATATTGACTAAGCCTGTGTATGGAACATAATCGGGCCCTGAGCTGGCTTTTAGGAGAGACCCAGAGATGAATGAGGGAAGGTGTCTTCCCTTGGACAGCACGTGTGTTCCAGGAAGCTAGGTCAGGCCATTGGTCAGAGCATCCTGCACTCACAGGTCATCAGAGCAGGCTGTTGGGTACATTCTGAACTCATTCCAAGAGCGTTCTGGGCTTAGAGACATACTTCTTAAGCTCAGGTTGAACAAGGAAAGAAATGTACTTTTTCAACGGCCAAAGAAGTTCTCCAGGGAATGCCAGTGTCTGTTTATTCTGAGAAAAGACTTGGATTTGAACTGCACCAAATGACTCACCATGTTTTTGATGTCAGTGTCCATGAAATGTATCTGCAGTTCATCCTATGAAGGAGCTTCACCTTGATTATCTGGCACCCTCAGTGGGGAACCCAGAACTAAGTACTCTCAGAGGCCAAAGTTTGCCTATGGCTCTCAAATCACAACTTAGCTTTAGTCATTTTCATCACTGACATCCTACAAATTCACAAAGAGTGGACAGTTCCACATTTCATTGTGACAATTAGTGAGAAATTGCACTCTATTCGATCAATGTATAATTACAATGCTGTATTATAATGGTTTCATATTTGTCTTTGATTTCTCAGTAGACTGTGTCTTATGGAAGAAAAAACACCTTAAACTTGTTATTCTCTAACACGTAGTACGGATATGAAGTGGATAGCCAAAGTATGCTTACAGATTGCTTAAAACTAACTAGAAGTTTAAAGTGTTTTTGATGCTGAAATGAGAGAATGTTCGGAAGCTTCTACAGTGTGAAAACCCCTGATGGACAGAGATAATAATGTTACTGAGAATAGATGAGAAATGTCTTGGGAGGATGTTGTCCAGGCCTCTGACTTGTTGTTTATGTTTGCAGAAAAGCTTAAGAGAACACAGCCAAGGCCCTTTGCTACTACATGTTTTATGCTTTGCTTTTATGAAAAGAGGTAAATTGCTAAAAGCCACACCGATAGCAAGAATTTTCTTCAACAGGGCTTCCCTGGTGGCGCAGTGGTTGGGAGTCCGCCTGCTGATGCAGGGGACACGGGTTCGTGCCCCGGTCCGGGAGGATCCCACATGCCGCAGAGCGGCTGGGCCCGTGAGCCATGGCCGCTGAGCCTGCGCATCCGGAGTCTGTGCTCCGCAGCGGGAGAGGCCACAACAGTGAGAGGCCCGTGTACCGCAAAAAAAAAAAAAAAAAATTTTGTTCAACAAAGCAAATCTTAGGTATGTCTTCATGTAGCCTAGTGTATAGAACCATCTATGTCCATAGCATATTGTGAAAACAGATTGTATTGTTACTTCTGAATCCTTAAGAAAATGTTAAATCTGAAATCGTCAATTCACTACGGCGGGGAATAACGTAATATATGTTTTAAAACAGTATGAAGACTTGAAATGGAAAAACTTTGATGTTTTGAAGAAGATATCAATTATTTTAAAATCCTGTCATTTTGAGTAAAATGTATTATCTTCAACTACTTTATCCATTTATACATGTGATCATTTTTTTTAATTACTCCCTTCCTTTACCTGTTCTTGGGTAAATATAGAAATGAGCACAAATTATCACTTTCTGTAAATCATTTTATTTACACAAAAGATAAACATATCAAAGACTTATTAAGATCTTCTTTTTTTTTTTTTTGGCCGTGCCATGCAGCTTGTGGGATCTTAGTTCCCCGACCTGGGATCAAACCTGGGCCCCGGTAGTGAAAGCACCAGAGTCCTAATCACTGGACTGCCAGGGAAGTCTCAAGACCTTTTTTCTATAGTAGTTATTCAGCACATACTGTCAAGCCTCCTTTAGAAGAAACTCAGGGAACAGAATGATGCATACTTCGCCTTCATACTTTACATCTTGTGTGTCTACATTTCCAAGGTGTGGAATATATTTGATTAATGGTTCTTTGCAGGGTCACTTGAGAGAAGTACTAGTATAAACTTGGCCTGTGTCCTGTTAGGTTATGTCCAGCCCAAGTTAAGGGAGGTTAGTGATGGTTCAGGCGGGCAGACCTGGGGGGAAAATGAGCCCAACAACAGACAGCAACAATTTCTCTCCATATCTGGACTGAGAGTCCTATATCCTTAAGAAGGTAATATTTATTATCTGACAGGAAGTGAGTTTTCAGCTGTTTGGACTCAGCGCTTGACACATTCTGGAAAGCTAGTCATCACTTTTTGTTTTGACAAAGAGCATAAGAAGAAAAAAAAAGTACCCGGGATGCAGGTGAGAAGCTGGTCCATTCACGCGCTCAGTTATTTTTTCTTGACTGTCTGCCCCGGCTGAAAAGCATGGGGCATACAGATGTGAATTAGACATTCTTCTGCCCTCCAGTGACTTACAGCCTAATCAAATAGGGAAACGCGCACAGAGATAAGTAAGAGCAGCACTATTTATAGGAATCTTGATCTCTGTTCAGAGGGCAGCAGAGGCTCGAGGAGGGAATGGCCGCTTGCAAAGATACGAAGGCTTTCCTAGGGGTGGCTACTGAGCTGAGCCTTGAAAGAGGAGTTTGTCACGTTGGGGAGGAGAGGCCAGTCCAGGCAGAGACCAGCCTAAGCGAAGTCCTGGAGATGAATAACCTCACTGCTTGGGGAACTGCAGGCAGCTGGGAGAGCCTGGAGCACAGGGTGCTGGGGATGCAGGGCGGGGGGCGATGGGAGGGGAAGGAAGGTGAGCACGGCACAGTGCGGTGTCCGGTCGTCCAAGCTCTGTACACCTACGGGGGAGGGACAGGCCTGAGATGTCTGAGGGGTCCTGTCGGCAGAACTGGGTGACGAGCAGGCGTGGGGACAGTGACATTAGTCTGAACTTGTGGCATCTGCACTCGGGCTCCCAACCACGACCCCGGGCTCTCCCTCCCCCACTGTGGGCTCAGCTTTTGGACCTGCAGGACAGGCTGGGGAAGTGGGATTGGCAAGAAAGAAGGGAAAGATGAGCCCAGGATTGGAAAGAACTGACGGGCGAGGCGCGTTGAAATCCGAGGCCCAGGGCTGGGCCGGACGGAAGCCCAGGGGTCATCCGGAATCAGCCACAGATGGGACAGTGATTCTGTAATTGCAGCTTATTTGGCACCCAAGGCTCAGTGCCAGAACTTTCTGGTCAATTGTCTACATTTCCTCTTGGAAATGATAAGATATTTCAAGCACTTGAGTTTCCCTCCAAAACCAAGCAAATCCAGGCTCTAGCCAGTGCAACTTGGTCTGCCCTTTCAGCTCTTTTATTTGATTTTCCTGGTCGTCTGTTTTGAGGAGCGAACAGAATGCAGATGGACGTTTTCTTAGCAAGAAAAGGCTGGCGAAGGGCAGGGAGGGGTTAGTGGGTGAAAAGGGTGTGCGCACACGAGAGAGCACCACCACCCGTGTCCTGTGAGCCCAACACACTTAGACAGGCCTATGGCGTGACCCGGAAGTTTGTAAAAGGCAGATGAGCCTACTTTCCACCCTGTCCTGCAGGGCTTTTTTTCTGAAAATACCCAAGAGAGCCCTAAGAAGGGACAAGAAGCTAGATCATGTCTTCTAGCACTTTAGGCTCCAAATCTGGAGCTCCGAAATGAGTGAAGAAGAAAACCAGAGAGCAGACAACCAGGGTGAGAAGGACATTGTCGTGAGCATTATATTAGCGTGACTGTCTCCTATGCTGCCACCTGACAGCTCCTACCCGTCTCGAATGTTTGACCAGTGCACTACTCTGATCCATCGTGTCAGCGAAACTTTCTCCCCACCTGAAGGCTCAGCTTATTTCTCAGCCCTTCAGCCTCTGACTTGCTCTATCCAACCTCAAAGTAAACATTTAAGAGAGCTTCGCCCCTACAGCCATCAATCATAGATGCAGCGGACAATTAAACTGAGATCACGCAAACCTAAGACCAGAGGCTTCAGTGAGCCCTGCTTCACTTACACAATGTTCTGGAACACGAGAGAGGAAGAATGACCATCACACGGAGTGCATGGGAAGAACTAAAAGGAAATTCCCATCATAGTACTTGGGAATAGTTTACAGCGCATGTCCATCCTCCTCACCCTCCTCCACCTTTACATAGTTACCTATAAGTTAACCTTTGCAATTTGAAATTGCAATTATTATCCGAAACTTACAGATGAGAAAACTGAGACTTAGAGAAATTATACTGACCAAAGTCGTCCAGCTGTAAGTGGTGACACAGGCATATGAACCATGCTCTGTTTCCGAAAGCCCACATGCTTTTTCCCTGGCCCACGGGAGCCTTCAACAGTGAATATATTATTAAAGCTTGTTGAGCCGTGCAAGCAACTTTGGGAGCTGGTGAGAACTGCTCCAGACTCACCCTCCCCTTTGGGGTGCAGCCTGCCACCTGAAGGCAGGACTGCAGGCAGAAGGACGTCAGGAACCAGCCCCGCTGTGTTCAAGGCCCCATGGACAGCAAGTCCTAGAGGATGTCAGGGAAGGACCACGCCCCCGCCCTCTGCCAGTGCCCGGCCAGGCTTGGTGTGGGGAGACGGTTCCTCCCACGCCCTGCAGAGGGAAAGATTCTATGACCACCAAACACAAAGAGAGCAGGTCTTCATCTTGGTAGAAATAAAAGAGGAGAGAGAGGCATCTTCTTCTATAATCCACACCCCCTGACCCCACCAAAAAAACCTAAAGTATGTATTTTGCACTGGAGGTCCACTGGGGTATGACTTGCAAAGATAACTTCTATTTGCCTGTTTTTGAATAAAGGAAAGTCAGGCGCAGAGGTACTGATGGCATGTAAATTAAAGATATGAAGTATCTCATTGAAATTCTAAAGATGTGCTGATCCTACCCCAGGATCAAAAGAGTTCTCTTGTCGTGCTGGTGCTGACTTATTAATAAAGACCATGCTTTTATTTGATTATTTATCTAATCAGCATTCACTTTCAGTTTAAGCTCATTAAGTCGCTGGTAACAGAGTGGTGCTGAGAGTGTACTTGGTGGAAGAATTACATCCAAGTGAGACAGAGAGTGTATTCAGGGGCGGGCGGTCAGAAACAAAGGCAGAGCCTGCAAGCCCGTGTCACCCGAGTGGAGCCTGTGAACTGTCTGACAACCAAACAGAAAGGGTACCTGTGTAGAAGTTTAGTTTTGTAGCGTAAAGGCTGAACGTTATAATTAAATACACTTAGTAAAAGGGAAACGGAAATGACAAGCACTCTAATTATTTCAACAACCGAGAGAATAATACCCATTCTTTATATGCTTTATGCTGGGGAAGCTTTCTTAACGGGCTTTTGTGTGAACTTCTGATTACGCCCAGGTTGCTGGCTGCTGGGTGTGCCCAGACTGGCTCTGAGCGACTTGCATCTCATCTGTTTGCCCCCACTGACTGGTCTTCGAAAGTGCTCGTAATATAAACCAGCCGAATAGTATCTCTTACGGAGCAGGTAGCCAAATCATCTTGTTCTTACCTGATGGGTGGTGGCCATGGTCAGCTGCTAAAGATAAATCCTCTTCTTTAAGCCCATCCTGCCCCACAGATAGGAAATTCCACTTTTTGTTGGACTAAGAAGCCTCCAGCTGCCCCAGCGCCACACTGGAAGAGGGCCTGTGAACAACAGAGTGTGCAGTTAACTGAGGCCGGCGTGTCCCCTCCTTGGAAACGCTGCTGCTCAGACTTGGCACGGTAACGGGCTAAATTATTTATCCAGGCGGAAAAGGGAAAGCAGCTAAGAGCTTCCTGAGTTTATAGCCTTGATCCCTGGGTTCGTACTGAGACAGGAAACAGGCCAGGCTCCATAGGCAAAGAGAACAAAAAGGTTCCCTCTGAAGTCCTCTTATGTCTGCGTGAGTCCCAACCAGGGTGAAAATAAGCTGTTCCCATCAATCTTCTCGGATTCACTGAGTACCATGTGTCAGGCACTGTGAGATATAAGACAGGTGAAAAGTGGTCTTTGCCCTCACTGTAACATATCCACTAGGCCAGAGGAAGCTGAGGAAAAGTTAACTTTCTGGTTCATTCATTCCAGACCCGCACATGTCAGGCACTGTGCTAGGTCCTGGGGTGCAGTACTGAAGGAAGATAGGAAACCATGTGATGATGCACGGAAGGACCATCCGACCAGCATGACGATGGGAAAGGGAATTAAATAACACAAAAGAGGAAATGCCACGAGGTGTCATGTGATTAATCTCTAAGTGACACATTGAGTAAAGGCCATGTGATGAGAGCAGTCTCGGTTCTGGTCTTGGTGTTGCTATAAACAACAGAGCCAAGCCCTCACCCACACCCCACTGCACTGACCCTTCCAGGACCCTCCAGGGTAGCCTGAGGCCAGCACTCTCCCAACTTTGATTGGTCGTGTTGACCAGGTCACCAGATTGGGTCTACATGGAATGAGGTCACCGAAGAGAGGACTGTCTCTCCTTCCAGGGGATTCACCTCCATCCCAGGAGCCACGCTTCAGATCAGGAAATATAGCCCTGACATTTAAGACCTTTCATTGTGGTACAAAAAAGGTCACCTACAAACTTGTGCTTCTTATTACAGCGGATTGGAAATTCTTATGCCATTACTTTCCCATGGAGCATTGTACTTAAAGTCACAACTATGTAAATGATATTTCTGCTACTTGCTACAGTCTCTGGACTTCTGAGTGTAATGTGTATCTCTTTTAAGGTACTTGTCATGATGTCGCTATCTGTTTATTTGTGTATATGGCCCTTTGCACCACATTAATTTCTTTTCTTTTCAAAGTTTTTTTGGATGTGGACCATTTTTCAAGTCTTTATTGAATTTGTTACAATATTGATTCTGTTTTATGCCTTGATGTTTTGGCCACGAGGCATACGGGATCCTAGCTCCCCGACCAAGGATCGAACCCTCACCCTCTGCACGGGAAGGCGGAGCCCCAATCACTGGACCGCCAGGGAAGGGCCCACCCCATTAATTTCTTAATAATGGCAAGAAACATACCTCGCTCATCTTTCTCAGCTCCTCATCATGAGCATGCTGCCTTGCGAGTAACAGGTAATCAGGGAATATCTACCGAATGAACTGTGTCACTCAAAAATGGAAGACGCATCATGCATTTGTGTTTGGGGCTTCCCTCTGACCCCCAAGCCTGAAATTTACCAAAGATTGGCCCTGCTCTAATGGGGAAAAATTCCTGCCACTTAAGTAAAGAAGAAGGCCGTATCCGGCCGCCGCCACGAGAGGAGCTGCCGCCATGTCCGCGCATCTGCAATGGATGGTCATGCGGAACTGCTCCAGCTTCTTGATCAAGAGGAATAAGCAGACGTACAGCACCGAACCCAATAACCTGAAGGCCCGCAACTCCTTTCGCTACAACGGGCTCATTCACCGCAAGACTGTGGGCGTGGAGCCGGCGGCGGACGGCAAAAGGGTCGTGGTGGTCATGAAGCGGAGATCCGGCCAGCGAAAGCCAGCCACTTCTTACGTGCGGACCACCATCAACAAGAACGCCCGGGCCACCCTCAGTAGCAGCCGGCACATGATCCAAAAGAACAAGTATCGCCCGGATTTGCGTATAGCTGCCATCCGCAGAGCCAGCGCCATCCTGAGCAGCCAGAAGCCTGTGACAGTGAAGAGGCAGCGGACCCGCCCCACCAAGAGCTCCTGAGCAATCTGTCCCCTTCCCCAATGCAATAAAGCTGTCAGCTGACTTGCCACAAAAAAAAAAAAAAAAAAAGCGGGAGAAGGAATTCCCTGGTTGTCCAGTGGTTAGGACTCTGCGCTTCCACTGCAGGGGACCCGAGTTCGACCCCTGGTCGGGGAACTAAGAACCGGCATGCCGTGCGGAGCAGCCAAAAATAAAAAATAAAATAAACAAGAAGGGAAGGAGAGACAGGCTGGCAATGATGGGAATGGAAAGGATGTTTGCCTCTCTAGCCAGGTCTGTGGAATCATAACGAACAGGAAGGCAGATGTCAGAACCGGGTCACCCTCACATTCAAACCGGAAATTCTTCCTCTAAAGGGAGGGTCATTGTGTGAGCCAGTGTTGGATGTTGTAGGTTATAAAGCCTGTGGTGGAATCAGCCTCATGCGTGAGCACAAACAGAATACTATGGATAAAACGAGATTAGCCTTGGCTAAGGAGTCCACAGTAGACATTAGCATTGCTTACAAATTATCTCAGAAGAAGCACCAGGCAACAGAAGCACACCAAGGTCCATGAGCCTGAGATACAGACCCGGCAGAAAGGGGGCACTGCCCATGGGGACATCTCAGCTCTGGTCACCTCCTTTCTGTGTCACCCTCTGCAGGTGGAATCGGCTGCATAGGTCGAGACAAGGGTCAGGTTCGGAAGTGCCTTGACACGGTGGAGATCTACAACCCGGACGGGGACTTCTGGAGGGAGGGCCCACCCATGCCCAGCCCCCTGCTCTCACTTCGCACCAATTCTACCAATGCAGGAGCCGTGGACGGGAAGCTGTACGTCTGCGGGGGCTTCCACGGAGCAGGTACTGGTCGAGTTTTAAATGTTTTGTACCTCCTTTGATGTCAATTTTCACCTCCCTTAACTGACCCAACGAACAATCCTAAGAGCAGGGGGCACTGGCAAAAGCAGTGACCTTGGGCAACTCACCAACCTCTGACCTTGGGTTTTCACGTCTACAAAGTGGGGCTACTCCCTCCACGGGCTGTCATAAGAATTATGTGAGATCTGGTCTGTAATGTGTCTGGCACACAGCAGACACACAATACACATGAGTTGAACACGACAAGAGGAGAAATGGGGGAGGGAAGGCTAATGCCAGATTGTAGGACTAAAGGAGAGATTTAAAAATATGAAGAGGGACTTCCCTGGTGGGGCAGTGATAAGACTCTGTGCTCCCAATGCAGGGGGCCCGGGTTCGATCCCTGGTCGGGGAACTAGATTCCACATGCTTGCTGCAACTGAGAGTTTGCATGCCGCAACTAAGGAGCCCACATGCTGCAACTAAGGAGCCCGCCTGCCATATCTAAGACCTGGGGTAGCCAAAATAAATAAATATTTTTTAAAAAATAAATAAAAATATGAAGAATGCATGGAAATAGGGGGATGACCAGAAACACGGGGGGTTAGATCTGCATTTATTGATCTTTACTGAAATCCTGCCCTCGGAAAACTCTCTTACTCCCCACTACTGACACGAGAAATAAATTGCTTGAAAGGCTTTCTAAGATAATACCTAATCTACGTGTTTATTACCAAACTCAGCTTCCACATATCTAATTGCCACCATCATTGCAATCTACAGTACGGATTTATAGTTTTTTAAAGTAACAGGGAGATTTTTATTCTTTATTTTTTTTAATATTTGTTTATTTATTTATTTTGGTTGGCTGTGCCGGGTCTTAGTTGTGGCACACCAGATCTTTTAGTCAAGGCATGCGGGCTGTTGGTGGTGGCATGCAGAATCTAGTTCCCCAACCAGGGATTGAACTGGGGCTCCCTGCCCTGGGAGCACGGCGTCTTACCCACTGGACCACCAGGGAAGTCCAGGGAGATTTTTAAATATGCACAAATTTAATAAGTAACTGTCTCCAAAGTTTGATTAGTTGCATCAGTAAGTAAGGCAGAATGCAGCTACAGTAAAAATGATTAACAGTTTAATTCTAACCTTCCTAATAGAAGTACTAGGCCAGGACATAGCCAGGAAAAACATGCCCCAGGAGTACTTACAATTTTGGAAGCATGCCCAATTAAAACAGAGCTGCCCCTGCAGCAAAACCAGGCCTGCTATACACCTCCCTTCATTTTTAAAGCACGTAATTATATGTAAGTTAAAGAATAAAGTTTTCATTAGGAATTAAGAGAGACTTAGGAGGTATATGAACCAAATACAATGAGTGGACCTTATCTGGCTCCTGATTCAAACAAATCTTGTGGAGAAAGATATTTTTCAGGTAATATGGGAAATCTGAGTGTGGACTGGAGTATTAGATGATATTAAGGAATGGTTAATTTTAGGTCACAATAATAATGGCATTGTAGTTTTATATGAAAGAGGAAGAAAAAGGAAAAACGTTATGAACGATGAGAGACTGTGTAGAAGTTTTTATGGATGAAAATGACATGCTGTCTGGAACTTGTGTTAATCTACTCCAGCAAATATTTTTTAAACAGTGAATGGGGATGGGGGGCAAGAACAGATTTTACAACGTTGGTAAATGTTGATCATTGTGAAAGCTGGATAATGGCTACAGGAGCTTTATTTACTAGATTTTTTTTTTTTCTTTCCGCACCACTCGGCTTGTGGGATCTTAGTTCCCTGACCAGGGATCGAACCCCGGGCCCTTGGCAATGAAAGCGTGGAGCCCTAACCACTGGACTGACAGGGAATTCCCTATTTACTGGTTTTTGTATTCTTGAAAGTCCCCATGATAAGAAGCTTCAATTTTCCTTTCTCTATTTGTTCTTCAGAGAACTTTCCAAAACTTTTTTTAACGGTTCTAATATCTTTTATATTACACATCACATGCTTCTGTAAAGGTAGTAACCTGTCACAGTAGCAAGAAACCTGGCAGGGCAAGGAGATCTTTTAAAGACCCCTGTTGCAACCCCGTGAGTGAGGAGGCCTTGGAGGAGACAGGAGAGCGCCCAGGTGCTGGACCACTCCCCGCCCCCCCCACCCCCCCGCCAGGGCCTACTCTCCATCCCCTGGCTGCAGGCTTTCTCTTGACCAGAAGAGAAGGGCAGAGAATACAGAGGGCGGCCTCAGGACCTCCAGAGCAGTGGGGGGTAATTAGTGTCTAAGGATCTAGAAGATAACTCTCTTTTGTCTTGTTTCCTTGTCCTATTTTCCTTTGTATAATACTGAGTTAAAGAATTGATATCCCCAGTTTTTCAAGAATGCCTGAACTCACCCTCTGAGCCGATGTCTTTTCTTGGAACTGTAATGGACTAATAATGCTTCCAGCCAGAGGGAAAGGGATTTACTATGCGAGCTCTCAAAGTCCCTTTTAATTATTTGGTTTTAAGATGGAAAATTGTCCCGGATTAGCTAAGTGAGTTGACAGTGGGGTTTTATGGAAAACAGAACAATTGTATAATAGCGTGCCCATTACAAACTAGAGATCTCAGAGTCAGACCTAAAAACAGGCACTGAATTTTCTCTCCTTGTTTGACACAAACCTACTCATCCCATTTATTTACTCAAAAAAACACAGTCAAGAAAGTACTCTTTTAATCTGTTTAGTTAATTCCATAAAAATGTATTGAAACAAACTGTTTAGAGGCACTTGGGCTACAATCTTGAGATGCTCAACAGTTGACGGGAAAGACAGACACCAAAACACGTAATAAACATAGTAATTGCATATTGGTTAAAATAGATTGAACACCTCTGTTTTCTTCCACGTCCCACGAAAATGACGGTAAATGGAATGAACACAGTCAGACAAAGAAAAGAGGAGAGAGGGCAACAGCAACACAATTTTGGAAGCAGGAAAGCAGATGGATGAATAACTGCTCAGACATGAGACAGTTCAGTGCTAACCTGGCAACAGGAAAAGGAAGCACAAACCACAGAACTCCAGGGAGTCTTGGGGGTGGACAAGTCTGGAAGAGGGAATGAAGGTGACGCTGAAAACACGAGGACAGCGGAAAGACAGGAAGAGCCCAATCTCCTGCCCTTCCCTCGACACTGAGATAAAGCCCCTCCTGCACCCCAGCAAAGACCAAAGCTAAGGATGGGGGTGGGGGAGGCAATCAGTACTAAAAACAGGGAGCGGAAGAGAACAGCTACACACTGAATCTGGAGATCAGCAGCTTTCTTCGTCTTCTGGCTCCCAGACGTGGGCAGCCATAACCTCCAGTCAGGAGACAGGAAGATTCTTCTTTGGGAATCTGACCTGCCCCAAAATAAGGCAAAGCCAAATCACCCCACAGAGAACCTCACGGAAAAGGCTTCCATGGTATCCCTCTCTTAAAGATGAGCAAACAGCTGGGGCTCATCAGACCTTTGAGGAAAGCATGTACAGAAAAGACAGAAATCAAAACATAAAAGAAGAAAAGCAACTGGAGGAAACGGGCTGTGCCAGGAGGAGACGCGTCCTCGGAGGTTAAAAATATGACAGCAGAAATTGTATATACAACAGAAAACTTGGAGTGTAGAGTGGAAGAAACTTCTCAGGAAGCAGAGCAAAAAGTAATTAGATAGAAAATGAGAGAAAGAGAAAGTAAGTCCATGAGGTCCAATGGTTGAATAGGAGTTTCAGTAAAAAAAAAAAAAAAAAGAATAGAGAAACTGGAGGGACAAAACATCCATGAAATAAATTAGGAAAATTTCCCAGAACTAAAGTTACCAGTTGAAAGGAAACACCTCATCCCCAGCAGAGTGGAAGAAAACGGACACAGAGTAAAGCACATCCCTGCAATGTCACAGAACGCCGGGGACAAATGAGGATCCTGAAAGCTGCCAGAGAGAAAGGACTCATCTCGTAGAAAGTGTCAGGAATCAGAATAGCACCACACTTAGGAAACGTGACACTGGAAGCTAGAAGAAACTTAAGCTAATGCCTTCAAAAACCCTAGAGGAAAGTTACCTTCTACCTATACTTCCGTACTTGCTGAACCTCTAAGTGTGGGAGCACGTTTTCAGACATGCAATGTTCCCAAAATTTATCTCCTGTGCTCCCTTCTGTTAGGTTTTGCTTCCCAACAACGAACACCTAAGCCAAGTACTAGAGGACAGGGGGCCAGGAGACAGGATTAAACACAGTGGAGGGAAGGATACTGAGGGGAGATCCAGGGATGACAGCTTGTACAGTGGCCTGAACAGCCAGTTCAGAAGGCAGCTGGTCAAAGGCTCTGGGGGAGGGGACTTCCAGAAGGGAAAACTGATCAAATCTTAATATTCTGCAAGATGTAGACACTTGGAGAAGAGCAATGAAAACTAACAAAAATAGAACAATTGACTTGAGAGGAAGCAAGCAGTTGTGCAGGAAAGGAGAGTGTGTCACCCGGTCATGTATGAATAGCACTGATAACAATCACGTCTAATCATGTCAGTGGTAAACACGGAGCCTCAACCCTACGGGGGAGTGGGGCACACACGGTGGGGATGTGGAAGAAAGCTGAAACCACATTTTCTACAGTGGAAGTCAGGAGTGCATGGCTTCATCTGAGAAATCAAGAAGTTGCAGTAGGGACTTCCCTCATGGTCCAGTGGACGTGGGTTCGATCCCTGATCGGGGAACTAAGATCCTACGGGCCACGGGGCAACTAAGCCCGCGTGCCACAACTACCGAGCTCAAGCGCCTCAACTACAGAGAAGCCCGCGTGCCGCAAACTAAAGATTCTGTGTGCCTCAGTGAAGATCCCGTGTGCCACAACTAAGACCAGACACAGCCAAAAAAATAATAATAATAAAAATAAAGAAAATAATTTTTTTTAAGAAAAGAAGTTGCAATAGTATAAAATATGTTATTTATAGATGACAGTGTTCAGTGCCAGAAGAATCAGCCAGGTTGAAAGGCAGAAAATGGGGAGGTGGGTAGGACACAACCATCTTTAAGGCCTGAACCTTGTTGAGCTGTTTGGCTCTTTAAATCGTGCGCGTGTATAACTGATAAAACAAAAGCAAATTTGAGATACATAAATAGAGTACATGTAAGAGAGGAACAATGAGGGGAGTATTAAGGAAAATATTAGCAGGTGAGCCTGCTGGAAGGTAATCCTCTGTGGGTCTCATGCATCTCTGAGCATCTGGGAGCAGAGACACTGCCTGCCTTTGTTCTGGAAGACCCTTTCAAGCGTGTTTGTACAGCAGACAACCTTAGAAAAGAGAGACAGTGTCTCCCTCCACCGCAAGGGCCATTATAAAAGCTTCCGGTTCCTAAGCTTAGGGCTCCCGTCCTACAAGGCAGCCCACTGGTTGTACAGGTGTCGCCTGACACTCTCCATGCTGCCCTGTGGGATTTGCGGCTCAAATAACTGTACTTTTAAAATGCGGACACACTGCCTGCTGCTGTTGCTACGAGCGACCCCGTCCTTCCTCTATGACCAGGAGTTTCGTGTTGTAAAGTCTAAGACTCTTCACAGTTCTTGACAGAACTGTTGAGTTCTTTGACTCAGCAGAGGAAAGTCAGAATCAAAAACTCTGTTCTCCACCCCCAGCACAGAGTGAGGAAGCCAACATTATGTTTCCAAAAGATCAGAGCTCATAACACCAACTCTTCACACACTTACAGAATATAGAAGAGGAGGGAACATTTCCCAACTCTTTCTATGAGGCCGGAATTTCCCTGATAGCAAAACTGGACAAAGACATTCCAGAAAACTACGGGCCAACGTCCCTTATGAATACGGTTGCAAAAATGCTCAGTAAAATACTAGCAAGCTGAATGTAGCAACATACAAAAAGAATTATGCATTCTAACCAAGCAGGCTTTATGCCAGGAATGAAAAGCTGGTTCACCGTACAAAAATTAATCAGTGTAATACACCGTATTAGGCAGACCTGCTCTAAAAAAGGAAAGTTACAGAAAATTCTTCAAATGAAAGGCAACTGGTATCGCTGAGAAACTTGGAACCTCAGGAATCCAGGAAGACAAAGAGAAATAGTGAATACCCGGGTAAATATAATGGACATTTTTCTCCTCTTCAGTTCTTTAGCACATGAATGGCAGTCGACAGGAAAAATTTTAACACTGTCTGATAGTGTTCTCAGTGTGGGTTAGTGTTACACAGAGAGGGCTGTCTCCCTTGTGGTGACAATTAAACGTAATGGGGTAGGTAGGCAAAGGGACTAGATGGAAGTGAGGGGGGTTTCTGCACCCACTTGAAGTGATGAAGTATCAGCGAAATAGTCTGTTAAAAGTTGCTGTACTCCTGGGCTTCCCTGGTGGAGCAGTCATTAAGAATCCGCCTGCCAATGCAGGGGACACGGGTTTCAGCCCTGGTCCAGGAAGATCCCACATGCTGCGGAGCAACTAAGCCCGTGTGCCACAACTACCGAGCCTGCGCTCTAGAGCCCGCAAGCCACACCAACTGAGCCCGCGTGCCACAGCTACTGAAGCCTGCGTACCTAGAGCCCGTGCTCCACAACAAAGAGAAGCCACTGCAGTGAGAAGCCCATGCACCACAACAAAGAGTAGCCTCCACTCGCCGCAACTAGAGAAAGCCCGTGCACAGCAACAGAGACCCAATGCAGCCAAAAATAAATAAATAAATTTTTTTTTAAAAAGTTACTGTAATCCTTAGAACAACTACCAAAAAACAAACTATACAAGGAAGAATGCTTAAAAATTCAAGATAAATTAAAATGGGATATTTAAAATATTCACGTAATCCAAAAAGAAGAAGGAAAGGGGAAACAGAGGAGCAAAACATAAAAAAAATAATAAAATAGTAGACCTGAATCCCAGTGTGTTGATGTTTACATGAAATACAATGGTTTTTTTTTAATATATAAATTTATTTATTTATTTATTTTTGACTGCGTTGGGTCTTCGTTGCTGCATGCGGGCTTTCTCTAGTTGTGGTGAGTGAGGGCTACTCTTTGTTGCGGTGCTTAGGCTTCTCATTGCAGTGGCTTCTCTTGTTGTGCAGCGCGGGCTCTAGGTGCACGGGCTTCAGTAATTGTGGCTCGTGGGCTCTAGATCGCAGGCTCAGTAGTTGTGGTGCACGGGCTTAGTTGCTCCATGGCATGTGGGATCTGCCCGGACCAGGGCTTAAACCTGTGTCGCCTGCATTGGCAGGCGGATTCTTAACCACTGCACCACCAGGGAAGCCCCAATACAGTGGTCTTTATCAAATCATTTCACCTCACAGACCTTCCACTTGCTTAATCTCATTTTTTAAAGTATTTTTCTTAAGAAAAAGAAAATAAAAAACTAATTTTCTCAAAAGCACCATTTCCTATTTGAACTCCTGTGTATCTCGAAGGGTAAAACACATTCTATGTTTCTTATAAATAAGCCCAGGGAATTCCCTGGTGGTCTAGTAGTTAAGACCCCACGTTCCCAGTGCAGGGGGCAAGGGTTCGATCCCCTTTCAGGGAGCTAAGATCCCGCGCAATGCACGGCACGGCCAAAGCAAAGAAAAAGGCCGAGAATACTCAGAAGTTTGTTTATAGTCATTACTTGGGATGCCAATTACCCCTTGATCAAAAGTGATTTTGTACATCCATTCCTTCAATCGGTGGAAAATATAAAATCTCTGATTAATTGAATCTCCAGACAGCGGAAGACTGTTTCTGTGCCACATGATTTTACAGTATGCTGATGTACCGCAGGGGGCTGCAAAGGACTCCCCCCCATCCCAACCTCGTTCGCAGAGGCAACTGCACGTCCTCAGACGGTCGTGTGGCTTTGGTTCTGGTTTTGCCCAAACCGGGTCCCTCCTCTAAGAGGTGCTCACTGCGGTCGCGCCTTGGTTACACTCATCACCCTCTCCTTCCTGCTTCAGTCGGGGGCAGCTATATCACTCTTTTTGCTGACCGCTGGCTCCACCTCACTAGAGAGGGTAGGTAACACCCCCACCTGAGGACAAGACCACTAGCTGGACAGGCCAGGTCAGCCTGTGCTCAGTAACCCGGTTTATGATTTATGATTGACTCACATACCTATTCATTCAAAATGCAATGGAACTTGACATAGCTTATAGAGAGGCACATGACACAATAAGATAGAAATTAAAATAAATCAGGGGGCTTCCCTGGTGGCGCAGTGGTTAAGAATCCGCCTGCCAACGCAAGGGACACAGGTTCGAGCCCTGGTCCCGGAAGATCCCACATGCTGCAGAGCAACTGAGCCCATGCGCCACAACTACTGAGCCTGTGCTCTAGAGCCCACGAGCCACAACTACTGAGCCCATGTGCCACAACTACTGAAACCTGCGAGCCTAGAGCCATGCTCCACAACAAGAAAAGCCACGACAATGAGAAGCCTGCAAGTGCAACGAAGAGGAGCCCCCGCTCGCCACAACTAGAGAAAGCCGGCGTGCAGCAACGAAGACCCAACGCAGCCAAAAAAAAAAAAAAAAAAAAATCAGGAAATGGATGAAGGGAAAATAAAGACATATACACACCACTATATATAAAATAGATAAACAACAAGGACCTACTGTACAGCACAGGGAACTCTTCTCACTACTCTACAATGACCTATATGAGAAAAGAATCTAAAAAAGAGTGGATGTATGTGTGTGTATAACTGATTCAGTTTGCTGTGCACCTGAAACTAACACAACATTGTAAATCAACTATACTCCGATATAAAATAAAAATTTTTTTTAAAGAGGAAAAAAAAAAGCAAGCCAGATGGGGTAAAGTCGCCAGCGCTCTCATGCACTGGCTGTATGAGGACCACCAGTTCATCTCTGGTCCCTCTAGAGGCCAGAGCTGAAAGGACCACACGCCCAGCTACGGATTTGCAGTGTCCTCAGAGGGGCACAAACCACTGCTAGCGGGGCACAGCTTTTGAACGTGGAGCATTTCTCCCCGTAGCCTCATATAGGGCAGTGGGAAATGTCCTCAATAATATTTCTGCAATAAATAAAACGCAAGTCAGCATTTCACCGAAGAGCACCGAAGAGCACCGAAAAAAACTCTATAAGGGACTAAAAAATATCCCACGCTTTCAGTTTTCTGACAGTCTCACTGAATTGTACGATGAGATCTAGACTAAGGTGGTGCTTCTCAAGTTTGTCCACTGAAGGATATCCAACAACAGGGAGCAGCCCTAAGGCACGTGGGGCTACAGCTGAGGCGTCTGCCACACTCACAGCATGCCTTTGGCATTCTCATCTTCAAACGCTTACGCGAATTCTTTATTTGCTTCGTATAAAATAACGTGTTCAACTGCTGACCCCTGGAGGCGGCCGGCCTCAGGGAGAGTTTCCTGACTCCTCGAGTGAGTAAGATGCTGTTGCATTAAGTGTCTGTTTTTGGAGAGTTAACTGAACTGAAACGAGCTGACACTGAATTCGGCCACCGGTTTCTTCTTCCTTGTGAGAGGACAACGTTTCACGAGCCCAGGCTCACACACACGGGTAGGTACACAGCTCGCTCTCTGAGCTCCGTTAGGGTGGGAGTTTAGGAGAGCACCGGGTCGGCCCACCGCGGTGTGTGCCCTGTCAGGCGGTCCTGGCGGGAGCCTGGATCCCCGGTGTGGCTTCTTCCTGAGTCCCCGGCCACACCCAAGTCTGGGACGACTCAGTACACTCTCCCCTTCCCAGTCAAGAAAGCTCACTCATTACCTGCTTTACTTCTTTGGCAGTAATGCGGTAATTTTCATTCCATGTAAATTAGAGATTTCTAGGAAAGATGGTAATACCCATACATCGTTTAAAAAAATACGTCTCGGGCTTCCCTGGTGGCGCAGTGGTTGAGAGTCTGCCTGCCAATGCAGGGGACACGGGTTCGTGCCCCGGTCCGGGAAGATCCCACATGCTGCAGAGCGGTTGGGCCCATGAGCTTGCGCGTCCGGAGCCTGTGCTCCGCAGCGGGAGAGGCCACAACAGTGAGAGGCCCACGTACCGCAAAAAAAAAAAAAAAGTCTCCCCAATAAACACTGAAATGAGCGAAAGGAAGCAAAATTAATGAAGAAAATTCCGTCTACTCTAAAATTTTAAAAGCCCCAGCCTGTATTAATTTGAATAAAGACATTGCAAGCCTTCATCCAGCTAAACCAAAACAAAACGAAACAGAAACCCAGGTGTGGGAGTGGTAAAACACATGTTCCAAGACACCGGCAGTAAAGGAGCCAGAGAACGCTCCTCCACCTCAACAGGAGGACGGGCAGGAAGAGGAAACGGTCGTCCCGGACGTCTGCCCCTCGATGGGCGGCCCCTGGGTCAGACCCGTCAGCCTCTCGCCGCCAGGGCTCTGCGGGGAATGGTGGTTTCCAGCACTGACGCCTGCCAGCAGCCGCAGCGAGAAGGCCAGTGGGAGCCCCCAGCCTGACTGGGCCACCCACAACCCTCTCAGCTGCCCTCAAGCTGCCGAGCTACCTTCTGTCCAGTAAATCCCCACTTTGCTAAAGCCGGACAGAATTCGTGTCTGCTGGTGCCGCCAGGAACTCTTAACAGACTCAACAAGCATGATTCCTTTTGCACTTAACAACACAACTCAGAGACATATAAAACAGAAACTACACAAACCACAAGATAAATGGATAAATCCTCAAGAACTGCATGGACTTTGAGGCACCTGTCTCAGAAAGTCACAGACCCAAAAGATTTCTTCTAAAAAATTAAAGGAAAAAAAGATTTTGAGCTTCATGTCTACGTAAGTTCTTAATTTAAGCTAATTACAATTAAATAAAAGTTAAAAATCAGCTCCTCAGTCTCACACTTCAAATGTGTCTAGCGGTTTCTGTATTGGACACTGCAGATTACAGAACATTCCCTTTATCACAGAGTTGTATTGTACGGAGCTGATATCAAGAAGATGTGGTGTGTATATATTTCTATTCCATGGAATATTATTCAGCATAAAAAAGAAGGAAATCCTGCCACTTGCCCCCCAAGGATGAACCTGGAGGACATCATGCTAAGTGAGACAATCCAGACACAGAACAACAAGTCCCATGTGACCTCACTTGCACGTGGCATCCAAAGTAATCCAACTCACAGAAGCAGAGCGCAGAAATGGCGACTGCCAGGGCCTCGGGGGAGGGGACATGGGGAGACACTGGTCAAAAGCTACAGACCTCCCGCTATACAGTGAAGACGTTCTGGGGGTCTAATACGTGGCTGGTGACTCTAGTTAACACTGGGAATTCCCTGGTGTTCCAGTGGTTAGGACTCGGTGCTTTCACTGCCGTGGCCCAGGTTCAGTCTCTGGTCAGGGAACTAAGATCCTGCAAGCCGCGCCACGTGGACAAAAAAAACAAAAAAAAATACTGTATTGTATACCTGAAATTTGCTAAGTGTTCTCAACACACACACACACACACACACACACACACACACACACACACACGTAACCATGCGGGGTGATGGGTGTGTGAATTAGCTTGATTGTGGTGATGGTTTCACAGCGTGTGCACATCTCAATCATCACATCGTGTACCTTAAAAGTATACAATTTTTATTTGTCAATTGTGCCCCAATAGAGCTGGAAAAAGTAAATACTTCCATACCTAATTTTGTAACATGTTCCTTAAAGAGGGCCTCCCAAGTCATATAAGCTTTGGGTCCCACAGAGCCTGTCTCCTCCTGCCTCATCAACAAGCTGCAGGAAACACAGTCCCACCACGTCCTTCTTCATTCGAAAGGGCTCAGTGGTCTCGAGCACAGGCTTTGAGGATCGCAGATCTGGGTGGGAATTCCGGCTCTGCCACTTCTAGCCGTGTGCCTGTAGGCAGGTCCTCTGAGTCTTAACCCTTAGTCTGAAAACAGGGGTAAACTGGTGCTTGCCCCACAGGGTGATGTGATATAACATCTCAGCGCACCCGGCTCACAGTGAGCACAGCACACGCAGCCCACTGTAAGCACACAGTGAGTGTCAGCTATGACTACTTTTTGGTGTTTTTGGAGTGAAGGTTCATTCAGGAAATGCAGGTGAAAAAGGGCATTTTTAGACAAACAAAAGCTGAAGGAGTTTGCCGTAAGAAGACATCCCCTACAGTATGTACTTCGGCATAAGGAAAACTGACCCTGATGAAAAGTCTAAGATGCAGGAAAGAAGGAAGAGCAATGCAAGTGTAAATACGTGGGTCATTCCGTGAGCATTTACCGTACAGAACAATAATAATAATATCTTTCAGAGTCTACAGATAGAATGAAGATGCACATCAACAAAAGCTAATAAATTGGGAGGGAAGTAAATATAAACTATTCTAAGGCCTCCAAGAGGATGGTCAAGGTATTGCTTAATCAGATCTTGGTAAGTTGGGTGTGCAAGTTTTAATCTAGGGTAACCCCCACCAAAAGAATAGAAATGGGGGTGAATTCCCAGGAGATCCAGTGGTTAGGACACAGTGCCTTCACTGCCGGGGCCCAAGTTCAATCCCTGGTTGGGGAACTAAGATCCTGCAAGCCACACAGCTTGGCCAAAAAAAAAACGAATACAAATGGGGTTTATAATTTCTGAATCAGTGGAGGAGAAGAAATGGAATGATAAAAAAACACTCAGGGGCTTCCCTGGTGGCGCAGTGGTTGAGAGTCCGCCTGCCAATGCAGGGGACACGGATTCGTGCCCCGGTCCGGGAAGATCCCACATGCTGCGGAGCGGCTGGGCCCATAAGCCATGGCCGCTGAGCCTGCACGTCTGGAGCCTGTGCTCCGCAATGGGAGAGGCCACAACAGTGAGAGGCCTGCGTACTGCAAAAAAAAAAAAAAAAAAAACAGTCTAAAAGACAGCATTAAAGGAGAAAAGAACGAGTGAGACAAGGATGGTTCACAAATGGGATGTTAGATTTAAACCAAAATATATCAGTTATTGCATTAAACATAAATAGACTAAATGTTCCAGTTAAAAGACAAAGATTATCAGAATGTTCTTTAGAATTGTACCTTTTGCTAGTTATGATATTAGTCAAAAGAATTCTAATGGAACTTATTCTAGAGAAAGAGGGTCAATTAAATGATAAATTTATAAATGATAAAATCTGTATTCACTTAATAACAGACTCAAAATGTGTACACTAAAAACTGACAGAACTAAAAGGAGAAATAGACAAATCGATAATCTTAGTGGGATAGCTTCACACAGCTCTCTGAGTAACAGACTGAACAAGCCCACAAAAAGCAGTAAATATGTAGAAGATTTGAATGACATGACCTAATGAACATATATGAACAACTATAAAACCCACATTCTTTACAAGCGCACATAGACCATTTTCAAGTATTGACTGTTACATGCCAGGACAGGGCACTTTTCCATACATTATCCCCTCTTATCATCATAAAGTTGTGAAACAGTCATCTGGGCTGGAAATCTCCCATCTGCCCTCCCAACCCACTCACCCCTTCTCTATCTTACTCTGTGTCCTGCAAAGCCGACCTCTGTGGGCTGCATTCACAGGCTCCTTTCCCCTCTGGCCTCTGGTTGGGTTTAGCCAGAATTGTTGGGAGAAAGAAGGGTAGAATAAGGGCATTTGTTCTCCGCACCCCTCTGCGGGGCTGCCAGGAGGGTCCCTGGGGATGGCTAAGCTCCAGGCAGCTGCCCTCTCCAAATTCCTGTTCCCACCCCTCCCCCGCGGCCTTTCAGGTGGCAATGGCCCAGCTGCTCTTAGTCCTGGGGGCTGTGCCATCCCTCGTGGGTCTTCCTAAACGCTACCCAGACCTTTCCAAACTCTCTTAAATTGCCCAGTTAGACTGTGCCATCTGTCTCCTGCGAGGACCCTGGCTGTGTCCCAGCATCCTATCTGCAGTTAAGGAAACGTAAGCTCAGGGAGGCCAGTGACTCACACGAGGTCGTGAGACCTCCTCCTACAGGTGCAGAATTAAGGACAGCCTCCCCCTTTGCTGGCATCTTTAATAAATCGTTAACACGACCCTGGCATACCCCTTCCACTTGAGACAACAGTATGCCTTGTCAGAGTGTCTGAATAACTCCTGAATGTGAGTGGTCACGTGGCCTTTCTTGGTTTCTTAAACATCAGGAACACTGTGTCTTCCACAGTACAGTATTCGGCTGTTTGTTAATTAATTTCTGCTGCATAATACCTTTTAGAGGAAGTTGTTTAATAGCAATGATGACCTCTGAATTTAATACTGCGTGATATTTGATATTTTGTCCTCCTCCTTTGCTGTTTTTCAGATCGCCACGAAATTATCTCCAAAGAGATATTGGAGCTGGACCCCTGGGAGAACCAGTGGAATGTCGTAGCCGTCAACGCCCTCATGCACGACAGCTATGATGTCTGCCTGGTGGCGAGGAAGAATCCCCGCGACCTCATCCCCCCGCCTTCAGAGTCAGTGGAGGAGGGTGGGGGGCACTGAGGTCTGTGTCTCTGTGGAACCCCCAAGGTGTCTGCCAAGGAGGCACTAGGGATGGAGAGCCCACAGCATGTGTGGGACGTGTGCACTGCATGCGTCGTGACCCGGTGCAGAGCGGCATGCGCTGGGCGCTACAGGGGTTGTGTGCAGAGTCCGCCCTCCGGTACCCAGGCTTTGCAGTGTCTTCCCCAAGCTTGGAGGGTAGGGATGGAACCGCCTGCTTCACTCACAGTTGAGCATAATCAGAAAACAGCCACTCCCAAAATATAATTTAGGGATGACATTTAAATAACACATAGAAATCCAACTATTTTACTTACTGTCTATGCTTCTGGAAGCCCAGTGGATTCAAAGAATGCATTTTGGTAGTTATTCTTCACCAATTTCCCAGGAGTTTCACATGCACAAGGCTCTTGTTTAAGCAGGAACAGTCGGTAAATTCCCTAGAGCTTTCCCAGGGGAAGACCATCCTAGACTGAGACACTTTCTTCAGTGCAGAACTGTGTGACTCTCATGACCGCTCCCCGTGTCCCCAGGTTCCAGCTGCTAACCCAGGCAGGAGGGACAGATCCATGGAAGCTGGAGCCAGTTGGAAACCTGCTTCTGCCACCACAAAACAGGACCAGCCAGACCCAGGGCGGGCTGTCGCGAGTAGGCTAGACTCTCAGAAGGCGGGGCTACACCTATGTCTTTGCAGGTGTACCCCAAGTGCCCATGGCAGTGCCTGGCACATGCGTGGGTCTTTGGGTGGCCAGCATGGGGATGCCCCTGCTCCAGCCACGTGACCACAGTGGAAGCTGCTAGTTTCCCTGGATGGGGCTGGGGGGGGGGGGGCTCGTGGGAGGGCCATGACTTTTCTAGATGCACTGAGTTCGGGATCTAGGCTCTCGTCCCAGCTCTGCTTCTTAGCACGCTGCATGATCCTGGGCAGCCCAGCCTTTCTAAAGCCTTATTCTCCTCCCGTGCAGAATGGGAAGGAAAGTGCTCCCTAGGGTTGCTGGAGAATTGAGTGCGGAAGCGCTGAGCACAGTGCCTGTGAGACGCAAAACAGGAAGCGTTCTTTAGCTGCTGATACTTTCCTTATCATTATCGCCGTAATCAGTATTCCCCGAAGCACAGCACCCAGAACACCCGGGCTTGGCGTGGCATCTTGGGGTTCCAGGGAGAGATGTGCATGGGGGCTGAGATCGCTCTGAATCCCCGGCCCCCCCAGGTCCAGGTGGGGTACGGATAACCCAGGGTTTCTTTTCGGCCCTGGATGCTGCTCCTCTGACCCATATCTGTAACTCTGCCCTCCTGTTGTTGGATAGCGTGAGAGATTCTGCCTCAAACATTTCCCTGTCTTCCCTGTTCTCACCTTAATTGAAGGCTGTCCCAATGTGGCATGGGAGGACTCATAAAACTGGGACTGTTTGCTAGTTCTGTTCCTTGTGAGACAGGATGGTTAGGCGCTGAGCAGGGGGCATGGGGGAAGCGGTCCGGATGCTGACAGAAGCTGCAGCTGCCAGTCACGCCGGCTCAGTCTGTGCTCGTCAAGGAGGCGTCACTGTTCTCACTGATTGACTTTATAATGAGCAAATGCTCTAAAAATGAATATTAAATAAAATGTCACTGATGGAAGATCGCTTTCATTTTGGTTTTCGTCCTGCAATTCAATGTAATTTTCATCTGAGGAGGGGACGCTCAGCACCTCCTGGGCAGGAATCAGAGTCGGGGATGACCAGCCTCAAGGACATTGGGAGCGAGGCCCAGAGGCCAGGACGTGTGAGGTGGGCAAGGGCGGGAGGGGGTGCGGTTCCCAGGGCGGCTGAAGCACCGGAGGAAGCCAAGACAAGATGATGGGGCCACACAGAAGACCCCCAAGGCCACCCCAGGAGCCCAGCCTTGGTACGTCAGCCACACGTCTCCCGGCGAGGAAGTCCTTTAAGACCGTCCCCCACAGTCCAGTGTATTCGAGCAGGGTGACAGCAGACACAGCAGATGGGCAGGAGGCCTCGTGGTAGCCCGCGTCTCAGCTGAACCAGCCCCATGGCAGTGGGAGCCGTGCAGGGCCAGTGCAGCCGGATGGAGGGCATCAGCAGTCTGCCGCGAGTCAGGGTCAGAGATACCAGAAGTTTGAGCACAAGAGCACAGTGGGTCAGCCAAACCGAAAGACCAGAAAATCTTTCAAAGGGTGGTGCCCCCTCCACCAGGGGTCCTTAGAGAGAGCCCCAACCAGATGGCCTACGCTGTCCACCCCAGGCCCTGCTGGAGCACCAAGAAGAGAATAGCTGGGGGGTGCACAGTCAAGGCGCCCCACTCCTCCGCCAACACCAGCACACCCCGCCGGGGGGCCCCGGCTCTTCTTGTTCCCACCTCACTGGCCATCGCAATCCCGTTCCCGTCTCCGGCGGTCAGCTTAGCACAACACGTGGACCATTCAGGGAAGGAGACATAAGGGAGCTCTACGGAGGAGCTTCGGGGAGAGGCCTTCTTGCTCTTTGACAGACATGGAGAAGAAGACGTGGGCTCTTCTGCTGAGACTTTTCTAGGCTGCGGGGCCCCTGGAACTGCAGAGACTGCGCTGCCGTGAGGAGTGGGCTGCAGCTGGTCCAGAGAGCCGGGTGGGATGGGGGATGGGAAGGCCCTGGTCCTGGGCGACACAGCAGAGCCACAGAACAAACCAGCCACAGGACTTCCTGCTAGACGCTCACTGTTAGGATAAATGTTCCTTATTGTTCAGGCTGCCTGGAGTTACTTGCAGCCCGAGATTTCCGAACGATACTCCAGCCTTCCTCTGCCAAAGTCTCTTTTTCCTGGGATGACACATGTCACCTCTGCCAAAGGGGAGAGGTGCTGGTGATGAGGTGCTCTGGTTCTTGCAGTGAGGAGAGGTGTGCACGCCTGGTGAGTGCCCGTGGTTCATGATCCCGAGCCATTTCTTAGCTATCTCTAGGATATTTCTTTTCTCTCTGACCTTTGACGTTGTTGATTACTGCATATCCCACCCACCACCTGTTTTTGTAACTAAATTTTACTGGAACACAGTTATGCTTACTGTGTACGTATTGTCTGTGACTGGTTTCACACGGCAACAGCAGGGCGCTGGAAGTGCAGTAGAGACCTCTGGCCCTTTCAGAAAAAGTCTGCCAACTTCTGGTGTATTCCATCAAACTTTCTTGAGGAAAAATACTGAGCTAAGGGACTATGTAGATTATAAAGGAATATACATGCATCTTCCTCTATTTTTACATATATAACCTTTCACGTATATGTGAACGTATAGAACATGGCTCTATTCCATTCTTCTTTCACTCAATAGTGTGCTTACAAAGACTATCCACGCGCTCCCCCTTTAACAGCCACACAGGATTCCATCATTGATGCAGCATAGTTTCTTTAACAAACCAGCATGCGGTGGATGTTTCCACTGTTTCCTCCAGCTGTTCTTTTTTTTAAAAAATTTTCTTGGCTACACCCTGTGGCATGTGGGATCTTAGTTCCCCGACCAGAGACTGAACCCACGCCCCTTGCATTGGAAGCTCGGAGTCTTAACCACTGGAGCACCAGGGAAGTCCCCTTCTTCCAGCTGTTTTTTGAAGGGGACTCCATTCTTTGCTTTAGGCTCTGACACCAAAGTCCAGGCTGGGGGCTGTTTAGGGGGTGGGGTCTGCATTGCACTTAGGTTCTCTACAGAAGCTCAGGAGCATTAGGGGTGGAGGCAGGAGCCTACCTAGCCATGCTGTACGTGGCCTCAGGCCACTTAGAGACAGGACAGGTAGCAGCCACGTCGTCGGGGAACAGACCAGTCTCCTGCAGGTGGGTCTGAGTTGGGCAGGGGGCCATCGGGAGCGAGCGGGCAGGGGGCACCGAGAGGACACCCCTGGCAGGCTGTGCCCATCCTGCAGCGTCAGAGGCTCAGCGGTGGATGGTCTCCACCGGCCGTGGAGCCCAGGACAAATACACGGGTTGGAAAGAGCTAACAAGCTAACAAGTTCCAGGCCAACATGAGGCTTTTCACACCAAGGCCACCAGTTTCAGATCGGAGGCAACCCCACTGAAGGCTGTTTCTCAGCCTTCCCAGTGCTGTGGGTCTGTAGAGCGACATTCCAAAAGGGAAGTGCGCCAGTGCAGGACCTGCAGCCTCTGAGAGCCTGGACCAGGGAGGGGCGGGGGCGGCCCCCAGCTCTGAAGAAACCACTCTCTCCCCTTCTCCACCTCCGCTGAGCACACACCAGACCCTGTCAGGTTGTCGAGAATAAAGCAAGAGGCCACCACGCCACGGAGGGATTGCTCAGAGGGAAGGTGGTCAGCACGTTCTGAGCGCTTTTCCAGAGCCTGGCCCTGCTCCCCATGCGGTCACATCCTGGAGGAGAGAAGAGATCTCAGGGACAGTGACGTGACCTCCTGTGAGGGGCTGGAGTCCAAACCCAGCTCTCCAGGCAAGCACGTGGCACAGCCCATCGCCGCCAGGTGTTGCGCTGTCTCACACCTGCGTGGTTCAGAAGTCCATGGAGGGTCTCAGGAAGCCAAGGTCAGGACGTTGGCAGGATGCGCTCCCCTTGGAGGCTTTGGGAAGAACCCACGTCCCTGGCTTTTTCAGCCTCTAGAGGCCACTGGTGTTTCTTGGCTTGTGGCTGTTCCTCCACCTTCAAAGCTGACAATCCATCTTCACATCTCCTCCTCTGACATCCCCCTTCTGATTCCCTCCCACCGGTGAGGACCTGAGATTGCGCTGGGCCCACACAGATATCCAGGACCACCTTCCCATCTTAAGGGCATCTGATTGGCAATTAATTCCCCTTTGCCATCAAAGGTTCCACGGGTCAGCATGCACACGTTTGGGGAAAACCATTGCTCTGCCTACACGCCATCTAACACGTAGAATTGCCCATAAAGCACATCTGTTCACAGCCTGTGTGGGATTTCACGTGGATACCAAGGGCCGGGGCCACTGGGACACAACAGCAGGTGTAAATGCAGGCGCTGTCAGAGGCCCCATGACATCCCTGTGGGGGACAGTGAGAGGGAAAGGCTCCCGTCACCTGCGGGATGACCTGCAGGATGACCTCCATTCTGCTCTAACAAGGGCCACAGATTCAAAGAAGGTGACCACTACACATGAGCCATCACATAAGTGACTCACTTCTCTGAGCAAAGTGACACTAACTGCTGGGGCAACCTGGCGCGGGGGGGTTGGGGGGGAGTGGTCCTGGGGCCAGTCCGCAGGGCAGGCGACTGGCGGGCTTGGGCGTGCTGGATAGATGAACATGACGGGCATTCCAGACCCAGGAGCAGCCTGTGCTGAGGCCCCGCATGGGGAAGGGTGTGGTAGGCAGTGTGAGGGCAGGCAGCCGCACTGGCCAGGCTGAGCGGGCCCGGTCACCATCCTGGGGTCCGGTCATCCCCTCCTGGGGTGCCTACCCACTCCCACCCCCACGCCTTCCCCGGCTGGCATCTCCCAGAACCTCAAGGAGCTGAGACACACGGTCAGTGAAGCAGCTCCTCCCCCTGGTGGCTGGACCAGACAGTGTTCCTGCAACAAGGCTGCAGCTGGGAGCCCTGACAACCAGGACACATTCCCTCCCTGGGGGCCAGGGAGCCACCTGCAGGTGCAGAGCTGCTCGGACACCACCTGGATGGCTGGGCTCAGGAGAAGCTAGAACCTGGGACAAACTCCCTTAGGGTTGTCTACAAGTACAGGGAACAGAAAGAAGGCCTATGCCTACGAACGAGTAAGCAAAAAAGCTGGGAAAATGGGCAAAGAGATGAACACATTTCACAGAAAGGGCGCCTGGACTGGCCAATAAACTATGAAAAGGTGCTCGACCTCTAGGATCAGGGAAGAGCAAGTCCACCTGGAAGAGGGACCACTTCACGCCCTCGTGGGCAGGAGCGGAGGCAGTCCTGGGGGCGCTGTGCTGGCCCCGCGGTGGATGCGCTGGAGAGGCCCGAGAAGCCCCTACAGAGAACAGTGTGGCGTCACGGGCTCAGGCCCCACCCACCCTCCTGGAGGCCGAGCCGGCGCCCCCCCTCCCCCCACCATCAGCTCTCACCGACACTCACAGCACTGTTCCTGCGATGGGGGTAAGGAAACAAACCAGTGCCCTGGACAGGAGAAAGGACGAGAGTCCAGGTACAGCTGTGCTCGGAACCCCCCGCGGAAGTGAAGCAGACCAAACCAGAACACACGTCTGTGTGGACGAACCTCAGAGACACAGCACCGAGCAAAGACAAGCAGTGAATCATCGATTCTGCACTACGCCACGCCGTCAGGCTTAAAACACACGAAAGGTCGCCCTGTTTGACTTAGAGAGCCAGCTGTGTGTCGAAGAAGAGTAACAAGCTGGGTGGAAGGACTCCGCCGACCGCGACTGGCGGCCAGGAGGGAGAGAAATGGGGTGCAGGAGGCCTTGGGGGCCGCTCACCCGAGCCCCACCAGGGGGGGCCCTCCCAAGGCCAGCCAGCAATGTCAAGTGCACCCCAACACAGACGCTCCCGACGTTTCCTTTTCGGTTCCCTTACCATCCTCCCTTCTGTGTAAAGGACAGGTCCCCATGGGGCGAGGACATCTTTACATCTCTCCAGCATGAGCCAATCCCCCCTTACACCTGGAAGACCGGCCTTTCTCAGACAATCGGGCAGATGGGGCTAGAACCTGAGGAAGCACTCGTGGGCTGGGGGGGTTCCCAAACCTCAGAGTTTAGAGCAGAAGTCGGCAAACTTTCTCTGTAAAGGGCCAGATAGTAAACATTTCAGGCTTCGTGGGCCAGATGGTCTCTACCGCATAGTCTTTGCTGGGTTTTGTTTTGGGGCTTTCCCCACATCCTTTAAAAATGTAATTCTCGCACTTAAGCCTGTAGCTTTACAGAGACCACCGGGAGGGTGTATAACTCAGAGGCCTAGGCCCCATCCCAGACGCTCTGTGTCAGGAAGTCCAGGGGGAGGCCTGGGACTAGGCATTTTCCTGTGCACGCTGCCTCCTTCTCCACCCCACCCCTACCCTCCCTCTCACTCCACCCCCCCAACACTCCCCCCCCCCCCCCCCCCCCCCCCGGCAGACTCTCCTGCAGGGAGAGGCTGTCCCCATGGCCACTCCCGTCGGTCCCCTGGGACCCCAGGAAGGCCCACGATGCTGGAGTCACCCTGGTATGGGCCTCCCATGCCCTCCAGACCTGGAGCTCCTTGGGGGCAGGGACCAGGTCCAGTCACCTCGTGCCCCAGGCCTATCTGGCCTGGCCCATAACCGGCCTGCAGAGGCAAATCCCGCCGCCCCCAGGCCGGCAGTCGGCCTCCCCTCACTCAGCTCACCACCTCCCTCCTGTGGTTCGTTTTTCTCCTTCCAGCTCCACCCTGCCCGTTTTACTCCGTCTCATCAATCTGTTCTGCCTCGGCCGCACGAATTGTTCCTGGGGATGCCAGCCGGGGGCACCTCTGAGCAGCAACGGGAGGAGGGGTTTGGGGCCCAGATATGGAAGTCATGGCTGGGCTGGTGCAGCCCAAACACTGCATCCCCAGCTTGCAGAAACACCTTCCGACAAGGCCAGGTCGATGGGTATCAAAAGAATTCCCTGGCGGAATTTCCAGCGAAGGAAAACATGTCTTGGCTAACCAGCCAAGCAGATCATCGAATGAAGACACAAACAGGCAAGCACAGTTTGTAACAGTTTTATTGAGATAAAACTCACTTATCATAAAGGTCACCCACTTAAAATGTACAACTGGGTGAGTCAGTGTATTCAGAGCTGTGCAACCATCGCCACAACCAATTTTAGAACATTTTTATCTCCCCAAAAAGAAATCCCGAGGACAGAAGGAAACAATGGGATTGGGGCGTTAGGATGAAGAGACTTGACCGATCACACATCTCCGCTCCTCCTCGTTACTCTCTGATACAAACAGGTACTGTCTGAAACCAGCCTATTTGTGCTCATTAGAAAAAAAGAAACCTCACACCCTTTAGCAGTCACCCCCTCATTTCCTGCACCACCCCCAGCCCTGGCAGCCACTAATCTGACTTGTGTCTCGACAGACTGCCTCTTCTGGACACTCTGCACAACCCGTGGTCTCCTGGGACTGTCTTCTTTCACTTACTGCGATGTTTTCGGGGCTCACCTATGTTGCAGCAGGTCTCGGTGCTTCACTTCTTTTTGCTATCCATTGAGTGGATGGACCACCTTTATTTATCTATTTTTATTTTTACTTATCTCTTCCTTATTTGATGGGTTGTTGCCACTTTTTGACTCTCGTGAACAGCGCAGCTGTGAACATTTATGTACAAGTGTCTGTTTGAACATCCCTTTTCCATTCCTTTAGGCATTTTTTTTTCTTTTTGGGGTACACAGGCCCCTCACTGCTGTGGCCTCTCCCGTTGCGGAGCACAGGCTCTGGACGCGCAGGCTCAGCGGCCATGGCTCACGGGCCCAGCCGCTCCGCGGCGTGTGGGATCATCCCGGACCGGGGCACGAACCCGTGTCCCCTGCATCGGCAGGTGGACTCTCAACCACTGCGCCACCAGGGAAGCCCTAGGCACATATTTAAGAGTGGAACTGCTGGGTCGTAGGGCACCTCACAGGAAGAACATTTAATAGTTAAGCAATAAGTCATTCATCTAAACTTGACATTAAGCATTTAATCATTAGTCATTCAATCATTTGAGGAACAGCCAGACTGTTTTTCAAAGCGGCACCACCATTTTAAATTCCCACCAGCAGCGTGTGAGAGTTTTGATTTCTCCACGTCCTTGAAAACATTAATCGTCTGCCTTGTTAAATACAGTTACCCTATCTGTGGGAAGTGGCATCTCATTGTGGTTTTAACTTGCTCATTTCCCTGAGGATGAGCATCATTTAATTTTTTCTTCTGGTGTTTACCTCCATGTAACGCACTTATAATTCCAGATTTTTAACTTTAGACGTTTTCTACTGACTTCCTTACACATAATCAAAAACTAACTCTTATAATTCCAGAGTTTTAACTTTAGACGTTTTCTACTGACTTCCTTACACATAATCAAAAACTAACTCAAGATGGATCATAGACCTAAATGTAACTGCTGACACTACACAAGCTCCAGAACCAAACATAGGAGAAAATCTTTGGGACCTTGCATTAGACGGAGATTTCTCAGATGTGACATCAAAAGCACAATCCATAAAAGAAAAGCTTGGCAAACTGGACTTCGTCAAACTGAAGAACTTATGCTCTTCGAAAGACACTGTTTAGAGAGTAAAAGGGTGAGCCAAAGCCGAGGAGAAAATAGCTATATTATTATATATCTGATAAAAGATCTTTAGCCAGAACTTGTAAAGAATTCTCAAAACTCAACAGTAAGAAAATCCAAACAGCTCATTTTTTTTTAATGGGCAGAATATTTGAAAAGATACTTCACCAAAAAAAAAAAAATCTCTGGATCACAAATATGCACATGAAAAGAGGCTCAGTATCACTAGTCATTAGGAAAAGATAAATTTAAAAGCACAATAAGATACCACATCAGAATGACTAAAATTTGGGGGGGGGGGCGCGGGGGTGGTTTGGCCATGCTGCGTGGCCTGGGAATCCTAGTTCCTCCAACAGGGATCAAACCCAGGACTACGGCAGTGAAAGCGCCGAGTCTTAACCACTGGACCACCAGGGAATTCCTGAGAATGACTAAAATTTTTGTAAAAACCTGACACAACCAACTGCTGATGAGTATGCAGAACAAGTGGAATTCTCACACATCATTGGTGGGATGGCAGAAGGGTACCACCACCCTAGAAGACAGTTTCGCGGTGAAGCCTACGACTTGGCAATCCTGCTCCCAGATATTTACTCAAGAGAAATGAAAACTTAGCTTCCCGCACAAACCTGCACACAAGTGTTTAAAGTGGTTTTTCTCATAATAACCTGAAGCACCCTAAATGTCCTTCACCTGGAGAATGGATCACTACTCTGCCATAAAGAGGAACGAACCACGGGGACTCCAACAACATGGGTGACTCTCAAAGGTATCCTGAGCAGAAGGAGCCCATGACGAAGCCGACACACTACGTGGGTCAGTTTCTATGACATCAAGGGGAAGGTGAAACTGCGGGGAACAGAAAACACGTCCGTGGTGGACAGGAGCTGAGAGTGGGGGACAGGCCAACCACAGAGGTGCGTGGGAAGCTGGGATGACAAAACCCTTCTGTGTCTTGACTGTGGTGGCAGTCCCAGGGCTGTATGCGTTTGTCAACATTTGCATAACTGTACAGGAAAAAAGGTAAATTTTAGTGTATGTAAATTATGCTCTCATATTTAAAAAAGGGGGCAAAAAGCTAGTGCAGAGAGTAGAAGTATGAACTGGCCAAGGAAACACAGGCAGACACCCTGGGGGCTGTCTGAGCTTGGGTGGATTTGTGGTGGGTCCTGTCTGGCCAGTATCACTCTGCTCCACAGGCCAGCGAGGAGAAGGGAGATGGCCAGATTCATCCATAGCTTGTGCCAGACGCATAATTCAAAAGACAGACACAAGAGCATTAGTGCTATTTATACATGTAGAGAAACGATCACCACAGTGAGGCTAGCTAACATCTGTCACCATATCATTGCAAACTTTGAGTGTGTGTGCGATGAGAACTTTTCAGATCTATTCTTTTAGATCTTAGGCCATCAGTCCTTATTTATTGAGATGCCGGGTCAGGGAGGGAAGGGGGACGAAAGGAGAGCACTGGTGGGAAAGTAAAGGCCTGGATGTCTCCCCAGGATGCAGATCAGCCATCTCAGAAGTAGTTCCAAGTTCCCGTAGGCTTTCAGGACCTCCAAGGACCCTGCCAACTCTAAATCCTGGGATGCTGCGAGATAATTATAACAAGGCAAATGTGCTCCAGGACTGCCAAGGTACAACACACAGCGGAAGCAGATGGCATGAAGAAATCGGGCCCAACCGGGGGGTGCAGGGCAGGCTGCGTTAGGTGGAAACACCTGTGCTGTGACGCGTGGGTTTTGTCTGAGCAGAGGGGGGCTGCAGGTTGGGGAAGAGGAGGAGGAGGATGCATCCCAGCAGACAGAGTAGGTGTGAGGAAAAGCAGTGGGCAGGGCAGGGCGAGGGCTCAGGCTGGGGAGACAGGCGCGGAGCTTCTGCAGAGAGCTACTGTCTGAGCACCAGGAGGGCTCGGTTCCACGTGTGGGCAGTGGTACCCCTCAGAGCTGCTGGTGATGCTCAGTACCTGTTGTTCTCTTCTTCCATAATGACGGAGCACTGTGTTTATGGATGTCATCTGAATGCACAGCCGTGTGAAACAATGATCAGACACCTAGACTCAGCAATTCTGCTCCCAGACACAGACCCAAGGGAAATGAAAAGACCTGTACACAAATATTCAAAGCAGTGCTATTAAAAATAGCCCCAAACTGGAAACAATCCAAATGTTCATCAACAAGAACGGGGGTAAATAGATTGTGGTGGAAAACCACAGAGCATTAAAAAAAAAAAAAAAAGAGCAAAATTACTGCACACACAACAAGGATGCCTCTCACAGACATAAGGTCGAGTGCCAGACACAAAAGATCCCATGCTGAACGCTTCAATGTACTCAAAGTTCCAAAATAGGCAAAGGTCATGGACAGCAACAGAGGTCAGGATAGTGCTCACCTGGGGGAGGTCTCGAAACTGGGAGCTGCACAGGGAGCCTACAGAGGCACTCAGGGTCTTTGTCTTGGTCCTCGGTATGGTGACCCAGGTAGAGACACATGCACACACTTCTCATGCTGTGTATTTTAGTCAGGGTGAGCTATACATGCCCCAGCCTCCCTTGCAGCTACGTGTGACAATGGACTAAATTCTGGCCTATGAGATATACATGGAAGTTGTGTATGCAACTTCTAAAGAAGGTCTTTAAAGGAAGGAAGTGTGACTTTCCCTTCCTCCCTCCTGCTGGATGGAATGCAGATGTATGGCTGGCACTTGAGCAGCTATGCTGGACTATGAGGTGTCACACGTGGCAGGGCAATAACATCGAAGGAGCCTGGGCCTCTGAGACCACGGAGACTGGCAGCAGTCCTGGGACGGCTACTTCCAGACTCCTTGAAAGTTAGAGAAATGAAGTGTCTGAGCTGTTGTTATTTGGGATTTTCCGTAACAAGCAGCCAAACGTAATCGTAAGTGATACAGACACCATGGAGGACAAGTGAGCAACGGACAGGAGCGCTTTAGAAGCCTGTGGAGGGTGGACTGGACAGGGCCACCCAGGAGGGAGGAAGGACAGTTACTGGGTGATGAATTTGTCCTGGCAGTGGACGCTCTGCCCAAACAAGGGCGGTGATGGCGGGGGATGGGCCAGAAGACATGGAGGAGGTCAGTGTTGGATGTGGATGTGATGACCACAACAGAGCAGTGAGATGGGCTCAAATTTCTGAGTCTGGAAATTAGGAAAGTGATGATTCTGTTAAACACAGTAGGAAACGAGGCAAGGAGAATGTTTGTAAAGCAAGGGAACAAACTTGATTTTCCCTTCTTGCTCATATACTAATTTTCTGAGTCCTTTTAGACTAATTTCCAGTGGGCTTACTAATAAAGAATTGCTTTATTTTTTTTCTTTCTTGCGGTACGCGGGCCTCTCACTGTTGTGGCCTCTCCCGTTGCGGAGCACAGGCTCCGGACGCGCAGGCTCACCGGCCATGGCTCACGGGTCCAGCCGCTCTGCGGCATGTGGGATCTTCCCGGACCGGGGCACAAACTCGCGTCCCCTGCAATGGCAGGCGGACTCCCAACCACTGTGTCACCAGGGAAGCCCTAAAGAATTGCTTTTAACAAAACTCAGGGGAGTGATTTGTGGACACAAAGGCGATCGTCAACTACCTTCTGACGGACCCCCCTCCCCCCCGCCCCTTGAGGAAGCACCAGCATGCTAAGTGCTTTACACACTTTTGCTCACTGAGTTCTCAGCCCTGAGACACAGTTCAGGAGATCACGACTCGGGTTAAGCTACCTGCCCGCAGTGCCAGGGCTCATCAGACCCCTGGGTCTGAAGCCGGGCCTTCCGACTCCGAAGCCTGAACTCGGAATCTCGACAAGAGTGCTCTTCAAAGCAGCCTGGGCTGAGCACGAAGATGCAGGCCTGCCTCGCACATGGAAGGCGTCCCCCTGACGGACCAGCCCAGATCCGCCACACTGGAGCTAAGCGCACCCAGAAGGCCCTTTCTCGCTCCAGAGCACCTGTCTTTCAAGCCCCTGGTGTCACAGCAAAGTCCCTCTTGCACATCAGAACACAGACACACCGCCTCTTGTCTTTGGCCACTTCCCGCAGCAGCCCTGACCTCCTCGGGGGAGGAAGCCGGGCTTGGAAAGGAGACAGGAAAGTCACAGCAGCTACCACGGCCCCAGGCCTGACCCCCGGGCCCGTTCCCGTCCTGCCCCGACCCTGGTCACTCAGGATGGCGGAGGGACACCGGAGCCAGGGCGCCGGGCGTCCCTCTAACCCTGCGACTCCCAGCAGTGCTGCCGTCATTCACTCAGCAAACACTGCCGAGCAGCCCCCGGCGCCCTTTGCTAGAAGCCCGAGCATGAAGGCAGGCGGCTCACCTGCTTTCTCAGAGGTAACAGGGCAGAGCAGGGGCAGCGCACATACAGGAGGCTCAGCCCGGCGCCTCAGGGCTCCGCTCCCCTGGGGCCGGAGGCCTGCGGCGCCCAGCCCCTCCCCTGAAGGGAGCCGGCCAAGCGTCCCTGCAGGCGGTGCTGGGAGCAGAGAGGAAACGTGGGACCCGCTGGTCTGCGGAGGCTGTGAGGCCTGGAAGATGCTCAGAGCAGCCGCTGTGCACCTGGCAGTCAGCAGAGTGCCCGGCGGCTCTGGGCTGCCCCAGGCCGCAGTCCGCAACTGTCGCCCAGTTCCCGGGAAATGAGAGAATTTGGGTAAGAAAATAAAGTCTAACCTGTTTTTTTCCCTTTGTGCTTAGTCTAGTTTCACTCGCTCACAGGACGCCACGTGCAGACGCCTCACACCGGGCACCTCAGGTCAGAGCTCCTCCTGGGAAATGGCCGCCGGCAGAGACGCCGCGGGAGCACAGATCCCGCGATCTGCGCCAGCCCCGCGAGAACTACAGGAACCTATAAAGCAGCGCCGCACCAGCCTTTCAGGGAGAGCGTGTACCGGGGCGTGAGCTGACCCCTTCCATTCTTAGGTCGAAGGATAAAGCTTTCCTTTGCTTCTGAACTGAACTCGCTCTCATTTTGCCGGCTCCCGTGACTCGGGGCAGGAGGACCCTTCCCGGGGACCAACTCGAAAAGGTCGGTAACACTGACAGCGCACGGGCTTCTCGGCTGGCATCAGTTGGCAGCGACACCATCCTGCAGAAAACCACAGGCCCCAAGCACAAGGAGGCGGCTGCGGGGAAGGGTGGGAACATTCTAGAAGGTCCAGCAGCTGTTCCTGCAGGCCAAGTCAGCCTGGATCCAAAGATGCCTGCACACAGCCTTCTTTCAACCCACCTGAGAACGTGGGCCTTTCAGGTTTAAAATATCATTTGCCAAACACTGTGAGTCAAAATAGATACAGTCCATCTTCAGAAACACGGCAATACACACCAAGAACTTTAAAAATGTTTATTGCTTTGGACCCACCCGGAAATTCGCACTTTTGGAATTCTATCCCGAGTAAATAACAGGATATGTAGGCAACATTTTGGTCATGAAGATATTCATCCCAGTGTGATTTATAATAGGGAAAAAACAGTAAACAATCTAAACCCCTAACTTCAGGGAAATCGTTACAGAACACCGTGGTGCCTCCCTGGATGTACCTCCCATGAATATATTAGAATGAGGTTTAGGGAAAAAAATGTTAGACAGTAGGAAAACAATACCTAATAATACCTAGAATACTTATTTAAATATTTCAAAATCAAAAATGATTTGATATAAAAGCAATATACAAAATGATACATGGTCACGGTTATATTAATAGTAGGTAAGGAACGAAAGACAAAGGAAACCGACCAACACTCTCTCCAGATAGGAGATTACGGAGCTTTTACAGCACTTGTCTGTACGTTTACGTATCTTCTAATGTTCTGTAATGCCCTGAGTTATTTTCTAATCAGAAGAAGGGAATCGCCCCCATCTTCCTACCAGCGAGAAAACATCGCTGCGCCCTCTTCTGCCTCCTTGCTGGTGAGACCTAAAGCCTGGCTACACCTGACGCCTTCCGGCCTTGCTCTGCGCCCAGCGGCCACTGTGGCTGAGAAGACATTTCAAGACCAGGAGCTGGCGCAGGCTTTCGGGTGCACTCCCGCTCTCCTAGGCGGGGCTGTCTTGAGGAGATGCAGGCTGGAAACCTGAACACAGATGCCAGGCCTCTTTGGAAAAATCCAAAGGCTGAATTTGGGATTCAGTTTGCCATGGGCCCCCCCCCCCCACCCCGCACTGCATACCCAGCTTCCTTCACTCAATTATGGTACTCCCCTGACCCCAGAAAGCATTTGCACTTGTGAGCCCCACAGGAAGACTTGAAACTCCTAAGTTATGGACATCCATTTTTCCTGCTTTATGAAGGAAGACAATGCAATAGGAAAGAATGAACTTTATGAGCAGAAACATGCAATGGTGAGGAACAGTGGCTCTTGGCCTCTGGTTCTAGGTGTCCCAAGGCCCAGCAGCATCTCCATCCGTCCTGCAGTTCAACTGCTCCACCAAATCTTGCATTTCATGAGCTTAATTGCGAACTGGGCCTGAATCTGCCACCTTACCTGCTACCCTCAATCCCTACCGGTGATACTGTTTTTAACTGCTGTCTTAGTCGATGTTCATTGACTGTTGTGTTGGTCATGTCCGCCATCTAGCTTCTTTGTCCATCCAAGCTGAACCCCGAGAAGACGCATACAAGTTGGCCCCGGGTTCATCAAAAGAGATTTGGAAGTATAGTTCACTCCTGAAGAAACACTTCATCTCTCCTTCAACATGGAAGAATATTTTCTAGTAAGTATATTTCTAGACCAACAGGATTTAACTGTCATGTTGTAAAAAACAAAATTATGTACCTGACTAGATTACAGTAAAGTGCAGTGAGTAATCTGTTAGTAATGATTTGCTTTTATATAAATCAGATTGAACCCATTTGGACTTTAAATGTGGTTTCTTAGGAAGGAATGAAGGTCTTACAGAGAGGACAAAGAAGGTAACTGCACACAACTCGAAGGACTGTTTGCAATATAACTGCTACCAATAATAGACATCCCAGCAGAATGTTCTGGAGTCCAGAGTTTAGCCCATGACCAATAACACACTTTGTTGTTATTATTGGGATAATGGGAATCTAAGTGTATATAAAATACACCTCATGATCCCCTTCAAGAAAGACTATCTACTGCACCAAACTGAGCCCCTTTTGTAGGTCTCATGCTCACCAATACTAGCAATTGTCATATACTTCCTGTTTGCTTTGCGTTGTTTGCTCTCTTTTCTTTTCCTCTAGGTAAGCTCAATTGATCCTGAAGGTCTGATTCTTTCCCCTGCCTAGTGAAATCTGCTGTTGAGCCCTCTAGTGAATTTTCCACTCATTATATTTTACTCCCAAATTCCTGTTTATTAATTTATCTTTATTGATATTCTCTATTTGGTGAGACAGTGTTCTCACACTTTAATTCTCTAGACATGCTTTACTTTAACTCTGTGCTTAATTAAAACAGCTGACTTAAAGTCTCTGTCTAGTAAGTCCAACGTCTGCACATCCCTAGGAACAGTTTCTATGGATTGCTTTTGTTTCCTGTGTATGGACCATATTCTCTTTTCTTTTTCTTTTTTTGCATGTTTCAAAATATTTTTTTGAAAACTGGGTATTCTAAGCAATATAATGTAACAACTCTGGAAATCAGATTCTCTCCCCTCCCCAAGGTTTCCTTTTATTTTTGTTGCTGTTCGTTTCATGATTTATCTGAACTGATTCTGTAAAGGCACATGTGACCACTGAAGTCTCTGCAGAGATAGCTTAGTGGTCAGCTAGTGATAAGACAGGCATTTCCTAAGCCTCTAGGCCCAGCAAGCCTCCCAGTGTGTGCTGAGGGGCCCAGCACTGGACAACTCTGCCTAAGCCTTCACTTCCTGCCGTGGGGAGCCTGGAGGTTGGCCCAGTGAGAGCTCAGGGCCTTCCCAGGGCTTTCCCGAGCATGTCACAGCCTTGGGCACGTGACTCCTCTACCTGTGCGTGTGGCGTTCTAGAAGAGCAGGATGTTTTGGGGCTTCTCAAAGCTGCCCTGGATGCCCATTCCCCAGTTTTTCCCTTTCAGCTTTTTGGCTAGCCTGTTGTTTGTCCTAAGCATTATTCACTGCCTCAGGCAGCTGTGAAGTTAAACAACTGCCTCTACATGTTTCTGAGAAATGCCCTGGGGAGAAGACTTTTTGCACTGGATGAACTCTGAGCTCCAAGTCAGGTCAAATAAAGACAGCTTTGCAAGTGGGGTCTTCCAGAGAACCTCCAGGCAAGTCAAACAGTCTGAGACTTTTATATATTCAATATTTCTATTATAACTAAGTCACAAAAATCACTTCATGAATTTGCTACTGTATTCAACCTCAATCCATGGAGCTTCACAAACCAGTTAGCCAAATCTCAGGATTCAATTGAAAAGTTCATTCATTTTTCCATCAAAACCCTTTTTGTATTATTGATTAGACAATCCAATAGTTTTTCTCTTGGAATTGATACTTCATTTTGTTTCAGTGTACCTATTTTCTTTTCATATCTGTATCTTCCGTTTCAAAGTTTCCTTTACTTGTTTATGTTATGCAAACATAAACAAATGTTGTGTCTCTCCAAAATTCACGTTATAAAGCCTTACCCCCCTACCCCCACAATGTGATGATTTTAGGAGGTAGGGCCTTTGGGAGGTAATTAGGGTTAGATGAGGTTATAAGAGTGAAGTCATGAGGATTTAGAGCCCTTGTAAGAGTCCCAAGAGAGCTTGCTTCCTCTGCTCTGCAGCAGTCTGCCACAAGGGGTCGGCAGTCTGCAACGTACAAGAGGGCTCTCACCACAACCCAGGCGTGCTGGCGCCCTGACCTCCCAGCCTCCAGAACTATGAGAAATAAATTTCTGTTGTTTGGAAGTCACCCAGTCTGTGGTGTTCTGTTATAGAAGCCTAACCAGACTACAGTAATTTACAAGTATTGTTCAATCATTACATTACGATTGAACACTACGTTACAGATAATGTTCAATCATTCCAGAGTCCACTGAAATAATGTCAGCTCTAATAATTATGACATTTTCCTCATAAAGCTAAAATATTGATATTTCCATTAAAACATCTTTTATTAAAGCCAACAAACACTCTTAAAGTTATATTCTTCGATGGCTAACTCTGCACTTCAGCTTCTATCACAGTGAACACACAGAACTTCCTGATTTCCAAACTGCTTCTGCTGCTCTCGCACTTCAAGCTGTCCATCAAGGTGCAATTTCCAGTACTTAATTTGCAGTTCTTCCTGATATTTATCTGATGCATGGTAAGAAATACAATTTATTGAGAAAAACATGAGAATTACTTAACTTAAATCTTGTATTGCTTTATCCAAAATTAAATTTGATCACTTAGTGACAAATTAAAATATCCAAATTTTTTTCTAAACTTTTGGCTGAAACTCCAGACTCTTCCTACCATTATTACACTGGCACTTTTTGTACAAAATCCGATGACCTTTTCAAAGTTGTAAAATATTGCAATGATATTTTTACAAAAGTATCTTTCCATTGTATATATATATATTTCCCACCAACAAAGCTCAATACACTGTATTAAATGCAGCTCCCAGTGTCATAAGATCAACAAAAACCATTATCTTCAAAATACTGAAATTTGTATTTTAAGCAAACTATTAAAACACTTTTATGTGAAGCAAATGAAACTTCCTTGAAGATGATTTAAAATGCACTGCTTTGTTTTCCAAAAAGTTTTCTCATTAGATACATCTGTTTTGTAACAAGTTAGTCCATAGTACCCACCCCCATATCAATACAATTCCTTTAGAAGTTCTATTAAATATTTTTATGGAAATGCTCAATTATACAGTGCTAAAAATTTCGACAGTTCCTCTGTATCTTTTTGACTGCTTTATCCTCACTATGATGACATTTTGGGAGTTTTAAGTTTCCAAATGTTTAATATATGAAACTGATTATATTTTATATTTCTTCCTCATTAATGACCACAAATTTTTTTTTCACTTGAACCATACGTTTTAACAGCATCCTGATGAAATATACATGTTTAGCACTTCGCTCTTTTTTTTTTTTTTTTTTTTTGCGGTACGCGGGCCTCTCACCGCTGTGGCCTCTCCCGTTGCGGAGCACAGGCTCCGGACGCGCAGGCTCAGCGGCCATGGCTCACGGGCCCAGCCGCTCCGCGGCATGTGGGATCTTCCCGGACTGGGGCACGAACCCGTGTCCCCTGCATCGGCAGGCAGACTCTCAACCACTGCGCCACCAGGGAAGCCCAGCACTTTGATCTTTTAACACATAACTTTTGAGCACTATTTATAGCCAAAAATTTGTCATTAGCACTAACACAAATTCCTGGTTGAAAAAAATCGTCATTTCTCACTCCAGAAATACAGATTTTATGTAATAAAATGTATTTAATACAAGTTTTATTTTGTGCAGATTCTTGCACAGTATCAGAACAAGTTCCAGGCTGGGACTCACTACTACTGTAATTCCTTCTTTGTTTTGCAGATTAACAAGACTCACATTTATTATATATGAAACTATTAAAAATTTATCCAGATTTTGTTGCCTCTTCACTTTAGTATTTGTTCTTAATATTTATAATAAAATCTTAAGTGTATAAGTATAAATACACTGCACGCCTGCTACTGTAATTCAAAAGAATTACACTATGCTAAGTTATTTTTAGTGATTCTCCTAAAGCAATTTGTTTTAACACATGCAACTTAGCCACCGTCGCTTCAGTGACACAAGATGTTCCTCAGATGTGGCTACAACAGAAGGCCCTTTTTCTATGGTACTAACGTCCTGAGACTGTCAGTACAAACCCGAGTTTATATGAAAATTTACATTAGCTAATTGTAACTGTACAGTTACTATGATACTATTTACTATGAAGCATTTCAATATTTTCACCATCAGTATCGTGCAGGGTGCATATGGGCTAAACATCAGCTCTGATCTACCTGCTGAATTGAGTCCAAGGGCTGCCAGTTTCAGCTTCTGGTCAAAACTCCAGAAGAGATTAAGAACGGGTCCTGGATGGCAAAATGGGGCTGCATCTCAGAAGCAGCCCTGTGACAGTAGTCGTGCTTACTTTCTTTTTATGTGAGGAATACATATCCAGCGATGCCACACCTGGGTCACTTCACTGAAGTTCCTGCCCGCCTCCTGCAGTCATTTGAATTTTCCACCCATAGGTTAGGTTTGAACAAAAGGACTTCCCGTCTTAGAAAAAATCCTGAGGCAAAGATTTACAAATCCTGGCTACCTGCTAGAAATGGAAGGGAAAGGAAAAACAGAAACAGCAATCCCTAAATTAATACTGCACAAAGCATCTGGCCACATCGGCATCTCCAACTCCGACTGGTACAGCTCCAGACTGCGCTCCACGAACCTCCCCTAACCCCAGGCAGCGGCGCCCACCTCCTCTAGATGCTGACAGCACGAGGTCTCTTCCCGTAGATTACCTATCACGTGCGACCCGTGATCACACGTGCCTCGGAAATAAACTTCAAAAGCCCCGTCTGGCACCCCTCGCCCCACCCACCGGCCCCAAGAACGTTAAGTCTTATCCCTCCCCTTCACACAGCCCCGGCTCCAGCCAAGCAGGAATCCTCTCCCCAGAGATCTCGGGCAGGCACAGCGCCTGCCGTGCTCGCAACAGTTCCTCCCCCGGGACGTCTCCTCCGGGAGGCCTCCCTGGACTCCCCGGGCCTCCTGACCACGACCTCATCCCCTCCCCCTGTCGACGGGGCCAGCGCCCCGACCGGCCCCAGGTTCGCTCAAGGACCCCACAAAGGGGTGTCCGTCGGCCCCGCGCCGCGCACCTGCTGGGCTCCGGGCACTGAGGTGGCGCCGGGACAGGCCGGTCCCAAGGCGCTCACTGTCTACACCTGCGCAACAAGTTACCGGTGCCGTGAAATGAACTGGGTGAAGCCTGCGTCCCACTCAGCTTCCCCGCCCTGCGCTCGCGGCTCAGTCTGCGCAGGCGCATAACCCCGTCCCGGCGTGCCCCGCGCCCCTCCCGCCCTGCCCCGCCCCGCTTCTCCGGCCCTCCCTCCGACAGGCCGCGCGGCCCCGCTGCAGGCCGGGAGTTGTGGTCTAGGCGTGGGCGGCGCGCGCGGCTGAAGCGCGTGGCAGGAAGCGGAAGCGGAAGCGGCCGCCGGGGCGCTAGCACTGACGTGTCTCTCGGCGAGGCGCGGCGCTCCAGAGCGGGACGGGCGGCCTCGGAGCCGCGGTCGGAGAGTAGCGGAGCCGGAGCTGGAGCCCGACCCGGAGCCGAGCAGCCGCCGCCATGGCGAGTGAGTCCCTCGGGGCAGCCCGGACGCGGCCGGCGCGGGCGGGACCTCGCTCCTCCGGCCGTGAAGCCCACCCGGCGCGCGCCCCTGCCCCACCTGGCCCCGCGGACGGCTTCCCGGGGCGGCGCGGCGTCCTCTAGCCCTAACTTTACTCTTGTCTCTTCCCCCCAAAGTCAAGTTTCTGGAAGTCATCAAGCCCTTCTGTGTCATCCTGCCCGAAATTCAGAAGCCGGAGCGGAAGGTGAGTCCGGGGAAGGATTGGGGAAACTGCCTGCACCCCGTTAAAGTGGCCCCAACACGCCGAGTGGACGCTTCCTTCCCCCGAGAGTGGTCCGGGTGGCCTGCTTGGTGGGAGCCTCCACCGAGCCGCCGAGCTTCGATTGGAGCATCCTCCGTGGAAGTTACTCGGGCGGCAGAGCCTCGGGTTTGGTCTGTCCCGAGGTGGATCCCGGCCTGAGTGAGTAACGCCTCGAGAGCCTCAGGTACTCAGGTTGGGCGCCCCCTTCCCGCTGCAGCTCCCGCAGAAGCTGATCGTGGGCGGGTCCTTCTTCTAGGAGATGCTTTTTGGATCCAGCTGCTACCAGGAGCTCAGAGCAGTCACTTTACTCTGTACGGTCGAGTTTGTGCCTTTTCCGTGGGCCGTCACCTTGCTGAGAAAAAGGGCATTTTGTGACCCCTCCTTTTACAGCAGGTGCATTAAAACGTGGAAAGGTAGAGATGTAGAGCTGTGTTGAATCTTTATCAGAATTTCCGCTGCTGCACAGTTTCAGGCCGAGACAGTGTTGCCAGTGTAAGTCAGTCTATGAAACCATGAAGAAAAGTTTCATTGGGTTCTTACAGAGAATTAATAGGAATACGTTTCTGTCCTCACGTTCTTTGCATCTGCACCACATACGTGCTGCCTTTGACGGGCTAATATGCAAAGTTGTGTGTGTGTGTGCCCTCAGTGTGGTAGAAATGGCGGGGCTCTGGAGGCAGGCGCGCCTGGGACCCACCCACCCTTCACACAGCCTCTTGATAGCTGTGTGACCTTGGCCTTGTAACTGAGTGTGGTGCATGAAGCAGTGGCAGGATGTGCAGGGTACAGCAGTGGCTCCAGAAGGGATTAACCCTGGGAGACATGATGTCTGATGGCGGCCTTGAAGGAGGAATAGAAGTGTCCTTGAAGGAAGGGAAAGGAATTCTAGGGTAAGAAATATAGTGTGCGCTAAGGCAGAGAAAACCAGTTGAGGTGGGGCGGGGGGTGTTAGATGTGCTTCACTGTTGATAGACTGGAAAGGATGGGTGGGGAGCAGTGGGAGCCCTAGGAGCCGGACAGATTAGAAAACTGCTCTGGGGTGGGGTAGAGGGTGAGAGCGGTGGAGGGGCTTCTGCCGTCGAGAGTGAACTATGGGACTGGCCTAGGAGATGGGGGTGGATGGCGGGCTGGTAAGAGGTAGAGTGACAAGACTTGGATAAACAGTTTTGGATGTTTTGCTGTTGAATTTGGCTGCATCCAGGAGAGGAGACTTGGTTATTTAAAAATGAGAAGTCTTGTAAAAATTGTCCACTCTTTTCCCATAAAGAGTCATTTCCATACAAGTTTGTTGTGTTACTGGTCAGCCTGACGTGGTGTTGCCCTCCTTGGCCTCCTGATTTCCTGGTGGGATCAGATGACCAGAGGACGAGTTCTGTGAATTCACCCCAACTTCGCGTGGAGTATCTGCGCCTTTGTGTGCTTGTCTTGTTGAGGCCTGTCTACAGTGGTCAACACGGAGGCACTGCGGCCCCATGCTGACCAGAGGGCCAGGACTTCGACTCCATGCTCATTCAGATTGCAGCTTAAAAGAGTGTTTTTTAAGAACACGATTTTGTCCATTTAGTACCGTCGCTCACAAGGTATTTCCATGTTAAGATCCTTAGTCCGCACAATAATTGCTGTGTGGTTTTTTAAGCCCTTTAAAGCCATTCTTGCTGTGCAGGCAGCAGGTGCTAGTGAAGACACTTAGGTTTTAGAGCAGAGGAGCCTTGGGCAGGCGGTCTCAACTTCCCTAATGATGCTCATTGGTCATCCATAAGATGACTCTGAATGGTCACCTATCCTAAAGTTAAACAGATGCTAGTAGTAGTTAGTGAGTAGGTTGAACACGCAGCTCTCTTTCACTCTTCTAGTGTTTATTACATTCTTTTACCCTAAATCCATGGAGAATACACAAAGAAACAATCACAGATTGCAAATTAGTTGACTCCAGAATAACAAGATTTTGTCAGGTACAAAACCTTTTCAAATGAGAAGTCATTGCTCATGTGTTGTAAAGGGGGGTGTGATTTGGGAATCCCTTTCTATTGCAACATTCTTTGATCTTGGGTCTGATCCTAAACTGTTCATGCTGATGGTTAAGAGCACAGGCTCTGGAGTCAAACCCATTACAGCTGTGGGATTTGGGACAAATTACTTAGCTTTTCTAAGATTCAGTTTTCTTGTTGGAAAATAATAAGATAATGTTCCGTGGTGTGAGGATTAAATGAGATGATGCACATGAAGGTCTCTGCATCTGTGCCTTGTGCGTAGAAAGCACGCAATACATGTACTTACGCTTGGTGCGTGGTTTGGAGTGTTGAGGGCTCCTCTGGTGAGCAGAGGAAGGGGTCTGATCAGAGGCTGTTTCTGTTAATTTACTTATGAAGATAACTTGTTGCCTTAATTGGCTCTGTTTTTCTGTAGATTCAGTTTAAGGAGAAAGTGTTATGGACCGCCATCACCCTCTTCATCTTCTTGGTGTGCTGCCAGGTGAGCGCGCGTTTGGTGTTCCAGTGTCGGGGTGGGGGTGTGAGGGGCCGGAGACAAGTGTGCAGGCTGCTCTCTGCTTGTTTCCAGATCCCTCTGTTTGGAATCATGTCTTCAGACTCAGCCGACCCTTTCTATTGGATGAGAGTGATCCTCGCCTCTAACAGAGGTAGGACTGGCCCTCTGCATCCCCTGTACGGTGTGGGCTTCACTGGCCTCCTTCAGTTAAAGTACAGGCCTTGGCTTTACAAAGGGTTCAGAGCGTGCTGTGCTGAAACACAGCCTTAGTAAAAGCCAGCTTCAGCACCCAGGCACGTCGTCCTATTCAGAATTGCTCTGAATGCAGTACAAAACCTGTAACAGCAAGATAAGTCTACATCATAGAGAATTTCTTAAAACATGGAAAAACCAGAATGCTTTTTAAACAGCTGAAATGATGACATTTCTACCTGTCTCCTGTTTTGATAACGTTCTTTAGAATATGTAATTTGTTTCTCAGCTGCGTCTTTTCCATATCTACAGGTTACATATACACGTGCAAAAAAAATAAATATATAACAGTGTATTGTATACTCCAACCAGTTACCTCCTTGGGGTGAGGCGGGATTTTGAATGTTTATGCTGATAACTGCTTTTGATTAACTCATTTTTAAAATACGTTTCAAATTAAGTTCCAAATCAGTTGGAAGTATAGCCCATTTTAGCATAATGGAAATAGAGGTTTATTCACAACTAGATAGAATTGTACTGGCCTCCTTTCCAGACTCTGGAAATTATTTGAGTGTTATCCTTTTTTATTAACTGATGAAGAGACGAACCTTTCTTATCTCTGTACAACAGCATGAATCTGTTTACGGCGAATTTAAATGCAGCGATCAGTTTAAATGCCATGTGATTCCCTAAACAGAATAAGATGTTACCGGGCAGACTGAACAGAATGAATTGAATTACCCTCTGATTGCTGATATTGGGGGGTTATTCTCTGGATTAAATACTGCTGGCAAACTGAAACACTGGGTTTGTATCAGGGGCACACAGTCCAGTTTCGCTCATTCATTTTCTTAATAATGTCTTGCTTCTCCATGCTAACTTCGGTTGTACTTTGCCTCCCCCTTTCCTTAAGGCACATTGATGGAGCTGGGTATCTCTCCCATTGTCACCTCCGGCCTCATCATGCAGCTCTTGGCTGGCGCCAAAATAATTGAAGTTGGTGATACCCCAAAAGACCGAGCCCTCTTCAATGGAGCCCAAAAGTGTAAGTGAGATTTTGAATGATGTTCAGATGACTGTAGTTGAGAATTTGAATTTGCTGCAAAGTTTGGGGCATCAGAAGGCCTTTTGGTTTTCGGGGGAGGGGGTTGTAACCTCCGTGGCCCGCCAGCCCTGCCTGGCCTGGCTCTGTGGCCTGTGTTAGCCAGAGAGCATTTGGGGCCGCTGGACAAGGCAGGGGACAGGTGTCGTGCCCCGAGGCTGCGTGGTCCAGGGAGGTCGCCTTCCACCGCCACAGTTTCCTTAGCACTTAGAAGGAGATAATGTCTCCTTCAGAGCTGTTGGAAGAATTCATTTGAATAATGTGTGTAAAACATCATTGAGTGCCTGGCATGTAGTAGTTACCTGGCAAGGGTTGTATTTCTTTTTTCTGGGAGTTTAAAAGGATTCACCTTAGGGGAAGGATGGTCCTCTCAACTTAGCTCTGCCAATTACCAGCTCTGTGACTTTGGGGCAATGTTAGATGACAGTTCTTATGTCCCAGTTTCTTCATCTATAAAAATGGGGATAATAATGATACTTGCACAGTAGTAAATAATAAGCGGCACTGGTAACAATGACCAGTCATCAGAATTCACCAAGTTCAGCCTGACTGTGAACTGACATATATTAATTAGGAAGTGATATTTGCAGTTTCCTACCCAGTCATATTTTCTTCCATACCAGCATGTTTTACACATCTTAAGTTAGTAGGTTAAAGAGTTGAGTAAGGAAGAGTAATCTAATTTAAACTTGTCAGTTTCAGACACAAATCAGGATTTTTAAATATATATATGTGTTATTTGTCAGAAGTAAAAATCAGCTGTTTCCTCTTTGGTCTTGGACAATTTTTTTAGCTTTTCTCTGCTGTTTTTTCTGCCTTAAGAATTCAGTCTTATTGAGCACTTCTTAAGAAGTCAAATAGGGACTATATTTGACAGGCACTTCGGAGTAAAATTTTATTTTTTTGGCAAACTAAGCAGAAAAGCCGAAATGGAAGCCCAGTCCCATACTAAGAGATCCATCTAGCATCGTGGACTCGGTAAACATGAGTCGATTCCATTGTGCATCACAATGAAGTGCAGTGAATGATACAGGCTACAAGACCATCTACTAAAAAGAGAACGTCCCGTAGGAGAGCTTTGTGGCAGGAGAAGTGGGCTAAGTGATTTGGTGGCACTGTGAGTTCTTTCCTTAATTAACACGTTAAACAAACTGGGAAGGGATTACTTTATCCCAGCTAGTGTTCTGTGCCCTGGACTCAGACCTGAAGCACAAGCCTGTCAGGTGGCCTGGGCAAGTGGTTCTCCCAGAACCCGAGCTACCTGATGACCTGAGCATGGGGGCTGCAGGTTGGGGTGCCTCTGAGTGTTGTCTTCAGCAGCTGTCATAAGAAGCAGGTCTGTCATGCTTCAACTCTTTCCCTCCTCCCATCACCGAAGGGAAGTGAATTTAGGAGGAGGTGGAATTAAAGAGCTCACGCGCTTTTGTTGCACATATTTCAGTTATTGTGTATTATTGTCACTCTGACCGTGCGGTGGTTGAGTGTTTCCTGGACGAGCCCCTTGGAGGCAGGGTCAGTCGTCTTCACCTTTGTTCTCCCAGTGCCCGGCACGGAGCTGGTGCCTGGGAAGTGTTTCCGCTACGACCGTGTGGTGGCCCAGCCTGAGAACAGTTTTCTTCTCATTTCTAGTGTTTGGCATGATCATTACCATCGGCCAGTCCATCGTGTATGTGATGACAGGGATGTACGGAGACCCTTCTGAAATGGGTGCTGGGATCTGCCTGTTGATCACCATACAGGTAAGGTTAGGCCAGCACCCCCTTCTGAGGCGCCCTCACACCCACACTTGCCAAACAACAGATCTGAATCGAGCGTAACAGGAACTCTTTCTGAGAAGAAGCCCGAGCCCTGTGTTTGCCCTTCTGAATTCACAGAGGAGCCTCCACCAGCCAGTGTCCCCTCAGCCTTCAGGGCCCTCAGCAGAGAAGCCAGTTCCTGGGGAGGGACAGCACCACGCCGTGGGGAGCAGCAGTGCGTCTCTGCGTTTCCTTACCTCTGTTTTTTAACATTCACAGCTCTTTGTTGCTGGCCTAATTGTCCTGCTTTTGGATGAACTTCTGCAAAAGGGGTACGGCCTGGGCTCTGGGATCTCCCTCTTCATTGCCACAAACATCTGCGAGACCATCGTGTGGAAGGCGTTCAGCCCCACCACTGTCAACACCGGCCGAGGTGAGACCCTGGGGACAGGGTCCCATCGGTACATCTCTTCTGATTTTTCTCCGTGCATCTGTAAAGTGTTTTAAAACACAGGTTTATGCTCATGATGGTATGTAACTTGCATTTTTCACCTTAAGAGTATGTCGTAGACGTTCGCCCTGCCAGAGTACGTTATCCTGCCTCACTTTTCTGAGCTCAGCGTGGATTTCACTGCAAAGATGAAGCAGGTTCTTTCAACACGCCTTCCTCTGGTGGACGTCTAGGTTGTTTCCAGCCTTTGCTGTTATTACAGCAGTGAGATGGTAAACATCCTCATATGTTCATCTTTACATGTTTTGACAGTTGCTCTCGAATAAGTTTCTAAAAATGAAATCACTGAACCAAAACACTTGGTCACGTAAAGGGCAACTTTGTAAAAGAGGCAGGAACTTTGGTGCTCATGAGCCGGGTTCAGATGCTGACTGTGCCCTTGGTTGCCAGGATTCAATGAGAAATAACATGAAATTGTGTGATGCCTGGCTCACAGTAGATGCTTGGCGAATGTGCGTATTCTATCTTAATGCCCACAAAGAGTGCCAAGGAAATCTTGTTACAGAGGATGTTTTTAATGAAAAGTTCTAAACATTCAGGGACGTATGACTTACTAAATATAACATAACTAAATATGTTATTCACTCAAAAGAGTCCCATGAGAAATAGTCACGCACATTTGATTTTTCTTTGAAGTGAATGCTGGAAACAGAGGCCCTGACCTGCAGAGACCACAAAATCTCGTTAGTGAGACTAAAAATAGGTCCCCAGACCAAAGAAGGCCGTTCTTGCTCTTTTCCTTGGGCCTCTGTCGAGCTCGCTCTGCTTCCTGGCCGTGTTTTCCTGGCTCTGTTGCTGGCCTGCATCCCTGGGCACCCTCTTGTGGTAGGGCGTGAACTCCGCTAGAGATCGGCTGTGTGGTAGGCGCACGTGTTGTCCTTCCTGCTTGGCCGTCGATGTGAGGAGCAGAGAGCCCAAGCCCGCCTTGTCCGGGCAGCCAACACCCCAGAGCTGGGGGGCTGTGCTGCCCGGGAGTCCCCAGGGACGTGGGTTAGGCAGCTCTGAGCCCCTCCTCAGGCAGGACCCCTTCGGCTGGAGGTGAGCAGACCCTGCTCTTAGGACTTTGCAGTTGATTGTTCCACACGTCTGGTGGCCATTGACTCACAAGCCAAAGAAATAAGATCGGTTAATTCAAAGAGGCAGAACAGCCTATTTCTGCAGGTTGAAATCTCTACAGAAGAAACAAACGAGGGCTGAGAGCCCTCACTGTGTCCCTGTGGTTATAGGAGCAGGCACTGTGAGTCACAGAACTAATTCCATCTCCTCTCGGTTTTGGCCACTAGGAAGCTTAGAGCCAAATTGAGTTGCTTGTTCCTTTACCTTCTCCTGTAACAGGAATGGAGTTTGAGGGCGCCATCATTGCACTGTTCCACCTGCTGGCCACACGCACAGACAAGGTCCGAGCCCTTCGCGAGGCGTTCTACCGCCAGAATCTCCCCAACCTCATGAATCTGATCGCCACCATCTTTGTCTTTGCTGTGGTCATCTACTTCCAGGTGCGTTCAGATCCAACCCCGGGGAGCTTTGACGTCTGCATTTAAGGTTCAGAAGGCCTTGGTGTGCGTGTCCCACGTCCACACCCCAGCGGTAGTGTGACCCTTCGTATCGCACTGAAATGATGAAATGGCATTTGAAGGAGCAGGTTCCATGGCATCACGGGCACTTGGCTGAACTAACACAGTTGAGGCAGATACAACGTTTCTGAGACAATGTTCCTTTGGGTTGGGACTGTCAGCAAATAGAGATTTTTTTTCAAGGTCTTATAGCTCAAGAGAAGTGAAAAGTAATCAAAGCCTAAGACCTCACTGCTGTCTTGCCCAAAGTTTGTAGGTGCTTTTAGGCAGTATCCTCATCCTCCTGAGACCTCTTACCTTTCCCGTTGTGAGTCTGTGTAACTTGCTTCTGAATAAGAGACCTGAACTGCCCGTTGCTTTTCTGTAGTTGGATTGGTCTTTGTATTCTCTGATCAGCCGCTTTGTATCCTGACATTTATTGAAAAGAAAAGAAGGGAAAGCAGTTGAGAAAGCAGTTTAATGCTTGTGAAGAGGTATTTATACCACCACGTGCTGAGGCCCGAACGCATCTGTTCCTTCAGCCAAGACTGTTAGTCCGATGCCTGGTGAATGACAGGCTAACTCTTCCCGGGCTTGGGGTCGGATCGTTAAGATTTTATTTTAAATCTTCTATATTCTGAACTCTGTTCTAGGCACTGGGGGATTGTAAAAAGTACATAAAGGAAACCGTTTCTCTTCTCCAGGGGTTTCAGAGGGAGCGGTTATGTTCATGGGAAAGTAGAAGAGCCTAGGTTTTCTGTAATGACAAAGAACACCCTGAAGGTGGCCGTGCTGGCTGTGAGGCAAGGGCGTGGAGGCCCTGTCTGGCCTCGGTCGAGGCACGGGGTCGGGGCACGGGGAGGGCGCTGGAGCGCCCGTCGGAACTTCTGGCGTTTTCCCCGTAGATGTGGCTGTCACGTGGTGGGCTTTGTTTGTTTTTGACAGAAACACTGTGCTGTGCTCAGGGGCATTTTAAGCCAGCCTGTCGGGACCCTTCTGTCGGTGTGCCCCCAAGTGCAGTGCTGGCTGGGGAGGGGCTGTGAGGCCCTGGGCACCGCCGCTTGGGGCAGCTCCCTGGGGGCACGCCTGGCACGTGGCTGGACTGAGGCAGTGAGGGTGTTTGGCTCTGTTGGCTTCTCAGGGCTTCCGTGTGGACCTGCCCATCAAGTCAGCCCGCTACCGAGGCCAGTACAACACCTACCCCATCAAGCTCTTCTACACCTCCAACATCCCCATCATCCTGCAGTCCGCCCTCGTATCCAACCTCTACGTCATCTCCCAGATGCTGTCCGCCCGCTTCAGTGGCAACCTGCTGGTCAGCCTGCTGGGCACCTGGTCGGTAAGTACAGCGGCTTCAGAAGCCAGATGTTTCGCCCAGAGATGCTTTCGAATTGTGCCTATTACAAGCTCACGGGAAGGTTTCTTTTTGGTAAGAAGCCTGCACTGTGGGCACTTGGGCAAAGCTGTTCTTTCCCACCTGCTGAGAAGTGTCTTTGCCCTGATGCTGAGGTGGGGAACGGCACTCACAGGCTCTCGCAAATCCTCCCAGGACACTTCTTCTGGCGGCCCAGCACGCGCCTATCCCGTTGGCGGCCTTTGCTATTACCTGTCTCCTCCCGAGTCTTTCGGCTCCGTCTTGGAAGACCCCGTCCATGCCGTCGTGTACATAGTGTTCATGCTGGGCTCCTGCGCCTTCTTCTCCAAGACGTGGATTGAAGTCTCGGGCTCCTCTGCCAAAGACGTGAGTGTGCGCGACCGCTTCTTGGGGGGGCCAGCTGGGGACCGGCGTTTCCCTCCTGCAAGTGGCATCAGGGCTTTCGGCCTGTCCCCGCCCCTGGGATGGTGGCCTGTGAACGCACGCAGTGCTTTGTCCTCATTAGGGCCGGTTCCAGAGCGTTCGTGGCCGTGGAGGGAACCCAGGGTAAATGAATCCATGCTCGCCTGGGAAGCTGCAGCCAAACTAAAACTAGACTTTCTCATCTGACGTCTTTGTGGCAGTTTTAAAGCTACCTTCACCACTGTTGTTAGGGTGCTGGGGAGGGGAGTCTGTGGCTGGTACCACCGTGAACTGTCTACCTGGCCCTCAACTCCACGTCTGAACTTGAACGTTGTCCTTGATGGGCATCACGCAGGTTGCAAAGCAGCTGAAGGAGCAGCAGATGGTGATGAGGGGCCACCGAGAGACGTCCATGGTCCACGAACTCAACCGGTGAGTGCTGGCCGGCTGACACATTTCCCCGGGCCTTCCAGCATCAATGAGCTTGCTAAGGCGCATCGATGCTGGACAGAGCACATGGGCGCACGCGGCACCTCTCCTCAGAGGCAGCCACACCGGGGGAGACAGAGCGTGTGTCCAGGTGGCCGCCCGCGGGGCAGCTGCTGAGGCGGCTGACCGCATGGGACCTCGCCGTCCTCCTGTGGGCAGCGTCCTGCAGGCAGGTCCTGCGGGGGCCCTTCAGGAGGAGGCGGGCAGCGTCAGGCTTCTGCCGGGGTGTCCGAGTTCAGGTGAGCCTAGGGAGGCTGGCAGAGAGCGCAGGGAGGGCTCAGTATTCGGAAGGTCAGTGCTGGAGGCTGAGACCCACCGGTCGGGGTAGGGGGGCGGGGCGGACATCGCGAGTCTGGGCAGAGGTGCTGGGGGCCAGGTGGGGCAGTAACCTGGGGACACAGGAGAGGCCCCTGGCACTTGGTGACCCGCTGGGGGAAGGTGGGGGTGAGGAGAGCACCGCAGCCTGCAGGCCTCTCCCCTCACAGTGGGGCTGCCTCTTGGGCAGCTGGGTTGGCCGTAGTGAGTGTCTTATTTAGACTTTTAAGCCAACTTATTTCAACTCATTTCTTCCACCATTGCTGGATGAACGTGAATGGTTTCCTGTAGAAGTCTGTTTACAGGATCAGGTTTTGTAATCAGGACCAGGTCTGTCCTGGGGACCATAGCTCGCTCGCCTCAACCGCAAGTCAGTATGGCAAATGCCAGATCATTTTCTGATCCCTATCAGAGATGCTGGGCAATTTTGTTCATTCCCTTAAGAATTCTCTGAAGCTGAGAGAATTTATAGTGCTGTTCAGTAGAAATATAATGCAAGATGCATGTGAAATTTTAAGCATTCTGGTAGCCACGTTAAAAAAGTAAAAAGATACGCCTAAAATGAACAAAATGTTATATGTCCATTATCTCTTAATAAAAAAGAAAGCAAAAAGAAGCAGGTGAAATTAATTTTAAGAATACATTGGGGCTTCCCTGGTGGCGCAGTGGTTGAGAGTCCGCCTGCCGATGCAGGGGACGCGGGTTCGTGCCCCGGTCCGGAAAGATCCCACATGCCGCGGAGCGGCTGGGCCCGTGAGCCATGGCCGCTGAGCCTGCGCGTCCGGAGCCTGTGCTCCGCAACGGGACAGGCCACGGCAGTGAGAGGCCCACATAGCAAAAAAAAAAAAAAAAAGAATACATTGTATTTAACCCAATATATCCAGACTCTCATTTCAAATTGACATAAGAAAAGTCATAATGAGATATTTTATGTTCCTGTCTTCAAAATCTCGTGTGATGTTTTCAACACCTGCTTTGGACTGGTCCCATTTCACTAGCCACATGTGACTCGTGTGGCCACTTACTGGACAGCAAGCCTTAGTCTAGACCATTAAGGTGTGAGTAGACGAGACTTTATGGGGGCCACGGAGTGACCCCTAAAGGAGTCCGGTTCCTAACTCAGAGGTAAGACAGGTCAACTGCCCGGCCCTTCCTGTAGCCTGGGGGAGGGAGGCCAGGCTGGAGGGATCTGCTGGCGGCACGTGGCTGACTCGTCTCCCTCCCCAGGTACATCCCCACGGCCGCGGCCTTCGGTGGGCTTTGCATCGGGGCCCTCTCCGTGCTGGCTGACTTCCTGGGTGCCATTGGGTCTGGAACCGGGATCCTGCTTGCGGTTACCATCATCTACCAGTACTTTGAAATCTTCGTCAAGGAGCAGAGTGAGGTCGGCAGCATGGGGGCCCTTCTGTTCTGAGCCGTGGCCCCTGGACCAGGCAGAGGCGGCGTGCTCCACGATGGCCAAGAAGGGAACAAGGAAGCCACGCTGTGGGCGCTGTCTCGGGGGTGCTGCTGTGGCCTGAGGACTTTGGTTTAATAACCTGTTTGAATTTCCCATTCTTTCATTCCACTTTCTAAAGTGCTAGAAATTTTTCAATTTGCAATTTTGCTTTTCATTCTGGCATTGGCAACAGAACTGTAGAAGCGAGGTCTTACCCAGCTGACCGCCAGAAGTGACTGTCCCCGGTGTCCACGTCACTTTTGTGTTAACCTTTGCACCTCTCAGTGCTGTCGGCGGCTGCAGTGGTCTCAGCTGCTCCCCCTCGAAGGGAATGTCTTGTTGGTTAGAAGCACAAACATTGTTGAAATGTCTCCGTCTCAGGTGGCAGGAGGGCGAGCACCCGGGAGCAGGTCATGTGTTTTCCGGTGCGTGTGGGCTGCTCCCTGGCATGTCCCCTTCACGGTCAGGCGGGAACATCTGGCTTAAAACGGTTTCTCTGGAAGACACAATTGTTTTCCCTTTTAAAAGTTGTTTTTTAGGACAGAGCTTCTTCCAAAAGAAAGGGACGAATTTTCCAGAAGACCCCTGGCCCATCTGTGCATCTTTCTGCCTGTGCCTGTTGGCTGACCTGGCTGTGCCGTCTCTTTCTTCAGTGGTGGAGCCGGGCCACGATGCCACAGCTTTGCATAGTCGAGCCTGGCCGAGCTAGTGGACATCATGCGGAGGACCCTGAGGTGCTGGCTGTCCAGTTCCTCCCGCTGTCACTGAACTTGCTCTCCATGGTGTGTCCCTTCCGCTGTGGCTGGCCTCAGACGCTACCTTCTAGGCTGAAGACTTTCCACTGGTATTTTTTTAGAACATTTTTACTGTGCTTAGGACCAAACGCAAGCGAAGTAAATGACAAGATGGCTCTGATCTCTGCTTTCACCAAAACTGCCCAGCAGAGACGAGGGCCCAGGCCCTAGATCTATGGTGAAATCAGGGTCAGAGAGCTTTTTTTTTTTGCCAAGTTTCACCCATGTTTGATATGAAAAGACTCACAACTATGTCTAAGATAAACTGCAATAACAGGTGACCTAGACCTTAGGAATTAGAACCTTCCCTAAGGCGTTTAGGGAGGCCCCTCTCGGGGACCAGCAGCGCTTGGCTGCAGAGACAGCAGAGGTGAGCTCCGCAGCCTGAGGGCTTCTCCTTGCCCCGCGGAGAAAGCAGACCCCACCAGCAGCGGTGCACAGCGGCCTTCAAAGCACAGAGCCAGTCGAGGTGGCCAGCTTGGCACCCGCCTGAGTCCACAGGGGCTCTGAGACCTCATTGGCTGTGCTGCCCGGGAGACAGGCCAACCAAGGGACAAGAAGAGACTTGCCGAGCACCACCCGGCAAGTTGGCGGCAGAGCCCAGATGGGCCCACAGCCCATCGACCCCAGGCCAGGGCTCCCACCGTACCACGCGTGGCCTTGTCCGACCCAGTCCCGAGCGGAGACCTGACGCCCCTGCAGCCCTGCTGCAGCCTCTGACCACTGCGTGGCTCGGGCTCCTGCCCTGCAGTCACTGGTCACGGGGGGCGGGGTGGGGCTGACCCCAGCTTTCAGGGGACTGTCACTGTGGACGCCAAAATGGCATAACTGAGATAAGGTGACTAAGAGACAAATAAAGCCAACTTTTCACAAGCCACCTGGTGGTGTTCTCTTGGTTTTCAGTTCTCCTGTGGTACCGAGGCCAGTGAGGAGGGTGGGGCCTTGGGTGCCTTCAGGGGTGTGCGGGGTTCCCAGGTGCCCCCCTTGATGGAAGTCCCTCCTCAGAAAGGCACGTGCCTGGAAAGCTTCCTTGTCCTGGTGATGGTGCCAGCTGCACACTCGGGTGTTTGGTGCTGAGCGCGTGGGCCATTCCAGCCCCCGCCGGAATGGACAGTGGGGCGATGTCTGTCCTGTGAGCGCAGCGCCCTCCAGCCCTCCAAGTCCAGGCTAGGAGGCACTGCTGCGCTTGGCTGAGACAAGGGACCTCACGCACCAAACCTGTAGGCCTGGGAGGGTCTCCGCCCCGCCCTGGCCCCCAGCATCTTGTGGACGGCAGAGGCGTGCGCAGTGGCTGCTCCCTTGGATGTGCTGTGCAGAAAGGCTCCCGACTGTTTCCACCGAGCGGAATGGCAGGCGTTTCCAGGGTGAAGTGAGAGAAAACCTCCCGCTCGCCCACGTTGTGAAGCCAACGCGCCCATCCGGACGAGGCCTCACCCCGAGCCCTCCACCACCACCCTCTCCTCCGTGGCGCCCAAGGACACGTGGCCGGCCTTCCTCCTGAGCCGGCTCAGCCTCAGAGTTTCCACGTAGAGCCTTAGACCTCATCTTGGAAATCTGATCTCTGAGGTGCTGTGCAGCCAGGGCAGGAGGTCCTCTGGGAGCCCTGGAGGGATAGGGCCTGGGGCCTGGCCTGTGCAAGCCGCGTGGCCACAGGAGCCAGGCGAGCAGGCACTGAAACTCGAGGCAGGCAGGTGGCCCTGTTCGGACCTCCAGAAACTCAAGTCAGAAAAGCTCCTGCCCGCAGGAAGCATGCACCCCCCTCACTGCCCGGCAGGCCTGCTGTGCCCGTGGCCGGGAGCAGAGCCCATGCAAGCAGCCGCGTGCGTGGCTCAGGTGACATGGGCGGCCCCTCGGCCCTCACTGCCCGCCTGTGGCCTCTGTGCTCGGAGCCGTGGGGCAGCTCTCCTCTCCTGTGGGGCGGGCCGTGCACCAGCCACCGCCCACAGGAGAGCTCATCCTCCCACGGCTTCCGAGAAGAACCAGGCCCCGGGAACTAGACTGCGGCCAACGGTCACACAGCCCCTCCTGCAGGCACCTCTGCCAGGGGCCTCGTTGGCATGAGGACTGAGGGGCCCGGGGAAACGCGCCCCACTCCAGTCAGCCAGCCCCACTCCAGTCCCACCGCCGGCCCCACCTGCTGACCCCACCCCTGCCTGCTGAAGGCCCTTCCTGGGCCGAGTCCCCACCAGGCTGAGTCTTCAGCAAGCTCACGTGCAGGGGAAACGGGTGAGCTGCCCATCTCCACCCAAGGGTCAGCCCATGGCCCAGGTTAGAGGCTGGCTTCCTGACACGAGAGCCAGGAGGTGGGCGTGTGACAACGTCCAAGGGTCAGCAGAAGCCTCGGCGCACACTGCAACACGCACCAGTGCCTGGTTCCGGAGAGCCCCAGACGGACTGTCCCTTGGGCAGTACCCCCCCTCACTCCCCTGCCCCAAACCCTCTGGGGCGTGCCATCACCCTGCCCCGAGCCTGTGGCCAGCACACGTCCATGTCACCCGTTCCTTTCACCCGGCACACAGCAGGTCCCGGGGTACACAGGGCGAGAGCTGCGTCCGCCCTCAGAAAGCCACATCCTAACAGTTGGAGTTCTGTGGTGCCCACCAAGCCTCTGGGACTTGCCGCAGTTTCCCTCTGTCTGTCTGCCTGCCAAACTCCTGTTCATCCTGCAAAGCCCAGCTCAAGGAGAGAAACAGCTAAAAGCCCGTAAGAAGGGGAGAGAATAAATTACAACATCTCCTTTCTGTGGAAAGGAACTAGGAGAATATCCTTTACATCCTGAGTTAGAAGAAACTCCAGGATGTGCTGTTGAGGGGAAAAAAAAGACAAGAAGCAGAACAATGTACGCTATTTGTGTTTAAAGGCAGAGTCAGGGGAGGGATAAAAAATGGACTGTACGTCATGAAAAGGCCTAGCAAGTTCTCATGAAACTCAACATCTATGTATCCTATGCTCAGCTATTCCACTCCTGGGTATTTACCCCAGAGAAATAAGATGGGATGCCACCCAGAGACTCGTACAAAAAGACGAACAAACAGCACTACCCCACACAGCATCACACTCCGACGTCACAACTGCTGACACGAGGGCTGGGATCTCACAATTCAAAGGCGGTTGAAAGAAACCAATCACAAAAGAGATGTCCACACGCTATGATCCCATTTTTATGATGTTGCAGAGCAGGCAAAGCTGATCTGTGGTGGGAAAAACCAGAACAGTGATGCCTCTGGTTAGCGTGTTGGAGATTGACTGGGCAGAGGCCTAAGGGAGCTTTCTGGGGTGACAGGAACATGCTTGACACGACCTGGGTTTCATTTATCAAAACTCATGGAATTGTCCACTTAGGGTTAGTGCAGTTCACTGTGTACACATTTAACCTTTTAAAAAACAAACAAATATCCAACTCTAGGTAACTGTACATATGCCGAAGTATTAAAAGTACATATATGCATGATGTGGCCTGATGTCTGCAACTGACTGTGAAATGCTTAAGACAGGATAAAAATGGACTGAAGGATGGAGGGAAGACGGAGAGCACCCAGGTGACAGGGATACGGGTATTCACAGGTTTCTGCAACTGCTTTTTCCTTTTGAAAATTGAGATATAATTGACATACATTATATTAGTTTCAGGTGTACAACATGATTCAACATTTGTATATACTGCAAAATGACCACCACAGTAAGTCTAGTTAACTAACATCCAACACCACGCAGTTACACATTTGTTTCCCCCTGTGATGAAAACTTTTTAGGACCTCTCTCGGCAACTTTCAAATATGCAATACAGTGTTATTCACTATCATCACCATGCTCTACACTACATCCCCAGGACTTATTTATTTTATAACTGCAAGTTTGTACCTTCACCCATTTGACCCCTTCACCCATTTCACCCAGCCCCTCCCTCCCGCCTCTGGCAACTACCGACCTGTCCCTGTATCTGCGAGCTTGGTTTTTCTGTTTTGCTTTTTAGATTCCACATATAAGTGGGATCACAGGTAGCTGGCTTTCTGTGTCTGATTTGTTTCACTCAGCGTATTGCTAAGTCGTGGATACGTAGTAAAGCCCGGGCCTCTGCCCATTCTCTCCTCTCTGCTCCAGAGCCCTGCAACTTTCCTTATCTTTGAAATTTCTCCTAATAAATGCTGGGAAGCATAGGGTGGCTGACGGCAGGGGGCGAAGGAGGTTGTTCACCTACACCGCTTTGCACTTTTTACATTTTGATCCATGTTCATATATATATATATATATATATATATATATATATATATATATATTTTTTTTTTTTTTTCTTTTTTAATTAAAAGCCCAGCTCAGTAAGCTTTCCCTGACTGCTCTCTTCCCACGTGCGCGTTCGGTCACACACTCCCTCCCTGCCCGGCCCCGGCCTGGCCAGGCTTGCCCACGCCCCCTTGAGGAGGGGCGGGGCGGGCGGCGCGCGGCGGGGAGGCTGCGGAGACCCCGGAAAGGGGGAGGAGGGCCTGGCGCGACCCCAGCAGCTGCTCGCCCCTGTCACCTCCTCGCGGAAGCCCTCCAGTCCGCCCCCGAAGCACTGGCTCACACTTGCTTCCCTGCGGCCTGCCGGCAGCTGTCCGGAGCCTGTACGCCCTCTCGCGCGGGGCCGGGGGGAGCGTGCGGGCTACCGGGCCAGACCCGGGGTTTTCAGAGACGCCGGGCCGTGGGCGAGGCTGGCGGCCCGCGGGTGGAGGTCTCACAGCTGTCCCCCTGCCCAACCCTCGTGCGGGGCCGCGCATGCGTGTCCTGGGACCGGCGGTCCCGCGCGCGCCTGCGCGCGCCCCCCGCACCGCAGCATCCCCATTAATCACTAGGCGACGGCTGTGTCGAGCGGGCAGCCGGCGGGCGCCCATCGGCGCATCTTATCGCGTCGGCCCAGCCGCAGTGCGCGCCGCCCATTGATCGCGCCGGCCGGGCCGGGGTCAGCGCGGGCCGGGAGCCTGACAGCGAATCCATCGCCGCAGACGCGCGCTGACGGCGGCCCGGGCAGCGCGGCCCGGCCATTAATCACTGCGCCTGCCGCGAGTGACGGCCAGGGCGACAGGACCAGCCGGCGACAGCCAGCCCGGCGGCCGCCCTCCCCGCGCCCCGGCACCCTGCACCCTGTCCCTGGGGCCTGCTATCCCCAATAAATGGAGGAGGCAAGACGACGACTGGATGGGTGGACCCCGTTCTACCTCTCAGTGGGCCTGTTCCCAGACACCAAAGGGAGGGCTGGGCTGGGACAACGCGGGCAGCCACTCCTCCCCTCTGGTTGCCCAGCCCTGCCTGGGCCTCACTGGGGATGGGGGGCCAGGGGCCCAGGGAGGCCCAGCACATCATTCGTGGATGTGGTGGACGCGGAGGCAAAAGCCCACGCCTCTGCCCGTTCTCTCCCCTCTGCTCCAGAGCCTGTGGGCCCTGAGCTGGGGCTTATCCTGCTGGGCTTAACAGAAGCGTCCAGCCACAGGGGACCTCCAGGCCTTGCCAGGGCCTGCCCTCTGGGATCGGGAAGGGCAGAGCCTAACGGCTTCCAGCTCCTGTTGGATAAAGTGTGACCTTCGCTTCTTCCAAGAGGGACAGGGATCGGGAACTCTTCTCTGAATCATAGTATCTCGAGTGCCTGATGCAGCCACATGTCACCCCACCAAGTCCGCACACAGACCTACGCGATATGACTGCCCCCATCCTACAGAGGAGGAAACCAAAGCTCTAGGACCAGAGGGATCAAGGGCCAAACAATCCAAATGGCGCCCCTGCCTGCCATGCCCCCTGGACCCCTCTGCTCCCCTCTCCCACCTGCCGCCTCTGCCTGGAATCCCTCCAGGGCAGGGGCTGCTCAGGCTGGTCCAGATGCGGGGTTGGGTGCCCAGCACCTGCTGCTTTCCTGGCAGAGGCTCGCTGGGGTCTGAGACATGGAGGCCAACAGGGAGTGCCCCCCACCACTGTGCGGCTCCATTTTATTAGAAAAATAACCAGTAAGTCACCATCATCTGTTTAATCCTAAAAACCAAAATATTCTAAGAACCAATCTAGGGGGTGTAACCTAAGAGGTGTGGTGGTGAAAAGACACCGGGGCTGAGAAAACGAAGGAGAAGCCAAGGTGGCTCCCCAGCGAGGGCCAGGGACCCATCTTTCAAGAGCCCCTCCGGCCCGCTCGCATTCCTGGCCATTAGCACAGAAACAGGGAGCTGGGGTTCACGCAAACACTCCTCAGCCACCCAACTGGCTTGCTGGGAGGCACCCAAGAGAGCCCAGGCCCAGAGCCTGGAAAAACAGCCACTTCCTACAACCAGCCCCCACCCCGCCTCACGTTAATATTACAATTCTTCACGACAGAGCTGAAATAGTGCAAAAAATGGGGCTGCTGTAATTGTTGGTAGCTTGTGTGTCAGCCTGATAAGATATAACAAATATTTTCCTCCCCACCAGGGTCTGTTTCCGCCTTGGTAATGGATGGAGAAACTTCTCATAGTCGGCGAGGGATCGGTCGTAAAAACTTCGCCTGGAAGATTAATGTAATAATCACAGGCTTTGCTGGAAAAAATAGGAGGGATTAAAATAACCCAACCTTCCTACCTGTCCAGAACCATCTCCCTCACTGTGGAGCACAGACAAACGAGGAGGCCATCTCTCTGGGCACCACCAAGGCCAGGAGACCTGAGGAGCAGGACAGGGGGCCATGACCACACATGGCCGTCCTCCCCAGGACTGCTCTGGACGGCCCGGCCCCTGTGCAGCTGGGAAGATCTCCGCCCAAGCTGGGCTGGAGGAGGAGGTCCAGCCAGGGCAGAGCCTGGTTCTGTCCTCTAGGGTATGACTTTCCTCACACCAGCCCTGCCTGCCTCACCTGCCCGGCACAGAGGTCAGGGCTCGAAGGCCCCTCCAACAACTTGGCACACTGAGGAAGGCAGGTTAGCCACAGGGGTTAGGAGCACAGACACCAACCGGCTGATTCATCCTTACTAGCTGGGCAAGTGACTTAACCAGTACCCATCCCGTGGGGCTACTGAGAGAATGCGGAAGGAAATGCACAGCATCACACAGGCCCTAGTACACAACGGGCTCTCGCTGCATCTTAGGCATCACTCTTCCTTTGTTCCAATGTGGCTTAAGTTGGGAGACCAGAGACACAGGTGCAGCCTTGGAGGAGACGGGTAGCCACGTCAGGCCTGAGCGCACAGCCCTGGCCTCAGGAAGCGTCCCACCACCCCTCCCTGTGCCTGGGTGCCTCACACACACCCCCAAGACCCCCACGCTGGGATCTCCCTCAGGGGCGGGGCCACAGAAGATCCATTTTGGCAGCACGAATTCGCTTGGGGCCTTCTCAGGGCCTGGCGGCCCTCCAAGGGCTGGATGGATCCCCAGGCCTCAGCCCTCCTGCCCGGCCTCCTGCACACGCTCAGGTGATTGTCACTACATGGGGAACAGCGGTGCTGGCCGGCTTGCATTAAGGTGGTGATTAGATCAAGATGACCATCTTTGTTTGGTCCCCTCTCCCACACACAGTAACAGCAGGAAGACCCTGCCCGTGTGGCACTGCTGCTGGGCTGAGCCCTGCCTCAAATGAGCAGCACTGCGCTGGAGACAAGGACCGGGCCTGGCACACAGCACACTGTGAAGTCTGCCAGGAGCTCCACTGCCCCTCCCTCCCAGTCGCAGTGAGGGGGGCCCAGCAGAGGGACACAGGAGCCAACTGACGGGGATCCCAACGGTCAAAGCTGGAACAATTTGAGCAACAAAATAAAGGCATATTGGGTTATAACCCAAATATATAATAAATTTCCGTGAGTCCATCCTGATAGAAATGACTGAATAAATGAGCAAATGGGGAGAACAGGTGACCTCAGCCCTCCCGGAGGTGGAGCAAGCTCCCCTCCCCTCTGTGAGGGCTGTGCTTAGAGACGCCTTCCCAGAAGGACAGTGAGGAAAGGGAGATGGAGAAACCCAACAGCACATCCTCAGCCGGGTGATCAAGGTCAACACAACAGCCGTGAGCCTACCGGCGGCCGCACCTTTGACAGGACGTGATGGAAATGTCCCTTTCCCTGTGCTCTTCCTCCCAGTGACCCTCAATCCCAGTTTAATTATGAGAAAAACATCAAACAAGCCCCACTGAGGGATATTGGACAGAGTACCTGACCAGCACTCCTCAAAACCGTCAAGGTCATCAAAGACAAGGAACGTCTGAGCAACTGTCACAGCCAGGAAACCACAAGAGACATGACGACCGAATGTGACGCGGGCCCTGGACGGACCCTGGGACAGAGAGGACAGCGGATCACTGAGAAAGCATGCACAAAGCACAAGGACACGTGCTGCGGGCTCATCGCACACGACAAACATGCCACGTGGCTGTAAGATGTTGACAGCAAGGGACCCCTGCACCATCTTCACAGCAATTCTGTACATCTCCAGCTGCTCTAAAACACAAAGTTTACTCCTTAAAAAATTAAAAGAAAAGTCAGACAGGTATCATCAAAATAACCTATCAGGGTTTATTAGAAAACACACCAGATAAGGCAGGGTTTCTTCAAAGCAACCACGGGATGAGTCACAATAACTTAAAAAGAAACTCTTCCACACTAACTGACAGCGCTGCCACCCGCCCGAGTGGGGAAAGCCCAGCCCGGGGGCAAGCCGCCTACCCACAGGCCAGAGCGGGAGCAGGCCTACCCGGAGTCTCCGCGCAGACGACCCCGGCCGTCTCACTTCATGTACTTGTCCTGCTGGTCAGCCAGGATTTTGGCTGAGGACTTGGCGTCGTAGAAGAGCTCACTGATCTCCTCGACGTGCTCCTTCTCAATGCCGTCCTTCCCGTTGATCTTGGCCAGCAGGTTGGCCGGGGTCAGCAGCTGCACCGCGTACCTAGAGCGGCCGGGGCCAAGGCAGGTGTGAAGCAGGGCCACGGATGGGAGCCCCCTCCCCAAGTCAGCAGGTGCACTGAGGGAGCTGCAGAAGCTTGTGGCAGCTGCTGCAGACACAGCAGACAAGGGGAGAGTTGCACTTTTCAGAGACCTGGAGTCATAGCCTCACCAGGGAGGGGCCAGAAGCCACCGGCATGACGTATAAGCCCTGCTCCCGGAACCTGTCACTGCCTAGAGGTCCTCCCCTCCAGCAGGAGGCCCTCCACCACTGCTGGGAAGGGACCACAATCCTGGATGTCTACAGCGGCAAGCAGGCAACGCCAGGGTCCAGATCGGGACAGGGACCATGGCGGAGAAATGAACACACAGCCCCATGGAAACAAAGGCCCCAACCAAAGGCAAAAAGTCCAGGAGTTTCTGAAAGCACCACTCCACCCAAACAAAACAGCCTGCATTCTGCTTCAACCTTAGGAGCGAGGAACTGACTCAAAGGGAAACGGCCAGGCCGAACACTGTGAAGTCATGACTCATAAGCAGTCAGGACACTGAGAAGGGTCACCCTCCAAGCAACTGGCTTCCGGCCGCTGGTGGGCAGTCAGGAGAGCCACCTCTGCCTGTGCTCCTCCCCGCCCAGCAGACGCTGCAGCACAGGGCCGGAGCAGAGGGGCTGTCTGCCCTGCACCCGGTCTCCGGTTCCGTCCATCTCCCCCACGCAGGGGGCCACCAGGCAGAGCACGCTCTCCACCAGCAGGACCGTCTGCTACAGGACGGGGGGGACTTAACCTGTCGCTCAGCTTTCTCAACACCACTGTCTAGCTGCGCTGCACCTGCCGCAGGATGAGACCCACCATCCTGGAAGGGCAGGCACGGTCCCGCGCCCTGGGAAGGCGCTGCTGGGGTCCGGGCACGGCCAGCTCACCTCAGAGTGGTCTTGGTACCGATCTCCCCCAGGTGGTTCAGCGCCTCCTCACTGATGTTGATTCCCTCTGTCTGGGCTCGGATTTTAATGATCTTTTGGAGGAGAAACACTGTGATCAACAGTGACAGACCTCAAGTGTTCCCATCCCACCTCCTAATAGCACAGATGCCCCAAGCGGGGCCGGTGGGGCAGAGCCGACCCCGCGGGCGCTGCTGTCCTCGCACAAGTCGGGGGCACAGCCCCACGCCGACTGGAAGGCAGCTGGTACCCCGAGGTGTGCACCAGGGCGGCGCTGCCCCTGCGCCCACCCTGCCTGCCCCGGCTCCCTCAGCGGCAGCTAACCTCCCCAGCAGGGGCACCGCCACCTCTAAGCACTCAGGCAAGAAGAGACACTTCTTATTTGCTTGACAAATGCGATGCTTAAATAAAATTTAAAAGTTACTTTTAAGCATTTACCAGCTCTCATAACATCACTGGGAGATATCTCATCTGTCAAGAAAGAAGAGGCTGACACTTGTGCAGTTTGAGATCCTGGTGAAGTTGGAGGGGAAGCAGGCTGGCGTGGGGACACGGTAACACAAGTGGCACCAGGATCCTGCAGGCGCACAGCACTGAGTGATAAGGGGCAGCGGGATAATGATGCTGTGTGTTGTGGAGCTGAGATAACTGGAGGGCTTCGAGCCTCATATAATACAGGAATTTTTCACTTTGGCAGCTTCGTAAACAAGTTATCAAGAAGCCCCTGTTTAAATTAAAGCCATAAACACACCCGGGATACAGGCGTGGAAGTGGGAAAGACTGGGCCCCCAGCCAAGCCTCACAAGGGGAGAGGGACCAGAGGGTTAGGAGGTGGACACTTCAAATGGGCGTTCGGCTCTCAGGCAGAGACCCCGAGGGCAGGAGCTGCAGGGGTACGGAGGTTAGCGTCTGGTGACCCTGGTTAAGGGGACCCCGCGTGGCAGCCGCTGTCAATGAGAAAGGCCCGGCTCGGTAGGAACCAGGTCCCGCAGATGTCAGCAGTGAGCGGACGGGGGGCCGAGGTGGACGGGCCGGCACATACCAGGCAAGGTAGCCCCGCTGCTGCAACCAGCGCCGCCAGGGCTGAGGCCCGGGTGCTGGCAGGAAAGGCTCTCATTTCGCCAAGAGAGACTCAGAACTCAGATTTTTGTATGAAACGTCCTGACTGCTGAATGTTGTCAACTTATTTCAACATTTCACAAACACTGCACTGGCCACATCTGTTCAGCCAGGGGGCTGCCAGGTGTGACCTCTGTCAAAAGAATCTTAGTACGTGCGTGAGGCGTCCACTGTCTGGGGTCCAAAGTGAAATGCAGCTGAGCAGAGACGTTACTGGACGGGCACAAGGACGGCAGGGAAAGGAGAGAGCAGAAGGCTCCAGCCACAGGACTCCCCTCCGGCCATGACCGTCACAGCAGGGCAGCTCTGTGCTCCCAAATAGAAAGAGCTTCTCACCCACAGCTGGGATGACCAAGGAGTCCCCTGGGGGCCTTTGGAAACTCTAGGAGATGCAAACATTGGGTTCTGGAACCTGGTCTGGGGAAGAGCACCAGCCCGGAGCATCTGGCCTTCGGCGAGCCACGGTGACACTGGAGGGCTGTCAGGGATGCTCTGCTCTCATTCTCTCTAGAGCAGGTCAGAGCAATCCCAGGAGCTCCTGTCTCAGACCGCTTGGAAACGGACAGTTCATAAGTTAGATCTTTAATCATTTAATAACCTGCAGGGATAGTTTATGAGGGTGTCGGCGCTGACGGCAGAGTACACAAGTTACGTTTACTTTGCTTTTTAAAAAACTCACCCCGGGCTCCAGTAAAAATGCTGATGTTGTCCCCTGAACAGCACGAACAAAGCGGTGCTCGTCTGGCAGCTGGTCTATCCTCTGCTAACCCCAGAGAAAGCCCGAGAAGAGACCCCCTGGCCGAGCCTCCAGACTCTGGGGCACAGCGCACGTGCCAGGGACCTAGGACCGCGTGCTCTGGGTTTGTGAACAGCAGCCGTGACAGCCGCACCCCCCCAAGTGGCCGTCACTGTCTCCCTCGGTCCGCACGACAGCCTTGAGCCGAGGGAGCTCATCTCCTGGTGAACAGAGGCCGCGAAGCACCGCGGGGTACAGGCTGGGGCTCCGGTCCAACAGTCCGGGTAGGGAAGGGGGCAGTTTCTCCCCTGCTTTGGCTTCTGCTCCTCAGCAGTGAAAGCCCTGGCTTCAACCTAGCGTTCATCCAAGAGCAAGAGACCATCACCTGGTGACAAGGCCCCAGCCACGAACGCCATCTCCTAACTGACACACCCAGCTGCTTCCGTGAACTAGAACCGCATGGGTGTCCTGTCTGTGCTGCTTATGCAGGGAGATCTCTGGCTCCACACACCACCAGCGCTCCTCGTGCTGGTCAACAAGACATGCCAGCAGGGGCCAGGCCAGACGGGCCGCGGGCAGGCAGGGGAGCTGCTGGCGCGTGTCCAGGAGCGGCCCTCTGAGCTCCAAAAGGAGAGGCTAGCTGACCAGCTACCACAGGGGCTCCACTCCCAGATGAGACACCTCTAGCGGGGAGGAGGCTGGCGGCAAAGCGATCAAAAACACAGGCTTCAGGATCAGACAGCCTGGATTCCAGTTATACGTCCTGCCACCGCCTAGCCACTGACGAGGTGTATGAGCTTGGGCAGGTTAACCAGGCTAAGTCTCAGTGTCCTCCTCTTTAAGAATGCCAGTGAAAACAGTTCTCCCTACCTCGAGGTGACGGGGGATCAAATGGCCCAGCACAATGTCTAACAAAGACTGCCTGTGCTCTGGCGAGGAGAGGGTCCGGCAGAGCTCACCGAGATGTCAGTGCAGCCCTGGGCCACTCCACGGCCCCAGCTGTGGCCACATGCTGACCCCCACAGTGAGACACCTATGCCTCAGCAAAACCGTCTGGGGCAAGGGTGGGCAGAGTAGATGGCTGGGCTCTGCAGGGCACAGCCTGGCTTTGAGTCCTGGACTCGCCACTCAGTGACTCAGCCGTCAAAGGGGGGAAACGACTGCCTGGAAGCATCAGAAAGGGGACTGGGGCTTCCAAGGGTGCCGAGGCACTGTGGGACACACATGGGGTCGACGAGGCCAATCCCATGCATCCCGCCAGCCCCCGCTCCCAAGCCTCAGCCAGACTCAGTTCATGCAGGGCTGAGCACACGCTACGTGGGGCGCTGAGCTAAATGCTCCCCTGTGCACCGTCATGCCTCTTCCTGTGAGCTTAGGTTGGTGTTCTCCATTCCACACGCCCTCTACACTTGTGCTGCTGTTTCACTACCATCTCCACAGCCTCGGCAGCAGCCCGGGCAGAGCCTCCGCTAGGACTTGGGTTCTGCGCCTGCCAGAGGTGCCTGTGTGGGTCCTGGCGGGCCAGCGCCCAGGCTAGAGCCTCTCACTACATGATGTTCTGCAGCCTCTTTCCTAGAGCTGGTGGCCTCCCTAATGGCTGTCACCAAGGCGATTTTCTCACTGTCCCTTTCCTAAGTTTACAGGAAGGGATGGAGTAGAAGAGAGAACAGCCAAGGCCACAGGCAGCTGAGGTTTTGTGCCACTTCAGGCCACGTGCAGTTGGCTCACACGCCGTTCAGATGGGGGGCCTTCCCGCTGGGCATCGGGGACACGGGGAGCGAACGAGGGAAGAAGGGGGCGGCGCTCACCTGCTTCATCTCCTGCGGGGTGTACAGCGTGGCCCGGATGATCATCACTCGGTCCAGAAGGTCAAGAGGGATGCCGTGGGGAGAGGGGATGTCCTCCGTGCCCCTGAAAGGCCAGAAGTGCCACATCGCTCAGGCCCCTCTGAGACCAGAAACTGGACACTGGAAACAAGGCTGAGGCCCTCACGATGACAAAGCAGCTAGTTCTCGCCCTGAGAGTCAGAGGCAGGACCGCAGAGGACACAGACTACTAACTCAGGTGGTGTCAGAAACAACGTCATTATTTTAGCAAGTATCAACACCACAGGAAATTTGGGGAGGAGAAAAAAAGCCACCTAAAATCACATTAAAAATATTCATATAGGTATTTGCCAAATTTTCGTAAGTTACACTATGTATGTATATTTTTTCTTTTTTGCTTTTGTCCATGTTGCTTCAGTCTTAACAGACCATCAAGTGTTTTACTTAATTCAAACCGTTGGGCATTTAGGTAGTTTCCAGTTGTTGCTATTATTATTCACGGTGTTTTGATACATAATTGTATGCATGCAGCCATGAACGTTTCCTCGGCAGCTCTCACAGAGCGTGACACTACTGTGAGTATCTCCTTAATCAAACGAGTGAATGAACGAACGAATATCCTAATTTACGCAGCTACATGAGAGATCTGATCCCATTGCACTGTAGCCAATACTGAGTATTCTAATTCTTAAATAGTTTGCTGTGACTTCCTGGTGGTGCAGTGGTTAAGAATCCGCCTGCCAATGCAGGGGACACAGGTTCAATCCCTGGTCTGGGAAGATCCCACATGCCGTGGAGCAACTGGGCCTGTGCACCACAACTACTGAGCCTGCGCTCTAGAGCCCTCAAGCCACAACTACCGAGCCCGCATGCTGCAACTACTGAAGCCGTGCACCTTGAGCCCATGCTCTGCAACAAGAGAAGCCACTGCAATGAGAAGCCTAAGCACCGCAAGGAAGAGTAGCCCCCGCTCACCGCAACTAGAGAAAGCCTGCGCGCAGCAACAAAGACCTAACGCAGCAAAAAAAAAAAAAAAAAAAAAAAAAAGTTTGTGGGCTTCCCTGGTGGCACAGTGGTTAAGAATCTGTCTGACAATGCAGGGGACACAGGCTCAGGGAAGATCCCACATGCCAGACAGCAACTAAGCCCGTGCGCCACAACTACTGAGCTTGCACTCTAGAGCCTGAGAGACACAATTACCGAGCCTGCGTGCCACAACTACTGAAGCCCACGTGCCTAGAGCCCATGCTCCGCAATAAGAGAAGCCACTGCAATGAGAAGCCCACGCACTGCAATGAAGAGTAAACCCCGCTCTCCACAAAAAGAGAAAAGCCCGCACGCAGCAACGAACACCCAACGCAGCCAAAATAAAAACAAATAAATAAAAAAAATTATTAAAAAAAAAAAGTTTGCTGCTTAAAGGTGTAGAAAAACGAAGAGTATAACACATCGTCTGATTTGCATTTCCTTGATTACTAATGAATCATTTGAATGCTTTCCCTGTTACTTCATTTCGTTCTGGGAACTGTCCCGTCACGTCCTTTGCCTGTCGTTCTCTCGAATCCTTAGCCAGACCAGAGGAGAGCGGCCCGGGAGAAGAACCCCGCCAACCCACCGGGCCGCAGGGCGGCAGCTCCTGATACGATGAGGGCTGGGCCAGCCTGGCGGCACGCGGGCCTACAAGCTCAGTGAGCTGAGCCGGGCCTGCCTCCGCCTTCAGGAGCCCATCAGCACCGAGGCTGGCCTCCCCAGCGAGACGAGCCTGCAGTCTACGGTCAAAGAACGAGGGCAGGTTGTTTGCAGCTAACCTTCAGTAAGTTTCAAAAATAAGTAAACATTCTAGAAATATAACTTCAGTAAAAGAAAATCTATCTGTTGAAACTCTATCCGGTCAGTTGAACTGTAAGTGTATATTTATTGCTGCAAGAATAAAATGTCCTGACACATGCTACAACAGGATGAACCTTGAAAATGTTACGCTAAGTGAAAGAAGTCAGTCACAGAGGGGCAAATACTGTATGATTCCACCCATAGGAAATACGCAGAAAAGGCAAATTCACAGAAGCAGAGTACATCTGAGATTACCAGGGGCTGGGGGAAGGGATATGGAACTCACTGGTTAATGGGGACAGAGTTTCTGTTTGAGGTGAAGGAAAAGTTCTGGAGATGGATGGTGGTGATGGCTGTACAACATTGTGAAGGTAATTAGTGTCACTGAACCATACACATAAAAATAATTAAAATGGCAAACTCTATGTTATATACATTTTACCACAATGAAAAAATTCAAAAAAAGAATAAAATGCTTCATCAATAATTGTTAAATCTAATATTTAAAAATAAGTAAGACCTTTCCAAACAAAAAGGAAAACAGTAGCAAATATAAAATATTAAGATACCATTAGAGAAAACAAATCTTTTCCATCAACAAATATTTCTAAAACTAATAACGAAGAATTATTAAGATGGGGGCTTCCCTGGTGGCGCAGTGGTTGAGAGTCCGCCTGCCGATGCAGGGGACACGGGTTCGTGCCCCATTCCGGGTGGATCCCACATGCCGCGGAGCGGCTGGGCCCGTGAGCCATGGCCGCTGAGCCTGTGCGTCCGGAGCCTGTGCTCCGCAACGGGAGAGGCCACAACAGTGAGAGGCCCGCGTACCGCAAAAAAAAAAAAGAATTATTAAAGATGAAATTCTATCATGATTCAAATTTTAGTATATTTGGTATATCTGTAATCTTCCTATTAAACAAAATAACCTTGAAAAACTACATTTAATTTTTAGTTATTTACTTCTATTTAAGCCGTGTGTCTCTCCTTGTTTTAGGTCCTATTTAGGAATTCTCTTGGGAAATGTTTAAAAGACCTCAACTTGCCGTCTTAAAATACCCTCAACTCTCTAACACTCACGATAAATTAACTTCAATTCAGACATAATAAAAAGTCTAAAGAAGAAGAGATTAGAGGAAAAAACACAAAAGAACAGAATTTATAAGAAAATGTTAAAATTTTTTCTTATAGTTTTGAGTCCATAAAAGTAAAAATTTAAACAAAAAAACTCTGCTTAAAGACTGCTAAGCATTTTTCAGGAATTAAAGACCAAAGACTGGAAATTTGTCCAAGCTATGAACCTTAGGTACACAGTTCCTTTCAGACAACATATTAGTGAAAAATAGTTTCTGGAACTCACATCCCTCTGGACGGGGATGGGGTCAAGTTTCCCAGGCCCCACTGGGCAAGCTGAGATCAGAGCCACCTTTCTATGCACTTTTTTTTTCCCTAGATGGGATGAAACTAAGAGAAGGACTCCGATCCTAAGATATCTTGGTCCTGCCCTAAGCTGCCTGGCTCTGCGGGGCCTGAGAGGGAGGGGCGTCTATCAGCAGAGCTCCCTCGGTAGGGGGCGCCATCCGCCCAGGCTGAGCCCTTCCGCCAGCTGTCAGACTGAAGCCAGGCAGGCCTGACCAAAGCAAAGCCCAGGAAGCTGACAGGGCCTGTGCGGCAGGGACACCAGGCTCACCAGGCCACGTGTCCAGTTTCCAGATGCTGCCCAGGTAGCCAGGCTCCCGCTGGCTGAACCTGGTACAAGCTGCCGGCCCTTTAAGATTGCAGAAGACACCTGTGATGATGACAGGCGGTGGTCTTGTCAAGACATCATCACAGGGATTCAAAGAGGGGATGCAAGATGCTGCCGCCGCAGGCACTTGCATCGTGCACACAAATCCTCTTTCTGAGCGAGAGTGATCACCTGAGCAGGGGGCCTGCCCCACAGTCAGCAGCACGGCTTCTGTATAAGCTCAGCAGAGACAAAGCTCCTCCAAGGCAGGTCTAGGTGAACCAGCAGTCCAGGCTCCCCACTAGCTTTGGCTCCAGCTCCGTGCCGAGACCCTCAAGGGCCTTGGGGTCTCTTTCCAGATTCCTGCACCCCCCTGCCACCAGAAGCATGTGGCCTCCGGGGCTCTGCTGCCCTCACTACTGTGCTGCAGGCTTAAAGAGGGCTCTGTACCACCCCCTCATGCCCTAGCACTGCTGAGACCAGGCCCCAACACTCAAGGGAGTGCAGAAAACCAGTGAGCCAACTACTGGGCACACTGGTGCTTAGGCTCGAGAGCTGAAAAGAGGGCGAGTCCTCTGGGATCCCTTCTTGAAGGTGGACCTAAGGGGGTTGGGTGGGGGGAGGTGCCAGTGTGGCTCCAAGAATGTCTGGGCCAGAAAGAAACGACTGGTTTCACTGTCAGAGGCCTGGGTTCTCATCCTAGCTTTATGACCAGGGGCACACCACGTTGTCATTCTGTTTCCTCTCTGAAAAGTGAAGGCAAGACACACACCTCCTGGAGCTTGGAGGAGGTCGGAAGTTAACACAGGCCATGTCGCCAAGGGCTGGCCCATCTGACCTTACCTTTGCCCACTCCAACCGGATGACCAAGACACACCCCAGTGGAACCCCAGTCACCACGACGAGGCCCTCATATGCAGAAACAGGATGGCTGCTGCGCTGGTGACCGTGACAGAGTGAAGTCAAGCCACTCTGCTTCCCTCGAAATGAACACGACCACCCCTCACCCTCATCCTGACTCGCGACACTACGGGATGAAGGTGATCCTGGAGGAACACATGAGCCCGGGCAGAAGGTGGAAAAGCCTCATGGTACCTGATGACACAGTTGCCTCGGTTGGACGCAAAGATGACGATGGGGGCAATGGAAGACTCCAGCGCCCGGTGCAGGTAGGTGAAGCACTCGATGTCCAGCATGTGGACCTCATCAACGAACAGCACCCCCGGGACCAGCTCTGCCACGCCCTGGTCGATGTACTTGTTCACCACCTTGTTAATCTCCCCTCGGAGTTTATCTAGGAGTCGGCAAGGATGGACAAGCAGGGTCAATGCCAGGTGCGGAGGCTGTCGCCTTTCTCTTCTCTTCCACCCGAACTCAATCCAAGCCTAAGTTCAGGGCCGGGTTTGACTGCTAGCTCTGTGACCCCACAAGCAGGCTATAGCCCCACTCCAGGCGTCAGTTTCATCTGAAAATAGGGTTAACTTTACCTAAAAGTCACAAAATTGGCTGCCTCCCCTGAGTTGTGTTTTGTTAAGTTTATAAATGGCTTTTACCACATTCTGCATGTCTGTCACACTCCCCACCAGGCCTTATTATCTCACACCCCCAACCCAGGAAGAAGGGAGCTTTCAGATGCAAATTTCCCTGTGCTGCACTCAGTGAATGACCCTTTCTCTTGGCCCTGTGTGACAAAGCTTCGTTAATTAACTTTCAATCAAGTACTTGGAGGAAGGAATAGGGTGCGTGCAGAATCCTCTCCGGAGGGAAACCTGTGAGGAATGACAGGTTCTGAGGAAAGGCACCATCTCAGAGCTCTAAGAGGGACAGAGCCTCTCAAAAGCTGAATAACCGTCCAAGGTCACAGTTCTCATTGTCCAAACCAGCGCCTGTACTAACAGCAGGAGGGAGCAGCCCACAAACCAGCACCTTCTACCACTGCCATGAAGCGGGATGGTCAAAGCTGTGTTAAGATAAGGACGCTGCTCTAGGCAACTCTAATAGAAAGGGCTCAGATCATGCCACTGGCTGAAACTTTAAAGAAAACAGAGCTTTAATGTTTAACATTTTCAGGTGACAAAGCTATAGGTGGTAATTAGAAAAAAGAGGGGCGTACCAGTTAGCAAGGGGAGCAGGTAAACTACAGGCCCACGAGGGGCAGCCACACTCCCGCCTCGCCTGGGGACTCCATGTGCTGCAGAAGCAACGTGACCCGTGACAGCCTCCATCGGTGGGATGAGCGCGAGGACACCGAGGACAGCCACACACTGTCAGGGGGGAGAAGTGCGCCTCCCGACGCACTCGCCAGGCTGGGGACCGGGTCCGTCAGACCCCAGGCCCCCAGCTCTGCTTCTTCTCTCACCTGTGATCTCCGTCTTCTTTGGCTTCATGAGCTGGCCCATCATGGACAGGATGTCTTGTCCCCCCTGCAGAGGAGAAGACTCAGGAATCAGTCCTGCTTCCTAAGGCAGCTGCAAATGCCTCATCGGCACCCCCCAACCCCCGTGCCCCTCGTCAATTGCCCCACGTCAGCTCGTCAACTCGACAGGGGTCCTGAGATGTGGAGACCCTGGGCACCTGCACTGGAAGCTTGAGGAGCTTCTCAACACAGAGGAGTTTTTAAGAGGCTCCCCCGAGCGGCCAGAATTAAACAAAATGCCTTTGTGGGAAGAACAAGCTCCGTGGGGCCGCCCCCCCCACCCCGGCCGTGTCTCTTCCCAGTCCCGGACGGCTTCACCCCACAGGTCTGCCAACTCTTCCCTGGGCATTCAGCTCTTCTGGACTCAATTCGAGCCCACCTGTCAGGAACCACAGTCTGTTTCCTGGGAAGCCCCTCCGTGGGGCGTCTGACCCCAACACTGTCCTGCTGCTCCAGCCCCCTGGGGACAGACGCATGGACTCATGTCCCCCCCCTCCTCTCACTAGGCCCGGCTACCAGACTTGCTCGGAGCCCAGGGCTTGTCCCTGCAGCTGGCTGACCCCGCGCAGGCTCACCAGCTGCTGCACCCACCTGCCAGCCCCTCAGTGCAGGTAGCAAGCAGTCAACATTTCGTGATCACCTGCTGTTTCCAGGCCCTGGGACACAGGTGCTCCCTGAATGTTCAACAGTGAAAGGGAGCTAATGTTTCCCAAATACTTGCCGGGCCAGGTAGGAAGTATCATGCCCTTTCCACAGAGGAGTAAACTCAAAATCAGAGAGCCCTAAATCACAAAAACCTGAAGACCCGAAGTGACTGTCGGCCGAGCCCACAGTGTTGGAGCCACAATCCCGGACTCCACTTCGGTGAGACTCGTCAGGCGAGTGGCTCCCAGCAGGCTGGTTTCACAAACTGGGGGGAGATTCTTCAGCAAGCTCTCTGCCAAGGCTCCAAGGGACAACACCCATGGATCAAATTTCAGGTTAGAAAGCCTATTCCCTTGTTAGTGAAGAGGTGGCCTCTTTTAGGACGAAGAGGAAACCAAACCCAAAGACCACCAGCAGGGAAGAGTCGGCTTCTCTGAATTGCACATTTCCCAGAGATGGCATAAAATCATCCTGTACTTTCCCCACATTTTATTAGTCGGGACACAAGCATCCATCTTCTGCTCGCATAAGGAGCAGGGACAGTTCCAGCTCAAAGCTATAAAACTGGGGATTCTGCTAAGCAGGGGGAAGACACAGCTTTCTCAGGCTCCCTGAAATCCTGCAAAGGGCTCAAAGAACACTCCTGCCCTCTGCCATTCACACCCAGAGCAGCCCAGGCCCGAGCCGCGTGCTGGAGAGGAGCCAGGGAGAAGCTGGCCAGCTCGGGGGCCAGAGGCTGGGCTGGGAGAAGGAACAATACGCAGGAAACCATCTGTGACTAGAGCGTTTGAAATGCAACAAAGGAGCCCCTCGTAGCTCTTGTCCATGTTAATTGCTGAACATTACAGACAGAAAAGGACTGCCTGCCCTAAGAAGCAGCAGCAAGACTGACAGTTCATCCCGGAGCCTCCAGCACACAAAAGGCTCCCGCGCCAGCAGGGCCGCCAGCAGGGCCAGCTTCCCGGCGGTAGCTGGGGGCAGTACCTGGGGCCGTGCGTTGGCCACGTCCAAGTCATGCAGGGTCACGTCCTGGATGATTTCCTTCTTCTTGTGCACGTCCCCCTTGGGCAAGGGGACGTACTCTTCAGCTTCAAGGTCGAATTCGGTGGCGTAGGTGTCACACCTGCCCTGCCTCTGCAGAGAGAGCGAAACCTGAGTGCCTGGCGAGCTCCACTGCCAAGTCCCCAAGCGGCACAGGGTGAGATAAAAGTCTCAGGTCCCACTGCGGCCTGACAGCCGCCTTGACAAACTGCAAACATGGCCTCTGCTTCCCTGCTGCCAAGAGAAGGAGCTATCTGCCCATCGCTGGGTTCCAAAACCCGGCTGAAAACACCCGATACTCTCTCCCAGAATCTTCCCCCTCTCTCTTAACTGTATGCAATTCCCGATAAAAGGCAAATCCAGTAGATTAACTGGAGACGGAGGGGCTGTTCAGACTCTTTTGTAGGTGGGTGATTTATTGTATGATATGAGGTATCATGCTCATCCATTAAACAGTGAGGAACTCTGTACAGGACACTGGAAGTCAGATATAAAAAGAATGCCAGCTGATGCAGCATTCCTTTCCACATGCATAGATCTTGGGAAGAAAATACCAAAGAGATAAAAGGAAGATTAAGTACCCTGCACATTTCAATTTGAAAATGACTACAGTTGTTTCGCGTCCTCGCCATTCTCCCCCTCTAAACAGGTTTTGGTATTTCTCTAACAGACTGTCTGTTTTAATCATGAGAAGGTTAAGGAATGCAGATAAAGGGAAAGCAAACTCGACTAAACATAAAGGGGCAACCTGCTGCCCTTCCAGCAGCATCGCAGCAGACACGGTGCCCCTTCCCACGCACCCCGGACCCCCTGAAGAAAGCAAGCCGCCTCCCGGCCACCCGGGTCTCCTCGTGGCATTACCTTCACGGCCCCACTGTTGGCTTCAATGTAAATCACATCTCCAGCTTCTACTCGCTCTTTCTGCAAACTTTCAAAAATGCTGGGGTCCAGCTTAAAAAAACAAACAAACAGTGAACCAGAGAACTATAATCCACGTTGTATTTATTTCTGATATACTGTAAGGTAGTTTCCTCTATGAGAGCTGAGGTAGCTAATGACCGTATGGAGGGAGAGAGGGAGAGAGGGGGGGAGGGAGAGAGGGGGAGGGGGAGAGAGAGAGAGAGAGAGAGAGGGAGGGAGGGAGGGAGGGAGGGAGGGAGTGAGTGTGTGTGTGTGTGTGTGTGTGTGTGTGTGTGTGTGTGTGTGTGTGTGTGTGTGTGTGTGTGTGTGTGTGTGTGACAGGCTTTGGGGTTTGAGTGTCCCAAAGAGAAGGCAGGAGAGGGGCACAAAGGGAGACCTAAGCTCCTCCTTCCTTTTACTCCAGAGGCCGCAAACTGGCAACTATGGCTCTGACCACTTGCAGGTGGGGCCCATACTGTCCATGGGACCAGAGGCCCTAGCACCCCCTTTGAGATTGCTTTCCCTGCTTCCATCCTTTGCCCTCCCCACACCAGCCGGGGTGGCAGTTTCTGCACCGGAAGCACGGACAGAACCTGCTTACTCTCCATGGCTGCCCTTCTGTGGGCCCATGGTTTTAGACAAGGCTCTCTGAGCTTCAGTTTCCTCGTCTATATGACAGCAGCCAGCTGTGATCACATCATAGATGTGTAAAATTCAAAGAAAACATAAAAGCAGGATCTTTCCCAAGCCAGTCGATTCAAATTCCAGTGTTTGCTCCCTTGGGCCCACCTGTTTACATCTCCAGAAAAGGCAAGTAGCACACTCTGGGAACTGTTGCCTTCTCCAGATCATCCAGACTCAGGCCCCCTCAGGTGATCGATGTTGTGGGACAGCATCTTTTGTACAGAGTCAGTATTTAGAAATGTTTCTCTCAGTTAGATTTCAAGGGGAGCTATTACTCTCAACTCTCAAACAAAATTAAAGAGTAAAACCTTCCCAGGACTCAGCAGAAAAAGCAAGACATAAAAGAACACATACTGTATGATTCTATTTATATGAAATGTTCAGAAAAGGCAAATATATAGACAGAAAGTAGATTAGGCATGAGGTTTCTTTTTGCAGTAATGAAAATGTTCTAAAATTGGATTGTGATGATAGCTGTACAACTCTGTAAACCGATTAAAATTCCTTGAGCTGTACACTTAAAATGGGTGAATTTTACTAAAAATGAGACCTCAATGAAGTTGTTACAAAGAGTAACCAGAGGGAACCCAGGGCTCTATCTCCCTGGTGGGATGGGCCCGACGGCTCCTGGACCACTGCCATGAGCATGAAGACGGGGGTGGCAGGCCCCTACCGCAGGGCTGGGATGAGGGAGGCTCTCCATAAATGGCGGTACTTCCTCCTTCACACGTAAATATTCACCGAGTATTTGAACTCCATCTATCCAAACAGCTTGTACATATGCTCAAAGTGCCTGGAAGTACTCATTTTGGAAGCAAAACATTTACCCTTTTGTTATTTTCTTAAAGAAACTGTGCAAAACAGCTTTGTGGGTAGCTAAAATTTAAACTGCATATCTTACTTTGTATATCCTATATTGGAGAGTACACTTCTTTTTTTTGCCTCCAACATTTTTGTATCAGTTAATTTCCCAAATGAAGTGACTGAAAATGTAATTACTGAAAGGTGGTAGACACTACTAAGAAATCTAATTACTACAGAATGGGAGAGATGAAGGGGGAGGGTTTTAAGAGAGGTATTTGCAGAGGCAAGCTCCTGAGATGGGAAACGCTGTTAGGATAAAGAAAAATGGTCCTTTGAAGAAGTGACATTTTTATGATCTCCATAAAGCAGTGACCAAGAGACCACCTTACAGAATCAAAGAACAATAAAATCGCAGAGGAGGGCAAAGATGGGGAAATTATATGGTCAATCTACCACAGTTTAGATAGGGAGGCCCAGAGAGCTCAACTGACGTCTAAAGGTCACACAGCAAGTTGGAGGGCAGGCAGCATAGTGGTTAGGACTCAGAGAGTCCGCCCTGCCACTAACTAGCTGTGTGATCCGAGGATGACTGCTTAACCTCCTCATGAGCCTCAGTTCTTTTATCTGTAAAATGAGGGAAATTACACACACACACACACACACACACACACACACACACAGAGATTTGTTGATGCACTTGGCCCAGGGCCTGGCACATACAATAAGTGAGAGCTGTGAAGAAAAGGTTATTCATTGTTATCAATAAGGCAAAGCCACAATAAGGCTGCCCCATCTCACAACAACATCAACAGCTACCACTTCTTAGGTAACTGGGTACCACCCCCAAAGCTACAACTTTTATCCTCACAATAACTCTGTGAGGTAGACAATTATTATTCCCATGTAACAGATAAAGAAGCCATCGCTCAGAGATGAAGTCACTGCAGAAGGCCACACTGCAGTGAGCGGCAGACTCCAAACCCACGCTCCCCGCCAGGCGTCCCTGCTGCCCGCCTCCTCCAGGCTTACAGGACAGGAGTGGGAGGCTCACCCAGGGCCTCCCCGACTGCCACCGCCACACTGTCTCCGGGACCCTGGCCTGAGCACAACCGACCACTGAAGCCACCTCGGGTTAATAGGGCCCGACACACAAAAGGGACTGCAGCCGGGACTCTGTGTTGGGCCACTAGGGAGTCCGCTGTCATCACTCTTCAACTCTTACCAGATCCCTCAGTGCTGCTTTTCCTGTGAGCACGAGCACTGGAACCGAACAGCCAATGCCCAGGCCTGTGACACACGGTCACTGTGTGGGACGCAGGATGGCACCACACAGCCCAGGCCTAACATACACAGCTCCCTCGTCAACAAGAAAAGAAGGGGGCTTCCCTGGTGGCGCGGTGGTTGAGAGTCCGCCTGCCGATGCAGGGGACATGGGTTCGAGCCCCGGTCCGGGAGGATCCCACATGCCATGGAACAGCTACGCCCGTGCGCCACAACTATTGAGCCTGTGCCTGTGCTCTAGAGCCCGCAAGCCACAACTACTGAGCCCGCGAGCCACAACTACTGAGCCCGCGAGCCGCAACTACTGAAGCCCACACGCCTAGAGCCCGTGCTCCGCAGCAAGAGAAGCCACCGCCGTGAGAAGCCCGTGCACCTCAACAAAGAGTAGTCCCTGCTCTGCGCAACTACAGAAAGCCCGCGTGCAGCAACAAAGACCCAACGGAATCAAAAATAAATGAATGAATAAATAAATAAAAAGAAGAGAAGAAGAGCCACGTCTTTACTGAGTCCTCCGTGTGCCCGCCCTGCCCGACACGTGACTCTGTCGGCCCTGTGCACAGACAGGTCACGCCGCATGGGGCGACCCTGGGGCAGAGCGATGGCCCACGAGCAGGCACTCACTTTCAGCTGCTTGGTCCCCTTGGCTGTCTTGAGCCCTATGATCACGTGGCTGATGGTCTTGCCGTAGCCCCCCATGGGGTTCTCCGTCTCACATGGGGTGAGCTCCGTGACCTCGCCTTCGTATACCTCCTTGGTCTCCTTTATCCGCAGCCCTGGAAGAGAAACACGGCAGATGAACGAGCCCTGGTGGGAAGCACGACTCCCTCTCATTCTTTTAACAGCCATTTTAGCCATAAAGCCTTCACGTCATAAGAACCAACAAGTCAGCCTCACCCGTACTTAACCCTGGGTGGGGAAGCACTGCCCACACACACGTAGTGGAGGAGCTGCTCGGAACGCAGAGAACTGTTCTATTTCACCTTCTCAAAGGGACCTTCTAGGTTCAGATCTAGAACTAGACACACAGGCCATCGGTCCTCAAAATTGTTTCAGACAACTGCTACTCCTCCAAGGGGGTGAAATTTCGCTTAAGCCTCTAATCCTGTCTCTGAACCCAAACCATCCTACTCCGCTGGAGCAGCAACTACATGGGCCTTTGTTTCCTGCACTTTTGACTCTTGAAGGAAATTTTTAAAACCAGTGGAGTAACTCACCACACCCCTTCTGACACCATCAGGCCTGAGCAAGGCATAGGATAATAATGAGAGGTCCGTGCTGAGAGCAAGGGACAGCCACCCCGCCAGGCATCTGGGCCCCGGGCTGCTCCTCACTGCACACCCCAAGAAGAAACACCCAGCTGTCATTCACGATTTGTAGCGGGTGGTTCTACAACTCTTTGCAATTCATCTCCAAAGCAAACCGCCCCCAATAATAGAGCATTTACAGTTCTTAGATTAGAATACTGTAAAGGAAGGCAAACTTCTCTCTCCTGTTCTAAACATCACCCACATTAGCTGTTCAATAAATGTTTGTTGTCAAGTTAATTTTTAGAAGATGGCCTCAGTGCCCTCAAGTACAATGTTTTTGCTGCCGGAAGCATCCTTCCCTCCCTTTGGCCTCACAGACTTCCAGGTAGAGACTTGCCGGCTCTACAGAGCTGCCCTGACACAACCCTTCCTTCTTCCTCACCCTCCAGTCACCACCTGGCACCCTGCGTCTCCCCGTGCAGGGACCTACAGCGCCGAGCGGCCCCCGCGAGACTGTCAACACCTGGGCTGAAGGCTCAGCCCCACAGGCACACGTGAATGGACGGGCCAAAGAAGTCACTTAGGGGTGAGGGGGTGTTATCAGGCAGACCATCCAACACCCAAGAAATCTGCCTGCAGATGTGCCTGCAAGTTCTGTATAAGGCCCACGATCTCTTAGGAGGGCGCCACGGGATGCTACGGCCCCTGCACCGCGGCACCCCCAAACTCAGCACGAAAACCCAGGCCTTGTCTGGATCAGACGTTTTTTCCCCTCATGCGATACACGCATGTCTCTGCCTGCTGGCCCGGGGGACAAGAAGAGTAGCTAGAGAGGGTGTGAGCAGCTTCTGGAGTTCTAGTAAGGTCTGTTTCTTGATCCGGGTGCTGGCTGCGTGAGTGTGTTGACTCCATGAAAACTCATCGAGCTACAGTTACGACTTGTGCTCCTTTCTGTATGTGTGCACGTTATGCTTCAATAACATTCACAGTAACTTGAGAAAAAAAGGAAACAGGGTTTTTCTAACAAAGCAATGGTAATCATTAGTAACTGAAGTTTTTCTTAAAACAGGAAGACAAATGCACATCACCACGCCAGCTTCTCTGAAAACACACATAGCACATACACACTCCTGCACAGACTCTAATTCCCGAAGTCCAGGTCAAGAGACACAAATGGCTTCCTCCGAAACCACAGCCATGCCACAGGTAAGTTAGCAGCTATTAAATCTATTTTCAGAGGATTCTAAAAACGTCAACAAGAAAGCCATTCTAACTCACTGTGCCTGCCATCAGTTCAAAGGTGAGGAGGGAAGCATCCTCGGGTCAGATCAGGTGAAGATGGGCTACAGAAGGCACCCCTGAACTTAGGGGAAAGCTGGCAGACCACACCAACAATAAACTAAGAGTCAAGGCTGCAGCAGCTCTTCGCCCTTAGAAGCAGCCCCCAACCCGGTCCAGAGGGTTGGGGCCGGGAGACAGCAGGAGGGCCGTCAGCCCCGAAGCAGCCGTGGAAGGACTCTGTCTCCGCTTCGCAGATGCAACCGTCAGCGCCAGCGGTGAGGCGGAGAGTCTATCTCTCTTCAGGGTGGACCCAGGACTGGGGTCCAAGTCTCCAGGACCCGTTTCCTCCGATCCTACCGCAGGGCCTTTCTCATGAAACTCGCCCTGTCCTTTCGCTTCCAGTTAGCATGTACCCACAGTGCTCACCACCCACTTTCTGCCAGCCCTTGAGTACGACCCCAGTCTCTATCTAGTTTGTATTTTGCCCAAAGGTAAAAATAGAAACATAAGAGAAACACAGATTTAAAAGATAGAAGACATTTCCCAACCAATCTACTATGTAGACCTTTATTTGTATACTGATTTGCATAATAATACTATAAAAGAAACATATTATGACACAGGACAACCTGAAATGTGAAGATTAACTAGATATGTGATGATATTAAAGAATTTACTGTTAATTTTTCCTAGGTATGAAAATGGTATTTTTTTAAGTCCTTCTTTTTCGGAGATACATAACTGGAATATTTATAGATACGAAAGCAGCTCTGCAATCAGATGGGACCATGGGGGAGGTCATCGTACCACTTGACCACTTCTTGGGTACTTGATATTTTCCAAAATAAAAATTTTAACAATGGAAAAAGAAAAAACAACAAAATACTACTCTACAACCTCCAGAATCACTAAAACTAAAAAGACTGGCAATATCAAGAGTCGGTAAGGATGCCGAACAAAAGGAAAGCTTACACTGCTGGTGGGAGTGTAAGTAAATAACATGGTATTTATTGTCTCCTAAAGTTGACTACATGAATACCTGTGACCCTGCAATTCAACTCCAAGGTATATACCCAAGAGGCCTGAGTGCACATGTGCACCAAGGGACACAGTCACACAGCATCATTCTTAGTTGCCAAACACTGGGAAAAGTCCCATGTCTACCTGCAGTGGGAGAGGTAACTGCACTGTGGTGTATTCGCACAATAGAATATCATGGAGCAATGAGAAACGATTATGGCTACCCGCAGCCATAGGGCTGAATCTCAAAAATGGAAAGATAGATGTAACCATACAGATGCTCTGGGGTATTGGCAATAATCTCTCTCTTGACTGGGTGCTAGTTTCATGGGTTTTCAATGTATAATAATCCACCGAGGTATACACTGATGTTCCATGCACTCTTCTGTATTTGTGCACCAAACTACCAAGTCACTTTAAAAAGAAATACCTAAGTAAATAATACCAGTGGGCCCGGGCAAAAGAGGACCACTGCTGGCTTAAGTTGAGGGAGCACGGCTCCGAACCTCTGCTGGACCCACTCACAGTTCTCACCCTGCACACTCACCTGACAGCTCCTACAATTCCTCCCTCCTCGACTGCACTCAGACCATTTGCCTCCGAATCTCAAGGGGTGGGACCCTGTCATCTTTATGAGTTTAAAGCTCCCCAGATGTTCCAATGTACAGCCCCAGCTGAGAGACACTCATCTAAAGAATGAGTGAAGAACTCTGTTCTGCTCATGACGTGGAGCTGTACACTACTCTGCGGGTGGGAAGCCCCGTAATGGTTTGGGTGTCCTCACCACCAAGCCGCCTCTGTCGTAACAGGGAAATATCCCAGTGGCACACAGAAACACTGCCCGTGGTTCAGACATTCTCGGTCACTTCCCACCTTCAAACCTGGTCATTATCCTATCACTGGGTTGTTTGCCTTCTTTCCCCAGAAACCCAGTCAGGGCAAAGACTCTCAGATATTAAAGTTTTACTCCACCTTCCTTTAATCTGATCACCTACAAATGGAAGTCTTGGAATAGTCCCAAAAGAGAGGCTGCATTTCATTTCTACCTTACCTAATGCTTAGTTCCTGAACATCAAGACAAAAATTTTCCAAACAACATGAATTGTGACAACAGAAGATTGTGACAAAATTGGAAATTTCTGTACTTTTAAAATTAACTTGATTTATTTTTAAATCAAAACTTTTATATCCCACATAGATAAGTTCCTTCAAATGGAATTGCTTCCCTCTATTTACTGGTAGACGACTGTAACATGAAATTCCTTGAGTAGGGGAAGAAAGGCATTCCCGTCTCTCACTAGCCCCCATATTTGTTTAGAAGTTGCTCTGTGCTGACAAGCAGGCAGGGGATGCGGGTGATGGACAATGAAACCGGCTGTTAGCCAGGAACAGGGTCAGGCTGGCGCTATCTCCGGCAATGACATCGTGAACGGCACAGGTTTCATCTGCTGGCTCAGGTTTCTACATCCCTGACAGGGACCTTCATCACGCCAAGGAAACAGCACAGACTCCTTGCTTTTCATTTCTGGGCAGCTCACCACTTCCTCCCCAACCCCTCCGCCACTTCACAGGAATTCAAAGGCAGAGGAAGACGGGCAGGGTTCCTTTTTGAAGATAGTCAATGGCCTGTCTTTTTACTCTGTGTCAGGATCAAGAAATTTCTCTTCACCTTGCTGCCATCAAAAGAACCGCATTGTCTCGTCCCCTCAAAAATGGCAAATCACAAAACAGAATCCCAGGAAATTTATCTCTATTTTTTCAAATTTTAAAGCATGTAAGTTAACTTTAAGCAACCCAAACATATGCATTCATGTAAAGGTGCGTTTTGTCATCTTTTATCAATGTCAGAAAAAAAAATACGTGTGTGTGTGTGTGTGTGTGTGTGTGTGTGTGTGTGTGTGTGTTTTAATTTTTGGCTGCGATGGGGCTTCGCTGCTGCGTGCGGGCTTTCTCTAGTTGCAGTGAGCGGGGGGGCCCCCCTTCATCGCGGTGCGTGGGCCTCCCACTGCAGTGGCCTCTCTTGTTGCGGAGCATGGGCTCCAGTCACGCGGGCTTCAGTAGTTGTGGCACGTGGGCTCAGTAGTTGTGGTTCGCAGGCTCCAGAGCACAGGCTCACTAGCTGTGGCGCACGGGCTTAGTTGCTCCACGGCATGTGGGATCTTCCCGGACCAGGACTTGAACCCGTGTTCCCTGCATCGGCAGGCGGATTCTTAACCACTGTGCCACCAGGGAAGTCCAGAAAAATATTTTTTTTAAGAAATAAAAATACATTTAAAATGTACTCAGATATTTGAACTAATTGTAACACCTTACTTTTTATCTCATTACTTAAGGAGTTAAATAAAATCTGTCACATGTTCATTAAGTTTTCGAGAAGTACTCAGAAAGATTTTAAACTAGGAAGGGGGCCCTCTGAGCCACTTCCACTGTTATTCCAGATACAACACCACGAGCTGAACCTCACAAAGAAAAGGCTGGTAAAGAAGCAAGACACAGCACCTAAAGTAGGTTCCGCTCAGATAAAGTTTATAAAAGGGGCAAAACTAAACCACACTGCCTAGGACACACACCCGGGTGTACAGGGTTATGACTGCCACAGAAGCCACTGCCACACCACTCTTGCGCTCTGTGGGGGACGTGTAGGAAAGGTGAGGGGCTATGACCTGTGAGGGCACGAGCCATGTCTGTGGTGCCGCCCGTGCTCTGTTCCTTGAGCTGAATGGTGACTGCATGAGCGTCTACTTCATTATTGTTAAACTATAGGTATTTTTACACTTTTCTATGTGTATGTTATATGTCACTTTAAAATAGGCACAAAAAAAAGAAATCCAGTGTTTCAACGTAAAAAATATTTCCAGTAGGAAATACTTTGCAGTTTAAAAAATCCAGAACTTAGCCTATGGACAGAGTGCACAGTTTCTGGTTTCTAAACCAACCTCTAACAAGAGTCCCCAAGTCCAGTGCTCACAGGGCCCTGGCGGGGACTGTAAGGCAGCAGAGCGAGTGCCACAAGGAGACCGGGGCGAGCTGGTACAGGCTGCTCTGCTAGGGAGGGTGCCTGCTTCGCCTGGACCACCGCGGCTGCCAGGGAATGAAAGCTTCTTTCATTCTATGGGACATCTCCCAATTTCCAAATACTGGCAACTCACTCAAAAGTTATTAAAAAACACTGTGTAAACCAAACATCTGTCTATCGACCAGACACAGACTGAGGGCTAGAGGCCTCTGTTTTCTTCTACCTGCTTCAAAGTGCACCCCTTCTCTCATTCAGAAAAACGTCACGGAGCACCCACCGTGGGCCAGGAACTGGGGCTACACTGATGAACGCGGCCCACTACACCCACAGCGACATTCAACAGATGCCCAGTCTGCTCCTCCCCATACTCCCACCTCCAAACCCGGCAGCGCCTGGCACTCATCCTCACCTCCTCTCTCTTCTCTCTCTTCCAGCCCCACAACTCATCTCTCAGGAAATCGCATCAGCTCCACCATCCCACCAGACCCAGAATCCAACCGCTTCTCCCACCCCCAGCTCCACCGCGCCGGCCGACGCACCACCACCTCTTGCTCAGACTCCTCGTGGGCTCCCTGCTTCTGCCCTCACGCTCCACACCCAGCCACAGGGACTCCACTCTCCCATTGCTTCTCCCTTCATTTCGCACCACGTAGCACGCAAAGCCCTACCATGTTCTAAGGCCCTACATGACCATACCCTTCAATTAGACTCTACCATTCCTGAGGAAAGAATTCTGGGCTTAGACAAATCTACTCTTTCTAAACTTTCATAATTTCCTTGACGTTTTCTAGTAAGTTTCCTTCTTGATAATACTTACCTTGCTTTTTGTTTGTTTGTTTTTTAATAAATTTATTTATTTTATTTATTTTTGGCTGCGTTGGGTCTTCGTTGCTGTGCGCGGGCTTTCTCTAGTTGCGGTGAGCGGGGGCTACTCTCCGTTGCGGTGCACGGGCTTCTCATTGTGGTGGCTTCTCTTGTTGGGAGCACGGGCTCTAGGTGTGCAGGCTTCAGTAGTTGTGGCACGCGGGCTCAGTAGTTGTGGCTTGCGGGCTCTAGAGTGCAGGCTCAGTAGTTGTGGCGCACGGGCTTAGATGCTCCGTGGCATGTGGGATCTTCCCAGACCAGGGCTCAAAGCCGTGTCCCCTGCATTGGCAGGTGGATGCTTAACCACTGCATCACCAGGGAAGCCCCTTACCTTGTTTTGACAACCAAAGGGACTGTAAAATGACACAGGCACTCTGACAAGTGTTCATACTTGTAACTCAGCAAGTATATCCTAGATATAGACACTCACGTGTGCATTACATACTTTTTCATAGCTTAACAGGAATAAGCTATGTCTACAAGTAGGTCTGAGGGAAACTAAGATTTCCCCAGAACTAGATCAGCAGGAACGAGGCCAGGAGAACGCCCCAGCAGTCCTGGCTGGTAAGAGGTACAAATTCAGGAGAGCGGCCATTTTCTGCTCGCAGCACATGGTCAGAGCACGGGCTCCAGAGTCAGACAGGTGTAGGGTCAGACTGCAGGGCTGCTGCTACTTACTAGCTGGGTCACAGTAGGCAAGTTAGTTAACTTTATGAGACTCTGTTTCATCAGATGCAAAGTGCAGACTGAGAATTTCCTCTTGGGGAGTGAAAGGCCACAGTCAGTGGCAGGCCTGGCACGTCACAGGCAGGCAGTACAGCAGCTCCAGGCCCTGCACGGTTGGCACCACAGCCTTGAAGCTCCACCGTCCCACATGGTTTCCTCGCCTGCTGACCAGCTCAGCATGCAGGCCGGGCGTTCTGACAGCACGACACACAGTGCTGTTGGCTTACATCCAGAACTTTTTCAGGGGACTGTCATCTCTAAAAGCACAGTAAGGCCCCCAGGAAGATCTACTTTGTCAGATGAAGAGCCCCAGCCCCACAGCTGGGCTCACATTCGCTGGCTGCTAAAGCACTTCCATTGGAAGAACTGGGTTTTCGTTTCGTTTGCAAAGATAACTCTAATGGCACCAAAAGAAAACAGCAGTGCCACGAATACAAGTCCTAGAGGCATTTTCACAAGGAAGAGGCAGGTGAGGACAAGCCTCGGACAGGCATGGACAGGGTATTAGGCGCAGATGGGTACTGGGCGCAGGCAGGGTACTCACCAATGGCCCTGCGGAAGTTCTCCATCAGCACTTCTGTCTTCTTGATCTCCGTGGAGTAAACTTCACTCCCTACCATCGGGCAGAAAGGGACCTTACTACCCAGCTCCTGAGCAATAGCCAGAGCTAGAGCTGTCTACAGAAGAAAACAAAGGAAATGCACTTGTTTCACATTCTTGAAATACAATTCAGGAACATATGCTATAAAAAAATTATTAACTAGGAACTGAAACTCTAGCCCTTTAGTTTTAATACGGTTTGCATGTTTCACAATAAACGTTTAATGACTTTTGTGGACAGTCGATTTCTAGCAAAATGGGCCCTGTCATCACAACACTTGCCACGACTGAGACTTGGCCAGTCCAGTTCCCGATGTTTCACATGCCCCTTCCACTCACCCTACGAAGTGGACACCACTACTCTCCCCATTTCACAAATGAGAAAGCTGAGACACATTAGATAACATGTCCTCGGTACCATAATCTAGAAAATGGCACAGTGGAACCTTAAAGTCTGACAGCAGGGTTCCAGAGATCAGATTCCCATCAGAATAGTCAGTATAGTCTCCCAAAACTGTTCCCTCAGTGTCAAAACAGGGTTCTGACCTCGTCGCAGTAGAACAGCACCACTGGGTCTTTGAGATACTGCTTTCTGTCTTTACAGACACAGGAAGGCACCAACTTACAACCCATTAGAAATCAATAATCAAGGAACAAATGACAGGATGTTCACTTTATGCTGAGTGGCCCCGCAAACCATGAAGAATGACACACAAGCTAGGATTCTGAAGCTATGAACTGGTGAAGTTACACTTGAACATGCCCTAATAAACTACAAATTTACTTTTGCTAAGATAACTACCATAGGCAGATGCTGAGCAGACGAAGACTAACAGATGTACGGTCAAAGAGCAAGTATGAAAAGCCAGTGCCTTAAAGCTGGTGCAGGACGGGGAAACACCACGGCCTTTTACTACTGTTTTCACCTTTCCTCAACTTTGACACGAGAGCCCAGGTAAGGTCCCCAAGGCGTACAGGCTAAGGAAGAAAACAAGGTTGCTACTGAAGGATGACACAGATATCCGAGACAGTTTTAAAACTGGCTCAGTAAAGGTTCCTCTTCTGTTCACTGCCCGTTTGGTGCTAGTTTAATCTTCAGCGTGACCCTGGGTACATGGCAAATCTCTGGTGCCTGACTTCCTCATCTGTCAAATCGAAGTCCTGGGTTAGATCACCGGTAGCAAACTGGTTGCCCACAGACTACTCCTGTTTCGGCCTGCAGAGTCTCATGTGTGTTTTCTTTCTTTTTTTGGCTGTGCTGGGTCTTCATTGCTGTGCACGGGCTTTCTCTAGTTGCGGCGAGTGGGGGCTACATTTCATTGTGGTGCGCGGGCTTCTCACTGCGGTGGCTTCTCTTGCTGTGGAGCACGGGCTCTAGAGCACAGGCTCAGTAGTTGTGGTGCACGGGCTTAGTTACTCCGTGACATGTGGGATCTTCCCAGACCAGGGATTGAACCCATGTCCCCGGCATTGGCAGGCAGATTCTTAACCACTGCACCACCAGGGAAGTCCTCATGTGTGTTTTTAAACTCAATTGTTGCCCATTTTCTAATGTTGGGAAATTTCACATAAAAATACAATTATTTAGCTTCTTCTGAGAGGCAAGAAGGTCTGGCCACAAGGGGCCCCTATGACCACATGGCAGCACTGGGAGTGGACACGCGGGCAGCTGCCTCCCCAGCAAGGGCTCGTGCGGGCTCCCGGGCGCTTCACTCAGCCCCGCTGCCCGTCTGAGTAGGCATCTGGGTCTGTGCCCTCAAGGCTGATACCTCTAAAGCTGTATTCTCTCGTAGCCTAAGAGCGAAGGGAAAATCTCTGGAGCATAACGGGGCAGGTAGCAGCACAAGACACCAGGACTCCCAGCAGGAGCCTCAGGCCTGCCACGCTCACCTTCTGTCCAAACCCCGCCGCCTTTCCAGTCACTCCTCTTTCTCTTCCCCTGTCGCTACAGGCGCCAACTCCCCTCCCTCAGTTGTGAACTCCAAAGACAGTGCTGCATCTGATTCAATGCAGACCCCCACCACTACCAAATACAGAAGAGATGATCGACATATTCCATTAAAATATGATAAATGCTTGGTTAAGAAATGCTTCAGGTGTGTCTAGTTTCCTCCATTTAAAGGCTCCCAGAAGGCTGGCATATGATGTGGCTACCGTGCAGACTATACCTACACCTACTATATAGGGCTGGGTGACTTGCACGAGGGATCCCACTGAACCCTCCCAAGCAGCCTATGAACTTGATAATCTAGTTCACCTTTTGTGAATTTAGAAACCGAAACTCAGAAATTTCCAGCTCACCCAAAGTCAAACAGTTAGCAAGCACAAGGGTCAGGATGCAAACCCCGATCTCCAAGACCTATTTCTGTGTGCCCACCCCCCATGCAAGTGGCACAAAAAAGAGGCTGTTGCCAAAAGATTAAAAAACCTACTTTGTTTTCAACTTCATCCGAACACCTTTTTCTAAAACCCAAACACAAAGCCCTATTATTAAGCATGTGTAGGGCTTCCCTGGTGGCGCAGTGGTTGAGAGTCCGCGCCCCAGTCCGGGAGGATGCCACATGCTGCGGAGTGGCTGGGCCCGTGAGCCACAGCCGCTGAGCCTGCACGTCCGGAGCCTGTGCTCCGCAACGGGAGAGGCCACAACAGTGAGAGGCCCGGGTATCGCAAAAAAAAAAAAAAAGAGTGTGCAGGCCTCAGGAGGGGAATGGCCATACTCTGAACAAGCACCACACTCCTGCCGGCCAATCAGTTAAGTCGTCTGAACGTTGAGGTCCATGGGTACAATGTTACAAAAGCACCAGAAACCCATGCTTCCAGCAAAGCGGCCACTAGGGCCACGGCCACTCCCTCCTGTTACAAAACATCTAGAATAAGTAAGTAGTCATGATAGACCCAAAGTAGTAAACTATCATTGCAAGGTAGTTTACTACTCTGAAAAGCTGGGCAGGTGTTTGACAGATGCCAGAAACCCCTGGATAAAAAGGAGCCTTGAAGGGCACACGTCAGTAGACAAGGTGGCCACAGAGAAAATCTCCAACGGACAAAGACAGGCTTGTCCGTCTCACCACAGCTCTGGCTGAGGAAGTCTCACCAGCAGGCTCTCAAACAGATTAAGGATTGGTCTCTACACTGCCTGATGGCCAGAAAACCCAAGCCACAAAATCTCCTTCATGTGCCCTGTCCTGGCAGCACAGCAGGGGCCCTCCCAAGTCCTCTCAGGAAGCACTTGGCCCTAATCAAGAGATCAGGGAAGCCTCAGATTTGATCAAACATGAGTCCACAAGCAGATACAGGATACAAAATAAACAAGAAAGTATTTCACGAACAAGGAACAAGAGGCTATCAAAAATAGCCAGATTTTGGGACTTCCCGGGAGGCCCAGTGGTTAGGACTCCACGCTTCCACTGCAGGGGGCATGGGTTCGCTCCCTGGTCGGGGAACTAAGATCCTGCAAGCTGCATGGCACGGCCAAAACAAACAAACAAACAAACAAGCAAAAAACAGATTTTGAAGAAATTAAAAATAATGAGTGGGGGAAGGAGGGGCTTCTTCATTACAAAAAAAAAAAGCAAGCTAATATATGTAGAGGATATGACAGATTTAGAAATTCACCATTTGCAACCACCAATATGATAACTGATAAGGCAACGACCATCAATGAATGCTACAGCCATAGGGTAAAAGGACATTCAGGACATCTCAAAGCGCCACTTCCCAGATGATTATAAATTTCAGAGGGAACCAGTCCCCTCATAGCAGAACGTGGCGTCAGCCCCCTGTTGTGATGCAGGTTCCAGACACATCACCTGCATCGCGTTCTGCCAAAGAGCTGAATGTTTCAGACATAATCAGACAACCACTGGAGGACAGCTGTAGGGTACTCTACAAAACAACTGTCCTGGGCTCTTCAAAAATGTCAGTGTCGTAAAAGAAAAGAAACCAAAAATGCAGGGGACAGGAACCGTTCTCGATAAAGAGACTAAAGAGACAATAATGAATGCAATGTGTGCTATGTGATTATAATTCAATTTAAAAATATAAAAAAATGAAAGAGCCACAAACTGAAATGACTTGGAGATATTTTAATATAAACTAGATATTAGCTAATTTTATTAGCAACATTATATTTCTTGGGTGGATGACAGCATCATGGGAATGACAGAGAAGGTCCCTTGCACTTACTTTCAAATGGTTCAGAAGTAACATAGAGAAAACACAAATCTCACAAAATATTTACACTTAGTTACCTAAGAGTAGGGTACAGAGGGATTCATCAAACTGTTCTTTCCACTCTTTTGTAGGTTTCAAATTTTTCAAAATGGAAAATATTCAATGGACTAGATTAAAGAGTAGCTTCCTCACAGCTTACAAGACAGACTGGAAGACATGTCTAATGAAGCTACTCAGAACGCAGAAGAGTCAAAACAACAGAAAACATAAAAGAGGTTCAAAGACTAAGAAGACAAAATGAGAAGCTCCAGCCCAGGATTTCCGTCTTGGCACCGTGGGCATTTTGGGCTGGAGAACTCCTCTTGCAGGGGCTGCTCTGTGCTCTGCAGGGTGCCCTGCAAACCCCCCGGCCTCCACCCACAAGATGCCAGCAGCACTCCCGGCCCAATCAAGTGTAACAACCGAAAACGTCTCAGGACAGTGCCAAATGTTCCCCGGGGGGCAAACTCGGCCCAAGCGGAGGACCTCTGCAGTGGAACCTCACCTAGCTGGAGCTCCAGAAGAGAAGACAGAGAACAGGGAAAGGCAGCATCTGAAGAGACAAAGGCTGACCAGTTCCCAGAACTTATTAGACACAATATGTACTCAGATCCATATGAAGCAGGATAAATGAAAATAAATCCACACTTTGACATGTCACAGTGAAACACCAAAACCAAAATATCCCAAAAACATCCAGAGAGAAAAGACAAAATCCTCAAAACCAGTCTTCTCAAAAGCAACACCAGAAGCCAAAAGGTAGCAAATATCACTGAGAGAAACAGTACTGACAGAACACATCTGTCAACTGAATTATATATCCAACACAACTATCTTTCCAAACAAGGGCAACACAATAAATACAAACCTGACTTTGCCACCAACAAACTTCTAGAAGGACCTTCTTAATGATGTACTTTAGGAAGGAAATGGAGGGAGAGCAAAGGTCTAAGATATGAGAAGGAACAGTAAGCAAATAAATGGAAATACAGTGACAAGCAGAAAGGGAATTAAAGCTCACGTTTATACCTGTTCACAAATATAGCACTTCCTCCCCTATGGTTAGACACCAGTAAAAGACATACTATCAATTCAATCATATGACTTCAAAATGATAATGAGAGTCGTCATCCTACAACCGCCACTTTAATAGCTCCCTCCAACAGGCAGGGCTGTGCTACCGCTTCAGAAAGGCTAAGGGACCTGCCTGGGGTCTCAGCACCAGCGCTGGAACCCCTTTCTTTACACAGTGACTCCCCCAGGCTCCTCCTCTCCTGCACCAAGCAGCCCTCCAGAAGAACAGCAGGGCCCAGACTGGGGACTCTAGTGCGTTTCAAGCGCCCAGCCAAGCCCCTCACAGATCCCACAAGTTGTCCTACACCCTTGCCCTGGAAGGCCCTTTTCTTCCCTGCCAAGTCAAATGTCAAGCTTCAACCCCTCCAGCCACACCAGCCCAAGTGTCACCTCCCGCTGCAATTCCAGCTGCATTTAAGATCAGGCGATGCCTCGCAGCTTAGCGCTCAACTGGAGTTTTTCATGCTGCCGTGGTGTCCTCTCTGCCCTGGAGAGACTGTAAGGCCCTTGGAGATAAAAATCACGTCTCTTATTCTTTTTTCCTTTTTCTTTTTTTTTGCGGTACGCGGGCCTCTCACTGTTGTGGCCTCTCCCGTTGCGGAGCACAGGCTCCAGATGCGCAGGCTCAGCAGCCATGGCTCACGGGCCCAGCCGCTCCACGGCATGTGGGATCTTCCCAGACCGGGGCACGAACCCGTGTCCCCTGCATCGGCAAGCAGACTCTCAACCGCTGCGCCACCAGGGAAGCCCCCTTTTTTCCTTTTTCTTTCCATCTCTCACGCAGCCAGAATAGTGCTGGGTCAAGTGAGCATTTGGAAAATTGCTTGCTGACCGGTTTTCTTTCCCCCTCAAGTAAGATGTCACTCCCAAGATTTTATGAAGCCCTAGGCCAACAGAAATATATTTCCAAAGCAAAGGAGACTTGAAAGAGATAAAAGACAAATTACAGAGACAATGAGACACCCCTGAGGACTTCACTCTCTTTTCTCTGGAGGTCAGCCAGGGTAATTTGAATTTTAGAAGCATGGATTTTAGATACTCAACTGTATTATTGCACATTGGTTTTAAAAACATACATATAACCAATTTAGCTAAACAAAGACTAGTTAAGACACAAATTGAATTTGGCTTAGACATTAAGATCATCCTCTTGGGTAGATTTTAAAAAATGAGAGAAAATGAGTACCTTGCCAGTTCCAGGAGGCCCTGCCAACAAGACAGCTCTTCCAGCCATTTTCTTGCTTTTGATTAATTCCACTATCACACCACATGCCTAGACACCACAACAGAAAGAAATAATAAATCAATATTAAAATGTTTCACAGGACGAAAAAGTCCAGTGTCTGGTCCACACAACTCAGACTCATCGAGTGCCAGGACACCACAGGCACTGTTCTAGGCGCCCGAGGCAGTAGAGGGCCATGGAGCTCATGTCCTAGTGGAGGAGACATACAAACACAGAATCTCTACTATGAAGAAAAAAGGGCAAGAAAAGAGCAAGCGGCTGGAGGCAGAGGTTACTCTATAATAAAGAGTGATCTGGGAAGGCCTCTTTGACATTATATTTGATATACGAAGCTGCAGGCAGGGCAGGAGTCAGTGTTCCAAGCAAAGGAAACAATAAATTCAAAATACAGGAATGAGCTTGGCATGTCCAAGGGACAGAAAAGCTGTGCTGACCAGAGTTCAGAAAACAAGCAAACCGGGAAGATGAGGTTGTAGAGGCAGGAGGGGCAGCACTCAGAACAGAATCTTCCAGTCCATAGTAAAGTTTGGATTTTAGTCTACATGTAATGGGAAGCCAGTGAAAAAGTCTTAGGCCGCATGTCATGTTCTGAAAATTTGTTTTTAAAGTATCTTGATGGCTGCTATGTGGGTAACAGACAGGAGGGGTACAAATGGGAGCAGTGGCATATACTCCAGGGGCCCCCACACCTCAAAATTGGTAACGAGACTCTGTGTATATGTTCAAATGTGCATTCTTCCAGGGAGGGGTCACAGCTTTCATCACATTCCCAAATTAACCCACTAAGGGCTAAGAATCAATGACATACGCTACTAGTTGGCCATCAGTTAACTATCCCGGAATGCTGTAAGCAAATGCTGCACGTGAGGTTTAACCTACAGCATCCTCAGATCCGAGGAATGCCCTTCAAATCCTCAAGATTAAATTACTTGTGCGTTCGTGTATTTTAAGTATTCTGAGTATTAAGCCATTTACAGCATCTATATTATATATAGACAGGTATGGACATTCTATACATACAGCATGTATTTCGCATACACATACACATATATACAGTTGACCCCATGAAGCCTTGAAGTTAGGGGCACCCAACCTCCACGCAGGCGAAAATCAGGGCATAACTATACAGTCAGCCCTCCATATCTGTGGTTCAGCAGCCCTGGGTTCAACCAACTGGGGGTCATGTAGCACCCTAATATGTATTTATTAAAAGAAACCTGTGAATAAGTGGACCCATGCCGTTCAAACCCATGTTGTTCACGAGCTGACTGCATATTGATACGTGTGTTTAGAAATTCCATAAATGCGTTCCTGGTTTTGTGTATTTTACAATATTTAACTCTAAAGGAGTAGGGCTGAGAAAGTCACACTCCTTTAACACCTGATCTCAAGGTTTCTCACACTGATCTAAAAACCGAAAGCACAACTGTCTCCAAGGTGCACCGTCCTTGCCTCAGGGCAGGCCCACAGCTCCTCTACCTGGGTGGTACCTTGTGGACAGGGTCTTGTGAGCACATCTTATCTCCTCTCCCACTTTCCCCATGGACTGTGGAGACGTACCTTGGTCCCACACTTAGACAGCCCCTCAAAAACGTGGGTTCAGGGAATGCATGTGGATGTGCCCTATTCCACTTCTGGCTCAGCTGGAAAAGCACAGTACACTTAACAGAGCCTAGAAGATATTCTTCAGATGCTGCATCTCTAAAAAGACAAAAGAGCCATTATGGTCTTTCCACAGTAACCTCTGATATCATGATCCTCAGCACTGGAACTCTTTGGGCAACTCAAAAGAGGTAGAAGAGCCTTTGCCAACCTTGGCTACGTACTCTTACTCACACTTCCCCTTCCATTTAATCTTCTTCCATTTAGGCTCCTTCTCTCCAGTGAGACATGTCCAGTGAATTCCAAAATTTAAAAAGTATGAACTGGAAGGGCCTTTAAAAGATGACCTAGTCTAACTCTCACTGTTCAGATGAGGACAGGCTGCTGATGCGACCAGACTCAGACAAGGACCTGGTAGCAGAGGTGGGATGCCTAATAACTCCGTACGTAACTTCTGAGTCCCTATAATGAGTCAGGTTCTGGGTACATGATGCTACCCGGTCTCTATCCTTGGGAAGCTCACATTCGTATGGAGGCACACGGCGTCAGAGTCAAGAGTATGGGTTCTGGAGTCAGACAGACTTAGGTTTAAATCCTGGCTCTACCAATTACCAGCCGAGTACCACAGATCCATAACCTAACCTCTAGGAGCCACAGTTTCCTCATCTGAAAACAGAGTTCACAGCACAGTGGCACAAAGGCTAACGGGTTTATGGTAAAGTATGCTAATGTCTACAACTTACTTTGAAATGCAAAAGCAGATTGTTAGATGGATAAATGAGCAGACAGAAGACAAAGCAACAGAGTAAAATGTTACTTGTAGAATTCAAGCACACAGGTACACACTACACAAGTCTTTCAACTTTCTGGCATGTCTGAAAAGTGTCATAACAAAGCGGAGGAGGGACGGGTATAAGGGTGGTGATGAACAATAAGACAATGGAAACGGAGCTGCTTAGCACAGTGCTCGGCACCTGAAAAGCACTCAACAGCGTCAGCTACTCGCAGAGACAGGCCCTCCGAGAGCAGAAGCTGGATAAAGAGAAATTTCAAAGTCACCTTGGCCCTGTCACTATTTCCTCTCTGGAAACCTGATGTTCCAAATGGAAACCAGAGGCTTCTCTTTGGCCCCTTCTATTAGCACAATCAGGCTAGGAGGCAAGAGTCTTACCCAGGAGTTCTGTAGCTGCCGAGCCACCGCAGGGGCAGAGGGGCAAAATGGGCTGAAGTTAGGGCTGAAGGGGGCCCGAGGGGGCGGTCCTACCACAGAGCGCGCTGCTTCAGGAGTCAGGGGCACACAGGCACAAACTCCAGCATTACTATTACTAAACTGGGTGGCAAGCGGATGGGTGAAGTGACCTTTCCCACCCTCAATGTTTTCATCAGAAAAAAAAAAAATACACACACACACAAAGAGCCTGAACAGTTCTGTGATGATAATGCGGCCGAAGGCACTTGGCACCAGCATCACTTAGCAGAAGTGGGCTTAACGGGAATGTTCAGAAAGGCCTCTGTAGCTGCCACCTGCTCAGGCGGATCACCTCCCGACTATAAAAGTCCCAGAGCCTCTCACTGCGCTCACAGCAACTCAAACGCCGTGCCCGGGCCCGCAGAGCCCCGCAGGAACTGATCCCCGAGGTCTAATAACGGCCCTTCTGTTCAGCAGTTTAAATGTATGTGTCTGAAACGCGAGCTCCCAGAGAGCAGGGACCTGGCCCATCCTCTCCCCGCCGACCCCCGTGCCGCGCGGACGGCCTGGCCCCGAGCGGCGGTCAGTCGGGACTGGCGGTCAGTCAGGACTCGCGGCCAGGAGCGAGGCCGCGGGGTCGTCGCCGCGCCCCGGGACGTCCTCCCCACGCCCCACCCCCAGGTCCGCGCCGCCTCAGTCTCCCCCTCAGTTCAGTCCCCCCGCCTCAGCTCCCGCCCCGCCGCCACACCTCGCGCGCGTTCTCCTGGCCCACGAGCCCCGAGGCCGCCTGCTTGGCCAGGCCGCTCTCGTCCAGCCCCAGCCCCTTCACGTGGCTGTGGGAGGCGATGCGCTGCGTCTTGGTGGTGCTCTTCACCTCCTCGATCTTCATCCTGCGCACCTGGAGCCCGAGCGCCCGCTCAGCCCTAGCAGCGCGCAGCCGGTTACCACGCGGCCGTTACCAGGCGGCTGGTCCGGCCCCGCCTCGGTCAGCTCCCCATTGGCCGCGGCGGGAAATCCTCAGCGTCCCATTGGCTCCTGGCTTTGCCCGTCGCGGCTGCCGGGAAGGCTCCGCCCACCCGCTTCCGGCTGTGTCCCGAGGTTGGCTTCCCCCGCAGCCGGCGCTTCCTGCCCGGGTGGGCCCGAAAGGGCCGCTGCGCCGCAGTGAGGGCCCGAGTTCCGCTCTTCACGGCGCCTTCGCGTCAGTGACCGCATTCGAATGGATACCCTTTTGCGGAGCTCAAGTTCGACCTCGGTGTTGGAGATGAAGAGACAGGTTTAGAACTTAAGCTTCGACTTGTGCCCACTAAGCAGTTTTCTGACTCCCACGCCTTTCATCTCCCTGGGGAGGCTGTGCTCAGCATCCGCCTTGGGGGTTGTCCTCCTCTTCTCCTCGCCTCCACCTCTCCCTTTACTTAGATTAAGTTGGCTGTGGATGACGTTTAGTGTAATTCCTAATTCAGATAAAGATGCGGGCTAAAAGAGGCCCAATAACTTATGAAGAACGCACAGCAAGTAATCAGAAGAGTTGGAACTCCACCTGAGGACTTCAGGCTTTGCAGCCGGTGTAAACCTCATCCCATCCCACGACCTCAGGTGAGACAATTAGCCAGTGGCTGTGTCCTGTCCGGTTCCGTGATGATATTAACACTCCCCCCAAAAGTGTACTCTTCCCATCCACCCAGTCATTCCACAAACATTTGTTAGCACCTGCTGTGAGCCAGACAGTACAATGCAGTAGGATGCACACATAAAATACAAAATCTCCAGCCTTGACAAGCTCAGTCCTTAGTTGGGAAACTTGCAACATGAGGTGTGCCAAAGCAGGTACCCCCACGTGGTGTGCAAGCCCAGAGCAGGGACATCTGGAAACGCTGGAGAGCCAAGGAAGGCGCCATGATGTGGTAACGCCTGGACCGATCCCTGACAGAAGGATAACATCCTCGGAAGCAGACGTTATGTCACCATTTCACACCTGAGTGGACTCAGGTCCAGAGAAAGGGAGGGACTGGCCCAGAGCTCAGGGGAGCTTGCATTAGGGTTGAGACAGACCTGAAGTCAAATCCAGGTGCAGGAGTTCCTGACTCTCACATCTCCTTGTACTTCTCCATCGTAACTTTTGAGTCTAGGTTTCTGATTACTTGCAAGACTATCAGGTCAATGTTAGTCTCTCCCACTAAATGGCAGGCATTATGAAAGTGTAGACCACGTCTGTGTTGTTCATCATTTTAACTCCAGTGTCTGGCACACAGCCTGGCTCACAGTTAAGGCTTCTTATAAATTCAGTAGGGCTCTGGACACTCACATACACACAAAATCATGCAGTTTTGCTGGAGGTATTTTACACAGCAGATCTCATGGGACTTGATAATGGTTTCTGTCAGTGAATGGAAACTTTTGGCCCCCACCTCCCCCTCCACCAGAGCTGTTACATGTTTTTCCTGCTAAAGAACAGTTCAAACATCTGATCCAGCCTAGCATTCTCTTTTTACAGGTGAGGAAACTGAGGCCCTAAAAGGGTATGGAGTTTGTCCAAGATAGCAAATTGAGCAAATGCCTTTCCCAGGCCTAGACCCCAGGTCCGGTGTGCAAAGAAGCTGGGCCTGGCTGCAGAGCCAGGCAGTTCCTTTCATTTCAACAGAAGACGACACGGCAGGCCAGTGTCCAAAGCGTACAAGGTGCATGAAGGTAGGTGAGGCCAATAGCAGTGGACAGGGGTTATTATGCCCGCCCAGCACCCTTCCTACCTCTTCTGGCCACCTTCACTCTAATTTTCTGTAGAGAACCACCCTTCCCCCACTTGGCATCTAGGTGGTTTAGATGGGTTGACCCCACCCCCAGCTTTATTTCAGGAATGGACACAGGACCCTGGCCTGGCCTATCAAAGTATCCCCTCCTCCCCAGAATGGTGATTGGTTCAGAGATGTGAGCGGACAGTCCAATGACACTCAGACCTGCACTTTTACTGGAAATATTGGGAAAGAGACTTGGGTCCTAGGTTTCCAGGTCATCTTGGCCACTTCATGGGAAGACTCTGTCTGAGAATGAAGCCAGCACAAAGGAAAGGAAAGCTGGCAGATTCCTGATGAAATCCTCTACGTTCCCAGATCCAGCTTTGCCCTACTTGGCAGTGTAAATGACACTGACATTGGGGCTTAAAATAACTTGAGTTAGGGTTCCACCCATGGGTTTGTGCAGTGACACACATACAAGGAATGGAGTGGACAGTTGCATCCCAGCTTGTGCTGTGTGACAACCCCAGACCTGCCTGCTCTCTCACTCTCACTCCCGTGAGCCTTGCTCTTTCGCCTCCAGTGCCTTGACCCCTCTTTTCTTCAGTCCAAGCTTGAGCATCTCAGCCACTGGTTCCCAGTGCTTCTGCTTGCTCCTTGCTTTGACTTCTTTCACACCTGACCTTTGAGCCCACAAGCCCAGGTCAAGCCTGCCTCTGCCTTCTCCAACATCTTGAGAAGGCTGCTGCATGTGGAGGGGGGCAATGACCCAGGGGCCCCGTGGAGCCACACGTTGTCATGGTCTCGAGGCTCAGCTGAGTGCTGAGAGTGTATCCTAACTAATGGGACATTGAATAATGGTCTGCAGTAATCAAACAGCATGGCACTGGCACAAGGACAGACATATAGACTAATGGAATAGAATAGACAGCCCAGAAATAAACCCTCAGTATATCAGCAAGAGTGCCAAGACCATTCAAAGGGGAAAGAGCTGAAACTTAATTCTTTTTTTTTTTTTTTGTCGGCCATGCCACGTGGCATGTGGGATCTTAGTTCGAACCTGTGTCCCCTGCAGTGGAAGCGCGGAGTCTTAACCACTGGACCGCCAGGGAAGTCCAGTAACTAAGTCTTGATTTGGTGACTTGAGGCTTAGCATAAGCCACTGCGTTTTGGGCCCATTGTCTTATTTTTAACAATTTCCCCCTTTTGACCAGTCTCTCAGCCTGAGGGATGCAATACAAATTGAAGGCATTAGCGCTATTCCCAGCTACCACTCTGGAGGCCTCGCAGCTTCTGCTGACCCTCTGTGTGGTGCTCACAGGTTATGACGTCAGGTTCACGTTCTCTGCCAGTCTTTCTTTCGTTCTTTTTCTGATGTTTCAGTCGTAGGGAGATCGTTTGCTTGGTGCTTAGTGGCTGCAAACATGCATAAAGCTCTTGAGAGAATACAACGCACGACAAAGATTATTACGATGATTACGAGCAGGATAATTCCCAGTGTCTGGGGTGCGCTTCAGAGCCATGATCCCCAAGATCCAAACCAATCAGAATCAAAATCAAAGAAAGTCCCTGTTGAAGGAGTCCCCTGTGTAAGCTAATGGGCTTAGTCCCTGGTCTTGTATTCCCACATTCTCGCCCCCCTTTCTGATCGTTGCCAACCTCATTGGCATGCTTGTTATTTCAGCCCCAGGCTGATTTCTGGGGACAGAAGGAACACCTTAGAGGTGGTACAAAGGCATAAAATTAAATAAAGTTGATCCACATAGTGAGAACATTATTGCCTTTTTAATTCTAATTCAGTGAGTCTTAGGGGGTGGAGTGTGACTTTAACCCCTTTCTAACGCTTGCTAATCTCTCTTTTTATTAACGATCCTGATTCTGAGGTTGTTGTGGTTCCCAGCTATTTATGGCAAGTGATAATGTTTTTCTGTGTAAGGGAGATACTTTTATTTATTTAAGTCAAACTTAAAGAAAAATATGAAGTTGTAGGTGGTACCTGGATATTGCATAAATTATGAAGATGATTCATATCACTGAGGTTGAAAACAACCTGACATAAAACAAGGATCAGCTGGCAGGGAGCAGAGGGCCTGAGCAAGTCACCTCTCCTGGCCCTCTTCCCTCTGCTGTAAAGTAGCGATAACAGCACCTCCTGGGATTATTAAAAGAATTCAGTGAGACCTTTTACAATGGGCTCAAGCACTGGGAGGGGCACAGAAAATGGCATCAGAGCTTTGGAACATAAAGACATGGGCTATCTCTCCCTTGGATATCTGCCTGCTGTGTGTGCGTCCTGCCCTTCGTGGTAATTTTGTCATGCTTTTCAAACAGAAACAGTACCCGAGGGCACTCACTGGAATTGCTTTGGAGCCCGAGGCAGGAAGCGGGGCTGGGGACGGGGTCAGGTTAGCCAGGGTGAGGCCTGTGCCTCCGATTGCAACCTTCTCTGCTGGGGAACAGTTTCCGTCCGTCTCAGCAGGCACATCCCACCGCCGTGGGGAAACCCGACAGCAGATGCCGAGAAAGCAGCTGGAGCCTGCAGGTCCCCTGGGCTCCATCTGGACCATCGTCCCACTGGCATCCCACTGGCGTCACATGGCAGTGGGGTCAGAGGTCAGGGCAGTCTGGGCGAAAGCAGCAGGTCTGACCAGCGGACAGGCCGTGAGGCTATTTCCAGTGTAGGTCTTAGCTGTCAGACTCTGATTCTCTGACCAGGTGGGAGGGAGTTAGGAGCCCTTCACTGATTTAATAAATGGGAAGAGACTCCACACTCCAAGTAAATGTTTGTATTAGTTTCCTATGGCTGCAGTAACAAATTGCTACAAACTTAATGGCATAAAACGACACACAGGTATTCTCTTACAGTTCTGCAGGTCAGTGTCCAAAATGGGCCTCACTGGGCTAAAATCAAGGTGTGGGCAGGGCTGCGTTCCTGTCTGGAGGCCCTGGGGGAGCACCCACAGCCTGGGTTTTTCCAGCTTCTACAGGCTGCCCACCTTCCTGGACTTATGTTCTGCTTCTGCCTTTAAAAACAGTAACGGCCAGCAGCGTCTTCTCATGACACCATCTCTGGTTCTGATCCTCCCGCCTCCCTCCTGTAACGACCCTGGTGACTACATCAGGCCCGCAGGATAATCCAGGGTGAGCTCCCCACCTCCCCCATCCCTGCCATCGCAAGATCCTTAACTGAATCACACCTGCCAAGTCTCGTTACCGTGGAGGGCAACACCATCACAGGTTCCAGGACACGGACATCTTTGGAGGCCACTGTTCTGCTGTGGCCAGGCTTCCCTCCAGGGGTCCCATTAGGGCCCAGACTGATTTCCCCAGGCTTTAGTCCAGTATCAGAGAGCACACTTTTCTATTGCCTGTCCTGGAAAAAATTCCAGGGTTTTCTCCGACTGTGCTAACTTGGGTCACACGCTCACTGCCAAACCAATGGTCATGGCTACTGGAATGGACCTGAGTCTCAGGCTCCTAGAGCTAGCGTTCAGTCAGCCCCCATCGTGACCTGGAGGAAAGGAGTGTGAGACCTCCAAGGAGAGTTGAGGAGTCTTACAGAAGAAGAGGGAGGGGACGCCAACCACTGTAGACCTTAAAGAGTTTGTATCCATATCCAGGTGGAAAGTGTGCTCCCAGGCACACAGCCAGCACGAGGTAGGGCCGTGATTTGAACCTGTGTGGGGCCAGTTCTTGCCAGGACATCAGCTCCCACCCTGCAGCTAACGGGGCATTAGCAGATCTGTTCAGTACTGGCAGTGCCATGGAGCACAGTGGTGGCCTGGGCGACAACCTCATCTGAGGTTAGTATGGGACATGTCGAGGAAGGTACGTGGTTAACACAATCACTGGCAAGGTAGACACCCTCAGAGAAAAAGGAAATTTCCATTTTACTCCTAAAAGAATCTTTAAAGCCAAACTCAAATCAAAGAGCAAAGTATAATAACTTCCTCTGAGCAAATTTATAATTAATCCTGGATTAATTGGCCTTAATGAAGTTGAATTAATTACTAGCTGTTCGTAAAGAACTTTGAACTACCTTCGTACAAAATGGCATTAAAGAAACAGAAAGGAACCAGCATCGCATTAACATTAAGAACAAATCCCCAATAATCGCTGTTCTGCAGGCCGTTCCCTGTCAGTCATTTCCCAGAGACAAGGCCCAGCCTTGGAACCCAGGCTGGGACCCAGGAGTCTGCTGCAGAGGATGGTGTCTTTGTGGGCTGGAGGTTTGGAGGTGGGTCCACTCAAGAAACAGTTATGGAGCCTTTGATGTGCCAGGCCGAGGGGAAGCAAAGATGTGTAAGGGATCCTCAGCCTGCTGGGACAGGGGAGAGCACCAGGGCACCAGCCTGGTCTAAAGCAAACTCGCCTCACTGGGGTAGAAGCCAGGATAGGGACAAAGGACAAAGGAGGGGGCGTGATGTGACCTGCATTTTGCTGGCAACAGGGCTCCAGTTCCTACAGGGTGTCCCTCACACTCCCTGGCTCTTGGAGTGAGCTTATGACTCACACCTGCCTAGGCAGAGGTCTGTATTTCTCTGCTTGGTGCAGGGGCACAGCTGACCCCAGGATACAGTCTGAATCTGGCTGACTTTTCAGACAACTCAGAGCTGCCGTCTCCTTGGCACTTGTGGAGACAGGGCTAGACTCCAGGCTACTGCTGGGGCAGCACCTGTCTTGGAGCCAGCTGTGGTGGGAGTTGGAGACGGTAAGACCTGGCTTAAAGCCCCAGCCCTGCCGCTGGTGAGCGTTTAGGTGTAAGTCGGGCCGGGTAACAGCTACAGCCCGCAGCCCCAAGGCTCGGCGGCCTCACCAGGCAAAATGTCTCTCAGATTTCACATAGAAACACTCTCGTCTCTTGAAAAGCGGGAAGATGGGGCAATGTTGGGCTAGCATTCCTGCCTGGTGTCACTTGGCCAAAGCTGAGCCGTGGCTCCCCATCTGTGGCCACAGGACATGTGCTCTCCACCTCCGCAGTCTCCACCACCCCGGGCACCTTAAACCCTGCTGATTACTCTCTGGCGAGTCACCTGCCTGGCCAGGGCAGACATTTAAATTTGTGATCCGTGTTATTGCCCGTGGGCGACACCTTTTCTGTGGGTAACATTTCAAGAGAATGAGCGTTGCGGGCCCTCCCCAGCACGGGCGCACTCACACGACCTTCTGCGTACAGTTTGGCGGCCCCCTGAGGCCAGGCTGACTGCCCGGTCCGAGATTCTCCGAGCAGCCTTCCCAGGTTTCCCGCGCTGGCTCTTAGGCAGGACTGGCTCAGCTTCGCGGCCCGCCCTCCGTGCCCCGGGCCTGGTGCTTCCACCGCTGCTGTATTTCCCCAGGGCTTCTCGGCGTCCGTAGCGGTCTGGTTCCGTCTTTACTCCCGGTTATTGTTCCCCCCCACCTCCGGGTCCCCCATGTCCTGCGGGGAAAGCGACCTGTCCCCGCGTGGTGGACAGAAGGCGCCGGGTGCCCAGAGGGCGCTCAGCTAGAGCCCGTGGAAACGAACGAACGAACGAACGCGAGGACTGACGGAGGTCGGCCCCGGCGCCTGGCTCCCCGGCTCGGGGGACTGACCGCGCGGCCGGAAGCTTCGGCGCCGGAACGTGCGAGCGGGGCGCGGGCGGCGGGGGCCGGCTTAGCGGGCGGACCGCAGCGGCGGCATGGCGGGCCGGCGGGTGAACGTGAACGTGGGCGTCCTGGGCCACATCGACAGCGGCAAGACGGCGCTGGCGCGCGCGCTCAGCACCACAGCCTCCACCGCCGCCTTCGACAAGCAGCCGCAGAGCCGCGAGCGCGGCATCACGCTCGACCTGGGCTTCTCGTGCTTCTCGGTGCCGCTGCCCGCGCGCCTGCGGCCGGCGCCGCTGGGGGCCGAGCCCGAGCCCGGGGCCGAGCCGCGGCTGCAGGTCACGCTGGTCGACTGCCCCGGGCACGCCTCCCTCATCCGGACCATCATCGGCGGTGAGCGCGGGCGGGCGGGGGGTGCGGGGCTCGGACGCGCCGGGGCGGAGGCGCCCGCCGGGAAGTCTCTCGCGCCGCCCCCAAAACAGCGAAAGTGTTTTTTACCACATGCGTTCGTAATACACTGCGTTCGTAATACACAAACAGGTTAGGGAAACTCAGAGACCCTGAAAGTGCCCAGAAGGCGTCCACTCGCTGTCTTTTGGTCTCCTGCTGCCCATCTCTGGAGTCAGCCGCTGTCCCGTCCTGTGCCATTTCGGAGGAACTCCGTGTGCAGGCAGCGTTCCTATGTATATGTCGACCCCTCCTTTTCTCGTTCTTTTTTTTTTTTTTTTTCACAAAATGGTAACACCACTCTATTGAGTACTTCACTCAATACTCAGGCCTGCCCATTCGTACATATAAAGCAACATCATTCTTTTTAAAGGTCACATGAAATTCCGTTGTACACTTGCACCACCGTTTTCTGAATGTCTTAGTGATGGACATTTATGTCGTTACTCATTTTTGCTAACGATGCTTCAGTGAGTTTTATAGAACAGACGTCTTTGGTGGGTGTGCTAGTGTGTCTGTAAGGAAAGACCCTAGAACTGAGATGCTGGGGCAGAGAGTCGTGGTGGGTACTGCCCAAAAGCCTTCGTGAGATGTACCATTTAATTAATTTAAATTATACAAGTAGTACATGAATACATTCTACTTCTGAAGAAATAGAACGTTACAAACCAGGTAGAAGGCCCCTAATTACCCCTCCCATCTCGCCAGAGGAAGCCACTAGTACACCTCTGTGGATTACTTTTCCACACCCATTTCAGTATACTTGACTCCATGGACAGGTGTTTTGTTTATATAGAAAAATGGTAGCACGTGGCACAAAGGGTGTATATATAGTTCAGAGACTCCTCACTGCTGACCCAGGGACCTGGTACCTCCCTGCTTTCCACTTCCTCCAGACCCTTCCGGTGGCATTCTCTGCACCCGCGAGTACGTATAGGAACACTTCTTGGTCAGATGGTTTTATCGGCCTGCTGGTGGACAGCTGCACTGGTTGCTTGCTGGGCATAGCGGGCCCTGCTGTATGATGAGTGTTGAGTACTTTCACCTTGTCACCTCCCGTCTGGTCCATGCTGCAGGCAGTCTGAGATCATTTCCCTGTTTTCAGGAGAGGAACCGGAGGCTCGTAGAGGAGCAGGAACCTGCTCCGGTCCCCCGCCTCACATCTTCTACTCCGCCGTGTTCTAGCCACAGATGCATGTGAAGGGGCACGCGATCCTCTCTGCTCTCCCCTCCCCTTGTCACTGATTTCTGTTTGGTCACGTCCAGGTACATTTTAGGACACATTCTCTGAGCCAGTGTAGGTTAGAGGTTAAAAAATGGGAAGGCAGATTGGTGGTCTTTTCTTGTGACAGGTGTAGGGAGTGAAGGACATGCTTCTGGAGTCTGTGGTGAGGGCTGGCTTTCTCCCTCACTGACCTTCTGACCTCGGATGTGATTCTGGACTGTCCACACTCTGGCAGATCTCAACTGGCTTTGCTTTTCTTGCACGTTTGCCACTTCCCGGGCAAACGCTGCAGGGAGTGTGGTGGTTACTGTTCAGCCATCGAGGGGCTTGGGACTCGGGGAGGCTGCTAGGAAGTGGCCGACCCAGGGCTCTGCTTGACTCCAAAGCTGCCACTTCCCGGGTCACTGTGCTCTGCCCTCCCCTTCCACGTGTACGTTCGTGGTGTTTCTTCATGGGACAGAAGGTTTCAGGCACCAAATTATAACGCCTCCAAGCATTTGACAAGTCCTTGGTTTAGACTGTAAATTGTTGAAGAAATGAAGAGGGATTTCTCTCCTGTCGTAGGAACATTGCGGCTCTTACGTTTCTCTCGCCCCTGAGAGGGGAGACTCTCCTTGTCTTCTTACAGGTGTTAACATGTGACCTGAGCACATTGCAGTGGTGGGACCAGGGCTGCTACTCTTCTTCCTTCAATAGATGAGATTCCCACCCTCCACTCAGGGAAGTGAGAAGAAAAAGTGGCTTTTTTCTTTGGGGGGGAAAGGAGCTGCATCTGAGTGTCTGCCAGGGTCCACGCCTGTGGCTACAAACTTGCGTCTGTGCGATAACGCTGAGTGATGGGGGTGTAGGGGGGCATGGGCCCCACTCTTCTGATGAGAAAACTGAAGCTTGGAAAGTCAAGTTCCCTGGGCAGGCGTTGGGACCTGCTCTGCCACCTCTGACCCGGGTCTGGTGAATCCCCTTCGTTATCCTCATGTTGCAGAGGCCACGTGTGTCTTTACTTGTCCTTCCTCTCCAGACTGTGGGCCCTCCCCTCCTCCCTCTGCTGACCCCCCACACGGTGGACAGTCTGCTCCTTTTATGGATGTCTTCAGATCAGGTCAGCCGTCAGCTGAAGACTGTCCGGGCGCTCATTGCCCCCCCCAGTGACCCACGATCTGGCCTCTGCCCTCTCCTGAGCCTCATCCATGGCTCCTGACCTCCAGTCACACTGGCCTCCTACTTACTGGATGGGCCAGTGTTGCACCTGCTGTGCCCTCCTCATTTAAGTCTCAGCTCGAGTGTCACCTCCTCGGAGAGGCCTCCTCTGACCTACTGGCCTAAAGTGTCCCCAGTTCTCTACCGTCATACCTCCTCATGTCCGTGTTTTGTTTCCCGCTAGCCCTTGGTGTTGTCTGATACGCGTGATGTGCTTGTTGATGGCCTCTGTCCTCCACGAGAGCATAGCAGGAATCGGGCCAGAGCCTGGCGTGGAGGAGGCACTCGGAAGTCCCAAATGAATGAAGCTGGGGTTGGGGGGTGGATCGAAAGTCACCAGCAGGGCCCCTCTGGGGGCTGACAGCAGAGCCAGGGGGAGAGTGCTGTGTGGTGTGCAGAGTGACTCATTAGGGCTCTTTGCACAGCGGTGACTTGCTTTGCGGGGCATGGTGGAGAAAGAAAAGCTTGCCCAGTGGCGGCACAGCCTGGGTGAGGCTCTGAGGCGTGAGCCTGCTGTCTTGTCTGTTCAGAGCCAGGGGTGGCTGCCAGCATTTAGCAGCTGGAAATGGGCCTGGTGAGCGGGGAGAGGTGTGGAAGGTGACGGCGGGCTCGTGTAGAGAGGTGAGTGGGGAGAGGTGTGGAAGGTGAGGGCGGGCTCGTGTAGTGGGCCTGGTGAGTGGGGAGAGGTGTGGAAGGTGAGGGCGGGCTCGTGTAGAGAGGTGAGCGGGGAGAGGTGTGGAAGGTGAGGGCGGGCTCGTGTAGAGAGGTGAGTGGGGAGAGGTGTGGAAGGTGAGACGGGATCGTGTAGAGAGGTGAGTGGGGAGAGGTGTGGAAGGTGAGGGCGGGCTCGTGTAGAGAGGTGAGCGGGGAGAGGTGTGGAAGGTGAGGGCGGGCTCCTGTAGAGAGGTGAGCGGGGAGAGGTGTGGAAGGTGAGGCGGGATCGTGTAGAGAGGTGAGTGGGGAGAGGTGTGGAAGGTGAGGGCGGGCTCGTGTAGAGAGGTGAGCGGGGAGAGGTGTGGAAGGTGAGGGCGGGCTCGTGTAGAGAGGTGAGTGGGGAGAGGTGTGGAAGGTGAGGGCGGGCTCGTGTAGAGAGGTGAGTGGGGAGAGGTGTGGAAGGTGAGGCGGGATCGTGTAGAGAGGTGAGTGGGGAGAGGTGTGGAAGGTGAGGGCGGGCTCGTGTAGAGAGGTGAGCAGGGAGAGGTGTGGAAGGTGAGGGCGGGATCGTGTAGAGAGGTGAGTGGGGAGAGGTGTGGAAGGTGAGGGCGGGCTCGTGTAGAGAGGTGAGTGGGGAGAGGTGTGGAAGGTGACGGCGGGCTCGTGTAGAGAGGTGAGTGGGGAGAGGTGTGGAAGGTGAGGGCAGGCTCGTGTAGAGTGGGGAGAGGTGTGGAAGGTGAGGGCGGGCTCGTGTAGAGAGGTGAGCGGGGAGAGGTGTGGAAGATGAGGGCGGGATCGTGTAGAGAGGTGAGTGGGGAGAGGTGTGGAAGGTGAGGGCGGGCTCGTGTAGAGTGGGGAGAGGTGTGGAAGGTGAGGCGGGATCGTGTAGAGAGGTGAGCGGGGAGAGGTGTGGAAGGTGAGGGCGGGCTCGTGTAGAGTGGGGAGAGGTGTGGAAGGTGAGGGCGGGCTCGTGTAGAGAGGTGAGCGGGGAGAGGTGTGGAAGGTGAGGGCGGGATCGTGTAGAGAGGTGAGTGGGGAGAGGTGTGGAAGGTGAGGGCGGGCTCGTGTAGAGAGGTGAGTGGGGAGAGGTGTGGAAGGTGACGGCGGGCTCGTGTAGAGAGGTGAGTGGGGAGAGGTGTGGAAGGTGAGGGCGGGCTCGTGTAGAGTGGGGAGAGGTGTGGAAGGTGAGGGCGGGCTCGTGTAGAGAGGTGAGCGGGGAGAGGTGTGGAAGATGAGGGCGGGATCGTGTAGAGAGGTGAGTGGGGAGAGGTGTGGAAGGTGAGGGCGGGCTCGTGTAGAGTGGGGAGAGGTGTGGAAGGTGAGGCGGGATCGTGTAGAGAGGTGAGCGGGGAGAGGTGTGGAAGGTGAGGGCGGGATCGTGTAGTGGGCCTGGTGAGTGGGGAGAGGCGTGGAAGGTGAAGGTGGGATCGTGTAGTGGGCCTGGTGAGTGGGGAGAGGTGTGGAAGGTGAGGCGGGATCGTGTAGTGGGCCTGGTGAGTGGGGAGAGGTGTGGAAGGTGAGGCGGGATCGTGTAGTGGGCCTGGTGAGTGGGGAGAGGTGTGGAAGGTGAGGGCGGGCTCCTGTAGAGAGGTGAGCGGGGAGAGGTGTGGAAGGTGAGGGCGGGCTCCTGTAGAGAGGTGAGCGGGGAGAGGTGTGGAAGGTGAGGGCGGGATCGTGTAGAGAGGTGAGTGGGGAGAGGTGTGGAAGGTGAGGGCGGGATCGTGTAGAGAGGTGAGCGGGGAGAGGTGTGGAAGGTGAGGGCGGGATCGTGTAGAGAGGTGAGCGGAGAGAGGTGTGGAAGGTGAGGGCGGGCTCGTGTAGAGAGGTGGGTGGGGCTTAGGTCGGTCCCGCGGTGCAGATTTCTTCTAAGGGCCTTGGGATGCTTTTAAAGTAGGTTTGTGATGTGATGAGGCCGGAGCTTTAGAAAGAGGCAAGGTGGCTGAGCAGGGACTCCAGCGGGCAGCGCACCTGTGCCCGGATTGCTGGGAGGCGGGGCTGCCGCTGCAGTTCCCAGCTCACTGGCAGTGATTCAGACCCCTTGCTAAGTGCCCTGTCCGAAGCAGAGGGAAATCAGAGTGACTGTCAGAGTTCCATGATGATAGCTCTAAAGTTTAGTGTATCTTAAAGCCAGCTCTCTTTAATTCCATCGCTCCCCCAAAGTACTTTCATGTACAAAAAGATCACTTTTTAACTTAGAGAAAATTGGGTTTTATCTCCTTGGTCCCTGTGGCCATAGGTGAAACTCCTAAGTGGTGCTGGGGGTTAATAGTGACAACAGTACTTAGCATGTATTTAGCGCCAGCATTGTGACTTTTTTTGTTTGTTTAACCCTCACAGCAATCCTGGGAGGTAAGAGGTGATACTCCCATGGGACGGGTGACGAGGCAGAGGCTCAGGGAGGTTAGGGAACACAGATCAGAAGGGTCAGAGCTCGTCTGAACCCACGCTGATCTGCCCTTGGAGCAGTGGCATTCTCAGTGTGAGTGGACAAGGGGGCCTGTCCGCTCCAGGCCCTCTGATAGTGTTTCTGGGCAGTATTTTTCTCTGATGTGTTTTAGAGTATAAATCTTTCAGGGTTAGAACTTCAAAAAGATTCAGTAATGTATGTTTTAAAGACTTGGGTGGGAGTGAGGGACTTGGACCCATCCTCAATCTCATGCTGGCAGGAAGGACGGGGTCTGAAAAATGCTGGTATCTTGGCTTGGCAATTTATAGTCCTCTGGTGGCTGCCACGATTAACAGTGCATTGTCTCCCCGTCTTTTGTTCCTGTGGTTAATGAACAGCAGCTCTTTTGCCACGACTGTCACCCTGATCGCTAGCCTCCTGTGCGCCCCCCCACGCCCCTCCGTTTAAGCGGTGCTTCCTGCCAGGTTTGAGCCCTCTGGACCCCCCTGGCTGGAGCTGCTGATCTACCACAGCCTCGCAAGTGTGACTCAGGGCTCCTAGCCTTGGAGGTCAGTCGGCAGCCCTGGGGGTGCCTGTCTCTGCGGCCTGGGAGGGAGCATTCTTTATGACACTTAAGCTGCTTCCCCTTCTCTGTTTTTCCAGCTCTGTGCACGTGTGACAGCGTGGAGAAGCACGGTCCCTTTGGCCGTTTTATCCAAGAGTGCACCTGCAGTCTGTCTGAGATGCTCTCTTTGGACCCATGAGACAGGTTCATGTGCGGACGACCGTGTGTTTTCCACCCGGTTTTTACACTGCTCTTTGGGCGTCTGCGCGTAGTCCCCAGCAGGCGGCGTGGCCCAAGCAGAAACGACAAACCAGAGGCCTGGCCACCCCAGGAATATGGGTGTTTTTCTGATGCAAAACCAACCAAAACAAAAAAGACACTCTGGTTTTCTTAGCCCCTAGTCTTCTAATGAATCTGTCCAGAAATGCATTGTGTTGGGCTTCCCTGGTGGCGCAGTGGTTGAGAGTCCACCCGCCGATGCAGGGGACATGGGTTCGTGCCCCGGTCTGGGAAGATCCCACATGCCGCGGAGCGGCTGGGCCCGTGAGCCATGGCCGCTGAGCCTGCGCGTCCGGAGCCTGTGCTCCACAACGGGAGAGGCCACAACAGTGAGAGGCCCACGTACCGCAAAAACAAAAACAAAAACAGAAATGCATTGTGTTATGTTATGGTATCGTACGTTTGTCCTAAAATATTGAGGCATATTTAAAGGCCTTGATGTAAGTGGAAATGCTTCTTTAGCCCTAGCGTCTTTAGCTCCTAGAATCTGTTGGGTCTTCATTTCCTTTTCCTCAGTGCGCACTTGGCCAGGACCCCCTCTCCTTCCAAGCTCAGCGCCCTCAGCGTCTCCAGGAAATGCAAGTCCAGCTCCGTCTGTGGCAATTTCTCTGCCCCTGGATAGTGGGTGACTGCTTGGGTTTGGGTGACAGTGTGGGAGGAGCGTAACATCAGAGCCGCGGCCTTGAGTTTAAATGAATGCAGAATATTTGAGTAGGAACCAACAAGAAAGAACAGTGGAAGCAGGTAGTCATATTTCATTCTGTTGGGGTACATTCTTCTTCTCGTGGGGCTTGCCCTTGAGAACAAAACATATCAAATGTTAAATCAAAGAATATTTTGCAGTCATGCTAAGAATAGAAAATAATGCAGACTTGCCTTGATGAGACGAATATTTTGCTGGAAGGTTATAATCAAAGTCAGAAGGAAATCATAGCCACAGCTTTCGGTAAAGCTGTAATCATTTAAAATTAATTGCTTTTAAACTTTTCACTTAGCATCGCCTTCGTGGCTCTTGGGTTTTTCTTCAGAATCACTCCATCCAGGTTGGAATAAGATTTGGGCAGGCGCCTCAGGAACCAACCGGTAAATTAAGCCCTGAGATCTATTCCCCGCTCTCTCATCCTTGCATTGGCCAGGGCCTGGACCAGGCTGCGCCCGAGTCTCCGTCTGACCAGCAGGCCTTCGAGGCCGTGCTGCGCGGGGTGACAGAGATGACGGTCTCTGGAGCTCTGGGTCACCTGAGGTGACCAGGAGGCGTTCTACCTGTTGTTCCCGTTAGCCTGGAGGCCTCTGTGTGGCTCTAGGGCCAGTCCAGGGCCAGGCACAGAGTGGACAGTCAAGGCTGTTTTTAAACATTTGTATTGAGATATAATTCACATTCCATAAAATTTGCCCATTTCAAGTGCACGCTCAAGTGTTTTCATCCTCTTCACAGAGTTGTGTAGCCAGTGCCACAGTCTAAGCTCCATCACTGCGAAAAGAAACCCCACAGCCATTAGCAGTCCTGCACCTTCTCCCTGACCCCAGGCCTGGCAACCTCTGATCTACTCAGTGTCTCTGCCCATGTGCCCATTCTGGACATTTCGTATAAATGGAATCATACAATATGTGGCCTCTGTGTCTGGCTTCCAAGGTTCATCCATGTTATAGCGTGACCTATACTTCCTTCCTTTTTAAAAAATCTATTATTTTTAATTGTGGTAAAGTACATATTTCATAAAATGTACCATCTTAACCATTTTTAAGTTTATAGTTCAGTGGCCTCCATCTCTAGAACTCTTTTTATCTTACAAAAGCTAAACTCTGTGCCCATTAAACTCCCCTTTCCCTTCCCCCATCATTCCTTTTTTATGGCCAAAGAGTATCCATTATATGGATGGATCACTTTTTTAAAATCCGTTATCAGTTGAAGGACATTTACGTTGTTTTCACTTTTTGACTCCTATGAATAATCCTGCCGTGGACGTTTGTGTTCAGGTCTCTGTGTGGACGCACGTTTCCATTCTCTTGGGTTTATCCGTAGGGGTGGAATTGGTGGGTCAGAGGGTAACTCTGTGTCTGCTTTTTGAGGAACTGCCAGACTGTTTTCCACAGCAGCTGCACTGCTTTTCTTCCCACCGGCAGTGTAGGAGGGTCTGATGTCTTCACTGCCTCGCCAGCACTTGTTGCTGTCTTTTTGTTTGTACCTGCTCTAGTGCGTGTGATGTGATATCTCGTTGTCGCTGTAACTTTCATTTCCTTGGTATTTTCTTGTGCCATTTGTATATCTTCTTTGGAGAACTGTGTATTCAGATCCTATGCCCTTTTTTTCAGTTGGGTTATTTGGCTTTTATTATTGAGTTGTAAGGGTTCGTTATGTATTCTGAATACCAGTCCTTTATTAGGTATATGACTTGCAAATATTTTCTCCCATTCTGTGGATTATCTTTACTCAGTAATAGTTGAATTAAACAAATGAACACATTTTGAGAGGATTAGGTGTGCGCGACACGTTATTTAGGCTGTGGTGGGTGTGTAGGAGGCGCCATTTGCTTGTTTCTGGAAGGCCTTTAGGGCACCTCCTGACCTCTTCCTAGACCTGCCCACTCCTGTCCTTAGTGCCGACAGGAGGCAGCCCATCCTGTCTGCCCACCCCTGGGAGGGTCTCGTCCCACACTAGGGTCTTGTGCAGATATGTTTTGATGGCCCATATGCTAAAGTCTTTTTTTTTATTTTATTTTTTAAATTGATTTAATTAATTTATTTTTGGCTGCCTTGGGTCTTCATTGCTGCGCACGGACTTTCTCTAGTTGCGGCGAGCGAGGGCTACTCTTTGTTGCGGTGCACGGGCTTCTCACTGCAGTGGCTTCTCTTGTTGTGGAGCACGGGCTCTAGGTGTGCGGGCTTCAGTGGCTGCAGCACACAGGCTCAGTAGTTGTGGCTCACGGGCTCCAGAGCGCAGGCTCAGTAGTTGTAGCGCACAGGCTTAGTTGCAGCGCGGCATGTGGGATCTTCCCGGACAAGGGCTTGAACCCGTGTCCCCTGCATTGGCAGGCGGACTCTCAACCACTGTGCCACCAGGGAAGCCCAAAAGTCTTTTTTTAAAAATTCATTGCCAGCGTTTAAAAATTGGCAGATTTCCTAAAACGACCCAGAAGTTCAGTGCTTCGGGTGTGGGCAGGTGAGCAGCTGAGCTGCAGAGTCCGCGGGGCCCGGAGCCCAGGAGCTTGGGGAGCCTCCTGTCAGGGGAGGGCGGGTGTGTTTTCAGCTGGGAGATCCTTCGGGTGCTTTTAAAGAGTCTGAGGAGAGGACCTGGGACAGAGGTCTGGGGCCACTGGAGGCAGGAGGGGGACACCGCCAGGAGGGAGGGAGAGTGTGGCTCTGGGGGTACCGATGCAGGAATGCCCCGTGGAGGGCCGGAGGAGGGGCGTGTTTCCCTCTACACTCAGGGCGCCGCCCACAGAAGGGAGGCTGCGGAGGCCAGGAGCCGGCCCCAGGTCACGTGCCGGCGGCCTGGCTGCCCAAGCTGCCCTGGCGCCTCAGCCTGCACCTGCTTTGGTGGGAGCCCAGCTCCTGAGCAGCACTTTCTGTGTAAGCCAGTTTGTCAAACACAGAGACTTCCGCCTCCTTTCTCCCCGGGATTATTGGAGTTTTGTGTTCTGTTAATTGGGTCTTTTATTTTCTTACGCTTTGTGATTAGGCTTCTGCTGCTTTGAAGTGGCTGTGGCTGCATGGGGAAGGGGACTTAGTTAACGTGGGTGATCCGCTCTTGGCAGGAGAAGAAACAAGTTTTGCTGTTGAGAGAGAAGTTGACGCTCCCTCTTGCCGTACCTCTTGTGTTACGACGGTGCGTCTCTCGTCTTGGGGCCTTCAAGGAGACTAGAATAATTTCCTTTGTCTCTAACCTACTTCCCGAGGATATTTATCTGCTGGCATGCGCAGGTGCTACCTAAAGATAAACCTGACTTTTTCCTTTTAAAATTAGTGCTTGGAATTGCCAGCATTGACCTGCTTGGCCTCTGGAGCCGGCCTTGCTTGGCCACGGGGCTCCACACTTTGCTGTGGGGTTACGCAGGTGGCTTAAAGCTCCAGGAGTGGGTGGCTCGGCCTTGGTCACCTGATGCCGGGACGAGGGCTCTGCCTTCCGGTTGTACTGCGGGGTGGCACTTACTCTGCTCGGGGTCATTTCCAGGTGAATTTCAGGACCTCATGCCCTAGGCATCAAGACCCTCCTGTGTGTGTGTGGGTGTGTGGGTGTGTGGGTGTGTGGGTGTGTGTGGGTGTGTCCGTCCCCAGCGTTCCCTGCTCTCTAAAATGATGATCTGTTCAGAGACGGTCCTCAGAGCATCTGCTCTAGAGAAAAAAGACTTTCTGTAAGCCGGTCTCCATTTCCTGAGCGCTTGGTGTTTGGAGTCCGCGGACGGGCAGAGCACGGGAGGCTGGGAGAAAGCTGCGGGTCACCACTGGCGTCGACCTGGCTGGGGAGGGCTGGCACACGCTGGCTGCGAGCGACAGTGTTTGAAAAGTCTGTGCAGAGCTTTCCCAGCGCCACGCAGAAGGATCCTCTGTGCTGGTGGGAGTGTCTTCCAGCGGCGCAGCCCAGGGTGGCAGCCACGTAACCGAGGAACTGAAACTGTAATTTGATTTTCGTTAAGTCACCTTTCAGTAGGCAGCTCTCGACCTGCTATCCAAGTGCCTGCTGGGCTGGCTTCTTCATCAGTGAGCCCACAGGCCCCCAGACTCCACGCTTCAAGACCCCATCCCCACCCCCGCTTGGCAGTAAGTGCCCACAGTGGGGCAGGCCAGCCACGCGGTCCTCAGCGTGTCCTCCTTCGCCCTCACGGACTCCTTACAGACTCTTGCCTGTCCTTCGCCTCCTCTGCCCATCACCACAGCTGCTCCTTGGACAGGCCTCTGTCCACTCTGCACTGGGCGAGCACGACCTGCCTGCAGTGTCTCGATTCCAGCCCCCTCTTGAAACTGCCCTCCCCTCTGTGGCCCAGAACTCTTTCTAAACGGCTAATGTGGTTATTTGACTCCCCTGTCTAAAAGTCTTCCTTTGCTCTCTGTTGGCATAAAGGCTAAACTCCACATAGGCTGACAGGGCACTTCCTGATGGGTCGGTGTCTCTGTGTCGCTCAGGACTCCAGGCTTAACGAGCTGCCTGCAGGTCTCTGGACAGACAGACCGGGGTCTCTCGTGGTGTCCTCTGGCTACACCACGTCTCTGGGAAGCCTCACCGTCGGCCCTCCCCAGCCTCGACCAGGTGAGGGTCTGTACCATCCCGCGGGGCCCCCAGACCCCTTGTCCTCCCATCTGTTGTCATTGCATTTACTCGACCTGATCCCTTTGAGGATGGGGTCCTGCTGTCATCCGACTCCAGGACCAAGGGCAGGGCCTCGGTGCAGGCATGCAGCATGGACGAGTGAGTGAATGAATGAATGAGCGGGTGACAGGTCGTTTCCCTCTGCCCGCGGCCAGCAGCCAGCCTCCTGTGGGGCTTCAAGCCACCGGCCGGCCACACAGGGTTCACAGCCGAGCAAGCCTGCCTGGAGGTTAGACAAGTTAATCTTTCAGTGGAAATTCAATCCTCATATTTCATTTTCAGGCCACTTTGCGTAGCAAAGTAGTTTAACTCAGAGCAGATTTCTGCTGTGCTGATGGTTAATTTCATGGCCCACAGAGGGTCAGCACACTGATGCTGGGGACACGGCGACCCCGTGCAGCTCACCGCACACGGCGAGGGCCCGCAGCCCTGTTGTTTTAGAGAAGCAGTTTTCAAACATCCTTCAGTGGGCTGATTTTGAGTTAACAGGGGTGACCTTTTCAAGAGCATTTTTAAAAGCTATAACATAGATCCCTCCCAGACCGTATATTTTCCTTTCTCCACGCAGTTCAAAGGGGCTGAGTTGTCTCATAGGTTTTTGCAGGCAATCTTCAGCTTGACCCTGGTTGTTTAAATCTGCCGGAGGAAATTTGAACAAACTTGTACTTTGGTAATTCTTCTGCCTCTGTGAACCTTTAACCTTAAGGTTTCTTTCAGAGCCTGGGGCTGCATTGTCACCAGCCGTCCCTGCTGGGGCTCTCAAAGGCCATTGTTTAGCGCGTCTGTTTTCACTTTGCTACTGGAGTTCTCTGGAGGAAGGGTATTAATTCAGACCTGATCTGAGACAGGACGAGGACTTCTAAACTTGCCCCGGAGCTTGGGGACTGGGAAATGAGCATAATGTGAGCCTGTGGCCCGGCACGGTGTCCTGCAAGCAGCCTGTGAAGCTGAGGGGAGGAGGCCCTCCAGAGGCGGGCTGGCGTGGTAGCTTCCAGCAGGTGACCCAGCTCAGCCAGGTCTTGTCGGACAACATGACCAGAAGTGGCTGCTGTCCCTGGTGGCCAAGCCTGGGGTCCGAGTCCCTCCTGAATGTAGACTTCCTGGAGCACCAGGTTCTTCGGAACCCGGGAGGCTGGACATGAACTCGGGGTCCACACACCCTTACAGAGCCCTCGTGTGATGAGATGCTCCGGGGGAAAGAGAACAGGCTCCCCAGGCCAGAGGGCACAGGCTGGACACTGGGTCTGCCAGTTTCTCCATCGAGTTCTCCATGTGTTTCCCCGAAGGAAAGCTCAGAGACCCCGAAAGTGTGTGATGCCACGGTCCTGGCATCAGGGGTGCTGTAGCGTCTGAGATGGACCCTGCCCACCCCTCTCCTGACACCTGTCTCCTGCTGGCTCCTGGTTCGTTCTGCCACCTGCTCTTTGCAGTAAGGTTGGGCGCTGTTTGCATAGGTTAGCCTGGTTCCTTGGCTGTCTTTCCCTTCTCTTCCCAGGATTCTTAGTGTCCTGAAATCTGGCTAGGTGACCTAATTCTGTAAGATCAGACGTTGCAGAAGGAAAGGCATGTCGATGCATTCATTCATTCATTCATTCTGCAAACCCTGACCCACCTACTGCACGCTAGGAGCAGGGTTTACGTGGGTGAGCCGGGCAGAAGTGGAGCGCAGTGTGCATCGTGGAGGAGGCGGGTGTTACGGAAGTGAGCAGCAGCACGCAGCATGCAGTTGTGAGCGTGCTGGGAAGGACAAGGTGGGACGCCCGCAGAGGGAGTAGCACGTGGCAGGGGTTTGAGGTAGGAGATGGTCAGGCTGCTCCACACATGAGAGGCTCAGTCTGGCTGACCGTGTCAGAGCCAGGGTCCACAGAAGGAATCTGCCGTGGGGCTGGCGTGTCTGGACGGATATATATATGTAGAGTCTGTCCATCTTGGCTTTGCTGGAGGTTAAAGCAGCCGCATGCCCTGTGGTTCTGATAGGGAGACAGAGAACGGGAGGGAGGGCCGCAGCCAGCCTCCTGTCTGGCCTCCGCAAGGCCGTCCTGTCGGCTGCATGCACCTGAGCCCTGTTTCTGGTCTTGGACCCCCGTTTTCTTCCCGTGCTAGAGGAAGGGGCTGACGTGGAAACAGGAGGCGGCAGGTAACCCTGGCATAACGTGAGCTGGACAGCTGTCACGACTCTGGGGCCGTGGCTGGCCGTTTAACACTGGCCCTTTGACCACCTGTGGTTCACACGTTCCCGAACCACTGAGCCAAGCTCTGGGCATCACAGCTGGTATGTAAAGGAGCTGAAGTCGCTGGCACCCAGCCCACCTCCTGACTCCTGGCCGCAGGCATGCAGACACTCCCGAAACATTCTCTCGTCCCCGTTCCTTCCGGGGTGCCCACTGGGTTGAAGGTAATGCACTGGGGGCAGATTTTGCCTTTTCTTGCCCAGAAATGAGTTTGGCGTGAGATTTGGCCCATCCTGGCTTGTGCCCGGAAGGGTGGAAGAGTGGGTGCAGCATCTGGGTGGCTCATAGTTCGGAACAGAACTGGAAGACTCACTCAGAGAAGACCAGGGCTTCCCCTGGAGGTTCCTGCCAAGTAGGCCTGGCCTCAGACTGGACTGGATCTTTGCCTTTGCTCTTGTCATTTTACATCCTTTGAGGCTCTCTTGCGATGCCAGGTTGGTCTTCTGGGCATGGAGCCCTGTCCCCAGGTTGCAGGTAACCCTGCAGGTCGGGGCTTCTCAGAAAGAAGAGGAACCACGACTGATCTTTCGGTGTTCCTCTGAGAAACAACAACGTGGGTTCCCTCTGCCTTTTTTTTTCTCCTTCTAAAATCAAATGGAATCTTCTCCTGGCAAATATTTCCTAGATTAAAAAAAGTACTGTATACTGTTATTGTAGATTTATTAGTCAATTCTAAAAGTTTTTTAAAGTAGGCGAAAAGAAAACTTGCCGTGGTAACCAGTAAAGTTTTTTTAATTAATTATTTGTTTTTATTTTGGCTGCACCAGGTCTTAGTTGCGGCATGTGGATTCTTAGTTGCGGCATGCATGCGGGATCTAGTTCCCCGACTGGGGCTCGAACCTGGGCCCCCTGCATTGGGAGGGCGGAGTCTTACCCGCTGGACTGCCAGGGAAGTCCTGAGGAATGAATCTTTTCTAGGAAAGATAAGAGTCAGTTATTTTGGGTCTGATTTCTTCATCTGAATCTTTCCCTCTTCCTCTTACCTCATGGTCTGTCCCGGAAGGCAGTCTGGGGACACTGTGGCAAGCACCCTGGACACAGATGTGTGTCATCCTTTCCCAACACCCCTCCGGGCCGCGGAGAGGCAGCTGTACGCCTGCCTGCGAGCCGTCCACGGGTGCTGGGTGGAAACGTCTCCGCGCCGACTCGGCACTGTTCAGTGCACAAGAGGGCAGTGTTTGCTTGCGGTCCTGGATGGAGATGATCACTGTGGAGGGTAACAGGTCAACAGAGTTAGAATGACCTCGGGCTTTTCCAAGACAAAATAAACCATAAGCTGCAGCCAGGGTGGCGTCCCATATACGCCTTTAAGTGGTGACCCCTCCAGAAAAGAGCTGCTCGCTATCTTTTTTTTTCCTTAAAAAGAAAAATATTGTTTCTTTCAGTGTTCGTTTTTTATTTTTTTAATCAATGGAAGTATCGTTTGCAACCTTGTACCTACAGTGGCAGAGGTTAAAGAGTGTTGCGAAAGCAAAACAAATGCCTTCCAATTAAAAACCATACGGGAAGATTTCTGTTTGAAGCAAGGGGTCAAATGTGTATTCTCCCCTTTTCACATCATCAGATTATGTGACTTAACTTTGAAAGCGTCTGAAGATGTGGGCCCGGCTGTCAGTCCTCTCCACTCAGTTTGCTCTCACTTTGTGAGCCCATGGTGCTAACCAAAGCAGGGGGTCTCCAGGAGAAGAAGGTGGCCTCCCGCCTCCCGGAGGGACAGGGTCCCACCGAGCGGAACCGTTTCTGCGCTTGTATGAGGACGTGCCTGTTTCCAGCTCTTAGGTGGTGTTTTCCGGGAGCGGCTTTCAAAGGCTGAAAGTCACGTATTGGTGCACGGCCCCTCCCCCCACCATATCCCCCACCCCAGACTCGGGATCTCAAACCCTCTTTGTTCCTGCCCGACCTGGAAGCACTGGTTTTGGGTGCCTCCAGGATGTGAGCACCCCAAGCAAGGCCCAGCACCCCAAGGCAGCAGGCGGAGGTGGAGCTCAGGCGTGGCCCAACCTGGCTCTGGGCAGCCCAGCGCAAGGCCACTTTTCTAACTGAGCCTGTTACACCTGAACCGCAGGTGATTACCTCACTCAGGTGGCTGTATCAGAGGAGCTGTCTGCAGAGCTTCCGGCACACGCTTGGGATGGTTGTGATGACCCCTGTGCCCCGACCGTGAGAAGCATACGGGGTGCAGGTTGTTGACGTGAGGCCAGAGGCGCGGACGCGGACGGCTGTTCGGTGATGTGCAGCTCGGCCCCTCTGAGCACGTGCGGCGGGGGTGGAGTCTGGGCGGGGATGCCACGCTGCCGCCCAGTCCCCTGCCCTCCGACGACGGCGGCCGACAGCCGTCCAGGGGGAAAGCTGGGATCCCAGACTCAGCCTGTGTGAGACCACACGTCTTCTAATCTTTCCTAGTCGCAACGCAAATCTTCCAAGTTTAGTGCGTCTACAAGATAGACGCCGCGTGCGCGGTGGGTATGTTAGCACATGTGACACCCTCGCCGTCATTAGTTGAACAGTGGCGTCTAATACAGAATTTGAGTTTAACACTACCAGTGCGGAGAGCCATGGGTGGCCTTCTCGTTTGCTTCCCTGTGAAGCCCCTGTCCTGGCTTTTATTAGAAGGGTCTGCGTAGGAAAGGAAGCCTGAGCTGAGGCTTTCAAAAGGCGCTCATGCCATGTTTTTCCAGGAACGTAATTTCTGAAAAATGCCAGAACCCTCAATTTCCAAAGGAGCCTGGTTTGTAAGGGGAATGAAAAGTTGTTTCTGCGTGTGGATTCTGAGTTGTTTTCCATCTTCACTGCCCGAGGCAGGGTTGGCAAGCGGGGCACGGGACAGATGTTCCTTGGTAGTAATTTCCAGGCAGATTCTTGAATGCCTCGTATACTCTGGGTCACCGTCAGCTCATAATGGAGCAAGATTGAGCGAGAATTCCTGCAATGAGAGACGTGAACGGCACACCGGAGAGATATGATGGCGCAGATAGGGGGCATTCTGTGAGAAAATATTTCCTGTGCTATCTGTAAAATTCAGATTGAATAACCATTCTGAAGTGCTCCCTTTTAAAAGAGTTCCTTCCACAAGCATTGCAGGCTGAGTAAATACTAATAATTTTTATTTCCCTCTCCTTATCGGTCCCCTTACTGAAATGTTCCTGCACAGCCTATCTGGTCTTTTCAAGTGAACATCAAATGATTAGTGTCAGCCTCCAATTTGAATTATGATCCGCATTTCAAAACACAAACTGCTGCTCAGCTTCTGCCTTTGGAGGCAGTTATCAATATTTACCAATACTGGGGAAGGGCTGGAGAGGGAGGGTATGCTGCTGAAGCGTGGCCCCAGACGCAGAGGCGCGGGGAGGTGTGTGCCCACATGTGCAGGGGGCACAGGGCCTTCCCCGGGCGCCCACCCGCCGCCTCTCAGGTGGGTGAGGGGTTGTGTGGCCCCGGGGACTCAGAGGAGGTTGGGAAAGCCGTTCCCGACGCCAGTAGGAAATGCCCGCTCTGGCCTCTGCTCTCCGAGGCCCTCCCCTCTCTTTCCTGGGGACTACCCAGCGTGCCTGGTGTGGGTGCCCTGGGGGGGAAGGGCTGCTCTGAGACCACATGGGCCTGAGGCCACCCCACGGCCTAGAAGGCAGACACACGGGAGCAGAGTGTGCTGACGTCCCCCCTAAAATACGTTTATGACTCTTACCTCCACGTTGCAGCCCAAGTATACTAGGCGGCCTTCTCTTATATCTTAGTAGACTTTCAATTCAGCTTTGAATAATTCCAGTTTTTGCAGTTCTATGTTTGTATTTTGGAGCCAGTAAACCTTTTAAGTTTGCAAACACTTTAAACTTCAGTACTTTGCTTGTCGTGTCTGATTAATGGTGCCTTTGGGAAGTCTAGAGCTGGTTTCGACTTTGCCCTGTGGGACTTCCCTCAGAGTCAGGAGGCTGCAGGCAGTGGGCCCCGGCTCTGGGCTTGGAGAGACTGAAGTGGGAGTTTCGGCTCTTCTAGTAGCTTATTGCATGACTGCGGATGCTTTGCCTTTCTGAACCTTAGTTTCCTCACCTGTTTAAAAAAGGAGTAATACCTTTTCTATGGGGTTTGCCGTTGGGGTCCGCAGTGGTAACGGTGATGTGGTCAGCGGCGGCCCGGGTGCCCGCAGACCAGCACTGAGGGTCTGCACAGGATGTCCCGCTTCTCAGGGCTCGGGAGGGGCGAACGCCCCCTTCCTTCAGCGTTGCAGACAGCAGGAGCAAGCACTGAAATTATGCAAGAGCTATGTTTCAAAGAAGGGAATGAAATTCTTGAATTTTTTAAGGCAAAGAAGGGGAGGGAAGAAAATAGATTCATTGTTTTCCTTGGCTGGTCCACAGGATGCGAGACAAAGGTGGCCTCCCTCCTGTCTAATGGCATCATCGGCCTTCTTTCTTTCTCTTCCTCTTTTTCTTTTCCCCCTCCTCCACCTCCCCCCTTCCTACTTGTTCTGCAACAAAACCCCCCTTTTCTCCAAGTCGGGCTCAGGTTCTGGCCTGGGATTAAGTCTCGTGCTGTGGAGATGCTGTAAGGCTGGGACTGTTTCCTCTTTTGTGGTCTCTGGGCTCCTGGTCAGCGTTTCCTGTTTCGTTCGAAGGGAGGGGCCAGCGCCTGGCCCCGTGGCTAGTTTTGGGTCTTGTGAGGAGGTGGTAAAGAGGGGCTGTGGCTCCCGGTTCTGGGGAGTGTGCTGTGCTGTCCCTTTGTCGTCCAGCCAAGTCAGTGGGATGGTGACAGGCTGAGTTCGGCCTGAGCCAGAGTTGGAGGGAAGTGGACGTGGATGGAAACTGCGGGCTGACCGCTGGCTCAAGCGGGCCTGGGGTCTCAGGCCTGTGGAGGCTGGCAGGCGCTGGGGGAAGTTGTCTGGGAGGGCTGATAAAACCCAGCGCCACCTCACCATTCAGTATGGACCAGCAGTTTGGGCTCTGCCAGCACAGCACAGGGCAGGCTTAGCAAAGGCCAAACGGGAAAGATGAGGGCCCTGCTTTGGGGAAGCTCAGTGCAGAGAAGCTTGCCTGGCTTCTCTTTCAGACCTGAAGCGGCTTGGGTCGCGAGTGCCTTGGTTGGGCCCCAGTCACTGCTCCGCTCCGTGTGGTGCGTCTTCCCCGCCAGGGCCTGGGTCTGCAGGCATCCTTCTCTCCTGACGGCAGCGTGTGACGTCATAGCTGTGCTTCCGTCTAGGGAGTAGTGGAAAGAGCCGGGCTCGCGTGCTGGCCCAGCTTTGAACCCCAGCTGGGTATGGTGAGCTGCTTGGAACGTCAGTTTTCTCGTTGTCAAGCTGGGGAGAATCACCAGCTTGTGGGTTTTTGTGAGAATCCACGAGATGAGCTGTGGATAGTGCTTGCCTCAGTGCCTGCAGCCTGCAAAGTTCTCAGTAAATGGTGTTAACTGTTGTGATCGTGATCGTATGATTTGACTTTTTAATCTTTAAGAGACTGTTCATATAAAAATAAATCGTTCGGGACTTCCCTGGTGGTGCAGTGGTTGAGAATCCGCCTGCCAATGCAGGGTACATGGGTTCGAGCCCTGGTCCGGGAGGATCCCACATACCACGGAGCAACTAAGGCCATGAGCCGTAACTACTGAGCCCACGTGCCACAACTACTGAAACCCGCGTGCCTAGAGCCCGTGCTCCGCAACAAAGAGAAGCTACTGCAATGAGAAGCCCGCGCACCGCAACGAAGAGTGGCCCCCGCTCGCTGCAACTAGAGAAAGCCCTCGTGCAGCAACGAAGACCCAACGCAGCCAAAAACACATAAATAAATTTATTTATTTATTTTTTAAAAATTAAATAAATGAATAAGTCGTTTGTCAGAAGTCTCTCTTGTGTTTGGTGGGGAAGGAAGGCCAGATGGATGGCGACCGCTACCACGTGAATGTATGAGTTTTGCCTCTGCTTTTAAATTGGTGGTAATGTCATTGGGGAGAAACTAAATTGACACAATTGAAGTACAAGTGCTTAATTATGTTGATTTGGCTGTAAAACTGAGAGGCAGTTGGAGTTGGAAGGAGGAAGGCCCACAGTGGGGAAAGACGGGATGGAAACCAGAGGAGAGAAGTGGACGTTTGTTAGAAAGCAGCGTGTTTTGTCTACCAGGAGAGGTCGGGCTGCAGGAGGCCTTGGCTTGTTTTGTGTTTGGAAGCGGAGAGGTGCCCAGTCACTGCTGAATGCAAGCGAGCCCAAAATATGTGATGCAGGAACAGAGCTTTTCTTGAAGTGATTTATGCATCCGTATTACAGGGAAAAAAACGCACCCACAGAACAGCATAAATGCAAACATGGCACAACTTAAAAACCTTGAAGTTTAGAGTCTGAGAAGCTGAATTTGAGTCTGGCTTCAGCATCTGTTAGCTGTATGTTCTTGGGTAGATTCCCTAACTTCCCGGTGCCTGGACTTCCCGGTCTGCAAAATAGGAAAGAATCGTCTTGAGGATTAGAAGAAATATATCTGGTGCATGATGAGCTTTTAATAAACTGGTGTAACTGTTGTGACCGTTACTTTCCTCCTGACAACAAGGCCCCCAGTCTCTGCTGGGACACGATGTTGCAGTTGTAAACGTGGGCTTCCCTGAAACGCTCTAGTTCCTTCTGTCGTATAAACGAACGTCCTGGACCGTCGATTCAGTGTCGTGGGAGGTTTATAGGTGAGTTTACATGACTAAGCTTTGGAAAGCTCTTTTTTGTTAACTCCTTATTTTAATACCAGGACAGAAGAGGGCCCTTTATAGCTTAATATTTTTGAAGCCTGAACTTGGCCTGTGTATAGACCCGGGGAAAAATTCAGAAAATGTTAGTTTTTCTAGAGACTGGATAGGGGCGCCCTTCTTTAAATTGGGGAAACAATTCTTCCCCCTGAATTTACTGTTTATTTGGGGGGCATGCATATTTCCAAATATATCAAATATAATACATAATAATGATGTATTTTAAAGTTTCTAAACTAACAATAAAACTTTACGGGAGTTTTTAAAAGGTCTTGCTGATTTTTAGTTTCCCCCAGATTTGCATGACTGAAATTTTTGGAAGCTTTGCCTCTCTAGCCAAGCAGAAAACACCTCTGTTTAGAGATGGTAAAGAGATCCACGTCCAGCCAGTCTCATTACAGCAAACTCTAGGGACCCTCCTGCATGCTTTCATTTTGCTGTGGCGCATGCAGATGGCTTAAACCAAGGGGGTTTCTTACAATATAGAGGTACTCATTTTTGTCAAATGTGTCTTCGAGAAGCAGGATCCAGTTTGTTTTTATAAACAGGAAAGTTGATTTGCGAGGAGGTGGATGAGGACTCCAGACAGGAGGTGGCACGTGGCACCTTTAGGGCTTGTTTGGAGGCGTCACACCATGAACAATGTGTAGACGTTCTTTGTGTAAACGGTCGGTGTCCGGGTCTCCAAAGATGCTGTTGATACAGACGCATGGCACTTGGGCGGGTTTCAGGTTCGGGATGGGTCGGTGCCTGTGTGGAAAACTCACGGCAAAACAGCGTGTTGTAGTCAGTGCAAGTACAGCAAAGAACGCAGCGTCGGGGTCACCAGGGACGTAGTGAAACTCGTGCACCAGAGGCTTTGTTATTGAGGGACTAGACTTTCTAGTTGTTTTAAAAGAGAGTCTCTTGGGCAAATTTGAAGTGTGGAAACCATCTTATTTTCCTACAAGTGAAACATTTAAATACTTTTTCCCCATGATATTTTTCAGCATATGAAGTGAAACTGGAAGTGGTTTCAATAAGTAACTTATATTTTGGGGGCCGAGGAGAAGCACTAAAAATTCGGCTTCCGAAGATCATTCTTCACGGGAAATCAGCAGCTTCCAGACGAACTGTCGGGTGAATATTTTCTAAGCCAGAACCAAAGTTTACTTCTGTTGTATTCAGACTCAAACTTAGTTTAATAGTGGTATTTCTAAGTGAAACTTTCTAGAGGTAGGTGCATTTGGGGGCCGACAAATTGGTAGAAGCAGTACACAGGATCCAAGTTCAACGTGGCACATTGTATTTTCCCATTAAGCTCGCTTACTGTGTGACCTTCCAGAGTCCATATTGAATCTTTACCACGGAACATTTGTGATTCCAGAAGCCCAGAACCCAAACTGAGTTAGTCTGACCTCCTGTTCCTTTCCCGTGCCGGCTGTCAGGACCTTATTACTTTACCACGGATCAAAAACCACTTCTCACTGATAGCTCTGCCTTGTTCTGTTAAATCTCCAGATCCCTGTTGTTATTATTGTAATTGTTATTTTACTGTAAAAAATATCGTTGTCACTATTATTGAACAAGTCTGGATTTCAGTGTGAAAAGATGCAGTCATGCGTTCTGATTCAGTGCGTGTGAAGCCACGCCAGGAGTTCGAATGTATTTTAGGGCGTTTTCACTGTGAGGCCGGGAGTAAGACCTGTTTTCACAGCCGAGAAAGGTTGCCGTGAATTCCAGCACTTGGGAATCCCAGCTTTCATGCCGACTTGTTCTAGTAAAAGGAAAATTAGCCCTTGATACTGTTTTAATCTCTTGAATGAATGGGACCTATTTCTGATTCCGATTTGACTGAGGCGATTTCTCCGTTTCCCTAAGTGCCACTTCCCAGGGTGGACAAAACATGTTCTGTGCACGAGAAACGTGAGATGCTGGCAGCACGGGGGAGGAAGGGGGAGAGGAAGCTGTTTGCAAAACTACTTAAAATAAATTTGAGGGGTCAAACATGGAACACAGTTGCAGAAGAGAAAGGAAAAAGTGCCTTAGGTCAGTTCAGCTGAGTAGCTAGGCATTCACATTGGCTGGAGGGTTGAGTACTTCTTGCTAATCAGATACAATCGGCGCAGATAATATTTGACTATCTGAGGCTCGATCTCACCGCCTCTGTATCAGGGAAATTAACCAAGAGGGGCGTGTTTTAAAGGGCTGATTTGGGCGAACAGATACTGTTCGGAAGAGATGCAGGCAGTTCACCTCGTCATCCGAAGCGCTCAGACTGGACTCTCCAACTCACGGTGTGTCCGTCAGAGCCTTGGGCTGTGGCAGCAGGGCTGGCTGGCGTTAGCACTTCATTTGAAAGCGATCGGTACTTTTAAATTAAACATGCAGAGTTATCTTGGTGAGGCATTGAATGGGAGGTTGCTGGATTATTGAATTTGGCCCACAGTTTAGCCAGTTCAGCAGGGATTTGGGGGTCTGAAGCAATTAATATGCAAGTACATTTGAGTCAGCAAGGTAGGAGATTACTGTCTTATCAGGGCAAAAAAAAAAAAAAAAAACATTTCTTTCCCCAAGATCCATCCTTTTTAGGAGGTAGATAAAACCCGTTCTTTGAGGTTCCTGTTTGAGAGTGACCACCTCCAATTGCCAGATTTTAACCACTAAAGCACACAAGATGGAATAACTGCGTTAAGGAAAAGGAAGGTTGATCTTTCATCTGCACTGTGCTTAACATAGAGGAAACCCTGAGTTCTTTCCTCATGTTCTTTTTTTTTGCTCATATAGTTTGGGAGAAAACTTAATTTTCTTTGTTGAGAAAAAACATTCACTGAAGTGATCCAAGCACATGAAGTTGTTTTGTCCCGTCAGATTGAGTGCGTGAACAGACAAAACTGAAAAGGATTTCCTTTACTCCTGCGGGCAGGGACACTTGGTACAGCCGGAAGCTTTAGTCTTTGAAAATCACATTTGCCTTAAAAATGAAAAATAAGAAAATGATGGCTCATGGAGTGGTGAAGGCCTTTATTTCTGTATTTTCTATGGAGACCCTTTCCTTCCGGAAGCTTTGATTTGAACCGCCTGACTCGGAAGAAGGTCATCCTTCCTTTTGCCAGGGCCTGAGCGCCCCTGAAAAGCTTGCGGCCCTGGCTGTGTGGGGGCATTTCAGGACATGGCCCTGGAGCATGTGGCAGACAGACCGCGTCCTCTGGGCAGGTGACACGGGGACGCAGCCTGGGCGCGAGTGGGTGTGTGGCCCGGTTCCCTGGCAAAGGGCCTCCAGGGTTTCCTATGGGGCCTTTTCCATCCAGTGCAGCCCCTTTTCTACTGCAGATGAAGGATAAAATGCTTGGGAGAATGACTGTCATTGTTCCCATTCCCAAGTCCTTTCTGTGTGTGGAGAGCATTCTGAGTTTGTCTGCTTGTTCGCTGTCCTCCATCAAGACTCATGGCCCAGCCGACATTCTTCCGAGCAGATCACATGCGCTTGGCAAACGGGTGGGCTTTCTGAGCACTTTTTTTGTGTTTTCAGCCACAGTCCTTAGTTCTCAAGGGATCCTCCTGCCAGCCTCCATCCTAATTTCAGATTTAGGAAAAGAAAAAAAAACAAACACAAAACAAAACAAAAAAAGGAGGCTTGGTGTAAAATGGAAGTAGAACTTGGCAGTGGCCAGCGAGATTGTGATAACGGTTGGAAGCGTCTCTCCTCGGAAAGGTCTCCCTTGCTGGAGGAGTGGGCTCGTCGGGCGGCAGCTGGGGTGGGCGGGCTCCGCCTCACCCGCAGGCTGGGTTTCCTTACCTTTGGACTGAGATGTGGCCCCTTTGTGGGTTGTTGGCTTTCCTCAGTGGGAGAAAGCCCCCGGACTAAGTCTGTGGACGGCAACTGAGGGTCACAGACCTGCAGGCTTGGGTCCCTGTTACTCTGCGTTGTCTCCTCTAACCCTCCACAGTTTCTGGGAGGAAAGTTTGTTTTGTGTTTTCCTTTTTAATAAGTGAAGGAAAGGTAATTCAGAGGGTACCCCAAACTGTATAGCGGGAAAGTGACTGATACAGAGTTTTTATGAAAAGTATTCTGTATTCCTTTAGATGCCACATGCCCGTGGTGGGAAGCGCACCCGGGACTGGAAGACGCACGGTGGCAGTCTGTCGTCCTCCAGTCCCCCAGCCGGCGCCTCATTGCTGGTTGTGTCTGGGAGCTGCCCTGGGGACACCACTGCTGTTTCACACCGTACTGCGTGGACTTGGTGGTTTCCTCTGCTGCGTTGGTGCACGTAGGTTAAAGGGTGGATCCCGAGACAGCCCTGCCTGGTGACGTCCCTCCAGGCCTGTGCAGATGCCCCTGCCCACTCTCCTCTCCTGGGTTAGTGCTGTCCTTGCCCACAGAGGCCAGCAGAAGCCTGCTCCCGGCTTCTGCTCTGGCTCCTGGCCTGTCCCAGCCCGCCTCGCAGGGGTGGTGTCTCGGGTCGGTGGCCTTGCCCGAGAGAAGGAGGAGCAAGAGGCCTTTCTTTCCATCCACCCTCTGTGTGTGCTCTGTAATCTCGACCTTCTTTGCAATCCCACCGACCCAGGCTTGAATTCTGGTTCTGCTGTTGTATTACTAGCTGAGTGACCTTAGGCTACTACTTAACCTTTCTGCGCTTCAGATCTATCTAGGGAAAAGTGGTGCTCCTAGTACCTGCCGGTGAGAGTTGCTGTGAGAAAATAGGGTAAATGATCCAGCTCACACCTTCAGTAGCCGGTTAGCTTTACTGAGCTCGTGTCTGACACTGTCGTAAATCCTCTGACCACCCCCCGCCCCCCCCCCGCCCCGTCCTATCCTGCTAAGTGACTTAAGTGAGGTCCCCTGTTGAGGGCCATCATCTAATAGTGGTGGAGCAGACTTCTGATGCCACCTTGTCCCTCCAGAGCCCACAGTCTTGACCACTAGGCTGTGCTGGCCTCCTGTGGATGTGGCCAGAGTGGACTGTACACACTGAATGATGCGCCGCTCAGTGAATTCTGCTTCTGGTGAAGCTGAAGCTCTTTTCTTGCACGTTCGCGCCAGAGAGGGTCATCTCTTCCTGAGGAAAGCTCTTGGAGCTCTGCTTCTAGGGCGTGTGACCTGGAGCGTCAGGGATGGGTTGAGCCCAGGGATGAGCCGTCTGCCTGCACCTGTTTCCACGGCTGTAAAGTGGCGTAGCAGCACTTCATCTTCTCGTGGGGCCTGGCAGGCAGGAGGTCCTGCGTCAATGTGTTGGCTCCTCTTTCTTCTTATTTGGCCAGTTCATAAGACTACTGGAGAGAAATCTGGAGTTCTGCGGATGTCCACGGAGCGGCTCAACACGAAGTTGCTTTCGGTTCTTTGTTCCCCTGGCAGTGATGGGCCGGAGTGCTGGGGCACGGGGGCAGCCTTGCTGCTCCGCGGACATGCTGTCTGTGCTGCGTGTCTCTGTGACTCTGACTCCTCTAGGGACCTCACATAGTAGAGCCCTACAGTGTTTGTCCTTTGTGACAGGCTCGTTTCACTGAGCACAGTGTCCTCAGGGTTCATCCAGGTTGCAGTGTGTATCAGAACTTCCTTCCTTTTTAAGGCTTGAATAATATTCCATTGTCTGTATATTCTTCCAGGTTTCTAAAGCGTAGGTTAAGTACATAAACACACACCTGTACTTGCCAGTGTATTTATTTACAACCATCTTTGTAGTTTTGTATTTTGCTCTGACTTAAAATGTTATCTTTTCTGTATTATTACTTGATCTTTGTTAATATTATTGTTAGTGACGACATAGTGTTGGATTCTGTTTAGAATGAGCTATTTATTTTCCTTATCTCTTGCAGAGTTAGTTGTACTGAACTCATTGCATATTTCTAAGGTTAGCAACATTTCTTGGGGACACTGGGAAGTTTGCGGTCTGCTCTGCCTCACTCTCTGTGAGATTCTTGGCTGCATTGTGAACTCTTTGGCGTGGGTGAGCAGCAATGGCTGTATTTTGTACCTTACCTGGACACGGTAAGAAATACGGGTCTCCCATATCTGATCCATAATTCCAAAATTCCAAAACCTCTAGAAATTGCAAGTGTTCTTTTGGGAGTTTGGATGTAAGCCTGATATGAGCTAACTGAGGCTGTTTATAACTTCTGATAAACTTTTATTTGTAAACTTTTCAGTTTTCCCATTTAGTGTGAATACTATAGGGAATGCCCCATTCCTGCTAATGCAGTACATAACATGTGGTATATTTTTATATGTATAGAATTCCCTTTTTAGGGGTAATATTTTAAAATTTATTCATAATTTCATAATTGAAGTACTTCACATGTAACTTCTTTTTGCTTAATGATACAATGTGGACATCTTTCTATGACGTTAATTTATAATAGAACATTCCTTTGTACAGTAAGTATATATTTTTGTAAAACTGTTTTTATGGGCTTCCCTGGTGGCACGGTGGTTGGGAGTCCGCCTGCCAATGCAGGGGACGCGGCTTCGTGTCCCGGTCCGGGAGGATCCCACATGCCGCAGAGCGGCTGGGCCCACGGGCCATGGCCTCTGGGCCTGTGCATCCGGAGCCTGTGCTTCGCGGCGCAAGAGGCCACAACAGTGAGAGGCCCGCGTGCCGCAAAAAAAAAAAAAAAATTAAAAAAAAAAAAAACCCAAACAGTTTTTATAACAGCTTTATTGAGATACAATTCATATACCATACAACTCAGCCATTTAAAGTATCCATTTAACGGCTTTTAGTATTCACAGAATTGTGTAACCATCAGCACAGTCAATTTTAGAGTATTTCATCACCCCAGAAAGAGACCCCATCCCCAAGAGCAGTCACTCCGCCTCTCCCCCTTCCCTTCGCCCTAGGCAACCACTAATATACCTTCTATGTCCATAGATGTGCCTATTCTGGACATTCTGTATAAGTGGAGTCACAGATAATATGTGGCCTCTTGTGTCTGGCTTGTTTCACTGAGCGTCATGTTTTTAAGGGTTGTCCACCTTCCATGGGAGTCTTACTTCATTCCTTTTTGTGGCCAAATAATATTCCGTAGTGTGGATAGGTCACGTTTTGTTTATTAATCAGTTGAAGGACATTTGGGTTGTTTTCACTTTTTGACTACTGTGAATAATCCTGCCGTGGACATTTGTGTTCAAGTCTCAGTGTGGACGGATGTTTTCTTTCTCTTAGGTTCATACCTAGGGGTGGAATTGGTGGGTCAGAGGGTAACGCTGTGTCTGCTTTTTGAGGAACTGCCAGCCTGTTTTCCACAGCAGCTGCACTGCTTTGCTTCCCACCAGCGACGTAGGAGGGTCTGCTGTCTTCACTGCCCTGCCAGCACTTGTTGCTGTCTGTCTTTTTGATTGTATCCGTTCTGGTGTGTGTGATGTGATATCTCATTGCAGTTTTGATTTGTGTTTCCCTGATGGCTAGTGATGTGGGGCATCCTTTCACGTGGCCATTAATGTACCTTCTTTGGAGAAATGTCTGTTCAGCTCTTCGCTCATTTTAAAACTGGGTTATTTATCTTTTTATTGTCGAGTTATAAGAACTTTTACTGTATTCTAGATAATTCCTTATCACATATATGATTTGCAAATATTTTCTCCCATTATATTGTCTTTTCACTTTCTTGATGGTGTTCTTTGTTTTTGTTTTTGTTTTTTCGGTACGCGGGCCCCTCACTGCTGTGGCCTCCTCCCGTTGCGGAGCACAGGCTCTGGACGCGCAGGCTCAGCGGCCATGGCTCACGGGCCCAGCCGCGCCGCAGCATGTGGGATCTTCCCGGACCGGGGCACGAACCCGTGTCCCCCACATCAGCAGGTGGACTCTCAACCACTGTGCCACCAGGGAAGCCCTTGATGGTGTTCTTTGAAACACGAAAGTTTTCAATTTTTTAAAAAAATTTTTATTGGAGTATAGTTGATTTACAATGTTGTGTGAAAGTTTTTAATTTTGATGCAGTCCAACTTATTTTTCTTTTGTTGCTTATGCTAAGAAACCCTTGCCTAATCCCAGGTTATGAAGAAGAATGCCTGTTTTCATCTAAGAGTTTTGCAGTTTTAGCTCTTATATTTAGGTCTTTCATCTATTGGAGTTAATTTTTGTGTATGGTACGAGGTAGGGGTCCAGATTCATCCTTTTGCATTGCGGATATCCAGTTGTTCCAGTAACATTTGTTGGAAAAACTGTTCTTTCCCCCAAAGAATTGTGTTGGCACTCTTATCAAAAATCAATTGAGTGGGGCTTCCCTGGTGGCGCAGTGGTTGAGAGTCCGCCTGCCGATGCAGGGGACACGGGTTCGTGCCCCGGTCCGGGAAGACCCCACATGCCGCGGAGCAGCTGGGCCCGTGAGCCATGGCCGCTGAGTCTGCGCGTCCAGAGCCTGCGCTCCGCAACGGGAGAGGCCACAACAGTGAGGGGCCCGCGTACCGCAAAAAAGAAAAAACAACAAAAAAAAAAACAAAAAATCAATTGAGTGGAAATGTGAGAGTCTGTTCCTGCAGCTCAGTTCTATTCCATTGATCTATATGTCCTTATTCTAAATTACTTTTTTAAAAGTTCTGAATTCTGAAACACATTCACCCCCAGAGTTTTAGGGACTAGATAATAATATTAGCTTGCTGTTGACCCTTGGGGAGGGTACTGTTTTTTCAGCTCCGCAGACACCATTACACGTCCCTCTCTTGTCTGTCTCACTAGGTGATCTCCATGGCGCACTCTGCAACCCGCGAGCAGGGCGTCCACACTGCCGCTGGGTCAGTGTGGTAATGCCGTTACTTTCAGAATGCAGGCTTCAACATAAATGGGAGTTGTTGTAGGCACCAGCTGGAAGGTTGACAGCCCACGAGTCCCCCATCTCCAAACACTCTGCTCTGCAGGTGTGGGCGCCCAGGGACCGTGTCTGAGCTTTGTGACCCTGGCCACCCCCAACCCCATCCATACTTAACTGGTCCAGGGGGAGATACCTAAAGAGATGTTCTCCTCTAGGGACTTGAGTCTCAGGGAAAGAGGCAGAGACCCGTGAGTCCCGGAATCGGCATTGGATGCAAATAGTAGAGAGAGAAAGCTACCGAGGTCCCCACAGCTGCTGTGAGGTACCCAGGATACTTCTTGTAAATCCTCCTTTTTGCTTAAAGTTAGTTTCTGTTGCTTGTGAGGAAAAATTCTTCGTCAGTACCTTAGTGAGTGGGCCTGCGTGGTGAAGGGTGGATGTCATTTTTTTTTTTTTTTAACAAATATGCATTTCACACCTGCCGGGAGCAGGGCATTCTGAAGGCTGAGACCCTGAGAAGTGCCCTGGAAGATAAAGGGACCCGCTGTTCGTTGTGTTGGAGGATAGGGGGTGGGCGTGTAAGCAGATGTGGCGAATACGAGATACATGTACTATAGTCAGGGACCAAGAGAAGCGCCATAGGGGTTGAGAGGCAGGAGAGTGAAGGAAGGCTCCCCAGAGGAGGTGACCTTATGTGGGGTCCTGACGGATGAGCTGGAGTCTGCCTGGTGGCAAATGAGAGATTGGGAGTTCCAGGAGAAGGGCACTGTCTGTGCAGGGGCTCAGGAGCGCGAAGGGTTGGGTGGGTTTGGGCCCCTCAGCGACCGTGTGATCAGGTCACAGGTGTGAGCAGCAGCTAAAGCAGGTGGGAAGCAGGTCACGGAGGGCTTTGCATCTTGGGCCAAGACATGTAGACTTTGTTCTGGGGGCTGCAGGCCCCTTGTGGGGTTGTGAGCCGGGACGTGAAGATCAGTGGGTCACAGAGCTCACCTGCGACCGCGGGGTGGAGGGAGAGGCCGGCATGCAGGGCCCTGGGTCAGGGAGGTGGCAGGGATGCGAAGGAGGGAGAAGGGAACCCAGGTTGGGGGGCGGGCGCTGGGCGCTGGCCGCACTGGGCGACTGGCTCCCGCCAAGCCAGGGGGAGGGGAGGAGCGAGGCTGCTCGGAGCAGAGTGGTGTGAGGTGTGGGCGTGGGGGGTGAGGCCTGCAGGCAGCCTCAGGGCCCCTCTCTTGTGGGCTAGATGAAAGGGGCTCCATTTGACTTTGCCTTATGCCAATCAGGTGCAGCTCTTGGGTTCCTGGCGAGCTGCCACGTGGCCCCCAGGCAAGAGTTTGGCAGCCTTGCTGTTGTTGACCCTTTGTACTGGATGGGGAAAGTATCTGCCTTGCAGACCAGGCCCTGGGATCAGGTATTTGGAATGCATAGCTAATGCGTTCCACCCCGACCTTTGGTATTACTATTCCACAGAATCACATCTAATTGACTGTTTCCAAACATCCTTGTACGTTTTGACTGTAGAGCAGGGTAGGTTGCCAGCAGCCCCTCTCTGCTCCGGCTGCCTTCCTGGCAGAGGTTGTTGGTACCGCCCCCTTCCCCGGGCTCTCAGCTCCTCCGTGCCCAGGCACCTTGCCCCTCTCTAGCCTCGCCCACCTGTGTCCTGGGCCCTCCTCAGCTGGGGTTGGAGGAGGGGCTGTCGTGGGGGGAGGACGGCTTCAGCCCCCAGGATGGCCTCCCGTGCCCATGGGTCTGTGGGGAGCCGGACGGCAGTGGAGGGGAGCAGTGCCCCCCGAGGTGGGTCACCCACGCCAGTGCACGGGAATGGTGTCAGGTGACCTGCAATGCCTGCTGGCCCAGCCTTTCCCTTCTCAGTGCTCGCGCACCCTGACCACCCAAGGGCGAGGGGCCGAGGTGCTGGCTCTGGACACTGCCCACCGCGCCGTGTGCCCAGGGCAGGCAGCTCGCAGAAGGCCCAGGCGGAGCAGCAGCGTTTCATTTGTCTTTAATGGTCGCCGTCCCCTTGTGGCTTGTCACTGTTTTCCATTTATGGCAGCCATACAAACTTTGCTTTTGTTTTTTTTATTGGGGTAAAATATACATAACATACATACGTGACATAAAATTTACCATTATGACCATTTTCAGTGTGTGATTAAATAACATTAAATACAGCCACCGTGCTGTGCCGCCATCACCTCTATTTCCAAAACTTTCCGTCACCTCGAACTGAGACTCTGTCCCCATGAAGCACTAGCTCCCTAGCCCCGTCGCCAGCCCCGGCAGCCACCGTCCTACCTCTGTCTCCATGGAACTTCCAGGTACTTCCTGCGAGTGGAATCGTACAATACTTGTCCTTTTGTGTCTGGCTTACTTCACTGGGCATAAGGTTTTCAAGGCTTCTCCATGTTGTAGCAGTCGTGAGCGTTTCCTCCCCTTTAAAGGCTGAACAGCCTTCCCTGTACGTGTACACCGTGTTTTGTTGCTCCATCTCCCGTTGAGGGACACTTGGGCTGGTCCCACCTTTGCCTGTGGTGCATGGTGCCGCTGTGACCGTGGCGCACAAGTCTCTGTTTGACTCTCTGCATTCAGTTACTTTGGGGATCTAGCTAAGCGTAGAATTGTTGGGTAGAATGAGATGAATTTTCCTTTAAGGAGCGTCTGGGGTGGGCTTCTGGCTGCTCCAGCATCATCTGTTGGCCTTGGGCTGTTACCCCACCTCTGAGCCTCAGCCCGACAACCTGTAGAATGGGGAGGACCCTTCGTTTCCCTGCAGGTCATGATGATCCCATCGTTGGGGGCGCCCGGCTGCTGGCGCCCCACCCTGTTGCTCTCCCCCTGCTCGGCCCCCACGGCGCTGGGCAGGCTCACTGGCGAGTGTGCGAGCAGGGTTCCGAGCCCGAGTCCTGCTGTCCGGGACCACGTTCCCCCCTGGCCGCCTCCTGTTCTGACACCTAGACTGGAACCCGAGACACTTGGGGATCTTCCCCGGCTTCACACATGTAAACAGTGCTCCACCGTGGGCCGATTTTCTCTCTGGCTTGGTTTTTTCTTCTCCCTCCTATTGAATCTGTCTTTTGACTCCTTTTGTCATTTAACTGGTAACCCTTTCCCCGATATTATTGAGCACCTATTCTGCTGGGGGGGCACCAAGGTGGAGACGCCTTTCCTGCTCCCAGTACCCCCAGTCTCCGTAGATAGAAAAGAGAGGGATGGTCGCCATCGTCAGGGGGCAGTAATCACGTGTCGCAGCCATTTTCCTTCCTTCTGGAGGCTGCCCCCCGCCAAGGCACAGGGCGCTTGCTTGTCTTAAGTGAGGGGCTCCGTGGCGTTATAGGAAACAAGATGGGTCTCAGAGTGTGAGTTTGAGTTTGAGCTGAGTCCAGGTGTGTGCAAGGAGCCCGCAGGGTGGTTAGTTGCTATGCCCCCCAGGCCGCTCGCTCCGTCCTCCCGAGTCACTGAACGGTGCTGCAGTTCGGGTCCCCCACCAGGTGCTGTGCCGTGGCCACGGAGCCCCCTGCAGAGAGAGCAGCCCCCGAAAGGAAGCAGAGGAGGCCAGCCTCCAGTCATCCGTGCTGGCGGGCCGTGACAGCCGCTGGTGCTGCAGGAGGGGACCCCTCTCCCCGCCCCCAGCCTGGGTCTTTTAGTGCCTGACTTAGAGGATGACCCACCTGGTCGTCTGGGTGGTAATAATGACTTTAAAAGGCTTTAACTTCCTCGACTGGTCGCGGCCACCAGTCTTTGCACGGTTACCTTGTACAACCCCACGACAGCTCTCCCTGGTGGGCTGGGATGTGAATGGAGCTTGCCCAACTCCAGAGCAGTTTCTCTGAAGGAGGAAGGTTTCTCCTCTGGACGAGCGGAGTGGTGGTGGGGCAGGCACTGTCCACCGGGCGGGAGGGCAGCCGCTGCCCCCGGGGTGGACGGCTGCTCCAAGCCCCGCAGGGCCGCCCTGCGTGCCTCCCCGGCCCCTCCCACCCACGCAGCACCTGTCCTGGTTGGTGGCCTTTGCTCTCTTCAGGATGGAAACAGCATCTCGGGGGTGCCTGCGCTTCAGACACCTTTGGGGCAGCAGGGACCGTGGGCTGCCGGGAGCGCGACGGCCAGTTCAGCGGCAGTTACTGGAAAGTTTTGGCTTCGTCCAGCCTTTCTGGGGACTAATTGTGGGACGTGTCTCTAGAGCCTTAAATAAATTCTATTTGTGATTTCATAATCCATCTTCTAGGAAATTATCAAGATGAGCCAGAGCTTTCTGCTCAGAGATGTTCTCAGCATCCATCACTTACAGCAGCAGGTGAACAAATTAAGGCACTCTGTGCCACCCTTCTTGAAGATGATTCTTATGGAGAAATTTAAAAACATGAAAAATCACGTTAAATATAATGTTAAGTGAAAAAGCAGGGAAAGGAATTCCATTTCAGCCTAGTTCAGTAACGCACGAAATCCGCAGGCACAGGAGAAACACTAGAAAGAGACATCACATGTCAATTTAGGGACTTCCCTGGCGCAATGGTTAAGAATCTGCCTGCCAGTGCAGGGGACACGGGTTCGATCCCTGGTCCGGGAAGATCCCTGGTCCACATGCTGCGCAGCAACGGAGCCCGTGCGCTACAACTACTGAGCCTGAGCTCTAGAGCCTGCAAGCCACAACTACTGAAGCTCGCGTGCCGCAATTCCTGAAGCCCGCACACCTAGAGCCCGTGCTCCGCAACCAGAGATGCCACTCCAATGAGAAGCCCATGCCCCCGCTTGACACAACTAGAGAAAGCCCACGTGCAGCAACGAAGACCCAACACAGCCAAGAATAAATCAATAAATTAATTAATTTTAAAAAATGTCAGTTTAACAGCCGACTTTAGGGGATGGGAATATAAGGTCACTTTTTTTTTTTTTAATTTATTTATTTTTGGCTGTGTTGGGTCTTCGTTTCTGTGCGAGGGCTTTCTCCAGTTGCGGCGAACGGGGGCCACTCTTCATCGCAGTGCATGGGCCTCTTACTATCGCGGCCTCTCCCGTTCGGGAGCACAGGCTCCAGACGCGCAGGCTCAGTAGTTGTGGCTCACGGGCTTGGTTGCTCCGCGGCATATGGGATCTTCCCAGACCAGGGCTCAAGCCCATGTTCCCTGCATTGGCAGGCAGATTCTCAACCACTGCGCCACCAGGGAAGCCCTAAGGTCACTCTTAGTTTTCATTTATAAAGGAGGTATTTTTTTCCAAGGTTTTTTCTTTCCCCATGTGATTTCCCACAATGTCTGCAATGAGCATTATTAGTTTAATAGTCCTCGCTTCCCCCCAATTACATAAAAATCAAACCAGAGCTCTGGCCTCAGAGCTCGTTCCTGTCCAGGGAGGTGGCCAGGCGTCCGCTGTTGCCGCCCCTCTGCTCCTTCTGAGGAGCCGCCCTGTGATGCGTACTTCACACAGTCTTTGCGTGAAGTCTGTTGGCAGTTTGGGGTTCTTCCTTTAACCTAAACTAATTTTAAAGTTGAGGGGCCAGGCTGTTCTGTGGCTTTTGTTGAGGAAACATGAAGAAAATCTGCCTTCCTTGTATTGGTTTAACTATTAAAGCATTTAAAATATTATTTTTCCTCCTTTCGGATACCCAGAACACAGCTGACTGTCCACTGCTATGCAGTGCTGGAAGCTAGCCCCCAGTGGTTAACTCCATGGTAGTGGAGAGGGCAAATTTTAAAGAAATAATTTAAAAGCTCTTGGGAACTTGTTATTCTTTTGTCTCATGATAGAAAACCAGGCCTGTGTCTTGTTGAGCACAGTGTTTGGTGACCGGCAGAAAAGAACATCCCAAAGTCCACCTTGGAGCTGTTGTCATCTGCCAGACCTGGCCTGTCTAGTGGGGTGTGGGCGGGTCCTGGCTGTGAGACCCTCTCTGAGCCTCGGTCGGTCTCACCTCCACGATGGGCAGAAAAGCGCCTCTCAGGCTCAGGTGGAGGTGCTGGAGGCGTCTCATTTTTTGAAGACGGCTAAGCCTTCCCTGTGTCCCCAGAACGTAGCTTGGGGTTTGGGCAGAGGGCAAAGCCAAGGGGTTTGCTGTGAGGACTTGCTCTGAGGTCTGGGACGGCACGTCTAGACAGTGACCAGAGAGCCCTTTGAGCAGCTGGGTGGGTGGGGGTGACTCTGGCCCATGTCCCAAGGAAAAGGTACAAAACTGTTGCAGGAGGTGTCCGATGCCAGGCCTTCAGGAAGCAGCTCTGGCCTGGCTGGACTCGGGCAACAGGCCGCCCTGGGTGAGGGTTGTCCTTGCTGCCTTTCTGGGAGGGCCTGGAGTGTGGGCAGCCCTCCCCGCTGCAGTTAGGAGGGAGGCCTCAGCATGTACGTCTGTGCCTCTCTGCTGCCTTGTGTGAGAGTCTCCGCCTGAGGAGAAAAAGAAAAAGGAAACAACTCATTTATAGTAATTGTCTTCTGACATGCATAACCCCAAATGGTTTGTAAAGACAAAGTTCTGAGCAAAATGAAATTGTTCCTTTATGATTAACAGAACGATGGACACAAACACAAGATGTTCCTTCGCTGATGTGGACTTTCTGATTCTACTGCATATGTAGAATTTTTATGGAAAGCAGAAGTGGGTTGGTGTGCGCATGGGTGGGATGTGTGCTGTGATACAAGAACACAGAGGCCCTTTATATAGTTTTTAAATACAAAGTCATTTTTTTCTGATTATAAAACTAATACAGACCTATTTTAGAAAATATGGATAATAGGCAAAGTTATAAGGAAGAAAATAATCATCTAGTTTACATGGTTGAAATTATGAATTTTCTGTACGTTTTTCTGCAGCTTTAAAAAATATAACATTATATCCTAGGCAGTTTTCTCCACACCATTAGTCCCTTTCTCTAAACGTCGTGTTTTCATGCCTGCAGGCGCTCCATTGTATGAATACACAGCTTCTTTAAGCGCGTGGTGTTGGGGAAAGCAGACACGCTCTGCTTAGAGAAAACCTGTGTTCAGAACCTTGCCGTGACTTCCTCGCCCTGGTGACCTCTGGAGCCTGGGCTCCTTATCTGTGAACTAGGGACAGAATCGGTCCCTGGTGGGCTTGCTGAGAGGGCTCTGTGAAAGTGGGCGTGGGCTGCTGGGTGCTCAGCAGGTCCACGCAGGTGGCCGCTGCTGTCACGGTGGATGGCGGCGGTGTGAACGTGGGCCTCCGCAGCGCATTAAGAAAAAGCAGCCCAGCTCTGGCCTCATTTTTTAAACACATTCTTTTTTCTCTCGCTGTGATTCCTTCTCTTGCACTTGCCCCTTTGTCCTGTGTATTTATGTAACCTGCCTTCCATCCTCTTTGCAGTAAGGCAGGTAGAAACGCACAAACACTTAACCATTTCCTCCAGCGCTGGACGTTATATTGTTTCTGATTTCTTGCTCTTGTAAGTGATGCTGCGCAGAGTATCTTTGTGTACCAGGTCCTCCTGGGTTGGATCATTTCCCGGGGCTTGAACACCGGAAGTGGAATTACCGAGCCCAAGGGCACGTGCGTTTTCACGCCTCTGATCCACACTGGCCAGTTCCTCTTAGGAGGCTGTACCAGTCTGTGCTCCTGAGCGTGGTGTGAGGGACGCCCTGTGTCGCCGGCTCCCCGAGTTCACGTGACCGTGTCCTTCTCCAGCCCTTCCTCCCCGTGGCCCACTGGCTGCTGTGCCCCACGCCACCCTCACTAACTGGAGCCCGGGCCTCCTCCCCCTTGGTGACTCTGACTCGTGATGGGAAGGCCGTGCTGTCGCCAGCCAGTCCTGCCTGTGTAGACGCCCCTCTACTGAACAATGAGCACATTCAGGCCCAACTCGTGTTTTCAGTTATTAACAAACGGAGCCGGCTGTCTCTGCCTGTGACTTTAATCTTTAAGCCTTTATTCCCTCTCCCCCACCCCCTTCCCCTAACCTTTTGTTTGTGCAGTCCCGAGCTCGGGATGTGTGGGTCCAGGAGCTTCTGAATGTGCCGCGCCTCTCCCGGCAGCTGCACATGGTGGTGGCCCTGAGCGGTGCTGTTTCAGGCTGGGGGGCTGCACACGGGAGGGGAGGCTGGTGCTCTCGCCCCCAGTGGCCCCTGGGACTTTGCACAAGCTGTTTCGGTTTTATGTAGCTCTGGAGCCAGTGCCCAGTCCCATCCTCTCCCCAGATTCAAATTCGGTAGAGACCCCTCCTGACTCGGAGTCGCTTAGTCTTAATAAAGTTTACATCTTCCTGTGGCCTCTTCGCATTTCCTCCTGGGGAATAGTTCTTGTGGTTGAATTACATTTGTGATATTTAAATAAAAGCAAGAGTCCCAAGAAAGGATCTTCAGTAGTAACCCTAGGCCTCCCAAAACAGCCAGAAGCACACAGCCGGACAGATGTGTCTTCAGGGTCAGGAAGGCGCTGTCCTGGCAGCAGCGTGGACCGGGTGCAGGGTCCCGGGGGCAGGGCTGAGCCCTGGCCGCAGACACGGGCACACATGGGAGGCGGGGCTGCGCGGGTTCTGGCCCAAGAAGGCCCCCCTCCTGCGGCTGCGGCGCCGTGTCCTCCGAGCTGCCTGTCCTCCCAGGGCCCGGCCAAAGGCGCTGCACGTGGAGGGGCCTGTCTGAGTGAGGCCGAGGGGAAGGAGATGGTCTTTCCAAGTCTTCCTAACAAGTGTATGCGTTCTCACCTGCAAACACGCCTTGTTTGACTGCAGACTTTTTGTAGCATCCCAGCATATCATAAATGCTTTAGAGCGTCTCCCCGCCCGTCAGAGGTTAACAGATGGGCTGGTGCGTAGTCATGTGGCTTTTTCCACGTGGATTTATATTAACACCCATATTAATTAATGTATTCATATTGTCGTTTTTAAATTTCCTAGTAGGGCTGTGCCACACCTGCTCTTCTGCACTTTGTTTTCTCCACTTAACAATGCCTTGGTTTTTCCACGTACATTCAGACCATTCAGATCCAGCGTGTTAGTGGCTGCAGGATTCCCCTGTGTGCAGGACACGCCCCTGTGTGCGGGGTTCCCCCGTGTGGGGCACAGCGTACCTAGTCTTTGACTGCTGGCTGTCCAGGGTGTCTCCTGACTCTGCTCGAGCATACCTTTTTGCACCTCGTGCAAGTGTTTCGATGAGTTTCTGTCTTAGAAGTAGCGATTGTTGGGGCAATTACATTTTAATAGATATGCCACACGCACCCCATGTACTCTTTATCTTAGTTTTATAAAAATAATATTTTAAGTGAGTTACCATCAGGGCATCAAGAAAATGTAGGCTGTGTCTAAACTCTCAGGACTGTATTTCTTTCACGACTTTCTGTGCACACCGTCACACGCCTGGGTTTGCAAACTTGAACTTGAAAAGCCAGGCTCCAAGCTTAGTCGCCTTCCTCTCTTCATCCAGTTTTTACTGCGTGCCTACTGTGAGCCAGCTTCTGACCCCGCATCGAGAAACACGGAAGACGTTCCCTCTCCGAGCGCTAACGGGAACCTTTCTTGGCGGCCACGTTTTTACAGCTCTCTTGCCACACCTTGGGGCAGGAGGGGAGGAGTATGGGTTGAAACCATGCTTGGCGGCCACGTTTTTACAGCCCTCTTGCCACACCTTGGGGCAGGAGGGGAAGAGTACGGGTTGGAACCGTGGCAGCACATAACTGTGCAAAAATACATGGGACGCAGGTTTCATACAAAACGACCACCACAGAGCTGTTGTGGAATCCACCTTTGTTCTGCGTGGTCAGGGTTTTGGTCTTTATACCACCCCGACCGGGTGAACGTGGCACCTTAGGGTGGAGTGGAGGGGCTCAGGGGCGAGAGAAGCTAGAGTTTCTCCTGGGACGGGACAGTTTGCTGTTGATTATTTTGTCAACTGCTGGTGACCCATGGTACTGGTGATCCCAGACTTGAGTTGTTCACTATTCACCCTTGCAGTTTTCATCTTGTCCACATACTGCTACTAGTACTGCTATTGTTATTATTTTCCTTTAAATTGACTCATTTATTTAATCTTCTCCTAAGTAACATTATCCTTGAGATATGGGTTTAAAGTGCTAGTTACCTTTTCCTGCAATGCATGTGGAAATAAATACGTAACTATTACAGGAACAATCTGATGGGGTGTGTCCTCTACTTCGGGAAGCACCGTGTCCTGGCATAGTTGCTCTGCACCCTCTTCCCTGCCTGGGACGCGGGGTCTGTACTGGTAGGTGTGGCGGCAGGGGCGGGAGGTGAGACGTCTCCGAACCCAAGCTGTGGGTGTGCTCAAGAGGGCAAAGGAAGGTTCTGGAGAGCAGAGATGCTGTGAGGAGCTGGGGTCTGTGAGCGGGGAGAGGCCTGCAGGGTCCAGGTCCCTGGGACTTGGAGGGGCAGGGTGATGGGCCAGAGACTGGAGCACCCGCAGGGCCTGAGCAGACACCGGACAGGCCCTGGGGCCGAGGATGACTTCTCTGTTCCTGGACTTGCCCGGCTCCTGTGCGGATGGCCACCCGGCCTGACTCGGGGTGGACGCTGACCCAGGCTGGGGAAGCGCCTCGGGGTGGGGGGAGGCCCAGGGAAGGAGTGTCAAGTTACTTCAGAGAGAGTGAAGCGCTGCGGGCTCTGGGTGTTTCTGTTCGTTGTTTTGTGATGTTTCCTTTTTTACGTTTGTTTTCTGAGAATTCATTATATGTAAAATGTAACACAAATCTTACTTGTATGATTCTTGGAGTTTTGACAAACTCATACCCGTGTACCCCGAATGCCGACCAGGACGGAGAACATTGCGGTCGACGCAGAGCGGCTGTGTTGCTGGTTGGAATCCCCGGGGAAGGCTGCCTGGGATGCTGATCTGCTTGTGGGGTCACCCGGCTGTGGGCTTGTGCTGGGAGCTTTTCGAGGGGATTCTCATGGGTAGACGAGTTTGGGAATTACTGCTCTAAAAAGTTTCCGTTTCCCCTCCTCTCTCCCTGGAGATAATCACGGGTGTGATTTTTTTCCCACGTAGATTAGCCTCCCTGTGCTAGGACTTGATGTAAGTGGAATTGTCCCTCTTCCCCGGGGCAGAACAATATTGAAATTGGGCCAGTTAATCACCCTACAGTGGCCTCTAAACGTTGAAGTGAAAGGAAGACTTGCACATCTCTCACTTTAAATCAAAAGCTAGACATGATGAAGCTTAGCGAGGCAGGCCTGTCGAAAGCCCAGCTGGGCCGAAAGCTGGGCTTCTTGTGCGAGCAGTCAGCCACGCCGTGAAGGCAAAGGACAAGTTCTGGAGGAAATTACCGGTGCTCCTCCAGTGAACACACGAATGGTAAGAAAGCAAAACAGGCTTATTGCTGATGTGCAGAAAGTTTCAGTGGTCTGGATAGAAGATCAAACCAGCCACAACATTCCCTTCAGCCAGAGCCTCATCCAAAGCAAGGCCCCAGCTCTCTGCAATTCTGTAAAGGCTGAGAGAGGGGCGGAGGCTGCAGAGGAAACGTGTGAAGGTAGTAGACTTGGCTCGTGAGGACTAAGGAGGGAAGCCGTCTCCATAGCATCAAAGTGGAAGGGGAAGCAGCCAGTGCTGATGTAGAAGCTGCAGCAAGTTACCCGGAAGGTCTAGCTGAGATAATTGGTGATTTTCAATGTGGATGAAACAGCCTTCATGGGCAGAAGAGGCCACCTAGGACTCTCATAGCGAGAGAGGAGAAGTCAGTGCCCGGCTTCAGCGCCTCAGAGGACAGGCTGACTCTCTTGTTAGGGGCTAATGCAGCTGGTGACTTCAAGTTGACCCTAGTACTGAGTTATCATTCCAAAAATCCTAGGACCCCTAAGAATTACGCTAGATCGACTCTGCTTATGCTCTGTTAACGGAACAACAGAGCTTGGGTGACAGCACGTCTGTTTACATGGTTTACTGAATATTTTAAGCCCACTGTGGAGACCTACCGTTCAGAAAAAAAGATCCCTTTCAAAATGTTACTGCTCACTGACAACAGACTTGGTCACCCCAGAGCTCTGATGGAGATGGACAATGGGATTAATGTTGTTTTCATGCCTGACAACACAACATCCTTTCTGCAGCCCATAGATCAAGAAGTAATTTGGATTTTCAAGTCTTATTATTTAAGAAATACACTTTGTTAGGTTATAGCTGCCATAGACAGTGCTTCCTCTGATGGATTTAGGCAAAGTAAATTGAAAACCTTCTGGAAAGGATTCACCATTCTAGATGCCATTAAGAACATTTGCGGGACTTCCCTGGCGGTCCGGTGGTTAGGACTGCGTGCTTCCTGTGCAGGGGGTGCGGGTTCGATCCCTGGTCGGGGAACTAAGATCCCACGTGCCTCACGCGCATGGCGTGGCCAATAAAAATTAAGAGAAAAAAAAGAACACTTGTGATTCATGGGAAGAGGTCAGAATATCCAAATGAAGAGGAGTTTGGAAGAAGCTGATTCCAGCCCTCCTGGATGACTTGAGGGGTTCGAGACTTCATGGAGGAAGGACTGCAGACGTGGTGGGAACGGCAGGGGAACCAGAACTAGAAGTGGAGCCTGAAGATGGGACTGAATTGCTGCCATCTTGCGATGAAACTTGGGAACGGATGAGGGGCCGCTTCTTATGGATGAGCAAAGAGAGTGGTTTCTTAACACGGAATCTACTCCTGGTGAAGAGGCTGTGAAGATAGTTGAAACGACAGCAAAGGCCTTAGGATGTGACACAAACTTCGTTGATAAAGGAGCTGCGGGGTTGAGAGGATTGACTCCAGTTTTGAAGGAAGTTCTGTGGGTAAAATACTGCCAAGCAGCACTGCTGCTCCAGGGAAATCATTCATGAAAAGAAGAGGCCATCAGTGCAGCGAACTTCATGCTGCCTTTGTTCTCAGAAATGGCCGCAGCCATCCCAGCCTCAGCAGCCTCCATCCTGATCAGTCAGCGGCCGGCAGCACCGGAGGCGAGACCCTGCGCCAGCAGAAGGGCTACAACTGGCTGACGCGCAGGTGATGGTCAGGGTTTTTTAGCATATTTTTAAATTAAGGTCGTACATTGTCTTTTTAGACATAACGCGACTGCACACGTAATAGACTACCGTATAGTGTAAACATAACCTTTTACACACTGGGAAACCAAAGAATTCATGTGATTCACTTTATTGTGATATTTGCTTTATTGAAGTGTTCTGGAACCAAACCTGCAATATCTCTGAGGTATGCCTGTAATAACGTTGACTACTCTTTAATACGTTTATTGCTCTCTGTATATCTTTTTCTATGTAGCATCTTTCAAATCTTTTGCCCATTTAAAAAAATATATATGTTTATTTGGCCACACCGGGTCTTAGTTGCGGCACGCGGGATCTTCGTTGCCGCATGCAGGATCTTTAGTTGCGGCATGTGGGACTAGTTCCCCAATCAGGGATTGAACCCAGGGCCCCTGCCTTGGGAACATGGAGTCTTAGCCACGGGGCCACCAGGGAAGTCCCTCTTTTGCCCATTTTTAATTGGATTTAGAGTTCTTAAAAAATTATAGAAGTTCTCTATGAATCTGTTTACCAGTTTTTTGTCACATATATGTTTTGTAAATATTCTGTCACAATCTGTGGCTTTGCCTGTTTGTTTTCTTGATGTCTTTTGATAAGCAGACGTTTTAGTTTTTTGTTTTGTTTTGTTTTGTATTTTGGCTGTGCTGTGCAGCAAGCAGGATCTTAGTTCCCCGCCCAGGGATCAAACCTGTGCCCCGCCCCCCCCCCCCCCCCCCCAGTGGAAGCTCAGAGTGTTAACCACTGGAGTGCCAGGGAAGTCCAGCGGACGTTTTAAATTTTGATGAAGCCTCATTGTTCATTTTTTTCTCTAACGGTTTTCGCTTTCTGTGCCCTGCTTAAGAGATCTTCGCCTGTTCCGAGTCACGAAGGCATCCTGCTCTGCTTCCTTCTGAAAGCTTTATGGCTTTAGCTCTTATATTGAGGCCTTCGATCCACCTGAGTTAGTAGTATTTGTATCTACCATGAGCTGGCGTCCACCTGACCTTTGTTGACCTTGTTCACAGGACTCTTCAGCGGTTCCAGTTCAGCGTTTGTCCCTGTCCATTTGCTGACCTGGTCACTGGTCCGTGCACTTGTCTGCACCCAGCATGTGGGCCCTCCCTCCTATGGGCCAGGAGAGACCCCCTGCCCCGTGGGAGCTCTCGGCCGCGGGGACAGACGCAAAGCCCCCTCCTCAGGGCTGCGGGCCCAGAGAGGGGAGAGCAGAGGCGGGACCCCTGCCGACGGGTTGCGGGTGGGGTGCGTTCCTGCCATTGCAGTGAAATCTCCCTGACGAAAGGGTCGCCAGACCCCAGCACAGGGCGTGCTGGTGTCAGGCAGTCTTTGTCTGTAAGAACCTTCGCCTGTAAACATTTTATTAGACCATTAAGTGGCCTTCAGCCTCTCCCACGTTCACTAATGCCAGAGAAGGCGGAGCATATGTTGCCATTTTTATGAAACTCTTGCTTTTCCAGAGGCTTATTCTGGGACCTAATTTACTCTGAGTCTCATCCCACAGATCTGGTTTAATTTGTGCGACTGGGATGACCGTCTGTAGACAGGGCCTTCCTAGAGTTGAGAGATGAGCTGCATGACAGTCACACGCCTCTTAAAAACCGTTCTGCTTGTGAATGTACCGACCTTGGGACACTCTGGGTGCGGGGTGCCAAGGGCGCCAACCCACTTGGACCATACCTTTGTCCTCGTTTTCAAGTTAACATAGTGATTCCACGTGTCTTACGGTGCCAAGCATGTTGGTGTTCAGAACCCTGCTGGAGACGTAGGGGCACATGCAGAGCACAGGGCACTCTGGTGCTTGGCGTCACGTCCCGTGTTCCTCTCAGGATGTGGAGCTGGGCCGTGGGATGCATTCTGGAGCAGCTCTCTGGAAGGGGCTGCCTGGAGAGCCGAGGCAGAGTCTTCTTTTCCGTCTGGTCCCCAGGTGGTATCTGTAAACCTGTGTTAGCGGTCCCCCCGGGCTCCAGGGAGGCGGACGTTTCCCATGCAGTCGGCTTGCTTGGACTCATTTGACCAGCCGCCAACCTTGAAAAATTATCCTTGCCTTTGTCAGGCATCAGAGGAAGGGGTGATCTCTGGGTGACAGGCCAGGAGCCGAGGCACCAGGAGCAGAGCGGGGACTGGGCGCGCAGCATTGCCTGCCACACCTCGGTGCCTGGTCAGCGGACAGAGGGGAGTCAGCTCTAGAGAAGCCTTTTCCTGCCTCCCCGGAAGCCCACCCGCAGGAGGCAGCTGGGGTTGGAGGGAGGGTGGAGGGCGGGCAGCCAGGAGCCTGCACCAGCAGCCTGGGCTCTTCCCACATTGCAGAGGGCCCTCCTCTGCGAAAGAAAATGTTCAGAGAAAATGGCATCTTTGAACATAGCGTGAGAGTAGAGTACATTTATTTCTATACTTCAGAGTTTCTTGCTTCGTTTTAAAAGCTCCAACTTGTTCAACCTGAGTAAGAGCCTTAGAAAACAGTACCTACAGGAGGGTGGCCCGCTGTGGGGCGGGACTTGCCTTCAGGTCCTTTTGGAGTCCTTGCTGACTCTTCTTTTCTGGAGCATCTTTAATATTATATTATGGTGTCATAAGAAAAAGTGTTGAACTAAGGAAAATCATTCAGTGACACGTCACTAATACAATGCAAGTCGGTTCGAAATATGGTATGAGACTTTTAAAGTTTCACTTTCCTCAGTTACGTAAAATAAGACTAAAATTGAACTGAACTGAACTAAAACTGAACTAAAAGTTTTGTCTCAGTCAGCGAGGCACAGTTCCTTCAGTGACTATTTGCAGAAGATAGTTACTCAATGGAAAGTGACCTAGTACAGACCCAGAGGCCATCAGTTGACACCAGAGTATTAACTAAGTGATGCAGGATTGTAGAATTCCTGAGGTCTCTTTGTTTCCAGGAGGGAAACTGGAAATTGCCGTGCTCTGTGTCACCTGAGAGCTGTAATTAAGGTGCTTTTGAAGAAGGAGTGTGGGTAAGAGGGAGCACTTCCGCAGTCTTGGGGGTGGGCTGCGACAGCACAGTCACACAGCTGAGGAAACCCTGGTTGAAGGGGGAGTGGGGGAGTCCCGGCGGCTGGTGGAGGACTGAATCTGAAGGTGCAGCCCTGGGTCGCTGAGGTCACGGCGATGGGGAGACTCTGCACCAGCCTGCAACTCTGACGTGTGGCCTCTGCGCCGTCTCAGCTCCCTGCCCTGTGGATGGTGCCTGGACCTCACGCTTGGACTCTTAGCTGTGTTCTGGCGTTCTGCATCCTTAGTGGGCTCATGGTCTTATGTCCAGTTTCCAGGTGACTGCAAGCCCTTGATGTGAGGGGTGAGGCCCACGGCCTTCGTGTCTCTGCCTGCATTTAGGACAGGACTGTGCACACCGAGGCAGCGGGGCCTTCCTGGGGGGGAGGAGTGTAGGTTTTGGATTCAGAGGATGTGAATCTGGATCCCGGCTGCACAGCCTAATATCTGTGTGACTTTGGGTGAAACGATGATGATTGCGACAGCGACGGCGGAAGTGAATAATTCCTCGGCCTTGTCTGTGAAGTAAGGGTAGCCATGATGTGCACTGCACAGCGTCGGTGGTTCAAGTGAGATCACGTGTGTAAGCACTCAGTTTAGTTGCTTGGAAAATGCCATGAAGGCACTAAAATCAGGACACTTGAGTTGAGAAGAATTGTTAAAGCATGTTAGTACGTAATCTTCATTAGTAAAGGACAGAAATTCATCCCAAACTGCTTCTTACAACCAGCATGGTTTGTGGGCTGCGTTTAGGCCCCCCTGGATCCAGGGCCCCCCATCTCTCGGGCCAGGTCCCTCGTGCCCGCTTGTTTCTCAGGCCGGCTGCCTCCTGCAAGGCTGCGGACCTGCCCGTGGCTCTGGGCTCAGCTTTCCCGCTGCCGAGTCAGTGCCCCGGCAGAAGACGCAGCAGAGACTGAGCGGCTGGATCTGGGCCCAGCCTGTGCCTGGCGCTTGGCCTGGGGTTCCTGCCAAGTAAACAGAGAGACGGAGCCGGGGGACGAGGACCTCGGAGGAGAGCGGCTCTGTGAGCAGTTGGTGGACGGGGCACAGGGTCCCCGTATCGGCAGCAGGCGCAGTTCCCTCGTGGGTTCCGAATCCCTCAAAGTGGGAGCTGTTCTCGTGTGTCCCCCAGCCCAGCACAGCTACCAGCTTCCGTTACAAACCAAGCATTCGGCTATTCTTCTTGCTCTGGGAATGGTTGATAAAAAGTTTCTGTTTAGTTGAAGCATTGCAAAAGTTATGCAGGAAAAATAAACCAATCTGAGGACCTGGCCAGTTGTGGCCTGGAGGGACATCAAAGGTTGGCCAGTCACCAGGCCCCACTTGCACTGGGGCGCGTTGTGTCCACCCTCAGGTCTGCAGACCTGGGGCTGGAAACCAGCTCCACACGGCTGTGCTCGGGCTGGACGTGCTGAGCCCACGCTGGAGCAGCTGGTGGTCTGTACCGGCCTTCTTCCTGCCCCAGCCCGGGGCCCTGCCTGCCCGCCCCCGCTTCCACCCCTCGACCAGCCCCCTCAGGCCTGCACCGGCCTCTGGCAGCTGCCTCTACACGGGCTGTATCTCATACCCTCTCACTCCTCAGCACTCAACTCACTCGCCCCGTCTCCCAGTGAATCACTCACAAGACCCCCAGGAGCCCTATTCGCCCAGCTGGCAGAAGCCACAGGTTACTGGCCGGTTTCTCGCCGGGCCACTCTCAGAACGGGGCCCCGTGTGGTCCTGGTTTAGGGCAATGGGGACCATAGGAATGGGGACTGAGGTTGGAATCCTTTGACAGGAGAGGCGGGTGGGGGCAGCCTTTGTCCGGCTGGCTTTGGCAGTGGTCCTGAAAACTGTTTTCAGATCCCTGACGTAGCAGAGGGAGACCTCTGGTCCTGGGATGGACTCTTATCACATAAGAATAGCCCAAGCGTTTTCCCCCTAACATTTTAGTAGGTAATGATTTTTGTTATAATGTATTTATAGTTATTGCGAAGTGAATTTTCTTGTCCCGGTTTTGGAAAACAGCACGGGAAGAAGAAAACAAAAATCACCCATGACCCCACATCCGTGGGTGGCGATGATGTTAGGGCAAGGGCGGTGAGAACCAGGAGAACCAGTCGGATCTTAATCATGCCCCGTTTGTTGGGCACCTTCTACGTGCCGGGCTCTGTGCTGACGCTCGGAAAGCTCCACAGCCCTCGGGTGTCACAGGTGAGGAACTGGGGCTCGGGATGGGCTGAAGAGCTTGGCCGCAGCCACGCGGCAGGCCGGTGAGGAGAGAGCTGGTGTGGGAACCCAGATCCCAGTAAGGGAGCCAAGACCACAGCGCACGCACGTTTCTTGTAACCCAAGTCCCTGTTTAAGGGGCTCTTTGCAAAGAGCATCTAAAGCACCGAAAGATGCTGTGCAAGGGGTTTTACTGTGCGTGACTCAAGGCAGCGAAACGCAAGCGGGGAATGAGAACAGGACCAACCGTAGCCGGCCTCCCGAGTGGACCTCTCTGCCGTCTCTGGCCCCAACCCAGACGTGACTGTAAGAACCGCTCCGGAAACAGCTGGTGACAGACTCTGTGCTTTCAGCCTTTCTGTTTTCGCTGTTGCCAGAAAAATAATCAGCTCTGTGTCTCAAGTGCTTGATAAAGTGGCCCAGACACCAGCTGTAGCTTAAAACAGTTCCTGGTTTAGTTGCTTTTAGCCAACAGATGGGTGGCCTCCTGGGCTGAGTGTGGCGCCCCTGTCCTCACCGCGCCTCGTTCTGTGCCTTCGGTCCTCCTTTGCCTGTGCTTCCGGAGGCTTGGGCTTGGCTTGAGAAGGGCGATTCTGGGCTGGGCGTTGGCTGCCCGGGGGCTGTGCGGGGCCCGGCCTGCGGGAGGTGGGGAGCAGAGGCGGGTGCAAGGGCAGAGCCTGCCTCTCTCCAGCCACAGCCGTCCTGGCTCTCTAGCTGATGATTTCTTCTGTAACTTCGTTACGTACTTTTAGTTTTTCTTGGTTTTGGACCTTCTCTGCGGCCTTCCTCCTAAGGAGGACGGGACTCCCTCCCCTTCCTGTCGCCGGCCTCAGCTGCAGTCACGGGGTTCCGGGAGCCTCCGCAGCCAGGGGGGCCCCGGGCCTCTGCCGAGAAGCTCACAGACGGTGGGAGCAGGCAGTGGGAGGAGGGAGGCCACTGACAGGGTAGAGGGTCTGTATTCGCACGCCCTCCCCCGGCCCGGCCTCCCGCAGCCGGCCTCCCTGGCCACTGCCTTGAATAATCACCGTCCCCGGGCACCGCTGTGGACTCCCCACCTGACACTCGGCCGCTGGCCCTCAGTTACCAGTGCGAGGAAGTCCAGGCCCTGCCTTGGCGGGTGGGGTCCGCAGCACAGGCGCACCCTCACCAGGGCCTCTGCCCACTGCTCCCGCTGCAGGAAACCCGTCCCCCTCTGTCTCCCAGGGAGTCTCCCACCTCCCCTCTCAGAGTGTTGCCTGCTGCACCCTCCACCCCGGGCCCCAGCCCCGTCGTACTTCCTGACTGTCGTCTCTGCGTGAGCGTGTCAGTGGTGCTGGAACGTTCACTCTGTGAGGGCAGGGCCTTGCTTGCCTTGTGGAACTGCGGTGTCCCCTCAGACTAGTGCTGGGCCCATGGTGGAGCTGGAGCCAAGTGCACTGCCTGGTGAGTCCTGAGCGGGTGCTCGTCCGGTACATCCCTGCTGGCTGGGCCTTCGGCCGCAGCTGCCGCCGTCACCCTGGCGCGTGTCCCGGGAACGCAGCTTTGCTGCCCGTAGCACTCGGGAGCACAGAGACGACCCCTGGCACGGACAGTAGCCGCGCCTTCCACGGCACCTACTGTGTGCCAGGCGCGGTGTTGTAGTAACTTGTTTCCCTCCACCCACCCCGTGTTGTGGATGAGGAAGCCGAGGACAAAGGGTGACGTCACTGCGGCAGTGGGCCTGGAAGCGGCAGGGCTGACTCTGGCTCCGTGGCCTGGGCTGTCATCCGGAGGTGCCCGAGCTCCTTTCAGGGAGCAGCCTCGGAGGTGAATGATCAGACACGTCCCCTCTCTAGAGGTGGTCCAGGCGCAGTGGTCGTTGCTCCCACTCGCGGAGCTCGCTGTGTGGTTCCTGGAGCTGTTGCAGGGGGCTGGGGCCGTTCGGGAAGGGGGTGCACACAGTCAGCCGTCAGGCAGGGACGCCAGTGGCCAGGTCTCCCAGAGTCGCCGTGGGGATGTGCAGCTGGGGCTGTTGCTAGCCGCAGTCTAAGGATCCTTCCAGGTGCTAGAAGTTCCCCGGCCACTCCCAGTCCCCCCTGGTCCCTTGCTTCACAGTCGCTGTCCTGAGGCTCTGCCTGGAGCTGGTACAGAGCTCTCCTAGCCTGTTCTTCAGTGTGAGCTGTGTCACCAGGTGCAGCAAAGATCAGCTCCCCAGGGACGGGCCCCAGCAGACTGGGCTTTAGGCCAGTTCTCACCGTGCCCCTGTGAGTGGAGGGCTGGGGGTGAGAGGCCCCAGATTGCAGAGCTGGCAGAACCAGGGTTCAAATCCAGGTCTTTGTGACTCAGAGTCTACAACGCAACTCTGGTTATAGCAGTTCTCTGTTCACTAAAATGATGTCTAGTTACCTCCAGTACATTTAGTTTCCATCATTGTTGTCAGGTGGTGAGAGGGGCGTGAGGTCGAGTGTCCCTCGCTGTGTGCCCCCTTGACCCTTTATAATTGCCCCGTCGCTTCAGACGTGTGGGTGACACAGTGGGCTGCGTGGCCCCTGGGAGCCTTGGGTCGCACAGACGTTGACAGGTTGGGTGAAGTGAGGAAGCACGAGGAGGTTGAGGTGCAGAAGCCAGGAAGGAGCATCTTCAAGGGCTGGACGTGGAAAGGCGTCAGAGGCACAGCAGCAAGCAGGCCTGGACGCCAGCTGGTTCTCAGGGGTGTCCACACTGGAGATGTAGAGGATCCCTCATAAACGGAGACAAGGAACTAGGAAAGGTCTCCTCCAGAAGGTCGAGGTTAAATGGCTGCCCCAGGAGAAGACAGGACGTCCTCCCTGAGACCAAGTGCACTCGCGTCCGCGTCATCTGTGCTACGGAAGCGCTGGTGTCGCACGTGGCCCTGGCCCCACAGTCCGGCCAGCCCCCGGGCACACTCCAGTCACACACTGGGACCTCCCACGGAAAACAGCCCTGGCTGAGGACCAGTCACAGGGCATATGAGGAAAGTTACCACCGTGCAGAAGAAATCATAGGCACAAGTGCGGACATCCCCGTCCTAGGAACCAGAAACCATGAAACAAATCTGCAAGGGGCTTTAAAATAAGAATGTTTGAAATGTAAATGAAGAAATGGGACACATAGTGAGCTTAGGACATGATGAAAAAGAACCAAAAAGCAATTCTAAATAGTGAAAATACAGTCGCTGCCATGTGCTTTCAGATTAAGTAGCTTATTACTGCTTCATGGGAGTTAGTGTACGTAATGTTATTCTTCATGTGCTATTTTTTAAAAGCCCTTTTTCCCCTGAATGTATAATAATTTATGCCTATTGAGAATGTGGAAAATAGAGGAAAGTATGAGGGAGAAATAAGAATCTATTTACTCAGGATAACTCCTCTTGGTATTCTGACATAACCCCTTTCCTAGGAGGGATCCCACTGCACGTAACGTTTTAGGCGCTGAGCCATGAGCCTGCCCTGTGTCATTAAGCGCTCTTTGACAGCGTGTTTACTGGCCCCGCGGCGCCCCCGGCTTGTCCCACCGCAGTGCCCATCCCTCCCCCCTCGAGGGACCGACGTGCCGTGGACGGTGTCTTCCGCTCTAGCAGCACTCCGGGGGCTTCTGCTGCCTTTCAGACTGTCGCTCAGAGCAGCTGTCACAACGCAGCGCATTCATCAGCAGCGAGTGGGGGACGGATGGAGGGCAGTGGTGTGTGAGCGTGTTTTAGCCTTACTGCTGTATTAATATAATAAGGAATCTGGCTTTTGTCCTGGGATCTTGGGACAGAGCTTCTGAAACCTTGGAATTTCCCTAGTGACCGGAGTGTCCTTACTGTTCCTGGTGGTCCCCTGGACCACACCTGAGTTTATGCTAGAGGAAGACTAGAGACCAGCCATGTGACTAGTGGGCTGGGGCTTTGGGCCAGAGACACCAGCCTGACCTCTTGACCTCTGAGGAGGGCAGAGCGGATCAGTCGAGTTCCGTCTCCCGACCAGTGATTCAGTCATTCGTGCCTAAGTAATGAAACCACCATAAAAACTCTGGACCCAGGGGCTCAGTGGGACTTCGTGGTTGGCGAAGAGATGGATGTGCCAGGAGGGTGATGAGCCCCGATTCCGTAGTAGAGGCCTGTGTTTGTGCCCGCCCAGGTCGTGCCCTGTGTGTCTCTTCCTTTGGCTGGTCCTGATTTGTATCCTTTATAATAGAGCTGGAATCGTAAGTTCAGTGCTTTCCTGAGTTCTGTAGGTGTGGTTTCTTCTTTGGTTTGGCGTCTCTTCTCAAGGGCCTCCTCCTGGGGCGGGGGCAGGAGCGGGGGCAAGGCCCCGGAAGCTGAGGTCACGTGGCTACGAGAGCGCTCTGGTGGGTGGTGGAGGAGCTGGGCCCTGCCGCCTGCTCACTGTGTGTTTGGGCCTGTGGACGGACGTCCCTGACTGAGCTGCTGCCTTTGGAAGATGGAGTCACGGCTGGGCTGTCGTGGGGATGGTGGAGCGGAGCTGTGAGCGTCTGCATGCGGTGCTGGGCACACAGTGCTCGTCATAAGTGGGAGCTTAAGGCCATTGCTGTCTGCCTGGGGGGAGAACGGGGCACGTGGAGTCAGTGCCTGCCCTGCCCTGCTGAAGACCCCATGCCCCCTCCCCTACCCCTGCCGCCATGGAAGCTGGTTGGCGGCCGGCAGACAGCCTGATGGGGCTTTGAAAGGACGAGTGCCAAGCACTTGTCACTCCTTCCCCTGTTCTGTATGTAGGGTGCTGGGTGCAGGGGCCAGGCCTCGTTTTCTTCTCAGTATCCCCATCACTCCCAGCTTCAATCTGAGAGGCCCGCTGTGTGGACGCAAGAGGCCGGCAGAGCTGGTTCTGACTCGTGGGTGTGGAGGAGGTGGGACCCCACTCAGGGTCGGGCCGGGGGCCCAGGGGCCGTGGAGATGCCGTGCCCCAGCGAGCCTGCCGTGAGCACAGAGGAGAGGTTCGAGGTCCTTTCAGGGTAACCATTCACTCCACCTTGAAGGAGACGGGGCCCAGGGAACCTGACGAAGCTAGACCATCGTCAGGGAGCCGCCCGAAGGAGGACTCTGGAACCCACTGGGCTAGAGAGGGCCTAACAGACTGTGTCGCCCACGAGGACCCAGCGTCTCCCGTGCCTTGGGTGGCCGCGTGTGCCGCACTCTTGGGAAGATTGGGAACAGCCGTCCCGAGTTGTGGCCATTGAGTCATATCTGGTCCCTGAGCCAGCGGTTGGCACCTCTGGTCATTCCGAGGAGATCTGGCCCCGTCCCCGAGGGTCCAGGGGAACCGAGTGGTCGGCATCCTCTGAGGTGCTGGTGGCTGGGCCTCCGTGGCCTCCTGCTGTGTGCTCGGCCCTGAAAGGCCCTTCCCTCTGCTTTCCGGCCCCCTCCCTCCCTCCGGTTGCTAAATTCCCCTCTTCTGTGCTTGCTCAGCAGGAACTTCACGTCTTACTTTGATGCACTTCACTGCGGTGACCTTGTGGGTTTGTGTGCGTCTCCCCCACCAGACCGTGAGCTCCTTGAGGGCAGGGACTCAGCCACGCTAGTCCCTGAAGGCGGCACTCGGCCCCGGGCGCAGCAGCAGAGGCCGCGGGGGATGGAACCAGACTGTTATTTCGGGCTCCGGGCGGCTGCAGGTTCTGCAGGAGGCATCGTGGCAGTGTAACGCGGGGGGAGAGGTCCCAGCTGATGCCCCCCACCCCCCAGCCAGTGCTCAGGGCGCTCGCACGGTGGCCCTGCCCTGAACGTGCCCTGCCGCTCCCTCTGAAACGCGGCCGCCTGCTCAGTGCCCTCTGTCTCCGTCCAGAAAAACGTCTAATTGTGTCTTGAACTCATTTTCGTTGCTTGCTTCAGTGGCCTCACTTGGCAGCTGAGGCCATATGCTAATTCCACCCTTTTCATAAAGGAATTCTGCTGATTTTACTTACTTTTATGGTAGATTTCCCCCCTCTTTTCTTCTTTTTTTTCCCCTGTTTCTCCAGTAAACAGTTTCCTGAGGCCACGCTCTCAGGCTCTGCGACCCTGAGCTCTCATACCGTCTCAGTCGGAGGAGCCCGGCGGGCTTTCCAGCCCCTTTGGCCTGGGCCAGGCAGGGACGCCTGCCGTGGTTTCTCTGCCTCAGACGAGGGGCTCGCCGTGGCCTGGGGCCCTGTCTCTAGAAGAGCCTGTCTGTGTCCAAGGCCACGGCAGCCATCGTCCCTCAGAACAAGCAGAGTGTGGTTTTCCTGTCTTGGTGCCTCGTGAGTGGTGGACCCACCTCTACGGTGGTGGTGGTTGGGAGCGGGGTTCAGAGGGGTCAGGATCTGCGTCCCCACCCTGAGTCTCAGCTTCTTCGTCTCTCAGGGGGACTTGTGAGGGCCCCTCCTCCCCATCGCTGGGGGTCTTCTCCCAGGGGAATGCAGCCCTTGGAGGCCCCTGGACACTGTGTCTGCAGGTCCCAGCCCCCTGGTATTCACAGCGTGCGGTCCTGTCCGTGCTCCCTTCTTCCTTCTGTCTCTGCTTCTGGACAAGCACACGTGCCTCTTTGCAGTGTAGGAGGACGTCACCACTACAGAACAGAGAGGAATCCGTGCATGGCTGGTGGAGGGCCCTGCTCAGTGCTTTAACTGCGTCCCAGCTCTGTTCATTCCCTGTAGGGGCACTCGCTGACCACCGGCTCTGTGCTGCTGCCCGTTGGGGCCTCTGTCCCTGGGGGTAGGCTGCAGGGGCACGGACGAGCCACAGAACAGGGCTGTCCTGGGCAGCGTGGGGACCATGGCACCCCAAGGGAGGGCCGCCTCATCCAGACCACGGAGAGTCGGGAAGATCCCTGGGAGGTGACATCTGAGCTGCAGTTCAAAGTCGGAGGTGCCAGGAGAAGGGACGAGATGGCAGGAGCGCTTCGGTGCGTGGGCTTGTGCCCAGGTCCCGGGGGAGACAGCAGGGCTGACCGGGAGCTGCGGGGCACATGGCGGGGGGCTGCCCTTCTCTCTGCTCCTCGGGGGAGCTCTGAGCTCTTCCCCACGCGGGGTAACGTGGTGCTTGTGGATCCAGGTCTCTGGGCTGAGCGCCTGCCACCGACTGGCTCTTTACCTTGGGTGTGATGTAGCTTCTCTGGGCCTCCACGTGTCCATCTGCAGAACGTGGTGTTGATAGTGGTACCTGCTGCCGCTAGACGTTAGCTGTGAAGACAACGCGCGGCGCTCGTGGAAAGGGCTCGTCCCAGGGCCGAGATGAGGAGAGCGTCTGTCCTAGAGGACATTCCGGCCTGGTGCCACTGAGGCTTTCCTGCTTCACCCTTCCAGGAAAATCACCGTCTTAGGTCATCTCAGACTTTCTACCTAGTGGGAGCGTTTTGAGACTCGGTGTGAGAACCGGTGCTTGAAGCTGTAGTGAGAAGACCACCAGAGAGCAGCCGTGTGTCAGCCCCTCCCATCCTGGTAGACAGGCTGTGACAGCTACAGCCTCGGTTCAGAGCATCGGGGCCTGGGGATCCCTACACGAGGCGCCGGGGAGGGGCGGCTTGCCCCTTGTGGCCTACAGGGACCGGGTCCAAGCTGAGGTTCGTCTGACCACAGACCCGTGGCTTCGTGTCCCCGGCTGTAGCCCAGTGGGACCTGGTGACAGCAGAGAGCCTGCCACCCTTTCCCTCCAGGATGAACTTTCCTGTCCTCACTGAGGCCCAGTGTGGGTCATGGGGGCAGGAGGGGCCGGAGCTCAACAGATGGGTCCCTAAGTGCTTTCCTGATTCACAAGGCCAAAGAGGTGGTTGTTTGTTCTGGTTCCTCCAACCTCTCTTTCTCGAGAAAACTCCCTCCAGAGACCTCACACTGGGAGCTGCAGGCCGGTTTTGGCCAATGGACATGTTTTGTTTGGGCCATACAGTTTAAACATTTTGTTTTGAATTGGTTGTCAACATTTAAAAATTGGCAAATTTCATACAGTGGTCCAGATTTTTGGCTTCTCTTGAAAAACCAGAAGATCTGACAACTCCAGGCCCACATTCCTTTCTGGCTATGTGGGCTGGAGCTGAGGGGGGACTGTCCCCTCCAGCCAGGGCCCAGGAACGGCTGCGGCGTCTAGACTTGCGCCTCGTCTCGCGCCAGGCGTGCCGCTCAGTTGAGGACCCACCAGGTCCTGCGGGTGTTCACGTCTGCCCTCCTGGGCCGTGAGGTTTGCACGTGGGATCTGGGAGCCCCACGCTGCCCTGTAGGTGACAGGAGATCTTGTTTGCAGACGGGTGAGGGTGAGGCTCAGAGACCCGCTCTCCCCGGACAGGCAGGGCGGGGGGCTGAGGTGGGAGGCAGTGTGTCCCCCCCACATCCCGTCCCTGTTCTCACGTGGCCTGTGTCTGCAGGCGTTTCCCCTCACACCTCTGCACGGGGAGCGAAGGCATGTGGGCCCTGAACCCAGGGCACGGTTCCTCCTTGGGATCACGGGCTGCTGCCTTCAGGAGAATCCTCTGTGGTGCCACTTCAGGGAGGAGGCCTGGTGGAAGGACAAGGGGCCTCAGGTCAGGCGGAGCCTGGCTCTGCTCCCGGCTCCACTACCTTGGTCCAGCTGCTGCGGCAGTTGTGCCTCCTGGATGCCTCCCCTTCCCCGTCCCCTCTCCCTCTCCGCTCCCCTCTCCCTCCCCTCTCACTTAGTGAGTGCCGACTGTGTACTGAGTACTGTTAGGTGCTGTTCTGAGCCCCAGGTGGCTCTTGCAGAGATGGGCTGTTGGCTGCACCTTGACCAGCCACGTTGAGACCCTTGATCATTGCAGCCGCTGTTCAGAGCGGTGAGGCTTTCGTGCTCATTCTCACAATGGAGCTCACACTGACAGGGCCCTGGGCTTGCAGCGTTTTAGTGAAAAACACTGACTTAACAGTAGCATTTTCACCCAGGCCCCTTGTGAAAGCATGGGGAGGACCTGGGTCGGACGGGACCTCCTGCCCTGTGGGTCCCAAGGCTGTGTGAGGCCCACCACACAGCCTTGGAAAAGGTTCGTAGTGGCTTTATCTCCATTCTGTAGATGAAGAAATGGCCCAGAGTGCTTAGCTGCTCCATGGAGCCGAGGCGCAGACTCGCCACCGTGGGGCCTGACCACGGCCTCTGTCCCCGAATCTGCCCGGACACCGCGTGTCCAGGGACCACGTGACAGAGATTCAGGCGTTCTCTGTCCCGGGAAGTCCTGTCGGTCCTGGTTGGTCGGCAAGTCCGAATGTTTACTCGGTCCTGCTGGGGAGACGCCCTGGTTCTGTTCTGAGGTCCTCGTGCCCGCAGATGACCACAGGGTAGGCCTCCGGGGTGAGGTTGTCAGGGCCCCAGACGTCCCTGGTGGTGAAGGGGCTGCGGGCGCACGTTCCCGCACCCTCCTCTCAGTGTTTGTCCAGAAGGAGCTCCTGCATCCATATTTGGTGATCTGTCTCTCTCCCCAGCCCCCTACAAGGTGTCTGCCAAAACCCTGTATAATTCGTATCATCTCCCAAGCTGTTATAGTATATGAGGACAGAGAATAATTTAGTTATTTTTGAAAAAAGATTCTTAGCAAAGGTAAAAAAGGGGGGGGGAGTTTTCATACTCACTGCATGAAATAGACAATATTTCCTGAGACAGGAGATACGAGCCTCAAAGAATTTAAAATAAAACATTCATTTTATTATTTTTTTAAAGAAGGAAAACGAAAAAAAAAAAAAGTAGAATAGTCAGTCTTTTTATCCTAAGTACAGATGAAATTGATTAAACCTTAAAGACTGGCCTCCGCACACCCGGTTTATTAATTGAAGAATTTCCTCTTACCCAGAATGGGAAGTTCACATTAAACCGAGCTGGCCCCTGAGTGGCAGTGACACTTGAGAGCTGAACGTTTTCCACAATCCTATTTTCTCTTCGGAGCTAGAGGAAATCCTAAAATGGTTAAAGGGGGGAGGGGGATGGGGGAGAGAGCAGAAACCGTACATTTTAAGGAAGGCTTCTTTCATTTCCCTGTAAAGCATGAAATCAAATTATAGCTCATGGGCCACAATTATTTTATTTCTACATTTCAAATTCCATTTTCTGCTCCTTTTCGCTGCTCTTGAACAGGAGTTGTACTGTTGTGCAAAGTCAGCTAAAAAGATTACCCCAGATAGACTACGACACAGTAGCTTAAGGAAGCAGGGGCAGGACTCCCTGGCTCGTGAGAGCCCGTGGCCCTGGAGCCCACACGTACACCTCCATCTCCTCCGTCCGGGAAGGAGTGGCGGCTGACCCGCGTCGGCCCCTCTGCCCTGAGGAAGCGTGGACACCTCTGCTCTTCCTGTGCGCCCCTCCGAGGAGGCCGCTGTGAGCCGTGTATGTACTCTGTCCGGTGCTTCCAGGGCGGCCAGGAGAGATGGTGTGAGGCCATGCCTGGCGCCCGGTAACACTCCGCCCTGGTGGGGTCAAAGGTCATGCCTTTCCCAGTTCTCATCCAGTCCCCCTATTTTGTCGAAGAGAGAGACTCGATCTAGGGCTAGTGTGCCTTTTACCGGCTCTGGCTGATCCCTTAATATCAGAGCAGGCCTGGGGCTCAGTTTCAACTCGAGTTAACATCGACAGCAGTGCGTTCCGTTGTTTTGCTTTGTTGTTTTATTTATCTTCTCTGTTAACTTCTACTTACAGCACACTTAATGCATTTACTGTCATGTAAAGTTCTTTTTAACGTAAATGCATTTGAGTTCAAAAAAAGGACTTGATTTAAACACACATAGCTCAGTAGTGGTAGTAGTAGTGTCCATGGGCGTGGCAGGTCCACGGGTGGGGAATCCGGGTAACTCGGACTCCCTCCCTGAAGTAGGACACGCCAGCTCTCCAGACCCCCAGCGGAGAGCTCCAGCTGTCCAGCCCCATCTTTACCTGCCCTGCCTCTCAGGAGGTTGTCGTAAAGATCCAGCCAAAGTCCTTCATGCTTCCATTCAAGACCACGTCGGCCACATGGCCCGTCCTTCCGAACGGGGCCCCAGCCGCTGCCCAGCCTCCACCCGCACAGTCATCACCCCGCTCCGCCAGACGCCAGCATCGGGGCTGGCCGTGGCGTCTCGCACCCCTCCCCGCCGTGCGCTGACTCCCGCTCCTCCGCTGAGACCCCCCCCCACACACACTGCGGCTCACAGACCAAGGCCTGGGTTTTCGGTCTGTGTTCGCAGCCTCCAGCACAAGACACAGCTCGGGCACAGCGTCATTGATCTCTGTTGGACCGAGTGAGCAGACTGTAGCTTCCCCACCTCCTCCACTTGGTGGACCAAGAGTCCAGTCCTGACGCTGAGATTCCAGTCCCTGCTGGTGTATAGAACTACCTGAGTGCCTTGTCTTGGCCCGCAAGCTGGAGGGGAAGGCTTGTGTTCTCTCCCCATCTGCCCACTCACTTGTGATGCCTGCTGGGATCCCAGGAATGGGAGATAAAACTGAACTAACAGGCCCAGAACGATGCATGCAGACGGGACCCAAACACTCAGGGGCCGTGGGGCTTCATCTGCAGCCTCAGTCTGGCGCCCACATGCTACCTCTGCCGCAGGAGCCCCGCTGCCGCGCAGCTGACATCAGGGACTTCTGAGGGGTCCAGAGGTCACGGCGACTCGACTGACCCACTGGGAACCGGGTCAGCACCAGGCACCACCCGCGACTGACCCCACTGGAGACCCGGGTCAGCTCCAGGCACCACCAGCGCCTGGCAGTAACCCTCGGTCAGTCTGTTTCTCCATCAGACTTTGATCAGGCGACAGGAAGTGACATAACTGGCCCGTCTTGTCTTTTTCAGAATCCCTAGTATTTCCCCAGAATGAATCAAACAGTGTCCTTCCCGATTCCCACGAACCCAGGGTAGGAAATCATTCTGAGACTAGAGGGGCAGAGTGAGCGAGTGGGTGGGAAACACAAGGCAACAACTTGTAGCTCACAAATGACCCTCTATATTTCTCAGTCTATCAGAGCTTTTCATCTAGTTGTACTGACTACAGAATCCTTTAAAGGTTTGCAGAATAATTATAACAGGGTTAGAGTTTCTCAGTACTTTAAAAAATTACAATTTCCAATTCTGTAGATTATATATCTTAATCATTTCAGAAATAAAAATAAAGGAAAACTTAGAAAGGTCAGCATTTAACAAGTTATCTGTGAGATGCAACTTTCCTTCTGGGACTAAAGGGGGAAAAATGCGTTCAGGGAAAAGAAGTTTTCTGCTGGAGAGACTGAATATAAAACTTTAAACATTTTAGCAAATCAGATATTTAACCCAAATTTGATTTTTAATCAGAAGCTATGGGCATCCTAAAAAAGGGGAAATAATATCAAATTTGACATAAAGAAAAAACGAAATTTAACTGGTGACATTAAGTATTCACTGAGCGGTGCAAATGCACCGTTATCGACAACGTAAACCGCAGTGGAACTTGATATCCTGCTATCATCACGGCCATTTCCCAGTACACCGACTCCCCGAGTGCGGCAGCCTCCTCAGTCTGTGCGTGGGGACTCGCGGGCGGAGTCGCCGGAGGGGACACATGCAGGGCTGTGGGAAGCGCCTCGGGCACAGGGGCCTCCAGGAAGTGCGCTGCTGGGATGGTTCTTCCTGGCGGAGGAGGGAGAGGAGTTACCGCCACATGGAACAAACACTGCCAGCCCCCAAATCCAGCAGACCCAGGAGGCCCCCACAGGGACCTTGGGAAGTGCCAGCCAGTGGCCTGGAGCACCGTGTCCCCCAGTACGCAGGCGATCCTGCAAAGGGGGCTCCCCCACAAGCATCCTGCTGAATTCCCCCAGACCAGCAGGGAGCCGCCTGAGCGGGACCACCTGGGCAGGACTGGACATCTCCCCTGGTCACCCAGGTGCCACGATGCACTAGCTGCGAAGCCTGGCTTCCTCTTCTCTGGGAGAATGAGGAGCTACACCAAACGGACCAGGAGGAGAGCAAGCTTCAGGCGCCCCGGATCCCGTAGGTGACGAGCTGACCCAGCATCCAGCAGGACCAGCGTGCCGCCCCACTGGCAGGGAACCCCAAAGTGGCTGCCTAACCCAAGTGACCGGCACACGGGTCGGGAGCCGAGCCCGGTCTCGGGACTGCACACGGCTGGCTGCAGACAGGTGGGCCCTGGAAGGGGCGCTGCGCAGCCTGCACGAACTGCCCACACTCACAACCAGGAAGGGTCGTGTAAAAATTCTTTACAGGTCGGCAGATGTGGCAACACCGGGCCTGCACCTGACGTGGCCGAGGAGCACTTTCGCCCGGGGCCCCGCAGCTCCCCGTTGCCCCTCCTCTGGCATTTGTACTGCCCGCCTGGCTCCTGACAGCAGGTCAGCTCGTGACTTCTGCCTGATGTGCGTCAGCTCTGACCCTCACCACAACCCCGCGAGGAGGAGACCCTCCCGTGCTAATAGAGAGAACTCTGAGGTCAGGTCACACGACAGTGAGCAGCAAAGGCAGGGCTAGAACTCGGAGCTGTCTGAATTCAAATGTCTGCTTTTTCTATTGCCAGCTGCCTCTTGGCCGGAATCCTGCATTCCTGAGTCTCTGGGGACCCTACGGCGTCCCGAAGAGCAGGTGGGAAAGGGCCCGAGGACGGGAAGAGGAAGGGGAGTGGACAAGGTGCAAAGGCAAACGGCCAGTGTCCTCAGGACAGCCCTGAGCCCGGGCACAGCCCCTCACCACCACCCGGAGAGCCCAGGACAACAGGGCAGGGTCGGCAGAGGAGGGACAGGAGAACAACAAAGAGAGCCGTGTCAGACACAAGGAAAAACTAAGCAGCCGAGGACAGGACAGGAGACAGAGACGTGCTGCAGCCCTGCCGAAAGGAAGAAAAGCCCAAACCCAAGAAGTGCCGGAGACTTGCAACAGAACACCCGCAGCGCTGAGTGGGGAGGGGGCTGGCCGAGAGCGCAGGGTGCGTGGTCCAGAGTCCTGGGTACCCACCCTGTCCAGGTCCGTAAACGGGGGAAAGCACGTAACTGTGACTCAGGGACGATGAGGGGTAGCCGTCCAGATAAAACTCAAGTTAGATCTCCATCTTGCACTTTACATCAAAATCCAGTCTAAATGGATTGAGGTTGGAAACATAGACATTTAAAACTGTAAAAGTACTGGAAGAAAGCACATGACTAAATATATATAATCTTAAAAGTAAAAAAATACCTAGGTAAGATACCAAACCCAGAAACAAGAGAGAAAGACAGAAAGACTGACCATTTCAACATAAAAGTCAGACATTTCTGCATGGCAAAAAGAAGTCATAAAAGCCAAAGATAAGTGGGGAGAGAAGCCTAACATGCGCCTTCCCCTCAGAGGATGTGCTCCTCAATGTTTAAAAAGTTCCTTTAGATTGGCAACAAAGAGCAACACGCCAATGGGAGTGGGAAGCAGTAGCAACAGTGCCCATGCAGCACCCCAGCACCTCCTCTTGGCTCCTCAGTGTTTAAAAAGTTTCTGTAAATTGGCAACAGGGACTTCCCCCTGTGGTCCAGCGGCTTAGACGCCGTACTCCCGATGCAGGGGGCCCCAGTTCGATCCCTGGTCAGGGAACTAGATCGCGCATGCATGCCGCAGCTAAAGACCTGGCGCAGCCAAATAAATAAATAGAATATGGAAAAAGTAGATTAAATGAATAAATAAATCAATTGGCAACAAAGAGCAACAATCCACTTGGAAGGAGACATGGTATTAAAGGTGCCCGTGCACGCACCCTCAGCACCTACTCTTGGCTTCGTTAAGTTGGCAACAACGAGCAACAATCCAGTCAGAAGGGAAAGCAGTATCAATGGCAACCCTCTGGCCTCCATCCCACCCTTGCAGGGCAGTCGGGGAGGCCAGGTCAGAAGCAAACAGTGCACGGTGCATGAGTTTCACGGACAGGTGGAGGGTGCTAAGTGTCCTGGGGAAACAGGGCAGGAAAAGAAGGCTCGGAACGTATGGGAGGCGGGCGGGCTGCAGCCGTGATCGAGCTGTCCGGATGGATCTCACTGAGAGGAGATATTTGAGCCAGGACTCAGAGAGGGCCGGCAGTTAACCCCTCGACAAGCGGGCCGGGCAGGGGGAGGGGCTGGGGCAGAGGGCTTGCAGGGTGGCAGGGGTCCAAGGACCAACAGGGCGGCCAGGTGGCTGGGGGGCGTCAGACAGGAAGCAAGCAACTCACATCAGAGTGAGATGCCCTCCTCGCCCACAGCAGGAGGCAGCATGAGTGCCCTCCTCGCCCACAGCAGGAGGCAGCTTGAGACTACACCGAGACCTGGTTTTCACCTAGCGGGCTGACAAAATGACGCTGGGCACAAGGAAAGGAGCTTCTGCGCAGGGAGTCCTCGCGCTGCCAGCCCCATTACACGCACGGGCTCCTGGAGCCCCTAGCAAGCCTGCCGGGCTGCCCATGTAGAGATGAGGGGCATCAGGTCTCAGAACTGGGAGGGGGCCAGCGTTCACGGTCGAGAGACTCCCCTGCCTGGTGCTGGGAGGTCATGGTTGTCGTTCACAGCCCGACACCCCCGACTTTATCTTGGCTCGTTTTGCTGGACCTAGGGCATCGGGCAACTTTCTGCAGAGTCAGCTGCCCTGTTTCCTCCCTAACCTTGTCCTCTCTTCTCCCAGGGGCCCAGATCATCGATCTGATGATGCTGGTCATTGACGTGACCAAGGGGATGCAGACCCAGTCGGCTGAGTGCCTTGTGATTGGGCAGATCGCCTGCCAGAAGCTGGTCGTGGTGCTGAACAAGACAGACCTCCTACCCGAAGGGAAGAGACAGGCGGCCATTGATAAGATGACCAAGAAGATGCAGAAGACCCTAGAGAACACCAAGTAGGTTTGCTGATGAGAGGGCGTCGGGGCGCACCTGCTTCCGCCGACCCGGATGGGGCAGGCAGGGTCCCGCCGGGCGCTTGCTCGCATCCCGGGTGGAGGCTGCAGTGCTGTTGCAAGAGGCCAGAAGAGCCAGGAGCACAAAGAAGCCACAAGTGGGTCATAGGAAGGGCGGTCCAGCTCTGCACCGCGTTCGGAATCCCAGGCTGCCGGTGTCTTGCCGGCTCGCCGCCGTGGGGTGTATCCTGCGGGAGCAGTCAGAGCCGGGCACCGCCCAGACAGGTCCGGGTGTCAGCCCCACGCCCCCCGCACCCCTCCCCATCCTGTCGGTGAGGACTCAGTCCTGCCTGCTTACCACCCACTTAGCTGCACCTCGGTTATCGAAAGGGAGAGGTGCGTTTGGGTGAAGAGTGGATATCTGTCCCAGAGGCTTATAAAGTCGGACGGATGGATGGACCAGTGGATGGATGGATGGAGAGGACACAGAGAAAGGCCAGATCACATGGCCTGTAGTATTTCATGCCAAGGGGTTATGATTTCATCTTGTGGGAAGTAGGGGCGGGGGGGGGTGGGGGGAGTCCAGGGGGCAGCAGGGAGCCGACAGGGAGAGGACAGCAGGGCGGCCCGGGAGGTCTAGAGCAGGAGGCCCTCCAGCCCTGTCGAGCTCCTGCCGCTTATCGTGGAGGTCTGCGGGGGCAGGAGGGTGACGGTGCTCCCGGGCAGGGCGTGGGGGAGGGGTGTGGGGACCGCGGGGCAGAAAGCCACCTGGGCACTCGGGCGGCCATGGGCATGACTTGTTCCCACGTGGTCAGGAAAACGAGAAGGCACTCTGCTGAGCACACGGTGTCGGCAAACCTTGCTTTATCGGCTCCTCTCCTCCCCCCGGGCCAGCGCCTTTTGATCGATACTAAATAGCAGTCACTGGGCGACAGGGCTGCTTCCTCTTTGCTCCGCAGCCCGAGACAATATCCTGCCTCGGCCACCTCTCCTTCTCCTGCCTGTGGAGGGCACGCAAGTGGAAATGGTTTTGTTTCCCCGTCATAAAGATTGATATGCCTTCCCATTTATGATTTTTTTTTCAGATCTAACACCTGCAGCTCTCCCTCAGAATTCTCAAGTTGGTTAAATTAAAGCTTCAGCCCTGAGAATGGGCCAAATATGTCATAAAAGATTTCCTAGTGCTGCTTTTGTTAGCAAAATTCATCAATCTGATAAAATCGACACATTTAGATAAGTGTTGCATAAGAATTCAGACTTTGTTATTCCCAGCGGAAGTGGATATGAGACTGTAAAAAGGAAGATAAAAAATTATATCTTCTTTTTAGTGAGTTATTTGATCTCCCTGCCGTTTTATTTACTTGTCAGAAAGGGGAGACCAGGTCCTTTGGACTCCTGCATAAAAGCCCAGCACAATGTCAGTGTCATTTGCTATAAACGAGACCTTCTGGGAAGGGCTTAGGATACTATCAAGGGTAAATTAATATCAACTATTTCGATTAGTTAAATTTAAGGAAAATTCTCACTTATGTGTTTAAATTACTATTCCTATTTTAATTTATTGGTTGAAGGTCAAATCACAGCGTTTCTCACACATCCAGAGGATATGGGCCACCGAAGGGCCTTTGACACCTCTGCTCTCCTCATTCAGCACGCACCGGGCTGGAAAAGCTCCAGTAAGGAAAGCTCAGTGGGCCGATGGGCCCGGGCCAGCCAAGGCAGTCACCTCTTAGGAGAACTTAGCTGTTACCTCCGTGCAGCGAGAACTTCTTTAAATCATTTTAAAAGTGACGATTTCCTTTTCTTATGGTGCCTTGTTAGGTAAATCCTTTGTAAATGCTTGTCCAAATGCGAAGAAACTTTCTATCTAGAAAGGAGAAATTCAGACTGCTGAGCTATGTACGTATCAAAACCTAAGAAGTGTTAAAAAAACAAAACTTTTTTTTTTCCTATCCGAAGAGTCATCGAAAGAACCTTTGGAAAATAGAGAAAAGGAGTTAAAAGAAAGTGGAGACCACCCAAACGTTTCTCAGAAGAGCTGCTACTGACCTTTTGGTTTACTCCATTCCTGTCTTTTCACCGTGCATAGTATCACCCCCACCCTTTCTTCCACATTCAAAAAATCGTAGTAAAATATACACAACATAATGTTTATTATTTTATCCATCTGTAAAGTTACAATTAAGTGGCATAAATACCTTCACAAAGCTGTGTGCCCATCACCACTGTCTGTAACCTAATCCTTTTTCATGATCCCCAACATAAACTCTGTCCCCACTGACCAGTCACTCCTCCCCGCTCCTCCCCCAGGCCCTGGTAACCTCTGTTCTGCTTTCTGTCTCTGTGAATTTGACTGTTCTGGGGACCTCATATAAATGGAATCATGCAGTATTTGGCCTTCTGTGTCTGGTTTGTTTCACTTAGCGTAATGCATCCGTGTTGTAGCGTGTGTCAGAATCCCACTCCTTTTTATAGCCAGATAGTATTCTATTGTGTGTATAGGCCGTATTTTGCTTATCCATCCATCTCTTGATGGACACTTGGGTTGTTTTCTTTTGGCTGTTGGGAATGATGCTTCTATGAACATTGGTGTACAAATATCTATTCCAGTCCCTGCTCCAGTTCCTTTGGGTGTGTACCTAGGAGTGGGATTCCTGGATCACATGGTGGTTCTACGTTGAACTTTGGAGGAGCCTCCATACTGTTTTCCATGGTGGCCGCACCGTTTTCTGTCCCCATCAGCAGTGCCTCAGGGCTCCGATTTCTCTGCATCCTCGCCAGCACTTGTCGTTTTCCTTTTTTCTCATAGCCATCCTAGTAGGTATGAGGTGGTACCTCATTGTGGTCTGGGTGCGTTTCCCTAGTGACTGATGTTGAGCATCTCTTCATGTGCTTATTGGCTACCGCATGTCTTCTTTGGAGAAACGGCTATCAAGTCCTTTGCCCATTTTTTAGTCACGTTGTTTTTGTTCTTGAGCTGAAGGAGTTCTTTATCTATTCTGGACATTAATCCCTTGTCAGATTTGCAAATGTTTTCTTCCATTCTGTACGTTGTCTTTTCACTTTCTTGACAGTATTCCTTGATGCACAAAAGTTTTAAATTTTGATAAAATCCAATCTTTTTTCTTTTGTTTCTTTCTTTTCTTTTCTTTTCTTTTTTTGCCTGTGCTTTTGGTGTCATAGTCCTGAAATTATTGCCAAATTCAACGTCATGAAGATTTTCCCCAATTTTTTTCCTAAGAATTTTACTGTGTTAGCTCTTAAGTTTAGGTCTTTGATCCATTTTTAGTTATTTTTTATGTATGGTATATGTTAAAGGCCCACCTCCATTCATCTGAGGATATCCAGTTTTCCTAGCACCATTTGTAGAAGACTGTCCTTTTCCCTTTTGTCCTTGTCAAAAATCAATTGACCAAATATACGTGGGTTCCACTGGTCTCTGTCTGTCCTTATGCCAGTTCTGCGCTGTTTCACTTACTGTCCCTTTGGGGAAAGTTTCCATCGGGAAGCTGAGTCCTCCAACTTTCTGCTTCTTTTTCAAGATTATTTTGGCCATTTGGGCTCCTTGCAGTTCCCTCCCATTGGAATGTGAGGATCTGCTTTTCCATTCCAGCTTAGAAAGTGACGGTTGGAATTTTAATAGGGACTGCATTGAATCTGTAGATGGTTTTAGGTAGCATGGACATCGTAACAGGAGTAAGTCTTCCGATTCATTGACACAGATGTCTTTCTATTTATTTAGATTTTTAAAAATTTCTTTTATACAGGTTTTGTAGTTTTTGGTGTACAAACCTTACATGTCCTTGGTTAAATTTATTCCTAAGTGTTTAATTCTTTTAGATGCTATTATAAGGTCAACTTTGCTGAATTCAATTCCCCCTCTTTAAACGTATAATTGTAATCATGAAGTATTTACATTTTTGATTTCTGCTTTTATTACTTAACATTATATAGAGCAGTTCTTCATGTAACCATCACCCTGTTCCTGACCCTTTGAAATGGCTTAAGTTTTCCTTCTTGTAAATAAATAGTCCTGGGTGAACATCTTTGACCATCATTAAACTTTGTCTGTATTTTCGGTTTTTCCTCTTGAGAGAGCCCCAGGTATGGGGTCACTAGGTCAAAGGGAAGGAGCCCTTCAGAACCTTTTGTGCATCTCTGTGTTCTTTTCCATTTTACACAGGTGCCAGCGGTGAGCTCTAGTATCTAATTTAAAAATATATATGGGGACTTCCCTCGCGGTCCAGTGATTAGGACTTTGCCTTCCAATGCAGGGGGTGCGGGTTCAATCCCTGGTTGGGGAGCTAAGATCCCACATGCCTCACGGCCAGAAAACCAAAAGATAGAACAGAAGCAGTATTGTAACAAATTCAATGAAGACTTTAAAAAAATATTTAAAAAAACACATATTTGAAACATTTAGGATAGAATGTTGTTTTACTCTTGTTATAATATGTGATTCTTTAATTACTGGTAAGACTGAACATTTTTCCTTAAGTGTATTAAGTAGTTGTGTTTTTGTGTGTTTAATTTGCGCCCATGTGTTTTGTCTATTTGCCTCGTGATTTTTAATGCTTCTCTTTTTGGTATTCAGGAGTGTTTAATATTAATAAGGATGTTGTTATTAATTAACCCTTTGTCTATCATACTTCCTACAAATAAGTCTTTTGCATTTGTTGTTTGTCTTTCTGTTTTAGTTTTTTTTTTTTTTAACATGCAGAAGTTTCCAATTTTTATGTAGTCAAGTTCTTTGGTTTTCTTTGTGATTTCTTTATCTCTGAAAGCATTTAAAATTACTCTTGCATAAGCATTTATCCATGTTAACAGAAATAAAAAGAGAAGATAAAAAGGTACCCACAGTCTTCCCAACACGGCGAATTAAAGTGTGTTTTCCCTCGGAGCCCTTTCAGTCTTTCCCACCTGTGTGTAGCTTGAGGTACAGCCTTGACGTTGTTCTGTGTTCTAGGCTTTTTTGTTTATCTTTCCACTAAACGTTATTGTCTCACAGCACCCTGGGAGCATCTTTCTCCCAGACTCCCTCTGTGTCTCCTCCTGCCTTTAAACCCTTTCTTTTCCCTTGTTTATGTTTTAGCCACGGCCGTCTGCTTAGTGCCCATCTTCTCCCCGGGACTGGGTAGGATGCCAAATCCACGTGACCTGGCTCCTGCCAGCGGGCTCCTACAAGGTGTGCATTCCGTACCTGCTCTACGGCTGACTCACTTTCTCTCTCAGCGTTGGTATTTCTTCCTCTGTAAAGTGGGAGCTGGTAAGTCCAGCCTCACGGTGTTTATTATGAGGGAGCGTTTGACATTGGGGCCTGGCACATTGTAGGGGCTTAGTAACAACAGCTGTAACGTGCGGAGCACCTACCGCGTGCGTGGCCCTGTACTAGGGCTTTCCTGAGTGCAATCAGTCAGATGCTCACAGTTACCCCAGGCTTTTGTATCTGGCTTGACTGGTGAGAAAAATAAGGCATAATAAGTATCGCTGGTTTTTTTTAGTATCACTATTTTGAATTCTCTTCCAAACCTAAAACATAGACTCTCTTTGTTTACATCTTTTACACGAGTTACACACTCACAGATTCATGTGCACTTTTTTTTTTTTTTTTTTTTTTACTGATGTGAGTTGTTTTTGTATGTTGATGAAGGTCAGCCTGCATGCACAGTCAGCAGGTCTGGGCCCGGCTCGCGCCATGAGGTACCACAGCTGCGCAGGGAGTGGGGTGGGTTGGGCGGGGAGGGGCGCTGGGAACAGGAGGCGCCCTCGGCTGTGCTCTGGGTCAGCCCCCACCTGGGCTGTGGGGCTGTGCTCAGCGCTCTTCCTGACATCTCTGGCTGGAGCCCCTTGTGTTCCTAGAGCCCAGACAGCAGCCTAGGTCTGGAACCCAGGCAGGAGGGGCCTCTTGTCCCCCGGGGGCTGCCAGCAGCCAGGATGCCCCATTGTGTGGCGTGCTCAGGAAACCAACAAGGCCAGCTTCTCTGGAGCCTGGGAAAGGGCCAGACACCCAGCCCGAAACACATTTATGTTTTGTTACAATACGTTGCCCAAAAGGGTTTGGATAAACAATAATTGAATTTCCGAAAGCTTTATGGTTAATCGCTGGAATTCTCAGCGCACGCTTTTCCCCTTCTGCGGCCCTGGGCCTGGGGCTCAGAGGGCAGGCAGAGACGTGCGCGTGGGACGGGCCTTGGCTCAGGGCGGGTCCTGGCTCACTGACTCCGAGGCCTGAGCCCCCGCTTCAGTCTAAGGGTGGGCTCTTCCAGGGAAATGCCAGAGAGGAAAAAAAATGACATTTCTCTGGGAAAGGGGCTTTGATGGAGCTCAGACACATTCTGCTGCTTTCAGTGGCTGTCAAGCCGCTGTTTCCACTCTGAATACAGACTCCAGTTATTAAGGCTACTGCGGAGCTGGGGAGGGGTGGATAGGAATAAAGCAAGTAAAAATGCCACCAAGTTCCCTTATTCTTACTGAGATTCAGCTGTTTTCCTTGACTAAACATTCCATAGATTGCTGCAAGGCTTTGGTTAATTTGCAGAGTTCTGAAAAGGTTGTTTCTGATCATTTTTCCCAGTGTTCTTATTGCCTTATGGAGAAGAGCCTTTTCGAATGTCCTCACTCCACATTTTGCTGATTTTTCAGTTTGTTGAGTCTTCGACCTGTACCTCATGAATTTATCCCAAATCAAGGCCAAGAAAAGAAAAAAAAGGAAAAGTCATATCCACCAACATATTTATCACAATGGTGAACAATTGGGATGTTCTAAATGAGTCACATGGGGGGAAAGCTTGTGAATTCTGAGTTGCACTGTTACGCAGCTGTTAAGAATGAAAGAGGAGGTGGCCGGGGGGCGGGGAGGCAGGAGTGTAACGTGGTGGTTGTGAGCCCTGGTTCTGGAGTCGGATGGGGTGGAGGTTGGCTCACCTCTCTAAGCCTCACTTTCTCATCTGTAAAACGGTGCCAGTTCCATGGTGGTTTTGTGGGGTTTCAATGGAAGCGTCCAGGTCGTGTTCTTGGCTTGGTCAAGTGAGTCTTCTTATTATCACCGCTGTTGTTATTTTTCAATGGAAAATTCTTTCCGATATAATGGTAAATAAACTAGAAGGATATGAAATTGTATGAATATTGTAACCAAAATATGAAAAAAATAACTCCTTGGCAGCGCACGGAGGAACCGAGGTTGGAAGAAAGCACACGACAGTGATGGGATCATGGGCTGTATATTTTCTCTTTTCTGTTTTTTGTTTTTTTGCTCTGCAGTGGAAGAGGTAAAGGTATACTCATAGTTAGAGGCTTTTCTTCAAGCGGCAGGCTCTCCAGGAGGCCGGGAGGCTGTGGAGGGGCCTCCGGGCAGGTCTCCGTACCTGTGCTTCCCGAGTCTCTGCAGGAGGCCGGGCTGTGCCCCATGGTCCTCCCCAAGGGCATCTTTATTCAGGGGCCTGGGGCCTGGGCTTCACCGCTTCTCCTCAGGGAGGGTTTGGAGTAGCGGCTACACCTAGGAGCCCCCTTCTAACTTCTTTCGTTCAACACGAGGTGTTCCCTTCGGGCCTCCACGCCCTGGTCTGCCAGGTGGGAGCACAGCTACGCCGCCCGCCTCGGCGCCTTCGACGGGGTGAGAGCAGAGACCTCCCATCGTGCTCGTCGGTGACCGTGGTGGGACTTGTCTTTCTGTTCCAGGTTCCGAGGTGCACCCATCATACCCGTGGCAGCCAGGCCTGGGGGACCGGACGCCCCTGAAACGGAAGCTCCACAGGGCATCCCAGAGCTCATTGAGGTACCGCCAGCTTGATCCGCATCGGGGCTCCGGCTCACTCCGGGGGGGCCCAGCGAGGGGACTCTCCACACTGACCCCTCGGCGCCACCTCCCTCGCCTTCCTCACGGAGTTCAATCAGAGCAGAGCTGCAGGCGTCCAGTGGGCAGCCCCGGCCCTGCAGAGCTGTCCACGTCCTCGTGAGCCTCCTCTTCCTTTCCCCGTCAAACTCGTCCACGAGGCAGCTCCCGCCAGACTGGGGCTCTGGGGCTGCGTCACCCATTCCAGCACCTAGGGCTGTGCCAGCCCCTCCAGTGGGCCCCTCCCAGGCGGGTCCAGCGTGGCTTCCATCCTCGTCCCTTCCGCCAGGCTTGGGGATCACGGACAGAGGCGGAGCCCAGCCATTGGGAGGGCCCGGGGCACCCAGCGGGCAGGGCGAGAGTGGAGTCCCTCTGCTGAGCCCCCGGGCAGCTCAGAGGCTGCAGGGGTGAGGTGTTTTGACCCTGGCCCTGGACGGCGCATTAGAGCACTGGCCTCACCACATCTCTGTGACCTTCCGCGCTAGACCTGCTCTCTCTGGCCTCGGTTCCGTCACTTATAAAGTCAGGGAGATGGTACCACCACTTGGCGTGTGGAGTTCGTGTTCACGCGTGTCACATGCTGGAATGGTGCCGTGTCAGAGCTTACTCTGACGGTGAGGTTGGTTATCACGTACCAGGCACCACCCTGAGTTCTTTTCGTATGTGATTATTAACGTCCATGATTACATGATTGTTAACAAGACTTGAGAGGTTTAAGGTATTTATCTGCATTTTGCTAAGAAAGAGCCTGAGACTCAGAGATGTTAAGTGACTTGCCCGGTGTCTCACAGTAAGCATGAGGTGGAGCTGGGATTCAGATCCAGGTTGATTGTGTTGGGGTCCACCTGCCCTGGGTCCGCAGAGCACGGCTGCTGTTTCTGTGATTACACGGTGCTGACCTTGCTAACTTAGCAAAACAAACATTTTCTGGGTGAAGCTTTTGTTACTTTTTCATCAGCTCCAGACAGCACTGGTCTAGGAGCCTGGGACAGTTGTTTCTGTTAAAGCAAAATCCACAGAAATGCCGGCTGTTGAAGTCGTTCGTATGTCCCTTTGAGCAGCCTCGGCGCACACCTCAGGCCAGGCCTGCCTTGCGACTCCAGCCTTTTCCCACAAGAGGAGTTATCATGAGACTAAGAGTGTGGGACATTCACTACCAAATACTTTTCTGACAGTCTCTTCCCTAACGCAATCAGAAAGAAGCAAGAGGACTGACGTGGTCTTGATTTCCATTTGTTTCTTGGTAATCAGCTCCGACAGCACTGCGGAGCACAAGGGCAGTGGGCTGGCTGAGGCAGAAGCACGCAGGAGAGCGTGCAGAACAGGAAAAGCAGGCCCACCGCGGAGGGCCAGTCCCTCTGTCCCCGCCGGGGCTTGGGGAAGGGGCCTTCACCGCTGCCCTGCCAGACAGAGGCTGCCGCCCTGGGGATGTCCTTCAGGTTCCCTTCAGGCACCCCGATGCAGCTGCCGGGGCTGCTTGGGGTGCTCACGGCCTGGTGGGGGCGTGGACAGACAGACGATCCCAACTGCATGTTACCTGGCGACACAGCCAGCGCAAGAGCCTTTCTAGAGGCAGCGTCACCGGGGGGAGGGGGAGGCCGCACTGGCTGGCGAGCTGCCGGGGCTGGCCGGTGGCCGATGCCCAGTGTGAGCGGGCACGTGAGGCTGGGGAGCGATGTGCCCACGGGTGCCCTCGGTGGGCTGCCTCCGCGGCTGTGTGCGGGCCTGGAGCCCCGCCCGTGGGGACGCCGCTGTGGGCATCCCAGTGGGAGAGGGTAAAGGAGCGTCCTCCACGGGCCCTTCCCTCTGCGCTGAGAGCGGGAGTGGGGCCTTGGCGGAGGCTCGGGGTGCAGTCGGAGGCGGTCTGCTCGGAGCTCCGGGGCCAGCTTGCCCGAGCCCTGGTCACACCCCCTGCTCTTCTCTGCGCTGCCCCACCCAGCTGCTCTCCCGACAGGGTGTGGCACCAGCATCTCTTTTCTAGCTCCTGACGTCCCAGATTTCCATCCCAAGGAGAGACCCCTCGGGACCGTTCCTCATGTCTGTGGACCACTGCTTCTCCATCAAAGGCCAAGGCACTGTGATGACAGGGACCATCCTCTCAGGCTCCGTCAGCCTCGGGGACAGTGTGGAGATCCCCACCCTCAAGGTCAGTCCTGCCTTGCCCTTCCTCTGGGCCCCTCCCTCTAGCGGGAAGGGGGGGGACAGTCCCTGTGCCTCTCCAGCTGCAGGGCCTGCTCCTCCTTCTCTCCTGCCCTGCCCCCGCGCTGGAACTCCTGCTCGCCCCGATTCCCGGAGCAGCAGCAGGTCGTTGGGAGACTCTCAAGCAGGCATTCTTTATGAAGAAATGGAGCCCCCAGAGGGTGTGTGGGCTCAGGCGCATGCGGCCCAGGAGTGAGGGCGCGGGGTGGAACCCCTCCCCCTTCCTACAAACCCCCCAGGTCAGGGTGGCAAGTACGTGTGGACTCATTTCTGGGTCCCTTTTGCTTAACCACAAGGATTTCAAATTAAACACAATTAGAACCTTGTGTTGCTCAGAGCCGTACAGTCTGGACACCACCCAGATGAGTGTCACATTCCTAGTGACACTGGCAGCTGCCACGTCATCTGTGGAAGACCTGTGAGAAGGGTGGCAGCTGGGGTCTCCCCGTCACCCCCGACTCCTGGTAACTTCTGGCCTGGCTCTGATGTAAAACGTGTCCAGTGGCCTTGATACTTCCCTTCAGTGGGCTTGGCTTACGGTTTTCCCTTCAGTGGGCTTGGCTTACTGGAAAAGAAAAACTTACAGCTCCCTAACCACCCTTCTCCTTCAAGGGGAATCCAGGGTGGGGAACAAGGGCTGGCTAGAACTCGGAAAGCTCCCGGGAATTCTGGCGTCCAGGGAAGGTCCCTGGTCCTCAGAGGAGGCTACAGTGCAGGGGAGTGGAGGCTTGCTCTCGGCCTCTGTCCGAGGCCAGGGACGGTGCCGGCCACTGGAGGTGCTCACAGCCCAGGTGCGTGGAGTCCGGGCGCCTGTGAGGAGACGGGCTGTGTGGTTGTCTGGCTCACTGGGTGTATTAGTCACCGACCTCCAGAGAAACAGAACTGACAGGGTGTGTGTGTGTGTGCGTGTGTGTGTGTGTGTACAAAGAGAGCGATTTTAAGGAACTGGCTGGTATGATTGTGAGGCCAGCGGCCTGGAGACCCAGGGCAGAGTCGCAATTCAAATCTGAAGGCTGTTGGCTGCAGAATTTCCTCTTCTTCCTGGGAGGACAGTCTTTTCCTGTTCAGGCCTTGTCCACCGTCTTTATGGAGTGTCATCTGCTGTACTCCAGGTCTACTCATCTAAATGTTAGTCTCATCCAGAAAACACCTTCACAGAAATCAGAATAGTGCTTTCGGCAAATATCTGGGCCGCGTGGTCCAGCCAAGTGGGCACATGAAACTCACCGTCACCCTGGGGGGAGGTCCGTGCCTGCAGGGCCTGCCCTGAGCGAGGGGAAGGCCGGAGCACTGCTGACCCTGTGCCTGGCCCCGGCCGTTTCCGGGCAGGGCAGCCTGAGGCAGGAGAGGGGCATCTCAGGAGTGAGAGGAGTGACCAGTGCCTCCGCAGGTGACGGAAACGTCAGCTTGAGGTCTCTCCCCTCCACCCATTCCTCCTGCAGAGCCGGGGGTCGTAGGGAAGAGTCTCGTGACCAGGGTGGGCCAACCTGAGGGCTGCCTGGGGCGGCAGCAGGAGTTGGAGGGCGAGGGTCCCCTGACACTGTGAGGCGTGACCCCCTCCTCCCCTGGCTGTCGTGGGGCCTCGCGTGAAGACCGTCAGTCCTGGAGAGAAAGACTAGTCAGCTCAAATCCATGTTGCACCAAAAGCACTAAAAGTGCAAATCTTAAAAAACAAAGCACAGAATTAAGAAAACAAACTCGACTTACATTTAACACAACTAAGCTTACACTCGTGGCTGTGTTTTAATTCCCAGCTGGGGCAGACCCTCGGGGCCCCCTGGCCCCGGTCCCCCTCTGCCCTGGACGAGCAGCTGGGAGGGGGCGAGGAGCAGAAGAGGGCAGACTCGGGTGCTGGAGGCTCTGGAGGGAGGGAGAGGCGTCTGATGACCGGGTCAGTCAGTGGCCGCGGCGCTGGGGCCCAGGGCCCGGAGGAGGCGGAGGCAGGGCCAGTGGCCACCTTAAGCTCTCGGGTGCGCGTGGGGGCTTCTGAGAGCTTTGGCTACTGTTTTCGTACTTATAAAGATGAACTTGTCTCTCGGAGTCCCAGGTGCTGACCTGTGGTGCTGGGGCACACGGAGGTCGCTCGGCAAATATAAAATTCATTGTCCTCTTGCTTTGGGGCGCCCGTTCTCCCCCAGCCTACTTTCCAACCCTCCTGGCATCTATTGCCGTGCACGCCTCTAACTTAGGAGTCGGGAGAAGCAGAACTTGTAGCAATGAACTTGGATTTGGCCGAGGGGCTCTCTAGGCAAAGCGTGGAAGGTGCAGCCTGGTTTCTCCTTTGCCGCTTATGATACAATGTGAGAGGAGAGGAGTGAACTGAGGAAGGAGCTGTGATTCGCAAGGGAACCAGCTCCTGCTGGCGTGGGAAATTCTTAGCTCGTGCAGATCCCTAAGGACACTGAAAGCAGGAGATTCACTTCTGAGAGTGCGTGCCCTGGAGCAAGGCCACGGGTGAGGCTGGACAGCCTTTGCCGAAGAGCTTGGGTGTGTGTCTCACGGCTGCCATCAATTATCTAGCAGAAGCCAGGAACGAGCTGGGCTTCTCCAGGAAGGATCTGTGGAGAACCCTCTGGCTGAATGGCATAGATCCCCTTCACATACATGAGAGACCCATAGGTTTTTGAGGCTGTTAATATCATCAGAAACACTGCCAACCAGGATGTACAGGGACAGAGACCCGACAAAATTTAAAAAAAAAAAAGCAATTGGACTTCTGGGATTGTACATGCAGGAAGTAACAGGTAGAAGGACTCAGCCACAACGTGTGTTATCCTTCAAGGTAAAGGAGGCATGACTCCAAGGGCAGAGCTCTGGACACAAAGGCAGAGGCTAGAGAGGCAGGCCCGGAGGCCAGGGCCAGTGGAGCTTCCATGGGCCCAGAGGGCAAAGGCTCAAGCCACAGAGGGTCATTCGCAGGCCTGGACACCCAGTGGAATTTGTTTTGCTGGGTTTCAAACTTGCTTGGGACCAGTGACCTCTGAGTTCCTTCCATTTTCTCCCTATCCCTGTATTTTAAAGACAGATAACTTGTTTTCCAGTATTACAGGTCCACAGATAGAGAGGCATCTTGCCCCAGAATAGATCATTCCAGATCACTCATGCCTAGTTAGGTGACTTAGCTGATGATACTTTTGAGCTGATGATATTTAGATGAGATTTTGGACCTAATTAGAGTTAATGCTGTAATGGGGTGAGAATCTGGGATGTTGGGATGGGGTGAAAGTATTTTGCACGTGAGATGGATGTGACGTTTTGGGGACCAGAGGGTGGACTGTAGTGGGTTGAATTGTGCCCCACAGAAGATGTGTCCACCCAGAACCTCAGAATATGACCTTATTTGGAATGAGAGTCTTTGCAGATGTAATTAAGATAAGGATCTCTAGATGAGCCCATCCCGAGCAGGGTGGGCTCTTTATCCAATGACAAGTCCTGTGACACAGAGGCTCTTGGGGAGGAGGGCATGTGAAGCTAGAGGCTGGGACTGGGCTTCTGCAGCCTGGAGCTAAGCAGTATCCGTGGTTGCCCGCATGGCCTGAAGCTAGGAGAGGGGGTGGAAGGGGTTCTTTTAGAGACCCTAGAGGGGGTCAACCCAGCTGACACGTCGGCTTTGGACTTGTGGCCTCCAGAACCGCTAGAGGTTACACTTCTGTTGTTTGAAGCTGTCAAGCTTGTGGTGACGTGTTGTGGTGGCCCCAGGAAGCGAATAGAGATTTTGGAAGAAAGGACTGAAGTCAGGAAGAGCTTCCAGTCCCCTGGAATCTTGGGCAGGTCCCTTAACGCCTCTGAGCTCTGACTTTCTTCTGAGGAATCGCAGCCCCAGCTCACCCTCTGGGGTTGTCGTACGGGTGACGTTGGCTTTCAGCACTTTGCGGGTGGGTCCGTCGCTTGCTGACGGCCAGCTCTGCTCTTCCTTTCTTCCCCGTGACCCCATCTGACCGGGGAGAAGACCTAGACAGCGGAGCCCGCATTTGAAGCCATTTGGCCGGCACCAGAGACCGGCTCTGGGCATCATGCCCACTGCCCCGGGAGCCCCCACGGAGTCCCCCCGGGCTCTCCACTCACCGTAACGTGCCCGGGGCCTGTCGGACACTGGGGCACCGCAGGGCAGCTCGCCCCCAAGGCCAGTGACACCCCAGGCAGGTTTCACTAGTCCACTTGGGCACATCTGACGGCTTGAACTCCCCCAGGGGCACAGTGCGGCCCCTCCAAATAAATAGTTGTGTCCCCTCCCGGCCAGGCTGCCCGACGGAGCCTGTCAGACCCTGGCCCTGTCTCTGCTGCCACGTCCGTCCAGCTGGGGCCCATTAGCTGAGGGGGGGAATGTTGGGGCCCAGGGAGTGAAGGAGAAAAACCAAAGCCCACTTAGACCCAGACTGCTTTAAACGCAGACATCCTGCGGCTCGCCAGCCTTCTCCTCAGGCTCTTTGGCTCCTTCCATCCTCAGCAGGGGGAACCCGTCGGTAAGATCTGATCTGGGGATTCTAGGCTAGTGATGTTTCCGGCAGTGATTGGCCATCAGGGTTGTAATGTCAGGAACTGTCGGAGACGCAGATGGTGCAGAAGGAGAGGCAGGGACCCAGGACCAGCCACAGGCAGGCTCCCCTCTCCTGCGCTTCACTGGCCATCACGGCTCAGACCCCGAGAGCCCCCTCTGTCCCCGCCTCTGGCAGAGGGCGGTGTGGGGCGCTGCCCACTAGGGGTGATGGCCGTAGAGTGCCCAGCACCTGGGAGGACACTTTCGTCGTTCAGTAATACTGTCACATGGAACTCCTGTTGTGGGTTCCACAAGTAGTAAATGGTGGGGTCCTTTCCCGGTTGTGAGGAAACAGGTCTTTGCAGGGCTACTAAATGGGTTTCTGAAGCGGAACCCACGTCGGTTCTTGATAGTAAGGGGGCATCCTCAGGGGTGTGTGGATACCTATTTAGTTGATAAAAGTTTTAGAGAAAGTTCAGAATTTGATAGCATATTCCTCCAAATCGAGTCCATATTCAGGTTTCCTTACCTCATTACTAAAAACCCCCAGAAAGGAGAAAGAAAATGCGAACCAGTATTTGGCGTTGTTCCTCTTCCCTTTGCCTCCGCTCTCGGAAGCTGTTGTACAGGGGTGAGGTGAGACTGGGACTCGGCAAGGAGGCTGCTTTCCTGCCCCAACAAGCCCGCGGCCCAGCCCCTCCTGCCCCACCTCCAGCGACCTCTGCCTCTTGCCCTGGTTCCTCACCTGCAGCCTTCGTGGGCCGGCTCCCCGCCCAGAGGGGGTCTCTCCTTGCAGCTCCCACGGCCCCGCCCTGGGTGGCTGGCCGCTCGCCCCCATGTGTGTCTCTGCCACGCGACCCACTGCAGAATCTCCTTGAGGACAGAGGCTGCACCCGTCCGGCTCCGTGCCCTCAGCACCTGACCCGGAGCTTGGCCCAGACGAGGCCCCAGAAATTATTTAGTGAACAAAACAGTAGGAAAAAGCCAATAAGCAAATAAGCATTTTGTTTCTGAGTAGGATTTTGATTCAGAGTGTGCGGTTGATGACCGTAGAGGGCTGTGTTTGTAGCAGCTGCTCCCCGTGGGCCCGGAAGCAGGAGTGGAGCGGGCAGCGGCCACTCCCCTTCAAGGCTTGTGTCTCGGTGCCTCACCAGCTGGAGGCCCAGCGCTGGCTTATTTTTCGGAGAATGACTGTAAGTCAGGCGCCCAGGGCCGCAGAGCTGGCTTCTCGAGCCACCTTTCTCTCAAGACTGAGCCCCTCTGCTTCAGTGCTTTGTGTCTAGAAGTGTAGCTCGCCCATCTTCATCCCTAGCCGTTTCCTGTTACAGAAGATTCATCAGGAAGGAAGCAGCGCCAGGCTGGCCAGGCCACCTGTCCCAGCCCCGCCAGCCCCTCTGACTGGCACCGCGGGGAGAGGAGGGCCACCTGCGGCCTGTGGTGAGCGGCTGTGGTCCCTACTGCCCTGCCGTCTTTGCGGGCGCTGCTGTGACCTTCTTGGTTTTATTTTTCTCGTTAAAGGAAAGTTTAGTGTTTCCTGAGTACACAGAGAGCAAGTGTACCACTTAAACTGAATATTTATCATTCTTTCTTTTAAGAATAAAACAGTAATAAAAATACCATAAACATTGCTTTAATTATTCACAGGCTTCAACTTGTAATAATCATGGGGAAAGGGCAGTGAGACGTCTTTTTAAAGTAAAGGCACTTGCCTGCTTTCGTTTGAAGTTTTGTTAAAATGCTTTATTATAACGTGTTCTTGTTTAAAAATAAATGCCGGCCACTAGAAGTTCTTTTTTTTTTTCGGTCTTTTCAAAAGCATTTAAATGAGATGATTCTGGGCAAGGGAAGTCCAGAGTCTGAGCCAGCCTTATGGGACTGAGCTGGCTTCCGTCCGACCGCCAGCCGCGTCCTTGGCTTGCTGTTGGTGACCAGTGTTTGTGAGGACACACACAGGGGTGTGTGGATTAGGACATGTCCCGCCGGATAATTGCATCTGCCTGCCCGCAGGCACCTTTCCTCGCCCTGCACGCGTGCTCGGGTGGAATTGCAGCCCGAGGCAGGGCCTCTCCGCGACAGGGCAGCGTCCTCTGAGAGCAGGTGGCAGGTCCCTGGTGTGAAGGAGAGGAGTGGGGCTGGGCGTGGAGGGGTGCTCTGGCAGCGGGCACCGTGCAGCGGCCTGGCGGGGAGGCAGCCTAGTGACCTGACGGCCTGAGAGAAGGTCGCTGGGGCTGGTGCTCAGAGAACAGGCACCGAGGAAGAGGGGCTGTGGGGCTAGAGGCGGGAGCGGAGCCCTAGGGTCCAGAGGTCTCCGTCCAACAGCCACTGAGACACGCAGGTGGTTTCGAAGGGTGGAGAAGGGAGCGTGGCTGTGTGTGTGCATATGCGCTTCCTGGTGTGCTAGAGAGGCCGACCGTGTGGAGAATGGGTGCAAGGGGGCCAGAGTGCCTTTCTGGGGACCATTAGGAGGCCGTTGTGTAGTCCAGGCAGATGGAGGGGACGTGGATCAAGCTGGCGGCAGTGCAGTAGGGCTTACGGCTGTTTAGGAGGTGGCCTGAGCAAGGCTGGTGAGGCAGTGGGTTTGGGCCAGGTGCGGGGGGGAGCCACGTCCGAGACAGCCCCCAGGTCTCTGGCTTGAGTAGCAGGTGGGGTGGCGGAGCCGCTGCTGCGGGGGAGCCGGGAGAGGTCTGGGGCTGAGGGCGGAGGCAGAGGGGAGCGTGGGTTGGGTTTTAGCAAGATGGAGGTATTTGGGGCATCCAGTTGCAGGGGAGGTGTATGGGGCTGAAGCTCAGACGCCAGGGAAGACGTGAATTTGTGCGCTGTTGGCGAATCCAGCCGCTGCCTCGGGGCCTCTGGCAGGGAAAGATGAGAAAAGTTAAAGAGCGCGCTTCAGCTGTTTCTCCTAAGGCTTTATTTCTGGTGCTTACAGGCTGCCAACCCTCCTCCTGTTGGCTTGGGAGCCTTCCCAGTTGTGCACGGTGAGGGTCTGAGTGGCCCTGGTGTTGGCATCTCAGGATACAGGGGGAGGGTCTTTCTGGGGGTGTTGGCGCTCTTTCGGATGACAGACGCCCCGGGCCAGCCTCGGGAGGAGCTGCCCCGGCCTGCCGGAGCCCGTGCCCGACTGCGCAGCGTGCGTCCGCGGGGAGGGCAGCCGTGCCCCGGGCTCCACGACGCTGCCGCGCCAGAAACGAACGGGGTGACTGGGCGGAAGGTCAGGAGTTTAAGAGCTTGTTTCATTCAAGACGGGGGTAAGAGACAGGAGGGGAGTGCGCGGGGTTATGTGTGGATCCTGGTATTTTCTTTGAGCTGTGGGGAGAGTGGTCGGGGCAGGAGGGGAGGCAGCCCGCCAGAGGGAACGCTGCCAACAGAGCTCCTAATGCGATCCAGACGCAGCCCATCTCCCGCCCCTAATGCAGTCCTGGCGGCAGGAAGGCCCGGCAGCAGGCCGTTAACCCTTTGGGTGCTGGCCGCCCGCAGGCCTCAGCCCTCAGCGCGCTGATGTCGGCCCCTGACTCGGTCCCAGGCGCGTCCTGAGATGGTCAGCAGCTGCAGGTGACAGGAGCTCGCCCTCCGCAGCCGTGGAGACCAGGGTCTCCGGTCACTCGGCTGCCGACCCGCACCCTTCAGGGGGCCTTCCCCGGACACTGACTGGGGCCGAGTGCGTGGGCGACATTTTCTCAGGAAGGAGGTGGCAGCAGGGTCCAAGGGGAGGGGTGGCTTGCCCGGGGTTACGTGGCTGCTGGGAGGTGAGCTGGGGTGGGACCCCGGGACCCTCGGCCTGATCAGTGTCTCTGGTTGCCTTGGGGGCTGTGGAGCCTGCGCCTTCCTAGCTTCCTGGGGGGACCGGCCCCGTGTCTGTTTTCCTTGCCCTCTCCGAGCCCAGCAGCCAAGCAGTGCGCGGGTTTTCCGTGCTGTGAGTGGACTGACAGGCTCATCGCGGCCCCGACAGGGTGACGTAAATGTGGGTGGAGAGAGCACGCTGGAACCGCCAGGCCCACGAGCCTGCTCTGGGCCCTCAGTGAGTGTCTGTGGATAAAGGGGACGCACAAGCCCGTCTCCGCACGCGTACAGCTTGGTCCCACCCGTTCAGGAAAGCCGTGCATATGTGCGTATGTTTGTGTATAAATGCGTCAAAAGAGATCTGAAAGGAGACACAGCAAACTGTGAATAGCGTTTCCATCTTGGGGGAGGGAGGGAAGGCGGAATTCAGGGCTGAGGGAGAGCTTTCATGTTTTAGTCCATGTAATTGGTGTTCAGATCTTTTACAACGAGCTTGGATTCATCTGTTTCTTGTGTGGCTTTTAGGGAAGAAAACACAGAAAGAATTAGAGAAAGAGCAGCTTCTGTTCTGCCCTTCCCTCTCCTCTCTCACCTCCCTGTGGCCTCACCTGCCTCGCCCTGGACAGCCACTCTCCGCTGGGGAGGCCCCCAGGGGCCCGGCGTGCTGTGTTGGGGGCCACCTCCTCTCAGGAAGCCCGAGGGGCCTCCGTTCCCGGCCCTGCAGTGTGGCCTGCAGTCACTTGGCCCCCTGCGTGGATTCCCGGGCTGCCCTCTGGCTGCGGTGTCCGGGCCACTGCCCGCTCGCCCTCCCAAGCTGTTCTCCCTCACCCCTCCCAGGCTCCCAGCCTTTCCTCTCCTGTCTCCCTCGTGTCTCTCCCCCCCGAGCTTCACAAAAGCCCTTGTTTGCTGGCCATTGCCTCCTGCCCTGTGGGGTGGCCCGGTGATACTCTTGTCCCTTTAGCAGTAGCAGCCGTCTTTCCCGTTTTATGCCCGGGAAGGCCGGGCGCCGCTCTCCTTGCCCTCGCCCTCGTGCCGTGCTGAGCGCGTGCCTCTGCTTATCGAGAGCCTGCCCCCACCTCAGAGCCACCGTGGTTCTCGCCCCCCCTTCTCCACGACCCCCCAGGGACACGAGGAGAAGCCAGGGCCCAGAGGAGCTGAGTCGTCCTCCAGGCTCCCGTGTTTCGGGTGTAGACCTGCGTGCCTCTCCCGTGGCCTGTCCCGGGTCCACCGTCCCTGATTTGAGCCTCCCGTTATGTGCCCACTTTTCTAGGCTGCTGTGGGGTGCTCGGGAGTGACCCTGCCTCTGCCAGTGTGCTGGCCTCAGGCTCTGCAGACCTCCGGTGTCCTCCTCAGTTTTAGCTTAACCTGGGCCTTGAGAGAGGAGGGTTTTGGGTGATGCGGCCTGGGCCCCGGGGCGACTGCAGCCCGGCTCTGGTAAGAGCCATGTCCCCAGAAAGGCACCTGGCAGACAGACGTGAGCTGTGATGCAGGGGAGACCATGCCATCCTGGCCCCTTTGGAGGTTTAGAACCTTGTGAACTTGACCACCTCCCTGAGGGGGGACCCTGAGGCTGCCCGCTGCCCCTCGCTGTCCCCTGCCCGGCAGGGCCCCCTGGAAGGGACTGTGCGGAGGCGAGCAAGGGGCTCTGTCCTCTCCTGCTGGCCTCCCGCTCCCCACCCGGGCTCTGCTCCTGTGACCTGGATGCGCTGTAGCGACCAGCGGCCTGTCCGCTTCGGGCCAGGGGAGCCTCAGCCCCAGCCCCCTTCCTGGCTGCGGCCTGGGGTCACGGGGAGCCTGCGAGGGGCTTTTTGATGTGCACCGTGGACGCTTGGCTCGGCCAAGTTTGCTTGCTTCAGCATCGCTCTTGCCAGATCCTTCGGACCTTCTCTTTCTTTTAAAAACATGCTGCTTGCCAAAGGTTATTTTGGATCTGTTTTTGTTTATCAGGTAGAGTTGTTCCAGCGCGATTGAAAGCAGACCCACATGCTGACACGCGCCTGAGCTGCTCTCGGCCCGCGCACATGCACACACTCGCACATGCGCGCGCACAGGCTCTGCGCACGGCCGTCCAGGGCCCTAGAACATACACGGCTTACGAGTGGGGTCTGGGGCGGCAGCTTGCAGGTTTTCATCGTCCAGGGGACAGCAGTGGCAGGATTTCAGGTGGGGAGCAGCTGGGGGCTGTGGCCTCTCGGGAGTCTCAGCCAGGTGGGTGTGGTGGAGCTTTGGGGTCAGCGGGCCTGAGTGACCTGCCTGCTCCGGTCCAAGGCTTGCCCCACCCAAAGGCCCGCGGGGAGCATCGCGCGGGCTGTGGCTGTATCCTTGGGGAGCATCGCGCGGGCTGTGGCTGTATCCTTGGGGAGCACCCAGGGCAGCCTGCAGTCAACAGGGGCGAGGGAACGAGTGTGGGGCTCCAGTTTAGGGGACTGGCGTTCTCCTGTGGGCACCTTTGGGTGCTCCCTGCCAGAGGGCCCGTAGTGAATTTCTTCTGAAGATGCGCCTCACTCTCGTCGGGACCTGTGTGTGTACGCGGGGCTGCTCAGAAAGGCCTTTCTGGAGCTCCCTCTCAATCCTTGCCGCCCGGTCCCATCGTACGCAGAGGGACACGGTTAGGGTTACCGTCTTTCCTGCTCCAGGCCGGCAGCTGGACCAGTACTGAGAGGGTGCACTGTGCCCAGAGCGGGTCGGTGTGTTAGCTCGCGGGTGTTTGATGACCTGTGACAGGGACCCACACGGGTGAGCACACCTGACAAGGGACTGCGTCTCCTTCATGACGGTCAGCCCGCTTCTGCTCTGAGCACGGCTGAGTCAGGACCTGCAGGCTGTCAGGACCAGGTCACTCGACTTCACTCTGCTCCGTGTGGCTTGGCCTCAGGTAGACTCTGTCCTCCTGGGAGCCTCCTTCCCGGCCGCGCTGCACAAGGTCCCCAGACCCAGGGGCTGCCGTCAGTGGCTGGGCCAGCGGGGCAGGCCGGGCCCGGGGCACACGTGCGGTCTCCCTTTAGCTGAGCTGGGGATCCCAGGCGCGACATCTGTGTGACGCTGCCACCACCCCTGGCCTGCAGGGACCCCGCTTCCATTTCCAGCCTTAAACCAACGAAGGTCCACGTTGAGGGTTTGGAGAAAGCTTCGTTCCTCCCCAAATGGGAGCGGGGAGACTCATTTTATTATAATAACATTTTCTTCAGATTAAAAAAATAGTAAGTGCTTGTCACTAAAAATGTGACACTACTGAAAAGGATGCAAAAATGACTTCCAGTCCCACCCATTGGAGAGAAGCCCTGTGACCCTTTGTCAGCCCCCCAGAGAGCTTGAGCGAGCACAGACACTCGGGGGCAGCACAACGCGGTGAGGCTGTGTGTCACGTGCAGCCGGGTGCCCTCCATCCCCACCACCCCCCGAGCTGGACGTCGTTCCTTTTCAGTAAAGGGAGATCGTATAGTCACGAAGCTGACTGCCAAGCTCAAAAGTAATCACGCCTGAGCTTGGGAATCTCTCTAACATGTATTTTACACTCCCCTCTTTCGTCAAACTGCACAGTTCTTCCTAGAATACTGCTTAGAATTTCACCTTTTCGTGATGACTCAACTCATTTTGATGAACCAGTGGACGTTATAGGCTTGGCTCTGTTGAAGTGTGTGGTCTTTTTGCTCCTCTGAAAGGCTCCCTGCACACAGCCCTGTGGGCGCTGGTAGCCTGCTGGGGGAGCAGGGGGAACTGTGCGGTGTGCAGGCCACGGGCTCCTTCCCTAGTTATGGGGCCTTGCAGAGGCCAGGTGTGAGCGGAGGGTCCAAGTGGGCTTCTGGGCACTCCTAGGGTTGCCTGATGAGGGCAGAACCCTCCTACCATTTGCCTTTACCCCGAGAGCAAGGGGAGCGCTGAGGGGTGTAAACAGGGGAGGAAGGAGGGGGAGGGCGGGAGTAGACACCCCGGCTGGGTAGACGGGTAGACGTCTGACCGAGGGGTCCAGAGTGGGTATGGGGAGCTGGCTGGGTCTCGGCGAGGGATGGCGGTGGTTCGGTCCATGGTGGCGCTGGCAGAGAGGACAGGCCGTGCCCAGCAAGTGATTCAGTGGGTGCAGGGCTGGGGGGGCAGGGGCTCTGGGATTTCCGGCCTGTGTGACAAGATGGGTGGTCGCGCTGAGGGTGCAGGGAGACCGGGTGTGGCGCACGCGGTGCGGGGGCCATTGGAGGTGACACAGGGCTCCAGCGTCCAGGGCAGGACTCGCGAGGCATCCTGTCCTCGATGCCTGGTCCCCGGAGTTGTGGGTGGTGCGACACCAGCTGGGGAGCTTAAAGACGACGCTTCGCTTTTTGAAGACCTGGGGCCTGTGGGGAGGGTGCCTCCTCGCTGTGGACACCACCCGGCTCCTCTGGCCCTGCCCATTCTCCTGCCCCTTTCACGGCTGTCCCCAAGTCTCCGTCCTGCTTCAGTGCATTACCTGTGCGTCCAAGTACTTCCTGGTAGCTTAACCAGCACACCTTTAAAACAGGAACTCGATAATACCTGTGAACTCATGAGTTTGCTCTGCCAGTTACCTTTTTTTCTATCTGGAATGTGGTACAGATGCCTCTCCCACATAGGTTTGTATTCACTCATAATATGTAACATTGTTTTATTTAAAGCTACGTGTAAACGATAACACCCTGTGTATTCCTACTCCAGGCTTGCTCTTTTCATGTTCATTCAGCATTTTGTGTTGAGGTTTATCTTCGCTGGTAGGTATGGTTTTAGCTGCAGGTTTTAGCTGCCGTGTGCCGTTCTGCTGGGACTCGGCACAGTTCATTCATCCGTGCTTTTCTTCTTGGAATTCCCGTAGCATGTTTGCACCCTTCCCTGCAGCTCTTGCACACACAGTGGTGTCTGTCTGGGGTCTGCTCCCGCCTCCACCTCCCCACTGGAAGCCGCTCGGTCAAGGTGGGGGTGGGAGAGGGAGTGAGGCTGCACCTCCTGGGGGAGGAGTGCCTGTGTAAATTACTGGAATTCTTATTTATGGGAGCGTTGTCTCTCCTTGCTGTTTATTTAATCAGGGTACGTTTTACATGCTGGGTTATAACCTGCCACCTCGTCATCCTGCTTCTCCGCTCGTCCCTGCCGTGGCCCTGGGAGCCCTTTCAGGCTCTCCTGTGTCCCCTGGACGTGCCCCCCTCCTTTCGCCTTCTGAGCACTTGCTTCACTTCTGGGGCCCCATGCTGCTCCAGGCCCATCTGGTGTCATCCCTGCCCCAGCCCCGGAATCAGCCATTTCTCCAGGGAGCCCTGTCCCTTCCTTGGAGAGTGAGTGGTGCCGAAGCCAGGGTCTGGAGCTGGGGTGTCCCTGCTTCTGGGCCTCTCAGCAGACAGAGCTGGGAGGTACGAGTGAGCGCACCTATCTGTGATCACAGACACACACACGTATCCATCCGTCTGTGTCTCCGCGGGGCCTCGCGTGCAGCCAGACTGATGTGTGAGTTCAGTGGAGCCTCCCGCCGGGCCTGTCTGCAGCTCCACCCCCACAGTGGCCAGCCCGGCCCCTGCCATCCACCGTCCTCCCTCCGTCCACCTCCTTATTTGTTCAGCTACTTGTACTGGATTGTGAACTCATTCCCCGGGAGCTGTTTTTGACTGTGGGCGCCCACGGTTCCTGAGCCCTGATCTGTGGCAGCAGGAAGGTTGCTGTCCATGCAGACATTTGGCGTGAACTCTGAGAGCTAACTGGGCAGGTAAGATGGTGACGTGCCCGCTCCAGCCTGTAGTTAACTTTATTTTTTAATAGTTAAAAAAATAGGTGATACCATTTTCATGATGGGGAAAATCCAAACTACACAAAGATGTAGAGTGTTTCCCACCCTTGTACCTTTTCAGTTTCTTTCCAGGAGTCTGTGTGCTTTCAGGCGTATCCATGTACACGCCCTCCGCCTGATTTTTTCTTTATATTAATACCTTAGTATACACATTGTTTTGTACCTTGTTTTTTTTCCCGCACAAAAAGTCTGTCTTGGAAGACAGACAGTGAGAACAGACAGCTCTGCCTTTTCTTCTCTGACTGCCTGGGAGTGCTGGCATGGAGCCGCCTGGACCCTGCCTTTGGGCCTGTGCTCGCCCTCCCCGTGGGCTTCCTGCCACGTGGCTCTGGGGCCGTGCGATGGAGTAACGGGACGCTCCCTTCTTCATGCGCTTGTTGGCCAATCAGTAATCATCTTCCGAAATGACTGCTCAGTCCTTGGACACATTTCCACGTCCGGTTGTTTATCTCATTGTGGATTTGTAGTTCTTATATATTTGGGCACACGTCCTTTGTCAGATAGCATGTGTTGAGTTGATTTCTCCCAGGCTGTAGTTCGCCTTTTCATCTTCTTGATCTTTTGAAGGTTTTTAATTTTGAGAACTTCAGTTCATCAATTATTAAGTATATGGCTTGTCCTTCCTTTGTCTCTGAGAAGTCTCTGCCTATGCCCACCCCATGGTTAGGAAGATAGTCTATGTTTTTCTTCTGGAAGCTTTATACTCTTAGCTTTATGTTTAGGTCTGTGTTCCATCCCAGATTAATTTCTTTGTATGGTGTGAAGAAGGGATTGAAATGTATTATCTTTTTCATACGTGTCTTTCAGTACTATTTATTGAAAAGATTTGCCTTTCCCATTGAATTGCCTTGGCATCTTTGTAGGAAAAAAAAATCAAGTGATGAATATGTGTGGGTCTGTGCCTGGACTCTGTTCTGTACTATTGGTTGGTCTACTTTTATTCCAATCTTATTCTGTCATGGTTACTGTAGCTTTACAGGGAATTTGGAAATCAGGTAGTGAGTCTTTCTTTTTGTTCTTTTTAGATACTGTTTTGACCTTTCTAGGTTCTTTGCATCCGTGTAAATTTTCAAATCAACTTAATTTCTTTTTTAAAAAATGTGCATTGGAATTTTGATTGTCATTTGTATGGAATCTATAGAACGCTTTGGGGACAATTGACATTTTATAAATATTGAATATTCCAATCCATGAACATGGTATATCTTTCCATTGATTTAGGTGCCTATTTTCTCTCAGCAGTGTTTTGTAATGTTAAGGGAAAAGTTATGCATGTATTTTATTAAATCTTTCACCAAGTATTTTATTTGATGTTATTAAAATGATGTTTTTAAATTTCCTAATTGTTTGCTGCTAATATGTAGAAACAAAATTGGTTTATGTATGTTAATAATGTATCCTGCAACCTTGCTAAAGTCAGTCACTAGATCTAGTACTTGTTTTGTGGAATCCTTAGGACTTTCTTTGTAAACAGTCATGACATCTGGGAATGCAGATGACCCTTTTCTACCCTTTCTGCCTTATTTTTTTCTTGCCTTAATTCCCTCACTTGGAACTCCAGTGCAGGGTTCGCCAGAGGGGAGGAGAGTGGATGGCTTTGTCTTGTCCCTGCCATCAGGACAAAGTGTGTGCTGCTCTCCCAGTAAATACTGTGTTAGCCATGGGCTTTTCCCTGTGAATTGAGTGAGGAGGTGCCTTTCTATTCCTAGTTTTGCTGAAAGGTTTTTTTTTTTTATCATAAATGAGTGTTGAATTTTGTAAAATGCTTTTTCTGCTTCTGTTGAAATGATCATATGCTTTTCCTCCTTTATGCTGTTAATGTGATGAGTTATATTTACTGATTTTTGAATGTTAGGCCCACCTTCCTTGCTAGATTTAATCCTGTTCGGTCCCGAATATTATGTTTATATATTGCTGGATTTGATTTGCTAACATTTTGTTTAACATTTTTATGTCTGTGTTCATGAGATACTGCTCCACAATTGTCCTTTCTTATAATGTCTGTATCGTATTTTAGTCTCAGCATTATTCTGGCCTCATAAAGAGAGGTGAGAAGTTCCTACTCATTTTATCCTCTGGAAGATCTTGTGTAAAGTTGCCATTATTTCCTCCTTTAAAAGTTTGGACTAATTCACCAGTGAAGCTATGAGGGCTTATACTTTTCTTTCTGAGAAGGCTTCTAGTTATGAATTTAACTACCTCAATATATATATGACTATTTAGAGTTTTATTTCTTCCTACATCAATTTTGTTATGTTTCTATAAGGAATTAGCCTATTTTTGTCTGTTGACATAAAATTAATCATAATTAGCTTTTTTTTTTTGGAATCTGTAGTGATGTCTCTGTTTTATATCTGATATTGGTAATTTGTGGGGTTTTTTTCTTTCTCTTGATCAGTTTTGCTAGGTGTTTATCATTTGTATTATAAAATAACTAACTTTTGGCTTTGTTGATTTTCCCTCTTGTTCATTTGCTTCTATTGCGTTGGTTTCTCCTCTTAATTATTTCCTTTTTTCTACTTTCTTTGGGTTTACTATGCTGTTCTCCATCTGGCTTCTTGAGATGAAGGCTTAGACCCTTAATTATCAATTTATTTCTTTTTCTAATATATAATTTAGAACTATAAATTTTCCTATAAGTACTGTTTTAGTTTCATCCCAGTGATATGTCATTTTGTTTTATCATTTGGCTAAAATTATTTAAAACTTCTCATGGTGGTTCCTTAGTTGGTCCACAAGTTATTTATAAATGCATTGCTTAATTTCCAAACATTCGGGGATTTTCTAGTTAAATTTTCGTTGTTGATTTATACTTTCATCCCACTGTGGTCAGAGAGCAGAATTTTTATGGTTTCAGTCCTCTGAAGTTTGTTGATAATTCCTTTATGGCCTATCCGAGGACTCTGGGAATGTGGCCAGGCAGGTGCCGGCAGTTCTGGTGGCCTCGGAGAGGGTCGCTGTCGGTGCACGGGGCCCAGCTCACAGTGGAGGGGGTTCCTGGGAGGCATCCCCTCCTTCTTTCCCTGGCTCAGTGTCTGTGTGCTCCTAGCAGACGTCCACGTTCGCTGCTTCCTTTTTCATTTCCCTTACAGGATCACGGGGCCTCAGTCAGGAAGTGCTGCCTTAGGATGCCACCCCTGTCGCCTCTGGCTTGCTGACCCTGGGCAAGCGGCTTTACCTTTCTGAGCCTCAGTTAACAGTTAACGGTGATGGGAATGCCCTGTGGGGCTGTCGGGAGGATCAGATGACAAACGTATCTGATGCCCTTCATAGTCCTAGGCTCTGTAAATGGCAGTAGCGACTGTCAGAGAATTTAGGAAGGCTTCCGTACACAGGTAGGCGCTTCTCCCATTGGGTCTGTTGTCAGAAGCACTTGTTCTAATGCTGGTGAGAAGGCTGCTCCGTGCCCATGGCTGTGCCCTCGGCCCAGGGATCCAGAGGACATGGCCGAGCAGAACCAGGCCCCTCTGGGCGGGCCGTGCCAGTGCTCGTGGGGGTGCATGGGCGGAGGGCCTTCCGCAGCCGGGCTGGGGGCCTCGGCCAGCTGCCCGCTGAGCAGTCCTCCTTGCCGTGGAGCCCCTGCTCTCCTGCCGCCCCCGCAGCTTTCCCAGGAGAGAGGTTGCTGACCCACCAGGACCTGGCATTTGAAGGGCAGGCAGGAAGACCCGTGTCTTCCTGAAAGTTTGTTCTCAGCAGGGGAGCTTAGAGGGGAAAAGTGAATCAGCTCAGTCGCGTCTGAGCATTCAAAACAAGTCCAGTGTCGGCCCTCGAAATGGCAGGTCCGTCCTCTTCTACGCACAGAGGGTGAGTGAGGCGTTAGCGGCTGCAGTGAGTGGCAGAACCCGGACCTGAGTCTGATGCCAGCTCTGCTGCGGAGCTCACGTCTGTCGGGGGGAGCGTGCTCGGGTGGAGAGGGACCCCGAGGACAGACTGGGTGGCCCCCTGGAAGGTATGGCGGGCTCTGCGAGGAGGGGGACGTGATGACTGTTCCTAAGACACAAGCAGACAAGCAGGCGTTACTAAGTGGAGAGGTGAGGGAAGGGCGTTCCCATCAGAGGGAACAGCATCTGCGAAGACCGTGAAGAATGGAAAAGCAATTTCTGTTCTCGGACGCTTGACCTTTCTGTTTGCATCATAATTGTTACGGAACAAAAACAGAAACAGCCAGTCCCTCCGTTGCATGTTGCTGCCGTTTTGACCGAGAATCAGCCTCCTGCGTGTACCTCCAGGCCTGTGCCGTGCTAGCAGGAGGGCTGTACCCGTGCACCTGGGAGGACAGCTGTGACCGCCTCAGCCACGGGCCGGCCCGGGGCATTTTGCAGCTACAGTGTGTGTACTGTCGGCCCAGCGCTGGAACATGCCCGGTCATGGGGCGTTTCATCTGGGCATCCAGATGGGAGTGAAGCAAAAGGGGGCCGATTCAAAGAGCTGCAGCTGGTCCAGGCGCCCCAGGATGCCTTCTGCCCAGCACTGGCCGCAGTGGGGCAGCCCCTTGGTGCGGCCTGACAGGGCGCTGTCCACTCCGGGAGCCGCGCTGGCAGCAGAGGAAGCAAGTTCAAGTCTGTCACCTGTTTGTAGTTTTCATAATTTTTGATTTGGCATTTTGATCAGTCTGGTTTTGGTCAAGGAAATGCATCCGTATCTCATAACAGGAAACCCCTTTTGTGATCTTTACTTCAAGGCATTTTTCTCTCTCTCTACTTCCCCCATCTTTTTTTTCCTTTTTGGCAAAAATACAGACCTAATATGATGTGCATCTTATTAAAAGTTCAGCATAATTTATTGCCATTGGTTTGTTTACAAAGTAAACAATTCCAAACTGCATAACGTGGCCTTCCTACAGTCACTGCTCTTTTGTAATTTTTTTGACTCTTCCTCGGGGCTGGGGTTGGGGTGGGAGATGGAGAAGGACCCACACTTGGGGGAAGTCACGTGGCTCCAGGCTGCTTCCCATCTGGGTCACAGCGTTAACTAGCGGGGTCCCGGCCAGCCGCACGATGTGACAGAGCCACCTGGGGTGCACCCTGCCCTCCGCATCGATGCAGGGGTCCGGGGGGGGAGGGTGGGGTGGACCCCCAGGAAGTTCCACCTTCCTCAGCCCAGCTGTCTTCCTGCCCACAGAGCCCCGTGGGAAGTGTGGGAACGGGGAGTGGGGGTAAGCAAGCCCAAAGGAACGTGTCCGGCGCGGCCGCAGTGCGTGTCTCTCAGGAGGAAGGACAGGCGGCAGGAGGCGGGGTTGGCCCTGGTCCCTAGGACTGGCCTAGCCTGGCTGCCTCTGGGGGGCAGGGTCCTGGCAGAGCGTGAGCGGCTGATTCTCCTCTCAGGGCCAGCTCACACCTCGTCCCTCTTTGCTGAGGCTGCGGTGGGCACCCTGGGATGTGCTGAGTCTGGAGACCCAGTGGAAAGTGTAGGCCACGCAGGATCTTGGAACATGACCAGCAGGAGGAGGCCTCCTGGCCCTCGGTAGGGAGCAGGTGCGGTAGAGGCGAGGAGGAGGACCGCCCTGCGCAGCCGGCACGCCACGCGCCCCCGTGACCTCGACCTCGTCTCCTGTCCCCAGCCCCAGACTCCAGCGTGCAGGCCTGTGCTCCGCGACTCCCTCAGCCTCGTTCGCCTCCACGTGTGCACGGGACCCCTGGGCCGGGAGCAGCTCGAGGGGCTGCCTTCTCCTTTCCCCACTTCTCCTGTGCTCCCCGGCCTCTGACCTGCTGCAGCCTTGTGCAGTGACCCTGAGCGGCCCGAGCGACTCTGCAGGTGTGCGTTGCCTGAAGGGCCCCTGGTGGGGGGAACTTGCAGCCTCTCCAGCATCCCCGCCACCGAGCCGCACCTCGTGCTGTGCGCCCCCAGGTGAGGGCGTCTCCCAGAGCCCCCGAGGTTCGGCAGAGCGCCTGCAGTCTCTGTGATGCCTGCGGTGATGGTGACCCCCTGGTGACCCCTGGGAGACCAGAGTGCACGGCAGGGCCGAGCAGCCACCGCGGGCCTGACGCGGGCAGCGGGGTGTGGGCGCTGGCTGGGGAGACGTGGGGGACAGCTCGTGAGGCTCGCTGAGCTTGAGGTCGGGAGTCTCCGTACAGGAGTCGACGCTTCGCCGTCCCTTGGTTACTGTCGGTTTGGTGATAACTTCCTGGAGGCTTGGCGTCGGCAGTGCCTCTGCCTCTGATTTTGGGTTGAGCTCCTTGCTCAGGTTTCCTTCGTGAGAGGAGAGGGCGGAGAGCCTTCCGAAGTCGGGTGAAGAGGGGCTGCCTCGGGCAGCAGAGAGTCACGCTGGCGAGCTTGCAGAGCAGCTGTGGCCCAGGGGATCTGCAGTTTGTGCTGCCCCGTCAGGGGGCTTCATGGGCCGCTTTCCCCGTCAGGGGGCTTCACGGGCCGCCCTGGATTCTGGCGCAGCCTGTGAGCCTTGGGCCCTGGGCCTCCCCCATGCCGCTGAAAGACTTGAAAACACCCACATACCGACATACAGCATGTGCAGTTATGAACTAGGTCCTTCCGGCCTGCTCTCTCGAGCTGGTCCCACCACTCTCCCACGTGCTGGGTTCAAGGCAGTGCTTGTCTCATTTCGCTGGAAACCCTGGTCCGTGAGCTCCCGGCCGCCCTGCTGATTTCTCTGAGAGCTCGCTGGACGCGGGTGGGAGGCCCTGCCGCAGGAGAGGGAGCGCAGCGTGCGGGGCGTGGGAAAATCCTCCCCTCTGGAGCGGTGTTTAGGGGGCCTCCTGGGGGTCACCCGTCACCCCAGGACAGAGGGTGTGTGCTCCCTGTGTGTCACCACTGCTGTCCGGCACGTTACAGGCGCTCGGGCTGTGTTTGTTGCATGCTCTGAGAAGACGTGGACACTGGGCACAGGCCTGGGGTCAAGGCCAGGTCCCGCCGGTGGCTCCCCGTGTGGCCAGGGTTGGTCCCTCTGCTGTACTTTCCTCCTCTCTGAGGGGGGCTCGTGCGGCTGCGTCACAGATGGCTGTCCTCCCGTCCTCCCAGTAGAGTCCTGTGAGGCTTCAGTCAGAAAAGACAGGGGCCTTGGGGCCCCTTGTGCACCCCGTGTTCCGCGAGTCCGTGGCCTGGACCCCGGCTCCCCGCGGCTGGGCCGTCCTCCCCAAGCAGTGCTGCCCGGCAGAGCAGACCCCGGCTTGCCATTGTCCCCGAGTCTGGGGGTCCTGGAGCTGGTCGAGAGACCCTGGGCGGGACAGTGGCCACTGCGCAGCCGCCTTCCTCCCTGTCCAGGCATTTCCCCACCTCAACTTTGTCTTCTTTTCATTTCCTGTTCTTGACCCAACACTGTATGCAGGGATATGGCGTTTTCTCTCATTCCTGGATCTTGAGAGGCTGGAATAATGATAAAAAGCTACTGCAATGAATTATATTATTATGTTATTAATGACAAGTATACTAGTTTCCTCTTGCTGGGTTGCTGCAGGGGTTCCGAGGAGGCTAGACCACGCCGGGCGTGTGTCCCATCCCGGGGCCGCGCTGTGAACAGGACTGTGCCCACTCAGAGCCGCCGAGGAAGCCTGGGAGGTTGTGTGCCCGGGAGCCGTGCCCTGGCAGGTCCTCGGGCCTCCCCTCTGCCCGGGGGCGAGGGCTCAGCGTTGGCTGGACTCGGGCGTCTGCAGGAGGGGAAGGAGTGCTGGGACCTGACGGTTGAAGTTACAGGGAGCCCCCCGACCCAGAGGTCGTCCGAACGTGCAGGGAGTGGGATTGGATTCCAGACCCCGAGCTCCTCTGCCCCCTCCTCCCATCACCCACGGGTCCAGGGTCCTCTTTGGGCCCCCGCCTCTCCCTCCCCAACCTCGTTTTTCTCCTTCAGGCTGAGGGGACAGGAACTGGGTGGGTTGGGAGTGGGGTGGTGAGGGACCGGTGCCCAGAGTGACGTACGGACACGTGGTCGTTTCACGGGTGGAAGGGCCGAGGTTCGGCCAGGCCCCGCGGGCAGGTGGGCCTGTGCAGAGCGGCCACTGACCCCAGGACCTGGGTGGCTGCTGCTAAGTCCTACGTGAAGAAGATGAATTTTCACATCGAAGTGGAAAAACTGCCCGATTTTTATCAGGGCAGGTTGGCTAGAGTGTTAGTTAAGCTCATTTTGTGTCAGAATTAAATCGTGTCCCCCCATCTCCTGCAGGGTTGGTTATAATGATCACTGTCTCGGAGCAGCGTTTATCACCTGGTCCAGGTCGGGGGGTGCAGTGGGGGCAGCGGGAGGGTACCCAGAGCCGTCTGACCCCCGGCCCTTCTACGGCAGGAGCGTGCTCTTTTAATAACATCGGGCTTTTGTTATCACTTACAACATTAGTGTTCGTTTAGCTGTAACCGTGGGCCTGGCTTTAAAGCAGAACAAAACCAGTGGTCGTATTCACGAGGCAGGGAAAGGAACGTGGTGGGTAGTTAACCCCCCTCTGTTGACGCTGATAACAGGAGAGGATGACCACACAATGCAGGGTTCTCATTTCCAGCCATGAAATTTAAAAAAATTAAAATCCTAAAATAATTATTTGAAAAAAAGCCTTGGCTTATAGAAAAAAAAAGGGTTTTGCACATAAAAAAAGAGAAAATGGTCCAATGTCTCATTTCTGAGATAATCCTCGACTTTTCTAGGTAAACAACATACCTGGTTAAAAACCTCAAACGGCACGAAAATTACAAGTGAAGAGTGACGGGTCTGTCCATCCCACCCCACCCTAGACCCACCCCAGCCAGTGTTAATGATTTTTCTAAATTTTTCTCAGAAAAAATTTTAGGCAATGCCAGCATATACACAGCTCTGTATATGTACATAAAATTCTTTTAATAATTATACTCAGAAGAGTACTTGCTTTTTTTATTATTACTATAATCTCTGGGATGTCTGTCAGCATGTGTGGTCACATCTGTCTCACTTTTAACTGTTTGCTATGTGTGAGTCTGCCCAAATCAAGTATTATCCGTCATTTTAATCCTTACCTGACCTGGCAAGGTAGTATTTCCTTAATTTATGAATGAGGTTATCTTTACATATGTTTATTGGCCATTTGTGTTTCATTGTCAATAAATTACCTGTTAATAGCCTTTGCCCATTTTTGTACTGGGCTGTCTTTCTCACATTAATTAGTGTAAACTCTGTAAAATGAGGAAATTAGCTGTGTCAGTTGTGTTGTAAATAACTGATCCCTCCTCCCTTTTGTGCGTCTTTGACTTTTTCTACACGTTTCCGTGGTCTAAGGTATCAGTCTTTCAGGACTCCTGTGCGTTCTGTCCTTTAGAATGGCCTCCAAGATGGTAAGTTCCCTCCCACTTTCTTCTGAAGTTTTTTATATTCTTTCATTCGTTTGCGTTTAATCTTTGACTTTGTTTTGATACAGGAGAAAGGTGGTACCAGCACCATTTGCAGTGCCACCTTGGTAATCAGTTGTTTAAATCCATCTCTGAGCTCTGTTATATTGTTGTGGTGGTGGTTTCATTGATTTGTCCACTTTTTCCTCCTGTCAAACTGTTTCTCTTCTCTCTTTCTGGTTAGTCCAGCTTCATAATAATGGACTTCATCTGGTGAGGCTGGTTCCTGCCTCTCCCCACTCCCATGTCTCCTTTTGTTTTTTCTCAGTATCTTTGTAGCTATTATTGTGTGTTTATTTTTCAGATGAACTTTAATATCATTTTTTCAATTGCCAGAAAGTAATTTTGATATTGTAATTGGAATTGAGTTGAATATAGATTAATTCAAAGAGAGTTTGCATCTTCATAATCTCTAGTCTTCCTATCTGAGAGCACTCTATGTCTTTCCATTTACTTAGAGTTTTTGAGTTTTCTTCAAATAGATCCTGCACATTTCTTCAGTTTTTACCTAGGCATTTCATCTTTTTGGTTGCTCTTATCAATGGGATCTTTTCGTTCATTGTAATTTTTAATTTGTCTTTGTATAGAGAAGCTGTTGATTCTTTTTAATATTAATGCATAACGTACCACTTTGCTGAAACAGACTTCAATATTGTTTCTCTTATTTTTTCCCATGGATTCTCTTGAGTCTGCTAGGTGTATAGTTACATCCTTTGCAAGTAGGGACAATTCCATTCTTCCTTTTCAATATTTAGACCTCACTTTCCTCCTCTTGTCTTATTACATTGCCCAGTGGTTCCAGAGAAGTGCTAAATGGCAGGCGTCCTTTCGTTTATAATTCTGATGAGAATGTGGCTAATGTTTTAACCTAAGGAGACCTAGCTTTTGGTTTCATATATCTTTTTTCTCATGATAAGGAAATATTCATTTATTCTAATTATTTTTTTGGGGGGGTTCGCGGGTCTCTCACCGTTGTGGCCTCTCCCGTTGCAGAGCACAGGCTCTGGACGCACAGGCTCAGCGGCCATGGCTCACGGGCCCAGCCGCTCCGCGGCATGTGGGATCCTCCCAGACCGGAGCACGAACCCGTGTCCCCTGCATCGGCAGGCAGACTCTCAACCACTGTGCCACCAGGGAAGCCCCCTATTCTAATTTTTTAAAGTCAATTATTACTGTCGAATTTTGTCAAAACCCTCTTTGGCATCTTTTGGAGTGATTTATGGTTTCTGTCTCTTGACCTGTTAACATGTGCTTTTATATCAGTAGTTTTTCTAGTGTTCCAGTCCTGGCTATACCCTCCTTAGTCGTAGCGGATTATTCTTTTAATATTCCACTGAACGATATTTGCAGATGTTGTAGTTACCACGTTTGCATTAATATTCATAATCAAAATGTCTGGTGGAGCCTGTTTTTGTCAGGTCAGGTTTGGGTATCAGAATGCTAGCTTCACAGAAAGAACTTGGAAGCTTTCCTTCCTTATTCTTTTTAAACAGTTTAAATAGTTGTATGTTCCTTGGAAGGCTGAAGAAGGAAGTTGTCTCTGAAACCATCTGGACTTGGTACTTTTTGGGGGTTCGCACTTTGATAACTTTAATTTTTTTTCTTTTGTATTAGTCTTTTTGGTTTCCATCTCTTCTAGGGACAATTTTGGTAAAATACTTTCCTAGAAAATTGTCTATTTAAGTTATATTTTCAAATTTATTTGCATTGAGTTTTGAAAGTAAACCTCTTTTAATTTGTTTACATATGGTCATTTCCTATTTTTATCTCTAATATTTTGTGTTTTACAGTTTTTTGTGTGTTATTGTTATGATTTCTACTATGATTTTTAAGAATGATCTGATGTATACCTTATACGGGACACCTGGTAATACATATATTCTTTTTTGGTTTGTTTTGTTTTTTGTTTTCCTATTTTATTTTATTTTTTAACCATCTTTATTGGAGTATAATTGCTTTACAATGTTGTGTTAGTTTCTGCTGTATAACAAAGTGAATCAGCTGTATGCATACGTATACCCTCATATCCCCTCCCTCTTGAGCCTCCCTCCCACCCTCCCTGTCCCACCCCTCTAGGTGGTCACAAAGCACCGAGCTGATCTCCCTGTGCTTTACCATTTTTTAAGAAATTGCTTTTGCATTTATCTCTCAATCCTACTATTTTCTTTACTAAATGAATAATTTGTGCTTTTGTTTTTTTGTACCTCTCTCCTTGGGTTGATTTTTTTTTTTTTTTCTTTTTTTAGCTTCCTAACTTAGAAGCTAAAGGTATTGGTCTTACATAGTTCTTTAGGTGTGTGAGGTTGTGAATGTCCTCTGAGCTCTGTTCCACTGTATATTTTATTGTTACTTTCTAGATATTTTGCCACTTTGAGTCTTCCTTTGACTCGAGTTGTTTAGTGAGAAAATCTTTTTTGTCTCCAAGTTGGGTTTTTTCCTGTTAGTTTTGTTGTGCGTTTAGAGTTTTTATTGCCCTGTGTGGGGAGAATGTGGCCTGTGTCATGTTGACTGGAGTTTATTGCGTTTTTCTTCATGGCCTAATATATGATTTTGTACATGTTCCAGGGACTCTTAAAAAGAAGACTTATCTGTTATCAAGTTTGAGATAAATACACACACACACACCCCTTGTATGTCGTATATGTGTAGAGCTTAGTGTGAGCTAATCGCTTATTCTTGTTCAGCTCCTCTGATATTCTTAGTTGTTCTTCCTGTGTGATCTGTTAGACGCTCACTGGGGCGAATTGGTTGTTTTTGGTGTTTTCCTTCCCTTCCCTTATGCTTTCTATATTATGTGCTCCGCTCTGGTATGTGACCGTTTATGACTCACGTTCTTGTCGTAGATTAGGACCTTCATGAATCACTGGTGGCCCTTTGACTCGTTTCACCTTTTTCCGCCCAGAATTCAGGCTTCGTAGATTTAAATTTGCCAATCCAGTTTTCTTTCTGTTTGGGTAGTAATCTTTATCTTTTTTTACTTTTAACCTTTCTGAGTCATTCTGTTTTAGATGTGATTCTTATTTACAATACAGCACACAGTGGCCTTTTGAAAATCAAAATGAATGTTTAAAAGTCCCACAGAGCTTTCTGGACTTCAGTTGCCCCATCTGTAAAACGGGTAGTTTTCTTCAACTACAAAAGGTTTGAATAAGACAAGGTTTGTGCTATTCGCTGCACACATTGTGTCGCTAACCTGCATAATGCTATCCCTTCAAGGTGTTTCTTTTTCTAACCTTTGATAGACGAGCCAGGTGGGACCCAGGGAGGTGGATTTTCAGGGCTACCCGATTGATCAGCGGGTGAGCTGTGATTCACCCCCAATCCAAGACTTTCTAATCCCAAAACCCACATTCTTTCTACTCAGCCCTTAGAGCTGCCCCAGCACCGTGCATGAAACCCCAGGTCACCCCGTGTGAAGTGATTTCTGGCTTTTCAGACGAGTTTCAGCAAGTAGGGTAACCTAGTAACTAGGCTCATTTTTGTACTTAATTGGAACCAGACCGCAGTGGGCTCAAGGGTCAAGCAAACAGTCTTCTCACCAGCACCCTCCTACCCTGCCCCGTTCTCCGAGACCGAGGGCAGCTTTGCTGCGGGCATGGGGGCCTGGCCACACGCAGGGCCACTCCTGCCCTGCCCGGCCCTCCCCGAGCCTGTGCAGCCTCACAGCCGCCCTCCGGACACTGTTTCAAGCCTCAGCTCCTTGTGACATTCAGAGACAGCAGATGGAGCCAGAGACTTGGGGAAAAGTGACACCCAGTTCAGAGTCCATGTTTCCCGGGGCCGAGGCCTCGGTGCTGGGTGTGGGGGGAGGGGCTTGGCTCCTTGGCGCGGGACATGGAGATGAGGGGCCCTCCTTGGACCCTGTCCTGGTGGTGGATTATGTCTCAGTCTACCCGTGAGGAAGAGGGGCTCCGGGGACCAGCTAGAAGGAGAAGCTCCCGGGAGTTAAGGCCTGAACCCCACAAGCCCAGTCTGGTGCCTGGAAGGCCTTATGAAGCATCCCAAGGGGTTGTCCATGCTCCCTGTCCGTTCCTTCAGGGCCTGACTCCAGTCGGCTGGACGGCCGGACAGGAACTGACTGAGCTGCTCTATCTGCGCGGGGACAGTCAGGGCACGCCTGGCCCTGGTGCGAGCAGCCCGGCCTCGCCACTCGCAGCTGCGGGAACGCGGCCATTGCTGGGTCTCGGGGCCTCCTCTGTCTGCAGAGTTGGGCCCTGACCCTGTTCTGTTTGGGGGGCCATGAAGACGGTTGCGGGTGTGCCCGCTGCGTGCTGGGGGAGCATCTCTCCTCAGTCCCTAAGCCGTGGGGCCCAGACCCCTTGTGGTCCCAGTGGTGCCCTGGGCCCACCTCGGCCTCTGGGGGGAACCTCTCTCCTCAGTCCCTAAGCCGTGGGGCCCAGACCCCTTGTGGTCCCAGTGGTGCCCTGGGCCCACCTCGGCCTCCCTTGGCAGTCGGGCAGCAGGTAAGGGTGAGCGCGCCAAGGAGTTGGAACTTGCAGCAGTTTGCAGACGTGTTTTGCATGTGCAGATAAGCACGACTGGAAAAGCGGAGCTCCGAGCAGTGACCCAGGCCTCTGCCGTTCAGACCCGGGGCTTCGGGAGAAGGGGCTGGAAGCCAGACTCCGGCGTGGCTCTGCCTTCGTGGCACGCGATGGCCCAGGGTCCTGCCCGCTCAGGCCGCAGGAGCCAGGCTGTCCGTCCGTCCCAGAAGGCACCCGGGCTGTGACCTCAGCCCTTCCGGGGCCAGGTTCACTCTGGCTTAGTGTGCCCCAGGCTGGACTGGGTCCCGGGGGTGGGAGAGGCATGAATTGGGAGAAGATGCATTTTTATTGAGTTCCTGCTGTGTGCCGTGTGCTGAACTAGACTTTCCACACACTCACCCGCAAAAGAGTCTTCCTGCTTTGCAAACGAACAACGGAGGCCCGGGCCGTTGCATCTCACAGCGCTGGCGTCAGAGCCCGTGGAGCGTCTCCTCCAGCCCACGCTTTGCCCCTCGTGGCAGCGGCTCTGTTCTTTCGAGCTGGAAAGGGAGATGTTGAGGGCCTACCGTGCGCCCGGTCGCCCCCTAGATGCGTGAACATGTTCCCTCTCTCGACCGTGGACCGTGGTCGTGGGAGGACCTGGGGCAGATGACCGCATGCTGTTGGGTGGTCCTGACAGAGAGGTACCTGTCGTCATGATGGGGAGGGCAAGGGCCTTCGGGGGAAGATGAATGTGTTTGGTGCTGAGTTTCTCCCAAGGGTAGGGTCCATCCAGCTGCAGGTGATCGTGAGTGGCGGGTGCAGAAAAGGCGAGATCCAGCCCAGAGACACGGATTTGCACAGCGCAGGGTGGGCAGGCAGGTCCTCGTAGGGAAGAGCCCAGGGTGCGGGTCCTAAGGCTGGGTCAGTCAGAGGAGGCGTGGGGCAGCGTGACGGAGAAACCTCGGGGCAGGAAGTCAAGGGCCAAGACCCTCCTGGCGGAGAGGGCTCAGCACCCGGGGGACAGGGAGGGGGGCTGCCGTTTGCTGAGCGCTTGCTGGGTCCCCCACAGGCGACACACGTGCCCAGGCACCTTCCCCAGTTTTCAGACGGGGAACAGGTACAAAGAAGAACCTCAGGACCAGGATCACACAACCAGTAAGTGGCAGAACCAGGATTCAGATCTGGACTTTTAGCTGCCAGAGACCATCGGTCTGTCCACAGATCCTTGTGGTTTTGGATGTGAAGGCAGAGATCTACGGCTGAGGCCGAGCAGCAAGGTCAGAGCCGCCTGAGGGCGTCCTTCCAGCCAGCCCAGCGCGCCCCGGAGGGGCAGAAGCGCGTCCCAGAGGTGCCGGCGAGTGCGCCGGGCCGCTCCCCTGTCCTGGCTCTGCTGGCCAGCTGGGCTTGGCCTGCTGGGAGGCTGGGTGCCACATTCTGGGATCTTATTCAAATGCCACCTTTTCCTACTTGAACATCCACTGACCCATTTAAAATAGACACATCCACTGACCCATTTAAAATAGACACATTTCGGGAAGGAAACTGAAAAGCAACACAAAGGAGCGGTTGTTTTCCAACCACGTCCACCTTGTGCAGCTTAATGAAGTCGTAACGGGACCAAAGGCAGAGCTCGGTATCTGAGCTTTCCAGGAGGAGAAGCAGCTGTCACCGTTATCACCTGGATGCCCTTTGGCCACAGTGTTCTCAGACCATCTGAGGCATGGTCGAGAACAGCCCTGTGGCGTGGTGTCTGATGAGCCTCTCGGCAAGGTTAGGGAACAAGGACCCACCGGAGTTGTGTGTGTACTTAAAGCCGGGGAGAAAGTCGCAGGATTTCCCGTGTTTTCTCTTCTTTCCCCTGGCAAGTAAGGGGCCGTGTAGAGCCATTTCCTGCCGCCCCCTGGCTCTGAAGCCCCGGGCTGAGCGGGAGGCTGCCGCACCTAGCATGACCCCTGGGGCCCTGGCCTCCACCCTGCCCTGTGCTGTGCTCCCTGGGGGCTCAGATGGGGAGCCGGGGCCGGAGGGCAGTGGGCCCACGGGAGTAGGAGTGCAGCGTCTTCCCGCTGAGCACGCCCTTCCCTCCTGGTGTCTTTCATGGAGGTTGCGTTACTCTACGCGTCCTGCTTCTTTTCCTGAAGATGTACTGTGGGTGGTGCCCCCTGTGCCTCGCCCTGTCCGGGCAGCAGTGCCCCTGGCCTGGGTTGCCCGCGGTGCGGCAGGGGCCGGGGGAGGTCTCGTGAAAGCAACCCTCTTTGTGGACAAAAGCCCACTCAGTAAAGCTTAAAAATGTTTAAAGGTGTCTGGTAAGGAAACCAACTATACAACAATGTGAACTAACTGGAAACACACCTGAACAAAGATTATTTATAACGCAGAAGATATCCCTCTAAGAAAATTTTAAAAATTAAAAATTGGATTCAGATCAAAATCACATAAGAGGATGGTGATGTGTTTTAGAAAAGGATTAACTATGCAATTCCTTTTAATTGCATGGTTCCTTCATTCACTGAAAATGTAGTTTTTTACAGAAATTTGGTCTCTGCAGTTTTCAAAAGCGGGCAGCATTTGGCACGTAGGGAGTACAATGGGTTCTCCCTCTGCGGTGCCCAGGGTTCCCTCTCTGGGCGCCCCCAGCCTCGTTGCAGCCCCTCTCCTGCAGAGCGGGAGTCTGGAGGGTGGTCAGCAAAGAGTGAGCTTGGGAAAAGGCTGGGAAACGGGGCTTCTTCGGGGAGGGGGGTAGTTTAGCTCAGAGCCGTGTTCCCATGACCTTCAGGACACATGGCCTCAGGTGTGCGGCTGGCAGCCCCTGGGCGGTCGGGGGGTCCAGCAGCCCCCTCCCCCAGCTTGGGCAGCTCTCTTCCTGTGTGACCTTGGTGGGTGTCCCCTGCTGGGCCTCTCTCCCCTGGGACAGGGTTCTGAGAAGGTGCTGGTCCTAGCCCTTGAGTGCAGCTGCTCTTCTGTGTCGGGTGCTCTTTCCATCCCCAGCCCTTGGAGACACTCTTTGAAATCCTTCAAACTCCAGTTGGTGCGTCCGGCGAGGAGCCCGGCGAGGCCCAAGTCAGAGCCAGTTCTCCTGCTTGGCTCTGCTTCTTGCCCAGAGGCCCCTGCCCGCTCCGTCTTGGAGTCCCAGCCCCAAGCACGGTGCCCGGGCCGCCATCGCACTCGTGCGTGGCCGTCGGCCCCCAAGGGGAGCACGGCAGGTGCAGAGAGCTTCCACCTCGGAGGGTCGGTCCTGGCGGTCAGGAGGCCTGTGTCGGGAAGATTCTGAGACAGAACTTTCAAAAGATGGAAGGAGGCCTGCTCCCCAGCAGGTATGGGGCTAAGCATTTTCTGCCCATCTTTCCTTCTGATTTAACCCCAGGCAGCCCTGTAGAGCAGTGCCGTTCTAAAGCTTTTCCCTCTGGGAGGACAGAACCGAAGTGCGGAGGAGTGAGTCTTAACGCTGAGCTGCAGTGGGCTCGGACGGGCAGGGCCCTGGCGGCGCGCCTTCTTGGGCCAGGCTCTGTTCTCTGGGGTTTGGCCCTGTCCACCTGCCAGCCTCGGACACACGCAAAGGCGGGGGAGGGGGTCCTGCCGCCCGTGTGTCCCCAGGCTGCCCGGTACAGGGAAGCCTTTGTTTGGTCGAGCACCCACCGGGAGAATGGCGGTGTTAGGAGAGGGTCGGCCCGCGCCCTCCAAGGAAGGACGGGGCGTCCTTGCTTGTTGAAAACTGGAATGCCGGCTAATGAGGAGCAGTTGAGAGACAGCTGGGCCACCATCCCTGGGGCAGAGCTCACTGCGGTCCCCACTTCTCGAGGTGCAGCCGTGGCTGGGCGGGAGGCTGCGGCTCCCAGCCTTCTGGTCACAGGACGCAGCAAGAGCTCTGGGCCAAGGGGGTTTGGGGGGGGTGGTTCTCTTCCCTTTCCTTCTCTTCTCTCCTAACCATTGAGCTGTAAAGAACACTCAGACAGTTTTCCTGCTCACCATGTTTGCTAGGGAATTCTAACCCCTTCTGCAAAGAGGGAGTTCCCCGGGAAGGTGGCCTGGTCTGGGGTGAGCATTAGTTTGGACTGGGGCGGCTCTTGGTTGAAATCGGGCTTGGTCAAGTCACGTGGCCTCGTGGGTCTCGTCCCCATGTCTGTGCATCACTTCCCCGTCACGGCGTTGCTACGGGATGACCGAACTGATGAGGGACCTGGTGCGTCGTAGATTCTGGGTAAAATGCTACCGCCTCCCAGCTGTGGGACTTGGGGTGGGTACTTAAATCAGTGGGACTCGTTTTCCTCAGCTGGGAAGTGCGGTGATGGTGGCAGCAGCCCCGCGCTGTGGGGATGCGTGGGTGCCCGTGGGGCGCCCTGCACAGAGCGGGCCGTGGTCCCTGCTCCCTGCTCGTCGGTGCGTCCCTGCTATTATCTGCGCCCTGTGCCGGGGCCTGCCAGTCGGGACAGCGCTTACGCTGGCTGCCATCCTGGGGGTGGACGCTCATCCTGAATACGTTCAGGACACGGCCTGTGCTCGGGGCCACGGGGCTGGCAGGTCATAGGGAGCAGAGCCGGGCCACGGGCCAAGCTCAGGCTGCTGCAGCGTCTGCTCCGTGCGTCCAGAGGGCAGGACGTTCTCCCGAGGGCAGCGGGGCCGCGGGCCTCACTTGACAGAGGTTCTCTTTGGCCCGAGGTCCCCGCGGTCCTGCCGGCGGGAGGGCGCGGCTCCCCCTCTGGAAGCTGGGCACTCGCCTGGGGCTGCAGTGCCACCCCAGCCCGCCTGTGCCTCCGGCGCGAGGCCCAGCCCTCTCCTGCACCACCCGGGCCTCGGGATTGGAGGCCCTGACTTGGACACACTTCTTTGGAATCTTTTCTTCTTCTCTGTTGGTGACATCTTTTTTTCTGATTATAAAAGCAGTGTCTACCTAGTGGGAAAAATACAGAAAAGTATACAGGGAAAAATTGACCATAATTCTGTCAATCACTTTTGTATGAATTCTCTTTAATTCACTTAATTATATGCTGTATATCTGTGTATAGCGGAGATCACTCTATTTCATTTTTACTTAATATCGCGTCACTCGTTCTGACGCCTTTAGCGTCGCTGTTTCCCAAGTATGTCCTCGTATCTTTGGAAGTGCTTGGTTAGTTGCTCTTGTGTTGTTTCATAACATTATCTTTACGTTAAATGCTTTCCTTCTTACATTTTTCTAAAGTAATTTGCATTAGGCGAGTGGTCCAGGAAGTACACCTTTACTGTAGCACCTCACGCATGGCCAGGAAGGGTACAGCCCTTCTGATCACCCTCGACTCTAGTCTCTGTCACAGGGGTATTGCCGCTTGTTTGTGGATCTGTTCTTTGACGAGTGATATCTACGTATTGCTTTATTCGATTATAATAGAAATGCAGACTTGTGAAAAATTAATACACTGTCACCTAAAGCTGAAAGTTAAAGCTGCCGAAAATTCCGCTCTCCAGAAAGAACCAGCGTTAAGAGCGTGTGCACGTCCTTTTTGACGTACACACACGCACACACGGGCACGCGTGTACACGCGCGCGTGCTCAGGAATAAAAGCACGGTGGGTTCCCTGATGGACCTGTTTGCTGTGTCAGTGTCTCCTCTTGACGTGCAGTGGTTCTGGTCCACAGGAGGGGGACGCCACACTACCTGCCGTCCCCTGGGCCTGACCCTTGGACTGTCCCACGTGTCTGGCCGTGGGGAGGTGGCTGCACGGCTTCTCCCCGAGCGCCTTTTCAGGGCTGTTTCCAGCTTTCTGGATGGCTGTTGACATGGCTGGTTGTCCTGTGTGCGGTGTCACGTGGTCCTGGCGGTCAGGGGGTGAGGGACGCGGGGGCTGAGGAGCGAGCCCTGGGCCTGCGCGGAGGCTGGGTGCAGAGGAGCAGGGCGGGGAGCCGGGGCTGGGCCCGGTGCCGCCAGCCTCCGTGAACCGGCCGGCCCTCCCTCGGCGCCCTCGGTGCCGTCATTTTCCCTCCATGACATTCGGCAGCGGGGAGCTGGGTCGTTTGTTTCATCTCTTCTTAAGGAAAAGTTAAATTTATAATCGCAGCCCTGACCTCCCTTGTAACTCATGTGCTCGTCCTGTTAACTGGTTTAATATACGGCACCACTATTTCATTAAACAACATACAGGAATAATTAGTTCAGCAACGATGCCTAAGAACAAAAGCCCTTGATTTAGTTTAACTTTATACGTTGCTCTCTTTTGATGTGTAGGGACACATCTGGGGTCTTAAAGAAAGCAGAAAGAAAAATAGAAGACGTCTAGTCAGGCTGGGGGTTAGGGTTTTCCGAGCGCAGCAAGTAACCCTTTGGTCCCAGGCCCCACCGGCACTGCTCAAGCCCTGCACACACGGCCTGGGGTCCTCGTGCTCCCAGCCTGGTGGCCCGTGCTTTCCCTCCACCCAGGCTTCCCCGAGTCTAGACCCTCCTTTTGTTCTTTCATTCACTCCGCAGACCCCGCGGCCTGCTGTGTGCGGCCGCGTCTCAGGCGCTCTGGGCGCAGTGGGTGAGCAAGGCTACGGCTGGGTCCGTCTTGCCCTGGGTCTTTTCTCCCGTCAGCCTTTCCTCCACCCAGGCTGCCCCAGGGGCCTTGCTGACGGCGCGGTCGGCACCCGTCGTCCCCTTGGCAGCATCTCACGGCCCCTCCGGCCGGCAGGCGGAGGCTCCAGCCCTGGCCCGACCTCCGGGCCCTGCACCGCCGGCTCTGGCCTCGGGGGCTGTCCCTGGTGCCCACAGGCGCCTCCCCGCCCTGCGTGCGTCCTCCTGGGCCTCCGGGCCTTTGCCCCTCTCCTGCCTGAGCTGCTCTCACCTCCTCGAGGCCCCGCGCAAACGTCACCTCCCGTCTGGGTTCCCGCCCCAGCCGAGTCCCTGCCAAGTGGGAGCTGTGGCTGCTTCCTCAAGCCCCGCCCTCCTCGCCTCCCTGCGGCAGCCCTTGCCACCTGGTGCACAGGAGGGGGCGGACTGTCCAGCGGCTGGAAGCTCTGGGGGTGGGGGTGGAGCTTGTGTCCGACGCATCCTGGTCTCCTCAGACCCCGCAGAGTGCAGGGCACGCAGGAGGGTCTGGCCTGGTGCGCCGTCCTGGCCCAGCCCCATCTGTGTGAGTCTGAGAGCCTCAGGTTCCTCGGCAGTACGGGACCGTGCGAGGCAAGGGCTGCTGGGAGGCCTCGTCTGACGCCAGTTACAATGGGTGCTCCAGCAGTGGTAGCGCTGTCCTTGCAAAGGGGTTTTGGACCAAATTCACACAGATTTTGTTCCAGCTGGTTTTTTAGAGCCTCGAGGGCAGATTAAGTGACTCTCTATCTCTGGCTTTTGGTTTCTAGGGAACCGGGTTTGTGACGGGCAGACAGGTGCCCCACATTTGCAGGCCGCCAGCAGGGTCCCTGAGCCACCCGTCACAGCACCCTTCATCCCCGCCGTCCACTCCGTCTCCTGCTCCCCTTGCCCTGTCACCCAGGACAGCAGAAGGGTGCTCGCTTCTACCAGCAAGACCTGGCTAGAGTGTCAGGATCTCCCCTGGCCTCCCCACAGACAGTTAGTAAGCCCAGCTGGACGGTTGCCAGGCTGCACCAGGATTGCCCCAAGCGGGAGTCGCTCCCACTCTGCAGGTCTGTGTCGCCCCTTGGCCGGCATCACTGCCCCGTCAAGCCATCCTGGTCCTTGCCTGTGGAGCTGCAGACCCCTCCCGTGTCCCGCCCTGTAGGCACCTTGCCTACCCGGCTCCAGATTCTCACATGGGCCTGGGAGGGAGGCAGTATTTATCCCCACTTTCCAGGTGAAGCCGCTGAGGCCCAGAGAGGTGAAATGACACGCCCCAGCTCCAGGCCCTGGCCAGGGTGTGAGCCTAGGTCTGTCAGCTCCTGAAGCCCTTGCTCCTTTGCCTGCTCAGAAACTCCTCAGCCATCCAAAAGAGAGGCCTCTGGGCATTGGCACACCTTTCCCACCCGGAAACATGCTTCCGTCTTCAGCGCCGTTGGGACTGCTGCACCGCGTGTTTCCCAGGGTCCTGACCGCCCCGCGACCCCTCGCCCCCTTTTCTCTTGCTCCTGACCCTCCAGGCAGAGGTACCAGGCCAGCGGGAAGGAGCAACTCCCCCGCCTGGCTCCCTCTCCGGGGACAGCAGGCTTCAGGGGGCTCTCCTGTAATCTCTCTATCCACACAGCCCTCATTTTAATTTGCAAAATTGAACCCAGATCGAGAGCAGTAAAGCCAGAGGACGGTAAATATTCATGCCTCAGTGAGCGAGGGTGGCTCCATTACCGTCGCGAGATTGGGAGAATTACCTTGAGGATTATGTATATTCATGGGCCGATTTTTATTTGCGATATAACATGAGTCACGTTGGCCTGTGTGTTACCCGTTCTACCCCAAACAGACTTTGCACGAAGCTTATGCCCTTAAGCTTCTGAAAGTCATCTCAAGTGGATTTCCCTCCGCTGCTGCTTCCTAGGAGACCGGTAGGAATAGTAATCACTGCAGCACCCAACCAGGGTCTGCGCGTGCGTTCTTCTCTCTCCGCTTTACAAGACGTGGTGTTATTCTTGTGTCCAGGATACAGATGAGGAGACTGGACCTGCAGGTCACGCCCTGTTCTGCTCGCACGGCGGTCCTCCCCCCGGGCTGCAGGGCCAGGTCTTGCCCGTGCCGTGTGCCCAAGCTGAGAAGGTGCTCAGAGGCGGCCGCCACGGGAGGCCCGTGGACGGCAGCCTGCTCTGCGGGGCATTCGGCCGTGCCGCCGCCGCGGCTCAGGCAGCACCCGCGGCGCCTGGCGGCCCGGATCGGGCACAGATTGATCTGACCGAGGCGTGTCTGGCTGCTGCAGCCACGGGGCTGCTGTTTCTGTTCCAGGCGGCTCAGCTCACAGGAGCCGGGCCTCGGAGCTCAGCAGGTTCGGCAAGCTGCTGCCCGCAGGCTGTTTTTCTACATGACGCCGTATGTCCGCAGCTTCTTTCATGCCACGACAGCAAAGCTGAGTAGCTGGCGACAGAGGCTGTAGGGCCTGCAGAGCCTGAAGCAGTTGCTGTCTGGCCTTTTACAGAAAAGTTTGCAACCCCTCGTCCCTCACCTTTGGGGAAGCTGGGCCTTCAAGCCTCTTCTCACGCCGGGCGCTGGCTGGGTGCCCGCACGCCTCATAATCTCATTGTCGCGGTAACCCCGATGGGGCCAGGATGCGCGTCTCCTTTCTGTTGATGATGAAATAGTAACAGTAATCGTGTTGATCACTAATCTTTATTGAACAGTTTCTAGCGTTTTGATGCCATGCAAACTGTTCCACACAGATTACCCAGCGTAATCCTCGCAACTGCCTGGTGAGGCAGGGGCGTTTTCCATTTGAGGAAAGAGAGAGAGGTTAAGCCCCTTGCCCAAGGTCGCAGGATAACTCGAGGGATTTGAACCAGGAAGTCTGACTCCAGGACCTGCTTTGTAACCGCTGCGCCACACAGAGGCGCGCCCCCTTGCCCTCAGTCACACGTTCGTTCAGCGGTTTTTGCCACCGAGGATGTACCAGGTCCCCTCCCCTGGGGGCAGGATACAAAGAATCAAGAGCTGCGTGTTCTCAGAGAGCCCTGGCCCAGAGCTCCCCCGGCAGGGTCTGCATCCCGGCCCCACCACTGCTGAGCTGGGTGACCTTGGGCCCCAGTCAGGTCCCCTGGACAGCGCGGGTCACAGTAGGACGGACCCTCAGGGGCGCTGCGGGGATTGAGCTGGCTGACGTACGTGAGCCTGTTGGAACACTGCCCGGGGTGTACAGTAGGTGCTCCCTGCGTGTCAGCGCTGGGGGGCGGGGCGTGGAGGTGATGGTGGTGACGGCGGCGGAGTAGGCCCTGGGAGAGGCCCTGGGAGCCTGGGCAGTCTTGGAAGGCGGCCCAGGGCCGTGGAGCCTCAGCTGAGGCTGCGGAGTCAGCGGGCAGAGCAGTGGGGGTCCTGAGGACACGAAGAGGGGGCCGCTCGTCAGTTGCACGTGGCAGGTCCCCAGTCGCCTGAATGGCTTGGCTTGGTGGACGGCCCACTGGTTAGCGCGTTAGAGTGTCTGCAGACCACAGGCTCTTGAGACAGAGCGCAGTGGCCAAGCTGCGGGGCAGAGACTGGAGTGGACCTCAGCGGTCGGCTTGGAGCCGGGGCAGGCGGTGCTGGGCCGCGGGGTCGGAGGGGGGCTTGGGTCTGGAGCGGGCAGAGTGGGGCTTGGACCCCGCTTCCGCCCTGCCTCCACCTCCGCTTGTCCGTTGCCTGTCCACAGCTGTCCTTACAGCTGTCGCCTTGACGGGAAGCTCCATCTGACTCTCCACCCACGCTGGGGCCGCTTATTTCCTTCACTTTTTCACATTCGAAGTTCTTGCTTACGTGTCTAAAGCCATTTTCATTAATCTCAACTACAACTCCTGAACTTTTCAGATAGTATTAATATTGACATCTCAACCTACTTTCTGGGCCAGAGCTTATAGATTCCTCACAGATTTGGGGGAAGAGCTCCCCTCAGCCCCACACAGCAGGCAGATATGTTGGTGGCCCACACGCAGGAATAATTCAGATTTGAGAAATCTCTCCAGATTTCCAGGAAGACGTTAGTCAGCCCCGAGCTTTGCCTGTACCTTTGGAAAGATCTCTGGGGTGTGGAAGGCCAATCTTCTGGCCGAGGCCGAGTCTCCTTTGAGCACCTCTGGTCACCTGGCTCCTCGGAGCTCTCCCCTGCAGGTGGCTTCTCCAGGGCCGAGCTCAGCAGAGCCACAGGGCCTTCTCTGTGCCGCAGCCCAGCCTGTCTGCTTTGCTGGCTCTGGCTGGGGTTATGTGTGGCTGGGGACTTTAGAGCTTGGCCTGGGCGTGGGAAGCAGGAATGAGCGCCCCTGACCTTTGTTACCGACCTGCAGCACTGGAACCAGCGCGCCTGCTGGGTGCAGTTTTCTGCGGCAGGGGTTCAGGGTGAATGCCACCTCGCGCCAGGGACTGGCAGCCCAGGGCCAGCAGGTCAGTTTCCTGCAGTGTCAGTTTTCGAAAGGGCAGTTAATTCCAAACCTGATTTTTATTTTCAAACAAACATGGATCTGTTGTGGTGTAGAACACGAAGATTTCCATGAATCTTAAAACTTGGGACGTGGAAGAAATTCTGTGCTCCCAGCAGGCAGCATCCTGCACCTGCTCTCCTCCGCCATCAGGAAAGGCGGGAGCACTTCCTGACGCCTTTCGGGACAGCTGGGCTCCGGGACCAGTTGGAAAATGCAGGTTTCCTGTAGGTGTTTGGGCTCCTTCCTGCACTGTGACACCAGGAGCTTTCCCTGAAGGAAGACCCGGGGAAGGGGGAGAGGGACCCAGAAGGAGAAGTTGCTCTTTCATTTCTGACACTCTCCTGGTCTCATTTGCATGGCATTGTCCTTAAACCCAGTTCAGATGTCACCTCCTCTCCTGGCCCCCTGACCCCTCTCTCACGGCATAACAGCTGTCCTAAGTGGCACTTATATCTGCCCCACATGCTCCCAGGGTCAAGTGTAAGGCCTGCCTCGGAGCAGGTGCTACAAGAATGTGTTGAGTTAAACCCAGTTGAGGGAATGTGGGTGATGACTTTGAAAACCGGACTTGACGAATGCCCACGTGCGAGGTGAACAGGGAGGCACGTGGCCTGGCGCGCTTGTGGGAGCAGAGGGTGGAGGGTGCCGGGCCCAGGTGAGCGCTGGGAGAGCCCTGCACTGACGCGGGAGGAGGCTGGGCCGGGCGCCAGAGGGATGACGCTGGACCCCTGGAGCCCCATGGGCTGAAGACCGGCGGCGTCTCGCCCGGGCTCTGTACAAGGCGGGTGGCCCGGCAGAAACATGGGGAAGGGGCCCTCTTGGGGAATCTGAGCGAGAAGTGAGGCCCAGTGGACGGGAAGATGCTCTGGGATTTGCCACTGACGGGCTGCAAGCCCTTGAAGGATGAGGATGGAGCCAGGGGCTGAGCTTGGGCCGCCGCGCCCCCCGAGGACCTGCGCTCCCCGGACCTCCGCAGATGTGGACACAGGCTGCTTACATTGCCACGACATCTGGGCCAGGGGTATGAGCCGCTCTACTGGTGACAACACTGAGGCTCAGAAACACTTACAGAACTCACCCCCAGCTCAGCGCGTGAGCAGAGGCGGCGCCCACCCAGGAGCGGGGCCCGGGGGGCGCGGCGGGGACGGGCCGAGGAGCCCAGCCCTTGGGACCTCGGGCCCCTTCTGTCCACCTGGGATCCAGGCCGCCCGGTTGGTTCTCCGAGGCCCAGGTGTGGCCGTGTTTGCTGCTCCGGCCACAGCTTCTCCGGGCTCAGCCCCGGGACAGAGCTGGCCCCCTTGGCGCACCTCCCAAGGATTCCTTACCCCCCAAAAAGCCCAAGAATGTCGTTAAAAACAATTAAAGCCCCAGTCGTATGGAGAACAGAAGAATCAGGCATTGGCGTAATTCAATTTAAAGTTTTATGGGATGACAAATACGTGGAGGGCGGCTGGGGGAGGAACGTAACGCTTCCTGGCAGGCCCCTTGTCACTTTTACGGTTTTTCATCGTTGCAGGACTGGGTGGTTAATAACCAGGGTTAGTTTGTGAGGTCGCGGTGGAGGGGTGGGGCCTTCGCTGGGCCGAGCGGTAGAAACTGAATCCGTCCCCTTCCTCCCCGGGTGCCCACCACATGGCAGGTATCGAGAGGGGGGCCGGCGGTGAGCAGAATGACCCAGCCTGCCCACGGGCCGCTGTCCGCCTGGCGCGGGAGCCCCCCAGAAGGGAGCCAGACGCGCGGGCACGTGGTGGGAATGACGATGAGGCCGTGAGGAGCACTGTCGGGGCTCCGGGACCCTGGGCAGGGACCTGGACTGGTGTGGGGCGTGACTGGGGAGGTGGGCAAGGTGCACGCTGGGCCCAGGGGTGACTGGCCACTGGAAACGCAGCCTGGCCGGGCGCTTGGGGCAGGGCGGGCCTCCCGGAGAAGATAGACACGTAGCCACGCAGAGCCCCACGCCATCTCTGACCCTGGAGCTCGGTCTATGGGTCCCCAGGCTTCTGAAGACCCTCCTCCTTCTCTTAGGGGGTGTTTCTCATTTCTACGCAGGGACGCCGGAGAGGAAGGTCTCCTCAGCTCTCCTCCTCCCCAGGGAGTAGTTGGCTTTAGTTAGGCCCCAGCGGGATGTTTGCGTGGAACAGAGCCCACCTCTGAGCAGCCAGCACCGTCCCCCAAGACAAGGCCGGGCGGGAGGAGAGTGGCCCGTGCTGCTAGGGCCCAGTTCCTGGCCCTGGTGCCCAGGGGGCAGTGGGCCCAGGAGCAGAGCCAGGACAGAGGGGCCTGGCCCGACCTCGTGCGGTGTGTCACCCTCCGGGAGCACGCCCTGGAGGCCGCTGGGCCTGGCAGGGTCGCAGTGCAGAGGGGCTTTCACCACTCCGCCTTGGGGTGAAGTGGCGGCAGCAGGACCCCGAGGAGCTGCTGTCCTGGTGATCTGACGGCTGGGCAGCAGTTAAGGGGCCTGCGGTGCCGGTGCCGGGGCAGGTGCCGTCCGAGAGGAGGCCTTTCTCAGCACCGCTGGAAGGCTGCGAGCTGGCAGCTGGGAAGCCCTAGTGAGACTGAAGCTGTGCTCTGCACACCACAGTTTTCTGTCCCGACACCTGCTCGGGGACGCTCCGTGTGCGCGTGTGGGCTGACGCTACAGGAACGGCCACCGCAGCATCGTTCACAGCGGCCCACGTGTCCATCAGTCAGGGCGCAGATAAATAAAAGGTGGTGTTTTCATGTAAAGAAGTACTATGCAGCAGCCAGAAAGAGTGACCTGGGTAGATTGTACGAACGGATAGCTCAGTGTCTACGTAAATATACAGACGTATATACAGAGATAGATCTGTGTACAGATATGTCTCCCGATATGAACAGATGTCGAAACCACGATACAGAGGAAGAAGACAAGTATTTGAATTAAACAGTAATAGGGCGCCGTTGTATAAAATAGCAATCGGTCCTATCCAGGGTGCACACGGGGCTGTAAATGTGTCCAGTGGGACACATGAGGACACAATGAAGGTGATTACTCCAGGTGAGGTGAGGCCGGGGACAGGACTGGGGCCTTCAACTGGACATCAAGACAAAGTACAAGTGACAGGCTCACAGAGGTCCATTCCAGTGGTGGGAACACAGGTAGTTACTTCATCACTTGACTCCCTGTACCTTTCTGAATGGTTGTCATTTCTCTAAAAAAATAAGCGGGTGGGAACCGAGTCCCCAGGGCCCATCTGCTCCCCACTCCTGCCGCCTCCACAGCTCACGCCGCTTCCTCCCCGAGCAGCATCCCGAGTTTGGCTTTTTTGTGCAAGATGCAATTAACGCATTAGGCGGGGGACGTCTTATCTGTGGCCGGCCCAGCTCAAAGAAGAGGGAGAAATGAGAGCAGCCAAATTGAAGTCTTATTAAACCAAATTGGTTGGGTCTGATGGAGCCAAACCTAGACGGGTCTTTAAAAGCTGATTTCATTTTTCCCTCCGGTCTGAACCTCTTTGAATTGAAGTAACTGATCCTGGTGTAAGCTTATTAGTGTCAACCTCGTGTGTTTCTTTTCCTCTCCAATTTACATTTTATTAAGTAATGATGAAGTTGCAAGGCCTCGACCCTCGCCTTTGGCACAGCCAGGAGCTTCCAGGCTCAATAATGGAACGAAAACGGATAATGGGGTCCAATCTCATTACAGCCAGTACCATTATTACAGAAATCTCTGCACATCAGAAAGACTGCTAAGCCCCCTTCTTTCTAGCATCTGTTGATGCTGGAGGATGTCCGGGGTCCCCAGACCTGCTGTTCCTTTGCAGGAGGCTGCAGTGGTGTTGGCCCATCCATTTCTTACCCTACAGAAGGAACGCTGCCAGAGAGCCCGCTCGTGGGGTGAACTGTACCGTGCACTCCGTGGTGGGGTCGATGCGTGTGATATGGTGTAAGAATAGGGGCTTTCAGGATGGGCAGATCCGGATGCGGTGGGCACGTGCCTTGCCCTCTGGGCCTCAGTTCCCTGGCCTGTAAACCGCGGTCACTGTTACCACCTGGACAGTTGTTGGGCGAACGGTAAGGACCAGCTTAGCACTTGGTGAGCATTCGGCAGATGTGTCTCTCCTCTGCCTTCTGTGTTGGCCGATGGTGAAATCGTGAGGTCTCCGTCCCGTGGCTGGGTCCCCGCTCTTGCACGCACACTGCTCTGGAGAGCCGAGACGGATGCCTGGTGAACCCCACCTCGGGTCACTTCTAGGCCGCTGTTCATTGGCCTCGGAAAGAGCCCCGGTCATCGTGAGCCCAGCGTCCTGCCAAGCGCTCCAGGTGCTGGAAACCACAGTGCAGGTGCTCGGAAGACACGTGTCAGGCCTGGGGGCACATGGGGCATTTGTTTGCTCTCCCACCTGGTCAGTCACAGACCTCCACGGAGGGCCTGTCCTGTGCTGGGGCCCTGCCACCCAGAGACAGGCGCCAAGGGTGGCCAGAGGGGGCGGAGCAGCTGAGAAATCAGGTCTGAAATTGTCCACTGCGCCTGGCCAGGGCAGGAGAGAGGGGCTGGGCGCCCTGCCTCTGCCCTCCCGGCTCCTTCCCTGGAACCGCCTTTCTGGGTTTGCGCCTGGGGGTGAGGTGGGGGTGGGGGTGGGGGTGGGGGTGGGGCGGCATCCACCCCGCGGCCCCTGGCTCCGCCCAGCTCTGCAGGGTGGTGCGCTTTCTGCTCGGGTGGTCGGGAGACAGGCCGGGATGTCAGGCCTGCCCCGACGTCCCAGCACTTACTGTCCCAAGTCTCAGCCTGTTTGCTCTGTGACCTTGGAGACATCGAAAACCTTTCTTCATCCATAAAATTGAATGTGAAAATATTGACCTACCTCGTTGCGTTTTTATGAAGAATAACCGGCCCAGACGATGGTCAAACTCTTTGTGAATCAGAAAGGGCTGAACTGCTTAGCAAGCGCGAACTGGAGTTTGAAACATTGCTTGCCTGATGTATTCCTGCCTCCCTCCTCCTCGGGCCCAGCCTCCCTCCCCAGAAGTGCCTGGTGCCGGGGAGACGGGAAGAGGCCCTGCAGGCAGCCAGCCCTCGTGGGAGCCGAGCTCAGGGGGGCCAGCCTGCTGATCCCAAGCAGAAGGCCTTCCTGTCCCACTCGACGGCATCCCTCCCCCCGCCCCCCGCCTTCTCTGTTGTCACTGTTGGCGAGCCTCAGCCCTGCTTCTCCCCTGCTTGGAAGGCTTCTCACCCTGGGGGAGGTCTGGAACCTCTAACTGCCCATCCAGCCTCGGGGCCGGTCTTGCCCCCCACGCAGGTGTGGAGCTCCACGGGCCTTTGCGGATGTGTAGGGCCCAGGCCAGGACTGGAGCTCCCTGGGGCAGGGACGGTGCTGCATCTGTTTACACCACACATGTGTGGTGAGGTCTCCTATCTGTCAGGCGCTGTGCTGGGCACTAGAGATGTGAATGGGAAAAACAAAATAAAAACAAAGCCCCTGCCTCGTGGAGGCCACATCCCATACGGAAGAGAGAGTCAGTGAGCAGATAACGTAATGTGTCGGGGGTGGAGAGCACTGTGAATAAAAGGGAACAAGCAAAAGGAGACAGAGGAATGGGGGCGGTGGTCCTGTCTCTTACTGGGTTGCAGGGTGGGGGGGGGGGTCCAGGATGGATAAACATTTGAGCAGAGACAGGAAGGAAATGAGGGAATGAGAATTGTGGCTCTCTGGGGGAAGAGCATCCTGGTCAGAGGCCCTGGCAAGTGCAAAGGCTGTGGGGTAGGAGCCTGGCGTGTCTGGGGAGCAGGAAGGGTCATGTGACTGACATGACGTGGGTGGGGGCGGAGCAGTCGTAGCAAATAAAACCAGGGCAACAGCAGGGGCCGACTGTGAGGCCCAGTCGGAGTGCGGACGTGGGCTTTTACAGAGCGAGCTGGAAGGCAGGGAGGGTGCGGGGCACGACGACCCTCACAGTCAGGGGGGCCGGCGGTGGGGGGGCGGTGGGCGCAGCGGAGGGGCCCGGGTGCTGGGCCTGTGTGGGAGGTAGAGCCTCCTGGGTCTCCTGATGACGGGCACGGCGACGAGGGTCACACAGGGTCAGGGAACACGGAAGTGGTGCTTCCGAGGAGGACGGGGCTGCAGCGCAGTCCAGGAGGAACTTAGCACGTGTCTCCTCCGCGCAGCCTGCCCTCCCCTCGTGTGTCTCCCGACGCCTCCTGCCCTCTGAGCTCTCGGCTGCCCTCAGGCTGGATGCTGGACGTGCCCGTTACCCCGGCCTCCGCCGCCCATTCTGCTGCTGCAGAAAGAACCCGAGTATCCTCCTTGCTGGCTTCCCGCCTTCCTTTCCTGTTCCCTGCCCCCCCGCCCCCGCGCCACGCAGCCAAGTGGCCATCGGAGTGCGTCCTCCCTCTGCTCAGCCCCGGGCCACCACCGCCGGGACGTGTGTTGTCCTCATGGGGCAGGCGCTGGCCCCACTCCCCTGGCCACCTCTTTTCCTGCCCGCCTTGGGGCCTCGGGCCCGCTCCGCTCTTCCTCTGCCTGGAGCCCCTGCGGGTGGTCCCTTCTCCTCTATCTGGTCTCAGCTTCAGTGCCACCTCCTCAGGGAAGCCCTCCCTGACCACCCAGGAGTCATGAGGTCCCCAGTTAGTCCCCCTCACAGCACCTCCCCGTGGTCTTAGGATTCTGCCTTTATTAGCTGATGGTTTAATTAGCATCCCCTCACCTGCAAGCGGTCAGTTCCGTAAGGTCAAAACTGTGTCCGCCGCCCCTGGGCCGTTCCAGGGCCTGGGCCGGAGCTTGAGGGAAACTGGGTGACACGTGGTGAGTGGGCGTGTGGGTGGCGCCTCGGTCCCTCCACGTGGGTCTTAGTGAGGATTTGGTGAGGGAGTTGAGCAGGAGTGTCTCTCGAAGTTGCCTAGAAAATGACAGGAAAGCCTGTTGTTCCTGCCCTTAAGCTGGTGAAACTATCCACATCTCCTCGTTAGTGTCCTCAGTGGGATCTTGTGTTCCTGACGTGGATCCGGGGCAGCTTGGCGGCCGATGGCGTGGTGCCCCGCTGCCCGTCCCCGTCGATCTGTTTCCCAGCTTCCTGTCTGGGCCCTAAAATCTTGATTTGCACAGTTATTTGTCTTGCTGCTCTTCACGGCGCCCTCTTAGGGCATCTGTATTATTTCAGTCCTAAGAACGTGAGCTCCGTGGGGAAGAGAACATGCTTTGAATGGCGCCTGCTTGACCCTGGGCCTGGGGGCCGGGGGGACCATCGGGTGGCACGAGGCCTTGGCCACCCTCAGGGGAGGCCCGTGAACACGCGGGCCCCGCTCAGGCCCCTGCGGGTCTGGACTCCGAGCTCGTGCTCTGCCAGCTGTGCTCTCACCATGAGGGGCGCGTCTCTTCTCCCTCCTGAGGGGCTGCCATGGACCGGCTCTGTCAGCAGCCCTCCGTGCCAGGCGCTGGGGGTGCAGCAGCAGGTGGAGCCTGGCCCTGCCTTCAGGGTCTAGGAGGAGAGACAGACACATTTGATGGACAGAAATGGAGAAGTCAGACAGTGCCGAACGGTGTAGAAGACGTGTATCCACTGGGCGGACACATCCACTGGGTGGACGTGCACTGGTGCTCAGTTTACCTGGCAGAGGCAAGCACTCACTCTCCTGTGACCCAGCAGCTCTCGTCCAGGCCTGGGTCCTGCAGCCTTGTCCCCACACCTGCACCCTCAGGACTCCTGCATAGGAGGGGACCCGTCACACCACACCCAGCAGAAAACTGGAGACGACCCAGGGGCTCGTGGTTGGGAGACTGGACAGGGGCCTGTGTGCACCGTGAGATGCACGGTGTCACGACAGGTGAGCTGCAGGTGCAGGCAGCATGGGCACCAACTCCCAAGTTCAGAATCTCACAAAACAAAGCAAGTTATCGACTAGACACATGTACTGCATATGTGGTAAATCTCTACACAATTATAGACACGTATCAATAAAAAGAAAAGACATGTTACACGCCAAATTCAAGAGAGCAGTTCCCTCCGGCTGGGGGGCAGGCAGGAGAGCTGGCTGGGGGAGGAGCACGTGGCGAGACAGCCGTTGATGGTAATGTTTGGGTTTGTATTGTAATTTAAGTCAGTAAATGCACGGAGGCAGGGACTGACAGAGCTGTCAGCCAGCAGTGACCACAGAGAAAGTCAGGTTCAGAGTCAGCCGAGGAGAACAACCCGCTCTGTCCAGAGCGGGCAGGGAGGAGGTGCGTGGGGAGCTGGGGTTTAGGGATGGATGGGAATTTGCCAGGTGGAGGTAGTCCCAGGGAGAGGAGCCTCAGGGGCAAAGCTCAGAGGCGTGTCTGCGGTGGGGGGGGGGGGGAAACGTCAAGCCTCCAGGCCGGGCCGGGGCTTAAGCGTTGCGAAGAGCTGTCCAGTGGGCCGTGGGGCGGGAGGTTCCAGGGAAGGCCGCTTGCGCTCGCGGGGGAGCCAGGCCAGCAGGAGTCCTGGTGGGGCAGCAGAGGGGGTGCCCTGGGTGGTGGCACCGATCCCCTGTGGAATTTCAGTTGGTCAAAGGGGCTTCCTCATCACGACAGTTCCACCCACAAGGTTTGAAAGTCACGCTGTAGGAGATGGGAACCCTTGTAGAGGCTGGTGCCGAGGAATTGCTTCATCAGACGTGTTAGGGAGCTGGCCTGGAGGGGCTCCGGGGTTGAGGGCCAGGGGACAGCTCCCGGCTCGGGGGGAGGAGGCATGACTGGGTCCTGCCTCGCTGGGCAGACGCTTAGTGTAAGATAATGTTCTCCGGTTACTCTGAGGTGCGTTCCTGAAAAGCTTAGTTTCCCGTTGCCCCTGTGGACCGTTTCAGAGATGTTTTATGTTTCTCTTTGATTGATCTTGCCTGTGGCTTTTGACACTGTGCTTCTCACTTTCTCTGCCCCCTGACCTCCTGGTCAGGTCGTTAATGGTCTTTAAACAAACACGTAAGTATCAGGCTCTCCAGGAAAGGACTGGGCTCCTGCGGCTCATGTCAGCACAGCACCCCCTTTATGGGGAGAGAACGGGGGCTCCGCACGCCCGACTTCATAGGCGGGGTGCTCGCGACCTGAAGGTCAGAGCTGGACTGGGCTCCTGCGGCTCATGTCAGCACAGCACCCCCTTTATGGGGAGAGAACGGGGGCTCCGCACGCCCGACCTCGTAGGCGGGGTGCTCGCGACCTGAAGGTCAGAGCTGTCTTTGGTGTGATGATTTTTGACGGCAGGTTTTCGGAAATCGATTTCACGTTTCTCTGCTGCGCTAACCAGGGGTCCCAGCACAGATTTGATCTTATCACTGCGACGTGGATCTTGGCGTAGACGTTTGTTCATTTTGTGAACGTTTGTTGGGGCCTTTTCTGTGTCTGTTCCTGATTTAGCAACCGTGGGTGCAGAAATGTGCTGGTGTGCCGGTCGGTGTGATGGTTTGGAAACAGATCGGGCGCTCCTTTGCCATCGCTCCTGGTGACGTCCGGCCTGCTCCCCCGACTGCAGGGCCTCCCCCCACCCCCGCCTTTGCACCTGCGGGTCCCCCCATTTAGAGTGGACTTTCTCTGGCCTCCGCACAGCCGGTTCTTACGATGGGGTCTCGACTCAGACATGGGCTCCGCAGAGATCTCCCTGGCCTCTGACGGCAAAGAGCCCGACTCTCCCCACCCCCGGGCCGCCTCCAGCGTCGCCATGTGTCGTTTCCTCTGGAGCGTCTCATAAACAGTATACAGATTATGGTGGTATTACTTACATGTATCTATACACAGAAATGTTATGTGTCAGTTTTATTTATATTAATATAAATTTTGTTACTATTAATATATTTGTAATGTTGTTGCTGTTTCTGGACGCTAAGCGCTTTGAAGACGTAGCTGGCTCTGTCCCACTCCCGGAACAGCGCCTGCCGCCCAGCAGCCCCAGGGGACCACGTGTCTGGTCAATGAAGAGCCGCCCTGCCCTGGAGAAGCCCGCCGGCTGGCAGCGGGCAGGCCCAAAGCAGACAGTGACAGCACAGCAGGCGGTGTGGGCCAGGAGGGGCTGGGGCAGCGCTGAGGAGAGGCAGCAAGTCCTGCCCACGGGGGTCTGGGCAGACTTTCCAGAGCAGGGGTGTTTGTCCTGGGCTTTCCAGGCAGCCGGGCATGGCTTGGCAGGCGTGGGGCTGGCAGGGAAGCAAACCTAAACAGAGGGCTGGGGAAGAAAGCGTGGGATGGGGCCTGGGGGTGGAGCAGCAGAGGGGACCCCGGTGGTGCTGGATGGGCTGCAGTGACCGCTGCCTGTGTCCCGGCCTGGGTGCCCTGTGAGCCTGGCGCCGCGTTTGCAGGGTGGAGCCTGCTCCGTGCAAGGGGCGTGCGACCGGGTGCCGGTGAGTGTTGGTAGCGCCGGGACGGGGGCTTCTCCAGCTGGAGCCCCCCAGCCTTGAGGCTCGGCCTCAGCGCTCCCTCTCTTCCTCCCGACCAGGTGGTGAGGAAGGTGAAGTCCATGCAGATGTTCCACACACCCGTCACCTCTGCTGTGCAGGGGGACCGGCTGGGCATCTGTGTCACCCAGTTCGACCCCAAGCTGCTGGAGCGTGGCCTGGTGTGCGCCCCCGAGTCTCTGCACACGGTCCATGCAGCCCTCGTGTCCGTGGAGAAGATCCCGTATTTCCGGGGATCCCTGCAGACCAAGGCCAAGTTCCACATCACCGTGGGCCACGAGACGGTCATGGGCCGGGTGATGTTCTTCAGCCCTGCCCCCGACGGCTTCGACCACGAGCCCGTGCTGGACTCCTTCGACTTCTCCCAGGAGTACCTCTTCCAGGAGCAGTACCTGTGCCCGGGCTCAGTGCCGGCCGAGACGGACGGTGGGGAGGCCGACAGGAGGGTGGGCCAGGCGTCCGAAGGCCGCTGCCCCCGGCAGCAGTGGGCCCTCGTGGAGTTCGAGAAGCCCGTCACCTGCCCGCGGCTGTGCCTGGTGATTGGCTCCAGGCTGGACGCGGACATCCACGCCAACACGTGCCGGCTGGCCTTCCACGGCGTCCTGCTGCACGGGCTGGAAGATAAGAACTACGCCGAGAGCGCCCTGCCCAGGCTGCGAGTATACAAGCTGAAGCACAAGCACGGCATCGTAGAGCGGGTAAGCAGCCTCCCCCTCCCTCCCGCCCACCGCCCTGCCGGGTCTGACAGCCAGGACGGCCTCGGAGACCTGGCTCCGGCGCCTGTGGTCTCCAGACAGGGAGCCAGGCGGGAGTGGCCTGCGTCCTCTCCGCCAGTTAGAGCCAGGCTGACACGCAGGCGGGGCCCATGAACCCGCCTGGCCCGCCTGGTCAGTGCAGGTGGTTCCTTGGGCGCCCCCCGACCCCCTCATCTGTGCCTGCAGCCCTGCATAGGAGCCCATGCCTACCAGGCCACAGGTGAATGGGTGGACGAACACGCAGGCCTCACTGTGTCCCTGTGGCGCATGCTCGTGGGGGTCAGGCATGGCAGTGGTGGTCCTGGGACTCGACCGGGTTCCGCTGACTCAGGGCAGCAGTGCTGAGACCCCAGTGTCGGGAGCCCAGGTTCGTGTGGGGTCTGCCTGGAGGCTCCCAGCAGGCTATGGTTCTGATCCTCGTGCAGCAGAGGAGGGTCACCCCTCCTGGTCCAGCCCTGAGTCAGTGCGGGCGCCGGGTGACAGGAGGAGGTGTCCAGGGCCTGACAGTGGGTGTGCCGGGTTTTCCATCGCTCACGCCCTCTGGTCTCGCCCCTCCCCTGGGCCCCCGGGTGTTCCCCTCCCACCCCACCCCTCCCTTCTCAGGATCCTCCCTGGCTGCTCAGGCCCTGCGCCCCTTCCTCTGCAGCCCCATGGGGAGACGAGAAGACGCCCTTCCTTACCCACTCGCAGGTCCAGATGCAGGATCCTCAGCCCCGTGGGCTTGGGCATAGCCCTACGGCCCAGCCAGCAGAGCCAGGGCTCCTGTGTTGCCTCGTGCACACCCTGGAGCTGGTGCACACGGCTGCCCCCGCTAAGCTGCTCACTCTGTGGGCCCCTGTTTCCTCATTTGTAAAAATCACATGGACGTGGGACTTCCCTGGTGGCGCAGTGGTTAAGAATCCGCCTGCCAGTGCAGGGGACACGGGTCCGAGCCCTGGTCTGGGAAGATCCCACACGCCGCAGAGCGACTAAGCCCACGAGCCACGACTACTGAACCCACGTGCCGCAACTACTGAGCCCGCGAGCCACAACTACTGAAGCCCGCACACCTAGAGCCCGTGCTCCGCAACAAGAGAAGCCACGACAATGAGAAGCCCGCGCACCGCAACAAAGAGTAGCCCCCGCTCGCCGCAACTAGAGAAAGCCTGCGCTCAGCAACGAAGACCCAACACAAACAAAAATCAATCATTCAATCACATGGACGGAGGTGGGCAAATGAGGGCTCATACCTGGGATAGTAAATGCCCTGCACCGCCCCACGCCTCCGACTGCTGCCACAGCCCGGGCCCAGCAGCCCCACCGCCCCCTGGCCACGGCAGCTTGCGTAGTTCCACCCACATCACTAGAAAACAAAGGTGTTGCGCCAACTCCCACTCACTCACCTCTCCAGGCCACCGGGATGAGGACGGCACTGCGCCCTCACGCGCATGGTGGGCCCAAGGCCTGGTGGGCACAGGCAGGCCGGCGGGCTGGGCGGGGGCTGCCAGGGGACCCAGGCGGGGGCGAGCAGAGGACTGGGCATGGCAGGTCTCCCGCCGAGGCCACAGGGACCCAGTGTGCATGGGCTCCAGGCCCGCTGGACGGGCCCCTGCAGGCCAGGCGTTGGCTGAGTCTCTTCCCCTCAGTTTCCTTGCTGGAAAAATGGGGGCCGTGCTCCCCACCGCTCAGGGCGGTAGAAGCGGGGGAGGCCGCTGTGTGTGAAGTGCTAGCGCAGAGCGCCGGGCTCGGTGCTGTTCACTTGGACTTCGCTCGCGGCGCGGCGGCCCGGGCTACCAGACGGCTGCACCTTTCTCTCCCCCGTGGTGGGGTCAGGCCGGGCGTGCCGGCCACCCTGGGCCTGGCATCCACTGGCGCCGGACAGGGAAGGCCTGAGGGCATGGCCAGAGGAGCCTGTGGCCTCTGCCCAACCAAGGGTAAACACGCAGACGCCACCAGGAGCGCTGGCCGGCTTTGAAGTCTGAAGCGGCACTGCCTGCCGGCTCCCAGCTCTCCCCGCTCCACTGCTGATGGCTTGTTAGACGTGCCCGGGGCACCAGGTGCGGGCCGGCCTGCGACTGCCTCTGGTCAGCACGGGTTCCTCGCCATCCGGCAGGCTAGGCCCCCCAACTCCTGGAGGAAGCAATGCTGCGGTCCAGCCAGCCGCTCGGCCAGCTCTGCTGCCCCCTGCCCCCCACTCCGCTCCCAGGCTGCTCAAGGAACAGAGGTTCTTCCTGCAGCAGAGGCCGAGCGGGCCCTCGCCTGGGGAAATCCGATGGCTGCCCACGTGTGCTGACCCAAACCCAGGCCTCTCTCCTGCCGTCTAAACAGCGTCTGATAGCCAAGACTCTCCCTCAGCTGCCGAAATGCTTATTGGCCCCCCTTTGAAAATTGCCTTTTTATTGCTGTATAGATGCAGGGTCAAGGCAGCTGGACACGGTGGAAAGAGCTGGCTCTGGATCTGATGTACTGAGCAGGTGCTGCTGCCTCGGCCCGGCCGCAGACCAGTCACACCCCTCCCCCACCCCCGGAACCCATCGCTTCTTTAACGGAGTTGGTGGGGAGCTGACGCGACCACGCGTGCAAGGGCCTGGCGTGAAGCGAGCGCCCAGCAAAGAGTTAGCCTCCCTTTCTCTCCAGGAGAACGCAGCTGCCTCTGGGGACGGTGCCTTTGTACCTCCTCGTCAGCACCGGCAGGGACTCTGCCTGCGTTGGTGCCTGGTGACGGGAACAGAAAGAGGGAGGGAGGCTCCGTGCGTCGGGGTCGTGGGCCGCCAGGCTCGTCACTGCCAGGCTGGGTGCCCGTTCGGTGCTGGGCAGGCCCAGTTTTGAGGAAGACGGCCTGGTCGGCCTGGGAGCGGGCGTGGCACAGTCCCCCTCGGGTGACGCCCAGAGCCTGGCCGCCCGAGGCCTCCCCGCCTGGGCCTGTGGAACTCGCTTGACCAAGTGAAACAACTTGAAGGCTAATGTCCGTTCCTGGGTTTGCCCCAGGAGATAACAAGGGGTGGATCGTTGCCCCCCAGTGTACTTGGGCATCAGACACACCTCGCCCTGCGCTGGGGGAGGAAGAGATGCAGTCTTGGCCCCTGGTTTCTGAGGCCGGGCATCGTCGTCCAGGGGCCTGGGAGTTGTCGTTCCCGGTGACTCCGAGGGCCCATTCGCGGCACAGGTCTCCCCCGCTCCCGTCCTCCGAGGGTTGGCTAACTCGCTCTCGAGGTTCTGGGTGGGCTAGAGGAGCCCCCGCCGCAGGTACTGCTTCTGTCATTCTCCCAGCTTCATATTCTGGTCATCGAGGTTCTGGCCGCTGGGCAGTTGTCCTGCTACCAGGTCTCAGGTGTTCTTGCCAGCACCAACACCCTTCATCCTAGCAACAGCCTTTTCCAGAGGAAGGAACTGAGGTTCAGAGAAGCCCCATGCCCCGGACTGCAGAGCTGGAGGAGATGGACCAGGGCCCCAGCCTTGCCAACCCTCTCTGCTCGGGGCTCCGCTTCACGGCCAGCCGCCCCTGTCTCCTTGCTGCCGCTTCTCCAGTCTGAATTAGAATAGTCGCTCCAGAACTTGGGCAGTTCCCAAGCCTCATCACGGCAGCCGGCCCTGAGAGAGACACACACGTGTAATGACATAATTACATGCGCCGCCAGCCAAGTCCCCGCTCAGAGGCCGGGGACAGAGGGGACTCGCCTGGTGTGGAGGTGAGGGCCCGGGCTCTGTGAGCGGCAGTGACTGCTCTTGGGGAGCTCGGCCTCCAGCCACCAAAGGCCAAGAGACGAAGCGGATAGCTCACGCAGACGGTGCACGTTTCCCTGGGAGCTGTGGCTGTAACCGTGTGGCGGCTCAGCGTCGCTCCCGGGGAGCTGCCGCCCGCAGGTTCCACGCACGTTGCCTTTGGCTCCTCGTCACGGCGGTGGGTTCAGAAGGAAAAGCCTCTGGCTAGTCTCAGAAGGTCTTCCCTGGTTGGATGTGCTGGTGTGTCTGATCTCTGAGGTCCCTGCCTCGGCTGGAAGCGTCATCTGGAGAGGAGCTCAGCCCTCAGGGGCACGCACGTTCCAGAGACGGAGGGGCTGAGGTTCACCATTTCCCGCAGCCCGGACAGATGCCGCCTCTGGTCTTCCTGCAGCACTGCAGAGGCCTCCCCTCTGACCAGCGTCATGAAATGAGGGCTCCTGCCGCAGCCGTTTGCTGAGCCCCTCTCACGGCCCCACCCCCTGTAACTACTGGAGGGGTGTATTCTGGGGGCGCAGAAATGTGCACCTGCCACTCCCGCCAGTCCGGAACGCTCCTGCGGGGACATTGCAAAGGCCTGGCCGGCTGGGGTTCGAGTTTCCACTGTGCCCCTGGCTCTGGCATTCGCGACCCGCTCAGATCTCATCCCTGAGCGCAGCTCTGACCTCTGCCAAGTGGCCGTGGAAATCCCTTGCAGACAAGGGCTCTGCGAGGGCTCAGTGTGACCCACTGGTGCCTCAGTCCGCACAGGCTGGGGTCTCCGAGGGGCTGGGGGTCGGGGGTCTCCGAGGGCTCTCCTCCCAGCGACAGGCAGTCTCAGCGGCCAGGCTGACCTCGGGACCAGCCCCTGGCTGTGGGGAACGTGGAATGCCTGGTTCAGAACCATTGGGTCGGTTCAGCCAAAGTCCTGGCACCTGCCGGACCAGGCTGGGCTCCTGACGAGGCTGGGACAGAGTTCCACGTGCAGGCCGTCCTGGGGGGGGTGGGTACGGATGGGGATCCTGCGAAAGCGATGGGGCCACCCTGCACCATTGGGGCTGGTGACGTCTGCTCGCCTCGACTCCCCTGTGCTGAGGTCGGAGGAGCTGCCTCCGCTCAGTTCACCCTGCGGCCTTGCCGGATGCCCTGCAGCGGCAGCGGGGACGCCCGCAGACGGTGCGGTGCGGAGGGCCGAGCCGGGTCCGGCCACGAGGGGAGCCCTGTGAGTCTGGAGGACAAGGAGGAGGTCTCGTGTGGGGACGAGACTGAATTACAAAGGGCTGTGCAAGTGGGAACGATGATTCTTATCATTGCCCGTATCCGATTCATCCATCACTGGGGAGAGGAGGAATGCACGTACCTTTCATCTAGCGCTATGAATCAAACAGGATAGGATATGTTTTTCCAAAAGGTTTTGAGGGTAAATGGGACAGTTTCTGCTTTTCAAAACAATCCATCCATTTGGCCCTTGGCCGGATCGTGGCATCTTGGGCAGAAGCAAGATGTTTCTGAGCCTGGCCCCCGGGGGCCCCCAGGAGCAGGTCCCACCACTGGCAGTACGTCCGGCCTCCACGCGGGTGCCCGAGCTGCTGCCTGGTCGGACTCCATGCAGCTGCCCCAGGCCGGCGCACGGGGCCAGGAGGGCAGGAGGAAGCCTCCCCAGTCTCTCCCGTGGCCCCCTAGTGGGACCCGGCATTCTGAGGCCTGGTAGAGCTGGTCTTTACACATGCGTGTGCACACACGCCCCCTCCCCTTCTCTCTGCACAGAGGCCTGGCACCTTCCTGGCACAGGCCCTGGAGAGGAGCCTGGCAGGTCCAGGGAGGCCTGCGCCTGAGCCGCCAGAGGCCAGGGCTGGCGGGACTCACGCATCGCCTGCCCCGAGCTCAAGCCCTTGGGAGAAGGTTCCAGAGGAACACAGCTCGGGGCGAAGCCAGGGCTGCCCCAGGCCAGCTTCCTCACACACACGTGTGCCTCCACTCAGCCTGGGCCTCCACGTGGACAGCCGCGAGCCAGGGGAAATGGGGCTCCAGCAGGGAGAGCCGTGGGGGCACTGCGGAGGTGGGGCCGCGGTCTGCAGGGAGGGGGGCCCTAGGCTGGGACACACGTGCGTGTGGCGGGCGGGACGGCAGAGGCCGGGTTCTTAGAGCCTCCTCGGTGCGGGGGATGCTGGAGAGAGGGTGGGCACCATCCCCTCAGCCTGCAGTGCCGTGAAGGCTTTCCTGAGGAGCGCTGCCAGCTTGGGGACAGGTGGGCGGGCAGCCGTGCAGAGGCGGGCAGCTGCGGACTCTCGTCACCTCTGCCTGTGGACTCTGTGGCCGTGGACGGGCAGTGCCTCCCCCTCCCATCTGTCAGGTGGGAAGTGCCACGTGGACGAGCCGAGCGCGTCCAGCCAACCAAGTGCCCACAGCCGGCCTGGTGCAGCCCAGGCCCATCTGGTGTCCGTGGGGGGGAGTGGCAAGCGGGCCCGGGCACCACCCGTGACACAGGCGGACCGCCTGGGCAGTGTGGCAGCCCAGCCTTTCCCAGGCACTAACGCTCTCTCCGGGGCTGGGTGTGGGCGCAGGTGATGGACGACTACAGTGTGATCGGCCGCTCGCTGTTCAAGAAGGAGACCAACATCCAGCTCTTCGTGGGGCTCAAGGTGCAGCTGTCCACCGGGGAGCTGGGGGTCATTGCCAGCGCCTTCGGCCAGAGTGGCAAGTTCAAGGTCCACATCCCTGGTGAGTGTGGTCGTTTTTTTCTGCTCACGGGAGCCGTGCAGGGGAGGTGGAGACGGCGCCCAAACGCTGGCCCTCGGCTCAGGGTCTAGGCCCGCCCATGCCAGCACTGCGGGCTCAGCCCGCGTGGCATCATGGCTTCTGGTCCCGCCACCTGTGGCTGGAAAGCCATTGTGCGTCCTGGGGGAGCCTGGTGTGGACCCGGCATCTGGTCCGACCGCCCACTGCACCACCCCGTGACCTGTGCATGGACGGGACAGTGGTGCTCAAACAGGCGTTTCCGAGGGACACGCTTGGTGAGGGAGACCACCAGGGCTGGCACGCGGCCCCGGAGCCAGAGCGTTGCCCAGGACGTGCGTTGCCACCTCCTTTCCTGCCTCCCGCTCGGTTTGAGGTGGGACTTGTCTACGGTGGGGTCGAAGTGCGCGTCTGCTGCTAGGACAGAGCACCCAGGTGTCCTCAGCTCCACCCCTGTCACTCCTCGCAGCCCAGCTTCCTGAGGTCCCGCTGGCCAGGTGTGGTGGCCGTGGTCGGGGCAGAGCGAACCCGTGTAGGAGGTGTGGACTGTGAGCTGAGCACGAGGAGAGGGCCGAGGACGGCCGGGGGATCCCAGGAAGAGGGACAGCTGAGTAGGGCCTGGCCACGGGGGGCGGGGGGCCCGCAGAGAGGGAGACGCGGAGGCCCTGAGGACGGGGCGGGGGACGGAGTGGGGGGCCTGCAGAGCCCCGGGGCAGGCGAGGACGGGCCCGAGGGGTGCTTCCGTTAGCGGATCCGTGGGGTGCACACGCGTGCCTTCACACCCGCACGTGGCTATGCTGCTTGGAGCTGCGGGACTAGGGGATGGGAAGCTGCGGGTGGGCTGCATCTGGTGGGCCTGGGGCCTCGGAGCACGGCTTCTCCGGCGGACTCTCCGCGTGGGGTGGTGCCCGCCCGGCTGGGAAGCAGGGTCCTCTCCTGAGAGCCTGGCCCAGCTGTTGCCTTGTGAGACCCCCCTGGCCCTCGCGAGGGAGGGCGGCGGTCAGCAGAGGCCCGCTTCCTGCGGCCCGGGCTGTGGGACTGTGCCCTGAGGTCTCTACCGAGGCGGGAGCCCCGTCACGGATGAGGGACCCCGGGCAGGCAGGGGTACCCGTGGGAGTCCAGCACAACACCGGGCTTCAGGCTCCCATCCTGTCCTCCCCACTGTCCCTCGGCCACTCCTGCTCGGCACTTCAGCCACACTGGGCCCCAGGGAACACGTGCAGGCCCGTGTCCAGACCTCAGTCCCCAGGGCCCCAGCCTGCACATGTGGGGCCCTCTGAGCACTGGGGGGTGAGAGCCAAGCTGCCTGAGGGGAGAGGCCCACCCCGGGCGCCCGCCCACCAGGCCTCAGGGCCCTGCTGGTCCACACAGAGGGACGGAGGGCGGCGTCCGTGTCCTCTCCCGGGGTGGACGGCATCACGCCGACCTTGCCCTGCTCCCCTTGCTCTAGCCCGAGGCAGACTCAGAGTTGGGCGTCCCAGAGCAGGAACGTGGGAGGAGGCGTGTTTGGGGCCCTGGGTTCTGGGGTGGGGCAGGGGCCGTGGTGACGCTGCTTCGGGCAACTCGAGTTCACATTCCTGCCGTAGGTCAGGGTTGCCTGTTAATAGGTCTGCTTCCTGTTTGTGGCTCTTAAGCTTCTTATTAAATATAACTGGTCAGATTCCTTCATCCCACCCACTCCCACTCCCGCCCTCCCCGCCCTCCACCGACGCTGCTTGTCTTTTCCTGCCATCCCTCCCCTAAAGGATTACTTTTAACCTTTTGGGTGTGCTAATTGTGAAAGAATCTTCAGTAAACCGGACGTCCGGCGCCAGGTGGCGCAGCGGCGGGACTTTTGGCCCAGGTTGGGGACGAGCCAGGTCGGGAGCCCGGGGTTTGGGGGCTGCACACTTGTCGGCCCCCGGAGCAGGGGGCGTCTGGGGGCCCGCAGACCGTGGACGGGGCGGCGTTCAGTGTGGCGTACGGGCCTCCCGCTGGCTCTGCAGGACAGCTGGCCAGAACGGCGACTGAGGAGCCCTCTGGGTGTCCTCCCCTGCCCCACCCGCAGGCCCAGGTGCACTGGGGCCTCTCATCTCGGAGGCAAGGCCCACAGGGCCAAGCCGGGGTGTCAGAGGCCGGTGGCAGGCGGTAGGGAGTGGGGGCAGCGTGGTAAACAGGGACCACTGCTCGGGCCTCGCTGCTCCCATGCGATGGGACGCAGGCCCAGGAATCAGACTTCGTCTGGTTCAATTTTTATGGAAAATTTCCTGATTGAAAACTGAAACTGTCTGAACTAAACGAACCCTGCCTTTGGGCTGGGTTTGGCCGTGGTGCCTTGTGACTCCTGCTTGGATTTCTGGAAGGACGCTTGGGCCTCGGGGTCAGGAGTCCAAGCCGAGCCGTAATACGGGAGCAGTGTCTTATGAGCCGTCACTGCTGGCTTCCGAGACAAGGGTCCTGACCCTCGAAACCAGATGGGCTAGAGGGACGACCCCATCCTGACGCCCAGGGAGCCTTCCCAGAAAGTCCTCAAGGTTGGAAGGCCCCCACGTTCACACAACTGCTCCTTCAAAAGGGTTCTCTCCGTTTGTAAGCCCCGGGGGCCGGAAGCCCTACGAGACGAGTTGGGGGCCCACCGGGCAGCACTGCTGGTTCTCGAGGCTGGTGGGAGGATGTTGCTGGGCAGGGACGGCTCCTCCGGACAGACCTGCCCCTGTCCCGGCACCGCACCGCTGGCGTCGGGTGGCCCTCGGCCGCTGCCTCTGCGCGACCCAGAGTGCCTGCACTGTGCGGCCAGCGCCCCGAAGGGTGTGAGCAAACTAAGCGGGGGCAGGGGGTGGCGTGGAGACGCGGCAGGGGCCGCTCGGGGAGCGGGGCCTGGGGGTCCACCAGAGGCAGGTCTCGAGTAAGAGGCTGACTTCATTTGGTTCGCGATTTTAAACGACCCCCTGGAGAACGGTTTAAGGAAGGCTGGAGGGGAAGCGGGACAGCAGAAGTCTGCTGCGGTGCACAAGTGACTGTGAGGTCTGTGTCGTGTGCGTCGGAAGCCCAGGAAGGCTTCCCGGAGGAGGGGACAGTCAGTCAGAATCCTGCCCCATCCGTGGACCGCCTCAGGCCAAGCACGAGGAGGAGGCCACGCTCCAGGCCTGAGCGTGTGGGCGTGTTTGGGAAGCACAGCAGGAGCAGTGGGAAGGGCCGCAAGCGGGGGCTGCGGAGGGCATGAGGGCCGGGCCTGGGTCACCGAGTCGGGAGCCAGCGTGGTCCTGAGCTTCCCCACGGGGCGGAGCACAGCCTCAGCTCTCAGTGCCCCCACCGGGTGTCACCACACCGTTCTCACGGTGTCCCTGAGGACATGCGCAGCTCTGCACAGCAGACGGGCAGCTCTCTGGTCTGGGCTGCTCGGGGTCCTGCCGGCCCTGCACCGGCCCTAGCCTGGGTCCCGACACCCACAAGGAGAGCCCCGTCCTGTCTCCACAGGTCCAGCTCAGAGACACCATGAGACTGCAGCACCCCCGGGCCGGCGCTGGCCAGGCGTCCAGGGCTCGGGACCAGGTGTTCGCTTGTGTCCCCGTCGCATGTCTTAGGGAGGGAGACTGAGCCTTGGGAACAAGACCCGTAGACAAGCTTAGCAGCGCGGCTGGAGCCCTGCCCACCACCGCCTGGCCTCGTACCCGCTTGGTCCAGCGTGCGGCGAAGCAGTGCCTTGGGCAGACGCCCTGCCCTGTACCTCGCGGCATCGGGAGCACGAGGGCCGGCCCCCGCGGGAGGTGGCCGCAGCCCAGGCGAGCTCTGGAGGAGGTGGGAGTTGGAGCTGGGCCGCTATGGCTCCTCTCAGGCTTCGCACCTGGTCCCGTCTCCAGCTCGGCTGCAGCAGGCCGGGGTGGACAGCCGTGCAAACAAGATCCGGGGAAGCTGTCCGTGGTTTGTTTATTTATTTATTTATATTTGGCTGCGTTGGGTTTTCGTTGCTATGCCCGGGCTTTTCTCTAGTTGCAGTGAGCGGGGGCTACTCTTCGTTGCGGTGCGCAGGCATCTCACCACAGTGGCTTCTCTCGTTGTGGAGCACGGGCTCTAGGCGTGCGGGCTCAGTAGTTGTGGCGCACAGGCTTAGTTGCTCCACGGCATGTGGGATCTTCCTGGACCAGGGCTCGAACCCGTGTCCCCTGCATTGGTAGGATTCTTAACCACTGCGCCACCAGGGAAGTCCCTGTGGTTTATCTTTAAGAAAGAGGAGTTTAAGCAACAGCCGCTGTCCGGGTGGTGGACAGTGGTCCCTGGATGTGGTCGCTCAGCTGGGGGCCCTGCGGGCCGCGCCGCCTCCCCACAGGCCTCCCATGTTCCGAGCCCGCCCAGGAGGGCAGCTCACTGCGTTCAGAGCCTCCATTTCCCTCTGGTGAAATGGGGGTAGTCGTCCAGTTGCGAGGGGCTGTGAGGATCAGGCCAGTGCACAGAGCCACCCTGATGGCCTGCCGTGTGTGCGCCCACGGGCTGCGGGCCGAGGCCACCAGGTCCTGCGGTCGGCCACACTCAGCTCCACACAGCACAGCCACGATAGAATCAGGTCGGGCCCCGTATCTGGCCTCCGTTGGTCCAGGCCCTTGATGCGCTGCCTCTTCCTCCTGCTGCAGCCCTCGCCCCGCTTCCCTGAAGGGTACGCGGAGGCTCAGAGGATCTGGACGCCTGGCCCAGCAGACCCTGGAGTCCCCATATGGAAGTGGGTGCTTCTCATGGGCGCTGCTCCACTGAGAGGCTTCTGGAAACCCAGTGAGGAGGGAAAGTGTAAACTCGTCTTGGTGCCAAAGGGAGGGGCCGCAAGGAGTCCTGGTTGTGGGTATTGTCGTGTTCCCATAAATAGGCCTTTGGACAACGGGCATTTGGGCTGCATGTTCCCTCTGAGGTTTAAAATGAAACTGGTTTTCTTTTCCTGTAAAATGTGTGGTCCCCACACACATCCCCAGCCACCCAGTCTGGTTTCCCCGGCGCTCCCAGGAGTGCCCTGCAGAGCCCTTCCCTGGAGGAGGACTCGGGGTGAGGAGGACACCCTGCATCTGGTGGTAGTGTCCCCTGGAAGAGCCCCAGTTTCCCCGCGTGGGGGACGTGGGTGAGAGCAGGTGAAGGCAGCCGCAGCTGACGTTCAAAGTCATCTTTGAAAAGAATCAGAACACCAAGTTGTACATGCCATGTCCTCTCAACCACGTAAAAAGAAGCTTTGCAGAGAAAAGAAAGAAGAAACCAGGTGAAAACATTAACGATGGGACTGTGGGAGACTTTTTCCCTTTTTAGTTTTCTCTTGACACGCAGATTTCATTGAATGAGCCTGGTGCGTCCACAGCTCTGGGCCAAAGGCATGGAGACTCCCCTGCCCTACTCAGATCCCGGGTGCCAGGCCCCGGCTGGGTCCTAAATCCAAGCCCAGACCCAGGGCCCGCCTTCAGCCGCCCTCAGCTGCCCTCAGCCGCCCTCAGCTGCTCTGTCCCCTGGCGGGCCAACTGTATCACGGGGGCAGACCCCCCCAGGCCACCACCATCTGACAGACCGTGGGAGGGAGTCTAGGCTTGGAGGCCTTCGCCGGGCCTGAAAGGACGGGTCACCCTGAGCCCCAAGGCCAGGGCCCGTGTTGGGCCCACGCCCCCCATCCAAGGACTGGCACCGTCCAAGGAAGGCAGGTGGGCTGCACCCCAGCCGGCGGGCGGCTCAGAGGGGAGCGAGGGAGCTCAGTGAGAGGCCGGGGAGGGGCTGGCCGGGCTCGCTGCAGGCCGCGAGCACTGAGGGGGTTTGGGCAGAGGAGGCCGGGATCTGAGGCATGTGTAGACGGTGGTCCAGGGAGGCTGCAAACCCCCCGTGGAGCCCCGGAGAGTTCACAGCGGGCTCCGGAGAGCAGGCGGGGCGGGAGCCTCGGGCTGCCCTCTGTCCCCAGCCCCGGGCCGGCTGCCACCCAGCTGCGGGCCGGCTCACTCCGACGGCTGCCTTCTGCCTGGACAGCCCGGCCCACTTCAGCCCCACGGGGGCCTGAAGCCGGCTCTGTCGGGGCAGCGACCCTGAGGTGAGGGGACCCTCCCCAGGCGGTCAATGGCCTCCCCCTAGGTCCTGTCACCGGCTGTCCACGGAGACTCCGGAAAGCAGCTTGGTTGGGAGAAAAGCGGGTTGGAGAGAGTTGAGGGGTGAAAGTCGAGGTTTCAGAAAATCTCTATAAAATGAAAACAGACCGTCCGTCTCTCTCACTGGCGTCTCACCCGACAGTGGCCCTTGTGGCTTTCACCCCACCCCGTCCGTGGGTAAGCAGCTCTGAAACCCAGTGCAGAGCCAGCTCCGGCTGCCAGCCACCCACCGCTGCCTCTCCTGGAAGCCAGCCTGATGGAGGGGGACCTTCGCCAAGCGCAGGGAGCACTTGGGGTGTCTTTTCTCCCCCAAAAGAATGGCCAACCCTCCTCCCCTTTGGCCATTGAAGCATTTCAAAGCAATTGTAAAAATTATATGAACCCCATCGAAGAACTGTTACAACAATGTTTATACCCAGTATTTGAAACAAAGACAATGATATTATAAATAATTGTAGATGATGAAGATAGGCAAGAAAAAATAACATCATTAAAAGAATTTTACAAGACGGCCCGTTCACCAAGACGGGTGGAGTAACACAATACGTTAAAAATATCTGCAATTAACATAAACATGGCACAGTGTACAGAAACCATCTGCCGACCAGCCTCACCCTGGGCATGGTCCCTTGTCATCCACATGGGCCGTGCCAGGGCCTCCCCGTGGCCCCGGCGAGGGCAGGGCCCCCAGGAAGAGGCCATTGGCGTGTGCCTAGCGGGCCTGGGACCTAGTTCCAGCACGAGGAACCGGGGGCTGAGGAGTATCCTCCTTCCCGGCCCTGACCCCGGCTGAGGTCCGCCCGTCCGCGTCCCCACGGCGCTCACTGCTTCTCCATCACGGCTCTCAGACACCGTGCTGTTTCCCGGGGGTCCCAGCGGGGAGTCTCTGCAAGTCTCTGGCCTGTCTCGGGCGGCGTTGCGGTGGCAGCACCTAGGGCCACGCGACAGCTCTCACCCTATCCCCGGTGGGTCCCCTGTGCCTCTTTCTCTTTCTTTTAATCAGTATTTGATTTTGTTTTTAACCTGGGAAAACTTTGGCCGCACAGAAGAGACACCCCTGAAAGCAGCAAGATCAAACAGACGTGAATGTCCCCTCACATGCTCAGGCGTCTCTGTCTCTCTCTGTCTCTCTCTCAAACACTAGAATCCTGCAGACGACGCGAGAGCCCCACCGCTCTCCCACAGGTGACACCCCCTCCCCGTGCGTCCCTGTACTCTCCCTGCCTGAGGTTGTGTCCCTAACAGAGGTGGCGTTGCTGCGGTTTCAGTGGCTCCGTTTTTGGTCTCGCACTGACCCAGGGGTGCTAGAGCCCTTGCTGCTTCCGTTTCAGAACCTGCGCCCCCGGCGGGGTCCTAGTTGACTCACCTGACTGCTGTGTGTTGTCCCGCAGCCCGGGCAACTGTCACCTGTGTGAGCACGGGTGGGTGGTTTCCACGTCTCCCTGCTTCACAGCGTTTCCCCGGGTGGGCACCAGGAGGCCTGCTTGTCTCGTCCTGGAATGGAGTGAGGCCCTGCCCGCCTCTCCTCCACCCTCATCCCTCCAGCCCGCGCCTCCCCCATGGCCTGTCTCTCGCCACTCAAAGGATGCAGCCGTTGGGCTTTCAGAGCAGCTTGTCCTCGGCCTGGTTTCTTGGAGGCCCAGGGTCAGCCCTAAGTATCAGGCCTCTGCGGGAATCCTCCCCTGCGGAGCAGAGCCGGGGGTGAAGCGAAACCCCGGCGTTTAATCAGAAACTGGGCCCCTGGTATGCTCTGTCCGATTCTGCAGGCAGCCACTTCCCATCTGTAACTTGGAGTAAGGTCCCCAGGAGGTCGTGTCACAGTCTTGAGGCTGTCACGTTCCCTCAGGAGGGGGAGTGTGCGAGGACGGATGAGCAGGCATCTGGAAGCGCCTGCGTGTGCCTTGTTCTGACGCCCCGCCCCTGCCCAGGGGCCCGTCTCTTCTGTGGTCCACGGCTGGAAATTGGCCCCTGGGCTGGGCCTTGCCCCCGGTGGTGGGTGATTTCTCTGAGGCAGGACGGGCGGCCCAGGGCCAGTGGGGACCTCGGAGGAGCCACCCGAGTCCGGCTCCTTCACACGCCACTCCCCGCCCTGTGCTGCGCGCTCGGCTCAGCTCGGACTGGGGACGCAGGGGCAGGAGAAGTTGCTGCTCCCTGCCCTTCCGGGCTCCGTACCTCCAGACAGGCCGGGAGCTGGGGAGGACGCGGGCAGGTGACAGGGAAGGCGCAGCTTCCTCGGTCTGGAGGAGCCCGGAGCACCCGTGAGGAAGCAGCATCGTGTGAGACCGGCCCGCGACTCACAGTCACCGGGGTGGCCGGGGGTGGGGGCAGGTGCGTGCAAACGCCCGGTGGGAGGTGCAGCGGGAGAGGTCGGCGGGGCCTTTGTCCCCTACCTCAGGACAGGGGAAGCCACTAGAGCCAGGCTGAGCTTATGACTCTGCAGCCATTGCCTGGCTCACCTTAGGCAAGGCCCTTGCATGTCAGTTTTTTCTTCTAAAACGGGGCTCCCGACACCCACTTCCCGGATTATGAAGAATAACAAACCTGGCAGTCTTTGGCCTTCCGGTGGCCCCTGGGGCTGCCAGAGGAGAGACATTGGAAGCTGCCTTCAAACTGCTGGACCTTGAGGTGACCCTCCTGGGAAAACGGGGTGCAACTTCCCCACCACACAGAGTCCACAGGAGGACCTGGGGCCTTGCCTGCCAAGGGCAGACACTGCAGCCGCCAGCAGGGCCCGCGGCACAGGAGGAGGGCGCGTGCCAAAGCTGAGGTGTGCAGGCTGGTCCCCGGTCGGAGTCCTCTCCCCGCAGCCCCAGGTCCACCTGAGAGCCCCGGGCCAGCGGGAGCTGCATGGGCCGTACATCTGTGCAGGTGTGTCTGAGCGTGTGTCCACGAATGTGTGCCCGTGCCCGCGAGTGTGAGTCTGTGCCCGTGAGTGCTTGTGTGTGTGTTGTGTTTTCACAGAAGGGGGGTGAGTGAGAGGCCAGCTTCCTGACAGGGCAGTTGTAAAACGTTCATAAAACTTTTATTGGACTTGCTACCCTTCCAGATAAATATTTTTCGATTTTATGGGCTTGTTTTAGGGCCCTGAGCTTAATCATGGCTTTGTAGCCGTCTTTAAAAAAATTAAATATTGTTTTGGCAAAGGGAGCCCCCTCCCCCAACCCCACCAAAGGCAGCCGCTCTCTGAGCTCATAAATTCCTGCCGCTCTCAACTCCTGCCCTCTCTCCCTCCGTACCCTCACAGCCACACTAGGATGAACCTAGAAAACGAGGGAAGAGGGACAGAGAAAAAATAACTGTTATTTTTTTTCCCGCTGCCGCCCCAGCCTAGCGCTGGAGGGGCGTCGGTCCAGCCCATAGCGTCCACAGGAGGAAGCCAGCGAGGGGTCCGATGGGGCCCCTGCTGCCTCCTGAGGGCCACTGCCTGTCGTGGAGACAGGGATGGGTTTGCATAGCCCCCAGCTCCTCCCCAGCTCCCTCCTGCCCCACGTGGGTCCTGAGCAAAACCCCCTCTCACGCCCCCCGCCCCAGGACTCAGCACATCACCCGTCGCTGTGCTGCACCCCCTGCGCTCATCCCTCTGTCCTTCACGTGTCGGTTGTAAGTGTGTGCCCTGGCAGAGGTAACCCGTACACGGCTGTGTCCCCACACCTAGAGCAGGGCCTGGTGCTGTCACGCGTGCCCGGTGGACACCCCAGCGGTGGTGATCGTGGTGTGATAATAAGTGGTTCATGCTGTGTAGACTTGCTTTGTGCTGGACACCGTCCTAAGCGTTGTGTCATGTTAACTCAACATGCGCGTTACGACAACCTTGTAGAGTGCATTGTACTGTTGCCCCATTTTTTGGATGAGGAGACAGGCACCGAGAGGCAGAACGCTCGCGTGAAGCCACACCGCTGATCCGTGCACAGCCGGGCTCTTGGCCGTTCCTGCTGATTCCTGGGGGGGACCAAGAGGGAGAGCCTGTGCCCTTCCAGGCGCTGCAGCCTGGACCGAGCCCTGTCCGGTGGGCACAGCCAGCACTGGAGCCCGGCCCTGGGCCTGGGGGGCTGGGACAGGGGCTGAAGCTCAGATGCCTACCCTGCCGGGTCACCGACTCGGGTGCCTCCAGGGACGGGCGGGTGACAGAAATGAGTGGAGCCAACGGGCCCGGCACAGGCCACAGAGGAGCTGTCACGGCCGCCCCCCCACTGCCGCGGGGTGGGAACGTGAGGGTAGGTCCTCTGGCTTTTCCGGACAAGCTAGTAACGCAGAACCGCGTGTCCGGCGTCCTGAACCTGAAGGTTGTGAGTCACTCATGTATTTCAGAAATGCCGTGGGCACAGAGACGCGTCCGCCAGGCCTAGCTAGGGAGGAAGCCTTCTCAGAGGAGGCGGCCCTGAACTCGGCCTTGAAGGGGGCGGGGGAGACGGCCTGGGGAAGGCTGTCCCAGGCGGAAGGAACGTTGGCTCTGCTCGGGAGGGCGCGCTCCTGCGGCCCAAAGCAGGGGGCTGGGGGGACACTGGGGGGTGGCGTGCGGGACGCCTGGACGCCTGAGGAGGCCGGGGTTCCCCCAAGGGGCGGTGGACGGAGTCCGATGGAGCCCCCAGAAGACCTCCTGGGCCGCCTTGGGAGGGGCAGGGGCAGAAGTGATTGGGGGGCCTGGCTCCAGGAGGAAGGGGTGACCCAGGGTGGAGAGGCAGAGACAGGCACGAAGACCAGGCCAGACCAGACACAGGAGCACGTCTGTGTGCTCAGAGCAGCGCATGGCGCTCACCCCCTGGTACGGGCAACGTGGGCCCCTGGCACTTAAGACCCCTCGAGCTTTACTGGAAAAAGCAGAGAGGAGGAAGCCTTGTTTCCAGGGCTGGGAAGGCAGGGCACGTCCACGGAGCCCGTCCGCTCCAGGCTCCCTGAGGCCGCTCGCCGCCTCTTCCAGGGAGGGGCTGCTCCCTGCTCGTGCGGCCCACTTCCCATCACGGACACTGGGATCTGGGGGCCGTCCCCAGGTGCCCAGTGGAGCTGCCTCTCCTGAGCCGGCGACCCACCCCTGGCTGACGGTGGTGCAGGGCCAGCCATCCTTGGGTACACGTGCTGTGATCCGCATGTGTCATACTGGTGCAGAGACAGCCACGGACACCAGCTCAGGTCCCCTGGCACTGTCCTCCCCACCCCGGGCCTAGGCCCCTGAGGGCAGAGAGACGCCTGGTTGGAGCTGCTCTGAGCTGAGGCTGGGCCCTCCTCAGACTCGGGGACAGGCTCCCCACATGTAGCATATGCCCTGCCCCCTAGCCGCAACGAGAGAGCTGAGCCACAGACAGACTAAATCCCGCCCAGGGCAGAGCCTGGGAGGGAGTTTTGGAAGGAGGGGGACACATGCCGGTGTGTGAGGGTCCACGCCAGCCTGTCAGCAGTTGCGGGGGGCAGTGCCGAGCCAGGCGGGTGCTCCGTCCCCATTGCGCCTTCAGGGAGCCCCGGGACAAGGACAGTGCACATTGCGGGGAGGGGAAGGAGCAGAATGCGGTGAGAATCGGGCGGTGATGCCGCCTGCAGCACCTGCTCTGTGCCTGGCCCTGCACTGCGGGCTGGGGACCCACGTGGCCACGTGGGCGTGAGGGCTGCCATGGAGGGAGCCGGCGCAGGGCTCTCCCGCTGGTACCTGGTGGACACATGGCAGACGGCTGTCGAACGGATGACGTAGCGATGCAGTAGCGTCGAGCCAGCCTCGGCGGCATGCTGGTGTTGGTGGGTCAGGGGGCAGTCAGCCCTCACACCTGCATCCCCTGAGTCCGCCAGGCGCTTGCAGGCCCGGCTCTGCCTGTGAGGGGCTGTGCCTGCGCTCGCGGTCCCGCGTGCCCGTGCAGGGGGGGCAGCCGTGCTCGCCCCGGCTGCAGGCTGCAGGTCAGGGAGCGGTAAACTGCCGGAGCCTGCGGCTGTTGAAGCAAGAGTGTGGATGGGGACCAGAGGCTCGCCCCCCGCCCTTCCCTGTCACCGGAGAGGACCGCCAGCCCTGGCGCCGCCGCTCCCAGCGCACTGGAAACGGGGCTGATATGTAATCACGCTGCCGCACACGGGCCCTGGGAGGCGACTGCTCCCCGGACCTTTGTGCCCCTTCGTGATTCTGGGTGAGGGCTTTTTTCCCGAGTCATAAAAAGGACATTTTTAATATGTGGAATTTTTTTTAAGAAAAGCACTATGAGGAAGACTTTTATTGTCCATAAGCTCTACGTTTTACACCAGTGATCTTGGTTTCTGCCCTCGGTACTTTAACTGAAGATTAACTGCTGCTAAAGAGTGTGCGCATTCAGGGAGTGTTTGCAGTGTTAAAATTCAGCTTCCTCACTGTGGGGACAGTGTCCTTGGGGCCACCGGGACCCGTGCCCTCCCTCGCCAGCCTCCAGGGGAGGTCCGCGGAGGAGGCCCCGGCAGGAGGGGTGAGTCCTCGCAGTCCGTGGGGGCAGGTCGGGCGTCCAGGAGCAGCGTGGGCTCCTGAAGGCAGGGCCCTCACGTACCTTAGCCCCGAATCCCTCGTGCCGAGCCAGGAGGACGCCTCTGCTGAGAGCAGGCCGGTAAGGCCACCACGTCCGCACCGGGCTGTGGGCTCGGAGCTGCGTCCCCGAATCCTGAGGGCTTAGGTCACTTCTCTGCCGCTAGCCGCGTGACCTTGGGTGAGTCCTTCACAGCCCCGGGCCTCAGCTTCCGCCTGTGGATGGTGGCACGGACGGCGCACCTGCAGGCTGCTCGTGAGAGGCGAGGCACGCAAAGTGCTTCTCTCCTCCTTCCTGGGCCGGGCTCTGGGATCCAGGCTCTGCCCTGGGAGAGCCTTGGTCGGTTAGGGGTGAGGTCGCGGGCCAGGCCCAGGCCCGGGTGCAGGGCCCTGGAGCTCAGCCCACTGCGTCTTGGCTGTGACCTCGCGCTCGCTGCTGACGACCTCGTGCCGGCCTCCTTGTGTGCAGAGTCCCCCCGGGACACGGCGTGAGGTCGAGGGCCCTGCTCTCCTGAGGCAGCGGGAGCAGTGCCTGCACGTGGTTGGGGCCCATGGACGTTAGCCGGGGTCGCTGTCGGGGTCCTCGTGACCGTGGAGAGCTGGCTGTGCCCATCCTCTGGCCGTCTGCGCCAGGTGTGCCTCACGGAAGATGGTCTCTGCCCTTCACACCCACCTGCCCCCCGCCCGCCGTGGAGTCCACCTTCAGCATCTGCAGGCAGTGTGCGAGGAGTCCCAGCAGTCCCGTTGAGACCCAGAGCACGGAGGCACTGCGGCCTCGTCCCTGGAAGTACCTGGAGACAGTCCCCATGGGGCCGGCCCACGCTGCCCGGGCAGGGCACCCCCAGTCGTTCCCCTGCCTTGTGCCCTTTCCTCCCCACCCCTGTGCCCCGCCCGGCCCTTCAGCTGTGTACCCAGCGAGAAGCAGCAGGGTGCTGGGCTGGCCAGGCCCGAGCCAGGCGGCGGAGGGCGTGGCTTTGTAAGGCCATGGGCCTGACTAGCTGTGTGACCTGGACAGTCACCTCCTGTGCCTGGAAAGGACATCTGGAGGCTTGCAGGAGACGCTGAACGCTCCTGGCTGGGCGGCGTGTCGAGGAGAGCGCCAGCTAAGTGGTTGCGGTGACGGTGGTGGCAGGGGCGACCTGGCCGGGCCCAGGCCCCGTGCTCCAGGCGGCCTTCCCCGCCCGGAGACTTGGTCAGACCTCAGCCCGAGGGCTAGCCGGAAGGGCTCCCCCGAGCACTGCCACTGAGGCAGGGCAGCGCCGGCCTTGGGTCGCGGTCAGCAGGGTCCCACCCTGCCCGGACAACCCTCACTCCTGGGGCTCGTAGCCCATCCCCTGTGTGCAGTCGCCACCCCCGGGACCGTCTGCTCGCACCTGTCCAGCGTCCAGGTCCCCACGTGCCGAGGGGGCCAGCGCGTTCTGCCTCCCCCAGTGCCTGGCTCGGCTGTTAGCTGTGGGAGGGTGACGGGAGCCAGGCGGACAGGTGGGCGGCTCTGATTCCCGGGGCGTGGGCGCTGCCGGGGCCCTGCCCTGGCAGATGAGACAGGGCAGGTATGCCAGGTGGCCAGCGTCCCCCTTCCTGGAAATGCTGGCATGGCTGCAGGCTGCACCCCGTCTCCTGGGCACACAGGTTCTGGACGTGGGACAGTGTAGAGGGCCTCAGTGGTCCTGGAGGAGGGAGGCCTGGAAGGCTTCAGAGGAGCCAGAGCCATACGCTAAGCTCCGCTGAGACGCGAGCAGGGGTGGGGTTTGCCAGGTGGACGGGCCTCGTGGACACCTCAGGCTGAGGGGGCACCAGTGCAGAGCCAGGGCGGGGCGGGGGCGCGTGGGTGAGTGAGGAAGCACGGGGTGTGCCGGAGGCGCTTGGCGAGGGCCTGGTTAGAGGAATTTGGACACCTGCCTGAGGAGCGGCTGGAGGTTTCTGAGCCGAGAGGGATGATCAGGTCTTTGTTCTGGAAGGATCTCTGGCAGCCGACCCAAGGCCAGATCAGAAGAGAGAGCTGGCAAGAGGGCCTGGAGGCTCCTGCCAGGAGGCCAGTGCAGGGCCTGCTCCTGCGGGGCCTGTGGGGTGCCGAGGCAGGGGTCCCGGGGGATGCCGCGCCCCGGGAGCAGCCCTGGGTGAGAGGTGGTGAGCCCTGGCTGCCCCGAGCACCCGCCCCAGGGGCCCCCCGCCCCCCAGCCACCTGAGGGGGTGTGGCCCCAGCCCGAGGAGCAGTGGGAGCCGACGCTGGGCGGCATGGGGCTCGTCACAACCCCCAGCAGCCCCGCACCAGCTGCACCCCTTCCAAGTGACAAGGGATGCTCCTGTGCCCGGGCCGTCACCCTGTAGGTGAGCCTCTGATTCTCAAGACCAAGTCATTTCCTATTTCAGAATCGCTTTGTTTCTGGCCTTAAAACAAAATCCTTCCTTCCACACAACGCCCTGGTTTTCACTCCCTGCACGCCCCCAGTCTCCAAAGCCTTGGCTGCCTTATAATTTCAATTTACATGGTGTGGGAAAGATTTCTGCAAAGGGCCCTTTTTTGTTTTTGAAGAATTCATCATTGCTGCTAAGAAGCTTAATATAAATTAAAGGAGGAATTAAGCAACATTAAGACATCAAAATGGGGGTGCGGGCGCCCACCGCCTCGTCTCCGCCCATCAAAGGGGCCGCGTGGAGCCCGTGGAGTGTGCGCTGAAGGCCTCAGACGGGGCCAGCTCCAAGGAAGGGCCTGTCTGTCGCCCGCCTCTCCTAATTCCCTTTGTTGCGGGGACAGCGGAGCACACGTCTGATAAAAACTTAATCACCTTATCTTTTTAAAGCAAATTGCATCTCTGTTTACATATGGGATCCATAGCAGGAAGAGAAAGGAGGGAAAACCAGGCAGCTGTCCCCCCCCAGCCAGCCACGCTCCCGGCTCCCGAGGATGAGCGCGAAAAACCAGGCCTGCAAAGCCACGGCAGGGGTTCCAAGGCTGCCGTCACCCCAGAAGACCCCAAAGTTCAGGAGGGTCAGCAGGAAGGGAGCCGACCGGCGCCCCGGCTGCCCGAGCGGCCGGTCCTTCTCTGCCCGAGCGGCCAGTCCTCGCGCCAGCTCTGGTCGCCAGCCCGGCTCTCCCTCACCCGCTAGGCCTGCCCCGTACCACACTCGCCTCTGGGCGTGTCGCTGAAAACCAGGCTGCCTGTCCTCCTCGGGCCTCTCCGCCGTGCCGGCTCCATCGGAGCCAAGCTCAGCCCAGGCCCAGTTCGAGGGACCTCAGCCACACTGCCCCCAGGGCGGGCATCCAGTCCAGAGTCGGCTGTGGCTGAATTCAAGGCCCTTCCCGACCATCCAGCCCCCAGCCCAGCTGCTGGCTGTGCCCCTCTGTGCCCCTCAGCCACCCGTCATCCCCGGGATGCTGACCCCCCAAAGGGCCCCCCTGTGCCCCGGCTCCCTCCCCGCCCTGCATTTCTGCTCTCTCCAAGGCTGCCTGCTGCGGGAGGGGGCGTGCTGGAATGGCGGGAGCTGGCACAGCTCTGAGGGGCCACCGCGGGGGCCAGTGACCCCGAGCTGCCTGCAGGGCTCGGTTCCCCCTGGAGGGTGCAAGCCGCCCACCAGCGTGGAGGCCGCTCTTCCAGTCGGGCCCCAGCATGAAAGCGAGGCCAGCAGTTGGGGGCAATCTGCCGGCTTTGATGGCCGTGTCAGGGCGGCACCCACGGCCAGGGCTTGGGAAACAGCGCGCTGCCCGCATTCTTCCTTGATTACCCGAGCCCCAGCCAGGGCCCAGCAGCCTCCAGCCCATTGTGCCTTTGTGTGGAGCTGGCGCTCGGTGAGAAAGGCCAGCCCGGCCCTGGGAGAGTGTCCCCAAGGGAAGCCACGGGTAGCAGCGTCACCCCCAGGGTCACGCCAGCCCTCCCCACCACATCCCGGGGTCTGGGCTGGTCGGGGGGTGGAGCGGGGCCGCTGGGCTCCAAGAATCCTGAGGGTTAGAGAGAAAAAGCAGGGACGCCTGTGAGCCCCGTGGGATCATGGGGACAGCGTGAACTTGAAACCTGCAGCAACTCTACCCTCATGCCCACCCCACCAGGCTCCAGGTCACGTGGGGCGGGGGCCTGCTCTCTAGACCCAGCTTCTGGGCCGCAGGCATGCAGACGAGTTTTTCTGGTCCTGGAGGCACAGCTCTGCTGGTGGGTTTCCCTTCCTCGCCCTGCACACCCACTCGAGACCCCACTCATTCTCTGCGTCTTCGTCCAGCAAATCCTCCCTGTACCCGCAGGCCAGGCCCTGTGCCTGGGCCCTAACTCCCACACAGGCCGCTGGGGAGCGGACACAAAGCAAAACTCCTGCGAAATGGGGCTCCAGCAGTGATCCCGCCAGCCAGGGCAGGGGCGGGGAAGCCTTCCCGTGGGGCAGTGGCTGAGTAGGAGTTGGCCAGACAGAGAGGGCCGGGGAGAGTGTTCCAGGTAAACGGAGCGGGTTCAGAGGCTCTGCTTTATGTCTGCTGGCTGGAGCAGGGAGCCCGTGATGTGGCAGAGTATACAGGGAGGCACCCGCTGGGTGACACTCAGGACCTTGGATGCCAAGCAAGAGGAGAGACTCTGTCCCGTGGGTGGAACCAAGCCGGGACAGCCACACGTGCCTCAGCGCGGCCCCTCCGCCCCTGGGGGTGGGACTAGGGAGAAGACCAGCACAGTGGTCCCCCAGGGCAGCGCCACGGAGGCCTCCTGTGCGGGGCCGGGCGGCAGGGATGCAGAGCAGGGATGCTTGCTGCAACGGCGGCGGCAGAATCCGCGGCCTCCCTGGGGGCGAGCAAGGACCTGAGACCCTCCCTGTCTGGGCTCCCACGGGCCCAGCACACGGGGTGCCTCGTGGACACGGTTAGCCCAGAGCCCCGGCCCTGCAGCCCCACCAACACGTGGCCATATGTGCTCTCTGTTCTCGAGCACCATGCCCACCCCACCCAGGACTTGGCGCTCAGGCTCTCTGCCTGCAGACCCTCACCCGGCATCTCCATGTGGCCGGCCCCTGATCTCCAGCCCCAGGTCCCCCCGGTCCCGCCCCAGTTCTTCCTGGAGAAGCTAGCCCTCGGCGTTATTTCCCTGGTGGCCCTGGTGGCTGTCTGCCTACCTTGCTGCCTCGTTTACTGCCTGTCCCTTCTCGGGCCAAAGTCTGGCGGGCAGGCCCACCATCGTCTCCCAGGCCTGGAGAATTCTGTGAAGGTTTTCAGGCAATGACCACCCGACACCCTGACCTGCCCTCGCTTCACACCACTTGCCGCTTGGCTGAGGGGAAAGGCCACCACACAACAAGGTGGCCCCCAGTGGTATCGCCACGCATCCCCACAGCCTGGCTGCCCCAGCAGACGGTCTCCGCTGGTCGGCACTCAGGCCACCCCACAACGGAGCAGAGGGAAACAAGGCGGCCATCTCAGAAAAACAATTAAATGGCCTCGTCCTCGCCAGCGCCAGATAGATTTTCCAGCTCTGCCTGCTTTGGGCCGCGCGAGGTATGCGCTCGGTGTAACGAGAGCCATCGCGGGCGAGATGGACCGCCGATTGGGCCACGCCTGTCTCCCCAGCCCGGCGCAGACGCCGGGGAGCCCCGCGCCTCTTCAGCCATCAGACCTCCTGGCACCAGAGGGGGACGGGCTGCCCGTGCATTTGTCAGGGTCTGGTGCCAGCCGCCTCCTTGCAGAAGGAAGGCCGGGGAGTCAGACATACCTGCAGGACCGGCACTGGCCTGAGGGCTGCCCCGGGGCCTTTCCCACGCCCCACGCCCGACCCCAGCGGCGGGCGTGGGGCCTTCGATCTGACACCAGGCTGCCCAGCAGGAGGGAGGCTCCCCTTGGCCCCAGCATCCTGGAGCCCCGTCCGCCGAGAGCCCCGCCTCCCCAGGGAACGCAGGCTTTGAGGTGGGCGGTGGAGAGGGAGACCAAGTCCCTCATGCAGCGAGCAGGGCCGTCCCCGCTGACTCTGCGGTTGTCCCTTGAGCCAGCCTCCTGGTCACCTTTCTAAACATCCAGCAGCTGCAGGGCAATACCCAGTGCTCTTCCGGGCTTGCTTCCTCTGCAGAGCCGTTGTCCAGAGCCCGTTTCGGGTGGACACCCCGAGCGATGGGCTGGGTGGCGGCAGCCCACATTTGCGACCAGATGTGGACCAGAGTTCAAATCCTGGCTCTTCCCAGCTGACTGTGGGGCCTCACATGAGGCACCGCCCTCCTCAGGGCTCCGTTCTCCTCAAGTGCGTGGAGGGCCCGGGGGACGGGACGGCCAGGATCCTCCCTGCACTGAAGCGCGACGTGAGCTTCCGCTGGCCCCTCTTCTTGGGAGCAAGCCAGCGCCCAGGCGAGACTGGGCCCGGGAGGACACCCCTCACATGACGGCAAAGGCACAGTAGGTGCACCGGGTGTGCAGGGGGCGGTCCACCGCCTCGTGCCCATCCCAACTTCCCACCGGCTCCGGACGCCCAGCCGTTAGGTCTCCTGGCCAGTGGAGCCTCTGTGTGTGGATTAGAAGTGAGTGCCCTCTCTGGGGACACAGCGGCCTGCCAGGACCCTCGTTTGGTGAGCGGGTGTGGGCTGGTGCCCCTCACTAGGGTGTGGAGTCTGCACACCACCTGGTCCATCCAGGCTCACCCTCACCCCAGCCCTGCCAGCCTGCTCCCAGCAGGGTTGTGGGACTCACAGAGGGGGAGCGGCTTGTTCTGGGGTGCCCGCTGGTGCAGAGCTAGTCTGGGGCCTGGCCAGAGCCTCGGCCCATATGCTCGGGGTAACCAAATAGCCTCACCCTGGCCGGCAGCCCACGGAGAGACTGCCTCGTGCTGCCCCCAAGCAGACGCCTCGTAAAGACAAGCCCCAGAGAAAGGGCACCGCAGCCTGGTGTTGGACACGGGGAAGGACGTCCCAGGCAGGAGGAACAGCATAGACAGAGGGGGGCCCGGGGACGGCCGTGGGTTCCTCAAGGCTGCCGGGAAAGCACGAAAGCAGTGGACGATGGGGCTGGAAGGGTCGGGTGGGCGTTAGGGTGTCAGCAGGAAGCAGATTTCCGCTCGGTCGTTCGGCTGGAGGGAGTGGACAGAGGGTCTGTACCGAGGCGTGGGTGCTGAAAGGAGCCAGTGAGCCGTGGGGGCCGCTCCACCCCCGCCCGGGGTTAGGGGGACAGCGTCTGCCAGCGCCCAGGGAGGAGGACCCCAACAGGAGCTCTGGCCAGAGAGTGGGACCGTCGCCCCACTTCTCCCTCCCTCCGCCCTCCGATCCACTGAGGTCCTTTGGCAGAACCGTGGTGCCGTCTGCAGAGGTCACCACCCGGGCACACAGCAGGGCGGGGAGAGCATCTCCAGGGGCTGTTGGAGAGTGCCGAGCCCGGGGGGGCCTCAAGTGCCAAGTCTCGGGGTTGAGACTTAGGATGAATGTGCCGGGAACGGCGGGGCCGCTTAGAGCACCGAGGGCGGGGCGGCCCACAGGGGCCTGAGTGCTGGGTGGGTGGGCGGGCAGGGGACCGGGAGAGCCAGGTGGGAGCCATGCTGAGCTCCAAGCCAGCCGGGCTGGTGGCGTGGACCAGTGCGGCGAGGGGCCCGGAATGCTGGTTGGGGAGGCAGGGGGCCGAGCCCAAGGTGGCACTGGGGTCCCGGCTCCGCCACAGAGGGTGTAGGGCGTTGCTGAGTCGTGGGGCACGATGGAGCTGGGCCAGCACACGTGCCGTCTATGGTGGCGGGTGGCAGAGTGACAGGCTCTCCCTCTGTGCCTCACGCAGGTGGCCTCAGCCCCGAGTCCAAGAAGATCTTGACACCCACCCTCAAGAAGCGGGGCCGCGCCGGCCGAGGGGAGGAGGCCGGGCAGCCAGAGCCCGTCCAGCACGTGGCTCTCAGTTTGTCTTTCAAGCGCTACGTCTTCGACACCCACAAGCGCATGGTCCAGTCTCCCTGAGTGCCCGCCGGCCGCCCCAGGGCACCGTGCCCAGGCCCGGGGGCCACAGGGCCACATGTGCCTCCACCTGCAGGCTCTCCCCGGAGCCCCCGCACCCCCGCCAGGGGACAGCACCGTGCAGGAATGGGCTTCGGCTCCACAGCTGGTGGCCGGTGTCCCCCAGGCTGCCCGGCTGGCGGCCAGCGCTCGGCAGTCGCCAATAAATGCCCCGTGGTGCCGCCCGTTCCGCTGGTCTCTGTGATTTCCTGGGGTCCCCCCACCCTCCCAGATCTGTTCCCAAGGGCGATGTCGGGAATTGCCAGGGCTCCTGCCGAGAGCAGGGCTAGGGGAGGGACCCGTTGGGCTGAGGGGGTCCACAAAGTGTCAGGCCCTTAGGTCAGGCTCGGTGGCCCCTCGGGTCTCCTGGGCCTTGAGAGAGTCCGGGAGTCCTTGGGCAGCCGAGTCCAGGAAGGGCGCCCAGGGGTGTCTGGGAGCAGCGGGTGCCAGGCCAGTGCTTCGGGGCAGAAGGCAGGCTGGGGGGTTTGGCCCTGCATCCCAACACCAGGAGTCCCCAGGCCTTGTGCCTGCAGCCGGGCCTCTCTCGAGCCCAGCAAGCCCCGCCCTGGCTCCTCTGCCCCCTGTGCCTCAAGCCACCCCACCCTGCAGCCCGACCTGGCCCTACTCAGAAAAGGGTGAGGTGGCAGAGCTGACGGGCTGAGGGGGTATCAGAGCTTTTAAAGACATTTGCAGGATGAACACATGTTCCAGAGTCCCTTTATCTGGCCTCCAGGTGGACGCAGAGGCCTCCCTTTTACCCTGGTGATCGGTGTATTATGCTTTAATTTGCAACAATGGCATTAAAAATATTAACAGGGATGGCTCGTAATCAGATGACTTGGGCCTGGTAAGCCCTGGAGCCAAGGGCCCCGGGCAGAGAAGGATGCTGTGGACCCGCCGGGCCTGTGCGTGGTGGCCGTGCTGGGCAGCGGGCAGGCCTAATCCAGCGCCAGCATGGGTGCCGGCAACAGTGGTGGCAGCCACCCCACGGCAGCCCTCACAGGGTCCCAGACGTCAGGCCAGGCAGCCGTCAGGGCGACAGCTGCGGGCTAGGTGGGCAGGGACAGTCCGGGCCTGGCCCCCATCCCCCCGGAGCTGGGAATGGGGCGGGGGCAGCTGACGCTGCTGCGGCACCGTCAGGAAACTCCCCTGGGAACCGTCCCCGACACCCCACCATGCGCCAGGCTCCGGGCCCCACTCTCGTTTAGCCCCACCCCTGCCCTGCACCCCATCTCACCAGGGAGGCGGTACCACCTGGCTGAGGCCACCGTAGGTCACAGGGTGGGCTCCCAGCAAGGACTTCAGGCAGAGGCCCCGCCCCCAGCCCAGTCCAGTCCAAGGGGAGCAGGAAGGGCCTTCACGAGCACCTGCTGGTACCAGGCCCCGGGCTGGCCGCTCCCATGGGTACTCGGCCCTTTGGAGGGGACGCTGGCAGGGCTGGGGCCTCCCGGGACTCACCCCTCAGACGAGGAAATCTTCCTTCGTCGTCCTCAGTGCGTGGGGAGCTAGGTGGGCACCACTGGGACCTCCAGCCAGGCCAAGTCCTCCCCGACTGAGGGCTGTGAGGGTGACCTCTCCCTCCAGGCCCCCTCGGGGTGGCCCTGCCCTGCCCTGCACAGGCTGTGACCGTGAGCACATCACTGTCTAGCTCCACGTGAGGGGTCACGTGACCCAGCGGGGCGAGGGGTCCTCCGTGAGCAGGTGCTAATTCTGGGGGCAGATCCCTGGGAGAGAGGGGCCCCGAGCCACTGCTGGGCGTCACATCCTGGCTGCCCACTGACCAGCACTGTGCCCTCGGGCAAGTCCCGGCCTCTGCCCGGGTCCCTGGGTACAGCAGGAGAGTCAGAGCAGCAGCTGGCCTCCGTGTCTCTGCAGCCGTGGGAGGGGGACCAGTAGATGTTGTCTCCCCACCGGGAGACTGGGGGCCTGAGCACCTCTCAGCGGTGGTGTGGGCAGCCCAGACCCAGCTCTGCCCCCAGTCGGCCACTTCTCCAGGACCTCTGAGGGTGCCCATGTCTCGCCTGAGGGCAGCACTCTTCGGAGCCCCGGGAAGCAGGCGGGCTCAGGCCGCGGGAACTAAGGCCCAGGGAGGAGGGGGCAGCCGAGCCGCGGGACAGGGAGGGGCTGCCAGGGTGCAGTGAGACTGCCCGCGTGGCCAGCGGCCCAGGAGGGGACGCTATCAGGTCTGGCATCGGTCGAAACCCGAGCACCCCAGCTGCGTCGGCGGGGCGCAGCCTTTGAAGGGGGAGCACGGCGGGCAGGTAGGGTGGGGGCCGGCGCCTGGTGCTCTCCGGAGCAGTGTCCCCCTTCCCTTGGCTCCAGGCACCCCCAGACCTTCCACATTTCGTGGAAGAGAGGGCTACAGCATGCGGAGCCCACCGTGGCATCATCACGCACGTGAAGTCGCAGAATACGCTCACCCACCCGCAGGGGTGGCCGGTGGGGCAGCCCCGGGGCCCAGCCATTGCCTCAGGTGGAGCTGGGATTTGAACCCTGGTTCTGGACACCTCCAGGGCCCCCCTCGCCCCAGTGCCTCAGCTGCGCCCTGGGGCCCTACTGTGGGCTGAGGGCCGGGGTGGGGGCCGCCCCGCCCGCCTGCCCCCCAGCATGAAGTCGTGGGCAGGCGCCCTGCCACGGACTGGGGCAGGAGGGGCGGCGGTGATCGGCAGGCCCGGCTGGCTGGCTGGCGGGGCTAATGCACCAGCAACGAGATAAGGCTTATCTGGAAACGTCTCTGGAATTGAGACTCTGATGGAAACAGGCTTCTGGGTTAATATACTTCTGACAGATAAAGTGGGAAGCCCTGGGGGCCCGGGGCAGGAGAAGGGGCAGCTCCTGTTCTCCCAGGCCTCCTACCCTGGCCGGCGTGTGTGCACATGTGTCTGTGTCTGGGCGTGCACACGGATCTTGGTCTCTGGATGTGTGTGTCTCATTTGCGGAGGCTTTGTCAGGCTGGGTGTCTGGTGAAGAGGTGGGTGTCAGGTCCAGTGTGCACAGGGTGGGCACACACATTTGTCCAGGGCCAGTTTGTCCCTTGGGCCTCTTCCCCAGGACCTGGTGGGGTGGGAGTGGGGCTCATCACGCCCATTCCGCAGACCCAGAGTTTCCTTGAGGTGTCCCAGGACCCTCTCAGTGCCGGCTCACCCTCAGGCGATCCAGGCCCCAGGCCTCCCCAGTCTCCTCACGGGGCATAGAATTTCCAGGTTTCCTTTGAGGGGGCTGAGGCCAGTCCTGGCCATGGCCTCCCAGCTCCAAGTTCAGCGATGTCTGTCCCCCATGGCCATGACTAGAGTGAGGAAGCCTCTCACTAAGGGGCCACCTGGGCAAGGTCTTGAAGAGAGAGTAGGAGTTTGGGGCAGCAGGTGGGGGGGGGGATGCTTCGGCAGAGGGGACAGCAGGAGTGAGGGCTCTGGTGGGAGTGTGGAGTTGGGGGGCCTGCGAGAGGAGGGACAAGGTCACGGCTCCCCGGTCTCCCTCCAGCCCTGGCTGGGCCTCCAGTGGCCCCCGCACTGGCAGGTCTGATTAAAAAGAGTAATTAATGCCTGGCTGATAACACAGTCGAGCCATTAATTGGGCAGCTCGGCCAGTGCCAGGGCCTGACTGCTGGACGGCACCCAGGCAGGGATGCTGGGCATGGGGCGCTGTGCTCCCTGGGGGCAGTTGACCCCGACCCTGGGCTCGCGGGGTCTGCTGCGGGAGCACCGTTCCCTCTGCCGAGGGCCTGTGGCAGGGCGGGGAGGCAGTGGGGGCAGCTGTGGAGGGAGGCTGGGCCGAGAAGAGGCCTTGAAGGGCCTTGTAGGGCAGAGGCAGGGCGAGTGTGTCCGACCAGCGTTCGAGACCCCCCCCCGCCCCCGCCCCGACTTCCGACCAGCGCTGGACACTCCTGGCCGAATCCCAGGGCCTCCCGGGGGGCGGGCACTTGGTGGGCTGGAGGAGGACTCCAAGGTTGGCCGGTGATGGGCCAACGGGAGGCCGAGCAGGCTGAGGCCCGAGGCCCTGGGGGGAGGAAGAGGACATGTGGGAGGTCTGGGGCTTCGGCGCAGGGTGTGGAACTTGGCGGCAGGGGCAGAGCACAGAAGAAGCCCAGAGCTGGTCATTCGGCATCCCCCAAGCACCTCCTGTGTGCTGGACGCGGCGGGGCGGGGGCAGCCCTGGAACCCCCACCCAAGCCAGCAGGTCAGAGGTCGTACACCCACGAGGTATTGCTCAACCCCCCACTGTTATCACCGGGTCCGGTGGGGAGACGGTGCAGCAGAGAGGAACGGCCACTTCCTACGGCCACAGCTGGGCTCTAGATAAAGGCCCACTGGGAGCCCCGGCCAACCTGGGGAGGGCCAGCCACCCACCTCGCCCCTCGAGGGACGCCCCCCAGACTCAGCCTCTAGGCTTCCCGCACAGTCACCGCCGGACAGGGCGGGCGCCAACCTGCTGAGTGCCATCCGTCCTGCTCGGGCCGGGGCTTCCGCTCCCCTCCCCAGGGTGGGCCCACCGAGCCCCGCCGAGTCAGGCAGGTGACCAGCGCGGCGCCTGTGTCCGGGCACTGCTGTCACAGCAGCACTCACCCGGCCCACCGGGGCCCTCGGAGGGGCCGCGTAGCTGGGGGAGGCGCCCTCGCCCACTCTGCCTCTGCCTCGGGGTCTCCGCGTCCATCTCTCGCTCGTCCTGCACAGATGACCTTGGCTCCAGGCCCAGTTCACTCCTCCCACCTGCCACACCCTGAGGCGCGGACCTTGCTTGTGCCGCCAGCCGAGGGGGGCCGGTTGGAGGGGCAGCTGGGCGGCGCGGGGTCTGTGGGCCTCGTCACCCGCAAAGGGCGCCCGTGGCGTCCGGTTGGCTCCCCCTCCCACCCTCCTCCCTGCACGGTCCTCCCTGGCGCCTGCCACCCCCCCAGGTATGATCACACCCTCTCAACCCCCTCTGCAGTCTCTGGGGGCCTGTCCTTGCGCCTCCTGAGGGCCCGGAGAGGTGGGGGTGGAGCCGGCAGGATGTAGGAACCGGGCCTTCCCTGCAGCTCCAGGCAGCCCTTGGAAGCCCAGATTTCCCAAGGCTTCCAAAGCTGGGCCACAGAGCCAGGTCCTGACCCATCCTGGGCCCTCCCAGTTCCTGCCCCTCTCAGCCAGTTCCTTACCCTGTCCCTAGACTGTCAACACCACCACCACCCCGAACCTGACCAGCACCCCACATACACCCTTATCACGAGGGGCCTGTACAGATACCCGTGGGGAGGGCCTGCTGGGGGCACAGGCCGGTGGGAGGGAGCGTGAGGCTGGTGGCCAGCAAGGAGGGTCCGTAGCCAAGGCCAGGGTAGGGGGACGCGACGTGGCCTCTTGCCTTGGCACTGGGAGGCACACGAGGCGGCGAGAGGGAGGGGACCTGGGACACCTGGCGAGCCTCCCCGCGGTCACACGTCGGCTGCGAGGGGGAGCCCCGCGGCGGGCACGGGTGTGGGACACCTTGACGAGCTCGCTGGGCTTCCCGAGCCCAACCCCGCAGCCCCTGGGAGACACGGGACCCGGGGCTCGGGGCGGTGAGGGCTGGAGACCGGCGTGCGTGAGACCAAGCTGGAGAGAAGAAAACTCAGGGCGTGCGCTGCGGGCCCCGGGCGGGAGAGGACATGCGAGCCGGGGACAATGGACGTGGCTTGAGATGCGCAGCCCAGGGCAGGGTCCCGCGGAAGTGGGCCAGGCGCCTCTGGGTGGCAGGCAGGTGTGGCAGGCTGTTGTGTAACAGGTGCGGGGCGAGATGGAGCAATTTGTTCCCCGATCAGATGCGGCCCCAGACAACAGGGGACGCTGGCCCCCAATCGGCAGCATCTCTCCGCTTCTCAGTATTCAGGGGTCGAGGGAAACGCGCCCGCCCGCCACCCAGGCCCTCACCGGTCACCTGCCTGACTCGGTGGGGCTCAGTGGGCCCACCCTGGGGAGGGTGTGGGAGTGCAGGTCAGGGGAGCAGAGGGAAACTGAGGCAGGAGGGCGGGGTTGGTCCTCTGCCCCAGCCCCCCAGCACGGGGAACCCTGTGGGGCAGGTCCCGGCGCAGAGCTGGCCCGGGGACCAGGGGGTCTGGGTGCGTGTGGACATGCAGGCAAGCCACGGCCGCCCCTACCCTGTGGACAGCCGGGTGGGCTGCTGTTAAGGAGCAGTTGTCAGTCACAGGGCGCCACTGATAAGACAGACAAGCATCTCCCGGTGGCCGGAAGGTGGTGGGAGGAGACCCAGTCCCGGGGGTGCCCCCATTGCGGGTGGAAACACTGAGGCTGTCGGTTCCGGGCAGGGCGCCTCCCACCCACCCGGGCCGGAAGCCTCTCCAGGGCCTCTGGGCAGCTGCCGCACACAGCGAAGCCATGGGGCCCCGGCCTGGCCAGGGACGGCCAGCCTGAGGTCACCTGCAGGCCTGAGTGTAGGGTGGCAGGTGACTCCCGAGAAGACCCTGGGGGGCAGGGAGGAGCCAGTAACTCACCCCCTCAGCCCCAGCCTTGAAGCTGCAGCTCGGAGGCCAGAGAGGTTGCAGGCGGAGGTCCCATGGGGCTCGTCAGAGCTGGGGTGCCTGCCTGAGCCCTGTGCTGTGGGGAGTGGCCAGAGCCAGGGACAGTGAGACACAGGCAGAGACATACGGCGGCAGAGAAAGAGCGAGACAGACGCCCAGAGAGACGGAGAAAGAAGCAGAGAGAGAGATAGGGGGACCCCGAGAGCTGAGTGCACCCAGGGGAGGGCCCCAGAGACGGGGAGGAGAGAGAGGGTCCCTGGGGTCGGCCCCACTCTGATTGGCCAGGACTGACTGCAATTAAAGCCCATAATTGATTCCCTGGTCTGACGAGGATCATTTCCATGCAGAGAATTAAGGTTTTCTTCCAAGATGGAAATAAAGATTAATTTGCAATTTCCTTCCTCACTGCACACAGGAGAGCAGCCCCTGCTGGGAAGAGGGCTCAACCTGGCAGGTGGGCTGGGGGGGGATGGTGGCGCGAGATGGGGCAGCCTCCAGGCCTGGGCGCATGGCCTCCCTGGGAGAGGGCAGCCTCTGGAGGCTCCAGGACCCCTGTGTGCCCATCACTGGCCCAGAGGGGCCCAGCCTGTCCCCCTCGGGCTCCTGGCTCTGTGTTGGTGCCCCGCTCAGAGCGCTCCCACTGTCCTGCTCTGTGCCCTTGGAGGGGGAGGCTTACGACTCGCGGCCCCCTCACGTGGTCTGAGGCCCGGACGGCCACGGTAGATGAGGCAGGAGAGTCCTCCTTCAGCCCCAGCCTCCCCCCCAGGCACAGCTAACGGAGCCCCTCCTGGAACTCACACAGGGCTTCCCTGGAGGGAAACACGCTGGAGCCCAGGAGGTGTCCCCACGGCCCCGCGACCCTGCACCCTTCACTGAGGGCACCCCAAGCACAGGCACACATGCAGAAAGTGACAGCCCTGGGGCCTGTCCAGGCCCAGCCACCGAGGGCCGCCCCTCGGAGAGGCCTGCCGAGTCCCAGGAGGCCAGAGGGGCCACCCACGCCCGTGTCCCCAGGAGCCAGCGTCGCATCCTCAGACCTGTCCCCGGCAGGGCACACCGTGCGGCCACATCACCTCCTCCACCCTCTGCAGGCCCACACCTGCCGCGGCCCAGGCACAGGGAGGGTGATAGGCTGGTCTTCCGGCCCGTGCAACCTCTGAGCGAGCACAGCTGGGACCACTTGCTGCCCCCGGGGACAGCGGTCCGAGCACAGGACGGGGGGTGCCGGCTGTCTCACCGGTGGTCTTCCGAAATCCTGTCTGCACTCCCTGAGTGCTCCGGGGTTGTGTTCTGCGTGAGCTCTGGGCAGGGCCTCCAGGATCCCCAAGAATTTGAACTTGGGTTCTCGGCCGGGTATAGCCTGAGACCCACCACCCAGCACTTCCCGCCTCTGCTCCCTGCCTGCCCTGCCTGGTCCGCTGTGGGCGGCACAGCCCAGGGCTGTGAACGGCCTGGAGCTGGCCGCCGTGCCTTATGCCAGCCTTTCCTGACAGCCACCTCTGGATGACCTGTGACCTCGCCCGGCACACGGGCGGTGGGGAGTTGGGGGAGTAGGTTTATGAGCAGAGGGGCTGGCGCATTCCTCCACGGCCTGGTGGCCTTGGCCTAGGTCACCATCGCCACGGGACTGAGCGGCCGGCCGCCCCCCAGAGTCCCGACCGCTCCTCCCCGGCCCACCTGCGACACCACGTGCTCCAGAGCAGGGACTTCATCTGGCCTGTGTGCCCGGTCCACCTGGGGCTGGGCGGGCTCACCCCCCGCCCCCCCTCCACTGCTGCCGCGTCCTCCAAGTCCAGCCTCTGCTCACATACCTCCAGGCACGGGGAGGTCCCTCCACACTATCCCGGCCGAATGACAGCTGAGACGAGCAGCAGCTCTGGGGCAGCCAAGACAGCCCAGCACAGTGCAGGCCCTCTCTGGGGGGCGCTCTGGTGGGTCCCAGGTCTGCCCTCTGCACCTGCAGCTCCTCTGTCCCCAGGATCCTCCTCCAAGGCGGCGTCCCCTGACCAGCACCTCCGAGAAGCTGGGCCCAGAACCTCGCTTCCCTGCCCTGGCCCTGGGCCCTGAAATGCCCCGGCCGCTGGTAGCTGCTGCATCTCGTTCATTAGTTCATTGATTGCTTTGACCAAGACTGGACCAAAGTTTCCTGCACACTTGCCAGGGCCTTGGGGCGGCTTGGAACAGCCTGATGGGGGGTGCCTAGAAGGGCGGGGACAGTTGCCGCCCTGGCCACCATGTCTGGGAATCATAGGCTGGCCTCTATCCTGGGAGAGTCAGCATGCAGATCCTTCCTGCAGGTTCCACAGACCACCAGCACCTAGTGGTCATGTAACCAAAGTGTCTGGTTCCCAGACCTCACCTCGCTCAGCAGCCCTGGGACCCAACGAGGCCTGGAGCAAGTGTCTCACCCTCTCTGTGCCACAGCAAAATGAAATGGCTGTTAGGACCTGCCTTGCTGGATAGTGGTGTGAATGGAAGGGGCACACAGCAGATGCTCACTAAATGCTCTGTGGCAGCCACCTGGGAGAACAGTTGGGGTGTTTCCTAAAAAGTGAAACAGAGTTATTGCCCAAAAGTGGAAACAACGCTAATGTTTATCAACTGATGAACAGATAAAAAGTGGTGGGCGCACCCACACACTACCTGGAATATTATTCCGTGGAATATTTAAATGAAATATTATTCAGTGATAATATAATAATAATGAAAAGGGATGCAGTACCAATGCTTGCTAATGGATGAACCTTGAAAACATTGTGCTGAGTAGAAAAAGCCAGATTCAGAGGATGCCGTGTTGTATGGCTCCACGTGTATGAGCTACCCAGAAGAGGCAAGTCCACAGAGACAGAAGGGAGGCTGGTTTCCTAGGGCTGGGAGATGAGAGGAGGAGGGTGGCGGCCAGGAGGTGGGGGGGGGGGGGGGGTGATGCAAATGATCTAAAATCGATCGTGGTGACGGATGTACAGCTCTGTGAATATACTGAAGCCACTGAATTATGCACTTTACATGAGTGAATTGTGTGGTGTGTGTGATATCACAATAAAGCTGTTAAAAAAAAACTAAGCAATGAAGTTACCATATGACCCAGTAATTCCACTCCTAGGTCTGTACCCAAGAGAACTGAAAACATACATCCACACAAAAGCTTGCACACAAATGTTCAGAGCAGCATGAGTTGGGACAGTCAGAAAGTGGAGAGGGGGCTTCCCTGGTGGCGCAGTGGTTGACAGTCTGCCTGCCGATGCAGGGGACACGGGTTCGTGCCCCGGTCCGGGAAGATCCCACATGCCGCGGAGCGGCTGGGCCCGTGAGCCATGGCCGCTGAGCCTGTGCGTCCGGAGCCTGTGCTCCGCAGCGGGAGAGGCCACAGCAGTGAGAGGTCCGCGTACCGCAAAAAAAAAAAAAAAAAAAAAAAAAGTGGAGAGGACCCGAATGCCCATCAACTGATGAATGGATAAATGAAATGCGGGCCTACCGTGCAATGGACTGTGTGATTAGCCAACAAAAGGAAGGAAATACGGACACGGACTCAACATGGATGAACCTTGAAAACATTACGTTCAGTGAAAGAAGCCAGATAGCAAAGTCTAGATTGTAAAATTCCACGTACCAAAGTGTCCAGGATGGGTGAATCCATAATGTAGAGTACCTCTGTGGTCGCCGGGGGCTGGGGACCTAGTGGGACGGCACTGACTGCTAGTGGCTGTGGCTCCCTTTTTGGGGACACAATGTTCTAAACTTAGATTGTGGTAATGGTTGCACTACTTTGTAAATATGCTAAAACCACTGAACTGTACACTTTAAGCGGGGAGCTTTATGGCATGTAAATTGTATCTCAATAAAATTGTTTAACAAATGAATGATGCTCGAAGACTGTCCTCACCACCTCACAGCCAATCCTGGGTGGCAGCCCCGCACCGTCTGGTTCCGGCCAGAGCCTTGCCTGCTGGGGAGACAGCGCCCACTCCCCGGGGACTGTGGGGCAGAGTGAGCTTGGAACTGTGGCAGGGGGTGAGCGACACCCAGAAACACCGGCGCAGCCTGGCTCCTGGTCCCGGCCGCCCTCTGTGCCCACCCGCGGTGGCTCTCAGCTCCCAGGGCTGCAGGAGAGGCTGGTGGGATTCTGCAGTGGGAATCCTGCTGTTCTTGTCTTAAATCATTTTAGTATGTGTCGTGTTTATTAAGGAAATAGTTCAAACATGTGAAAACTGCACAGAGCACAACACAATGAACTCCCACCAACACCAGCGAGGGAAACAAGGAGTGGGGGAAGCTGCTGGAACTCTCCAGGCTCTGCAGCTGCGCCTCTGCAGACCCCCTGCCCGCCCATCTTTGTGGAGCGGCCCTGCTCAGGAGGCGGGGGGCCTGCCCCCACTTTGCTTTCCTGGGTTGGGGGATCAAAGCTCACCATTGGGACCAGAAAGCAGTAGGGACTGAGTCGACCTGAGACTCTGAAAGTCTACAGCTCTGTTTTTAAAAATCACGGTTTGCTGCATAAAGAAAAAATTACCCTTTCAGATGTACAGTTTTGTTAGTTTTGAAAAACACGTGCAGTCACAATACAGAAAAGTTGCCCCCCTCCAGATCCTTCATGTGCCCGTGGCCCCCCCCCCGGCAGTCACCGGTCTGTTTTCTGTCCCTATAGTTGCGTGTCATCTAGAACGTCACGTGTCACATGGCCACATTTACACCTCTGGGTCCACCCGCGTCCAGTGCCTGGACGGCGGTTCCCTTTGCTGCTGGTAGATTCTTCTGCGTGAATGTTCACCAGCTGCGGGACAGTTGGGGGGTTTCCAGCGTGGGGCAGCTGTGAACAGAGCCGCTACAAACGCTCATCGATGAATTTTTGTGTGGACCTAAGCTTGATTTCTCTCGGGTTAGCACCTGGCTGTGGAATGTTGGGCTGTGTGGTAAGCGGCGTCTAACTTCCCTGGTGACCACCAAGCTGCGTCCCCTCCTGACACGGCTTTCTCGCTCTTTCCGTCAGGCACCTACGTAGGGCCAGGCACTGTGCCAGGTCAGGGATGGCCGTGGCCAAGACCGGCAAGGCCCTGCCCTCCTGGGGCTGCCAGTCCAATGGGGGAGGCAGACAAGAAACAAGAAGACTTCAGGCACACGCAGGCTCGTGCTGGGTGGCGACACAGGCTCTGAGGGTGACAAGAAGGAGGGGATGGTCAGCGAGGCCCTCCCTCACGAGGGGAGCCGTCCGATCCTAGATCTGGGGGGTGAGCAGGTACAAAGGCCCTGAGGCAGGGGTGTCCCGTCATGGTGCTATGACCGTGACGGATTTACTGGGCACATTCTGTGCTCAGAATGTGCTGGAAACCTCAGAGACGTCTTCCTACTTAATCCTCACACAACCCTGAACGGAGGAATTACCGTCCCGTCCCCCCGGTCCTCCCTCCCGCTTACAGCTGTGGAACCCTGAGAATCACAGCCAAGAGGGGCAGAGCCAGGATAGGAACCCGGTGGGACCCACAGAAGCGTCTTAACACTTGGGTTCCAACCTCAGCTGGGGTCCCTCCTTGCCGTCCTGCTGCATGACCCGGGGCGGATGACCGGTCCTCTCTGAGCCTCTGCCCTCCCATCTGCCCCGCAGCCCGCAGTGGGAAATGGTACCACGGAGCCTGGCAGTGGGCAGGGGGCTGTGGCCATCTGCGGGGCGGGGACAGATCTGGCCGGGCGGGGCGAGCCGTGGGCGCTGCACCGCCGCCAGGCGCCGACAGAGGGCAGGAGCGGCCCGCGCGTCTGAGGCCAGGGAGCGCAGGCGAGCGAGGGTGCAGCGGGGGACACCCACGTCCTCGGGGCTCAGAGCTGTGAGGTCCAACTGAAACGTCCACCTGAAATGCGGCCGGTGTGGCCGGAGGTTCTTGCAGGTCCAATACACACCGACCTCCAAGGCTTAGTGTGAAAAATGAATGCAAACTACCACGGCCATCAGTTTTTGCATGGATCACATGTTGAAACGACAATATTTTAGACATACCGTGTTAAATAAAATATAAAAGTTAATTTCACTTTTGTTAAACATGGACACGTGAACTTAAAGCTCCGCGCACGCTGGCATTGTTGGCTCTCGTGCTGTCTGTGCAGGACCAGTGCTTGTGCCTTATGCCACGTGACCCTCATTAATCCTCCCCGTGAGGCCTGGACTGTAGCTAGCGGTCCCCATTTACAGATGGAGAAACTGAGGCAGCGAGCGGTGACACGGCGTGCTCGGGGCCAGCTGTGGGCGTGCACCCCGTGCCCAGGTGCACACATGCGTGTCACGTGCACGAGTCCACGTGTAACAGACGGATGAACCAGCGCAAACGCACGCTGCCAACGCCCCCGCCACGTGTGCAGCCAGTCTCGCGACAGCCTCGCCAACACACACGTCCACACCCCGCACACACCTGCAGGAGTGCGGCCCAAGTGCCACCTGGACAACTTCCGGGGAGCTGCCGTTGGCCAGCAGGCCCAGGACGGCCGCTGGTCTCCCTGCTCGCCCAGGGCCCGGACAGGGGGGCCTGGCTGCCGTTCCGTGTGTGTCTGCAAAGGCCACCCCTGCGGTGAGCGAGTGGCCTGCCGCCCGGCGCTTCGGGCCCTTCCTTCTGGCCGCAGACCATTTGCATAAAGCTCCCCGAGCCCACGGATCGCATTACATGGAGGCCTGATGATAATCTTTGTTGAAATAATATTTAACACATGCTGCACTTTTAATTAACTATCTGAATAATCTCAAATTAATACCAGAGCTTTAAAAAATAAGTTTTCGTTTTCGCGTTTGGTAACATAATAGCGGCCCGGCTGGCCCGTTTCCCCTTCCTTTGATTTAATTAAAAGCCCTTTTGTGTGTCTCTTGTCACTTCAGAAACGGACAAAAGCACCCGGGTGGGCAGCCCGGGCTCCCGACTCAGGGTCCAGGGCTGGGGTCGCGGCCGCGCCAGAGCTCTGGGGTTCGGGCAGCCCCGCGGCACCATCCGGGAGGCCGCGGTGGGGCTGAGCGTCACCCGTTCGCACAGGGACACGGTGACGGACATGCACACGGAGGCGGGCGGTGACCTGCTGCCACTCGTCCACGCATGTCCCGAGGCCACTGCCTGCGCCAGCCCCGCAGGTGCCTGCTCGGTCACCGCCGCGCGCCGGGCAGTCAGGCGGTGAAAACCAGGCCGATCTGGGCTGGGGGTTAACAGTCGGCGTCCTGAGTCCGGATCCGAGAAGACCACGGCTGCCGGTCCCAGTCCCATGCCCAGCCGACAGCTGAGTGTGTGGGAGTCTCTCTCCCTGCTCTACTGTCTCCGTCTCTGTGCCTCTGTCCCAGGCTCAATGCTTCTGGAAACAGGGCCAGGCAGGCAGCTTCCTGGGGCTGTTGCTCCCCTGCTGTCCCTCTGTCCATTGTGCCCAGGCCGGCCAGCCCCCCAGGTCTCTTCCGGGGTCCTGAGGAGCAGCAGGGGGACAGCGTTTCCTGGGGTCTCTGGCTTGCTCCCCGCTGACAGGCCTGAGACAGGCCGAGGGAGGCCTTGCACAGGCGAGCAGCCCTGGAGAGGCCAGCGGGGATACGCAGGCCCCTGCGGAGCCTCAGTTTTCTGTGCAGGTCCAGGCGGGTGGGGATCTTTCTGCTCGGTGGGCCTGAGGCCCTCAGGAACTGTGCAGAGACACGGTGCACAGCAGACACCCACCGCCAGCCACGCCTGGATTCTTGGGAGGGGGCCGCGGAGATTCTTTTGGTTCTGGGGCTGAAGGTCGGACGTGGCTCCCACGTGGAGAGTGGTGGCTGGGCGCAGAGCCTGTGTGTCCCTCTAAGCCCGTCTGAAAGCTGGGGGCCCAGGACAGCTTCCGAGGCTGCTGCCGCGGGTGCAAATGGCCACATCTCCACCACACACGCAGCCTACGCATCCTATCAGCAAGCAACAGAGGTTTGGATGTGAGTTGAATGAGCGTTTGGCGTCCTGCCTCCCCACGGCCGTGACCATGAGCGGGTCCCTGCCCTCCCCAGCCCCCCAGTCCGGTGGGAGGACAGTCACGTGGGTGCAGAGCGCGGTGCTGCTGTGGGAGCTGCGAGGCCGGGCTGCAGCCTTGAGGTAGAGGATGAGGTGGGTGGGGACCGGTGCTCGGCTCTGGGCCCTGCCGTGCCGGGGGCCTCATCGGTGGCGCGGTCAGAGGAGAGGCTCCCGGGGCTGCAGTGACCGACGCCAGGGTCCAGCCGCCCTCCCCGGGCACTGGCCCTGGGACCTGGAGCATGACCGGCAGGGCCGGGCCTGGGAACTGACTGCCCTGGGGTACAGCTCCCCTCCCCCACACCAGCCAGTCCCTTCTGGCTCAGGCTGACCTGCCCGCCCCGGTGTCAGCGGCGGCCCCAGCGGACTCCTGCCTCGACGGCTACCTGGGGGAGCGGGCGAGCCAGCTCCCACCCACTTCACCTTGGCCGGTGAGGACTGGCCAGGCCACTCCAGGCACCCGGACCCCACCGCCACACACACTCACACGCGGCCACTCACACGCATTCACACACGCGGTTCCGAGTCACCCAAGACCACACACGAGTGACCACACAGATGGCCAGCTGGCCCGCAGGGAGGAGTGATCGTCCTGGGTGGGCTCCAGGCGTCCATCCACACACGGGGTGGGGGCGCTGTTGTCCTGAGCACCTACTGTGTGCTGGCGGCCGTGTGTGAGCCCAGGAACCGGCACAAGTCTCAAGTCGGGCAGGGGTCCCGGTTCACAGAGGGGGTAACGAGCTCAGAGAGGCGGGTGAAGTTGCTCAAGGTCACACAGGGAGAAGCGGCGAGAGCCAGGCCTGATCTCGAGCCTACGCGCCAGTCAGCCCACCCCTGGCCCTTCTACTGCTGAAGGCTCCCCGGCGACACGGCCTGACCAGGAGCGAGGCTGGCGGGCGGGCGGGAGCCGGGCTGCATCTGGAACCCCAGCAGGCGACCCTGGTGCTGACCCAGAAGACTCGGGGCCCCGCGTCCATGGCGAGAGCCTGGGGAGCTGGGGGCAAAGTGAGAGAGGGTTCCCCAAGCCCCTCAAGGTGGTCACAGAACCAGAAACCACTGAGGCCTGTCCCGCTAGCAAGGGGCCCGCGACCTCGTGCCACCCAACCTGTGAGCTCCTGCCGAGAGCGGCAGGGCACAAGTGTGAGCACAAAGTACCCGGGAAGGGCCCAGAACCAGCGGCGCTAAAGGAGAACCCCTCATTCATTCATTCATTCGGTCAATCAACAGGTGTCCGCAGGGGCAGGTGCTGTCCTTCCTGGACAGGTGTGGCAAGGCTGACCCGGGCCCTGCCCTCCTGGGACTGCCATTCTGTTGGGGAAGAGGGACAGCGTGCACCAAAGATGGATGAAGTGATCTCAGATAATGACCATTAGCCAGCGTAATCAGGGAGGGCTTCTCTGAGGACGGGACCTTTGGGCGAAGACCTGCCTGAGTGACAAGGAAGAGGCATCCAGGAAGAGAGTCGTGGGGCAGGACTCCAGGCAGAGTGACCCGGAAGGGCAGAGGCCCAGAGGAGCGAAAGCTCGCAGGACGGGGGCCTGAGCGGGAAGCGGCCTGATGGAGCCTAGGCAAGTGGGGTCGCCCACACCCTGTCTGAGGGGCGAGTGCTGCCCAGCTCCAGCCCATGGTCGCCTGTGGGACTGAGCACCCAGTGTGGCCAGAGGTTCCGATTCTCCAAGAAAAGCTGGCGGTCTGGGTTTTTACATGAAACCTCTTGATTTTTTAAGTGGCCACAACCGGTTCAACTTTTTCTGAAACTCTTCAAGCCACAGAAAATGTTTCTGGAGGCCAAAACCAGCGTGTGGGCCTCTAGTTTGAGACCTCGCTAGGAGCCGTGTCCTGCCTCCCAGGCTTCCTAGTCGGGAGACCCTGGGCAGGTTGCTTGCCCCGTCTGTGCTTCAGTGCTTTCACCTGTGAAGCGGAGGCGACAGGGCCTACCTTGCAGCGCTGCCGTGCAGGGGTAAGTGCTTTAAGTTATTCATTCATTCAGCAAATATTTACTGAACACCTCTGCGTAACAGAGTCAGTGCTAGGTTTGGGGGTCGTAACAGCGGGCAAAAGAGACAGTCTGCCCTGGTGCCTCTTACCGTCCACAGGGGACAGAAAATGAGCAAGTACGTGAGCGAGTGCCGCATAGGAATGCCACGTGGCCAGAAGGACCGAGACGGAACCCGGAAGGCTTGACGTTGTAGACGGGGTGGCCAAGGAGGGCCTCGCTGAAGAGAGGGCGTCGGCGTAAAGGCCTGAAGGATTTGAGGGAGTGAGACACACAGATATCCGGTGAAGTGATCGAAGCAGGGCCAACAGCCAGTGCAAAGGCCCTGAAGGCCTGGCTGCTCAAGGAATGACTAGGAGACAGGTATGGCTGAAGTGGAGAGACTCAGGCCAGGGAGGTGGGGAGGTGGGGCTGGAAGGAGGGGAGGTGGGCCTCGGGGGCTGTGAGGGCTTCAGCTCTTCCCCTGAGTAAGGTGAGAGCCAAGGGAGTGTGTGGAGACGTGAGGTCTGCCTTTGGTTTCCACAGGATCCTTCTGGCGGCCGCTGGGGTAGAGGTGGGGAGCACAGGACGGAGGCTACTGCAACCGTCCAGGCAAGAGGGCGTGGGGGCTGGACCAGGGGCAGCAGTGGGGCTGGAAGCAGTTGGCTCTATTCTGGAGAGACTTCAAAGGTCCGCCCAGCACAGAGAGATGTCAGAAAGATGCCTAGGTTTGGTCGAGGCACCTGGAAGATGGGAGGATGGAGAGGTGGGGAAAGCTGGGTCAGGGCAGATGTGGACCTGGGGGGCTGCGCAGGGAAAGCAGCTGAGGAGGGGGGTGGGAGCGGAGGCCCATGGGGGACACGACGCGGGCACCCCGTTGGGGATGCATGAGTGGGGGGGGTAAGTGTAGACGGCCGTGAGGACAGCGGCAGCCGTGGTGCGCAGCAAGCTAAGACGGACGGATGCTGACATCATTTGTCAACTCGGGGTCCAGGGGAGGGGCCTGGACGCAGCTCCGGAACGCAGGCCAGGGAGGCGACGCCGGGGGAGCCTGGGCGGCTGGGGGCCGCAGCCCTCCCCTCCCCCTCGCCACCTGCGGGGTCGGTCAGACCCGGCCTTTGTCCCGCGCCGCAGCCCCGCCGCCCCGCGCGGCGCCCCCCGAGCAAACACAGCTGAGCGCCGGGCTCGCGTGCCGCCCCCGCCCCCAGCTCCGGGCGGGCGGCGGGCGCGGGGCGGCGGCTTAGCGGGGCAGCTGCGGCCGCGGGCGGGCTCCGCTCGGCCGCTCCCACCGGCGCCGCGCTTTGTCATGCAGATGCCCGCTGGCGGCGCGCGCCCGCTCCCCAGCTGACCCGGGGCGCCCGCTCCCAAAGCGGGCCCGGGCCGGCCCCAGACCCGCTTTGTCCTCCGGCCGGAACCGGATCTCCCTGGTGCTGGGCGGCCCGCGCCAGTGGCTGGGCGTCTCTGGGCCTGTCTCCTGGCATTCCAGGCGGAGGACCTGCGGGTTTCCGCTGCGGGGTGCGGAGCACATTTGGGGAGCAGCCTCCATCCCTCCTACACGGACGGGACCCAGTCGAGCAGGAGCCGCGGAGCAGGCCTCTGTGGCCATCCCCGACCCCTGCCGGCACCGCGGGCGGTGGGCACCCAATCCCTGCCCCCGCCGGCCTCAGCCTTCCCATCTGCGCTTTGAGGGCGGCGCCCCAAGCCAGGGAAGGTGACTGGGATGAGCTTCTGGGCTCAAAGGCCGCGGGGAGGCTGATGACACAGGGTGTAGACATCCCACCTTGGTGGGTGCTCTCGATAAAGGCACAGATGCTCCCGATGCCAGACCCCCCCCCACCTCCCAGAGCTGCCCCTCCTACGGCAGGCAGGCGGGCGGGGCCTTGCCTGGGGATACGCCCACTTTCCCCAGAGCAAAGATTCACCAAGAGAGGTGATCAAATGGAAAGTTATTTACTGCCTGGTGTCAGGAGTCAGGCCTGAGGCCAGGCCTGGGAGGAGAAACATTCCTGGGCTGGAATCAGGCCGGGAGGCGCTGGTGTCCGTCCGGCAGGGTCACCACGTCCTCCCTGGGACCTTCTCTCCCCACTTTGCGGGTGAGGAGCCCAAGGCAGGGAGCAGCGGAAACGTGGCCCCCAGCCCTTGTCCTTGCCTGCGAAGAACAGAGGCCTGGAATTCAGGCCGGAAGGTGCAGACGTGACCAACATGCGTGGACCTGATGCTTGGGGTCCAAGAGAAGCAGCCAGAGTAGCAAGTCCTCTTCCCGCCTCCCAGGCAGAGCCGGTGGCCGGCAGCAGGGCGCTGTGGGCAGGGCTCCTCTCCCGGGGGGGTTCCCCCGCGGGCACCCCTGCTGGGACCCAGTTTGTCAATCCAAATCGCGCTTGCAGTTCCGTGGGAGCTTCGGTCCAGTGATTTCACTTCTAGGCCTTTATCTTTAAAGGGCTTTCCGGCCATGTGTGACCTTGGGCTGCGCAACCTTGGGCGACTGACCCCAGTTGTCCTCATCTGGAAGTGGGAACATCGCGACACCTACCCCTCCAGGGCCGTCTGAGGAGCGCGTAAAGCCAGGCACGTTGGGGACACGCGTGACAGAGACTCCCATGAAGGGGAAGCAGTGTCCTGATGTGATGGGTCAGCGCAGTTTTTACAAATGGAGATGAGACCCTCTTCCTGGGTGCCTCCTGGTTTTCCCCAGCGACCCCCCTCCCGTGCCCAAGTTTTGACCGGCAGACCCAGGAGGTTGGTGGGAGAGGGGTGTCAGTGTCAGTCCCAGCACAGACTCAACCTTGCCTGTTACAGGAGACGGTGGGGGAGGGGAGGGGAGACCAGCAGCCCAGCACCTCCACCCCAGGCCCTGGCCCTCTGGCTCAGGCAAGCAGGAGAGACCAGTGGAAGGTGGAGGGTTTATCTCCCACACCCCTCCAGGGAGGGGCCTTTATGCCCAGATCCAGTTTCTGGCAGGACTGGTTGGTCCAGGTGGCCCGATAGATGGCCAAGATAAGGTCCGTGCAGGTTGGCTGGGCTGAGCGGAAGACCCACGCTGGGCTAAGGTGGGGGATGGCCCAGGCCCGGCCTGACTCAAGGGTGGCAGGGGGTCTGGGCCTGTCTTGTCCCAGCTGCTGGCGCTTTTGGGGGCCACACGGGTGCCCTCTCTGGACCCCCTTCCCTGCCTGCAGTGAGAAGTGGCACAGAAAGAGGTGATCCTGGGCAGGGGTGGTACAGGCCCAAGGCTGCCCAGGCTGGACGTGCTGCAGGTAAGGTTTGTACGGGCACATGACGAGGTTCCAGAGCCACGAGCCAGGCAGACTGAGGTTGCCCGGACGTGAGGTTGTCGGGACCCCACGTTTCAGGTGAGCCCAGGCTTGGTTGTGTGTCAGACCTTCTGGAAGCCCCAGGGCTGGCTGGGCGAGCTCGTCCTCATGGGCCGATGGCGTCCTGCTGTCTGTAAAGTCACCACGCCCCAAAGAGTCCCTTCATTAGACCCTTCCACCTGAGAGGTTTGAGTGTCACCTCTCTCCTGCCGGGACCCTGACCAATAAACCTCTGGGGTCTCACAGCCCTAGGGAGCAGTTGTGGTCCCCACACTTCCTAGGGAGGAGCCCCGTGGGGACGGCCATGGAAGGAGCCCTCAGTCCCCGCAGACAGGACTTCCCTCATCTCAGCACAGACCTTGGGAAAGGCAGCCCTCGGATCTGCGTGGAAAATGGGGTTTGCGTGCAGGAAGTATTTGAAGGAAGTGGTCCCAGGGAACAAGGGCGGGGTGGGGGGCATGAAGCCGGGCGAGGGGAAAAGCCAGCCAGAGGAGGTGCTGTGGGTCCACCGTCAGTGGGGTACAGACTCCACCGAGGCCATCTGAGAAACCTCGAGGGACGTGCTGAGAACCGTCCACCCCAGGGACAAAAGGGGACGTAGCCATAGGCTCCCCTTCCACCGCATGGACAAGGTGAGGCTTATCCACCAGCCTTCGAACTTTAGGGTTCATGTACACAAGTGCCCAGCAGGCCCTGCGGGCGTCCTCGCGCTGGGTCAGAGCAGCTCTGGGCAAGAGCGAGCTGGGCCACCAGCCGGCATCTGCACAGGTGGGCCGGTCACCACAGAGCCGTGGCTGGCCTGAGCTCGGCCGGGAGGACTTGAGGTGGGCCGCCGAGGTGCCCAGGACAGTTAAAAATAGCGTGTATTCAGGGGAAATGTGAGGTTCAGTAAGGCCACAGAGCAGGAGATGACTGCCGTTGGAAAGGTCATTTCTAAGCACAGTCCCAGAGGAGGGGGACGCCACGCCACGCCACGCCGAGCCACGTGGGAAAGCACGGGGAGGTTAGGAAGTGGGGGGAGCCTAGAACCGGGGACAGGAGACTTTGCTGCGGTCTCTGCAGGAGGGATGGGCGAGGCAGGGCGAGCAGGCTGACCACTGGCTGGTTTGAGTAATTTCATGGGCCCTGGGACAGACGGGCTGCCGCAACTTGCCTGGTACCTGACCCCGGGTGACTCAGGCAGGGGGACGGTGGCCCAAGGGGGAGAACCCGATAGAGGAGGTGTTGGGGCTGTGCCTTCTAGATTGGTTGCTTTGCATTTGAAAGTCACCCTCTTGGACCGGTGGGTGGGTTACACTCTGCGGGAATCGGCCAGTCCTGGGAGGGGCAGTCCCTCCAGGGTCAGAGCATCAAACCCAAGACACGGTTCCTGCAGTCCACCCCTCACCCACCTCAGCTCCGCTCGTGGCCTCGGTGGCCCAGGGTGGCCCAGGGTCCGGTTCAGGGTGGGAGCCGGCCCGGAGCCCCGACAGGCCTTAACTAGCCCCTCCTGCTGCACCTGGTCCCGAAGCTGAACCCTTTCTGGGTTCGCCTCACCTTCGGCCAGCACTTGGGTGGCTCTAGGTTCGCCTGGTGGGGCGACCGGGGCGTCTCCGGGGCTCTGAGACCTTAGTCACCTTGCCCCTGTCAACAACTGCCCCGTGGTCACTGTCACCAGTTCGAGGGACAAGAAGCAGCCCCAGAGAATTTCGAGTCCCGGAGACCCTCGTCCCCGGCCCTCCTCTCACACAGGTCCAAGCTGCCCCCCCACCGGCGTGGTGGGACTGCAGGTTCACGGGAGAGCTGCTGCGTCCCTGGCCCCCCCCGAACAAGGACCTCAGACCTGGCCAAGCCTCCGGTGTGGGGCAGGGCCAGGAGTTCTGCAAGACGGTGACGTCGGGACGGACGGGCCTCCTTCCTCCGCCCGCGGGCTGTGCTCCGGTGACGGGGCCAGCACCGCGTCCACGGGACTGGACCCCAGCCCTCAGGATGTCCCAGGACGGCGCCAGGGCTAGGCTGTTCCTCTTTAGATCAGCTGCTTCTGAGTGACGTGAACTCGAGTGCGGCCAGTGGGCCTGTGGCTCTGTTCCCGTTGTCACCTCCTTGTGGTCAAACGGTCCCTGGTCTGAGGCAGCATCGTGCAGGACACGAGGGTCCAGCTACCGTGGTCTTTGCACAGTCTACACCGACGTCACCCTCCTGCTTCACACCCTTCTGTGTCACCACTGCTCTTGAGATCAAGGTGGCAGCAGCCATGCCAGACCCCCCGCTCCTTGAGCTCTGGCCCCTCCCAGACCCCCCCCCCCCGCCCCCGGCTCCTTGAGCTCTGGCCCCTCCCAGGCCCCTCCCTCCCCCCCCCACCCCCGCCCCGTGCTCACAGGCCTCTCCTGCTGCAGGCGCAGTGCACACGCAAGCCCCTCAGCCTGAGGCACCACCCCCGCTTGCCTGCCTGCTCTGGGGCAGCCTTCTCGCACCTTCCCGCCTGGGGCAATCCGCCTAGACGCTCTCCCCGCGTCTGGTCTGGCCCCTGTGGCGCCCCTCTGAGCTGCAGTCTTCGTTTCCGGGGTGACCAGGTAAAGCCTCTGTGCCCCTAGACTGTATTCCCATTGCAGGTGGGAACGATCTCTGCTCGTCACCACCGTCGTGCCTGCCGCCCACAGGGCACGCAAATCCTTCCTGCGTGAGTGAACGAAGTATGGCGCGTCTCTGGGGATGACAGTGGCAACAGGGTGACGGTGGACGTGGTGGTGGTGACAGTTGAGGGTGATGCTGTTGGCGAGGATGGACCACCTTCCTCCGCACGTGCTGGGCCAGTGGACACCTGAGCGGTCCCACTCGAGGGCGGAGCACCGTCGGGGCTGACCCGTTCCCACGGCAGCAAGCTGAAGAGTCCACCCCGCGATCGGAGCTGCCGGGGTTCCTGGCCTTCCCACAGGTGTCGGGATTTCCTTTTCCTTTGATCCGGCTGTACCCGTTCAGTAGTGCCCCTCCCGGGTTCAACTCGCTTTAGCTGGGATGGACTTCTGTCCCTGGGGACCTGAGAACCCTAACCGGTACAGACGGGGCGACAGGGGTGAGCTGAGATGGAGCCCACGCCGCCCCGCTCTCCGTGCCAGTTCCACCTCCTCTCTGGCTTCTGAACGTCTGTGGAACGTCCTCCATCTCTGCTGACACCTGGCTGAGCTCGTCCGTTCCAGGCCTTTATGTGCCATCGCATGTGCTGAGTGATCTTGATTCCTCACCGCTGGTCCTGACCTTTCTCCTGAACCGCAGCTCACGGCTGACTGTCGTGCGTGTCACACTCAGCAGGCCCCGGCTGACTTCTTGATTTCCTCTGCACAGTTGTCCCGTCTCAGAGAGCGGACAGACGTCTCGGAGATGACCCGGGCCTGTCCACAGCTCCTTCCCACTCCCTTCAGCAGAGGCCGCTGCCTCAGGGCCTGCGCGCTTGCTAACTTCCCTGCAGGGAACACTCGCCCCAGACCTTCCTCACCTTCCGGGAGAGGGGGCTTGTGAAGGCTGAGCCCAGGGCAGGGCAGAGGGCGCGGAGGGGAAGAGAGGGAGGAGTTCTGGGTGATTCCCCGCACCCTGGGTGGGCAACCGGGTGGCCGGAGGGACCACCCCTGAGAAGGGGCCCGGGATGGGGGTCAGACCTGGGGAGGAAGATGCCAAGTCCGCGTCTGGCACGAGGAGTGGGCAGCATCCGTGGGCCGTCCAGGATGCCGCCCAGCAGATCCCTGAGCTGCAGCCAGGGCAGAAGTAAGATGGAGAGGCAGTGCCGGGCTACAGTCCTCGGTCTGGGCAGCACCCACCCTCCTGAACCAGCCGGGCCTGCTGGGAGGAGATCCAGCAGCAAAATTCGTGGCTGTACTAACGCGAACAGAGACGGTGCCACTGACCGGGCTCACGGAGGAACGCAGACGCACTCAGGGTGGATGTTTCCGCAAGCCAGCCTCTCCCAGCCGGCCACTGGCAGCCAATTGATAAGCCTAATTAATAATTAACTTTTTAATTAAATATCAATTTAAAACAAGTATGGGAACCAGTCTCTGGCAATTAACACCCTTGCTCTGCTTTCCTAAAGGGACTCAGTCCAAGGCCCAGGCTCTGGGAACTCTTGGGTGGGGAGGGCAACCCGGGACCCAGCAGAGTGGGGAAGGGGCCCGGCCTGGCCTGCTCCACCTGCCCTGGAGCCGCAGGGATAGCTTTCTCCACCCAGCGGTCACCGCCCGCGCCCTGCCCTCAAGGAGCTGGCGTCTCGAACGCCGGGCAGAAGATGCTCAGGAACGTGCGAGTGGCGAGACGCTGCTTCCCGGGGTCCCAAAGGAAGGAGAAACAGGGCCACAGGAAGACGGCTCCACTGGCCGTGACGGTGAAGAGTTGGAGGGACACTCTGGCGTGGGAGCTGCGCGGCCAGAGGTGTGGTGGTGGGGATGCCCGTGCAGGTATGTGGCGGGTTTGGGATGGCACAGGGTGGACCAAGCGTCTGTAGAAGGAGATGGCTCATGCATACCCTTGCTGCCATCCCAGAACCCCAGGACCCCAGGGGTTTCCTGACCAGCTGCTTGGGTGACCGCAGGCATAACCACGGTGCCTGGGGACCCAAGTGGCTGGCGGTGCCAGGTTCCTGCTTTGGGGGCTGTGACAGCGCAGTGTGGTTGGCAGGCAGGGCGGCCCCGGCCCAGCGCTGCCCGGCTCCCATGCCTCCCAGGCCGCACGGAGCTCCCCGGGTCCTCGCAAGATGCCTGGGGGCCGCCGGAGGCATCCAGCACCCAGTGGGTGGGCAGATCTGAAGTCCTGAGGCAGAGGCGGACAGCGTGGGGAGGGCAGTGGGGCCCATGCAGGTGGCTGAGGGCCGGGGCTCCCTCCCCCATCAGGCAGGGGCGAGTTCCCAGGGAAGGGGCAGCACCTGGGAAGGCGCAGAGACCAAGGGTGGGACGTGCTAGGCCTCGGCCGTGATGGGGCACCGGGGGGCCTTGGATCTAAGGCAGGCCGGCCCTCAGCCAGGACGGTTGGGGCATCGGGGCAGGCAGCAGAGCCCAGGCGTCTTGTCCCTGCGCCTTCCAAGGCCTGGAACCCAGGGGAGGTGGGTCAGTATTTGTTGCCTAAGCTACAGTGGGAGCTCTTTGCAAGTTGCCGTGCTGCAAAAGGGCAGGGCTGTTGGGAAGCGCGCGTGCTGTGCGATGGGCAGAGCGCGCAGTAAGTGCTCAGCACCCGCTGCAGCCTCAAGAAGCCACTGTTGACTTGGCAAGTTGCGACGATGTGATTGTCCTAAAGGCCAGACCAACGGCGCTTGGTGGAAACAGCTGATTCCCAACTCTGGGCTGAGCTTGGGACCCTGCCTGGCCAGGGAGGGACCCTGGGGTCTGCGGCCCTTTTGTGGCAAAGGGGGTGGACTGGGGAGTTCTGAACATGCCCCGCGCCCTGCCTTGGGGGAGCGCTACTGTGGAGGCCACAGCGGGGCTCTGGAAGGGGCAATGGGGGCAAGGCGCCTCCGTCGCCCGTTGTCGCCCGCACCAGCCTTGCCCCCGCCCCGTGCTCAGTATCAGTTCCGCAGCTGCCCCCTGGTACCTCCCCATCTCTCCTCACCTCGGTACCCTCAAACTGTCTGCCTCGTGGCTCTGTGCCTCTTCCACTCTTGGGTCTCTGGGTCTCTCCTTGCCCCCCATCTTCCTGCCCATCCCCGCCCCGCCCACTGCAGTCCCCTCCAGCCCACTCCAGTGCCCTTATCTGGGTCCAGCCCCTGCACTATTGCTGGGAGCCCATCCCCATGACAACGGGGCAGATGTCGGCTGCGATTAGCCGCTCTCCCTCCCGCCACAGCTCAATCCGTCTTTGAAATTAAATCAGCTGCGATAACATCGACTGGCCAGGGTAGTGGGGGGGCAGGCAGGAGGCTGCCTGGGCCCCACCCACCCCACCCCAGGCCCCGGCGCAGGGGGAGAGGAGGAGGAGTAGGGCAGACGGGCTTCCAGTGCGGCTGTGCGACCTTGTTCAAGTCTGTAAGCCTCCGAGCCTCAGTTTCCCCATCTGTAAAATGGGGGCAAATAGCCCTCCCTGTTTTGGGGGTCGGTGCGAGTCTCTGGGGAGAGTGTGCAGGAGAAGCCCTGGAGAGGGCTCAGTAGGGCTGAGAACTGCCCCCATCCATGGAGAAGCCGGAGCCCTGGTGGAAACCCCTGGCCAGGCCTTGGGGTCGCAGCGGCCACTCAGACCACGCACAGTTGGAGGCCACAGACCTGCTCTGTGAGCCACGGCACACACACACACCCCCCCCCCAGGGCTTTGTTGCCCTCGTTCATAAAAGGCTCCAGTGTCACCAAATCCTCCTGCCCGAGGGACGTGCTGGGATGCCATCGTGTCCACCTGGCGACGGAGAGACCACAGGATTTGGGTCCCTTCAGACAGTCAGGGGCCCTGGAGGGATGTGGGGACCCAGGAGTGGTGAGGGGAAGGGGTAGTAAGGGGTCTGCCTGAGGATGTGGTGGCAGGAGTGGGTGGGCATGGGCGCAGAGGGGTGTTTCAGGACCCAGCCAGTCTGTGCAAAAGTCCTACTTTGGGAAGGAGGAGTGGGGGAGGGGCGCCACAGCACAGTGAGGCGAGGGTGGGGAGATGGGCAGAGACCCAGGGGAGGCAGGGAGAGAGGGGACTGAGGGAGGAAGATCTGGGAGGAGGGTTCCAGGCAGTGGCCCGGCCAGTGCAAAGGTCCTGAGGCAGAAGCGTGCCCAGTGTGTATGCAGGACAGGGAGGAGGCCCGTGGGGCTGGGGCAGAGTGAGTGTCAGGGAAGCCGGGGAGGTTTGGGGGCCTCACGGGCCACTGGGAGGAGTTGGCTTTCCCTTTGAGTGTCTCACAGAACTCTCAGGTTTTCACAAGATCCTTGTGGCTGCTGGGGTGAGAACAGGGTGAAGGAGGGGAAGGGGGGAGGCTGGTGCACTGTCCAGGTGAGCGATGAGCGGCCGAGGAGCTGGTGGCAGCGGTGGAGGTGGGGACCTACGTGCGGAAGGTGGGGCCTCGCCCCTCATGAGCAGGGTCCATTCTGGGGCTGGGCCGGTGGCCCAGGGGCCTCAATGCAGCCCCATCCTTAGGGCCCTCCTGCTTGGGAAGTGGGCCTGAGCTGGACCCGCGCAGCCAGTCCCAAACCAGGGCGTCCGTTCTGGATCGTCGGGGCTCTGGGTGGCGCCCTGGCTTCCTCACTGCCACAGCCCCAGCGCCCGCACACAGTCAGGCCCAGAAGGGGCTCCGTGAAGTTCTTTGGCCAGAATGTCCTGCCCCAGGGCAGCTTGCTGAGGCCTCCCCAAGGTGCTGACCAGGGGCGGGGCCTCCAAGGATGAATTTAACAGGCCAAAAGGAGATGGGAAGGGTAGCCCGGGCAGGGGGAACAGCATGCCTAGGAGACGGCCGCTAAGAGTCTGGTGCGGGCCATGCCGGTGGCGTGGGCAAGGTGTGGGGCTGGAAGGATGGCAGGGGCCTCAGATGCCAGCTAGGAAGCAGGACTTCATCTGGGGTGTGTGCCCCTAGCTGCACCTCAACTGTCTGGGCTTCAGTTTCTTCATCTGTCAAATGGGGCTAAGGGTCGAGACAAGGATGCAGAGAGGGCCATGTCGCCCGCTTAGCCGGGCCCGGCAGCTGCCACGCTCGGTCGACACAGGGGACCGGAGCAGCGGAATGCCACGATCGGCCTGTGCCTCAGGGGGAAGACACCGCCTTCAGGTGCGAAGCTTGGAGAAGGGGCAGGGGCCGAAGGTGAGCCCGGTCCTGGGGTCCTTGGGGTGTCCATGAACACCCGTGCCTTGCAAGCACCCAGATCTCTGTTGCACACCAGCCCCGGGACCGTGCGACCGCCCGGGCTGCTGGACCATAATTGGATTTGCCCAGCAGCTGTCGGGGCTAAGCAGGCCCACTTGACGCAGCCGTGCTTGGCCAGTAATTGGGGAAATTAGCAGGTCGGCAGGGGCAGAGGTCAGGTGGTTAATGCTGTGGTGGGGGCTTTGATGAAGTTAGTCCCACCGCAGGACTGGGAGCTGGGGCTCCACCTTCTGTACGCCACGGGGCTCTCCTGCCCCCGTCGTAACACGGTTAAGGGACATCCAGCTGCCGGCCTGTCCCAGGGGCCCGGGAGGCCGGACCCAGGGGGCCTGAGCCTGGAGGTGCAGCAGGTCGTCTGCTGTGTCCTCCTGGCCAGGGCACCTGCAGCACCCACGTGGCCTTGCAAACCCCTAGAGACCTTAGGGAGATGCCCCGTGCCTTCCTGTGGAGCCTTCCGTTGGAGAACAGCACTCAGGCCCACCTCTAGGCTTTCGGCCCCCACCACGGCTGCTGGTCATCCGGCTCTGCATCTGGAAATGGGGATGACCGCCTCCCCGGGTCTGTCCGTGACCAGGCCACACCCTCCCCGCGAGGTTCACGGCCTCCCAGTGTCTCCTCCCGTCATGAGCTCCCAGGCTTTGTCCTCTGAGCATGCCCCCAGGTTCTTGCTATTCCCTGAAACAGTGCGCTCCCACCTTCTTTCATGTCACATCATTTATTAGACACCTACTCCACGCCAGCCACTGGGCTTGGAGCTGAGATGCATAGGTGAACAGAGTCAGAGCATGTGCCAGCCCAGGTGGCATTCCCGGCACCTTTCCTGGCCAGGCCCACACTCCTTTCTTCCTGGGAACCAGGGACGCCGTGACTAATCAGCCTGGAACCCCCAAACCTGGAATCACCTCCTTTTCTGGCTCCGCTCCAGCCCCCAAGGAACGGGGACTTGCCAGCCTGCCGACGCTTCACACACACATACACACACCACACGCAAGAGCATTCTTTCCTCCAACAAATCTGTGCCCTGCCCCTCACTGCCAGGCACTGCTCTAGACCCTGGGACACAGCAAAGAACGAGGCGGGCACAGGCCCTGCTCCCGGGACCTGCAGTTAGGGCTGCGGAGGCACACGGCTCTCAGGTAGTCACGCAGACGAGGCGGAAGGGCAGGGAGACGCAGGGAGGGGCCGTGAGAAAGCCGAGCTGGTGGTTCTGGGAAGGCCTCCTTGGGAAGGGAGACATGAGGCCTTCACCAGGGAGCACGGCCATGCAAAGGCCCAGAGGCCACAAGGCATTTGGTGCCGGGGAGGACCGGAGGGGAGGCCGGTGTGGCCGGGCTCAGGGGGTGAGGGTCCGGGAGGGTGGGCAGTGGCCAGGCCCCCGGCGCCCGGTGGTGAGGACAAAGCCTGAGGTCTATGCTCAGGGCCGCGGGAGCCCCTGAAGCCAGGCGTGGCGGTGGGCGGAGCACCCTCGCGGGCTGGTGGGCGTGGAGCCGCGGGCTGGGTGGGCCAGGCGCTGGTCAGGACTCTCACGACCCGAGGACGCAGGCGCAGGCGCAGGCGCAGGGAGCTCCTAACCCCCGAGCCTGAACGGCGTCCTCGCAAAGTCAGCCTGCGCCAGGCGCTGGGCACGTCCCCGGGCCTCGCGGGTGCGCCCAGGCTGCCCGCCCCCCACCAAGCGGGCAGCTGTCTCCGTGAACCCGCTCGGCATGTTTATTAAGCATCGCCCAGGCGGTGGGCACAGGCAGTGGGCGGAGCCTACTTGCTGTCCGGCCGTTTGAGCTGCTCCTTGCCATTGACGGTCACGGACTTGAGCCGCCCGTCCTCCTCCACCTCCACGCGCTCCTGCCCGTTCTCCACGATGCGCTTGGTGGTGACCTTGTGTCCGTTGACCATCTTGGTGGACGACATCACCGACTTGAAGCCCGAGCTGCCCGAGCCAGAGCCGGCGAAGGATGCAGACGAGAAGGTGGCACGGCTGGCGCCGCCCCCGCTGCGGCCCAGGGTGTTCAAGGCCGAGAAAGCCTCCACGAAGGCCGGGAACTCGCCGAAGCCGGCCGAGAGGGCGCCGCGCAGCCCGTGGCCCCGGCCCGCGTGCTCGCTGCCGAGCCGGCTGTCCCAGAAGCCGAAGGAGAAGGGGTCCAGGCCTCCGAAGAACTCGCGGAAGATGTCCTGGGGGTTGCGAAAGCTGTAGCCGCTGTCGAAGGGGCTGCTGTAGCGGGTGCCGGCCCGCCAGCTGTCGCAGCCCGCGCGGTCGTACACCAAGCGCTTCTTGGAGTCGGACAGGACCTCGTAGGCCTCGGACACCTGCTTGAACTTCTTCTCGGCCTCCTCCTCGTTGTCAGGGTTCTTGTCGGGGTGCCAGCACAAGGCCAGCTTGCGGTAGGCCTTCTTGATGTCCTCCTGGGAGGCGCTAGCCTGCACCCCCAGCACCTCGTAGTAGTTAGGCATGCCGAGGGCCGGGGCGGTGAGGAGACGCGGGCCTGGGGCCCGGGCGGCCTGTGGGCGCGGGCGGCAGCGGCGGCCTGGGTCCCTCGACGGGGGCCTGGCTGGAGTCTGCTGGCTCCAGGGCAGGTTACCGTTTCATAGTACCAGCACCTCCGCTAGAGGGGCAGGGGGAGGGGAGGGCACTGCCGCTGGGACCCGGCCACCAGGCCCCGCAGAGGCAGAGCTGGCTGGCCCTTTGTGACATCAGCCCTGGGCGGGGCGTTTCCCTGCCCAGGAGGCCGAGCCTCAGCTGCCGGCTGAGCCCTGGGGGCAGAGGCAGGACCAGCCGCAGGAGCTGGGCGAGGTGGGCCACGGGCCAGGGGGCAGGGAGGCGAGTGAGGGCTCCTGGGGTGTGTCCACTTAGCCCAACCGCTGGGTGGTTGGCGCGCAGTGAGGGGCCTGAAGTGGGGGACCGGGCGGGGTGGGCTCGGGGCCTCAGTTCATTCTGCTTGTGCCCCGTGATCCCATCAGATCCTCTGAGATGAGCCCCACAGAGGCAGGGGTGTTCCTCAGTGTCTAGGACGGTGCTTGGCAATCAGTACACGTTTGTTGAATGAATAAGGCTCAGAGACATGCGGCATCAGACTCAAGGTCACACAGCAAGTCAGTGAGAGAGAGGGAGATGCAAACCCAGGGCTGTCTGAGGCCAAGGTGGGCAGCACATTGGAAGAGGCATTCCACTCAAGCCTGGTGACAAAAATAGGCGGCGTTGGTAATGAGTATAGTGGTGGCCCCCAGAAGACAGGTCCCTGCCCAAATCATAGAACTTGTGAATGTGCTCTTATCAGGAAACATGGTCTCTACTGATACAGTTAAAGTAGGGATCTCGAGATGAGCTGGCCCTGGATGATCTGGGTGGGTCCTAGATCCAATGGCAAGTAGTCCTTAGAAGAGACAGACACGCACTGGGAGCGGGGGCATGGAGTGGGAGGCAGAGACCAGAGCTGGGGCATGAAGTGGGAGGCAGAGACCGGAGGCAAGCAGCGCCGGGAACGCAGAAGCCGCCCCCCACCCGACACCGGGGGGGCGGGGCCTCCCCCGGGGCCTCCGGAGGGAGTGCAGCCCTGATGGTACCTTGACTGGGGGCCCCCGGCCTCCAGAACTGTGCAGGGATGGATTTCTGTTGTTTCAAGTGGCCCAGTTTGTGGCAGTTCGCCGTGGCAGCCCTAGAAAACTAGCAGTGTGTGCGAGGTACCCAGCTGTACCCAGGTGTTCCTGTGTCTTTAATTCTTGTTCTGTTGTTGGAGTATATTTAGAAACAGCAATTAACAAGCCTGATTAACACCTGTTCCTCCTTTCACCTCATCCCCGCCCCCCCAGGTGAGATGGAAAACACGCTGCCCTGCGGTGAGGCACTTAGCGTCTTAACTGAGATAGCTTTCCTCTCGCTTCTCCCCCTCCTTCCTCCCTTCCTCTTTCTCCTTTTTCTCGTCTTCATCCGTTTCTGTTATTCTCCCTCTTTTTCTTTTCCGTCAGCACTCATGGCTGCTGGGCTCCAGGCACCTGGCAGGGGACAGCGTGTTCTAACCAACCCCACGTGCTGGGAGGTACGAAGCAGACTCTGGAGACGCTTTGTCCTAGATGACAAATGCTGTCACCCGCACAGCCCTGGCCAAAAGCGCGATTTGCCCTCCGTCCCCAGCCCATCCGCCCACGCGTGCTGACACGCCTCACACATTGCTTGGTAGAGGAAAGGAATGGCGGAATCACTCCACTGGGCGCGGCTGCAGGTGGAAATAGTTCTGTGTGTTTGTAACTATGTTTCTCTCACTATAGCTAGAACCTGGTCTCGCCAGGCTCGTCCACTGGTGCTGAGGAAAGATGGCCGAAGACCGAGACCATCAGTGACGACTTGCTTCCCTGATCTTTATGCCCTCAGGTCACCCAGTGGTTGTGGAAACTTGTGTTAAATGTCCTTGTACCTGTTACACAGTCAGTAACCGTACACATGGTCATGGTGACAGTGGCTCAGATGAAGTTGGTAGTAGTGGTGGAGGTGGGCATGGTGATGGTGGTGACGACACAGGCAGTGGTGATGGTGTGATGTCAGCATGATGTTGGAGGGGGTGGTGGTGGTGGTGATAGAGGAGATGATGGTGGCGATGATGAGGAAGGTGATGAGGTGGTTGCCGTGGAAACGGGGGTGATGCAGGTGGTGGTGATAATAATGGTTTGGTCATGATGTAGAAACGGTGGTCGTGCTAACTGGGACATTTGTTGAGGTTAAGGTGGCAGCGGTGATGGTGGGGATGGAAAGGATGAGGATGCTGGTGGTCATGGTAATACAGACCCTGGCTGTGGTGGAGATGGCGGTGTGACGGTGACGACAGGGATAGAATGAGGCAGTTAGTGGTGATGGTGATGATGGTGGTGGGGAAGGAGGTGGTGATGGAGGTGATGTCAGAGGTGGGATGGTGGCAGTGCGGATGGAAGTGGTGGTGACGGTGATGGTGCTGGTAACGATGGGCATAATGGTGGCCACGGTAACGGTGATGCTGGTTGAGGTGATGGAGGTGATGTCAGAGTTGGGATGTGGTGGTGGTGGTGGTGGAAGTGGTGGTGTGACGATAGTGATGTGATGGTGATGCTGGTTCAGGTGGGGACCGTCGTGGTGGTGCTGATGGCAGTGGTGGTGGTGGTGGCGATGAGGGTAACCGTGGGGGGATGAGGGTGGATGCAGGGATGCTGGATGCTGTGGTGATGGTAGTAATGGGGGGATGTGATATTGGTGACGACAATGTAATCAGGATGGTGCGTGGGTGGTTACAACAAGCTGAGACACGGGATCCAGGGTGTTGAGGTGCCTGAGCACCCCACAGAGGCTTCCCCCTGACCCACGCGGCCTCCCCCCGCCCTGCCTGAGGCTCATGCTGACCTCCACTGGCCTCCCTCAGAAGGACTTCCTCTGGCCGCCCCGCCGATGCTTCCGGAGCCCCTCAGCAGGTTCCCTGCCCTGCTCTGCCCGCAGGTCCTGTGCTCAGCCTGAGGCCTCTCGGGTGGGCAGCAGGAGGCAGCTGGGATGGAGACGGGCTGGGGGGCCACCCAGTAGGACTCACGGGGAGGGGCAGACCCCAGCTCCTCACTGCCACGGGGCCCCGAGGGGGGAGAGCCTCCCCATTACCGAGGAGAAGGGAAGCGCCCCATAAAGGGTGCTGTGGAGTTCGGGGGCTGCATGCCGAGGTGACGTCCCCTCCTGCAAGGGGTTTGGACTAGTGTCCTCTGAGGCCCTACAGCGAAAGTGTCGACAGAGACCGGTGGGAGTGGCAGGGGCCTCTGGGGTCCCTCCTCAGGGCCCGCCCAGAGGAACAGGGCTGAGCTGACGCGACCTTCGCTCAGCCCCCCCCCCCCCCCCCGCCCCATCCCGCTCTCAGCTTGCTGGCCGTCCATCACTTTCGCTCTCTGAGCCTCTCTGCCCTCATTTGCCGCGGCGGGGAGGGGGGGCTTCTCCCCTCTGGGCAGCCAGCCTAGCCTCCCTGGCCCACCCTGAAGCCCCGGCCTGGGAAGAGAAAGAGGACCTGGATGAGCAGGGGATGGTAGGCAGAGCCTGAGCTGATGCACAGGGAGGCCCAGAGAGGGCAGGGCACACCCAAGGTCACACAGTGGTCCCAGGAGCTCTCCCCAGGGTGAGCTGATGGCAGCCGATTAGGCAGCCACTTGGTATTCTGAGCAGCCAGAGGCCCCTCTCTGTCTCTGTAATTAATGGAGTGGCTTTTTAAAAGGATTCTAATCACCCCTGATCCTATCTGCTTATCACTAGCGTTCCTAATTAGATGATCCTGGCAGTCACTTGGCTAATTCCCCCCAGCCCTGTGCAGCCCTGCCCAGCCTGGGGCAGCCCACCCCACCCCCCAGACAACCCCAGCCCAGCCAGATGGGCGGTTCAGGCCTTCTCTCCCCTCAGGGCCCCTGGTTCTCTAACCGCATTACCTTCAGGATGGATGGGTGACAGCGATGGATGGGCCGCTGGATGGCCAGTGACCGGTGAGTGAAGGAACTGAGTGATAGACAGCTACAGGGGTAGGTGGATGGACAGACGGACAGACTGGGAGGTTGAGAGCTCAGCCTGTCAGGTCAGGCGGCACGGCTGTTTCCTAGCTCTGTGTTCTTGGGGAAGTCACCTAACCTCTCTGTGCCTCGGTCTCCGCATCTCATCTGTAAAATAGGGGTAATCATAGTATTTTCCTCATAGGGTTGCTGTGAGGACAGCTTAGAAAGGAGGAGAAGCTTGCTGGTGTAAATTAACTACAGCAGTGTGGATAACGGGGGGCGGGGGGTGCTAGACGGATGGGTGGAAGGACAGACTGACAGATGAGTGAAGGGAGGACTGGTAGACAGATGGTCCGAGGAAGAATGGGAAAAGGGTAGAGGAACATACACGCTAGTGGGCTGGTGGGAACCGGGCAGGTGGTGGGGTCGCCAGACAGGCAAGGGGAGTGGGGGGCAGCCTGTCTTCTCCAAACGTAACAGGACGATCTCAGCTCAGGTCCCAACACAGACATGGCTCAGACCTGCCTCTCCTCCCCAGGACCTCCAGGAGAACTTCCAGCCCAACACCCCCAGCCAGTGGACAGGTGCCCACTGGGTCCCCTGCATCCTTACCCTCCAGCCCCACCCAGGTAACACCCGCTGCGGGTGGGCCACATGGTCTCTGGAGGTCATATTTAGCCTCAGATGGCATTCACTGCCTGAGAGAAGCCATCGTTTGTGGGACCACCCTCCCCACCGCCAAGGTCCAACGTGTGCCAGCCTGCAGGGCAGCAGCTCTCACCTACCCGCCAACAGTGCCATAGACCCCAGCCCAGCACTGCCGGGAACAGCCCTGGGAAGGGCTCTGATCCCAATTCCAACAGCTGGTCCTAAGCATCCAGGAGAATTCGACCCCCAGGGGCTCCCCCAACACCCACAGGCCTCTGCAGCTTGAGTTGCGGGGCTTCCTACGTCTTCCTGGAAAAAGTATAGAACGAAGAAGCTGAAGCGTCTTTCAGAGCGAGGGCCGGCACACGTATGCACACATTCATGCCATCTTCCACCCACCCACCCACCCCACATGTTTCCTGTGCTCCTGTCACACCTGTGCTGTGGTCCAGACACTCTTCTAGGTGCCGCAGGTGTATGTGCCAGTGAACACACTAGATGGAGCCTTGCCCTTACGGAGCTGACTCTAGTGGAAAGATACAAGAAACTGATGACAAGTGAAGGTTTCATCTAACGTCAGGCAGTGAGAGCTGCCGTGAGGAAGAAGCAGAAAGAGGGCTGCCCTTTCAGATGGGGCGGTCAACTGGTCTCAGCCTCACTCACATGAAGGGCCCTGGATTTAGACAGCGGATGTCTTTCCAAATGACGCAAAGCCCTCAGTCATGGGAAACATAATATTTCCAGGGGGGAAGGTGTTCCTCGTGCAACTGTAAACACGTCTGCGTTCTCAGTCTGCACTGTCCTGGGTGCAGTAGGAATTCATCTTTTTCTAAACCGCTGGTGCCAACAGGGGCGGTGCTCCCTCCCCAGGGGCCATTTGCAATGACTGGAGACACTTTTTTTTATATAAATTTATTTTATTATTTGATGTTATTTATTTTTATTATTTATGTATGTATTTGGCTGCGTTGGGTCTTCGTTCCTGCGCCTGGGCTTTTCTCTGGTTGTGGCGAGCAGGGGCTACTCTGTCACGGTGCGTGGCCTTCTCATTGCAGTGGCTTCTCTTGTTGTGGAGCACAGGCTCTAGGCGTGCGGGCTCAGTAGTTGTGGCACGTGGGCTCAGTAGTTGTGGCACGCAGGCTTAGTTGCTCTGCAGCATGTGGGATCTTCCCGGACCAGGGCTCGAACCCATGTCCCCTGCATTGGCAGGCGGGTTCTTAACCACTGCGCCACCAGGGAAGCCCTGGAGGCATTTTGAATTGTCATGACTTGGAGGGGGTGCTCGTGGCATCTTGTGGGGCAAGGCCAGGGACGCTGCCAAACTCCTGCAGTCACACGACAGGCCAGGTGTCAGCAGAGCAAGGCCAGGAACCCTGGGCTCCACCCCAGAATCATCACTTGATGTGCAGTTATGCTGCATCCGTGCTTTCTGTGCCAAAGGCATTCGCTTCCTTCATGTGAACATTGCAAACATAAGGCTGACCTGTTTGGCTGTTTATTTCCTAATAAATTCATCAAGTCAGAACCTCGAAACATCGAGCGGTTGCCTGGGCCTGAGGGGACGAGGGCTGCAGAGGCTCAGATGCCAGGCCCAAGAGCTTGGATGTGTCCCAGGGTGGGGAGCCCTTGGGAAGATTTGAAGTGGGGGGAGGGAGAGGGACGTGATCAGTTGCATGTTCCAGAAAGATCTCTCCACAACGACACTACTTCATACCCAACAAACTGGTAAAAATGTAAAAGGCTGACATGAATGACCAAGTGGTGGTGAGGATGCGAAATTCCCGAAGCCTGCTGGTGGGAAAGTTAATTGGGACAAGAAGTTTGGAAAGTCTTGACCTTGTCCTGTCAGTGTGAGGGTGCTGAGTCCCTTGACTCAGTAGTTCCAGTTCTAGGCTTACCCCGCCGCCCCCCCCCCGGAGAGGCGGGGCCTGGTGTCATTCCGGGACTACAGGACATTGTATAAGCTGTCATGTTGGTCCCTCTTGCAGAGTCTTTTCTCTGACTGGCTTTGAAGCAGGAAGCCGCCGTGACAGCCGATCAGTGTTTCCCTGGTCCAGCGTCTGATGAGAACCCAGCCCTGGTCTCCATCTTGCTGGCAGCCGCGTGGGACCGTAGCTACACCGCGCCTAGGCTCCTGACCCACAGACCGTGAGACAGAAACCTGTGTGCTTCTAAGCTGCTGAGTTTGTTGGGATTTCTTTTTTCTTTTATATATATATATTTTTATTTATTTATGTATTTATTCATTTTTGGCTGCATTGGGTCTTCACTGCTATGCGGGTTTTCTCTAGTTGCGGCGAGCGGTGGCTACTCTTTGTTGCGTGCGTGGGTTTCTCATTGTGGTGGCTTCTCTTGCTACAGAGCATGGGCTCTAGGCGCATGCGCTTCAGTAGTTGTGGCACGTGGGCTCAGTATTTGTGGCATGCAGGCTCAGTAGTTGTGGCGCACAGGCTTGGTTGCTCTGCGGCATGTGGGATCTTCCCGGACCAGGGCTCGGACCCATGTCCCCTGCATTGGCAGGCGGATTCTTAACCACTGCGCCACCAGAAGTCCCTGTGGGGATTTCTTACACAGAATAGAAAATCAGTACGGGGTCAGGGAGGGGGGCTGTTGTATTGTTAGTTATATATTTGGCTATCTGAAATATTTCATAATTTAAATTAAAAGGTTATGAAAGATCCCAATGGCTGAAGAGACAGATCGCAGAGCACGAGCTGGAGGCCGGGGGGGTCACGAGGAGGCCAGCGTGCTGCTGTGTGGGTGAGGGTGGAGCTGGGCAGTGTAAGGGGGCTCAGGGAATGTGTAGAAACGTCCCCTGCATCCCTAAATTCTGAGGAAGGGGAGGGGCCGTCCCAGCGTCCCCGCCACGCCTGGGAAACCTGGATCACAGCCCTCCCCCCAGGTCAGCACAGCCCAATCTGGGGGGAGGAGCAGGGAGAAGGAATAAGGATGGCATTTTCCCAGGGTCCCCTAGGGAGCCCTGCAGTGTGGGCTGGGGGGACAGATGGAGTGGTAGGAGGAGGCCGCTGGGCTGGGTCCACCACGTCCGTCTCCTGGGAGAAGACCCCCACCCCCACTCCAGCCTGCATGCCAGGGGGAGCCATCCCAGGGAGTGGGAGCCCCAGCCCTGCCTGTACTCAGTGTCCGCAGCTATACAGGAGGATGATCTGAGGGCACCCTGCCCACTTGGGGGCCGGATGGGAGGAAATGCTGAAAGCACCTGCTGAACAGCCAGGGCCGTCCCTTCGGCCCTCCCATCCCTGGCAGCCTTAGGTGCTGTGGGGAAGGAAGAACAAAGAGGTCCCCAAACACCCTGGGCTTCTAGGAGTGGAGACGGGCATCAGGGCTCAGTCTGAAGCCCACTGACTGAAATGGCATTAGAAGGCGACCTCCTTGTTGGGTGAGCTCTCCAAGGACTGAGGAACCTTTGCCTTCCCCATATTATCCTTGTAACAACCCTGCAAAGTGTGGTCTTGTTTTACTGGTGAGGAGTCAGGATTCAGAGAGGCTAAGCCACTTGCTCAAGGCTGCACAGCAAGAGAGAGGCAGCTCTGTATGCCCCACAGTCAGGCCTTGTCCTTCGGTGACATTGGTTAGGAACTAGGGAGCTCTGAGGGGCTGAGGGGAGGGAGACTTCAGATAAGGCTTCCTCTCATATCTTTGGCTGGGGTTTTGAAGGATGAAGAGAAGTTCTCCCGGCAAATCTGAAGGGGAGAACATCCCAGGGAGAGAGACCAACCAGGAACAAGGCAGAGAAAAGAAAAAAGGTTTTGTGAATGATTATTTCCTACATTACAAAAGTGGCACATAACACCTTAAAATATTAGCCCAAGTTTATAAAGTGAAAAGTACCCTCTCACCACCCCGGTCTCTCATACTTCCCGGAAGTAACCACTGTTACTCATTAGGCATATGTCTTCCCGGGTTTTTTTCTATATGTACACAAACATTTTTTTTTTTTTTTGTGGTACGCGGGCCTCTCACTGTTGTGGCCTTTTCGTTGCGGAGCACAGGCTCCGGACGCGCAGGCTCAGCGGCCATGGCTCACGGGCCCAGCCGTTCCGCGGCATGTGGGATCTTCCCGGACCGGGGCACGAACCCGTGTCCCCCGCATCGGCAGGCGGACTCTCAACCACTGCGCCACCAGGGAAGCCCCGTACACAAACATTTTTAAAACAAAAAATCATACATTATATATTGTTCTGCAGTTTGCTTTTTATCCCCCCAAAGAACCCTGCAGTTTAGCTTTTATTTCTAGTGTTTCTGTGAAGTGCACCTGAGGAGAGCTTGGAATTTCGATCAGCATTCCCACATATGGCACATGCTAGCAGCTGTTTCTACTATGGCGGGCCTTTTCCATTTTTCTGAGAGGAGAGGTAAAAAGTGGTACCTCCTTGCGAAATGTGCATGTACTTGATTCTTTCTGAGGTTGAGCTCCTGTCCAAATGTTTATCAAGTGTTTATTTACATGTCTATTAGGAAGGACCTGTCTGTATCCTTTGCCTGGTTTTCTCTTTTTCTTGACTGTGTGTGTGTGTGGGGGGGGGTCTTTTTATTATGTACTGCATTTTTGTATTTTGAGTTTTTGCATGTTTGCATAATTGCAAAATTATCTCCCATTTTGCAAGGATTATCTTTAAATATTACTTTTTATCATTAATGCTATTAACCCTCGTTACAGAAAACTTGGAAAATGGGGAGGAAAAGGAGAAATCATCTATCACAGAGCTGTCACCATTTGTTAGCATTTGGTGACAGTTCTTTTCCCACATGCTGCAATGACTCTTGTCATCGTGTTAGACGCTTGTAGCCCGTGACTCGGCTCTAAGAGCGTAACCTTCGGGAGGCATTTTAAAGGCTTTCTCGTGGATGTCCTATAGTTCCCTCACCTGTCTCCTCTTTTTATTGTGGTAAAATACACATAACGTAAATTTTACTATTTTAACCATTTTAAAGTGCACAGTTCAGTGGCCTTAAGTACAGTCACACTGTTGTGTAGCCATCACCTCCATCACCTCCAGAACCTTTTCATCTTCCCAAACTGAAACTCTGTCCCCATCAAACACTAGCTCCCCCTCCCCCTCTCCCTGTCTCTATGAATCTGACTGCTCTTGGGACCTCAAATAAGTGGGATCACACAGTATTTGTCTTTTTGTCAGAGTCGTTTCACTGAGCATAATGTCCTTAAGGTTCATCCATGTTGTAGCAGGTGTCAGAATTTCCTTTCTTTTTAAAGCTGAATAATATTCCATCGTATGGATGGACCACATCTTCTTTATCTGTTCATCTGTTGATGGACACTTGGGTCGCTTCCACCTTTTGGCTACTGTGAACAGTGCTGCTGTGAACAGAGGTGCAGATGCCTGCTCAAGTCCCTGCTTTAGGTCTTCTGTGAATGTACTCTCATCATGCCCTTTTTCTGAGCATTTAGGTTGTATCTAGTCTCTCCGTTTTGTAAATAATGATGTCCTGAACATCTCTATGTCAGAGTTTCTTGTTAAAGGTATCTGGAAGATTACTCAGCATTCAAGTCTTGGAATTGGAATCGTGATCTCAGAGTTCATTTCAAACACGTGATCCCAGCCATTATCCCACCACTCCCTCCCTGCTCCAGAAGCTTTGGCATCTTGTGTGTTCAACAATTTTTCCTTTTTTCTCTTTGGTTCCTAGAAAGGACAAACTTAACCTTGAGGTTTGCAGTGTTCCTTTGCCATTTTATCTGTTGGGGAACCAACCTGGGTGATCCAGCTGGTAGGTTGCAGTGGATTGTTTCGAAACTAACTCCTTAAGAAATCTGGAATGTGGAATAGAATACATGTGACCTGAGGACTCAAACCCAGTGTCCCTGAGACCCAGACAGGCCTGGGCAAGAGGGGCCAGGTAGAGACAGAGACAGGGCTTCCTGAGGGGAGAGATGCAGAAATGGCCCTGCAGACACACAGTCCCTTCCGGGCCAGATCTTCTACCTATTTTTAAGTGAATTTCCTAATTTTTTTTTTTTTTTTTTTTGGCCGCACTGTGCGGCTTATGGGATCTCAGTTCCCCAACGAGGGATTGAACCTGGGCCATGGCTGTGAAAGCCTGGAATCCTAACCACTGGACTGCCAGGGAACTCCCTGGATCTCCTAATTTAAAATCATTTGCCATTCATTCGTATTTTTGTCAGACCTCAGGCTGCTGGTCCTAGATCAGAGCAGGTCTTCGCCCAGGGAGGTGCTGTTCCGCCGGGTGTTCCAACACCGCTGGATTGAATAACCCTTCCCACTGCATTGATCAGGATACCTCCTTTATCATCCATTATCTTATAAATAATAGGGGCTCTTTCGGGCTTACCCGAGCCTGAGCCATTGATCTACTTATTCTGACGGCACAACCACAAGGTTTGAACAATTGTGATCATAGAATCTTGTTTAATATTAGAAAGCGTCACACACACACACACACACACACACACACACACACACACACACACACACACCCACACACACCCACACACACACACACACACACACACACACACACACACACACGGCCCTCGCTCTATTTTCCCTAATTTTCTGACTTGTTCTGCTGGTCTTGTTAGTTTTTCCAGATAAAGTTTGGAATCGTTTCGTCATTTTGCCTAGAAGCAAAACAAACCCAGTGGCCTTGTGATGTGCCGGCCGTCCTGTCAGCACAGGACAGCGCTGTGGTGTCGTCTTCCCTTCATCCCAGGTGAGGTGGATGCAGGCATTCCTCCCAAACCCGGTTCCCCTGGGGTGGGGTCCGTTCTGTGGCCTTGGGGACTGGAAGGCTTTTTCCCTTCCCTGTTCCCAGCAGTGGGTCAGCAGGAGGCAGGAGGGCCTTTGTGGGGGACAGAGCTGGTCTGTAAGAATTACAGCAGGGGGTTGGGTTCTTCTACTGAACATGGGAAGAAGCAGCCCGGGAAGCAGGAAGGGAGGAAGGGCCCTGGGCCGCCAGCCCCACTGGGTGCAAACAGACGGAGCAAAGGCCAACCCAGCCCGGGCACCCTGGCGCCGCCCGCAGAGCCAGAAGGGCACCATCGCCCTGAGAGGCCTGCCTGCCTCCCGCCCGCCCTACCTGGGGGCTCTGAGGCCACGGAATCGAAACCGTTGCCAGCACAATGACTCTGGGCTGCGGGACTCATCGCCACTGGGGTGGGCACAGAAGCTGCAGGAGCCCTGACCCTGGTTGTACTGCTCAGCAGTGACTTGCTGGGCCTTGAACCTGGGCCTCCAGGGCCAGTGTGCGTCCCCCGCTCCCGGAGGCCGCCCGTGCTCCTCAGCGGCATCCCCCCGACCCCCACCGCCTCCCCCCCAACCAGCGCCCCAGCAAGGATCTTTGTATGTTTCATCCCCCACCCGAATGCCAAGCACAAATGGGGTCAGTAAACATTCGTGGGATAAATGAGTGGATCTCATTCAACAGATGTTTGGGAAGCACCTACCGCCAACCCATGAATGACCACGGGGACGGGAGAGGGACGGGACGGTCGCCACCCTGCTCTTCGGAACCTGAGCACCTTGCGCGATGCCTGGCCGGGGCTCCTCCGGTAACGCTGGCCCGCAGAAGGAAAGAAGTAAGACTGGGAGTGATAGAGACGCGAGGGGAGGCCGCTGTCAGTGTGGTCCTTCTGGGCTCTGGATTCTGGCTGGAGGTCCGGAGCCACGGTCTAGACTCGGGGGTCCACGTCGTCAGTACTCAGTTCTGGGTTCTGAGCTCCACGCCCTAGGCTGTGGCTTTCGGGTCCGCCTCCAAGGCCCAGGTTCTGGGCTGTCTGTTCTGAGCTCTGGATTCCGAGGTCCAGGTTCCGGGCCCCAGGTTCAGAGTCCTCGCCCCAGGTTCTGGATTTGGGAGCGACGCTCAGTGCTCTGTGTTTGGCCTCTGGCTCCTGAGTTCTGGGGTGCAGACTGTCTGGGTCTCTAAGCTCTGGACTCCAGGTTCTGGCCCGGGCTCTGGATTCGGGCCCGGCGGGTAGGCCCGTTTGCCAGAGGCCCCGCTGGGCTGCCGCGGTGCTCACGGCCTAGGATGTAAGCTGTCCGAGCGCAGAGACTCTTGCTTGTCTCGTGTGCCGTGTGGTCCCCACCCCCAGAGCAGTGCCTGGCGTCTCAGCGTTCATCGGGCACGCGCGTGTGTGCACTTGGGTGCACGATCTGATAGACGCTCTCACCTGCAGTCAGGAGCCGGGGCGCAGGCCAGCAGGACCAGCCCTGCCCTCGCTGTGGCCACGGCTGCCAGGAGGGGAGGCAAGGGTGCCATGAGCTGGGGAAGGGCTGGAAGGGGAGCTGCTGAGGGGGCCTGAAAGGGCCCGGGGCCCCTGCGCTTTGAGATGGGCCGGCAGTGCCCCCCAGCTACACACCGGAGCTGTTCCTGCTTGCTCTGCTTCTCCACAGAAAGGACACGGGCAGGGTAGCAGTGGCACAGCAGGGGCAGAGGCGTCCTGAGGCAGAGTCCCAGGGATGCTCCCCCATCGCTCCCCCGTCTCTCCCCCGGCCCCGAGTGACCCCTGCCGGCACATGGTCTGGGGGTGAGGAGGATGGAAGGGGAGCCTCCTGGACAGGGGACTTGAGGGCTGCGGGGAGTGACCATCAAATACCATCAGGGACGCAGGGAGCAGAAATTATGATAATAAGGGTCAGGGACGGTGGCACACGTCACGGGGAGACGGTGTCATTCAAACGTGGCACAGAGATCTTGGTGATCAGAGTGATCTCTGGTTGGCGATATCATTAACCATACACCAGGAACATGGGGGGAGTGAGGATGTGATGGGAGCATTGGTGTCACGTATTCGATAACCAAGGGTAGAGGAGATATTGGTGGTCAGAGTCAGTGATGAGCCCCCCAGAGATCTTGGTGGTGTGTGATCTTCTAGGGATCAAAGGCATTGATGCTTAGAGAATCAAGTGATCAGAGACACAGGTGACTGGTGATACCCACGACCAGGGAGGTTGGCGATCGGGGTATAAGGGACATTGGTCGTCGGGGACTTGGAAGGTGAGAAGACCCAGCAGCCACCGAAGTAGGACACGATGATGAGCGCTGAGCAGTCAGGGTTATTAGTAACCAGTGTGACGGTGACCATGCTGGTAGTCAGAAAACTTGACGGTAAGAGTCCACGATCAGGGGCATTGGCCATCACGTACATGGTTGGCTAGAGATGTTGGTGATTGGAGAAAAGTGGCCAAGGACATTGCTAAGAAGACATCAGTGATGAGAAATTGTGTGCTTGGAGATGCTGATCCCATATGAGTGATCAGATCTGTCATTGATGAGAAAAATAGTGATCAGTGACACCGGTGATCATACTTGTTGATGACCTAGGACGTTAGAGACAGGGTGCAGTGGCGATCAGCACGCTGGTCATCAGGAAACATGGGTGATGAGAGGTCCCGGCGATCACAGACGTGGCGGTTATCGGATGTTAGCAACCAGACACACTGGACAGAAATACTGGTGACGAGGTGTGGAACGTTGGTGGTAAGAGATATTCATGATCAGACCTATTATTGGTGAGCACGGTCAGTCTCTGGAGACATCGGTGATCACATCTTGTGGATGTCAGTGATCAGACACATCACTGATCAGAGGGCATCGATGAACTATTGGTGATCACATGTTGGTGATCAATTGTTAGTAATCAGATGTCTGTGGTCACAGGCTCCAGTGATCAGACATGTCATTGATCAGGAATATCAGTCATGATGACTGTCTCCAATAACCAGTATCACTGATTAAAGAGAACAGCTGTCAATGACATGAGTGATCAAAGACACTGGTGACCAGGTTTGTCAATGAACGTGGAAGGAAGAGGACGGCATGGGGAGGGGGATCAGTCCTTGCTGGGTTCTGTGAGCCCTTAGGAAAAGGGTCAGAACGTGGGCTAAAGGCTGCAGAACCCGTAGCCTTCCTGAGCCTCCCCGGTATCCACCCAGCCAGGACCAGAATTCAGACGGGAGCAGTTTTCAGGGGAGGAGGGTCAGGACCTCAGACCCCGGCCAGACAGGGCCCCTCTCCTGTTCCAGGGGCCCTTCCATCCAAATCACCGGCTGCAGGACTGATTCGGTCTTAATGACCTCAGCAGCTGGGACCCAGGAGCCCCAGGAGCCCACAAGACAGGCCAGAGGCATTCACAAAAAGTATTTTATTACTCTTAACAGTTTTCACTTTGAAGGAATAGGAAGATAGCATACAATTTTTACAGACAATATATAAATGTTGTACATAATTAACAATAACTTAGTTCACTAATCCAAAATAAAACAGGCCAAATAAAACATAAGACTAGAAAATACTGCCGATTCTTTTTCTTATGCGGATACTAGTACAAAATAAGTTACTTCTGGCTGTGGTGCCCCCCATATTGCACTTGGACTATATCAGCACAACCCTCTTCCTGGGCCGGGTCCTTGCTGGCCACCGCACCCCGCCACTGCCGCATACAGAATCTAAGCTCGGACACAGTTATGTACAGCTGTACCTTGGGAAGGATCCAGACAGCCACAGCAAGGCAGAGCAGAACCCTGGCACCTCCCAGGACCCAGCAGGGTCGTGGCCTCTCGCTCGGTCCTGGCTCTGACCCACCCCCAGCTCCTGCCTTCGCCACCTGCCAGGTCAGCCCCCTGGAAGCCACGAGCAGCCGAGGCCCCACCCCTGGCCCCTGGCTCCCCGTCCTAGGGCCGTGGGATCTGAGAACTTTTCCAAAAATAACTGCGAAGCTACAGCCTTGGTTTGTAGGTTTTATTCCTTTCCATAGCAAGGGCTTTCGTGGCAACGTACAATTGACTGGACCCAAAAAGAGTTTAAAAATAAAACAACTAACTCATCGGCGAGTTAAGCTTATGTAGGTTTTTTTTGTTTTTTTTTTTTTAAACATTTTCTTCTTTTGTCTCAGAATTGGAGAGGAGGGGGTTTAGGGGTTAGCAGAAGGAGAATGTATGTACAGGGGTCCGCCGAGCAGAGGAGGTGGCTGTAGCTCAGACCCGTCTAGGGCGCACGGGTCACCCCAGCCTCAGCCTCAGAGGCCAGGGGAGCAATCGGAGAGACGCTTCCCCTCTCAAGAAAACGTTTCCTTCCTGTGACCCAGCCCCGGCCTGGGAATCTGCGCGGGACCGCCCGTGATTGTCTCTGCCCTCTGCGCCCGGCCTGGGTTCAGCGCTTTCAGAGAGGGAGCCAGTGGAGAGGGTGCAGGCCGAGGTCCCCGAAGACCTGCCCCCGGAGCCGGGCACGGGGAACGGTCAAGTGGCCCTTGGCGCCGAGGAAGCCCCGCGAACTTGGGGCAGCTCAGACCGCCCAAGTCTCCCAGTCCTCGTGAGAAACAAGAGCAAATAAATTACTTTTGCCTCTACTCCCTCCTCCTTCCACGACGCGGTTTCCTGCGTGGGTCCCTTGCCCCCAGTCTTCGTAAAGTTGTCCTTTCTGCTCGCCAAACAGTTATCCGTGGTGGAGGCCCCACCTGGGAGGCCGAGGCAGCCTCCCAGCCCAGGGAGCATCTTCACAGTGACGGCCGACGGGCCCACAGGTGAGGCAGCGCGGGGCTCCAGCTGGGCTGGCAGGGCAGCGTCAGTCTCCGGGGAGGGACGGGCAGCCGAGGGTCTGGTCCCTGCCCCCCGTCCCGGGAGCGCCTTCCCCGGCATCTGTCTGTCGGTCCGTGGGGGGCGGTCCCTAGCCCATGGCGGTCACCATGCTGGATGGGTGGGGGTGGCCGAAGGACAGGCTGGAGGAGGGGTGGATGGGCGTCGGGGTGGGCAAGATGTGTCCCGAGTGGCTGAAGGGCGGGAGGTGGCCCACAGGCGCCATGTGTCCGGCCAGGGCAGCCGCGCTGAAGGGGGAGGCCTTCTCCTGCATGCACTTGGACAGCTCCTCGAAGCACTCGGCCCCCTTCTTGTTCTTCTTGGACTTGTTGGACATCTTCCGGTTCCGAGTCTGGATGCCTTCCTTCTTCATGGTCAGCGGCCTGTTCACCTGGGGGCGACCACGGAGCTTTCAGGGGGTGGAGCTCCCTTCCCAGAGCAAGAAGCCCACCCCCAGCTCGCACGGGGCGGGGAGGGGGCCCACTTCCAAAGGCCCACCGCCCACCACCGTCTTCCCGCCAGCACCGCTGCCATCTTGAGAAAGGCGCCTTTCACTGCGTGGGGCTGCCCGGCAGCCTGCAGGGCGTTCGGCCCACGAGGTGCCAGCGCCGCCCCCCAAACCCCACCCCAAAGCCGAGATACCGCTGTCCTCGACCCACCGGCCCCTGCCCCTCCCATCCTCCCAGCCAGCCAGCTCGCCCCCCTCGTGGGAAGCCCTTCTGGCGCTCGGGGCGGCTTCCCAAGCCAAGCCACGCTGGAGGCTGCCGCGCGAAGCGCAGCGGTCCCCCGGGAGGCGGGGCGGGCCAGGCGGGCGGACCTACATTGTGCAGCTTGTAGTAGAGGCCACAGGCGTTGCACACAGGGTCCCCGTTGGCGTTGCGGCGCCATAAGGTGGTGGTTGTCGTCTGACAATTTGCACAACAGGTGCCCGCTCTCCTGGCGGCCGACTGGAAGGGAAGGGGGGAGGGGAGGCGTGGCGTCAGCAGGCTGGGCTCCCACGGCCCCCCCCACCTTCTCCCAGACCCTCGCGCCACCCCGGCCCCCGCCAGCTTAGCCCAGGAGCAGCAAATCTCACAGGGGAATCAAGGCATCTCAGAGCCGTGGAATTCTAGAATCGGAGACCTAAACCGTCACAGAACTTTAGAATAAAGGACTCTCTGAAGCCTGATCTCAGAATCAAAGGGGTTGCAAGAGCTGGAAGGAACACGTAGCCACCTCCCCCATCACCAAACAATCTAACGCTACAGATGGGGAAACTGAGGCTCTGAGAAGGGGTCTTCTGGTTGAGAAGGCTAGCTGGGCCCCCTGGAGCACCTGGGTCTGGAGCCGCACTCCCAGAAAACCCATAATCCTGGGCGTGCCTGAACCCCTGAGGCCAGAGGAGGGGGCCCTGCAGCTGCCCAGGGCAGGGATGTGAAATGCTCAGGGAGTCGAGCTGCAGTGTCCAATGCAGTAGCCACTAGCCCTGTGGCCATTTAAGTTAAACTGAACTAGAATTTAATTCAGTTGCTTCAACTGCACCAGCCACATTTCAAAGGATCACTAGTCCCAACACGAGCTAGAGGCAACCACAGTGGACGGGGCAGACGTACAAAGTGTCCATCTTCACAGCTTTTATTGGACAATACCAGTCTATGTGTCCAGCACCCCATACCCCAATCCTCGGAGTTCTAACTGCCCCCTAGCCCCTCAGGAAATGCAGGGCAGAGGTGACCTGGAAACGTCTGGTTTCTGGAGAAGGGAGCTAAAGGCTCCCAAGAGAAGAGGCAAGAGAGTCTTTACCCCAGAAAGCAGAACGCCCTCTGCAAACCCACAAGAGCACTTCCCAGGGAACCGCGGGCAGCAGGGGTGGGGGTGGGAGGCGGGGAGTGGCCCCAGGCCCCAGCCTGGTCCAGAGGGGCCGGCCTGCAGCCACGGGGGTGGGGAGGGGTGAGGGTGAGTAAGCAGCCTGAAGCTGGAATTCTGACTCAGGGACCAAGCCCGCATCCTCCACCACCCGGGCCCTCACCCCGCCCTCGCTCCAGGGGGAAAAAAAAAGGGGGGCCCCCGAAGCAGCAAGCGATTTAAGCCTCATAAATCACTTCGCCCTGAAAAAATATATTTATTATTCTTAGCATTTTACGCATTATTTGCAGAGTGGAGGGTATTAGAAGTTTCAAAACAGCCCAGCGAGAGGCAGGACTGAGCCGAGGAGAGACTGAAAACTGGCGGAGTCCGGAAACAGATACGCGAAGTTTCCTTATCTTTGGGCTGCAGATGTCCGGATAGGAAACTCCGGCAGGAGATCCGAAAGGGCATTTTTTTAAAATCACTCAAATGAAAATACACAGTATAGGTGACTCCATGGAAAAATAATAAAGGGCAGGTTTTTTTTGGTGGTTGGTGTGTGTGTTTTATTTAAATAAGCGTGAGGAGACTGTGTGGGGAAGCCAGGGAGAGCAGCCTGGGCTACAAGGAAAATTACTTCACGGCCCTATTTTTAAAAGGAGTTTAACAGAGGCCAGGGGACCGGACTTGGGCCCCTGGAAGCTCAACTTTGGGGGATCCCTGAAGGTACCAGGTGGGCTGCAGAGGGGAAATCTGGCCTGAAAGAAATCTCGCCTAAAAGCCGGGCAACCCCAACTGACACCCAAGTGATTTTAATGACGAGTTCAGGCGCCAGAGCACCTGTATTTGAAGGTTTGCTCTTTTTGTCATTAACTGTCAGCTCCCGCCCAGGCCGACGCCCCCAGCCCAGGCTGCCCTGCTCTTACCAGTCTCCGTTTGGGCTTGATGAGGGGCCGGTTCTGCCCGTTCATCTTGTGGTAGAGGCCGCAGGCGTTGCACAGGTAGTGCCCGGTGCCGTCCCGCCGCCAGAGAGGGGTAGCCGTGGCCCCGCAGTTGACACACTCCCGGCCTTCTGAAAGGGGACAGGGGGAGACACCAGCCTGTTCAACCGACAAAGTCACAGGAGGGGGCCGGCGGGCCAGCCAGGCTGCTTCAGGGTGGGACTTTTAGCTCCAGCCTGGTGGGAAGAGGGACCCCGGAGGTGGGAGGTGGGATTCGGAGAGTAGCTTAAGGCAGGGGAATGGGGCGGGAGGGAGGAGCGTGGCCAGGGCCCCAGGGATCTTCAGCACTGCCGGCCCGGGAGAGGGTATTTGGCCCGGGAGAGGGTATTTACAGCAAACTTCGTCGACGGCAGCAAGGGTGGGGGCACGAGTCGCCAGCTCAAGCCGGCTGGGCCGGGAGGATTCGGCCCCCTTCCTAGTCCCTCTCCTCTTCTGTCCCTGTCCTTTCCCCCCAGCGGCGTCCCCGCTCCCTGTCCTGTGTCCTCAGCCCCGTCTTTCTGTTCTCCGTCCGTCCGTCCACGGTCACTTCCTTCTCAATCCCCCACCTCCCTGCCTTCCGCCGAGGCCCTGGACCGGGGTGGAAGTTGCTGTCCTTTAAAATGAAATAAATAATAAGCCCTTTCGTTTTTTGAGGCTGAGTAGGCTAAGTGACCTTGGTCTGGTGGTGGTGGTATTTTGTTTTGTTGTTGTTCAAGGGCCATCTGGAATTCAGATAGAATGTAAAACAAATTTGGGAGAAAGAACTAATTAAAGGCAAGCGAGCTGGTCTGAGCAAAACAGGGCCCCGAGGTGGGACGGGAGTGGGCACTGGCGGCGGCAGGGTGGAGCCACACAGCTGCTGTTACCCTGGACATTTCTCCCCATTTAGTTTAAGCTGTCAGTCCATACGGGCAAGAAAAGGCGGTTTCTGGACTCAGCAGCAAAAGTTTTAAAAATCTTCCTCTTCCCCGTCTCAAAGGGACTGGAAGGAGGTGTGGACAGCAGGAGCCCCACACCAGCCACAGCGGCGTCTGCTCTGCAGCCGCATTCCTGGACAACCCAGCCCGGTCCCAGCCAGTTCCCGAAGCAGAGGGGCAGAGGCACCTACAGCTCCTGCCCCTCACTCCAGCCCTCAGGGAGGGAGCGTGAAGGACGTGCCAGGGGGCAGGGAGCGGCATCGGGTCCCGGGAACTTTGCCTGGGGGGTGGGGGTGAAATCTCCCGAGAAGATTGGGAGCCATCGAAATCCCAAGACCCGGACTGATGAAGTCGGAGATCCAGATTCCTTAAGGGTCTGGAGCCTCTGGGAAGGGCTGAGTGCACCCACAGCACGCACACACGCTCACAAACACATGTACACGCACGTATACACCGCCTCACTGCTCTCACCTGCATATTGCATTCTCTCACATGCTAAGTCATGAGGCTGCTCGAATTTTTGCTTAAGACGCAGGGAGGGGAAGGGGGGATTCCCGTTGTGTGTTCTGGTCGGGCAGTGGCCAACCTCGGAGGGGAGGGTGAGGAGTGGGGATGGGCAATAAACTTTGGGGCCACCAGGAACACTTAAGGGCAAAAGTTCTAGGGTCCCTTGTCCCCCGTTCTGGGGTCTCAAAGGTCTGCTGGGGGCCATTAGAGAGGGACGTCACCCATCCCGGATCCAGGACACCGACACTGCCCCATCTCCCATATCACGGCCCCCTCCCCCGCAAAGCACAAACCGTCCCCACGTCCACTAGGTCCCTGGCCCTGCCTTTACCTGAGCACGAGCGCGCCTTGCTCCGCTGCTTAGGGGTGAAGCTGGAGGCCGGGCCACCCAGGAAGCCTCCGGGGTGGAAGAGCCCGCTGCTGTAGTCGTGGGCGGTGGCCGGCACATAGGAGGGGTAGGTCGGGATTGGGTGGTGTGTGGCAGGCTGGGTGCCCATGGCAGCCAGGCCTGGGCGCAGGGGACTGCCACTTTCCATCTTCATGCTCTCCGTCAGTGACACCTGGTATTTGACGCCGTCCTTGTCCTCCCCCCGGGCCGCAGCCCCCCCTGCGGAGGAGGAGGCTGGGGAGGCAGCCCCAGTGGTGCTGGGGTCGGGAGACACTTCTTTGGGTGGCGTGGGTGGGAAGCCGAAGAGGTGGGAGCCCGAGTGGGCTGCAGTGGGGGGGAGGGAGGCCACAGAGCTGCCAGTGCCTCCCCCGCTCCCACCCCCTGCCCCCGGGTACACAGAGAGGGGGCCTCCGGGGCCTCCGGCAGCCGCGGGGTGCAGCGGCGTCTTGGAGAAGGGGCTCACGGTCCAGGGGTTGTGGTGATGTGCTGCAGCCGCGGAGAGGGCTGCTTTGCCCCCGTCCAGCCAGGGCAGCCCCGGGCTGTGCAACAAGTGTGGGCGGCACATCTGGCCTCCGGTCAGCCGGGCTGCGGGGGGAGGGAGAGGGGTCAGGGTGCACGAGGCTGCGCCGAGCCGGGACACGGACACACAGGGCCACAACTCCCCACAACCAAGTGACCCCTCCCCAAAGAAAACCAGAAATGTAACACCCCAACCGGCAATAGTCAGGAATGTCCGTCCGGAGGGGAAGGACCAGTGGCACACAAGGACCCCCGAACAAGCCTGGAGGAAACCCTCACAGGCCAGCTGGAGACGGGCAGAAGCCCTACGGGGCCCAGACCCTCCCCAAGAGGCCGCTGCCCCGCTCCTTTCCCGGCCCGATTTCTCAGCTGCTCCGATTCCTGCGGATCCCACATCCGGGAAGCAGGCAGCCGGGCCTCGTCCCCTCCCGCGCCGGGCGCTCGGCGTCTGGGCTCCCAGTCACCCGCGGGCCCCGGCTCACCATGCGCGGGGCTGTAGGAGACGCGCGCCCGCGCGTGGGCCGGGTTGGCGTAGTACGGGTTGCCCTGCGAGTCGAGGTGGTTGAAGAAGACGTCCACCTCGTCGGGAGGCAGCAGCTGCGCGGGCTCCATGTAGCTGTGCGCCAGGCCCGGGTGGTGCGGGTCTGGGTGCTGAGCGTTCAGCACGGCGGGGTGCGCCATCCAGCGCGGCTGTTCCGGAGCCGCCTCCATGGCCGGCGGCGGAGGCCCGGGACCTGGGCGGAGGCGGTGGCGGCGTCCCTGCACGACGGAAGGGGGCGTGAGGGGCGCCACCACGGCCCGACACCCCCAAAGCCCCGCCACACGGTGTCCCGCGCGCCGCTGCGCCCCAGCCGAGTTCAGCCGCAGACCGGTCCCGGCTGGGAGGAAAGCCCAAAGCTCAAAACGAAAGGAGAGTGGGGGAGCCGGCTCAGCCACGCACGCTCCCACGGTGACCCGGGTCCCGGAGCCACGCACCTGTGCGCACGGGGTCACACGCGGGGCCAAGCACCGACACCAGCGGCCCCAACAAACGCGCAGAGTCGCACTTCAGCCAGACGCTCACCGCCCCCCCCCCACCCTCGCACCAGCCCTGTACACAAACACATAAACATCGACTGGAAGTTGAAGACAGGCGCCCGAGCACCCACGGCGGCACACGATGCTAGCGACACGCACAGAACTACAGTTGGCGCTGACACGGACTGACCTCGCCTCCCCAAACACACACGCTGCCCCACGAGCCCAGAGCCAGCCCACCCCCACACCCCGCGCGCACTCCCCGGCGACACGAGCAGGACCTCTCACCGAGGCACACCAAAGCAGTCACCCGCAGCCTGGCCCGCAGGGCCCAGGCCCCCGCAGTGACCTCTCAGAGCCCGGCGCGCCCCAGGCCCCCGGCCCGCTCTCGAAGCCCAAACTTACACACGCAGCGCCGCGGGAGGGGGGCGCGGCCTCGGAGCGGGCAGCACGGGCGGGAGCCCGGGGGGCGGCGGGCTCAGGGACGGCGCGTCGGGCGGATGGCGGGGCTCACGGGGTGGGAGCGGGGGTCAGCGCGCGCCTCGGCCTCCGGCCCGCCCGGCTCCGGCCCCTCGGCATCCTCCGGCCGCCCTGGCGCCAGCTCGCGACTCCTGCACAGACATGAAGCGGGGGCCGCGCACGCCTAAGAAGCCCGCGCCAGCCAATCAGCGCCGCGCGCCGCCCAGCCTCCGCCCCCCATTGGCTGCGCCCGCAACTCCCGGTCCCCTGGACTCCCGGACGGACCCGCGGGCCTGCCCCCCTGCGCCTGCCCGCCTCCTCCCCGCGCCCTCCCGGCGGCCCCTGCTGCCGACGTTCACCCCAGGACCCGCACCCCGCAGGCCGACTGTGCGCCCCCTCTTGCGGACACTCTTGGTTCCCCTAACCTCCGGGCCCTCTTCCCAGTAACTAACCTCCAACTGGGCCCCCTCCCCGGGAGCCTGGGCCGCGCACCCTCTGGGTGTTTGCGTGTCCTCTCCCCGGGACCCCAGCCCTACCACTCTCTCGGATCCCACCTCCTTTACCACTGAACGTGGCCATGGGAGTCCAACTACCTACCGACACCGTTCCCTGCCCCAATTGGGGCTCTGGCTAAGCGGGGGGTGGGGGGTGGGGTGGGAGGACTGCTGCGGGACAGCAGGATCGGTGAGGGGCAGGAACTACAGGGCCCCCGTGGGCACCTGGGCCTCGGACAAGAGGCCGCTTAGGACGGCCTGACCTGGTGGAGGTGGCCTGGCTGGCGGCTCCGGAGAGGGGGAGGGGGCGTCCCCTTCCCGGGCGTGGCCTTCGCAGACCAACGGGCCGAACTGCCTGGGGCGAGGCCGTGCAGACCCGGACTGGCGCCGGCGCCGGCTCGAAGGAGACGCCTCCGGGCAGGAGGAGGCATTTTTTTCCTCGGGAAGGGGGGGGGGTCCCTAAGGCGGCCCCTGGGGAGAGGGAGATGGTGGTCTGAGAACTCCGTCCCCTAAGTCACCTGGAACTGCTCTCCACAAGCCTCCAGTCCAGAGATCCGGCTCTGTGGGTGAAGTGGGCCGGGTGCACAAATCTCTTTGCTCTCTCCCATTGTATAGACGGAGGAGACCAAGGCTTGAAGGGAGCCTACGGCCAAGGAGGGGGGTCGGGAACAAAAAAAAATGGGGGGGGGGATGAAGAGACAGGTGCGGGGGTAATGGGGAGTAATCGACATCCTCAGCCCCCTCCCCTCGCTGTTCCACAGCTCTCGGGGGTAGAAGCCCAGAGGGATGCTAGGTGGGTCCGCAGCAGGGGGGAGGGCCGGGGCCCCGGCCACCCCCGGGAGGGTGGGGGGAGGGGCGGCGGGATTGACAGTCGGTAATTGGGTAACTGGAGGCGGCTTCTCCGGCCGGGCAGCCCCGCCACCGCGACGCCGGGCCCCTGACGTCACCCGATTCGCCAGGAAATGAACTTTTTAATAATCTGAGGAGGGAGGAAAGCCCTCGGTCCCCTCGGCTCGGGGGGCACCAGGCCAGGCCCGGCTCCGCCGGCGCGCCCCCGTCACCCTCTCCCAGGCCAGCTCTGGGCAGCGCCAAGGGGGCGCGGGCTCGGGCTGGGGGCCTCCTCCTGCCTCTGCGTCCGGCTGTCCGTTCGTCTGTCCGAGGCCCTGGCGCAGGTAAAGGCGCGGGGACAGGGGTGCAGAGCCCCATCCCGCTGGGAACCCACGCGTCTCCGGCCCTTGGGGCCCGTCTGCCCTGGCCGCCCGCGCGCCTCCCGCTCCGCTCCACTCCAAGGCGCGCGGGGCCCGGGCTTCTCGAAACTCCGGTCTGCGGGAGAGGAGGCCGGCGCCCGCCGAGTAAGGCGCGCCAGGGCCGGGAGCAGGAGCTCGAGGCCGCGGGCGCCGGGCCTCGGCAGCCGGACCAGGCAGGTGAGCGGCCTCCGTGCCTCCCTGTTCGCGCGCCCCGAAACGCGTGCGGTCTGGCCCAGACCCGCTGTCTTTCCGTACGTCTGTTTCTCCTCCCCGCCTTTAGCTTACGATTCATCAACGCCTAAAACGCGATCGCCGCGAAGCCTCCCAGCCTGTTTCGTCGCCTCGGAGCCCAGCAGGAGCTTCTCAAAGACAACATGGCCTCGGGGACAATACCCCGTGTCCGGCAAGGCTGCCCCACAGGAGCTCAAACCCCAGGACCGAGCGCGGGAGGCCCCCGACCCTCAGGCCGGCCGCGAGGCGGTGAACGCCGGAGCCGAGCGGAAGCTTACCGCGGGGCCGCGATCGGAGCCTCGGCTCGCAGGGAGGTGGTCGTTCCCAGCCCTCAGGAAAGCAGGTAATCGCCTTTTTCCCCCCAAAGGCGCGGTTCAAATTATCTCCGGTTCTGGGTGGGTCTGCAGTTTCATCACCGCGAGCTCGGCTTCAAGCTCCTCCGGGGCAGCCTGAAGCCCCTCCGGGGCAGCGTCCTGCCCACTGCCGGGATGGAGGTGACCCGCCCGGGTGGGCCCCTGCCCGAACGGCAGCCCTTCTCTGCCCGCCGGCCTGGCGCAGCACGGAGCGCGGGCGGGGATTTAATTACCCCGATCGGCGGCTCAGAAAATCGCCGCGAAGAGGAGCTTAGCTGGGCAGTTAAGCAATGCTCGAGCAGGGGCCTCGGGAGATCGGCACCAGCCTCCCTTCCCGCAATCCGGGCCTAGAGAAAAAAAGGGAAAGGGGAACCCTACCAGGGTCTCTCGAGGCCGTGGGGTTGCATCCCTGCAAAAGGCAGGCAGGCAGCCGGCTTGTCTGAGGCCTCCACGTTGGCTGGAGCTCCTGCGTTGGACGCGGGACTGCTGCGTTCTCCAGCAGGAACTAACCCGTCTGGGAGAGAAAAGCGGGGCACCAGGCCCCAGGGCCCCTAGCTGGCCCATAATGGGGGGGGGTCCCGCTGGTTGAGTGTGCCTGCCAGACAGACCGATGGACATAACCAGGCGCCTTGCCCACCGGGCAGCGAGACCATCTCATCACTTCGGATGGAAAAAACCTCCAGGGAGGGTCAGGTCAGCTCCCAGGATGGACTGGGGTGGGCATCCTCGGGGCTTCGGAGGGCGGATTTATTTCGGTTTACGGCCTCGGACTTTGGGGTCTCCAGAACACGTTTAGAGGGACACGTTCCTTTTTTCCTTCTTTTTTTTTTTTTTTTTTGTTCACTCCCAAGTATTGTTGCAAATGCGGGCCGTTGCCCTTTGGTCGCACTAAAGCTGTCACTTTCCTTACATGGGAACAAGATTTTATAAAGGACTGGGGAAGGGCAGCGGCAAAACTGAATTTTCTAACGACCTTTTCCAAATGACCGGAGATTCCCTAGCAGAACGCGGCTCGGAGCCTCCCGGGTGCAGAGATCCGATGCCCGGTTCTAGAGACCCTCAAGGCCTCGGCCCCGGCACTCAGCTGCCCAGGTGTTCCCCATCCTGTGCGACCCTCCCCTCCCTGCCCTTTGTTTCAATTTGGCTCACCTGAGGCGGCCCCTCTGGGACCATAAGTTTGCCCTCTCTCTGCAACCTAATTCTCACCTTTTCCTATGGGCATCTAATTGGCCGGCAGTGGACGGCGCGTTTAAAGAAATCCGTTTGCTTAGGGGCTGCCTTTCTTAGGGATATTTAATTTGCAGCACAGCGGCCTCACTGGCGATGTGCCTCGAGGGGTACTGAGGAGGAAGTGGGGGCCGCTCTAGCCAGAGGGGTTCAGATGTCCCCTCTAAGGCAAGGCCTCAGGTCTTCTCGGGCCTCAGCCATCCTCCAGAGGGGCTCCCCAGTGAGGCGACCAGGGATCCAACAGCCCCTCCTGCTCTTTCAGGTTCACTTCCAGCCCCCAAAATCTGAAGTCTCCCTCTCCTCCCGCCACCATGCTAATTCTCCCACCCCAACCGTTTTCCGGGCCTTTTTGAATTGTAAAGACCAGGGTCCAACGTCCTACTCGTGTCCGCACCCTGGGTGCAGGCTCCTCGGAGACCCTGGATCTCTTTATGAGGTTCCAACCGCCACCTCCAAGCCCGACAGCAAGGGGCCCTGCTGAGACCTGCAGACAATCGAGCCGCGTTTCTCCCTCCTCCATGAACTGCCACGGTGTGCTCGGAGGCCGGGCAGCCCCGCAGCCCAGCAGCAGGACAACTGGTAAATCCGTTTCGTTAGACGCAATTTGTTTGCAATTTGTCAACCCGTCTGGGAAACGCTCCCCAGACGCCTGGGCAGCCGCACTGGCCCTACCTGCTTCTCGAATCCTGCCTGCTCATGAACGAATCCCAGCGCGAGGTGCCTGCGTAGACCCAGAGCTCACTGCCAAATGTTCCCGACCCCCGGGAGACGTGGCTTTTTCCAAAACAACGAATTTCCTTCCGTGTTTTCCGGGAAAGGAGCGGCCGCCACATCCGGGGGCCCTGAACGCCAGAGCTTTCCCCTCGCTGCCGAGGCAACCTGGAGTTCAAGCCTGGCCTCCGCCGAAGGATTCTAAATGCCCTGGGTCCAGACAGACCAGACCGCCGCCGTCTACGCCTCCCGCCTCCCGGAGGCAGATCCCGAGACCGCGGCGGCCCCATTCTTATTGAAATCCCACTAAAAGGATTCCGACTCCGGCTCAGGGCAGGGGGGAGACTTCCAGACCCCGTGCTCTCCCCCACCCGCACCCCAGCCACGCAGGATAAAGGGCCGCGGGGCGCGGCGCCCGGGGGCGCACGCAGGAGCGCGCCGGGTTAAGCCGCGCAAAGCCGGCGCACGGGACCAGCCGGCAGGTGCAGCCGGCGAACGGCGGCCCGGCTCGGGCGCATCGCCGCCGCGGCCCGGAGGTGGGGGGCGGCCCAGACAAAGGGCCCAGCACTGGGGCTGGGCGGGGCGGGGCTTTGCGGCTCTCGGAATAACCGGGCCTCGAGGCCTACGGCTCCGTCCGAGAAATGGGAAGGCGGCAGGCCCCAGGCGGGCCTGCTGTCCACAACTCTCCAAACGCTCCCTCAGGTTTAGACCCCTATGACCTGGGGTTCCAGGCGCTGGTATAGCCAGGGCGAGCCCCGAAGGCCACACTTAAGGGGCCACTGGGCCAGGCAGACCGCGCGATTAGGGTGCCAGCTGGGCCGAGCCTGGGGGCTGGAAGGGCCCTGGCCAGGCGGAGAAGGGGCGACTTACCGAGCGAGATGTGGCGGGCGGCGCCCCCGGGCGGACGGGGCCGGGGCGGAGCGGGGCGCACAGCGCGGTGCGTAGCGAGCGGGGCCCAAAGGATCCCGCGCAGGCTGACGGCGTTACCAGGGGGGCCCGGGCGGCGCGGCGAACGGCCGCATGGTGCGCGTCGGGCCGCTTTTGTTCGCCGGGTGGATGACGGGGGCCGGCTGGGGTGGGGGCGACGGCAGCCGGGAGATAGACTTGAGCGGCGTGCCCCGGCGGCGCGGGCCCCGCCGCCTCCCTCTCGCTCCTGCTGCTTCTCCCTCCCTCGGCCGCAGCGCCTCTGCTTTTATTTCGACAGCACTTTGAGGGGGGGCGGGCGGGAGCGCTGCAGGGGGGCAGGAGGGTGCCCGGGGTTCTGTGCCCTGTCTCCCTGGTCCAGCCGCCGGGCCGAGGGGCGGTAGGCACTCAGGGCGCACACACCCTACTCGCCACTACTCCAGACCACTCCCGCCCTCGCAGGGGCGCACACACAGGCGCACCCCTGCTCTCCGGGATGCGCGCTCAGAAAGGCCGGCCGTCTCTCTTCCGAGACTCTCTCACCGGGGACCTCCAGAGCCGTGGGCACAGGCGCTCACACACGCACGCACACAGACGCCTGCGCCTCCTCCTCTAACCCGCCTTCAGGAGTGCTCACACAGCCACACACATATCCGTGCACACGCGTTAGCACACACAGCTGTGGCCGCGTGGACATCCTCAGGCAGGAGGTCTGGGCCACACGGACATGCACACACTCAAATGTAGCTTGACACACACACACATCTGGCACACACACAACTGCCTCACTTCCAGGCTGACTTGGCTAAGTGCAGACAAAGCCCCTCTCCCTGCCCCACCTGCACCCCCCCCAACTCCCCAACTCCAGACACCAGAGCATTGTAGAAGTGGAGTTTGAGGCATCTCCCTGGCCCGTCCCAAAGCAACCCTCCAGGGGGAGGAGGGAGGGAGTAGAGGGCTTGTCCTTGGAAGGCTGGGTGGAGGAGTTGGGGTATGGAAGGCTTCACCCCAAGAAACTCCTGGGTTTGGGAGCTAGGAAGTCTAGTTCTTGAACTTCCAAAGTTCCTACCAGGAGATTCGACACGGCAGCTGAAGTCCCATCCCAGCTGCCCAGGGAGAGTGAAAGTGCTGTGGGGACCTTTGGCCCAAAGAGAAAGTGCTTTGCCTTGGAGAGACTGGGAAGTCCCTGCCCAGGTGCGCCCAGAGAGGAGGTGTGTCCAGCCTGCCATCTCTGGGGGCATCTGCTGTGTGTGGGTTTTTCTTTGAAGCTGGCGGTGACTGTACTGCCCGTGCATGTGCTCTGGGCTGCGTGCCCGTGTGTGTGTACATGTGTGAGCACATGGGAAGGGAAGTCTGCAAAACTGAGTCTATTAGTATGTCCGTTTCTTCTTGTGGGTCCCAGACAGTTCGTGTATTGAGGGTCTCTATACCGTGGGTCCCGGAGAGTTTGTGTATTGTGTGTGGGCGTTTCAGAACGTGACCCCGAAAGTGCACTTGGGAGGGAGTATCTGTGGCACTGGATGTATGTATCTGTGAGATCACTGTGTCCATGGACCTTGTGATGGGAAGTGGGTATTTCCAAGTGTTTGTCTATAAATTGGCGTCTGTCCCTGTGTGGGTCAGTAGCAGTGTGTCGCTGGGTATCCTGCGTCTATGAATCGCGGTCTGTGTCTGTCTTGAACAGCACAGGCACGGGTGTGTATCATTTTATGTTAGAACTGACGGTGGGAGGGTGGAGAGTGTATTCAAATGTGTCTGCATATCTGTGTATAGCTCCATGTGGAATTGATGTGTGTTGGGTGGGTGTCTGTATCTGTGTATGTGGGGTGTGGGCGTCTGTGTGTATGAATCTATCTTTGAACGATGTAGGTTCCCCTACCTAGTGTTACTCTGTGTCTGTGGTCTGTGGAGGAGCGTGTCCCTGGGTGACACTGTATGTGTGTCTTCCCAGATGGCCTGCCGTAGCCACACTTTCCCTAACCAGCAGGGCAGGCAGCCAGAGGAGCTCCGGGGTGCCATTTGTGAGGGTACTTTCTGTCTGTCTGTGGGAGGGGGAGATGAGCTGATAAGGCTTATCTGCCTACACCAGCGCCATGCTGAATAACTGCTCTAATGAGGTGGCCTCTCTGGGACCACCCGCTCCCAAAACCCCAGCTCTTTGGGGGAGGGGGGAGGGGGAGGGGAGCCAGTCCTGGGGCACAGGAGCACACCCCCATGAACCCAGCAGGGGCTGTGTCTACAGGGCCTTTCCTAGTTCTGCCCTGTTTCCTTGGAGGGGGTTCCAGGTCTCACACTCCCCAGCCCAGCTGCCATCTCCCGGCTGGGCTGGGCCAGTGAGAGCTGGCTGCAGCCTCCCAGCCTCTGGTCAGCGGTCAGGAACACGGCTTGAGAGGACAGGAGACGTGGGGCCCTCTGGGGTGGATGGAGAGACATGGAGAGTCTGTGATAGAAAGGCTCAGAGAGATAGGTAACGGGGACGAAACGGGGGACACAAGGACAGATTTTAAAAAGTAACAGTGATAGAGGGACTGGTGAGGGGTGGAGGGGTGGGTTGGGGACACACAGGGACAGAGAGAAACAACTAAAAAGTGGCAGAAAGGGTCAGAGGGATGGGAAGAAAAGCAGGCAAAGTGTTAACCAGAGAGAGACACGGACAGAGAGACAAGAGAGAGATAACAGAGAGGATACAGAGAGGAGAGAGCACGAAAGGACAAAAATAGAGATGAGAAGAGAGAACCCAGAGAGGCTCGGAGACCTTGGTGGGTGGAGGGAGGGAGGAGAAAGGGCCCCAGAGAGAAGGAGGGGAAAGTGGGGACACGAAAGATGGGCTGGGCGGGGTGGACAGACTGAGACGGAGGGACAGCCAGGGGCCCCGCGCGGAGAGCCCACGAGATCACTCAGGGCGTCGGGCGGGCCGGGAGGGCGTGAGCGCAGAGCCCGCGGGCCGGGCGGGGCACCAAGGCGCGGGGCAGCAGCAGCGGGCAGGGGGGTCCGCGCGAGGCTGCGCCACTGTCCGGGGTAATTTTTCATCTCGGCCGGCTAATCTTTGTTCCCGGCGAAGATAATGAATAGCCAATCGTTATCTGCCCGGCTCCCGGAGGCTGCCCGAGAATGGGGTTGTACAGGGCTGGGAATTGTTTCCAAAGTGCCGCGGAATAAATGGTGTTCCTTATCTCTGCCTTCCAGATTATCGGAGCCCTTTCAGAGCGCGCACAACAAATGCGCCCGCCATCGAATGCATCATTTACCACCGCAGATCCGCGCGTTGATGGGCAGGCAGATAGCCGTCTGCGGGGGGCACTCGGGCGCCTGGTGCCGTGCCGCCTGCCTGCCTGCCTGCCAGCGGCACCTGAGTGTGAGCCCCCGGGTGTGCCTGGCGTGTTTGGATGGGCAGGCGGGTGTGCCAGTGAGTGGGCACTGAACAAGCAAGGGCGTTAGTGTGCACGCGGGCGCTTCGAACAAGTGGAGCGCTCACGCCGTTTGGGGATGGCCCAGGTGAGGCTGCTTGAGGAAGGGGTGTTGCACGTGACCGTGTGGGCATTCATGTCCCTCAGGGTGAGTAGACACGTGTGTGAAAGAGCAGCTGTGCAAGCGCGTGGGCACTGGTGTGTGTGGCGGGCGGCACTGTGAGTGCCTTCATGAGTCTGCCCTCCGCAGGGCCGTCTAGGGGTGCACACAGGAGGTGGTGTCGCCTGCCACCAGGGCGGGGGTGTATGTGTACCTTCAGGCATGGGTGTGTTACGGGGCTCGGGGCCACGCATCCTCTTAGGCATGTGCATCCTCACATGCCTGTGACTACCAGGAGTGTGCACCCAGCGTGGGGCTTGGGGTGTGCACAGATCTGCGTGAGGGTGGTTGTGTCCTTGTGTATCTGTCATGTGTGCTACGGGGCGCTGCTAGCGGGGCAAGGGGGCAGGGGCCTGTCCCTGTGCCTGCTTGGGGCTGGGGGCGGGACACACGAGCTGACCACCGCCAGGACAGAATGGTGCGTGCGGGTGTGACAGACGCCACAGTGGAAGGAGTGGTTTGTGCCGTGTAACAGGAGTGCTTGTGACCCAAACGGGGTGTGGGGGTGTGTGGGTGTGTGAGGGAGAGGGGTCTTCCGAAGAGTTTGGCAACACCCAGGGGTCCCAACCCGTCTCAGTGGGACGCCCTGCCAGGGGCCCCAGAGCCTCGTCGCTCTGCACCTGGGGTAAGACAGACCAGAGCCCAGCCGCCAGAGGTCCCCGCGCCGTGAGTGACACGCGCCGCCGACAAAGGCTGTATTTTTCCGGGCTCGCGCCCCGCCCGTGTACGCGCTCGAGAGCGCGTGCGATGATCCCCATGGCGACGCAGATAGCGCCGCAGCCATTTTCCCTATCTCCCCGGAGTCTATTATAAGGCGGGATTAGCTCTTCTCCAGGCAGGTCAAACCCAAAGTCACATAACCTGCGGCGCGGGCCCCGCCCCCGCCCCCGCCCCCCGCCGCCTCTCCCCCGCGCGGGTTGGTCTCGGCCCGGCGACCCCGGAGCGGCGGCCGGTGCGCAGGCGCAGAGCGCCACCTGGCGGCCGCGGGTCTCCGACCGGGGTCTGGGGAGACTGCCGCCGGGGTGCGAGCTGCCAGGTTGGAGAGGTGGACCGGGGTCTCTTCCTCCAGGAGCTGGGCTCTGCAGAGCGGGGGCTTTGTTCTGTCACTGCTGTGCCCCCAGGGCCAGGCTGGCCCTCAGTAGATGCCCCATAACCTTTTGTTGAAGGATGGATGGGCCAGCAGGAAATTATAGACGTGCCAACTGTCAACGTCACACAGCTTAGTTGGCAGCAAGAAATCACTTATTAGAAGTACCCTCTGAACTTAGAGTAAAAGCCAAACTCCTTTGGAACATACATAACAGGGCTTGCTGACCCCTCAGACCCGGTCCCTTTCTCTTGCCTCCTTCCTGTTCTTTGGGGCCAGAACTTTCCCAGCCCAGGACCTCTACCCAGATGTCACCCCCCCCCCCCCCCCACCGAAAGGAAGTGTTGCCCTCCTCTGCCTCACTTTTCTCGGTCTATTCTATGTATTTCTTTTATAGTGAGTACTTAGCACAATGTGAAAGCGGCTTGTCTGCTTGCTCCCTGGGGGGAGGGGGTCTGTCTTGTTCCTCACCACAGCCCAGCGGCTGGAATCCTTTGGGGACCAGGGAATGAGGGCAGATGGGCCGGACCCGGCACCTTCTCTTCACCGTTATACCATCCCACCACCCACGCCCTGGCCCCGGGGTGCCTGGCTCCACTGACCTGCCGCAGCCTGCAAGTCTGAGGTCGGGGGCTTGAGGAGAGAGCACCACGGAGACCTCCAGCATGTGCGCCCACTGTGCCTGTGAGGGCACCGACAGCCCCGTCCTCAGGGTGCCCGGCCTCTCTCCCCAGGCCTAAGCCCCCGAGACTTCACTCATAATACAAGGTAATTATACCAGCGTTGTCAAGAGGCGACAATGATTTATTGCTGCGCGTGGGCTCGGACAGCACGGTGTCTAGAGCCAAGAGAAGACCACAGCCCGAATGGGCTTCCAGGTGGAGCTCGACCTGCCCATCTCCCTCTGCAGGGGCTAATCGGGCACCAGGCCAGGCCCACCCCACCCAGGGCTCTGAGAATTAGCTCCCTCCTCCTCAGGAATGCCCCCATTCTCTCCTGGAAGTAAGTAGCTCAGGATCTAGGGCCAGGACTTCCCCAACACACACTGCACACTACCCCTCCTGGCTGGGTGGCCTTAGGCAAGTCGCTTTCCTACTCTGAGCCTCAGGTTGGCCCCCGGGGTTGTTACGAGAATTACTCATGAGCATGTATTTAAAAAGAGTTTTGTAGCCCAGCCTTTGAAAATGGGCAGCCCAAGCCTCAGGGGCTCATGCGACAACTAATTGTTGACAATATTCTGAAGTGGGAGATTTCACATAAAGAGACTCATTTCCAGCTTCTCTTGAAAAACTGGCTACCCTGGGCCCACATTCTGCACAGTGATGCCATAAGGGACTTGGTATCGCCTGCCCTGGTGGCCCCAGGGTCCCCATCCACCCAGTTCAGGCCCCTGGGTCAGGGACATGTCCCTCATAGAAATACTGGGTGCTGTGGCTGTGTTGCTTTCAGCCTTCCTTCTCTGCACACTTTGGGGGTATTTCCAATATCTTTCTCCCTCCAGGTACTGTAAACCACTTAGTAATTGGTTAGTTAATAAGTCCAATCAGCACTTTAAAATGGTGTGCTAAGCCACACTGTTTTTGACCCTGGGTATACAGTGTTGAAAACAATGGCTGTGGTACCCATCCATGGATTGCCTCAGGAGGCAAGCCGACTTGACATCAATTAATACATTGTCACAAACCGTGATAGGAACTGTAACGGGGAAAGACCACAGATGTACAAATATTGAACCCAGGCTTTTTTGCAGAGACCTACTCTGGGCCAGGTCCTCTGCTGAGAGGTCAGGGATGTGGACTGAGACCAGGTACGGTCACTCTGTGCAGGCAGCTCACAGGGTGGTGGAGAGGCAGGCACATCAAGAGACTCTGCTCATTCTCGTCTACGGGGATTGGAATCCCAGGTGCCTGCTTGACGAAAGGCACTTAACCCAGTCTGGGAACATAATATATAAAGAGTGTCTGCAAATCAATAAGAAAAAAATACAATTAAAAAATGGGCAGGGACTTCCCTCGTGGTCCAGTGGTTAAGATTCCATGCTCCCAATGCAGGGGACCCAGGTTCAATCCCTGGTCAGGGAACTAGATCCCTCATGCTGCAAATAAGAACCCTCCATAACTAAAGATCCTGCACGCCACAACTAAGACCCAGCGCAGCCAACTAAATAAACAATTTTTTTTTAAATGGGCAAAGGTATGAACAGAAAATTCATAGAAAAGGAAATAGAAAGGTCTCTTAATGAAAACATGCTTAATCTCAGTCAGAGAAATGAAAATTTTAAATACACTGACAGGGACTTCCCTGGTGGCCCAGTGGTTAAGAATCTGCCTACCAATGCAGGGCACACGGGTTCGAGTCCTGGTCCGGGAAGATCGCACATGCCTCAGAGCAACTGAGCCCGTGTGCCACAACTACTGAGCCTGCAGTCTACAGCCCATGAGCCACAACTACTGAGCCCACGTGCTACAACTACTGAAGCTCGCGTGCCTAGAGCCCATGATCCGCAACAAGAGAAGCCACCGCAATGAGAAGCCCGCGCACCGCAACGAAGAGTAGCCCCCGCTGCACGCAACTAGAGAAAGCCCGTGTGCAGCAACAAACACCCAACACAGCCAATAAATAAATCAATCAATAAATAAATTTATTAAAAAAATACGTTGACAGATTTGGGATGAGAGAAATGTTCTAAAATTAGATTGTGGTGATGGTTGTGACTCCATAAACTTACTAAAACTCATTGAAATGTACGCTTAAGTTAACTTTATGGTGTGTAGATTATACCACAATTGCTTAAAAATAAATAAATTAAAAACCACTTTGAGATAACATTTTATACCTATCAGTATTAGCAAGTATCAAAACTTCTGGTTACATATTATGTTCCTGAGGGGGTGGGGGAGACAAGCTGGCGGGTGTCAACTGATGCACTCAGGGTGGCGTGGGAAATGTGACACTATCAAATTTACAAATGCACTTACACTTTGAGCCAGGAATTCCATTTATAGGCCTTTATCTGATAGGTAGGCTCTTACACTTGTGAAATTTGTGAGGAAATTCATTGCAGCCTTGTACATTATGGCACAATTGGAAACAAAAGATGCTCACGTGGAACAGACTCTTAAAAATATACAGCCAAACAGTGGAGTGTTATGCTCCTGAAGAGAGAGAGAAAGAAAGAAAGAAGGAAGAGAAAGACGGAAGAAAGAAAGAAAGAAAGGGAGGAAAGAAGGAAGGAAGGAGAAAGGAAGGAAGGAAGAAAGAGAGGACGGAAGGAAGGAAGGAAGGAAGGAAGGAAGGAACAGAGAGAAGGAGGGATGGAGGGAAGGGGAGAAAGGGAGAAAGAAAGAAAAAGAAAGAAAGAAAGAAAGAAAAGAAAGAAAGAAAAGAAAAGAAAAGAAAAAGAAAGAGAAAGAGAAAGGAAGAAACAGAGAAGGAGGGAATGAGAGAAGGGGAGAAAGGGAGAAGAAAAGGAAGGAAGGAAAGTAAGAAAGGAAGGAAGGGGGAAGGAAGGAAGGAAGAAAGAAAGGACAGAAGGAAGGAAGGAAGAAAAAGGAAGGAAGAAAGGAAGAAACAGAAGGAGGGATAGAGGGAAGGAGAGAAGGGGAGAAAGGGAGAAAGAAAGATAAAAAAAGAAAAGAAAGAGAAAGGAAGAAACAGAAGGAGGGAACGAGAGAAGGGGAGAAAGGGAGAAGAAAAGGAAGGAAGGAAAGTAAGAAAGGAAGGAAGCAAGGGGGAAGGAAAGAAGGAAGGCAAGAAAAGAAAAGAAAAAGGCAGCTCTTTCTGTAATGGATATCAAATGATCCCAAGAGAGAATTAGTGGAACGGTGCAGAAGCCTAAGTTTGGTGTGATTAAAAATGGGGATAAGGAGAGAAGATACATACAGATTTGTGTACATATTTATAGAATTTCTCTGGATGGAAAGCAGAAGAAACTGTTAACAATGGTTGCACCGACAAAAGGATCTAGGTTTGTGGGGCTGGGAATAGAGAGAGGAGAAAGACTACTGTGTAAGCTTTGATCACTGTTGAAATTACACAGATGATAGTTAGATGGAGATTGAGATAGGGATAGATAGACACACATACATATATATATCCTATATAAAAAATAAAGATTAAAAAACAAAAAAAAATTTTTTGATGGAAAAATAAAGATGGAGAACCTGCTGTATAAAAAAATACACAAAATAAAATTCAAAAACAAAAAAATAAAGATGGAGAGGCACAGACGTTTGCCAAGAAGGTAAGTGGAGGAGAAAATTCCATCACTGGCTGGAACACAGGGAAACAAGAATTCTCTGGCCCTCTTGGCTGGAATGTAAATTGGTACAAGTATTTTGCAGAGTACTTTGGTTGTATCTAGTAAAGTTGAAGATATAAATGCACATGACCCAGAAATTCCTCTTCTAGGCATTTGAGAAACCCTCCCACATGAGCAGAAGAGATGTGGACAAGGATATTCATGAGGCACTATTAGTTAAAAAAAAAAAATTTATACAGAAACTCTGGATGCGAGCTAATGGACTAACCAAGAGTGGGACCTTCTTTGGATGGAACGCTGTGCAGTGGTGACGTTGTGTGAATGGATATGAAGCACAATGCTTCAGTCAGAGGAAGAACTGGCAGAATTTTAAACACAAAACAGAACTGTATATTCTTTATGGAAATGAAGCACATGAAGTAGAAGTATAGAGACACAAATGGGATTAAATCTTCTGGAAGATTTCAAAATAAGATCTGGGAACTTCCCTGGTGGCACAGTGGTTAAGAATCCACCTGCCAATGCAGGGGACACAGGCTCGAGCCCTGGTCTGGGAAGATCCCACATGCCGCAGAGCAACTAAGCCTGTGTGCCACAACTACTGAGCCCGCGTGCCACAACTACTGAAACCTGCACACCTAGAGCCCGTGCTCCGCAACAAGAGAAGCCACCACAATGAGAAGCCCGCACACCGCAACAAGGAGTAGTCCCCTGCTCACCGCAACTAGAGAAAGCCCATGCACAGCAACAAAGACCCAACGCAGCCAAAAATAAAATAAATAAATTTATTAAAAAAAAAAAGATCTGGAAGAGAGCAAGCCAGCCCATGTTCTCGGATGGGAAAACTTAATACCATAAAAATGTCAATTCTCCCAAATGTTCTGCACAAATTTAACATAATTCAAATTAGAATACCAACAGGGTGAATTTTTAAAAACTGGATAAAATGACCTCAAAGATTATGTGGCAGAATAAATGCCTAAGAATAACCACGGAAAATTGGAAAAAGAGTAACATGGGGTTTTTGCCTTACCGGAAATAAGAACATACTATAAAGCCACTATAATCAAATCAATGTGGCATTGGCAGAGGAACAGACAATGGAAAAGAACAGAGAATCCAAAAATAGATTCCAGTGTACATGAGAACATAATATACGACAAAGGTAGTATTTCAGTTCGGTGGGAAGAGGGTAGATTGTGAAATAAATGGTGCTGGCACAAGTGAACCTCCATCTGGCAGAAAATGAAACTGGACCCCGCTTAGATATATCCAAACGAATTCCAGATGGATTAAAAATGTAAATGTAAAAAATAAATGACTAGCAATCTTGCAAAAAAATCTCGGAGGCGACACATGAGACCTGGACAGAGGAAGTGCAAAGGCCAGAGGGTGGACGAGCTCAGACACTCCTGGAAAAGGCACTGTCCCATGTGGCTGTGCAGGGAGAGGCCCAGGTGTGCCCAGAGCTTCCCCAAAGCACGGTCACGTCCACTGCCATCTTCAGGGCTTTCTGCCACACCTCTTCACCTCCTGTGCTGTTCGGTGATCATTTTCTTTAAATCAATTCATGTCTTTATAAATTAAATTGTTACTAAAAGATAATTTTATATCACTGACAAAATGATGGGTTCAATGGGCTAGTTATATATTTTCGGAATCACATGGAAACAAATGTATTGACTATTAAGATGGAAAAACCGGACTGGAGTTACCTTGGTGGGTGCGTTACACTTGCATTTTGGAAGTCATTCTGCCACCTTGTGAGCCAAGGTCACGGGGACGTCCCCCCCACACACATGCACACCCGCCTTCAGTCTGTTATTCCAAAATCTGGCCATTTCCCAGCGTCAACACAGCTACTGCCCTGGTCCAAGCTGCCAACGTCTTACCTGGATTACTGCACTAGCTTCCTTTTTTTTTTTTTTTTTTTTTTGCGGTATGCGGGCCTCTCACTGTGTGGCCTCTCCCCTCGCGGAGCACAGGCTTCCGACGCGCAGGCTCAGCGGCCATGGCTCACGGGCCCAGCCGCTCCGCGGCATGTGGGATCTTCCTGGACCGGGGCACGAATCCGCGTCCCCTGCATCGGCAGGCGGACTCTCAACCACTGCGCCCCCAGGGAAGCCCTGCACTAGCTTTCTTGATGGAAGCCTACAAATTCCCTACTGTCCACTCAGACCACCGCAGCAGAGGGACCCTGTGAAAATGTGAGCCTGGTCTTCCTGGCTCGGAGGAGCCCACACCACCTGGACCCTCGTTACCCCTTGGATCTCATCCTGTTGGCTTGCTCACATCTAGCCCATCTGGCTTCTTGGCTGCTTCTCAAACACACCTGGCACACATCCACCCCAGGACATTTGCACCTGCTGTTGCTTTTGCCCAGATGTCCACGTGGCTTCTTCACATACTCCCTGAGACACTCCCTAGACCACTTCCTGGTGGGGGCCAAGCCAGCTGTGGGTGACAGCCAGGGTGCAGATGGGTCCTTACAGGCTTTCCAGAGAGAGAGAGACAGAGACTGCAAGACAGAGAGACAGGGAGAGCGAGAAACAGCCATGGAAACGGGGCTGGTTTCTGCCTCCACTGCCCTCTGTCCACTCTCACTATGGGCACAGCGGCCTGCAGTACCACATAACAAGGCAAGGCTGGGGGAGAACACGGCTGCTACTTATTAGTAATCGGGACTTCCAAACCCTGGCAAGGGGAGAGGAGGTGACCACGCAGTGCACACGACCCCCAGCACATCTCAAGGCTTGCTAGCAAGAACCCCGGGAAACGTGAGACAGAATCACCGTATTCTTTACACTAGCAGTTCCCAACCTTTTTGGCACCAGGGACCAGTTTCACGGAAGACCATTTCTCCACGGACCGGGCCGGGGGTGGGGGCTGGTTCAGGTGGTAATGGGAGCAATGGGGAGCGGCAGATGAAGCTTTGCTCACTTGCCCACCACTCACCTCCTGCTGTGCGGCCCGGGTCCTAACAGGCCGTGGACCAGTATCGGTTCGCGGCCGGGGGTTGGGGACCCCTGCTTTACGCCATTGGAGCGACGCAACTCCTAAGTATGCACCCAAGGCGCAGGAAAACACGTCCACACACAAATGTGTACGCTCATGTTCATGATGGCCCCAAAGTGGAGACAACCCAAATGCCAACCCATCAGCTGAGGAATGGATCAACAAACTGTGGTCTGGAGATACGATGGAATATTACTTGGCCATAAAAAGGAATGAAGGCCTGATACATGCTAAAACATGGAAAAGCAGATTAGTGGTAAGTGGCTTTTAGTCTGTTCACAGAGTTGTGCAACCGTTACCACAATCTAAGTTTAGAAGATTTGCATCACCCCAGAAATGCTGTATCCAGCAGCACTCTCCTTTCTCTGTCCTCCCAGCCCCTGGCAACCACTAATCTGCCTTCTGTCTCTGCTATGGACGTTTCATGTACGTGGAACCACACACTCTGTCTTCTGTGACTGGTTTCTTTCACTTAGCATGATGTCGTTAAGGTCCATCCAAGTGGTGGCACGTTTGAAACTTCTCCGTGAGTTTCTTGGGCGGCCAATTCAATTGCCCCGGTTCTGCTCCCTGGGAGGCTGCTCCCTGCCCGCCCTGCCATGGCCATGTCTGCGGTGGGCATTGGAGCTCTTCATCTCTTTAGTAAGTAACCAGCTCCTGACGGTGCCGATTCCAGACATTAAAGGTCGTTTAGGCTTAGAGATAACGTCCCGTAGTCTTGTTTTGTTTGTTTGTTTTTGTGAGTTTGTTTTCACCAGGCTCGGAGTTTTTTCTGGCAGTGCAACCCCATCAAATATTTATTTGGTTTTCCCCTCTCTTTATTTCTTTATAAAAACATATTGTGAAATACTTCGGGTACACAGAAGTACCTGAATAATATAAAAAATACCCGTGTAACCAACACCTAGCTGAAGTGTTAAAACACCACCAATACAGTTGAAACACAAGAATTCACTACATACTTGAAGAAAAGAAACAACTTTTTTTTGTAACTTTGAGGTAGCGAGGGTTTTTCTAAGCATCATGCAGAAAGCAGAAAATATAAAAGATTGATTCATTGGACTACAAAAAAAGTTTCAACTTCTGTATAGTTAAAGGTGCTATAAACAAACTTAAAAGAAAAACAATAGACTGGGAGAGAGTATTTGCAATGCATATAAGGAAGTAACAGTCAATATCTGTAATATGCAAAGTGTTCCTAAAAATCAATAAGAAAAAGGCAAATAACTCAATAGAAAAACACTCCATTCACTCAAGAAGAAATATCATTGTCAATAAACATATGAAAAGAAAGCATGCCCTCACTTGCAATCAAATAAATGAAAATTAAAAACAACAACGAGATACCATTGTTCATTTAACAGACTGGCCACTCAGACAAACAATTACACAAGCAACAAGAGTGATAACATCCACTGACTGCGAGCCCATGGGAAGGTAAGCACCCTCCTCCACTATTGGTGGGATATAAATTGATACAGCCTTTCTGCAAGAGCAATTAGCTGGAAGCCAGCTAAATGTAAAGTGTACATACCCACAACCACACACTCAGTAACAGATCATGCAGAAATACTAGCACGTGAGAAAATAGATGTACCAACATCATTTGTAAAGCAAAAATACTGCAAACAGCTTAACACCCATAAGTATGAACTGGTTAAGCAGATTTTGATACAGCCATTACTCGGCTTGTTAGGTAGCTTTTTAAATGGATGAGTTAGCTATGCATGTGCTGATGGGGAACGCTGTCCACAATGTATTTCAAGTGGGGGAAAACCAAGTTCTAGAATAATACATATCTTATAATCCCATTCGTATTTTTAAAAACCCTATATGATAATCGTGTATGCATTCCTTAAGGTTCTCTGTGAGCAGCGTTGTTTGATTTGTAATAACAAATGTATTTCTTTTGTAATCCCAAACCAAGAAAGAACTTTTAAAAACCTAATAAAGAATGTGTACTAAGTATCTGACTTAAAAATAATAAAGACGAGGTCTATTTTATTATTTTGCTTTCATAGATTGTGCCTTTTGTGTTCTATTTAAGAAATCTTTGCCTAACTCAGCGTCACAAAGGTTTTTTTAAATGTTTTTTCCTAGACTTTTTTTTCTTTTAATTAATTAGTTAATTAATTTATGGCTGTGTTGAGTCTTTGTTGCTGCGCACGGGCTTTCTGCATTTGCGGCGAGCGGGGGCTACTCTTCCTTGCAGTGTGCTGGCTTCTCATTGCAGTGGCTTCTCTTGTTGCGGATCATGGGCTCTAGGTGCGCGGGCTCAGTAGTTGTGGCTCACGGGCTCAGTAGTTGTGGCACACAGGCTCAGTTGCTCTGTGGCATGTGGGATCTTCCCGGACCAGGGCTCGAACCCATGTTCCCTGCATTGGCAGGCACATTCTTAACCACTGCGCCACCAGGGAAGTCCCTCCTAGACTTTTATAAGTTTTAGCTCTTAGGTTTAGATCTCTGATCCCTTTTGGATTGTTTTTGAGTATGGTGCAAGGGTTGGCACTCATTTTTTTCCATAAAGATATTCAATTGTTCAACCACCGTATGTTTAAAAAGCAGTATTTTCCCCCATTGAATTACTTCCGTACGTTTGTAAAAAAAAAAAAAAAAAAAAAGCCTCTCAACTGGGGGAGATAAATTGGGAGATTGGGATTGACATATATATACTACTATATATAAAAGATAACTAATAAGGACCTACAGTATAGCACAGGGAACTCTACTCGGTACTCTGTAATGGCCTATATGGGAAAAGAATCTAAAAAAGAGTGGATGTATGTGTGTGTATAACTGATTCACTTTGCTGTACACCTGAAACTAACACAACATTGTAAATCAACCATACTCTAATGAAAACATTTTTTAAAATCAATTGACCGTATAAGTGTGGGTCTATTTTTGGACTCTTCTTTTTCATCGATCTATAGGTTTATCCTTACACCAATATCACACTGTCTTCATTGCTATAGCTTTATAGAAAGTCTCGAAATCAGACTGTGTAAATCTTCTGACTCCACTCTTTCTTTTTTTCAAGATTATTTTGGCTCTTCTAGGTCCTTTGCTTTTCCATATAAATTTTAAAATTCGGTTGTCGATTTCTCTCTTAATAAAGCCTATAAGATTTTTTTTTTTTGCGGTACGCGGGCCTCTCACTGTTGTGGCCTCTCCCGTTGCGGAACACAGGCTCTGGACGCGCAGGCTCTGGACGCGCAGGCTCAGCGGCCATGGCTCACGGGCCCAGCCGCTCCGCGGCATGTGGGATCCTCCCAGACCGGGGCACGAACTCGTGTCCCCTGCATCGGCAGGTGGACTCCCAACCACTGCGCCACCAGGGAAGCCCCAAGCCTATAAGATTTTGATTTGGATCGTATTGAATATATAGATCAATTTAAGGATAATTGACACCTTAACACTATTGGGTCTTCTGATTTATGAATATGGTATGTATCTCCACTTAGTTAGATCACCTCTAATTTCCGTTTATAAGGTTTTGTAGTTTTATTTTAGATTTTTTTAAATCGCGGTAACATTGCTTTATAAAGGTTTTGAATTTTTGAGTGGACAGGCCTTACACATATTTTGTTAAACTTATCTCTACATATTTTGTCTTTGATGATGCTGTAAACTGAATTAATTTTAAAATTCCATTTTAATTGTTCATTGCTAGTATATAGAAATACAGTGCATTTTTTTTTTTAATTTCATTTATTTATTTATTTTTGGCTGTGCTGGGTCTTCTTTTCTGTGCGTGGGCTTTCTCTAGTTGCGGCGAGCGGGGGCCCCTCTTCATCGCGGTGCGCGGGCCTCTCACTGCCACGGCCTCTCTTGTTGCGGAGCACAAGCTCCAGACGCGCAGGCTCAGTAGTTGTGGCTCACGGGCGCAGCCGCTCCACAGCATGTGGGATCTTCCCGGACCGGGGCACGAACCCTGTCCCCTGCATTGGCAGGCAGACTCTCAACCACTGCGCCACCAGGGAAGCCCATACAGTGCATTTTTGTATATTGATTTTTATCCTGAAAACTCGCTATATTCACTTTTTAGTTCTAGCATCTTTTTAAAAAACAATTCCTTAGGGTTTTCTGGGTATACAATCGTGTTGCCTGCAAATAGAGACAGCTTTCATTTCTATCTTTGTGCCATTTGTCTCTTTTTCTTGCCTCGTTACACGGGCTAGGATCTTCAGTGTAAATGTTGACCAGAAGTTGTGAGAGCAGACATCTGTGCCTTGTTCCTAATCTTAGCATTGAATCTTTCACCACTGAGCATGTTAGCCATAGGTTCTTCACAGACATACTTCAACAGACTGAGGCGGTTCTCTTCCATTCTTAGTTTGCTAAGAATTTTAGTTGTGAACTTGTGTTAAATTTTGTCAAATGCTTTATATGACAAATGATCATATGGTTTTCCCTTCCTATTCTACTAACGTGGAGGATTGCATTAATTGATTTTGGACTTGAAATCAACTTTGCATTCCTGGGATAAGCTCCTTGTGGTAATGATGTATTATCCTTTTTGTACATTTCTATATTTGATTTTTTAAAATTCTGTTAAAGACTTTTGCATCTATGCTCATAAGGGATTTCGGTCCATAGTCCTCTTTCCTCATGATGTTTCTGTCTGTTTTATGGCATCATAAAATTAGTTGAGAAATGTTTCTTCCACTTCTATTTTCTGAAACAGTTTGTGTAGCATTTATATTATCTTTTTAAAATGTTTTCTTTGTGGGAAGGTTTTTTGGTTTTTTTCTTTTGTTTTGCGGTACACGGGCCTCTCACCGTTGTGGCCTCTCCCGCCGTGGAGCAGAGGCTCCGGACGCGCAGGCTCAGCGGCCATGGCTCACGGGCCCAGCCGCTCCGCGGCATGTGGGATCTTCCCGGACCGGGGCACGAACCCGCGTCCCCTGCATCGGCAGGCGGACTCCCAACCACTGCGCCACCAGGGAAGCCCATGTGGGAAGGTTTTTAATGACAAATTTAATTTCTTTAATTTATATAGATTTATTCTAAATTTCTATTTCTTCTTGGATCAATTTTGGTAATTTGTGTCTTTCAAGGAAATTGTCCGCTTTATCAAGGCTGTCAAATTTATTGGCACAAACTTGTTCATAATATTTCCTTATAATCCTTAATATATCTGTAAGATCTATAGTGGTGTCTCCTCTTTCATTCTTTTTTCTTTTTCTTTTTCTTTTTTTTTTTTTTTTAGTTTTTGGCCGCACCATGTGACATGCGGGATTTTAGTTCTCCGACCAGGGATCAAACCCACGCCCCTTGCATTGGAAGCACCGAGTTGTAACAACCGGACTGCCAGGGAAGTCCCTCTTTCATTCTTGATATTGGTAATTGGTATCTCTTCTCTTTTTTCTTGGTCAAGTTCATCGTAGGCCTGTATCAATTTTACTCATCATTTCAAAGAACCAGCTTTTGCTGTCACTGATTTTATCTATTGTTTCTTTAATTTTCCACTTCATTGATTTCTTCTCTTTTTTATTTCCTTTTATCAACATTTTGGGTTTAATTTGTTTTTCTTTCTCTAATCTCTTAAAGTTGGAGCTTAGATCAAGCCCCAGACTGAGAAAAATGTATATATCTGGTAAGGGTTTGTAACCAAAATTTATTTTTTAGGGCAACTCCTGCAACTCAAGAATAAGACAACCTACCTGATCTTTTAAAGTGAACAATTTGAACAGCCACTTCATAACACGGCCAATAAGAATATGACAAGATGCTCAACATCACTTGTCATCAAGGAAATGCAGATTAAAGGCAGTATATACCCACTAAAGTGACTGAAGTTAAGAAGACTGACAGTACCAAATGTGGAAGGTGATACAGAGCAACTAGAATTCTCATACCTTGCCGATGGGGACGCAAAATGGTATGTCACTTTGGGAAACAGAGATGGCTAAAACCAAGTCAGTCAGGCCAAGCGACATGAATCCCAGGACTTCTGTTTAAGCATCTGGAAATAAGATTCACTTTCCCACGGAACTTTTCAACTTGGAGGTGTTCGTCCAGAACCGTTGCCGCTAACTTGCCACCTGAGACAAAAGCCTGCCTGAGAGCAGAGTCTCAGAGAGAAAACCAACAGGGTTTTGATGACATAATTTAAGCCCTGCATGATGCCATACCTAAAGACCGTGCTTAGATTTTTCAGTTACGTGGAGCAGTATCTCCTCCTCCTCCTTCTTTTTTCTTAGGAAGGTGTGGGATCCCCAACTCCTCCGATGAATCACAGAAGGGCACTTGGTAAGTGGGTCAGCCCCGTACACGTGTATGAAGTCATTCCTGCTGGATGGGGCTGCAGATGGCGAGTCCTGGATTTGCTCTGCCTGGAGCCGGTGCAGTCAGCGGTAACCTCTGCTGTGGGAATTAAAAGGCAATCAGGGGACTTCCCTAGGTTGGGTCCCCAAGAGGTTCGCTGGGGAGCCCTGAGAATCAGCATCTCGTGAGGGCAGCAGGGAAGCAGAGCGAAGCTGGGCTGCCATGCAGTCACCACAGAGGCTCAGCCGACTTGCCGGGGGGAGCTGGAGCCAGGGTGGTCCTCAGGGCTGTCCAAGTGGGAGTGGGGGGCTGGGCCTTTAGACCCCTGCACTAGCCAGCCATCGGATGCAGGCTGCCCCCAAGAAGGGGTCTGGCCTTGGGAGAGACGGCTCTCTTTAGCTGCAAGTGACGGTCTCAGCTGGGAGCCATCGGCAGCCAGCAGTGTCCACTGTGCTTCCTGACTCTGCCGAGAACCTTTTCAGGAAGAGGGAGTGTCCGTGTCCTCGCTCCGCACTCGGCTCCGTTTTCCCAGAGATCGCAGGCTTTTGCTCTGGGAGCATCACGAACCCGTCAGGGTCACCTGCCAACCCCTGGAGCGTCGGCGCACCTAGAGCGGTGGGCAGAGGCCAGCCGCAAGGCCCTGGTCCGCCCTCGCAGCTGTCCTTGGCCAGCGGCGCACAGCCTGGTGGACTTCCTGTCTCTTGCTCCGTCAGCCGGCGGACGCCCCTCTCCCCGCTCTTAGAACGACCCTTCCTCAGAATTCGCTCTGCCGTGCTGCACCTCGTGCGCCGCGGGGCCTCTCCCAGCAACGCCCGCAGGATGCTGCCCTCGGGGTGACGTGCGCAGGTCTCCCTCAGTGTGACTCTGGGGCCTATCTTCCCTTGAACACCAAGAAGAGCTGTTGGCAGGCGCCAGTGTCTCCTCAGAAGGCCACACCTGCTGAGACTGCTCCGTGGACTTGACAGCTCCCCGTTCTGGCCGGAGGACAGTGGGGCCCTGGGAGCGCCCCTGAGGACGGAGAGGAGCAGGTCCTGCGGCTGACAGGTCCCGGGCAGCGCTGTCAGTGTGCTTCACTCTCAGACTTCCTCCGGCCTCTGCGGGAGGCCTGGCAGTGCCAGCCGACACGTGTGGCACAGCGGGCTGGGTTGCAAAATATATCCGGCATGGCAGTTGGTGAAAGGGTTATGCAATCGCCACCAACTTACGGAAACCACCGCGAGGCGCTCCTGGGAGGAGAGGAGCCTGGCCGCGCCACGCCAGCCTCAGGCTCGGGGTCCGCGCTGGCCACCCAGAGGGGCCCAGACTGGGGTATCAGGAACTGTGACGGATCTTCCCTGAAGTCGCCCTGGGTACACGTGACCACAGGACCCCATGACGCTGGCATCTCCTCCCCTGAGGGACCCCGGGGCTCCTCTCTCCTTCACACTCTACAAGCTCCAGAAGACAGACCCCTCAGACCCCCAGACACCAAGACAGGAGGTCCCACCTTAGAGAAGGACGGGGCCAACCTGGGCAGGGGGGCTGGAGGGGACAGCTGGAATGCGGAGGAGGCTGGGGACGCCTCCTGTAAGGATCAGAAGTGGCTCGGCCTGGAGAAGGTCCAGGCACCAACCCTCTAAGTCTCTTCAGGCCTGTCCCAAGGTGGCGGAAGCCTGTGGCATTCGGGGGACAGGTGGGGAAGTCCCAGGGAGGCAGATCCCAGCCCTACGTCAATGAACATCCTGTTCAGAGCTCTCATGGGTGGGATGGGATGACTAAGGAAAGTGTCCACCACACACGTCTCCCTGCTGGGCATCAGAGAGGTCATCCTAGCAGTGTGTGCTGGGGCCACTCGCCCGCACAGGCCATCCCTGAGAAGCCAGGTGAGCAGTAGACCCCGCCAGCTTCCCTGAGCTTCCACATCCCGTCCACCGGCGGGGAGTGGACCCAGGATGGGCTTTGAAATCAAGCGCACCTGGACCAGCTCTGCTACTTCCCCTCTGTGTGACCCCGGGAAGCCATTTACCTTCTCTGAGCCTAAGGCCTCTCCTCTGAGGATTACATGAGCTGAAGAACATGGGACCCCAGGCACACAGTTAGTTCTCAAGAAAAGGAAAGTTGGTTTAATTTTTTACTTATTTCAATCTCACCAGCCGACCACATTAAACCCTTAGACTGAAACCTCACACTTCCGGCTCACCACCTCCAAAAGTGGCTTAAATTGACACCAGGTGGGAAAGCATCCTTGGAGACTTTCAGGTGCCTTTTCCTTTTTCTTAGGGAAGGCTAGCTATGACTGAAGCTCTGTAAGTTAAGAGCTCTATAAGTTTGTGCGAAACTTCCATGTGTGCACTCCCACCGAAGAGGGGATTGCTAAGTAGCTGTTTATTATACTTTGCATATTATTCTGCTCCTTGCTTTTTTCACTCAAAAACTTTCGAAAGCAAAAAGCGTGAGTCCTCCTACAGTGTCTTCTTCAGGATTGTTTCGGCTACTTTTTGGTCCCTTGCAGTTCCGTGTGAAATCTGGAATCAGTTTTTCGATTTTTACAAAGAAGCCACCTGTGATCCTGATGAAGACTGCATTGAGTCTGTAGATCAGTTTAGACGGTATTGTCACCTAAACAGTATTAAGTTTTCCGATCCATGAATATGGAACGTCTTTCCATTTATCGAGACTTTATTTAGTTTCTTTCGACAATGTTTTGTAGTTTGCAGACTCTACCTTTTGCACTTGTTTTGTTAAATTTATTGCTGAGTCTTTCATTCCTTTTGGTGCTATTGTTGACTGAATTGTTTTCTCAGTTTCATCTTCAGATTGTTCTTTCCAAGTGTAGAGAAATACAATTGATTTTTGTATATTAACCTTGTATCCTGCAACCTTGCTGAATTTGTTTATCAGCTCTAATAGTCTTTGAGTGGTTTCCTAAGGATTTTCTATATACAATATCATTTCATCTGTGCATAGAAATAATGTTACTTCTTCCCTTCCAATACGGATGCAATTTTATTTCATTCAACTGTCTAATCGCCCTGGATAGAACCTCTGGAACAATGCTGAACAGAAGCGGCAGGAGTGAACATTCTTGTCTTGTTCCTGTAGTTAAAGGGAAAGTTTCCAGTGTTTCACCATTAACTATAAGGTCAGTGATGTGTGTTTCTTGGTAGATGCCCTTTATCGGCTTGAGGCAGTTCCCTTCTATTCCAAGTTTTTTTGTGCTTTTATCTCGAAAGGGTGTTGCCTTTTATCAAATGCTTTCGCATCTATTGAGATGATCACGTGTATTTTGTCCTTCATTCCATTGATCGATTTTCAGATGTTAAACCAAATTTACACTCTTGGGATGAATCCCGCTTGGTCATGGTGTATAATTCTTTTATATATGTCGCTGGATTCGGTTTGCTAGCATTTTTTTTTTTAGGACTTTTGCATCCACATTCGCAAGAGATATAGGTCTGTAGTTTTCTTTTCACGTGATGTCTCTGTCTGCTTTGGGGATCAGGGTGAAGATGGCCTCATAGAATGAGTTGGGAAGTGTTCCCTTCTCTTCTATGTTTTGGAAGCACTTGTGAGGAATAGGTATCAATTATTCTTTAAATGTTTGGTGCAATTCACCAATGAAGCCATCTGGCCTTGGGCTGTCTTTCTTTGTGGGAAGTTTTTAAAAAATTATTATAATTTAATCTCTTCACTTACTATATAGGCCTATTCAAATTGTGCATTCATTCTTGAGTCAGTTATGGTATTCTGTGTCTTTCTAGGAATTTGTTCATGTCATCTGAGTTATCTAATTTATTAGCATGCAATTGCTTATGGGATGCCTTTAGAATCCTTTTTATTTCTGTAAGGTCAGTAGTAATGTCTCTTTCATTTCTGATTCTAGTCATTTGAATTTCCTGTCATTTTCTCTTGGTCAATCGAGCTGAAAGTCTACTAATTTTCTTGATACTTTTCAAAGCACCAGCTTTTGATTGTCTCTGTTGTTTTTCTAATTATATATGTTCTGTGTGTATCCTGTCCTTTAGTTCCTCCATTCCTTCTTTACTGCTTTCGTCTGCATTAAGTGAAGGTGGCATTTAAATTTCTTTAATGATACTTTCCCTGTATCTTTTTGAGGTATTTCCAACAGCTTCAGATGTACACTAACTTAATTCCAGTGAGATATAGGAACATGAGTCCTACATCATACTCCCTGTTCCTCCTTGACCCGACACCATGTTACTACAGTTATTACTTTATATAATTTCGTATCTGCCTCCCCCCCACCGTCTATTCCCCTCCATGGAGGCCCAGGTCCTTCCACAGAGGGACACAGGCTCAGGTGTGGGGCTCGTGTGGACCATCACCAAACGTGGATTACGCACCTGTCAGTAAGAGCAGCTCAACACCCATATATTTATTCACGCCTTATATACTTGGCAACACTACCTGCATTTCCTGTATCACTAAGGCTTCACTAATTCCTCTTTTTAGACGAAGGCTTAAATAGAAATTCTCTGATTCTCTTCCCTTGTCTTTTACGTCTGCTTTGGAGACCTCGGCCGAGGGTATGGGTGCGATGGGATGCAGGTGGGGTTGGGGCCACGGCCTGGGCTCTCCTTGCCCCTACCCGCAAGTTGCTTTCCTATATTGTGAGTAAAAGGAGGGGCCCTGCCAGGGGGAGGTTGGCTGATTCACCCCATGGAAATATTGGCGCCCTGGGCTGGGGGCAGGGTGGGCCCAGTTTCCAGGAAGGGCTTGGGCAGGAAGCCAGGCAGGAAGGGGCTGGGAGTTTCTGGAAGGGCAGTCTGGAGAGGCCAGGCCGGGCAGCCCTGGGCCTCACCACACAGTGCAGCTGGCTTCTTTCAGAGATGGGGAATCCTTGGCACTTCCTGGCACATGCCAGGGATGAGGGAGGGAGGGAAGGAGGTTCTGGGCCCGAGGACAGGACGGGGATGGTGGGCCGCTCCTCAGCAGGCCTCCAGCAGGTGTGGCCGTGGACAGAGAGGAGAAGGTGGGAGGGCTCACGGGACTGTGACTGGGGGCACCTGGCCCTCGCTCTGAGCCTTCCCCACCCACCCCACCCCGCAAGTTATCCTGTCCGAGGAGCTGCACTTCCAGCCAGGAGGGACCTGACATAGGAAGGGATGGAGAGGGGGCCACAGGGGCTTTGCTTGGTCCGGGGCAGGGGTCAGGTTGGAAAAATCCACTGACGGGTGAGCAGGTCCTGCTCCCCGAGGGCCCCGTCTCCACTCTGTGCCCCGTGACACTTAGGCCCGGCGGTGCCTCCTGCCTATGTTAGTTAGATAAGATATAGGAGAGAAATCCAGAGTGAGGGAGGTGCGAACAATATAGAGGTCGTTTCTCTCTCAGGACTAGCCTGGGCAGAAGCCTTCCGGGGCTCACAGGGCGGCACCATGTGTCAGAGACATGGTTCTCTCTGCCTGCGGCTCCCCGGCCCCGCGAGGTCGCTGCCCAGCCCCCGTTCAGAAGGGGGACAGGAGACAGCCCAGAAGCTGCCCGCGGCCATGCCCACCCGAAGGGACATAGGCTGTAACATCCCTCAGAGGGTGGTCCCCTGCTTCGCTGCAGCTCTTACCACCCAGAAATAGCAGAGCAGCTGTGGGGCGGCTGACAGCGTCTGTCACGCACCCCCAACACGCGAGCCCACACACAAGGCAACTTGTCCCTCCAAACAAGACCCCTGCCAAACACTGAGGGGAAGCCAGCTTAGGGGTCGTCATGACAGGAAGGCAAACGGTCCAGCTCCCCTGCAGCCCCAGTATGGCCTATGGCCTCTTGTCCCCCAGGCCGGGTCCCCGCACCCCAGCCTGAGCACGAGGACCTGACTTTGGCCTCCGCCATCTGTCTCCTCTGGGCACCTGAGGTTCAGCCCTGAGTCCGCTCACCCACTGGGCCAACAGTCAGTGAAAACCTCCGAGCCCCAGCCTGCAGTCGGGGTCCTGCCCCTCCGGACCCTGTGCTCCAGGCTGGTCCTCTGCGTACACAGCAACCGGTTCAGGGTAGAGAGGCCAGTCCAGCCAGTCCACTCAGGGCGGCTCCAGGACTCAGGCAGGCAGCACAGGCCAAGGACGCGAACCCATGAGAATGCGGGCCCGGGGTGGGGGATGACAGGGTGGGCCATTCGTCACACCACGGAAAACTGCACCGAGAGGACCCGACAGAGAAGGAAAGGGGCCCACGAGTCGCAGAAGGCCTGTCTCCTCTGGTGTCTGAGCCCCAGGGAGCAAGGGCTGCCCTGGCGGGAATGTTCGCGGAGGCTGGTTTGCTGCCGCCTGCGCTCCAAGCGGGCGGCTGTCCAGATAGGGCACCGAGGACGCCCAGGCCTGATGGGTGAGAGGACGGTGCGAGGGCAAAGCCGCGGTGGGCGGGCTGCCGGCTTGAATCCCGCCCTCGTCACACCACCTCCAGACCGAGATCCACCTGCCAGAGCCGCCGGGGCCGTGGGGGGGTGAGGGGGGCCGTGGCTCTTCTAACTGACAACCGAGCTGGGAACTGAAGGATGCGGACACAGCCACGGGAGGGTGTGACGGAAGGACAGTCCAGGGAGCGCACAGAGGCGGGGCGGCCGGGACGGAGCAAGAAGGGGGAGGGGGAGGCGACGGGTCCCAGGGGAGGGCTGGAGGGGGCGTGGAAACTCTCACAACCAGAACCCGTGATTAACCAGACGCAGCCTCCACCTGCCACGTTCGCTAACGAGGCTCTTGCCATTAATTTGACAAATGAGCGAATAATGTGTTAAAATTCAGGCCTTCTAAATTCTGGTTCCCCACGAGGGCAGGAACCAAACACACCTGGCACCAGGGGCCAGACAAATAGCCGGGGAGGAGACCAGACTCAAAGACAGGAACCGCTGGTTGCCAAACGCCAGACCGAGGGGCCAAAACGGGGCCTCTCGGACAATAGGGAGGGGAGGGCACGGAGGGGGGTGAGGGAGAGAACTTCCAGAGGGTTCCAGGTCAGATTCTAGATGAAGCAGGACTTTTCTGTGGCAAGTGACAGCGACCCAACCTGAACTGGCTTAATTAAAATGGGCACCACTGACGTAAGTACCTGGAAAACCCAGAGGTGGGTTAGGCCCAGGTAAGAGGGCTCCAGACACCATCACTGTTGCCCCGCTCGGCTTCTTCCCACCTGTCAGCTTAGCTCACCTCCTCCGATGACTTTACTCTCCTCCCGGTAGAGATGGCTGCAGCAGCTCCAGCCCTTACTTCAGGAAACGGGAATGTCTCTGGTCGACTTTGGGTCATGCCCATCTCTGAGCCCCTTGCTGTGGGTGTGGGGAGCAGGAAAGGCCCCTGTGGCTGGGGCGGGGGCTGAGGTCAGAGGGGAGGGCCGGGGAGGGCCGGCGAGGGAAGGCCCTCCCCCTGAACAACACGGGCGCCTCCGAGGGTTTGGAGCATAGAGGAGACGTTGGTTTGAACAGGATCCTGCCACCTGAGGCTGTCTGCCAGGTGGAGAAGAGGCTGTGGTTGGGACAAAGGGGGCCGAGGAGGGAGGTGGGGGCCCAGGGAGGGCCGAGACTGGGTGGCGGCAGGGGTCCGGCGAGGGGGCTGCGTCTGGGGAAGGTGAACCGGCAGGACCTACAGATGAACTGGATGAGGGGGAGGGAAAGAGATAATCACATGCAGCTGAGAAAAGTGGGGCACGAGCTCGTAAGAAACTTGCTGTGGGCTGTGAGTCACCACGGCGGGCTGTGTGCAGTCACGGCACCTGTCTGGCATGGTGGCACCCACAGGAGGGGCTTCCTGGTTCTAGTTAGCAGGTGGTGCCACGCCTGTCTGCAAGAGGCCAGGTCCCGCTGGCTGGCCCACCAAGGACGGCCCGCTGGCCCACAGGCTACTGCGAACTGCCCCCTCGCCCGTGGCCAGGAGTCCAGGGCGGGGCTGGGCCCACAGCCGGGGGTGAGCGGGGGGCGTTTCTCTCTGGAGAGAAACATGAGGGACAGAAAGCAGAGGCTAGTGTGTTTTTCAGGAAGGAAATCTTCGCCGCTCTAACAGTCTGGGAGTCTCGGCTGGGCCCAGCAGTCCGGCCCAGCCAGGAAGCACCCCTCCCCCGCCTTCGGGTCAGAGGCAAACAGTTTTGAGGCCAGGAAGGGAAGAGGTGAGGTGAGCATCAAAGCAGCTGTGGAATCCGGGGGCCGGTCGGCCGAGGAAGGGGGTCCTCGCCATCTTACATGCTGATGGTGACTTCCAAGCCCCCAAACTGGGAACAGGCCCGCTGGGGCGGGAATGGGGCGGGGGCCGGAATTCCTGCAGGACGCTTTGTTCTCAGACGGCAGCCCTGCTACGGCCGTGAGGCCTGTGCCGTGTCCGGGTGGCCGGCCAGAGCAAGGCCCAGGAAGCCCTCGGCCGGCCACGGGCTGGGCACTGCCCCACGATGCCCGCCCACCCACCATCAGGCACCCTCCACCCCACCGGCGCCACCGCCCCTCCTGGGACCCCCTCCCGGCAACCCCTCCCTGGAGCCGCCTGGAAACTGGGCCCCGTCCAGCTGGACAGGCTGTGTAATTCCAGCTGGTGGGATCTGCTGAGGCCACCCCTGTTTCCTGCAGCCATGCCCACTGCCTAAAACGGAGACCACATGTCCTGCTTCCCCTGTCCTCGCTAGGTCCCCCACCCCGGCCATAACCACCACCCCCTTCCTCCCCCCGCCCCCGCCCTGCCATGGTAACCTCCTGGGCGCCGTGCTGGAGACCTGCCCTGGGTGGCTCACAGTGGAAACTCGGCAGACCTGCCCTGGTCTCCAGCGCACTGTGCAACATCAGGAAAGCAACTTAACCTCTCTGTGCTCCAGCTTCCTCTGCTTTACGGGAGGCCCCAGGCTCCATGAGGGGACAAACATTCAACCTCAGGGAACTGCTTCACAGTTACGCAATCAGAAAAGTCCAGAGGAAAATGCCGACTTCAGCACCGTGTTCTGATGTTACTTGGATTTGTCGGAATGTTTTTAAACAAACACGCACGGCACTTTGCTCTGGGCGCTGCTCTCCACACTTCGCCTGTATGGAGGCGCCAGCAGTGGCCACACCTCACCGTTTCACAGAGGAGGAGACCGAAGCGTGGACAGGTGGACAGGCTGCCCAGAGGTGGAAGGCTGCAGAACTGGGATTCAACCCTGGCATCTGGCTCCAGGGTCTGGCTCATAAACACTGCTCTGCATGCCGGGTCCCGAGGACCGCACACACCCTAGGCTGACCTGCCCCTGCCCGCGTCAAGGGCTAAGGTCCCCACTTCAAGAAGTCGTTCTCCAGAATTGTGTAAGGGGGAGGCGTGTGTGCGTGTGTGTATGCCTGTGAGTGTGTGTTTGAGGATGTGTAGGTGTGTGTGTATTGTCTGAGTGTATGTGAATGTGCACGAGTGTGCGTTGAGTGTGAGTTGTAACCGTGCGTAAATGTGAAAGTGAGCGTGTGTGAGTGAACTGTGAATGCATTGTGTGTTCGTGTGTGTGTGTTTGAGAGGACGTGTGGGTGGGTGTGAGCGCGTAGAGGAGGTTGGGTGTGTGTGTGCATGTGTGGCAGCCTAAAGACTCCTGAGAAGAGCTGGCAAAGAAAGAGGGGGGGGCGGGAGTGAGACTTTGAGATGCGCCTGAAAAAATTAAAGAGCGATTAGTCAAAACTGAATTGTTTTTCTAAACTCCTAATGCAAACAACATGTGGGGCAGCGCCCAGATGGTGCCCGGGAGCCCCTGACAGGGTCCTCAGGAAACAGGTGCTCTTGGAATGTTTCCTGCCGCCGGCTTGTGGCAGGCGAGCGAGGTGGCCGTGATCTTCATTACCGTCAGGCGGGCCCAGCTGCAGCCCCGTCCAGCTGGGTGGAAGCCGCAGGCAGCGGTCACGACAGCGCAGGCCTCAGCTGGGCCGGACCTCGCAGCCTGCGTGCCCGGCCTCACCAGCCGGCACGAGCGCGTCCCTGGCCGGGGCCGGGGAACAGGGCTCTGTTGACCCCGTGGGATTGCTGGCAAGGGGTTTATAAGCATCTTTACTTGGGAAAGCCATTGTCAATTACTGTCCCAGGCATTGCACCGATGAACGGTCCCGCCAGCTGAGGACGCTCAGACCCGTCTCCCCTGCACCTTCCACAGGCCTGGAGCCTTCTCTACTTTCTTCGTCCTTGTTCATCTGATAGAGGAAAACGGCATCTCCCAAGGGGCAGATTTCCAGCAGAAGAGGGGTACAGTCATGCCTGTTGTAGGAAGACCGTGATGGGGGCTGAGCCAGTGACAGGCTGGGGTACAGCCTGGGTTGTGCTCAGGCACAAAAAATATCTCAGCAACTTAAACAGATAGGGATTGATTTTTCTCACATAATGAGAAATCCAAAATGTTCAATGGCTGAAGCATGCTTGGACTGAAATCTCTGGGATTCTCTTTCCTCAGGGTCACAAGATGACTGCTGTAGCGCCAGCCAATAGATCCATGTTCAAGGCAAGGAGAAGGAGGAAAGAGGAAGGGCTGGACCAGTTGAGTTCATCTCTTTTTATCAGGAAAGAAAGACTTTCCTCAAAGCCGCCCCCAGCAGATAGCTGCTAACATATCATGGGCCAAAACTACCACCTCTGGTTACAGTGGAGTCTGTGGAAGTCTTTTGTTTTCTCGCCTCCAAAGTGGAAGGCTCCAAGGGAGCAGAAGGTTGGGGATGGGTACTGGGCAGCCTGGGCCCCGCCCACCTGGCTCCACGGTGGTGAGCCTCTAGCCACCCACAAACTGTGTGCCCCGTCCTGGAACCAGAGAGAACTCAGCCCACAACGACACCAGGAGATTTCTTCCAGCTCAAGGCAAGAAAATTGTCTTCAAACTTCTGGTGAGAGTCACAAGACAACTCCTTGTCTGTCCCAGTGTGGAGCCAGTCGGTGGCGTATCATGCCCCTTGACAGTCCATCTGCCTTGGTCTCTGGGGTATCAGGCCCCTTGACAGTCCCTTTGCCATGGTCTCTGGGGTATCAGGCCCCTAGACCGTCCATCTGCCTTGGCCTCTGACACCCAAAGAAGTCCAGCCCTGTGTCTAAGAGACCCTCCAGCTCCCACCAGCCTTCTCCCGGTGCGGCCTCCTGCCTTGAGTGCCCATCCTGGCCAACAGGCCGCTGCTCTGACCGGCCACCCTGCCCAGCCATCCCACCGGCTTCCTGGGTTGGCCATTCTGCCATCCACACCCTGCCCCTCTCACACCCCTAAGAACACTCCCAGACACGTCCTGCGCACAAATGCCCTCCCAGATCCTGTTTTCTGGGAAGACCAAGAACAACAAGAAGACGTCCACTAATGTATTCACATAATTAAAAAGCCAAGCACCCAGAAAATGGCCTGGGGGTTGCAGGAGCTGGGGGAGGGGGAGGGGGACGTGGTGTTTAACGGGGACAGCGCTTCAGTTTGGGAAGGTGAGTTCTGTAGATGATGGGATGGTCGCACAACAGCGTGAATGTTCTTAATGCTCTGAAGTGGGCACGTAAACATGGCTAAGGTGGGAAATTTTATGTTACATGTATTTTATCGCAATAAAACAAGGTCAAGTAGCCCAAACATAAAATAAATACCCACACTGGTATCAGCAAATGATTGAGTACATTACTAAGAGCAGAAGAATTTCAAATAAGGGCTCAAGCTGTCCCACACTAAAGGAGGGAGCGCATGGGCTGTGACATCCTTCCCAAGCGCTGGGCGTGGAAAGGAGGAAGAGACACCTGACAACACGGCCTTGCCACGTGGTCAAGGTCAACACCGACGGTGATTCAACATGGTGACAGCAGGCACCCTTGATGTGACATGGTGAGAAGGCCCCTGACCTCTGTCGTCTTCCTCCCCAGAACTCTTTATCTTCCAGTGAAATCACAAAGCCAGCACAGAGAGCTCTCTTGTACCCCTCATCCTGTCCCCCGTTAGTAATATCTTACATTACTACAGCACCTGTGTTACAATTTGCCACCCAACACTGACGTTATTATTATCATTAACTAATTATATTATTGTTAATTATTAACTCAAATCCATACTTTTTCAGATTTCCCTAATGTCCTTTATCTGGTGCCTGCATCCCGGGGCTCCCAAACCTCGGTCACTGTCACACCACCTTCACACTGTTGCTGCATTCGTCCAGCACCTACCTGTACTATCATAACTTACTATTTATCCTTTCCACTGGCTTGCTTTTAAAAATGCAAGTATTTTAAAAGAAAGCCTTTATGTCACTATCACTTTTTAAGTCTTACACTAAGACACACTTAAACAAACATCCACGTCCTAAACCCTCTCCCTCACCCCGAGGTACCCGTCTCACACCTTCAACGTTAAATCATGTGACTTGAAGCTCCGTCCTCCTCCGGGTATCCTAACAGCTCCATGTGGCAGCTGCCTCTCTCCTACCTTCTGACCTGCTCCTCCCTCGGAACTCCCATCCTGGCTGACAGCAACTCCATCTTCCCCATTGCTCAGGGGAGTCACCCACGCCCACCTGGATGTCTGATGGGCCCCGCAAATCTCGCCTGCCCCAAAGCGTGGAGTCCGCAGTGGGATATAGGAGTCTGGAGTCAGGGGAGATATCAGGGCTGAAGATGATTCATCTGGAAGTCACCAGGGTGTACAGGTGTTTAAAGACCTGAGACTGAGTGAGTTTCCTAGAGAGTGAGTAAGACGGAGGAGAGGCCTAAGGCCTGAGTCCTGGGGCTGAAGTTTAGCATTCCAAAACCAGGAGGAGCCAGCCTCGGGGCCTGACTCAGAGCAGCCAGCAAAGGCCAGGAGAGGCAGGAGAGAGTGCACTTCCAGAGCTGCTGAGCCTGCCCGCTGCGGAGGTAACAGACAGAAGATAGACAGATGATAGATAGATGATAGATAACAGATAGATGAGAGATGACTGATAGATAGATGATAGATGATAGATAGTTGACAGATGACAGATAGATGATAGATAGATGATAGATGATAGATAGATGATAGATAGATGATAGATGATAGATAGTAGACAGATAGATAGATGATAGATAGATAGATGAATGATAGATGATAGATATATACATAGATAATAGATGGATAGATGATAGTAGATAGATGATAGATAATAGATGGATAAATGATAGATAGATAATAGATAATGGATAGATGATAGATAGACAGATAATAGATGGATAGATAGAGAGATAGATAGATGGATGGATGATAGATAGATCCACAGACAGATGTACTGACTTGTAGTGTTTTCCAATTTCTATGGTGAAGCACTCCCACCATGGTTCATTTCAAGCTACCATTGTGGTGTCACTGAACAGGTTGTTGGCACACAGTCAACACCTGCAAGCTGATACGAGCTGGCTCCTGCTCAGCACTGCCTGGAAACCAAGTGAAGAAAGAGTCACAAGAAAGAATTAGAAGAACGGAAGAGTGATCCTCATATTAAATGCTGTTGACATGTCAAATTAGACGAGGACTTCTGCAGTGATGTATATAACATTTTGTCATACAAAAATGCTAAGCCTCATTCCGGCAAGATGCAAAAATAGCATGACCTCACACCCCGTTTGTAAAGTCAAGTTCTCCCAGTGTGACTTAAAAACCAGAGAAAGGGGGCTTCCCTGGTGGCGCAGTGGTTGAGAGTCCGCCTGCCGATGCAGGGGACATGGGTTCATGCCCCGGTCCGGGAAGATCCCACATGCCGCAGAGCGGCTGGGCCCGTGAGCCATGGCCGCTGAGCCTGTGCGTCTGGAGCCTGTGCTCCGCAACGGGAGAGGCCACAATAGTGAGAGGCCTGCGTACCGCAAAAAAAAAAAAAACAGAAAGGAAGAGAAATAACCGCTTAGCTCATTTATTTCCAACCTTTCCCCTTTTTTCTAATATATGTATTAAGGCTATAATTTTCCCTCTAAGCATGGCTTTAACTGCATTCCACACATTTTTATGTTTGGTATTTTATATATCATTCTCTCAGGATATATTTTTTATTGCCATAGTGTTTTTTCTTTGGCTCTTATGGTTTGGGGTTTGGTTTTTGTTGTTGTTTTGCTTAATTTTTTAAGCAAAAATCACTTAATATTCTTAAATTCAGAGACAGGAAGAGGAAGTATTCAAAGAAACAATGGTTTGACCCCAGGCTGATTCATTTTTACCTGGGTCCACTTTTTTCTTCAGTTTCTTTCTTTTTGATGGAATTACTCCTCATATCTTGTGCTTAGTTAACATCTGGAAATTTTAGTCAGATTTAAAGTGACACACTCGGGACTTCCCTGGCGGTGCAGTGGTTAAGAATCCACCTGCCAATGCAGGGGACATGGGTTCAATCCCTGGTCTGGGAAGATCCCACACGCCACGAAGCAACTAAGCCCGTGCACCACAACTACTGAACCTGCGCTCTAGAGCCCATGAGCCACAGCTACTGAAGCCCGTGAGCCACAACTGCTGAGCCTGTGAGCCACAACTACTGAAGCCCGCATGCCTAGAGCCCGTGCTCTGCAACCAGAGAAGCCACTGCAATGAGAAGCCCGTGCACCGTAACGAAGAGTAGCCCCCAGTCTCCGCAACTACAGAAAGACTATGCACAGCAACGAAGACCCAATGCAGCCAAAAATAGATAAATAAATAAATTTATTAAAATAATAAAAAATAAAGAGACACACTCAAATACTTCTCCATAATCTTTAGATTGTTTTAGGATGTACTGTTTTATTACTGCAAAAGCTTTGAACTTTTCTACTGTAAGCATTAATAACATTTCAATTAAACGACTGTCTATGTAATGGGTAACATTTCATTTTTCTTAAAAAAAGGATTTTTTTAGTTTTCTTTTAAATCATTATTTCTAACTTAATTTTATTGTGCTCAGAGAACACATCCTGTAATATTCCAATTCCTTGAAACTTTTTGAGACTTGCCTCCCGGTATGAGTACATTTTTGGTAAACTTCCAATGTGTGCTTGAAAAGAGTGTTTTCTAAAGCAGTTGTGTGTCCAATGTACTACACAGGTCCAGCAGGTCAAGTTCGCTGATCCTGTTATTTGAATCTTTTATATCCTTACTGAGTTTCTTCTGCTTGTTCAACACGTTACTGAGAGAGGTAAGAGGTGCATTAATACCTCCCACTATAGCTCTGGCTTTAGCCATTTCTCCTTGTCTGTTTTCTGTTGTCTGTTGTTCCTCCTAGTTTCTGTTCGTGTGGTCTTTTCTCTGTCTGGCCTGGTTCCTTTCGTCGTGTGCTTGATATTAAAATTTTAAACATTGTTGGGAGAAATTATTTGAGGCCTCGAATGCTGTTATCTTCCTTCAGAGAGGTATGTAAAGGTATTAAATACCTCCAGAAGGGTTTTTCTGGCGCCTTAGACCCTAAACTCTGAATCTAGTCTTGGGGTTTGAGATTATGTGAGACTGAGCAGCAGCTCCTGCAGGGCTGGTGGAGGTCTGCCTGCAGGTCGCCCTCGGTCCCGGAGGTGCTGCTTCAAGGCTCTGAACCAGCTTCACTAGCTCTTCCCTTCCTCATTCCCCCACTGACAAAAGCACTGCTCAGCTCCTGCACCCTCTGCCGAAATCAGCAAACAGCCTCAAGGAGAAGGTGATCCCAAATGCTGAACCCACATTTTTGGAATTTTTACTTTATACTAGGTTCTTGGCCCAGTAATTCCTCACGATGTTGTTAGCTCTCCAGTGCCTTCAAGCAGGCATTTTGCTTTGTTTTGTTTCGTTTTCTTTTGCCTGGTTTTTCTAATCGCCTTCAGTGGAAAGGTTGGTACCAATCACTCAGTCATCTTTACAAAAGAAGCAAAACTCTTGCCTCATTTTTCAAAGGAAAGAGTCATGGCTTCCTATCCCCCAGAAGGAGTACCTTATTTTCATTCCCAAAGAGTTCTCTTCCATGATGAGTATCTCCACTGATGAAAATTGGAGGGAAGAGGTTTGCTAGTAAGGACCCTTAAAGGCAGACAGTGTTAAGAGCACAATTGGCAACTACCAGCCAAAATGCTAAATGCAGAATTCTGTTTCCACACACAAATTGTTAAGCTAATTTCTTCAATTTCTGCAAACCTCAGCTACCATTAAACCCCGGAGCAATTAGGCAAGATGGAAATAGCACAGCCACTTGGTGACAGCATGTCCTAACTCCAGGAAATATACCTAAATGGGAACCAAAGGTCCAAAATCAAATCACAGGTTAAGACAACATCACTACAGGAGGTTTGACAGCCAAGCCCCTGCCTCAAAACATGACAGGGAAGGGATGATGTAGAAGACAGATCCTGGAGAAGAGAGACTCAGCATGGCCCCGGGCCAGCACCTCCCCTCCCCCGCAGCCAGCTCAGCCCCACACAGTCCTCACCCCTTAGCTCTCACCAAAGGGAGGGCTGTATTCACACCTGAAGCTCTAGGATCTCAGGAGAAATCTTGGTGGATACTTCAGCCTCTTCCTTACATTCAGCCTCATTCAAGATCTCTCTTCATGACGGCACCGTCCTAACCCACTTTCCCACTGATAAAAATACCACTTCTAGTTCTTGTTCTAACAGCCAGAGAAACTTGGTGTTGGAACTGCTACTGGGAAATCTCTAGTGACCCTTCATGTTAAGAAAGGAGGAAAGGGGCTTCTCTTGTGGCGCAGTGGTTGAGAGTCCGCCTGCCGATGCAGGGGACACGGGTTCAGTGCCCCGGTCCGGGAAGATCCCACATGCCGCGGAGCGGCTGGGCCCGTGAGCCATGGCCGCTGAGCCTGTGCATCCGGAGCCTGTGCTCCGCGACGGGAGAGGCCACAACAGTGAGAGGCCCGCGTACCGCCAACAAAAAAAAAAAAAAGGAAAGGAGGAAGGGGAAATTCAGAAAGCCTGACCGACCTGCCCAAAGTCACAGCCACAAAGTCACAGGGGGAGCTGCTGCCTGGCCTCCTGTCGCTGTTCATGTGGCCTCAGTCACAACACTTCCCACCAGCCCAAGGCTCGGGGACCGGGCCGGTGGGCGCCGGGCTGGGGAACTGACTTCCCAGGGCTATTTCAGTAGGGTCTGCTGAGACAGAAGACGGTGTGGTGAGAGCAAAGGAGACCCCCCCCACCCCGGAACTGGTGAGGGCCTTACGCTCCCGCCAGCCCTCAGCCTGGCCTCCCTTGCCACCCGCCAGCGCCACGGAGGGGACGCAGCTGGACTTCAGGCACCCGGCAGCCAAGCAACGTGCGAGTCTACGGACTGACTCCCTCCTGAGCAAGACCCTTCCGGGCAAACAGCAGCCTGGTTCCGCATTTAACTCGCTGTGCGACTCTGGGTGGGTGGCTCCACCCCTCCGATCCTTCCTTCGCCCTCTGTGCCGTGGACATGGTAACAACACCCATCCACGGGTTATTGTGTGTCCATCGCTTGAAGCCGTGCCTGGCTCACAGTGAGTGCTCAGGGCATGGTAGCTGTGCTGGCAGAAGAGGAAAGTCGAGGGAGGTGTAACGCCGCGTGGGAAGGATTTGGTCACACCCGGAATCAGCACGGGTCAGGGGCCTACCCCGGGCCAGGTATTTCTCTCAGTGGCTGCTGTGCGTTCCCTCCTTCAACAGCCTCTGCTTGAACACCCTCGGTGACGGGGAGCTCACTGCCGGGCGTTCCAGTTTTGAAGCCTTGATGGATAAGGAAGCGTTTTCGTCAGGAGAAATGTACCACCTACAGCTCCCCGATCCCGGCTCTGCCATCCTGAGCCACACAGCCTCTGCCTCCATGCGAAACAACGATAACAGTAATAATAATAATATAAGGGCGACAATTTTTTGAGTCGGTCTGGTGCGCTAATCACCGTGCTCCAGGCCTTTGAATGTATTATCTCACTTTAGTGCTGAAAACCAGCTATTGTGCCCAACCCCCCACCCCAACAAAGACAGGAAGTTCCCAATTTATGAACTAATTGTGTTCCTAAAACTCTTTCCTATGGCTGTTGTTTGGAGGGCAGAACCGCTTTCCCACATAAACAAGTTCTAAATGGCTGTGGGCGCCCAAGGAGGCCCCCGAAGCCTGGCTGACCCACCCCGCCCGATGGATCACCAGGCATCTGCGGGGGCAGAACAGACCCCGCCGGTTACAGTCGCAGCCATTAAACAATGCAGGGAAAGCGGACGTCGTGGGGGGGCGGGGGAAGACGTTTGTTCGTCTTCAACGCGGCTGCATGACGAAGCGCCGGCCTGGGAGCACGGCCGACTTTCCACGCCGGGAACCAGCCCCAGAGCCACCAGTGAGAGGCCCGGACGGCCATGCTGGGAACTGGACCCAAAGGCTGGCCCCTGGTGGTGGGCATGGTGTGGGGTCTCAGAAGAGTCGGCCGGCCGGGCATTGCCACCTCCTGCACGTGTGGCCCTGGGCAAACTTCCTGCCATCTCGAGGGTCCTGCGTGGAAAGTGGGGTCACCACACACCTTCCTGGGGGCAGTTCTCACTTGCTCCCCAAGCCCTTCTGACACCTGGCCTGCGGGGGTGTCTGGTGGCTGGGCGGCTGGGAGAACCCAGGTTTGCAGTCAGCAGGTCTGCGTGACTCCAGCGGGTCACCCAGCCTCCCTGGGCCTCAGTTTCCCATCTCTGCGCTGGGCACAGACATGCTTGTGTGTGTAGGTCTAATCCTGAGAATTGGCAATAATGTCTGTAAGGTGCCGGCACGGGGCCGGGCACACACACGCTCAGTAACTGGTACTTGGGGTGTGGAGTCGGGAGCTGGGAGAGGCCGCCCCGGCCGGCACGAAACGGACAGACAGCCGAGAGCGGCCGAGAGGGCAGCCGTTTTCCTGCTGCAGCTCCTTCCCAGACGGCTCCACCCGAAGCGCACAGGTGCTTCCTGGAGGGGGCGCACCTTTCAGCAGGGACTGGACATGGCTTGTCACTTTAGCTCTGAAAAATGGGACGGAGGTTGTCAAGGGGAAATCCCTTCTTACCAGCGATGAGACTAGAGCTGGGGAAAACCCCCCGCCACCTGGCTCTGCCTGAAGCTCACCCCTGATGCACCCTCTCCCAGGAAGACAAGGGTGCTCACCAGCAGGGGTTCAGAGCCTGCTGTGTGTTTTGAGCAAATCACTCACCCTCTCTGAGTCTGAGATCCTCATCTCTTACTACGGGGAGGAAGGTGACAACCATTCATTCATTCAGGGGATTTTTACTGAGCAACCGCCAGGGTGCGGCGGAGGCGGCGGTGGTCGGAGCGGGTGAGACCACAGTGAACACGGTAGACACAGCCTCATCCTCACGGTGGACCGTCCAGTGGAAGAGCCAGGCTTTAGTCAAACCATCTGCAAACATCTAATTTCAAAACCAGATACCTAGCTTCGAAAGTTGTGGTTAGGCAAAGGTTCTTCCAACAACGTTTTAGCAGCAGAACCCTTTGTTCAAATAAGGTCTTACACAGAAAGTGGGCATGGAAAACAGATCAGAGGAAAGCAGCTTGGAGGGCTCCGGGGGCGGGTATGTCCAGGACCCCAGGGCTTCGAGGAGCACGGCTGGCAACTGTGCTGGGGGGGAGGGGAGGAAGTGTCTGCAGGTGGCCGAGGGGTCCTGGCCCGGGCGGCACTCGGGGACCAGCGTTGTCATCGCTCTCTCTCTAGGGGAGAAGAGGGCAGCACTTCAGATGGTAGTGGGGGCAGGGGTGCTGGGTGCCAGCGCAGACTCAGCCCCGGAGCCCTGTGTCTCTCAGCTGGCCGAGGGTGCCCTGGGGGCTGTGAGTCGGGGTCACCGGGTGGCGGGGACGCACTGATGCAGGGGGACTCACGCTGGAAACCAGCTCCCTGCAGTGGCCGATTATCTGATGGAACGCTTCCTTCATCAGCGCTAATATCCATGTAGTGAAACAATGAAAGGGTTTCCTATCAGTTCCAAATAGGACGTGAAAAACTCTCAGTGCTAAGAGTAGAGGATGCTCGAATAGGGCAATGGGAAACGCCTGAGTCACCAGAGGGCTCTTTGATTCCAACGGCCAATCGGTGAAAGGAAAGAGAGAGAGAGAGTGGTTCATCAGTGGTCACGGGGAGGACAGGAAGGACGGTCTTTCACGCGGGACCCCCGAGGGCCGACAGCGGAAGAAGCCCAGCTGTGAGACCGCCACCTGGAGAGAGGAACGGAGCCCCCGGCTTCACTGGCCCCCACCTGCACTCCACAGCAGCTACGGGCTTCTTGTTTAAGGAGGAACTTTCAGGACATACTCGTCTCAGAGCACTGCTCACCCTGGAGCTGGATGGCCGCAGGGCTGACCCGGGGCCAGGAGGCCAGTCCACCCACTGCCTCGTCCTGGGGCTCGGGGCAGCCCCCAGGGCCTCACCCGCAGCTCAGATTTTCTGCAGGAAAAACGGGAGAGTTCCTCAGGCCCGATTCCTGCCCAAACCTTTCGGAACTGACCTCCCAGCTCCCTCTGGCTGGATGCGGGCCGTCTTCCCCCCCTTCTCTAAGATGGCACCGGGCCATTTTTCCGGAAAAGACCAAGTGTGTGCCTGCCCAGCAGGGCAGAATGGCGTTTAGCTTCGTGGCTGCACTCAGACCTGTGCTCCCAAAGTTAACTGTCTATTAAAGTCAAACTACAGGCCTGGGTAACAGCCTGGGAAGTGACAGGGGTGCCTGGCACGGCTCGAGCCTACGGGAACCTCAGCCTTCACTTCACTTCAAGGAGCTGGCCTCCTCCGGGGCTGGCGTGGCCCAAGGAAACGATGCAGGCCAGAGTCATGCTTACGAAATGAGTCTCTCTGGGGTCAGAAATTCCTGTAATGAATGACTTGCCCTTCCTTGCTGGTGATGTTAGGCTGTACCCACCTTTAAGCTTCCCAGCGAGGTGAGAATGTTGGAACCTGCCCGTGGCTGTATCACCTGGGGGCCTGCCTACACCTAGGTGCCCGGGGAGGGGCGCGCGCACGCCGAGCTCTGCTCTGCATCGGCAACAGCGCGTAGGAGAAACACCTGGTGATCTGCTGGCACGGGTCCAGGTCCTGCGCACAGTAGGGGCTTTCTGAGCGCACATCAGGTGAACCTGAGCCAGAGGGAGCTTATTCAACACGTGCCATCCAGGCTCTCCTTCCCCGGGAAATGGCATGTCGGGTGGAGGGAAGGCTCCTTGGGCTCCGCTCCAGATCGAGCTGGAGGCTCCTGAGAGAAAGGGGCCCAGCTCAGCTTCGGGCTTAGAACAATGCCGAGCGCTCAACACGGTGCAGGTGTGTGTGTGCTGGAAACTCCTTCCTGAAGCCTCTGAGGTCAGGGGCCAGGGCCCAGCGGGCTGGCTGCCTTTATTGTCCACTGTCGTGGCTGGGACAGGAAGCACTTTCCGTTCCCGATTGCTCGGGTGGGTGATTTACAGTGGGAGCGCGGGGTCAGCGTGCCAGCACCTGCTTTCCCACCGAGAGGCCCACTTCCGGACCTGGGGGCCTTCAGGAGGGGGCCCCCTCTGCACAGATACAGCCTCCCCAGACGCCCCCGGCTGCCCTCTCTGCCACGCTGGCCTGTGGGCTGCGGCTCAGGCTGCCGTTGAGCCCCCGTCCACGGGGGGCAGTTCAGCCGCCTGGGGTACATGCCACACTGGCCCAGTAATGAACAAGGACCACCAAACTTCACAGACCATGTCCTCCCTTCTGTGGAGGACCCACTCCCGTGCCTGGAGCGGCTAGGTGACGCACACACGCTCCTCCCCTTTTGATGGGGAGTGTGGGTCCCATTTTACAGACGAAGAAACTGAGGCTCAGACAGGCCACTACCCAGGTCGTAAACGGAAGTGCTGGGGTGCGAGCGCAAGTCTGTCCGGGGCCCTGGGTTCTCTTGCAAACTCAGATGCCTCCAGGGTCCAGGTAAAGCACCCCACGGGGAGGTGCTGGCCGCAGGCAAGTACGGGGCAGTGGGTGAGGAGAGCCTGCTGCGACCCTGAAGCAAGGTAAGCCTGTGTGGCCAGATTTCTATGTGGAATCTCCACGTTCCCACGTTAGTAACGGGCACTAAACACTGGGTGGGTCAGAGTAAGCCTGTGCGCCGTACCAGTGACAGCAGCGTGCACCTACTGTAGGCATAGTGGTCCCTCGGTCCTCCATGCCCCCCCGCAGCTGGTTCCCTATCGGACAGACAAGGCGACTGAGGCCAAAGAGGCGAACCAGCTGACCGCGGGCACCCAGCCAGTCCCGGTTTGCTTACTGCATTCCTGCCTGATCATACTGACATCACGTCCATCTAGAAACGGGGGAAGAGTTTAGGGGTCCGGCGGAGGATGGGGACGCCGACCTGTCTCCGTAGGTCATTTTCCTGTTCCTGGGACTGGCCCTGAGACCAGCACCCAGAGCGCACCCTGACCGCCGGCTGGGACCACCAGGACTGGCCCAGCAGAAGCTCAGCTCCCTGACTCCAGTGGCCCGAGATGGCCCCAGGCTCCCGCTCTGTGCCCAGGGCCCCTGCCCCTGGCCTGGCCTCCCCCAGCCCGAGGCAGGGTGGGTGCACCACGGCGGGCCCGGCCCCAGGCCCGCCCGCTCCCCTGAGTGACGGGCTGCCCTTTGTGGAGGGGGAGATTAGGGGCGGGTGAGGGGGCCGTGCAGCCCTCCCGGATGACAGGGGCCGTCAGCCCTACACGCCACGCAGCCCGGAGCGAGGGAGCCTTGACAGGCCTGGAGGGGATCCAGGAGGGAGCGCGAGGGGGGCGCACCCCTCAGCACAAAGGCCAGGCCTGTCTTCACACCTGCGGGAGGATGGAGCCGGCTGGGGGCGCGGGAGGGGGGCCGGGGCGCATGAATAATTCGCTCTGAAAGAAGCATGTCACGGGGAGATAGCTCAGCCAGACACTTCAAATAAAGGCAAGCAGCCGCGGTGACAGGGGACATTCTTTCCCACCGAGGCGCTGCTGGGACCTAAGTGCTGGGATGTCGTGAAAGAAAGGCGTCTTGAGCCCTCCATAGTTATTTTTATTAAAAAAAAAAAAAAAAAAAAGAGCGCCAGAGAGAAAGAACGAAAAATACCACCACGATGCAGGGATGAGCCTGCAGCCCTGCGGAAGGCCAGATAACAAGCGCGCCACCTCCGTTCTGCCCCTGCTGGGACTGTCGCGGTCAGGGTTGGGCCCGCCCACCCTGGCGCCCTCCCCACCCCCGGCCCAAACTTGCCGACCAGCCCCGGTGACCCCTCCCCTCCTGCTTCCCAAGGACCACCGCGGTCAACCACCCCACCTCCTCGCTCCCTCCTCCCCGGACAGCACCAGGTGGGGCTCAGGTGTGACCCCGTCCACCCAGCCAAGCCCTCACAGCAAGGGTCCTGTTGCATCCTGCTTCATGTCCCCGTTCAAAGCACAAGGTCCTGCACACAGTAGCCACCACTAAATGTCCACCGATGGGGACAACGACAGTGGTTTCTTTTTTCTTGGGAGAAGGCGGCAATGAGGCTACAAACAATACTGGAGTGAAAAACTGACCCTCTCGGGGTCCATTCATAGAGGAACTAGAGCCCAACAGGGGACCCCCTGGGGACCCTCAGACTGAGGCAGCCCTGTGTGTGCACGTGGATGGAAGGCATGTGGGGGCTTCTCCCCGAACCGTGGCCTGGTGCTACCTCTGCCGAGTCGGGATTTAGTGGGAGAAGGGGGCTGGGGGACTTGCACTTTTTATCATAGGCACTTGGGTATATTTTGATTTTTTACATTGAGTGTGTATTACTTTTGTAACTAAAAGTATATATTCTCAATCCCTGTGGTTTAGCAAGAGCTAAACCCTTTGCCAAGCCGGGTTCCAAGGCACTCCTTGCTGGCGGAAGAAAGAGGCGTCTGAAGATGGTGGCTTTGCGTCCATCGTCCTCCAGCCGTGATGCCTGGCGGAGAGGCCGGGAGGCCAAGACCCTCGTCCTCAGGAGGCTCCAAGAAGCCATCCTTCTTCCTTGGTTTCCTCCCTCCCACTCCAGCCCTGCGGTGATCCCAGGTACAGGGAAGGACCTGGGGGGAGGCCTGCAGGATGTCCAGTGTCCAGCGTCCAGCGCGAGCCCCTGACAAGAGCTCTTGTGGGAACCCAGCGGGCAGGGCCGTGAGGTCAGGGGTCCTTTTTATCGAAGCCTTGGCTTTCACAAAGGGCCTCGAGTTTAGACTTCTTTTATATTACCTCCAAATTAGGTTCCACCTACAGAAGCCTTTTTGCTGGGGCGTTAATCTTTGTTATTTACACAATTCGTCACACGCTGCTCTGTCTTGTCTTCACGGTTAGTGTTCTAGAAGGTCCCTCGCTCCTGGAGGGAGCGGCCTTGGGACACAGCTCCCAGCGTTCCCAGAGGACACTTGCTGCTTGTACACAGGGGACCGTCGGGACTTAATGCTGTGTCCCTGAGGCCAGGCCCGGAGCCACCAGACAACCCCCCAGAGAGCCGGGAGAGACACGAGCCCGTGTAGTCATACCGAATTCTCCTTTTGGGGGGAGGCTCATCCCCAAGCCACTGTCCCTTCAAAGGCCACCAGGCCGTCCCTGGATGTAGAAGATGGGGCCCAGGGCGCCAGCAGCTGCACCGGGGCTGGGCCGTCCCTTCCCTGAGCGGTGGCTGCCCCCAAGAGGACAAACACGGGCGGCCAGGCATTTCCGGGGCAGGGGAAGCTGGCCGACGGGAGACAGGGGAAGAAGGGCCCGAGGGCCGGACACACTGGGCTGTGAAAGGGATTGAGCAGGGCCCCTTCACCTCACTACAGCTGTTATGGAAAAAATTAAAATATGCCACCCCGTGATTATGCTCACACAAGGTGATGAGAAGATTTACAGAAATACGTGTATACATATACATATTTTTTTAATTTTTAATTATTTTTGGCTGGGTTGGGTCTTCGTTGCAGCGTGCGGGCTTCTCATTGCAGTGGCTTCTCTTGTTGAGGAGCACGGGCTCTAGGCACATGGGCTTCAGTAGTTGTGGCTCGCGGGCTCTAGAGCGCAGGCTCAGTAGTTGTGGCGCACGGGCTTCGTTGCTCCGCGGCACGTGGGATCTTCCCTGACCAGGGCTCGAACCCGTGTCCCCTGCATTGGCAGGCGGATTCTTAACCACTGCGCCACCAGGGAAGTCCTGAAGTACGTGTATATTAACCTGGAGTCGCTCTAAGGAGTGAGTGCAACTGTGGAACACGAATCAGTGGAAACGCTGAGTGAGGAACAGCGTCTTCTTTCAGCCCTGTCAGTGGGTTTCTGCAATTGTGTTCAACCTCGTTTTTGTTTGTTTTTAATTTTTAAACGGCTTTATTTTCTGAGCCGTTTTAGAGGCATAGCAAAATTGAGTGGAAAGTACAGAATTGTAACGTGGTACATGTGTTACAATTGATGAACCCACATTAACACATCATAAGCACCCAGGGTCCACAGCGTACACGCAGGTTCATTCTTGGTGACGTACATCCTCTGGGTTTTGATACATGTATAAGGACACATATTCCCCATGACAGTATCACACGGAATAGTTTCACTGCCCTAAGCTCCTCTGGGCCCCACCTGCTCACCCTTCCCTCCCTGCAGCCGCTGGCGGCTCCTGATCTTTTCACTGCCTCTACAGTTTTGCATTTTCCAGAATGACGTATAGTTGACATCACACAGTCTGCAGTCTTTTCTGATTGGCTTGTTTCACTAAAGAGGTGTAGGTTCACTGATTGTAACAAACAGTCCACTCTGTTGTAGTGAAATGGACCACAGTTTACATATTCATTCACCTGCCGAAGGACATCTTGGTGGACTCTATAATTATAAATACAGCTGCTATAAACATACACATGCAGGGTTGTTGTGGACATAAATTTTCAACTCCTTCGGGTAAATACCAGGGAGCATGGTTGCTGGATAGTGTGGCAAGAGTATGTATAGTTTTGTGAGAACCTGCAAACCGTTCTCCAGAGTGGCTGCACCCTCCTGCCTCCCCACCGGCAACGAAGGAGAGTTCCTGTTGCTCCACGTCCTCGCCAGCACTTGGCGATGTCAGTGCTCTGGATCTGGACCATCCTGACAGGTGTGCAGTGGTGCCTCATTGTTGCTTTAATTTGCCTTTCCCCGATGACACATCAGGTGCAGCATCTTTCCACGTGCTTACCTGCCATCCGCAGGTCTTGTTTGGTGAGGTGCCTGTTCAGGCCTCTTGCCCGTTTTTAAATTGGCTTGTTTGCCTTCTTAGTGAGAAGAAGACGGCTCTTACTGAGCCCTCTGTGTATGTTGGACAACAGCCCTTTACCAGATGTAAACCTTTTGCAAAGGTTTCCTCAGTCCGTGGCCCGTCTTCTCACCCTCTTGGTATTTGACCTCTTTCAGGGAAAATGTTGAAAGTCTGCGTTTGAGACCCACCCGCATGCAGTATCAGTGGGATCCCCGCCCTCCTCATGCCCCCGTGGTCCCTGAGGGGAGGGGAGGGGCCTGTGAGGAAAGATTAGTCCTCACAGGGAGGCACAGAGATTCCTCCCTTGTGGGGGAGAGTTGGGCCTGGAGGAAAAGCTAAGTGTGAGGAAGGGGAAGGAAGGGGGGGCGGGATGAGGGGACGCTTGGGATGGGCAGGGAGGCCGGGTGGGAAGCAGAGTCCACCTGAGGCTTCTGTCCCGGAGGCTGGAGTCCTGGAGACAGATCCACACGGACTTTCCTCTGCCAGGCCGGGAGGACCCTGGAGCCAGGGTCCTATGCTGTCACTAGGGGGCCCTAGTGAGCTGCTCTGAAACCTTGTCGAGGTGCCCTTGTCAGCTGAGACCGAGTGGAGAGGCCATCCCCGGTACTTTCAAAGGTCAGACCCTAAAAGGGCCCATAACCAAACGCAAGGGTCAGATTTTGCTATGTTCACCCCTGCCACGCATGCTGGGCATAAACCAGAATCCAAATTCAAACCATTCCCGGGGCCTGAGCTGGAGGGTCGCACTCCAGCTTCACAGAAATATTCCCTGACTCGACAACACAGGCCGCTTTAAGGATGTCCACGAAACTACTGGCATTTGATTTCCCTTCTCAAAACCCGTATCACCAAAAATAATCAAAGAGGTAAACGTAACGCCAGGCTGGAGCCCAGCTGGCCTCCGCAGGCCTGAGCCGTTGCCAATTTCACACAAATTCGTCAACTGTCAAAGCAGAACTGTGGCTCTATCTCCACCTCCCCAGGAAGCGCAGAAGTCGTCACCAGGCCCTGATCATAAGATCGCAAATCGGAAAGCTTAGCCAAATTTCCTCAGCTCCCAGGTCCCGAGAAATAAGCCCAATAAGGAACCTCGATTCTGACAGTCCTGGTTCAGGACGACTTTTTCTAATCATTAGCCCCTGGAGGTGCTCACAGGGCCTCAGGTTTGGTCCTGATCACCGGGTGGGAGGATGTAAGAAGGAGAAGCTGGAAAAAGTGAAGCGCAAAAAGGAAGTAAGATAAACACTGAAGAGCATCTGAGTCACCAACCTGCAGATGTCACGGGCAGGAAGCACGCTGATACCTGCCCCCCCCCCAGCCCCCGGACAACTGGGCAGAGACCCCTGGGCCTCCGGGCACCTGACCTCTGTGGGGACGTGTGCCCCCAGCAGCCCCCGGAGCCCCGCCCCCAGTGCTTTCTCGGTGCCTGTCCTGTGCCCAGCATCCCACCACTGAAGGCTCTGATCTTCTCTGGGACGCACCCAGAGACACAGGAGTCCGCCTACACAGACACAAATAAGAGATGGCTCAAACAAGTGACGATGCCTACATCACAACGGAACGTGACACAGCTGTAAAAGAGAGGGAAAAACTCATTACTGGTGGGTCTCCAAGAGACATCGTTCAGGGAAAAAAATCAAGGTGCAGAAGCCTGGTGTAAGAAGCGGGGAGACAGAAGTACTCTTCAGCCGTAAAAAAGAAGGAAACCCTGCCATTTGCAACAACACGGATGGACCTCGAGGGCGTTATGATAAGTGAGATAAGCCAGAGAAAGACAAAGACTGTATGATCTCACGTATATGTAAAATGTTCAAAACAAACAAACAAACAAACAGAAAACCTGAACTCCTAGCAACAGAGATTGGTGGTTGCCAGAGGCGAGGGATGGGAGGGTGGGCAAAATGGGTGAAGGGGGTCAAAAGGGACAAACTCCCAGTTATAAGATAAATAAGTCCTAGGAATATAATGTAGAACATGGTGACTATAGTTAGTAATACTGGGCTGCATATTTGAAAGCTGCTATGAGAGTAGAACTTAAAGAAAGATCCCAAGAAAAAAAATCTGTAACTATGTGTGGGGATAGGTGTCAACCAGCCTTACTGCAGCGATCATTTCGTAAGATATACATATATTGAATCATTATGTTGCACACCTGAAATGAATATAATGTTGCATGTCAATTACATCTCAATTTAAAGAGATGATCTAGGGGACTTCCCTGGTGGCGCTGTGGTTAAGAATCCACCTGCCAATGTAGGGGATACGGGTTCGAGCCCTGCTCCAGGAAGATCCCACATGCTACAGAGCAGCTAAGCCCGTGCATCACAACTGCTGAGCCTGCGCTCTAGAGCCCATGAGCCACAACTACTGAGCCCGTGTGCCACAACTACCAAAGCCCACGTGCCTAGAGCCCGTGCTCCGCAACAAGAGAAGCCCGTACACCGCAAGGAAGAGTAGTGCCTGCTTGCTGCAACTAGAGAAAGCCCGTGCACAGCAATGAAGACCCAATGCAGCCAAAAATAAATAAACAAACAAATTTATTAAAAAAATAAAAAGAGTATCTATAGACACATACGCTTGTTCCTAGCTAGGAGAGCTGTCTCTGGAACTCACCAGGGGCCAGTGATGCTGGCTGTCTCTACGGACTGTAACTGGGGACAGTGGGGGGAGGGGGCTTTTGTACCTTTTGGATCTTAGATCACATGAATGTGTCACCCTTTAAAACATATTTGGATTTTAAAAGGAAGGGAATGGAAAAGAGCTCCATGGAAAGACGTTGAGAGTGATACAGATTAATGATTAAATGAAAGCTGTTAACAGGGTGTCCAGGGTGCAACAACCTGTGTTTTAAAAAAAAAAAAAAAAGAATATTCACAGATTTTCCTTCCTTTCGGAAAATCAGATTGATGGAGCAGGATTCTGTAGTCTTTGAGGGCGTCCCTCCCACCATTTCCTAGAGCCCCTTCCCTTTAAGGAGGAAACACCCAGAAAGACAAAACTGTTCACCTAAGAACATCACCAGCACGTCCCTTTACAGTAGAGGCCTCACTGGGGCCGCAGTTCCTAACCCTAAAGAACACTTCCTGGCCCACACACCCTCCATGTGTACCTGTGCTCACCAATGCCACAGTCCCCACCACTCCCTGTTGCACCCTGACACTGAAGCTGAGATACTGCTTTCGTCTCTAAAGGCCTTTACACAGTTGCTCTTCCTATGGTGGAGACATGGTTCGTGGTACCACAGCTCCATCAAAAATTGGAAAATAGAAAGTACCATGGGTGTTACTTTACGGACACGAAGAAGATGCACGTGGAGTCAACCTGCACACACCGTCCTGTTCCTGCTCACCACGTGCATTACCCGCTCGGCCAGAGCTGCCTCATCAGGTTGTCAAGGTTGTGCACTGCTCATTCCAGGGCCCCGTCCAGTACAGTGTGCCCAGAGGGCAGCTCCTGGAGCCCACCACCTGCACAGCTGACACGGCAGAGGTCCAGGCCCCAGCCCCCGTCCCCAGTCATGTGCTTAGGACTGTCCCTCTGTGTGGTCTACACTCGCCCTCCGTGGTGTGCATCTGTCTCAAGAGAAATCCCAAGGCAAGGCTGAGTCTGGCCATGTCGGTCTCTACTGGGCCCTCGCGCTTCCTGCAATGGCCTCAGATAACGCAGTGCAGATGACCATAGCGATAATGACGCCTGGGACCTCGGCATTTCCCATCAACTTCTGAAAAGTGATCTAAGATAAGCTTCTGATCTGTGACACCCCACATGCAGTCTCCACAAACGGGAATTCCCTTGTTTAAGGCTGGGCTTCGCATGAGAGCTGCCGGGAACCATTTGGAAAACTTTTTTAACTTATCCCCCTTGCCTTGTTCACCTATGTCTGGAAATCTAGCCTCAGAAAGGCATAAAAAGAAAGAAAAAGAGGAGAGAGGGAGGGAGGGAAAGTTACATTCATGAAAACGTCCGTTGGGCAAAAACACGTCCAATGGTCATGGAGGGCACGTAGTTGTGAGGGCAAAGATTTTGCTTATTCATTTTGTTCCTGTTACTTTGAAAACGTTCTGCAGTGGTATGTTAGTTTGATAATTCAGACTAAATCGATGCAACCCTAGAACCTGATGTGTCTTAAGGACTCCAGGCTACCCACGGTCCCCAAGGGCAGGACTCCGGAGCTGGACGGCCTAGGCCCCTGGCGGCTCCTCCGCTCCTGGGCCGAGTGTCTCCAGAAGGTCTCTGACATCTCTTTGGCTCGGTTTCCTCATTTTCAGATGGGGACAATAACAGTACCTACCTTGTAAGGTTGCTGCTAGCAGCCAATGCGTTAATAAAGGTGAAGGCACCAGCGCTAAATAAGTCCTTCTCAGTTGCTATTAGCGGTGATAACAATGGGAGCTACAACAATGCTATCGTTCCCAACCCACCGGCTCTGCCCAAACCCCATCACTCCCCAGCGCCAGCCTGGGCATCCTCCGGCCCCAGGGTGGCCCAAACACAACTCTCCCACGGAACGCCCGAAGCACTGGCCGCCAGCTCCAGGTGACCGCCCAGGAGGGAAGACCCGGTGCCACAGGGCCGCCCTGCACCCCCTGTCGCCCCCTGCAGGGCCCTTTGCCCTCTCCCCACTCCCTGCACCACCGCCTCACCTCCCCACGCCCTGCCTTCGACCGGCGCCCCCACCCCGTTCAGAGCGTCCTCTTCCTCAGCCTGTCCCCAACCTCATGACCTATGTTCACAGCAGCACTATTCACAATAACCAAGACATGGAAGCAACCTAAATGTCCATGGACCTAGAGGTTGTCATACTAAGGGAAGTAAGTCACACAGAGAAAGACAAATACCATATGATACCACTTATATGTGGAATCTAGAATATGATACGAATGAACTTACTTGCAAAACAGAAACAGACTCACAGACATAGAAAACAAACTTATAGTTACCAAAGGAGAAAGCAGGGAAGGGATAAGTTAGGAGTTTGGGATTAACAGATACACACCACTATATACAAAATAGATAAGCAACAAGGACCTACTGTATAGCACAGGGAACTATATTCAGTACCTTATGATAACCTGTAATGGAAAAGAATCTGAAGAAGAATATATATAACTGAATCACTTCGCTGTATACCTGAAACTAATACAACATTGTAAAACAACTATACTTCAAGAAAAAGCTGTTTGTTTTGGAAAAAATACATATATATAACTGACATTCCCATTTTCTCCAAAACAGAGGGAAGGAGTCAGACGCTGCCGGCTGTGTGGTGCACACACTCTGTTATTTGGGGGAAGACCCACAGCCATGGATCTGCGCCCAAGATGTGCAGACCAGCCAGGCAAGCACTCAGAGGACAGCAGTGGGCGTGGGGCGGTCATCCCAACAAGAAAATAGAAAAGGGGGTGGGCCCCGGCCTAGTGAGCCCTGGGGACTTGCCACAAGGACGGGACCTGGGTCTGCTGGGACCCTCCTGACTTCAAACGCTGCCTCTGTCACTCTTGCCAGTGCCCCCGACGTGGCCGGCTGGGACCCCAAGCCGGGCCTTGCCAACTGCGTTGCCACAGCTTGGGCATGCGGCCACGTGGCCCCCGCAGGCCCTGTCCTCCCCTCTGGCCCACGCAGGAGGGAAGCGCTGGCCCTGGGCCTGGCACTGGACCTTTGCATCACCCCCGGTGCTCCAGCCCAGTCTGGGCGGTGCTGCCTGGGAGCGCCTTGCTGAGCAAATGGCCCCGAATCCTGGACGCTGTGGGGAGCACGTCCTGTGCCAGCCAAGCCTGGGCCTCTCTATCGCATCCCACCCAGACCAGGCCTCTTCACTCGTGGTTGGCGGGAAGCCTGCAGAGGAGATGTGACTGGCCCTCCAATCCCTGCCCTGTTCAGGACCCCCTACTGGCAGAGGGGCCAAGACCTATCGGAGGATTCGGGGGAGCAGGAAGCAGAATGGGGACCCCTTGCCCAGCCACTCTTCACTCCCATCAGTTGGGGCCAGAATAACAAAGAAGCTTCTTCTCAAGGGCGCAGACTGGTGGGTTGACAGTGCTGGCGGGGCACTGAGAGGAGGGCGCTGAGGCACCGTCCGGGCTTGAAGGAAAGCGTGCGGGGCTGATCTGTGGGCCCCGTCTGCACGACATGGAATGGGAAACTGGGAATGTACAGACCATGCATTTCCATCCCCAGAGCGGGGTCTCTCCATTTCCCCAAGTTGTAAGCATGACCTCAAGTCGGCGGGGCGGGGGGGGGGGACTTTAGCAGAATTACTGCTACGGTGACTCCTGTCACTATGGCGAGTATCGTTACTGCTACTATCATCACTCGCACTATAGCTGTCACTACAGCTCGCTGAGCAGTACTCCGAGGCAGGCGCTTTACAGGTGCGTCCCCGTAACAGTCCTACAAGTGTTAAGGGAATCAACGAGGGCTGGAGTCTTACTGTCTCCGAGGAGCCATCGAACTGAGGAGTGAGCATCATAAACCCACTTCCAGCTGCGGCAACGGAGACTCACAGAGCACGTGCCGGGGTCCCACTGCAGCAGGGGGTGGATCGCAGAGTGGACCCCAAACCTGGCTGCTTCCCCCACCGCCTCTCCCCCGTCCACCCTTCCCATCCCAGGGCCTGGCCCCGGCTGCCTCTCCTGAGCCCCTGCCCTGGGCCTGAGCCCCCTGCAGACACGGGGGACATCTGCCCGCAGGACCTCGGGCGCCACTGGGCGGGGGAACAGCAAGATGGGCGGGGACTCGCCGCCCCTGCAGGCAGTGGACCGGGCCTCCCTGCATCCGTTACGGCCCCCGGGCCCAGGCTCTGCCCACCACACAGCAGTGATAGATAGTTTGTGAAATACCCCGAGTTTGCGGTTGACCAGAATTCTGAAATAATTCCATTGAGACCGGAATTCATGCAATGTTCTGTATCCTGATGTGGTAAAGAAGGCGGCCCGCGGCGGGGGGGAGGGGATGTGAAGGCCAAGGATGGCGAGGCAGCCTCCAGGCCCTGCAGTAGGGGCTCCCGCCGCCCCCCTTCGCCCACGGGCTCCGGAAGGCCCATCTGACAGGAGCAGAGCCCTGATAAGCACCACCTGACCAGGAGGCCCCAGGCAGAGAGATTAATGCTCAAATTGCCAACAGCCTCCCGCTGCCCCCACAGGGGAGCAGGGGCAGGTGGGGGGCACGCCGGGAGAGGAAAGCCAGACGGGGCCTCGGCCAGAGCAGGCAGGAGGGCGGCCCAGCCTGCACCACGCCTCAGCCTCGGCCTGGCTACCCGGCCTGCAGCAGCAGCCCTGGCACCCCGAGTGGGACGAGGCCAAGGTGCGGGGCCGGGTGAGCAGCACGGCAGCCCCGGTTCGCTGCCCAGCTGGCCCTCGCTGCGCATGGGGAGGGGTGGGAACCGGCAGACACCCCCTCGGCCTGGAAGCTTCCCACGGCTGGGTTGACGCCTGAGCCTCCGTGCCCAGCACGGGGGCCTCAGGCCGACCGGGGCTCCACCAGGCCCTGCCAGCTCCTCGGCCAATGTGCTGGAAGGGGAGGGGATGGGGGCGTCTGCTTGGCTGGGTCCCCCTGCCAGTGCTGCAGAGCAGCCCTCTACCTCAGCGGCTGGGCAGCGACCCCAGGCCCGGACTTGACAGGAGCAGGGCAGGCCCGGAGTGACTCCGGGGTCACCATGGTCAGGGCTCCCCTTCACAGCGGTCGACGGGTTCGGGCCGATGACACCTCCTCTCCTCTCCGGAAAACCAGAAGCCTGAGGGCAGCCCAGTGGGTTTTCCGTAAAGCAAAACACATTCATGCAACGGGTCTCCCTGTCCTCTGAGATTAGGAGTATCCCTCTCTTTAGGGAAAAAAGAGAATAAAACCTTTTCTCAGAAGAAAAGATGGTGCTAGCCATCAGACACGGCAAACCGAAGGCCCACTGGTATGTTTAGTTTGCTCTGTGGGTAACTGGGTTTCCGTCTTTAAATCTCTGAGTCCACTCTGAAGTTATATTTCCAGCTTTGTTTTGGAAGCTCTGAGCCCAGGCCCCACCTCAAACTTTTAGGGAATATCTCCTGACTTTTAAATGTGGATGACGAACTCAGCTTCCCATAGTGATAATAACATTCTGCAAGAAAAGCACATCTGCGTCCAGCAACAAGGTGATTCACCAGATCCCAGGCTACACGCAGCCAATCGGTGTCATGAGGACGCAAAACCAGCCCTAGCAACATCTTCTGAGCATCTTCTGAGCAGCCCTGGGCACCCACGTAAGGCAGCCCCCATCCCAGGCCTCGGGAGGTAGGCATGGAATGGTGGACAGAGACAGATCATTAAAGAGCAGTGAAACAGCGCGCACATTCTTTTGCAGACGTGCAGAGTTTCCTGGGGAATTTACAAGGAATTGCTAACCACGTTTTCCCCTGGAAGGGAGGTTGGCCCCTGGGGGCTGGTAAGAAGGTGGGAGCTTTCACTTTTCCTTTCGACACTCCTGATCTGCTTAAATGTTTACCACGAGCAGGTATTACTTTTACAATTTTTAAAGTACAGTATACGTTTTTTGATGAATCTGAATGCAAACCAACGCAGCGATACTGTTATGACACTGTAACTCAAATGTACAGAAAGCCCAGCGAGGCAGTAACTGTCTCCATATAGAAGAGGGGAGGAGAGTGGCATTAAGCCTTCCCAGGGGCAATGCTGGCCGCTGGGTTTTAGAGAATGAATAGGAGTTTTTCCAGGCAGACAAGGAGGGAAGCTTCCTTGCAGGCCAAGGAAATCAGTGGCTATCAGCCACCAGATAAGGTTCATGGAGTTTATGGAGGGGGGTGCTTCGGTGGGATCTTGACGGATACGGAGGATTTGAATGAGAGGGGTCAACGTGGTGGGCACAGATCAAGCATGGACACAGAGGGAGGAATGAGCCTAGCACATGTCAGGGGCTGTGGGCTCTAGCTGGGCTCCAGGAAGGCCATCTCCCAGACCACCTATTCCAGCACCGAGCCGTAGCCTCCAAGCTACCACAGGGCAGTTCCAGAGCAGGGAACATAGCCTGAGGACGTCCCCAGGTCCCCACAGGACCTGGCCCAGAGCTGCCACCCAGAGTCCAGGAGGCCGCCTCGGGCACTCTGCCCACAGGCGTGTCCCGGGCTCTCAGGGGAGCCTGGGTCGGCAGCATTGGTTGTTGCAAAGGCCTGAGCAATGTGGCATGACCAGCCCCCAACTGGGAGCCGGTCACTGGGCCCGAATCCCAATGGGACCCATACTCACCAGGCGGGACCCTGAGCTGACTTTCCCTAACCTCCAGATGCCAGGTAGGACCCTCCACCCGTGGGGCAGCCGTGAGGACCCAGGGGTATGAGGATCCGAGTTCCCATCGCAGGACCTCGCCTGGAACAGGCGCCCAGTAATAGCTGCTGATACGTACCCAGCGCCCACCCCTCTAAGAGCTCCACCACCATCGGCTCGTTCCATCTGCACAGAGGCCTGTGAGGCAGCTCCAGTGACAATCCTAGGTGACAGGTGGGGAACCAAGGCAGAGAGGGCTGCACACAGCTGGTGAGTGTGCGAGAGGACCCGGCGGTCGCCGCCTCACCCGTCGGCAGGCACCATGCTGCTTCACCCTCCAAAGTAGAATCCGGCGCCCCCAACAGCGCTCCTCGGGGCACAGCCCCCGCAGGCGGCACAAAACGTGTGGCCCCTGTGCCCTGGGCTGCTCGGCCCTCCTGTGGGCACAAGCGTGGATTTCCTGGGCAGGGGCGCCCTCTGGAGGCAATGAGGTCACAGTCCCCGCCAGCCTCGGAGGGTCTTTGGAGCAAAGAGAGGCGAGTCCAGCCCTTACCTGAACCTCGCTCACCACTCAGGGGTCGGGGTCCAGCTGCCCCACTTTGCAAAGGGGAAACCCAGGCCCTGAACACCGAGCAGTAACTCTGTCCAGAGCCACAGAACACGCCCCTGGAAGGACGACAGGAAGCCAGACGGGTGTCCAGCGGCCGGCCTGGGGGGCGAAGTGAGACTCCAGCATTTATTGAGAGCCCACTGTATGCTCTACAACTATGGTCTCCCATTACCCCTACCAAGGAAAAGATTATTCAAGGCCCTTGTTAAAGACAGTAAGGAAGACTGTTATCAACAGGGCCCTACAATGGGGTCTTGCAGTGGGAGAGTGATGGGGCTGAACCCTGAACACAACAAGGAAAAGGGAATTTACCGCCAAGGAGCAGGTGGGGGCAGTGGATAGAAAATGACCAAGAGGAAACACCGGGGGACCGGGTTTCTGGCTAAACCAACCTCACAGGATTCTCGCTGAAGGTGGGCCAGGTGATCAGACACCAGGTGAGGGGTGAGGAACCGATCAGATATCCAGGGTGGGGGAATTCCAGCTAAACTGACCTAGCAGGATTCTTGCTAAAATGGGACAGTGCAGAGAGGGACACAGAAGCCCGAAAGTCGGGGCCTAGGTGAGAAGAGGGTTCAGAGGACCCCGACTGGAATCTGGTCAAGGAGAGGGTCCCTGTCGCACCCACAGCAATCCTGGGAGTATCCCATCCTATGTTTGAGACCCAAGGCTCCGAGGCCAGGCTCCCAGAGGACCGCCTCTCAGCTGCCCCTGTGTCCCCGGGGTGCAGGGGAGTGTGCCACACGACAAAAGGGACTCAGTTCCCCTCCGCAATGGCAGCTAAGTTAGAGGGTATTTGGTCAGCAGTCAACTCCCCCTTCACAGCGGTGCCAGATGCTCCCACCCCCCAGTCTAAACGTTCCCATAAACAACAGGCCCCACCCGGCACTTACTATTGGCCACCGCCCAGCCTGTCAACTCCTGTGAGCCTCATAGCGACAATGAGTCTCAGAGTTAGGAATGAATATGACCCCGTTTTACGGGTGGGGAAATCGAGGCACAGGGCAGTTGAGCTCCTTGTCCTTGGTCACGCAGCTAAGTGGTGGCAAAGCCAGCAATCCACCCCAGCAGCCCGCCTGGAGCTCTCTGCCTATCGCACCCTCCTTACTCTGGTGGGTCTCTAGCCTAATTCGGTTTCAAATGAAAGTTTGCATCCCTACCCTAGTGGAAAGCCAGTTTCACTTGCCTAAATAAAAAGTCACTGTAAAGAGATACTGTGTTGCCAGGTGTGAGACTCACACTGCCCCAGGGTTTCTTCATGTCACTCGGGCGCTGCACCACCAGACTCTCTTTCCCAACAGCAGGCATGGCTGCTCTCTGGGGACCCCGATACCTCAGAGCAGCCAGGAACCTGGCAGCAGCGCCCCCGTCTTGGGTCAGGCAAGGCGCAGCTCCCAGCGCTGGGCGGGCGGCAGCACGTACCGGTCATCTTGCAAGTCCCTGCTGCCAGCCTGGCGCCTGACCTGCCTGATGGTCGTGTGACCCCAGAAGATCCACCTCTCCTCCCTGGGGTCCTGTTCTCACCGGAAATGGAAATGAGTTACACTCCACCCCCCAGGTCTGTTGTAGGGACTCAGCAGATACAAACTGCACAAAGCAGGGGGGACGCGGCTGAGAAGGGGGCACACCGTGGCCATGCTGGCAGAGCCTGTGAGCTCCCCGTCCCCCTGCAGCCTCCTGTGGGCAGACGGAAGATGGACCCAGCCTGCAGAGCGGCGGCACATCACTGCAGGCTGGGTGGTCAAGAGGCAGAGGACACACAGCAAGATACTCCGGGACAGGACATCCCAGATGTACACACGGCAACGTGAATCGACCCAAAAACCTGACACAAATGAGACCAGCAAGAAACACAGTGAGCTCTAGAGCCAAGTGGACACACGCGCGCGGAGACACGCCACATACCTCACCAGGGTGCACGCGCGCCTGCACCGTGGGCCCTGGGTAAGGCCATGTCTCCGGGTACCTGTGTCCACGTCTGTCAGATCAGAGCCCTGCGGCAGGGCTGCTGTCTGTGCCAGGTCCACAGGCGGTGGCTCTGGGACCTGAGTAACAGGTGGGCTGCGCACCTAGAACCAAAGGACGGCCACCCTGGGACGGGCCTTCGAGACCAGCTCTGCCAGGACCTGCAAGTCACAAGCCTGGAAAGGGCCCCGACACCCTCCCCCGACACACACACACACACAAATAAGTCACAACTGCCCTGTCAAGACGCCTGCTTGCACACTTTTCACCCTCGTAACGCAGGTATTATGTGGTCTGTAGCCTGAGTCAGGAAGTGTGTGCAAAGGACCCAAGTGACTTGCAGAACCAAGACTCAAGCCCAGGCAGGTCTGAGGCTCCCCCTTCCAACTGGCCCCGCTGCTGCCCACAATTTGGCAAAACAAACAAAGCCCCATGTCTCCTCCCTCCTCAACAGAGGCTGGGCCAGCATCCATCCCAGAGTCAGGGCAGAAGGACCCTCAGACAGGGGCTTGTGCGGGAAGACTTCAGGCCGGGGAGGGGAAGGCGCTTGCCCAAGGAGAGGCAGCGGGGGGCACCCCGAGAGAAGACTTGGAGGCAGGAGGTTCTGCCGCCACCAGGGCCTGGCTGGGTGGAGCACAGCAGACGCCTGCAGAACGCAGCAGGACTCGGGGAGCTCGCTGAGCCCTAGCGTCAACCCTGCCGCCGCCTTCTCCATGCCTGCTTCCTTCTCCCAGCGAGGCTCCCCAAGCCTGCAGGCTAACCCCACTGATCACATCACCCTATTTTATTTCCTCAATAGCACTGCCCGCAGTGATTTATTTTCTAGTTTCTCGTCCTCCTGAAAGTCGCACAGCACTTTGCCTCCTTGCTGTATCCCCAGTGTCTAGAACTGTGCCTGAGACAGAGTAAAGATATTTGTGAAATGCATCATTTGCAGCCTCGACATGCTGCCTCTTCGGCCCCGCAGAGAGCGAGCTCCTGGGCTGGGGCAGGAAGCAGTCGCTGCACCTCAGAGAGCAGTGCCGGTTGGTGTAAGGTAGGGGCCTCCCAGCCACCTGGGGAGTCGGGAAGGTCACCTGGGAGGCAAAGCTGGGCGGGGTCTCCGCCGCTTTCCTCCACGGAGCTGGGGGGAGGCACGGCCAACTGCTCAGAGATCTCCCTTGAAATCCCCGTTCAGCCCTCAATCCCGTCCAGTCCTGCTGTCCGGGACTCCTTCTCTTGACCAGCGCCTTCTCTCCTGGATCTGCGAACTTTCCCTCCCCATGACCTCCTTCCTTCCCTCCAGCATTGAAAGGGGCTCCTGTCTTTCTCATCTTAAAACATACCTTTCTGGATTTCACCTCCTGAAGGAAAGGCAAAAAGGGGGCTGGAGTCTGGGCTCCTCCCTCCCCACCATCCCCACCTGCAACTCCTCCAGGCCCTCTGACCACTCCTCTTAACTGTGTCCCATTCGGCCTGCTCTTCCCCACGGCCAATACCGTGGCCTTCTGTTCACTTCTGTTTCCCTGCAGTTGGTTCTGGGCCTGTCACAGTGACCATGGAACCAGCGATGGCAGGGACGATGGGAATGTAAACAGCTGGGTGGGGGGCACCACGAGGGCTCGGCCATGGGAGGGAGAGGACGCCCTTCCACTGGCTTAGGTCAGGCCCAGGCTGCAGGCTCCATCTTCCCTCCGTGTCACCTCCAGGCAGGTGACAGGTGGGTCCCCAGGTCCGGGTCCCGGTCCCCGGCCACTGGGCTCCGGTCTGGCCCCGCCGTCGGGGAAGCAGCCGGCGTAGTGAGGCCGCGGGCCGGGCGCGGGGGCCCTTCCTGTCTGGGCCGCGGCCCCAACCGCTGGCAGCGCTTCCGGCGGGGCTGCGGCCGGGCTGCACTATCAGCTCGGCGCCAGACGCCCGGCCAGGATACTTGTGGTGAAACTGTGAGGGCGCACTTGGCCCTCTGGGGTTTCTCCATGTCAGCCTCCAAGACAAATGGAGAGGGAGACTGACACACGGCCCTCTTCTTCAGCCACCTTTTCCTCCCTCTGACCCCCCGCGGCCGTGGGCAGCTCGAGGCCCATCCGTGGAGGAGGCAGGCTGGACGATGGGGCTGGACAGCGGGGCTGGAAAACGAGGTGGACAGTGGGGTCGGATGATGGGCTGGACGGCGGGGTCGGGTGATGGGCTGGACGGTGGGGTCGGGTGATGGGCTGGATAGCAGGCTGGCCTGGGTGCCTAGACCGCACGTGGCCCAGGAGCGCCCACTCCCCACTGTGGGCCCAGGGAGGAGGCTGGTCCTCGACCAGTGAACGTGTCTGTGTCTGGGGCACCTCGCCGTGCACCACGGGCCAGGCCAGTCCACCCTCGCCCCGGGCTTAGGAGGGGGAACCAGGCCCCGCTGGCCACTAGGGAATCCAGGACCAGGTAGGAATAGGGGGGCCCGCGCCCCAGAGCTGGGGTTGCGCGGAGCTGGGGCAGCGGGCGCGCAGGCCTAGCCCGGGTCCCGCTGGGGTGATGGACGAGGCCCGGGCTCCTGCCGGCCCAGCGCAAGTCTGGTCCAGGCCGGGCAGCGACTCCCGGCTCCCGCCCCTAGGTGGCACCACCGCTAGAGCCCTCGGCTTCACCAGGTGTGCGGCCTTGCGCATGCGCGGCTCCCCTAGCCGCGTCTTCCCGGCGGGCCCTCCGCGCCTGCGCACCCGGCGCAGCCCGTGTAGTGTCGGCGGGTTTCCGGGAGTCGCGAGGGCGCCACGCAGCTTGCTCCCCGGCTTGCGCGCGGCCCGCCGGCCCAGCAGAGGGCGCCCGCCGGCACGACCCTCGGTTTCTAACCGCGGTTCTTCCCTTCCCTGCTCCGAAGTGAGGGATTTACCCGAACTAGGCGGGCGGGGAGGCTGGAGGAGAAGCTGCCTAACAGCCGGCCGAGGCGGCCCCCGCCCCAGGGGAGCCCGCCCTGCAGCCCGGGGCCGCGGCCGAGCGCAGCCCCGCCTGCGGCCTCGAGAGCGGAACCCGAGGACCCGGCGCGGCCAGAAGCTCTTCGGAGGAGCCAGCATTAAGGCCGAGGGAGCGGCCGCGAGGTACCGTCACCTGTTCCCTCCCGAGGGCTAACCGAACACCGCCCGTCGGTCTCCCAGGCTCCCCGAGACCACAGTGCCGGTGGGACCGGGAGTCGTGCAACCCCGCTCTGGAGCGAGCGTCTTCCGTACCCTCCCCGCCCCCCGCCTCAAGCCCTTACACTGTCCTCCATTATTTCCTCTTCAGCCTCCCACTCCCACCGGACACTCCGCGACGGCAGTTAACACACCTGAACCCGTCCATCCTCAACCTGTCAGTTGCACCGGGAAGCCTCCCCGCGGTCCCGCGCCCGTCCCCACCGCCCAGCCACGCAGTTCTGCAGTCACCACCTCAACGACCCGCTCCGAAACCCCACAGCCTCCTCTTGGTAGACCCGAGACACACACTGCCCGAGTCCACGCGGTCCTGCGCTCCCTTGCCGCACCCGCGCAGCGTCGTGCTCCAGGCGGCCGCGGCACCCTGGGGCCCTAATACTCAGTCCTGGGTCTCCACCACCCCACACCCTTCCCCGGCAGTGGGCCCGCAGCCTCCAGCTCGCCGTTTCCGCAGCCGTCTCCACGCCGAATATCCAGCTCCCACGGACGGTCCCACCGGGCGGCTCAGGCACACACACCCCCTCACCAGGTATGAAACAGAATTCATCATCGTCCTCCTCAAAACTGGCCTCGTGCAGACTTCCCCACATTAGGTGAATGGCACAGCCATCCTGCCACCCTCCCCACCAAGATGGAAGGCACCAGCTGGGTATCACACGCTGATTTGAACATCTAGCTGATAACACGAGGGTGAGCGTATCAGGCGAGACCTCTGCCTCATCAGGGCTGGTCCAGTGATCACGCGCGTTCCGACAGCGCTGGAAGATGTGGAGGACGGCTACAGGGTACCACAAGAGAGCACGACAGGATGGGTCCCAGAGGGCGTGGAAGGCTTCCCGGGGGCAGTACCTAAGCTGTTTCCTGAAGAACGAGCAGGACTTCACTAGGTGAGGCTAAGGCGTCCACCCTAGGCGGGGAGGAGAGTGGAGTGGAGGGAGTTGATCACTCAGCAGCCGATTCCCCCACATAAGTCTTTCCAGTCCATCCGTGTCCCTACATCACCACCCTGGCCCACGCCTTCATCTTCTGCCTGGGTTACAGCAGGCTGGCAGGCCTTCTCCCATATCTACTTATAGCCTTCAGTTCGTTCTCAGCCAAAATCAAAGCTAAGCGTGTCTCTCATACACGGCTCGGTCTTCCCTTGACTTTAGGGTCAAGCCAAAAGCCTGGGCCGACCTGTAAAGCCCTGTCTTGTCTGGGCTCTTCCAGCTCTGCAGCCCTGTGTCATACACTTTGTACCCCACTCTCTGGACTCCCTTCAGGTCCTCAAGCCCCAGGGCCTTGGCACATGCTATGCCACTTTCTCAGGGAAACTTTCCCCATCCAGTGTTCTCCTGTATTTACCATCAGAGGACCCTGTCCCTCTTCCTTACAGGGTTCTATCAGTTTGTGACTATGAGTCTGTGTTGATCACGTGACTGTTCTCCACAAGAGCCATCTCTGCCCTGCTCATTGTTTCCTTAGTGCCCAGAAGAGCCCATGACACAAGCACTGTGACACCCCACCACTCTGTTCTGGGACCTTACCTAGGCCACTTTACCTTTGTGGCGTCAGTGTTCTAACATGTAAAATGTAACCAGTACTTGCCATGCAGACTTGCTCTCAGGAGCGAATCCATTATTTAATGGATAAAAAGCACTTGATAAAAGTACTATCCCCAAAGTTAAGAAATAAGTTATGAGAGGCGTTCAACAGAACAGAACAGATGTTCACCGTTCCAGCTTTATTTTCATTTGGTCACACATGCTTTAAAAAACATACACACACACCTGTAAAATACCCAAACATCAGGAATTAGAAGGGCATAAAACAAGGGGCTTACAGGTGGAAAGAATATCCTAGGCTTCAGAACAAACAAAACCAACTCAAAAATTTCTTTGTTCAAAACACAAAAATATTTTGTTTTTAAAAACATTTAAGTTTTTTTGTTTTTTTTTTTAAAGGAACATTTTAGGGACAAAAACTTCTTGTATTGCCTGAGGCAGAGCCTGGCTTCTTTCTTCCTGGAAGGCCTTTTGCAAAATACAGAAGCCAGCATTTGCTGGCCTTGATGTTCACCACTCCCACCCTGCCCTCTGGAAGTGCAGGGCTACAGGGCATCCAGGATGTGGTCGATCTTGGTGACCAGCTCCTGTCGCTTTCCTGAGATGAGCTTCTCGTTCTCGATGTACGTGTCTTTCTTGAGCTTGCCAGCCACCAGCCGCTCGGCCTCCACTGCCGACTTCAGTACCAGCTCCTTGACCTGCGCGTCCAGTTTCTGCATTTCGCTCACCTGGCCGAGGCAAGAGCAGGGCAGGGCTCGAGTGTCCTCCGCGGCCCCGCCCCACAGACACCCCCCCCACCCCCGCCGCCCAGGGCAGAAGGGCTGCTGTGGAGGGAGAGGCCAGCTTCACCCCCTGTAAGGCCTGTTCCCACAAGCTCTGGCCCCTGTGAGCCAGTCCCTTCACCACCCCCGGCCCCAGATGCGGAGAGACTGTACGGACCAAGTGTGGAAACACCGACACCCCCCGGCACAGTGCCGGACACATGCAGGCACTCAGTGAACGTTCGTTCTCTTCCCTCCCACGGCCAAACTTGGCCAGGGATTTGGTCGGGCAGAGGGCCAACGGCCACGGGCGGGCGACTCCTGTTATCACCAACTGGGTGTCAGGCTGAGGCCTTTTATAGCCACATTGATTCAACACTCAACAAACACTTGTGAGCCATGAAGCCAGGCACGACGCTACACTGGAAAACAGCAGTGACGACAGATGAGGCATCGCACCCTCAGGAGCTGACGCACGATAAATACTTAAGCACACGGATACGTGGTTTCACAGAGGGGTGCAGAGACGGAGCAGGAGTGGGTGGGGGCGTGTGGAGAGGGGCACCCCGGGGGCTTTCAGCCTCATTTACAGGCACCAAGAACTCATGCAGCACATCCTAGGCAGGGTTCCCAGCGCTTCACATGCACTAACTCATTTCACATGACCGCTGTGAGCTCAGTAAGGATTAACAGCTCCCCCATTTTAGAGATGAGGAAACTGAGGCACACAAGTTAGGTAACCTGCTCAGGTTCAGAAAGTCTGAATCAGAGCCTGGAGTCAAACCCACAATTCTAAGTCTGGGTGCTTCTCCCTGCAGCCCGAGCAATCTGGAGCCTTGTCCAGTCTGGCCTCCAGGAGAGGAAGCAGCTGCTCTCAACACCAGTGCTGTGGAGGCCAGCAGCACTTCTTCCAAAGCCAGCTCACAACCAAGAGCCCAAATCTCGTTCCACCCCAAGGGTCGGCACCACGCGACGCGGCCATAACTGGGCGCACCCACCCCACAGGCCAGCGGCGAGCAAGGCCACGCTGGGCGAGGCAGGAAGGAGCCGGGTGACACGGCGATGGCAAGCACTTACTCTGTCGCACAGGTCGGAGCCCTCCGTCTTCAGCCTGGACTGCAGCAGCGCCACCTCAGAGGCCAAGGCCTTGTGCTCCGTTTCCAGGCTCTTCTTGCCACTGTTGAGGGTGGACACGTCCCGGGACTGTTTGTACCTATTGACTGTCTCATCAAAGTGACGGTAGAGACCTAGTCTCTTGTTGACCAGGGTCAAGACCTGCTCTGTGATGCAGGCCACCTTCATCCTGGCTTCTGCAGCCGGATCCTGGGGGAGAGACACCGTGTGTGATGACATCCAGCCCTGAGCCCACTGCGACCTTCTCCTCCCAAGGAGCACCCACCACTAGCACACAAACGAGAAAAGCCACCATCTTGGAAAGTCAGAGAATCATACTCTTGCCGACACTGACCCTGGAACGGTTCAGCAATGGGCAGGACAGGGGACAGGAAGATGAAGCAGACGTTCACATCCAAGTCCAGCAGGACAGACACACTGGTATAAAAGGGATACTAATGCCAGGGTGCACCGTGAGAGGGGTATGAGGTGCTGAGGGAGGAGAAATTCCATCTCAGGCCGGGGAAGACTTCCAGGACGTGTTTCCAGGACCTAAAGGATGAAGCCCAAGCTCCTTAGCCAGCCAAGGCCCTTCAGACGCAGCCCCATGTACTCCCCAGAATCCCTAACCAGTGGGCTACTGCAGAAGCCCTAACCGGGCATGCTCAAAGGCTGACTCTGGCCTGCAGAAGGTCGATTTGGCCCACAATTAGTTTTTTTTTCCTCAGTAAATTATCAAAGCTTTAAAATAGAGATGTATACACAGGAAATCAGTTGAATAAACTATGACTTATCCATACAAGAGAGTCCTCTGCAGCTATAAAAAAATAACAAGGAAGAAAGCTCTCTATGAACTGATATGAGTGATTTTCAGGATACGTTAGTTAAGTGAAAAAAGCAGTGAAAAATAGATATGCTGTTGCTACCTTTTGTGTACAAAAAAAGAAAATAAGAATTAAATATCTGCCTATTTTTGCAAAATAAACAAATCAGAAAGGCTACCTAGGGGACTGATGAAATTGTTCCCTACAAGGCAGGGTGGGACAGGGTGGAGGAAACCACACCATTTTCAAGTTCTCAATTTACAACTTTGTTAGTGTTTTACGGTATCACAACCAACATTAAATATTACCAATGATGGAGGAAGAAACCAGAATAAAATTCAAGCATCAATGAACCTAATACCTTTCAAATGAGTAACCAGGGAAAGAAGAACAGAGCAACTACCTTGGGATCACAGACTCTGACACTATGGTCTCAATCTAAAGACAAAAAGAGGGCTTCCCTAGTGGCACAGTAGTTGAGAATCCGCCTGCCAATACAGGGGACATGGGTTCGATCCCCGATACCGGAAGATCCCGCATGCCACGGAGCAACTAAGCCCGTGCACCACAACTACTGAGCCCACACTCTAGAGCCTGCGAGCCACAACGACTAATCCCGTGTGCCACAACTACTGAAGCCCAGGAGCCTCGAGCCCGTGCTCCACAACAAGAGAAACCACCGCAACGAGAAGCCCACGCACCGCAACGAAGAGTAGCCCCCGCTCGCCGCAACTAGAGAAAGCCTGGACGCAGCAACGAAGACCCAATGCAGCCAAAAATAAATAAATAAATAAATTTATTTTAAAAAATAAAGACAAAAAGAACTGCCAAGAAACCTGGCGCTCTACTGGCAGGTTTGGTGTTTGTAGTGGTATGAGTGCAGCAACTGTGGAACTGTTTTGTTTTGTTTATAGACTTCAGCAAATAAACAAACACACTGATGTTGGGATCCAGGCAAAGAACCCTGCGGGGTTAGACTGGAATAACTCATATTTCAAATACCACATGTATTTATCTCCCGGCTCTGTCTGCTGAAAGGGCTGAGGAGCAGAGATGCTCCAAGAGCAGTGATCACAACCAGCTCCCGGATCATGGTCTCCAGGTACCATTCTGCACTGAAAGGAACCGGAGCTCCTCGGAGAAAGTACAAGATATGCCGGAAACGTACTGCTGCACGCTACAATAAGGAAATGCACAAAAATACGATTTAGACGGAAAGACAGTCAAACCTGGGACACTTGAGCATCAAAAGGAACGGCACAGTGGACAGTAATCCAGTAAAATAACACATGAATCCAAACGAATAATGAACCAACCAACCAACAAGAAAAGCTTTTCCTTATAGTAGAAAACCACCTAGTAAGGTAAAAGGCACCATAGTTTTTCAGCCACCACAACTACCAGATTCAGATAAGAATTAGTAATAAATACTGTAACTAATGGGTGAATATATATGATATTTATATAGCCCCAAACAGATTATGTATTAATTGCAAAGAAAAATAGTAACGTTACAGTGAATAAACCAAGAAAGGCACCAACTCAACCAAGGAGAGTCAGTATCACCAACCCCGGACCAAATGACATCAGGTACCTCCCGACGTGATGCACTGCAGACACAGCACCACTTCATAATGTTCTTGCCAAAAATGCATAATCTGCATTTTCAAGGAGAAACATAAGAAACCTAACGTACACACAAGGCCGAGGAATGTCCCAGATTAAAGCAGACTAAGGAAATATGACAACTAAATGCAATGCATCATCAACTGAATTCTGAAGTATGAAAAAGAATGGCTATAGAAGTTACGCTTGGGGCGATCAGCAAAATTTGAGCCTGGACTGGGTGCTGGTTGTTATTAGAGCAACGTCACATTCCGGACTTCGATCATCGTGCTCTGGCTCTATGAAACGGGGCCCTTGGGGTCAGGCTGTGCACACGCCTCAGTATTCAAGGGAGGCGGGCAACTTAAACGGCTCAGGAAGAGTACATACGACAGGCCAAATGTTAACCACTCCGTCCAGGTGAAGAGTGCACAAGAGTTCGTTTTACTATTCTTGTAAAATGTCTAAATGCAGAATTATTTTAAAACTCGGGATTTTTAAAATTAATATAGCTTAGGAAATGGGGATATGTCACAGTAAAACCTAGACTCAGCCCTTCTGCGTGACAAGGTGAGCAGCTGCCCTGGTGGCACCCCTACCCCAGGGCAGCCTCGCTGGTCTACGGAACCAGCCAGACCAACGTCCTTGCTCATTCGTACCAACTGCCACCCACAGGCCCCAGCAAAAGCCTGCCATGCTGTCCCACAAGCTGCTCCCTGAGGCAAAGGCCCCGCCCCACCTCTTCTGCCAGTCACTTCCCCGCGAGCCTTTCTGGGCACACGCTCTGCCCACCGCCTCTCCCCACAGAACTGGCCGCCAGCAGCAACCTGTCTCCTTCAACAGTGCATGCCCGTGACCACAGCAACGAAAGGAGGGGTCTCTAGGGTAACGGTCAGCTGAGGCCACGAGCAGGCAGAGGTGTATGTCGCGCGGCCGGGCGCTGGGAAAGCGAGTCAAGCACGCACTGCAGACGGCCGAGTTGGGTACCTTTGTGATGGAGAAGTCCAGCCTGACGTAGACGATGACGGTGAAGAACAGGACGTAGAAGGCAGCCACCACCAGAAGGGGCTCCTGCAGCATGAGCACCTTGTTGAAGGTGTAGTGCACCTGGGGGGAGCCAGGAACACACGCTGACACACGGGTCCACCCAGACTCGGAAACCTGGGGGCGAAGGGGCCTCGCCAGGCCTACAACTGTCCGGGCTGCCCCCGCCATGTGCCCCACCCCCGCCCCCAGAGGCGGCTGTGCCCAAACCACTCCAGGCAAGGAGGAGAGGATGGCAAGTCCCTGACCCTGCAGCCACTGTCCAGGGAGGAGGCCTGGGGGGCAGGGCTGTGGAGCGCATACCACCATGTCCTGAATGTGCTGCTCCACCAGGTTTTTCTTGTGGGCCACGATCACGGGGCGGCCAAACGTGTCCAGGTAGGTGTAGTGCAGCTCATCAGGGGCTCGGCTGATCTCATAGGGACTGTCCACTTGGATGTTTCTAGATGCCAATGGGAGGAAACTGAGCCTCACACAAACTGCACTGACCAACTAGGTTCACAGTGAGGATCCAAGGCCCAAGGGGTCTTCCAGGGTCACGAGTTCTACTCCACTCTCCTCCCCTCCCATCACAGGGAACACCCAACCCCCTGAGACCGCGGACCCACTGTCAGAAAGCCCTGAGCATGAGAATGTTTTGTCGCCCATGCCAAGGGCAGGGGGCCCTGTGAGTGTCAGCTGGTTTCTGCCAAGTGGACCCTAGAGACGCTGTGGCTCTGTCCTTTCCCAAGCCTGGTTCTTCACCTTAGGCCAACATTTGATGAGATCCCTTACCCTTCCAGATTCCTTCCTTTCTGCTTAAACTGGCCAAAGACAGCTCCCTCTGTTTATAACCATGGAACCTGATATACCATCTGAGACCACCCTCCCCCCCACCTTCTGAACCTGGTGTGACACGCCCAGGACAAGACAAAGCCCTCTCCACTATCCCTCCCCTTCCTAGGAGCACAGCCCAAGGCCACCCAGCTGCCTCAACTTTGCAGTTCTTTCCTTTTGCCAGTCACCTCATTGGACTCAGGCCATCACTCTGGCCTGCTATGAATCCTGCCCCTGTCACAGAAAGGGCTGTGTTGGGATAGCTCATAAGTGCATCTTGTGCCCTCACTGAGTCAAATGTCTCAGTTTAAACTCCACCAGAAGCCCCTCCTCTGCGCCCTAGAACCCAACGTCCCACTGAGGTGCCAAGAGGGCACCACCAGGAAGGGAGACAGGAAGGGAGGTCAGACTCACTTGGCCCCTTCTGGCAGGATGATTTTCACAGTCAGAGAGTCTATCACTTGTTCATCAAACACGTGGTCCACAAGCCTCATCTTCAATGCATACTGGTCTCCTGGAGGGTCAAGCAGACATAGCTGTGACTGGTTTTGTGCGTGTCTTTCTCCTAAGTAAAGTACTAGAATCTAGGCCCTGAACGTCACAAAAGGAGACACCAGCCACCACCGACTGTGTGCCTTCAATGAAAGAACACATCAGCTGAGTCTTGCTGAAAGGATCGACCTGAGTCTGATCAGGCTCCAGAGACAGCTGTTAATGGGCTAGAAATACGGAAGACAGAGGAATGTGCTGCCCTGCACTCTGACCCGCAATCAGCAAAATCCAGACCATGGGCTACACTACAAATAAGGTCAACTTCTTCAACAGCTAAACCATGAGGAAAACAGATGGAGGAGGAAACTGTGGATTACTAGAGGCTGACAAGACAAATCAACTTTTTTGAAAAACGCAGAACTGGAGTATCTAGAGACATACAAGTGGGTGATAGAACGATGAAGAAATTCAAGAGAGTGTCTCCCAAAAGCCAGGATGGTGATCGCTGTTGTGGGGAAAAGAGGAGGTACATGAGGGCCTTCTGAGTGGCTGGCCAATTTCACTTTCTTGACCTGAGTGATGGTTACAAGGTGCTCCTCTTATAATTTACTGAACTTTACATTTGTATGATTTACTAGATTTTATTTTGCATTAAAAAGGTTTTAAAAAGAAAGACTTGGAAATATGACAAAATGTTTATAATCAATAGTTCTGGGTGCTTGTGTAAAAATGTTTATTATTCTCTGAATTTTTTATTTTTTAAATATTTCAAATTTAAAGAATTTAAGCAGTTCCTTCTTATGCTAGAACTGGGGATAAGAAGAAGCTTTTTACTGTCCTATGTGAATTGATTACCATACGCAGGTATCACTTTTACAACAGTAATTTTTACTCACCCATGAAAAGTTGTTGCTGATATCCCAGCCTTCCTAAGAATGACAAGAGAATACCCTCTCCCCATCTAAAAGGACTGGCAATTATCACACACACACACACACACACACACACGACACAACACAAAACAAACCCACAGGAAATTAAAGAAAAAGACAGTCTTTCCCTTTTCAACTCCCCAACAATTGAAAACTGACCCAAATTATAGAGGTACTCATAGCTTGGGAGGTTGTAGCCGACGATGTAATGGGTCTTCCACCCGCCGAAAAGAGGAAAGCGAGGCCGGATTTCCATCTCTACGGAGTCATCCAAAATAAGAAGGTGGCTGGTGGAAACATTGCCAATCTCATCCCGATAATAAACATCCTGTGCAGCAGCAGGAAGGATGGTCTGCAAGAGAGTGAGCATGCCTTCTGAAGACTCCAGAAACCGACGCAGAGGAAGCGATCCTAAGTCCAGAAGAGACTTCCTGCACCAAGCTCTTCACCACATCACTGCTTCATAGTCTCCAAACTGTGAACAACCTGAGCAAAGTCTAACTTCCCCCCAAAGGCTCCAGAATATCTAGATACCTCATCTGCTTCTCAATCAACGTCAGTAAATAGCCAAACTCTTCTAAACAGTAAGTAACAGACTCATAAATACCTTTGCAGATGCTAAAGACTTAATACAAAGGTAAAAATAATCTAAGTTATTTTGCAGGCGAGCAAACTAAAGACGGAGGAAATCACATGAAATCGCTAGGTGGTTTATGGTTTACTTATGAAAGGGGTTTCTCCACCTAATATTTTTAACTAATTTTTTAAAATCTTTACTTATTTTTAATTATTTATTTCCAAATCTGTAAGCAAATTTTGATAATTGAGAGGAAAATGTAATGCCTCTGTTTGCACAGTGAGCGCTTCTGTAATACTTAAGTACGTGAAAATGCTTCTAGGATTTCATTTATAAGACAGAAAAAGATACAAAACTGTATATGCAAACTGTATATGCAATACGATCAAATGTTTTTTAAAAACAGCATTATAAAAGAAAAAGGAAATATATAAAAGTGTGTCAGAAAAACTAGTGCCTGGGTTTGTTTTTCCTTTTTCCATTATTCAAATTTTCTTTAAAAAACATGACCTACTTATATAAATGGGGGCTTTTTTTTTTTGGCCTTGATGCTAGTTCCCCAACCAGGGATTGAACCTGGGCCACAGCAGTGAAAATGCCAAGTTCTAACCACTGGGCCGACAGGGAACTCCTGGAGGCAATTTTTTTTTTTTAACATTCTGTTGGTTCTAACACCGTCACTCAACTACCTGAACACCAGTCAATCCCAACAACTGTCCATAATTAGCTACTTTCAAAAAGCAAAAGAAAGGACAGATGTGATAGTCATACTTTCCCCAATGTCCAAGTCCAACAGTCCATACCTTAAAAGAACGGATGGAGGAGACTCCACTGTCTGGCTGTCTCTGGTAATCATAGCGCGAAAAAGGCCCCTTCAGCACAGCCCCTGTGTGCTTCAGGTCCACGTTTTCCTCCACAGCAATGTTACCCCAGTGGGAGACCTCGATGACTCGGGTCATGCTGGTGATGGTCAGGAAAGGGCTGTTGTTCTCAGAATGTACTTTAAAAGTGTCCTGGAGAGGAAGGAAACAAGCAGCTCAAAGTTTGGTGACAGAGGAATCAACACTAGCTTAAAGCAAATTGATTGGAAACAATCAGTACCAGGACGGTTAAACTGTGACACATCTAATGTATGCAACAGAATGGTTAAATTGTGCTGTCTCTAGCGTAATGACATGGAAATATTCACGATATATTATTAATTGGAAAGATAGAATACACAAAGCTGTTTTAGGTTCCAACATAAACATCATTTGTTGTACAAACAAAATTGTCTATACTTATTATTTTATAGCGACTATGTGAGAAAAAGAGAACAGAACCTGAACTGAGATACATGAGAATCTCAACACAGATAGGAAACAGAATTACAGATTATTTCTACTTTCTCCTTGTAGTTTTTATTTTCCAAATTTCTGCAAATGAGCTTTTTAAATTGATTTTTTAAAGCAATTTTTACAGTTTTAAAATAAAATAAAATCTTAAGCTGTAAATAAAGAAAAACTGTAACTAGGAAATAAATATAAGCTCTAACAGAGAAGACATAACCTCTCACCAGTGAGCTAACAAATAACTCATAACTGAGGGAGACACGTAGCATTACTGGATTGTTCTAACCTGAAGAAAAGTCATCTAGAAAAGTTCACAGAAGAGACTTTTTAAGATAACGTTTATGGAGTTGACATGTATGTATGTATCAGGCACTCTTTATAAGCTCTGAATAAGCACATAATTTCATTTAATCCTCAAAACATCACAACGAAGTAATTACTACTTATCCCCAATTTTACAAATAAAAAACCCAGAGGCCCAGCAGTTAGTATTAAGAAATCTTTCTGGTCACAGATACAGATTGGTGGTTGCCAGAGGCATGGGTGGGAGAAATGGGTGAACTGTTTTGTTTCTTTTTAATTTAAATAAACTGAATAACAAAATTTTTTAAAAGTAAAATTACAAAAAGACCAGAAAAACATCAAATTAAAAAGCTTTTGTACAGCTAAGGAAACTACCAACAAAACGAAAAGGTTGCCTACTGAATGGAAGAAGATATTTGCAAATGATACAGCCAATAGGGGATTAACATCCAAACTGTACAAAGAACTCCTACAACCTGACATCAAAAAACAAAGGACCCAATTTACAAATGGGCAGAGGATCTGAACATTTTTCCAAGGAAGATATTCAGAGAGCCAACAGACAAATGAGAAGATGCTCAACATCACGCATCATCAGGCAAAGGCAAATCAAAACCACAATGAGGTACTATCACTTCACGTCTGTCAGAACGGCTATCATCAAAAGATAATAAATAACAAGTGTTAGAGAGGATGTAGAGAAAAAGGAAACCTCATGCACTGTTGCTGGGAATGTAAACTGGGGCAGCCACAACAGAAACAGTATGGAGATTCCTTAAAAAATTAAAAATACGACTACCATATGACCCAGCAATTCTACTCCTGGGTGTTTATCCAAACAAAATGTAAAACACTCATTAGAAAAGTTATATGCACCTCAAAGTTCACAGCAGCATCATTTACAACAGCCAAGATACAGAAGCAACCTAAGTGCCCATCAATAGATGAATGGATAAAGAAGATGTGAGATACACACACACACACACACACACACACACACACACACACACACACACACACACACACACAGTGGAACACTACTCAGTCATAAAAAAGAATGGAATCTTGCCATTTGTGACAACATGGATGGATCTAGAGGATACTATGCTAAATGAAGTAAATCAGAAAAAGGCAAATACTGTATGATTTCACTTATATGTGGAATCTAGAAAACAAATGAACAAAATAGAAACAGAGTTATAGATATAGAGAACAAACAGGTGGTTGCCAGAGGGGAGGGGGGGTCAGGGAGGGAGAGAAATAGGTGAGGCACATTAAGAGGTACAACCTTCCAGTTGCAAAATAAATGAGACAAGTATGAAATGTACAGTGTGGTGAAGTCAATAACTACGTAATATCTTTGTATGGTGACATATCCTAACTGCACTTATGGTGGCGATCGTTTTGAAATGTACAGAAATACTGAATCAATATATTGTATAACAGGAACTAACATAGTGTTGTAGGTCAATTACACTTCGAAAACCAAAAACCAAACAAACAAACTCATAGAGAAAGAGATCAGATTTGTGGCCCCGAGAGGCAGAGGCAGGACGGAGGGAGAATTGGAGGAAGGTGGTCAAAAGGTCCAAACTTCCAGCTGTAACATAAATAAGCACTAGGGAAGTGACATACAACGTGATAAATATAATTAGCACTGCTGTACATTCCATATGAAAGCTAAAAGAGTAAATCCTAAGAGTTCTTATCACAGGAAAAATTTTTTTTCTATTTCCTTAACTTTTTTTTATTTTAATTTCACGGCCCCTCGTTCCACATAATTTATATATGAAGCACCCAAAACTGGAGCCGAGGCCTGAACAGTGTCTATTTCTTTAATTTTGTATCTGTATGAGATGATGCACGTGCACTAGCTCCTGCGATCATCACTTCATGATATAAGTCAAATCACGACGCTGTACACCTTGAACTTACTCAGGGCTGTATGTCAATTTAATCTCCTTAAAAATGGAAGAAAAAGAAAAAGTTAAAGGCCAAAAGAACCAGAAAAACACCTTTCTTTCCCAAAAGTCCAAGAAGTAGACAAGATAAGGTTATTTTGTTTTGCTATTTTATTATAATTGTAGTTAACAGCATTTAATGCCAATACCGGCACGGCTATGGGGAAACTGGCAGTTCCATAGTGCTGGTGCCGTAATACACTGGCTAAATTTTCTGAAAAAGCATTTGGCAGTACAGCAAGAGATTTTTAAATGTTTATATGCTTTGATTTGAAAACTTGTACTTCAAAAACTCTATCCTGAGAGTACAGAGCAAAGAAAAGATAGAGAAAGGACGGCTGAAGCATTGTAGCAATAGCCTGACAACCACTGAATCTCAGCGACAGATGGCTGTCCGTTTACGATACTCCATACTTCCGTGTGTTTGAAACGTCCCATAATAACAACATCTTTTTTACGCCTTCATCACTCCCTCTGCCTTTAAGGCTCACGCCCTAGGCTCAGCAACACCACCAGCAGCTAACCCCAGCCACCAGGGCCAGCACAGCTCAGGTTTTCCCATCCCCGCGCCTTTGTCCCTCCATCGCCTCTGCCCAGAATGCCTGGTTTCCTGCTCCCCCAACTCCCACCTCCTTTAGAAAGCCCTCCTCAAGCCCCAGCCTCTATCTGAACTCCCAGAATGAGGACAGTGAGCCCCATGGAGTCACTTCTCAGCAGGTTAGAACTCTGGGGATGATCTGACATGGTGCTTTGGATTCCCACCCAAGCCCCTCAACGCGTAGTCACCCCCGCAGGAGATATGTCCCTGAAGCAGACAGGGGTGGCCTGGACTCCACAAGGGCCCACCTGACTATAGGCAGGGACATCGCGGAAAGGTCCGTAATCCAGGAGGTCCTCGGAGCGCGTGGGGTTCCCCAACTTGGTGTAGCTCTCCACGTTTCGGGAGGCGAGTTTCACACGCATGGTTTGTGTCTTGGTCGGGTAGGGAGAGTAGAAATAATGGTTCCCCTCAAACACCACAAACTGTTTCTCCGACTGGGTGATCTGGGTTGGATATGGCTGAAGCACATGGGTATAAACGGCTTCCACAATGACTGAAACCTTGGCCCCGGGATCAAGAGCGACTGGGAGCTTGACGGTGAAGAATCTCCCGCTGCAGCAAGGATGAGGAGAAACAATTAAGAGAGACCAAGAAACTGAAAAGAGTACAGCAGCTTAAAATCACAGCAAAATTTTGTACCAAGATAAAAGCAGTTACTTCTAAGAGATCACCTTCAACCTATTAATTTAAGCCTTTTTAAAAATTTATTTATTTGGCGTTTATTTATTTATTTTATTTATTTTATGTTTGGCTGGGTTGGGTCTTTGTTGCTGCACGCGGGCTTTCTCTAGTTGCAGCGAGCGGGGGCTACTCTTCGTTGCGGTGTGCAGGCTTCTCATTGCGGTGGCTTCTCTTGTTGCGGAGCACGGGCTCTAGGCGCGCGGGCTTCAGTAGTTGTGGTGCACGGGCTCAGTAGTTGTGGCTTGCGGGCTCAGTAGTTGTGGCGCACGGGCTTAGTTGCTCCACAGCATGTGGTATCTTCCCGGACCAGGGCTTGAACCCTGGTGTCCCCTGCATTGGCAGGCGGATTCTTAACTGCTGCGCCACCAGGGAAGTCCCTTCCTGCTTTTTAACGTGTGTTTGAAAACCATCCTTAGTAAAGTGTTTTAAAATAAAAAACAAGTGCCAGGCCCCCTGCTAGGTACTGAGGTTAGAGCAGAGAAGGCGGCAAGTTCAAACCCAGGCTTCATGTTCAAAGAGCTCAGTCTACCTCCTGTGAAAAAGCATCACTGTTGGGTTTCCCTGGTGGCACAGTGGTTGAGAGTCCGCCTGCCAACACAAGAGACACGGGTTCGAGCCCTGGTCCGGGAAGATCCCACATGCCGCGGAGTAACTAAGCCTGTGTGCCACAACTACTCAGCCTGCGCTCTAGAGCCCGCGTGCCACAACTACTGAAGCCCGTGCACCCTAGAGCCTGCGCTCCGCAACAAGGGAAGCCACCGCAATGAGAAGCCCGCGCACCACGACGAAGAGCAGCCCCCGCTTACCGCAACTAGAGAAAGCCCGCACACAGCAACAAAGACCCAACGCAGCCAAAATTTTTTAAAAATAAAAAAAAAATAATAAAATAAAATAAAAGGCATCACTTTCAGCGCCGTGAAGGCTGGCGAGGAGGTGTGGTAAGGCTGTCTACCCCTTGGAAACAGGACGGTAGCCAAGCAGCGATGGGAAGGTGTCTGCTGAGGCAAACAGCCCGCAGGTCCCACCCACCGGTTTCCCATCTGTTGGCTGGGGATCCCTACCCCCATAGATTAGAGACCTGATGTGGCATGGAAGTAATTACTTTCCTGTTGTGAAACACACTGCCACTCTCAGGGGAGTCCAGTTTCAGCACGAGGAGTCAGAAAAGACATCATAAACGGGTCCAGAATGCAGGGAGCCTGTCGCCTGCTACCACCCACTCTACTAACTGAGACAGCCTCTAACATGCTGGGCCCATTCTAAGCGACTCTCCTAGTTATGATTCCAGCCCTGATGTGATAACCTACAACCAGACAAGGCAAGACAGACACAGATATGCTGACCGTTACCTTACCTTTTACCCTTAATTTTGGTTTCTCGTACTTCCAGATTGTTCTCTTCCTCATCCTCTCCCTTCACCTGTAAAAGGACAAAGGAAGTTATTCTTTTTTGTCTTTTAGTCTCTGAATTTTGAGTCAACAATTAACTAACTGCCGCAGAAGTCCACATTAAAACATTCAAACCACCAGAACTTTGTTGGTTTCAGTAACAATTTTTCAAGTGAAATACAAGAACAGTGTCAAAAGACCTACTTTTGCACTGAATAAGCTGTATGATATGCTCTAGAAAATCATATTTTCCTGAATGATCAAATACACACATACAAATTAAAATTACGCTTCCAAACACAGTTTACACTTCCAAATAGAAAGGCCAGAAAGGTTTCTTTCTGGACGTTTTCTTCTTCATTTACATTCCAATATGGCTATGCATAGAAAAAGTCCCAGTATTGTTTATTACTTTTATTTTTTCATTTTTTATTTTGGCTGCGTTGGCTCTTCATTGCTGCGCAAGGGCTTTCTCTAGTTGTGGCGAGCAGGGGCTACTCTTCGTTGCAGCGTGCGGGCTTCTCATTGCAGTGGCTTCTCTTGCTGCGGCACACAGGCCCCAGAGTGTGCGGTGCGGGCTTCAGTAGTTGCGGCGCATGGGCTCAGTAGTTGTGGCTCAAGGACTGTAGAGCGCAGGCTCAGTAGTTGTGGCACATGAGCTTAGTTGCTCCGCAACATGTGGGATATTCCTGGACCAGGGCTTGAACCCGTGTCCCCTGCACTGGCAGGTGGATTCTTAACCACTGCACTACCAGGGAAGTCCCTATTTACTGTTGTAGAAGAAAAGTCTCATGCATAACCAAAACTGATTTTAGTTGCGCAAAAGAAGTTAACAGCGGCAAAAGCAATGGCTACTGTGTGGCACACTCTTTTATTCTTATCCTTCATTGCAACCAGCTGTGCAACCAGGAAAAGGATGCCAACTCCGGCAGGCTGCAGGGTCTTTCTGAGAAAGAGCAGGCATCTTGAATGAGACTGTGGAACAGATTCTAAGGGAAAAACTTACACACACAGCACTGATCTCTTTGCCAACCCAACCTCCACCAAAAGAAAAAAAATTTAAGACCACCTTTTAAGACTGGACCAGTGATTCCCAATCGGGTATACAAAGCTATAATGAGAAAGCTATTTGTCATATTTCAAAAAGCCTAAAAGTTATCATACAATCATCCTCAACAAAGGTGTACAGCCTAATAAAAACAACAAATTTCACTACTTTTACTAGAATCCTATCACAGTGGGAACATTCTAGTATACTTGTGCTTATCAGGAACTCTCATTGTTCAGTTATATGTTGATTTGTCTTAAGAAATATTTATTATCACTTCTAAATATTCACTAGATTCAATGTGTAATCTAATAAAAGGTTAGAGAAACAAAATATTTCAAATATAGGATCCAAATGAAAGCAAAAATAGTAAGATAAGTCTTTGGTAGTAAAAAGACAAGGAACCACTGGCTCCTAGTCGATAATCATCCCCGCCTCCTCTACCAGTTCCTAAACTTCTACATGTAGTGTTGAAGATAATTCACTGAAACAGTTTCTAGCAACCTCACCAAAGCCTCCCAGTCAGTTGTTGGAAAATACACATCTCTTGGTTAAGTTTATCATCCAGTTACGTTTCCCATTGGGATAGGGGTACAAGGGAGCACATATACCCGTTTGACTCATCTCGCTCTTGGACCACAAATCAAAAAATGGTTCTGAATAAACCTGGTGATGGGACTACAGGTTTTATACCCCAACAGAACCCTACCTCACACCATCTAGGCCACAAGAGGCAATGTCGTACACTGAAGAACACACACACACACACAAAGCGTGAAAGAAACTAACCTGACTCTTTATTCTAAGACATCATGTAGGTTAAACAACTTAACCTCCCAGACTGCAGTCCTCACCAGCAGTAACAGTACACCTTGAAGGGCTCTTATGAGAGTTAAATGAGAATGTACTTAAAATACCTACCACAATACCCGACACAAGGTAAATTCTCAGTTAGGACACCAGTTAAGCGCTCTCCGGCATGATGGCCAGATAGCTTCTGCTGTCGTCTTGTTATACTGTGGCAACCTCACTAAATGACAACTTGCTTTTATAAAAGAATGGGATTTAACATTCAGAACATTCAAATGAAGTTTTAATCCATCCTTCCACAAACCTTTAAGTAAAACTGCGTGTTTCATCATGGACAAAGCATGATAAGGGAACAGGAGTCATTTCGGAAGCATGATCTCCATAAAGGTAACTTTATAGCTCCAAATTCAGCAGTCAGGTACGCTAAGAAGAAATACGACACTGGAATGACTATTCTCCAAACCAATAACTGGGTAATCACTTAATGGATGCTGTTTAAGGAAAACAGTAATAGAAGGCAAACCTCTGTATACGTATATTCCCTCTATTCCCAAAGCCAACACTGCTTCCTTGAGAGGCATAAAAATGACCACTGAAATGCATGGAAGAACAGAAGCAAAGTTGGGAGGCATTTACTGCGTTACTGTAAGAATGAGAACCGGTCGGGGCGAGGGAGAGAACTGGACTTTCCCTTTCTGTACTGTATTACTTGCACGAGTTTTTAAACTAACTTTAAGGAAAAGGAAATTTTTTGAAGCCGCCGTTCGCAACCGTAAGAAGTGCGTTATATTAACAACGGTTTCAAACGATTCCAAACTTGGAAGCAGGGGAGCTGCTCCATTTGCGATCGCACTGGACGGAGCCCAGCTCCCTGGCGAATCCGCGCTCCGGCCGCACCACCGCGCGGCACCCCCGCAGGCCACGGGCCCAGCCGCCTGCGCCGCCGGCCGGGGCTGACGTGTCCGGGGCGGGGACGGGCGCCGGTCCTCCCGGCCGGCCCGTGTCCCCGGGCCCAGCTCACCTGCACGCCGAGGTACGCCAGCCGCGCCTCCAGCTCGGGCTCCAGAGCCAGTAGGAAGGAGGCGACGCGGGGCGAGGAGCTACCGCCCGCGTGCGCCAGGACCACCTCGGCCGTCACCTTGGCCAAGTGGCTGCTCAGGTCCACAGTGCGCTTCACGTCCTCGTTGATCAGCGGCGGCGCCTCCGTGGAGGCGCGGCCCGGCGCCGGAGCCCAGGCCCAGATCAGCAGCAGCAGCGGCAGCAGGCGAGCTGCGGGCGCCTCCATGGCCGTGACTGAGCTAGGCCGCGGGTGGCCCATCCGCGCGCGTACCCCGTGTCCGCCACGGCGCAGCCGCCCATTGGGCCCGCTGGCGCCCCAAGATGGCGGCGTCCAGGGGCGAGGACCCCGTCTCCATGGTAACGGGCGGCCCGCCGGGCGCCTGCTTGCGTGCACTGGCCGGTCTCAGGTCCCTGGAAGGCGCCCTGGTCTCCCTACCGCTCTCCCACAGAGGTAACACTGACAAAGATAAAGGAGGAGCACAGACTGCGTCTGTCCACAAGAAGTGCTGATGATGAGTGAACGGTATGTTACTTTTTAGCTTAAAAAGTACTGCCCCCAAATTCTCCGTTAAACATGAAGCCATTTTCATTCTCTTTATTAATTCATCCTTTCACTCCCTCAAGAAACATTTATTGAGCTTTAAGTTGCATACCCATCCGAAAGAGAGGCAGTAAGACATCCTTTTAACAGGGAACATACTTTTGATGTGGAAGAATGAGAGGGAAGATGTCTTGTAGACGGTGAGCAGTCTGGGCCACAGAACTCCACAATCCTTTTGAGGAACTTGCATTAGTTCCGTCTGGGGGAACGAGACCCAATCTAGGCCAGACTACTCGCTCTCCCAGAAGCTGGAATCTGAAGGCAGCAACTACACCTGAAAACTGCAGAACTGATTCATGTGCGCTGGGCGGCCTGCAGAGCTAGCCAGGGTCCCGCTCTGATCCCCAGCTTCTCCGTGTCTGCTTCTTCAACGCCTCCCACTCTGGAAGCACAGGCTCTTCTCAAAAGTAGAGGAGGGGGCTTCCCTGGTGGCGCAGTGGTTGAGAGTCCGCCTGCCGATGCAGGGGACACGGGTTCGTGCCCCGGTCCGGGAAGATCCCACATACCACGGAGCGGCTTGTGCCGTGAGCCATGGCCGCTGAGCCTGTGTGTCTGGAGCCTGTGCTCCGCAGCGGGAGAGGCCACAACAGTGAGAGGCCTGCGTACCGCAAAAAAAAAAAAAAGGAGGAAGGAACTCATTCCACGAGGCCATCATTACCCTGATTTCAAAACCAAAGACATCACCAGTGAAAATAAACTACAGACCAATGTGGGTTTTTTTGTTTTTTTCGATAAATTGATTTTATTTATTTTTGGCTGCGTTGGGTCTTCGTTGCTGCACGCGGGCTTTCTCTAGTTGCGGCGAGCGGGGGCTACTGTTTGTTGTGGTGCGCGGGCTTCTCATTGCAGTGGCTTCTTTTGTTGCTGAGCATGGGCTGTAGGCACGCGGGCTTCAGTAGTTGTGGCACGCGGGCTCAGTAGTTGTGGCTCACGGGCTCTAGAGCGCAGGCTCTGTAGTTCTGGCACACGGGCTTAGTTGCTTTGCGGCATGCAGGGATCTTCCCAGACCAGGGCTCGAACCCGTGTCCCCTGCATTGGTAGGCGGATTCTTAACCACTGTGCCACCAGGGAAGCCCCCAGACCAATGTCTTTTACGAATATATGTGCAAATATTCTCAACAACATATTAGCAAACCAAATCCAGCAACATATAAAAAGAATTATATACCATGATCAAGTGGGCTTTCCCAAGAATAGGAGCTTGGTTTAACATCCAAAAGTCAATTAAAGTAATACACTATAATAATAAAATAAAAATGAAAGAGAAATGAAGATTCCCAGATAAACAAAACTTGAGAGAATTTGTTGCTAGCAGACCTGCATTCCAAGAAATAATAAAGGGAATCTTTCAGGCTAAAATGAAATGACACTAGACAGTAACTCAATTCCAAACGGCGGGGGTGGGGGGGGGAGAGTACCAATCAAGGTAACTACGTCGGTAAATATAAAAGACAATATAAAGTACTTTTTGTTTGTAGGCTTTTTTTTCTTTCTTTCTTTCTTTCTTTTAAATTCTGATTTAAAAGACAACTGCATAGGGAATTCCCTGGCGGTCCAGTGGTTAGGACTCAGTGCTTTCACTGCGGGGCCCAGGTTTGATCCCTGGTTAGGAAACTAGGATCCCACAAGCCGAGGGGCACAGCCAAAAAAAAAAAAAAAAAAGACTACATAAATCATTAATTATACACATTATGTAGATACAAGTGCAAAGGCCTGATGTTCCTGTTCGCTTTGGTTTGTGTTGTCCAGCATGAATGTCACTCATTAAGGACGATATTTGACAATTTCAGTGTTCAACAGAAAAATACGATGAGGTTTCCTTCCTTCATTTCTTCCACGACAAGGCAATAATACCTGTGCATTTGCGCACCTGGCTTCACAAATCTTGTCTATTTCCCAAGGACAGAAACGGCATCTTCCCTGGGTCCTGGGCTCTCGCCCAGGAGTGTGATGACGATCAGGATGAAAACTCTCAGACTTGCCCTTAACTACACGTGCTGCCATTAAGGTGCTAACTCATCACCTATGTGGGAACTGATACCAGATACAAAGGTTATTTTTGCACTTTGAAGAGAGGTCTCCTGAAGCTCTGGAATGCATCCAAACAGGAAGCTACCCTGATGGAATGGGAGGTGGTCTGATTGGTGGATTGAAGCAGGTAGAGCAGGTAGTTATCTAAAAAGTCCTCAAATCACTGTATTTGCACTTATGACATAGAATATAAGTGCTACGCATCTTGGAAGTGTGAATCCCAAAGACGTCTATGAAGGAGGACAAGCAGGAGCCCTACAAGGGAGGCCAGGCTGCCAGGACAGAGCCAGGGCTGCCTCCGGGGCACTGCCCAACCAGTCAGGTCCCTGAGGGCTGAGAGAGCTGATAGCCAGGTCTACCAGAACACCAGCCCGTGGGGACCCATCACCAGCCACAGATAAGGGACAACTTCTGGGTGGGCCTGGGGATGCTGCTTCCCTGGGCCGTCTCCATAACCACTGCCGTCTGCTTCACGGACCCCCTGGACACACTCTAACGTGTCGCTGGCCTCGTTCAAATAAGCAGGTATGTTCATGCCTCGTCTGCTCCGCGGGAGGCCCTCTGCAGAAGCTTCCTCAGCTCCCGTCATTAATGTCCCCACCCCATGCACCACGCTGCCCCCACTGTCCTTTACCACTTCAACGCTCCCTGCCCAGGAGGATCCTCCAGGAGACCTGTGCAGACCCAGGGCAGCCCAGGGGCCATCCGCACGGGGTTGTTATCACTACGACCGATGGAGAAGAAACGGACGTTAAGAACCAGGTACTGTCATCCGAAAACTCAATCCTCGCAATAACCCCCCGATTAAGTAATGTTACCCACTTTACAAAAATAAAGGGGGGACGGATCTCCAGGTCATCTTCACCGGGGTTTAGCAGAGTGGGCAAGGAGGGCGCGTGTTCTCATCCGTAAATGGTAATAACAGCACGGGCCTCCCAGGAGGGGGCGAGGTAACAGACCACGCAGACCCTCAACCCACGCGATCCCAGCCCGCAGCCCCGCGCCATCGCCGTTGCGCACGCTCGGGTGCCACCCCACCCGCGACCCAGCTCTGAGCTCACGTCAATGCCCCACCCCCAGGAGACCCGGAAGCAGAATTCCCCGCAGGTCAAAGCTGGCGGCGCTACTCCGGCGCCGCCGCCAGAGGGCGCTCACGCCACCTTTGTTGGCTCGCGCCTCACGGGTCAAGTCAGCGGCCGGTCCCGGAAATGGAGGGCTTTGCCGTACAAGATGTACAACATGGCGGCTTCCTGTGTGGCGGTACGGCACGCTGAGAGGCTGGCCTGTTTCTGGGACACGCGGGGATTGTAGTAGGCTCCTCGCGAAAGACGGCTCCCGCGGAGTTTCCCGGTGTCTTTGTCGTCGGGTAGGTGGCCGAAAGTGAGAGATGGCGGCCCCCACTCTGCGTGGCCGGAAGTGGAGGCGAGTGTGCGGCGTGGCCCGTGGTCCGGCCGCTGGCGCAGGACGCTCGTGTTCTGCCGCGGTGGGGCGGCCTTTGGGGCTCCCGGCCCTTCCCGGGCTCGGCTTTGGGCCGTCAGTGCCCCGCGGCCACGTTAGGGGTTCCCTCTCGGCCGTTTAGGGAGGGGCGCCAGTGCCCTCAGCTGCCTCGCGTGGACACGAAGGCTGACCTTCATGTCTTGACCACGAAACCAGGAATAACCAGGTGACATGAGTTAGTCTGTCCTCTCAGAGGAGTGACCTGCTGTCGCTAGAAACCGCAAGACGGTTCCTACAGTAATGTGGACCCAACCCCAGCAGACACTAAGTGAAAAAAGCAAAGCGCGGAAAAACGTGTGAGGATGTGCATTGTTGGCGGGTTTTGGGTGTTTTTTAAAAAGATTCACGAGGATAGAGATGCCCACGAGCTCGCACAGGCAGAGTCCCAGCCGAAGGGCCGAAACGGGCGGTGAGGAAGGCAGCAGAGATGGGAGGACGGGGACAGGGGCGGGGGAAATAAGTTTGGGGATATTTGAGTGTGTGATCTAAATACACCAGGTCTTTTTATGAGGTTATCACATCATAAAGCGAGAAGGCAACGTTTAAAAAAAGTAGGTTTTTTCAGCTGGAGCCACGGTGGTTAATAGATTCATGAGATTGAATTTGTGAGGATAAAATTTTAGAGGTCAGTACTGTAGTATCAATACTTGCTGCAAAGGTTTCGAACCAATGAGACGACCTGAGTCTTGAAAGCGAGATTTTTTTCTTTTTGCTTTTGTTTTTGCGGGGGGGAGGAGGAGCCGGGCAAACAGAAGGCGCTCAAGACCGGTTTGTTGAATGAATGAATGAATAAATGCCTTTTTGCTACAAGCACACATATTTTCAGTAGGTTCAGTTGCTGGTATATCTTCTGTGTTTTTAGGGTTAGTACCATGGAACACAATGGCAGCATTGACTTAGGAACTGAAGCAAGTTCTGCCTTAAAATCATCCTGAAATGTCTTCTTAATGTTTAAAAAATAAAGTAGTAGCAATTTCAGAAGTGGTATTGGTTTTGGGAATCACATATTTGAACATGAGAGCAACGTCCTCCTTCCTGAAGCAACTGACCACAAGTGGACACCCTTGCACGTACCACTCGGGCCTGTGGTATACACATAATGCCGTAGCTCTGGTGATGGAACTAGATAGAGTTAGCCAAGTTCCTAAGCTGTGCTAAGTGCTCAGGAAAGAGCATTTACTATTTGGGGGCAACCCTGAGTTGCTTGATACATTTTTGCCTCTGGGACCTTATAGGGGCTTTAAAAATATGCTAGTTGCCCTATGGATCTTACTTTTATTTTTATCATCTTAGAGGCCATATAATGCAAAGAATTTAGCTCCTTATTGTGTATCGTTGAGTAAGTTACCTAACCTTCGCAGACTTCAATCTTCTCATGAGTAAGACGAGAATCACAAAACCTCTTTCATAGGGTCGCCGTGGAAATGATTAGAGACAATGTATGTAAAGCACCTTGTGCAGGGCACACAGCAGGCGTTCAGTAGTGGTCTCTAGTTCTGCAGTATTTCAACCTCAGGGTTAAGGAACTAATACCGCACTCAGAGGCAGAATTTCTCTGGAGGGTAAGGAGCAGGTGGCCACAGGGTGACAGTTAACACAGGAAGCCTGCAAGGAGAAGTGGGGGCCAGCAGGTCTGCCGGCTTCAGGGCCCCCGGCTTCCCGTCTCCAGTGGGAGAATGCGGATATGGTCTGCAGGCCGTTTGCGGAGATGCCTCCTTGCTCACAGCCACCTGCACTGTTCAGCTCACAGGCACCTCTTCGGAGCGTCTTCCAGGGCCTTTCAGAGGCATCAGCCTCCCTTTCTGCGGCTCATTGCTCATATTTCATTGCTCATTTAATATGAAACACGTACCACGTATGTGTAAAATTTTTCTTTTAGTTTAATAATGGTAATGTAGAACTCAGCATCTTAATATTTTTAAGTGGCGTTAATATTTCAGTGGCGTTAAGTACGTTCACACTGTTGTGTAAGCAATCTCCGGAAGTCTTCATTTTACAAAAAGATGGAACTCTGTACCCATTAAACAATACCTCTCCATTTCCCCCTCCCCTGGGTCCCTGGCAGCCACCATTCTACTTTCTGTCTCTGTGAAGTTGACTGCTCCAGGGACCTCATATAAGAGGAGTCATAGAGTATATTTTGTGAGTGGCTTATTTCACTGAGCATAATGTCCTCAAGGTTCACCCACTGTAGCGTGTGTCAGGATTTCCTTCCCTTTAAAGGCAGATTAATATTCTCTTGTGTGTGTATAGCACTGAAGGGGAGCAGAATATGCCACCCCAAATGTGCCACCTTGTTCATGTGAATTATTTTGAGCTAAAGGCTGTCAAGACCCAGCAGTTTCAGGAAAAATTTTTACCTCTTCTTTATCAGCCTAAAAGAATTGCAATAGGGGGCCAGCCCCTAAAGAAAGCAATTAGCAGAGATGACTTATTTATGTTAAAGACTTAACCTGCATGGCAGGGCAGGCGTCCGCTCTTCTCAGCTGCTGTGAATGGCCCTCCTCCCCTCTGCAGCCCCAGCTTCTATCCCTTTCCTAGTTCAGGGATGCAGGTAAGTCTCAATTGCCTGACTGCCTTTGGGTCTCATTTTTATGGGACTCCCATACGTATGAAATCAGATCTGTTTTTCTCCTGTTAATCTGTCTGATGTCAGCTTAACCATTAGACCAGCCAAAGAACCTAGAAGGGTGGAAAGAAAATTTTTCCACCCTGACACCACATTTTGTTTCTTCATCTGTCAGTGGACACCTGGGTTGTGTCCACCTTTTGGCTGTCGTGAATAATGCTGCTATGAACACGGGTGCGTACGTATTTTAACATGAAGTAATATCTAATAGGATTATAGAGAGTAGAGTGTGTTTTATATAGTTGCACTTGACGAAGTAATTCTGAATCATAAAAAATGCACTATTAAGCTGTTTACAAGGTCATTAGAAGATTAAAAGATGTAGTTAGTCACTGTGCATCATGGGCCATGACGTGGCCTGGTGATGGGACACAGGTGTAAGGTACTGTGATGATCGTGGATTCCCTTCTGCCCTGCCAGTGGGTTTGGGGGATTTTGTGGATAATCTTATTTAGAGATGGCCTCGAAACCCTAAGGAATAGGTGCACAAAGATAGGAATCAAAGACCTTTAAGGATTGTGAAGTGAAATATCCGAAGCCCCTGACTAAGGCCTAATGTATTCATGTGTGAGGTGTGGATAAGTATTCATCTCAGGGGATGTTTTGGGGACAGTAGAGTCACGTGGATGAAGGGCTCACCTGGCCATTAAAAGGAAGCAGTATATCTGGGTGAAGGGTACACAGGGATTCACAGGGGTTCTTTTTACTATCCTTGCAACTTTTTTGTAAGTTTATATCAAAATAAGTTGAAAAAAACGAAGGCATCGCAATAGCATGTAAAGTAAAACACAACTTTGAGGGAAACTTTATGTGCGCAAAAAAGACATGACATTTTTATGTTAAAATTGCTAATCGTGGTTATCTCTGGGTGGTAGAATTACATATTTCCCCCTCCCTTGGTGTTTTCTTGAATTTACAAGGTTTTTTTGTTGTTGTCACTGTTACTGTTGTTTTGTGCGTGTATCAGTTTAATAACTATGGAGAAAAAACCATTAGTACGTAGTTAAATAAAACTCTGGGGTCTAGTAGTTATCTAATACTTGTCAGTAGAAACGTCTGAGACCTTGCATGCAATTGAGTGCCATGCAGCTGGCCCCTGGCTTCTGTGAAAGACCATAGCATCAGGGCAAGGATGGGGGCCCTGCGACCTCTGGTCTCACTGTTGGGTGGGTCCTTTTTCCAAGGTTGATAACACCACACTTCAGGACCCAATGCTTAGAATGTCAGCTTGGAATGTCAGCAGCTCAAGGCCTGAAAGATCCTTAACAGTCATGGACTCCACTTCCCGCTGCTCTGGACCTCTCTCCCGCTTCTCCAGCACCCAGTCTCTGCTTGCACTGCTCAAGGAGCAGAGTGCTCCCTGACTAGGGGGCCTGTTCCTTTCTTGGACAGCTCTGACTGTGACAGTCTTCCTTATTTGTAGTCCAAATCTGACCCCTGCTCTGTTCCTCAGACATGGTCAGGATGTGTTTGTGCCCCACCCAAGACCAGCAGTGAGGGACTCTGAAGTGTCCACCCTGAAGTCTTATGACCTGTCTTTTCTTTTTTCTTTAAAGTTTATTTATCATTTATTTATTTACTTTTGGCTGTGTTGGGTCTTCGTTGCTGTGCTTGGGCTTTCTCTAGTTGTGGCGAGCAGGGGCTACTCTTCGTGGAGGTGTGCAGGCTTCTCATTGCGGTGGCTTCTCCTGTTGTGGAGCACAGGCTCTAGAGTGCGGGCTCAGTAGTTGTGATGCACGGACTTAGTTGCTCTGCGGCATGTGGGATCTTCCCAAGCCAGGGCTCGAACCTGTGTCGCCTGCATTGACAGGCGGATTCTCAACCACTGCGCCACCAGGGAAGTCCCTGACCTGTCCTTTTCTAACCCAGCTCTTTTCCCCAAGCTCCAGACCCACACCTCCTGCTCTCTCCTGGTTCTCTGTGTTTGTCTATCCCACCGGCACCTCATACTCAACATCTCCAAAGCGTGACTATTCTCTCCTTTCTCACCCAGGACGCAAGAGTAATGCATGTTACTTGTCTCTGCTACAAGTGATGAACAAATTAGGGCTTCATTTTTCTCTTTTGTAAAAGAAGTTTAGATTTCTGCTAGAGTGGCTGCCCCATGGGACCATCAAGGACCCAGACTCCTATCTTTTGATGGAAAACCCAACCCATAGTGCCTTAGCTGAACATAGATTTCCCTTTTCTCATGGAGCAAGAAGTTCTGAGAAGTACTGTCGACCCATGAAGCCATCAGAGGCCGAAGCTACTTTTGTCCTTTTGCTCACTCATCCTTACCCTGTGGTTTTCATCCTCATTCTTGTCACCTCAGGGTCACAAGATGACTGCAGGCAGGATGAAGGGAAAGGGAAGACGGCAAGTTTGCCCGGCTCAGTCAGCTTTCTTGTTCTGAGCTGCTCAGGAAGCCCCACCCAGCAGCTTCCCCCTCGTTGCCTGGAGTCCTGTCACCTGGCCACCTCTAGCTGTAGGGTCTGCTGAGAAACAGAGTTCTTTAGCTGGGCCCATTGTTGCCCTGAACAAATCAGGCTTACATTCTAGGAACCAAGGGGAGACTGGACATGTGAGCAGTGGTGTCTGTCACAATAAAGCTTCCTTGGGACCTCCCTGGTGGCACAGTGGTTAAGAATCTGCCTGCCAATGCAAGGAACACGGGTTTGAGCCCTGGCCTGGGAAGATCCCACATGCTGCGGAGCAACTAAGACTGTGTGCCACAACTACTGAGCCTGCACTCTAGAGCCCACGAGCCACAACTACTGAGCCCACATGCCACAACTACTGAAGCCTGCGTGCCTAGAGCCCGTGCTCCGCAACAAGAGAAGCCACGACAATGAGAAGCCCACGTACTGAAATGAAGAGTAGCCCTTGCTCACTGCAACTAGAGAAAGCCCGTGCACAGCAACGAAGACCCAACTCGGCCAAACATAGATAGATAGGTAGGTAGATAGATAGATAGATAGATAAGGCTGGGACGTCCCTGGCAGACCAATGGTTAAGACTTCGCCTTGCAGTGCAGGGGGTGCAGGTTCGATCCCTGGTTGGGGAGCTAAGATCCCACATGCCTCATGGCCAAAAAACCAAAACATAAAACAAAAATTGTAACAAATTCAATAAAGGCTTTTTAAAAAATGGTCCACATTAAAAAAAAAACTTAAAAAAAATAAAATAACATAAACAAGAAGGCACCCCTGAGGGCTCTCTCTCTAGTGAACCATGGTTGCCTTCGAGGAAATGGCTGGGAGTCCTCCTGGGAGGGAAAAGGTTGGGGAGGTTGCCCAGAGGAGTCCACGTTCCCACTGATCTTTTTCAGCAAAGCACCCTGTGTGTCTTCTCGAGCATGGTGGTCAGGATGCCTATCGAGCTGCCTTCATCTGTTGGTCACATTCAGTGCTCTCTTTCCAATGAAGTGTGCTCTTCCTCAAAAGGAAAAAAGAAGTCCAAGCTTTCTCAACAGCACCATTTCCCAAAATCACCAGGCACCCAAGTGCCACCTGTCTTGTTGCTTGGTCATCTCTAAGGAGTTGCCATCACCTAAATAGTCTAAAACTTGTTGCCACACATTTGGTTCCAGCCGGTGGAAGGAGGGAGGGATAAAGGGGGTGCACCCTGATTTTAAGGATCTTATGTAGAAAGCTCTCATCCACTGACCACCACTTAAAGCTTTACTCTGAGCATCCGTGTGTTCTTGACCTTTGCCTTCCTAGAGTTTATAGTCTCCTGGGGAACACAAGGAACAATGATAGCAGTGATACGTGCTGATAAGAAAACAAACTCGGGGTTGGGGTAGAGATGAAGGTGGTCGGGAACAACCTCACTGAGGAGGAGTCGTGCGATCAGGGATCTCCTGGAAGAGGGACCAGCAAGCACAGATGCCCTGCAGTGGTAATGTGCTCGGCACATGGGAGGGGCAGCACGGTGTGGCCATGCACCTAGAGTCGTGTGAAATCAGAGGAGTGTAAATCACGTCAGGTGGAGCCTCGTAGGCTAGGATAAGGTAATCATTCTTAATTTGAGTGAGATGAAAACCTCTGCAGATGTGTGAGCAGGCACGATGGCATTTACATTTTAAAGATCGCTTTGATTTAACAAGCTACGAACTCTGCATACTGTGGATCAAAGACCTAAACGTAAGAGCTAAAACCGTAAAACTCTTAGAACAAATTATAGGGCAAAAGCTTCATGACATGGGGCTTGGCAGTGATTCTGTGGATGTGACACCAAAGACACAGGCAATGACAGAAAAAATAAATCGGACTTCATCAAAATTTAAGATGTTTGTGCATCAAAGAATGTAATCAACAGAGTAAAAAGGCAATGTATAGAGTGGGAAAAAATATTTGCAAATCACATATGTGGTAAGGAATTAATACCCAGAAAATATGAAGAACTACTAAAATTCAGCAGTACCAAACAACCCAATTCAAAACTGGGTAAGAGTTGCACAAAAATATGAATGTATTTAATGCCACTGGTACACTGAAAAATAGTTAATTTTGTTATGAAAATTCTACCACAATTTAAAAAATGAATTTTAAATAGAATGCCCAAAGGACTTGAAAAGATATTTCACCAGAGGAGTTATCCAAATGGCCAATAAACACATGAAAAGATGCTCAACATCACTGATCATTAAGGAATAGAAATCAAAACCACAATAAGATAACGCTTCACACCCATTAGGAATCATCAAAAAAGCAGAAATTGGAACCTTTATACACTTCTAGTGGGAATGTAAAATGGTGTGGCTGCTGTGGAAAACAGTATGGAGGTTCCTTAAAAAAAACAACACATAGAATGTCCATATGATCCCGCAATTCCATTTCTGGGCATATTCCCAAAAGAACTGGAAGCAGGTACTCAAAGAGGTATTTGTACAACAATGTTCACAACGATATTTTTTTAATATAAATTTATTTTTCTTTTTGGTTGTGTTGGGTCTTCGTTGCTGCGCGCGGGCTTTCTCTAGTGGCGGCGAGCGGGGGCTACTCTTCATTGTGGTGCGCGGGCTTCTCATTGTGGTGGTTTCTCTTGTTGTGGAGCACAGGCTCTAGGTGCACGGGCTTCAGTAGTTGTGGCTCGTGGGCTCTAGAGCGCAGGCTCAGTAGTTGTGGCGCACGGGCTCAGTTGCTCCGCGGCATGTGGGATCTTCCCGGAACAGGGCTCGAACCCATGTCCCCTGCATTGGCAGGAGGATTCTAACCACTGCTCCACCAGGGAAGCCCCACACAGCAGTATTCTTCACAGTAGCCAAAAGGTGGAAACACCACAAATATCCTTCAGTGGACAGTGACTAGAAAACAAAATGCTGCCTCTCCATACATACAATTGAATATTATTCATCTGTGAAAAGCAAGGAAATCCTGACATACCCTACAGCATAGGTGAACTTTGAGGAAATTACGTTAAGTGAAGTAAGCCAAAAGGACAAAAGTCAAATATTGTGTGACGCCATTTTTTATGAGATCTCTATAGAGTAGCCTTAGAGATGGAAGTAGAGCAGTGGCCCCGGGGGCTGGGGGTGGGGGCGGGGATTGAGGAGTTTGTGTTTAATGGGGACAGTTTCAGTGCAGGATGATGAAGAAGTTACGCAACGGATAGTGGCAATGGTCACACGACAGTGAGAACGTACTTAATATCACTGACCTGTGCACTTAGAAATGGTTAAGATGGCCTTTTTATGTATATTTTACCACTATAAAAATTTAGCTTAATTTTTAAAATTTAAATCTACCTACTCAAATTACCATATGGTTATTTAAAAAATTGGAAGAACTTTGACATGCTGTTAAGTGAAAGAAGTTGAATGCAAGGAAAATCAAAGGCTGCCCAAGAAAGGAGATGTAACCGTAGTACACTGCTTGGTTGTGCAGGTAATAATATTTCTATCATGCTAATCATATGAGCAGTATTTATTGAGACAGTCCACCTGTCAACTCAGCAAGCAAGACAGTTATGGTTACAGAACAACATAACACATTATCAGCTTGGCAGCGTAAAGTTATAGTTAACGGAAGTAGACAGGTGGCAGGGTGAGGGAAGGAAAAGGTAGAGAGCTGGAGCTCAGGTACGGCCGGCGCGGAAATTAAAGAAGAGCTACAGACAGTAATGAAAACCCTTGGGAACAGTGGAGGAGGGTGTAAGTGAATTAAATCCTCACGCAAAGCAGGAAGTCAGCGTACCTTTCATATACCCAGAAATAGGATCAGCGTGTTATTTAGAGCTATAGGGGTAAGCACCAGCAAAACAAACAGTTGAGAGTGACTGCTCTGAGGGGCAGCCTTGGGGTCCGGAAGGGGTGGAGCAGTTGGCTTTTATTTAAGCCCTTCAGTACTAGTAATGTTTAACCATATGCATATATTGCTTTGATTAAAAAAAAAACCTTAAAAACTATTTTAAAAATCAAATTGTAGGGTAACATGTAATCTATGACCCTGTTTTTAAAAAGAAACTAAACCCCAGCAAACCATGCATCTGTGTATAGATGATTATCTGAGCCCAGAGAAATATGTGAAGGATCGTGCTTGTGTCTGGGAGGTGGCAGCAAAGGGTGTGGGAGAAACCTTCACCTGTCCTCCACGATCTGTTTTCTGACTTGACCATGGATTATTTAGGTAAATGTTTTGCCTTTATCATTCTCTCTCTCTCTAAACCACTTGAGAGTGAATTGAAAACATCTTTGTGTTTAACCTCTAAATTCAGGGTTTATTTCCTAAATTCAGAGGCGTTCTGGTAGAAACCCAGAGTGCAACTATCAAAATCTGGAAATTCAGCATTGATACAATCCTGTTATCTAATTTACAGCCCGTATTCAGGTTCTTCCAATGTCCCAATAATGTTCTCTTTTTTTTTTTTTTTTTTTTTGCGGTACGCAGGCCTCTCACTGTTGGGGCCTCTCCCGTTGCGGAGCACAGGCTCCAGATGTGCAGGCTCAGCGGCCATGGCTCACGGGCCCAGCTGCTCCGCGGCATGTGGGATCCTCCCAGACCGGGGCACGAACCCACGTCCCCTGCATCAGCAGGCGGCCAATAATGTCCTCTTTATGGTGGTGGAGGTGGTGGTGTTTTCCTGGTGTAAGATCCATTCCAGGCATTGCATTTTGTTTTCATGTTCCTTAAGTCTCTTGATCTGGAACAGTTTCTTAGCCTTTCTTTGTCTTTTTCGACCTTGAGGTTTTTTAAGAGCAGAGGCCAGTTATTTTGTAGACTGTCCCTCAGTTTGGGTCTGCCTGATGTTTCCTTCTTATTACATCCAGGCTTTGCATTTTTGACAGAAATACTATATGTGATGTTGGGTCCATCTCCGTTCATCTTGTCAAGAGGTCCATGGTGTTGCTTTATGCCCATGTTGCCAATGTTAAGTGAGATCATTTGGTTACAGTGGCAGTCCACCAGTCTTTGTCTTTCTGACTTACTTCACCTAGTATGATAATCTCTAGTTGCATCCATGTTGCTACAAATGGCATTATTCTGTACTTTTTGATGGCTGAGTAGCATTCCATTGTCTGTATGTACCACATCATTTATTTATTTATTTGGCTGTGCTGCGTGGCATGTGAGATCTTAGTTCCCCCACCAGGGATTGAACCCGTGCCCCCTGCAGTGGAAGTGCAGCGTCTTAACCACTGGACTGCCAGGGAAGTCCCGACCACATCTTTATTCATTCATCTGTCATTGGGCATTTAGGTTGTTTATAAATTTTATTTTTTTAATTGGTTATTCATTTTTAAAATTTTATTTATTTTATTTTTTTGCACCTGGACAGGGACTTGAACACTGGGCCCTCAGATTAAAAGTCTGATGCTCTAGGAGACTTCCCTGGTGGTCCAGTGGCTAAGACTTCATGCTCCCGACACAGGGGGCCCGGGTTCAATCCCTTTTCAGGGAACTAGATCCCACATACTGAAACTAAGAGTTCACATGCCACAACTAAAAAAGAAGATCCCACACGTAGCAACAAAGATCCCATGTGCTGCAACTAAGACCCAGTGCATCCAAATAAATAAATATTCAAAAAAAAAAAGTCTGATGCTCTAGGGGAGTTCCCTGGTGGTCCAGTGGTTAGGACTCGGTGCTTTCACCGCCATGGCCCCAGATTAAGTCCCTGGTGGGGGAACTAGGATCGCACAAGCCACATGGCTGGCCAATAAAAAAAAAGTCTGATGCTCTACCGACTGAGCTACCCAGGCATTCTCCCAACGTGTATTTTTAAGCTAGGCAGAAATGACAAGGAAGCACTTTAGAAGAGGGTTTGGTAAAGGCCAGCGTCTGGAACCCGCTGTCCTTCCTGCTCATCTGGTTCCCCAGGCCCCTCGGTCATCACTTGCCATCACTCCTCTATCCCATCCATTTCTGCCCTGGATATCTTCAGAGGCAGTGCGGGCCCTGTGCACAGTTCTTCAAACCTGAGGCCTAGGAGATGCTAAGGCAGTGGTTCTCAAACTGTTGTCGTTTGTTTTTAGGCCACAGCATGCGGCTTGCGGGATCTTAGTTCCCCCACTAGGGATCGAAGCCGGGCCCCCTGCAGTGGAAGCACAGAGTCCTAACCACTGGACCACCAGGGAATTCCCCCTCAAACTGTTTTTAGAATGTAAAACAGATGAAATGGAAGTTGTTTGGGTTACAGAAGAGCAGTGAGCTGCAGCCATGCCCAGAAGACCTTCGCCTTCCTTGCTGGTTGGCTTCTGAGGCCCTCAGCTGGCGCCCTGGGACAGCGTTGGAGCCTCGGGCACAGGAGGCACACCGATGGCCACTGGCCCCTCGGGAGGGCTGGCTAGAACAGCTCTGACCCTGAGACCTGGGCCACACGAGTCATCGGCTTTTGAGAAGGGACTCTCAGCCTGTGCCCAGGCAGCATCCCAACCCCCCACACCATGCCAGCTGTACTTTCTCGTTTGTTTTCCTGGGATATCGACTGCAGCCCAGAGAGGAGGCCAAGAAGAAGCATGAGAGCCCCAGCAAGGGCCCCCCCTCCCCTCTGCCCTGAACCTGAAGGCGGCTGCTTCCTTCCAGCCTGCACCCTGGAGGAGGCAGCCTGCTCGGATGTCCAGGCCACACTTCCTGAGCTCTCCCTGCAGCACACCAGCCCCATCAGAGGGGAGCTGGGAACGTGGTGGATGACCACAGCCGCCAGGAGGAAGTGGACTGGAAGAGTTCTTCACTTCTCCAAAGTTACGCTTACTGGTGGCTTTCGGAGTCTGTATAAGGTGGGGGTGGGAGTGGGGTGAAGACCATACCAGCCAGGAATGAATCCCAGCTTTGTTACTGACCACTAGTAGCCATGTGACACTGACAGGTCATTTCAGTGTTCTGATCCTCACTCTCCATTCTAAAGTGGGGGCAAAAATTAAGCAACTCCTACTGTTGTCACAGGGACCAAATGTCATCTTGCAGTGGGGTTTCCAAATCTTAGAACTGGCATGCCACTTGCATGATTTTGGCCATATCTTCATGCCAGTTTTACTATTACTTACCTAATTATCCCCCCAGTTGGTTTGCCTTTTAAACATGTCCTGAAGAGATACTGCTCATGAAATTGGGTTTGTTTCACATGTTATGTTTTCCTACTCTACCTTAAAATAAGTAGACAATGATTAAAATTTAAAACGTTCCTGTGTGTACCACAGTCGGGTAATAGATGCAGAGTGATGGCCCTGCTCTCTGCTAACGAACCACCAGCAGTCCCCCTCCCCCACCCTCTCCCCAGAGTCTCCCATTTAACTTCATGGCTGTGTTTGTAGGGAAGTGAAGGAGAACCCAAATCTCTGTGACGATAGGTATTTTAACTCCTTCCCTGTGTTGTTGCAGACACTCAGTTGGCCTGAGCAGTGGCTAGGGTTGTACAGCCCTTACCTTTGGGTGTGGAAGGAGGACAGATCTGTCAGAAGCAGGATCCCTGCAGCGAAGGCTGTGTCTGTGCTTGCCCTCAGCTGCTCTCAGAAGTGGTCTGTTCTCCACTGAGGCAGGCCAGGTCAGGGGAGCTTTTTGGTGGTGGTGGTGGTGTCCATGCTGCTTTTTGGGCATAACAACAATAGGCTGTCCAGAATGTAAGCCAGAGCCTGGACTTGAGCCACATTTTAGGTGGAATGTGGTTGAATAGTCAGGTTTTTTTTGTTTGTTTGTTTTTGTTTTTGTTTTTGTTCTGCGGTACGCGGGCCTCTCACTGTTGTGGCCTCTCCCGTTGCAGAGCACAGGCTCTGGACGCGCAGGCTCAGCGGCCATGGCTCACGGGCCTAGCCGCTCCGCAGCATGTGGGATCTTCCCGGACCGGGGCACGAACCCGTATCCCCTGCATTGGCAGGCAGACTTTCAGCCACTGCGCCACTAGGGAAGCCCGAATAGTCAGTTTTAACGGCAAGCCTCTGCATTGATCAGAGTTCAGTTAGAGGAAACAAGCCATTCTACCAATTTTAATCAGAAAGGGATTTAATCCAGGGCGTTAGATGCTTACAAAGTCATTGGAGGGCCTCAAGGAATGTCTCTGAGTGGGCCTTCAAGAATGCAGCCGGAACAACACAGCAGAACTGGCCTACCAGGGGAGCTGCAGCCTCTCCCACAATCAGGAAAAGGGGGCGTCACTGGAGCTATGTTCCAGATATAAGGGAGCCTCTGCCATGGCTGCAACTCTCTCAGTCTCTTAGTTCACACAAAGCTGAATTGCTGGGCTTCCCTGGTGGTGCAGTGGCTAAGAACCCACCTGCCAGTGCAGGGGACACAGGTTCGAGCCCTGGTCTGGGAAGATCCCACATGCCACAGAGCAACGAAGCCCATGCGCCACAACTACTGAGCCTGTGCTCTAGAGCCCGCCAGCCACAACTACTGAGCCTGTGTGCCACAACTACTGAAGCCTGCGTGCCTAGAGCCCATGCTCTGCAACATGAGAAGCCACTGCAATGAGAAGCCCATGCACTGCAACGAAGAGTAGCCCCCGCTCACCCCAACTAGAGGAAGCCCACGTGCAGCAACAAAGACCCAACACAGCTAAAAATAAAATGAATAAAATAAATTTATTTTTTTTAAAAAGCTGAATTGCTGCTGAAACACAGTGTTTCCCTGGCTGTGCTAGCCAGCAGTAGCAACTGGAGAAGCGAAAAGATAGCCATGACCTCACTCCTAGCTGCGTCAGTGCACTTAACTGGTGGAGCTAATTCATCCAGAATTCTAGCTGCAAGGAAGACGGGGAAATGTAGTTTTCAGGTTTCTGGCCTCAGCCTGTGAAGGCACACAAGGAAGTTGAAATGGATGATGAGAACCAGTTCACATACCACCACAGTCGGACAAGTGATGTGCCTTCCCCTCCAAGACCTGGGCCCAGCATCATCTCTAGCCACCATCCACCCTGTGTTCAGTTGAGTTGCTGGGGTGCCTCCAACGTTCAGTGCCTTTGCTCAAGATTTTCCCATTGTCAGGAAGGCTCTTTCTTGTTTTCTTCTGGATGAATTTGGACTTCCTCTTCTTAGCAGCTTTCTCTTTCCTCCTGGGAGAAGTTTGGTTCTCAGCTTCTATAGCATTTTGTGTTTTCCTTCTGTAATGATTTATTTACATGTTTGTCTCCCACACCAGACCTGGTAGGCAGAGACTAGGTCTCACCTGTCTTTGTTAAAACAGCTGAGCAAGGTCTGGGCCAATTCCTTTTAGCTCCTGGCATATAAAAAGAAGAAGACTGAAACAGGGTAGTACGTTTTCTGGTACAGTGTAAAGGTTTCAGTTTACCAACCTAATGCTTTTAATATAAAAATGATGATGCAGTATAACTGGGGCATTTTTAAAATAAGTACAGAAAAGGGCTTCCCAGGTGGCGCAGTGGTTGAGAGTCCGCCTGCCGATGCAGGGGACACGGGTTCGTGCCCTGGTCCAGGAAAATCCCACACGCCGCGGAGTGGCTGGGCGCGTGAGCCATGGCCACTGAGCCTGCGCGTCCGGAGCCTGTGCTCCGCAACGGGAGAGGCCACGACAGTGAGAGGCCCGCGTACTGCAAAAAAAAAAAAAAAAAGTACAGAAAAAAATTAAATAGATAAATCTGTAGAACATAAAAAGTATTAATTCATTTTTAAAAGGTATTGGAAACTGTAGGAGAGAATGCTGATTTTGCCCCAAATCAGTTCTCTACTTTTCATGTTATCATGACCCTCAATTTTTAGCTGGATATATGGTCAGCCAGATCAAATGCTACATTTCCCAGATTCCCTTGCAGCTATGTGAGCCATATGATTAAGCCTGGGCTATGGGGTGTGGGACCAAGTGCTCTGTGCACTTCAGGTCCCCTGAAAGGGAAGAGGCCTTTTCCAATAGGCAGTCAGCCACATTGGGCCATGCAGACCTGGGCACCCCAGGGACAGTTGAGCAACAGTATGTATATTTGAAGCCTGGCTCCTTGATACTGCAAAGCTGGGCTATTAATAGATGAGAAAGAAACCTGTCAAGTACACAAGTGTTCTGGTTCTATTTGAGCAGCTGAAAGTACATCCTGATTATTCCTGGTTTGCAACTATGCAGTTATATGATGAGCACCGCTGTCTTGCAGATATGACTTAATCTGTACACAGTGTACACAGCATTAAAATCCTAAATGTAGCACCTGTTTGTGAATGTGTGGTGCAGGTGTGTTCTTCCTGAGTCCCTGCAATAGGGAGTTGGGCCCAGAAAAGACATTTACTGTGTAAAACAATTAATGATCTAGGAGGTCATATGTGTTTTTTACTCTGTCTCAGGTGTTCTTTTGGCAAGGTAGCCTGTTCCCAGCTTTAAAGGAGTTTCAGCAAGATATAGAAAGCTCATTTCATGGAGATGTTCATCACTGTGAAATACTGGAAATGAAGTAATAATAAATCGACATGGGAGGGATTAAAGAAATATTCATTTAGTCAAAGGAAAATTGCAGGCATTAAAATAATGACAATTATGTGTCAAGTATAATATGCTTTGAAGTTATGCTGAATCAAAGAAGATTATAAAATAAGGTTCAAACTGGGAATCCACCTGTGTCAGGAAGTGTGTACACAGAAAGAACAAAAAAGTCCTGATCACCTACTGTGTGCTAGGCCTCCTGCTGAGTCTTAAGGATACACAAATTAATAAAACATGGTCCTAGGCTTCCTTAGTGGTCCAGTGGTTAAGACTCTGCACTTCCACTGCAGGGCACAAGTTCAGTCCCCGATCAGGGAACTGATCCCACATGCCGTAAGTGCCATAAGATCCCACATGCCACGCAGCCAAAACAAAAAAAACATATGGTCCTATTATGGCTCTCTGTTATGATACCTGCACCCAGTGATGTGCAGTTAAATTCTTAAAAGCTGCCTGTCATTTGTGGGTGGGGGAAAATATTTTGTAATTTTGCCGGTTTCTGTGGTGTAAGCGTTTCCACCGTGGCTGATTTCAAGCTACCAATGGAACTTTACTGAAGGAGGGAATTGGGAAGAGATGTACACAAGTGGCTCTTCAGAGTCAGCACAAGCTGGTTCCTGCATGTCCCTGGAGCCTTCCACCACCTAATGTCTACCAGTCAGGAGATGGCTGTTAAATAAACAATAACATATTCATAGAATGGAATACTAATCAGTCATGAGAAGATCATACTTTGGAATAATTAGTCATATTTGAAAAATGTCAAGGTTTAGTTTCAAGTTTCAACACAAGCAGCTGTGAGTGAAAATGACGGTGTGAGTGAAAATGGCAGTGTGAGGATTACAAAAATTGCTTCCTCCATAAAGTCAACCAGAAGGTTGGCAAAAATTGTCAGAATCAACTTTCTGAGAAGTGTGGAAACTAGCCAAGCTCTTGAAACAAGCTGGAGAGCACTTATTCAAGAATAAGGGTGAACACTACAGATTCAGTGCAATGCCTTTCAAATTACCAGTGGCATTTTTTACAGAACTAGAAGAAAAAATCTTAAAATTTGTATGGAGACACAAAAGACCCCGAATAGCCAAAGCAGTCTTGAGGGAAAAAAACGGTGCTGGAAGAGTCAGACTCCCTGACTTCAGACTATACTACAAAGCTACAGTAATCAAGACAATATGGTCCTGCCTCAAAAACAGAAATATAGATCAGTGGAACAGGATAGAAAGCTCAGAGATAAACCCACGCACCTATGGTCAACTAATCGATGACAAAGGAGGCAAGGGTATACAATTGAGAAAAGACAGTCTCTTCAATAAGTGGTGCTGGGAAAACTGGACAGCTACATGTAAAAGAATGAAATTAAAACACTCCCTAACACCATATACAAAAATAAACTCATAGTGCTTAGAGACCTAAATGTAAGACTGGACACCATAAAACTCTTAGAGGAAAACATAGGAAAAACACTCTATGACATAAATGACAGCAAGATCTTTTTTGATCCACCTCCTAGATTAATGGAAATAAAAACAAAAATGAGACCTAATGAAACTTAAAAGCTTTTGCACAGCAAAGGAAACTACAAACAAGACAACCCTCAGAATGGGAGAAAATATTTGCAAACGAATCAACGGACAAAGGATTAATCTCCAAAATATATAAACAGCTCATGCAGCTCAATCTTAAAAAAAAAAAACAACCGAAACAAAAAATGGGCAGAAGACCTGAGTAGACATTTCTCCAAAGAAGACATACAGATGGCCAAGAAGCACATGAAAAGCTGCTCAACATCACTAATTATTAGAGAAATGCAAATCAAAACTACAATGAGGTGTATCACCTCACACCAGTTAGAATGGGCATCATCAGAAAATCTACAAACAACAAATGCTGGAGAGGGTGTGGAGAAAAGGGAACCCTCTTGCACTGTTGGTGGCAATGTAAATTGATACAGCCACTATGGAGAACCGTATGTAGGTTCCTTAAAAAACTAAAAATAGAATTACCATATGACCCAGCAATCCCACTACTGGGCATATACCCAGAGAAAACCATAATTCAAAAAGACACATGAGGGCTTCCCTGGTGGCGCAGTGGTTGAGAGTCCGCCTGCCGATGCAGGGGACACGGGTTCGTGCCCTGGTCTGGGAGGATCCCACATGCCACGGAGCGGCTGGGCCCGTGAGCCATGGCCGCTGAGCCTGCGGGTCCAGAGCCTGTGCTCCGCAACGGGAGAGGCCTCAACAGTGAGAGGCCCGCATAACGCAAAAAAAAAAAGAAAAAAAAGACACATGGGGCTTCCCTGTTGGTGCAGTGGTTGAGAATCTGCCTGCCAATGCAGGGGACACGGGTTCGAGCCCTGGTCTGGGAAGATCCCACATGCCGTGGAGCAACTAAGCCCGTGTGCCACAACTACTGAGCCTGCGCATCTGGAGCTTGTGCTCCGCAACGAGAGGACATGACAGTGAGAGGCCCGCACACCGCGATGAAGAGTGGCCCCTGCTCGCCGCAACTGGAGAAAGCCCTTGCACAGAAACGAAGACTCAACACAGCCAAAAATAAATAAAAATTAAGAAAAAAATACAACATACTGAAATTAAAAAAAAAAGACACATGCACCCCAATGTTCATTGCAGCACTATTTACAATAAATAGCCAGGTCACGGAAGCAACCTAAATGCCCATTGACAGACGAATGGTTAAAGAAGATGTGGTACATATATGCAGCCATAAAAAAGAACAAAATTGGGTCATTTTTAGAGACTTGGATGGATCTAGATCTGTCATACAGAGTGAAGTAAGTCAGAAAGAGAAAAAGAAATATCATATATTAACGCTTATATGTGGAACCTAGAAAAATGATACAGATGAACTGGTTTGCAGGACAGAAATAGAGGCACAGATGTAGAGAACAAACGTGTGGACACCCAGGGGGAAAGTGGCGGGCAGGTGGTGGTGGGATGAATTGGGAGATTGGGATTGACATGTTTACACTGATATGTATAAAATGGGTAACTAATAAGAACCTGCTGTATGAAAAAATAAATAAAATTCAAAAAAAAAAAAAGGGTGAGCAGTGAGTGTTATGACATTTTAACTGGCCCTAGAGTCATCCTCTGTTCTCCAGGTCCACAGTAGCCTTTAGAAATAACAGCCTGCATTTCTGGTGCCACATTGGCAGCTACCAGAGGAAGAGGAGTGGAGCTAGAACTCATTAAAGACACGTTCTAAAATGGATGCCATTATTTGATCAGTCTGGTGGTTCCCTGGAAGCCCTCAGTTGCAAGGCTACCTTGGAGCTCACTCAGTGTGAAAAGTCTTCTCTCTAGAGGACATTTTTAAAAGAACAATTACAGGCAAGTTTTTTAACTATGTGATTGTTAGAGGCAACAGATAAGAGTTGGGTCAAACAGTAGACCTGAAAAAAAAAAAACTTTAAAGTTTAGGGAATAGAGTTCCATAAGGGCTTTGGAAGCTTTGATGCATTCCGGGAAGTCTGGATGGTCGTGCACACATGTGGGTCTGTGTGCCCAGGGATGTGCACTTGCTCAGAAAAGAACTGAGAAAACCCTAAGCTCTCACCTTTGTTGACCTTGAAGCATTGCCCACTCAGGAAATGAAGTCTAAGGTGGAGTTGTAAACTGCCTGTCTGCACCCTGAAAGCCTGTCCTAGCCACACTTACAGCCCCTTGGCAAAGAATGGGAGATTTATTTGTTCCAGGCATTTAAAGAAATCTCTGTCCTATCATTAGCTGACCATTAACTGAATAGAAACTTCAGTGACCTTATGTGACAAAGAATACAGACACTATAGAATTAGCTCAGGGTAGTTACTTAACTACTACGACAAGCAGTAATGACAACAGACCTTGGGGACGGAGAAAATCATATTTCTAGAGCTGTACATTCAGTTATTTAAAATGTCCAGTTTTTACCAAAAATTATGAGAACACTTCCCAACTCATTTTCTGAAGTCAGAATTACCCTGACACCAAAACCACACAAAGACATCACAAGAAAAGAAAACTACCGGCCAGTATGTTTTGTGATCGTAGATACAGAAGTCCTGAACAAAATGCTAGCAAACTGAATCCAGTAGCATCTAAAAAGGATACACCATGACCAACTGGGATTTATCTCAGGATGCAAAGCTGGTTGAACATATGAAAATCAGTTAATGTAATATACCATATTAATTGAACAAAATGGAAAAAAAAACACATGAGCATCTCAGTAGATGTAGAAAAAGCATTTGACAAAATCCAATACTCTATATGATTTTTAAAAACCACTTAACAAAATAAGAACAGAAGAGAACTTCCTCAAATGGATAAAGGGCATCTAAGAAAAATCCATGGCTACCATCATATTTAACGGTGAAAGAATAAGAAGTTTTCCCTGAGATTAGGAATAAGACAAGGATGTCTGCTTTCATTACTTCCTTTCAGCATTGTTCTGGAAGTTCTTGCCAGGGCATTTAGGCAAGAAAATGACATAAAAGGCATTCAGATTGGAACGAAAGATGACATGATCTTACATATAGAAACTCTTAAGGAATAAGTACACAACACACAGTGCTAATAAACAAGCTTAGCAAGGTTACTAGATACAAGATAAATATACAAAAAAGTTCTATATCTGTGCACTAGCAATGAAGAAAATGAAATTAAAATTCCATTTGTAATAGATCGAAAAGGATAAAATACTTAGGAATAAGTTTAACAAAAATGCAAGATTTATACACTGAAAAGTTCAAGACATTGTTGAAAGAAATAAAGATCTAAATAAATGGAAACACACCTTGCATTCATAGATTGGAAGACATAATATTAAGATGATAATCCACTCCAAACTGATGTATAGATACAATGCAGTTTGTATCAAAACTTAACTGCCTTTTTTTTTTTTTTTTTTTTTTGGCAGACACTGACAAGCTGATCCTAATCTCTTGGAAATGCAAGGGACCCAGAAAAGTCAAAACAACCTTGGAAAATAAGGACAAAGTTGGAGGACCTCACACTCCCCAATTTCAGAACGACTGCATAGTAACAGTAATCCAGACAACGTGGTACTGGCATCAGGATAGACGTGGATTAACGGAACCAATCAGAGAGTCCAGAAATACACCCATACATCTACAGGCAATTGATTCCAGTTAGGGTGACAAGCTCATTTAATGGGATCAGAATATTCTTTTCAACAAATGGTACTGGGACCACTGCAAGAGAATGAAGTTGGATCCCTAACGATACCATATACAGAAGTTAATTCAAATTGATCAAAGGCCCAAATGTAACCGCTAAAACTGTAAAACTTTTAGAAGAAAATGTGGGAATTCCCTGGCAGTCCAGTGGTTGGGACTCCACGCTTTCACTGCTGAGGGCCCAGGTTCAGTCCCTGGTCGGGTGGCTGGGATCCTGCAAGCTTCGTGGCCAAGAAAACGTAGATGTAAATATTTACGACCTTAGAGCACACAATGGTTTCTTAGCTATGACATCTAAACCTCAAGCAACCAAGGAAAAAAATTAATGGGGCTTCAAATTTTAAAACTTTCATGTGTCAAAGAACACTGTCAAGAAAGTGAAAAAATCCACAGAATGGAAGAAAATATTTGCAAATCATATATCTGCTGAGGATGTATTACCCAGAATATATAAAAAACACAATAAGAAGACAACCCAATTGAAACATGGACAAAGGATTTGAATGGACGTTTCTCCAGAGAAGGTATACAAAAGTTCAACAAGCACATGAAAATATACAAACTTCATTAGTCAGTAGGAAAATGCAAATCGAATCCACAATGAGAAACCACTTCACACCCACTAGGATGAGTACAGGAAGAGAAAAATGGGCAATGACAAGCGTTGTCCAGGATATCAGGAAATCAGAACTCTCACCCACTGCCGGTGGGAATGTAAAATGATTGGAAAGTACTTTGGCAGTTCCTCAAAAAGTGATACGTAGAGTTACCGTATGACCAGCCAGGTTTATACCCAAGAGAGTTGAAAACATAGGTTCACAAAAATGTGTACGTGAGTATTAATAGCAGCATGATTCCTAGTAGCCAAAAAAGAGAACAAATGTCCATCAGCTGATGAATGGATAAACAAAATGTGTCTCTCCATACAGTGGAATCTTTCTTGGCCATAGAGAGGAATGAGCACTGACGACACACTACAACACGGAAGAACCTTGAAAACGTTAGTGCTCAGAAGCCAAAACACAAGATCGCATATATATGCAACTCATGTGTATCCGTATATGTAATATCCACATACTGCATATATGCATTTATGTGCAGTGTTCAGAATAGGCAAATCCATAGAGACAGACAGTAGGTCACTGGCCTCCGGGGCTGGGAAGGAGGGAATGGGGAGTGGCTACGAATGGCATGGAGTTTCTTTACGGGGTGAAAATGCCCTGGAGTAAGTGGTGCTATTTCCACACCCTGTGGATATACTAAAACCCACTGAGTTGTACACTTTAAAATCGGTGAATGGTAAGGTTTGTGGAATATGAACTATATCTCAAATAAACAACAAGTAGGTTACAAAATAATGTTTCATCTAAGTGGTAGGAAGGCAGCCTCTAAAATGACCCCCAGTGATTTTCATCCCCTTGTGTCTCCCTTGGTCTTTGGTGCGGGCCAGATTTAGGGACTCATAGCAAACAACACAGCAGAAGTGGTGGAATGTTGCTTTTGACATTCTAAAAAGTTCTAAAAAGATGGAGCCTGTCCATCACCCTTCCTCTCACACGCATCCCTCGCTCTGGGGAAGTGGCTCCAGGCCCCGAGCAGCTCTGTGGAGCTCCCGGGTGGGGAGGAACTGCTGTCTCAGACAAGCCATTGCAGACCTACGCCTGCCAACAGCCGCAAGAGTCAGCATCCAGGTGGGTCCTTCCCCCGTCAAGCCTCGAGGTGACTTCAGCCAGCACGTCAACTGCAGCCACGTTACCCCTGGATTCCCGACCCTCGAAACCATGAGATAATAAAGGCTTGTCGTTTTCAGCTGCTAAGTTTTAAGGTGATTTGGATATTTTCTGAAGATAACTACCGCAGTGTGTTATATCAAACATAGACAAAAGACACAAATGACGTATACCACATATTGTTTTACCAGTTGTCTCTAGGTGGAATGATTGTTGGTGCCTCATTTTCCTATTCACAGATGCCTGATTTTTCTAAAATGTTCATTAATGAACATATGTTGTTTACATAATCAGAGAGAAAGTGAAAGGGATAGCTGATTTCAGGATGCTTAGGAAGCATTTGGTGACATAAGTGCCTTTGGTATAACATTAGGTAGACTAGGCAGTATAAAAATGGTCCATAGGGAATTTCCTGGCGGTCCAGTGGTTAGAACTCCGTGCTCTCATTGCCAACGGCCTGGGTTCCATCCCTGGTCGGGGAACTAAAATCTCAGAAGATGCGGTGCAGCCAAAAAAAAAAAAAGTCTGTATACTGATATTATTGCATAAAAATTCCATCTGCATCTGGACAAAGCCTGGAAAAGAAAACTCAAAACAGTTAGTTCTTTGGAGTCTCTGTTTTGAGTATCAAATTAATTGTTATCACGATGTTTAATTATTGAGTTCCATTCAGCGGAAACATTGAAAGTAAAGAAAGATCCCTGAGGCAGAGTGGAGGCCAGGCCCCAGTAGGAGGGTGGAATCGTGGTGCGTGCTGTATGGGATGCAAGGTCAGGCGTTGGAATGGAACAAAGGATGAACCCAGGAGAGGAATAGGACACCAGATGGGTGGATCCTGGTGCCTGGTTTAATGAAAGGGCAGAGAGAGAGACGATCCAGATAACTGTCCCACACTTGAGATACCTCCAGAGAGCACGGAGAAGGGAAATGAGGTTACTCTCTCAGCATTATTAATAACAGCCTTCCCCCACTATCCGAAAGTAAAGCGTTCCTAAGAAACCTTTCATGAGCCAAATGGCGTAAAGCGAAGGAGCAGTTACCTTAGGACACATCTTGCTCACAGATGCACAGAATAAATCTGGATAAGATGCTTGCAGACACAGTTTAAAGCTTGTGGCTTGACGCTGAGCTGCTGAGCGTGGCTCCTGGGGGAAGGGGCTTGGCGGGGCCGCTCCTGCTGCTGAGCGCGTGCGCTGCCTCTGTGACAGCTTGCGGCAGAACACACGATGAACACTACTTCTGCTTTTCGCCTTTGATCGTAAAAGTGAAAATCCTCTTTAGAGAGCTTTTGGTTAGTGAAAACAGGTAGTAACGTAGGTCTTTCGTGAAAGCGAAGTGGCATAAAGCGAACTTCCAAAAAGTGGGGAATACCTGCGTTAGGTTATTTTGAAAGCTTGACGTAACAGTTTGTGTTCTGTTTGCCTTGTTTCTTCCAAGAATGGAATACGGTCCTGGCCTTTTAAGTTGCTCACTAGTGCAGTCAGTGGGAGAGGAATGTCTAAACGGTGTGATAGTGGTCATTAATATTCAAATACTGTCCAGATATTCAATGCTGTTCATTAATACTCAGATTATCCTCCTTTCAGGGTCATAGTAAGATCATGCTTCCCTGCCTCATGGAAGTTGTTGTGACCAGGTGACAGGCTTTGTCTAAGGAAACATGAATGGAGGCATCATGTTTTACATGCGGGCAGGGGCCTTGAAGAGGCAGAGCAGGAGTTTCCACGTTTGCGCGCTGGAACAAACACAGCAGCGGCTGGTCTGCAGTGGTGGAGGCTGGCGCCATCGGCCCGGGTTCCTGAGTGAGGACGAAATTAAAAAACAGTCTGGTGGTGGATACACAGACCTACGCAGGGGATTCAGTTACGTAGCACACAGCATGCACGCGCATGGGCGTGCGCGCACACACACACACGTGCAGAAAGGAGTACAAGACTGAGGAGCTCTGAGTACGACCAATGTCCGTGTCGTCCGCTGAAGAGCTATAGCTTTGCAAAAATGTCACCCTTGGGGGACATTCAGTGAAGTGCTCAAGCCGTCTCTCTGCATTATTTCTTACACCTACATGTGGATCCACAATTAGCTCCAAAAGAGAAAAGTGACAAAATTATTCCTTTTCCGGTTATTTTCCAATCTTTCTGAATACCTCAAGGAGAAATTCTAAGTGTGATAGCAGTGCGTATGTTGCATTTCTCTGACACTTGCAAATGCACATTTTGAACAAAGGAAGAGCAGGCTTCCTTCAGCAGACAATATCTAGTTATAATTCAATAATGTTTATTTTCATTATGCTTCTTTTGCCAGTTATCTTCTATATATATCAAGAGAGACTCGTTATCCCCTTATGATGGTGATATAAAGTTTTTCTTAAAAAAAGTTAAAAAAATTTCTAAGTCAACTCCCTTTCCATAAATAGCAGTGTTGATGGCATGGGAAGATGGTTTGCAAACAATGGAATTTGAGGGAACACAGACCCCCTGGGAAAAAAAGGTAAAATTAAAAAAAAAAATCAGTGTTAATTGGTTGAAGAATCTCAATGTCTTATAATATAAATATGAAATATGCTCTGGGTAGCAGATTTCTTAATGACATTAAAAATTTTGAAGTGTAACATACATAGGAAAAAGCATTCAAATAATAAGTAAGTGTATAACTCAGTAAAATTCTCCCCAAGTGGAGTATAAATGCCATGCAATTCCAGTCTATATTCTAGCAGAATTTTTGGGGGTGGAAATTGACAAGTTGATTCTAAAGTTTACATGGAAATGCAAAAGGCCAACAATAGCCAAGGCCATCCAGGAGAGGAGGAAGGAAGTTGGAGGGCTCTCACTGCCAGATATCAGGATCTATAATGTAAGTATAGTGATTAGTGTGGTACTGGCATAAAGATGGGTAAACAGATCATGGAACAGGACAGTCTAGAAATAGACCCGTAAATACCCAGTCATCCGATTTATGCCAGAGGTGACACTGGAGAGCAGTGGGGAATGGGCCATCTTGTGAACAGATCTTTCAGGTCCCAGCTGCTCCGTGAGCACTGCCATCTCTGTTGGGCCTGCGTCCCGCACAGGCCGTGTGTGAGTTTTCCGCAGAGCCCTTTGGGGCCGTCCCACAGCTCAGGTCCGTGATGAGGGAGGGCTGACTCAGGTTTGAACTCTTCCTGCCCCTCTGGCTCATCCTCTTCAGGTGCCCCGTCCCTGGCCAGCCCTCCTGGCTGCGGAGCCAGTGAGGGAGCTGTGGTCTCCGGCCTCCACGTTGGCCCCCGTGATTCTTCCCACCGGGGTTCATGTCCTTCCGTGGTCCCCTCTCCCACCGAATGGGAGCTGACCTGTGTGACCAGCTGAGTTCTGTGGAGGTGATGACACAGGACTTCAGAGGCTCGGTCCTATCCGACGTTCCAGCGTCTACCTCAGTTCTTCAGATCGTTTTCTCAGGGGGAAGCCAGCTGCCGTGTTGTGTGGACACAAACAGCCCTATGGAAATAAGCTTATTGGTCAGCACCGGTCGGCCAGCGTGTGAGCGAGCCCCAGGCAGGCCTTCAGATCATCCTTCACGGCTCTCAGCTGAGGCCCCAGACAGCACGGAGTAGAGATAAGTCATGCACGTGACCTTCAGTCTGACCTCCTGGCCCACAGGGATCATGAGATAAGAAATGACCCCAAGTTTATGGCCCTCAGGTTCGGGAGTGTTTAGTTTTGTCGTAGTAGATTGCTGATACAGAGGCTCAAGCCTGCTGCCCTTCGGACCAACCCCTTGACTCGGAAAGGCCTGCCTAGTGGCTTTACCCACGCAGGTTTGCAGGCAGCCGCCCTGCAGCCTCCTCTTTGGGCCCCTCTCCTGTCCCTGCCGGGAAGGCAGAGGACAGGATCCACACACCTGCTGCCCACGACGCAGAGGTTCCCTTGGGGAATGAGATGCCAGTCCGTCCTGCTTCCCCCACCCCAGCTTTACACCTCACCTTGGCAACGGCGGGGGAGGGGAGCCCAGTACTCTGGGCTCAGCAGCCCTGTGACTGCAAGAATTCCCTCTGTCCCCTCTGCCCACGATTCTGCTGCTGCTGCTTGTGTGGGTAGGGGAGGAGGGGAGCCGTCGTGGCGGGGCCAGTCCTGCCGCTTCTCTGTGCCTGTGCGCCCCCGTCTCAGCCGATGTCCTAGTCATCCGAAGTGTCAGATCCTCCATGCTCTTTGCCCTCAATTTTGGATCTTGGCTGTCAATACGAGGAAAACAGGAAAAGGCCCTGTTGACATCTGGATCAAAGGCATTCACGACCCACCACGACCCAGTCTTTGTGCGTGAGTTTCCTTACTGCTCCTGCTTCCTTCCCTTGAACTCTGTTCTCCAGGAACACTAAGCCGTCAGCAATTTCTGGAATGAGTTATGTCATGTGCTCTCTTTTCTCTAAACGTTCGCACCCAGCTGTCCCTCCCAAGCAGTCGCCTTCCTCTTGGCCCAGCAAGTTCTTAATCATCCTTCATGAGTCACCGCAGCACCTCCGGCTCTGGGAAGCCCTCCTTGACTACTCTGTCTCCCAGGCTACCTCAGGTGTTTCTCCTGGGCCGCCCTCGCTCCTTCACTTCCTGTACCCAGCGATCACCACGCTGTATCAGTGGCAGAGGCAGACAGCTCCCCAGCGAGGTTTGCTCTCCCTCTTCTGGAGTGCACAGCTGTTGCCTCACCTGCGCCCCTGTTCCGTAGGTCCTCATGCATCCAGGTGTGCAGCATGACTAGCTCTTACCAAAGTAACACGAGCAGAGGTGGCATGTGTCCCTTGCACACCCAGGCATCAAGAAGAAGATGTACCATCTCCACGAAGTTCTACCCCTGCTACCAGCTCTATCTAGACGATGGCGAGCCCCTTGGGAATGGTGTGGCCACAGGGGAGAATGAGCCCAGTCCCCGCGTCAGTGTGTGGAGGAAAGCCACCTGCTTCTGTTTTGTTTGAGATCTGACTCATTTGGAGGCCTATTTGTTATAGCAGGTAGGGTTGCCTTCTGTAACACAGTACCGTGACGGTGTGTTTACCAATATATTCTTTTTTTAAAAAATCTTATTTATTTATTTATCTTTGGCTGCGTTGGGTCTTCATTGCTGCGTGCGGGCTTTCTCTAGTTGCAGAGAGCCAGGGCTACTCTTTGTTGCAGTACGAGGGCTTCTCATTGCAGTGGCTTCTCTTGTTGCGGAGCACGGGCTCTAGGCGCGCGGACTTCAGTAGTTGTGACACGCAGGCTCAGCAGTTGTGGCTCGTGGGCTCTAGAGCGCAGGCTCAGTAGTTGTGGTGCATGGGCTTAGTTGCTCCACGGCGTGTGGGATCTTCCCGGACCGGGGCTCAAACCCGTGTCCCCTGCGTTGGCAGGCGGATGCTTAACCACTGCACCACCAGGGAAGTCCCTACTAATATATTCTTGATGAACTAGCCTTAAAGGAAAGGGGGGAATTCTTTATGTGAAAGGAGAGGAGTGGGGGGATGGGAGAGCAATGAATTTGTCAGTCGTTCAGTGAATATTCGCTGAGTATCTGTCATGTCCCAGGCACTGTTCCAGGCGTTGAAATCACAGCATCAAACCAGGTAGACAAGGTCCCTGCTCTCAGGAAGGGGGAATTCTAGGAGGAGGGAGAATTTCCCCATAAAACAGGGAAACGAATAATTACAGGGGATCCTTGCTCATTGAGGTGCTTTGGAGACAATGTAACAACGTAACAAGGTTATATTGGCCCGTGAGGGCCTCCCTGTAGTGTCATTTGAGTTCAGTGGTAAGAAGGATCCAACCCGGAGAAGATCTTGGAAACGGGGGCAGGGGGACTGTCTGGGCCAGGGGAGCTGGATGGGCAGTGGCAGGGGCAAGCTCAGTGTATCTGGGAGCCGGAAGAAGCTGGTGCGGCAGGAGCGGCCTGATGCCAGGAGACAGGGAGGCCGGGGGCCGGGGTCACTCGCCACCCACTGCCCTGCTTTGTTTCTGTTCCCCACACTTATCACCATGTAATATACCATAATATTTTATTTCTTTATTTGGTTGAGCCGGTTCTTAGTTGCGGCCAGCGGGCTCCTTAGTTGTGGCATGCGAACTCTTAGTTGTGCCATGCATGTGGGATCTAGTTCCCTGACCAGGGATCGAACTTGGGCCCCCTGCATTGGGAGCACAGAGTCTTAGCCACTGGACCACCAGGGAAGTGCCTAATATACTATATATTTCGCTTATTTACATGGTGAAATTCTGTGTCTGCCACTAGAATATAGGTTACATGAAGGCAGGGATTTTTGTCTGTTTTGTTCTCTGCTGTCTCTCCAGTGCCCGCCACGCAGTAAGTGCTCAAGCTACGTTTGTTGAATGAATAAATAGATGAAAGATACAAAGGCCAGATGATGTAGGGCCTTGAAGGCCGTTCCGGGGGGATGGAAGGTGCACACGGGGGGCCCGTGTTGGTCAGGGAAGGCAGGACGAGACACCCACAGCTTGTCAGGATGGAGCCGCAGGAGGGCTTCAGTGCACAGCATAGGAAGAACGACGGGTGGAGGCGGGCGCCCCCCGTCCCCACAGTGCTTGTTAATCTGAAGCACAGAGTCTGAAAGAGTCAGGCGCAGTGACCCCGAGAAGGGGCACCCGCAGAGACGCGGTCCATGGGAGAGAACGTGGGAGGGCCACAGCTGCTGAGGGCGCAGCGCCTGCCTCCCAGCCCGTTGACTTGGGGTAGTGGGGCAGCTCTCCAGCAGTGGCTGCACTGACCCCTTGCCTCTGGCCTGGCCACCTCGCCCCTCCTAGGGTCGTTGACGTGCTCGTCCATCCTGGGCCGTGAGTGGGGCGGAAGTTGTCATCCTCGTGCCACAGAAGAGGAAACTGAGGCTGAGTTGTCACCCGGGCTCTTTTGGATGCAAGTGACAAACATCTACTTGAACTGCCTCGTCTTACCTCAGCTCCCCGGAAAACAGAGCCTGAGGCCCGGCTTCACGTGCTGCTGCTTTATGCCGGGTTCAGGACCTGGCAAACCAGGCGGGGAGCGGGAGGGAAGTGCGAGGTGAGTGTTATGCTGGCGTGATGCTCAGCAAGGACCGCCGCCAGGTTGACACAGGACGCCGCCACGTGGGAATTCCGATGAACACGAACGATGTTTTACTACCAGTATTTTTATTTGCTAATTCTGACAAACTTATTCGCACACGCCGTCCCCAGGAAGGCCGTTAGGAACAGCCACTGGGGAAGGTGGGAAGGTGACAGCAGACTCTCCTCTCAGCTCCCCACTTCCGGCGTCCGTCCTGTTGGCCAGTTTCCCGGTGGGGATGTCCACGACCTACGTTTCTGGGCTGCGGTTACTAGGGGAGCCGAGGCCTCTGAGCTTCCAGGCAGGTAGGACCTGGGCCCTGCAGCTGCTCGGCTCCATGGAGACCAGCCCCAGAGCGGCTGGGGCTCCCCAGTAAGCACGTGGCAGAGGCTGGGGGGCAGGGAGGACTCGGGCATCTCTGGATGAAGTGTCCCTGGTTGTGTCCCTCTGACGCGTCCCTGCCGCCCCACTTTAGCTCTGCCGCACGCGGGCTCTGCTCTCCAGGTGACAGGAAGCCCCCAGCAAGTCTAGGCATGGCTGACTCTTTCTCCTGGGAAAAAAGTCTTCCTTCTCCCAACAGGTCTGCTCCCTCCACCCCCCAAAAAAGACTGTGATGCTCTGGAGCTGCTCGAGTGCCCGTCCGTGAAAGGGTCACCGTGGGCAGAGGGCTGCAGTGCAGCCTTGTGGGCAGGAAGGCTCTGGAAAGCAGCCTGTGGCTAGTTGTCGGAGGAGCAGGGTCTAGGGTGATGTGTGGTTGTCTTTTTGTGGGCGTTCCACACACACACACAGCCCACTGGCACCTCCTGGAGCTCAGGGACTTGGGCTGGTTCATCTCTGTGTCCCTGTGGTCAACCTGGAAGCTGTGCTGTGCGGCATGTGGGATCTTAGTACCGTGACCAGGGATCGAACCCACACCCCCTGCAGTGGAAGTGCAGAGTCCTAATCACTGGACCTCCAGGGAAGTCCCTAATTACATTTTTAAAAATATATATATTTATTTTTGGCTGTGTTGCTGCGCATGGGCTTTCTCTAGTTGCAGGGAGCGGGGGCTACTCTTCCTTGTGGTGCGCAGGCTTCTCATTGCGGTGGCTTCTCTTGTTGCAGAGCACTGGCTCTAGGCACGCGGGCTTCAGTAGCTGTGGCTCTCGGGCTCTAGAGCACAGGCTCAGTAGTTGTGGCAGTCCCTAATTACTTTTGAATGAATGGATGAGTGATCACATCTTAAAGAAAAGTGCCTGAAGCCACCACCCAGAAACCGACATGTAACTCTGGTCTCCCCCACATGTGATGGAGCACCTTGGAAGTCACATTCACGTGTGAGTCCCCAGTGACCCAGAGAGGCGGGCTCATCAACACCATTTCAGAACGAGGACACTGGGGCCCAGGGAGCTCAGAAGAGTACCTCAAAGGCACAGGGCTCCGGCTGAGTGCTGGGCTCAGGGTGGAGGACCACCCAGCCTAACTCCTGGGCTAGTGAAAACTGCCAGGGGTGGAACCCTTGAGCCAAACCATCTGTGTTTGAATAGAAAATCTCAGAGAACTTTATCAATCATGCAAAGCTGCACCACACAGAAAAATTCAACATTTGACCCTGCGTTGAATTGGTCAGACATGTACCCAGCGGGTGCTGGGCCATTGAGGCAGGCCAGGGCAGGTGCTGGTCCCCAGGCTGGACGAGGAGGGAATGAATCAGCAGACATCAAGCAAGCAGTATCCTGGGGCTGCGGCGGGCCTGGACGGGCCATGGGTTGCCGTGGGAACAGGGGAAGGGCCGCAGTGAAGCAGCCTGTGAAGGGAGACACACCTCAACACATAGACACGCACACGCTCTGCTTCAGAGCCTCCCCGGACTTCTCCTCACACGCAACACACATGTCAAAGGCCTTCCCACCACCCATGAGATTCTGCGTGAGCCAGCTCTGCCCGTCTCCCCACCCCCTCTCTTCCCTCTCTCCCTTCCTCATTCTGCCCAACCACACTTGAACAGGACACCTTGTCTCTGCACAAAGCTATTGCCTCTGCTGTTCCCTTGTCCCGTAACACCTTCTGCTCAGGTAATCTCAGCAGGGTCGCTCCATCTTGTCAACAGGTCTCTCTGCTCAAATGTCACCTCCTTAGGGAGCCTTTCTCACCACCTGTGTCGAATGTCACCTCTCCTCCAACTGCCCTCACTGTCCGAGAAGCCCATCTTATCGCCTGCATCCCATTTATCACTCTGTGGATTTCTTTTTTTAATCTAAATATTTTTTAATTAGAAAAAATTTATTTATTTATTTGGCTGCACCGGGTCTTAGTTGCGGCACGCGGCATCTTCGTTGCCGTGTGCAGGATCTTCAGTTGCGGCGTGCGGGGATCTAGTCCCCTGACCAGGGATCGATCGAATGTGGGCTCCCTGCATTGGGAGCGCAGAGTCTTAACCACTGGACCACCAGGGAAGTCCCTAATTTAAATATTTGGTAGTTAATACAGTCCCATAGTTAAAACTTAAAGATAATATAGGGACTTCCCTGGTGGCGCACTGGTTAAGAATCCGCCTGCCAATGCAGGGGATATGGGTTCGAGCCCTGGTCCGGGAAGATCCCACATGCTGTGGAGCAAGTAAGCCCGTGAGCCACAACTACTGAGCCTGCGCTCTAGAGCCCGTGCTCCGCAACAAGAGAAGCCACCGCAATGAGAAGCCTGCACACCGCAACGAAGAGTAGCTCCCGCTCACCACAACTAGAGAAAGCCTGCGCAAAGCAACGAAGACCCAACGCAGCCAAAAATAAATTTATTAGGAAAAAAAAAGTAAGGCCAACCCAAATGCAAAAGGAAGGGAAGTAGATTCCACAACTCAAAGGAAGGAGGAACAAAGAATTTACCACTTTTTTAAATCTATCGTGGTCTACCTTCAGGATACAGATTTTGTCTAGTTCTCCTGTGTGCCAGATATGCTCACCTCCTCCCAGAGGCCCTAAAAATCTCATCCCAGTACATCACTGGCTCATAGTGGATCTTGTGTAAATCAGGTCCTGGTGCAAATGAGGCTCCTCAGAAGATGAAGTTCCTGTGATTCCTCAAGAACAGTTTCTTGAATATGTTTTCTCTTGATCTGAAGACCTGTGAGCTACGGGCATGTTTTCTACTCTCCACAGCACAGAGCCAACAAACAGAGTTGACAAGCACATGACAACCGGAGCAGACCCTTCTCTTCAAAAGGGGAAAAACAGGAGTGACATAGCTACGACTGGGTCACAGCAATTTTGAAATCCAGTTAGGCACATGTTGTCAGTTTTCTGATAAGGGTCCAATCCTGCTCCTTGGGAATAATTCTCTGCAGCTCCCGACTCCACCTTCTTGGCTGATGGGTTTCTTCGGAGTAGTCCTTTCTTTTTCATGAGAAATAGCCATGTTTGCATTTGAATAGCCATCTTGGTCTGCTTCTTAGAAAGCTGGGGGTTCACAGGTCTCTTTATTTTTGTGCTCTGCCTTTTTCTGTGTTCTCTAGTTGTTTCTTTAAGCCTAGCATTTTGAATGGCTGCAGAGTGGGGTGGAATTACCATAATTCTTGGCTTCGGAGTCCATTTCCAACTTGCATTGCCCTGAATACTCTATAAATGGTACTTACTGAGCATCTACTGTGCCCCAGCACTGTTCTAATCAAGGATATGGCAATGAATGAAACAGACAAAATCCCTACCCTTACGGAACTGCCATTCTAGTGGGGGAGAGGGACAGTAAGCAAACAAGAAAGCAATATGAAGAAACAAGAAAGCAGGAAGGGAGATAGCAAGTGGATGTTTTATGTCTAGTGTGATAGGAAGAGGAACTTCAGTTTTATTTAGGGAAGGCCATTCTCACTGAGAAGATGACATTTAAGTCAAAACATGAAGAAAGTGAGGGAGTGGCCATACAGATATCTGAGGGAAGAACTGTCCGGATCGAAAGAAATACAACTGCAAAGGCTTTAGTTACACGTGTGCCTTCTCTTTTCTTAAACTAGTGTAGTCTGAGCAGACTGATCAGAGGGGATGTTAGAAGGAGATGAGGTCCGAGAAGTATCTAAGGGGTCAGGACTTTTTTTTTTTTTTTTTTTTTGGCGGCTTGCAGGATCTTAATTCCCCAACCAGGGATCCAACATGGGCCCTTGGCAATGAAAGTGCAGAGTCCTAACCACTGGACTGCCAGAGAATTCCCAGGATAGGACCTTTTGTTTGTAAAGCCTTTAGTTTTTATTCTGACCTATGGGAATAGTTTGAGCAGGAGAATGACATAGTTTGACATTTTTATAGAATTACTCTGGCTACTGTGTTAAGACTGGATAGGGAATGAGGTGGGAGCAAGAAACCAAGGTTGTTGCCATAATCCAGGTGAGAAATGATGGCGGTTCAGAAAAGGGGGAGTCACATTCCGGATATCTTTTGAAGCTTGTGGATGAGGGGTCCGAGAGAAGGGGAGTTGAGTTAGTTTCCTAGAACTGCTGTCACAAATCATCACAAGTTTGGTAGTTAAAACAACAGAAATGGGCTTCCCTGGTGGTGCAGTGGTTGGGAGTCCTCCTGCCGATGCAGGGGACGCGGATTCGTGCCCCGGTCCGGGAAGATCCCACATGCCGCGGAGCGGCTGGGCCCGTGAGCCATGGCCGCCGAGCCTGCGCGTCCGGAGCCTGCGCGTCCGGAGCCTGTGCTCCGCAACGGGAGAGGCCACAACAGTGAGAGGCCCGCGTACCGCAAAAAAACGCAAAAACCAAAAAAAACAGAAATACGTTCTCTCAAATACAAAAGTCTAAACTCAACACCGTTTCTCCCCGCTCTTGCTGCTGGCATTCTTTGGGTTGTGGCTACTCACTCCAGCCGCTGACTCCATCTCCACGTGGCCTTCTCTTCTCTGTGTCTCTTATAAGGACAGTTGTCATTGGATTTAGGGCCCCCCCATGGTAATCGAGGATGATCTCTCTCCAGATCCTTAATTACACCTTCAAATACCCTTTTTCCAAATCAGGTCACACCCACGGGTTCCAGGATGTGTAGGGGGGGTCACTATTCAACCCACTACGGGGATCAAGAATGATTCCAAAGTTTTTGTACCCAGCAACCAAAAGAATGAAGTTTGCATGAACCAGTAAGAAAAGGCTATGAGAGGAGCATGTTTTTGAAGATGGAGCCAAACTTCTGAGTAGATTCTAATGTGTGCAGGTGGAGCTGGAGCTGGGTAGGGTGCCCCGTCCTTCGCAGAGCTCTAGTGGGTTCAATTTCTTTGCTTCTCTTCTGGTGCTAAGTTCAGGGGCTGAGGCATCGGTGGGTGGGTCCAGCATGGCGCCACCCTGCTCCCGGCCGGGCCTCAAAGATGGCCGCAGCCACTGGGGGCAGACATGTTTGGGCCACGTGACCCAGGCCCAGGCCCGAGGCGGCTGAACTTGACGCACGGTAGAGGCGGGGCTCCTCCCCCGCAGCCCTGGCGTCGAGCGTCTCGTGACAGGTACTTCCGCTCGGGGCGGCGGCGGTGGCGGAAGTGGGAGCGGAGCCGGAGTCTTGGCCATAAAGCCCGAGGCGGCGGCGGCGGCGGCGGCGTTGTTGGAAGCTTGGACAGGCCGAGGAGCCCGCCGGAATCGGAGCTTGGACTTTCCTTCGCTCCTGTCGACCCCTCGTCTCCTCCTCGGCGGAGCCCTCGCGACGCGCCCGGCCCGGAGCCTAGCGGAGCGGCCGCGGTAAGTGGCGGCCCGGCCCCATCCCCCTCCCGGCCCTAGGTCGCCGGTGCGCGCCGTTCGCGTCTTGGGCAGGCCCGGCCCGGCCTCTTGGGGAGCTCCGTGTCTTCGGGCCCGGCGTCAGGCCGGCCGAGCGTCCGCGGGGGTGTCAGAGGTCGCCGGGTGTGACCCCGGCTGGCGGCGCGCACGCCTCTTTCCCGGGGCGTCCGGCCCGAGACGGCCAGGGCGACCTAGCCTGGGCGGCCCGGCACTGGGGCGGCGGCCGAGGGCGGGGGCCGGCCGACCAGCGGCGGGGGCGCCGCCCACCCTGCTCCGGTGCCAGGCAGAGCCGCGTGCCCGCCGTCCGGTCCTACCGATGCGGATGAGGGTCCCCGACGCCGCGAGTCCACGGAGACCCGGGTCACGTGTCCCGGGCTCCCTCGGGCGCCTCGGGCTCCCGCGACTGGGAGCTTTTTATCACAAAGACGTTACGGTGAGGCGTGGAAGAAGTTTCCAAACTTGCTGGGGGAGAGACGGTGGCTGGGTGCAGAGCTGTGTTTGGTTCGGACCGCGGCGGGGCCCGCTTAGGGCGTTCAGTTCGGGCTTCCCCGAAAGGAATGGTTCGCAAAACTGGGAAAATTGAAAATAACAGTAGCAAACATTGGAGCGGCTACTGCATGTTAGGCAGCGTGGCGATATTTCTGCACCGATTATTGTATTTAATTCTCAGAATAGACTTCTCAAGTACCATTACTGGGCCCACTTATAGATAGGGAAATGGAAGATCGGAGAGGTTAAGTCATTTGCCCAAGGTCGCAGAAGTAATAAGTTATGGAGCGGAGATTTGAGTCCAGGCGCCCAGACTCCAGAGCACTGTGCTCGGCCTCCGGATTGTACTGCTTTCTGATGCCCCTGAAGCTTGTGAAGTATCTTTTGCCACCTGGTATCTGTCTCTCTCCGCCTCCTTTCTTTCTAGTGATGTCATTTTGGAAGCCTTTTCTGGTGCCATTAGTTCTGCCTTAAAACCATAACATATTCCATTTGCAGTTGTGAGTTTTAACACAGTTTTTTGTTTTCAAGTAGTGTAGTGCCAGTAAACTGGGAGCTCTAGCATCATAGCAGAGTACTCAATTGAGGTTTGAAAGTTTTTGTTACCTACGTCTTCTGTCAAATGAGTTGGGCTGGCAGTCCTGCCATGTGGTTCTTTCCTGTTGAAAATACTGTATCTTCTCTTTGGATTCCAAAAGAACAGGCTCTTGTCTCTTCCTTGTGACTGAAGCAGCTGATTACCCGCATGACTTCTCATCCATGGATTGATAAAGTCTTCTTTTGGTGTGCTTCTCTCTCCAGACTTAGGAGAGTTTGTTCAGATTTGAGTCTAAGAACTGGAAAGTGAGTTGTGAGTACTTCTCCTGAAGATCCTGTCCAAGCCCTGTTGTAGTCTGATTTCTTTTCTTTTGTTTTTAAACTTTGTTACCCAGCCTGATATACTTAAGTGGGTATTAAGTGTGGTAGCCTTAAGTATTGTTTGCATTTAGAGGAGTGTAACGATGAGTAGCGTTTCATCCATTCATCAGCTGTTTTGAGTATCTACCATGTATCAGGCATTGCCTGTTGACTCAGGGAGATAGACCTGGTTCCTATCCTCAAGGAATTTAAAGATGGTGAGTGATCACGGCCAGGAATTCTCTTGTGGAATGGCTTGGCGGTAGAATTTGAGATTTTTTTGTAAAAGGAGTTATTTTTCATCTCAGCAAGTGCATTCAGAGTAATCCAGGCAGCACGGTGTTCTGGGTAACTTGAAAGCCTTCTTCATTTTAACAACAGCATTTGATTTGGTTTGCTTTTGAAGAGAGTTCATAGAAGATAATATCACAGTTTCTAAATTGGTCGTGTTTTTTGAAGGGTAATTTTCATCTCTAAACTTGTTTTACCTTTTGCTCTCCAGCATTTTTTGTTGTTCACTGAAGAGGGGGTTGGTGTCACTGTCATCTTACAGTGCGAATGTCAGCTTCGGGGGCTGTCTGAGCAGAGGTGCACTTGGCAGGCTGGGGCTGCTGCTTTAGCCGACAGTGAAAGTTTCATGTGCCACCTCCCAGTCTCAGTACCAGTATCATCCTAGATAAAACCCTCCGCCACCCCACGTCCCACAAGTCCTCTGGTTCCCCTTCTTTAAGAGGGGACGTGAGTTTTGCATTTGTGGTAGAATTTCAGGAGTAGCCAAACAGAAGGGGGAGTGGAATATAGAAGATACTCTAAAACAGCTTTATTTGGACATTTTTTCAGGTAATTGTTAGCAACCTCATGGAGCAAAAATATTTCTTGGTGCCAACCAGGCCTAACCCCTGCCCCAAACCCCATAAACAAAGAGCATTGCTTTATAGTACAGTGTGGCTTTGAATCCAGTTCCTGACCCCACCACCAAGCGAAGCAGAACGTTTTGGTTGTTTGATTAGCTTATAATAAATTTCCAAAGGGACCTGCCCTGAGGACATCCTTGCCCTTCGGTTTGGCGTTAGTCTTTCTATGCAAAGGTGTAGCAAACCCAGACCACACACGTGGGAGAGCCCTTTTATGCACTATTTCTCTCTGAGATTTGACGCAGATATTTACCATTATTACTGTCATGAGCTGTCTGGCTCTCCATCTACGTAATTCACATATGGCTAAGGAGAACTCACCAGGCTGTTGGTCTGGGAGTTAGAGTCCGGGTGTTCCGGGGAAGTCTGGAGGAGTCCTCCTGCATGAGGCCCAGACGGTGGTTCACCTGGCACTGATGTCATGCCTGAAGGAGGCTGGAGCTGGGGAAGTTAGCTCCCCCCACTTCGCTGCTCCTGGCTTTCTGCTGCTTCCTGTCTCCCCTGTAAGGTGGCGGTTGTATTCCCGGCATTTGTTCCTCTGCGTGATCACACCTGCGTCTGTGACTGCCGTCTGCTAGAGCTGTGTGCTTCTGTCTGCAGTTTGCTGCGATGTGTTGATCTCTTCAGTTATTTGCTCTCGCACGTTCCTTGTATTTTCTGCTTTTTCCTTCCCGCATATGGCGTTAAACACAGAAAAATAGTTTGCACTTATATTTTAAAACTTGTTAATGGCGGCTGTGGTTAGTGTGATTTGTGAATCAAAAGTAAAAGTGATGCGGTGCGGGAAATCAGAACAGGCTTTTTAGCACTGTCTCCGACTAGTTTCAATTTTAGTACTCCAGGCTGTGATTTCAGAAACAATTTAAGAATAGCTACTTGCAGAATGTCTCCATGGGGGAGGAAGAGAGCTTGGGAGTTGGTTCCAGTGGTGACATGCAGTATTGGCCTTGTTCATCTCCCTGAAGATGCAGGACTTAATGCAGGGGATCTCAGGCCTTGCCCGGGGCTCTCTGTTTTGGTGATGTCGTCACTGCCGCGGAGATCAGTCTCACTGATTCTGTTGTCCATATCCTGGTTGTCTAGGACTGCTTGCTGTCCGCACAGAGCACGTTTGAGGAAGCCCATCAAGGGAGTCAGGGACCTTGCTTGGCTCTCAAGTGGCCTTGCGTGCGTGCCCGTCCCCAGGTGCAGGGAAGCGCCTTCTCTGGTCTCCCCACCCTCTCACAGCCAGAGGGCTTGCTCTTACTACTGCCTTTCCTGGACTTAAGCTCAGCTCAGTTAGGGAATACTTTAAAATTTCCATTGTGAAGTAAAAAGTTACATCATTGGTTTCCAATCTTGGTATGCAGTTTTAATTTTAAAAATTTATTACCATTTGAGTTGTTTTGAGAGTACACAACAAAGCTACTATGAATTAACCTTTAAAAAACCTGATTGTAACAGCACAGACTTTATGAAAAATAATGCCTTCTTACATGTGCTATTCAGTCAGGCTACCGACAGTTCTCTGTGTACTTACAGGCCAGGGGACCCAGAAATAAATCTGGGTCGTTTGGGCAGCCCACAGGTTAAGAGCCACGTTAAAGTCCTCCAGCCTGTCCTGTTCAGTTGATGGTTGTTAAAGAACGTTCTTTTTTTTTTTTAATGAATTATTTATTTATTTTAGGCTGCATTGGTTCTTCATTGCTGTGTGCGGGCTTTCTCTAGTTGTGGTGAGCTCGGGCTACTCTTTGTTGCCGTGCACGGGCTTCTCATTGCGGTGGCTTCTCTTGTTGCGGAGCACGGGCTCTAAGCATTCAGACTTCAGTAGTTGTGGCGCATGGGCTTAGTTGCTCCGCGGCATGTGGGATCTTCCCGGACCAGGGCTCGAACCCGTGTCCCCTGCATTGGCAGGCGGATTCTTAACCACTGCGCCACCAGGGAAGTCTGCATTCATGTTTTGTAGAAACTTTTCCTACATGGTATTTGTCTTTCAGTGTTTTTTAATGTTTGCCTAGTGCTTAACAGTTCACATAGGATTTCAGCTGGTGTTCACAGCAGCCCTGCAGGCTTAAGAGGGTGGCCGAGCCTGGGTGCTCAGGTGGCCCGGCTACTCTAATGCTAGTCTGGGTCTCCTGAAACACAGCTGAGGCTCTTTCTGATGCACCAGCCTGGCTTTTTGATTATTCATGATTGCTGTAACGCACTCAGCATTTGACTCCTTATAAAAACGTATCTTTTTTCCACTGTTTTTTATTTAAAATGACATTTCTCTTTTGCTGATTATTAAATAAGTCATTTCTTTTAAAAAAAAAGGTAGGAAAATTCAGAAGTAAAAAGAAGAAAAATTCAATTCACTACTCTGAGGCAGACTGGAGTGTTAACTGGTTATTTAATTCTTATGAATGTATACTTTAATGAGATTCAATTTTTAAAGTATGGTATGAGAGATTAACTTTGGAGGGCCCTGGATATTCTTTGGATCCTTTGACTTGTGGGACCCCTCTAGATAAACACTCAGTGGTGGGAAGCTGGGATCCGGAGACTAGCTGTATTTTTCAAATGTTTAGTGGTAACAGGTGAAGAACCTGATGCATTCAGTACCATAATGAGGTTTTTTTGCCGTGGTGACAATGGATCAGTAAGTTGTTGCAACTTGTCATTTCTACATTTTAGTGAACTGTGAATTTGCAGTAGGGCATATGAAAAGCGTACAGATAAATGAACAACTTCGAGAGTTTTCATAAACTCAGAAATAAGCCCCCTTGTGCCTCCTTCAGGTCATTGTCATCCCCTCCTGCTGCTTTTTAAAAAAATGTTCTAGTTTTCCATTTACCTTTTTTTTTAATATTCATTTATTTATTTAGGCTGCACTCAGTCTTAGTTGTGGCATGCGGGCTCTTAGTCATGGTATGCATGCAGGATCTAGTTCCCCAACCAGGGATCGACCCCTGGATCCCTGCATCGGGAACTTGGAGTCTTACCCACTGTACCACCAGGGAAGTCCCTCCTCCTGCTGATTTTTAACACTGTAGTTTAATTTTGTCTGACTCGACTTTGTGTAAATCATACACTGTGTATCCTTTTGTATCCCTTTCTTTGAGTCATTGTTGCCTGTGAGATTTTCTGTTGGGTGCAGTGGTAACTCCATTTTCATTGCTCAGTAGTATTTGATTATATGATACACCGTAGTGTTTTTATTAACTTATTGATGGGCATTTGGGTAGCTTGCAGTTTGTGGCTGGTAAAAATAATGCTGTATCGGGACTTCCCTGGTGGTTCAGTGGTTAAGATTCCACGATTCCACTGCAGGGGGCACGGGTTCAACCCCTGGTCAGGGAAGTCTCACATGCCACGCGGTGCGGCCAAAAAAAAAAAATGCTGTATGAATATTCTTGGTTTGTCTTTTGATGACTGTATGCACACATTTCCATAAGTTAATGCTGAGGAGTGGAAAGTTTCAGCGTGTGTATCTGTATATTGCTAGGGCTGCTATAACAAATACCACAGGCTGGGTGGCTTAAACAACAGAAATTTACCTTCTCATGATTCTGGAGCCTAGAAGTCCGAGATCGAGGTGTTGGCCGGGTTGGTTTCTTCAGAGGCCTCTTTCCTTGGCTTGTAGGTGAGCATCTTCTCCTTGTGACCGCATATGGTCTTTTCTCTATAGGGGTCCGTGTCCTAACCTCCTCTTACAAGGACACCAGTCTGATGAGGGCCCACCCTCATGACCTCGTTTAACTTTAATCACCCCTTTGAGAGCTCCGTCTCCAAATACAGTCATATTTTGACATTTTGAGGTACCAGAGGGTAGGACTTCATAAATTCTTGGGGGGGTGGGGTGGGGGACAAAATTCAGTCCGTAACGGTATGTGCTGCACCTCGGTAGACACTGCCGGCTTTCCAAGGCTGTATCCTGCTTTACACTCCCATCAGCGGTACGTGAGAGTTCCAGGTATTCCACATCTTTGCTGACGCTTATTTTCATTTTGCCCTTGTGGTGCTAGCATCGTATCTCCCTCCAGTACCAGCATGGGGAATCCTTGAGGGGGTGGGGAGGTTGTTTCTGGAGCCATATGTGTCATAACTTGAGACTGCCTCTTGTAAATGCTTTTTAAACCCGTTGGGGATAGAAAAGCAGAATGACTTCAGTCTAGTGAGCAGTTAGCCCCCCTTAGTTGCCCTTATGGGTTAGTTTTTGCATTTATAATCTGGACTGATTCCTGGGGATGGAATTGGCTTCAAAGTGTCACCTGCAGGGTATAAATCTAGCCATGGTAGAGAGTGCTTTCACTGAAGTTCTTTTTCCGTCTGACACTTGGATTCCCTCATACACGTGCTAGGACTAGGTCTGTTCTGCATGTTCTGACTGACCATTTAGGTATTAGTTGGTGTTTGACCAGCCGCCTTCTGGCTGCGTGATCTTGAGCTTTGTGCATCCACTGTAGGCCTCGGTTTGATTGGAATAATAGTACATGCCCTTGCCCTTCCCCCACTCGAATCTCCTTGAGGGCAGGGATGAATCATTATTCTAGCATGGATCTTGAAATATTACTCAGTAAACTTAAAAATATTTTTCCAGTTCTCACTTTGGACACTGCTTTACTATCTGTAGCATGTAAGTTTTGCTTCTGGGCCACTGATTAATATGGATAGCCTTCCTGAATGATAAATTATGTGTTCTGTGTTCATTTGACACAGTTTTATTGTCTACTGTAAGAAAATACTGCTGACAGCTGTGGGGAGTATCAAATAAAAAACACTGGAGGTTTAGGAATAATTGTAAAAACAAGACAGGTGAGAGTCACAAAAATGCTGGAGGTGTTCAGTGACTGGGTTAGGTGGTGCTGAGTAGATTTTGGATGAATTGATATGGAGGGGAGACTCGGGAAAGCCATTGTAGTTGGAGGGAATGGCATAGCAAACGAATGGAGGTGGGGGAACGTAGGGCAGATGGAGGGACTATGGTACCTCAAATTGGGGAATGGCAGTATGTATGGGGGCCAGACGGGGGTGGGGAGGGGACGAACTCCAGTGCCATGTTGAAGGATTTATGTTTAACAAAGTGGTACTTCACTGGGTGGTGCTAGGATAGGGCGTAATCCTTTCACTTGATGTCACAATCCTATTGGGTAAGACTGATGCTGTCCCAGTTATGGATTTATAGTTTACCTAAAGAAACACACATTAAGGGATGAGTGGGGCTAGGACTGAAATACAGGTGGCATGCTTAAACCTTCAGAGAGGTACTTGCTCAGAAATGCGTTTAACACAGGTTAAAAGTAAGAGCTGGTTTGGGGGGGATGGGCTGGAGAAAGAGAGCAGTTAGCTTGGTTTTCTTCTTGAGCCGGTCAGCCCATGTGGACACTTCTTACCAGTTTATGGGCAATGTTTTATTGGCTAAATGCCTGAGATAATCTAGGGTTCATATCAAACGTTCAAACTATTGAAAAATAGTTGTGTGTAACTCTCGTTTTCCATTTTGTCTTACCAACAAATAAAAAAAAAGGCACTGTCGTCGTGGTCTGTTAATACAGACTCTTAGCTCTTGGTTTGGCACCTGCATTTAGAACAGTGGGAGCATCATAGTCAAGAATCTGTTGATCCAGGGGCTGCAAAGTCCTCGTAACAAGAATCGCTTTCCAAGGAACTTGATTCTTTGAGAAGGTGGGCTTAGTTTTCCCCCTCCCCACACATGAATCTGATACTTTGAACAGAGTATATATATACACACAGACAAATAATCTCTTTACTTTTTGTAGAGCTTAATGGTTACCTTGTTTGATGCTTCACTTCCAAGTTCAAACTAAGCAGCAGCATTTGCCTTGTCAGAATCTTTTTTCAGAAGCAAGAGCAGCCTGAAAGAACATGCTCAGTATCCCGACTAGCGCTCCATATTCCAGGTTAGTGGATCCAGGCAGATGTGTCTTTAACCCCAAGAATGCTGAGAAGAATAGCACCTTCTTATTTTCTTTTTTCTTTTCTTTTCCTTTTTTTTTTTGCGGTACACGGGCCTCTCACCTCTCACTGTTGTGGCCTCTCCCGTTTTGGAGCACAGGCTCCGGATGTGCAGGCTCAGCGGCCATGGCTCACGGGCCCAGCCGCTCCGCGGTATGTGGGATCCTCCCGGACCAGGGCACAAACCCGTGTCCCCTGTATCGGCAGGCGGACTCTCAACCAGTGCGCCACCAGGGAAGCCCTCTTTTTTTTTTTTTTTTAAAGATAAGTACTTTTTTTTTTAAAATTAATTTATTTTTAGCTGTGTTGGGTCTTTGGTGCTGTGCGCCGGCCTTCTCTAGTTGCGGTGAGCAGGGACTACTCTTCGTCGCCGTGTGCGGGCTTCTCATTGCCGGGGCTTCTCCTGCAGAGCACGGGCTCTAGGCGCACGAGCTTCAGTAGTTGTGGCTCACGGGCTCTAGAGCGCAGGCTCAGTAGTAGTGGCACACGGGCTTAGTTGCTCCGCGGCCTGTGGGATCTTCCCGGACCAGGGCTCGAACTCGTGTCCCCTGCATTGGCAGGCAGGTTCTTAACCCCTGCGCCACCAGGGAAGCCCAGAATAGCACCTTACGGAAGAGAATAGCCTTTGTAAACTTTAGTGATCTTTTTTAAGTGTTCTTTTAAAGTGTTTTTGAAAAGAGGGATGCTTTGACTATTCTGTTTCTTTTGAAATGTAAATTTCCAGGTAGTGAGTTTTCCAGCAGCATCTGACTGAATTGGCTGGGTTTTTCTGTAGTAACAAATAATCTCAAAATGGCCAGCGTGGGGGCTTCCCTGGTGGCGCAGTGGTTGAGAGTCTGTCTGCTGATACAGGGGACGCGGGTTCGTGCCCTGGTTCGGGAAGATCCCACATGCCACGGAGCGACTGGGCCCATGAGGCATGGCCGCTGAGCCTGCACGTCCGGAGCCTGTGCTCCGCAACGGGAGAGGCCACGGCAGTGAGAGGTGAGAGGCCCGCGTACAGCAAAAAAAAAAAAAAAAAAAAAAGGCCAGCGTGTCTAGTATGGATTTTCCGGGGGCTCTGTGTCATCCTTACTCCAGCTGAAGAAGCAGCCACAACAGTGTGGGACGCTGTTGGCTGTCTTGGCAAAGTAAAGGAGAACTGTTGGAGGGTCTTGCTCCCGTGATTAAGTGTTCCAGCCCAGAGATGACACGTCACTTCTGCTCACAGCTCACTGGTTAGAGTGAGTCACACTGCACAAGGGATCAAGAGGCGCTTGACTTGGAAAGCACAGAGTTGGAAATACTGGAGAAATGGTGCTAGCTTTACAGTGGCTGGCTTCCGTGGGTAATAGCTGTTGGGGGAAGGTGCCTCATTTGTAGATTCTTGTTCCATTAGCTAGTAATTTAAATGCAAAAAAGAATGCCAAGTTGCCCATAAATCTTCTCTCACAAATCAGCTTCCTATCGTAAGAAATTTATTTCTTTTAAATGATAAGTGGGATAATCTCAATTCGATTTGCCCGAAGTAGGCGTGAAAGGAACGTTTGAGTGTGAGCCCTCCCTTGCCGTCTACATTTTCAGTACCCTCGCCCAGCTCCCCCCCACCGCATCCTTCTTGTGAAGTGCTACTGGATAGTCTTGAAGTGGTCCTTAGGTCCCATTCCTTCCCTGGTGCAGAACCCTATGTTTTTCTACACAAACTGTCTCCAGCTTGTCTTCCTGGCTTTGTCCTTTTGATGCAGACCCTGTGTTGCCCTGACTTGCTGTATTTAACCTTTTCCTGACCACACTTTGTTCCCTGCTTCCTACAGTTCGGTTCCTACCACTCCCCTTCATCTCTGTGTTCTGTCTGTTGGCGTCCTGCCTTGCTCAGGCACCACCAGCTTCATTTCCTAAGTTATTCCCATCATATTCCCACCTTTCACTGAATCCCTGGGACCTGTATATGTGTGTCTTAAACACGTGTTATAGATGTTCTACCTGCTCTAGGAGAGGTTCTTAGGGTAAAACCCAGACTTATTTATTTAAACCAATAAGCCTTTTGCGGTGGGCGGGCACTGTGCAGCTTGCAGGATCTCAGTTCCCGGACCAGGGATTGAACCTGGGCCACGGCAGTGAAAGCCCTGAATCCTAACCACGAGGCAACCAGGGAACTCCCAGATCCTAGACTAATTTATGTTTTCCCTCCAAAGGTAACCGTATGAAAGAAAGAACTAAAAATACGTTCCCCGAGTGGCTTTTGATAGATACATACACACACACATCTGTTGTGCTCCCTGCTGAAAATTCCTCACCTTGTTTGAAATTGGTGGACCAGAAGCTGGAGGATTGTAGAGGCTTCCTTAAGCAGGGCCATGGGATGGATCTCAATGGAGTTGCTAAGCTTCAGTTTCCACTGCTGGAAAATGAGAGTACACTGGTCCCCCCTTATCCCCAGTTTCACTTTCTGCAGTTTCGGTTACCTGCGGTCAACCGTGGTCCAAAAATATTAAATGGAGAATTCCAGAAGTAAACAATTCGTAATTTTCAATTGCGTGCTGTTCTGAGTAGCATGATGAAATCTCCCTCCTTCCCACCTGGAATCCCCAACTGTCCACATTCTCCGCTCCAGACGTCCAGGCCTTGACACTGCCATGGCCCCACCATCTGGGATCGCTGCAAGCGATGGTCCGCCTTTAGATGTGTAGTCAGAAGGCCAGCAGTGGCACAACGCCATTTTATCCTCTCACGTCACAAGAAGAGGTGGGGTGAGTACAGTACAGGAAGATATTTTGAGAGAAACCACATTCATATTTTATTACAGTATATTGTTATAATTGTTCTGTTTTGTTATTAGTTATTGCTGTAAATCTCTTTGCTTGCCTGACTGAAAGTTAAACTTTATCATAGGTGTGTATGTATAGGAAGAACACAGTGAACAGGGTTGGGTGCTGTGTGTGGTTTCAGGCATCCACTGGGGTTTGCCCGTATCTCCCATGGATCAGGGGGGACTAAGTGCCCACAGGATCCTGCCTATTCTAATTTTCTTTGGCTCTTGCTCATACTGCAGTGGCGTTTGCAGTATCCTAATTGGCAAGATGACGTCATGGAAACGTAAAGGACCCTTTCAGCCACGGAGAAGCTGTCACCTATGTGGAGCCCTGCTCATTCACTTCTTTAGAGGAGCAGGGGGGACCTCACTGCTAGGTGGCTAGATTTTTCCTAGAATGACTTGTTTCTAAATTACAGAAGCAGTGTAGAAGTCTTAAAGTCAATGGTTCTCTGTCATCCTTCCGATAGTTGGTGACCGTACTTCCAGACTTACATTTTTCTGTTTAAAGGGGGTCATACAGTGCACACTCTGTGTCTCTTGCTTGTTAAAGACTTCACTCAGCACCCGTCCGTGTCAGTGCCTGCTGTCGCTCGTGGCTGTGCGCTGCTGCTGCTGGCGTAGGCTAACGGTCCTCTCAATGAACACTTCAGGGACTTCTACCTTTTCTCTGTCACAAAATCATTTACTGTTTATCTTTGTCCACTTACCTGGTAGTTTCCCTGAGATATAGTGGTCATACCTACGTAAAATTTGCTACTCATTACTATAGTACCCCCAGGAAGGTTGTGTACTTAATATTTGTAGTTGGAGAATTCTATTTATATAGTTGCCAATTGTCAATTCTCTTAGTGTTTGCCAGTTTAACTAGTGGGGAAAATTTAAATGGTGCCTCATTGTTTAACATTTCCATTTCTTTGATAAGTGGATTAAACTTTAAAAAAAAGATTAGCCATTTATTTTTCTTTTGTGAATTGGCTTTTGTTCTTGAAAGCTCAGGTGAGGGTTTTTAAAAAACTGTATAGCGGGGCTTCCCTGGTGGCGCAGTGGTTGAGAGTCCGCCTGCCGATGCGGGGGACACGGGTTCGTGCCCCGGTCCGGGAGGATCCCACGTGCCGCGGAGCGGCTGGGCCCGTGAGCTGTGGCCGCTGAGCCTGCGCATCCGGAGCCTGTGCTCTGCAACAGGAGAGGTCACAACAGTGAGAGGCCCGCGTACTGCAAAAAAAAAAAAAAAAAAAAAAAAGAAGTTACCTGTCAGTCTGACGGCTGTTGCTTTGAAGGTAATGCGTCTTTTTTCCTCAGAGCAAACTGTTATCAGCAGCATATTAAAAAGATTATACTGGGCTTCCCTGGTGGCGCAGTGGTTGAGAGTCCGCCTGCCGATACAGGGGACACGGGTTCGTGCCCCGGTCCGGGAAGATCCCACATGCCGCGGAACGGCTGGGCCCGTGAGCCGTGGCCGCTGAGCCTGCGCGTCCGGAGCCTGTGCTCCGCAACGAGAGAGGCCACAACAGTGAGAGGCCCACATACCGCAAAAAAATCCCCAAAAAACATATATATGTATCAAGACTATTTCTTATATAGTAAGAATATTTTTTATATAGGAAGAATATCAACGCTTTTTCATGTCGCAGTGTTCCTGGCTTGTTTCTTTTGGCTTGGTTTGGTTGATGCTGTGTTTTTGTAGTATAAAAACTTTTCTGTAGTCATGTCTGTCAATTTGTTTTGTTTTCTGGGTTTCATATTATACTTAGGCCTTCTCCTTTCCTAGGACAATAAAAACAATGGTTATTTTTTTCCTAGTACTTAGCACGTTTGGAATTCTTCTGTATGATGTGATGTCAGACTCTTTTTTTCCAAATGCATAGTTGCCTTAGTATTTCATTGTATTGTCATCTTTTCCTCACTGACTAGAAATTTTTTTTTATCACACACACTGATTTCCCATCTACATGTGTCTTTTGTGAATGCTTCTGTTCCATTGTTTGTTTCTGGGACAGTGCCGCTGGGTCAAGCTAGGAGATTGAGTCCGCTATCATAGACCTCCTGACAGGGAAAAGCCCTGGGTCAAGCTGCGAGATTGAGTCCGTTATCATAGACCTTCTGACAGGGAAAAGCCCTGGGTCAAGCTGGGAGACTGAATCCGTTATCATAAACCTCCTGACAGGGAAAAGCCCTGGGTCTAATGGCTCCACTGGTGAATTCTAACAGACATTTAAAGACAGCACCAGTTCTTCTCAGATTCTTCCCGAACATTGAAGAGGGGGGAAGATTTCTTAGCTCATTCTGTGAGACCAGCATTGCTCTGATATGAAAGCCAGACAAACACTACAAAAAAAAGAAAACCACAGAGTAGTATCTCTTATGAACAGTGATGCAAAAGCCCTTAACAAAATACCAGCAAATCAAATTCAGCAGCATATTAAAAGGATTATATACCGTGACCAAGTGGGATTTATTCCTGGAATGCTAGGATGGTTCCACAACCAAACAGCGATCATGAATACACCCCATTAACAGAATGAAAGGGAAAAAAACCATGTCATCTCAGTTGATGCAGAAAAGGCCTTTGACAAATTCAACACCATTTCACAATGAAAACGAAACACTGGGAATAGAAGGAAATTATTTCAACATAATAAAAACCATGTATGAAAAACCCACAGTGAACGTTATACTCAGTGGTGAAAGACTAATACTTTGTCTTCTAAAATCAGGAACGAGGCAAGGATGCCCACTTTTACCCCTTCTATTCCAAACACTACTGGAAGTTCTAGCCAGAGCAGTTTGGCAAGAAAAAGAAATAAAACATCCAAATTGGAAAGCAAAGAGATACATGGTCTTATACGTGGAGTACCTTAAAGATTTCATACCAAAAAATTAAAAAACTAAAACCTGCTAAGAGCTAATAAACTAGTTCAACAAAGTTTCAGGATACAAAGTGAACACACAAAAATCAGCTGCATTTCTTTTTCTTTTTTTTTCTTTTATAATTTATTAATTTTGGGCTGCATTGGGTCTTCGTTGCTGTGTGCAGGCTTTCTCTAGTTATGGCGAGCAGGGTCTACTCTTCGTCCCGGTGCATGGGCTTCTCATTGCTCTGGCTTCTCTTGTTGCAGAGCACGGGCTCTGGGCGCGCGGGCTTCTGTAGTTGTGGCTTGTGGGCTCTAGAGTGCAGGCTCAGTAGTTGTGGCGCACAGGCTTAGTTGCTCCATGGCATGTGGGATCTTCCCGGACCAGGGCTCAAACCTGTGTCCCCTGCATTGGCAGGCGGATTCTTTTTTTTTTTTAGTGAGATATTTTAATATAATTGCCTTATTAATAAAAACATGGAACGCTTTGCGAATTTGCGTGTCATCCTTGCTCAAGGGCCATGCTTATCTTCTCTGTATTGTTCCAATTTTAGTATATGTGCTGCCGAAGCGAGCACGGCAGGAGGATTCTTAACCACTGCACCACCAGGGGAGTTCCCATCAACTGCATTTCTATAGACTAAAAATGAACAATCCAAAGAGGAAATGAAGGAAACAATTCCACGTACAGGAGTATCAAAGAGAATAAAATACCTACAAATAAATTTAACTCGGTAGGTGAGAAAGACTTGTAAAGTAAAAACTATAAACATTGCTGAGAGGAGTTAAAGATGTAAATAAGTGGAAAGACATCTCACATTCATGGATTAGAAAAATTAATATTCTTGGGAAACCATCTACAGATTCAACGCAATCCTTATCAAAATCCCAGTGACGTTTTTTGCAGAAATAGAAAAACTTATCCTGAAATTCATGTAGAAAATCATGGGACCCTCAATAGTCAAACAAGTTTGAAAGCTCAAAGTTGGAGGTCTCTCACTTCCTGATTTTAAAACTTACTACAGGGGACTTCCCTGGTGGTCCAGTGGCTAATACTCCACGCTCCCAATGCAGGGGGCCCACGTTCGATCCCTAGTCAAGGAACTAGATTCCACATGCCACAACTAAAGACCCTGCACGCCTCAACTAAAGACTCCACATGCTGCAACTAAAAGGTTCCTCATGCCTCAACTAAAAGACTCCGCATGCCACAACGAAGATCCTGCACGCAGCAACGGAGATCCTGCGTGCCACAACTAAGACCCAGCACAGCTAAATAAATAAATAAACTATAGTAATCAAAACAGTGTGGTACCAGGATAAGGATACACATGTAAACCAGTGGAACAGAATAGAAATCCCAGAAATTAATCTTCACATTCATGGTGGATTGAATTTTGACAAAGATTCCAAGTCCATTCAGCGGTGAAAGCACAGTGCCTTCAACAAATCATAATGGTGCTGAGAAAACATCTACCTGCAGAATGATTTGGACCCGGACCTATCATCATATAAAAAAATTAAAACCGGGCTTCCCTCATGGCGCAGTGGTTGAGAGTCCGCCTGCTGATGCAGGGGACACGGGTTTGTGCCCCAGTCCGGGAAGATCCCACATGCCGCGGAGCGGCTAGGCCCCTGAGCCATGGCCGCTGAGCCTGCGCGTCCGGAGCCTGTGCTCCGCAATGGGAGAGGCTACAACAGTGAGAGGCCCACGTACTGCAAAAAAAAATAAAAAAATAAAACCAATCAAAGACCTAAATATTTTTTTCTTTTTAAAATTTATTTTATTAATTTTTGGCTGTGTTGGGTCTTTGTTGCTGCACGCGGACTTTCTCTAGTTGCGGTGAGTGGGGACTACTCTTTGTTGTAGTGCGCAGGCTTCTCATTGCGGTGGCTTCTCTTGTTGTGGAGCACGGGCTCTAGGTGTGCGGGCTTCAGTAGTTGTAGCGCACAGGCCCAGTAGTTGTGGCACATGGGCTCTAGAGCGCAGGCTCAGTAGTTGTGGAGCACGGGCTTAGTTGCTCCGTGGCATGTGGGATCTTCCTGGACCAGGGCTTGAACCCGTGTCCCCTGCACTGGCAGGCAGATTCTTAACCACTGTGCCACCAGGGAAGCCCAGACCTAAATCTTTTTTTAAAAAATTTTATTGAAGTATAGTTGATGTACCGTGTTGTGTTAATTTCTGCCATACAGCAAAGTGACTTCGTTATGCATATTCTTTTTCATATTCTTTTCCATTATGGTATATCACAGAATATTGAATATAGTTCCTTGTGCTGTACAGTAAGACCTTGTTTATCCATTCTATATATACTAGTTTGCATCTGCTGATCCCAAACTCCCAATCCATCCCTACCCCACCCCTCTCCCCCCTGGCAACCACACATCTGTTCTCTATGTGTGTGAGTCTGTTTCTGTTTCATAGATATGTTCATTTGTGTTGTATTTTAGATTCCACATGTAAGTGATATCATATGGTATTTATCTTTCTGACTGACTTTGCTTAGTATGGTAATCTCTAGGTCCATCTGTGTTGCTGCAAATGGCATTATTTCTTTCCTTTTTATGGCTGAGTAATATTACAGAGCGTGTGTGTGTGTGTGTGTACACACATATACATGTATATACATACACACACCCCACATCTTCTTTATCCATTCATCTGTCAATGGACATTTAGGTTGTTTCCATATCTTGGCTATTGTAAATAATGCTGCAATGAACATAGGGGAATGTATCTTTTTGAATTAAAGTTCTGTCTGGCTATGTGCCCAGCAGTGGGATTGCTGGATCATATGGTAATTCTATTTTTAGTTTTCTGAGGAACCTCCATACTGTTTTCCATAATGGTTGCACCAATTTACATTCCCACCAACAGTTTAGGAGGGTTCCCTTTTCTCCACACCCTCTCCAATATTTATTATTTGTACACTTTAAAAAACTTACATGGATGCGTCGGGTCTTAGTTGTGGCATGTAGGATCTTAGTTGTGGCATGTGTGCTCCAGAGTGCTCAGGCTCAGTAGTTGTGGCATGTGGGCTTAGTTGCCCCACGGCACATGGGATGTTAGTTTCCCGACTGGGGATTGACCCTACATCCCCTGCATTGGAAGGCGGATTCTTAACTACTGGATCACCAGGGAGTCCCTTGTAGCCATTTTTTTTTTTTTTTTTTTTTTTTGGCTGCTCTGGGTCTTCGTTGAGGTGTGTGCAGGCTTCTCTTGTTGCAGAGCACAGGCTGTAAGCACGCGGGCTTCAGTAGTTGCAGCACCACGGGCTCAGGAGTTGGCGGCACGTGGGCCCTAGAGCATATGGGCTTCAGTAGTTGTGGCGCATGGGCTCAGTAGTTGTGGCTCACAGGCTCTAGAGCACAGGCTCCCTCCCCTTGTAGACTTTTCTTTTTTCTTTTTTTTTTCTTTTTTTTTTCTTTTTTTTTTGCGGTACGCGGGCCTCTCACTGTTGTGGCCTCTCCCGTTGCGGAGCACAACTCCGGACGTGCAGGCTCAGCGGCCATGGCTCACGGGCCCAGCTGCTCCACCGCCTGTGGGATCTTCCCAGTCTGGGGCACGAACCCGTGTCCCCTGCATTGGCAGGTGAACTCTCAACCACTGTGCCACCAGGGAAGCCCCCCCCCCTTGTAGACTTTTTAATGATGGCCATTCTGACCTGTGTGAGGTGGTACCTCATTGTATTTTATTTCATTTTTTAATTTGGCTGCACCAGGTGTTAGTTGTGGCACGTGAGATCTTTAGTTGCAGCATGTGGGATCTTTAGTTGCGGCATGCAGGATCCTTTAGTTGCAGCATGTAGGATCTAGTTCCCTGACCAGGATCAGACCCAGGCCTCCTGCATTGAGAGTGCAGACTCTTAGCCACTGGACCACCAGGGAAATCCCCCTCCTTGTAATTTTGATTTGCATTTCTCTGATAATTAGCTATGTTGAGCCTCTTTTTATGTGCCCGTTGGCCACCTGTATTTCTTGGGGGGAATGTCTGTTTAGGTCTTTTGTACATTTTTTGATTGGGTGGTTTTTTTGTTATTGAGTAGTGTGAGCTGTTTGTATATTTTGGCAATTAAACCTTTGTCAGTTGCATTGTTTGCAAATATTTTCTCCCAGTCCATAGGTTGTCTTTTCGTTTTGTTTATGGTTTCCTTTGCTGTACAAAAGCTTGTAAGTTTGATTAGGTCCCATCTGTTTATTTTTGGGTTTATTTCTGCTGCTTTGGGACACTGACCTAAGAAAACATTGGTATGATTTACATCAGAGAATGTTTTGCCTATGTTCTCTTTTAGGAGTTTTATGGTGTCACGTCTTGTGACCTAAATCTAAAGAGTTAAAACTTTGAGGGACTTCTGTGGTGGTCCAGTGGTGTTAAGACTCCGTACTTCCACTGCATGGGGCGTGGGTTTGATGCCTGGTTGGGGAACTAAGATCCCACATGCCACGTGGTGCAGCCAAAAAAAAAAAAAGTTGAAATCGGGGGTATTTCAAGAGATGGATTCAGCAGTGATTTTGTAGATATGATACCAAAGGCACAGGCAACACTAGAAAAAAAAGGTAAATTAGACTTTATCACAATTAAAAACTTTTGTGTTTCCAAGGACAGCATTAGGAGAGTAAAAAGTCAGCCTACAGAATGGGAGAAGATGTTTATAAATCATACACCTGATGAGGCTTAATATTCAGAATACATATTTAAAGCTCCTGCAAGTCAACAACAAACAAACAGTTTGATTAAAAATGGGTTCAGGACCCAAATAGACATTTCTCCAAAGAAGATATAGAAATGGCTGATCCACACACAAAAAATACACAGCATCACTAGTCGATAGGAAATTCAAAACAGTGATATACTACTTCACACGGATTATGATGGCTCTTGTTTTTAAAAATGCAAAAAATTTGTGTTGGTGAGGATGTAGAGAAATGGGGACCCTCGTGTATTGCTGGTAGGAATGTAATATGGTGCTGGAGTTGTGGAAAGCAGTGTGGTGTTTCCTTAGAAGATTAAACAAAAGTACTATATGTCCTGGCACTTAGGTGTATATACCCACAAGATTTGAAATCAGGATCTCAAACAGATACTCGTACACTGTTGTTCACAGCAGAATTATTCACAACAGTCAACAGGTAGAGAGTACCTGTGTGCTCATCAAGTGGTAAATGGATAAGTCAAATATGGTATCTAGATACAGCGGTGTATTATTCACCATATAAAGGAATGAAGTTCTGGTGTGGGCTGCAATGTGGACGAATCTTGAAATGAAAGCATGCCAAGTGAGATAAGCCATTACAGGAAAGGAGAAATATTGTATGATCCTGCTTACAAAAGCTATTTAGATAAGGCCAATTCAGAGGCAGAAGGTAGAACAGAGATTACCTCTCCCCTGCAGGGGGAGCAGGAAATGGGGTTATTGCTTAATCTGCATAGAGTTTCTGTTTGCCCTGATGAAAAAGTTCTGGAAATAGGTAGTTGTGATGGTTGCACCACAGGGTGATGTTCTTAACACACGCAGAAATTAAGATCAGTATCTTCTCTTCAAACAAGTTCTTTCTCCCAAATAATAGCCAAACAGCATCTTAACTGACAGATCTCTGACCTTGAAATGTGATTTTGTAGTTACATCAAGGTTGGTAAACAGCAGTAGGGAAACTGAGAACCTCTATTCTAAAGCTGCTGTCCTAAGTTGACCAGGCATCACCACCTTGCAGTGTGCTCAGCAGTGCTGCGTGGACCTGTGTGAGAGCACGCAAACCTGACCTAGTTACAGACTGTTCGGCCCTTTGCCTTTGCAGCGTGGTACTGGTGTGTTTCCACCTTGAGTTAGTGTTTGGCAGTGATATTCCTAAATGTTATCCGAGGCAAGCTGTGCATTGGTGATCTTCTGAGGCATGTGGATCTTTATTTTGCCAGAATCTTGCCAGCACAGTTTGAGTCCCTTTAAACCTATACTTCAGTAATAACCTGTGGATAGTAACCTTTGAAATGGAAGCAGAGTGTTTGGAAACTTCTGACATCCTGTTCTTTAGCACTTCCTCCTCAGCCTAAGGAGCTGGACTTTTGCCTGAGCCCTGCAGTCTGCCGGGTTTTCACATCTACCTGGTGTGATGGTTAATTTTGTGTGTCAACCTGACCGGGCAAGGGATGCCCAGGTATTTGCCTGAAGCATCATTCTGGGGGTGTCTTTGCCGTGTTTCTGGATGAGATTCACAGTTGAATGTGTGGACTGAGCAAAGCAGACTGCCCTCATCCAGTCCTGGGAGGCCCAACTAGAAAGAAAGGCTGAGGAAGAGAATTCACTTTGTCTGCAGGTTTTCTCCTGTCTTCCATCTCAGACTGGATCTGACACCACCAGCTCGCCTGGTTCTCAGGCCTTCAAACTGCAGATCGTGGGACATCTCGGCCTCCATAATCACGTGAGAACTTCCTTACTAAATCTAAGTACTAAATCTCATGTATGTATTATATAATCTCATACAGTGTTACATAAACATAAATCTCATATATATGAAGTTTATTTTGTTTTTTTTACAAACAAAAAAATTCTATTGTAGTTGAATTTTGTGTAAATTTCTGCTGTACAGCAAAGTGACAGTGGTACATTTATGTATACATTCTTTTTCTTTTTTTTTAACATCTTTATTGGAGTATATTTGCTTTGCAGCGTTGTGTTAGTTTCTGCTGTATAACAAAGTGAATCAGCTATACGTACACATATATCCCCGCATCCCCTCCCTCTTGTGTCTCCCTCCCACCCTCCCTATCCCACCCCTCTAGGTGGTCACAAAGCACCGAGCTGATCTCCCTGTGCTATGCAGCTGCTTCCCACTAGCTATCTATTTTACATTTGGTAGTATATATATGTCAGTGCCACTCTCTCACTTCGTCCCAGCTTACCCTTCCCCCTCCCCGTGTCCTCAAATCCATTCTCTATGTCTGTGTCTTTATTCCTGTCCTGCCTTTACGTTCTTCAGAACCTTTTTTTTTTTAAGTTTCCACATATATGTGTTAGCATACGGTATTTGTTTATCTTTTTCTGACTTAATGAAGTTTATTTTTAACAACAGATTTTAAATATCACTTAAACGTAACTGGTAAAACGTGGGCTTATATATGGTGTCAACAGAACCATTAGGCTCTGTTCCTTCATCCTAATGGTTCTGTTTCTCTGGAGAACCCTAACTAGTACATCTGGCGTTAATAGAGTTACTCTTCCTAGAGACAGGCCCCAGAGCATCATTATGCTGATCTTTTCCATACCTCTGCTTCACAAGTACTTCTTACAATTCAGGGAACTAGTCTGATTTGAGAATGGCCAGATGTACTCTGACTGGCAAAAAGGTCATTGCAGTCGCCAAGCCAACAGGCTTTTTTTTTTTGCCGTACACGGGCCTCTCACTGTTGTGGCCTCTCCCGTTGCGGAGCGCAGGCTCAGCGGCCGTGGTTCACGGGCCCAGCCTCTCTGCGGCATGTGGGATCTTCCCGGACCGGGGCTGGAACACGTGTCCCCTGCATTGGCAGGCAGATTCTTAACCACTGCGCCACCACGGAAGCCCCAAAATGATTTTTTAAAATTCTATTTCAGTCATTCCTTCTGTATTCCTTCTACTCTCTTTTTTAAATTAAAGTAGTTGATTTACAATGTTGTATTAGTTTCACGTGTACAGCAAAATGATACAGATATATATCTATTCTATTTCAGATTCTTTTCCATTATAGGTTATTACAAGATACTGAATATAGTTCCCTGTACTATACAGTAGGTCCTTATTTTTTTATCATGTATTCCTTCTACTGGCATTCATGTGTTAAAAATTTTTTCCCACTTGTCAACTGGCAAATTTTTCTCCACTTGTACAGTTCCTTTTTTTTCCCCCCATAAATTTATTTATTTTATTTATTTATTTTTGTCTGCGTTGGGTCTTCGTTGCCGTGCGTGGGCTGTCTCTAGTTGGTGGCGATCGGGGGCTGCTCTTCATTGTGGTGCACAGGCTTCTCGTTGCGGTGGCTTCTCGTTGTGGAGCACGGGCTCTAGGTGCGTGAGCTCAGTATTTGTGGCTGTCAGGCGCTAGAGTGCAGGCTCAGTAGTTGTGACGCACGGGCTTAGTTGCTCCACAGCATGTGGGATCTTCCTGGACCAGGGCCCAAACCCGTGTCCCCTGCATTGGCAGGCGGATTCTTAACCACTGTGCCGCCAGGGAAGTCCTACAATTCCTATTGAAAAGGCAGGATACACTAATTGTTTTTCTCTAATCATGGGCTTTCAGAGTGAGGAATTATTATATGAAATAATCTTCATCAGAATTTACACTTTGTAACATTTTTGGTAGCTGATTATAAAGTCATGACTGCAGAAAGGAATCATATGGTACATTTAGTTCAGTCTTACACTTGCTCTCCTGATGAGTGTCCTGTCTTCTGCTTACCATGACAGTGTTTTCCCAGTGCTTCTTGGTATATCCTGCTTTATTCAGCAACTGGTGGTTATTCCGTTTCCCTGATTCAAAACTCATTTGTTAAACCACTGGTCCGGATCCTGTCCTCTGGAGTAATGCAGTTGGGCACACGTTTCTTGTGTATTGAGGCTGCCACTGTTTGAGTGCCTTTTTTCAGTGGAGCACATCAGAGTTCATGTGACGTTTTTGCGTTTGTGTCTGTATAGGTAGAGGGGCCAGCTGAGAACCTAGAGATTTCTTCACATTAGAAGGTGTTCCGGTGTTATTTGGGTTGGGTTAGGCAGGATAGGTGAGTAGGTGTGAGAAGCAGTGACGGTGAGGAGGGGCAGGAAGGTCATTCCAGTTAAAAACATGTCACGGCAGAGTCCGAGGTAGATGAGTTGAGGGCGCTGGAAAGGGACTGGATCTGGAGAAGTGGGAAGCTGTGGGCAGGAGCCTGGTGTGTGGTCAGGGCCATCACTGCACTGCTCCTGGTTGCCGTGGACTGGGTGGAGGGTTCCTGGCACCCTCCCAGGAGAACCTGGGAATCCACGTCCCGCCCAGCGTGGTGACGGTGAGACATCCCGTGATTTCACCTCTCTTCTCCGTTTTTGACTTTTTAATCCTGGGGGCCCAGATTATTTTGCTTACGTGTAGTTTGTTCTGTGTTCATTGGTTGATGCCCGTTGGGATGTGTGTTCTGGAGTTGTACTTCAGCACAGGTGGACTGGCTGGGGCTCACTGGTGTCCCTGAGGGCTGTGTGTGTTTGTAGCAGGTGCTTAGTTCTTGATTAGACTCTTGCTGCTGTTCCTTGTATCTTTAAATGTTAAGAAAGAATATATCTTAATTTTAAGTTTTGTATTTGGTGGAAGATTCCCTCAGTCATGGGGCTCATCTCAGGAAGAAGGGTAGAGACTAAAATAGGTTCTGTAATTGAGCTGTCACAGGACAAGGAGCCCCACAGCGCACTGAGTTGGAGAACGTTGTACTGGATTAATGTCACCAGGACCCGGTTGTAGCTCCAGGAATTTGAGAAGTAGAGACATGTTGGTCTCTGGCTCCTCTGCCTCTTCATTCTCATATCTTCTCAGGAACACACCCACCTTTTACAGAGTTAGGAATTCAGTGAAGGCCCAAGGAGAGGAAATTACTTACCTCAACTTGCACAGCTCGTAAGTTTCAGAGCCCAGATTTGAACCAGAGCCTTCAGGTCCCAAGCCCTTGGTTGGTCTCTCATCCCCCAAGTTCCTCTTGCATGTGAGTGAGGAGCAGATCTGACCCCTCTGGGGGAAAGGAATTGGGAATGCCCCTGGAGCCATAGCCTGCTGACCAGCCTTGTGTGACCAGCTGTAGACCAGTAGGAATCTTGTCGCTCTTCGTGTTCTCTTCAGAGTATTGCGTTTTTGCCTCTGAAGATGAACCAAAATGCTTAAAACTTTTTTGGAAATGTTGGCTGTTTAAGTCTAGTTGTTGGGTTTTTGGTTGTTGTTTTTGGTTTGGGGGGGCGGGGGGGGCGAGCGGAATGCAGGATATTAGTTTCCCAACCAGGGATCAAACCTGCGCCCGCTGCAGTGGAAGCACGGAGTCTTAAACACTGGACCACCATGGAAGCCCCTAGGTGATGGGTACTGTTCAAAGATAATTTTCAAGAAAATGTAAGATCATGACTGTCATTTAAATATGAAATGAACAAAGAACAGACATACATGGAAGTTGGTAATGTTGCAGGGAACCTGCAGTTGGACACAAAACTGTCTTTTCCATGGTGGAAATTTGTCCAGATAGAATTCATTTGTGTAGACAAGAGCCATTTGTTCTACCATCATTACTACAACCTACAGTTGGTAAGGGCAGTGAGACCCCAGAGTCTAAGTAGTGCATCATTTCCCATTGGAGGCATCCCATACTTTTTTTTTTTTTTGGCTGTGCTGGGTCTTAGTTGCAGCATGCAGGATCTTTAGTTGCGGCATGCGGGATCTAGTTCCCTGACCAGGGATTGAACCTGGGCCCCCTGCATTGGGAGCGCAGAGTCTTAACCACTGGACCACCAGGGAAGTCCCCTATACTCTTTTTTTTTTTTTTTTTTTTCCTCCAGTACTTGGGCCTCTCACTGTTGTGGTCTCTTCCGTTGCAGAGCACAGGCTCCGGACGCGCAGGCTCAGCGGCCATGGCTCACGGGCCCAGCCGCTCCGAGGCACGTGGGATCCTCCCAGACCGGGGCACGAACCAGTGCCCCCTGCATCGGCAGGCGGACTCTCAACCACTGCGCCACCAGGGAGCCCCCCCATACTCTTTTTAATTGCAAGTTTCCTTACAGCATATGAGTTGATAATGCTACTCTCTCTACTTCTTTCCTTTCATATTAAAAATTTTTAAACACTTGTTTTAAAAATGTTTTTGTTGGGGAGGCTTTGTGAATTGAAGCCCCAGTGGTTACATATTAGATTTAATGTACTTTGATGACATGATATGAAATATGGTCTTTATTTTAAAGCTGATGTATTTGGGAACATTTTCTTCTTCAAGTATCTGTTCTGAGAATGATGACCCTTGTGACAAGGTATGGGACTCCTGGTACTCCTATATTCCTAGTATCTGACTTGGAAGCAATACCCAAGGTTTCGAGCCTGTAGACCCTTAAACTTTGGGCAAGAGTTTGCTGCTGTAACTAGCATTTCCCCTGGGGGTAACTCCACCTGTGCGCTTCAGTGTCGGAGAGGTGAATGCTGTGTAGCCACGGTTTTGTATTCCTTTGATCTTATTCTTTGGAGAGGTGGAGGGGTTTGGGTGTTGTGACAGTGCAGAAGTTGAAATTGAAGTTCACCGTTTGGAAGAAGCAAACCAGTCTTTGGAACTAAAGGGCTCTTGCATCCCTGGACAGCCAGCGGCCATTGAGAGTCCTTATGTCTTCGGTTAAACGTGAGGAGGGTGGGCTGCCCTGCAGGGGGAGTCCTCTTTGGGGGTCTGTTGACTGGAGAATAGCAGGAGCGCGGGGGAGGAGAGGCAGCACTAATGCAATCTTCACATTTGTAGCCTGGCCTTTGGCCACAGCTTGTGTTGACTTGGGGAGGAAGGCTGCTGGCTTAATGATGCTCTCCACCTTGCCCTCCTGGGGACTCTGCTTGAATCTGTCTTCCATTGGTTTCCACCTTTCCTCTCTTAGGAGGGTAAAGGACACATTTGCTTCTCATCTGATAGAGCTCAGCCTGCCTCTCTGACTTCTTTCCCTCTGTCTTGGTGGCATGTTGTGTCACGTGACCTGGGCTTCCCTGCCTGAGATTCTAGAACATGGACCCGTGAGCAGTGGCGTTAACTTGTTGGCGCCTAACATGACCAGGCGTATTACATTCTGCAATGTTTGCTGTACTTGTTTTGGAGCTGTGGAGACAGATTATCACTTACCTGACTGGATTTTTGTGTTTTATTTTGGCTTCTTGATTAGGAAGTGGCCAGGAAGAAATTGTTTTGAAATGTAAGTCTAGCTGTGTGAGACACCTCAGTCACCATGGTTCTTCCAAGGGTTCTTGAGAACAAAATACGTGTGACCACCTTCTGCCATCGCATCCAGCTCCTAAGAGGATGTAATGAAACTCTCTACACTGTCAGGAGAAGACTTTCACACCTAATCAAAGGAGGATTTCAAGATTTGGTTGACGTTTTCGTACTTTGACCTTACGCAGGCAGATTGGTCAGCGTGACCTGTGTCTGGTCCTTGATGCTCCTTGTGTGGTTCACAGTATGGTTTGCTTTCAAACAGTTAACTGGACCTCAGTCTCAGTGGGTTACAAAGGACCTAGGGTAGTGTTTGGACACTCCTAGGCTGCTAGGACCAGTGGCTCCAAATATTTTGAAGTGGTTATGATGCAGCCAATATGTTGCTGTAATATTCTAACGAAAAACTCGCATGTTAACTAATACTTTCTAAAGTTTGCTCTTGAGGAGCTAGTATCTTTACTGTGTTTTCAAGAGTGAAAGAAGATGAGCTAGATAATCGGTAATTAATGGCCATAAATCGAGATATGAGATGTTTGAGGACTGTCTACTAATGCTAGTAAAATCCTCCAGGGTTGTTTAGACCAACACCATACCATAAAACTTCCGGTGATGATGGAAATGTTCTCTGTGCTGGCCAGTGCGGTGGGTGCTAGCTGTGTGGCTTGTGAGCACCTAGTGTGGCTGGTGTGGCTGAGGAGCTGTATTTGATTTCATTTAAATGGCTAGTGACTGCTGTGTAGGACAGCACAGGCCTAGACCAGCCTTTCTCAACCTTTTTTTTTTTTTGCGGTACGCGGGCCTCTCACCGTTGTGGCCTCCTCCGTTGCAGAGCACAGGCTCAGGACGCGCAGGCCCAGCGGCCGTGGCCCACGGGCCCAGCCGCTCCGCGGCATGTGGCATCTTCCCGGACCGGGGCACGAACCCGCGTCCCCTGCATCGGCAGACAGACCCTCAACCACTGCGCCACCAGGGAAGCCCTGTCGACCATTTTTGATTATTGCACCTCCCTTCTGCTCCGCAGGGCTTTTTAGATTTTTTTCCCCTAATTGTCTCCCCTACCCCAGTAAAGTTTTAATACCATGCATGTACTGTGTCTATCTGTTTTTATATTGCAGCTTCTAGAGGGCCACAAACCATTGTTAATAACATCCCTGCTGGGAATGCATGGCCTGGACTAAGCAAGGGTTGGCATTGTCGAGAAGCTTAGCCCGACGGCAGTACGCTTCCTGAACAGTTAGAATGACTGCTAAGGCTGGTGGTACCTGTGAGTGCAATTAAGAACATCAAAGCTGAGTGCGTTTTTAGAGGTTTGTAAAATTCTCCACATCCTTATGGCATCACCATGTGTTAGTGATGGGCGGCACTTTCACAAAGAGGCAGGCATTTTAAGAAGTACAGTGAATCTGATCTCGTCAGGGTAAGCCACCAGGAAGCTGAGTGATCTGGAAGCCACGTTGCGTGGACAGGAGTTGAGAAAAGATGTTGGCACTGGTGATGGAGTGTCTGAGTGTCTCTAAATCCCTCTGCAGCCTTTGACAGTGGAACACTGCACAGGAGGTACTTCATGGTCACTGTGAGTGTGCAGGCAGGAACTGGGCAAGGTGTCGGTGCCACGGAAGAAGTGTCTCTGCTAATAAAAGCTCAGGATAAAATGACTTCTAAGGACCCATTATGGCTGAGTTTAAGGTGATTTGGCTTTGTTCTACCCTTGGCCTCACTGGTTTTTTTTTCCCTATCTATTTATTTATTTATGGCTGCGTTGGGTCTTCGTTGCTGCGTGGGGGCTTTCTCTAGTTGCGGCGAGCAGGGGCTCCTCTTCATTGCAGTGCACGGGCTTCTCATTGCAGTGGCTTCTCTTGTTGTGGAGCATGGGCTCTAGGCGCAGGCTTTAGTAGTTGTGGCTCGCGGGCTCTAGGCATGCAGGCTTCAGTAGTTGTGGCACACGGGCTCAGTTGCTCTGCGGCATGTGGGATCTTCCCGGACCAGGGCTCGAACCCGTGTCTCATGCATTGGCAGGTGGATTCTTAACCACTGCGCCACCAGGGAAGCCCCCTCACTGTTTTTAGAATCACACAGAACCCCTTGTCCAGCAGGGAGTTGTGAAATAGCCAGCTGAATGTGGCCACTGAAGTTTCCAGTTTAACACTTGAAAGCTACAAAACAGAATGCTTTGTTCAGCTTACAGAGAATTATGATGGCCTCCTTTTGAAATAAGAAGTGTTTGTAGTTTTCTGTAGGTAAACCCCAGCCTCCAACCCAGTAACTGACACCTACTGGACCCTCAGCAGGTGTTTGAACTGAACTATGTGTTCTTACCCCTAGATCATGGTTAGTGACCACTGTTACTGAAAAAAATGGGGATACATGATTGGACATGTTTAAGTCTGAAGCATGGAGGACGGATCGCAGGACATGGGATGTTTTAGTCTGAGGTCGTCTGATCGACGTGGGTCAGGATCTTGGGAGCCAGCCTCCTAGGGCGCACATGCCTATACAGTGAATGCACAACAGTAGAACAGAGGCAGGAATTCAAACTGTAAGTTGCTTAGTGACCCAGTGCCCATTTCTCAGTTCTGCTTTTTCTTCCATGGCATTGGCCATGGATCTTCCTCCAGTGACAGGTCTCATGCCAGATGACTCCACTGCAGTGTTTGCTGCTGTACGGCACAGGGCCTCAGTGCTGGTGTACAGTGTGGTTTTAGGAAGCACATAAGTGAAGGTGCGATTTGTCTTAGATGAATAACTAGGACCTCAGACACATTTATGTGGGTTAACATGCAAATATAGCAAAAGTCAAACAGGTAGTATGAGAGGCTGTAGTGATGAGATTTGGAAAGTGAAGTAATGCTAGTTGACTAGGTACACGTTTTTATTCACTGTTAGAAAAGCCCTCATGTCATAATAGCCACTTATTGAGTAGATTTAATGAGCCAGATAGAGCTTTCTCTGCATTATCTCACTTGTAGGGGATGCTCGTTTTTCACGTGAAAGCACATTTAAGTTCACACAGCTGGATGTGCGAGATGGGATTTCATCCCATGGTTGTGATCCAAAGCCCATAGTCTTTGCATGGCCGTTGCACCTCCCCTGTGGAGGGGTGGCCTTTAAATTGCCTTGCTTGGTCAGTTTCTAGCTGTCCTTCTCTCCCTGGTGTTCAGTTTCACCATTTATCTGTCTCCCTGAGAGTTTGGGAGCGCCCGCTTCTGACTATCATTCAGTGGGTCTGTGATCGCAGGTTCCTTAAGCAAACTGGAATGGGACAGTCAGAGCAGAACTATAAAATAGAACCTGGCCTGGTGCCTTGCACTTAAATACCCCGTGAAAATTTCAATGTTGGAGAAGCCAGTGATTCTTGTTGGAAGAACTCTGGAGCTGGACTGCCTCATTTCAAATCCTGGCTCCAGGGACTTTCCCTAGTGGTCCAGTGGTTAAGAATCCGCCTTCCAATGCAGGGGACGTGGGTTTGATCCCTGGTCGGGGAACTGAGATCCCGCATGCCGCGGAGCAACTAAGCCCATGCACCGCAACTGCTGAGCTCTTGTGCTCTAGAGCCTGTGCACCACAACGAAAGATCCCTCATGCCGCAACGAAGATCCTGCGTGCCACAACTATGTTATTTAACATAGATAAATAAATATAAAAAAAAAATCCTGGCTCCAAGATGACTAGCTGTGTGGCCTTGGACAAGTTACCTTACTTTTCTGTGTGTGTACGTTTTGAGTTCTAGGGAGAGGCTGCCATTTGAGCCCGAGCTGAATGGAAAAACATTGCAAATGCCAGGACAGTTCTCCCTGTGGCAGAGGCTGGTGCCCAAGGGGTGGGGACGCTTGCTGTGTGCCTCCTCCTTTCACCTGCCTGATGGTTGGACATAATCTACCTGGGTTAGAGCTGAGGAGCAGCACCGAAGGCTGCAGAGGCCTCTAACGGAGCAGCGCTGTGCGCGAGTGGCCACCGAGTCCCCTCTTGGCCCAGGCAGACCTTAGTGAGGGGCGGGGCTAGCCGCGAAAATGATCCAGGCCTGGGACTTGCCTGGTGGTCCAGGAGGTAAGACTCAGCGTTTCCAGTGCAGGGGGCCCAGGTTCGATCCCTGGTCGTGGAGGTAGATCCTGTGTGCCGCAGCTAAGAAGCCCGCATGCCGCAAGTAAGAGTCTGCATGCTGCAACTAAAAAAAAAAAAAAAACAAACAACATCCTGCATGCCACAACGAAGATTGAGCATTCTGAAACTAAGAGCTGGTGTAGCCATAAAAAATATTTTTTAAAAGAAAATGATCCAGGCCTAGGGAGGAAACGGAGCTGCCAAGGCATTTCTTTATGTCTTGTGTAATCCGTCTAGATTTTTGCCTACTCCCTTAAACCTTTACTGCTGAAGGATCACAGATCACTGCACACAAGAAAGTAATGTCTCCACCTTTTAAGCGAGAGCACAGACGACAGTTAATACTGTGGCGGATCCAGAGAATGTGCCCTGGTGAGAATGGTCAGCCAGGCTTTTCCTGCTGAGTGATGGGCAGGAGGCTTAAAGTCTTCATGTGAATAAGCGCTAGCCTTGTGCTCGGAAGCTTGGCATCATCCGTGTGGGCCGAACCTAGCAGAAGGCGCTCGCGGGGGCAGCCCCTGGACCCGTGTCTCCACCAGGGAAGGCTGTGCTCTCCAGGCCCGTGTGGGGCCCCGTGGGAGTTGTCCCCAAGCCCTCACGTGCGGGGCCCCGTGGGGAGTGGCAGGTGCACCTGAGACGGAGCATTTGCGGGGAGATGAGGCCTGTTGGGAGCAGTGTTGCCAGATGAGACGAGGCGGCTCCCTCGAAAGGTTGCCTGGAGCAGCGAGGTGGCTGTCTTGGGCTTTGTGTGCAGCTCAGGCCTCCCACCTTGGTGACGTTGTACTCCTGTGTCCCGCCTGTCTTGGCCCCCCAGGCCTGACGCTCCACGGTCCTGCTTTCTCATCTCAGTCCTCTAGCACTTTCCCCTGGGCTTCCTGGGACTGTCTCTGAAGCTTATGAGGAGTTGACAACACTGCAGCGTCCTGACAGTTTGGACACGCTGAACGCTCCTTCTGAGGCCTCGCTGTGCAGCTGTTTAGCCTTGCTTTGGAAAATGTTCGGTGTTTCTGCCGGTTGGGTTCTCTCTTCTACACCAGTCTTGTCTAGAAGTCCATATTTGTCCTGCCCTGCGTATTGTTTGTCTTCTTGCCACCAGGCAGCAGCCTCTAGGAGGCAAGGCCCACCAGCATCGTCCTTCGCACTCTCATCCAGGGAGTGTTGCTCTTCCCGTGTTCGCACAGCGGTGCAGACTGAAGTCATAAATCCAGCACAGTTAACACTGAAACTTAAGATGTAACTAAGTACAACCATATCTTTTAAAAATAGATTTGATTGCAAGATTACCCCAGGCCCTCTAGTATTGGAGGAGAGGGGAATATGATAAAATTCAACTGAGTTCATGTTTTTCATAGTCTTGGAAATCTCTGTGAACTATAACACGGAAGTAGGTGAATGTGAATCTCAGCATACCTGTTCCTTACCAGATCCTTGAGTCAGTTAAAGCAGTGGCTCTTGAACTTTGCAGAGTACAAACTGATTCAGCAAGGCAGGAAATTCCACACGTCCTGCGCACTGCCCCCAGCCATTTACGACCCTTGTGTGGGCACCCTCTTCGGGCATATTCCATTCTGGGTTGGTCAGAGATACTGGCAGTATCTCTGCTTTTAGTGGGGTTTTCCTACAGTGAAAGGTAACTATTACTCAGATTCTTTATCACATCTGTATTTTGATCCATGTCTGTCCTCCACTCAGTTAATACATTTGCCACTTAAAGATATTTTGAGCATTAACCAAGCAAACCATATGCTTAATTGAGTGAAGACTTTTTTTTTTTTTTTTTTTGTGGTACGCGGGCCTCTCACTGTTGTGGCCTCTCCCATTGCGGAGCACAGGCTCCGGACGCGCAGGCTCAGCGGCCATGGCTCACGGGACCAGCCGCTCCGCGGCATGTGGGATCTTCCCCGACCGGGGCATGAACCCGTGTCCCCTGCATTAGCAGGCGGACTCTCAACCACTGCGCCACCAGGGAAGCCCCCTTCTCTTCTTTATGTCAGGGTCACTTCAAACTTAGCATGTCTAAATCAAACATAATTCCCTTCCAGAAAACACCTGGCTCTTTTTCAGGGTTCCCTGTCCGAGGATGCTTTTGGTTGCATTGCATATGAACCTGGGCGCTTCGTGGCACGCCCCTCGTGCCCTGCCTCTTCTGAGTCCAGTTCACTGCTTGGTGCTGCCCCGCTTTTCTTGGCCCTGGGAGCACCTCCGTTCCCCTCAGTCTCACCGTGGCTCTGGTGCAGTCCCCTTGCCTGGAGGTTACAGCAGCCTCTTCACGTCTGCTGTAGGCTCTCCTGCTGCTGAACACTTCCCCCTCCCCCCGCGGCAGACAGGTTGATGCTTCACAGTATGAACACTACTGTGTAAGAATCGCAAACGGTGGGCTTCTCAGTGCTCTGGTTTCAGGGCCCCGCCGTGGCCTGCTAGGTCCCCTGTGGTCTGGCCGTCAACCCCCAGGTGTTCGTTTCTCCCTGCAACAAGGCGTTTGCATGCTGCATGCGCTGGTTTTCCTGCCAGGGAAATTTTGGCGTGCTTTTCCACCTTCAGATCCAGATTCAGTCAGATCTTCCTGGAGGAATCCTTCCCTGACTCTCCCAGCTAAGGTAATTACCCTTAAAATTAATATAATATGTCTCGATCACGGTAGTCTTTTAAAGTAGTTGGGCACCTCCTTAATGTGCTACGTAATGAAAGAGTGTCTATCCCTACCCCTTGGGCCCTCAAACTGTCCTTTTGAAGGCTTCTAGTAACATCTTCCTGCTGAGTTCCCACGTGGAGGTGGTGGTTCTAAATGGAACATCAGACCAGCAGCCTATTTGCTAGTATCATTACAGTAGTAAGTCTTACTTGGAGCGTACAGGTTATGCATTATCTGCAGGCCACGTATTTCAAGCTGTATAACCCCAGTATCTCACAACAAACGGCACCCCTGCATGGATGGCAGCGGCGCTCGGTTAGAGGACCGCAGTCCAGGGCGGAGAGCCTTTCGAGGACGGCGGCAGAGGTGAAGATGGTCTTACAGGTGACTGTCGTCGTGTCCTGCACTGCCCGCAGCCTTCCACATGGTCAGAGAGCCATGCCCTGAAGGTTGACCTCTTCCACCCAGAGGGCCCTGTAGAGCCCCATCCTCCCCTGGCAGTGCGGGAGAGTGTAGCGGACACAGTGGAGGGAGGCGTGAGTCGGTCCTGGGCTCTGGGGAGATCAGAGGGAGCTTCTCAGTGAAGGTGGCATTTGACCTTAAGGGAGTGAGGAACAGCTCACCACAGACAAAACCTGGTGCCCTCGGAGTTTATAACCAAGATTTAAGCGTTTAAGGTTATTCTGAAACAGTTGTGTTGAATGAAGGGAAATTGGGAACTGGACAGTGGAAGGGCACAGAAGGTGTGCTAGGCCAGGCTGATGACTCAGGGGAGAGGAGAATAGTGCAAACAAGGCAAAGGCCGGTCACAAGTCGAAAGGAGGCCTAACTGCCTAGATGCCTGTTGTACATTCAGAGGCACTGATTGTCGTGCCCAGTTGCTAAGTTCTGTGTTCCAGTCTAATCACGTCTGCATTCCTAGAACACCAGCACTGTCCTGAGTGCCCTGGAAATGACTGGATGATTCCACAGAAATGGCTTTTGGCCTCCTACATTTTTCTCTCCTTCACTTCCTTGTACCTGCTTTTGGTCCCTGTACCACCTGATCGTGGAGTTTCAAAACATCTCCAGTTTCCATCTTTCTTTGTTGGTGGGACATTTTTGCTACTGTTTGAAGTTACGACTTCAGTTTTAGTTCTGTAGCTTTTAAAACGTTACTCAGTGATGCTTTCTTTTGCCTCTCCCCTGGGCTTAGAACTTGGAAGCCATTTTCATTTTTAACCCAAGCCAGTCTGTCACACCCCGTCCTTTTTCCTCTTTCTTGTAGTAGAATATTTCCTAGATTTGCTAATAACCCTTGGGTCGTTAAAGTGGCCACGCTTCAACTCCCATCCCCAAGGACATGCTGGCCACCCTTAACAACACTAAGTTGTCTCAACCTTCCTGCTTCCCCAGGTGAGATGAGCGGTTAAAATGCTTATTAGCCTGGAGACAGTCAGTAGTGAGCTTGCAAGGGAAGCAGTTGGTGATGAGAGCTTACTACATACATCAAAATGGTCTGTTTGAGCTCAGGCCTCTGGGTAACTAGTCCTCCTTCACGCATTCGTGACCTGTGTTCCCCAGGCCCGTCAGGCAGACCTCCCTTCTGTACCCAGCATGACTTCCTTCCTTCGTTCCACCTCCTGGCTGGGAGGTGCTGTTGAGAGACGTTTTTTTTTAAATTTTTATTTATTTATTTTAACATCTTTATTGGGGTATAATTGCTTTACAATGGTGTGTTAGTTTCTGCTTTATAACAAAGTGAATCAGTTATACCTGTACATATGTTCCCATATCTCTTCCCTCTTGTATCTTCCTCCCTCCCACCCTCCCTATCCCACCCCTCCAGGCGGTCACAAAGCACTGAGCTGATCTCCCTGTGCTATGCGGCTGCTTCCCACTAGCTATCTACCTTACGTTTTGTAGTGTATATATGTCCATGCCTCTCTCTCGCTTTGTCACAGCTCACCCTTCCCCCTCCCCATAGCCTCAAGTCCATTCTCCAGTAGGACTGTGTCTTTATTCCTGTCTTACCCCTAGGTTCTTCACGAGAAACATTTTTTATTCACCTTACAAACATTTTATGGCTGTTTCCTGATACTTCAGAACCCTTGCACAGTGCCTTTTAGCCACTGGAATGAAGTTGTCTTGGTGGTATTATTGGCTGAAAATTCTGATCTCATTCTGACTTTTCTCTTTCCTTCTTAAGCTCCTCTGGGATCGGAATCCAAATTCATATTTGTGTCACCTTTTTCTCTCTCAAACTGTTATTAAAAGAAGTTACCTGTGGGACTTCCCTGGTGGCCCAGTGGTAAAGAATCTGCCTTACAATGCAGGGGACACAGATTCGATCCCTGGTCAGGGAAATAAGATCCCACATGCCCTGGGGCAGCTAAGCCTGCGCACCACAACTACTGAGCTCCTGTGCCTAACTAGAGCCCGCGTGCTGCAAACTACAGAGCCCGCGCACCACGAGAGAAGAGAAAACCATCGCCCCACAACGAGAGAAAGAAAACCCGCGTACCACAACGAGAGAAGAGAAAACCTGCATGACACAACTAGAGAGAAGGCCACACACCACGACGAAGAGCCCACGTGCCACAGCAGAAGATCCTGTGTGCCACCACTAAGACCCAGTGCAGCCAAAAATGAATAAAATAAATAAATAATAAATCTTAAAAAAAAAGTTACCTGTTCTTACCAAAACCCTAACATAATTTTTTGCTAGACATTTCTAACCTCAGACGTCTGCGGTGGCAAAAGTAACACTCCTGCTTGCCCCGCAGCCAGAGGCTGATGATCACAGATGGCCAGAGAGGATTACCAAGCCTTAATCTGGGATACATCTGCCAGAAAAGTTTGTCAAATGCTTTTGTTAATGAAAACGAATGTATAAAGTCTTGATATCTCTTCCAGATATTCCTTGTGTATTAAAAGTGTGAATTGCATTTACAGTTTTTACTACAGGAAATCTCAGGTGTTATGAACCTCCCTGCCTCCCACCAGTGACTCAGCCTCAGTTACCATCTCACCCCGTCTTTGGCTGTGCACGTGGTCTCACCCTGTAGGTTATTTGAAGCATGAAATGCCGTTACGATCTTGGTGATCAACCCAGTGTAGTGGCTGAGATGAAGGCCTTTGTAATCAGTCCTGGGCTCCAATCTTATGTCTGGATATTTTTAGAAATGCAGTGATCACTTATGAGCTTCTGTGTCCTCATCTGTTAACTGGGAATTCAACCCTATGGGCTTGTCCTGAGGATTAAGTAGACGACCTCACGGAGGCCTGGGGTGCAGTTCACTAGCTGGAATTTGCTTCTTGCTGTTCCATGAGCTGTGCCCTTCCACTCTTTAGGTCCTAGTCTGCTTCCTTAGTTTGGAAAGTTAAAAAAAAGAGTCTGCCTACAACAGATGCTACTGTTCAGCTTGACGACCAAACACGGTAATATTATGTGAGTTCAGATGCCTTCCCTGTCTCTCCACGTAACCTTCTTCAAAACTTTATCAGCAGACATCGCTTGCCTCCCTCTCTCGAGCCTTGAAGTCCATCAGTTTGGAGAGCGAGAAGACGGCTGGGTTTCTCTAATGGTCAGGAACAGAGCCCAGACTCTCGGAGGCAGTGGGATGCTGGGTAAAGTTTAGAATGGTACTTCTTTTCTGCTCAGAAGCCTACAGCTTGCGAAGTCTGTGTCCCAGTGTTGCTTCCTTCGCGATGTTATATTTAGACCATGTGTGCAGTAAATCACATTCTAGTAGGTAAAATAGGCAGAGACCATCAGACAACTGAGAAGTACATGGTGGCAATGTTTGACTCTCCTAATGTAAGGAGTACAAATAGAACCCGCTGACCCTCATTTGTGGCTGTCTATCTGATTAACAGTGATTTGTGCCAGTGATAGCTGGGGGTGGCGAAATTGAAATGCTAGTTCATTGCTGGCACGGGTGGAAACGGTTATTCTGGAAACTAATTTGTCAGCGTATTTCAAGGGCCTTTCAAATACTTATACTATTTAGCTGAGTAATAACTCATTTGTGAGTCTGATCAGATTGTATACATGGGTTCATCTCATTATAACTAAAAGCAACCAATTAATAACAAAGGAGTGGGATTATCCATATGCTGATGTATTACCAGCCTTAATAACGTGGGAAGATATTTAATGTAGAACAAAATGGGATGCAAAGTTATGAACAGCATGATCTCAGCCGTTCGAAGGAAAACTGGCAAGACTTATATACCCTGATGCTAATAGTGATTGCTTCTAAGAGATGGAACTGTGTTTGGCCTTTGTCTTTGCTTCATTCTTTTGTACTTTTCTGAATGTTGTACAGTTCAGTACTTTAATGGGGGCAGAAAAGTCAACTGTCTGGTTAGGCTGTAGCTGTTAAAGGCAGGCAGCTTGGAAACACACACCAAGTAAAAATGTTAATGGACTATAGAAAATCAATTGGTTTAACTGTCCCAGCTTTGTTGAACCTTTAGCACTTGTTCAGATATTTCGTGCCATCGTTAGTTTTGTATCAGACACACATGCAAACCAGAACAGCAGTTTTTGACCTCACGTCACTGGTTTTCCAAACCTTGTGTGTGCGCCTCAGTCCCCAGAGGGAGCTTTTTTAAATGCCTACTTCCTGGAGAACCAGGGGAAAGCTGGTATTGCTGAGTGGCAGGGCAGTCAGGTGTTGGGTCTGGGCTTACACACCTGTTAACTCCAGCTCTGCCACTTGATTGCTGTGTGACCTTGGACGTGATGACACCTCGTTCAGTTTCATCCCCTGCGTTTTACACTGTTGTCTTGACGGCTTTGCAGACACTTTGCTCTCACCTCCTTGGCCCTGCATCTCCCTACAGAGCCTCACCTCCACTCGAGCATAGTCAGCGTGTTTCTGATCACCAGGCAAAGTCGTTCCACCTCCACGAACTCAGACTTTGTGGTGGCCTGCTGACCCCCAGCTTCCTCTCTTCCCCTCTCCAGCCCTTTATCCTCGTTGCCCTCCGCTGACCCCTCTCCGTCAGTCCCTTTCTGTCCTCACTGACCCTGCCTAGCCCAGAGCTGGGGACGGTATTTTCCTGATGTTTTTACCTGCTTGGGGCTTCCTTGTTTTGTCTGCCTTTATGGCCAGCTGGCTGCTGTGCTTCAGCAGTGAGGAAGGCGGCAGCTCCAGCTGATGGGGGGAAGTTCTGGCTTTTGATTCATTACACGGGAAACACTGTACGAGGGAAAGAATCGATTCAGCGTATGGAATAGTTCGTGTTCTAAAAAAATGCTTGTTCTTCCAAGGAAGAATGCACCCCAGAGCACACTGATCAAGTTTGGTTTGATAGCAGAAGGAAGGAAGTGTGTTCGGAATATATCTTATTCTAGAAAGGCTTTTAGAGAGCTTCCTGGATTAATGGATGCTATCTAAAATGTTCATTTCCAGGCAACAGGGGTTAGGGACCTCATATAGCTCCTTCTGTTCTCTCTGCCTGCTTCCCTTTCTCCTGTAAAAGTGTAAAAGGGAAGTGGTCTGTGCGTTGAAGAATGGTTTTCCACTTAGAAATTTCTAACTTGGTAGGATTTTTAAAAGTAATTTCAGTCTTCAAAAATTCATGAAGATGGTGGTGGAAATGGATAACAGAAAGCAGAGACTGCCAGTGAAGGTTCTAAAGCCACTGCTTCTTGTGGCAAAAGTTGTGTTCAAGGTTTCGTTTGGTTTTATTTTTTTCTTAGCTCTTTGCTAGAAACAAGTGCCCCATTCTTGGTCCTGGAGAACATTAAGTACAAAAACATAGCTCTTAGCTTCTGCCAGTTTGAAGCCGTCAGCGTCCTGGTGAAGCCAGCCGGGGGTTTCCTCCGGGCTGGCGCCCTGTTTGCAAAAGCCCGACTGTTCACAGGCACCGGGCAAAGAGGAAAGTCTGCCTTTAGGTGCACCTCATGGCGAACAGGAATATTCTTGCAAGCAGAAAATTTACCTGAAAAATCAACAGGTGAACATTGTCCTCCAAAATGGAAATAGCTTTTTGAGTTTAAAAGAAATGCGCTCTTCACATGAATATAAAGAAAACGAAATCATTTGGAATCCCACCACCCAGGAAAAACCTGCCAATCTTGTATGTATTCCTTTCAGCTTCATACGTAGCCATTCTTACACTTACATCTTTACTCCTGTGGGAATCTGTTGTGGAAGATGAGGTTTAAGGATGTTAATTCTGGTTCTCACCACTTGGTAAATTGTTCATCCTTTTGCTGCTAAATTTTGTAACGCTGGACCTGCCGAAATTGTTCCTTTCTGGACCCTCTTCCGTTTATTCCAGCCCATGGTGTTCATACTGTATTTTTGTAACATACTTTCCAAGACTGTTAGGCAAATCCCTGTCATTACTCTTTTTTTGAGAGGAATGGGAGGGACTCTTGTGCATTTATTTTTATGAATAAAGTTATAATTACTTCATCAAATTCCAAAAAAAACCCCTTGGAATTGTTTAAATAGGGAAGAATTCGTATCTTTACATTAAGGCTTCCTATTGGAGGTATCTCTTCATTTATTCAGATTTTCTTTGTCTCAGTAAAATTGTCATTTTTCTCATTTAGATGCTATATGCTGTTAATCACTGCAACAGTGGTTGCAGTGTAAATTTGGAAAATCCTTCAGGAAAGTGAATTAGCAAAAGTTATGGAAGTGTTTATACTTTTGACTCAGTTACCCCATTCCTAAACAGTACCCGTGGGTTAAGGTGGACAAAACCCTTTCCCGTGAGTGAGAATTTGCCCTTTGTTTAACTTTCTAGCTGTTTCCCTGGGAACCCCACTAAAGGCAGCGCGGTTTGTGATAAAATGTCTCCTGGTTGGTGATTGCATCTGACAGATGGGGAGTGGCTGTGAGTACCTGATGGGCCCCAGGCCCACTGGAGCACAGTGGCTCTCGCGCTGGACGTGTCCCTCGTGGGGAGCCCCCCAGGAATGAGGGCTCAGAGTCAGGGTGGTGAGTCCAGGCCGCCTCCCTATGCCTGAGCTGTCTGCGGTGTGGGCTGTCGCGAGGACAGCCAGCGATCCGTGTTCCTCAGGGCCGGCGTGGCCTGTGATAGTCACGTGAGTTTGAGCCTAAGAGACCTCCCCAGGGGCATTGCTGCGGCCCAGGAAAATGACCCCACAAATGGAAGTTCAGAGCTGTTTCTTATGGCGTTGTTTTTCCCAGATTTTTGATATATTAAACAAAAGGTAGGAATGGCTTTTTAAATGCTTAATTCACTCAAAGAAATATTAGACACTGAGACTCATGGAAGCAAGTACTGGAAAACAAGGCTAAATAGTAACATGGGAGAGACAGAATACCGGGTTGTGTGTGGGGCTGGGTGAGCTCTGATGGGGACTTGGGACTTCCTGGCTGTGCCCTCCGCTGTGTTCTGGAGGTTCTGTGACTGGGTGTGCAGGTGAGGAAAGACGCTCAGGCGTCGTGCTCTGCTGCCCAGGAGGGTCAAGGTGGCCGCATGGGCCCACCTGCCACCGCTGTGAGCAGAAGCCTGAGAGGACACAAACGTGAGGTCTGTCGGGTGGGAACAGGATGGGTGAAGTGTGTTTCTTACTTCCTTCTAATATTATGAAATAATACTGGATGCACCGTGAGCCTTACTAAACCAGGTCGTGGAAATCCTTTTCCCATTCTCAAAATCAGTGACTTAAACATTCTTTAAGAATTTCTTTGCAAAGCTCACCTTCTTTTCATACCTTTCCTTAATTTGCCCTTTGGATTTGAAACTTGTCCCAACTGTCATAATCTGATCTCTAGCCCAAAATATGGTACCAGACCTTGGGGTGAGACTCTTAGGTTAAACTTTGGTCAAGGTAGTCCCTAGGGAGGAAGGTAGGGCTGTGGGTCTCGTGGGTGATCATGGGTGATTGGGGGTGTGTACCTCTAACTGCAGAGAGAAAAAACCAACACCAACCCTAGATCTGATGGATGACTACAGGAAACAGGCAGAACTCGGGCTTGTCTTATGCCGCCCCCAGCTAGCACTGGTGGGCGCCTCATAGACAGAAGCTATGTCTGTGTCTCCAGAGACTGCACAGACACGAGGCTTTGGGCTGAGACAGCTTGCCCCAGGCTAGGTCGTGGTGCCTGCTAACTGCCTCTGCTTTGACTCTCGTCCCCACACCATTTCTGAAGCTGTGGAAGACACCACTTTCAGGCGCGTAGGGCTCGCCACCTAATCCTGCCCTGTGGGCACTAGCTCCGTTCTGATACTTTCCTTCAGTTTCCTTGTGATGCCACCAGCTGAAAGGGAACAGTTGACAGCCAGGCATCTGGAAGCCGAGGCGTGGAGCTGAGTTACCGCCTGGGCTCTGCGACTTACTGCTTCTCTCGCCTGGGCCTGCGACTTACTGCTTCTCTCGCCTGGGCCTGCGACTTACTGCTTCTCTTGCTGCCTTCTGGACTCTGTTCTGCTGTTTATTCATCTCGGTATTTGGCACACATGAAAATCATAGCACCAACATTTACTAACCACTTACTATATCCTAGTCAGTGTCCTGAGCATTTTTCTCATCCAGGCCTCACATCACCCATGGGATGTATGCCAACAGGTTAAATGACTTGCCCCGGGTTACACAGCTGGAAAGTGGCAACGCCAGAGGAGCATGGGATCGGGATTTGCATGCTTAAGTCACCCCCACCGTAGGTAGGCAGTGCGGTCATCCTCACCTTCAGGAAGCCAGGTGGATAAAGGTGAAACTAAAGGTAGCTTTTTTCAGACCCAGTCTTGACTGTCTTGTCTTCCCAAACTATGGAAAAATAACAGGCTTTATTTAACCCACATCCTTACCTACTTTGCTTAAGTATAAACACTTAATTTCCCCCAGCTCCAGTGAAGGTAGGAGTCGGATATTGCCCCGTGACTGTTAGTGGTAGTCTCCTGCCGTGGCTGTTTCAGCGTCTCCCGAGGACAATGGCCAAGGCTAGAGGTTCTCAGAAGGCATGGGTGTCATTTCTGAGGCTCACGTGCAATCATAAATTCCTGATTCTAGAGGCGGTTGCAGCTCTCCTGGGGATCAGCTGCCTGAGGAGTGCTCCTCTGGTAGTTTCAGTTAAGTCACGGACATCGGAGGCCAGAATTTAGGACTCCTGCTTTCTTGAAAGTTGTTCATCTTCTGAAAGTTACTGGCTCAGGCCCTGAGGACTGAGGGGCAATTAAGACAGGAGGTCGGTCTCAATAAGTAAATTGACCACGCGGTCACGTGGTGGCAGAGAGTTGAGCACAGATCGTATTGTCTGGTCGAGGCTGTGGAAGGCTACCCGAAAGGCTTTCTGGGGAAAGGTGGTCTCAAGAGCTGCGAAGTCAAATATTAATTTGTGCACTAACCCGATATTTGATAATTCTCTACTTGGCACTGGAGAATAAAACCGTGGGGAATAAAACTGTTTTCACAGAAATTATTAGGAAAGGGAGAAGAGAAATGAATATAATACATTAAAATGTCAAGTACAGTTTATCCTCGAACAGCACGAATGATGCGACCCTGCTCGGTTGATACTGTGGCTGCAGGACCGCGGATGCGGCGCCGCGGATGCGGAGGGCCGACTGTTAAGTTATAAGCGATTTCCAACTGAGTGGAGGGTCAGTGCCCCTAACCCTTGAGATGTTCAAGAGTCAACTGTAGTGGTAAGTACTCTGAAGGAAAAATAAGGCAGAGTAAAGGATAGACGGCAAACGGGGAGAGGGTGTTCCGCTTTCCTTCAGATCAAGTGGTTGCCTCCGAGGAGTGATGTTTGAGCAGAGACCTGCCTGAAGCAGGACCCAGCTGTTGAGTAAATGGAGCATTGATCCAGCATCCAAGTGGGAGAATCATTCCTTCAGACTCCTCCCAGGGGCGGGATGGCCCTGACACACCATGTGGCCGAGCTCTTGGGTCCAGAGTTCCAGTACTGATACTGTGTTCCGTCGAAGGCCCTGGACGGCGGGGAGCCACTTGCAGAAGAGCTCAGGCGCAGTGCTCTTGGGGCTGCCGAGGAGTTTTGTGCCCAGGGAGGTGGTCCCCCTGGGTGTTCCCATCCTACTTAACGTGCGTTCTCCTCTCTTCCAGCTTGAAGGATGACCTCGAGGAAGAAAGTGCTACTGAAGGTTATCATCCTGGGAGATTCTGGGTAAGTGTCCCTCCTAAATTTGAGCCAGCACACTGACCTGGGTTTAAATTTCACCCGCTTGGAGCTCATGCCCTCTGTGCTGACATTTGCTGCTTCCGTCTCTAATAGCCGTGGCATTAGGGCCCTACGTTTCCGTGCTCTTGGGAGCACAGCAAAAATCGGAATGACCCCTAGTCAGGTAGTCCTTTGTTCCCCAATTTGGGGCATGATTTAGGGAAAAGGGTGGCTGTTTGAACTCAATTAATGATAGTTTCATGGGGGCTTCCCTGGTGGCGCAGTGGTTAAGAGCCCGCCTGCCAGTGTAGGGGACACGGGTTCGAGCCCTCCCTGTGGCTCCGGGAAGATCCCACATGCCGCGGAGCAACTAAGCCCACGAGCCACAACTGCTGAAGCCTGCGTGCCTAGAGCCTGTGCTCCGCAACAAGAGAAGCCACTGCAATGAGAAGCCTGTGCACCATGAGGAAGAGTAGCCCCCACTTGCCACAACTAGAGAAAGCCTGCGTGCAGCAGTGAAGGCCCAACGTGGCCATAAATAAACAAGCAAACAAAGAAATTTACTTAAAAAAAAAGAATCCGCTTGCCAACGTATGGGACCACGGGTTCGATCCCTGGTCTGGGAGGATCCCACATGCCGTGGAGCAACTAAGCCCGTGTGTCACAACTACTGAGCCTGCGTTCTAGAGCCTGCGAGCCACAACTACTGAAGCCCATGTGCCTAGAGCCCATGCTCCACAGCAAGAGAAGCCACTGCAATGAGAAGCCCGCGCGCTGCAACGAAGAGTAGCCTCTGCTCACCGCAACTAGAGAAAGCCTGCGTGCAGCAAAGAAGACCCAACACAGCCAAAAACAAAGAAAGAAAATATATTTTTAAAAAATTCATGGAATCCCTTTCCCAAGCTGGTTAGACTAGGGAGCGCTGTTTATGTAGGCTTGTTGCCGTTGGCGCCGTGTCCACGAGATGGAGGTTTGGGGTGCACTGTGCAGCACACGCAGACCCCCGAGACACTGCGGGCTTGGTTCTGGACTGCTGCGACGAAGTGCATATCGAAGTGAAGGGAGTCACGTGAACTTTTTGGTTTCTCAGGGCATCTAAAAGTTAATGTTTGAACTATACTGTACAATTAAGTGTACAATAGCCTTATGTCTAAAAACAGTGTACAAACCTCAATTTAAATGCTTTTATGGCTAGAAAATGCCAACCATCATCTTAGCCTTCAGGGAGTCGTAATATTTTTGCAGTAGTAACATCAAACTCACTGATCGTCATAACAAATATACTAATGAAGAAGTTTGAACTATTGCGAGAACTAACAAAATGTGACACAGACATGAAGTGAGCAAATGCCACTGGAAAAATGGCACTGATAGACTAGCTTGACACAGGGCTGCCACAGACCTTCAGTCTGTGAGAAGCGTAGTTTGCACAGAGCGCATTCAAGTGGGGTATGCCTGCATCCTCCTCCTGCTGTGCCTGAGTCAGTAGAGCCTGGGACTGGAGAACTGTGTTCGGGTCTTAGATCTGCCGCTACTGCGTAACTAGCTAGTTCTTTCATCACTGTGAAGATTCAGGGGGTTACGGGGGGAGCTTTTCAGACTTGGCATCTGAAGTGACCCATGAAAACTTAGACCAGAGGCTACATATTTTTAAAAACAATATGATAATTGCAGGTGCACGTCCTTCTTCCAAAGTTCTTTTCAAAAGGCAGTGATTTTTCTACCGTGGCTGGCTTTTTTAATCACCCGAGGAGCCTTTTAACAATTAGCATTTGCCCAGACCAGTGGGTAGGACCTGGTTGGCAGTGCTTAAATAGACGCGCACTCATCTGTCCCCCCTCCTCTCTCCCTGTCCCCGCTTCCGCTCACATACATTCTCCTGGTGCCTCTGGTATGCTGTCAGGATTGAAAGTACTGCTTTTAGCCTGTGTTACCCAAACTTGCCTGATTACACATTTCCTGTCTTTTCCCCCTGGAAATTCTGGTGCACGTGACCAGGTGAACACTGCCTTGGGCTGTTTGTATTTCCAGGTCCCCTCTGCATGTGAAATGCATGTGTTCCTTTGTGAAAAGGAAGGTATTACTGGCTGTGAGGAAGGCTTGCGTTGTCTTTGGCCTGTCCTAACTACCTCATCACCAAAAAAAAATCACACATTGTCTCTTGCTGAGTTTTCTTACTGGAAAATACCTCTGGAGGAGCATACTTTGAGGTGGATTCTGGTTTGGTGGAATACTGGTGCTTTTTTCCGCTTCAGATTTTAAACTTGGAAGCGGCAGATTGGTTAACTGGCGTAAATGTCTGCTCGGAGCCAGTGGCTTCCTCTGGCTGTTTGCTTGGACTGAACAGCAACCACTAAATGGAGACACACCCAAGGCGGCAGAGATATTTTTGGACTAGTGGAGCGATCTTATTGCTGGGGCTTCTTTTAGAAGGAGAGAAATAACACTAGGCTCTACCAACTACACCAGAACCTCGAAGCAGCTTTTCCAGATCTGGCCTGCGTCTGTACCCTGTGTTTTTGTCCCAGGAGAAAGCATGTCGTCAGGCGAGTGAACTGGGAAGTTTTCCTCCTCTGATGGGGGTGGGCAGGTTCCTTCCGAGCTGCAGGTGTCAGAGTCAGTTTTCAGTGCCTTCCTAGTTGACTTACACTTGTGGTTTTTCTCCAATTTCAGAGTCGGTAAGACATCACTCATGAACCAGTATGTGAACAAGAAATTCAGTAATCAGTACAAAGCCACAATAGGAGCAGACTTCCTGACAAAGGAGGTGATGGTGGATGACAGACTAGTTACGATGCAGGTAAGCGCACGCCTCACCTTGGCCAGCCAAGCCTTGGTCATTCCGTCTTCACCCGTCTTTCATGCCCAGGCATCTTCCCCTCCCTGTTCTTTAGATCTCACTATTATATTCATGGATAATTGGCTTATAGATAGGATTGCCATATAAAATGCAAGACATCAAGTATGTCCCAAGTACTGTGTGAGACGTACTAAAAATTTTTCATTTTTTTCCAGAGTTCAAATTTAACTGGACTTCCTGGTTTTCATTGTCTTTTTGCTGTAAATTTGGTAACCTACAGGTTCTTGTCTTATGTCTCCAAAATGTGTAACTTGTCTCTTTCCTAATACCCTCGCCTAGTTCTTCAGGCCAAAAAAATCGTCGTGTCTCTCCTAGGTTCTTACAGCAGCTGTTAAATTAGTTTTCCTGTTTTTCTGGCTTCTTATAATCTGTCCTATCTGTAGCCCTTAAAGTTGTGTTTCTATTAAGCCAATCTGGTTTTTCACGTATCAGCTTAATCTGATTTCAAGGGCTTCCCTTTCAACAGTTAGGATAAAAACAGATTCCTTCACATGGCTCTTTAAAAGCCTTCACATTCTGGCTACAAACTATTCTTCACTTTTTCATCTCCTGCCAGTCCTTCCGAATCATGTGCTGCTCTTACAAAGCTGTGGTTGAACGTGTCTCTGCTTGCTAGGCCCTTTGGTCACAGCTGCACCCATCCTGAAGTCGCCAACTTTCAGCCCAGATGTTGTCTTTGGAAGCTCCCACCTCCACACCAGTTGTTCCTTACTTTCTCTGCTAAATGATGTCCTGGGGAGACTGAGACATGGGGGTCCTAGCGAGCACCGGGCTCGCTGAAATGTTTGGATGGTACAGGTTGCAGATAGTTTTTACATGTGTTGACCTCAAGCTGTCACATGCTCCCAGGGGAACTCAGACCTCCAGGATGGGGCTAATGTGGCTCCCCCATACCGCAAGCATACACACAGAGGTGCTCAGTGTACAGCTGGAGGTGGGCGAGACAGGTCAAGGGGATTAAGAGGTACAAACATCCAGTCATACAATAAATAAGTCCTGGGGAGGTAATGTATCGTCGGCAGGATCGTAATAACTCTGTGTGATGACAGATGGTAGCTAGACATTGTGGTGGTCCTTTTGTAACTTACAAAAATAAAAAAAAAATCACAGTGTCCGTACACCTGAAACTAATATAATACTGTACATCAGTTATACTTTAATAGTAAGCGTGTGTGTGTATAAAACTAAAGTTTGAATAGGCCAAGCTTGAGAGAAAAGGAAATTACCAGATAACAGGAAAGAAGAGAGAACTGAAAGCTCATCATAAGCTCAGGGGCTCCTGCCATGGGGATCTGTGAATTTATAACGGGGACTTGAGTTCTGTCTGTCATCAAGGACAAGAGGCGTGAACTGCACAAGATGCGGGCCCAGAACCCCCCTGCACACATAGACACACACTCATTAGGACCTTGGAAAGATGGGAAAACAGGACCCAAAACCTCAGCCCACGCAAGTGGCAAAGCTGGCATGTGCGGTGCAGGCTGGGGCTTTGCTACTTGCTTCCTGGTTGCAGACTCCCAGTCCCACTGTGCCCGTGTGTGGATTCTCAGTTTCTGCTCTGCCAGGCACAGAGAGTTTAGTCTGGAGGATCTGACATTAACCCTCTGTCACTCCTGGCAAATACAAAGATAAGACCACCCTATAGGGACAGAGGATGAGCTCAAGGGGGAATAATGGCCTGCAGAAAATGCTCACAGTGACTAGAGATTTCTTGGAATGGAAACCATAAATGAAAAGGGGCACTATAAAAAACGAGGATATGGGAAGCTTAGAACTTCAAGAAGTGAAAAAACAGTCACTGAAATCAACTGAGCAGTTAAACCTCAGATTAAACATAGCTGAAGAAAACAGTAAACTTCAAGATTAAGCTGAGCAAATTACCTCAAGAGTAAACTCGGAACTGGAGTGCCAAAAATCAGAATCCTAAAAGCAACTGGAGAGAGAAGACAGCTTACAGATAAAGGAACAGCAGTTAGATAAGTTCTCGGCTGCAACAGAAAGCAGAAGGGAAATGGGATGTCTTCAGGGTGCCGGGTCAAACGCCACCTGAAGATTTCCCGTGTCGCGTAGCAGGAGAAGCAGATGGAGAGCCACGCTGTGGTTCTGACAGCCGGGTGGGCTGATGAGAAGCGAGACTCTGTCCCTCCTGGCTCAGGGGCCATTCTGATAGAGCCCCACAGGTCCCACGAGCTCAGATCTTGGAGTTTCCCGGAGTCGACCCCATCTGGAGAACCCAGGGCACCAAAGCAGAGTCTGGAAAGGGTGGGAGGAAAGAACATGGTCCTCAGGTTGAAACAAAAGGCTGGCCCTTGTGCTCCTGCAGCCAGTTTAAAAGACTAGAATTAAATGAAAACCGTCGTCTCCGGACAAAGGCGTCATCATGTTGGATCTTGAGGAATCCTCCCCTGTTTTTCACGGGCCTTCAGCACTTGCAAAAATAGATAATTCAGATTAAGACAGCAAGGCAAGAACCAGTGGAAACCCCCCTGGCCATTCAGAGTGGTCTTTGTATTTAAAGAAACCAGGCAATCTTGTGTCTCTGTGGAGAAGAAACTAAGCAGGTGGTGTAGGTCAGTAGAACTTCTAAAAATGAAATGCAATAACCACAGTTTGGAAATACAGAGAGTGTTTTTAGCAACAGATAGGATACACCACAAGAGGGCTGAAAGGAAGAAAAATGGTGGGAAATGGGGAAAAGAGGTAAAAACAGGATTCAGTGAGTAGGTCGCTCGCACTTAATTTTAATTAGTCTCAGCCGAGCGAATAGGTGAAAGTTATTTGCTGAGGATTTCTCAGAACTGATGTGGCACCAGATCCACAGATTCAGGAGGAACACAGAAGTCTAGAGGAACCATATGGAAAAAATTCCTTTAAGACAAACTTGAAGGCAGCCAGAGGAAACAGAACGACCTGGAGGAGCAGTGAGGCTGCCAGTGGGACTGGCAGGCTGTGGCATGTGAGCCGGGGCTGTCAGCAGGGTGTTCTGAGCCCTGGAAATGCCCGCCTCCAAGAAGGAAAGCGAGCGCCTCCTTAGGCTCGGGCAGAAATCCTAAGAGACGCACTTCAGGCGGAAGTGGAAAGGTCTGAGATAAGATAAACTTAATTGTATTGCATGCATCTGTTTTTAGAATTATGACCCTAATAGTAAGAGTATGTAGCTTCAAACCAGTACAAGGAAACCGGGATTGGAACTGTGTAATTTAATGTGTGGGGAAAGATGAGTGACCGTGTGCATTTTTAAAATTTCTTACGTTGCTCAGGAAGAAGCTAGAAATCAATCGGTATTAAACATTATTAGATGGAGTCAAGTGTGCGTGAAAAACCTAAAGGTAACTTACGAAGCCATAGTAATGTAAACAGTATGACATTGTCACAGAGATCCACAGATCAAGGGGACGGAGGGCACAGAAACAGGCACACCTAGCTGACACTGGGTAGGCAGAGGAGGCTTTGCAGAATGGGGAAAGGACAAGTCAGAGGACAAGTCGTACTGTAAACAGGCCTCTGGGCCGGCGGCTTTCCATTTGCTGAGGAGTAGCCAGAGTGTTCAAGACCTGAATGGAAAAAGCACGAAATGAAAACCTGTAAAATGAAAATACAGGTTCTTTTGGGTTTTCTTAACTTTAGGCATTTAAAATAGAGAAAGCACAAATCATAAAAGGTTAAAGATTGATAGTAGACCACAGTAAACATCTGAATAACAAGATTCTAAGTAACAAACTACAGACTGGGAGAAACTGTTAATAATGCCTAATAGTATCCATTCGGCAGAATGACCTAGTGGGTAACAGGCAACTCTCAGGAGAAACCACGTCCTGTGGCCTGACGTCAGGGAATTGCAAATTTAAAAGGCTGACAAAATCGAGTTTTGGCTACAAGTAGATAGAATATTCTCAAACCGATGGTGGGAACATATCCGTGCAGCCTTTCAAATGGAGACTTTTGTTGGCTCTCCAGCGTCACACACACACATCCCTGACAAGCAGCCAGTCTGCATCTGGGTTCAGAGCCTAGGAAACTGGGGGCCCGACGACAAGTGAGGAAGAATGCTCACTGCAGCCTCTGTGCAGTCACGAAACGCTACGGATAATGTAGAGGCCCAGGGGGTCAGCGGTGGTGGTTTAAGGCACCGGATACTGTACAGCTGTTAGCATCTGGAGGAAACGACAAAAGAGGCAGAGGATCTTGCACATGATATATGGAATCATGTTACGGACACTGTCTGTGTGACACAGGTCTCGGGCCGCTTACTTCTAAGGGGGGAAGGGAATGGAAGGAAGGCTGTGAGGAAGGGCTGACTCTCTTCCTGAAGAACTGATGTAGAAACAGCAGTGTTGATAGTTGTCACCTTGGAGTTCTGGGTAGATAGATATATTGGGTGTATTTTGAAGGTAGAAAATAAAGTATTTCAGTTAAAATATTACAAATTTTGAAAGATCATAGCCACAAGACTGTACTTTTGTAAGTGTTAAGTTAAATTAATTTTGGAAACTTGCTGAGAATAACCCCCAGTTTTTCAACTTTTCTTTTTAATTCCTTACTTTGCCTTCTCAGTATCTGAGTTCCAAATACCCATTTGGTTCCACCAAGAGTCATAAAGTTCCGGTGTAATTCTGCTCTTGGGATCCTGTCCTAAAGAAGCAATCTGAAACACAGGAAAGACTCTCTGTGTTAAAGCTCATTACTGAGTTACTTATAATTATGGGAAATTGGCAGCAATATATTTTTTTAAGCAATATTTTTTTAAAATGAGTGAAGTGGTTTGCTGAGTGTTGGGCAGAGTAAGGATGTGCGCTCTCGCCGGGGAGGGTGCTGTGTGTTTTGTGGGGCGGAGAGGAGTGGCCTGTGCACTGAGATTCCAGCTGCGTGAGTGACCCTGCAACGCGGGCACCTAGAGAAAGATGTGTGCTCGTGAAGACCTCTGGGTGGGAGGACACCAAGAGTTTCGGGGCATTTTTTGGCTTTTGCTTTACTTATCCAGATATTTACATAGTGACAATGTTATTTCTCTAATGGGAATTTTGTTGTTGTTGTCCAAGCCTATATTTGTTTATAATTTTTTTTTTTCCTGTGTTTCTCTTTATAGAAGTAGTTGTCAGTTTTTACCTGCTGTGACAGAGTTCTCGATTCTCCCTCCACCTTGGTCTTCTTTTATGGGAAAAGGCTCTTTTCTCCACTCAGGGACACGCATTCAGGGTAGGACGTCGGACAGCAGGAGAGCACAGAGGTGACCCTCACAGGGTCCGGCTGCTGCCGCGCTGTCCACAGAGACCGTTTGTCCGCACGTGTGCTCTGCTGCTCACGTGGGGCGGGGCGGTGCCCTTCCCTGCCCACTGAGAGCAGCCACAGTCTTCGGCTTTGTTTCTTTCATTGCCCTTCAGCCTTACCATCACTTCTTCTGGTTCCCAGTGGCTGCTTCCTTCCACGTAGTGTGAGCACTGCTAGGCCCCGCGTGGACATTACCACAGCCTCCTGACTCCACGCCTGCAGGCACGCTGAACCCCCGTGGCCACTAGGACGTGTCCTTTTCAGGAAGGTTCTTCCCAGAGTGCTTGGAGCACGCGTGGGCTCGAGGTTCCCGGGGGGTGGGGGGTGGGCAGGGGTAGGCTGCCGTGGTCGGGCCCCTTGTGGCCAGAGCTGTGACCCGGAGTCTGTGTGCTGGTTGTGGAGGGCCCCATACGTCGGAAGAGAGGGCTGCGTGGGCCCTGCAGAGCTGCCTTCCTTGGAGGGTAACCTCTGGGCTGGGGTGGGCACTCTTTGCCCCGCACTGATGGGCGACCACAACAGCCCCCTTCCGCGTGCACTGTCCTTGGCCTGTCTGTGAGCCAGAGTTTAGCCTGTGTAGTTGCACTGCTTTATGGGAACTTCTTCAAGGGGTTCTAATGCTGCCGTTTCCAGCTGTAGATATTTCCAGACAATATTTAAGTCCTGGCCCTGCTCTGTCTGCCATGATGTTGTTTGAGCCCGTCCCCAAGGGAAAACCAGCCTTCAGCATTTGCATGTTACGTTTCAGGGCTCCTTTTGGAGAACATTCTCGGCGGTTCTGTGGGGTTTAGAACATCATGAGTTGGGTAGTATTAAAGAAATGCAAATCCCATGATACTGCCCTGTTCTGCTGCGTCATCCTTCTGTGTATTCACTCACTGCGCAAGCATCCTGTGCGCTTCCTGTGCAGTGAGGCTCTTCCTACCTGAACTGGAAGCTGTCTGTGGCCGCGCTGGAGTTGGCGTGTCCCCGAGTGCTGTGGGCTGCCTGGGAGGAGCTTCGGGGAGGAGCTCAGCCCTGCTTCTGCAGAAGCTGCTTCTGCAGAAGCCGCTTCTGGAGATGAAACTGTCGTGGCTCAGTCCACACTCCGTGTTGGTCTAAGTCGCAGGCCTTCGGTTCACTGGCTGGTGGTTTGGACATAAGGTTGAAATTTTGGGGGGTTATGAGGATTTTCCAGATTCTCATGTTGCTCTGAAGCTAAGTGGTTTCCTGCAGACAGTGGAGCCAAGAGGTGAAGACTCCTGTCAGCTGAAAGTAACTGCGAACCGCTTTGGACCCCGGCACCGTGGCTCGCCGCGGGTGTGCGGCCATTCTGGGGAACACTAGTCCTCTCCAGGCAAACCGGGGGCCCTGTTGGGATCTGGGGCGTTGAGGAACTGCATCCTTGCTCTTGGACCTGGTGTGGCAGTGAATGGTGGGAAGTTCTTTGAGCTGAGCGCCTGGTGGTCCATTGATGAGAAGCGACTTCGATCTGTCTTCCTTGGTGTATTCTCACATTGCTTGTCCCTTTATTCCTCTCCCCCTGTCTCCTTCCCACCCCTCCCCCTTTTCTGGTACTTTTGTTTCCTTTGTCTCTTAATTAAGGTATAATATAACTAAAACATACTGGGGTTTTTTTAGGTCAACTTTATGTATACAGTAAAATGCATACATTTAAATGTACAGTTTGGGAGTTCCCTGGTGGTGCCGTGGTTAGGACTCAGTGCTTTCACACTGCCGTGGCCCGGGTTCAGTCCCTGGTTGAGGAACTGAGATCCCGCAAGCCGCGCAGCACGGCCAAAAGTAAAACTGAATGTACAGCCCGATGAATGACCACCTCCCTAGCTTTCCACCAGCCCAGGAAGCCCCAGGGTCCAGAAATCTTACGTTTACATTCAGGTTTTCCGTAAACATCTACCCACGTGGCCACCACCTCGATCAAGACTAACGTTTCTCTAGCGTCCTCCAGACGCATGGGACACGTCCACTTACACTGCTGTCTGTCGGTGTGCTCTGGACACTCGGGTGCTGAATTCTGTTCCTGATGAGTCCTGAAGTGATTGTCTCTGGGGGGGCCCCTGGCGTCCTCCACACACCCCACTCCTGGCACTCCGCCCCAAGGAACGACCGTTTTGTCTCTCGCAGATCTGGGACACAGCCGGACAGGAGAGGTTCCAGTCTCTGGGTGTGGCCTTCTACAGAGGCGCAGACTGCTGCGTCCTGGTGTTTGACGTGACTGCCCCCAACACGTTCAAAACCCTCGACAGCTGGAGAGACGAATTCCTCATCCAGGCCAGTCCCCGGGATCCTGAGAACTTCCCCTTCGTTGTTCTGGGAAACAAGATCGACCTCGAAAACAGACAAGTAAGTGCCAACGATGCCGGGGGTCATCACTACGGGGCTTGAGAACCTGAGAACCTGCCCTCGCTTGGGTAAGGGCTACCGAGTCACAGGAAGGGCCTTCTTGTAAAGGGGCAGCTAAGTTTTGGATGACAGGTGCTGTTTTTAGATTTGACTGGTAAGAAACTATATGCCGCAGGGATCTACACCCCATGTCTCTGGCTGTGTGTGCCCCATGCGGGGGTGGATGTGGGAGACAACTAACTAGCCACCTGCCCAGCCCTTGGAATGGGGCCTTGCTCCCTAACCTGTAAAGACCTACCATCCTGGCCTCCCCGTGGACAGACGGGCAGCGAAACTCTGCAGAGGTTGGTATTCCCTTGGGAATTACGGCAACAAAGCAGGAAGCCCGCCGAGTGGGGCTGCCTGCACCGGCAGCTCTCTCGGCCCCGGTGACGGGATTTCCCTTGAGGCCGGGTGATATTTGGTCTTTGGGACGCAAAGGCAGACTTGCACTTCGTCTGGCTCATGCACTCTTAGATCGGGGATGCTTCCTGAGTCTGATGCTGTGTTCATCTGACGAGGACACTCAGATGCCAGATGACGGTGTGTCTGGGGCTGTGGTGCCCAGGAGGAGCTTTCTAGCATTTTCCTCTCCTGTGAGAGCCCCCTGCTTCTGGGGTACTGCGTGAATTTGGAGGGTTCTGTGCTGAGGCCAGACCGACTCTGGGGGTGCACTACCTCCTGGCCAGCTGCCTTTGGGGACCAGGGCCCAGGAGGCCAGTTCACATCCCCATGCTGCCCCTGCAGCTGTGACTTTGGGTCATTATTACCTTTGCCTCTGAGCCTCGTTCCCGTTCCCTTTCTGTGCTGGGAAGGAGGGGATTCGAGTGTGACCTTCTCAAGTGCTCTCTCAGCGCCTCAGGGGCCTCCCTTGATCCTCGTGTGTACAGGAGATGCTTTGGGCTTTGAGCAAAATTGCTCTAGGTTCCTTTCAAATAGCACTTGTCTGGGGAACGTAGGCTCTTTAGTGTAGCTAGGTGTATTTCTGACCACTCATCTCTTTTTCTCCCTTTCCTGAGTGGCATGGTCCTTCTCATGCCTGAAAATGGGCTAGGGTGGGGAGAGGTCAGGACATGCGAGGCAGGGTGAGGGCCTCGGGGCTCTGGTGCCTAGGTGTGTGGTCAGGTGAGGTGCCGTGAGCAGTCACAGAAGGAGCTGCAGAGCTGAAGACCAAGCTGCCAGGCCTGTCCTGTGCTGAGGGCTGCCTCTGAGGTCCCAGGAGGGACGGTTACTTCTTCCTGGGCTGGCGTCTTACTCCCTTCAGAAGCTGCTTCTAATCTTAGTGCGGCTGAGGGTCCGAAGGTGTGGGTGGTAGGCGGGGTGCTTTGGCTCCTGGCTCTACTGTGTGTAGGGGTGACCGGGGCGGCGGGGGGGACAGTCCTTCCCTGGTGGGATTCCCGCTGTTCCCTGCACACACATGCCCTGCCTCTTCTTCCAGGTGGCCACAAAGCGGGCACAGGCCTGGTGCTACAGCAAAAACAACATTCCCTACTTCGAGACCAGTGCCAAGGAGGCCATCAACGTGGAGCAGGCCTTCCAGACGATTGCCCGGAACGCGCTGAAGCAGGTGGGTGTCCAGCGGTGGTCTGGCTACCTCTGGTGATGGGCCGCTGAGCCAGCCCCGGCCTGGCTGCCTTGTCCTTAACCTTCTTTCTTCGCTGACTCTTTTCCATGTAGCCAGAAACCCCTGTGTTTATCCAGGAAGGTAATGGCACAGTCTGCTAAGGCTTCCAGAAATTCCGCTCACTTGTGAATAACCTCAACCGTGCGGGGCAGCAAAGACCTCAGCCGAGGTCTCCCTGGTCTGACCAGCTGCATTGTTCTTTCCTTCTGCAGCTGTCAGGTGGCCAGGCCACTAGATGGCCCTGGTCAGACTGGTCCTTCTGTTTGAGGAGGGGATAAACGGGAATTTGAAACCCATCATTGGATCCAGTTTTTTTAAACAAATTAAATGTATAATTATTTATGTATGTATGTACGGTTGTGTTGGGTCTCTGCTGCTGCGCTCGGGCCCTGTCTAATTGCAGCAAGTGGGGGCCACTCTTTGCCCTGGTGCGTGAGCTCCTCACTGCAGTAGCTTCTGTTGCGGAGTGCGGGCTCTAGAGTGCAGGCTCAGTAGTTGTGGCACACGGACTTAGCTGCACCGCGGTGTGTGGGATCTTCCCAGACTAGGCTCGAACCCGTGTCTGCTGCATTGGCAGGTGGATTCCCAACCACTGCACCCCCAGGGAAGTCCTGTTTGGTTTTTTTAATCATATCTGAGCTGTAAGAGATTGCGGGCTCTAGGAATTGTGTTCCTTGGATAAAGTTTTCCTACATTTTTTCTTTATTTATTCAGTTGTTCCCCCGAAATAACAGTGGCTTCTTGTTGGCAAGGGCCAGTTGAAGACTTTGTGACTCAGCAGCTGTGTTGGGGCCAGTGCGTTGAGGCAGGTCCCAGCATTGTCAGTCGTCTGTAGTGGGCAGGTGAGGGGTGCGGTCGGAGGCAAAGGGCCCGTGGCAGCTGCAGAGGGCAGGGTGGGAGCGGGTTTACAGAAGGCGTGCTTCTCAGCAGTCGGGGCACCTGGCCTGCGGGCTGTACAGGAGTCGTTTTTCACCAGTTCCCTGTTGGCTGGCATCACTGTTGGAGTTTTCCTCTCTGAATATTGCTGTCCCTGGAGCCTCATTACAGTGGCGAGCTGGCATCTTGGGAGTGAGACTGTTAGACTGCAAGGTATGTGTATTTTTGCGGGCAAGCGCCACCTGGCTTCCCAGGGACAGTAGTAATCCTTCAGTTCCTGCCAGCGCGCTGTGGGCCTCCCCCTGGAGCTCCGCTGACACTCCCCACGGCAGAGCCCGTAGGCAGCCCTCCCGCGGGACCCCGCAGTGCTCAGGAGCGCTTTTGAATTGAACCTCACTTCACCTGTTACTGCAGTGGATTTTTTCAATTCCTTTGGCCATAGAGAATTTTTTAGTCGAGTATGCAGTATTCACATACGTTGGGGTCTGTCCTGGCCGTCTGCCTGCTCCTTGCCTGGACCATCTTGATTTCACTGCCTCTGCGTCTGACCCCTGATCAGGCAGGCCTCCCCTCACTAATTTTATCTTTTTGGTTCATTTTATTCATTTTTTCTTTCTTCACCCTCCCTCCAAATAAGACCTTATTGAGATTCTGATTGGAAATGCATTACAGCTGTTGTATTAGTCTCTCTGGGTGCCTTAACAAATACCACAGACTGGGTGGCTAAAGCAATAGACTTTTATTTTCTCTCAGCTCTGGAGGCAGAAGCCCATAATCAGGGTGCCAGCAGATCCGATCTCCGGTGAGGACTCTGTTACGACAGGAAGTAGCTAAGTGTGTGGGAAGGGCTGAGGGCATCAGATAGGGTCCGGGGTGGCCGCCCATGGCGCACACTTTCTTTTGGGGATGACAGAAGTGTCCTGGAATCACGGCGTGGTGGCGGCTGGCAACTTTTGAATATACCCAACAACACGGCACACGCACACTGCTGTGTTCAGCAGAGCTTTTTTTAAAATATGTAGTCCTAGAGGTTGTTACTTTTATAGCAATTGTGAATGGAATGATTTTTCCTAGAGAACTTCTGATGGATAGAACCAGTCCCTGCTTTCCGGAATCCTTGAACAGTTCCTGCTGCACAGGTGCTCAGTGTTTAAGTGACAAATTACTTCTCTACATCAGGAAGTAGAAGGCTGCTCCTCCCTGGAGACATGCTCATCAGCGCAAGGCCCGCTGAACTGACCCCAGTCTGTATCCCCACCAGACAAAGGGATCCGTCCTCGGCTGGGCTCTGCGTGTGCAGATCTGGAGATACAAAAAGGAAGCTAGACCCTGAGTCCAGAAAGATGAGAGCAGGTAGGGGGCCGGAGGAGCGCCCAGGAAGAGCGCCCAGGAACCTTGAGGACATGCTGGCTCAGAGCGGCCAAATCCAGGCCACGGGAGCGTCTACCTTCTTGTCAGACGTTGGTAGAAGCCTCGGAGCAGGCGGCGGCCCCCAGGCTGACGTCACACGGAGGGCGCGTTGGCCGTGTCCTGCCTGCCTACTCAGTGTCACCTTGCCCCATCTTCCGCTCACTTGGCTTCGAGCACCTTCTGCCAGGGCCCTCACTGCACTGCTGGGCCTGCTCCGTGCCCATGCCCCCCATCTGCCCGGGCTGAGCTCGGGAGTCTCCCCGAGCCTGGACTAACCAGCCTGTCTCTCTCTCCCTGCCCAGGAAACGGAGGTGGAGCTGTACAATGAATTCCCCGAGCCCATCAAACTGGACAAGAACGACCGGGCCAAGGCCTCGGCAGAAAGCTGTAGCTGCTGAAGCGGCAGAGCGAGCAGAGCACAGAGCCCTTCGCGCACCAAGAACACAAGTAGGCCTTCCACCACGAGCCCCTCTCCTCTCCACAGTCAGTCATCTCTCACATCCAGCTGCCAAAAGAACCCCCAGACACAGTCTCCCCTGCACACACACACCCGACACAGACTCACTCCACAGCCCAGGCCTGTGCCGGCTCCATCGGGGTCCCTGCGTCAGCCCTCAGATGGCAGCAGGACGGGCCGGCTGTAGAAATCGTTCCGGTTTGGAGTCGGCCTCGGAGACGACTTCTTTTTGTCCACTGGAGAGAGAGAACTGTTTACAGTCAACCTGTGTCTAATTAGTTCTGGTTTTTTTAACTTGTCTTGTGGTCTTTTTACCCCCCCACCCCCGTGAAGGCTACCACTTGGGAAGGCGGGTGCCCTGCGCTTCATTACAGGCTCACACCCAGTCTGATCAGGCTGAGTTTTGTATGTATCTGTTAATGCTTGTTACTTTTAACTAATCAGATCTTTTTACAGTATCCATTTATTATGTAATGCTTCTTAGAAAAGAATCTTATAGTACATGTTAATATATGCAACCAATTAAAAATGTATAAATTAGTGTAAGAAATTCTTGGATTACGTGTTTAAGTCCTGAGATGCAGGCGTAGAGATGGAGGGTGAAGCCTGTCTGGATCGCAGAGTGTTTAGCCACTCAGATTTCAGAAATCCAGCTGGAGGCAGTATTCTGTACAGTAGACACGAGAATCATGTACGCCTTTTAATCAAAGACTTAGGAGCCAAAAAGCTTTTCATCTCTCCAGGGGGAAAACTGTCTAGTTCCCTTCTGTATCTAAATTTTTCCAAGAGGTTGATTTGCATAATACCATGGTGTGTGCAATGGAGAAACGGCTGTTTCAGAAATATAAAACTCTCATTTTTCTTTTTTTCCTCTGCTCCACACTTTGAAACTCCCTTATTAGATCAGCATCCACGTACAAGAGAGAAAGGAAAAGGAAAATCCTACCAGACCTGTCCTAGGGGCTTTACCTTTGTTCTGGAAGGTGCTCCTTTCGGGGCTGTGGCATCCTTAGGTGAGCAGACCTTCTCTCCTTCTTCCCAGTACAACCCGCCATGCCTTCCCCGTGTCCTGGGTGTGGAGCCAGGCAGCTGTGCCCCAGGACCTGCCCCGCATTGTAGCTTGCTTCTCAGAGCACCTCCCTCTCTCCAGAGGCCTGCATTCTAGGGTGTGGGCCAAGTTCTTCTGTAAAGAGATGAACGTGATGCCAATAAAATGTAACAAGAACAAAGACCATCTGTCTTCGCCCTGTCTTTTTTCCCTCTTCCAGACTCGGGCTCAGGAGAGACCCTGTTAGCTAATCCCTGCCGTTGCTTTTTCTGGGTCCGCAGGACTCTGAGGCAGAAAGGCCTTCTCCTCTCCAGCCCTGCATACCTGCCCCTGGCTTTTGTCTTTTGCATTTTTAATCACAGTATTGGGGGGGGACCCTGCATGGAGAGAGCATTGTCCCTAGAGGAGCAACCACGAGCTGCTGGGGACCCATGGACCACCACGCACAGCCTGGGAGTGTCACTCGGTCTTTGTGCTGCCTTGTTTTTAATGCTGTGATGGTCGACCGTCACATAGTTCTGGATCAGGACAGGAAGACCTGGCAGCACCAGCCCCATGTTCCAACATAGATAAGCAACAGCCGGGACTGAGTAGATGCCGCCCAGAGCCAACTGTACGAACTAGTCGTGTTTCCCGCAGCAGGACAGTGTAGGTTTTGCAGACGTAGCCTTTGGATTCTACTTGGGTCCACTTCTCAAGCCCCTCAGTCGTGTCTTTCCCCCGCTGCTCTTGGCCCGGACTTCACGTGTTAAAGTAGCGTCCTCAGGAGCTCACAGCCACAGCGCCGCCGCGGCCATCGGGGCTTACCCCTGCTGCGGCCCTGCACCCTGGGCTGGGCTTGGGGGTATGCTGTTTGGCCTCAAGAGGAGCAGAGTCCTTCCCAGCTGGCGGCCTCGTGCTGGGCCGTGCTGTGTGGACCAGGCTGCTGTTCTCAGAGCGGGTCCCTCTCGCCCTAACCCTGAACATGACGTGGAAATGGACTTTGACCTCTGACCTCAGCCATGCCCTAAAACTGGTGACCATCCTTACACTGACCTGCTTTATTTTTGAAATGAGCCCGAACATAACCTTGTGGCCCTGATCGCAGCCGTAGCTGGCTGATTCGAAATTTGACTTTTAACCGACCTTGACTCTGTGCTCAGCTTCGTCTTGTCACTGACAATCATCCTAAACATGGTCCCCTTTGAAATGACCTTGAATCTGACCCTCCTCCTGACCCTGTCATATTCAAACTGAAGTTAACACTGAACCCTACCTCCCATGACAGCCTTCCTCTCCAGCCTGAGACTAGTCCACACCACGTCCCGTCAATGGCTGGCCGACCTTGGTCTCACCTTATCTACCTAAACTCTGTACGCACAGCTACACTTACCTAGATTGGGTTTCTCCACAGTAAGAAGTAAGGCTGAGACTGAACTCTGCACTAATACAGCATCTTTTCCCACACTCCTACTAAGAGTCAGCATCAGCACGTGCTTTTGAGAGAAGCAGGTTAGCTCCAGCAAGCAGTAAGGTTTGCTTTTGAGGAGAATGGGATTTGGAGTGTTTGCACTAACGCAAATTCTTTTCAGTAACACAGTTGAGTTCGTTTGAATTTGCTGTGCCTCCCGGTAAGAATGTGAATGGAGACGAATGTGTGCTGCTGTGTCTACATTCATCTCAGTTTGTTCTAACAAGAGGAAGTTACTTTTGAGAAGAATGGGAATGATTTGTTGCACGGATACAAATTCATCTCAGTAGTGCTCCTCAGCTTGATGCAAACCCAGTCACCCTGTGACTGTGCATCGCTGCGCTTGCGTTCACTTCACTCCAACAAGCTGTAAGGAGTCTGGGACTGACGTTGTTGCACTGATGGGAGTTCTTATCAAAACCTCTATTCAGATTGGTCCTAATTCCTCCTACCTCGCAGTAAGAAAGTGCCTTTAGATGAAGGTGTGTTGCATTGCTTCCGTTCATGTTAGATAACACTAACCAGCAATACGGTTTTATGTTTGAGAAGAATGCCTGAGGCCGAGCTTGTCTGCACATGTCTAGTAGCACTAGTTAGAGCTGAACGTAGGTCCATCACGGTTTATGCTGACCTGCAGTGGTTGAGACTAAGCTGCTTACAGTAATACGGATTCTCCCCATTACACTAATTACACTCATCCTAATTGGCTCAGGCTCTCAGCAAGAGCTTGCTGTTGGGGTGAAAGTATACGGCTGAGTATATTCACCTTGTTTCATTAATCCTGACCCAGACCCTGCTTCTCAGCCAGATACACTCAGGTTGAACCTCTTGCCTTGTCACGACCCTAAAGATCTTCCTGGACCTCACACTGGTGTTGCCGCATCTTTGCCTTCCGAATGACCTGACCACATGATGTCCTAATTTTAGGTGACTTCCTGCTTCACCTCACACCAGATGTTTACCTTGAAACTGACCCTGAGCCTGACCCTGATCCAGTCTCTCACCCTATGGATATGTGTTCCTTGTGAATTGCCCTGATTTTTACCTTGTCCTGAACTTGACCCTGTGTCACACTTACGTTACAACCTTGGAATGACCCTCCTGATGCTGCACGTTAACCAAAGTCAGTGCTGAACTGGTCCTTGAATTTGATCATCTTGAAGTTGACCCTGAAACTGACCCTCACCCCTGGTCCAGATCATGCTGCCAGTGTCTCACACTGAGAAACTGACTTTAACCTTGAACTTCTCAACTCCAGTCTTGTCCTTCACACCGGGATGCTCCTGACCGTAATCCCCGTGAAGCAGCCTTGGGTAAGCTTCAAACTAACCTGGAACCTGACCTCGGTCCAGTGTTCTGCGCCTCGCTCTTCAGCTTGATCCTGAACTTCACCTTGAACCTGTGCACTGAAAATCACCTGGCCTCAATCCTCCTTGAATTTCACATAAGCAAGAACTTGACCTCACATTTGAAAGTGGCCCTGTACAACTCAACAACAAAAAAAACCCAGTAGAAAAATGGGCAGAGACCTTAATAGACATTTCTCCAAAGAAGACATACAGATGGCCTGCAAGCACATGAAAAGATGCTCAATATCACTAATTATTAGAGAAATGCAAATTAAAACTACTCATACCAGTCAGAATGGCCATCATTAAGAAGTCCACAGGAATTCCCTGGTGGTCCAGTGGTTAGGACGGCATGCTTCAACTGCAAGGGGAACGGGGGTTCAATCCCTGGTCGGGGAACTAAGATCCTGCATGTGTGGGGGCAAAAAAAAAAAAAGAGCTGTTCTTAAAAAAAAAGTCTAGGGCTTCCCTCCCTGGTGGCGCAGTGGTTGAGAGTCTGCCTGCCAATGCGGGGGACACGAGTTCGTGCCCCGGTCCGTGAGGATCCCGCATGCCACAGAGCAGCTGGGCCCGTGAGCCATGGCTGCTGAGCCTGTGCGTCCGGAGCCTGTGCTCCGCGGCGGGACAGGCCACAGCGGTGAGAGGCCCGCGTACCGCAAAAAACACACACACACACACAAAAGTCTACAGGTAACAAATGCTGGAGAGGGTGCAGAGAAAAGGGGACCCTCCTGCACTGTTCGTGGGAATGTAAGTTGGTGCAGCCACTATGAAGAACAGTATGGAGGTTCCTCAGAAAACTAAAAATCGAACTACCATATGAGCTGGCAGTCCCACTCATGGGTGTATGTCCAGAGAAAACTCTAATTCAAAAAGACACACGCACCCCAGTGTTCACTGCAGCACTGTTTACAATAGCCAAGACATGGAAACAACCTAAATGTCCGTCGACAGATAAATAGATAAAGAAGGCGTGGTACCTAAATACACTGGAGTACTACTCAGCCATAAAAAAGAACATAACGGGCCAGGTCTTTGAATATAGGTGCAAAAATTCCAAACAAAATATTAACAAGCCGAATCCAATAACACATAAAAAACCATCATACACCACAATCCCAAGTCTGAATCCAAGTGGGATTTAACCCAAGTTCACAAGGAGGGTTCTCAACGTCTGCAAAATCAATGTGATACATACCACATTAACAAAAGAAAACTCAAAAACCAAATGATCATCCCAATAGATGCAGAAAAAGCAAAACCAAAATTCAGCATCCATTCATGATAAAACCTCTTACCAAATTAGAATAGAGGGAACACATCTCAACATCATAAAAGCCATTTATGACAAACCCACAGCCAATATAATGTGAAAACCTGAAAGCCTTCCCGCTAAAATCTGAAACAAGACAAGGATGCTCACTCTCACCACTTCAATTCAACATAGTCTTGGAAGTCCTAGCCACAGCAGTCAGACAAGGAAAAGAAAGGTGATGCAAACTGGAAGGGAAGAGGTAAAGCTCATTATATACAGATGCTATGATACTATATATAGAAAACCCTGAAAACTCCACACAAAAATTACTAGATCTAGTAAATGAATTCAGCAAAGTAGCAGGATACAAGATTAATATTCCAAAATCAGTTGCAAGGACCTTCCTGGTGGTCCAGTGGTTAAGACTCAACCCTTCGACTGCAGGGGCCATGGGTTCCATCCTTGATTGGGGAAGTTATGCATGCCACGAGGTGAGGCCAAACAAAACAAGACAAAAAAATCGGTTGCATTTCTTTACACTAACAATGAAATATCAAAGAGAATGGAAAAAACAAGTAACTTCTAAAATAGAACCAAAATCCTAGGAATAAACCTGACCAAGGAGGTGAAAGGCTTACACCCTGAGAACTATGAAACATTAATAAAGGAAATTAAAAAGGATTCAAAGAAATGGAAAGATATCCCATGCGCTTAGATTGGAAGAATATTGCTAAGATGGCGATACTACCGAAAGTAATCTACAGATCGAACGCCATCCCTCTCAAAATTCCCAAGATACTTTTCACAGAAATAGAATAAATAATCCAAAACTTTATATGAAACCATAGAAGACCCGGAATTGCCAAACCAATCCTGAGGGAAAAAACAAAGCAGGAGGCATAACTCTCCTATACTTCAAACAATACTACAGAGCTACAGTAATCAAAACAGTGTTGTGGGGCTTCCCTGGTGGCGCAGTGGTTGAGAGTCCTGCCGATGCAGGGGACACGGGTTCGTGCCCCGGCGGGGAAGATCCCACATGCCGCGGAGCAGCTGGGCCCGTGAGCCATGGCCGCTGAGCCTGCGCGTCCAGAGCCTGTGCTCCGCAACGGGAGAGGCCACGACAGTGAGAGGCCCGCGTACCGCAAAAAAAAAAAAAAAAAAAGTTTTATGGGTACAAAAACAGACATACAGATGAATGGAACAGAAAAGAGAGGCCAGAAATAAACCCACACACCTATGCTCAATTAATCTCTGACAAAGGAGGCAAGAATATACAATGGAAAAACGACAGTCTCTTCAGCAAGTGGAGTTGGGAAAGTTGGACAGCTGCATGTAAATCAATTAAGTTAGACCACTCCCTCACACTACACACAAAAATAAACTCAAGATGGCTTAAAGACTTAAGACATGACACCATAAAACTCCTAGGAGAGATCATACACAAAACATTCTCTGATGGGACTTCACTGGTGGCTCAGTGGTTAAGAATCCGCCTGCCAATGCAGGGGACATGGGTTCGAGCCCTGGTCTGGGAAGATCCCTCATGCCCTGGAGGACCCACCTTGTTGCACACTTGCCTTCTCCCTGTGCGTGTCACTTGCACGTGCTGGCCAAGAAGCGTGTGACTGCCACCTGGTGCTGCCGGAGCCCTGGTGTGTGACAAAACGAGGCGATGGAGGCGCTGCTCCACCAGGCGGGCTCAGTCTCCCGAGTTTCCTGACGTCTGGGGAGAAGCGAGCTCGCTGGCGGGAGTCCTGCCTCAGTTGGCACTGCAGGGCTAGAACCGCCCCTGTCGCTGGGCACTCGCCATTTTGCCGGAGCTCCAGGGAAAGGAGCCAGCGCTGGAAGTACGTTACCACTTAGGGTCTAGTCTAGCTCATGGGTGAACCTTGAGTCCCTACTTTAGGCCAGAGGGGAGGAAGGGTAAGGGCTGTAATAAACCCCTCACTTTAGAGGAGGAAAGCCAACTGGCTGAACTGGGGTCTGCACGTGTATCTGTATCTGTTGCTTCTCCTTGGAGAAGCCAGCATGGCTGTTAGTTCAGAGAAGCACACTGGGGCCTTCCCTGGCAGTCCAGTGGTTAAGACTTCCTCTTCCAATGCAGGGGGTGTAGGTTCGATCCCTGGTGGGGGAGCTAAGATCCCACATGCCACACAGCCACAAAACCAAAACATGAAACAGAAGCAGTATTGTACCAGATTCAACAAAGACTTTTAAAAAATGGTCCACATCAAAAAAAAAAAAAAAAAAAAGACCCTGGTTCTCTCTCCAGTCAGCCCTCCACGCCTGGAAAGGACTGTTTGGGGGCTGTCTTGTCCAGGGGTTGTGGAAGGACAGGGAAACTGCCTGCCATCCCCCATTTCTGGCGCTGGGATAGGATCCTCCAACTCTGAGATCAACTCAGGTTACCCTGGGTATCATGAGAATCCTGGCAGGTCACTGATTCTCTGGCTATTCTCGCTGTAAAAACGGAAACTGCTGAAGCATATGAAAAGGATTATACACCATGTCCAAGTGGAATTTATGCCTAGAATTCAAGGATGATTCAACATACTCAAGTCTATCGATACACGACATTTACAGGATGAAGACAAAAAAACATGATCTCAACTGATGCAGAAAAAGCATTTGAAAAAATTCAACTAGAAGGTTTCTGCAAAGGAAGCCATGAACACAATGAAAAGACAGCCTACTGAATGGGATAAAATACTTGCAAATCATACAGCTGATAAGCGCTTAATATCCAAAATATATTTAAAAACTCATACAATTCAAAAGCAAAAGAACAAACAATCCAATTTTAAAATGGTCAAAGGGGCTTCCCTGGTGGCGCAGTGGTTGAGAGTCCGCCTGCCGATGCAGGGGACACGGGTTCGTGCCCCGGTCCGGGACGATCCCACATGCCGCGGTGCGGCTGGGCCTATGAGCCATGGCCACTGAGCCTGTGCGTCTGGAGCCTGTGCTCTGCAACGGGAGAGGCCACAAGAGTGAGAGGCCCGCGTACCGCAAAAAATAAAAATAAAAACAGGCAAAGGATCTGAAGAGACATTTTTCCAGAGGACACACACAGATGGCCAACGGGTACCTGAAAAGATGCTCAACGTCACTACATCGGGGAAACGAGGCAAGACCACGATGAGATACCACCTCACACCTGTCAGAATGACTATTTATCAAAGACAAGAAATAACACGTGTTGCTGATGATGTGGAGAAAAGGGAACCCTTGTGCACTGTTGGTGGGAGTGGAAGAGAGTATGCAGGTTCCTCAAAAATTAACAACAGAATCATGCACCGCACGTTTGTGGGGAACCTGGAGCTGAACAGTCTGTAGACGAGCTGCTTCTGGGTCGGGCCTCGAACGCAGCAGAGCGGCTCCCTCGCCGCGATCTACTGAAAATCGGCCCTCGACACAGGGGTTTGTGAAAAAGTAAAACAAACAAGTCAATTAAAAAAATAGAACGATCAACCCATCCAGCAATTCCACTGCTCAGTATTTATCTGAAGGAAGTGAAAACACAACTCGAAAGACAGCTGCACCCTCATGTTCACCGCAGCACTGTTCACAACAGTCAAGACATGGAAACAACCCGAGTGTCCATCAACAGATAAACGGATAAAGATGTGGTCCACGGATGCAATGGACTCTTAGCCGTAAGAAACGAAGGAAATCCCGACATTTATGTCATCGTGGATGGACTTTAGGGCATCAGGCTAAGCGAAGTAAGAGAAAGACAAATACTGTATGATCTCCTTGATATGTGGCATCTAAAAATAAGTAAATACGCCAAACCCACGGACACAGAGAACAGACTGGAGGTTGCCAGAGCTGGCGGGGGTGGGGGGTGGGCGGTGGGGCTCGGGGGTGAGGGGTGAAATGGGGCAAGAGGGCCAGGCTTCCGGTTACAACGTTGGTCCTGGGAATGTAACGTCCTGGATGGCGACCAGGGTTAGTCATATTCGACTGCATATTTCAAAGTTGCTGAAACAAGCTGTCTTACCTGACGCGCGGCAAGCCACAAGCTGAGATGCCGAGGTCGGAAAGCCGAGCGAGGAGACAGGAGAATAGACGCCACGGCAGGCAGGGAGCCCGGGTGGTTTCGGGATAAGGAATAAGGAAGCAGGGCGGGGTCCGCGCATGGGGGGCGCGGAGAAAAGTGACGGAAGAAGGGTGTGAGCCGGTGGAACTAGGCCCCCGGCCTCTGCAGGTTCAAAAGGCCGCCCCGGGGAAAGCTGCGCAGGCCCAGTTGGAGGGCCGGCGGTCCTAACCGGTTTCAACCGGCTCAGCTCTAACCGGGTACAGCTGACTCTGGGCTTTCCGGACACTGTTAGGCTGCGTGGAGGACACGCAGGTCTTCTTGTAGCAACAATTAAAACCGCCTTGATGAGTCAAGGCAGGTTACAGGTGATGGATTTAACTAAGCAGTCCCTGCAGTTTCACTAAGAGACTAGACCTTACAAGTTCTCATCAGAAGAAAAAGAAAATTTGTAACGATGTATGCTGACGGATTTGACTACACTTACTGTGGTGATCACAGTATATACAAATAGCGGTACACCTGAAACTAATGTCACGGTAGGTGTCAGTTACCAGTGTTTAAAACTTTAACCCCTTTTTGTGAAACAAACACTGAGTCAACTAGCAATAGAAGGAAACTGCCTCAACATAATAAAACCCACATATGAAAACCCCACAGTCAACATCATACTCAGCGGTTAAAGACTGAAAGCCTTTTCCCTAAGGTCAGGAACAAGACAAGGGTGCCCCCTTCCATCACCACATTCCGCAGAGCACCGGCAGTTCTATCCAGAACACTTAGGGCAAAAAAATAAAAGGCCTCCAAATTGGAAAGGAAGACGTAACAGTATCTTTGTTCACAGATGGCACAGTCTTATATGTGGAAAACCCTGAAGAGTCCACGATATAACTAGAGATGATAAACTACTTCAGCAACATCGCAGAATACAAAAATCAACACACAAATCAGCTGCATTTCTATATGCTAACAATAAACAATCCAAAAAAATAATTCCATTTATGATAGCGTCAAAATTAATAAAATAGGGCTTCCCTGGTGGCGCAGTGGTTGAGAGTCCGCCTGCCAATGCAGGGGACGCGGGTTCGTGCCCCGGTCCGGGAAGATCCCACATGCCGCGGAGCGGCTGGGCCCGTGAGCCATGGCCGCTGAGCCTGCGCGTCTGGAGCCTGTGCTCCGCAACGCGACAGGCCACAGCGGTACCGCAAAAATAAATAAATAAATAAATAAAAATGGTCAAAAGACTTGGATATCTGTCCAAAGAAGATACACAGGTGGCCAATAAGAACATGAAAAGATGCTCAATGTCACTAGGCATTTGGGAAATGCAAATCAAAGTCACCTTACACCCAGTAGTATGCCTATTATTCAAAACAAAACAAAAGGGACTTCCCTGGTGGTGCAGTGGTTAAGAATCCGCCTGCCAATGCAGGGGACACGGGTTCAAGTCCTGGTCCAGGAAGATCCCACATGCCCTGGAGCAACTAAGCCCGTGCGCCACAACTGCTGAGCCTGTGCTCTAGAGCCCGCGAGCCACAACAACTGAAGCCCGCGCGCCTAGAGCTTGTGCTCTGCAACGAGAAGCCTCCGCAATGAGAAGCCCGCGCACCGCAACCAAGAGTAGCCCCCGCTCGCCACAACTAGAGAAAGCCCGCGCGCAGCAACGAAGACCCAACGCAACCAAAACAAAAGAAACAAACACCCAAAAAAAACAGAAAATGAGTGTTCCCAAGGATGTGGAGAAATTGGAACCTTTGTGCACATGGAAATAATGTAAAATGGTGTGCCTGCGTGGAAAATAGTTTGGTCATTCCTCAAAAATTTAAACATAGAGTTACCATATGAGCCAGCAATTCCACTCCTATGTATTTACCCAAAAGAACTGAAAGCTGGGACTCAGAGAGATGGTCGTATAGCAAGTTCATAGCAGCATTATTTGCAATAGCTATAAGGTGGAAACAACCCAAGTGTCCATCAACAGATGATGAGTAAACAAAATGTGGTTTATATATGTATAACGGAATACTATTCAGCCACAAAAATGGAACAAATTCTGAATAATGCTGCGACATGGATGAAACTTGAAGCCATTTTGCTAAGTAAAATAAGCCTGACATAGAAAAATAAATATTGTATGACTTCACTTAGATGAAGGCGCTAGAATAGGAAAAATCCTATCAACCGAAAATAGAATAGATGTTGTGGGCAGTGGGGGAACGGAGAGTTACTCTTCAGTTGGTACAGAGTTTCTGTTAGCAATGACGGAAAAGTTCTGGAAATAAACAGTGGTGATGGTTGCACAACATTGTGAATAGATGTCATGACACTGAACTGTATACTTAAAAACGGTTAAAATGGTAAAAAGTCTGTTACGTGCATTTCATTTTTGTTTTTAAAAAAGGGGAAAAAGGAAACTGCCGAGCTAAAGAAGTCAAAGGCAGTGTCTGCAGCTCACGAAACCTGAAAAGAGGCCTCAGCCTCACAGAACCCCAGGGGCCCCTGCCTCTGCCCGCAAACATCCTCCATCCTCTGTGATGTCCCTGCGCGGGGTGCCCTTTCGGCAGAAGCGCCCTGTGTGGGCAAAGCCACACCGCACACGAGACAGTTCGGCCAGCTCGACTTCTGCTGCCACTCCCCCGTGTATATAGAGAACACGAGCTTCTTCCAAGGTGTGGGAGGCCGCAGTGGTGTGGGACTAATTTCTTTGGCCATCAAGCCCTAAAAGAGCCAGTGGGCAAGGCCTGCCAGCCTCACTACCTGAAGGAGGTGGAAGCGGAGGGGGCCAAAGAACACCCCCTCAGGCACCCCTCCCTCCCCCGAGAAAGGCCCCAGACTCAGATTGCCGCCCATCCCCCCCCCTTGGAGTGGCTCTCACCCACCCGGCATCCCATCCCGGAAGCTGGGAAGCCTGCCCCCTGGACCACAGGGAGCCCCAGGGCTCACCTCCTCCCGCTGGGGGTAGGGCAGTGTTTCCACTGCCCCGAGGCAGGCATTCTTTCTCTGGTAATGCCCCCCCTCCCCCCCGGAAATCCTAGTACCCGTCAATTATATCCCAATAAAACTGGAAGAAAAATCCTCATGCCTGGGCTCTACCTTTGGCACTGTGGATTTCACTGTCCTGGGAGAAGGCGCTGGGAGTTTTTAAAGCTCACCAGGTGATCTGAGTGGGCAGCCAGGTTGAGAACCACTCTTCTGGATTGTGACCAATCAGCAGAGGCCGTGGCCCAAGCCTCCTTAGGGAACTAGGAAAGGAGCTGGCGTCACCGTGGTCATCGTGTTCCAGTGTCCGTGGTCCTGCAAGGTGGCGGGTTGGCAGCAGACAAGTATTAGAGGGCACAGCAGTTGGTTTCTACTTCTGTTTTGTACGTTTCTGGAAAGGGGAAGAGAGAAACCCCCTTCCCTTCTCAGTCAAGGCCTGAAGCCCGAGGAACTACCGTCACACGCCCCTCACTGTGCACAGGAACCGTCCCCCTGGGAAGTCACACCCGGACCTGGAGGCGCCCAGGGCTCCCCGGAGCAACAGGGCCCCTGAGCTGCCCACTGGGGCCCCAGAGCAGGGCGCTGGCTTATGCACAAGTGCACGTCGCTGGGTAGCACATAAACCATCCGGAAAGGGGCCAGGAACGAGGTGCAGATTCTCAGGGCTGAGTCTGGGAATCTCAGTGCTGCGCGGATGCTGCCTTGCTGCCTTGGAAGCCAAGCTGCTGTGCTGCTCTTTCCACGCTGACCTCTAGGGCCAGGGGCTGGGAGGGGCTTTTGAGAAAGCCGGCTCACAAGTCTGGGGCCAAACTCAAAGCGGGAAGAGTGCGCCCTGCGGCTGGCCTGGCACCTGGTGCTGAGAGGCCCAGAGACCCCCACCTCCCTCTCCATCTCCTTCTAGACTGGTTGCAGATCAGTTTGGTAAAGAATCTTTGGGCAGCCCTTGCTCCTCAGGGAGAAGCAGGTGAGGGAGCTGGGCCAGGCACAGGGTCCCACCCTGAGGAGCCCCCAGCCGGCCAGTAACATGGAGGGATCTCTGGGGCTCAGGCACATGCAAAGAACAGTGTCCAGGGGGTCTGCACACAGCAGGCTTAAGTGGAGTTTTCATAAGATCACGGGCAGACAGGGCTGAATCTGCGCTGAAGTCCAGGCTAGCAAGCCAGGCAGGCCAACCCTGAGCTGCAGACATGCCTTGTCTTACTTCTTACAATTTTTTCTTTAATCTAAATTTTTTTTTAATTTTATTTATTTATTTTTGGCTGTGTTGGGTCTTCGTTGCTGCGCACGGGCTTTCTTGGAGTTGCGGCGAGCGGGGGCTACTCTTCGTTGTGGTGCGCGGGATTCTCATTGCGGTGGCTCCTCTCATGGCAGAGCACGGGCTCTAGGCGTGTGGGCTTCAGTAGTTGCAGCACGTGGGCTCAGTAGTTGTGGCTCGCGGGCTCTAGAACGCTGGCTCAATAGTGGTGGCGCACGGGCTCAGCTGTTCCACGGCATGTGGGATTGTCCCGGACCAGGGCTAGAACCCGTGTTCCCTGCACTGGCTGGCGGATTCTTAACCACTGTGCCACCAGGGAAGTCTTTTAATCTGAATTTTGAATAATGTTGAGAGAAGAAGAGATTATAGACTAAAAAATGTCGTTTTGCCACTTGTCTTCAGAGTGTTCTGCAGCCCGGGGCCTGCCTTCTACCTGGCATAGCAGCGGGAGCTGGGCTCATTGCCCCCCTTATGGGCGCACCGTGCCCCTCAGATCACCAGTCCCTCGCAAACCATCTCATTCATTGATATTTTCTACCTGGCCAGGTAGGCCTGTAAGTCTGTGAACCCCGGGACAGAGAAAATTAATGCTTTTGTCTTCTGTTTTGGTTTGGACTTTTTTTTGTTTCCTGGGACAAAATTGGAATAGAAAAGCATCCCAGACAGGTGGACAAGAAAGGCACAGAGGTGTGCAGTGTGGTGGTTCCACACGAGGACAGATCTCTGGTGGTTTAGCATCAGGCAAATCTGCAAAGCTCTGGTCCCCAGTGTCCGGTGTCACCACAGGGGCTGGTGGCGTGGATTCCTGACATACAAAGGCCAGCAGGTGCCGACTGTACAGGCCTTGAAGGCAGCATCGGGAGTGGCCAGTGAGGACCAGTTAAAAGGTCACTCTGGAAGCCAGCTCTAGTGGTTGGTGCAGTGGCAGGTCAGGTGTGCACCAGCGGTCACTTGGCCATATCCCGGGAGAAGTCAGCTTTCAGGTTAGCCAGTCCTCTACTGGGGCTGTGGACATCTAAAAATCTGTGCAGGGTGCGGGTCTTGGGAGGAAACCAGCAGTTGGTCTCCTTGGCGGGCGTAGATGTGGCCTAGGCTGTTCTCTGAGCCTACCAGGCAGAGGTCAAAGACCAAGGTCAGCTTTGCAGAGCTTCTGCCATAGCCTGGCTGGGATCTATGGGGGCAAGCGGTCCCCACAGCGGGACGCCTTCCCTGGTGGCTGCCCGGCGGCGTCGGGGGGAGTCTTGCAGCGTCCTTCACAGAACCTCATCTCAGAGCCTCGTCCAATGCAACCCCGTGGGGAGTGACCAGAGGGATCTGTGCCCAGGGGACGAAGTCCTGGGGTCTGGCCTCGGTGCCACCCCAGGGAAACCTTGGCAGGGCCTCAGGAGGACCTGTGGCAGGAAAGCTCCAGCGCAGGTCCTGGACCAGCAACAGTACCCAGGGGTCCAAGCTCTCCAGGCTTTGGGTCAATTCCTTTTCCCAAACCTGCCCCAGCATCGACCCTTTGTTAAACGAGAGACTCCCCCCCGCCCCTTCCTGGGCCTGTCGAGAAGGGGGTCTGGGGGTCCCCGTGCTGACATGCGTCTCCGGGCTTGAGGATCCGCGCGTCTGGTCCCCAGAGCCGCGCAGCCGGTGGGCTGTTGGGAGGGAGGCTGGCAAGCGGTTTCCATGGAGACGGGGTGGGGCGCGCGCCCAACGCCCGCCGGCCGAGCTCAGTTACCCGCTGGGCAGTCCAGCCGCACGGGCGGGGCGGGAGGGAGGCGAGCGCGGAAGGGCCGGGGACGCGGGTGAGACCACGCGGCGCGCCCCTTAAACCCGGAGGGGACTTGGGCAGCCGAAAACGCAGAAGCTGGGCGCCGGCTCCCGCTCCCCCTGACGCAGAGACGAGCATCCTTCCCGAGCATCCCGGGCACCCTTTCCGCTCAGTCCCCTCCACAGCGATTGACCCCGGCCGTGGTCGTTACTCACCCTAAGGGTGAAGACTGTCCTTCCCGAGAACTGTCCCCGCTCCCCACACAGAAAGCTGCCCCAAGGCCCCAACCTCTCTCCCGTTTGAAATGCTAGTTCCTCCACTGGAGCCAACCGCTCACTTGTCGAAGGCCTAGGGGAGGGCAGGGGAAGGTGCTTTCTTGGACCTAACCCCCAGGCTCTCCAGGCGCGCAGTTTAATACCTTGGGCAGAAAAAACGGGCCGAATCTCACTACTCCCTGTGAGGGCCCTTTCTCTGTCACTTATTCGAACAAATGTTTATTGAGCATCTACTGTATGCTAAGTACAGAGAATTCGGTGACCCACACACCAGACAAGCTGACTCCAGGTGGGGAGGAGAGACTAGGCTATAAATGCAAAAGCTCAAGTAGTGATAAGCGCTTTAAAGAAAAACTTGTCGAAGTGATGGGGAAAGATGGGGGTGGGTGGCCCTACTTCAGACGGGGTGTTTAGGGAAGGCTTCCCTGAGGTGTTATTCACCTGACTGGCAAGAAGGAATAGGGCCTGAGAGTCCAAGGAGGAGGGAACCGCAGCACAAAGACACCGCGTGGGGTGGGCCGGCTGTCCAGGGCAGGGACAGGAAGGCAAGCCGCATAAGGCCGTGGGGAGACGCCTGTATTTTATCTTAAGTGTGATGGGAAGCTGTTTGAGGGGTGGGCAGGATCTGATGGGGTCCAATGGGGGCTTTGAGAAAACCTTGGCCTCTGTGAAGATGTGGCAACAGGGAGATCCACTCTGAGGCTTTCTCAGTCTTCTGGGGCAGATGGCGCCTAACAGGCAGGTCCAGAGTGAGCTTAGATGCCTCAAGACTGCTTGGCCCTCCTCCGGCTGCCCTTCCGCCGTTCCCTGGCTCCGGGGCCTGGCCCGGATGGAAAGACTTCTGCACCCAAACCAGGCTGGAGCTTGGCGAACACCTGTCCTCATCCTGGGACCTAGCCTTGGCCTTGCTGCCCCTCCCCCGGCCCTGGCTAACTGGACAGATGAAGTGTCAGGAAGGGCAAGAGCCCTGCACTAGGAATCAGACTCGGAGCGCAATCCAGTGGCACCGTGTGAGCCCTGCGTCTTCTCTGGACCTCAGCTTCTGCATGTAAGGTGGGGACAGGGCCGACAGGACACAAGACAGGGTCAAAGGGTCCTTCCCACTGGATCCATCGACGGTCCCAAAGCGCTCAGGAATTAATATCTGATTAGAGGGAAATAAAGTAAGGGAACTCATTTTTGGAGAGCCGTTTATGTCGAGCTCTAGACTAGGTGTTGGTTTGGCGGCTTGTTTCCCCCTTTCACAAATATAATTCTGAGTCCTAACGGACCTAACTCCTGAGTTTGGAGTTAGATTCCTTTCTAGATTCTCATCATTCAATGCTACACAAGACAGACAAGCTCTTGGGGGTGGGGGACAGATGCTAAAATAAAAGATACTTTAGCTACAGAAAACTTACGAGAAAAGGAATGAGGATGACAGGACTGAAGGAGCCGATGGAAGTCAAACCAGGGGTGGGAAGTGGGCTCTGGGAGGGAGGCCGCGGGGAGGGCAGGGGCGCCAGGACATAAAGTCTGAAGAGGTCAGCAGGCCCGAGTGCTGCAGGACGGTCGGGGAGCCCTGGAGGGTCCTGAGCGGGGAGGGCGGGGGCCCGGGCTGGGGGGTGGCAGCCCCCCCGGACAACGGCAGTTAGGGAGTGGAGTCCCAGCCTCTCAGGGCAGCTGTGAGTTGTTCTTGACCAGGAGAGAATGTCGGGATCGCCAGTCACACTGACATGAGCATCTGCGAGCCTCGCAGGCCCCTCGGGCTCTCGGCTCGGCCCTGCAACCGTGCAGACTCGCACTGGGACGGGAAGCCCGCCAGAGTTTGACTCCCATCTCATTCATTCAACGAATATTTATTGAGGACCTACTACGTGCCAGGCCTCGTGCAGCATGGGTTGATCGGGTCCCTGCTCTCCTGGGGGTGGCAGGCATGAGAAAGCGAGAGGTGGTGTAAGACCACGTGCTAAAAAGTGGGGTGGGGGGGCCGCCTTGAAATGAGGTAAACAGCAAATGCTCTGCCATCTCTTCCTGGCCAGGGGTCACCGGGGACCTTACCCAGTCTCTCCTGGGTCCCGGTTTTCCACCGCAGGCAGAAACGCAGCCCCGGCCGCACGGGATGGGTGGATGCCCGGCGCCTGGGCCCAGGCTGCTCTCGCCACCTGTAGGGCTTTGCGTGTCCCCCCCTCCCCGCCCAGGCCCCCACGGGAGCGTCTCCACAGCTGAGGCTATTTGTAAGAAAGGAGATAAAGCCAAGATTCCCTTGTCGGCGCCTCCGCCCCGCAGGGCGATGATGGAAGATGGTTTCTCTCTTTGTAGCGTTTTGTCCTGGTCGCCGGGGCCCCTCCCCAAATGGTCTCTCCATCGCAAACCCGCCCGGGCTCCTCGGGCCTCAAACCCCGGGCCTTCTGGAGAAGAGATGTCAAGCTCTACCACAGCCCCAGGCTGGAAGACAAGTCTGGCCTCGCCCACCGGGCCGGCTCCCTCGCCGGGGGGCACTGGAGCAGGCAGCCTGGGTCCCAGGAGACCCCTGCCCCGCAGACAGGGGGGCCGGGAGCCCGCGTCTCCTGGGCCAGGAGAGTCGCCGGCTCCCCTGTCCTTGAACCAAGGGCCCAAACGCCATCCAACTCCACTGCTCCCCCCAGACCTGGCCCAGCCAGGCAGAGACCCCCGCAGGGGAGGCCCCTGGGGAGGCTGGGCTGGGCAGAGGCCGAAAGGAAGGGCAGGGGAAGGTGGGGACGGCAGGGCCAGGCTGTGAGGGGGGCAGGATGCCACGTCCCTTCACACCCCCAAAGGCTGGTGGCCGCGGCCCAGAAGAGATGAGGGGTCAGGAAGCCCTGAGGAGGCGGCCAGGTCACGGGGGCGGGGGGATGGCGGTGCCTGAAATGGGGCGGGGAGGTGGGGACACACACAGGCCAGGCTGGGTGGAGTCACAGAAGCCGGGATGGGAGTTCATGGGGGACGCGGGTGCGGGGAGGAGGGGGCGCTCAGAGGGCTGCACGGTCGCGGGGCAGCAAGGCTTAACCCGATTTATAACAGTGAATCTGGCGGCTACTTCTGGGCTCGTGAACAAAGGACAGTCACGGAAACACCTTAGTAACAGCCCCGCCTGCCCCGCAGGAGGACACGACCAGATGGCTGGCGCTGCAGCCGTCAGGACAGGCGACCTGGACGCGGACCCGGTGTCCAGAGTCAGCGACACGAAGCCCTGTGCGCGCACAGCTCGCGAGCTGGGGCCAAGGGCGGGGGCTTTGTTTTCACTTCACATCCTTCTACTCCCGTTGGGTTTTATACCACAAATAACTTCACCAAGAAAAAACTACCCAGCACTTAAAGAAATGAAAGGAAAGAAAAGTCAAAGTCCTGGAGAAGATCCCCAGCTCGGGCACAAGCGGAAGAGGGAGGTGGTAGGACCCCTCCTGGAGCCGAGCCACTGTTCACGTCCCAGGGTATGGGCTCCACTCTCCACGCCGCGCCTCTGATCAGCACTGCAGGCCCGTCTCTAGGATGGGGTCCTTACTCGGCACCCACGGTCCTCAGTCCCCCGGAGTGGGGGCCTCCCTCACTCTGACCCTGACACACAGCGCCAGGGGGTGGCGGGTCCTGCCGAGGTCTGGCTCCTTCCACACTGAGAAGCACCTAAGTCCCTTCTTGACAACCTGCACGTTAAGGACAGCAGCACTTTGGGGGTGTCTGCAGAGGTGGTGGGCAGCCGGGGCCCCGGGGACAGGACAGGACGCGGTGGCAGCTCAGCCCCCCGTTACACCTCCTCTAAGCGTCAGCATCTACTCATCCGCTCCTTTGACCTCAGCCTCCCGCCTGGCGGTCCCGCCCCGCCACACCGCCGGCCCTGGGGGTGAGCGGCCAGAGGCCCTCACCACGTCCCCATTCAGGGCTTCACAATACACATTTGCATCTTAAAGGCAACCTCCCCGCAGCCTCGTCTGGTGAATTCCCCTTTTTCTCCCCTTAAATACTGAAAAGCACTTAATGCCTCTTATTTACATTTCAAACCCCAAACTGGGCCCAGCCCAGGCTAAGGCTGGAGCCAACCTCTCGGTTTAAAACAGCTTCTGGGGAGACAAACCCTTTGGCCTCTTAACTGTTACCCCAGCAGCCCAGCCACAGCCGACTGGGCCTTTCCCACAGCAGGCTGGCGACCCCACAGCCCTCTGGGCCTCCCCACCCGGGGCTCCTGCCCAGGCTGTCAGAAACACTCCGAGGTGGAGGTGCCTCTGTTTGCCCCTTTGTGCGTGCACCCCTTATACAGATGGCAACACTGAGACCACCCGGGGCCCAGGCAGGTGGGTCACACAGGGAGTTTGGGGGAGGGGAGCTCCTGACTCCCAGAGTCCACCTTCCTGCTGCTGCGTCGCCAAGCAGGGTGTGCCCGGGGCTGGGGGCCGGCAAGGAGCAAGGCAGACCCAGCTACGCTCTCGGAGCCCCCCCAGAAATAGGCAAAACAGGGTCAGATGATCGTTAAGTGCTATGAAGAAAATAAAGCAGGGTAACGAGACAGGAATCCCAGAGAGGCGTCTTGGCCCGGCTGGCCTGGAGGCTGCACTGAATGGGTTCTGGGTGAAAGGAGCTAGCCACACAGCAGGTGCGAAGGCCCCAAGGTGGGAGCCCCTGGTGTGTGGGAGGAACAAAAAGCCTGGAGAGGGAGGGCGGCAAGCGCGGCGGCTGGGGGAGAAGTGCACACAGGCACCTATGGGTGGGGGGAGAGGGAAGAAGAGATGAGGAGGGGCCCATGCTTTCTGCACGTTTGGGGAGAAGCAGGATTGCAAGAGAAAATGGGGAGTTTTTGTTTCAGCGAGGACACAGAAGAGATGCTTTTTAGACATCCCAGGGGAAGCGGTGGGCAGCCCGCGGCGCCTGTTACTCGGGAGAGAGACAGAAATGGGCGTCACCAGTGTACGGATGGTGTTTGGAGCCCAGGACTGGAGGAGCCTGCCTAGGGAGAATATGCACCCCCGGCCCCGGGGAAGGGGTGGCCCTCTCCACCAGGCCCTGGCCAATTCCAGGTGCTCCTTTTCCCATATTTTGGCATTTTCCCATTGGCCACGTGAGGCCTTCCCCACCTGTGACGTCCTTAAAGGATGGCAGGGGGCTACCCAGGCGCGTTGGGTTCAAGAGGCATCCCTGAAGGCCTAGCGTCCTGGAGAACTGGGTAAAGCTGCTAACTGCCACCCAGGCCTCCGTGTCCTCACTTGTATAATGAGGTCACTGGGAGGAAATCGCCTCCCTGCCCACTCCCCAAGCCTAGAATTAGTCTCCCTGAGCCCTGGGACCCAGGCAGCAACCCACCCCCGGGCAGGCCAAGGAGCCCAGGAGGGCCGGTGTGTCCTCCCTGTGGACTGCCCTGCCTGCATGTGTCCATTCCCTGCTTTGATTCCTTCTCTCCTCCAGTTACGGCCAGGCCTCCCCCAGGGCAAGGGAGCCTCCCGGCACCCTTCACTGAACTGTTACTCAGGCCCTGCACCCTCTGCCCACTCCCCCCAACCCACCCCGGTCAAATCTTCAGATTTTTAAAAGGGAAATCTGAAATCTGGACTGCATTTCTACTGAAATCGCCTGATTTTTAAATCCTGGAAGTAATTCAGGTCTTAGTAAAACACCAGGCGAAACAGGCAGGGTCCAGGCAGAGGGTCTCAGAAGCCGGCTCTGAGGACCAAGCAGCTTCCTGAGGGAGCTGCACTGGACAGACCGGCCCTTCCTTCTTGAAACTCTCTCCTCCTCGGCTTCCAGGACACCAGCCACGCCTGGCCGTCCCTTCCCCTCTGACCGTTCTTTCTCTGTCTCCAATGGGCAGCCTCCCTCTCCAGCCAGCCCCACGTCCTTCCTTCCCCTCCGATGACCCGGGGAGACAGCCCTCACCCCGCCTGCTGCTGCAACCAGCTCGATTCACATTTCCAGCGACCTGGCCCCCTCCACGGCGACGGCTGGGCAGGTTTCAGTCGGGGGTCCTTCTGGGCTATCACCCTCTGCTCTCCCTTTGACCTTTCAGAGACCCAAGCTGGAGCCCCTCGTGCCAGTCGCCCGGGGGCCCTGGGCCAGCTCTCTCGTGGGCGCCCCTGCTCCCACTCGACCTCAGTGCGCCCTGGTCCTCCTGGGAGGGCCGCCACGCCCACCCCCAGCACACCCACCCTCTGCTCACTCCCAGGGCTTCTGCTCCCAGGCAGACCCCTCGGGGGCACGGGGTCTACATCTCGCTGCTTCTCACCCTGCACACACCCTGCATCTTCGGAACCCAAGATCTTTGCTCAAGCCATGCAGTATCTGCAAGCTCCTTGCCACTGCTCCCTATTCCTCCCAAGGCTCAGCTCTCACAGACCCGTGTGTCCCACCCCACCCCCCCACGTTAGGAACTTCGGATGGTCTTTCGTCACCTGGGCTGGGCTCGCTAAGCGGCCCTCCTCCCTGGGAGAGGGTCTTGGCCTTCTCTGCTGGAGCCCGGGCTGAGATCCATCTTCCCTCTCCTACGGGCTGTACTCTCTGCCCCCTTTTGTGGCTCAAGCCCCTGATGCCCGCAAACACCCCACCAGCCTCAATTTCCTTCTCCCCTGGGGCTTATTCCCCAGCTTGTCGGAAAGCAAATGGGGGCCGGACAAGCGCCGTGACGGGGAAGCACAGACCGCTCAGGGGGCTGCTGGGTCAGAAGGCCCGAGACGCACCCGCTTTTTTTGGCTTTCACGGGCTGCACCTCTTCTCACCCCTGGAGCTCCAGTCCAACCCCCACCCCGTCCCACCCCCTCTCCTCCGTGCTCGGGCCTCAGGGAACTGTTTATCCTGCCGTGGCCGTGGCCGCGGCCGCAGGATCCGGGCCTAAATCACTCACCCCAAAGGGATCCGCCCTCCTCCCGGAGCGTCTCCCCGTGGCCTCAGCTCCCCAAGTGGGGGCTCCTTTGGCTTCGAGAAAGATGGTCCAGCGCCTCCTCCGCACCCCCAATACTGGACCCAGCGGCAGGGCCACCAGATTTGCACAAGCCTCCGCGTGGTACCCGGAGAGGGAGCCCCCGCTCTCAACTGCGCTCCCCACGCGGGAGGGGGAGGGGTGTGGCCCGGGACGAGGAGCAACTCCCCTCCCCCATCCTCTCCGGGAAACCGTCCGGAGTCCGCGGCCTTCCCCTCTCTCCCAGCCGGAGCCGCCATTTGGCTTTGGGGGGAATGATGGAGGCTGCTCACCCACCATAAAATGGGGCACTTGTGGCATCTGCGGCGGGGGCGGGGGCGGGGGGGGGGACGGCGGCTAGGGAATGTCCCCAGAGAAGCACCTGCGGTCTTCTCCGCCGCCTCCCGCGTCCTGCCCAGGCCCCCGAGGCGTAAGGAGACCCCGGGCGCGCAGGGGAGGGCGCCAGCATCCGCTCTCCTCTTGCACTCTGGCGGAGACCCCCCTCGAAGCCGTCCCGGCTCCCTCCACACTGCCCTAGCCGACCGCGTGAGGGCGTGCCCTGTGTTAGTTCGGACAAATTAAAGCGCGTCTAGCGGGCAGGCCAGGGCCCCCCCGGACGCGGTCTGGCCTTGGGGGCCCGTGGACCACTCTTGGCTGACTGCCGCCGAGCTCCGGGCCGCGGGGCCTCCCCGGGGGCCCGCGCTATTCGGCCCTAAACGGGGTGCCCCCCTCCTCTCGCGCTCCCGCAGCCTAGGGTGCGCCCCTCCGTTCCCCTCTGCCGAGCCCTCCCTGGGCGCGGGCCGCCTCTCCGCCACGCCGCAGGCTCGGGCCCTGTCCGGGGCGCACGGCGGCGGGCGCGGCGGCGCCGGGGAGGCGCGGTCTGGGAAGCCAGCGGCCGGGGAAGGGGCTCCAAGAAGCACAAGTTGGCGCTGGCCCCGGACCAGGCTGTTGTTGTTCTCAACGTGGTCCGCCGTAGAGCCATAAAAGCAGAGCGGGGCGCCCTCCTCACCAGAGCCCAGCGCGCACGCCCAACGAGCTCTGGCGGAGGCGGCGACGCTCGCGAGGCCGACTAAACCCGCTCCGAGACGGTCCCCGCTTCGTCTATCTCGCGTCGGACTCCTGCGCTCCGGCCGACCCCGCGCCGGCCCCGGCTCGGGACCCCCGCTCCGGCCGGCCCGGCCCCCACCCCAGCCCTGCCGCCCGGCCCCAGGCACGGCCGCGGCCGCTCCCGCCTGGAGCCGCCGCGCGCCCCCAGCCCCCCGGCGCCCCCGCGGCCCCTCGCCTTTCTCTTCCCGGCGCGGCCCCCGGGCTTCCGCGCCCCGCCCGCCACCAACCCGCTCGCCACCATGTCTGTGGAGCTGGAGGAGGCCCTGCCGCTAACGACCGCCGAGGGGGCGGCCAAGAAGGCGGCCAAGGCCGGCGGCTCGACCTCGCTGTCCCCGTCCAAAAAAAGGAAGAATAGCAAGAAGAAGAACCAACCAGGAAAATACAGCCAGCTGGTGGTGGAGACCATCCGCCGACTGGGCGAGCGCAACGGCTCGTCGCTGGCCAAGATCTACGCGGAGGCCAAGAAGGTGGCATGGTTCGACCAGCAAAACGGGCGCACCTACCTCAAGTATTCCATCAAGGCGCTGGTGCAGAACGATACGCTGCTGCAGGTGAAGGGCACTGGCGCCAACGGTTCCTTCAAGCTCAACCGCAAGAAGCTGGAGGGCGGCGGGGAGCGGCGCGGAGCCCCAGCGCCCGCCTCCGCCCCGGCGCCTGCTGCGCATAAGGCCAAGAAGGCGGCCCCGAGCGCGGCCCCTGCGCGGCGCGCGGACAAGAAGCCCGCCAAGGGCCCGCAGCCCGAGAAGCGCTCGCACAAGAAGGGTGCCGCCTCCAAGAAGGACAAAGGCAGCAAGGCCAAGAAGGCGGCAGCCGCGGGCGGCAAGAAGGTGAAGAAGGCGGCCAAGCCCAGCGTGCCCAAAGTGCCCAAGGGCCGCAAGTGAACGCGGGGTACCGGCGCCCGCTTTTCCACCCCGACTGCACGTAGGTTTTGCGCGGGGCACCGGCCCGGGCCGCCGTGCGCGCTCCAACTTCAGGGGACCCGGGCCCGCACCGGCCTGCCCATCCCCCGCGTGGGAGCGTTTTTTTGTTTGCTTTAGATTTTTGAAACGGCCCTGGCGATGCTCCTATTGGCTCTCGCCCTTGGCAACGGGTGTCGCCTTGGTTACCGGGCCCCGAAGGCCGCGCCGCGCCTGCGCGCGAGGCCGCTCAGTCCTTCCCGCCCCCGCCCTGCCTGTTTCCGGGCGCGCGCCGAGCAATCGCGCGGGGCGCGGGGCCGCGCGGCGCTCTTTTTTCTCGTCGCCGTTTTTGGGGCACAATAAATTGGGCACAATAAATTGTTTAAACCTTTGAACCGCTCTTGTTTTCTTCCGAGTGGAGTAGGGTTGGGCGTGGCCGCCTCGGGGCTTGGGCTGGATGGGGGGCGGGTCCCCAGCATCCCGGATCCGTTAGAGGTGCAGGCCCGGAGCCCGGCATGAGAGGGGGCCGGTTGGTCCCCGAAGGAGGTGCGGAGTTTACCTTGGTAGATAGACAGTTGGGTCCACCGCCTGGGGGGCGGGGGAGCGGGGGCTTTGCGGGGTCTGCGGGCTAGAGACCTTCACGTCTCACAAGGTCACCGCACGCTGGGTCTTCACAGAGCTTACTGCGAATTCAGTGAGACTTCGTGTTACTCTGACAGGGACAGTGGAGCCAGGTTTTGGTTCACTCACCACTAACAGGTGTGGTCTGAGCAAGGCTCTGACCCTCCTGGAGCTTGTAAGTTACTCTGGAGTGCACACGGGACCCAGGGTTACAGACAAATTGGCAGGAATGACCCGCAACCCTGGGACACCCTCCCACCCTTCGTGTCCATCTTACGGAATAGTTGTGCTTCTAGTTGGGCACTAGACTTGAGGCCTATTCTGACAGATGCTCCTATGAAGGGACAACCCTCCAAAACAGGGAGAGCCCTGGAGCAGTGGAAAGCCAGACAGCATTCTAGGGTAGTGCATATGCACAGACCAGGCTGAGCAAGTAGGTGAGAGAGCTTCAGGGGATCTCGCCTAGAGAAGAGGCCCTGGCCGGCAAGTGACCCTGACCATGGCCTGGCAGCCACTACCCTCCTCTGGCACACAGGCTGGGTAGCAGGGCAGACCCTTCCCACGTTGAGCAAGTGGCCAGCCAGTCCCACTTCAAGTCTCTCTCCACCCTGCTGCAGGTTCTCCCCACTGCTTCCTGCTGCAGGGAACTGCAGGGCCAACTGCCAATGTGTTATTGCCCTGGCCTGGGCCCAGGGCACACAGCAGCGGGCCAAACCAGCACAGGTGCCTGCCCTGCCCACGCTTCCAGTGTGGGAGAAGTGGGGAGACAGAAGTCACAGGGGTGCCACATCATTCCCCTCGAGGCAGAAGCTCGGAGAGAGAGACTTGAGAGCCAGATGGGGCCCTGATCTGGCTGGCATTAGGGCAAAGGCTGTTTTCAGTTCTTGGGAACTCCACCCACCTTGTCAGCCCACGTCCTGGCCACTTCCTGATCAGTAACAGCTTCATCTACTTTGCAGTTTTGATTTTGGGGCAGTGTGCCCAGTGCCCTGCTGCAGGGCCACCGTGCCAGCCTTGGCCGGTCCCAAGCTGCCTGCAGAGCCAAGCAATAGGCCACCAGCAGCTAGCAGCAGTGAGAGGCCGCAGCCTCCCCAGGGTTCTGGGGGATGGCGCTCCTGGCCAGCTAAACGGGAGCCCTCCCATTCCACACCCTCTTTCCCTAAACCAGAAACCCAAGCCCAGATGCCACCTGGGCTCACCCCAGTTGTCCAAGTCAGCATCTGAGGCTGGGGCCTGGGGCTTGGGTTTCTGACACTCTCCTAGGTTGCCCTGAGGTTCAGAGAGGGTTGGAAGGGCTGCAGGGACCTGGGCACGTGGACACTACTCCTTCCTGCCCAACCCTTCACACTGAGCCACCTCCCCTTCCCAGAGTCCTCCCTGACCAAAGCTCCACCCCTACTGACTCTCTATCCTTTGAAGACATCCCGTGAGTTCCAAGGCCCGAAAGTGCCCTTCATGTTGGCCTTATGCCACACTGTCCTTCCAGATTTCCCACTGAAATCCGCCCTTCACTGCTCATACCACCTGGCTCTTCCAGCAGCCTCTGGCCCTGATGCTGACCCCCACACCCTTGTCACCACTGCCCCCCTCCATACTTTGAAGTCTTAGCCTCTGGCTTGTTGTCCATGCCAAGGCCTATCTTCTCCAGGTAGCATGGCTCATTCTTCTGATAATAAAAAGCACTTTAATTTTCTTCTGGAGACAAACCGCTCCCCTACTCTCAGGCCACATGGCTCTGGGGGGTCTGACCCTACCAGTCCCAGGGATGGTTGCGTGACCAAAGACCTGGCTGTTGGGTGTTTCGTCTGTTCCTTGGCCACAATGATTGGAGAAACTGGTTCTTGACCCCAGTGAGTTCAATGAGTCAATCCTGAGACTTGCTGGAACTAGTGAGAAAGAGGTGCTCTCTCACCCAGGATCACTAAGGGTAGGGACACTGGGGCCAGAGCTGCCAGTGGCCATCTTTGTCAACACATAGGGAAAACCCACCTGAAAAAAGAGCCAAGACATAAAGGTGGAGCCAAGAACAAAGGACATTAATGCAGCATCTAGATCCAGCCATGCCTGAAGCTACATAGACCTGGCTATTCTGTGAGCTGATACTTGTTTTTCACATAAGCTAGTTGAAATTGGGTTTATGTCCCTTGCAATCTGGTCTCTCATTCCTTTAACTCACTTTATCCTCCCATGCCCATATCCTGGACCTTGTCATCTATTCAAATTGCTCTTCCTCAAAACCACTCTCCTAGGGTCCCACTGTCCTCCACCCACAGGTCCCCCACCTTCCCAACTTGCTCACTCAGACCCTTCGGCTGAGCTGCATCTCTGTAGGTGGGCCCCACATCCTGAAGTTGAATGAACACTCGGCGTGTGCCAGGCACTCTGAGGAAGGGCAGAGACCTCAGCCTCAAGAGAGCCCAGCGAGGGAGGTGTTCCAACACTCACCTTACTGGTGCTGAAGGTGTATTTTCTGCCCTGACACCACACTCAGCTCCTGCACAGAGCGGGGGAGCTCATTTACTTACTGTCTCTTGCATTTGGCTTCAAGGGGCCTCAATTCCAGGTGAACACTGAAGGCACGTGACACTGAGGCCCTGGAGGAGGTATCCATTGTGCAGCAAAGGAGACAAAGGACTAGGTGGTTTTCTTGTCTGTAAGATAGGGCACAGCAACAGCCCACGCCCACACCCACCGATGGAGGGGACTTGGGTGGGGGGCCCACAGAGGATGAGGTCAGGGTTCTGAGCCTGGGTCCACCATGGTCTTTTCTCTGGGGCAAGCCTGTTTTCTCCAAGCCTCAGTGCCCTCACCTATAAACAGAGCCAAAAAAGATTTCTCTTAGTCACCTGCTGACCAGGGCAGTCTGAACACACCACCCCTGGCCAGGGTCTCAGGTTTCGGTCTCTTGCACCCCTTGGGTAGCGCTCTCTCCTCCTGTGAAGCCGCTTCCTTCCCCTCACAGGGCTGGGACCCTGCCTCCCTGTGAACCTCCTCAGGATCTCGGCTCTACCCTCTGCACTCCTGGGTGCTACTTCTCCCTGGGCCCCGGACAGCTCTGCACACACTGCAAAGGCCCCTTTCCAGGTCAAGCAGCCTGAGCAACCCAAAGAATGGGGTCTCCACCCATTCAACTGCTGGGGACCAACCCAGCTAAAGCTGTCCTCTGCCAGGGCAGGGCCTGGCACTTAGCACAGGACTGAAACCCATGTCCATGTTGCCTCTGACCTTGGCGATGAGGGTATCCTGCAGAAGCTGAGACCTTTCATCCAGAGCTCAACATGTCCACACCTGGCCCAGTAGTCAGAAAAACTGAAGCAGAGTCCAAGGAAAGTAGAGTAATTGCAGGCCCAGGTGCCACTTCCCAGCAAGGAGGTAAATCAGCAGCTCACCAACCAAAATGGTTGCTTCCTTCCAAATCTGGCAAGAATCTGCCTGTGGCCCACCCTACCGGGAAACCTAGCAGCGAGGGCGCTCTGGGAGAGGTAGTGCAGTGCAGCCAAACTGACACAGTACGAAGCCATCATGGTTCCCCACAACAGAATGGGTGCGTGTGAACTGCACCAGGGTCTCAGACACAGAGGAGCACAGGCCCCAGGCCGGGCAGGACAGCCTGCCCAACTGGAGGACACAGACCCCCCTGAAGAGGAGCAGTGACCACCCAGTCCTGCTGATGGTCTCCAGGCAGCAATGCAGCGGAATGTGGACAGAGCTTCCCACCTTCTCAGACCTATTAGGAGCACCTCCTGAAAGTTTCTGATTTCCCCTCCCGAGGCATGGAGGGGCGTGGGCCATCCAGGGAGGCCTGGCAGGAGGGTGCCCCGGCCGGCAGTGGTCCCACATGGGGCTCAGTCATCAGAGCCACCTCCTGAGAATTTTTTTTTTAATTATTTCTTTTGGCTGCGTTGGGTCTTTGTTGCTGCACGCGGGCTTTCTCTAGTTGCGGTGAGCAGGGCCACTCTTTGTTGCGGTACATGGGCTTCTCATTGTGGTGGCTTCTCTTGTTGCAGAGCACGGGCTCTAGGCATGCAGGCTTCAGTAGTTGTGGTGTGCAGGCTCAGCAGTTGTGGCTCGAGGGCTCTGGAGCACAGGCTCAGTAGTTGTGGCGCACGGGCTTAGTTGCTCCGCATGTGGGATCTTCCCGGGCCAGGGCTTGAACCCGTGTCCCCTGCATTGGCAGGTAGATTCTTAACCACTGTGCCACCATGGAAGTCCCTCCTGAGAATATTTTATGTGGAAACTATAAACTTCTTTTTGTGAAACCTCCCACTTTTAAAATGTGGGCTTAAAAAAAGAAATACTCCACCTCACACCCATTAGGATGGCTACCATTAAAAAAAAAAAAAAGTTTTGGTGAGGGTGTGGAGAAACTGGAACTTTGTGCCCTGTTGGTGGGAATGTAAGATGTTGCAGCTGCTGGAAAACGGTATGGAGGTTCCTCAATCAAACGTAGAATTGATCCAGCAATTTTACCTCTGGGGACACACCCAAAAGCACTGAAAACAGTGACTCAAAGAGAGATTCGCACACCCATGTTCATAGCAACGCTATTCACAACAGCCAAAAGGCGGAAGCAACCCAGGTGTCTGTCAATGGATGATGGACGAACAAAGTGTGGTCTCTACACACAATGGAATATTATTCAGTCTTAAAAGGAAGTTCTGACACTTGAGACAACACGGATGAACCTGGAAGACAGCGTGCTCGGTGAAATAAGCCAGTCACAAAGGGACAAGGATGATCCCACTTATATGAGGTTCCTAGAGGAGTCAGCTTCACAGAGACAGGAAGTGGGTGCCAGGGGCTGGCGGGGGATGGAGAGTTAGTGTTTAATGGGCTCAGAATTTCAGTTTTGCAAGATGAAAAGAGTTCTGCGGATGGGTGGTGGTAATGGTTGCACAATAATGTGAATGTATTGTATTTATACCACTGAACTGGACACTTAAAAATGGTTGAGATGGTAAATCTTACGTCCTGTGTATTTTACCACAACTAAAAATAAATAAACACTGTATGGCCCAAGCAAAATCACGTGTGACTCCATGTGGCCTTCGGTCCCCACCTCTGCGATCACTCACCTTGATCTTCTGTGTGGGCTGTTCTGGCTGCGTCACGAGACAAGAAGCTTCGAATGGTGGTGTCCTGATGGAGCCGGAGCCAAAGGACACCACACAGTGGTGACAGCAGAGACCAGGCTGCCCGTGCTGAGGGCCTGCACCAGGGTGACCACCTCCTCCCACAGGGCTGCTCCTAGGACCCCAGAGCCTCGCACAGTGCACCCTGCACATATGTGCTTCCCTATTCTCACTCACCTCCTCTTGCCTCTCCCAGCTCCTGGCTTTCTTCCAGCTGCCTCCATCAGGGGCAAAAAGTGTGGTACTGGGGCCCTGCCCCAGCCTGGCTTGCCCTATAAAACTTTTTGTGTTATTCAGTGTGATTATCCAACCCCTTTCACTGAAGCCCCAGCTCCTCCAAACAGTCCTTTAGCTTCCGCTGCCTGCTGGGAGTGTTGCCTGCGGAGCCTGCAGCATGCCTCTCTTCCCTGGAGCCCCGGGACGCAAGGGGGACCCTCACCCATCACCACATGAGGGACACCATGACAAGAGGTAGGTTCTCGGTCTCCAACAACCAGCGCCTGTGGCTGTGGGATCCTGGGAGTTCAACTGTGAGCACCTACTCTCCTGATTCAGAGACGGGCAAACCAAGTCTCAGAGAGAGCCAAGGACTTGGTCAGTTTTGTATGTACTAGGGACCCTTCCATACAGCCCGAGCCAAAGCTCCTTTCCCCAGGGAATGAGGTTCCACACCTCCCATCGCGGACTGCTCCTCATTCTGGCTAAGAAGAGGTAGAGAGTCTGAGTCCACGCATTACCCTCTCTGGTTCCCACCACCGACCTACCCTCTGGGCTCTCCTGGCAGCAAGCAGGGTCTTGTCTAAACTCTGCAAACTGAGACACCGTTCCCAGGCCAGGAGCCCCTCAGATCTGCCCTCAACTTACCTATGCCAAGCTGTGCACTGTGGGCCAAGCCCCTCCCTTGCCTCCGTCTGTTCTGCTTGCTTCTATACAAAGCAGGACCGTGCTTCAGGTACACAAGCTTTGCAGGAAGAGATGGATCCAGAGGGACCGCAGACAGCAGTGGGGGAGACACCCGTCTACTAGAATCTGGAGTCTAGGGGACCCTCTGCCTGCTCTAAGGCTTCAGAGCAGGAAAGGGTCCCCTAAGGCCTGGAGCAAGCCTGGTCATCGTGCAGGTAGGGTGGGGTGAGGAGGGCCTGCCAGCTGGGAGCCCAGCTGAGATGCCAGACAGCCTCATTCAAGAGCTGTACCTCCTGCCCTGAGAACAGTTGGGGTCCTGGTCTACTAGATCACACCATGAAAGGAGACCCAGCGCAGCCAAAAATAAAAAATAAAATAAAAAATGAATAATTAAAAAAAAGGAAGAGCAGGGCAGGACAGGATGCTATGCTGCTCTAACAAGCAGGAGTAAGTATTGGCAAAAGGTGGGAAAACGGTAATCACATGCCCCTGAAACTAGTGAAAATTTGGAGAGCAACTTGGCAATACCTAGTAAAGCTGATGACTCAGATAGGGGGAAAAACCTGCCGAAGGAAATGGCCAAGATGATACCATTTATGTAAACCTGAATATCACAAAACAATGTTTTGATACAAGAATGTGCTTTTAACATCACATTTATGTCAAAGTATAAAAACCTGAATGAAAAGGACACAGGCTCCTGAGAACACTCTATTCTGCCTGGTAAACGACCCCACCAAACTGAACCCTGAAAAAGAGTGGGGAAAAGCGAGGAGAAACAAAGGGAGTTTTACTTTTGTCGCTCATTAAACTTGAAGCAAATACGACAAAAGTCGTTAACAGTCAACATTCTGGTAGTAAGGTATCTGTAAGATCTCTTACTACAACCCCGTGCCAAAGAGCCCAGAGAAAACTGCAGGCCCGGGGAAAGCGCCCCGCGGCCCTCGCGCCGAGGTTGCTCTCCAAACCCCACCCGCCACTCCGTCGCCGCCGCCGCCCCCCGGAAGAAGAGTTTGGAGGCCTAGGGTCTGGGGCGGGGATCCCGCCCGCCGGCGTCGCTCGCCCCCATTGGCAGGAACAGCGCCGGCGCCCCGCTCTGATTGGTGAGGTTGCGATCCCTGATTTGCATAGGCCCGGCGGCGGCGTGCGCGCGTCGGCCTGCGCGCGGAGGCGCCATATCCATCCCGCCGCCAGGGCCGCGTTTGGCGGGTTCCGTCTCCCGGACGCCCGGATGCGGGGGGGAGGGGGCGTGCCCGGCGCGGCCCTCCTGGAGGCTGTCCCCGGATCCCTGGGAAGGCCTCTCGGCCTCGGCGTCCCCACCGTGGGCGGCCCGCTCCTCGCCCCCCGAGGCGTGGCATCCGGTTAAGCCTGGAGGGCTGCGCGCGCATTAGCGCGCAGCTACATTATAGGAGCCTTGGCAGGCCTCCTGTTCACGTGGGCCGAAAGCGGTCCGTGCCTTCACGGATCCAGTCATCTGGGTGGGGAGGCGTACAGTCACAACCACCCAAACATCTAATTACAGAGTGGTGCCTGGGACGAGCCTGCAGAACAAACCGCGGGGGCGCTGACCAGGCTGGGGCGGATGGCCCCCAAACCCGTGTCACCCTCCGTGCCCTGGTCCACCCAGGGGCCGCGAATCTGGGCAGGGCTCGCACCCAGATCCTGCACTCCCCATGCAGGGGTCTTGGCCTCTGCAACCCCTCGTATTTGGCAGGCACTCTGGCTGGTTTTAAGCTAAAAGATTCGGGCAACTTCCAAGTGTTAAGAGTGAACAGAGACTCAATGAAGAGTGCCCCACCAAGTCTTTTTGTTTCCAGAAAGGAAGTTTTGTCCACAAAAACCCCAGTGCCCCACATTGTGACAAAACCATTCCCTAGGACTATGCCAGGAGAAAACAGTGAGATCCCGAGTTCCTCCCCCCAGCAGCATTTTCTGAAATGTAAACTGTTTATCAAACACTTTATTCAGAAAAAAATACAATGTTTTAAGAACTTAATTCCAAAGCACTGAAAGAGCCCGAAGGCTAAACAGAAAACAGCCTCTGCTAAGCACTACCAGGTCATGCTGAGAACCGCCAGCAGGGTCAGACTCTGAGGGAAGGTCCCTGGGCCACCAGGAGACAGCTGTGGGCACAAGGCCCCCCCGCCCCCCATCATGAGTTGATGGTGGTACCTCTCCCTTTTCCCAGGCTGCCCACCCACCCCACTGGGGTTCCCCGGTCACAGTCAGGACACCCCCTCCCCCAAGAAGCCACAACTGTTAACACCGTGCTACCTCCTCCAAGGAACACCCCCCCCCCAACCTGTCATCACCATGGTATTCAGCGCAGCACGCCTTGGCCTCTGTAAGTCCTGCGCTACTGGGTGTGAGGCCGCTTGGCCACAGGCTCCTCCTCCTTCTCCCGCTTCAGCCATCGCTCCAGGAGGTCAGCGCCTCTCCTGTGGGAGAGCGGGCTCTTCTTCAAGAACTGGCTGGACCACTGGGGCACATCTGACTCTGCCTTTTGGGGTGCTTTGGTGTCTTCCTTTTTGGGCGACTTTGTGGCCAGCCATTGCAACATCTTCTGGCTGCTGCCACTTGCCTTGGGCTCCTAGGAGAAAGAAGGAAAAGCTCAAACCACCAGCTCAAGCTTGTGGAAACAGGCCAACTCCAAGGGAAGAAAGAGGGGAAGAGGCATTAGGTATTGACCTAGGCTTGGAAAATGTCACCAAGGGCCAGATGGGGCCCCTAATCAGGAGTGGGATAAGAGGAGCAGAGTGCGTTCCAAGGGCTGCAAGGAGTAGGGAGCAGCTCTCAGAGGAGGCTTCCCAGAGGTGTGTGGGACCAGCCAGAGAAGAGAGCTGCTGGGCACTCCAAACACGGGCAGACAATGAAGCAGTGTCAGGGAAAAGTGTGTGCTTCAGCAGGACCAGGCAGTGTGGTGTGGGGAGGAGAGTCGCAGGGCGGGAGTCAGCCGAGGGCCGAGGGCCGGAGCACAGCTCTCTCCCGCGGCACCGCCCTCCGCACAGCCCCCCACCAGCCCCGCTCCCTCCGCTTCCTCTACACCTTCGCCAACCCCAGACTGAAGCTTCTGAGTTCACACGATGCCACCTCTCCAGAATGTGAATTCTTTTTTTTTTTTTTTTGAATTCTTCTGGAGGAAAGACCATGGCAGAAATGGGGCAGTGTCTAGTGCAAAAGGAATGCATACAATGACATTTTTAGAGACGGGTAATGAAAAAAAGTGTCAGGGGTGCAGGAGTTCGACAGAACTGAGAGAAAAAAGATGACACTGACAGTGAGTATGAAAACTTAATAAACTTAGAAAAGTGGGGAAGGGGGCAGCTGTTCTAGCCATCACTGTCCTTCACACTTCTCAGGCCCCCTAAGACGCCTACTTTGGAACACTCAGATCCATGTCTTACTTCAGGTCCCTCTATGCCACCTACAAACAGTTGCTACTCCTAAATCTTCACCCCGGGTATCAGCAGGGGCCAGCTTCTACTCTGGAACTTCCTTCTCACTGAGGCCTCTTGCCTGTTCACCTTCCCTTCAAAATACATCATCTGGATCCCTGCCAATTCTAAGAAGTTAAAGTTCACTGCAGGAATGTTCTCAGATCCCCCTGAAGGAGAACGACGATTGGAATTCCTCCATCTTGTAGCTGGGAAAAGAGGTGCAGAAAACAGACATAAATCACACATCTGGTTGGCGAGAGATGCAGTTATGGTCGAGGGCTCCTTGTCCTTCTCACAATCGCCCTCTAGATGAGGAATCCTCAAACTTGGGTTATTATCAGACCCACCAAGGCAGCTTCTTAAAGATACAGAAGCCCAAGCCCAGCCCTGAATACTGAAGCAGTAGGTCTAGACAGAGGCTGGCATTTACATTTTGAAACAGGTCTCCTGAGGACTCCCGGGTCGCAGCCAGCTTTGACAGTCACTGCTCTGGTCCACCTTGCCGTGCACGAGGAAGGTGAATTTGGGGTGGTTTGTATTCAATCTCTGATTGTGAAAGTTCATGGCATAAAATTAACAGGTCACACTGACAGAAGACAGAAAGCTCAGAAAGGACTATCATAGTCATAGGCCCTACCTTTTTGACCAGCGAGTCAACAGGAAGCAGACACTCAGGAGTGTTGTTTCGGGAGTTGTTCACCACGGAAGAAACTGCATGGAAGGTGATGTTCTCTGTGGGGTGAATTAACTTCAGAGCTTCTTGAGCTGAGACCTCCCCAAAGTCCAGCCACTTAGAGACTGCCTCCTCTCCATCTAATATGGCAGGCATCCTAGCCCGCGAGGTGAAGACAGTGGTTGGGAGCCACGGGTGGGGTGGGGGGGGGGCGGGGAGAAAGGCCCGGTCAGTTGAAGCGCAAACTGCCCCAAGCAGCAGCTCACCCTCTCTCCGCGCCTCACGTGCCAGTTGCTGCCCGGTGTCCCCCCCCGCCACCCACAGGGCACAAAACTCAACACCAGGAGACCCAGCTTAACAGAGTCAGATGGCAAAGACAGTGCCCCGTGCTATGAGTGGATCCACTCCAGTGTACACGCTAGCAAACTGGTGACCTTTACGACACTCCAGCCTAGACTTAAAGGGAAAATAAACCCTGGAAAACTTGTCTATCAACAATACTCTCCAGCCTTATCACCCATGGAAGATTTATCTAAGAAAGAGCTATTTATATAATTGTGAACAAAAGGAAACTATGGCAGAAAAGCAAAGAGCCTGCCTCAGATGACTCCTGGTACCCAGCAGATGTTAGGAAAAGATCCCTTGTTTAGCCCCCAATGTTATGTTCTAGGCCAATGCAAAGAATGTACACACTTCATTGGTGGGTGGTACAGATAGGAGATAAATGCGTTAACATCTATTTTAATAATTATTATTACTTCAACAAGTCAAACATTTTATTTTATTTTAATTTAATTTATTTTTTTGGCCGCACTGCATGGCTTATGGGATTCTTAGTTCCCCGACCAGAGATCGAATCCAGGCCCTCAGCAGTGGAAGCACGGAGTCCTAACCACTGGATCGCCAGGGAATTCCTCCAAACATGTACTTTTAAAAAGTATTTTAAGGGACTTCCCTGGTGGTGCAGTGGTTGGGACTCCAAGCTCCCAATGCAGGGGGCACAGGTTCCATCCCTGATCAGGGAACTAGATCTCACACACATGCTGCAACTGAGAGTTTGCCACAACTAAGAAGCCCACAAGCTGCAACTAAGGAGCCCGCCTGCCACAACTAAGACCTGGGGCAACCAAATAAATTTAAATAAATCAATAAATATTTAAAAAAAGGGTATTTTAAGATCTTTTAAATCCAGATGCATTTTATGATGAATGGCATCTCTGCACTATCACAGTTTAATTGGCAATAATTGGCAGCACTTTATTTTTCTTAACTATGTATAAAATAGTGGTACAACATCTTAGATTAGATGAAATAGGAATTTATTTTAAGGTGAATTAGCAAAAACTAGAACTATTATATCCCATGAAAGCATCATTTCAGACAGAACACTTAGGACAAGAGGGCTAAAACAGGTAATCCAGTTTGTGCAGCACTGCATTCTTTTCAGCAAAAAATCATAAAATTACTTCTGAGGACACTCAGATCTGGCAAAAACTGTGAAAATGTTACACTAGTCAGTTCTGCTAACGTTTTTTACTTTATTAAATATCTTTTAAAATATTTATTTATTTGGCTGCGTTGTGTCTTAGTTGCAGCACACAGGATCTTTGTTGCCTTGTGCGGGATCTTCGCTGAAGCATGTGAACTCTTAGTTGCGGCATGCATGTGGGACCTAGTTCCCTGACCAGGTATCGAACCCAGACCCACTGCATTGGGAGCACAGAGTCTTAGCCACTGGACCACCAGCGAGGTCCCATAACGCTTGTTTTTAAAATGAAAATCTGTTCCAATGTGATTGATCTATTATTTTTTTAGAACATAATGCTAATTTTGCCTTTGCTTATATACGGTTTTGTCTGTGAGAAACACAAAGTGAACACAGAAAACTGCACCCTGCTGAACTGAGCCTTGTAAGAGCACACAAAACGCACACATCTCAAACACTGACGGCTACCTTGGCTCACTGCATATTATCCTCCGAAGTGCTCTGCTCTTACTTTGCATTTGTAAACTTTTCTCTATATTAAAAAAACCATTCGTTCAACATCTGAAACACGTCTAAGCTTCCTGGCTCAAACACGCTAAGCAGTGCATGCAAACAGAAAACTTGTAAGTCTTGATGAGAAGCGTGAAATAATAATAAAGCGTCTTGAAAGCAAGAAGAGAACATGTGACATCTCCTGAGCAACAGACATAAAGGATCCACAACAGTAACAGGGCTGGGAGAAAAGGAACATCCACGGCTGGAACAATTGCAAGAAGTGTTATAAAGTCAATACCAGCCAGGTCTGAAGGAATAGAAGCAATGGCAAGATTTAGTATATGGACTGAAAGCCGAACAGTAAAAAAACTAAAAAACTGGAAGCTTTCTCACAAAGAGAATGCCCTCTCTATACACAAAGACCACAAAAACACCACAGAGGTGGCTCCTCTTAGCGCTAGTAATGGCTGTTTTGGTGGCCTCAAACACTGCTGCAATTTCCAGAGCTCTCAGCTGTTGGGAGAAGACATGAGCACAGATGAAGATGCTGCTAAGGAATTTCCACTAGTGATACTGAAGTTAACTGGAGGAGGCCATACATTGCACCAAAATGTTCAGTTTTGATTAAATACGTAAAGGCACGCCTCGAAGGAACAACGTTTCAAAGGCAGAAGAACATGCCCCAGGATTTAAGACTGCAAAAGATGATAATTTTGCAGAATCTTCCTTCTACCACTGCACAACAACACAAGCTGCAACTCTTCCGACGCTCACTTCCACAAGTCAGTTTCAGGTCTTTCTAAGGTAAAATGCCATATTTATTGTAGTATCTATGTACTTCTTAACCACTTAATGCATGGAACGATAGTACTGTTTTTACTAGATTCCTATTTTCTTTTTGTTTTACTGTGTCACTGACAAAATTTTTAAGTGTAGTCCCCTTAGTCCCACATTTCCCGTAAGTCCTATGGTTCTCATAGTGCAATTCTGCATAGTGTGGTGATTTTTAGGAATGCATGTCATGTTACAGCCAAACTGTACTTTGTGAAGCAACTGTCTTAGTTTCCTACTCTCTAAATCTGTGCGTACAGAAGCTGCCTATCTAAAAGCAAAGAGGACAAACCCTGCCCTGAATCCTTTTGGACCCAGGCATGAGAAGTGTGACTTGCCGGTGGTGGATGTCATTCAAGCCTTTGCAGGAATCCACTGTGATGATGGTATAAGAATACAGGCAGTCTCCTCCCTCCGGGGGCTCCCAGCAGTCAAAGAGCCCAGCCATCGTTAGCGGCCTCCAGTTGTCCCAGACTTTCTCCCAGTCCTCAGGGCCATCTGCAGCACCCATGCTCTCTGACTGGAAGCAAAATCCATGGTAGATTAGATACTCAGCAGCCGCCCTCCCCTCTGCAGGTTGGGTACTATTACAGACTCGAGAGCACGGCAATCATTTTAGAAGGAATTCAGCCCGTGCCTTTAGCATGGGTCCTCTTGATCCACCGTCGCGGAAGGAAAGAGGTTTGGTGGCAGATACTCACTGAGGCAATAGATTTATGGCTCCTTAACGCTTTCACAATACAGTTTAACACCTTCAGTGGATATTCCAGCCTTCCATGACCTGGATCATGATTCCGGCTTTCAATTACAATGTTAACTTGAATTAAGCCCAGCTATTTCTAAATGATGATGCTCTCATGCAATTTCATGCCCCTGTATCTCGCAGAAGCAACTTTCCTCTGCCCCAAAGGTCTTTCCTTCCCTTTTTCACCATGCCAACTCCTACTTGCCATTTAAGATTCAGTTCAAGGCCTAGAATACAGAAAGCTGGAAAGTGTCACCTCCACCCTAACAAAAAAAAAGGTAGAGGGCTTCCCTGGTGGCGCAGTGGTTGAGAGTCCGCCTGCCGATGCAGGGGACATGGGTTCGTGCCCCAGTCTGGGAGGATCCCACATGCCGCGGAGCGGCTGGGCCCGTGAGCCATGGCCGCTGAGCCTGCGCGTCCGGAGCCTGTGCTCCACAACGGGAGAGGACACAACAGTGAGAGGCCCGCGTACCGCAGAAAAAAAAAAGGTAGAGAATCTAAATAACCGTAACTTAAACTCATCAGAGAACTGAGGTCACAGGGCAACCAATTAGCCTGAACTTTATGGAAAGACAGGGTCATCCAAGAGGAGATGAGACACCAGTCCTGGCTTCCCAGTGGTAACAGAAGGAAAACAAGGCCTCCTTCAAACAGCAGGTAAGAATTCAGATAAAATTATCAACAAATTGCTCGATGCAGAGTGTGGGCTAGCCTGAGGGCACAGAACCCCTGGGGGCTGCAGACTTCAGGGAAGTTTGCCTCAGCTTGCAGACCACCCTCCACAGGAGCTCACGAGAGAGACTGGGGGCAGGAGACTGGAGAAAGCTTCTTTGCCAATGTGTGCTAGACACGGGGAGCTCTTTTGCCTCAGGGATGGTGAGAAGCCTTACCTGGTCACTTCTCCTCTAAGGAACAAAAAGCTTAAGGGGCCAGGGTAAAAGTGATAAATCCTATCGCTCCTAAGATACAGGTAAAGACCCCCTGAGGCTGGAAAAGGGCAAAAGAAAAAACCCTCTACGCCCCTGGAGAAGCAGGATCACTGAGAAAGCCTGAGCCTGAGAGCCGGGGACACAGTTCTGCTTCAGCCTGAGACTGAACCAAGGCCACGGAGAGCTCTCTCCACCTCCCTGTACACCAGATGACAAGCAACAGCAGTCTGCTTCTGGGGGAGCGGCAAGAGCATGGAGAGATCCTCTCGAAGGCACAGGCTCAAAGGGAAGTAACAAGAGCTGCAGGAAGCAGGGCTATTGAGAAAAACCCTCTGGAAAACCAACCCTTACCCTGAACACAAGGTGACAGCAGAGAAATATTTAAAGCCTGTGATGCACAACAAAACCAAACCCAGTTCAGCTCCGGACAAGATCAACTCAACCTCGGACATTAATGGCCTAATAAAAGAATAAACAGGGGCTTCCCTGCTGGCGCAGTTTAACAATCCGCCTGCCATTGCAGGCAACATGGGTTCGATCCCTGGTCTGGGAAGATCCCACATACAGCAGACCAACTAAGCCCGTGCACCACAACTACTGAGCCACAACTACTGAGCCCGTGTGCCACAATTACTGAAGCCGACACGCCTAGAGCCCATGCTCCACAACGAGAAGCCACCACGATGAGAAGCCCACGCACCGCAAGGAAGAGTAGCCCCCGCTCGCCACAACTAGAGAAAGCCCATGCGCAGCAACAAAGAATAAACATATCCATTTCCAGACATAAATATTATTGATCTCAGTCTCTGTCCTATCTACTATGTCTGGCAATCAATAAAAAATTATAAGACATACAAAAAGCCAAAAATGAACTGCCAAGATATATACAAATCAACAGGACCAGACTCAAGAGATTACATTTCCCAAATGCTGAACTATCAGACAGGAATTTAAGTGTAATTACTATATATACATATTAGCTATGTATTACATATATATATAAAATAGCTCTTATAGAAAAGGTAGACAACATGCATGAACAGGCAGATAAGCAATTTCAGTGAAATAAGACTGAACTTAAAAACAGGTCAATAATCACTCAAACTGAAACACAGAGAAAAAAGAATGAAATATACAGAAAAGAACATCCAAAAACTACGGGACAATATCAAACTAACACATATATAATTAGAATGTCAGAAAGAGAAGAGAAAATGGGGCAGAAGAAATAGTTGAATAGATAATGGCTGAGAATTTTCAAAAAAACAGGAAAGACATCAAACCAAAAATCCAAGAAGCTCAGAGAACATACCAAACACACAAAGACATAGACACAGATACACACTGCTGATGATACCTTTTCTGTTTTGATTTGGGGGAAGTAGATGAAGTAGGGCTGCGTCTTGTTTGTTCCTTGACATCGCTGCCACTCATAGAAACCATCTGCTAAAACAACACAGCGCCTTCCCTTTCCCAGAGGCACCTGAGGGAAAACATGAGCAAGATATGGTCTTAGTGACAGAAACATATTTCACAGACTTAAAAATCTCAGGTCTGCCAATGTGTGACCTCAGAGCAGTTAATTCCTCTGTCACATTTCTTACGTATAAAGTCACACTTACACAGATGCTGAAAAGATTAAATAATGTACATAGCAGGAAACAGGCACTGTGGTAGCCAGTCTCCAAAGCTGGCCCCACAGAGAACCACGCCTACCAATATTCACATGCTAAGTAGTCCCCTCCCTCAGTGATGTCAGGCTGGCTCTGTATGACCAATAGAACGCAGCAGAAGCGAAGCTGTTATGATTTCCAAGGCAAGGTCACAAAGCCCTGCAGCTCGTGCCCTGCTCTCTGGGATGGTGAACTCTGGGTAAGCCAGATGCCATGCGAGATGCCTGACCACCTTGACACCCCCAGCAGGCACACGGAAAGGCCTCCAGTTGTTCTACTCAGCCCAGCTGAGGTGTCACACACGTGGGTTAAGAAGCCACCTGGGACATGCAGCTGTCATCTGATTAGAACTACATGAGAACCTCTGGTTGAGTAAAAACTGTCTAGTTGAGCCCAGGCAGCCCATGGTTTATTATGAGAAATAATAAACTGTTGTCTTGGCATGCTCTGTCACACAGTAATAAACAGAACAACACTCTACATTAGTAACTGGGAACACACTTTGGAACTATTTCTCAGGTATATAAGGCACTAATAGTTCTGTTAGATAAAATAACGAATATGTGCCTTTTCCCTAGACCAGCTACCTACCTTAAAGGACCGTTTCTCCATTATGGTATCACTACGGCAGTTGCTAGTGTTGAACTGCAGCTTGGAAGGATCAGCTTCTTTAAACCAAGATGGGACCAAGCCCCACCGCATGGGAGCAATGACACGCTCAGATGAGTCTGCGCCCTGCCACGAAAAAGGTGAAGATCCAGTGAGGAGATCATAATGAAATTTAGAAAACCTAATTCAGTACATGCATTACATTACTACGAGTCTCAAAATACAAAGAGGATTATTAATAGGGAAATATTCTACTTGAAAACAATTTTAATGATGTATCATGATGTGAGTAACTTGAGTTCTCTAGCAATCATATTTATCAGAATGTATGACATTCTGCTTGGGCAGGATGGGGGATACAAAGAGGTTTAATTTCTGTAAACTTTTAATTAGTGCCTACTGCAGGAGAGACATAGCACTAGGCCCTGCACACTTCACATGGCCCCAGCTCTCAAGAAGCACACGTTACAGGCAACCATCATGTAAAACGGTACATGCTATGATTAAGGGATACATAGGGTAGTACGGGGGCACATGAAAGGTGCTTAACCTCAAAGGGCTTGCACTATAACTTGTGAGGCCGCACAGACATTAAAAATATGAAGTACTAAGATACTATAGGCTAAGGGCCATATAAGTGGTACAAGGAGTGTCAAAAAAGTTCAGTGGAGAGTGCTCTGTGAGAGATGGAATGAAGAAGTATTATCAGCTCCTTGGGAGGGGCAGAAGGGGAGGGAATAGGGTGAGGTGGATCTTGGATTGGCTCCCACAAGAGGTACAGGAATCAGACAGAGAAGAGATGGGAGGAGAGACCAGATATGAAATTAGGGGCCGTGTCAAGAATGTGCAGGAAGTGGTTTTGTGCAGCCAAGTTATAGCAAGCCTGAGGATGCTATTTTTAGGAAGGCCTGCTTACAGGACTGGCCCTCAGTTAGGATCTGAGAACGTGGATTGTGTTTCCACCTTCCCCTAACTGATAAGGATGGTACACTATGCCTTCTTTGTGCAAAAAATGAGGTTTATGCCGAGCACCTGCTTTCCTTCTAGGAGTCTACCATTTTGGTACTTGCTAGGCAGAGAGTGCCTACATGACCAGCCCCCAACAAAAACCTTGGGCTTAAGTTTCTAATGGGTTTCCCTGGGCAGAAACAGTGCACAAAGTTACCACATTTTTCACTGCTGGAGAGAAAACATGCTTGGTGTGTCCCCTCACAGGAAGGAGAGACTATAAGGAAGCTTGTGCATAAATTTCTCCAGATTTCTACTTGTTTCTTTTCCCTTGCTGATTCTATTGTGTATGCTTTCACTGTAATAAACCTTAGCCACGTCATATGCTGAGTCCTTCGAACGCATCTCCAAATGTGGGGGTAGTCTCGGGGCCTCACCCTCAACACATGGTTGTTAAACTCTTTTGGGGTAACTGGCCCCTTGAGAATTTGATGAAATCTACAGATTAAAATGCGCGCGCGCGCACACACACACACACACACACACACACACACACACACACACTATTCTCACGGTGTACTACACTGGGCTGGAAGACACCAGTGAGCAGACAGTGCATTTTAGGTTCTACTAGGGTGGTACAGTAGGTCTGGTGACAGTAGTGAGAATAAAAGACATTCAAAAGATAGAAAGAAAAAAAAAAAAGAAATTGTGGTGTCAAATGGACAAAGAAAACAGGGATGATTAAGGTTTCAGGCCCAGAAGCCTGAAATAATGATGGTGCTATTGAACAAAAGAGAAAAGTCCGAAAAGAGGTTTGATGTGGGGAAATATCACACACTGAATTTCAGATAACAGTGGGAAGTCTGTGGCAGCTTGGAAAAATGGTCCCGAAGTCTTCGACGCTTCTCCCATCAAGAGCTGTGTGGGGGACCTATGTGCCCTTTTCTTGAATCTGGACGGGCCTGTGACCTGCTTCTATCGAACAGAATGTGGCACAAGTGACACTGCATGATTTCTAAGGCTAAGTCAGAAAAGGTTTTTCAGCTTCCTCCTTGTTTGCTGCGACACTGCCTTTGCTGCCCTGAGCTGCCATATAAGAAATCCAGCTACCTTGGTAAAGAAGCCCAGGCTTTGTGGAGAGGCCACATGTAGGGGCTTTGGTCAGAAGCCCCAGTTCAGAGCCAACAACAACTGCCAGATAAGACAGTGAAGATGCCTCTAGATCAGATGTTGGTAAACTTTTCTCTAAAAGGCTAAATATTAAGTACTGTAGACTTGACAGTTTTTGTTATAAACGCTATTATAGGGACAGAGCAGCCATGGACAATAGATAAATGGATGTTGCTCTGTCCCATAAAATTTCATTTACAAAAATAATCAGAGGGCCCTAGTTTTCTGCCTCCTGCTCTAGATGATTCTAGCCCCAATGCCTTCTCAGCTGAGGCCCCAGACTCCAGGGAAGAGACAAACCATACCTGCAATGCCCTGTCCTAATTCCTCACTGGTGAACATAATATAAAGGTTGTTCTGAGTTAGTTCTAGAATAAAATCCACAGACAGAGGTTTACTATGTCCAACAAGCATGTGGAATTAAAGCTTAGGAGAGAGGCAGCATGGTATAGAGAATGGGTCAGCAAACTTTTTCTGTAATGGACCAGACAGTAAATATTTTTGGCTTTCTGAGTCCACACAGTCTCTGCTGCAACTCAACTCTGCCACCATTGGTAGTGTGAAAGCAGCCAAAGAACAAGTGAGCATGGCTGTATTCTAATAAAACTTTATTTATAAAAACAGGCAGTGAGCCAAATTTGGTCTGAGGACCACGGTTTGCCAACCTCTGGTATAAAGGAAAGAACATGGCCTTTGTAAGAAGACCCTGGTTCAAAAGTCCCTTCTCCGCTACTTATGAGGTTAGATGTGTGGCATGGAATAGGCACATTAATTGTAGTTTAATATTTTTTGAGGTTATGATGAAAAAGAAACAGCAAAATCTTCTATACAAAGGTGACTGGTAAAGCCATTAGGATAAAGTTTCTTAGAGAGCAAATCAATCACAGGATCAAACCTGGGGGTACAAAAACAAAAAGGAGAAATGAGGAAAAAGTGCAGTCCAACAAAAAGTTCCTAGAGAGATAAAAGCAGAATGAAAAAAGTTGAAAGGATGGAATTCCAAGAGGGGAATCGTCAGTAGTCGTGTCTTAGAAGGGCTTCCCTTTTCTTTTCTCTTAAATTTATTTGGCTGTACTGGGTCTTAGTTGCAGCACGTGGGATCTTTAGTTGCGGCATGCGGGATCTAGTTCCCTGACCAGGGATCGAACCCAGGACCCTTGCACTGGGATCGCGGAGTCTTAACCACTGGATCACCAAGAAAGTCCCGGGCTTCCCTTTTGTTTAAAGCTAATTCCTCCACTGTGCTCTTCACAGGATCCTGTCCCACTTCTTTCAAAATCTTGCCTGTATTAGTTAATCCCCTTGCCATACACACACACACACACACACACACACACACACACACACACACCACAGAACCATTCTTGTTATACATCGCAGGTAGGCTGTACAAAGTTGCCATGACACTGAAGTAGGGAACACTGAACTGCAGCTCTTAGGGGAAACACCGTTAGGTTGCCAGGAACCTATAGTGAGAACATCTTCATCAACTGATCAATATACAACCTTGTCTTCTGTGTGTTTTTGTTTAAAATATTTATTATTATATGTTAAACTTTATTTAACATATATTGTTGGTTCATTAATGTTGAATTCATGACCAGCAGCCACAGTAACTCACGCCTGAACGAAGCATCTCTAACACATGTATTTTCTCTGTAAGGCATATTACGCCCTTCTTGCATTTACGAATTCTAGCCTGCACTTTACCACTATGCTTGGGGACAATTTTAAACACTAAGATCACCAACAAAAAGCATAGAAATGCAAAAAACATGGCAATAAACAGATCTCAAAAAAGACACTTGTTTATAGTATGAAAAGTGAAACAAGAAAGTAGAACTTCATCTTACTTGATCTCAGTTAGGAATACGTATTTGGGTAACTTGAATATTTCACCACTCTGTATGTCCACGAATGGCTACAAAAGCATCATGAGTATTATTTTGGGGGTTACAAAGTAGGCAAGTAGGCAAATTTACCAACAGAATCTACGAAGAATGAGGGTCAATTGTATGTATATATACATATATGTTTCCTTCTCCTTAAAGACAGAAGCAGCCTTTAAAACCAATAAATGAGCTCGCAGGATAACTAAGGAAAAGGTGGCCCTGGAAGAAATGGTAGGGTAGAGAATGAAGGAAGAGAAAGAATGTGTGAAAACACAGAACTTTTGTAAATCCTCTTTCCCTTCCGGAATCAAATGTGTCAAATGTGCCTTCCAAGCAGAAGGGCCCCCAGTACAAACCATAAATGAAAATAAGAGATAACATTATCTCACAGCCAACTAAACAATCTTGCATCAGAAATTTACAAGACAAAGCTCTAAATCTGAGGTTCTGGACATGGGGCAATTCTGACACTGCCCGCCCCCACCACCTTCACTTCACCAAGCCCGGGGGTGAGGGCTGGCCCACTGGCATCCAGTGGGTATATCGAATGGGTATTTGGCAATGTCAGGAGACATTTTTGGTTATGATGACCTAGGGAAAACTGGCATCTACTGGGTAGAGGCCAGTGACGCAGCTAAACATTCTACAACTCACAGGTCAGCTTCCCACAACAATTATCCCACTTAAAATGTCAATAGTGCCAAGGCTGAGAAATCATGCTCGTAAAAATTCCACTGATCACCTTTAACCTGAGTGTGTTCAATGGACAATTGTAAACCAAACCCAAATACAGGGCTGCCCCATACTGGGAGCAATGAATAGAAAGCGGCTTCTAAGCCAAAATACTGAAAATATTGCTCAATATTAGTCATCTTTTCCTCTACCCTCTTGGACTTGTAACCTGAACAGCTGGTAGCACTGGGGGTAGATAAATGAAAGAGGAAGTAATTTGCAAGTCAGTGGCTTCAAATGCAAATGTTACAATCTATACACATGCGCTGACACTGATGATACGGATTAGTGACCTGAAATAGTTCTATTTTCACTTTACAATTTACTATTTTCATTTTCAGATAAATGACACCTCAAATATTTATCAAAATTAGGAAACCCCTAGCAACCTTTATAAAATTTATTAGAGATGTGGAGTCAAAACATTCCATCAGCAAACTGACACCACTGACAGAAGAGGAGGGCTATGCTGTGCTTAGGGGCTCCACCTTCCCCGTTCCTAGTTCCAGGAAGTATCCACTGGAGTGGGTACAGTGGACTGGACCTCGGTACCAGCTCTTCCCTCACTGACTGGGTAACCCAGGACCACTCACAATCTTTCTACACTTCTGTCTTTACATCTGTTAAAGTTTTCTTCCAGCTAACATTCATTCTATAATTTTAATGACGTGGTACAAAGAGAACCGAGGCTAAAAAAATAAGAAACCTCAAACAGTTAATCCTTCTTTCTCTTCAAATTATTCCTCCCTCTGAAACGTTTTATTTTTTCCTTTTCCAGTCAAGGTTCCCCATGATATTGTTTTTACTTTGATTTGCCTCTCATTAAAAAAAGTTCTTTTAGTTTCAACAAGTATGCATCCACTAAAAATGGCTCAAGAATAAACTATTTCATGTAAATGGCTTCATTCAACCAAAAAGATCAAAGGCGTCTGGTATTTTTTTTTTCAAAATAATCTGATCCCCACAACGGAAAAATGAATCTTTTTTGACTACCATATTATCACAACAGTTCTGAAGAGTATTTAGCAGGGTAGTATAATCAATTGTATCAAGTGACTTAAGCATTATGGATCAGATAGAATAAAAATCCAGGATGGAAACAATCAGGATTTTAAAAAACATATCAAAGATATTTAACATATTTAAGACATGGAAAAACTACTGATTTCTGGAATGAAGCTTTTTTTTTTTTTTTTTTTTTTTTGCTGTATGCCGGCCTCTCACTGTTGTGGCCTCTCCCGTTGCCGAGCACAGGCTCCGGACGCGCAGGCTCAGCGGCCATGGCTCGCGGGCCCAGCCGCTCCGCGGCATGTGGGATCTTCCCGGACCGGGGCACGAACCCGTGTCCCCTGCATCGGCAGGCGGACTCTCAACCACTGCGCCACCAGGGAAGTCCTGGAATGAAGCATTTTTATTACACTGCAGGTATGCATGCATACGGGCACATACTCCCTCCCTTTCAGGAGATAAAGCCAAGAACCAAAACATAATTATAAATTATCGGCCACTCCAACACTACAGAAGTAGATTCCACAAAGATAAAAAATGCAATTAAACTTCAGAACACCAAACCAAATACCTCTGTTCCTAGCTTCAGTAAAAGACAAACATAAAAAGACTGAAGACGCAATCAGAAAGAATAGAAACTTAAACGTTCAAGAAACGTCAGAGGTGTTTTTAGACTAGCTAGTCTTAATCCTGCCCTAAGCCCAGAGATTCTGACTTCGCTTATGGACTCATAAGGGGCATGGAAATCCTTTTTTTTTTTTTTAAAGATATTGAAAAGTCCCTGATGATCAGTGAGGTGTGAAAGACGCTACCTTAAAGTGTTTTCAAATGCATATGAACCGGCCAGGCACCAGGGCTGGCGCGCCTCTTGCAGAGCAGCACTCAGCTGGGGCCCCAGGAACAGTGACCCGTCCCGGAGGCCTCAGCACAGGCGCAGCGACGGGCGCAGGGCAGGTCAGCGCTCACCTTCTCCACGTGCAGCCGGGACAGGAGCACCGGGCTGCTGGACTGCGGGCTCTTGTTGTACGACGGGCAGTACCGGTCCGGGTCCCTCCACTCTGGGAGCCGCCGCTGGCCCTGCCGGTCCCGGTAGGCGCAGGCCCGGGCGAGGACCTCCTTGGACAGGTGGCAGGACGTCCGCCCGCACATCTTCGGCGCTGCGAACACCGCGGCCCTGGACGCGAGGACGGGGTTCGAGCGCCTCACACGCGGGTCTCGGGCCTCCGCCCCCAGGGTCTCCCTCCGCGCCCCGCTCCGCCCCACCCTACTCCCACCCCAGGCCCGCGCGCCGGGCTCACAGGGCCACCTCCCGCCCCGCGGCCCGGCCGGGCGAGGAAAGGAAGCTTCTCAGCCGGGGGCTCCCCCTGCCTAGCCGGCCCCGGCCTCCCCAGCTCCTCCCCGCTCCCTCCGGGACCGCTGACCCTGACGACCGCGCCCCACCCCCACCCCCGCCGCCCGTCCGGTCTCACTTCCCCCTCAGGCCCGCCGCCCTCCCATCCCGCTTCGGCTCCGCTCACCCCCGCTCAGCCCCCGTCCGTCCCACTTCGCCTCCCCCTCAGGCCCGCCTGCCCGTCCGCCTTTCCCCACCTCACCTCCACCTCAGACCCAGCGGCCGCGTCGCTCTCCGCGCCACCGCGCTCCCCGCACCACCGCGCTCCCCGCACCACCGCGCTCCCCGCACCACCGCGCTCCCCGCACCACCGCGCTCCCCGCACCACCGCGCTCCCCGCACCACCGCGCTCCCCGCACCAGGCCCCGCCCCCAGCAGGCCGGCCCCGCCCCCCAGCGGCCGGCGGTTCCGCCTAGCGCTGGGGCGTCTTCCCCTCCCGCATCTTGCAGAGCGTTGGGACTGCGGAACCTGACTCTCCTGAAGGAGCCCGAGCAGGAGCCCCTGATTGTCTCGGGGACTCGTCCTCCGTGTGGGCCGTTCCCCTGCGGGGTTAACTCCCTCCCAGGGCGAACCTCGGGAATGGGCCGGGAAGGGTCCCGAGGGTGCAGGCTGGCAGAGACCCTAGATGCGACCCGGAGGCCTACAGCCCCTTCTCCGTACAGCGGGAACCACGACTCCAGGGCACCAGGTTCTCGTAGGGGTGAAATCGGGAAATTTTCTTTACTTCGCAGCCCTACTAACGGCCCATAGCTTCGGGCAAAAATTGAAAAACCATCAGGAAAACTGCCATGGATCACGCAAGTCACTCTGAAACTTCGGTGGGCACCAGAACACTTTCCAAGGCCCCACCTTTCCCCCACCCCCAAACCTGAATCTCTAAGGGTTGAGGCCTATGTTTTTTAAAACTAGGCTTTACAGGTGTATTTCAGCCACAAAATTGGCAAAACACCTGGCTTGTGTTTAAAAGCCCAGCAGAGGAAACCAGGGACTTCTGCTCTGTAAGGGCTGTTCCTCCGGCAGAAGTGCAACGGCCACCTCAGACCTGGCACTAGGCAACAGCCGGGTAATCCACCCAGACCCTCCGGCCTCACTGATCTCCTACAAAAGGAGGGTGGTTTAAGGGCAAAGACTCAACGCCTGCCAGCTGCTGTCATTCCCTCAGCAAACCTGCACCGCTCCTGCCCCTGGGCATGGGGCTCGGGCGGGGGCCAGTGAGAGGGTCCTGCCTCATGCTAAGTACAGTGGCAAAGGGCTGCAGGTGCAAACGGGACGCAGAGGTGTCCTTGGGGGTAGGGACGCTGGACCCCTAAGCACAAGTCTGCAGAAGTAGCAGTCATTCAATAAATACATGCTGATTTTATTTATAGGGATAAGATGGTTCCTTAGCGGATCAATTCAAGAGGTGGTGCAAGCACTTTATTCATTTGAGATGTCCGTTCCCTGGCAGGCAAGGCAGCAAGTTCTAGGACAAGCTAAAACCACCCCCCTCTTTCAAAAGTTACCCTCAGCAGGGAGTTTTGGGGCAGGGGTTAAATTAAAAAAAAAAAAACAACCCCCCTCATTGATTCCTAGTTGTTTTTGAATACAATTGGCTTGGAAAGGACTTTCCACTGGGTTCATAAGGAAGGCCTGACTTCTGCACAGTGTTGGGGGGAAAGGGTAGGACTTGGTCCTATGCAGGCTGGCCTCTTAGCCCACAGATGCCAAGACGATGTCCACTGGCAGCTCCTCCGAACTTCTGGCTGTCACCTGCATTGTTACTGTGTCCAAAAGCAGCAGCCGGGAGCGCACCAGGATGTCATGGCCCCCCCGGAAGACGCCTGGAAGAGAAGAGAAAAGGACAGGTGTGTAAGGCAGAAGGGGGCTGAGAGCTGGGCTGAGAGGGCCACCTGCAACAACTGGCGAAGGCAGCTCTGGGGCTTGAGATGGGAGGGGCCCGCAACCAGGAGCACTGGCTGAAATCCCTGCGTGAGGCCCTGGGCACGTCACTTTACCTCTTGAGCTGCAGCATCATCAATGATCTCAGTAGAGATCACTCTACTAGCCGTATTTCACGCTTCGGCCAAGCTAAAATGAATTAGTGGACACATATGGCTTGTGTCTGACATCACAGGGGCGCTCACACACGCTAATGGAATCTAAGAGCACAGACGAAGGGACAGCCCCACCATGACAAAACCACAGCGCAGGTGTCTGCAAAACCCGGGGGACTGGGTTGCTTCACTGTGGTCAGAAATGATGGGCTTGGGGGCTGTCAGCTGTGAGCAGGGCACTGAAGCAGAACTACTTCCTAACCCTGTTTATAAACACTCAGAAAAAAAAATTTCCTTTCGTTCATTGTTTTAGGTGTGGTAAGTGTACTGCTAATGACAAAGGGTCATTAGCTTTTAGAGAAGCATACAGATCAGAAACATTTACATATGAAATGTCTATATATGGAGTTTGCTCTAAAATAATCTGAGGGTGGAGAATGAGTATAGGTAGAGACACTATCTGTTGTTGCAGATGGAGGATGAGTACTTGGGGGGGTCCCATTTTTGTGTAACTTTGAAAATTTCCGTAAGTGCTTAAAGTCCCACTCCTATTAGAAAAGACCAACCAACCCACTAGAAAATTAGACAAAGGATCTGAAAACAATTCACAGAAAAGGAAATACAAATGGCACTTTGCATTTGAGAAGATACTTAACTTCCTTCAATATACAAGAAATGTAAAGTAAAACTATGCGGAGGGTTTCCCTTGTGGCGCAGTGGTTAAGAATCCGCCTGACAACGCTAGGGAACACGGGTTCGAGCCCTGGTCCGGGAAGATCCCACATGCCGCGGAGCAACTAAGCCCGTGCGCCACAACTACTGAGCCTGTGCTCTAGAGCCTGCCAGCCACAACTACTGAGCCCGTGAGCCGCAACTACTGAAGCCTGCATGCCTAGAGCCCCTGCTCCGCAATAAGAAGCCACCGCAATGAGAAGCCCACGCACTGCAACGAAGAGTAGCCCCTGCTCGCCGCAACTAGAGAAAGACTGCGTGCAGCAGCGAAGACCCAACACAGCCAAAAATAAATAAATAAATTTATTTAAAAAAAAAAAAAGACTAGGACAATCTAAATGTTCATCAATACATGAACTGGTTCTACAAAATATGGTCCATCCATAGAATGGAACAGTAATCAACTACAAAAAAGACTGAGCACACAGTTTGGGAGGATGAAAAAGTCCTGGAGTTGGATGGTGTGATAGTTGTACGACAATGTGAATGTACTTAATGCCACTGAACTGTGCACCTAAATACGGTTAAAATGGTAAATTTCATGTTATGTTAAGAAAAAATAAAAAAAAGGAGGAAGCTCTGAGTATCGATAAGGAAGTTCTCCAAGAGGCACCGTCAAGCGAAAAACCAAGTGCAGAACAACATATACACCACCTGTATGTAAACATTTGAGCTTAAAAAGGGAAATGCGTACACGTTTGCTTTTACACCCCTATGGTCACAGGAAGGATATACAGCGCGCTTTATAATATAACACTGGTTGCCTGGTGGAAGGGAAACTGAATGACTGGCAGCAAGTGTTGGGAGGGAGACATTTCGCTGCAGGTCTCTTTATGCCCTGTGAACATTCAACGCTGTGAATTCTGAATCCCCAGGTTCCCAGGGGGCGCCCTCAGCCCAGGATGCGGTAGCATCAAGGCCCTTCCCACCAGAAATGCCGCTTACCTGCCAGGAGCAGCGTGTGCGTGTTCTTGTTGTCTGGCACTCTGTCTGACCTCTCACAAGGGTGCATTCCTAAGAACTTCACAATATTGCCCACAGCCTCTGTGGGGAGAAATCCCGGTGTTATTAACCCCCGATCTCCCCCTGGTGCCACCACCACTCCCCCATCCCCTGACCCCACTCTGCAGTTTTTAATGGAGTGGCATCTGAAGTACGTGCTCTAGACATGGCCCTGGATCTTTGGGGACTTGGGGGCAGGGGACGGGGGGAGCTCTTCAACAGTAGCCAAGGATCTTGTAAGGCAAGCAAGCTGGAAATGGCATCCCCAGGATTTACCTTCAAGTGTCTTGATGGTGGACAAGGTGAATGTTTCCTCCTTCTCAAACTCATCCCCTACCTCATCCCAGGCTGCTTCAAAGTTCAGCTTCATGACCTTCTGGATGTGATCAGCTATCGTGACTTCCAGATCTTCCAGCTGGGGAGATGCAGGGGCGCGTTAGGCACACAGCTCTAGGGGAGAGACACCTCCGAGCCTCTGCTCCACTCTGGCCACCCGCCCCTTCCCACCACGCAGCCACAGGTGCTCACAGCCAAGTGGTGGCCCCTCAGCGGAAAACCCTCACCTGTTTACAGCCATCCCTCAGTATCTGTGGGGACTGGTTCCAGGACCCCCTCGGATACCAAAATCGCAGATTCTCAAGGCCTTTATATAAAATGCTGCAGTATTTGCATTTAACCCACACACATCCTCCCTTATACTTTGAATCACCTCTAGGTTACTTATAATACCTGATACAATGTAAATGTTATGTAAATAGTCGTAAGTACAATGCAAACACTATGGAAATAGTTGCCTCGTGTGGAAAACTCAAGTTTTGCTTTTTGAAATTTTCTGGAACACCCCCCACCCCAATTCTGAATACTTTCTATCTGTTGGTTGAACACATGGAGGCAGAACCAACAGATGTGGAGGGCCCACTGTTCTCATCCTCGGGTGGCAGCTATGAGAACACATCACTCTGAAGCCTGGAGTAAGTGCCAGACTGGACGGGAGCGAGGCCTGCATCCTGTGACTCAGCCGTGTCCTCCCTGGGGCCGACACGTTGTACTGCCCTCCACCTTGAACTAACTACATAAAGGTTCCCCATTCATTCACCCAACAGCTCTTCACTGAGCCCCCACCCCTGTGCACGTGTAAGGTGTTCACAAGCAGGACTCAGCTCCTACGGTAGAAGCTATGCCTCAGACCCAGCCCTCCTGTCCTGGGGCAGTTCCCGCCCTTAGGTCATTGCTGGCTCAGGGAAGGCCCATCCTCAACAATGGACCTGGGAGGACACAAGTGACCATCAGCTGTTATTCGGTGACTGCCCCTCTGGACATGAGGGCTCTGATAATCTCCATGCCAGGTTTAGTATCAGGGTCTGCACTCAGATGGCACTGAGCCACTGTGACCGGGGCAAACCCCAGAACAACCCTGCACTCAGCTCCATGCAAGCTCTGAGCTGGAACTGAAAGGGACGTTTCAGTGCATGAAAGGACTGCCCAGCAGATGCAAACTGATCCAATTTCTCTAGAAAGCAATTTGACAGTATGAATCAAAGTCCTTTTTTTTTTTTTGGCTGTGTTGGGTCTTCACTGCTGTGCACGAGGTTTCTCTAGTTGTGGCGAGCGAGGGCTACTCTTCATTGTGGTGCATGGGCTTCTCATTGCAGTGGCTTCTCTTGTTGCGGAGCATGGGCTCTAGGGCACACGGGCTCTAGAGCAAAGGCTCAGTAGTTGTGGCGCACGGGCTTAGTTCCTCCACGGCATGTGGGATCATCCTGGAGCAGGGCTTGAACCCGTGTCCCCTGCACTGGCAGGCGGATTCTTAACCACTGTGCCACCAGGGAAGTCCCTCAAAAAAGTCTTAAAATCAGACTTAGCCTTTGACCTAATTATTCTACTTCTAGGAATCTGTCCTACGAAGATAACTTGAAATGCAGATAAAAATTTGTACCCAAAGGGATGCTTAATGTAGCATTTAAAAAGTGAAAATTTGGGAATTCCCTGGCAGTCCAGAGGTTAGGACTCCACGCTTCCACTGCTAAGGGCCCAGGTTCAATGCCTGGTTGGGGTACTAAGATCCCACAAGCCGTGCCGTGCGGCCAAAAAAAATTTTTTTTTGAAGTGAAAATTTGGAATCACAAATGCCAAGCGTTTAAGGAATACGAGGTCAAGTGAGTTAGGATATATTAAGATAAGGGAGTATCTTAAGTCATTAAAAATTGTGTTTATGAAGTATTTGTAATGACAGGATAATACACTCTGGTTCTAAGTGAGCACAGCAAGATCTGTAATGTACAGAATAACCGCAATGATACAGCTGCCCCCGCCCCCCCCAGTCATTCCCAAGGACTATGGGTAATGTTTTCCTGTTTCTGTATACTTTGTTTTTGTAGTTCCCAAGTTTTCTTTTTATATATTTTTTAAGTTTAAAAAAAAATTCTTTCAAAACCAAAACCAGCAAGAAAATGCTTCAAGACTGGCTGTCAGCTCCTGAAGCCTCCTTGCCCCAGCTTCTTACCACATACTCATCCTCATAGCCTTCGTCGTCGGTCTCCCCGGTGGTGGGATCGCAGTCCTTGACAGTGAACTTCATCATGCAGCTGAACGTGCAGCCCACTGCGGGGAGGGAAGGCCAGGCAGTCGGGCGAGGTCCTCTGTGGGCGCGCGGCCACAGCCTGCCCGTTAGGCCTCAGCTGCATCTGCACTAGCGGCACATGCCACCCGGCCCCACAAATCTGGACAGAGGGCACCGGCTTGTAGAAGGCAGGAGAGCCAGGTTGCAGCCCCCAGGAGTTGCCCTCACAGGGAAGGAAGACAGAGGAATGCAGAGATGCTGCAGGGTGGCTCCTGGAGAAAGCACCTGGTTTCTTTGGTTGGAGTGGACCTGGGACGGTCCATGTTTGTACCTGTCTCTGGGCCTTCCTCTGTGCTCTCTCCTGGTACAATGAGAGAGTCCTGGTTTGAGGACCAGGCGTCCTACCAGCCACGTGAACTCAGACAAGCCATTTGACCCGAGTCTTACTTCCCTGCTCCCCAGGGGTCTATGAGGAGGAAGTGAGCGGATGCGTGAGAAGCCCCAGGACTTAGCCGTCCTTCTCTTCTTCTCGGGACTGACCTCGAGGAGCTGAAGCTCTGACAGGAAACAAACAGCTGGCGCACAAGCCACCCGCCCCCAGGGGCTCCCACAAGGCCGGGGGGCATCTGCAGAGGGGCTCACCCGCCGTGGGGTCTTCCTTGGGCAGGGCCACCAGCGTGTAGCAGGTGCCGGGCTGATTGTAGGGCAGGCTCCGGGCGGGCACGTAACACAGCACCTCGTAGGCCTCCGTGGGCTCCATCTGCACTGTGACGTTCTCCAGAGTCTGGTCGTTGAGCGTGTTCGTGCAGTCAAACTGGACCAGGGAGCGGGGGGTGGGCGCTGAGACACTGCCCTGGACCCAAGCCTGCTGCACAGGAGCAGCCAGGAGGTCCTGCCTCTCACCCCAGGGCCACGCCGACGCCCATCCCAGGCCCCCGTCCCAGGCCCCGTGTCTGCACGTGGACACTCAGGAGCCACAGAGGCCCTGCACCAAGGACTCGAGGGACACAGCAGCTGGTCGTGGATCTGGCATCGGGCTGGGCTCCAAGCACCGGTGTGGGGTGCCAGGGCCCTGCGGGAGGGCCTCCCCCCGGCTCACCTGGAAGACCATGTGCTCAGGGAAGGTGTGTTTGGTGCAGCGGATCACGTACTCTGTCTCCGACTCAGTGAGGGCCACGGGCTCAGGTGAGGACTTGAAGAGGGGGCCCAGCCCCTGGAACTCGGGCACTGCCGCCAGCTGCTCTGAAACCCCCAGGCCACACGCTCACTCAGCTGCTCAATCCTCAGGCCTGGTCCTCAAGCTCTCCCACCCACTGCAGTGGTCACTCCCGACTTCCCGAACAAACCCGAGCGTTTCCTCACCTCCCTCACTGCTCAGCTTGTGCCACCCACATGAAACACCCCGCCCCGCTGTCCCACACAAGACGCCAGAGCAACCAATGGACATCAGGCCCAACGTCCCAGGCCTAAGCCATTTGGAGACTCCCTCAACCTTAGAAGCTCAGCAAGGATTCTTAAAAGAGGGAGACTGGGAAAAGGCTACGAGGAGCTGAATGCCGTGATGGCCACGGAACCAGGTGAAAGAACAAACTGGTCTTCGACATGGGGCAGTTAAGACGGTGGCCCAAAAGGACAGGCTGCAGATTCAGAGTGTTGCAGAAAACACAACTTGGTGTGGACGGTGGGCGTTTGGTAAGGCCTCTCCCTGCGGCCCACAGCCAGGTTCCAGCCCTGGCGAGTCCAGGTGAACAAGGCGTCTGGCAGCTGCCCCTATTCTACGGCAGGGGCAGAATTCCCCACAGAATGGTCATGAATGACCTGTGTCAGAATTACCTGGGGGTGAGGGCTTGTTAACAACGCAGATTCCTGGACCCATCCCAGATCGGCTCTATCAAAATTCCTGGGTTTGGGATCCAGCAATCTGCATTTCTAACAAGTTTCCTCAGATGACTCTGATGTATACTGATATCTGAAGACCACTACTCAAGAGTTTTAATTTGTCTTCCCAGTTAAATTGAACTCCATGTGGAAAAGAACTGTGCCTGAGGCCAGGGATTTGACATTCTGCCTGAGCAGGTACTCGATTCACACTTCAGGGACAGGGAGAGAAGGAAGGCATTATTATTATTTGTCCTTCTCCCCCCACAAAGAGGCAGCCTGTGTGCCTGCTTCAGCCGTCTGAACGTGCAGGCGATAAGAAGCCCAGAGAGAGCCAGCTTACGTATTAGGAGGCACATTCAGGCCCCCTGTGGGCATCAGCCGCCAGAGTGCTTTTCTATGGGAACTGATTTCATTGGGCATCAAGTTTGCGGACACGCTGCCCCTTACTGCCTGGGGGACTCTGCTAGTAGCTATAAACTACCGCCCCTGAGTTTCAGACTCGTCATCAATAAAATAGATACAATCATCTTGTCCACAGGGTTGTTGTGAAGATAGAAGAGGCAATAGAGGTCAAGATCTAGCAAAGAACCTGGAACTTAACACGTGATCGATACACATTAGGCTTCGGAAGGTTGTTTACAAATGGGCTTGAGTCCCTGGAAGAGGCTTCAAAGGAGTCTTCCCTGGAGGGCGTGGCAGAACAACGGCCCCCAAGATGTGCACGAGCTAATTCCCAGAACCTGTGAGTATGTTCCCTCACTTCGCAGAGATTACGTTGCATCTTGAGCTGGGGAGCATCTCCTGAATTATCTGGGTGAGCCCAAAGTGACCACAAGGTCCTGGTGAGAGGGAGGCAGAAGGGTCAGAGGCAGAGAGATGTGACTGTGGCTGTACTTCTGGCTTTGAAGACAGAGGACGGGGGCTCTAGGCAGCGAACGTAGGCGGCTGCCAAAGACGAACCCCTCAGAGCCTCCAGAGGGAGCTTGGCACCGCCAACACGGCGGAACCCATTTTGGATTTCTGTCCTCAGAACAAGGTAATACATTTGTGTTACGTTAAGCCACTAACTTCACGGTAACTTGTGACAGCAGCAAGAGAGAACTAACACACAGGAAACGTTTCGGATTACAGTGATCCCACTCAGCTCAGGATCCTAGTTTTGCTGAATCTGAGACAGTATGTTGATGGAAGACAGGGTTCGGGAAGGGAATGGAAAAGGTGGGATTTTGTTTAACTCAACGATAATTGGGAGCCTACTGCGAGGAAGGAAGGCACTAAGTGCAATGACAGAGAATATAGACGACAGAACGTGGAGAACTGCACAGGACCACGGAGGAGAAGAGAGGAGCTCGGGGAGGGCATCACCAAGGGCGAGGGACACGTGCTAGGCCTCAAAGGTAGGAATCTAGTGGATAACGTGGTCTGGCAACTGGACACGCAGCCTCTCCCCTTAAAAAATGCAGAGGGACAGATGAAAACCTAAACAAAACCCTGCAAGACAACGTGGACGGAACACGTCTGGAACCCGAGACAAAGGACCGTGTCCCTTGAGTCAGCTATATGGCATCAGACATCCGGAACTGGCCTGGGCCTCAGGGAACTGAGCCTTAGAACCAGGGCCGAGGCAGCTCTGAGCCAGTTGGAGCTGGATCTTAATTCCACCGCCACCCCCGCACCTCCCCTTCTTGCTGTGCAAACTTGGGCAAATCACTGTCTCTCTCTGAACGTCCGAATCTTCCAATATCAAATGGACCCAATAACCTCCACCTGAGGGTCAAACATGCTGTCTAAACACTCTCAGAGCCCAGCACTCAGGAGAGACTCAATCAATGACAGTTCCTACTCTTAATTCCCTGGAGAAGAACCGCTACCCTAGCCGCGGCCCCGGGAAGCCCCGCCAAGCACCACTACTCACCTTGGAAGATCTCCTGCCGGGTGGCTGCCACCTTCTCAGGCTGCTTGGCTGCTGTGATGGGGGTGCTTTCTGCAGGAACAAACATGCATGGTGACCCACAACTCCAGGAACGGGCCAGGGTAGTGTTGACCACGGTGCTGTTACTCAGGGATTATAACTTCCACCCCGCAGAGTGTGAAGTACAGAGCACGTGAGGAAGAGAGCAGGTGTCTGTGCCTACGTGTCTTCATTTCCTGTGGCCAGAGGCAGACGGGATAACTCCCTCCGCCCAGCACAGCCCCATCCATCCTGGGCAGGTTTAGTGACTTTGCAGCCAACGCAGACCCTCCAGCGGAGGCCTGGACCGGAGGGTCTATGAAAGGAGTGCAGGTGTTACTTACCTGTTCTCTGCTCTGCCATGGGTGTGGTGGCCAGGGGCACAGACTTGAGGTCAAAAGGCTTTTCCGATGGTTCTAGAGTGTACTGCTGCAGAGCCCTCTCCAGACCAGGGATGGACACGGTCAGACCTAGAGGCCAGTGGGAGACTGAGGTCCTGGGGTCGAGGTTGTAGGACCTTGGGAAACCACTTAGGCCTCTGAGGTCCCACTTTCTCATGACATCGTCCTTTGCAGGACTGATGTGGGGAGTAAACGGACATAGGAGAGGGACTTATAAAGGGTAAAGCACTCTGCAAATGGAGGCTCTTATGACTAACTAGTGTTTCAATTCACTGGGCTGTTTCCACCCACAGGGCTGTGAACGCAGGGCCCTGGGTCTCCTGAGATCACAGTGATGCTGTGCAGTTGCCATGAAAGCCCAGCCGAGAGCGTCTTGCCTCCGAATGCCCCTGCCTGGCGAGACTGCAGCTCCGTTACGGGGCTGCGTCAGGCTCAGCCAGGAAAAGACTCACCGTTTAGGATATAGCCTGCATTGAGGGCCTTCTGCTTCTGCTCCAGGACACTGAGATAGAAGGTGGCCCGGTCCCTTACTTCATTGTCATCGTCCATCACACACCTGTGGCCAGAACACAAGGTCCTCCTGACCAGGGTGGCAGGAGGGATGCTGCAGGACTTCAGCAGAGGTCAGTGAGAGGAAGCAGGTCTCTTAAAGCTCAGTCCTTGGATGTGGACCCAGGCATTAAATGCCAGAAGGGCCCGCGGGACTCTAATTAACTAGGAGGTGGCCGTATTCATACTCCCTGGACCCTCTCCCCAGAGCCCACCCAGTGAGGGAGGCAATCTCCTATATCCACAGCATACATCACAAAAGAATTTAACATGACCCAACAATTCCACTCCTGGGTATACACACAAGAGAACCGAAAACACGTCATACAAAAAGTCGCACCCAACTGTTCACAGCAGCCCTAGTCACAACAGCCACGAAGTGGAAACAACCCAGATGCCTATCAACGGATGTACCGACAAACAAAATGTGGTCTATTCATGCAATGGAATATTATCTGCCCATAAGAAGGAATGAAGTTCTGGCACATGCTACAACACGGATGAACCCTGAAAACATCATGAAGAAGCCAGACACATGAAAGGCGACACACTGTATGCCTGAGTTTATATGAGGTGTCCGGAACGGGCAAATCCAGAGCCAGAAGGAAAGCGAGTGGCTGACTAGTGCTGGGGGGCTGGGGGGAATTGTGATGACTATTCATCGGTACACTGTTTCTTTTGGGGGTGCTAAAAATGTTGTCGGGGCTTCCCCAGTGGTCCAGTGGTTAGGACTCTGCACTTCCACTGCAGGGGGCACAGGTTCCATCCCTGGTCAGGAACTAAGATCCCACAAGCCATGCGACATGGCCCAAAAAAAAAGTTTTCAACTTAGACTGTGGCAATCGTTATGCAACTCTGAATATACTAAAACCATCGTATTATACATTTTAAATGGGTACATCGTATGGGTCTCGAATTATATCTCAATAAAGCTGTTTTTTAAAAATAGAAAACACCTCAAATTAACGCCTAGGTGGAGGAATTTTTGCATGACATTATTTTTCATGCTTTTCTTTTTTTTTTTAATTAATTAATTTAGGCTGTTCAGGGTCTTAGTTGCGGCATGCAGGATGTAGTTCCTCGACCTGGGATAGAACCTGGGCCCCTGGCATTGGGAGGGCAGAGTCTTACCCACTGGACCCCCAGGGAAGTCCCATACTTTTCTGTGTTTCCATTTTCTCCTATAATCAATAGTTGTGTATCTTTTCTCCCCTTTTTCAATTAAAAAGATACAAAGGACAGCGGCCTGGGCCCAAGGGAACACTTGTCCACCAGGCCCGTGGCCTGGACTCACCTCTTCAGCAACACCAAGATACTGGGCAGCATCTCTTCGTTCTGCGCTCCGAACTTGGCCAGAGCACTGACAGCGCCTGTGTTTACGAAGCAAATACGATTTACTGCCAGGGCTCGGAACGGGCCATCCAGAGCCAAGCAGCCCCGACCCAGCAGGCCCAACCCGACACCATGAAACAAGGAGCCTCGGTCACGTGGGCACCACCCGGCCTCAACTCCTCGCCTCTCACGGGGAAGGCAGCCCTGTTCTTGGGTCCCAGGAGTCCTTTTCAGTATTAACTAAGAAGAGGCCACGAGAGCTGCCCTCAACTTCTGTATCCAAATGGCCTCAGCTCACGGTGAAGCAGTACACGACCATAAACAAGAGAACAAACTACTACTGAATGAGTAACAACTGCTGAAAGAGGAACATCTGTCCAGAGAGGGCTTGAGTAAAAAAGAGCAATAAATTAAAAGTAAAGTTAAGAATATGACGGTTGCACGTTGAATTGCACACTCATTTAAAAGAGTGAGTTTTATCGTATGTGAATTATATCTCAACAAAGCTATTACTAAAAATAAAAAACTAAACACCAAGAAGAAAGAAAGAAAGAAAGGAGGAAAGAAAGGAAAAAGGGAGCGAGAAAGAGAGAAAGAAAGTTAAACGACGACATATAGTGACACTTAAAAACAAAAAAATCACTAAGCCGAATTAGAGGTTAAGAACCATTCACCTAGATGACGCCCAAACATCTAAGGTCCTTGCTACAAGATTATAAAACACCGAGCTTGTGAGGCAGGGGCCCGTGTCCCCCCGGGGGCTCAGGGCCCTTTGCTGGGGGGTCTACTGCAGGGCAAGCCCGGGGCCCAGGGGCAGCCCTGCTGACCCACCTGCCCGGACCTCCTCATGCTCCAGGACCACTCGGTTGTAGATGAAGCGGATGTACTTGGAGGGGTTGTTGGTCTTGGGCCCCTCCTGGCCCAGGAGGTGCAGGATGCGCGTGGCCAGCACGGTGAACTCGCAGTCCTCGATGAACTCGCACAGGTGCGACAGCCCCGTCTCCTTGCTCTCCGAGTTCTCCTCGATGATGCTGATGATGCAGTCCACAATGGCCCGCTTGTACTCAAAGCCGCCCTGCAGCACAAGGGGCGAGCTGAGTGCCGAGGCTGCTCTCTCCAGAGCCTAACGGGACCCGGCACAGCGGTCCAGGCACTGAACCCGGTGACGAGGGCCCGGCTCTCCCGGCCTCGACCTCCCTTTTGCGTAAAACAAAAGGCTCGGGCTGAATGCTCGCTGGGGCCCTGCCGGTTCTAAGAGTAGATGGCTTAAGAGAAATATTTGGGACTTCATTTTCTTTCCAGGTTTGAGATAAAGGCAGAATGGGTGATGTGGATGCTGGAGGAGTGGGGTGTTAGTGTTTAATGGGAACAGAGTTCAGTTTCACAGTATGAAAACGTTCTGGAGGTTAACTGCACGCCAGTGTGAATGTACTTCACAATACTGAACTCTACACTTAAAGGCAGATAATAGAATTCTATGGCGTGGGTATTTTATGACAGTTTAAAAAAGGCAGAATAGGGCAGTAGAGAGACAAAAGATCCCGGGTCAAATCTATGCTCTGCCACTTACAGACTTTAATGACAGAAGTGGCAAGTGAGATACCCGCTAGGCGCCCGGCCGTAACCCGGCAACGCGCAGCACACGGGATGGGATGCTGGCGCATGCATAGTGCCCATCCCACCTAAGGAGCGAAATCACCACGCGGCCTAGCGTTGCCCGGTCTTAGAAGTTTTTAAAGAGAAACTGGAAATCTATCGAGGTGGTTTTCCTGATTTTTAAATAACGGCTACTAATTCAAAATGTGTAAAACTCTGCACAACTGAAGTAGAACTTGTCTGTGGGTCAAATCTGGCCCCTGTTCTCAGATTAGTTTGTGTTACGGCCGTGATAAGTCACTCTCTTTGTCTGAGCCTCAGGTACCTTCATAACAACGACCATTAGTGTACTGACCTCATGGGTTACTGTGAAGAATAAATACGCTCTGTGAATTACACACGCGCCTTACATTTCAATAAGGCTGTTCGGTCAGCAGGTGTCCCCGCTATGATACCGGTTCTGCAGCCTGCCCGCCGACTGGGCACTGACAGGTTCAGAGTAACCGCAGGGCTTTGCCTGCAGCGGCACATGGCTGACACACCCTGGGCTGAGGGACAGACCCTTTCCTAGCAGACAGGGTCTCGGTGTCTGAGCGCTGTGTTCTAATGAGTGAAGCTCTCACGCTGTCTTCCATGGAGCCACACGTTGTCCTGGGAGGCAGGGAGGTCCGGGAGAAAACCACGGGCTCTGGAGCCAGACACTTACTGACCAGGTGGCCACAGGCAGGTGGTCTCAGATCCCTGATTTTTAAAGGGAGAAAATAACGTCTACGACAAGGCCTGTTATGAGGATCACAAAATGGTTTATGCTGTGTGGTGTCTCCACTGTGCTGGGCCGTCAGCTGAAGGCACCCTAAGCCCTGCTCCCTTCTCATATTCCTGGGAACCCCAAAGGCACCCAAGGCAACGGTTCCTCTACTGCCTCGGTCCAAGGGCCCATCTGGGGCTGGGGCAAAGGGCCAGCAAATATCTGGGGACCAAATCTACTGCATGAACACTCTGCTTCTGCTCCTCTGAACGGACCAGTTTTGTTGAGACAACCAAGAAAGGTGGCCCACGTGAATCACGAATTCACGTCAGGAACAAAAAGACAACCGATGTCACGTTATTAGCCTCAGTTTCCCAAGAAACCACCCTGGAGCTCCTGGAACGGCTGGAATATTTCTACGCGAGATGACACCAGACAGAGCTCAGTTTCCCATCTTCTACACAAGCGTCACCCTGGGGCATCTGCTGGGTCTTTAGAGCCCGGGTAGCGTGCCATTAGGGTTATCAGTGTGATCACAGTGACTGGTGCATGTTTACACTGCCAGCCCATGAGGAGTTTCAAGGGCCGCGGGCACCGGGAAAGCAGCCGGCCAGCAGGTGGACTGGGTACACCCGAGAACTAGTTGGGTGTGGAGCCAGCGGCCAGGCCACCACCCGCACAGGAGACCTGGCGCCCGAGCGCCCTGCTCTTACCTCCTCACGCAGCATGGAGAACAGGAAGCTCATGAGCACGGCGTGCTTGCGAGGGTACTTCTGACACAGTGCGCTGATGGCCTGGACCACCACCACCTGGGCCAAACAGACATGCGTTAGCGGCAGCCCTGCCACCTGGTGGTTACTTCATGCACCCAGTGCCAGCAGAGTCCTTCCTCAGGCAGGGCCAGGCCCTGGGAGCAACAGGCCAAGACGCGAGGGGAGCCCTACCTCCACCCTCGGGGGGCCCACAGCCCCGAGCCCCCCAGACAGGGAGGCATGCACAGAAGTCCCGAGGCCCAGATCCAGACTCTGGGTCCCTCTACTCAGACTTCAAGCAAAGTCCGCCAGCCCCTCCATCCCGCCTGTCCTGCTTCTCCCCTCCCCCACCATTCCCACCCCTGAGCCTTCCAGCTCAGGCTGCCCCTTGGGGTGCTCTGGCCCCAGCCCTCTACTCTTCTCAGTCTCTTTGGCAATCTCATCTCCTCCCGTGGTTTTAACCACCTCTTCTATGCCCCCAACGCCCAAATCTTTGTCTCTGGTCTGAGTTCAAGAGCAGTGCTTCCAAATGTCTACCACACAACTGCACCTGGTGCCCATGGGCACCTCAAACTTGGCCGCAATCACCACCATTACCCCCGCTTCCCTCCTCTCAGCCCTGACCATCTCCCTCCTTCCCCAAACGCATCCACAGCACCGTGAACCCCAACTAGAACACGGACTCACCTCTGAGGACGTTCATGCCCTCAGCTGTCACATGGCGCCCTGACACCTGGCTCTGTTCCCCAGGGGCTCTGAGACCAGCCCCCCTCCCGCTTCCCAGGCCTGCGGGTGCCTTCGCCTCTCTGCCCAGCTCCCACAACCAAGCCTCAGTCCAGTTCACCCTCCAGCAGCTTGGGAAGGATCTCTCTACATGCAAGTCTCGCTGTGTCATTCCACAGTCTACAAAGTATTCCTACAACCCACAGGCAGAGTTGATTCCGCCTACTTTGTATCATTCCTGCTACAGAACTCACCATGCTCTATCACAGTCATTCACATTGCCATCTGTCTGCCTCCTGCCCTGATTAAAGCTCTCCAACAACACACTAACGTTTATGTTAACTGTTGTGAAATAACATTGTTACAGAAGTTGAGAACAGCGTGTAGGGAGGGGAGGAGGGGATGGGTGCAGCTATGCAGGGAGTCTCCTGGTGGTGGTGCAGTTGAGCATCCAGTATCTTACGCAGTTTCACACACACACACACACACACACACACACACACACACACACACACACACACACACACACACGTAACTGGTGAGCAAACTGCGGCCTGTGCCTGTGCTGTGACACTGTCCTGTGGCCCTGCGGGTGCTGGAGGACGAGGCAGCTGGGGGAGGGGAGCACGGGAATTCTCAGTGTATTTCTTTACAACCTTCTGTGAATTGTTTGAAAATAAAAGTTTAGAGAACACTACAGAAAACGCTTTAGCAGCTTCCTTAAAGCCACAGCTCTTTATCACGAGCCCCCGGGCCTCACACGGTCTCGCCACCACCTGCTCCGACTTCATGGCCTCCACTGGCCGCGAAGCCCCCAACCTGGCACTTCAGCCCCTAACCTGGCACTTCAGCCCCTTCCTCTTGTTCCCAACACACTTGCTTCTGCCTTTTCTCCCATGTCTTCTCAGGTACCTCCCCGGTGCAGCTCCTCCTGGGAACCTCTACCCTGTGGGGTTTCCTCCCTGCACTAGTGTGTGAAATTACCGTGTCCCACCTTGTTGACTGTCCCCCTCCCCTCCTCAGCAAGCAAGCTCCACGAGAGCAGGACAGGTCTGTCCACTGCTCTGTTCCCCTTTCTCCAAACTCTGCCCAGCACATGGCAAACGCACAAGAAACACTGAAGAACTTAACAAGCTGGCCTGGAGGCTCCTGGCCTCGCTGGACAAAAGCCGGAAGCAGCATCGCGCGCACTTCTGCCCGCCCTCCGCCCCACCAGCCCCACAGAACCTCCGCCCCGGCTCGGAGTGGGGACGCGGCAGGCGTGGGCTATGGACCTTGAACTCGTCCGAGATCTCTGACATGAAGGAGGAGATCTGCTTCATGAGGCGGTCGATGCTGCCCTCGCTGCCCGTCTTGAGGAGAGTGGTGATGGCCAGCGTGGCGATGCTGCGGTTCGAGTCTGTAACCAGGTTCTCCAGGTCCAGGTTACAAGCTGTCACCGCAGATGGATGCTTCATGGCCACCTGTTTTGATTCGGGAGGAAAGACATGAGGACAGGGACGGGGTACAGCAGGTCCCCCACCGTTCCGCTGGTCCTTCGGGTGAGCTCAGGTCACTGCCAGAGGACAGAGGCGGGCCAGGGCTGCACCTCCCGCAGGGCGGGAGCCGGGAGACTCCCCCAGCCCCACTCCGCCCACTCCGAACTCACCTTGTTGAGGGTGCGGACGGCGGCATAACGGAGCGCAGCCTTGGGGGAGCTGCAGAAGAGCTGAAGCACTGCGGGGAGACAAATACGGGTGCTGGGCTGCCGGGAAGCCCAGGGGCCCCCACGAGGGGCAGGGACCGGGCACAGCGGCGGGGCACACATGCAAGGGCTCTGAGGCTGCGTCCAGCTGTCTTCCTGCTGGTGCCACCACCCCAACCAAGGAGACAGCCATCCTCTGCGTGGGCACCTGAGCCTCGCACGGACCCGTGGACACACTTGCAACCGCCCAGCGGTTCACACGTGGGAGCCTAGAGTGCCGGGCAGAGGGCTGAGCACTGCCTGCCGTGTCCCCGCGAGTCCCCACACGCCTGCAAATCAGCTCCCGTATCTCCCCATTTCACAGACACAGAGGCCAAGGCACAAAGGGGCAGAGCAACTGAAGGAACGAGGCCAGCAGCCAGGAAGTAGCAGATCCAGGACTGACATCCGGGGCTGCCTGCCCCGGGGCCCAGGCCGTTGCCCCACCCGGGGTCCCGGCCGCCCCAGCCCGTGCCTTGGCTCAGGAAGCTCAGGCTCCGGGTGCACTCGCTGGAGCGGAGAACATGACTGCTGTTTTCTGCGGTGTCTACGCTCCTCTCCTCATAACTTGGCTTCCATTCTCTTATACTTTTTCAGCACTTATTTACGGTTTTCTTAAACAACCCTTATTTTAAAAGCTCTCTCTGTTTGACTTTCGTTATTCTGGAACATGAGTAATAGAACAAGAAAGAACAAACATTCGAACCAGGGAATGAATTCATTTAGTTCTTTTGCTTCTGTCGCCAAGGAGGAGGAGAGACTTCTCTCTGCAAATGTGAACCCCATCTCTCTGCCTGACAGGTTTGCAACCTTATTCTGGAGAGCATAAGAAAAGCAGGAGGGCCAACCATTCCTCAACCTCTGCAGCTGGAACTCTCTGGCAGAACATCATGGCTTCCATTACTAGGCCTGTCCTTCTGGGACGCTTGCCCCTTCCCTCCTGCTCCAAGTCCCACTTCTCAATGCACCCGCCTTCCAGGACCGAACACTTAGCCCACCGTCACGTGCCTGCTACCCCGACATGTAGTGAGATCTCAATGCTCAGCACAGGGGCCTGCACGATCAAGGCACTGATCACTCAGCAGCTGGCCCGACAGCAGCGGGAGCCCAGCGGATTCTGCTGCACGACCGCCCAGAGCGCAGGTGCCGCGTGCATCAGGCTGCCAGTGTAACGGCACGATTGCTATCCTTCCCGCAGAGAGGACAGCTGGCTCGCCCAGGCTCGCCCAGCTGCCCTGCCACAGAGCCAGTACTGCAACCCACGCTCCTGTCCAGACTCTGACCAAGCCCTCTTTCTCCTCCCTGAGACGGCCCGGGCCCTGGCTTCATAAAAGCGAGCTTCCTCCGCCGGGCCCTCCTGCCACGGCAGCCACCCGCAGGCGGCAGAGCGCCTCTGAACCTCGCCTCCGCCACCCGCCAGAGCCCAGGTGAGAGGCCCTGGCCCGGCAGGGAGCAGGCGCTGCCTGGGGACTGATGCCCTCTCTTAACCGTAGCCTGCGGCCCGCCTGAGGGCATTTCCTTTCTTTCCCGTGCCCCCTGGCCCAGGGCCTAGCTCCTGGCAGGCACAGGCGTGCGGGGCTTGGGTGGGGAGCGCCTGGTCACCTGACACGGCCGGGGCCAGCTCCTTGGCACTGCAGCCCGGCAGGTTGACGATGGCCGAGGCGGCTTCGTACACCACCATCTCGTGCTTGTTGCGCAAGCAGCTCTCGATGAAGTCGAACAGCGGGCTGTCGCGGCTGCGGGACAACAGGCGGCAAGAGGACGCTGGGGGGCCCGTCCAGGAGACGGGCAAGGCCTCGCTTGGCATGAGGGGGGACACAGTGCCACTACCTGCCGTCCTCCTCCTCCAGCTGCCGGCTGGCCACGCGGATCATCATGCAGTAGGCGAAGGGGGACTTGAGGCCGTGCCGCGTGAACTTGCTGATCATCTTGCTGACGGCCAGGCGGTCGTTCTTCCGCACGTGGTACAGGAGCCCCAGCGCGTGGTACTAGAGAGCGGGAAAGGGCAGCAGAGCACGGGCTTGTGAGGCCGGGCTCCCTGGCCGTGGGGCTCTGAAGGTCACGGTCCCTCTGGGCTCTGGCCTCCTCATCTCTGGGATGGGCATCGTGGTCGCTTCCTCCAGAGCCTGGGTACGACCGTGCCCAACAAGCCACCTGGGTGTCTGCGGTCCTTATCTGTCCCCAATTTCAGCAAGGGCCTCGACAGGCAGCGTGAGTGCAGGTGTGGAGAGGACAACAGGTGCCACAGATGGAAGACCAGGAGGAGACCAGGTGTCTCTGACCAGATAGAGAAAGCGGGAGCCAGGCCTCGAGGGGGACACGTGTCGTAAGGTGCTGTGCAGATGTGAGCCCTCACAGCGTCAGACCTTACGTGTGACACCGTGTGACAGGTACTTCTGCCCCCACTGCCCTGCCCAAAGACTTGTGGCTGCTGCCGGCAAGGCTAGGTCTGCAGAGGGAAGGCACACGGAGTTACCTCCTGTCCCCTCTGCTCTTTCCTAATTCCTTACCGGGGTGACACTCAAGGGCCTTCTATGTGGGAAGCTTCTCTGACCCTGGGAAGGGTTTGAGGGGCCACAGCTGGTCCTGGAGATGAGACCCAGCACAAAGGGCACAGAGGGAGGGAACAGATGCCCACACAGGGAGGCTGCAGGTAGGCAGATGGGCAGAGGCTACAGAGGCTCTCATTTGATCCTCACAGCTTTGTGAGGCGAAGACTTTCTTTCCTGTTTTACAGACAAGGAAACTGAGACTCACGGAAATAAAGGGGTTCCTGGCTGAAGTCACTGAGGAAGAGATCAGCACACGAAAGCCCCACCAGGATGCTTCCGTGCATCACTACCAAAGCCAGCTGGGCCAGGTCAGCTGCGTCGCATACCCCAAAACAACACCCTGGCTATCAAAACACTCGATTATTTCGGTACCAGCTAGTAACGTCTCCAACCCAACTCCCCCTGCAAGTGGTGCCCTGGATTCTTTCCCCAAACCCCCCAAGTCTCCCCACAACGACAAAACGATTAAAGCCTGCTCCAGCCAGGGGCCGCCAGGATCTCCGTGGTAAGAGTCCATGCTGTCTGGCCAGGACAGCGCCACCAGCCTAAGTATCTTCAATATCACTGCTTTGCTCACCTGGACCATGATGTTATCACTGGATGCCGCCTCCTGGGCCTCATTCACCCAGCGCTTGACCACGTCGAAGCTGCACTTGAGCAGGTGCTGTGGGGCACAGGGCGCATTGAGGGGTGGGCAGGCAGGATGCTCTGCCATCACACCTCCCGGTCTGGCCACAGTTCAGCTGGCTCTGGGTCTTCCCTCAGACACAGCCCAGGGCCCCTCTGTCGTCCGGGTCCTCTGAGAAGTGCACAGACTCGGGAGAGCTCCCACCCTCACTCTCCCTGCCCTGGCAGACTTCCTGCCAGGCTCAAATTCCAAAAATCTGTCACCCCAAAGGATGGGTCAAGGCTGTCCAACTGGCCCCTCAATTAACCCAGAGTTCCCCGGGAGCTCTTCACTGAGAAGGGGGTGGGACTCTCAGATCTGGGGATACGAAGCTTTTCTTTTCTTTTGGAAAGTGACTTTGATGTTTCTTCAGTCTCCCAATCCAGCGCCCGCCCCCAGCCCCTGCTGAGGCTACACACCAGGGAAGACACCAGAGCAGAGCTGGAGACGCTGGGCACCTTGTCCACGATGGCCTGCTTCATGTAGCGCTCGATAGCCTGTAGCATGGTGCTCTGCGGGGACAAGGGGTGGGTGGGAGGGGGCCCGGTCAGTCCCTGCCGCCCTCAGGAGTGCAGGAGACAGGGTGTGGAGGAGGGATGGCCAGGAGGGAGGAAGCAGGCTCATGTCCTGCGTCCCCGCACCCCTCCCAGGAGCCGGGGGACGAGCTAGAGCACGTGAAGGGTGAGACCCCGCGGCGACCGAGCTGGCCAAGGGGGACTCACGTCAGTGATCTGGCAGAGGGCGCGCACGGCCGGGCCCCGGTAGCTGTCTTCCTTCCCAGTCATGTCCTTCGTCAAGCTGCAGGGACAAGGCGATGGCCTCACGCAGGGGCCGGGCCTGCCCCCCCGGCCCTGCCCTGCCCACCCCAGGTCACCACGCCAGTCTCCTAATGGGCGTCCTCCCTGTGCTCTTAACCCTTCCCCACCAAACACCACACAGCAGCCAGAGGGTTTTTCATAAAACTGAACAGACCGGGTCACTCCCCTGCTCTGACTGAAACCTTCCAGAGGCTTCCTGCTGCCATCCCCATCAGCCCCTCACAGAGACGTCCCCAAACAGGCCGTGCTCTCCACCCCAGGCCCTGGCACCTGCGTCCCCTCAGCCGAGCGCACTGCCCCCCTCATCTCCACCTCTGTCCTGCTACTTCTCGCTCAGCCCTCAGGACTCCACTCAGACAGTTCCAGGAGGCCTTTCCTGACCCAATTTCAAGTTGGCTGTCCTCCTGATCTGCTCTCAGAGCCGTCACACTTCCCTAATGCCTGTCTGCTGGGTTACTTCTCGGTAAATTCTGGGGCTGCAGGGGCCATGCCTGTCGTGTTTGCTGCTCTATTACACGGGGGCTGACAGACGATAAATATTGTCTAAATGAACCTACACACGAATGTATAACGTCCCCCCCGAAACTGTGGCAAGAAGCAATAAAAGAACTGAGCCCAGGGATTATATTTCAGTCCACTCTGTCCCCTGAATCCCTCAGCCTAACACTTAGTGAGCAAAGCAGTCCTTAGTGAGTGAGTCTGCCTGTGCTCCCCGTGTATATATACCCCTAGGTGTATCCTCCCTGGGCTTTCTCTTGGTACTCGATAGAGTCTTTGTGAAACTTCCGGCTGCCTCAGTTGACTGAGAGGAATCAAGGGAAGGAAGGCTCTGTGCCTAAGTTCAGGCCAGAGAATTAAAAGGGAAACCGCCCACCCTGGAGGTCGCCACTGGTGGGCAGGGTAACTGAAGGACGAGGGAGACAGGAGAGCAAAGGAGAAAAGGGCACGGGCGGGCTTCCCTGGTGGCGCAGTGGCTGAGAATCTGCCTGCCTATGCAGGGGACACGGGTTCGAGCCCTGGTCTGGGAAGATCCCACATGCCACAGAGCAACTAGGCCCGTGAGCCACAGCTACTGAGCCTGCGCGTCTGGAGCCTGTGTTCCGCAACAAGAGAGGTCGCGATAGTGAGAGGCCCGTGTACCTTGATGAAGAGTGGCCCCCGCTTGCTGCAACTAGAGAAAGCCCTCGCACAGAAACAAAGACCCAAACACAGCCAAAAATGAACGAAATGAAAGAAAAGAAGGAAGGAAGGAAGAACTGAGTTAAAAATTTAAAAAAAAAAAAAAAGAAAAAGGGCGCAGGCAATGCGTAAGCCGAAGTCTGAGCGCCTGGTACTCGTGAGAAGATGGGCTCTGTGTCGGTGGATCATTCAGAGACCAAGACTTGCCTGCTGGTCACAATGATGACATCCTCTGCGATGCAGGACATCTCCTTGATGGTCAAGTAGCACATCCGACGGAGGGTGGGCTGCGCAAGAGATGCGAAAAGCCCTCTGACCCCTGGCACAGCATGAGGCAGCCTTGCTGACAGGAGGCCCTCCCACCACCCTGTCAGAGCTGCCCCCTCTGGAGGAGGGCTGGGGTGGGGACACTTACATCATTGGACTGAAAGAGTTTGGTCATGGCAAAGAAGGCCTCGGTTGCTTCTGTGGTCCCCAGGTGCTCCCCCTGTTTTAATCAAGAAAGAAGTCTCAGCTTGGGACAGACGAGCCAGAATGCTCTTCCTGCCGGATCAGCCCAGGCCAGACCCTCGGACCCTGCAGAGGCTCCGTCAAGGGCAACACATCGGAGTGGGACGCTGAGGGGACCCAGAGCTGGGCCGCTGGCTACAACTACACAGGGTCTGTGCCCCTGCCCCCAACACACCCCAGTACCATCTTCCCCACCCCCAAGCCTCACCCTGTTACCTGGTTTATGAGGTAGAGGATCTTGGTGAGGATGTGGGCACATTTCCGAGGATTGATGGGAGTTTCGTTAAACACGCGGGCCTAGGAAGAAGCGACCAAGGATATTACGTTCTGGCTGAGTTTATTTCCCTTCCCTGACTGCCCTCAAGCACGTCGAGGTCTGAGAAGGCCCAGCGTAAATAAATACACTTGCTCAACCTTATTTTCATAAGGAAAGAGTCTTGTTTTGCTTTTTTCTTACTTTACCTATTAACAACTCCTGAAATTTTCCCTAAATATTAGCTGAGGATGTGCTGACTTAGTAACTAATGGATAGTCAGACAACGCTTATTTTTATTTATTTATTTTTTGTGGTACATGGGCCTCTCACTGTTGTGGCCTCTCCCATTACGGAGCACAGGCTCTAGATGCACAGGCTCAGCGGCCATGGCTCACGGGCCCAGCCACTCCACGGCATGTGGGATCTTCCCAGACCAGGGCACGAACCCGCATCCCCTGCATCGGCAGGCGGACTCTCAACCACTGCGCCACCAGGGAAGCCTGGCAACGCTTGTTAATTAACTAGAAGAAGAAACGAAGACAAAGAAAAAGACAGGCCTAATGAACACTCCCCGGGAACAAAGTGCCCCCGTCTTTCCAGGAGCAGGTCTCTCCCCTGCTGTCCTTTAAACCAGTACTCTGAACGCGCCCGCACGCCGACTAGGAACACTCGTGACGGAAGAGACAGAAGCAAATGACACTTGCCTCCTGGAGCACTGCGCTCTTCTCGAGGTGCTGGAACGGGTTGGAGCCTCCACCTACAGTCAGAGCACAGGCAGGACTGAGCACAGGCTGCGACCCTGAATTTCAGAACTCTCTCAGACGTAGCCAAGGGAAACATGTCCCAGTGCCCAACCTAGTCAAGTTCCAACTCCTCTGAGTGGCAACCAAAGCTCTACAAACTGCCAGTAGATCCAGCCATCCTCCTGCAAGGGGAGCTCCCTCCATCCCAAGCCACTGACTCACAGTCACCCAGCAGCCCTGGTACAGTCCTTGTGTGCTTCTCAGAGTGTCACGTCTTGCATTCATTTATGCAACTGGTACTTAACTGAGTTCCTACTACGTGCGGGACCACCACTTCCAGCGACTAGAGTCTGTGCTTGGCAGATATCACACGTGTAATTAGTTACACACCTCAGTATCTGACTGACGTCTGTTTCCTCCACTACGTCGCGACCATTCTAATATTCTGGGCTCGAGCACTGAGCGTCTCACTTGTTCTACTGCAATGTCAGGGCACAGTACAGCCTGGCATGCAGTAAGCGCTCAATATATGCTTACTGGGTAAATGCATGAGAGTCAGGGTTCTCAGCCACGGGACACTGTGCTCCCCAGTCCGGTCAGCACCGACGCAGCCCCAGCGAATCCCCACAAGAGCATCGCGCGCGGCGCCCTCCCCTAACAGATGGGGAAACTGAGGCCCAGAGAGGCGTGCGACCCGCCCAAGGTCACCCAGCGAATCGCGGTCCGAGCTTACGAGTGCGGGGCAGTGGAGCCTGCTCGGGCTCTCCAGGGCTTGCCACTGACCGGCGGCAGCCCCTCGCACAAGCCCCCGTCCCTCCCGGGGCCTCGGGTCGGGACAGAGGCCGCCGGGGAGGCCGCCGAGAGCCTGGGCATAGGTCCGGCCTCCCCCAGGCCTCGCCCCCCTCACCCGATTCCTCGTCCTTCTTGTCAAATTTCTTCAGCATGGTGGTGCCGGCGGGGGCGCGAACCAGCACCTGGCACGGGACTGACCGACTGACTACGGTGGTCCTCCGGAGGTTCCGCACGGGCCACTTCCGGCCGGCCACGTCGCCCGGCGCTGTGCGCAGGCGCACTCCGCGCTCCGCGCATGCGCACATCCGGGACGCTTCGCCCCGTCAGGCGTAACCCCGTCCCTGCCGGGAGGGGCCGGGGCTTAATTCGGGGCCTTACGCCCTCCTCTCGGTGCATTCGTTCCCGCCTCATGCCTGTGGCGGGAGTTTAAATGTGCTTTCGGAGGCGAGGCCCTAGCACGCTGGCCCGAGCAGCCGCCCACCTCCGAGGTGCTACCTCTTCTGGTCACCTCCTCCCGGAGGCCCGCCAGCCTCGCCTCACTTCAGCCCCTCCCCTGCCGGATTTCTCTGCCTACCTCGAATCGCCGTCTGACACACTAACTACATTCTTACTTTACCGCTTTGACTGTCTTTTATTCCCTGCGGTGGATGATGTTCACATACAGTAGGTGCTCAGACAATTGTTGCGTGAATGGGCTTCTACAGTTCAACTCTGCCCACCCCCCTCACATCCGCTCCCGGTGCGAACTGCTTGGTACTTGGCTAACTTCCAGGGATCTGACTAGCGTGAAAGGTCGGCGCGGCAACGTTAACTTGCTCTTGAAATCTGTGGGTATTTATCGAGCACCTACTGGATGCGCCGCCTGGCGCTGGGGGAGGGAAAGGACGCGAAGGAGAGACGGACGTCGCCCAGGGTTACCTCCACGGACCTGGGAAGACACCCCGAGGCCAAGGTGAGGACTTGCGCGACACCGAGACGGAGTCCCCTGGCCCGAGGGGAGGAGTCCAGGTGAGCCGGGGCGCGGGCGGTGCCCAAGGTGCGGGGGGCGTGGACCGCAACGCGCCGGGACCCCGGACGCACAGGCGCCCGCCTCTGCAGTCCTGCTTTGCAGAAGCTGGGGCCCGGGGGCCGCGGGGGAGGGGGGCGGGGGTCTTGCGCCAACGTGAAATTGTCAAGAGCCGGAAAGATGTGCAAAATCTTTAACCAGTAACCCCACCCCTTCCTTATCCGGAGGAAATCATCCAAAGGAAGAAAATCAAGTTGCTCACTGCAGCAGTTTGGAGCAAGATAATTGGAAACACCCTAAATGCCCAGCAGTAAAGGGATGATTAAGGGGATTGTGGTGCATCCATCGGATGAAACATTCCACACCCTTCTAAAGGGATATTTCTGAGGACTTGGGAGGCAGTGTCCAAACTTCTTAAACAAAATGAGACGTTAAAGGGGAAAAGCAGGGTGTAAAAGTGTTCATAATTAAGGTGAAATAAGTATGCCTCATGGTTAAAAGCCAGAAAAGAACCCCAGAGTTTTTCGTTGTTGTGTTAAGACCGTGAAGTACAGATAAAGTGTGTTGAGATAAATATCCTTTTATATTATGATATTAATTCTATAGAACTATATACCAAGGGCAATTTTTATAATACCTCATTTTTATAATGAGAATTGTGGGTTGTGAGTCCAGTTTTCTGTATAAGCTAATACGTAACTGTAGGGTTTTTATTATTTTTAAACTGTAATATACATTCTTTTTTAAAAAAATATTTGCAAGGTTCATCCATATTACAGCATGTATCAGTACTTCATTCCTTTTTAAAAAAAAATTTTAGTTATTATTTATTTATTTTGGAACCGGGGCCCCCTGCCCTGGGAGTGTGGAGTCTTACCCACTGGACCACCAGGGAAGTCCCTTTAATATACATTCTTCATGATAATTGCTGAGTCCTCTGTAGAAACACAGGATACTGAAAGTACAGGAGAAATTAGGGAATCTGAATAAGATTAGTAGGTTGTACCAATATCAATAACCTGCTTGTGGTATTTTTTTTGTTAACATTACTCGTTTTGAAAAATTGAGATATAATCCACATATCTTAAAATTCACCCTTTTATAAGTGTACACTTCAGTGGTTCTTAGTATATTCAAACAGTTGAGCGTGCATCACCACTACTTCCAGAACATTCTCATTACCCCAAAGAAATCTGTCTCCATTACTAGTCATTCACCATCCCTCACTCTCCGCCCCAGCCATTGATCTACTTTCTGTCTCTGTGGATTTGCCTGTTCTGGGTATTTCATGTAAATAGAGTCATACAATGTGGCCTTTTGTGTGTCTGCTTCTTTCACTTAGCATAGTGTTTTCAAGGTTCATGTCACAGCATCAATCAGTATTTCATTCTCTTTTATTGCTGAATTATATTGCATTTATGAATATATATATATATACACACACATATTTTGTTTATTTAACATTCATCAGTTAATGGACACTTGGGCTGTTTCCACTTTTTGACTCTTGTGAATAATGCTGCTGTGAATACTTGTGTACAAGCTTTTGTGTGACACATGTTTTCATTTCTCTGGAGCATATAAGAGTAGAAATGCTGGTCATATGATAACTCTGTTTAACTTTTTGCAAAACTGCCTGGTTTCCAAAGCATCTGCCCCACTTTATTTTCCCACTAGCAGTGTATTAAAGTTTCCAATTTCTCCACATCCTCAGTAACATTTATTGACTTTTTGATTATAGCCATTCTAGTGGGCTTCTCATTGCAGTGGCTTCTCTTGCTGCGGAGCACGGGCTGTAGGCGTGTGGGCTTCAGTAGTCGCGATGTGTGGGCTCAGTAGTTGTGGCTCTCGGGCTGTAGAGCGCAGGCTCACTAGTTGTGGTGCACGGGCTTAGTTGCTCTGCATGTGGGATCTTCCTGGACCAGGGCTTGAACCCGTGTCCCCTGCATTGTCAGGCGGATTCTTAACCATTGCGCCACCAGGGAAGACCCACAAGTATCTTTTTGAATTAGAGTTTTCGTCTTTTCCTGATATACCCCTCAGGAGGGGTATTGCTGGATCATATGGTAGTTCTATTTTTAGTTTTTTTTTTTTTAAAGGAACCTGCATACTGTTCTCTATAGTGGCTGCACCAATTTACATTCCCACCCACACTGTAGGAGAGTTCCTTTTTCTCCACATCCTCTGCAGCATTTATTATTTGTAAACTTTTTGATGATAGCCATTCTGACTGGTGTGAGGTGATACCTCACTGTGGTTTTGATTTGCATTTCTCTAACGATTAGCAATGTTGAACATCTTTTCATGTGCCTGTTGGCCATCTGGGTATCTTCTTTGTAGAACTGTCTACTTAGGTCTTCTGCCCATATTTTGATTGAGTTGTTTGGTTTTTTTATATTGAGCTGTATCGAACAGCACAGTTTTATGTTATCTTCCAAAGATTTTAAATTTGCCTTTCACATTTAAGTTCTGACTTCATCATAATTTTTTGTGTGTGTGTGGTGTGAGGTAAGGAGTCAATTTCATTTTTTTTCCATTTGGATAATCAATTGCCTAACACATTTTATTGAATAATCCTTTCTTTCCACACTGATTAGCAATGCCATTTTTGCCCCCTATCAAACTTCCATTTATATGCTGTTTGTATGTTATCTATCAAGGGCCATCTCTGTGGGTCTGTTTCTGGGCTTCCTATTCTGTATCATTGTCACTCTGTCTATCCCTGTGTCAATTCCGTACTGCGTTAATCATCATAGTCAGGATAAGCATTGATGTTAGTATCTAGGAAGGCGAGTCCTTCCATCTTATTCTCAGAGCATGTCTTGCCTCTGCTTGTTCCATAGACAAACCATGGGATTTTAATTAGAATTGAATTAAATCAGGCTTTTCTGGTGGCGCAGTGGTTAAGAATCCACCTGCCAATGCAGGGGACACGGGTTCGAGCCCTGGTCTGGGAAGATCCCACGTGCTGTGGAACAACTAAGCCCATGCGCCACAGCTACTGAGCCCGCGAGCCACAACTACTGAGCCCGCATGCCACAACTACTGAAGCCTGTGCGCCTTGAGCCCGTGCTCCACAGCAAGAGAAGCCGCTGCAATGAGAAGCCCACACACTGCAACGAGGAGTAGCCCCCCCCTCACCGCAACTAGAGAAAGCCCGCGCACAGCAACGAAGACCCAACACAGCCAAAAATAAATAAAATGAAAAATAAATAAATTAAAAAAATAAAGGTAACCTTGGTACTTGCATTTCCCCCAGTGTCTCTGACAGGTGCCAGGTACTGTGTTTATGGGCTGCACAAGCTCTCTCATTTAATTCTCACAGTCTCCATTTTCCAAGTTCACTGAAGCTGACAGAATTTGATGATTTGACAAAAGTTGCCCGGGGGAGGCAGCGGAAGAGCCAAAGTTTGAACCCAAGTCTGTCTGACTACAAGTTTTTTTTTTTTAAAGATGTATTTATTATTTTTAAATTTTATTTATTTTTGGCTGCATCGGGTCTTAGTTGTGGTGCGTGGGGTTCTCTCTAGTTGTGACGTGCGGGTTTTCTCCTCTCTAGTTGTGGCGTGCAGGCTTCAGGGCGCGTGGGCTCTGTAGTTGTGGTGCAGGGGTTCCAGAACGCGTGGGCTCTGTAGTTTGTGGCACGCAGGCTCTCTCGTTGAGGCACCCGAGCTCAGTAGTTGTGGCGCATGGGCTTAGTTGCCCTGCGGCACGTGGGATCTTAGTTCCCTGACCAGGGATCAACCCTGTGTTTCCTGCATTGCAAGGTGGATTCTTTACCACTGGACCACTAGGGAAGTCCCCACGCCTCTAGCTTTAATGCACCAAAGCGTCTTCCTCTCAGGCATTTAGCTGTTTCCAGTTTCTCCACGGGTAAACGACATTGTGATAAACATCTCTGGTATATATTTTGCCCCTGTTTCCAGAAAGTTCATGTCAGTTTTACTTCCCCAGCTAGTTCTAGTGTCAGCATTTACCAATCAGTGCCCCCGTTGAACAACCAGCAAAAGAAACTGACATTTCCACAGCCGCTTCTTTGCGCCACATGGGACGCTAACTCATTCTCTTACGTTATCTCATTTGATCGTCACAACAACACCAGGAAACTGAAGCTCAGAGAGGTACATTCATTTGCTCAAGATCACACAGCAAGCTAGGGACACAAAGCAGCCAGAGGGTTAACAACTTCTTAAAAGCTTCCAGGACTTCCCTGGTGGTCCGATGGTTAAGACTCCGTGCTTCCACTGCGGGGGGCATGGGTTCAATCCCTGGTCAGGGAACTAAGATCCTGCATGCTGTGAGGTGCGGTCCTCCCCCCCAAAAAAGTAGAAAAGCTTCCAGAGGATTCCCCTCACACTGGGAATAAAATCCAGACTCCTCCCCGTGGCCTGTGAGGCCCTAACACCCTGCATCCTGCCTCACTCTCCTGCCATGGTCCCCTCCAGCCTCTCTGGGATTCTTCCTGTTCCTCCAGCTCTCTGTGACCCTGCCCTGTGGGCAAGGCCTCTGCCCAGCCAGTCCCCTACAGCTTTTATGTGCCTGTTGCTCTCCTGCTGTGGTCAGCTGAAAGGCCACCTGCTCAGAGAGGCGTTCCTGACTTCTGTGGCTAAAGTACCACCCCTTCTCTTTTCCACGGTCTTGTTTTACTTTCTTCATGGCAGTTTATCACTGTCCGAATTGATCATTTGTTGGCCTGTCGTATTAGTCAAGATTCTCCAAAAAGACAGAAATAATGGAATGTGTATGTTTGTGTGTGTGTATATATAGAGGCAGAGAGACAGAGAGGTTGAGATTTGCTGTAAGGAATTGGCTCATGCAGTTATGGGAGTGGGCAGGTCCCGAGACCTGCAGAGTGAGTCAGCAGACTCACCCCAGGAGAGCCAATGATTAAGTTGTGGTCCGAGTCCAAAGGGCTGAAGAGTAGGAGAGCTGAGTAGTGGTTTCTGTCTGAGGACTGGCAGGCTTCAGACTCAGGAAGAGCTGATGTTTCAATTTGAGTCCAAAGGCAGGAAAAAAGCTGATATCTTAGTTTGAAAGGCCGTTAGGCAGGTTTAGTTCCCTCTCATTCGGTTTTTTTGTTTGTTTGTTTTACTCAGGCCCTCAGCTGTTTGGGTGAGGCCCACCCACGTCGGGGAGGGCAGTTGGCTTTACTCAGTCTAGTGGTTTAAACGTAATCTCATCCAAAAACACCCTCACAGAAACACCCAGGGTAATGTTTGACCAGATATCTGGGTGCCCCGTGGCCCAGTCAAGTTGACACATAAAGTTAACCATCACACTTGTTTACTGTCATCTCTCCACCTTCAGCTACTAAGGCAGCTCCTTGTCTGGCATATTCCTGACATGTGGCACATAATAAGTGGTCAGTAAATAGCAGTGGGATGAATGAATGACAGAGCCCAGACTCCAGCCCTGCTCTGAGCGATCCCACGTTTATTCGTTTTCTGCAATGAGACATTCCTTCATGTTGATCACTGCTGGTTGACTGAGGAGAAAAACATAACATCTGCAGTCAAATCAGTGTCCGCACGCAAATGCATGGTGTTCTTTTTGTGTGATGAAAGAGCCCCGGCCTGGGAGTGTCAGGCAGCTCAGCTTCTTGTGGCTTCTCGGTTCCCAAGCAACAAAATTAACACCTATCCTGCTCTTCTCTGGCTGTGTGGCTGTAAGCCTGACAGGCCTGCAACAAAGCTTCAAGGTTCCCCAGAGACAGTTTTCCTGTCGCTGCAAAGTAGGAGGAGAAGCAGTCCTCTGCAGGCTCTCACCCTCCAGGAGGGGTGGCGGGGCCGGGATCGTTTATTAGTGACTCACCAGGAGCTGGTGACAGTAAATAGAAAGGGTTGAGCACATCTCCACCCGCCAGCAGACTGGAGGACAGTGACAGAATAGTGACAGCTCGATAAACCAACAGGGAGTGCCTGTGATGAGCCCTCCGAGCCCTACACCCACCCCACGGGGCCCACCAACCTTGGGTTGTACGTGGTTCTGCGGATTCTGTAGTCAGAAAGGCCCCAGAGCAAGTCTGCCTTTGCATGAACAGCTAAAAGACACACGCACGGTATCGTGGCGTGTACACAAGTCACACTGTGTGACTAAGGCGGGGACACATTTCATGTGCAGGGACCTGGTACTGGCATTCCCCTGGAGGGTGACCCTGGTGCAGCTTGTAAAGGGCCCGTGACTTGGCAACACCCAGCAAGTTCAGCCCTGGGGCGACATGCATGTAGTTAACAGTACGGAACAGGACATTTCAAATGGCTAAGATGGTAAATTTTATGCTACGTGCTTTTCACCACAATAAAAAATTAAAAACCATCCATTTCTTATCTCACAGTTTGTGCGGCTAGGAATCTGGGCCCAGCTCAGCCGGGTCCTCTGCTTCAGGCTCTCTCACGAGGCTGCACAGGGGCTGGGGTCTCATCTGAAGGCTGGGGAAAGGTCTTCCAAAATTGCGTGACTGTTGGCAGGATTCATTTCCTTGTGTGCCACTGGCCCGAGGGCCTCTGTCATTCAATGGCTTGGGCCAGACGCTGCCCTCGGCCCCTTGCCATGCGGTCCTCTCCACATGTCGGCTCACTTCCTTAGAGTGTGCAAACCAGGAGGGCAATAGAGCGAGTCTACTAGTGAGATGGAAGTCAGAATTTTTTGTAATCTAACTACAGATGTGACATCACATCACTTTTTTCATGTCCTACTTGGTAGAATCAAGTAATCAGGTCCAGCCCGCGTTCCGAGAGGGCTTTGCACAGGGTTTGCACAGCGGCTCACCCGGCAGACCTCCGCACCTCTGTCAACGGTACCACCCAGTTGCCTCACCCAGAGACCGAGATCCATCCTCAACACCTTCCTTCCCCCGTCTCCACATCCAGTCCATCCGCATGCTTCTCTGTCTCTCCAGCAAATACATCCAGAGTTCCTGCTTATGGACCAGGCTGTGTTCCCAGCTTCTGGATCAGCAATAACCTGGACAGGCAGGCTCCCTGCCCTCCTCGTGCCCGCAGGCTTGTTGAGGCAGTAGTTTTAAACTTGTTTCCTTAGTTGTAAAGTTAATTTAAAATGGAATTGGGTAAATGAGGACCAAGTGAACTAACGTGAAGTAATATGCTTCAAGCAGTGTCTGGCACACAGTATATGCTCAACAAGTCCTAGCTGTGATTGTCGGAGAAAGTGAGAAAAGTTGTAAGTGAGAACAAAAGAGGAGGCTGTAGGAGAGGACAGCGTGGCCTCCTCTCCCTGGGTGGGCAGGGAAAGCTTCTCTGTGGAGCCACATTTTGCACGAAGCCAGAGGGATGAGAAGGAAGTAGCCAGGCAGGCATCCCGGGACGGAGCAGGTGGTGCAGAGGCAAAGGGGGCGCCAGTCTGGACTTTGGTGGTGGAGGTGGAGAGAGAGAAAAGAAGGCCCTTGCAGATCGATTTCAGAAGTAGACATGATATGATTTGCTGGCATGTGGGTGAAGCAAGGGGAAGGAAGGGACCAGAGGATGCTGTATTTCTCACTCTAATTATCCTGTATCACCTACCGCAGTGCTGAAGCCGGGACGCCACCGGTTTGGGGAAGTGGGGGGATTCCCAGTGGAGAGGCCCAACAGCCATTTCCCTTGGTGGCTTGAATCCACCCAGCCTCTCTCTCCCCACTGCCACCCCCGGTCCACGCGCCAGCCTGTCTCTCTGGGCTTCTGCAGTCGCCTCCGCCCTGGTTCCCTCCTGGTCCTCCCTCACTCTGCAGCTCCAGTGGCCTCACCTACACGAACCTTCTCCAGTCACTCCCTGGCTAGCAAATTGTCGCTTAGTCGAAGAGTTCAACAGATGCCTATTGGCGTATGGATTTATGAGTCGTTGGAGTCAGGAGGGGCCTCAGCCGTCCCTATTTCAGCTCCTCAGTCAAGTGGCCTTCCTGCTTCCACATTCCTCACCCCCTGCTCCGTCCTTGCCAGAGGCAGTACATGGTGTGTGGTGACGGGGTCCAGGCCTTTGGAGTCTAGTGGAACCTGCATCCAGTTCAGTTAAGTTACTTAAGTTCTGGGGACCTTAGACATTTTGTCTCTGGGAAGAGCAAAGTTTCCTGTTTAATTAGCGTGTTGGGGGTCTCCAGGACCACCCTCAGCTTCAGTGATTTGCTAGGAGGACTCATACAACTCAGAAAAAATGTTAAACTTGTGGTTACAGTTCATTATAGCAGAAGAATAGAGATTAAAATCAGCAAAGGAGGGACTTTGGAAGTGGCGCCATAGTGGTTAAGAATCCGCCTGTCAATGCAGGGGACACGGGTTCGAGCCCTGGTCCAGGAAGATCCCATGTGCGGCAGAGCAACTAAGCCTGTGCACCGCAACTACTGAGCCCCCCCGGTCCACAGGCCAGCCTGTCTCTCTGGGCTTCTGCAGTCGCCCTGTTTCACTCCTGGTCCTCCCTCACTCTGCAGCTAGAGTGGCCTCACCCACACGAACCCACTCTGGTCACTCCCTGGCTAGCGAGTGGTCACTTAGTCGAAGAGTTCAGTAGATGCCTGTTGACGTATGGAGCACGCCTAGAGCCCATGCTCCGCAGCAAGAGAAGCCACTGCAGCAAGAAGCCTGTGCACCGCAATGAAAAGTAACCCCCACTCGCCGCAAGTAGAGAAAGCCCGTGCGCAGCGACGAAGACCCAATGCAGCCAGGAATAAATAAATAAATTAATTAATTTGTAAAATCAGCAAAGGAAAAAATGTACAGAGCAGGGTCCAGGAGGGACCAAGTGAGAGCGTCTGGCTGTCCTCACCCAGAGGAGACCTGCAGACAGCACTTAGTTTTCCCAGCGACCATGTGTGACAATGTGCACAAAATGTGGCCAACCAGGGAAGCTCATCTGAGCCTCAGAGTTCGGGGATTTTTTGGAGGGCTAGTCTCGTAGGCAGGGAGCAACCCCATGACTGACCACAGGTATTCGGTCTCTACTACCAACCCCCCAACCACGTCGAACTAAAACAGTGTGGCCCAAGGTCCCAGGAAAATAAAAATAAGCATTCACCATAAATCGCATTGTTAGCATTAGCTGTCTGGCGTGGCCCCAGACTCCAGGTACACAAAGGCACTCTTACCAGGCGGGATATTCCAAGAGTCTATAGGTTAGCTCCCAGGAGCCAGTCAAGGGCAGTGCTTTCCATGGAATGTGCGGGGTTTGGGCTACCCAAGCCTGCTGAGTTATCCCTTTACTGCATACTTGATCTGAATACTTACCATGTGTACCAGGCAGGGTCCAGCCAGGAAAACTGAAACCACTGTAGGTATTTCGAACTGACAGAATTTAATACAAGGAGTTGGTCTCCCAGGTGATTGAAGAGCTGGGAAGCCATGCAGGAGGCAGGGAACCCAGAAACCAGCAGCAGCAACGGGGAGACCTCTGCTGCCCCAGGACAAGGGGTGGTGTTGCCTGAGCCCAGAGGCTGACTCAGGTGTGGGGCTGCCTGCTGGGCACTGGGGCACAGAGGGAGAGCTGTCGGCAGGTGCCAGCACGACAGAGGAGGGTCAGCTCCCACCCCACCCCCTGCCAGGGAGAAGGGGAGAAGAACCCTGGTTTCTCCCTCCTCCTGCCTGCCCAGCCCCACTGGTGTCTCCCATTGGCTGGACCCAGCTGTGAGCAAGGCGGGGGTTCCCCAGGAAATGACTCAGACACCATTTACTTAGGACCTGTTTTAAGGTGCCTGACAATGTGCCAGCCATGGTCACCCACCCCACCCCACCCCACCCCATGTGGCCCTGCCCGAGAACTGCCCTGCAAGCAGATATCGCCTCTGCATTACAGGGATGAGGACGTTTAGGGACTCAGATAAAGAAAAACAAGTCTGTGAGGGAGATGGAGCCAGAGGGGTGGAGGAACGGAGATAGGGCTGCAGAGAAGGCACAGAGGACTTCTGCAAAAACCTTCCAGGCCAGGAAGCCTCCCCTGTGGCACCCCCCCCGAGCTGGCAGAGGTGCACGAGCGAGGTGCCCCTCCAGCACATTCCATACTCAGTTAACACAGCCAGGAATTTCCTCCTGCCTGAGCCTCATGTCCTTCCTCAGTCCAACTGTCCCCACCCAGGGAACACCTTCACAAGCTCTGTGACCAAGGACAAGCCGGGAAACGGCCCTACTGACACCTCTGGGATGACCTTAAAGATCACGGAGAAAATGACTGGCACCCTCTCCATCACACACACAAGTAGCACAGAGACTAGCTTGGAGAGAAGTTCAATAAACTTCTGAATGAACTATTGACTCTAATTTGTGTGGGATGCCGGGCAAAGTGCGAAAGACAAAGGGAACTATGTTGCAGCTCTTTGCCTTGGGCTCTGGGTCATAGACTCACACATGACCATTAATAATGGAAGGTAAGCTGGTGTTTCAGCTACTTACTGCTGAAGTAAGCAAATCAAACTTATTTTTAAAGTGATTTCATATTTCTCCTGGCTCTGCCCTCTGGGCTGGGCTCAGCTGGGTGGTTCTTCCGCCCTACCTGGTATCTCCTGTGGTGGAAGGTGAGTGAAGAGAGCGTCTTCTCTCACATTTCTAGGGCTTCAGCTGGAATGGCTGGAAAAGGGGGCTGGCTGGGCTCACTTGTCCCTCTGTGTGGTCTCTTCTCTTCATCATGGTAACTGGACCTCTTTACAGAGTAACTCAAGACCTTAAGAGACAGTGTCCCAAGAGGACAGACCCCAGCATTCAAGTACTTACCAAGGCTCTGTGCCCAGCACACTTGCTACCGTACCATTGGCCAAAGCAAGTCACGTGGCCAATCCCGGAATTTACACTTGAGGGACCACAAAGGGGCTGATGTTCATTGGAGACCACTGATGTACTGAACCACCACAACCAGGAAGAGTACTGCATACAGGAGTAAATAAACTGCCATGGATCACCCAGGAGGAAGCTATCCATTCGGCTATGAAGATGCCATGAAGGACTTCACTCGTTCATTCATTTAACAAGTATTTCTTGAATGTGCAGATGCTGGGGATTCAGTTTGGACACATTAGGCGAGCTCTTGCTTCTGTGGGGTATCAAGTAACCTATACACAGATAAGACAATTTCAGATGATGACAAGTGCTGTAAAGAAAATAAAATAGCACGATAAGACAGAGAGTGAGCAGGGGTTGAGGGGTGGATGCTTTAGCTATGGGGGTCAGGAGAGGCCTTCCTTGCAGCAGGTAGCTTAGCTGAGACTTAGATGATGAGAGGGAGCCAGGCTGTGGAGATCTGGGTCAGAATGTTCTAGGAGGAGGGAACCAAGGGCAAAGGAAGGAGCAGGAATACACCTTGACTAAGACTCAGCTTGACGTGTTTCTTCTTGACAGAAGAAAGGCCAGGGTGGCTGGAGTATAAAAGAAGGGAGGGAAGGTCAGAAGGCGCAGGCCAGGCCTTGCTGAGCCTCTGGGTGCAGCCCAGAAGTATTGCTTGAGTGTCAGGAGCTGCGACCTGTAGCTCCTTGCCCATAGGCCTGCCCCTTTCCTGTGCTCCTCTGCATTTCCAGAAGCATTCTAAGAAGCTCGCTAGATCTGGGAACTGCCAGAAGGTCAGGGGAGCTCAGAAGGAAGCTAAAAAAATATCCTAGCATTTGAGGGCTAGCATCCCTGTGCTGGAAGTGGAGAGGCCGTGCAAAAGCTCCTGCCACCACCGTCTTACACACAGACATGCTGCCTTGACACAGATTCCGGGTCCCTGTTGCCCATTTCTAATTATAACCAACATTTGTTTTCACATATATCATCCCACGTAATCCTCACGTCCAGCTAGAGAGAGACGGTCCAAGGAAGTAAACATTTGAGCAACTTTTGTGCTAAATCTCGTGCTAAGCCATTCTGCGCATGATCTCAGTTTACCTTCCCCACAAGCCTGTGCAGGCTTTACGACTATCTCCATCTCGCTGTGGAGGATATAGGCTCAGAGTCACACAAGAAAGAGCAGCGCTGCAATTCCAACCTGAGTCCTTTGATGCCGAGTCACAGGCTCCACCCCCTGCAGCTCTTGCTGTCTCCTAGCAGGGCCTGCCCTGGGCAGGTGTCCAGGTTGCGCATTCTCCAAGAGCTCCATCTCCATACAAGGACCTTCGTGAAAAGAAGGATTAAAAAAAAAATGTATTTTGTTTTATCGTATTATCCTGAATTTGCCTTCCTTTATCAAACCAGTGCACCTGTGGTATACCATGAGCAGATATATAGTGAGAGACTATTACACAATATGTGTAAAAATTTCCCTGTGTATTTACTGTACTTTTTCAAATAAACAGTTGGAGCTGTTGCTTTAAAGCAAGCTGCATGGCACAGCCAAAAACAAAAAGCAAAAAAATAAAATAAACTTATCCTTTTTCCTGACTTTAAAATATATCTATACATTCCAAAAAGGAAATATATGTATCTCCAGCCATATATATGTATATATAATTCTGTAGTCATCTTTAGGATAGCACTATTACAAATGCAAATGTATTGAAAGTGTTAATTATCTAAATATTTAAAATATATCACGATTTTGAATACCAATTTGATGTTTCTTCATATTCTAAAACCAAATTAGAAGTGGCTGGAGCCTCTCTCAACCCAAGAGGCCCCCTGATCCAGCTGATTTGAACCATATCAAGTCTTGGATTGAGTTTGCTTTTAAAACTGCAGGGAAAGTGACCTGCTTGGGTCACGTTCAATCTGCAGTCCGTGTTTAGACATGGCACAAACATCCTCCGCGAGCTTGGCGGAGATTGCCAGGGAAGTCCCGGGCCTCCTTCCTGGAATATCAGCTTCAGACCTGCTCCGGTGTCCCCTCCATGTGTCGGACCCAGCACCCCCCCTGCCCAGGGCGGGGCTGGAACCGGGCGTGAATCACCCTCACTGAAGCTGGAGCCGGATCACATCTCCACATGGTCTCTGATTTGCTTTCCAAAGGTCAGCAGCTTGAGGTAATGTGTTTCAGGGACGACCCGATCAGCTAGAATTTAAAACAGAGACTTTTTATAATTGGAAAAAGAACATAGAGCCTCTGGCAACTGGGAAAACACAAATTAAAAGTTTTTCCCTCTACTCTTTTTTTAATTAATTAATTTTTATTGAAGTATAGTTGATATACAGCTATACAGGTATACAGCAAAGTGATTCAGTTATACGTACATATATATCTATTTTTTCAGCTTCTCCGTTATAGGTTATTACAAAATATTGAGTAGAGTTCACTGTGCTGTACAGAAGGTCTTTGTTGGTTATCTAATGTATATATAGTAGTGTGTATATGTTAATCCCAAACTCCTAATTTATCCCTCTCCCAGCTTTCCCCTTTGGTAGCAAAAATTTGTTTTCTATGTCTGTGGGTCTATTTCTGTTTTGTATATAAGTTCCTTTGTATTATTATTTTTTAGGTTCCACAAATAGGTGATATCATATGCTATTTGTCTTTCTCTGTCTGCTTACTTCACTTAGTGTATGATCATCTCTAGGTCCATCCACATTGCTGCGAATGGCTTCCCCCCTACTCTTGATTTGTATTTTTTGCAGTTTAACAGTAAAGGAAATAGAAATTAGAAACCTCAACCATCCAAGCCTTCTTCTTTCTAGTCCTTGTCCGTATAGGGGTTTGGGTTGACAAAGCTGATAACATTTGTTTCTTCTTTTCTCCTAATGTCACTGACTCCAGAAAAGAGTACCTAGCTTCTCAGAGGGGAGGAGTTACTTTTTATCCTAAGATGCTGTAATATTACATAAAGTTTGGGGAAATGGAAAACAATTATTCATAAGCCTGCCATCTTTACTGAACCACTTCAGGTTTTGCATTTTCTATCTATACTTTGTTCACTGCGTCCATATTTTGCATATTTTACATAATAGAACTATTTTGGTTATTGCCCGGAAGCATTCACAGGTTTAAAAAAAAAGAATACCTACTCCTACACTGTACAAAACTCTAAAAACCTGTTTTGAGTTCTCCTTACCAGTCCTTATCCACATGCATATTTCATTTTTCCAGTTGTAATTAAAGCATGAATTCAATTTAATATTTTTATCCTATTTTATATTATAAAACATTTAATGATTCCTTATACTCATTATCAATTTTTTCTGCAATTTTCTTTAAGACTTGAAAGAATTACAAAGGTAATTCATGCTTATTTTTTACAATTGAAATCATTCAAAATTTTGTGAAAGAAAAATTATGTCTACCCCACACCCTACTCTAATTCCATCCCCTGAAGTAATAAATAAATATTAACAGCCTGAAGTGCTCAATCCATATTTTTTCCTCTATCTTTCAGATATAAACGATATATCAAAAAATATACACTTTTATTTTACAAAAATGGAATACTATGCACATTTCTTGACACCTCACTTTTTTTTTTTTAACCATAGCGTGCATATTCCTCAAGGCCGACAGATACTAATTTAACTTATTCTTTGAAGTGGGTTTATAATATTTTACATTAAGGATCTATTGTAATATATTATATTTTCCTGATGATAAACATTCCTATCAGTTCCAGTTTTTTTGCCTCTAAAAACAGTACTGCAATAAAACAGCCATCTACGTATATTCTTCTATACTGGTACATTGGGACTTCCCTGGCGGTCCAGTGGTTAAGATGTCACCTCCCAGTGCAGGGGGTGCCGGTTCAATCCCTAGTTGGGGAGCTAAGATCCCACATGCCTTGCAGCCAAAAAATCAAAACATAAAACAGCAGGAATATTTTAACAAATTCAATAAAGACTTAAAAAAAAAAGATATACTGGTACTTTTATATCTGCGAGCCTGATTCTCCAAAATGGGATTTGCAAGGTCAGAAAACATATTTATTTGTATTTTTAAATTTTTTAATCAACTTTTTGCAGATACCATGTTCATGCAATAAAATGCTCCCCTTTTTTTTTTTTTTTTTTGCGGTACGCGAGCCTCTCACTGCCGTGGCCTCTCCCGTTGCGGAGCACAGGCTCCGGACGCACAGACTCTGGATGCGCAGGCTCAACGGCCATGGCGCACGAGCCCAGCCACTCGGCAGCATGCGGGATCCTCTCGAACTGGGGCACGAACCTGTGTTCCCTGCATCGGCAGGCGGACTCTCAACCACTGCGCCACCAGGGAAACCCAAAATGCTCCCCTTTTCAGTGTATGAGTCAGTGAGTTTTGATAAGCGTATTCACCAGTATCACCACCAACATAGCCCAGATACACAACTTTGTACCCCGCAAGGTCCTTGCACCTTCGCAGGAGAGCCTTTCCCCCACTGCCCATGCAGTTTCCCATTTCCTGGGACTTCATGTACCTGGGATCACTCAGTGTGTAGCTGCCCGGGTTTGGCTCTTTCACTTGGCCCTACGACCTGGACATTCATCCACCTCGTGGCTCATCTAGGAAGTTTCTTCCTTTATGCTGCCGAGTGTAATTTTGAGAGAACCGTTACTTTCCAAAGAGGTCATAGCTGGCCACATTCCTACCAGCAATGAACAGGAATGTCTTTTTCCCTGAATCTTTGCAAGCACTGGGTGTTCTCATTCTTTTCAGTTTTTGCCAATTCCACAGATGAAAATGAGTATCTCATTATTGCCTGAGTTTGCATTTCGCCGACTGCCGAGCTTGTGCTTCTTGGATTTCCTCTTTTATGAATTGTCTGTACAGATCATTTACCTATTTTTCTATTGGATTTTGATTTCTAGCAATTCTTTGTTTACTAAAGATGTTAACCTTTGTTGTAGATATTATCATTTTTTCCCTGATCTATCCTTTGTCTTCTAACTTTTTAAGTGTTTTTTGGTCATAAAACTTAAAATTTCAAGTAGTCAAATATGAGAATCTTTGCTTTTATAGCTTCTGGGTTCCCTGATAAGCATAATGTCTATGTACTTTCGTGTTCTGTTTCTTCACTTAAGACGTAAGCATTTCTCATGCATTACAGTCCTCAAAATTATAATTGTTAATGGCTGCACAATATCGCATCCAGAGATAGCCCATAAGTTAATGGAAATTATTCTTCTCTTGGATACTCGACTTTTCACTTTTTAGTGAAACATCTTTGTGCACATGCCTTTTTCTAGTTGTTAATTTAATTACTTTCAACAAATTCCCAAGAGTAACGCCCTAGGTTTTGAATGTATTATGTGGTTTTTTTTTTTTGTTTGTTTTTTTTTTTTTTTTGGGTTGCACCATGCGGCTTGCAGGATCCTAGTTCCACAATCAGGGATTGAACCCAGGCCCTCGGCAGGGGAAGTGCAGAGTCCTAACCACTGGACTGCCCGGCATTACCCATTATGTCTTTTATAAAATATATCAGTAATCTAGAGAAATACTGGCACAGCGTCATTAATGATTTCATATTTGAGTGTAAAACGAGGCTAATAATAGATCTAGAGGGTCAAGGGATGACACAGCAGCCCCATGTGTGCCTAGAACCCTCTGCTGTCTGGTTTGTGGTAGAAAAAAACCAGAAACGATGTTACCTGCTCTAGGCATCCCCATACCTCATTTAGGGGTCCCGTCTCTCCCCTCTCCCCGCTCCCACCTCCTCTTTACAGCTGCGTAAACAAGCTCGGAGCTGAGTGGGTAGAGCCAGGACTGGATCCCAGCTCTGAACTGACTCCAAAGCCTGGTCCTTGGGCTGTGTCCGTGAATAAAGTAATGTTTGTAGAGCACAGATCTCGTTACAGTTTACAAAGGCCCTTTCACAGCCATTAACTACGGGATTCCCTCCCTGCTTTTCTCAGCCCAGTGAATACCTTCTCATTCTTCAAGACACAGGGGAAATATCTCCTCCTCCGAGCAGTCTTCCCTCATTCTCTCGGGATGGTCTTACCATTTACACACTGTATTTTAGTTTGTCCTTTACAGCAGTCCCTCTGACTACGCCCGGCTCCTCTGGCCCAGTGGGTCTCTCTGGAGGAGGGCAGGAAGTACCTTTGCAGGTGGAGCCTCAGGAGGGGTCCAGCGTGGTGAGATCAGCTTGGTGGCAGGATGGAGGTGGGCGATGGAGCTGGGAAGGCTGGCTGGGGCTGGGTCACTGAGAACCTTGCTTGCCACACAACAGGCTGGACTCTGTCCCCGGGTCAGTATGGAGCCTGTGGAGGGGCTTAAATATGACTCCACTTGAGTGAGTGGTGGTTGTGTGCAGGCTGGTGACAGTGAGGGCCTAGCAGAGGCAGCTGGGCTGAAAGAAAAGGAAGGGTCTGGATTGCAGAGAAAACCTGGATTTTTTTTTTTTAATATCTTTATTGGAGTATAATTGCTTTACAATGGTGTCTTAGTTTCTGCTTTATAACAAAGTGAATCAGTTATGCATATGTTCCCATATCTCTTCCCTCTTGCGTCTCCCTCCCTCCCACCCTCCCTATCCCACCCCTCCAGGCGGTCACAAAGCACTGAGCTGATCTCCCTGTGCTATGTGGCTGCTTCCCACTAGCTATTTTACATTTGGTAGTGTATATATGTCCATGCCACTCTCTCACTTTGTCCCAGCTTACCCTTACCCCCTCCCTGTATCTTCAAGTCTGTTCTCTAGTAGGTCTGCGTCTTTATTCCCGTCTTGCCCCTAGGTTCGTCATGACCTTTTTTTTTCCTTAGATTCCATATATATGTGTTAGCATACGGTATTTGTTTTTCTCTTTCTGACTTACTTCACTCTGTATGACAGGCTTTAGGTCCATCCACCTCACTACAAATAACTCAATTTCGTTTCTTTTTATGGCTGAGTAATATTCCATTGTATATATGTGCCACATTTTTTTTATCCATTCATCTGTTCATGGACACTTAGGTTGCTTCCATGTCCTGGCTATTGTAAATTGAGCTGCAGTGAACATTTTGGTACATGACTCTTTTTGAATTATGGTTTTCTCAGGGTATATGCCCAGTAGTGAGATTGCTGGGTCGCATGGTAGTTCTATTTTTAGTTTTTTAAGGAACCTCCATACTGTTCTCCATAGTGGCTGTATCAATTTACATTCTCACCAACAGTGCTAGAGAAAAACTGGATTTTGAAACAATAAGTCTTGGCCACTGTAGTGTCTGGGGCTATTCGGGAACGCCTAGATGGATTTCTCCCTTGAGAACTTTCCAGGCCAGCCAGGGTGGGCTGTATACATGCTTTGGGGGTGGACATGGCATCGAGCTAAGGGCTTGAGACTGGGTGCAGGCTCTGGGGCCGGTCTGCCTGGGGTGATACCCAACCTCTCTGTGTATGAGTGCCTTTCAGCATTAAAGTGAGAAGAGCATCTCGCTGTGCTGTTGGGAGGGGTAAGAGCTGAGGAAGACAAAGTGCTTGACACACACGGAGCACCCAATAAATATAAGATATCATGGGTATCAGAATATTACAAGTTAGCCCAGGGAGGGGAGTGCTCCCGTTGGCCTCAAGCAGCCATAAGAGTGAGTCAGAGAAGAGCCAGAGGGAGGGCAGGGCGCCTGCACCCCAGAGACACAGACGCAGAGAATCTAGGGGCTTCCTTGTCAGGGGTGCAGAGGAAAATGGGATTCCATGTGCACACCATAAACGTACAACTTATGAATCTTGTGTCTTCTCCTTGTGGCCAGCTCCCAAATATTTGTTAAATGAATGAATGCTTCCAAAATGTTTAAAACATATTTGCAATTTTTTTATTTAAAAAAATTTTTAATACAATTTTAAAGGTTACTTTGTATTTATAGTTATTACAAGATGTTGCACAATACGTCCTTGAGCCTATCTTACACCCAATAGTTTGTACCTCCCACTCCCCCCATCCCTATGTTGCCCCTCCCCCCAGATTATGTTTTTGTGAAAAAATGCTTCATTAAAGAAACTTTAGCCAATAGACGTTGTCAAAGCTATTTAGTGAATTGAGTTATAGTCGCACCACTTGCTCTAATAGAGTGATGTGGTAACTTGGGCAGCCTTTTTAAATGACTTGTATTTATTGTAAAATTATTCAACCTAACAAAAATTGTCCAATATATTGATACAAGTATCTAATCTACCCAAGCATCCTATTGAACAACAGCACACATGGCAGATTTCTGTGAGGTAGGGTCAGAGGCCATACCTGGTACCGTAACTTCTAGGTGGTATCATGTTAGGGTGGCCCCTCCTTGCAGCTGTCTAGGCCTTTGCTCACTGTGGGTTGGATCCAGGACAAGGGCTCCCCCACTGGAGGGAGGGCCAGAGCCTGCAGCCAGAGACTCCCCCCACTTCTAGAGTTGGAGTGTGGAGGACAGCGTGCCGCCCTGCTGTGCTGGGTATAGATGCCACCATGCTCAGGGATCCTGAACTCCAGAGTGGGGCGTGGCCCTCTGATCTGATAGGCTCCATGCAAATGAGCAACCCCTGGCACGTTGGTCCTAGGGATGACAGGTGCACCTCTGGCCCTGCTGTAGGTCTTAGGAACATGCAAACAGCAACCCCCGTGTATTGTGTTATGTTGACTCACCCTGGATAGGGCAGTCCCCAGGGGCTGGTAATCGGTAAGACCCTGCACCATATTTCATAGACAGACCCACTCAACACACGTCAATCAAAAGGAGGAGAAGCATAATTTCTCATAATCCCACCACTGCATTTTGTAGAGGTTATGTGTGTGTTGTGTATGTATGTATATGTTGTTATGTCTTACATATGTGCGCAGACACATATTTTGAAAAAATTAAAACAAAAAATTACAGCAATAAAAATGGGATAATACTGCACATATTGTTACATACCTGATTTTTTACTTAAGCAGAAATTAGTGGATATGTTTCTGGGCTTGTCACTTTTTAACTAGGTTTTCTTGAGCAAGTTACTTCACTCCCTATGTGTTAGTATTCTCATCTATAAATACAAGTATTTTATCACAGTGAGTTATAGTGTAAGGATTAAATGAGATAATATATATGCTTGATTGGAGTCCAGTAAATGTTAGTTACTATTATTAAGTGATTAAATATTCTTCTCCAGAAGTTTAAATGACTGTATAGCATTCCACTGTATTGATACACTGACATCTGTTAAGTAAATATATATCAATATAATACAATTATATTTACATGTAATTTATATTATATTTACTTATATATGTGATATATCTCTGGCATATGAATTGATATATTGATATAATGGCATATGTATATACTGCCATATGTTTATATGTATGCTATTATATCAATACATATATGTATTATACATATAAAACCAATTCCTTAAGACATCTAGGTTGTTTCTTTTTCGGTATTATAAACAATTATCTTAGTCTTATCTGGGCTGCTATAACAAATTATCTGGCTGGCTTAAACAGCAGACATTTATTTCTCACAGTTCTGGAGGCTGGGAAGTCTAAGATCAAGGTGTTGGCAGAGCTGGTATCTAGTGAGGGTCCACTTCCTGGTTTGCAGACAGCTGTCCCCTCATTGTATCCTCACATGGCAGAAAAGGAGCATGCTCGCTCTCTGACCTCTTCTTAGAAGGGCACTAATCCCCCTCATGAGGTATCCACCCTTATGAGCTAATTACCTTCCAAAGGTCCCACCTCCCAATACTATCACACTGAGGATTAGAGTTTCAATACAGATTTTGGGGGGACATAAACATTCAGTCTGTAACAACAATCCTTCAGTGAATATGCATATAACTAATAGTTGTACACATCACTGAATATTTCATTAGGATAAATACCCAGAAGTGAAATTGATGAGTTAAATAAAATCTTATCTTAAATATTTTTCCAGTTGTTCCATATTTTATTTTTAAAACCAAAGTTAACTCATGCTGGAATGCTGTGGAATCAGGAAAAGCATGGTCAATTAATTTCACCCATTTCTGAACGCTTCACAGAGGGGAGTGGTACAGCGTCTATGGTTGGGAGACTCATCTGTGTTGTGGTAGGAAGTTGTGCTGAGTTCTGAATCACCGCTGTATAGTATTCCACTGCCACACCTGTTTTACTGCCTCCTCTTAGTTGCTTCTACCTTCAATGATGCATTACTAATATCCAGATTCTACTCAACATCTTAGGGTTACATTTGTAGGCTAAGAGTAGAAAGAATAACTGCTATTTCCTCTGGAAAATTTCTTTTATGAAAATCCTAATATTGTAATGGACTGAAATTATTGCATAACTGAAATTATTGTGTAACAGCCTCAAAACTCTTAACTTGGACACATTAAATTTTTTTCATTTCTCTCTCAAGAAACCTTAAAGGCTGCCCCAGGTGCTCTGATGAGAAGAAAATCATCAATTGAAAATTTCAGGAAAACTTTCTCCTTTGAAGAAGGTTGCTTCTGGTACTTCCCTGGTGGTCCAGCAGCTAAGACTCCACGCTTCCAATGCAGTGGGCTCGGGTTCAATCCCTGCTCAGGGAACTAGAGCCCGCATGCCGCAACTAAGATCCGGCGCAGCCAAATTAAAAAAAGAAAAAGGGTTGCTTTTATCTTGCTGTACTCTGTGCCCAAGTTTATTCCCCAAAGCCTGGAACTGAAAGCACTCTTGGAGATCCCAGTCCAACCCTCTCATTTTACAGAAGAGAAAGCAAGTCCAGAGAGGGGCAGTGGGTGGTCCACCATCACCCTATTAGCTGGTGGCAGAGGGGACCTGGAACCTCTGTCTTCGGATGCCAAGTCCTGTGGCCTTTCTCCTGGAGCACACACTGTGTCCTAAGCCATGACCTTGGCCAGCCCCTACCTTTGCTCTCTCTCTCCTTCCTCTCTGGGTCCTTAAGATTACTGAGCAGACAGCCCCTGTGCGAGCCCAGATGACTCAGAGTTGAGGCCTAGGAGGGGGCAGGGTGGGGCAGTAGGTGGTTCAGGATTGGCCAGTTACTCACTGGACTGGGTGAGACACTCAAACCGGGAATTGGAGAAGGCCCAGTTGAGCTGGGCCAGAAGGACTGGGTGTCGGCCAGGACCAGCTGAGGAGCCTGAAAAGGCAGAGAAGGGCCCTGCCCACCAGCCAGGATGCATGCACTTTGAGTTCTAAAAAGCTGTGGAGCCACTGAAGGTTTTTTGTTCATTTGATTTTGGTTATTTGTTTGTTTTGGTGGGGGAAAATATATATAACTCCCCATTGTCAAGTGTGCCATTCAGCGGCATTAATTACAGTGTTGTGCAGCCATCAACACTATCTATTTCCAAAACGTTTCCATCACCCCAAACAGGAACTCTGTCCCCATGAAGTAATAGCTCCCACTCCCCCTTGCTTCCAACCCTTGGTAACCTCTCGTCCACTTTGTGACTCTATGAATTTTCTCACGATAGGTATTTCATATAAGTGGAATCATATAGTATTTGTCCTTCTGTGTCCAGCTTATTTCACTTACAAGTGTTTTAAAGATTTGCCCATGTTATAGAATGTGTCAGAACTCAATTCCCCCATCCCCCCCACCTTTTTTTTTTTTTTTTTTGTGGTACGCGGGCCTCTCACTGTTGTGGCCTCTCCCATTGCGGGGCACAGGCTCCGGACACGCAGGCTCAGCGGCCATGGCTCACGGGCCCAGCCGCTCCGTGGCACGTGGGATCTTCCTGGACCGGGGCACAAACCTGTGTCCCCTGCATTGGCAGGCGGACTGTCAACCACTGTGCCACCAGGGAAGCCTGGAGGCCATCTTTTAAATTTGGTCAAAACCAGTAAATACCATGCAATTTTACATATATACACATACATAAATATATATTTATACTCTTCATAATAATATAAATATGCAACATATATACTTACACATACAGACTATAACCTCATTTTTTATGGTGATACAATGTAAGAAAGCAGTTGGATTTTTTTCTAGATGCACCAGCATTTATTGCTTTGACTTTTCAGTTTGATAAATTTACAATAGGAAGAGGTGATAAAATTATGGTACTTAGAAAATATTATATGAAAAAGTATATATAGTAAAATATTAAAGTACAAGAATAAATCATTAACTGCTTTATATGCTGCCGTTTTCTATAGACTAGAAATTTCCTTGCACCAGTTAATGCTCGCCTTTTATAAAGATTTGTATAATACAAACCACAGTTTATGTTAGTTGGCTTGTCCTAGATTAGGAGGGCCTGAAATATTTTGCTTATGGACTCTGCCAACTCATTTGTATCTGTTTCTCAGAAGCACAGTTCCAGGACACAGGCTGATTATCTCCAAGCCTGCCTGATAAAGTGAAATATCTAAAAGCAAGCAATGTTTATAGTTGCTCTGATTCAGCACAATTTAGATTCTCTTTTGGCAAAGAAAACTAAATAACGCTCTGCTGCTTCTCAGCCACGGTCAATAGAGAGGTTTGAGCTCCTTGTGCAAATGACCATCCTTGCAAAGGCAGCAGCCTCTGGAGACGGTGGTTACCCTGTCTTTAGGTCAGCTGCACACAGCACGTTCATTTGCTAAATCAGGACTGATTTGTACTGTTGTAGTTTTAATTTGAAACAAAATGGAGAAATAAAAATTCAGATGGAGACTTAAAAAGAAAGGAAATTCTGCCAGTCACAAAAAGACAAATGCTGTATGATTCACTTGCATGAGGTCCCTAGAGCAGTCAAATCCGTAGAGACAGAAAGGAGGATGGGGGTGTGTGTGTGTCACGGGCTGGGGGAGGGGGAGGGGGGAGTTAGTGTTCAGTGGGGACAGAGTGTCAGTTTGGGAAAATGAGCAAGTTGTGGAGCTGGATGGTGGCGATGGATGCACAACAGCGTGAGTGTACTTAATGCCACTGAACTGTACACTTAAAAATGGTTGAGAAGGTAAATTGTATGTTAAGTCTATTTCACCACAATAAAAAAATTCAGAAGGAGAGTCTACCGCCCATCCACGTGGCTTGGTACATTTAGGCCATGGTTTGTTAAACAGAAATCTGCTTAGTTTTCCTTTACTGAACACTGAGCCTTTTATTTTCAATTGTATAAATCAGTTTAAAACAGAGAGAGGTGGAGATTTGGACTTTTTTTTTTAGATGATTAATCCTTCCAGATTAAAGTTATAGTCAGACTCAGCTCAGATGCTGCAGATTCAGTGATGTCAGTACTCAGGGCCATGACTCTGCCCTGTAACACGGGGTGGCCACGTGATGCCAGCCTACTCCCAGACCATGTGGGATTAAAATAGGGATGAGTAACAAAGAGAGATCTGGAAAGCCCCCCCCGCCAGATACTTGGAGATTAAACAACACACTTCTAAATAACATGTGGGTTAAAGAAGAAATCTCAAAGAAACTTTTAAATATTGTGAATATACAAAGAACTCTTAAAACTCAACGATAAGAAAAGGAACAACTCAATTTAAAAATGAGGGCTTCCCTGGTGGTGCAGTGGTTGAGAGTCCACCTGCCGTTGCAGGGGACATGGGTTTGTGCCCCGGTCCGGGAAGATCCCACATGCCGCGGAGTGGCTGGGCCCGTGAGCCATGGCCGCTGAGCCTGCGCGTCCGGAGCCTGTGCTCCGCAACGGGAGAGGCCACAACAGTGAGAGGCCCGCGTACCGAAAAAAAAAGAGCGAAACAGCTGAACAAGCACCTCACCAAAGAAGATGTAGAGATGGCAAGTATACATGTGAAGAGATGCTTACCGTCATACGTCATCAGGGAACTGCAGATTAAAAACGGTGATGAGATATCACTACACGCCTGTCAGAGGGCCAAAAACCAAAGACTGACAACACTGGCGAGGACCTGGAGCATGAATTCTCACTCATTGCTGGTGGGAAGGCAAAATGGTACAGTCACTTTGTAAGACAGTTTGGCAGACTCGTACAAAACTAAACATACTCTTACTGTATGATCCAGCAATCATACTCCTTGGTATTTACCCAAAGGAGGTGAAAATTTATGTCAACAGAAAAACCTGCACGCAGGCATTTATAGCAGATTTATTTATAATTGCCAAAACTTGGAAGCAACCAAGACATCCTTCAGTAAATGAATGGATACATAAACTGTGGTACATTCAGACAACGGAATATTATTTGGCAGTAAAAAGGAAGGAGCTATCAAACCATGAAAATCTGTGGAGAAAACGGAAATGCATATGACTAAGTGAAAGAAGCCCATCTGAAAAGGCTACAAACTGTATGATTCCAACTCTCGGACACGCTGGACAAGGCAGAACCAGGGAGATAGTGAGATGAGTGGTGGCTGCCAGTATTTCTGGAGCAGGGATGTGGGAGCTCTGTACTCGCCACTCAATTTTGCTCTGAACCTAAAGCTGCCCTAAAAAAAAAATGTCTGGAATTAGGTAATGGTTGCATGGCTTTGTGAAAGTACTGAAACCCAGTGAACTGTACACTATAAAAGGGTGACTTTTTAAAATATTTTATTTTATTTATTTATATTTGGCTGCACTGGCTCTTCGTTGCTGTGCACAGGCTTTCTCTAGTTGTGGTGAGCGGGGGCTACTCTTCATTGAGGTGCACGGGCTTCTCACTGCGGTGGGGCTTCTCTTGTTGTGGAGCATGGGCTATAGGCGTGCGGGCTCAGTAGTTGTGGTGCACGGGCTTAGTTGCTCCACGGCATGTGGGATCTTCCCGGGCCAGGGATTGAACCTGTGTCCCCTGCATTGGCAGGCAGATTCTTAACCACTGCACCACCAGGGAAGACCTAAAAGGGTGACTTTTATAGCATATCTGGATATTAAAAATAGCTCTATTCTTCCCACTTATTCTCATAGAAGTCTTGGATTGGATGGTAAGAGTGAACGAGATGGCAAGTCTTGAGGTATTTTTGCCAAAATGATTAACTGACCACAAATGTTGGAGAATCAGTGCTTTGTTATAGAGAGTAAAAATGACCTGGAATAATGACTCTTTGTAAGGTCCTGTGGGTTGTTTTCTGATATTCCAGTAATAACTAATAAATGGATAGCACTTTACGGTGTAAAAAGCGCTTCTGACATACATTATTCTAAACTCACAACCCTCTCTGGTGAGGTAAGTGTCAGCCTTCCCTTTGTGTGGTGGTTCCATTTAAAAACTATTTGTATTAATATCGATTCTGGAGATTCCACATTGTCTGCAGTATCATCGCAAAGGCAGCATAAAACCCATGCCAGTGACGTTGTCACCGGAATGGTGTTGGGAGGTACTTAGGAAACAGGAAAAGCCTGTGGAAGATGACTTGTCTTAGCAACTTTCTAGTGAGATCTGAGAAATGCTGGCTCTGAGGATCACGGGCGGTTTGGGCAGTCTCAGGAGTGGTGTGGACGAGGACAGTCTTCGTGCACTCCGTAACGATCCCCTGTAGGCCTCTGCTAGGAGCTGCTACTGTAAACCTTAGTCACGTCTTGCCTCCCCTTGACCTCGGAGGGTCTACAGTTTAGAATCATGTAATGAAACTAAGCCGTGTGTTTTCCAAAACTTCCTATGATTTGACTTTTCGGAATTCTCTTCTTTTCCCTATTGCAGATCTTAAACTACAGTTTTATTGTTTATGTCCCTATATAATAACCCAAAGTTCTGTCATTTATAGAATGTATAAAGGTCTTAAAAGATGGTAGGAGAAGAAAGTAGGTAAGGGTCTGTGGTTATGATGTGAACAGCCTTGAGGAGATTGTATTTGCTAGCCTCTCCGTGAAGTCTACCACAAAGGCTTTAATGGGGTCTCCAAGAAGGACCCATGGATGAAACCCTGGAAAAGCTAAGACTGTTGGCTAATGTCCCCTAACCTCTCTGGGGAAAGTGATTTATTGGCTCTATTCAGCTGGGGCCACTACCTAAGAGTACTGGAAAGATAATAGGAAGGAAGGGGAAAGGGAGTGATGAGGAAATAAAAACCAGAAATCAAAGACAAACCTCCAGTGGAGTCTTAGATCCCCCTGAGGCCCAGTCAACACATTTGGGGTTGTTTATCTTGAGAGGGGGTTTTACCGTCTGTGTTTTTCTTCCAATCTTCCAATCATGAAGGGCGTGTAGGGTGCTGCATGCAGGAGTGTGCGTGTGAGCACGCACACAGACACACACAGAGTGAGTCTGTTGCTCCGCACTTGAGATGCCGCCTATGGCTAAAAAGACCTTCCACCTACCACCTACACTGGATTTTTAGACATACACGACATGCAGGGGCTGGGCCTCTCCAAAGTCCCTTCTGCTAACACTTCACCCCCTCCCCACCCCCACCCAACAGCCCTGCAGACAGCTGCCCCTAAGAGCAAGGCAGCAGGAAAAGCTGGTGGACCTGCGCGTCTGCAGACATTCGAGTGCCCCAGCGCCAGCCCTGCTCCAGCTTCTTCTGTCTGAAGACTCTGCACACAGAAGATGGAAGCGGCAGAAACTTGGTTCTGTCCTCTTATTTTCCCCTCAATTTAAAACATTGTCAGTCCTCCAGGATAGCTGACCATTGTGTTGATTCTTCAACAGCTTTCTTGCCATATTCAAGAAAATCTTGGGTTTTACGTTTAATGGCAGTAGTGTATTTCTTGAGGCTCTTTTCTTCCACCCTGATTATCACACAGATTACTCTGACAGCGGACCCTGAAGGCCCGTCAGAGCCCAAAAGCAGACCCCAGGCCAGGCGACAGGCTCTGAAGGTGCTGCCCTGGGTACTTTCCTCTCCTCCTCCGCCGATAGACGGGTCCTTTGGATTTCACTAGGTTTCCACACTGGCCCCACTGGCACAGCCGTGACTCCCTTTTGTCACATCCACCTATCCTTTTGACTCTTCACATTTGTGTACTTCCTCTGCTCTTATTTACTTCATGTTTATTTTTAGATTAACTCACATTTTATTCTTATTTTAAGTGGAAACTTTTGGAAGCAGCCTAAGTGTCTTTTGACAGATGAATGGACACAGAAATTTTGGTACATATAAACCACTGAATATTATTCAGCCGTAAAAAAGGAGGAAATCTTGCCATTTGCAACAACATGGATGGACCTCGAGGGCATTATGCTAAGTGAAATAAGCCAGAGAAAGACTAATACCATATGATCTCACTTATATGTGGAAATAAAAAAAAAATCAAGCTCATAGAAACAGAGGACAGATTGGTGGTTGCTGGCTTGTGAGGGGTTGGGTAGGTGAAAATCAGTGAAGGGGGTCAAAAGGTACAAACTTCCAGTTATAAAATAAATAAGTCCTGGGAATAGAATGTACAGCATGAGGAATATAGTTAATGATACTGTATTGCGTATTTGAAAGTTGTTGAGAGAACAGGTCTTTTTTTTTGGTATGAAGTGTTTTTTTTTTTTTTAACTGAAGTAAAATTGATTTACAGTGTTTGTTAGTTTCAGGTATACAGCAAAGTGATTCAGTCATATGTACATATATATCTATTTTTTCAGATTCCTTTCCATTATAGGTTATTACAAAATATTGAGTAGAGTTCCCTGTGCTATACTGTAGGTCCTTGTTGGTTATCTAATGTATATATAGTAGTGTGTATGTGTTAATCCCAAACTCCTAATTTATCCCTCTGAGAGAATAGGTCTTAAAAGTTCTCATCACAAGGAAAAAATGAGTAACTGTGGTGAAGGATGCTAACTAGACTTTTGTGGTGATCATTTTGCAATATATACAAATATGGAATCATTGTGGTGTATACCTGAAACTAATATAATGTTATATGTCAATTATAATCTCTATAAAAACAATGTACAAAATCTGCGACTTTCTCTCAGATGGTTCAGCCATAAAATAAAACATCTATGTGTGTATGTCCAAAAAAAAAAAGAGGAGACTCTACTGTACAAGTGAGAAAAGAGCATAACTTGTATATTGTGTTATCACAATAAAATGATAACATCCAAGACGGCTGCTCAACACAGGGTAGGTAAAGTGTCACAGAGGAGTTAAAGGCTGGTAAGCACCAAACTGAGGCTTCGTCCTTGAGATGACACTTTATTACCATACGGCGCAATTTTAGTTGATGCCCTGTCATTTACCACCTAAAGCATCCAGGCATCTCTCGCTGTGAAAAACATTAGGGTGCTAATGCCTCCTACTTAAATATCTAGATCCCACCTAGAGAGGTCATGCTTGAATCTATGAGATTTCTAAACCTCATAGGTTCAGGACTACCCTGGTGGTGCAGTGGTTAAGAACCCGCCTGCCAATGTAGGGGACACGGATTCGATCCCTGGTCCGGAAAGATCCCACATGCTGCGGAGCAGCTAAGCCCATGCGTCGCAACTACTGAGCCTGCTCTCTGGAGCCCGCCAGCCATGACTGCTGAGCCTGCACGCCACAACTACTGAAGCCCACGTGCCTAGAGCCCATGCTCCGCAACAAGAGAAGCCACCGCAATGAGAAGTCCGCTCACTGCAACAAAGAGTAGCCCCTGCTCACCCAACTAGAGAAAGCCCCCGCGCATCAACGAAGACCCAATGCAGCCAAAAAATAAATAAATAAATTTATTTTTTAAAAAAACCTCATAGGTTCAAATAATAAGATTACAAATGACTAAATAATGTAACAAAGGTGGAACTGCCCAGCAGAGTGTGGCACGTAATAATCTCACAATAAATTCTCACTGAATTTTTATGTGCAAACTATGAAATACTATGTAAATGAGGTGATTATTATCGTAGCATGCGTGGGTTGATAAAATGACAGTCCCTGATGGAATGGGGCTGGTCAACCTGGAAGAGAGAAGAAAGTGGCCGTGGTCAACTCAGGAAATCCCTAGGAAACTAGATGTGGATTTGAAGTGTCCAAAAGGAAGAAAGGAGGAAGCACAGAAAAGATCGAATTCACCACTCACTTCAGTTTGGTCCAGAGCTGTCTTTGAATTCTGTGCCACTCAAAGCAGACTTCATTTTGGATAAATCTTCAGCACCAGTAACTTTTAGAGTCAGTTGTAGTCCCCAGAGAACTTTTATTGCATTAAATGAGGAAACCAACCCCTAAATAAAGGGAAAAATTACTACCAATCATTCTTCAAATGCAAGAGAAATACTATGATTGCTTATTCATGTGTCCAAAATATTTTCTTTACTTGTAATAAATCAGTGTAGAAAAAAAATTTCTTTTTTTTTTAATTAATTAATTATTTTTGTCTTTGTTGGGTCTTCATTGCTGTGTGCAGGCTTTCTCTAGTTGCGGCGAGCAGGGGCTACTCTTTGTTGCGGTGCACAGGCTTCTCATTGTCGTGGCTTCTCTTGTTGCGGAGCACGGGCTCCAGGTGTGCAGGCTTCAGTAGTTGCAGCACGTGGGCTCAGTAGTTGTGGCTCACGTGCTCTAGAGTTCAGGCTCAGTAGTTGTGGCGAGCAGGCTTAGTTGCTCCGCGGCATGTGGGATCTTCTGGGACCAGGGCTCGAACCCGTGTCCCCTGCATTGGCAGGCAGATTCTTAACCACTGCGTCACCGGGGAAGCCCTAGAAAAAGAATTTCATGACATGTGTCAGGCTAACAGAAATTGATCTTAATCACAGTTTACCTTGGTAAAACAGTGTGGAATTTGCAAAGCATTTTCATATATTATAACTATTTGGCCTTCACCACAGGCCTTTGAATATCCAAAGCTTCTTTTCTTTAATATCTATTTGGTATAACACTTCATAGGTATAGATTTCATGCTCCTCGAAATCCTATTACCTGCCTTTATGTTTTTGCTATGGGTTGAGGGGAGATTATAAGAAACTTTGTGTATCAGTTTCTCCATTGGCAATTTGGGGAACCGCAATGTGCATAAAAGATAATCAAGATAATTTTGGTGAGTGAATGTTTTATAAGGTAATCTATCGAAATGCAAACTGAATTTGGAATTGTAACTCAGTTCTACAGACCATTGCACTGTGGGTGCTGCCCCCCAGCCGGGACTTAGGTGCTGATGGGAAAGATAACTCTCTGAGCTCAGAAGGACAGTGCAGGCTCTGCCAGCTCGTACAATCTGCAGCTTTCTGGCCAGGATTGCAGGAGCGCGGCTTCTGCATCTGCCAAGGCAGAAGGAACAAGAGGCTGAGCAGATGAGAGTCAGGAAAGAAGAGGCCTCCCTGTTACCTGAGGTTGCACTGGCTTGGGCTTGTCCAGAAGCTATTTCCCCCGTCAAAGTCACTTGGAGAGCACTGACCATACCAGAATAATCAGCATTCTCGGTGGCTGGCTGGAGGGTGAGTCAGGATCCTAAATTCTGGCTGCAGCGCTGGGGAAAATGGCAGCATCGTGAAGAAAGTACGTCATGAAGTCAGCAGCTTCCGAGGGTCGAAATGCTGAGAAGCATGGGTTTGTGATGCAATAATGCGTCTGAATGCCTCCTCTGAATGAGGCAAAGGGTTTGTTAAAAGCAAACGTAAGGATGCCTGGCGTTTGCCCTGCAGCAGGCAGAGGCTTTGATGCTGTCTGGCTGGCATCCTGCATGCCACCATTAAAACATATAGTTGGCATATAACAGAGGCAAAGGTGGTTCTACAGAGCGTTGGGGAGAGGGCAGCCGTCTCCGCAAACGCAGTGTGGGCAGCCTGAATGAAACCCCTCTGTCCCTTCATCCAAATGCAAGTTTCAGAAATTCTTTATCAATTCCGACTCTTTACATCACTTTGAGAAACAGTTATCGCTAAACCATCAATGAGCCCAACATCGTATAACTGACAAAGGATTGGTGTCCAGAACATATAAAGAACTCTTTCAAGTCAGTAGGAAAATGGTAAACAACAAAATAGAAAAAATGAGCAACTCAGCCTTTCTCACAAGAGGAAACTTGAATGGCCTACAAATGTATGAAGTATGTTCAACCTCACTGTGATGTGGGAAAAAGACAAGATACCGGGTGGAAACATGTGCACACAAAAACCTTTACACAAATGTTCACAGCAGCTTTATTTGTAATGCTTGAAGATTGTGTAACCAGGTAGGGCAGGTGGTCTCTGGAGAAAGAGAACCAGGCATGGCTTTCTTGACATAAGAGAAGCCATTTTGGGTCTAAGCCATGTTGGTATCGAAGCCTGGCCACAGTGCTTGCCCTTGAACAGGTCTCAGTAATTAAGGATCTTAAGGGAAGTGAGGGAATGCAAGAATAAAGGAAAAGCAGTCAAGAAACAATAGTTCAGCAATAAAATAGAGTCCTAGTTCCTCCTCAAGAGTTATACATAACATACATGTCTTTGAGTTCTGCAGGAACTCAACGTTGCAGCCGTTCAGTCTCTTGAGCGCAGAGATGGATGCACAGACCTGTGCATGAGACACACTTGTATAGAACTAAACAACACACACACAGAGTACTAGTAAAATTGAGGACGGCTGAACAGAATCAGTGGGCAGTATCAACTTCAATATCCTGATTGTGACATTGTATTATGCAAGATGTTACTATTGGGGGAAGTCGGGTAAAGAGTACATCTGATCTCTCTGTATTATTTCTTTCAACTACACGTGAATCTACAGTTATCTCAATAGAAGCAAACAAACAAGAGAGACCCCATGTTTCACCCATCAGATAGGCAAAAATTAAATCATCTCACAGTATAAAACGTTGGCAAAGATTTGAGAAACATGGCACCCTTAGCCACTGCAGCTGGGAGTATACTTTGGTATGGCCACTTTGAGAGTCACATGGCAGGCAACCAGTGAAACGTAAAATACAGCCTGTTCACTGCCAGCACCTCTCCTCTGGGTTTGTATACCGTAGAGAAAGTCTCCCACATGTGCCTGAGGAGACCTGTACACAGGAGTGCTTATTACAACATTATATAATAGCAAAAGAGTGGAAATAACATAAATACCCTCCATTAGGGAAATGGATATGGAAATGGATAAATAAAATATAGTATATCTATAATACACAGCAGTAAAAAATAATGAACTAGAAAAGAATACAGATATATGTGTGTATATACATTTATATGGATAGACAGATCTCAGAAACATAATACCAAATTAAAAAAGCAAGATAGGGGCCCCGGTCTGGAAGGATCCCACATGCCGTGGAGCGGCTGGGCCCGTGAGCCATGGCCGCTGAGCCTGCGCGTCCGGAGCCTGTGCTCCGCAACGGGAGAAGCCGCAACAGTGAGAGGCCCGCGTACCGCAAAAAAAAAAAAAAAAAAAAGCAAGATAAAGATTGATATTTATTCATTCAGCAACTATTTGAGTGCCTTTCATGTATAGGGAGCCATTCTAGGAGGTGGAAGTATAGCAGAAAACAGACAAAGCAAGACAAAGTCCCTGCCTTGCAGCTTTTAGGTTCTTGTAAGGGAACACAAACAAGTAAGCAGATAGATATGATACTATGTATGTATTGTTTGATATATATAAACCATATATAAAAATTATATAAACCTATATTTATATAATTAAATTATTCATATTATAGATTATATATAAATTTTATATAATTTATACATATGGTAATATATAAGTTATAGAATATATAATACAATATAATATTATAAATTTTACATATTTATAAAAATTTTATATTTAAATAGTCTGCCCAAGTTTATACATTTAATGTATACATACATTTATTTATGTAATATAAAAAATGGACCAGAAGGATATATACCATTTGCATGATATTGGGAGGAAGAGAAAGAAGTGGGACTTGGGGTGGGGATGGTTAAAGGGAACATTAGCTGTAACTGTAATATTTAATTACCTAAAAGCCATTCTTCAGCCAGGTATAAATTCAGACATTCTCTTTTGTAGTTATAATACATAATTGGAGGACATTTTCATAGTCCTTATGAAAATGTAGAGTCTAAAAGTTTATGTTTCTTAAATTGAAGTCTGAGTATATTTCTCAAGATTGAGAAATTGATTATTGATTCATCCTTGCCAAACTCAGAAGTTACTAATTTATAAACTAGAATGGCCATTTGTGTAAATTTCCACAGAAAAGGGCTGGAGACACAATGAAGAAATGTATAGTATTAGATTTGGGCCCTCCTTTTCTTACCTCCTCTGCAGTTAACTGGACTAATCAGGGCACAAGCACAGCTAACAGCCCTTATGACATGTGGGTGGCACCTGTTTTCATATTAAAAACATCAGTTTTTTTTCACATTAAAAAAATGTATTGAAGTATAGTTGATTTATAATGTGTTAATTTCTACTGTACAGAAAAGTGTTTCTGTTGTGTATATGTGTGTGCGTGTGTGTGTGTATATATATATATATATACACACACACACACATTCTTTTCCATTATAGTTTATCACAGGATATTGAATATAGTTTCCTGTGCTGTATAGGAGGACCTTGTTCTTTATCCATTCTATCTATACCAGTTTGCTGCTAATCCCAAACTCCCAATGCATCCCTCCCCCTTGGCAACCACAAGTCTATTCTCTATGTGAGTCTATTTCTGTTTCGTACATAAGTTCATTTGTGTCATATTTTAGATTCCACATATAAATGATATCATATGGTATTTCTTTCTCTTTCTGACTTACTTCATGTATATGATAATCTCTAGGTCCAGTCATGTTGCTGCAAATGGCATTATTTCTTTCTTTTTTATGGCTGAAGAAACATCAGTTCTTTTTAGCACTTGCAGGAACTCTGTGCAACTCTATAGGTCTTCTTTAAATTTAAATTTAAAATGAAACTAAAATGAGACTAAATACTATGAGATTAGACTAAATGTCCTTCTAGGTTTTAGATCCTAATTCACCCAATTATATAATAGTTCTTTTAAAATTTAATCTTTAAAAATCAATTACATTATGTTTATAGATTATGAGAGCTACATGATCCAATTTTACACTGTATAATGCTCTCTCAAAACACAACGTAAGGCATCTTGTAAAATACTCTTTGGGAACAATTTAAACACACCATTATCTTGCTATTCACTACTATTTCAAAGTTTAAATAAAGTAGATGCTTGACATGAAATTACTTTAAAACATATATATATATATTTATTTATTTGGCTGCACTGGGTCTTAGTTGCAACACGAGGGATCTTCATTGCGGCATGCAGGCTGTTAGTTGTGGCATGCGGGATCTTTTAGTTGCGGCATGTAGGATCTAATTCCCTGACCAGGGATCGAACCCGGGCCCCCTGCATTAGGAGCACGGAGTCTTAACCACTGGACCACCGGGGAAGTCCTGAAAGTACTTTTTTAAAATGAATGCATCTACTTTTCTATTAATAAAAAAAAGATGGGTGGTTTTATTTTGAAACTTTTAAACTATTTGCAGATAAAGTTTTTCTTTTACCAGTTAGTTTGCAGAAGTAGAGATAGTTTCAACATAAGGTCACAGAGGAGGAAGCCAACCAATGGAAAGCTCACTAAATGATTAGTCAGTGTTTCATACTTTCCTTGTCATCAGCTATCCTTCCCCACTCTGTCACTTTAAGGAGTCAATGGGAAATTGCAGGATTCAGTCTCAATAACTACTGGGAGGCTGGAAGCTTTGTGTGAAGCACTTCAGCCGCCCTTGTTTGAAGACTGCCCAGTCATTTATTTACTGTCTGACCTTGGGCAGATTACTTAAATTCTCTGGACCTATTTCCCCATAGGGATAATAAAAGTACTTATCTCATAGGGGTTTTGTGAAAACTTACAAAGAGGTTATAAACAATGCCTGGTGTATAGTAAGCACTCAGTAAATAATGATAATAACAATAATGATGGATAATACTTTATAGTAATTACTTTATGCCAGGCACTGTAACAAGAACTCTCTCTATATTACCTATTAGCTTTTTTTTTTTAAGGGAATTCCTTTATTTTTATTATTTATTTATTTAGTTTTGGCTGTGTTGGGTCTTCGTTTCTGTGCAAGGGCTTTCTCTAGTCGCGGCAAGCAGGGCCCACTCTTCATCACAGTGCACAGGCCTCTCACTACCGCACCGCTCTTATTGCGGAGCACAGGCTCCAGATGCACAGGCTCAGTAGTTGTGGCTCACGGGCCTAGTTGCTCCGCGGCATGTGGGATCTTCCCAGACCAGGGCTTGAACCCGTGTCCCCTGCATTGGCAGGCAGATTCTCAACCACTGCGCCACCAGGGAAGCCCACCTATTAGCTATTATTAGTACTGTATAACTGCTTCCTATTTCAGGATTTAGCTTAGTAAGCTATGTTTCTGCTTTAGAAGCCGACATGAGAGGTGGAAACAATTTATCCTCCTTAACCTTAGTTGCATACTTTCCAAGCAAAGTCAGAGACTATTTCCCTGTTGGCATGGAAGGGTTTAGAAGGATATACACGGTATCATCTCCATTTAACAGCACGATCTAAGGCCTGTGCTGGACAGTCAGGCCTTTTAGGCAGAAATTAGGAGTCGGCAGATATTGCTGCTCAACTGGCACTCATTTGAAAGAATCCTGAATCATGCTGAATCACAGCATTTTAGCTGGTCCTTTGAGGACACTGAATACTTCTTTTGGCCTGTGTCATCCTGCAAGATCTTCAAGGGCATGGTCTGTGTCTTGACTCACTTTTGTAACCCCTGCAATGCTGCGCACAATACCCTGGGTTAGACTGAACATTGGAGGGCAGGAGGGGATAAAATACATCTCCAGGGGAGGGAAACATAATAGGAGCCTCTTCCTTCAAATACACTTGGCAGCTTATCTTTTGAGTGGGGTGGCCTTTTCCCTTTATTTTCAAATATCGCTAGTGAAACAGGTGTACCGAGGCACATATCCACGCAACACGAGTCACTGTAGTTCAGCTCCATCCCACACCTTCTCTGGGTCAGTCAGAATGCCTCATTACCAGACTGGCTCTATTAATAATAGTCATTACGGAAAGCTGGACGCCAGGTCGAGAGTAGTCATTGCGGAAAGCTGGACGCCAGGTAGAGAAAAGCCATTAGCTGTTCCTCCCAGAGCCAAACAGCAAAGACCGCATTATGTTTCCATTCCTCTACTTAAGTCTTTTAAACCTATAGAAGAACATTATGTCTAATATCTTTATTTCACACCCACCTTATTTTATTATTATTTTTTTATTTTTATTTTTTTGCGGTATGCAGGCCTCTCACTGCTGTGGCCTCTCCCGTTGCGGAGCACAGGCTCTGGACGCACAGGCTCAGCGGCCATGGCTCACGGGCCCAGCTGCTCCGCGGCATGTGGGATCTTCCTGGACTGGGGCACGAACCCGTGTCCCCTGCATCGGCAGGTGGACTCTCAACCACTGCGCCACCAGGGAAGCCCCACCCACCTTTTTTTTTTTAAAGTGTTTTTTTAAATATTAGGAACATTCAGTCCCTGCGTCTATAATGAATAGCAGATATTTTATGTAGCACTGTGGTTGGAATGGTAAACAAAAATCAAGTCAGAAAATATTAATTTATGGTTCCTACGACAATTTTAATTCATCCTCCTGGTGTGGCGTGGAGGCACCCAGGCTGGACTTCCTACATAGACTCTTGTGTTGCACTGACTCACTGTTAGGGCTTAGGAAATCACTAGTTGTGTCTGCAATTACCACACTACGCCTTACCTCAAGATATTATAAAGATTCAGCAGTTAGGGAGGGGAAGTCCATGAAGCTGTATAAGCTTCTTGGTAGTAAAACTATGTAAGCACAAAATACCATTTTATTATTGGTCACTCTCATGTTGTAACTTAATGCATAAAGTGCCAGGCAACTCAGTCTTATTGGAAATGGGGACTTTTCATACTTAATTTTAAAATATTTTTACTTTAAATTGCCTTGATTAACAACAGTTAAAAAAAAAATCATTGGCCCTTAAAATAGTCCATCCACTCTGATAATTGCTACCCTCTCTTGAGCACTACGTTGAACACAGTCTGCTAAATGCTTTACAATAATTAAGTGATTTGAATCAGGTTTAACCCTGACTCTCAGCATCTGAGCTCTTAACCACTCTGCTATACTACCTCCTCACAACATGATTTAAGAAGCCATACAGCCTTGCGACTAGGATTCAAATGAGGTGAAACCGGGGGCAAATGAATAGCTCAAGTCTACACAGCCACCTGCGGAACTAACGCTGCAAACAAGGTCTGATCACCCCAGTTTTAACATCTTAATAACAAAAGATAGGAGCGCTTACTTTCCAAGTGTAAGTCATTAAAAGAATGAAAAATACACTCCTGGCATGCATCAGCCAACATGGGCCGCAAACTAACCTCAAGAGCACGCCAAGTTTAGTATGAGACTGAAGTGATTTTAGGGCCTTTTAGGGCTCAAGAGACTGGGGACTCTTACTTTTTTTTTAATTTTATGTTTTTAATAAAGGCCATTCCCAAATGGGACACAAAATTCTGTAACTTCTGAGTTTACCACTGAATAGTTTGACTTTACTCCTCCATGACAGAATATCTATGCTATATATACAATGTCTTTTGGAGAAAATCTAAAGGCTTTTCGGGACCGTGACAGCCCAGGCCGGGTGGCCCTCCTGTCGCAGGGAACGTCACTCATCACATGCTCCTCCGGTGACAAGGGTGTTGGGACCGAGGTCGCGGGCCGTCCTTCCACCCCCGCCCGCTCCCCAGTGAGGGACTTTTATTTGAAAGGGGGTGTTATCAGTCCTACAAGTGGGAGCTGCTAGGCCTCCGGGGCTCTGCCTGGGCCGCAGAAAAACCCAAACGAATCTCAGGCCCACGCAGCCACGGCCACCTGCGTGACTGGGCAGTCCGACTTCCCCAAACCGAGAGGCCCCGGAAGTGGGGCCGGGCTCCTGCAGGGTCCGCGGGCACACGCTTTCCGGAGCCCGCCACCGGGAGGAGTCCTCCCGGCCCCACGCGCACCACAGCCGCCTCCCTGAGACCCCATCTCGGCGCCCCTCGGCGCTGCTGCCAGAACGGTCGCTGAGCCAGGATGCCGACATCCCCGATCCAGAGAAGCCGGCTCTCGGGGCGGGAAGGCCTCACGCGGGGCACGGCGGGAAGGGCCGCGCGCTCAGGGGAAGAGCCCCGCCCGACGCGGCGCGTCGGGCGGGGCGGCCCTCCCCACAGGCGGCCCTAATTGGACGGCCGAGCCCCGCGCGCTGATTGGCTGCGTGGGCGAGGCGGAGGAGAGCCGTGCGCAACGGCGTGTGTGGGGCCGTGTGCAGACCCGCGTGTGGCGCAGGCGAGGACCCTGAAAATAAACAGCCGCTGCCTCGCGAGCCGCCTTCTCGGCCTGCGTCCGAGTCTCCGCCGCTGCGGGCCCCTCCGACGCCGAAGGTGAGGCCGCGAGCATGCCGGGGGCCGCGGTGCGGGGGCCGCGGGCGAAGGGTCGGGAGCAGGGAGGCGGCGATGGCGGCCGCACTCCGGCCTGCGCCGCTGCTGCGTCAGGCGGGAAACGGGCCGCCACCGCCCGGCCCCGGACTGCGCCCCGCGGCCGGCCGCCCTCCCGCCCTGCCTGCTGCCCAGGACGCGGGGCCGCCGCAATCGGGCCGCCGGTCCCAGGCCGCAGCCTCGCCGCGGACGAGGCCGCGCGTCCTTGGGGCCGAGGCGGGGGCTCCGGGGTCGCGGAACGTAGGGCGGGGGTGGATTTGGCGGGAACGTGCGAGGAGGGGGCCGTGTGTGGGGGAGGACCCTGGAGCAGCGGGGGGCACGGGGGCTGGGCCTGGCGCGGGCCATGTGCCAGGGGCTGTGTGGGCTTAGCTGGGGCCTTGGAGAAGTCCTCCGTTTAGGGTGGGGGGACACCCCGCCGGAAGGCCCGTGTGGCTTCGGGACTCGCTCTGCCTACTTCCCGATAGCTTCTCGCTTCTTGAATTTTTATCGTCATTGACATGCTAAGTTACTTGTTTTACGGTGCAGTTCGGGAAGGGGCAGATAAGGCCCAATTTTCTTGAGTCAACACTAATTTAAGTTACGGAGGCTTTTGGAAAACCCCGTTATCAGAAAAAAGCATGAATTTGTCAAACTTCCAAAATCATGGCAGCAGTAGTAACCTTTGCATCATCTCTTGGACAGGTGAAACGAATACAGTTTAATCTAAAAACGAGGCGAGAAAATTAATTAGCCAGCCTCCATTTGGATTTTCCAAACGTGAAAACCTATTTTAGAATGGCATAATGGCCCACATTTGGGTTTGGGTGTTGATTTTATTATGGGTAAAGCTTGTGCTTGTTGCCACATGTTAACCACATGGCCGCAGCCACAGGGCACTTCCAAAGGAAGTGACTACATCTGGTTTTAGGGGTCTTAGGAAAAGAAAACATTGCTCAGTTTTCATCTGTGACTTCAGATAGTGTGTTTCAGGCATTATTCAGAAGGATCCACAGAAAGGGTAGGGTAAAGAAGCCAAGAGTCGGGATTAGTTTTTTTTTCTTTTCAGGAGGATTAATTTACGTTCTCATCTTGTACCCCCAAATGACAAGCTTTTAAAAACAGGTTTTTCCCTTTTTCCTATTGTTTGACGCAGTTTGGGGAGAGAAACATAACCAGTTAATTTCTGCATCAGTGAATTAACCTTAATTTAAATTAAGAACTTTGTTATTCGTTTGCTCAAGCCCTATAAGTTGAGTGTAAGGTTTTGAGGTTCTAAAGAGATGGGTGAAAAGAAGTTCCTACCTCTTAGGCTTTTTTTTCCCCTCTGCAAAGCAGTTATTTTCAAATGCTTCTTAAAAATTACTGTGATGGAGGCTTAATCAAACACCTACAAAGTGCCTCGTACATAGTTTCACGCTGTTTTTAGTTTGTTGAGCCTGATTCTTGTCTACAAGGAGCTCTCTGTACTGGAATATAAAAGGAATAATTTATTAGGTTCCCAAGGGCTGAATTAAGGACTTAAAATTTTTCCAAATCGCACCTCTTGGCAACAGTATTTGAAAAAAGCTAACAGTATATATTTATGTACTTATCTAATATGTTACAGATAAATTGGGTATGTTTTTCTCAGCAACCAAAGGTCCACATTCCTTTTCATATTGATAAGCTAGGTATTTCATACGTGCAGTCTCTTTAAAATATTTTGAGCCAAATCAGTGGAAAACTTAAGGGGCATTTATTACACTTGTATTTGAACATCTGGAACAGGCCGAATGCTATCTTTTTTAAGGTATTATAAGTGAGTTTTGTAATACAGTTTTGTGATTGGATTCTTTTTACCTTTCTTAAAACCTAATTGAAGTCTGTGGTACCTAAATGGAGGCTTAAGATGGGTACTTAAAGGCAGTAGAACCACAGTTTGACTAATTGGAATGATTGGTCTGTTGTCTAAATGCTTGACCACAAGAGAGATTTTGCTTTTTTTTTTTTCTTCCCCTTGCAGGAGTGAGAGTTTCTTTTAAGAATTGCTGGCTTCTTTCCTCTTCCTAGTCTTCTGACAGTAAGTGGAGAGCAGAAGACTGATGCCAAGGCATCCTGGCCTGCTCTGTGGAGAACACTCTTTCTGTACTGTCTCATTTAATAGAACTCTTATTCTGGCAGTGTCAGATGCTGCTGCAGTAAGGGCATGCTGTTGAGAGGTTCACAGTAAAGTGTACACCATTTTCATGTTGTAAAAAACTGCTGGAATAATAAAATGGAGCTTGTGGCTACCAGCATTCACGTTGTGAGTGGATGGGCTGTGTTAATCAGGACAGAGTGCAGTATGGTGATCACCTGGAGTTGCTCCATAATTGCAGATGAGGGTGTTAACTAGTGAAGTCAGGTTGCCAGTCTTTGGTCTGTGGTGACACTCCTAAGTTCTGCCTCAGGAAAAAGGTTAAAATCTAAAGTGGCTTTAAATTCATTCATGGGTGTGGATTTTTAGAAACGTATCGATTCTAGTTTTATTTTGACTTCTCTAAATTGGTGTGCTTTTCTGATAGCATTTTCATGTACAGTATCACTTAAACCTAACAAAAGCCTCTGCAGAGGACTTGGAGCCAACTGTTGAAATCCTGACTCTAGAACTTTCTGAATCGCTTCTCGGCCTTTTGGCTAAGATCAAGTGTAGAACTTTCTGTAGGGCTAGCCAAAAAGTTCTAGAAATAAGATGTTATGGGAAAACCCGAGCGAACTTTGTGGCCAACCCAGTAGTTGTATAGCTTTGGGAAGTCATTTGGTCTCAGATCCTCAGTTTCTTTATTGTAAAATGGGGACAAGAATACATGACTAGCAAGGTTGTAGGGATTACAGATAATGTGTTTATCAATCCTTGACTTACAGTAGGTATTCAGCTACTGATTAAAACCCTTCAGAGCAGGCAGAAATGGGTGTGAGTAGCATTGCTCCCAGGACTGTACTCTGTTCTACAGTATTCTGGCCAGAACGCAGGTAGTGCACAGTATAACTTGCTTCCTTCCATTCTATCTGTGGTTTATCTTTACTTCAACAGTTGGAAGTGTTTCAGTACCATGTTGGAACTCTGAACCAACTTATTAGGGTGTAAAAATGGGTGAGTGCATTCAAGGGGCAGAAGCTCCACTGTGGTCTCAGTGCAGTTTAGGTCAACGTGGATGAGTCGGGTAACCCTGAGTTTGGGGAAGGTGACTGGAGACACAGCAAATGTGAGTCGATGTGGCTGTGTTAGGAAAACAATCCAACCCGATCCTTATCAACTGCTTTATGGCACGCGCCTTGCCTGTTGCTACTTATTTTAAATGTATTTATAGAGTCATGGTCTCTTAGTCGTCGGAACGCATTGTTAGTCTTGACCGTATGCCGTTAAGTTTTAAGTAGTTTACTGGCTTTGTTCTTAGTGTCAAAAATATGGCAGAATTACATTCACGAAGACATTTGTATTACCATTTGCGTTTTGGTACCGATTCCAGGATTTAAGCCTTAAAGCCTAGACGAGTGCAGTATCTGTAAAAAAAAGAGGCCTCATAGCTTGGCTTACACGGCCTCACAAGTGCGTCTTTGCAAACCGTATCTTGACTGCCTTACTCCTCCTGCTGCCTGGCATGCCTTGTGCTCCTACCACATCTCTACATGTGATTTATGTCAGTGAAAATTCAATACACAGCAATCGAAATGGAAACAGATCCTGATTTCTGTTGTTGAAAATGTGAAGTCATTAGGAATTCACCCTTTTTCTTGTCTTACCTCTAATCCATTCCCCTCAGGAAGTAGATTTTATGAGATGGGAAGCTTGAGTATAAGCAGAGTTGGGCCCATTTCAAGCCTGCTGTGTAGGTTGGTTTTGTTTGTTTGTTTGTTTTGGCTGTGTCGTGCGGCTTGCAGGATGGATGCCCAGAATCCTAACCACTAGGCCACCAGGGAATTCCCTGAACTGAGTGCTCATCTATCTGTCTACAATCCAACTTAACTGGGAGAAGAGTGGAAAGGCAGGAATAAATGTGAGCAGTGTACATATATCCATACGTTTTTTAAAATTGAGCACCTGTTAAGCACAAGGCACCTGGTAGTAATCTCGTTACAGATCAGTTTTATCTTCCTCAAGACAGGAGAGGGGTCAGGTGTCTTGAGGTAACGCAGCAAGTGGTTAAGCTCGGTTAAGTGGTTAGCCCTATAGTCCCCAAGTCTTTTTATACTGTGTGAGGATACATGGGTGTAGATACAGAAATGATTTTTAGCAGCAAAAGGAAGAAAAATATGCTCTCCTACTGCCTGGCAACAGTGAAAATACGGTATTTGTTTTTTAAATTCGTATATATGTTTTGTAGCATTCCATAAAATGTTGCTGAGACTCTGGATGGCAAATTAGGGGTCCTGGCTCAGTTGCTGATTTTAGTGACCAGGAGTAAAAATTTCTCAGTTACATGTGGGGATTTTACTAGACAATCTGAAATACATACTGAATTTAGAGTGATTGTACTCAATCCTTATTGAGTATGTAGTTGAAAATACATCGTTAACTTTTTTTTTTTTTTTTTTTTGGGGCGATGCTACACGGCTTCTGAGAGCTTAGTTCGAACCCGGGCCCCGGCAGTGAAAGCGCTGAGTCCTAACCACTGGACCGCCAGGGAATTCTCAGCATCACTACTTTAAATTAATGGTGCAGCACCTCTTGTGATAGCAAGAATTCAGGTGTTTTATTGTCAGTACTTTCTGGATTGGATCTGGTCTGTACCAGAAGCACAATTGGTTTCATTCAGCAAATGACTATTGGTGCCCCCCCCAAAAAAAAAACCAACAACAACAACCCAGCGGTTAAAAATACTGTTATACTGCTATTAAAAGGATAATTGTATGGGATATTATGATTCAAAGGTGAATTACTTGGTGTCTGCTCTGAAGGAATATGATAAAAAGCAAAATGGTAGTGCAGAGTGCCCTGGGTCTTACTAGGGATTAAGGATAGCTCCAGGCTGGGTGGTGTGGTCAGGTTCTTTTATAGAGTTGGCCCTGGAAGGCTGCAAAAGGTTGTGACAAGCGGGAGAGGCGGGGGCAGGGCAGGGCAGTGCTGCACACTCGCAGCCAAGAGCAGTGGGAGTCAGGGAGCCATGATAGGTTTGCAGCTTTGTCTTACCGCCTCTAATTTTCCTAAGGAATAATAGCGTGCCATTCTCTAAAGACCTTAGAACTAAGGACATTTGTATGTAAGATGAGTACCAGGATCAGTAGTGTGCCTTAAAAACATAGTGGGAATCAGTTGGGTTAATGTTACTAAAGAGCTCTCTGTCATAAAGGAGTAAATGTAGACCAGCTGATTGAGGTCGGCTTGGCCAAAGAGAGAAACAGTTCATGGAAAATCCACACTTAGCTTATCAGTTCTTGAGTAGCTAAATTTTTTAAACTAATATTTGTAGGCTAAAAGTAAACGTAAAATTTTAACTGCTGTCTTTATTCAATACACTGACAAACATCTGATGATTCATTGTAACATATTTCCTTTGTACTTTACCATTATGAAACAAGAGGTCCTTTTAAAGCAGCAGTCTAAAAGGGAGGTTGCCCGGAGCTATCATTTCTTTATCTTTGACAATGCATATTGAATATTGGGTTGTCATATTTCTAAAAGATAAGTATCTTATTGAAATAAAAAAATTATAAAATACTCAGAACTTGTCAAATTGCCTGGATTACCTTGTGAAAGGAAGTGATCGTTTGTGCAAAGAACTCCTTGGGACCAAGAGTTAATGTGCTCAAATTGGTCCCGAGTAAACAGAAGATGCAAAATGAAAATGGGGTTGAGGGGAGGATGACATACCGTAAGCTGCATTTTTCTGTGATCATTTTATGTGCCATTCGTTTTTTAATCATGAGTATTCTCTCTGGTGGAAACCAGCCCTCCACATAACGTAGAATGCCAGCACCCGTATAAGAAGGCAAATGTAATTTTGCAAGAATACGTTTTTAATCTTCGCTGACTGGTTTCATCTGACTAGAAATGTGCATTACGCATTCAGGCACTTTCCCCTACCCCCTTTTGATAATAAGTTTATATGGCAAGTGGCAAGAGTTGGTAGAAAGATTCCTCTGAAGATTTATCCTGGCTCTGATTGCAGAGAGTTGGGATAGGTAATGAGTTCTTTTCAATATTTGATGATGGAGACTTGAAACTTGAGCATAATTTTTAGTCACTAGATTTCTCTACAACGTGTTTTAAAAACTTTGTTTACCATTGTTTGACACTGGAATTAAGGGTAAAACTGTTTAGCTATGGAAGTGTGGAAATGTAAAGGTTACATTGTTTTTAACTAGTTTGTTTTTTAAAGTCCACTTTACTGGGACTTTGTCCTGCAACATTCCATTCTGTTCTATTCCATTCCATTCTATTCTATTCTAGAAATAGCCCGTGCTTATTTTTAGGTTGTTACATAAGAAGTATAAAATGCATTTGCTTTAGTTGGAGTTTTGCTTTTATTTTGAAACAATACCCAATAAAGGAGTCTACTATGAAATTCCAAGTAACCTTGTTTTAAATGTAAAATTACAGAAAAATTTGGAAATGGGAGAATAGAAGAGGGAAAAAATGGTCCCGGTGTTACTGGCATTTTACTTTGGTGTTCCTCTTTGTCTTTTTTCTAATATTTTTAACATACCCTGCCATTTAGAGACAAAATTGCCTGCATTTCTTCTAACGTGTCTGCTCTAAATACTGAATCACCACGTAGTGCTGCAGTTTAATTAGGCACTGTGTTAGGTGCTAAGGGCGCAGAGGAGAATGTTTCTTCGTCCACTCCCAGAATCCATACTACAGCTCCACTGGGTTATTCCAATTTTATAACCAGTAAATGACTTCCAGTTGCCCACAGTAAAGTTTACTGGCTTGTAACCATGAAAATGTCCATTAAGTTGGACCTGGAATGAGGTATTACTAATTATTTCTAATAATGGATATTCATGGATACTAACCCTGTAAGTCCCGTCATCTCATTAATAATTGGATTAACATGTATGCATAATCTTAATGATTGTAAAGATCACAAGTTTTATGAAAATATGTGTTTTCAATGTGTTTTTCACTTTTAATATATCTCATAATAGATATATAATGCCTACATATATAGTTATGTGATTGTTTTTCTAACCAATATTTTGGTTAGAAAAAATATATTTTTTTTCTTCAGAATAATTATCCAGAAATACACTAAACGGGGAATAAAAGCTAAAAGTAATTTCAAGTGGTTTAATGTTGTCATTTTTAATGTTTTGAAGATCTGGCTGCAGCCATGAGCAGTAATGAATGCTTCAAGTGTGGACGATCTGGCCACTGGGCCCGGGAATGCCCCACTGGTGGGGGCCGTGGTCGTGGAATGAGAAGCCGTGGCAGAGGTGGTTTTACCTCGGATAGAGGTATTTTTGTCGAATAAAAAATTTCGAAGTACTTCAGTATTCGTAAGTATCAAGACTGGTCTAATTAGCCAAATTCTTTTTGTTTCTGCCCAAAATAGGTTTCCAGTTTGTTTCCTCATCGCTTCCAGACATCTGTTACCGCTGTGGTGAGTCTGGTCACCTTGCCAAGGATTGTGATCTGCAGGAGGATGGTAAGCATTTAACACTTCCTCTCCGTGCGAGCACGCTCTACTGCGTTGGAAGACATTTTCCACCTCTGAGGGTGTGTGCTGTGTGGTTTGACATGTAGCGGCGTCTGTAAGGTTTTATAGTCTTGGTCTGCTTCTTTTCCTTATTGTTGAAGCCTGCTATAACTGCGGCCGGGGAGGTCACATTGCCAAGGACTGCAAGGAGCCCAAGCGGGAGCGAGAGCAGTGCTGCTACAACTGCGGCAAACCCGGCCACCTGGCCCGCGACTGTGACCACGCAGACGAGCAGAAGTGCTATTCTTGCGGAGAGTTCGGACACATTCAGAAAGACTGCACCAAAGTGAAGTGCTATAGGTGAGTTGCTGGCGTGCTGCTGGCGGAGAGCTCATTGCAGGGGCTCCTGGAGAGTGAGTTGGCTGTAAATGGGAGGGCCTTGGCGGTAGTACATTCCCTGAGGTGGCTGCGACCGTAGGAGAGGTTTTCGGCCTGCGTAGCCCAACTGTCTGCCTTGGGCAGTGTCCTACCGTGATGCCTGGTGGATTATAGCAGCTGGGCGGCACGCAGCACAACTTTGGAATTTTTAATGGTCTCAAAATAAGAATGTTGGGACTTCGCTGACGGTCCAGTGGTCAGGACTCCGTGCGTGCCTCCACTTCAGGGGGCATGGGTCTGGTCCCTGGTCAGGGAACTAAGATTCCGCCTACTGTGCAGGGTGGGCCCCCCCCCACCAAAAAAAAAAGTTCTGTTATAATAATTTGGGGTTTTCAGACACTTTGTAGAAAACCGTGTAATTCATACACACAAATCTTTTGTCATGAAACCAGAAGACTCTGCCTGTCTGTGACATATAATAATATGTACACGTGAAAGTGTAAAATTTTATATAAGTTTTGATATGTATATAACAAATCTTCGGGGTTAATTTGTGTGAAAGTATAAAACATTGGCCAGTGTTTTGGTTGTGGTGTTGGCTGGACTCTTATGGCAAAGGTTTTGGTTTTATGCCTTAGGCTGCACAATTGGGTAGCTTCGCTATCAAATTCCTCCTTTTTGGTCTTAGTTTAGGGGATAATAAGACTTACTGTCCTGAAAACAAAACTGTACTGGTTTATTGTTGCTTTTTGTTCTGCAGCAACTATTGCTTTAGTCCAGTTGGGCATTTTCTGAGCGCTATTATGAAGTTGTTCTACTTTCCTTTCTTTAGGTGTGGCGAGACTGGTCATGTAGCCATCAACTGCAGCAAGACGAGTGAAGTCAACTGTTACCGCTGTGGCGAGTCAGGGCACCTTGCACGGGAGTGCACGATCGAGGCCACGGCTTAATTACTGTCCTCTGTCGCCCCTCCTTTTCTGATTGAATCCTCTTCACTGGCCAAAGGTTGGCAGATAGAGGCTACTCCCAGGCCAGTGAGCTTTACTTGCCGTGTAAAAGGAGGAAAGGGGTGGAAAAAAACCGACTTCCTGCATTTAACTACAAAAAAAAGTTTATGTTTAGTTTGGTAGAGGTGTTACGTATAATGCTTTGTTAAAGAACCCCCTTTCCGCGCCACTGGTGAATAGGGATTGATGAATGGGAAGAGTTGAGTCAGACCAGTAAGCCCATTCTGGGTTTCTCGAATATGTTCCCATGTAGGAGGTAAAAACCAATCCTGGAAGTGTCCATGAGCTCTTCCATAAATAACTTTAATTTTAGCGTAATGACTGCCTTGGATTGTCTGACCTCAGTAGCTGTTAAATAACATCAAGTAACATCTGTATCAGGCCCTACATAGGACATACAGTTGACTGGGAGTAAACAAAATAAAAACCAAACATGCGTGTTAACGGCTGTGCGAGAAAACTTGGGATAAAAGCCTGAACAGGAACAACTTCCCCGCAGCGTTGATGCTGGGTAAACAGATGGCGATGGCAAAGGTGTAGAACACATTTTTTCAAAGACTAAATCTAAAACCCAGAGTAAACATCTATGCTCAGAGCTAGCGTAATTTGGAGCTATTCAGGAATTGCAGAGAAATGCATTTTCACAGAAATCAAGATGTTATTTTTGTATACTATATCACTTAGACAACTGTGTTTCATTTGCTGTAATCAGTTTTTAAAAGTCAGATGGAAAAAGCAACTGAAGTCCTAGAAAATAGAAATGTAATTTTAAACTATCCAATAAAGCTGGAGGAGGAAGGGGAGTTTGACTAAAGTTCTTTCTGTTTGTTTCAGATTTTCATTAATGTATATAGTGCAAAATGCCATATTAAACAGGGGAATGTGGAGGACTGAAAGCTCACAGTTTGGACTTTTCTTTTTGTACTAAGTCATGTCTTCAGTAATGAAAAATAGCTGTTACAAGGAAGCACAGGCTTCAGATACTTTGGGGTCAGTTGTTTTGCAGGGATATAGAAAATTTAATTCGCTCTAATCCATTCATTATAATGATGGCCTTTAGCTCTGTGTTCATTCTGAACAGTTCTAATACCATTGCTGTTTTAGCATTTCATATTTTTCCTGGGCTTTACGGGGATCTGAAATGTTGGATTCCTTCTTTTTTTCCTAGGGTCTGAGCTAGAGTTGAGATGGACCTTCGAAGTTACCTGGTTTAATAAACTCACTTTATAGGTGAGTTACTAGAAGCTTAACTTGCTTGAAGGGTGCCTAGAGCCGGGAACTTGAAGTAAGCTTCCTACCCTATGCCCTCTATACTTTTTTGTCATCCCCCCACCCCACCCCACCCCAAACTACATACAGTTAGTGGCACATGCTTCCCCAGGTTAGTTCATTTGTTCCTCCTTCACACCGCCATGTGATTTCACCTTGGATGTATCGTGCATTTTTCACCCTCCATGTAAAGTCTGGTCAGTTTGTGTTGGTGTATCACTGCAGTGTTAAGATTTGGTGTTTCAGCTGTGCTGTGCTAATTCCAGCTTGGTCAAATTAATAGTCCAGAGTAGGCAAGAAAATGAAATCACGACATGGGTTCATTTCCTTTTGAGTACAGGCTTACTTTCTGTTTGAATTTTTTTTAGTTTCTAGCACAAGCATGAGACAGCGTAAGGGAAGCCCTGTTTTCAAAGACATCACTGTTACATGTAATTAAATTCAGGGTTGGGGGCCAGTGCACATGAGGTTATTTTCCCCCAATGTTTCCAACCTCAAGTGGGAAACATAAAACAGCAAACGAGATATTTAAAACTGCTTTGTTCCAATGTAGCAGGCTACGTTTGTAGTACCTAGCAGTTGCCTTTTGTTCGAGACCCTTTGATGCGCATAATTAAGGACCTATTTGAAACAGACCACAAAGTGTGCTTTCATAAGGTAGCATTTCTTTGCATTGACCTTGATGACTGAACAAGTCCAGTGAGAAAATGTATTTTACAGGGATATTGAGCTAATTGCTAGGAGCCAATGAGCACTTTGTGTAGGCTTTTAAGTGCTGTCAGACTTGGTTTTAAGGCTACTTTGTGGTTTTTTTAATGCTTCTTTAGATATCTTTTTAACTCTTTATTTTTTGGCTGCATTGGGTCTTGGTTGCTGCGTGCGGGCTTTTCTCTAGTTCTGGCGAGAAGCGGGGTCTGCTGTTCGTTGCGGTGCGTGTGGTTCTCATTGCAGTGGCTTCTCTTGTTGAGCACGGGTTCTAGGCCTGTGGGCTTCAGTAGTTGCAGCAGACAGGTTCAGTCATTGGGGCACACAGGCCCTAGAGTGCACAGGCTTCAGTAGTTGTGGTGAGCGGGCTTAGTTGCTCCGCGGCATGTGGGATCTTCCCAGACCAGGGCTCGAACCCGTGTCCCATGCATTGGCAGGCAGATTCTTAACCACTGTGCCACCAGGGAAGTCCTTAAGGCTACTTTTTAAAAACAGTTTTCAGATAGTAACATTGCCTTGATACATGAATGGTTTTGTCAAAAGTGAGGCTTGTTTGGAGGTAGCATCTTTCATCTGTTAGCGTTTGCCTCCCTTTTGCGTAGTTGTAGAATAGCTATTTCTCCTCAACTTCTTGAAGCTTCTTGATCAGGGACTTCAGTGAGTGGACCAGGAGGAGCTCTTGCCTACAAGCCTGTTTTGAAGGGTTTTGTAAGTAGTATTTAGAATAACCAGTACAGCGAACACTTACGTGTCCCCACCCCTAGATTTAACAGCAAACAGTTATCCAGAGGTGTTTGTGAGTAAGTAGTAGGTGTGACTGTTTTGGCATGCATCTTGTGGGAACTAGGATGTCCTCTCTCAGCATCACGATACCACTGTCATGCTTAAGAAATTTGACATTATTTCCCTAGTATCATCTGATCCCTAATACAACTGTTGAGATAGCCCCAGTTGTATCAAAAAAGCCTTGCATAGCCAGTTTTCCCAAACCAGGATCCAGTCAGGGTTTGTAAGTTGCATTTGGTTGGTACGTTTCCTCAGTCTCTCCTAACAGTTACCAACTTTTCCCGCCTCATAAGCTTGATTTTTTTTTTTTTTTTTGAAACTGGCACGATTTTCTTGAGTGTCCTATGTTTACTAATTGATTTTCTTTGGTGTCATTTCACTGGTTTATATCCCCTTTATTTCCTGGTCTACAGGCTTGATGATTAGGGTCAGCTTGAACTTGTGTTGGCGAGAATGTCTTCAAAGTGTGTAATGTTGTATTACATCAGTTTTACTCTTGATACAGAACTTGATCATTTAAGGCAGCCTCTTTTTTTTTGCTTTGTAGTGGTGTGCATTTCTCTTGAATAGGAATATCTTGGTCTTCATTATCCATTCACTTGATGATTTTAGCATTTATTGTCCCCCGTGCAGATATTGATTTGAGTTCATAAACTTGTTACGCAGTTGGGAGAAATGGAGAATTCGTTCCCTGGTTCAGCAAAACCGGGTGGTACTGAGTGATACAGTGCCCTTCATGGTTTTGAGGTTCCCGGTAAATACTGAATATTACCCATTAAGGAAAAGTTGATTTTCTTAATAGAAATAGTCAAATTTCTGTTGAGGTTGTAGGGAAAAGAGTGCCCTGAAGGATTTTGTCTGGGAAGATTGTGGCTGTTGAGCTTCAGTTATTTTGATTATTTTATATGTTAAATTATTCATGGAATAGTCTGTCCTTAGCATGTAGCAGTTCCAGGGTCAGGAGGTCAGGTTCCTGGCTTCTAATCATGGCAGTGAGACATTGTCCCCCAGGAGATCAAGTCCACCTAGCTGCAGGTGGCTAGCTCATTTAATTCTCTATTCCATCTAATTTAGATACACATAGCAAAGAAAGCCACACTGTTAATAGTTTTTAGCTGTGGCGAACCACAGAGCCTGCATCTTACTGCTTATCTAGCAAAACAAGTTTTAGAAATGCTAATTTTACTGGTCGGTGCATTCTTGCTTTGACACTTTAAAAGCAACTGAGAAGGGCTTCCGTGGTGGCGCAGTGGTTGAGAGTTTGCCTGCCGATGCAGGGGACACGGGTTCGTGCCCCGGTCCGGGAAGATCCCACATGCCGCGGAGCGGCTAGGCCCGTGAGCCATGGCCACTGAGCCTGCGCGTCCGGAGCCTGTGCTCCGCAACGGAAGAGGCCACAACAGTGAGAGGCCCGCATACCACAAAAAAAAGAAAAAGCAACTGAGAAGATTCTTCCCTTTCCCTGCCGTAGATAAGTCAGGAATTCCAGTCCTCCCCGCAGAACCTGTATGCTGTGTTGCAGTGAAAGGCCACAGTGATGGAATGAAGTTAGTGACTTGGTAACATCCCCTGTGCATAGTGTTTTGTGTTTTCAGGAGTCCAGTGCAGAACAAAAAACTGCACGTTTACCTTTGATTAGTAGCACAGGGCTTTGGGGTGGTTTACTCTTCCAGAAAACATTCAGAATATGCTGTCTGTTACAAGTACATTTGTAACCTTGTCTACTCTAAGTGTTGGAAGCAAAATCTTGAGAATTTTGGGCTGTCAAAGAAGTTTTCAGCACATATTTGTCTTTTATCATCTGTCTCTTATTCCCTGTTTTGGGATGTGTTTGCCTTAATATGAATTAGTACTGGTTGCAACAGTCTTAAGTTAAACTTCATAATTTTTAAAAAATTTTTGTTTATCTTTCTATTTACTTATTTATGGTTGCATTGGGTTTTCTTTGCTGCACGTGGGCTTTCTCTAGCTGTGGTGAGCGGGGGCTACTCTTCGTTGCAGTGTGCGGGCTTCTCATTGCAGTGGCTTCTCTTGTTGTGGAGCACGGGCTCTACGCGCGCGGGCTTCAGTAGTTGTGGCTCGCGGGCTCTAGAGCACAGGCTCAGTAGTTGTAGCTCACAGGCTTAGTTGCTCCGCGGCATGTGGGATCTTCACAGACCAGGGCTTGAACCCATGTCTCCTTCATTAGCAGAAGAATTCTTAATCACTGCACCACCAGGAAAGTCCCTTAACTCCATAATTTTAAAACTGGAAGAAAGTCTGAGTTCTCCAAAAGATTCTGACTACATTGTTTTTGTACTGGACTCTGATATGTAATAAGCATTAGGCATTCCATTTGCTGTATGTGACCTGAAGTATTATGGGCTGCATCTCTGACCTTTTAAGTGCGTGCCATGCAGAGCATGTAACTGCTAAAGCCGTTTAAAAGCGTCAGTCCTAACAGCAGTTTTAGGGAGTAGGTGTTAAGGAACTTCTTTACTAGAATTATGAGATGTTGGCACTTGGCTTGAATTTCTCAGAGTGGGTCCTGAGCAGTATTTTATAAGCTTCCCGGTGATTCTAGGGTGCCGCTGGATTGACAGCTACCGGGATAAGGAAGCAACGTCATGGCCTCAGTGTCATGGTTGGAATTTGAGAACAGCTCAGTCCAGAGCTGATGCTGTAAATTACAGTGGTTTATGTACATGTAATTATCCTTTCTGCTTGCCATAGAACTGAAAGAGCATTCATTAAACATAACTGCTTCCCATCTATCCATTTCCACCTCCACTACAAACCTTGGCAAGGAGTTTAACTACTTGTAATCTCTTAGTAAAAGTTTTGGTAGCAAGTTGTGGTGTCAAACCTGTCTCCTGAGCTAACTGATACGTATGTGATGGCAAGGATGGTCATAGCAGTGTCTTCAAAATCATAAACGTCTTTTTCACACTTCCATTTCTACTCTTACACTTGAAAAAATTCCTAAGTGGGCCTGAGGCGACCACAAGGCAGCTGCACTGAGTAGTGTGCATGCGCTTCCGTCCGTCCGGGCTCCCCGTTTTCATCATTGCATTTTCCATGGAAGACACTTCGCAACATGATGTGAACCATGGCCTGGAACCTGACTACTCTTGTCTTCCCCAGAGGACATGACTACGTCACCAAGCTTGGGCAAAGATAATTTGGTGGCAGAGGTAATGAATTCAGTGACTTCTCAGTAGGACTTCCCCCAGTTCACTGAGATGGACTTCTTTCATAAGCACGGCTACCTGCGCTTGTAGTCGTCCTCCCTCGAGCCTTTTCCTTCCCACGGTAGCCATCCACTTCCATGAGGTTCAGTTTACATGTTACTAGTTGCAGTTAGCTTGCCCTCTTGTGCCCCCTGTCGTGGTAGTCATTGGAGCGAGGTTATTGCATTCAGGGCCTCCACTTAAGGTGGATGCATGTGGGGAGGAGTGGGGAGCAGTTCCCCAAAAGGAGAAGGGGGAACTTGTGTCATTCGACCTACATTTATACTTCCTGGTCAGGCCACAGAGATTCATGCATTAGGCACATTTTCTCAGTACTTGGTGCTTAGGTGATGTTCCTACCATTTATGAGGCTGCCTTATTTGATCATTGGAGCTTTGGGGAGCCTTCGAACCAAGAACTGATTAGACCTGGATGAATGTTTCAAGGTCAGGAGAAGATTTCTGGCTGATGTAGAGGGATGGGCATTTCTTTCATTGCCTCCAGGTGGTATTTTTAATTTGGGAAAGTGAAACTGTGCAAATGATATGGTCTGTTTACCACAGATGAGGTGACACTCATCTCCAAGCTGAGACCATTTGCTTATCCACTAATGTTTTGGGTGAAATATTCTACAACGTGAACCTGAGCAGATAAGACAGAGGTCAGAGTTTTCAGTCACAGACCCCAGGAGTTATGTGTGACTTCTAAAAACCGGGGCTAAGTAATCTCTCACCTCCCCCAAGGATTATTGGTGCCTCTGTACCCAGGCCTCCAAAACCCTTCTGGTTTTAGCAGCAGGGCCTTGCTCGTGTTTGAAGCTACGTAGCATCGTGCAGGCAGCATGGGCTGTGGTGTTGGACCTCATTGAAATCTTGGCTCTAGGTCAGTTGTTCACTCGTATTTGAAACTGAGCCAGTAGCTCTAAGCTCATCTGTAAAGTGGAAAAAAAACCTATAGTGAAGAATCACTATGATGGGTGACGTGAGACGTTGTTGGTAAAGGGCCTAGCACTTGGTAGAATAATCAGTGGTACCTATTGTTTGTTTTCAAACTCTTCCTGCTGTGTCACCAGATTGCATGCCACTTGAGAGGAATACCTCTCAGTGTTGGGCAAGTCTGAAATGGGACTGGATGAGCCAGCTCTGGGACACGTAGTGTCCAGCCGCTAACTCTGGAGGCTGGAAGGCAAAAGCTGATGTGGGTGAAGCTGGTGAGCTGGGAAGTGGGGGAGGTGGTGCTGCAGGGAACTGGAGAAGAGCCCTGTCCCGCCAGGGATGACAGCAGCTCCCTGGCTCTGCTCTGCCGCGGAGACACTCCAGGGCTGGGGTGCGCCGGGGGAGCCAGCTACTGTTCTAAAGTGTGTTTAATGCATTCTGGGCTAAACCTGAGCCACGTTTTGAAAATCAGTTTTTCTTGGGCATTTAGATCTTGATTCCCAGTTAGTTCACAATTTAAACTTTGGTTAGAAACGCGACTTGGCTTTGACAATTTGAAACAAACACTACAAATATAATGGATTAAAGTTTTGTTAATAACTAAAATTTTTCTTATAACTTTGGGATGCTCCAGTCATACCCCTTCCTAAGGATTTTTACCATACTCCATTTTTATTCTTTTCTTGGATGTTAATACTCCTATGAGACCCAAAAGAATGCCATCTCATCATGAGCATGGGAGTTTCTGGTACTTTTGGCTGGTTAACTCTAGTTTGGGGCACAGAAGCGCAAAGTCGATTAAAACCTGAGATTCTAGAAGTGAGGTTGAATCCTCTTTCAGAACAGTTCCTCTTAATACATGAATACATGATGAGTCTCTTTTAATTACTATCTTTCAGACATTTTAAATGTTGGAACCCTTTTTTCAAGAAACGAAGGGTTCTTAAAATATGTTTTTATAGTAGGCCACAGGTGTGGAGCATGCTTTTTGTTCTTTGTATAGTTTATGAATTTTCTGGATTGTTTGATACGTTTCTGTTCACTTATTCACAGGCAAAATAGGTACACACCTGTATAATCAGAAGTATCCATAACTTTTTTGGTAAACGTTTGCCTTTACTTAGCAAAATTACAAAGTGATGGCCTTTTATGAATTATTTTTTATTATTTTTTTCTCATATTGTCACATCCTTATTTTCCCCTAAGAACAGAATGTTCCAACATCTATTCTGATTACAAGGAATCAACCACTGTATTACTTTCCCATCTACAAAGTCTTTTGCCATATAAGGTAACGTTCACAGGGTTTGGGGATCAGGACACGTACATAAAGGGGGAGGGTATGCTACTACCTCAGGCTGCACTCTGTTCCCTCAAGATTCACAGCCATCTCACATGCCAAATGCATTCACCTCATCCTAACATCACTGAGAGTGCCAGCCTACCACAGTCTTTAAGTCTCATCTAAATGTCATCAGCTCCACAGTCCCCAATCTCATTGTCTTAAGTCAGGTATGGGTGAGATCTGGGTATGATCCATCCCAGGGCAAAACTCCTGTCTGCGGTTTTATAACTTGTTTTAAAGTTATCTGCTCCCCCAAATCAATGGGAGGCATAGGACACCACCTTTGACAATGGGAGACAGTGGAAAGAAAAGGCATCACTGGTCTCAACCAGTTACAGAATCCAGCAGGGCAAACAGTATTAGGTTTTTTTTTTTTCTTTTTTTGCGGTACGTGGGCCTCTCACCGTTGTGGCCTCTCCCGCTGCGGAGCACAGGCTCCGGATGCGCAGGCCCTGCGGCCATGGCTCACGGGCCCAGCCGCTCCGCGGCATGTGGGATCTTCCCAGACCGGGGCACGAACCCATGTCCCCTGCATCGGCAGGCGGACCTTCAACCACTGCGCCACCAGGGAAGGCCTTTTTTTTTTTTTTTTGCGGTACGCGGGCCTCTCACTGTTGTGGGCTCTCCCGTTGCGGAGCACAGGCTCCGGACGCGCAGGCTCAGTGGCCATGGCTCACGGGCCCAGCCACTCCGCGGCATGTGGGATCTTCCCGGACCGGGGCACAAACCCGTGTCCCCTGCATCAGCAGGCGGACTCTCAACCACTGCGCCACCAGGGAAGCCCAACAGTATTAGGTTTTAAGGCCTGAGCATTTCCTCTGCTTGAGCTGCCTCCCCCAGAGCCATCCATTCTTTCCATGAAGGGTGGCACTGGTATACGGTTGCCTACTTTCATCGGTCTGTTTGCTGCCCCTACGATTTCGGGAGTTGAACAGCCTTTCGTTTTGTTTCCTCTCTGTCCCTCGAAGTCCAAGCTGGCAGCGGTTCTGCTGGTGTAAAATGTTCAGCCTAGGGGGTCTCCTGTGTATGTCATGGGAATTCACTCTGTTACACAAGAGGTTTCTCCACGGATCATTTCTGGATAATCCCTTCTCTCTTCCTGGCTTCTGCTGAAATGGTTGAAGAGACCCATGAGTCACACACCTAATCTCTTCCAAAAGCCATCTGTCCTTTTAATCCTTCTGAGACACTAGAAAAGGGCTGCCCACCCACACCCTTGGCGTTTCCTCCAGAGCACATGTCCCTTGATAGTGAATCTCCTAGTTTTAGCATCTTTTACAGTTTTACTGTGGATATATAGATAAAATATATAGACATATAGATGGTTGATACTAGGATATGAGTACAGAGACGCTTACTAACGCTGTTACAGCACACAGGGTCGCTAGGAAGCAGCATCAGCTGGGGCTGTTGGCCCGAACAGAAGGCAGCACAGCCTTGTTGTATGTGCCCTTTATTCAGCCATATAATCTTCCATGTCAGACCTGTGCCTGAGGTGGGTGTGGAGGTGGACATAGAAAACAAAGAGAGGATTACAGTAAGGGCAGGCCTGTCGATCTTAAACATAGTGATTTAAAGGCTAAGAGAGCTTTTTTTTTTTTTTTTTTTTTTTTTTTTTGCAGTAAGAGGACCTCTCACTGTTGGGGCCTCTCCCGTTGCGGAGCACAGGCTCCCGATGCGCAGGCTCAGTGGCCATAGCTCACGGGCCCAGCCGCTCCGCGGCATGTGGGATCTTCCCGGACCGGGGCACGAACCCGTGTCCCCTGCGTCGGCAGGCGGACTCTCAACCACTGCGCCACCAGGGAAGCCCCTAAGAGAGCTTTTACAAAGCCCTGCAAGCCCCTGAGCCTGGCCAGCTGACGGTACATGGGAGTTAGGTGAGCCCACACACTAGATCTGACTGCAGTGCATGGGGCTTTTGTATTTGAAATAGTTGAGAACTTTACATAGATCTGTTTTGAGCAGTTTTTGTGTGTAGTGTCTCCTTTAAAACCACAGCTCCTTAAGGCAAATATCCCAGTTTCGTGGATGAGGTAAGATGAGAACAGGAAGGTAAATACTCAGGCCAATTTCACAGCAGAGTAAAAATTAAACAGAGAGGTTGAGTATGTCATCTGAGGCCACAGAGCTAAGAAGTGTTGGAATCAGGTTATGAATCCAGGCTGTCTCAACTGCCTTAAATGATAAGCAGGCATGAACAGGGGATTAGGTGGCTGGATGGAGGAGAAGGGTTCTGCAGGCAACAGGGACAGTTGATGTGGACAAAGACAGGATCAGTGTGAGCCTAGAGAGGAAGGACACTTAGCAGACTGTGGCAAGGTAAGTGGATCAGGAAGGATGCTCTTGAGTTTCAAGTACCAGAAAGTCTGACTATTGGCTGCAACACTAAAGGGAATTTATTGGTTTATACAACTGAAGATTGAGTAGTGGGCTCCAGGCAAAGACTCAACAACTCAGTGATGTCACCAAATACTAAGGATTATCTGCCTTTGGAGTCTGAAAGTGGCTGTCAGCCTGGAAGGGAACCCCCCAATTCTCAAAATACTTCATTTCTTCCTTCACGGTGGCTGCTCCCATAGTCACCAGTCAGCAGAGAGGGGAAAAGGGAAAGGCACGTCCATACTTTTCAGGGCACCGCCTAAGTGGCACACATTCCTTTCATTCAATTACCATTGGCCATTATTTACTGGCAAACCCACACCTAGCCGTCAGGGAGGTGGGACGATGGAGTCTAGAAGAACGGCCTAAACTTTTAAGGAGAAAACTTGTCATGGTTCAGGCACGAGCTCCTGGTGTCTATCCCAACTACATGTCTGTCCTGACTGATCCTGAACCACACACGTCAGCTGCTTCTCCCGCTGGCCTGTGCTTCCCGCCCGCAGCCGGAGTTCCCGGCATCGGTTAGGCCCCGTGGCGGAGCAAGTCGCCACAGCGAAGCACCATGCTTGCAAAGGGGGAGCCGCTGGAAATGGCTGAAGTGGCCACTGGCCCCCGCCTTAATGTCACACCACAGCTCGCTCCATCACTGACACCCTGAGGGAGGAGCCACCAGAACCTCCCTACCGGTGGCCTCTCCCCTGCCTCCCTGGTCCTGATCTGTGGCCCTTCTGATCCCCGCAACATGCCCAGCAGACACCGACTGACTGTTCCTCTCTCATCTCCCCTGGACCTTACATTTCTTATTTTAAAAGGGTGACCTCAAGCCCTGGTCCAGCTCCGACAGACCCCTCGATTCCAGGAGGAGAAAATCTCAGAAAAAGCACAGGCCGCAAGTAAACGCCTGGGAGGCGAGTGGGGGTTGGCGAGGCCGAGCCAGCTCCTGCCCCTGGAGAGCACGCAGACGGGGGGGAGGGCCCAGTCCAGCGGCCCCGTCCACTCAGAGGGATGAGGACAAGTAACTTCCACAGGGCGTGTCTGCTCGCAGAACCAGACAGGGCAGGAGGGATGCGCACCTATAGTTGCACACACGTCTCGGGTAGCCTCACACACAACTGCGGGACCGCGTGTGCAGTACCAACAGTTGCCGCGGGACGTCTCGCCGTTGTTATCGCGAGAGCAAAACCAGCGCCCCGCGCCCAGTTAGAGGCACGTCGGTTCCACTGCGCAAGCGCGGTTCTGCCAGCGCCCCTATTTTCCGTAAGGGCGTGTCGGTGCGAGGTCCAGACGCCGAGGGAGGGCCGCCTACGGGAGCTCGCCTGCGTTTTCTCCCCCTCCCCGGGTCAATTCTCCATTTCGCTTCCGGTCCCTCACTTCTGGTCCTTCCCAGTTATCCTTCCGACTCAGAAGCCGGTGGTGCGGTCACCTAGAACCTTCAGTTCCCGTCCGGGTCGGCCGCGCCTGGGGCGGCGAAGCTCCCTGGGCTAGGCCCGCGCGCGGCCTGAGGGCGGCGCCCTCCCTCGCACCATGGTGAGTGGGGCGGGGAGTGAGGGAGGCAAGTGGCGGGCCGGGTTCGGGGCGCCCAGGGGACCCCTGCGGGTTACAGGATCCGCGGCTGGGACGCGGGGGTCTTCGCGCCGCGTGAGCCCAGAGGCCGGAGGAGGCTGAGCCTCGGCGCCGCCGCGCCGTCCGAGGCCGTGCTTAGTCCGGACGGCGCGCTGTAGTTCCCCACCGGGAAGCCGAGGCTCCGGGAGGCGCAGGGCCGGCGCCGCGTCCCGTGGGGGGCCCAGCAGCGGTTCCTGCGCTATTTGCCTTGTGTCTGCTCTCCGGCTCCCCAACGGGGAGCTTCCCGAGGGCAGGGTATTCCCACCTCTGCCTCCTTAACGCCTGACGCGGTGTCTGGCGCGTTGTCGGGGTCCAGGGATGGACGAATGGCCGGCGTCGTGTGACCGCAGGAGGGTGTGATCGCTGTGGTCGGGCGCCGGTGGTCGGCTGCTTCATTTGTTCTAGAAGCGCTCACGACGGAGCACGCAGAGTGCCGGCACAAGGGAGATACTCTTACATGTTGGTTACCATGATGGTCTCATTAAGCGAAGCACACGACGCCGTAATAAATGGTAGAAGGTGTATTGGATGCCACTGTAGACTGATGAGCCCAAGATCCGGAGGACGAGAGAAACCGGTGGACAAAAAGCAGCCCTTTCTATTCTCCAGCCCTCGGAGGATATGCCCCGTATTACTGCTTCATACTAGCCGGCTCAGCCTCTTGATTCTGCCTCTTGTTTCTGAACTCTGACAAACATAGGGAATCGCCGGTCTCCGTTCCCTAGCAGGACAGAAGGATCCCTGGGCCTGGATGTTTCTGGCAAACTGTCACCACACACATTCATATTTGTGGGTTTCCATCACCCCTGGTACATGCCCTTATCACAAGATTTATGGGTTTTTTTGGGAAATTCCTATGAGTTCCCACAAAAGGAAGAACCGTGACCAAATTCCTAGTACCCAGCGTGGTGTTTCAAGTATGGAGTAAGCATTGAGAAATATTAAATTAAATACTTAGAATCTGTAGGCTTTAATGAAATAGGTAGGACACAGCCTCAGCCCTCAAGATGATGGCTTCTCCTGGGAGAACCTCTGTTTTATTCCTTAGTAGGTATTGTGTTCATTTATCTACCAAACGAACTTGACAAGTTTGTTTCTGTGTCCATTGAAAGGGAGAGTCAAAAAGATTTAAATTGAGCTCGCTTTTGCTGAGCATCTGATGACTTCATGTATTTATCTCATTAAATCATCGTGACATCTTTATGAGATAAAAGGTATGATCCCTGCTGTAAAGGTGGGGGAACTGAGGCTTAGAGAGACAACTTCTCAGGGATGGTAAGTTGGAGAGCTGGGAGTGAAACTCAAGTCCTTGACTCAGCAAGTACTCTTTCTACTTACACTACAACCGAGAAAATGTGTTTGTGCCTAGCACTGTGTTTCAGGGATAATTGACTTGACATTAGTGCAACAGTATTTATATAAAACTCACTTTGTAAAAGTCAGTCTTTCCTCCCTCAAATTTCACTGGCAGGGAACAGACAGTTGTGATGCTGGGTGGAAATTGTGTGGTAGGTATAAACCCAGACAAAGGGGGGCAGCCTGGCTGGGATGAAGGGGCCACAGAAGAATTGTCTGGGACGGTGATAACACAGGTAAGTTCTGAAGGATGAGTGGCCAGATCCACGGGGTTTGGGGGAGTGGAGAAGTAAAGAATTCAGGTAGAGAGAGCAGCATAAGTAAGGTCACAGGATGTGGGCATCTTGTGATTGATGTTGCGATTGTTACTGTGTTCATGTACTAGTGTAGGCATTCCGCTTGTGCCTGTGTCCTTGTGAAACTTTTCTCTACAAAGTAAATGAAACGTTTTTCTAGAGAGTAAAAGAAAAAGCTCTTTAAACATGGATGTTTTTCTTCCCTTCTCTCTCCTTTTAGGCCCGAAATGCGGAAAAGGCCATGTACGTATCAACTCGATTTCATCTGTAAATTTCTGTTTGGTCTTTTGATATAGCTTTCTTTCTCTACCTGTGTTGAAATAGTATTCGTATAGTAGTTGTTTTCCCCATAGTGTTTCCTGACAGCTCCCAGAACTTATTCTGGATGAACATTGGCTCACCTGGGGTGGTGCAGGGGCTTTTAGAGTGACAGCCCATAATATTAGTCTTTTTAACATCTGAATGTGTTGCTCACCACAGTGGCCTGATGAGTAGAGTTTCCCACAGTCCAGTCCTTACACGCCGTATGGGTGAAAGGAACACAAATCCTTATAAGCCCTACTTTTTGGAACATGGAAACCCATAACTTCTCTGTGGTTTCTTGATTGCAATATGTATATATGTTTATGAGTGATGGTTGACATTCAATATGGTCATGAGCAGACTTACCCATCCAGGAACTTGGATGATAAGAGATCTTCGAGCAGGATCTAACGGAGTCTTCTCTGTTCCCGGTAGGACGGCCTTAGCAAGATTTCGCCAAGCTCAGCTGGAAGAGGGAAAAGTAAAGGTTGGTTTAAATCTTCCTCATGAATTTTTAAATTATTGAGAAGAAGTGCAGTACAACTCCGTCCTGAACAGACTTCGGACTCCAGATCTTCCTCTTTCTCGTCCATGCTTTCCTGTGTCTTATGAGTCTGTACACTTGAATCCCAGGTAGCTGGGGCAGTGTGATGATCTGACTACTTGTGCTTCTGTCTGCTCTGTAATATGATGATTGGGTTTCCATGTTATCCCAGCACTGTCTAATACTGAATAGTACAAAGTGGGGTGTGCTGTGAGGAGCAGCTCTAACCTGAAACCAGTAATGACCTTAGCTCGTGGAGACTCAGCCAGGTTAGGGGTGATATGTACTGTTGTTTGGATATTTTTTTTTTTTTAATTATACACACACCCGCCCACACACCTGTATACACACAGACATGCATGTATGTTTATGTTTGTTCTAAACACTGAGAGCTGTCATTTCCTAAGGTAGTATAAGTATGCCATGAAATGGGTATAACCGGTGTACTTCGCCATCTCTCTGTAACAACTGACCCTGAACAACACGGGTTTGAACTGCATTGGTTCACTTATACACGGATTTTTTCAACGGTAAATACTACAGAACTACACAGTTTGTGCTTGGTTGAATCTGTGGATGCGGAGGAAACACGGATGCTGAAGCCCGACTGTAAGTTAACTTAGGTTAACCCCCATGTTGCTCAAGGGTCAAGTGTACTGGACTTTTACATTGTTTCCAGTGGCTGCCTGTACCAGGTGCAATGCAGTGAATGTTTTTGCCTGTGTAGTTCTTTCCTAAGGAGAGGCTGCAGCGTGAGCCATAAGGCTTGAAGAAGAGCACCTGCAACTGAAGCTGCAGATGTCTTTAGCCTGTTAGACATTTCAGGCTTCAGGCCTGAGTCAGTCATGAATGTTGCACAAAGCTTGTAATTTCATACAGTACAGCGGCAGCATGTGTTTTGCTTTTCCTTAGGAACGAAGACCCTTCCTTGCCTCGGAGTGTACTGAGCTGCCCAAAGCCGAGAAGTGGAGACGACAGGTACGTGCTGGGTGAATCTGATCTTACAGGAGAATAGGTCTCTGATGGCTTTTGTACCTACATGACTCTTCAACCAGAATTCTAAGAATTTTTAATTACTCATTTTGAATTATATATTTCTTATGCTTTCAGACTTACTCAAAAGTCATAAAAATATATTGCCTTTTATTTTTTTCACAGATCATTGGAGAGATCTCAAAAAAAGTGGCTCAAATTCAGAATGGTAAGCTAGCTTGTCTGTTTAAAGTGCTTGATTCTCAAATCCACAGTTAGCCTTGGGGACGTCAGCCTCCTCTCTCAATAATCAATAGGACAAGTAGGTACAAAATGAGTAAGAACGTAGAAGAACTGAACAATAATATCGATCAGTTTGACCTAGTTGACCTTTATGGAACAGTCCACCTCACAGAAAAGAGTACCTTTTCTTTTTTTAAGAGCAAATGGAATATTCACCAAAATAAAGCATATTTTAGGTTATAATATGAATGTTAGCAAACAAAATAATTAAAATTTCGCAAAGTATGTTCACTGATTTTAACACAGTTAACATAGAAATGGATAACAAAAAGACATCTGGAAAATTCCTAACTATTTAGAAATTAAACATACTTCTAAACAACCCATATATCTAAGAGGAAACCTCAAGGAGATTAGAAAATATTTTGAATTGAATGAGAATGAAAACATAATGTCAGAATTCAGGGGACAAAAAAATTTATGGCATGCATGTAAAGCAGTGTTTAGGTGAAAATTTATAGCATTAAAATAAAAGAAAATAAGAAAGGTCTCAAGTCAGTGATCTAAGCTTCTACCCTAAGAAACTAAAAAGGAAGAGCAAATTAATTCCAAAGTAAGCAGAAGGAAGGAAATAATAAAGAGAAGAAGTCAATGAAATTGGAAACAAGATGAATAGAGAAAATAGAACAAAAGCGGGTTCTTTAAAAAGATCAGGACTTACCTGGTGGCGCAATGGTTAAGAATCCACCGGCCAATGCAGGGGCCCACGTGCCGCACGCAGCAGCAACAGAGACTCAGCGCAGCCAAAAATAAATAAATAAAATTAAAAAAATAAAAAGATCAGTAAAATCGATAAACTTCCAGTCAGACAGACTGATCAAGAAAAAACGAAGACACATGGGACTTCCCTGGTGGTCCAGCGGTATAGAGTCTGCCTTCCAGTGCAGGGGACACAGGTTCAATCCCTGGTCGGGGAACTAAAATCCCGCATGCCGCAGGGCAACTAAGCCCGTTTGCCACAACTAGAGAGCTTGTGTGCCACAAACTACAGAACCCATGCTCCCTGGAGCCTGCACTGCACAACTAGAGAGAGAAAGCCCACACGCTGCAACAAGAGAGAACTCCGCACACCGCAAAGAAGAGCACACACGCCGCGACAAGCCCCGCAAGGAAAGCCCGCGTGCAGCAACAAAGACCCAATGCAGGCAAAAATAAAAACAAAAACCAAAAAAAAAAACCCTCAGCTAACTGGGAATTGAAGGGAACTTTTTTTTTCCCCTGATAAGGCACTTCTACCAAAAAACCTATAGCCAGCTATAGGTTGAATGCTTTCCTCCTAAGATCAGGAACAAGGTGGAGATATCGATTCTCACCGCTTCTATTCAGTATTGTACTGGAATTCCTTTCCAGTACAATAAAGCAAGAAAAGGAAATAAAAGGCCCAAAGATTGGAAGGGAAGAAAAATGCTCTATTCTGAGGTGACATAATTTTCTATGTAGAAAATCCCAAGGAGTCTACAGAAAGATTTCTAAAATGAATAAATGAGTTTAGCAAGATCACAGAATAGAAAGTCAATACACAAAAATCAATTCTGTTTCTGTGTACTAGCAGTGAACATTTGGAACTAGAACTTTTATTAAAGTGTTATTTACAGAAGCATCAAAACACAAGAAATACTTAGGTATAAATCTAACAAAATATATATATGATCTGTATGCTGAAAACTATAAAACAGTGATGAAAGAGTCAAAGAACCAATCAAATGGAGACATAGACAGTGTTTGTGGATGGGAAGACTCAATATAGGAAAGGTGTCGATTCTTTTTCTTTTCAAAATCTATCACAGTCAAAATCCCAGCAGTGGTTTTTGGTTTATGTTGACGAACTGTTTCTAAAATTTAAATGGAAAGGCAAAGGAACTAGAATAGCCAAAACAGTTTTGAAAAAGAAAAAAATTGGAGTATTCATAACACCTAATTTCATGATTTAATGTAAAGCTAAAGGTATTCAAGACAATTGGGTATTGGTGAAAGATAGACACACAGACCAGTTGAACAGAGTAAGAAGTCCAGAAACAGGGGCACATGTATGTGGTCAGTTGACTTCACAAAGTACAAAAGCAATTCAGTGGAGAAAGGGAGGGTTTCTCCCTTGGAATAGCCCCAACTGCTCCCGGCTCCCATCTGCCAACGACAACACCTCAGCAAACTCCCTGTCGTCATCCCTTTAAATCCGTCCCTTAGGGACTTCCCTGGCGGCCCAGTGGTTAAGAACCCGTGTTTCCACTGCAGGGGGCATGGGTTCGATCCCTGGTCAGGGAAGTAAGATACAGCGTGCTGCGCAGTGCGGCCAAAAAATAAGTAAAAAATAAAGAATCTGTCCCTTAGGCTCAGTTCTCAGGCCCTAGTCTTTCTCAAAGATGTTCCCACTTAACAAGGTGGGAACAAGCCCTTTCCTGAAAGGACTAGACTAACACAGACTGCCGCCAACCCTGATGCTGACGCTGCCTCACTGCATCTTGGCTGACATTGATTGGACGCTGTGTCCCCACCTCTAAGAGTTTACTGTTTCAGTGGTGGTATAAATGGAGCTGCAGGATTGCTTCAGTTTGTATTTCTGTGGTTGCTAATGAGGATGAAGTTTCTTCCCCCGCAGTGCTGCTGAAACTGTGCATGATTGTTGCCCTTCCATGATTTCGGTGTGGGTGTGCTTTCTTACAAATTGAAATAGTATCTTTGTGTTATGCACCTTTTTAGGTGTTGACATTCATTCTTAAGGCTACACATCGACTGGTATTTTCAAGAAACGATAGGATGTTTTTGTTTTCTAGCTGGTCTAGGTGAATTCCGAATTCGTGACCTGAATGATGAAATTAACAAGCTGCTAAGAGAGAAGGGACACTGGGAGGCCCGGATCAAGGAGCTCGGTGGTCCTGACTATGGGGTAAGCAAGCCGCAGCCCTGGGGCTGAGCTCGGGTGCTGTCTGCCTGCAGGGTGGCTCCTGCTGCCCCCGCAGCCCTGCCACAGAGCAGGCACTGGAGAGATGAAAGGAGGCTTGAAAGTGCCTGTTGCGCGTGGACAGGAAACGTGAAAGCACGGGCTAGTGGTGCTTAAAGGTCCACAGCGCAGGCCTCAGTACGTGTACTGGCCAGGTGTTCCAGAGTGAGCCGCTCAGGCTCCCTGGGCCTCTTGTTTGAAATGACCTTGGCCCCTCACAGCCTTCTCTGAACTCCTTGAGAATTGGGACAACCATTCCATGGTCGGCTTCTGTACTCAAGGGGGCCCTGGGGACATGGCTGTGTTTCCTTTCTCTGGATTCTTTAAATGCAGTATTCTAGAACAGTGACTTTCAAGCTTTTAGGCCCATGACCCACTATAAAATAAACACACACACACACACTCACTCACTCACTCACTCACTATATCACAACACAGTACTGAAAAAATACTTCGTATATGTTGCTGCACTTTGATATTTTCTATTCTGTTCTATCTTTTTTATTTTTCTGTTCTATCTTGATTTTTTAAAAATTGATGATTATGACCCATGTAATGGATTCCACGACCCGCCAGTGGGTGTCAACTTTGAAAAATGCTGCCCCAGGCCCTGCCCCATTTTCCCAGGTCATTTGAACCCGTAGTATGTAGTCAGTGGACTGTAGTATGTTATGGAAAAAATACGTGCAGTTTTTCTATGTATTTAATGCAAAACCACAGTTCTCACGTTAGTACCTGGCCTAAAAATGAGGCATTTATTCTTGTTGCAGAAGGAAAGGCACTTCCACTCCTGGAGTACCTGTGCTAGGAACGTTCTCACTGCATCTTCAGTAGTTCTGTGATGGTGATTTTGCTCCCTGTCAGACTGCTTTAGTGCAGGGGTTTATTACCCTTCCTGGAAGGGTTACAAGATTAATATGTGCAATATTCTTAAGTTCCACCACCCAGAGTCAACAGTAATGTTTTTATGTATTTCCTTGTAGAGTCTTTTTTTTTTATTAATTTTTTTTATTTGTTGGCTGCGGTGGGTCTTCGTGGCTGTGCGTGGGCTTTCTCTAGTTGCGGTGAGCGGGGGCTACTCTTCATTGCGGTGCGCGGGCTTCTCCTTGCCGTGGCTTCTCTTGTTGCGGAGCATGGGCTCAAGGCGCGTGGGCTTCAGTAGTTGTGGTTCGCAGGCTCCAGAACACAGGCTCAGTAGTTGTGGCGCATGGGCTTAGTTGCTCCGTGGCATGTGGGATCTTCCCGGACCAGGGCTCGAACCCATGTCCCCTGCGTTGCCAGGCGGATTCTTAACCACTGCGCCACCAGGGAAGCCCTATCGTCTTTTTAATGCTAAAGAATTTTATTTTCATTTTCTATGTACAAAAGTAACATTTAGGGAATTCCCTGGTGGTCCAGTGGTTAGGACTCAGCACTTTAACTGCCGTGGCCCAGGTTCTGTCCCTCGTCGGGGAACTAAGATCCTGCAAGCCGCTCAGTGCAGCTGAAAAAAAAAAAAGTGACACGTTTAGAGTTTGTTTTACAAGATGGTGGTGATGGTTGCATGACGCTATGAATGTACTAATACCACTGACCTGGACACTTAAAAATGGTTAAGACGGCAAATTTTATGTTACGTGTATTTTAGTACAATAATAAGAGAAAAAGTAATATATTGTTATTAAGTTCAGAAAAGTATAGAGCAGAACACCATGCAGTCATGATCCTTTTAACTAGGAGCAACTTCTGGAATATTTCTGTCCATTGTTTTTCCATGAGTCCTGTAACTGAGGTCATACTCATGTATGTACAATTTTGGTTCTAGGTTTTATACTTCTTTTCAAAATGGTAACTTTGATTGTATAAAGAGTACCTACTTTTATGTAAAAGAAAAAAGAATATATAACAAAAAATATAAAAATTCTAAAGTATAAAAAAATTTATATATTCTATGTGTGGTACAGATTACATTATATATTTTCCTACCACTGAGAAATGACTGCTATTAACATTTTCTACTTATCTTTCTAGAATTTCTTCTATATACATATATATTTATTTTTACAGATAATGGTTCATTATTCTAACTATATGCTTTGTTCACTTAACAGTTTATCAGACACGTATGTTCATGTCAGTAAATAATCATTTATATAATTGTTTCAAAAAGCATTTCTGAGCTCATAGAAAGTTCTACAAATTGTATAGAGAAATCCTATGTACCCTTTATACAGATTTACCAGTTTTTAACATTTTTCTCTATTTGCTTTATCATTTTCTGTGTGTACCTTGAGATTTATTTTCTCTGAACCGTTTGAGGCTTAAATACATCATGTTCCTTTACTCCTTAATACTTAAGGGGTATTTCCTAAGAAATACTTTTGTGTGTATTTCCTAAGAATAAGAATGTTCTCTTATATAACCATGGTAGAGTTTAAGACATTTAACTTTGATACAATCATTTGGCTGTTTTATTGATTTTCATCCTTTATGGCCTTTCCCCTTATAGTACAGAGCCTTGTCCAGGGTCACATACTGTATGCAATTGTCAACATCATCATTTTTAGTGGAGAGAATTCCATCTTCTGGATATTTCATTTGTCTTCTACTGCTTGTCATTTAGGTTTTTTGCAATTTTTTTAAAGCTTTTATTCACTTAACGTTATATTGTGTTTTTCTAAGTCAATAAAAGAGTTCCATACGAACCATCATTTTTAAGCTATAGGATATATTCCATCCTGAATATGCTATAATTTACTTAAATCATCCTCTTACTGTTAGGTATTTAGGTTGATTTTTAAGGGATTAAAAAAAGTACCTAAATATATTTCTGTTGTACATGAATATTTTCTCCCTTTAGCATTATTATCTTAAATCTATTTGCAAACATGGAAATACTGGGTTTAAGGATCAGATCCATTTTCTCTTCTTCCTTCCCAATAAGAAAGTTGGCCCTAAAATGCTGGATCATGAAGGGAAAGAAGTCCCAGGAAATCGAGGTTACAAGTACTTCGGAGCAGCGAAAGACTTGCCTGGCGTCAGAGAACTGTTTGAGAGAGAACGTAAGTAACTGGTGTTCGCCGGGGTGTTAGCCTGGAATTCTTGGTCCTGCTTGTAACAGTAGACATGCTGTCTGCAGGGCACTCTTCCTATGCCATTTCTTAGCCGCACAGCAGCCCTGTGTCCTCAGAGGATTATCGTTCTCAGGTGGGCACACAGTTGGGGTGAGAACGGGAACCCAGAACTGACAGGTGTCAGATTGTAGGCTCTGCCCATACCCGTCTGAGTGTGAACGAGGAATCTCCCTGTTTGCAGTTCAGTCAGCTTCATTTTCAGTTACGTGTTTAGTTGAAAAAACTCTTAACTGAAGGACACATGACACCTTGGGCCAAACCCTGAAATGCACAAGTGGAAGAGAATGAATCCAAGCCGGGTACCCTCTCCACTCCTGCCCTTCCTTCCACAGCCCTGGGAGCCTCCAAAATGCAGTTGAAAACTGCTGGTCTGGAATTTCTATGTATCTTAATTTTGACTTTTCAAGAAGCAGTCCAAGCATTTTATAGAAAGCAGTGTGGAAAGTAGAGAAGGATGAGACCAGGATTCCTCCCACTGCTGGCGTTCTGCTGTTTCCTTCCAGTCGGTTTTCCTATTTGTTTAAAAATACAATTCTGCTCATTCTTAAATTCATTACGCACACACTGGTTTTGCATGCATGATTGACATCACTTAAAATAATTCAGAGTTTAAATATCATGCCGTTTATTATGAATGCAGTATAATTTTATTATAGATAAGTTGTAAAATACAGAATATCAGAAAAAACACCCACGTTTTCACAACTTATAGATGATGGTTGTTGACATGTTGGGGTGTATCCCCTTCCAGAGTTTTAAGGCTCCTAAAATGAGAGTGTGCTGTGTATGTTACTTTTTTTTTTTTGATTTTACATTGTTTCTAAATTTATTTTTATTTATTCCAGTCATACAGTGTTTTTTGTTTTTTTTTAACCAAGAAAGTGCGCAACTTAGTCTTAATGCGTATAATGGAAATAGTAGCACAGGGACTTCCCTGGTGGTCCAGTGGTTAAGACTCTGTGCCTCCACTACAGGGGGCACGGATTTAAACCCTGGTTGGGAAACTAATATCCCGGATGCCGCACGGCAAAAAAACAATAAAAATAGTAGCACAGTCCCCTTGACCCCCATCCCAGTGCCCTGCTAGAGATGACCCGTCACTGGTATTATCTGTTTCGAATGTTCCCTTCCAGCCTTTTCCATGCACTTCCATGCTTATTTTATCAACTAAATTACATCAGCGTAAGTGACAGGTGACTCAACCCCAGTTACTTTAGGCAGAAAAGTCTATAAATTTATTGGCTCACATAACTGACAGGTTTGCCTTCAGGAATGGCCGGTTCCAGGTCACATTGCTCCGTTTTGCAGTTTTGGCTTCCATCCTGTGAGCTTTTTTCTCTGTCTCACTCTCCTCTTGTGGTGGCTGGTTGTCCGTCATCGACTTAAATTTTGTTCTCTCTCAGCAACAGATTTCCCCCCACCCCCCCACCAACAGTTGAAGCAGAATTCCCAGAATTGAGTCTGGTTGGCTTTGGTTGGATCACAGCTCCATCCTGTGGCCGGAATGCATGCAGTGCTCTGAGCCTGCTAGGTTTCAGCCCCGTCCTGGATGCAGCCCACGCGGTGGAGGGGTGGACAGGGTTGTGTGTGCAGTCCGTCCATGTCCTCTCATGGTTCTCCTTAGAATGCCAAGTGATGTGACGGATTAGAGAGTCTCAGGGATTAACCGTACTTGGTGTGACCATCCCTCCTTTGGTATTTAGTTATTTCTAGATGTTTATAATTATAACATTTTTGCTGATCTGGTGCTTGAAACAATGTATTATTTTTATTTTTTTGTTTCCTCCCCATTACTAATGAAATTGACAATCGAATTCAGTTACTAAATGAAATTTTCATACGTAAGAGTTTTTTTTCTTCAATTATCAGCTTTCATTCTTTGACTAATCTGTTGGATTGTCATTTCCCTTTTGATTTTCAAGTATTACTAAATATTCTGAATAGTAAGTCTTAGTCTGAAAGTATTTTCTTCAGGAATTTCTCATTTATCTTTTGTGTTTGTAGTTTCTTTTGTTTTATCTGTATTCTTAGTTTTTTCATTAAATATTATGGCATTTTCTGTGTTGTTAAAGCACCTGTGAAGCAGCATTACTGGGGCTGCAGAATCGCCTCCCCTCCGCCATGCTTGAATTGCAGATCACAGTCCTTGGCTGTCCAAGTTTTCATTGTTGTATGAATAACGCTGTGATGCACACCTCTGTCCGTAAAGCTTTGCCAGCTTTTGTTTCTGTTTTTAAATTAGGATAGATTCCTTCTAAATGGACTAATTGGGTCAAAGATTTCAACACTTATTTAATTTTACTTATTTATTTATTTTAAATTTATTTATTTATTTACTTTTGGCTGCATTGGGTCTCTGTTGCTGTGTGCAGGCTTTCTCTAGATGCAGCAAGCAGGGGCTACTCTTCGTTGCAGTGCACAGGCTTCTCATCGTGGTAGCTTCTCTTGTGGAGCACAGGCTCTAGGTGTGTGGGCTTTTAGTAGTTGTGGCTCGTGAGCTCAGTAGTTGTGGCTCAGTAGCTGTGGCGCAAGGGCTTAGTTGCTATCCGCAGCATGTGGGATCTTCCGGGACCAGGGCTTGAACCCGTGTCCCCTGCATTGGCAGGTGGATTCTTAACCACTGCGCCACCAGGGAAGCCCTTAACACTGATTTTAAAAAGGGTGGTACCACGTATATAATCCCATTACTAGTGTAGAGAAGTGCCTATTTCATGATATTTTGATGAACACACCTACTATATGCCTGCGTAACATTGTATGAGGAGAAGGCTTGAGTGAGATTATGACGGGGAATTCAGCTAAGCTGGTGAATTCTTTCTTTTAGCTCTTCCTCCTCCAAGAAAGACACGCGCTGAGCTCATGAAGGCGATCGATTTTGAATACTACGGTTACCTAGATGAAGACGATGGTGTTATTGTGCCTTTGGAACAGGAATATGAAAAGAAACGTAGGTCTGCGGGCATTTCATTTCATTGCTGCTGGCATCTGGTTTCTTTTCTCTCCCTTGGAAATGGGGTTTTATTTTTATAAGGAACATTGTTTTTTTAGGGCGTTTTAAAAAATTGAAGTAGTTGATGTACAATATTATGTAAGTTACAGGTGTACAGTATAGAGATTCACAATTTTTAAAGGTATATTCCATTAGCAGTTATTATAAAATATTGGCTGTATTCCCCTTGTTGTATAATATATCCTTGTATAGCTTATTTTATCTTTTTTTAATCCAATTTTTTTTAAATTTAATTAATTAATTAATTAATTTATTTTTGGCTGTGTTGGGTCTTCGTTTCTGTGCGTGGGCTTTCTCTAGTTGTGGTGAGCCGGGGCCACTCTTCATCGCGGTGCGCGGGCCTCTCACTGTCGCGGCCTCTCATTGCGGAGCACAAGCTCCTGTCGCGCAGGCTCAGTAGTTGTGACTCACGAGCCTAGTTGCTCCGCGGCATGTGGGATCTTCCCAGACCAGGGCTCGAACCCATGTCCCCTGCATTGGCAGGCAGATTCTCAACCACTGCGCCACCAGGGAAGCCCCAGCTTATTTTATCTTAATAGTTTGTACCTCTTAATCCCCTACCGCTAAATTGCCTCTTCCCCCTTCCGTCTCTCCACTGGTAACCACTAGTTTTTTCTCTATATCTGTGAGTCTGCTTCTTTTTTGTTATATTCACTAGTTTGTTGTATTTTTTAGATTCCACATATAAGTGATATCACACAGTATTTGTCTTTCTCCATCTGACTTACTTCACTTAGTATGATAATCTGTAGGTCCATCCATGTTGCTGCAAATGGCATTATTTCATTCTTTTTTATGGCTGAGTAGGATCCCATTGTGTATATGCATGTGTGTGTGTATGTGTGTGCGTGTGCGTGTGTGTGTGTCTGTGTGTGTGTGTTTACATACACCACATCTTATTTACCCATCCATCTGTTGATGGGCACTTAGTTTACTTCCATATCTTGGCAACTGTAAATAGTACTGCTATGAACATTGGGGTGCATGTATCTTTTCGAATTAGTGTTTTTGTTGTTTTCAGATATATACCCAGGAATGGAATTGCTGGATCACATGGTAGTTCTAGTTTTAGTTTTTTGAGAACCTCAGGGTGCTGAACTGGGGAGGATCTGGGTGTGTCCGCTAAAAGCTGCCCTCCCATCTGATTCCTGTCTGATTCCTGCCCGCCGGGGCAGGATGAAGGTGACTCTTTCCAGCAGGGAGGCCTTGGCCTCGCCCTCGCCCTGCATGGGGTTTGACGCTTTCTTAGAGGCCAGAGTGAATAACGCCTGCTCTCCCTTGTGTGCAGTCAGAGCCGAGTTAGTGGACAAGTGGAAAGCAGAGAGAGAGGCCCGGCTGGCAAGAGGGGAGGAGGAGGAAGAGGAGGAGGAGGAGGCTGACATCTACGCCGTTGCCGACCAGGAGGTATTGGGGGGCGGCGCGGGACCCCTTGGCGCTCACCGCGTTCTCTGTGCTGCGGAGGATGGGGGCACGGTAGCAGGAAGCGCAGACGAGGGGCCAGGGTCGAGGCCCGGCTCTTGCCCCTGCCGCCGTCTGAGGCTTCGGCCTTCTCTCCTAGACAGTGGGGATGAAGGGCACCTTCCGGGTTCACAGGGAGGGTTTCAGAGAGGAATGGCTGTGAGGGCACTTGTTAAACTGCTTTACACCGGGGATGACTTACGTGCATCTCAGAGATGGGCCCTCCTGAACATGCTGGAATCGGATTTATAAACACATTTGAAGCCAGTGTGTTTTAGCCCATGACCTCATTGTTTCTGCTTAAATGGCAGTGTCGGTAACTCTTCTGTAGTCTTAACCACCGTCTGTTACAGCTGGAAACCAGCCCAGAGCAGAGAAGGGACTTCCTCGGGGGGTCCCGGTTGGGGATGGAGCTGTAATCCCTCAGGCAGAGCCCCCTTGCTCCCAGCACCCCTGCAGGCCTTACTCCCTGGGCAGGTCCAGGATGGAACTGATTTGCTCGACTGAGCAAGGGGAAGGGAAGCACCCATGCCTGGACTATGGGTCAGGCCCTGTGTGACGTCACATGGCTTGCCATGATGTCAGTGGCAAGGAAGCAGGCTCAGAGAGGCTTAGTGACTTAGTCACCGTCACACAGGATCTAGCAGACCTGAGGTTCGTGCCCTCAGGCAGGCATTTGAAACAGGATGGCAGCGTGTCCTAGGAAGATTTTCTCTAGGTACAAATAATCCATTTGCCTCTTTCAAGGGATGTTTGTTTAATGAGTGGCTACTGTGAGGCCCACTCGAGGGGCAGGACAGCAAACACGCTTCGCTTGTAGCTTGAAGCCCTGGGGGACAGTCCGGTCAGCAGACACCATGGGAAATGGCAGCTGTGATAGGAGCTCTGGTTAGCGACATGGTGAAGGCAGGGCCAGTGAAGGCTTTGCTGGGGACGTGACCCATCAGCTGAGATCCGGAAACAAGGGGGAGGTAACCAAGCGAAGAGGCAGCAGGGAACAGCGTGAGCGGACGAGCCCATGGGAGCGCGGGGGACAGAGGACGGGCCGGTGGCTGGAGGGCAGAGTGGAGGCTGCGGGAGGGGAGGTGGGCCAAGCAAGGGCCCCGGCTCCCCTGGGGAAGCATTTTCCTTTACCATGAGAGCGATGGAAAGCCATCAGAGGATGTAAAAATTGTTTATCCTGAAATGCTTAAGATTTTTGGGAAGTTGCACAGCTGCTGCCGAGGGTCCTGTGTCATCCTTCACCCAGTGTCCCCAGTGGCTTGCACAGTGACAGTGCAGTGTCCACCGAGGGACCTGACGTGGTGTGACGCGCGTGGGCAGTGCTGTGTCTTTCATCACATGTGTGGATTCTTTGGGGCTACAACAGCCTTCCTTGTTGGAGTCTGCCCTGAGGAGTGGAACTTCCACCCTGGGCTCGCCTCGGTGGATGCAGCCCGACTTTCCCAGAGCCCTGGGACCAGTTTCTCCTACCAGCGGCGTCTGAGAGCTTCCGCCGCGGCTTTCCTGGCAGCTGGTGACCTGCGGCGGGGGGTGGGGTCAGGGTCCGGCCCAGAGACCTGCGGGCAGTGGACCTGCCTCCACACAGGCCTCCTTTCTCCTCATGCCTCCAGGGCTACGTCATTCCTTAGGTTAGGAGCGATCTCTACTGACTCACAGGCAGCCTCTGAGTGATGCTTTCTTCTACATATGCTTTTTTCAAGTTTAATTAAAAAAATAGATAATGTATTCTCAAAACACAAAAAGTATACAGAGATTTACAGAGCTTATCTTTCGCAGCCCTGTCCTCTGTCCGCTGGCTCTCACTGAGATCACTGGCTTCTCTTTTCTTCCTCGTACAAGAGGTCGCGGAGAACACAGTGTTCTGTTGCTTCTTGTGCTTAACGCTGTGTCTTGGGTGTCTCTGTGTCTGAGAACAGAGCTTCCTCGTCACTGTTTTTCCTCTTCAGTGGCTGCAGGCTGGTGCACGCTATGGCGATGCCAGCACTTACTAACGGTCTCCTCTGCGCGGCCTCTGGTTGTGCTCTTTTGCAGTCTGATGAGGAGGGCGGCCAGGAGAAAGGAGGGGAGGACGGGCAGCAGAAGTTCATCGCTCACGTCCCGGTGCCGTCGCAGCAAGAGGTAGGACAGGCTGGGGGCCGCCTGGCCTCCGAGGGGCCCCACGGGGCGCTGTGTGGTTTTCTTGGTCCTTCCTGTCCCTTTGGGCGGCTCTCACTCCCTTCCACAGGGCGTTGGTCCCTGGGCTCAGGTTAGGGCGAGGCGTCCAGACGAGGCAGCATTCCGTCTACCTTGGAGGCAGCAGTCCAGCACTCTGTCGCTCACCTGCTCCCCGGGCGGAGATCGGGGCCCTCGGACACAGGGTGCTGGGCTCCCGGCCGGGCCCAGGCAGCGTGTTGGCCTTGTGGGGCCTGCGACCTGAGCCCTCCGCTCTCCCGCCCGCAGATCGAGGAGGCGCTCGTGCGGAGGAAGAAGATGGAGCTCCTGCAGAAGTACACCAGCGAGACGCTGCAGGCCCAGAGCGAGGAGGCCAGGCGGCTCCTGGGCTACTAGGGCCGAGCTGGGGCTTCCACCTAGCGCCGTGGTGGGTGAGCAGCCCGGGCTGCCTGCCGCTTCTCCTCCTCCCTCCCTCCCCTGCTCTCGCCTGTGTGCTGACCAAGGGCCGTTGGCCTGCCGGGATGCCCCGGTGTCACCTCGTACCGGTGTTTTGCTGACGTGTGAACCCACTTACTTCTGTCTTGAGTGTGTAGGACACGCTGCTCCCCGTCAGCCTGTGAGTGTCTCACGTAGCCTCCTCCTGTCATTTGGTGGGGAGGGCGACCAGTTAGTGACACTCCTAAAAAACGCAGATGTGTTTGTAACTCCTCTGGAAGGATGAGAAGGTGTGTGGGCCCCGAGCCCACATCCCACACGTCGCAGCCCGCGGAGCTCCACCTTCGGGGCAGCCCTGCCCTCAGTTCAGACCCCTCAGCTGGCCTTGCTCCTTCCTGCCCAGGTGGCAGGAGTTTGAGTTTGCTACTGCTGTCTAGGACTGGTTCTGCAGAGAGCTATTTTTATTAAAGATTTTTGTGTGAAAGGCAACCTCCGGGTTTGGGCTGCCTGTCTTGAGGCCGTGTCTGCACTGGGACCTAAGTGAGGTTCACAGTCACCGCAGGGGACGGGGTTCCGAAACACGCAGCCCTGGTGTGGGAGGGCTGGGACCAGCGGCGGCCTGTCTGGGAGCTGAGGAGGTAGTGGGGCCGTCCTCCCATGGCCTCCGCACCCACGGCTGCGGATCAGGGCTGAAGCGGCAGGGCCTGTGGCGCCGGCCTTTGGGGAGCACACAGAGGATGCCCGGGAGTCGGTCCAAACCCATCGCCGAGTCTTGCCCTCCCGGTGGGGAGAACCCACAGCAGAGGGCGCAGCTCCAGGCAGAGTGGGGGGGCTCCCCACCCTCGGGAGGGGTCCTGGGCGTGTCCGGCGGGCCTCCTGAAGGAGACTGGGGGCAGCGGAGCAGTGCCAGCCTGAGCGAGGGGCTGACCGTCAGTGTGTGACCTGCCTTAGGATGTTCCCGAGCCAGGGTGGAGGGGGTCAGGCGGAGGCCGGGCAGGGTGGGGAGTGGCCGTGGGGAAGGCGACCTGGGGCTTCAGAGCTAGGAGGGGAGGGGACGGCCCACGACTGGTCCGGGGGTGGGGGTGGGGGGCTTCACTTCCCTGGAGGCAGGGCTGGAGGCGCCCCTCGGCCGAGCCCCTGGGCGAGTGTGTGCCGGGAGCAGAGAGGGTCAGGGCTGGAGCGCTGGGAGCCCCGGGGCTGGGCAGGGTCAGACTCAGCCCTGGGACCCACACCCAGCCCGGGGCTGGCCCCAGGCAGGGGCTCAGGAGCGAACTTAGTGGGGACTTGGAGCAGGTCCCTCTGGACACCGGCCTCAGGTGCCCTGTCTTAAAGGCCAGGACTGGACCTGGTGCCGTCCGAGTTCCCCCCGGGTCTGGGCAGTCCCATGGGGTGGGCAGAGGCAAGGGGGGGGCCTTGGGACAGCCAGCCCCTGGGGAGCGTTTGGAGGGCCCAGCTCAGATGGCCCAGTTATGGGGTTGTCGTCCAAGGGTCACTCAGGTGGGGCTCCTTGCATTCAGTGAGAGCAGGAGGTTCAAACGACAGGTGTTTCTTGTCCCTGGAAAGATGGTTGGCAGGTGCGTGGAGCTCGGCCCACCTGGACAGTCCCCCGAGTCTCCTCCCGACGACCCCCCAGGGTCTCGCGGTGGCTTCCCCGGATGGGATGTGGGCAGCACAGGGATCCGTGTCTGGCATCTGAGGAAACTGGGACTCTGCTCATGATGCACAGGTGTCCCTGGCAGAGATGGGCCAAACCCCAGGCTTCTTCCTGTACTGCAGGTCCCGGTTATTTGTCTGCCAGGGGCTGGAGAGGAGGCCTCTGCAGGGCTCCCCCCAGGCCTGGAACAGCAGGGGAGTGTGGCCACTGGTGGGGGTGTGGTCTCCATGGCCCAGCTCCACGGAAACTTTGACAAAATCTGTTTCATGGTTTATATCAGCTTTGGCTCTGCTCACAGTTTCCCAAACATAGATACACATGTCCATGGACTTCACTCCCCTTTCCTCTCCCCTCTGCCCCACCGGCCCGGTTAGTGAGTCTGAAACACCAGTCTCCACCTGTCATGCCTTAAGACTCCTACACCAGCCCCACCCGGGCCCCGCAGCGCCCTTCTCCCCTGCACCCCAGCCCTCTGCACTCTGCCCCGAGCCCACGTGTTCTGGCTCGGGCAATTTGTAAACCTGGACGAGATTAAAACCTTCCAGGGCGAGGGGGCCCATTTTGTTTCCTCCCAGACCACCCCATGCCCACCCCATCCTCTGCTACCACCAGCATCTCACTGCTTCCTCCCAAAGCCCCTGCTCATACTAATGGAAGCAGTGACAGCAGAATCCAGCGGGGGGACGTCAGGTCCACTAAAGAGCAGACAGGTCCACGGTGGGGGTGGCGGATTTTCACATCTGCTCCCCTCCTGCCTCACCCTCTCGTACTCTCCCCCGCAGAAGAAGGCAGACTGTAGAGGAAGGGTCTCCTGTAGGGCTGCCCCTGGCGCTTTTCTGCGTCACCGAGCCTGCGTTTCGCCCCAGGGAGATGAGCTGTGCCCCAGGTCCCTCTGGTGGGGCCGGGTAGGACTGTGTGAAAACTAGCAAGTGTGAGGGGCTGGGAACTAGGGGAGGAGCCTCAGGGCAGGGGAGCAGAGGCAGTGGGAGTGGTGAGAGGGGCTTCCCGATGGGCTGGGGCTTGTCCCTGGCGTCTGTCTAGCAGGCCCACTTGGTGCGGGCAGGGGTGGCTGGGGGCCAGCAGGAAGCTGCGAGGGGAGGAAGCCAGGGCACCCCTCCAGGGCGGGCACAGCGCCTGGGGTGGGAGGGCACCGCGGGGCTGGTGGAGGTTGGGGCAGAGGTGCTGAGCCCGGTGACCCTGTGTTTCCAGTCAGAGCCTCCTGTGTGTGAGTGGTACCTTGGAATGAAGCAGGGCTCCTTTGGCCTCCGTTAGGAGGTTTGGGGGCACTGGGAGGGGAGGGCGGACGTCTGATGTTTCTCTGGCCACGAGGCGGCTGCCCCGAGGAGTCCTCCCAGCCCTCAGGCAGCACCGGCCCAGGGCACCTAAGTCCACAGCTGCTGTGGCATATTTTTGCATTCTTGCTGCTTTCAGTTTTTTAACATTTTGCAGCAAGCACTCTTCTGTATTAAGAACACAGGGCGTCATGGCTGGTGTCTGGTCTTCCTGGTGTTTTCCACCTTTGTTTCTGACCAGGGGCACGTTTTCATCCGTAGCCTGGGCTCTTTCAAAGAAAGAAAACTCGGATGATATCGTTAGAGGCTATATATTTTAGTAATGGTGACTGTAGAAGGAAAGGAAAAGATGAGAAAAGAAGGAAGGAAGGGGGAGAAAGTCTCTCACCACTTGGAGGAGTTCTGATCCACGCAACGCTGGGGTCACAGCAGGTGCTTCCGTATATCAGCTAGGATGGTGCCACCGTGTGGCAATGGCACAAACAGTGAAAATTCGTTCAGCTCACCCACCTTTAGCTTTAAGAATGTTAAATTTTTGACACATTTAAAAGATTTGGGGATGTGCATTACTTAAAATTTGGGGCCTGGGACTTCCCTGGCTGTCCAGTGGTTAAGACTCCGCGCTTCCAATGCAGGGTGTGCAGATTTGATCCCTGGTCAGTCGAGGAACTAGGATCCCTCACGCCATGTGGTGCAACCACAAAAAAAAAAAAGCTGGGGGGCATTAAGTGAGACATCATAAACATTTTTTAATTACTCCATTTCAAAGGCGCATAATTCATTTTCAGATAAAATTCCACTGTGCTATCCAAGAATTTACCACCAAAGAGAGGAAATGCAGATATTTTTTAACAGCATTCCTGATATACTTGACATACCATAAAAACCTACTGTGAGTGTACAACTTAATGATTTTAATAAATCTCCTGGGTCATGCAGCCCTCACGACAGTCCAGTTTTAGAAGGATTCCATCACCCCACAAATGCAAATGGTGGCTGTGTTTTCTGGCAAAGTCCACACCCGGGCCAACACTCCCCACCGCAAACCAGTTCCAGGCAAGGCCAGTGGAGAGGCCAGTTCAGCTGGCCATCCACTTGCCCAGCACGCCCACAGCTGCCCAAGCCTCCTCCCTCTCCCCGTGCCTGTGGTTGGTGGGACGTTGGCCCCTCCTGGAGCCACCTTTCCCCTCCTCCTCTCCACCTGGTGCTGTGGGTAGCCACTGGAGCAGACGTTGTTTTCTGGGGTCCTGGGCTTTGACGTGTCCCCGCTTCCCAGAGCCAGCCCAGCAGGGGGAAGCCTTCCATCCCATGTCCTTCAGCCTACTTCTGCCTTGGATGGAGGCTATGTCCTTGGCTCCAACGTGATGTAACAAAGCTGGGCTCCCACACCTGCTTTCCCTGGCACTTGGGGAGCTCCTGTCTGGTGCTGTTGGGTATTTCTCATGGGAATGGAGATCAGTAACTCTTCCCCCATCCCCGTGGGTCTGCGTTTGCCTACTGGTCCAGTGTCTTCCCCACTTGGCCAGTAAAGCTGGTCAGGGTCCTTGGGGGTCCTAGTCCTGGTGAACTTGCTTTCTGTGGTCTCCTTAAGCTACAGGAAGGCCGTCTTCCCTTTTTTACTGGGGAGGATATGGGTTTTTCTCTGCTTTGTTCACTGATGGATTCCAAGGCCTCAGAACAGTACCTGACCCATAGCAGGCGTTAATCGAACTTTAAAATTACACGGAATTGAAGTTCTGCGGCCCCTTTGTAAGGGTACTGTCTGAAGAGGGCAGGGGTGTCCTCAATTCCCTTCCATCTGGGTAACTGGGGAGACTTTGGGGAATAGGTCCTATGTGATCTATTTTAAGCTCCTGAGAGACATTTGGGTCTCACTTCTCCGAGGAGGCCTGGTTCACCAGGCCATGTGGGGAACGGGTCTGCCCTAACACAGAACTCTCCATGAACCACCCTTGTTCCTCAGCTCAGGTCAGTCTTATCAGGTGGGTCAGTTCCCCCAACTGGACTCAAATCCCCAACTGAGCCAGCCCATCCTGAGACGGTTGGGCAGCTGCTTCCACCACTGCTAGGCTGCCTTTTGGGCTTTGGAATCCCCCAAACCTGGCCTCCCACCAAACGGGGCTCCCTAATTCCACTCTCCCAGAATCCTGGGGGGGTCACCTTGAGCACACAGCCCCACAAGGATTCTGGCCTCCTCCCCAGTTCTGTCGCCAGCTTAGTTTTTGGCCTCATGGAAGCCTTCTCTTTTCCTCCTTGTAGTGTGCGCCAGGCCTTTCCCTTCTTCAGTACAGGAAAAATGCTACCGCCTCTCCCATCCTCTGTTAGACGGATTCTGCAGCCCCTTTGGTGTGAGCACCGAGGTGACCCAGTGGTCTCCCTTCCCCAGAGATCCATTCTAAAGGAGGCCATTCTGGGCCCAACGGCTGGGTTAACAGGCTACCCTTCCCTCGAGCCCACTCCTTTCTGTGGGTCTGGGAGAGACCAGGTAGGAGAACCCAGGTTGGTAGGAGAGGCCAGGCAGCTGGCTAGTCCTAGGTGAGCGGGAGGGGCGGGAGCGGGGGGGAGGAGGCGGAGGCAGAGGATAAATTGGCGGTGGGGGGCGTGGCGGGTACGGGGGTCGGTGCTGTGGGCGGGCTTAAGGGCGGAGCCGAGGAGTGTTAACGGGCTGAGGGCAGCCCTGAGGGCGCAGTCAGGATGGGGACGGGGTCGGAAGCAGAACTGGGGGCGGAGTCTGGCCGGGGCGGGTCTGAAGGTGGATTCTGATTGGGTCAAGTCTGAGGGCGGAGTCTCATTGGAGGCGGGCCAGAGGCAGTGCCGAGGGCCCAGTAGGCCTGGGGGCGGGACCGAGAACAGCGCTGGAAGAGTACGGCCGGGGGCGGGCCAGGGGCGGTGCCCAGCGCTGCCCTGAGGGCCGGACTGGCCTGGCGCGGCGCGGAGGGCCGGGCCAGGCGAGTTCGGGGCGGGGCCGCGGCCGCGGGGTCTGGCCGGCCGGGCTGGCCGGGGCGGGCCGGGGCGGGGCGGCCGGCGGGCGGTGGCGCCCCTTCCCCAGGTGTTGCGGCGCTTCCACGTCGCCAGGCGGCCCGCGGCTTGCGCGAGCCCAGGCCGCCCCAGCGTCCGGAGCGCCGGCCCTTGGGCTCCCGCGGCCATGGCGGGGCCGGGCCCGGGGGACCCGGACGAGCAGTACGATTTCCTGTTCAAGCTGGTGCTGGTGGGCGACGCGAGCGTGGGGAAGACGTGCGTGGTGCAGCGCTTCAAGACAGGCGTCTTCTCCGAGCGCCAGGGCAGCACCATCGGCGTGGACTTCACCATGAAGACGCTGGAGATCCAGGGCCAGCGGGTCAAGGTGGGAGGCCCGGCTCGGGGCCGCCGTGCAGCCGGGCCCCATGGCGCTAGGGGTCGGCCAGGGCCCTGGAGGGTCTCCCCGGAGGGGTCGGGGTCGGAGGCCGCGGCGAGCACCCGACTGGTCCTTGGGGGCTGGGGTCCCCTCTGGCCCCCTGTCCGAGCAGGCCTGGGCCTGGGCGTTGGGGCCGGCCTCTGGGCGCAGAGCGCGGGCCTCGGGGCGCTGGGGTGCGCGTGCTGGGGGGAGTGCGGAGGAGAGGCCCTGCCCTCCGAGCTACACGCTGGGGGACTTTGCTCCAGAATAGCGTCTCCGGTGCCTGGCGGCAGAGCGCCTCGGGTGCGGGCACGGGGGGCGCCTGGCAGGCCTACCCCCGCCCCACCGCGGTCGAGGGCCCCAGCTCGGCCCTCGGGGGGGGGGACCCCAGGCAGAAAGGGACACCCCCACGACTAGGAGGGACCAGGAAGTAGTTGCTTCTAGGACCGGAGGGCCAAAACTTTTTGTCAGAATTTCCGGCCTGGCCACGCCTCCCTGCAGTCTCTTTGTGGACCTGGTGGTGGAACTTTACTCGGCCGGGGCGGCCCGGGTCCCCTCCCCCAGCTGCAGCCCGATAGGAACTGAAAACTTCACGGGCCCCGGAAGGTGGGGGAGAGGACCGAGGTTTGGCAGTGGCTCCGAACTAAACCGGCAGGATGTGGCTGCCACAGAGTCCTGGCAGTGGTCAGATAACTAATATTTGTGATTAGTGAATCAGTTTCTTAACCTGGGTGTCCGCTCTCCCGAACGGAGTGAGAGACCATTGTTCTTGCTCGGGAACTTAACTGAACTGCGCCGGACGGAAATCCTTTGCCCTCTTTGGTGGATCTGAGTTCCCACCGACTCCGGGACGGCTCCTAAGAGCCCTGGGCGGGGCAGCACAGGGCCAGGGCATCTCCTGGTATCTCCGTGTTTTCAGGTGGAGCCGGGTGATTGAGTCCCGTGAGCCCCGATACTGTGGCACCGGGCCTCCCTGGGCTGCTGTGGGCCTGCTACCGGTTGGCTTTTGGCAGGATGCTTAGCTCTTTATTTCTGCAAAATTGGGATAATTTCTCCCTTCCGACCCAGCATGGAGAAAACGTCAGCCAAAAGCCTTTCCATGCACACGGTGCCTTTGGAGTTGATGTGACAGGGGAAGCGGAAACTCCCTGCCAGAAGGGTTGCTTTTTTTTTCTTTTCTTTTTTTAACAGTCTTTTGGGTTTCTGTGTGTTTTGAATCTCCTTAGGATAGGAAAAAAGAACAAGGTGTGGCAGGCAGCTTTGAGTCATTATTCGGGACCACCCTTTGGAGCAGGTGGCGAGGGAAGGCTGTGGGATGGGGTCCACGGATAAGTCTGTGCCCTGAGACGCTGCCAACAGCCACGGGGAAGTGGCGAGTTGAAGGATAGGCGTAAACAATCGGGCTGCCTGCTCCCGCTCCCCTCCCTTCCCCCTCTCCTCCCCTCCCCTCCCCCTCCCCTCCCCTTTCCCCTTCCCCTTCCCCTTCCCCTCCCCTTTCCCCTTCCCCCTCCTCTCCCCTTCCCCCTCCTCTCCCTTTCCCCTCCTCTCCGCTTCCCCATCCTCTCCCCTTTCCCCTCCTCTCCCCTTTCCCTCCCCTTTCCCTCCCTCCCCCTCCCCTCCCCTTCCCCCTCCCCTCCCCCTTCCCCCCTCCCCTCCCCTCCCCCTTCCCCTCCCCTCCCCCTTCCCCCTCCGCTCCCCCTTCCCCCCTCCCCTCCCCTTCCCCTCCCCTCCCTTTTCCCTTCCCCTCCCCTCCCCTTCCCCCTCCCCTCTCCTTCCCCCTCCCCTCCCCTTCCCCCTCCCCTCCCCTTTCCCCACTCCCGGTGCTGACGGTGGTCAAGGAGGGGCTGGGTGTTCCTGTTTACCTGGCGAGATAACCTGTGCAGGAGCCCTGGGTGCACTGTGTACCGAGCACAGGTTATGCAATGCAGGGCAGGCACTTCGAGATTTCTTTTCCTGCTAGTCACCTTCAGATTGTTCTACTTGGGAGGCAGCCGGGTGGTTCTGGGATCAGGAGAGCAGTGTAGGCATGGTAACCCCCCTAAGAGTTAACAGCGGCCACCCCTCTCAAGAGTCTGATGTGTGCCAGCTGTTTTACAGATGTGTTCTTGTGATTAACCCCACCTCACACGGGGCAGGCAGGCTTCCCCAGGCACACAGCTGGGAAGTGACAGACGTGCAAGTTTTCTTCCAGCTTTTCGGACTCCAGGGCGTTGGGGTCTTTCCCTACACCAAACTGCTGCTTCTGATTGCATGGAGTGGGAAAGCCTGTGCAAGTATTTACTTCTTGATCTTGCAGCCAGAGAATCCTGAGGCCCAGGCACTGAAGAGGCTGTGAATTGCAGTTGGGTGGGTTGGGTGAGAGGACAGCCTCCCTGGCCCTGGGTGCTGGGCTCTCGGGACTCAGCGGGGGCAGGTCATTTTTCCTCACCCATAAACTATCTCTGGGGTGTCTTCCAGCAATGTGATTTTAAAGAAATCAAGTTTATTGAAGTTCAGCTGACACACAGTAAATGTGCCTCATTTCAGGTGTCGAGTTCTGTGAACCTTGACAAACCTATGCAGTCCTGTCACCACCACCACATTCAGAGCATAGATTCCTTCCATCAACCCGGAAAGTTCTCCCGTGTCCCTTTGTGTCAGCGTCCTCCCTTCACCCCAGGCCCTGGCAACCACTGAGCTCCTTTCTGTCCCTATAGTTTCAACATTGTGGTTTTTAACTGGAACCTTTGAGGAACCAGAGTTTGTCGTCGTTGTTTCTGCAGAAAGCATGTTCACATCAGGGATTTAGTTTAAAACCTTCCCAGGCCTGTCTGGGGTCCAGCAAAGCATCCAGCAGGATCTCAAAGCCGCCGGTCCTGTGCTTGCTGGCTCTTGTTAGCTCTTCAGGAACCTCAGGGAGAGATCACCTAGCGCTTTTCCAGCTGCTCTGTGCTTGGGGAGCTGCGGACTGAAGCGGGGAGGCCGAGAGACCGCAGGGTCAGAAGGGCCTTAACTAGCTTACTTTTATCCAGTTTTATATTGAGGTTCCGCATGTCCTTGACTGAAGAGTTCTGCTGCTAAAAAAATTAAAAGTGGGGAACATCACAGATTGAATTAAATCCCTTTATTTCTATAGTCACTTTCTCTTGCGACCAGAATGACATCCCAACAGCTGACCTGGAGAGCTGGGCCCCTGTCTGCCTCGGCCACTTCATCTCCCTGCCCCTGCCCCACACTCAGTCCCCAGCCTCACTGGCCCTTTCTGTCCTTCCAACATGCCTGCCTCAGGCCCTTTGCATCTGCTGCCCTGCCTGCCACATTCCACCCCCAGATCCCCATGTAACAGCTGCTTCATCATTCGGCTGTCACTGCACAGGCCACCTCTTCAGAGAGGCCTTCCCTGACCTCCCAGCCCCTCCGTCCCATTACGGGGTAGGTTCATAGCATTTACCAGGACTTGACATTCCCTTGTTTGTGGTTCTCTCCCGTACAGTTTCCGCTCCTTGAAAGTGGACACCGCCTTGCGTACCTGTGAATCCCCACACCTACAATAGTGTCAGACACACGGTGCTCACTACCTGTGTGTTCATTGATTTTTATTTATAGGGAGGAAGCTGAGGCCACAATAAAGGAAGTGACCGACACGCCCAAGGCCCCACACAAGTCAGTGGCAAAACCAGGCTTTGAACCCAGGGTCTCCCTGGCTCCTAGTTGCAGCGCCTATTTTTACACTTGACTACCCTTCTGAGTCCCTCTCAGTTCGTAACGATGACCCTGAGATCTGCATGTTAATGACTCTAGCGAAAAGACAACTGTGGTCACCGCACTTGGAGAGAAGCGAATGGAGTTGGGCATTTTCTAGATTTTCAGGAATGAGGGTGGAAACCCCAAGGAGTTTCAGGGTGCTGTCAGCTAACAGAGCAACAGGCAGCCCTGGGCAGCTCCCGTAGCAGCCCTGCTGGTGGGAAGGCTCTGGCCGTGGCATGGGCCCCCGGGCGGCCCTGTGTGAGTTCACTGGGCTCTAGCTGTGCAGGCTGAAGCTGGGGGCAACTCTGGGAGCTGCTGGTGTCTCAGCGGTGATGTCTCTGCAGGAGAACCCTGGACTAGGTGTCCAAAGGTCTGTTGCAACCTCATCCTAGCCCTGGCCAGTTCCTTGTCCCTTCTTGGAGCCGCGGGCTTCGTCCTTTTTGAAATGGAACGAATGATCTTTGCTCTGCCTACTTCTCAGGGTTGTTGGATGGCTATGGACATGCTCAAAATAGTTAAAAATTCCCCTTGTATGTTTTTGGATAATTCATCCACATGGTTCAGAATTTCAAAATTTCAAAGACATAAAAGGGCGTACCGTAAAAAAAAACAACCACCCTCCTTTCCATTTCTGACGCCCTGTAAGAGAAGACAGACAATGCTACCCATCTCTTGTCTATCTTGAAAGTGCTATTGTGAATAAAACCAAAGAATTACAAACATAAGAGATTATTTGATTGTTGCTGTTGTTAGCATTTTCCTCCCTAGGGATTATTATTAGGATTATTTCTTAACCTGCCCCTCCCCACCTCCCCATCCCCCGGGAAATCTCAGCCGGTTCTAAATCCTGAACACATCCGAGTTCTGCTCACCCACCCTTATCTGGGACGACACAAAGACCTGTTATGTAAACTGGTCTGTGCACCTCACAGGGGACGCGCACGCGGGTTGGCCCTGAACAGCTGCGCCCCTTTATTCGGCCTTCTGTCGGGGTCACTGTCCCCATGCTGGGAAGGCAGCCAGGGTCCTCCCACACAGAGCTCAGTCTCTGCCCTGGGGCCCGGGCTCCACGTTGCGGGACCTTGCGCTCCATCGCTCTCCTGGTCCGAAAGTGCTTCTTTTTGTCGTTGTTGTCGCGGAGCACAGGCTCCGGACGCGCAGGCTCAGCAGCCATGGGCCAAGGGCCCAGCCGCTCCGCGGCACGTGGGATCTTCCCAGACCGTGGCACAAATCCGTGTCCCCTGCATCGGCAGGCGGACTCTCAACCACTGCGCCACCAGGGAAGCCCAAGAAATCTGTTCTTGATGTCGGTGACAATCATCCTCATGGCAAAACGAACCTGCCTCCTGAGGTTTCTGCCAGTTCCGAGGCAGCACGTGCTGTGGGAAATGGTGGAAAGGGGGCCAGTGGTAGAGCCTCGGGCCCCAGGTCACAATCTTGGCTTTGCCGCCTGGGGCACGTCGCATCACCGCTCCTGATCTGTTCATCTGTCAACCCCGAGCTTAAGGACCTGACGCACAGCAGAGCATCAGCAGGTGGGAGCTGACACGGGCGTGGGTCCCCAGAGAGAGATGGTGGCCTGGGGCTCGGGAGGCTCAGCTTCTCAGCCTGGCTGCCCAGCTGCCCTCGTGCACCGATCTGCTTCCCCAGCTATGAAATGAAGGCAGAATCCCCATGTCCGTGCCGTGGAGGGCCGCTGTGTGTGAAAAGGCGAGCCCACTGGGGTCACAGGGGGGTGGCATCGCCCAGACCGGGCCTTCTCACAGCTCAGGGCCTCCACCTGCCTCCTTTCTTTGCTTCCATCCCTTTGGTGTTTCAGCCTGTTTGCGATTTCCTTCCTTCTGTCAGCCCTGTGTGGCCCTTGCAGAGAGGCTTTGGGCGTGAGGGATCGTGAAGCTTAGTAGTAAGGGGGCAGCCCTCCCTCCCTGAGTCCCCCATCTCCTGAGTTTTCACCACTGTTCTCGTGCTCTGTTCTGCCTGGTCCTTGCAGCCACCCGGTGAGACCCCATTTCACAGACGGGGAGATGAAGGCCATGTGCGGCATGTCTGAACCAGAACCTTGCCTGCCAGCTCCTCGTGTGGCGCCTTTTCCTCATTGCTGTTCACGCCCTCTACCACTACCAGCCGCCACACGCACGTGTGTGAGCTCATGCGCGCGCACGTGCACACAGACACACGTGCATGAACACACGCATGGAAAGGTTTGGGACCAATGTGAAGTCTGGGCCATCGTGTATCACTTGCATTTTACATTTTCTTACATTTTGATTAGCGGGGTCACATCAACATACTGATGCCATCTGCTTGTTAAACAAATCCTTATTAATTCAGATTAGTTGGCAGAAGTGGTGCTTATGGCCAGTGTGAACAAAAGAAAGTGCCTGCCTTCTAGAATGGCCTACGTAATGCTGGGGTTTTTTTTTTTTATAAATTTATTTATTTATTTTCGGCTGCGTTGGGTCTTCGTTGCTGCGCGCGGGCTTTCTCTAGTTGCGGTGAGCAGGGGCTACTCTTTGTTGCGGTGCGTGGGCTTCTCATTGCAGTGGCTTCTCTTGTTGTGGAGCACAGGCTCTAGGCGCGCGGGCTTCAGTAGTTGTGGCTTGCGGGCTCTGGAGTAGGCTCAGTAGTTGTGGCACACTGGCTTGGTTGCCTCGCAGCATGTGGGATCTTCCCGGACCAGGGCTCGAACCCGTGTCTCCTGCATTGGCAGGTGGATTCTTAACCACTGCGCCACCAGGGAAGCCCCGTAATGCTGTTTTATTGAACGTACAGCCAGTGCTGGTAGGTAGAGACGTCTGCAACCTGCTCTGGGGATGTAGTGAGTCAGGACCGTTAGTCACTAGCAGCGCCCTTCTCCGTGGGTTACACACGCATCCCCTCCCTTCTTACCTGTCCTGCTTGGCCTTGCAGGCCTCCCTCTCCTACCCCAGGAAGAGGTCAGAGTAGCCCTAGACCAGGTATGTGACTTTCCACACAGGTTGTTTAAAAGGCAATAACCTGGAGCTTAGATGTGTCGCCAGGACCTGTCCCTCTCAAAGTGGTCTCCTTGGGAAATTGCATGAGTATTTCCGGATGTTGGATCACAGGGTGGGTCTGATGACTCAGAAGGGTCAGAGGTCACTGGAGCAGAGCCTGCCACGCTGTCAGGAGGCCTTTGGTCCCAGATGAGATCTGACTGTGAAAGCAGAGTCCAGGCTCACGTCAGGCCGGCCTTGCCCGAGGGCAGTCGCCATGTGTGGGTGACAAGGTTCATCCTGATCCCAGAGGCCTGCAGCGGTGACCTCCACCTCACGGCGGACAGTCGGCGGGTCATTTCCCTTCCGCATGTCAGTTTCCTTGGGCGCCATGTGAGGGGGCTGGACCACATCACTGAGGGATTCCATTTTCCTTGAGGAAAGTTCCTTGTAGTTTCAAGCCAGGTAGTCCCCACCTCTGCCTTTTTTTATGTCTGAGAAGTGTAAAAATCAGATTTTTTTTAAATTAAAAATACTCTGTTTATATTTTTCAGTGAAGCACTTTTATTGTTTTGGTTTAACTTGTTTTTTACTCTCGGGTTTTAAATCTGTAGTGGGGACACGAACAGTGGATGATTTCATGATGAAAAAAATGGATCACAGGATAAACTTCAGTTTGCCAGCTATGAATTGTATCTGCCATGTTTGCATTACAGATGAAATACATGGGAAAAATCAACCTTAATATTGAAATCACAAGGTAAATACCTCGATGTAAACTCCAGCTCTGCGGTCTGCATCAGGTTATTTTCCCCAGAATAAGCTCTTGACCAGTATTGGCTGAATGAAGGAGCGAGTGAGGGAGAGGGCGGGGCGGGGGGCGGGGAGAGGCGGAGGGGCATGTCTGCGCCGCAGGTGGGTCCGGAAGCTCAGCTTGCAGAGTGGGGTCCGTGCAAGAGCCGGGGAGATGGAAGGCCCCCGTGTGCTAGGATGCCTGGGGCAGTTTGCTCTGTGTGTGTGTACGTGTGTATGTACATCAACACGTTATTGTTTTGCTTTACGTAAGTCAGCCTTACCTGACCATCCTGTCCAAAGTAGTACTCCAAGTTCCTTGTTAAAAAAATCTTTATTGAGATATAATTCATATACTGTGAATTCCCCCATTTAAAGTGTGCAATTCAGTGTTTTTTCCTGTTGTTTTGAATACTCACCAGGGTCAACTTTAGGATATTTTCATCATCCAGACAGGAGCCTGGTAGCTATCAGCAGTCATGCCTGTTCCACTCTCCCCCAGCCCATCTCTGTGGAGCTGCCCCTTCTGGACACACGTGTACATGGAAACACACACTGTCGCGGGGTCCTTGGGTCATGTTTTTGAGGTCTGAGTTACTTTTCATCCCTTCCTCGCCCTGCTTAGTTTTTCTTCCTAGCACTCCATCCACCCCCCAAGTCACACTCACCGTGTCGTTCTGTGCGTCTGCACCTGACACTGTGCCTTCCCCGTGTGTCCTGGCAGTTGAGTAAAGCACTCTCTCCAGGTGATGGGATCGTCCCATTCATCCTCTGTGAACTCAGTAGGTGTAATCAATATGAAAAGTCCCGTGTTCCTGAAGCTCTGTGCGATTTGCTTGTGTTGCTTCGATTCATTCCTTCTTGTCATTCTCCCTGTTCTCCTCTGGAGGTTGCGCAGGGCGGGAGCTGGGCTTAGGGTCTGGCCTCTGTAGTGACAGCGTGTTCTGCTGTGCTGTGTTCTGGCAGCCCGTGCCCCGCCTTCCAGATCCCTGATTTACTTTTCAGCTGCCTCTATTCTGATGTTCATTTCATCTTTTAGTTTCTGTATTCTGACAATTAACGTTTTTCATTTCCAAGATCTCCAGTTGGTACTTTTTCTCATCAGTAAGATTTTCATTCTCAGGATATTATTAACACTTCTGTTCTTCCCAATTTTTCACTATGAAAAAGTTTAAAAATATAGGAAAGTTGGAAGGATAACATAGTGAGCCCCATATATGCTCTACATAGATTAACAGTTGCTTGTGTTTTGCTGAATTTGCCTTATCTTTTTGTATGTGTAATATAAATTTTTTTATTTGAAAGTAAGTTGCAGATAGCATGATACTCCACCCCTGGATACCTCGACATACAGCTTTTAAGAATAAGCACAGTGTGTTATCATACCTAAGCAAATCTTTGTTTCTATACACATCTACTTAGTCCATTTTTAAGTTTCCCCAACTTCCTCCAAAATGTCTTTTATAGAGTTTTCCCCCTTTAGCTGGAGTCCAGTGTGGGTTTAGTCCAGAACGATGCCTCACTTCTGTTTTGATGACTGTTGTTTTTTAAGAGTCGCTTTCTGGATTTGTCTCCCGTTTCCCTTGTGGTGTCTTTTCCCTTGTTCCTCTATCCTTTGTATTTTCTGTAAGCTGGAGGTTGAGTTTAGAGGTTCAGACACACTCGGGTGGAAGGGTTTTGGCGAGAATGACTCACGGGTAATGTTTGCACCCACACTGCCCCACGGCAGGCGGGACGTGATGAAGGTCCCCCGCTGGAGGTGAGGCCAAGCTTGATCTCCACTCACATTTATTGTTAAAGATTCCTTTTTGCTCCATTTTCCTTTGTTTCTTCGGTTATAATTTAAGAGCCAGGGCCTTGACCTGGCCTCTTCTCTTCTCTCTGGAGCAACAGACAAGTTAAGTGAGATGAAAAGGGAAAAACACCTGAAACTTAGAAGGTGCTCTGTCGAGCTTAACTGTGGTTGTTGGCTGGAAGTTTCTATGTGACACCCAGGACAGAAACTGCACGTCAGTGGGTTCAGGGTTTGTTCTGTGAGTACCTCCTCTCTCCCAGGTGCTGTTCGGAGTACCTACAAAAGGAAGACACATGAGATGTGTCCCTGTGCCTCGGAGCTCATGTCTGGCTTGGGGGACAGACGTGCAAGCACCGAAGTAGCATGAGTGCCGTCCATACTGCTGCTGCAGGGACTGACCTGCCAAACCAGGAACCGAATCATGCGGCCTTACAAGCACACGTGTGTGTACTGTGGCCATAGCAGGACCAGATATCTGAAATTCAGACTGTTCCTGCTCGGGTGCCGTGCTGTCACAGGGCTGCTTGCCTGGTGCCCAGGACTCAGACGATGCGCAGTCCTCTTCCCGGGCTTGGAGCTGGGCGTTGAAGGAGGACAGTTCCCAGTGAGGAGAGACAGGGGCTGTGCTCCAGGGCCGTGTTCGTGTGCAGCCCCGGAAGCAGGAGAGGGCCTGGTGTTCATCCCATCAGGGGAGGTGGGGCCCCGTGGGGCGTGGGAGCCGCCTTCCGGTCATGCTGGAAGGTATGCTCTGGGCCAACGAGCGAATGGGTTGGCTTTGTCTGATGCTAGGTGGCGGCCCAGCCGCAAGTCCTGGTCCGGGTGTTGCGGCCCCTGCTCTTGACCTCCCTGGGGGGCACAGACTGCTGCCTGACGTCCTGCCTGGGTTTCGTCCCCATGTACCCCATTGTGCCTGAAGGGGCTACAAGCAGGTAAGAGGCCACCTGTGAGTCCCACCTTGGTCGCCAGCACAGGGCCACCAGCTCCCCAGGCCCTCCTCGCTGCACCGGGAGCTCGGGCTGCCCACACCCCCCATGGGTGGAGGCTGGGCCTTTCTTCCCGCCAGGACTTAAGGACAGGCTGACTAATTCCTGTAGGAGGAGGGGCTTTCATGAAAAAAGCACAGGACATGGTCTGTGGAGGAGCCGTGCACACAGCGAAGGGCACAGGTTTCGGAGTCACACTGAGCTCTCCTTTCCTGTGCCCTGGGACCCGTCTTGTAAAAGGCTCTGAGATGCACCTGCAGGGCTGCCTGAGGATGGAATGTACCGAGACAGGGAGCTCCGGCACAGTCAGCCTGGAGGGGCTCACAGCGCATCTGTCACCTTCATCACCTGGGTTCCCACCACTGTTCCCAAGATGCTGGAGGTGAAACACAGATGCCAGGAAGCCACCTGATCACCCTTGGTCCCCCGGCTGGTGGAGCAGGGCGGGGAACCAGGGGTCCCGCCTCCCTTCTTCCAGTGGTGGTAGCTCTACAGGGAGAGCTGCATGGTGACAAGGGACACAGAAAGTTGCCTCTGACGCTGGGATCCTGAGCAGTCGGGGCGGGAGGAACCTGGGCCCAGGAGTCCGTCCGCAGCCCTTGTCAGCCGCTGGGAGGCGCGTCTGTGTCAGGTCCGCGCGGCCCCCCCGTCCAGTGTTGCTGCCCCGGTTCTCCTCACTTAGGCTCCATCCCCTCCTGCCTGTCTCACCCGCTAACACATTGGAGGTTTTGCAGGGTCTTACCGTCGCTTCTGGCAGTGCACCTGCCTCTCGGCTGAGGCTTGCTTTCAAGCCAGGGGCTGAGCTCTTCACTGAGGACTGAGGCAGAAGTGACAGCGGCCAGCCGGGGAGTAGCTTGCAGACCACCTCCTGGTTCAGACTCCCCACATTCCGAGACACGATGAACAGCAGCATGGGGGCTCGTATTTGGGTCTCTCCAACCAGTTTTTGGAGTTTTGTCTTGAGAACTAATTTTTCCAAAGTCCCTTTCTGCTATGAAGAAGCAAGGAACTTCCCACTGCCGGCCTCATCCTGTGGGAGAAAGGCTGTTCAGATAAAATCCTCTTCTGTTTCCATCAGGAGGGATGGTGCTGGACAAAGGTTCTGGGACCTGAATCGCCAATGGTGCAGTTGATTTCATTTATTAGGTTTATTTAACCTACTAAGCAGAATTGACTTCCCACCGGGGCACATGGGAACCCTCTCTGGAGAGCAGCCCTTGCCCCGCCAGCCTCATCTCGCTCCCACTGGCCTGACCGCAGGACCTGCCCTCAGAGGGCTTCCTTCCTGGTCAGGCGCCTGCTCTGCACCAGGGTGCAAAGGAATGAGATGGGGTCTGTCCCCACCAGAGCCCGTTTTTTGTTTTATTTGTTTTTTAATTTTTGGCTGCGTTGGGTCTTCGTTTTTGCACGCGGGGCTTTCTCTAGTTGCGGCGAGCGGGGGCTAGTCTTCGTTGCGGTGCGTGGGGTTCTCATTGTGGTGGCTTCTCTTTTTGTGGAGCACAGGCTCTAGGTGCGTGGGCTTCAGTAGTTGTGGCGCACGGGCTTCAGTAGTTGTGGCTTGCGGGCTCTACAGTACAGGCTCAGTAGTTGTGGCTCACAGGCTTAGTTGCTCCGCAGCATGTGGGATCTTCCCAGACCAGGGATTGAATCCGTGTCCCGTGCATTGGCAGGTGGGTTCTTAACCACTGCGCCACCAGGGAAGTCCCCAGAGCCTGTTCTTGATGGCGAGAGGCAGAGTTACAAACCAGGAGCCCCGCACATGCAGCCCTGGGCCAGTTCCCACCGTGAACTGTTTCGTTTGGCCTGCTCAGTGGTGATTTGCTGGTTTGTTTTTTATTGAATTTGCTTTAGGCAGGATATCCTTTTCTGTCACCTTGCTGCATTTTATGTTCCCTTCCTGGCCCCCAAAGGCACCCAAGTTTGGGACAGGTGACATCCTCTGTGGTGTATGCTGTCATAGAGGCAAGAGTAAAGGGCTGTGGACCACGAAGAAAAGAAAGCTGAGTCCGCTTGGTGTGGGGCCCAGGCCTGTGCATCGGGGAAGCTCCACTGACCAGGTGACCTTGAACTGGGGCCCTGACGGTTAGGTAGGAGTTTGCCAAAAGGTCAAGAGGAATGCAGTCTATCCTAGAAAAGGAGATAATGGCAAAATGGTAACACCCTTCATGGGTGTGGGGACCCAGAGGGACAGTGTTAACTGGGAGGTGTTAGGTGTGGAGCTTAGAAGGGAAAATAGCCTCGTCCCTCACCTCGATACCGTACTTCCCCTTGAAATCCCCACCCCACATGTCTGAAACTCACCTGACTGACCCCTGCAGAGCTGGAGGGGGGCAGCTGCCCTCTCCCGAGCATCCGTGCTCTGGGAGCCCTTTTCCATCCTGGCCGGGCCTCAGTCCTACCCTCTGTGCCCCAAAGATGCTTCCGGACTTCACTCTGGGTATCAGCAGGCCAGAGAATTTCCCCCAAAGTCAGATGAGACAGCCTGGCTGGGAAGGTCGGAGAAACTGGCGATGTGCCCGGTGGGAGGTGGGTGGCAGGTGGGCGTCGGGGAGGGGGCTCGGGTGTGATCCGTGAACGAGGCCCCCGTCTGTCTGTCCAGTGAGTGCAGGTGGAGAACTTCCAGGTGGGGAAGGAGGTGGGTGGGGGTGGTGGCTTCAATTTGGCAGGCAGGTGCTCGTCCAGCCGATGGACCGTGTATTCATCGAGCACCTTCTACCTGACTTATGCAGAAAGCCAGCCAGACACAGCCCCTGCCCTCAAGAGCCCCACGTGAGGTAGGGACAGTAAACATTTAAGAAGTGTGCGTGCACGCCTGTGTCCAGCCAGGCGGTGCAGAGGCTGAGGCCGGGCCGTGGGGTGCGGGGCTGGGATGGCGAGGGTCTGGGATGAGCATTTCAGGCAGGGGCCTTGATGAGACCTCCCGGGAGCTGGACACGCGGGGTGGGCGACGGCAGGAAGTCGGGGCCTGTGGGGCCTGCAGGCGATGCGGAGGGCTCGGACGACGCACTTGAGGGTGGAGGCCGGAGAGCGGAGGGACTGCAGGATCTCAGCCGGGTTCTGGCGGCTCCACAGTGGCTGCTGTGCGAGTCGTGGGCCGGGCGCTGGGCGGGTGGAGGCCGTCCGCAGGGAGCCTGGCGCCGGCTTGGCTGTGATGCGTGTGAAGGAGCGGGAAACGCAGAGCAGAGGGGCCTCCACACCCGTGATTTCCTGGGCGCTGGGCTCCTGCTGAGGTCTGTGCCGGGGAGCAGGCAGGCAGATGGGCTCGGACCCAGCACGATGTCCAGATGCCTTCCTCGGCCAATCACTGCACCTCCAGAGCCGGCTTTCTCCTCTGTGACGTGGGGCTCACGGTCTCTGCCCACAGCCCCGTGAGACCCCGGGCGAGGCCGGCACCCGCCGCGGGTCCCCGCACTACCCCTGCACAGGTCCCCACTGCATCCACGCGGCACTTCTGCTCTGGTTTCTAATTTTCTTTTTTTTTTTTTTAAGTTTTTGGCTGAGTAGTTGTGGTGCACGGGCCTAGTTGCTCCACGGCATGTGGGATCTTCCCGGACCAGGGATCGAACCCGTGTCCCCCGCGATGGCAGGCGGACTCCTAACCACTGCGCCACCAGGGAAGTCCCTGCTCTGGTTTCTAAGGCAGAGCCCGGGCCTGTGCTGCCCAGGAGATGGCTCAGGACGATGCTGCTCTGCTCGTCTGGGTCTCCGGTAGCTCAGGTGTCTGATAAGCCTCATTAACCTTCTCACCAGCCTCCCTGGGGCCCTGCCTGGTGGAGGAGCTGTGCTTAGCTGCCCGGAAAGCGGGGCCGCTCCCAGCCTGGCTTCAGCCAGCTCTTGGAACACAGGGGGCATTCGGGCCAAGCCATAGGGCCGCCTCTGTAGGACCGTCCTCCACCCAGCAGCCGGCAGCTTTACAGACATAAGTCGGGGCACGTCCCGGCTTTGCCTGGGCTCCCTGAGGACAGCCGTAGGCAAGAGCGTGCGCGGAGCTCATCTGTTTCTAGAACAGAGAAGGGAGGAAAGGCTGTGGAGGCTGCATTCTCATGTTGGTCCCTCTGTGGGCAAGTGGGGCTTGATCGGGCCCGGCATCCCCTGCCCTGCACTGGCTGAGTGTCAGTCCATAGGCTGGCGGGTCCCTCTCATCTGGGTCACGAGTCCCGAGTGCTCGGTGGTTTCCAGCGGGCCTCCCGGGCTAGGATCAGGGAGGCTCGAAGGCTGTTTCTGTGCGAGGCTGGTTGCTGTGACAATGGCTGGAGCACAGGGTGCTGCTGAGACACGCGAAGCGGAATGAGAGGCGTCTGATACACATCCCCTGCTTCAGACGATCTGCCCCCGTCTCCCACCACGGTGAAGTAACACCCACCTCAGGCCGTGGCTCCGGCACCGCCGACGGCCTCGCCTTCCGGGGTGCTGCTTTGCTGCCATCTGGCCACGCCGCCCTTGCTGTGTTTCCAGCGTGGCAGGCAGGCTCTGTCCTGCCTCTGGGCCTTTGTCCCCTGCGCCTGAACACTGTCCCCACGACTGGCAGGAGCCTCAGCCCAGGGGCCACCTTCTGTGACCACCCTGGGAGGTGCCATCCGGAGAGGCCCTCTCGTTACCTTTACTTTCTTCAGGGTGCTCGTCCCCCCTCTCTGCAAGTGTCCCACTGGCCTTCTTCTCCTCTGCCTCCTTTTAACTGGAAAGGGAACTCTGTTCCTGTTTCACCCCCTGCAGCGTTGCCAGTCCTTCCAACAGGGGCTGGGACATGGCTGACGTTCAGTTCGTACTGAATGAACAAATGTGTGAACAAAGGCACACAGCCCGGTGTGCCTTTCTTTGAGCCCTTTACGTGTTCCACTTTGCATTAAAGCTCCTTGGCGTGTATTAAACACGCCAGCCCCAAATGATGCCAGCTCAGTAATACCGTTAAGGGGATGCGTTTATCCAGCCCCTTCTCTGCGCTCGGCTCTGAGCACACTTGAGTCTATCATTCACCCTTACGGCACCTTTTTTGACAGATGAAAAGTGAATTAGGTTTTAGCCTGCAGACACCAAGGTGGGAAGTGACGGGACTGGTTCAGGATCTCAGGCTGCCGGGCCCGAGCACTGACCCTGCTTTTCTCTTCCCCTGGCTCTGATGTGGGGAAGTAGGATGAGAGTATTACCAGTCATGAGAAGGACCTACTTTCCAAAAATATTTCCTCCATTACTGTCCAGATTTCACGAGTTGGTTGACCCAGATACCGTAATCTGTAGCTATTGTGTTGGGTTTTTATTTTTAATTGTTATCGGTTACACTTGTGTATGATGGTTCAACAAGCCTTGGTCTCCAGATACTCCCCTCTGCCCCCAGCCTCTAGGGTCAACCACTTCCGGCTCTTCTCTGTTTCTCCTTCTCTTGCTTGTGTTGCTACCCCTCCTCCCCCAGGTACACGCATCATCTATTGACTTCCTGCTTTGGAAGATGAGGGTTTAACTCTCAGCACTACCCTAGCCCCCATCACACACACGCACGCGTGTGCACGCACGCACACGCACACACACAGACACACACTTTGCATCCTCCCAGTAGAGGTGTGTGGTAATGTTGATTAGATCAGCATTAAGTTCCTTTCAGTTCTATTCGCAAAACATAGCCCCAACTTGATCACTTCTCCCTAACTTCACTGCTACGACTGTGGTCTTTTACCTGGATTATGGCTACAGCCGTCCAACTGAGCTCCCCGTTTCTGTCCTTCCTCTTTTTTTTTGGCTGCGCGGCTTGCGAGATCCTAGCTCCATGACCAGGGATTGAACCCGCGCCCTCAGCAGTGAACCCATGGAATCCTAACTACTGGATCACCAGGGAATTCCCTGTCCTTGCTCTCTTTTGATCTGTTGTCCATACAGTAGTCAGAGTGATCCTGTTTAAAAATAAATTTGATTGGCTCAAAACTCCCTGGCTTCCCCTTCACTCACGGTGAAGGACAAAGTTCTTGCTGTGGTCTCCAGGGCACTGCATGATCTGGCCCAATTCCTCAGTCATCCCTCATTTCTCTCTCCCTTTTCACTCTGCTCCCAGCACACTGATCTTCGTGCACCAGTCAAGTCTCTGCCTCAGGGCCTTTGCACTTGCTCTCTCTCTCCCTGGAATGCTTGTCTCGCAGGCATCTGCACAGCTAGCTAACTTTCTTCAGATCTTTACCCAACTGTTATCTCAATGAGGCCTTCCTATCTAAAACTTCATTCCTCACCATACTTGATAACTTCTTCCCCTGCTTGTTTTTTCCATCTTATCACTATCTAGCATACTGATTATTGTATTACTTATTTTATGATATTTTATTTATATTCTGTATTTCCATATAAACAAATATATATCCGTATTATTATTATCTTACTTAGCATCTGTCTCCTGCCCTAGACTGTAAGCTTGAGCCCAGGAATTTGCGTCTGCTTCCTCTGCTCTCTCTGGTACCTAGAACGTAGAGCAGGTGTCCAGTAAGCGCTGTTGAAGTGGCTGAATGAACACATTTTGGTTAGTGAGAGCTGTTCACGGCTGAGCCATGTAGCACTATCTTTCATTCCCCGTGCTCCCTAGTTTTCCCTGGTGGTCGTGATCATCTTGTTTCTGCGTGGGGTCTATGTATTTACCATTAACTCAGCTCCAAATCCTCCCCTAATGGGCACACTCACCCTCTCCATCTACCCCACATACTGTGTGATTGTCCCCGCAACGTCTTGCTGCCTCTCAGTTCCATCTTCTTGAAGAAGTCTCTCCCAGAGCGTTCTTAATTTCTGTTCTAGATTTTCTGTGGCTAGAGGAATATCCTGTGGCTAGAGAATATTCTTCTTACAGAAGAATACAATCTTTTGAGATTCATTGAGGCTTATCTTAAGATCTTATTTAATCAAAGATTAAATACTTGGTATATTGATTTTTCTTCAAGTTCACTGATTCTTTTTTTCTGTCTCCATTCTGCTGTTAAGCTCATCAAATGAATTTCCCACTTCACTTACTGTACTTTTCAGTTCTAGAATTTTGACCCTCTTAAAATATGTTTTTAGAAATAATTTCCGTTTCTCTAACTGAAATTCCCGATTTGCCCACTTAGACTGATATTTTGTTCCAGTTCTTCGAACATATTTTCCTTTAATTCTCTGATTATATTTAACATAACTGCTTTAAGGTCTTTGTCTACTAACTCCAATACTTGGGCCATTTTGGCCTCATTTTCTATTGACTGCTTTTCTCTCTTGGGGTCAAATTGTATTTTTTTTTTTTTTTTTTTTGCATGTTTAGCAGGTTTTTAATTGTATACTGGAAATACTGGTTGATACTGGCTAGTCACTCTGCATCGTGTTGGAAGGGCACTGATTCATGTCCTAGTAGTCAATTCAGTGACTGACTGATCACCTTGAACCTGTGTGGCTTGTCTTCATGTCCTGTTAGGGCAGAGAGATGCAAGTCTGACAGTGTTTCTCTAGCCTTTCACCTTGACAGAACGCGGCCTCCAAACCTGAGAGCTTGGTTTAGGGTTTCTTGGGCAGGTGTCGGGAGGCCTGCCTCTTGCCATGGTCCTCACTCGTAGGGCACAGCCTTCCTGATGGCTCAGCTCAATATCTGGGTCCTTCGCAAGGTCCTAAGGAGGCCTCTTCCCTGTGGCTGGGTTGGAAGATCCCCCAGCACTGTTCAGCCTCCACCTCTGGTGTGTTCTCACCCCCGGAGGAGCCGCTCTCTGGTTAGAACCTGGGAGCCTCACCCTGTGCGCGGAGCCCGCGGGCTAGGACCCACCAGGGACTACCACCCCACCCCCGTCGCTCCTCATTCCAGTCACACCAGCTGCTCCAGGCTCCATGCCCTGCTTGGAGTCTAGCCCCCTGTCCTGTGGTCAGAAAACCGTCCCCAGTAGAGTGCTGGCAATCGTGAGGCGCCTTCCATGAGTTTTGCTTCTTTCAAGGATTAGGGTCTCGTGCTGTGTTGTTTGCATCCTGAAAACAGTAGCCTCCCGTGTTTTTCTCAGTCTCCCGGTTGTTTAAGGAGGGAGGTCTCCACGGCCACTAGATACTCTTCCAGAACTGGAGGCTCCCGACCGGCCCGCATCCTGGCTTGCGGCTTGGTTGCTGTCTTGGGATCTCCCTACCACCCCGGGGTTTCCCTTCGCCTCTCTTTTGAGTTGAATTCTCTTTCTGGATCCCCCATTTTCTTCGTGTTGGTTGATTTCAGCAGCTTCCTTAGAAAGGGTGGCAGGAAGGTAAATTTTTTGAGGCCCCTATGTCTGAAAATGCCTTTGTTAAACCATCGCACTTGACTCAGTGATTAGGTGGAGAACTCTAGGCTGGAAATTATTTTCCCTTGTAATTTTAGGCATCGTTTCATTGAATGTCTAATGCAATATGGATCTTTTCGGTGAAGCCTTCAAACCTGTTTTTCCTTTCTCTCTTTTGTTTTCCCTGCAACTTTTTAGGGTCCTTTCTTCTTCCTCACTGTTCTTGAGTTCCCAAGGCCAAGTGTCTTGTGTGGGTCTGTTTTCCTCCATTGTGTACTTAGTGGGCCTTTTCAATCAGTTCTGGGGAATTTTCTTGAAGCATTCCTTTGATTTTACTATTCTTTTTTTTCCAAAACTCTTACTATCCTGATGGTGGACCTTCTAGGCTGGTTCCACAATTCCTTTTCTCTCTTTTCCATCTCTTTGCATTTTTTTCCCCTACTTGGAAATTCTTCAAGTTTATCTTCCAACGCTTATGTTGCATTTTTCATTTATGTTATATTTTTAATTTTCAAGAGCTCGTTTTTCCTTTCCGAATGTTCCCTCTACTTAAAATAAGAGTGTTCTTTTATCATTTCATGGACCTTTTCTTATCTCTGAAAACACTGATGATTATTTTGGAGATTGTTTTGAGAAACTCTGCCTAGTTTCTATTTCCGCCAACTTGCCTTTTCCCGTGTCTGCTTGGCCTCTGTGTTTGATGCTCCCCTCTGGCGTGTGGAAGGGAGTCCTAGGTCGTCTGGATCCCAGGCTGGTGTGGTGCCAAGGTCCCGCCTTTCACGTCACCCCTGCGTGAGCTGTGCCCCGGGCCCTGCTTCCTGGAGGCTCTCACTCTGCGGAGCAAATGGGACGTCTCAGGCGGGGAGTTTGGTTTGGCGAGTCGTGGCTCAGAGTGCATCACCCGGTGGACCCCTCTTGTGAGGCCCAGGAAGAGGTGGTCACTTCCACAGTGCCAGGGCCAGAAGCCCTGCCCGCAGGAACTGTCTGAGGCCTCTGGGTCTGTCCCCACCCTGGACGCCCCTTGAGAACGGGATAGAGAGGCACCCAGAGTGCTTGTGCCAGTGGAGGAGGGTGGATGGCCTGCGGCTCAGGATGTCATCTTCAGGGCCCCGAGGACCTGTGGTCTGCGGAGCAGAGAAGGCAGGCCCTGAGCCGCTGAGAGCCCTGGACCCGCCCATTCTGATGCCCTCCGCGGCGCAGCCTCCTGGCCCGGGCCCAGTGACCATCCAGGTTGGCCCCTGGCCCAGCTTCCGCCGCCCTACCTGGGGTCTCTGCCGCCATCCTGCTGCTGCTGCTGGAAGCCAGGGATGCTCCCGCCCCGCCGGGCGCCCATCCAGGCAGGCCCGGCAGCGGCCCTGATGGGTGCTGGTGCAGTGAGGACCTGGGCGGGAGGAGGGTTGGAACCGGGGTTAGGGTTAGCAGGCTGCGCCAGCTGATGGCAGAGGCCGCCTGAGAGGAGCCTCCCCGGGCCGTCCCTGCCCAGCGTGAGCATCTTCCCTGGCGCCGCTGAGGCAGAAGAGAGAGCCCGAGTGCTGGGGGCCTCCCGACGGTGGGGGCAGCGGGCACTCACGGCCCAGAGGGGCAGGCAGTAGACATGGCGCCAGCAGTGAGCCTGGTGTCCAGGGCAGAGAGGATTCGGGGTCCAGCGTGCTTCCCGCCACGGTGCAGAACCCACCCCCTTGTCCTGGGACTCTGGAGGTGGAAACGGGGCTGCCCACCTCCACGTTGCTCCCACCGTCCTGCTTAGGCCGCTGAGTTGCCTTCCAAGGGCTCAGAAGGCCCCTCCGCTCTGTCCACCTTCTGGCCCGTCCTACGTGGGGCCTGCCGAGCTGTGGCCGGTGGCCTGCCCCCGGAAGCAGCACTTTGGGGGTGGGTCTGGGGGCTCGGCCTCCCCGTCCCCTGCGCTCGGCTGCACCCCCGGGTTCACGGGACCCCTGTTCCTTTAGCTGCAGATCTGGGACACGGCTGGCCAGGAGCGCTTCCGCACCATCACCCAGAGCTACTACCGCAGCGCCAACGGGGCCATCCTGGCATACGACATCACCAAGAGGAGCTCCTTCCTGTCGGTGCCTCACTGGATCGAGGACGTGAGGAAGTACGCGGGCTCCAACATCGTGCAGCTGCTCATCGGTGAGCGGGGGCCCCTGCGGTCCACCCGTCTGTCTGTCTGTCTCAGTCTCTCTCTCCTTTCTAAACAAAGGGCAAACAGAGCACAGAGAGGGCTGAGCTTGGCCAGGTAGGAGCGGAGCCAGGACCATGATCTAGAAAATTCGGGGACTTCCCTGTTGGTCCGGTGGTTAAGACTCTGAGCTTCCACTGCAGGGGGCACGGGTTCGATCCCTGCTCAGGGGACTAAGATCCCACGTGCCACGAGGCGCGGCCAAAAAAAAAAGAAACTTCGGATCCTGCTAATCACTTGTAAAGTTACAGTCAAAGTGGAAATGAGACGACGCAGGCCAGGAAGCGGTCGCCACGTGGCCGCACCTTGGTCCAGGCTAGTTCGGTCTTCATCATGTGTGTTCTCATAACCCTGCCTGCTCCTCACGTGTCAGGGACGGGGCCGAGGGTCAGAAAAGTGAAGTCATTTATCCTGTCCACATAGCCCGTGAGCGTGTAAACGTGGCCGATCGTGATTCAGTGGCCTGCTCTGTCGGCCACCCTGCAGGGGGTGCTTCTCAGGTGTCCACGCCCCTCCCAGCCACTCTGAAGTCTTGGTGGAGGGCAGACGCCGGCACCACCCGCAGAGCATCTCACTCGGGAGCACTGTTGGGCCCACGCGTGTGCATTTCTAACAAGTTCCCGGGTGACACAGTGATCCCACTTTGAGAACCGACACTGCAGGGGGTGCCGTGACCTCCATTTTACCTTTCCCTCCCGCATAAACTTCTCGGGCCTGGATTCAAGAAGCTTTGGACCATGTGTGTGGTCCCTGGGGTGCTCGTCCCAACAGTCAGGCTGATTCCTCTAAGGTGAGCGAGTGCAGATGGGCCTGGACTGGGGTGTGGGTGTTCTAGGCGGACTGGACTCCCCGGGCAGGAAGGGAGTCCTCCCTACGTGGCCTGATGCTCCCCTTTCATCCAGGACTTTTTTTTTTTTTTTTAGTTTTTTTAGTTTTTTGGCCACGCCGCTCAGCTTGCAGGATCTTAGTTCCCTGACCAGGGATCGAACCAGGGCCCCCTGCAGTGGAAGCGCAAAGTCCTAACCACTGGACTGCCAGGGAATTCCCAATCCAGGACTTTTAAAAGAAAACATTCTATCATAGAGCACTCTATACAAGGACATAAAAGGAATAGCGTAACAAACCCCAGATTCAGCAGAGCCGGCAAGTCCTGTCCACGGTCATTTCAGCCCTCGGCCCCTCCCCCGACCTCATATTATTTTGAGGCAAATCCCAACACCAAATGATTTCATTTGCAAATGTTCCAGCATGAATCTATAAAAGATACAAACACTTAAAAATATATAATAACAGTACGCTTTTCACATTTAAAACATACTGACATCTCCTAATACAATCAACTTAGCTGATCTGGGGTCAGATTTATAATTGCTCATAAATATCACATGTGGTTTTCTTTTCAGTTTGTTGAAATCAGGATCCAAATAAGTTCCTAACATTGAAATTGGTTGCTGCATTGTTTAAGGTTACCAAAGAAACTGTAGATTTTTTTTTTTCTTTTTTTTTGGCCATTCTGCCTGGCTTGTGGGATCTTAGATCCCCGACGCGGGATTGAACCCGGGCCCTGGCAGTGAAAGCAACAAGCCATAACCACTAGACCGCCAGGGAAGTCCCTAGATCTTCATAGATGCTTATCTATTTTTTTGTCCCTATAATCAGATTATAAAAGTCAATCACTTAGAGACTTAAAAAAAATTCTTGTAGAAATTGGACCAAGGAGCAATTGACCAGATTATTTAAAACATAATGAAACATCTCACACCTCATGGGAGAAGGAAAGGCGTGCTCTCAGGGGCAGCTGTAGTCTGTGCTCTCATTATCAGAAAAGCAAAATAATCAAAACCCACAATCTTACAGAGAATTAAAAAATTCCAAAGGAAAATATGAGAGCATAAATAATCAGAAAAATGACAAAATTTTAGCCAAAAAAAAATAGCAAGGCCAGATTTCTTTAACTTCAGCATTGGTGGAGTGCCCGCTAGGTGCTAGGTGCTAGCTTGTGTCCACTGTGTCATTTAATGTCTGCTCTGCAGAAGGTGGCGTCGTAGATGAGGGGTTGAGACTCAGAGATGGAGTGAGTTACCCGAGCGTCACACAGCAGGTGACAGGAAGCTGGCGTCTCTACCCAGGTCTTCTTCCAGCTCTAAGCACCGTGTTCTTTTCACCAAACCTTCCCGCTTCTATTTCTTAGGAAAAAGCAGTAAAATGCACAGGCCCCTGGCAAAGATAAGGAAGAGATGAGATGAGGGACTAAAGGATGGGATAAGAGCATTAAAGATAGACTCTCCCGGCTCTGCTGCCTTTAGCTGTAGCCGCGCCCACCTGGGCCCTGGGCCTCACCACTGCCCCACCTCCCCGCAGGGAACAAGTCGGACCTCAGGGAGCTGAGGGAGGTGCCGCTGGCCGAGGCGCAGAGCCTGGCAGAGCACCACGACATCCTGTGCGCCATCGAGACGTCGGCCAAGGACTCGAGCAACGTGGAAGAGGCCTTCGTGAGGGTGGCCACGGAGCTGGTCATGCGGCACGGGGGCCCTCTGCTCAGCGAGAAGGGCACTGACCACATCCAGCTGGACAGCAAGGACGTCGGAGAGAGCTGGGGCTGCGGGTGCTGACCGGGGTGCAGGGCAGGCAGGCGGGGCTGCCCCACCTCCTCCCGCCCTGTGGCCTCCTCGCCCAGCCCTCCAGAGCTGGCCTCCAGGGTGCCAGCCAGATAAAGGCCTGGAATTACCCCGCCTGTGGCCTGGATGCTTGATGGGAGCACTGCCCTCCAGGAAGGAAGAAGCAGGATTCCTCCCACGGGAGGCCCTGTTGGCACAGGGTAGGGTGTGGGGCCCTTCCTGCCAGCCAGCTGCTGTCCCTGCCACACGCGGCACGTCCCAGGACTGGCGCGAGCCCAGCGGTGTGGACCTTGGCCCAGGGGCTGGGAGTGGGCCTCCCGGGCTACACGCTGCCTGGTTAGGACCGTTTCACACGAGGCCGCAGCAGGGTGTTGCTTTCCAGGGATGTGGCCGGAGCTCCGGGTCCTCCCAGGGCATTCCAGGGCCTCCTGTGCAGGAGCAACGGCCCAGCAGACTCAGTCCTGAGCTTCGTCCCGGGGTTTCCCTACCTCCCTCCTTCCTTCAAGGCCAGCTCCTGCCTCAGCCGGGCCTCCCTCTCCCATTTCCATGGAGCTTCTCCTTTTCACCCGGACAACGGTGGGTCACGGCCCAGAGCGCTCGTCTGCTGGCTTGGGGCCCAAAGTTTTGCCACTCAGGTTGCAAAAGCAGTGAATCCTTTAGCTCTGGCTCTCGGAAGCTGGGGGTTAGTGGGAATGAGATAGGAGTGCGGACATTTAAGGGAAAAGTAAACGCTCGCACCCCTGAGCCCAGCCTGTCCCACCTGACTTGCAGAGATCCTTCGTGCCACGTTCAGAGTGCCAGCTCCCCCGCCGCTCCCAGACCAGCTTAGAGAGTTTCCCGCACAGAAAAGGCAAGGCCCCGGCAGGCCTGGGTCTGGGCCCACCCACTCTAATGGTCTCTGCATACGCTGGACACTGAGGTTAGACAGCAGGGGACCAGGGTCACTGGGGCCCTTGGAAGCAGCACCGTTCTCTGGGTGCAGCTCAGAGGAGCGCAGGGACTGGACTGGGGGAGCAGGTGGTCTTCCCAGGCCAATCCCAGTCGCTCCCATCAGTCCAGTTCAGCCCTGCAGGCCCCCCGCCCCAGTGTGGGGCCCCAGGAAATCAGCTGCTCTCAGAGCCACGGGCGAGGCCACATCAGGGAGACACAGCCCAGGGCCCCTGAGAGCCCAGAGGTGCCGCACAGCTGCAGTCGGGCTCCCTGCCTTCCATCCCTGCACCTGGTCTGCGTCAAACCCTCCCAGGCAGGCCTGGACACAGAGCAGGAAGTCAGACCTTGCCAGGCAGCCCCAGGAGGCGGGTCAGGCAGGGCTGCTGGCCCTTCCAGCCGCGGAGGCTGAGCCTGGTCCTGGAGGGGAAGGACGCTGGCCTGGACGGGCCAGGAGCGCTGAGCAGGGGTCAGCCCGCTGTCGGCCGAGTGGGCTGGGAAGTGGGAGCAAGAAGGCTGCCTGGCTTCCCTCCCCCGTCCCTGCTGATGGGATGGGGCCCAGCCCCTCCACCTGCACTGAGGGGTTCCCCAGAGAGGGGCCCCCTTCAGGCCAAGGGCAGAGGTCCTCCAGCCCCATGACCTCTCTGCAGGGGGCTGATGTTTGGGCAGAGCTGGGTGTTCAGTCCAGGCCCAGCTGGGAGAGAAGTCTCACGAAGACCGCCTTGCACAGACCTGCTGCTCTGGGGGGTGGGGTGCACGCAAGGAGCAGCGGCCGGGACTGCGCCCCAGTTCCAGCGAGCACAGGTACTGACCCCGGGCCCAGGGCTGCCTCACAGGGCTTAGGGAAGGAGGGAGGCCCCCAGCTCACCTCCTCCAGAAGGAGCCCTGCCGGGCTGCCAGCAGCATCCGGCAGTCCGCATCCAGGGTGCACAGGTACAGGAAACACCGGTGACAGGGGCTCACCTGCCACCTTGGGCTGTGAGCCATCCCCCTACTCCTGTGCCCGGAACCCTGCACAGGGGAGGTGGCCTCACGGTGGCCCTTCCTCACCCAGAACCAAGGAAGCAGCACTTCACTCTCTCCTTTCACAATCCCAGGGCCCAGTGGGTCTCCTGCCACCCATCCTCTGCACGGAGCAGCCTCGCTCCAGGGCTGTAGCCTCGAACTCAGGGGTCATTTCGGGCTCCCCACTTTCTCCCCCACCGTGCCCCCGGCCCCTCTGCCCAGATGGGCCCCATCCCCTCCCCTGGATGCCTCCCTGACCTCCTTGGCCTGGGCTTCCACCAGCCCAGGCACCATCCTGCTGCTGTGAGGGGGGCAGCTATGAAAGGTCCCTCCCCCATCCTGACACCTTCCAGTCGCCCCCGGGCCCTCAGGATGTCCATCCTCACGCGGGTGTCCAAGGCCTCACACAGCTCCGTTCCTTCTCCCTTGCACCGTCTTGCCCACAGGAGCAGCTTCTGTCCAGGCAGACCCCTTCCTGCCCTGCCCCCCTTACCGACCCTGCCCTTGAATACGTGCCATTTAGAATCCCACAGATGACCAGCTGGTCCTTTGCTCATCGTACCCCCTGGCAAGAATGCGTTCCTTCCCTACCCACCCTTGGCCTGCGAGGTTCCCGTCCTGGGCTGAAGCCATTTCCTACGGAGGCTTCCCGTCCTCCGTCTCAGAGCCAAATGCTAGCGCTCAGGGCCTCCCTGGGCACACTGCTGGCTGCCTGCTCTGGGGTGCCCTGGCAGGTAGGGGCCTCACTACCTCTCTGGGCCTAAGTCCTCTGTCAGATGGGCCCGGACGGATGGACTTGGCCAAGGGACAACGGGGAAGTGTGTAAGACAGCACGGCCCCGCCTCTTCCCTCTCCCAGGGCCTCTTCCTTTGTTTATAAGTTACCCAAGAACAGGAGCAGGTGAGGTCAGGGGTCAGGGGCCAGGAGAGGAAGCCCGGCAGGAGGGCCAGGAAGTGTCCCAGCCATCGGGCGGAGGAGGGCGGTCTGTGGCCTGGGCTGAAGGACCAGAGGAAGGCTGGTGTTTTATACTCCCGGGAGGGGGACAAGCAAGGGACAGGGATCCTGACTCCTGAGCCAGAGAGGTGGGCCCGGTCCAGAGGGCGGGTGGGTGTTGGGGTGGAGCTCAAGGACACAGGCCCCAGCAGGCGTGAAGCTGGAGGAAATTCCTAATTCACATTGAATGCAGTTACTTCTCCCCGGAGGGCTGCCGAGGCTGGGGCCTCAGAGACCTCTGAGCCTGCACCTGGGCTGGGGTGGGGAGGGCCTCAGCCCAAGGATGCCATTGCATTTGGGGATTTTTCACATTGCCTATTTATGAATATATAAATCTTTATAGCGAATCTATTTTTTAAAACATGGAAAAGTTGCCTTTATGGAGACTTAGCAGAGCCAGAGTGTACGCATTCCTAAACTATTAAACGTTTCTGTAACGAGCCGGCAGCGCCCAGACTGGTTCTCTTGGCTTGGAGCTCAGAGCTGGCTCCAGTGCCCACGGATCCACAGATGTCCCACCTGCCTGGCCGGCTCCCCCGACTGGCCTCCAGGCCCACACACTGCCCCCTGCCTGTCTGTTGCCCAGAGCCCTGTTAAGACCATCGGGACCCCTGGACGGAGGAGCAGACAGTGCCTCAGGGGCAGGGAGGAGCTGGGGTTGGGTCCCATCTCTGCCAGGGATACCTTGGGTGAGACTGCACTTCTCTGGGCCCCAGGATCCCTGATCTGGTTTCGTGTTGGGGAGGCAGGTTGGGAGGTGCTACTTGGTGAACGCCAGGAGCACCAGCCCAGCAACGCTGCGAGGCACACACATGTTACCATCCCTCCACCCTGGATTTATTCAGATGAGCCGACATGCTCAGAGTAGGGAGTTCCCTGCCTGAGTCCTGCAGCCATGAGGAAGTACAGCTGTTATTGCAAGTCAGGGTCTGCGAGGTCCCGCAGGGCAGGATGGGTCTCGCTCATCACTGTTCTCCAGCGCCGAGCCCGGACCCATGCGCACAGTAGGCGCTCAGAGAGCTGCTGAGCACCTGGACCAGAGCCTTGACCCCAGGGACCCCATGAGTCCACAGCCCCCCGAGATCAGTGGAGCCCGTTCCTGGTCCCTCACAGAGGGGGCCCCTGCTGATGGGAGGGCACAGCCGCTCAGGGCACCAGGTGTGCTGTGCCCACCTGCCCAGCCTCCCCCAAGACAGGCTGACAGGCTGGGGGTCACACCAGCCTCCACTCAAACCCCAGGTCGACCCAGGCTGGTTTGTGACCTTGGACGAGGCATTCCTCCACCAGAGCCTGGTTTCTTCGGGACACTGATCCCTGCACTGCCTGCATCCCATCCCAGGAAGCCATTGCGAGGCCTGGGGAGCCGGGTGTGGGATGGGTGGGTGGGAAGGAGAGGGATGGTCCAGGTGGGCCACACTCCAGGCACCTGCCATCCATCTTTCCAGGGACAAGAAACACCTGTCGTTTGAACTACCTACTCACACTGAATGCGAGGAGCCCCACCTGAGTGACCCTTGGATGAAAACCCTGTAACTGGGCCATCTGAGCTGGGCCCTCCAAACGCTCCCCAGGGGCTGGCTGTCCCAAGGCCCCCCCTCGCCTCTGCCCACCCCATGGGACTGCCCAGACCCGGGGGGAACTCGGACGGCACCAGGTCCAGTCCTGGCCTTTAAGACAGGGCACCTGAGGCTGGTGTCCAGAGGGACCTGCTCCAAGTCCCCACTAAGTTCGCTCCTGAGCCCCTGCCTGGGGCCAGCCCCGGGCTGGGTGTGGGTCCCAGGGCTGAGTCTGACCCTGCCCGGCCCCCGGGGCTCCCAGCGCTCCAGCCCTGACCCTCTCTGCTCCCGGCACACACTCGCCCAGGGGCTCGGCCGAGGGGCGCCTCCAGCCCTGCCTCCAGGGAAGTGAAGCCCCCCCACTCCCACCCCGGGGCCCAGTCCTGTGCCCTTCTCTCCCCTCCCAGCTCTGAAGCCCCAGGTCGCCTTCCCCACGGCCACGCCCCACCCTCGCCTGACCAGGCAGCTACACTGTTCTGCTGACACGCCCAGGACCCCTCCCGAGGGTGGGGAGCCCCCCACTCTGCCTGGAGCTGCAGCCTCTGCTGTGGGTTCTCCTCACCTGGAAGAAAAGACTCGGCGGCGGGTTTGGACCGACTCCCGGGCGTCCTCTCTGTGCTCCCCACAGGCCGGCGCCATGGGCCCTGCCGCTTCAGCCCTGATCCGCAGCCGTGGGTGAGGGGGCCACGGGGGTCACGGGAGGACGGCCCCCCAGAAAGGAGCAGGGCAGAATTTAGGGGCACCCCACTTGGGGACTTGAGGCTGAAGGGGCTCAGTTCTGAGGGCCCAGGGCCAGGAAGCTTCCAAGGGAGCGCTTCTCAGGTCTGATGGGGGATGTGTCTGGCCTGTGCCTGTGAAGTGACCACGGGCCTGGGCCTGAGTCCACCTCCATGCGGGGCAGGAGGACAGCACCTCCTCACAGGGTTCACAGGGTACAGGAGAAAGGCCCGTGTGGGGGGGCTTTATGCAGAGCCTCCCACATATTAAGTGCCCAGCGAGTGGATGCCAGCTGATTCCTAATGCAGAAACCAAACTCTCAGCCTCCGGACTATTCATGTTGATTCATATGTTTTATTTGTCCCGTTGATGTATATTTAAAAAAAATTTAAATTTAGTTGCCAATGCTTAAATAATTCAGTTTAACATAAACTTCTTCCAACCTCTCTGTAAGAACGGGCACCTGGCCACCTTTCCACGTGGCAACATTCCACTGGGCCTCTGGATGGAACGTGGGATCCCTGGTTTACCACAGTCCCCACCACTCCCTATTGTCCACCAGCCCCAAGTTTGGGGCTCCTGGTCCAGCCTCACCTCTGTGGGTCACTGCCCTCCGGTGGCGCCTGGTGCCCACTTGGCCTCCCTCGTGGCACCCTCTGACCCACAGCCCCACTATGTGGACCTCCTTGCTGGGGGGATCTTTGGTATAATTATATTGGATTTGGGCTGGCCAGTGATGGATCTGAAATTATTATCTCATATGGTGGAAAAAAGTTTAAGCTTTTAACTGCTGGCACCAGAAACCCACTGAGGGAGAGAAGCATCTTGTTTGAAGACTTTGGTGACCGTTGCTTAGGGTAGAGGTGGGAGCCCAGAGTTTGCAGGTGTCTGATGCCAGCATCCGGAGGGGACTTGCTTCCATGAGAAAAGGGGGAATTGGTTGTTTTGTTTCTGAAGAAGAGGCATAGAGAGGAGGAAAAGGAGAGAGAGTGAGAGAGAGATGATGACAAAGGACGGGGCGGGGTGAGGCCAGGTGGCCTCATGGCCAGGTCAGGGTGGCCAAAGCCCATTTTGGGAACAGTGATGTGCCTTCCAAGGTCTGTCACAGGTATGTCTCCTCTCCTCCCACCTGGGGTCTGTTCGCTGCTGCGTTGTTAGGCCAAGGTTTTTTGTGGAACTTAGAACATTGATGTGAGAGTGGCCTGGACTGTCTGGCGGTCCGTCTGCGCCAGCAGCCAGGAGGGTGTTAGAACGGGACTCCCGGGACCTGGGGAAGTGCCCGGGGTTCCAGAGATGGTGGCATTGGGGGTGGCTGGAGGAGATGTGGAAGTGGGATACACCATTTTGCTAGGAACTTGGTGGATAGAGAAGCCCCAGTCAATATCTGTCAAAACAAACATGGTCGCAGGTTTCCAGGATGAGACAGACTCGGGTGCTAAGAGGGAAACATCTCCGAGCCTGGGTAACGGCTGAGCCGCTGGTTTATTTTAGCTACCGGTGGTTGGAATGCCCAGGGCCGGGGCCGCGATGACCCGGGGGGCCCCGGCTCAGGCTCGGGGCACGGAGACGGTGCACAGCAGGCCCGCCAGGAGAGCCAGGCCCAGCGCGGCCACGACGGCCAGCGCCGCGTCCCACCAGGGCCCCGTGTCGGCCCAGGTCGCCCGCAGGATCCAGCCGCAGCTGCCCAGCTCGGAGCCGCTGAGCTGCCCGAGCGCGCGGCCGGAGGCGGGGCCGGGGCCGCCACAGCGCACGCGCAGCAGCTCCGCGGGCGCGCGGTCCTCCAGCCAAAGGCGCAGGTACGTGACGCCGCAGTCGCAGCGCCAGGGGTTGTGCGCCACGTCGAGGCTCTGCAGCTGAGGCAGGTGGTCGAAGGCTCCCCGGGGCACTGAGCGCAGGCTGTTGTTGGCCAGCAGGAGGTGGCGCGTATGTGCCGGGAGGGCGGGCATCACCGCAAGTCCCCGGCCCCTGCAGTCCACCAGCAGCCCCATGGTGTCCAAGGCGCGGCAGGCGCACGCGGCGGGGCAGTCCTCGGAGGCCTCGGCGGCCGCCCAGATCAAGAGCAGGGCAGCCCAGATGGACATCGGGCAGGACGGGCTGCGGGGACAGTGGCCGTGAGGTCCTGGCGGCCTGCACCCGACCCAAGGGCTGGTGGGACTCGACCGGACAAGGGACCACTCACCTCCCTCTCCGGCCGGGCTGTCTCCTCCGTGAAATGGGTGCTGGGATCAAGGAAGTGAAGCGTGCGGGGTCCAGGCCGGTTGACCCTCCCCGGATGGTCAGCAGGCAGGACCGTGACGGCCGCTGCGGTGGGAGCACGGAGCGGGCTTAGTCCTTCCTTGGGAAGAGGAAGGACCCTCCCGTCCTCTGGCAGAGACCCAGCCTGTACTCCGCGGTGGGGGGAGCAGATGCCTGCTAAAGAATCCCAGGCCTGGCCCCGCCCCCGCCCCGAGGCCGGGGAGGGCCTCCCAGGCTGCTCCCAACACCCACCCTCAAGCCTTGGTCTGGCAGATGGTGTGCACGCCACAGACCACACCTCGGCCCACGGATTCCAAGTAGCTTGGCCCCAGCGGAGTGAACTCTCACAAGTGGTCTCTGGTGTGGAAGGCAGCTGGCTGAGGATGCTGACGGGGGCATAGGGAAGGGGACCCAGAAGGGGCTGAGCCTGGAAAGCTGTTGATCGAGGCTCATGCTTGGAGTTGGGAAATTGAGGCCCAGAGACGGAGAGTGACTTGTGCAGGGCTGCCCAGCGCTCCACGTCAGAGACCACACTGGCACTCAAGTCTCTGCTTTCTGCCTGGTCCAGTGCCCCTCCAGGACTCAGTGCGGGCTGTTTCCCCTCGCGAAGACAAGCTTCCGATGAACGTTTGTTGAATAAACCAATGAATCTTGACTCAGCCAAGGACCTGGTGTCTCAGGGCGAACGCCTGCCCGTGCCCCCCACCCCAAGGAGGGACAGAAGCTGGACTTGCCTGCTGGCCTCCTCTCTCCCTGCCCGGCCTGGTCCCACCGCCTCCCCTGCCAGGGGCCCACACAGTGGGAGGTGGTGCGGGGTGATGAGGGCCGCTTACCTTTCAGGCCTGCTGGCGGGGCGCCCCTTTCCCGGCCTGAGCTGTCCTGGCTGAGACCACAGTGATAGCTCCGTGTGGGGCAGCCGATGGCAGCCCCTGCCCGAGCAGGAGGAAGGAAATGGTGAAAACGGCCTGGCTTATCCCTGTGTGCAGCCCCCAGAGGGCCTATCTCCAGAAGTGGGGGCCCTCGGGGTCCCAGGGACTTGCGCACAGAACCGCAGGTCAAGCCCAGTTTATGGAAGGGTACAGTGCCTCTCACTGCACCGCCAGTGCCCCATGATCCTCAGCGTGCGGGAGAACCAAGGGGGGCCCCGGTCCCAGAAGGTGTGCAAGGCTTCCAGGAGGAGGGTGCCGTTGCATCTTCAGCGCCTTTCAACACTTTCCGATCCTTCTTTTTGACGAAGAGCTGCATCAGTCTCAGGCTAGAAGTCAAGACCATAGTCGTCTGTGCATTGTATTTATTTCTATAGCGACATTCTACTCTGGGGAGTGACATCAGCTTCCCATCTATGCTAGTGATATAAAGTTCTCTATAAAAGATAAATGTATCTTTATATTTTAACGTTATAAAATATGAATTAAAATCAAGCTGAACAGTGAAATATTACAAAGAATTATATTGGGAAGTTAAAACATTAATGTATGCTTTTTATTGGAAGTTATAAAAATGTCAGCAATATGAAATATTAACTTAGTCAATAAGGGATTTGCAGAGACGGCAAAAGTTGCACCCGTGGCGGGCTGGGGGGACTGAGGTGTGGGAACCCCTGGGGTCTAGCAATGCTCTGGGAACAGGGAGAAGGGGTTCTAGCAGCCAGAGGGGCCCAGGAGAGGAGCCCAGAGTGGGGCGCTGCTGAGGAGAGGGACCCCTGGCCATCCCCCATGGCTGTGGCCAGCGTCAGCCAAGGACGTGTCTCGGGCCCCCAGTCCGGACGGTTGTAAACCCTCTAAAACTCAGAGGGTTCGGGCTGGAGAGCGAAACTGAGGCCCAGAGCTGCCATGCTGCCAGCCGAGGGGACACTGGACCGTGACCAGGACCAGGTATCACCCCAGCAGGAGGGAGGGAGCCCGCACCCTCTCCAGCTGATCCTTGTTCTTAAAACAGGGTCGTTGCACCGGAGGTCACGGCGCTGGGCAGGAGAAATCAAAGTCAGGGGGCTGAGGGCGCTTTACCCCCGGCACCCCAGACCCACAGGAATGTTCCTCACGTTCAGGACAGGCAGCAGGTGTTGGCCCTGCGACTCCCAGGCTGTTCCTGACCTGACCTCATGTGGTCGGGCCCACGCTCTCTCCTCCTCTGGGGCCTCTGAGGTTTCCTTCTTATTTTCAACACGTACAACTTAAAACCACAAAAAGCGACACAAATAAGAAATCGTTTTCATTGTGGAAAACCTGAACTCTGCAGATGAGCAGAAGAAGATGATAAAAATTGTCCTCGCCACAACAGTGAGAGGCCCGTGTACCACAAAAAAAAAAAAAAAATTGTCCTCAACCCCAATATCCAGCAAGACTACCTTTTATTTCTGTCCTGTGAGTATTGTTTTCCTACCCAAACAGGGCCACACAGGGTCCACGGCCTTGGGGAACCTGCTTTCGCGCCTGTGGACATAGCCCCAGGTCACCAGCATTCACTGGCTCCATTCTGCATGCATCTTCTACGTGGGGATCCTGGGCATGCAGGGCTCGCCTGCTCTCCTTATCTCCCCGCAACAGGCGTTCGTGGGGACGGGGCTGGGGGCAGCCTCTGGGCTTCCGGAGGGGACACCCGCTTCCAGGGCTGCCTGAGCTGGCCGGCCTGGCTGACCACACGGTTCCCCCGAGGGGAGGCTGAGGCATTCCTGCTCCGGCCTCTCGGGCTCCTTGCTAGGTCCCTCCCTCCCTCCCTCCCTCCCTGTGGAGGCCCCTCTCTCTGGCTCTTTCTGTCTGTAAACGTGCTCAGGCCTCCTTTATTCTGGAAAAATCCTATGTGCGTGTGTGTGTGTGTGTGTGTGTGTGTGCGCACACAGGCCTCCACGTCCTGCCTTCCCACCTGCTCCAGCACAAGGGGTTCCTGCTCCTGTAGGAATCCCCAGGAACGGCCCCCACCATCCCACAGCCTGATCCCTGGATCCAGAGAATCTGATGCAACCTCAGGGCTGTGTTTCATGGGACGGCTGACCCCAAAAGAGGGAGGTTTTCCAGGAGGCCTGAGCTGAACGTGGGAGCCCTTAGACGCAGACAGCCTTCTGCGGCTGGTGCAGAAGAGGAAGCGAGAGACGCAGCACAAGGGGACTTTGTTGCGGTCTCCTCTTCGTCGGCGGGGCTTGGTTACAGCAGCAAGAGATCAACACAAAGGCCGACTCTGCTCTTGAGCTCTGAACTCTGCCCCCTTCACCGGTTCAAGGTCATGGCTGCTGCAGTGAGCCCACTCCCACCGCCCTTCCTGCTTCACTGGACCCTTCCCATCAGATTACAGATGCCTAGAACACGGCGCTTCTGGAAAGCCCACCCCCTAAGTCCACATCTTCCTCCAAATGCCTCTGCTTTCTCTGCCTCTTCCACAGCATTTTGCAGGACCTAAAATTATATTCTGTTTACATTTTGCGTGCAGTTATGAAATGTCTCCTCCCACTGGATGCGAACTTCAGAAGGGTAACCACTGTTTAGGACACACCAGTGCCTGGCACAGAGCAGGTGTAACAAGCATCTGTCAGCCTTGGGGACCATGTCTCCGCTGGTTCCAGCCAATCCGCTTCTCTCTAGGACGGCTGTCTCCTGGGTGCCGGGCTCTGCCTCTGCTGACAGAGGTTTGACCTCATCTTCAGTGTCCTCAGGTTAAAATCAGCTCCTCAGCAGGGTCCTCCCTGGCCTCCTCTCCAGCCTGCCCTGTCATTGCCTTGTAACTGGAAGCTTCATAGCAGGCCATCCTCGTCCCCTCTCCCCACCACAGGCTGTTCTCTTTCTGGAGCCCACCCCCAAACTCCACCTGGCACTCTCCATCCTTTCAGATCCACCTAGGGCATGACCTCTTCCAGGAAGCTCTCCTGGACCGCTCCCCCAGTAGAGTAAGTGGTGCTGCTGTTTGCTGTGTGTCTGCCCACGAGCCCAACAGCTCCGGGGGACCATGGTGGCCACACGGGAAGTGTCCTGGGCGCTGTTCACAGAGCAGGTGCGACTGAAAGTTGGGCAGGGCTCTTAGGCGGTTTCAGGCGGTAAGTGCCTAAGAAATAATGAGAAACACAAGGGGCAGAGCCCCCTTTCCCCTGCCCTGCCCTGGAATTGGAGCCTTAGTCCGTTCACTGTGTTATAAGGGAGAACGCTGAGGAGGACCTTTATCCTGCGGGCCCAGGACCCTTCACTATCCCCCCGAAGCAATTCTTCCTTCTCGCAGAAGCAGAAACCCTGCTTGTGAGTCTGAGGGCGATCATCACCTAGATACATCACACCTGTAACCTGCCCCCACGGGTTCGCTGGAACGCTTGCACCTCCTCCAGGCCGCCCGGAGCCTAAAAAAATGTTTCCTTGAGTTGTTTCGCAGGAACTTGGAGTCATCTGTGTCCAGTTTGAGCTCGAGCCAGTTAAGACTGGTTAGGACCACCGACCCTCCAACTGGGCCTGCGCGAGTGTCCGCTCCCTGACCTTTGACATCAGAGGCCCCGAACTCCACCCTCCGAAGATGTTAATGAGGCCTTTTTCTGAGCATGCGTCCCATGAAGAAGCCTGGAGCGGAAGGATCGCTCCGCACCTTTTTCTTCTGTCCAATCACCGTTCCCTCCTCCGCAGCCTCAGCTTTATCCCATAGATACCCCAGCCCCTCGCCTTCCGGGAGGGGGATTTGAGGTTTGCTCTCCCGTCTTCTCCCTTGGCGGCTCGTGAATAAGCCCTCTCTCTGCTGCAAACCTGGCGTCTCAGCGCACGTGGGTGACTGTCACTTACTGCGTCTTTGCAGACACGCGCCTCCATCAACAGGGCTGTGTGGGGCTGGGCTGCGGGGCTACGCCTGGCTCCCGAGCCCGGTGTGCTTCGCGCCAGCTCTGTGGTCTGGGAGAGTTTCAGCCTGCCTCTGCCTCAGTTTGCTCGTCTGTAAAGTGGGGAGAATGAAGCGTGAGGCTTGAGCGCGGCCGGCGTTGATCGAGGGCTGCTGGGAGCCGGCTTCCTCAGGCGCAGGGGTGGCCTGAAGCCCCTGCGCTGCCCCCGGAGTCGGAGGGCTTCCGTGTCGGGACGCGGCCTGCAGCCCTGACACGGGCCTCCCCGCGCCGGTCTCCTCAGGCTCAGCAAACACACCTGGTCGGAAGCGAACAACGTCGCCGCATCTTCCGTGAACTTACGTCGTGCTTCCGCCTCTGCAGGGCAGGTAAGGCTGCTGTCTCTGCTAGCGTAGAACACACACTTTCCTTCTTAAGGTCATTTACGTAACTTTAAAAAGTGAGCCGATTCTAGGGAAATTGTAGAGTTGGTAGGAGCGCAGGTGGTGGGGGGACATGGCACATCCCCAAGGAGGGGACTGAAGCGAGTCAAAACCTCCCCCACAACGCCCCAACCTGCTTTGAGCGTTTGGACCCTCTCACCTTCACTCCGAGCCGTCGCCACCTGGTGGTGAGAGTGTGAAACTACAAGATGTTTTCATGGCCGGGGTCGGGGAGGGTGGGAGGGGGGAGGCAATTCCAGGCCAACAGAACGATTTTGTTGCCAGAAGGTGAGAGAGGACAGTAGTTAGAATTTCCTAGAAAACACGTTTAATGAGTTGCAGACCATTTGAACAACCCCAAAGAAGCCTCTCTAGAAAAAGGCAAAAGGAGAGTGGTGGACGGGGAGGCTGTTCACAAATATCCCATTCTCCTCCTCTTCCAGAAACACGGCAGGGTTCGTGCCCCGCCCCTGCCCCTACCCTCCTCTGCCCACCCAGGGCCAGCTGCAGGCCCTGCCACCAGTGCAGCTGCCTAGGGCCCACTCGGAAAGGCCCTGGACTTGGGGTTTGGTGCTCTGCGGCCACTGTCCCGAAATTCATAATCATTGTACCTTTGCGTTGTCCTGTCGGTGAAGTCCAGTGGGACAGTGGCGCATGCACCGGGCACTTGGAGCCTTGGCTGCACAGTCTCCGCTTCCTGTCACCTCCTCGACTCCTGGCTGCCTGCGCCCCTGGCCCCCCAGGCCCCCAGGATGCCCTTGGCCAGGGTGTGTTGCGTCAGTCTGCGGCTGGTGGCAGGGGGATCCATCAGGCCTGCGTCTTCCCCCAGTATCTCCGTGCCCTTGAGAGCTCCTTCAGCCGGCTCTGTGTCTGGGTGCGGGGAGCAGGGTTGGTCCTCCTTCTAACCTGCTGGTTATCACTGTCAGGCCTCCGAAGGTTACTAATATACCTAAACACCTGCCGGAGCACTCCCAAATCACCCTGTGTGCTGAGGAAGCATGGTTTTTCACTAGGAAATGTATTTGTTATCTCTTGCTGCTGCATAACACATCATTCCCCAAACTAGCAGCTTAAAACAGTAACACGCATTCCTTTATGAGCTCAGTTCCTGTGGGTCAAGCCCTAGGGAGTGGCTTAGCTGGGCAGGTCTGGTTCTGGATACTGCAGTCAGGACCTCAGCTGGGGCTACGCTCATCTAAAGACCTGACCTGGGCTGGAGGACACGCTTCTGAGATGTGAGCTGGGCCGTTGGCTGGAGGCCTTGGTTCCTTGCTGGCTATTGACAGAGGACGCTGATGTCCTGTCACATGGTCTTTTCCACAGGGCGCCTGGGTACCTTCTTGACATGGGGAGCGAGGAGGCTGCCCAGGCTTTTCAGGCCCTGGTGTCCGAGAGCACCCCAGCAATTCCGCCGTTCTCTGTTAGAAGTGAGTCACGGGACTTCCCTGGTGGCGCAGTGGTGAAGAATCCGCCTGCCAATGCAGGGGCCACGGGTTCGAGCCCTGGTCCGGGAAGATCCCACGTGCCGCGGAGCAACTAAGCTTGTGCGTCACAACTACTGAGCCTGCGCTCTAGAGCCCGCGAGCCATAAATACTGAGCCTGCGTGCCACAACTACTGAAGCCCGTATGCCTAGAGTCTGTGCTCTGCAACAAGAGAAGCCACCACAGTGAGAAGCCCGTGCACTGCAACAAAGAGTAGCCCCCGCTCGCCACAACTAGAGAAAGCCCGCGTGCAGCAACGAAGACCCAATGCCGCCAAAAATAAATAAAATAAATTAAAAAAAAAAAAAAGAAGTGAGTCGCTAAGTCTAGCTCACACTCAAAGGGAAGAGAATTTGGCTTTATATCTCAAAGGAGACTTTGTAGACAGTTTAACAGGAAATTTTCAAATTCAAATATCAATCGTTGCAAGGCCTCTGTCAGGAAAACTCTGCAGCTTTATTGAGAGGCCCTGTGAAGGGATAATTGGTTAATGGAGCTCCCAGGAGCCTCAAGTGACAGGAAACTTCCAGGTCCAGGTTGTGACTGATTTTCAGGCCCTGTTTTTGGTGAGAGTTTCTCAGGAATTGTGCACTTTGCTGCTTCTGACGGAAGGAAGCCCTGTTTCCCATGATGTCAGCTCCCCGGGCTCCACATTTCTCCCCTGGAGAAATCACCCCGGTCTTCAGCTCAGCAAAGGTGGGCCCCGCCTTTCTGTGAAACTGTACCCTTTGACTCCCTTTCCTGTCAGTGACCTCAGACCTCGGTGCCCAGTGAAGGCCCTGCCTGTTTATCATGGTGACAGGGTGGTTAAGTGGTCATGAGTGTGGGCTTGGGTCGGCCAGCCCGGGGCCTGAATCCTGGCTCGATGGCTGGGCTGCATGGCCATGGGCAAGGCCCCAAATCAGCATCCTCGTCAGTCAGGGTGGAGGTGGGAGGAAACCCCACGCCTGGCTTCTGTCGGTCACAGACCCAGGCCTTTCTCCAGAAAAGTCCGTGGTCTTCTCAGGATCTGTCGCCCTGAGGCCTTGGGCCAGGCTTCGCTGGGCTGGGAGCAGCCACCTGACCTTGGGCCAGGGCAGAGCATTAGACAGGTGCTTAGGTCACGTCCAAGTTCAAGGTCTGGGATTGAGGGGGTCCCAGCCTCTCCCCGCTGGGTAAAAGGGAAGGTCACCAGGCTGCAGGCCGGCAAGGCTAAGGGTCCAGGAGGCACCTGACGCCAGGGCTGACTCTGCCCAAAGGTAGCTGAGGGACCTCCTGTGCCCATTCTCCCTTTCTCCTTTTTTGAATAGACAGTACTTTTTAGATCAGTTTTAGGTTCACAGCAAAACTGAGTGGAAAGTACAGAGTTCCCCTTTATCCCCACAGACTCGCCCACTAATGTGGTGCATCTGTTACACCTGATGAACTTACAGCATCACCCAGAATCCATAGTTTACGTGAGGGTTCATGCTTGGGTTTGTACCTTCTATGGACTTTGACCAGTGTATATCTGGCATTATTGTACCATAGAGCATATTTTTGCTGCCCTAAATTCCTCTGTGCCTCACCTGTTTATCCCTCCCTCCTCACCCAGCCCTTGGCAACCACTGATCTTTTCACTGTCTCCATAGTTTTTCCATTTCCAGAATGTTATATAGTTGGAATCCTACAGTTTGTAGCCTTTTTACATGGGCTTCTTTCACATAATAATATGCACTTAAGGTTCCTCTGTGTCCTTTCACGGCTTGATAGTTCATTTCTTTCCAGCACTGAATAATATTCCATTGTCTGAAAGGACCACAGTTTATTTATCCATCACCTACTGAAGGACATCTTGGTCACTTCCAAGATTTGGCAACTCTGAATAAAGCTGCTGTAGACATCTGTGTGCAGGTTTTCGTGTGGGCATCGCTTTTCAGCTGATTTGGGTAAATGCTAAGGAGCACAATTGCTGGATCATGTGGTAAGAATATGTTTAGTTTTTAAGAATTTGCCAAACTGTCTTCCAAAGTGGTTCTACGGCTTGTGGCTTTTCTACCAGCAAACTGGCATTCCATCAGCAACGGGGGCACGAGAGTTCCTGTTGCTCCACATCCTTGTCAGCACTTGGTGCTGTCAATGTTTTGGATTTTGGCCATCCCAACAGGCGTGCAGTGGTAGCTCCTTGTTTTAATTTGCATTTCCCTGATGACATATGTTGAACATCTCTTCATTTGCATATTTGCCATCTCTGTATCTTCTTTGGTGGTTTGTCTGTTCAGGGTCTTTGCCCATTAAAAAAAAAATCAGGTTGTTTTCTTATTATTGAGTTTAAGAGTTCTTTGTATATTTTGGATAATAGTCCATTATCACATGTGTCTTTTGCGAATATTTTCCCCCAGTCTGTGGCTTGTCTTGTGGCTTATTCTCTTGACAGTGTCTTTCTCAGAGCAGAAGTTTTTAATTTTAACAAAGTCCAGCTTATCAGCCATTTTTGATTGATCATGCCTTTGTTGTATTTAAAAAATCATAGCCATACTCGCGGTCCTCTAGATTTTCTCCTGTGTTGTATTCTAGGGGTTTTAAAGTTTTGCATTTTACATTTAGATCTATGATCCACTTTGAGTTAATTTTTATGAAGGGTGTAAGGTCTGTGTCTAATTTTTAAAAAATTATTGGAGTATAGTGGATTTACAATGTTGTGTTAGCTTCAGGTGTACAGCAAAGTGAATCTGTTATACATACATATATATCCACTCTTTTTTAGAGTCTTTTCCCATATAGGCTATTACAGAGTATTGAGTAGAGTTCTCTGTGCTATACAGTAGGTTCTTATTAGGTATCTATTTTATATATAGTAGTGTGTATATTGTCAGTCCCAATCTCCCATTTTATCCCTACCCCGCCTTACCCTCTGGTAAACATAATTTACATCTGTAACTCTACTTCTGTTATGTAGATAAGTTCATTTGTACCATTTTTTTTTAGATTCCACATATAAGGGGTATCACATGACATTTGTCTTTCTCTGTCTGACTTACTTAACTCAGTATGACAATCTCTAGGTCCATCCGTGTTGCTGCAAGTGGCATTATTTCGGTCTTTTTTATGGCTGAGGAATATTCCATGGTATACATGTACCACATCTTCTTTATCCATTCCTCTGTTGACGGACACTTAGGTTGTTTTCATGTCTTGGATACTGCAAATAGTACGGCAGTGAACATTGGGGTGCATGTATCTTTCCGAATTATGGTTTTCTCTGTATATATGCCCAGGAGTGGGATTACTGGATCATATGGTAGTTCTGTTTTTAGTTTTCTGAGGAACTTGCATACTGGTTTCCATAGTGGCTGCACCAATTTACATTCCCACCAACAGTGTAGGAGGGTTCCCTTTTCTCCACACCCTCTCCAGCAGTTGTTATTTGTAGACTTTTCTTTTAAAATTTATTTTTATTTTTGGCTGTGTTGGGTCTTCGTTTCTGTGCGAGCGCTTTCTCTAGTTGTGGCAACCGGGGGCCACTCTTCATCGTGGTGCGCGGGCCTCTCACTATCTTGCCCTCTCTTGTTGTGGAGCACAGGCTCCAGACGCGCAGGCTCAGTAGTTGTGCCTCACGGGCCTAGTTGCTCCATGGCATGTGGGATCTTCCCAGACCGGGGCTCGAACCTGTGTCCCCTGCATTAGCAGGCAGACCCTCAACCACTGTGCCACCAGGGAAGCCCCCTATTGGTAGACTTTTTAATGATGGCCATTCTGACCAGTGTGAGGCAGTACAATTCCACACTGTCTTGATGACTGTAGTTTTGTAGTAAGTCTTGAAGTCTGATACTGCCAGTGTTTCAAGTTTGTTCTTCTCTTTCAATATTGAGTTGGCAACTCTGGGTCTTTGGCCTCTCCATATAAACTTTAGAATCAGATGGTCAATACCCACAAAATAACTTGCTGGAATTTTGATCAGAAATGCATTGAATGGAGAGATCAACTTGAAGAACTGACATCTTGATGATATTGAGTCTTCCTGTCCATGAACATGGAATATACCTCCATTTATTTCATTTAAAAAATAAATTTATTTATTTTATTATTTTATTTTATTTATTTTTTGTTTAGTTTTGGCTGCGTTGGGTCTTTATTGCCGCATGGAGGCTACTCTTCGTTGCGGTGCACAGGCTCCAGGTGCGTGGGCTTCTGTAGTTGTGGCACGTGGGCTCAGTAGTTGTGGCTCACGGGGTCTAGAGCACAGGCTCAGTAGTTGTAGCGCACAGGCTTAGTTGCTTCGCAGCACGTGGGATCCTCCCAGACCAGGGATCGAACATGTGTCCCCTGCATTGGCAGGTGGATTCTTAACCACTGTGCCACCAGGGAAGCCCTCCATTTATTTCTTTAATTTATTTTATTGGAGTTTTCTAATTTTCCTCATATAGATCTTGTACACATTTGTTAGATTCATATCTAAGTATTTCATTTTTGAGGGTGCTAATGTAAATGGCATTGTGTTTTGATATAAACACTTGTTTGTTGCTGGTATTAGAAAAACGGTTGACTTTTGTATATTAACCTTGTATCCTGCAATCTTACTATAGTTGCTTTTTAATTCCCTTTTTCATTGATTTTTTTGGATTTCTATGTAGATGACCATGTCATCTGCAAATGAAGGCAGTTTTGTTTCTTCCTTCCTAATCTTTATTGCCTTTTGCCTTAGTCACAAGATACTATACACTGGGGGGCTTAAACAACAAGTATATTTATTTCTCACAGTTCTGGAGGATGGGAGTCTGACATCAGGGTGCCAGCATGGTCAGGTTTTTGGCTGGGCCCTCCTCCTGGTTTACAGATGGCCCCTTTTCTCATCGTAGCCTCACATGATGGAGACACAGAGAGAGGAAGCGTGTTCCATGTCCGTTCTCATAAGGGCACTAATCATCCTGAGGGCTGCACCCTTGTGACCTAATGATCTCCCAAAGGTCTCATCTTCCAATACCATCACTTTGGAGATTAGGGTTTCAACATGTGTTGGGATACAGGTATTCAGTCCATAGCACCTTTTATTTCCTTTTCTTGTCTTTTGCATTAGCTAGGACTTCCAGTAAGATGTTGAAGATGAATGCTGAGAGGGACATCTTGCCTTGTTCCTGGTCTTAGTGGGAGTGTCTAGTTTCTCACCAATAAATGTGATGTTCACTGTAGGTTTTCTGTAGATGTTCTTTATCAAACTGAGGAAGTTCCCCTCTATTCCTAGTTTGCTGACAGTTGTTTTTTTAAAATCATTAATGGATGTTGGATTTTTTTTCAAATGCCTTTTCTGCATCTATGGATATGATCATGTGATTTTTCTTCATCCTGTTGATGTGATGGATTACATTAGTTGATTATTGGATGTTGAAACAGCCTTGCATACCTGGGATAAATCCCCCTCGTTCGTGGTGTATAGTTCTTTTTATACAGTGTTGGATTCAACTTGCTAATATTTTGTTGACGGTTTTTCTGTCTGTGTTCATGAGACACACCGTCTTCAGTTTTCTTTTTTTTTGGCTGCACCGTGTGTCTTGCGGGATCTTAGTTCCCCGACCAAGGATTGAACCCGCACCACAGCAGTGAAAGCGCTGAGTCCTAACCACTAGACCTCCAGGGAATTCCCCAGTTTTCTTTTCTTATAATGTCTTTGTACAGTTTTGGTATTAGGGTAATGCTGGCCTCATAGAGTGAGTTAGGAAGTATTCCCTCTGCTTCTATCTTCTGCGAGAGATTGTAAAGCATTGGGAAAATTTCTTCCTTAAATGTTTGGTAGAATTTACCAGTGAACCCACCTGGGCCTGTACTTTCTCTTTTGGAAGGTTATTAGGTATTAATTCAATTATTTAATAGATATACGTCTATTCAGATTTCTTCTTGTGTGAGTTTTGGCAGGTAGTGTCTTTCACAGAATTGGTTCATTTCATTTAGGTTCAGATTTGTGGGCTTAGAGTTCATAGTTTTCCTTTATTATCCTTTCAATGTCAATGGAATCTATAGTAAGATCGCCTCTTTTATTCCTGATATTAGTAATTTGTGTCTTCTCTCTTTTTCTTTTTGGCTGCGTTGGGTCTTTGTTGCTGCACACGGGTGAGCGGGAGCTAGTCTTCCTTGTGATGCACGGGCTTCTCATTGCAGGTGGCTTCTCTTCAGGCTTTAGGCACGCAGGCTTCAGTAGTTGTGGCACACGGGCTCAGTAGTTGTGGCTCGCGGGCTCTAGAGCGCAGGTTCAGTAGTTGTGACACACAGGCTTAGTTGCTCTGCGGCATGTGGGATCTTCCCTGACCAGAGATCGAACCCATGTCCCCTGCATTGGCAGGCGGATTCTTAACCACTGCGCCACCAGGGAAGTCCCTCCTCTCTTTTTCTTAATTAACCTGCCTAGAGGCTAGTTGATTTTATTGATCTTTTCAAAGAGTCAGCTTTTGGTGTCATTGATTTTTTTCGTCTATTTTCCTATTTTTAATTTTATTGATTTCTGCTCTAATTTTTATTTTATTGAAGTATAGTTGATTTAAAATATTGTGTTAGTTTCAGGTATACAGCATAGTGTTTAAGTATTTTTTCAGATTATATTTCATTATAGGTTATTATAAGATATTATCTTATAATTATAAGGTATTATCTTATAAGATATTATCTTATAAGATAATGGGTGTATTCCCTGTGCTATATAGTATATCCTTGTTGCTTATTTGTTTTATATATATGTAGTTTGTATCTGATAATTCCATAATTATACATAATTCCATAGTTTCTTACCCCCTTCCCTCTCCCCTTTGGTAAATACAAGTTTATTTTTTATATCTGTGAGTCTGTTTTTGCATATACATTCATTTGTATTATTTTTTAGATTCCAAATATGAGTGATATCATATAGTATGTTTTTCTGTCTTATTTCACTGAACATAATATTCCCTAGGTCCATCCACGTTGCTGCAAATGGCAGTATTTCATTTCTTTTTTTTATGGTGGAGTAATATTCCAGTGTGTGTGTGTGTGTGTGTGTGTGTGTGTGTGTGTGTGTATTAATCCAGTTGGCTGTTCATGGGCACTTAAGTTGCTTCCATGTCTTGGCTGTTGTACATAGTGCTGCAATGAATGTTGGGGTGCATGTGTCTTTTCAAATTATTGTTTTCATTGTCTTCAGATGTATGTCCAGGAGTGGAATTGCTGGATCATCTGGTAGTTCTAGTTTTAGTTTTTTGAGGAAACTCCATACTGTTTTCTATAGTGGCTGCACCAATTTACATTCCTACCGACAGTGTACAAAGGTTCCCTTTCTCCACATCCTTGCCAACATTTGTTTTTTGTGGTCTATTTGACAGTAGCCATTCTAACAGGTGTGAGGTGATATCTCATTGTGGTTTTGATTTGCATTTCTGTGATTAGCAGCGTTGAGCATCTTGTCACATGTCTGTTGGCCATCTGTATGTCTTTGGGAAAATGTCTATTCAGTTCCTCTGCCTATTTTAAAAATCGGTTTTTTTAAAAATTTTGAATTGTTTGAGCTGTTTACATAATTTTGGATATTAACACCTTAATGGTTATATCACTTGCAAATATTTTCTCCCATTCAGTAGGTTATCTTTTCATTTTGTTGATGCTTTTCTTTTCTGTGCAAAAGCTTTTAAGTTGACCTTTTAAACAAAGGTTCCATTTGTTTATTTTGTTTTTTCCTTTGCTTTAGGAGACAGATCCAAAAAATTCCTATGATTTATGTCAGAGTGTCTGCCTGTGTTTTCCTCTAGGAGTTTTATCCCTCTAGGAGTTTTCCTCCAGGAGTTCCAGCCTTGTATTTAAGCCTTTAATCCATTTTGAGTTTATTTTTGTATATAGTGTGAGAAAATATTCTAATTTCATTGTTTTACATGTAGCTGTCCAGTTTTCCCAGCCCACTTATTGAAGAGATTCTTTCCCCCATTGTAAATTCTTGCCTCCATTGTTGTAGATTAATTGGCCATAGGTGTGTGGGTTTATCTCTGGGCTCTCTATTCTGTTCCATTGATCTATGTGTCTATTTTTGTACCAATATCATACTGCCTTGATTACTGTAGTTTTGTAGTATAATCTGAATCACAGAGCATGGTACCTCCTCCTCTGTTCTTTCTCAAGGTTGTTTCGACTCTTCAGGGTCTTTTGTATTTCCATACAAATGAAAAAAATTTTCTAGTTTTGTGAAAAATGCCATTGGTAATTTGATAGAGATTGCATTTTAACAATATTCTTCAGTCATTTTAACAATATTCTTCCAACCATGAACACGGTAAACCTTTTCCATCTGTTTCTGTTGTCTTTGATTTCTTTCATCAGTGTCTTACGGTGTTTTGAGTACAGGCCTTTTGCCTCCTTAGTTAGATTTACTCCTAGGTGTTTTCTTCTTCTTCTTCTTTTTTTGCTGTGCTGTGTGGCTTGTGGGATCTCAGTTCCCCAACCAGTGATTGAACCCAGGCCACAGCAGTGGAAGCCCAGAATCCTAACCACTAGGCCACCAGTGAACTCCCTATTTTATTCTTTTTGGTGTGATTGTAAATGGAATTGTTTGCTTAATTTCTCTTTCTGATAGTTCATTGTTAGTGTATAGAAGTGTCATAGATTTCTGTACATTAACTTTGTATCTATGAATTTACCAAATTCATTGAGCTCTAGTAGTTTTTTTGGTGGCATCTTTAGAATTTTCTGTGTATAGCATCATGTCATCTGCAAACTGTGACAATTTTACCCTTCCTTTCCAGTTTGGATTCCTTTTATTTCTTTTTCTTGTCTGATTGCTGTGGCTAGGTCTTCCAATACTATGTTAAATAAAAGTGGTAGAGTGGATATCCCTGATCTTAGAGGAAATGCTTTCACCTTTTCACCATTGAGTATATTAGCTGCGGGCTTATCATATATGGCCTTTATTATGTTGAGGTATATTCCTTCTATATCTACTTTCTGGAGAGTTTTTTTTTTTTATCATAAAAGGTTGTTGAATTTTGTCAAAAGCTTTTTCTGCATCTATTGAGATGATCATATGATTTTTAAAAAATTAATTAATTAATTTTGGCTGCATTGGGTCTTCATTGCTGCGCATGGGCTTTCTCTAGTTGTGGTGAGCAGGGGCAACTCTTCATTGCAGTGTGCAGGTTTCTCTTGTTGTGGAGCACGGGCTCTAGGCGCACAGGCTTCAGTAGTTGTGGCACATGGGCTCAGTAGTTGTGGCTTTCAGGCTCCAGAGCACAGGCTCAGCAGTTGTGGCGCACGGGCCCAGTTGCTCTGCAGCATGTGGGATCTTCCCGGACCAGGGCTCAAACCCATGTCCCCTGTATTGGCAGGTGGATTCTTAACCACTGCACCACCAGGAAAGTCCGATCATACGATTTTTTTATTCTGCAGTTTGTTAATGTGGTGTACCACGTTGATATTTTTGTGTGTGGATATTGAAATATCCTTATTACATCCCTGGGATAAATTCCACCTGATCACTGTGTATGATCCTTTTAATGTATTGTTGGATTTGGTTTGCTAATATTTTGTTGAGGATTTTTTCATCTATGTTCATCAGTGATACTGGCCTATAATTGTCTTTTCTGTCTGTGTGTGTGTGTGTGTGTGTGTGTGTGTGTGTGTTATCTTTGTCTGGTTTTGGTATCAGGGTGATGCTGGCCTCATACAGTGAATTTGGAAGCATTCCTTCCTCAGCAATTTTTTGGAATAGTTTGAGGATAGGTGTTTAACTCTTCTCTATATGTTTGGTAGAATTCACCTGTGAAGCCATCTGGCCCTGGACTTTCGTTGGGAGTTTTTTTTCTTTTAATTACTGATTCAGTTTGAGATTTCAGCACTGGTAATTAGTCTGTTCATTTTCTCTATTTCTTCCTGGTTCAGCCTTGGGAGGTTGTACATTTCTAGGAATTTGTCCATTTTTTTCTAGCTTGTCCATTTTATTGGTGTATGGTTGTTTGTAGTAATATCTTATTCTCCTTTGTACTTCTATGGTGTAGGTTGTAACTTCTCCTTTTTCATTTCTGATTTTATTGATTTGGGCCCTCTTTTTTCCTTGATGAGTCTGGCTAAAGGTTTATTGATATTTATCTTTTCAAAGAACAAGCTCTTAGTTTCATTGATTTTTTTCTATTTTTTTTCAGCCTCAGTTTCATTTATTTCCACTCTGATCTTTACGATTTCTTCCTAACTTTAGGTTTTGTTCTCCTTTTTCTAGTTCCTCTAGGTATAAAGTTAGGATGGTTGGTTTGAGATTTTTTTTTTTCCTAAGATAGGCTTTTATTGCTATAAACTTCCCTCTCTGAATTGCTTTTGCTGTGTTCCATAGATTTTTTTTAACAGCTTTATTGGAGTATAATTGTGTTCCATAGATTTTGTGGGGGGGGGTCGTTGTATTTTCATTTGTCTCCAAGTATTTTTTATTTCCTCTTTGACTTTTTTTTTCAGTGATTCATTGGTTGTTTAGTAGCATATTGTTTAGCCTCCACATGTTCGTGTTTTTTTGCAGTTTTTCCCCTTGTAGTTGATTTCTTAGCTTTTGTGGTCAGAAAAGATGCGTGATACGACTTCAGGTTTTTTTAATTTGATGAGGTTTGTTTTGTGGCCTAGCAACTAATCTATCAGGGAGAATGTTCTATGTGTACTTGATAAGAAGTATATTCTGATGTTTTTGTATGGAATGGTCTACACATTCTCTTAAGTCCATCTGTTCTAATGTGTCATTTAAGGCTAGTGTTTCCTTATTGATTTTTTTCTGTCTGGATGATCTGTCCATTGATGTAAGTGGGGTGTCAAAATTCCCTACTATTATTCTGTTACTGTCAATTTCTCTGTTTATGTCTGTTAATATTTGCTTTATGTATTTAGGTACTCCTATGTTGGGTGCATATTTACAGTTGTTATATCTTCTTGGATTGATCCCCTGATCCTTATGTAATGTCCTTTTCTGTCTCTTGTTGCAGTCTTTGTTTTAAAGTCTATTTTGTCTGATGTAAGTATTGCTATCCTGACTTTCTTTTGATTTTCATTTGCATGGAATGTCTTTTTTCATCCCCTCACTTTCAGTCTGTGTGTCTCTTTAGATCTGAAGTGAGTCCCTTGTAGGCAGCATATATACGTTTTTATATCCATTCAGCCACTCTGTCTTTTGATTGGAGCATTTAGTTCATTTACATTTGAAGTAATTTTTGATAGGCATGTAATTATTGACACTTTGTTTAATTGTTTTGGGGTTTTTGTTCCCTCATTCTTCTCGTCCCTTATGATACGATGACTATCTTTAGTGTTGTATTTAGATTCCTTACTCTTTTTGTGCGTGTATCTATTATAGATTTTTCGTTTGAGGTTACCATGAGGTTTATATATAGCAATCTATATATGTGTGATTATTTTAAGTTGCTGACCTTTTAATTTCAAACAAATTTTAACATCCCTGTATTTGTACTCCCCTCCCCTCATAATTACTGTGATTTTTTTTTTTTTTTTTGGCCTTGCTGCATGGCACGCGGGATCTTAGTTCCCTGACCAGGGGTGGAGCTTGTGCCCCCTGTCTTGGAAGCGCGGAGTCTTAACCACTGGACCACCAGAGAACTCCCACTGTGATATTTTTGACATCACCTTTTCTGTGTTTTTGTGTATCCCTTAACTGCTTACTGTGGATATAGATTTGACTACTTTTGTCTTTTAACCTTCCTACTAGCTTTGTATGTGGTTGGTTTACTACCTTTAGTGTGTATTTGCTTTACTAATGAGTTTTTTCCTTTCATAATTTTCATGTTTATAGTTGTGGCCTCTTCTTTTTTGCTTAGAGAAGTCTCTTGAACATTTCTTGTAAAGCTGGTTGGGTGCTGCTGTAAAACTTTTGATCTCTCCCTCAAATCTGAATGAGAGTCTTGCCAGGTAAAGTATTCTTGGTTGTAGGTTTTTCCCTTTCATCACTTTAAATATATTGTGCCTCTCCCTTCTGGCCTGCAGAGTTTCTGCTGAAAAGTCAGCTGATAGCCTTATGGGAGTTCCCTTGTGTGTAACTTGTTGCTTTTCCTTGCTGTTTTTAATGTTCTCTCTTTATCTTTAATTTTTGCCATTTTAATTAGAATGTGTCTTGGTGTGGTCCTTTTGGGGGTTGCTCTTGTTGGGATTCTCTGTGATTCCTGGACCTGAATGTCTGTTTCCTTTTCCAGGTTAGGGAAGTTTTCAGCTACAGTGTCTTCAAATAAATTCTCTGTCCCTTTTTCTTTCTCTTTTCCTTCTAGGGCCCCTATAATGCTAATGTGAGTACCCTTGATGTTATCCCAGAGGTCTCTTAAACCGTTTTCATTTCTGTTCTTTCTTCTCTTCAGCTTCAGTGATTTCCACTACTCTCCTCCAGTTCGCTGATCTGTTCCTCTGTATCATATGATCTACGGTTGATTCCTTCCACTGTATGTTTTTCATTTCATTTATTGTATTCTCCATCTCTGTTTGGTGGTTCTTTATATTTTCTAACTCTTTGTTAAAAACTTCTAACTTCTCACTCTGTTCATCTATTCTTCTCCTGAGTTCTTTGATTACCTTTATGATCATTACCCTGAATTCTTTCTTGGGGAGATTACCTATCTCCGCTTCACTTAACTCTTCTGGGGTTTTATGTTATTCCTTCATTTGGAACACATTCCTCTGTCACCTCATTTTGCCTAATTTGCTATTTTTATTTCTGTGTATCTGGTAGGTTGGTTACATTACCCAACTTTGGAGAAGCAGCCTTTTGTAGGAGATGTCCTGTGTGTCCCAGCAGTGCACTGTCCTCCAGCCAGGCTATATGCCATAGGGTGCCCACTATGTGGACTGCATAGGTCCTTCTGTTGTGTCAGGCTGACTACTGTGGGTGGTCTGGTGGGCGTGGCTGGCCCTGGTCCAGTTGGTTGCCTTTTTTCTTTTAATAATATTAGCATTAGCTGGATACGTGGTTTCCCAGCTATAGATGATATTTCCCAGCATCCCTTTCAGCTAGGTATGGCCAATGGGATGAGAGTAGAGGAGATGTGAGCCAGAGTGCCTGACCCTTCCCTTCCTCTCCCCTCCTTCCTGTGGAGGGCAGATGCAGTGCTGGTGAATTGGCTTCCACCATGCAAAGGAGGATGACACCCTAGGGTAAGGCAGAGCAACAAAGTGGAAGGAACCTTGATCCCTGGGTGACTACATGGAGCAGAGCTGCTCTGTCAACCAGGACCACTGGACTGTTACAGGAGAGAGAGTTCTATCCTGTTTGACCCAGAGTATATTGGGATCTCTCTTATCAGGGTGGTTTAGCCTGTACCATAACGAATCCAGACCCCAAGCCTGGAGTTTCCTAGCCAGAGACAGCTGGAAGTGGTAGGAATTGTGTGAGATATGAGATTAGAAAACAGGCCTCAGTCCAGTGTTGGATGCTAATTTGCTGTGTGACGCTGGGTAGCTCCTCCAGCCTCTCTGGGCACCTCTACATCCTAGTCCACGTTATAAACTTGCCTCCAATGAGATGAGGTTCGTACAAGACACAAGGCTGGGCATTGTCCTCCAGCCCTCCCTGTGGCTCCTGCCCAGGAGTGCCTGCTGGTCCCGGGCTCCCCTGATCTCCTTCCCCCAGGGTTCCCCTTCTGTGTCCCGATGACTCTGCTCCAGCCCCTTGGCAACCCCTTGCTCCCAGAGTCCTGCAGCCTCCTGTCTCCTCCTCTCTGCTCCACCCTCTGGGAGGCAGGTCAGAACCCTCCAAGGCCCCCGTTGCCTGGGGGATGGAGTCCTAAACCCTCGTCTGTCATCAAGGGCCCCCTGACCTGCCCCGTCCCTGCCAGGCATCTGCCCTTGTCCCACCGTCTCTGTAGTGCTTCATCCTCCTTGGCTCGAACTGATCCCTCTCAGGTGAGCTCTCAGAACTCTCTCTTCTTTTTTTCTTTTTTTTTAATAAAAATATTATCAAGGCTTCCCTGTGTCGCAGTGGTTGAGAGTCTGCCTGCTGATGCAGGGGACATGGGTTCGTGCCCCGGTCCTGGAAGATCCCACATGCCGTGGAGCGGCTGGGCCCGTGAGCCATGGCCGCTGAGCCTGCGCGTCCGGAGGCTGTGCTCCGCGAGGGGAGAGGCCACAGCAGTGAGAGGCCCGCGTACCGCAAAAAAAAAAAATTAAAAAAAAATTATCAAACCATTACCTTTGATAATTGACTTTATTTGTGGAGTTTTTTGTATACACAAAAATTCTAATTTTCGTATATTCACATATGCCTTCACATTCTTACATAGCTTTGGGGTTGGCAGTTTTAATTAAGAACCCTCTCTTCTACCTCAGGGTAGCCCGGATTTCACCCGCGTTGCACGACTTGCCATCGTATCTTTCTCTCCTACGAGAGGTTAAGGTAGATGAGGCCAGGCAGCTTGTCCTCCTCCTTCCTGTGACCCCATGAGGCCTGGTACCTACTGTGTGCTCAGGAAAGAGGGGCTCTGGGTTCTGTACTAATGGGGGCCCTTTCTGGCACCGCACTTTTGCTCTCACTGTTACCTCACATGAAATGCCCTTCCCTCCTCTCTGCCTATCTAAATCCTATCCCTCTTCTAGAGCTAGTTCAAGGCCAGCTCCACCAGGAAGCCTGCAGTGATCACGCTGCCCACCTTGGAGTTCCCCCAGCCCTGCCTGGGCTTCCGCAATTCCTGAGGCATGAGTAGTTTCCCCGGTGGACCTGGGGACACAGAGTCCCTGCAGCAGGCATGCTGTGGGGAGGAAAGGGAGGAGACCCTGGGAACCCAGGGAAGAGATTCTGGACTGGACCGGGCAGAAGAGTGTACAGCTCTACTCCAAGGGCAGGGGAGACTGCAGCAGGTACAGGCTGATCCAGCAACCTTAGGGCAGTGTGGACCCTGGCAGCAGGAATGCAGGGGCTGCTAGGGAATCTGGGAGGAACCCAAGGAAGGGATGGCTGCCGGGCTCTGAACTGGGGCCAGTCTCAGAAGGAGCCTGCACCTCCAGGGTTCCGAGGATGTGGCCAGGCTGTTCCTCGAGGCTGGTCTGATGGTGGCCAGGCTGCCCAGGGGGCCCACAGACTGGGCTAGCAACCTCAGCAGGAGATGAGGAGGGAGTTGCTGAGTGCTGGAGCTGCAGAGGCTGGTGCCAAGGGCTCTCTACGCAGGAGCTCACAGCCAGCCAGAGCTCGGTGCAGGGCATCCAGCATGGCTGAGGGGCCAGACGTCCCCTCTGAAAAGGAAGAGTGGGCAGCAGGGCGGGTCAGTCTGCTCATTCTGGCCCACAGAGCTGCTCCCCCGCCTCCCTGGGCCCTCCCCAGCCCTGTTCAGCTGTCCCCCGCCTCTTGCTGCTCTCCCACTGAGGACCCTGGGGAAGGGACCTTCTAATGCACAGTTTCTGACCTCCTTCTTGGTGCCAGGGACCATTCAGGGCACTGGACATACCTGAGCCCTGCCCAGCAGTGCCCAGTGAGGCCAGCGAGCAAATGCTCCTCAGCCGTCTGTCTCCCCGCCAGCCTGTGAGGCCCTGTCAGGCAGGAGCCGGCCTTGCTCCTCCTGATTTCATTGGGCACAAGCTGGCACTGATGAAATTCTGCTGCCCTGAACTTTGTCTAAACAACGGGGCCACGTGGCCTAGTACTTAAGGGAGAGACCTGAGGTTTTGGCACGGCTGGCCCTTGGCCTCTCTGTGCCTCCGTCTTCCCATCTGTGGAATGGGTATGATAACAGCCCTTCCTCCGCAGTAAGCCCAGGACTGTGGGTGAGTCTAAACTGCCCACAGGGAACTGCCTGGCTCCCCTGGGGTCTGGCCACACTGGCTTCTGTTTGGCCTTTTCCCTGGGGTGTGTGCTCCCTGCTCTTGTCAACTAGCACCTTCAGCTTCCCGAAGCCTGTTCCTGAATGTACCCTTCGCAGGTGGGCAGGGCAGGAATGAGGTGGCATTTTGCAGCCCAGACACTTAGGACAGAGGTGCTAGGTCAGGATGCCCTCCAGCTGCAGCCAGGCTCTGGAAGATGGGGTCGGGGGCTCACCTACCATGTGCAGGGTCCCTGCAAGCGTCCAGTGTGCTCAGCAAAATCTTCCCCAGGGCTCTTTTCGATATGTTCTTAAAAAGAAATGGAGGGCGGGTGGCACTTGGTGGCCCTTTCGGGCTTCTGTGTGGCTCCCTGTGTCAGATAGTGTCCCCCTGCCCATGGTCCCTCCCTGGCCCCCACCCCTAGGGTGGCCGCACTGCCCAGACTCTAGGTGGGTGATGGAGCAGCACGCAGGACCCGTTTCTTCAGAGATCACGTGCTTACAGATAACTGTCCTTGTGCCCAAGTAGGCACTTGGGAAACGACTGTGAACAGAGAGCCTCTTGATGCGTCAGCTCCTTTAATCCTTGAAAGAGCTTATTTCATTCTCATTTTAAGCAGTGAAAAAAGCAATTTGGGGGACTTCCCTGGTGGCGAAGTGGCTAAGAATCCACCTGCCAATGCAGGGGACACGGGTTCGAGCCCTGGTCCGTGAAGATCCCACATGCCGCGGAGCAACTAAGCCCGTGTGCCACAACTACTGAGCCTGCATGCCTAGAGCCCATGCTCCACAACTAAAGAAGCCACCGCAATGAGAAGCCCAGGCACCACAACAAAGAGTAGCCCCTGGTCACCGCAACTAGAGAAAGCCCGCGCACAGCAACAAAGACCCAACACAGCCAAAAATAAATGAATTAATTTTTAAAAAATTTTTTAAAAAAGCAGTGCTGAGAAAGTGAGAAATCTGCCCAAAGCCACCCAGCTGGGAGATGGAAGAACCAGCATTTGCCCGCAGGCTCCATGGCCCAGAGCTGTGCTGGGAACCACTACCCTCACAGCCCACAGGTGCGGGGCTGCCACTTGCCACTGTCCCAGGCTGTGTCACATCAGGCTGGGCCTCGGTAGCCCGACATCCTGGGCAGCCTGAAGCGCAGGCAGAGCCCACTTCAAACCCTGAAGACCTGTGTTCACATCCTACTTCCAGCTCATAGTGGCTGTGCAATCCTGGCTAAGTTAGTGTCTCTTAAGAAAAATTTTTAAATGGTTTGCTGATGCTATTTAGAAATATTGATCTCTGTCTTATGATTTTTTAAAATTGGGCACCTTGCCAAAGGATAACAATACTTTGCCTTTAGATTCTCTTCGGTATTCTATGTGGATAAATGTGATACATAATTACTAATCACTTTGTTTCTTCCTTTCTAGTCCTTACAGCCTTTCTTTTTCTCTTTATTTATTTATTTATTTATTTATTTATTTATGGCTGCGTCGGGTCTTCGTTGCTTTGTGCGGGCTTTCTCTAGTTGTGGTGAGGAGGCTGTAGGTGCATGGGCTTCAGTAATTGCAGCATGTGGGCTTAGTAGTTGTGGCTTGCAGTCTCAGTAGTTGTGGCGCACGGGCTTAGTTGCTCTGCAGCATGTGGGATCTTCCCAGACTAGGCCTCGAACCCGTGGCTCCTGCATTGGCAGGCGGATTCTTAACCCCTGCGCCCCCAGGGAAGCCCACATCCTTTCTTTTGCTTGTGCTACTGCATTGGCTAGGAACTCTACGTGGCACAAGCAGTGATGACAGGCATGCTTGTCTTGATTCTGATTTTTAGGATTCCTTCTAACATTTCACTAATAAGCGTGAGGTTTGTGAGAGGTAGTTGGCTGAGACTCCTAATCTGATTAAGGACGATCCCTCCTGTTCTTAACTTGCCAAGAGGTTTTATAATAAGAGGAGCTGTTACTGACTGTTCATCTATTGAGATGAACACGTGGTTTTGCTCCTTTTAATCTGCAGTGTGCTGTACTGTGTTAATAGATGTTTGATCTTGAATCATCCTGAATTCCTGGGATAAATCCAGTTTAGTCATATTGCATTTCTTTAAACACTGCCAGATTTGGTTTACTAATATGCCATTTAATATTTTTGCATCCATATTTGAATATGACATTAGCTTATCATTTTCCTTTCTTATTGTATTTATTGTCCTCTGGTTTTGAGATCAAAGTTATATTAGCTTCATAAAATGAATTAGAGAGCCTCCCCTTTTTTTGGATTAGCTTCCCTGAGCTCTTTCTACATCTGGAAGTAGAGATGACACCTGCCTACGTAGGGAAAGCTCAGAGCCAGTCTCGGACACAGGCTGGGCTCCCCAGCCCCGCCCCCCAAGCTCCTCCCCTGCCCTGGCTGTGCCAGCTCCCGTGAGCCTACCAGGTCCCGGAGCCTCTGCAGGAGCCGCAGCACGTCCTCCAGCTTCTCCTCCAGCAGGGACAGCCGCACCCTCTCTGTCTCCACCATCTGCAGCTCCAGCCTCAGGCGCTCATTCTCGTCCACCTTCTGCTGCAGCTCTGCCTGTGGGGACCAACCGGCTCAGCGCCTGCCCTGCTGCCCTCTGCCCCGTACTCACAGCACCGTCCCCAGGCGGGGCCCATGGCCTGCCTTGACCCTTTCACAGAGGTCGTCTCATCTGGCCCCCCAAGCCTGCCAGGTGGCCGGGCACATAGAAGCCCCACTGTCTCCCCAGGGATGGCAGCGAGGCCCAGAGAAGCTGAATGCCGGGCCTGAGGCCACACAGTGAGTCAGGCTGATGTAAGAATACACATCCTTCCTTTTCTGGTGGAAGGACTCCATCCTCCCTTCTCTTCTCTATCCATCTGCTTTTACTTTTTAAAGTTTTTTGGCTGCAAGCAACAAACCGATCTGGCTAGTTTGACCAGAAAGGGAATTCACTGGCAGGCTAGTGCCTTGTTCCCAGAAGGGACTGGAAGCTGGAGAACCTCAGGATGAGGCAGCAGAAACATCTCGAGCCTCTTGTCCGGTGCTGCAGCTGAGAACACTCTCCAGCCATTCCCCCCGCCCCCCCTCACTCGGGACAGAGAGCCCCAGGAGAGGGGCCCCACTGGCCCAGCCACAGTCACTGGCCCACCCCTGGCCAGGGCGCACTGACGCTGTTGATCCCATCAAAATACCAGAGGGTGGATGGTGGGAGGTCGCAGAATGTTGCATGGCCACCTGCCTTCCGAAGCAGGGATGGCAGGAGTGAGGCAGCCCCCTCTCTTAGCACCGATGGAGGGAAAGAGAAGCAGCTGAAGGCATGGTGCCATTGGACGTTCAGCTTCAGGCAGGAGAGAGGAGGCCTGGGAACATAGTCAGTAACTGAGCTCTCCAGACGCCTGTTTGAGATTTAATTAGAAAGGAGTGGTCGCTATGCCCTTTGGAACTGTATCAGATCACAGATACGTTTAAAAAACAAAAGAAAACAAAACAGTATGGATTTAGAATTTCAGGTATATAAATATAAAACTCTTTTATCAAAATCAGTTTGCAAAAGTGCATTGTGCTAGAGGGCTTAGGGAAATAATAACTTTCCATAGCATTCCATGCTTGATTACTATGGAGCAGGGAAGTTGCCATGGTGTAGACAGACGAGAAAAAACATGCCAAGTGGTCTTGTTGAGATGGGGACACCTCTCTCGGTGTTGCCCGGCGCCACCCTTCTCCTCCACAACAAACTCACTAACTTTCCTTGAGGGAAGTGTCCCTCGTCCATTTCATCTGACTTTGATGGAGCTGCCAATCATGGGACCCCGCCCGCCTACCACGTGGGTTAGCCCTGGCACGGATGCATGACTGAGCCCGGACCATTGGAGCTCTTCCCTGAGATTTAATGTACTGGGCTATTATTGTTCCCCCGGGGTTTCTTCAGTGGGCTGACGGGAGCCTAGAACTGCCTGTGGTCCTACCTTCCCGTCCCCCGCCACATGGAGCAGGCCCCTCTGAAGTAGGGGAAAGTGAGGTCAGCACCCAGAAAAATACAGAGCAGATAGGTGGAGGCGGTCTGAGTCCCTGCATCCATCTTAGGGAGCTGAAGTGCCTGAAGCTCGTCTTAGCTGTTCTTTTGAAACTGTTCTCCCAGCTCCGTATTCTAATAACTTCCTGTTTTTCACTCGAGCTGATCTGAGATGTATCCTTTAGCTTGCAACCAGAATATTCTTCATTAGACCTAAATCATCTTCTCTCTGAGTCTCGGTTTGTGCCTCTGGAAATGGGGCACAGCACTTGGCTGAGGTCCCTCAGTTCCGCCTGTGAGAGACTCTAGCATTGCTCCAGCTCTCAGCCTGTGGGACTCAGCTGACCTCCTCCCCTGGTGTCCCCAGGGTCTTCCCACTGCAGCCCTGGGTCCCCAGCTGCTCCAGCTCCCCCAGGGCACGGGCATGGTCGGCACTGCCAAAGTGGGTGAAGTAGGTCACGAGGTTCTTGGCCGTCTGGTCATCACACCTGCAGCGGAGGAGAGTGCCAGCACTGAGGGAGCTGCTTTCCAAAGTCTGCTCCAGCCTGGGGGGGGGGGGCGGGTGTTATTACCAAGTCTGTCTCCCCTGAAAGCTGAGCGGGGCTATGGCACCCCCTGCTCACCCACCCCCGCGGCCCCTTATCTCATCAGAGCAAAAGCCAGAGGCCTCGCCCCCTCTGCCCCGTGACCTCCCGACCTCCCTCCCACCCACCTTCACTCATTCTACTCCAGCCACCGCAGGCTCCTTATGGCCCCTCCTGCATGCCTCTGGGCCTTTGCACTTGCTGTTTCCTCTGCCTGGAATGCTTTTCCCTCATTTCCTTCAGGGCTCTGCTCAAACAGCACCTGCTCAGAGGCCCTCCCCTGCCCCGCCTCTCCCTCACACCTGTCACCACTCACTGGAACAGAGGCTCCAGGGCAGAGGGCCTGTCTTGGTTAATGCTGTTTTCCTGATGCCCCCAAATTTGTTTGGCACAGAGTAGGTGCTTAGTATATGTTTGTTGACTTAAAGGGTTGGTGATAACAATGACCCTGGAAAATCAACGGAACCTTACAATATCATTTAAAAAGTCAAGGCCGCCCCCAGTGGAGTACCTGCTGGGATCGGGTACCCGTGGGGCATTTTACATCCTCGATGGAGAATCCTCACAAAACCTCTGTCAGACAGGTGTTACTGTCCCATCTGAGAGACAGGAAGACTGAGGCTCAGAAGTTGGGCGACTTGGCCGAGGCGCCCCAGGTGTCGGGAGCAGTGGGTTAGGAAAGGGACTGATGTGTTGAGGGTCCCACTAGCGCTTCGGGGCAGGTCCTGGGGCCGCGGCCAAGGGAGTGAGAGTCAGTGGGGATTAAACCACCAGGAACTGTGCCTTGGCTCATCTCATTTCACCCTCACGCATGCCGGGCGCCGTCTTCTCCCCTCCCCCAACAGATGACGGGACAGAGCGTCAGAGGGCATGAAGGTGACCCAGCCTGGACGTGAATCGGGGGGGGGGTCAGCCTCCCACGTTCAGGGTCTGTCACTGCACGGAGGGGCCGCCCTGTGCTTCCAGGACGACTGTGAGAGCCCGGCGCCCTGGTGCCCGGTCTTGGGCGTCCTCACCGGCACACGCACCCACGCCCGCAGCTGGAGAGGCCGGCCAGCAGGGCCTTGACCTCAGCCGGTGGCCCCTGCTCCTGCTGCCACTTCTCACTGTCGTCCTCCTCGTCAGAGGCGGCCTGGCCCTCGACCGAGCGGAACAGCTGCTCATCCACTGCTGGAGAAGCACGGGCTGCAGATAAGGGACAGAGGGAGGGGAAGCAGGCAGCTCTCCGGGGGGGTGCAGGGGGGAGGGGAGAGAGGCCCTGGTGCCATCTCCCCTGCCGGTCCCTCACCGCCTCCGCCAGATAGTGGCTCTCCCACCCCCTTGGGCTGTGCCGTGCGGCCCCCTCCCGTGTGCCTGGCCCGGGACCCCCTCCCTGGTTTCACACGGGGACACTGGGAGCGAGGAGCCTTCCTCTCTTCTCTGCTGAGAAGCCTGGGGTCCGGCTACCCTGCGTCAGGCCCCGTCTCCGGGGGCACCTCCACTCCACCCTGGCTCGGGGGACATGTGAGTCCAGCCTGGCCGGTCAGAGCGCAGACCACCCAGCCACGTGACTGGTGCAGGCAGGGCCAGGGATCCAGCGTAGCCAGGGAGGGTCGGGCCAAAACTTGACTCAAACTTCCAGAGAAGGGTGACACCGCTGTTCCTCCAGCCTGGGGTCTGGAGGGCGTGGGTCTGAGCTGCTGGGGGCCGCCTTGTCAGTGTGAGGGGAGCCCATGCACAGGACGGCAGGTGAGGCCGGGAGGGATGGGGTCTGCTGACACTCTTGGGCCTTTAAGTGAATTCTGTGAAGCAGCAAGTTCCCTTTAACTAGAGCCGGTTCAGGCCGAATGGCCTGACACTCGCGGACAATGTCCTGACTGGCACGGCCGTGGAATCCTCCACCTTCCTGCCCCCAGAGCATCACGCTCAGCAGCTTGGGGGTGGGCCTCGACGCCTGTATTTCTTTCTTTCTTTTTTTTAAACAAATTTATTTATTTATTTATTTTTAATTTTTGGCTGCATTGGGTCTTCGTTGCTGCACGCGGGCTTTCTTTAGTTGCAGCGAGCGGGGGCTACTCTTCGTCGCGGTGCACGGGCTTCTCATTGCAGTGGCTTCTCTTGTTGCAGAGCATGGGCTCTAGGCGCACGAGCTTCAGTAGTTGTGGCACACGGGCTCTAGAGCAAAGGCTCAGTAGTTTTGACACACGGCCTTAGTTGCTCCGCGGCATGTGTGATCTTCCCGGACTAGGGCTCGAACCTGTGTCCCCTGCGTTGGCAGGCGGATTCTTAACCACTGCGCCACCAGGGAAGTCCCTGGGCACCTGCATTTCATGAGGCTCCTGGGTGATCCTGGCCAGCTGGCAAGTTTGGGAACCACTGGCTCAGGTGTCCTGATTTTGGACACCCAGCTGGGTGGGCTCAGGGCCGTTCTGTTTTGTCTCAATAAAGTGTCCCAGACCCAAGAGAACAGGGTTGAGGTGACTGGTCCATGACTTTTTGATTATGTGTGTTTCCAATATTGATCATTTGTTTTTCGTTGTGGGAATTTCCTGATGATGATGATGATGATGATGGTGTGTGTGTGTGTGTGTGTGTGTGTGTGTGTGTGTGTGTGTGTGTGTGTGGTGTCATGATCGTCACAGTCGTCCTGGTGCCCGAGGCAGGGGCAGTAGGGGCCCTGACGTCGGGTGGGAGGGATGGCACCCAGCAGCCCGTCCACTCCTGCCTGCAGCTGAGCTGCAAGAGCCCTACTGGCTCAGACAGCTTTTCTCTCCTTTCCTCCTGATGCTCCACAGCCACCAGACCCAGGTTCATTAAGATGATGGGCCTCTTTGCACTCTTCTTGAGGGGTGACCGTCCAGCCCTACTTACACACCTCTTAGGATGGGGAGATTACTCCACCCCAGCTCCCTGGCCCGACCCACCCCTACACGGGATTGACAAGAGACATATTCTCCCATGCTGAGCCAGAACCTGCCTCCCTGGATCCCAACCTCCCCCACTGGGTGTCTGCTCTCAGGCCCGGGTGTAGGGGGGGCTGGGGGCTGCGGACGCCCAGCCTCAGCAGGTAGGGGATGGGGTTCTGTCTGGAGGCCAGATTGCAGCATCAGCTCAGACAGGACCCTGGGAGGAGGGCTGGGGCACAGCCTGGTCAGTCGTGAGCTGGCAGCAAGCCTGGGTGTGCGGGACAAACCTTCGTGCAGGGGTCTGCTCCCCGAGCTGCTGTCGGAGCCCCAGGCTCCCTCTGGAGGAAGGTCTGGGCCTCTGGTCCCACCATCCTCAGGTTCACCACTCTTGGCTTGTGGCTCTGGGCTGGCTCGTGGTGAGGTTGGGAGGTGGCTGTCCTCCGACCTGTGGGTGTGGGAAGACACGGGTGTTGGGAGGGAGGGGGCTCAGCCAGTTTCCTGCGGGAGAGCGTGGGGTATGGGCCCGCCCTTCCCCACTCCCTGCTCTGCACAGCTAAGCTGTGATATGCCTGCAGAAGCCCCTGTGTGGTCTCTGTGGCCGACCCCATTGGCTCCCTACCCAGTGGCCAGTATGGCCGAGTCAGCCTTCCACGGTGGATATTCACCCAGCCTCCCTTGTAGCTAAGACGTAGGCTTGTAACTGAATTTTAGCCAATGGGACTAAAGGCAAAATCTTCTGAGGAGCGTCTGCATCCGGGAGGGCTGGGCAGGGGTCCTTGATTCCGACCCCAGCGCTGCCAACAGGAACTGGCAGTGGGACTTGGGCTCCATTTTGCAGGTGGGTCACTGGAGCCGATGCCTCTGAGGTCCTCCCGGCTCTGATTGGGTTCTTGCGGTCGGGCCTCTGTGAGAGGGCAGGGACCCGGAAGCCATTAGCTTGTCCAGGAGCTCCTCTGGCCACGTGCCGGTCAGGGGTAAACACAGCAGCTGTCCCGGAGTAACTGGGACACGGGGAGAAGGCACTACAGAGAGCCTGAACAGGTGTGGGCGCACAGGGTTGGTCAGGTGAACTCACCACCCAGAGGACCACCTGCTGAGCCAAACAAGTGGGGGTCTGCAAGGTTGTACAAGGCCCAGGGTGAGCCATCCGCCGCTTGGGGCCATCCAGCACCCCTTCCCCAGGGGTGACAGCTCCCCGATTGTCCCCACCCCCAGCCACAGGCTGCTCACCTGCACAGAGGAGGGCGTAGTACACAAATCAGCGTAATCCCACCCCCAGCCACCATGATTGGCTAAGGGCTGCACAGGTATAGCCAATGAGATGCAAGGAGCTGTAGGCTTGGGGAATTTCCCGGAAACAGAGGCAGCCCCTCCCCAACCGAGCAGGTGTGCCGTGGGGAGATGTGACAGCCACCTGTGACTCTTAGGGGGCCACCTGGAGATGCTGGGGGCTACGGATAGAGCCTAACAATGACGGCAACAGGAACGGATCCTTGGTAACATCATTAGAGTTGCTGGATCAGGCTCTGCCTGAAGCTAGAGCTAAGCCTAACCTTCTGTGTTTTTTTTTTTTTTTTTTGCGGTACGCGGGCCTCTCACTGTTATGGCCTCTCCCGTTGCGGAGCACAGGCTCCGGACGCGCAGGCTCAGCGGCCATGGCTCACGGGCCCAGCTGCTCCGCGGCATGTGGGATCTTCCCAGACCGGGGCACGAACCCGTGTACCCTGCATCGGCAGGCGGACTCTCAACCACTGCACCACCAGGGAAGCCCTAACCTTTTGTGTTTTATGAGCCAGTAACTCTGACTGATAAAGTCCTGCTTTCAGACTCCCCCAGTGCAAGCCGAGAATGGGAAGGTGCTTGGCAGTAATCAGTGTGAGACCCCCCTGGATGGGGATTCTTGGTTCAAAGAGAAACCGTGTGATTAGAGCTTAGGTCATATCATTTGAGGTCTACTTGGGCAGGTGACAGTCCCTCTCAATTCCAGAGGCTCAGACCACAGCCAAAAGAAGAGAAGACACAGGGGTATAGGGTCCCTGTCTCCAAGACTCAGGGCAGGAGGCAGGTAGCCTTTATGTGGCCCCAGAGGGCAGTGCTTGACCAGGATGAAGGGGGAGGGGGAGCAAAGACGAGAGAGAGTCAAAAGAAGGCAGTTTCAGCTCCCTTTGAGGAAAAACTTTCTCACAAGGACTGCTGACCAAGAATGGAATGGGCTGCGTTGGGAGGTGGTGAGCTTCCTGGCAGAGGAGGTATGTAAGCAGATAAAGGACTTTAATGGGTGGAATTTTGAATAGAGTCAGACTAGGCAATGTCTAAGTCTTCCCACTGTGAGGAATTAATTTTTTCCCTAAATTATTTAAGGGCTTCAACAAGCAAAATGAGATGGGGGGACAGCCCTTATTCAAAGTTTCCTAGCAGAGGCTGGGCCTCCCCTCCCTGCATCCCCTCAGCCACTGGAGTCTCAGAAGCCGCGTCCAAGAGCGACTTCCTGCGTCAACACAACAGTAAATCGTTCAGCATGCTCGCTCGGCGCCAGGCACTGTTCTAGGGCTTTGAACATTTCCTCACAACAACCCCACAAGGTAGGTACCATCATCCCCCCCCATTTTGCCAGAGTAACTGCCTCAAGCCGCACAGCTTGGAAGCGGAGGAGCTGGGTTTACACTCAGGCCCCTGTCTCCAGGCCCACGTCTCGGTGGCCCCACCAGGTGCAGCGGAAGCTTGCAAGGCAAGCTTGGAATGGCCCAGCCCAGCTGCTGTCCTCGTTAGGTGACCACAGGTCACATGCAGCAAAGTGGGGAAGAGGAAGCCAGCGAGGACAGAGTTCAGAGAGTGGGACGGATGAGGACACACTGGAATTTTCCAAGTGCAACGGGGCTGCAGAGAAACAGTGGGGTGTTACTCTCGTCCAGCAACTGGTCTCTAACGGCCTGTATCGCTGCCCCTCTCTCTGCTGGGTCGATCTGCAGGATCGTTCGCGTGTCACACAGATGAGCTGTAATATCTCCACCCTGAAACAAACGCAACAACCCTCCCACCATGTGGCTCCTCCACCCGCTTCTCTGCCTGCTCTGCTCACATCTTGTCACCCGGCACCGCCACACTGCCGGGCCTGCCGAGGCAGGGCTGACCCCACATCGCTCCCTCACTGGATGCCTCCTTCCCTCGGCTTCCGGGAGACGCTCAACCTCCCCTGCACCCTTTCTTGTCTGCTTTGCTACTTCCTCCTCTTCATCCTGGCCCCTAACCCCCGCGGCCCTCGGGCACCACCCGAGGACCTCCTCCCTTCTTCGTGTGCGCTCCCTCTGTAAGGTCTCAGCCGTGCTGTGGCTTCAAGCACCAGTGGCTTCCAAATCTGCCTCTAGCTCTGGCTTCTCAGATCTGGTTTCCCAGTGAGCTCCCAGCGCAGCTGCTGCCTTGGCGTCTCCACCTGGATGTCCCACAGGCATCTCCACCGCTTCCTTGTCTTACTCCGTCTGCCTCTCCTGCTCCTCCCGTCCCTGTGTAAAGCGCCGTCACCCACTTGGCCACTCAAACAGTGTCCGTTGGGTTTGGCCACCTGGAGGTCATACGCAGGGCCTAGTCCGGGGGGGCCTCAGCAACGGTGCTGGGCGGAGGGCTGCAGTATAGATGCTATTCTGTGGCGCCTACAGTGCCTGGGTCCGTGCAGGCGGGGGTGGGCGGGGAGAGGGGCGCAGTCCCTGCCCTCAGTGGTCCTCTGGGTGGAGACATGGGACCATCAGGCAGGGAGAGCAGAGACAGCCCTCATTCTTCAGGGCCGTGCCCGCTGGACGCAGGGCTGGACCTCCAACAGACAAGGAGGGCGTGGGTCTGCAGGGCGGGGCGGGCAGCCTGAAGGAGGCAGGACCTGGGGTTGAGCAGCATGAAAGAGGCCTGGGCGGAAGAAGAGAGGTGGCAGGTGTTTGGGGACCAACGGGGGCAGCAGGGCCAGGGTAGCGGGCTCGCAGAGCAGACCAGAGAACGGGGGAGCTGGCCCTGACCTGGCACCCTGCTCTGGGCTGGGCCTTGGTGTGCTATTCCGGGCAACCCTCATCCCTGGGCTCTGAGGTTGCTGTTTCTCAGAGGACGAAAAGATTATGTCACAGAGGTGTTGGGGGCAGGACGGTGATGCGGACCCGGGTCCACGCCCTGCCCAGCCCGACCTGCCCACGGCCCACTCCCTGCTTCACAGGCTCCACTGAGCTTCATACTACAGGTGGTGGAAGCATGTGTTAGGCTGACCCAGGTGTAATTGCTGACTTCCTGCTTTTGACCTGCACAAGGCCACCTGAGAGTGGTTCAGACTAAGAGGACACGTCTGTGTAATATTTCTTGATTGACTGACTGCAAACCCTCACTGCAGTAGTTTGTGAAAGGCTTTGTTGCAATAGTCCGGCCTTAGAAATCTGACAGCTCTTGGCCCTGGGACTGGACCACAGGGCCCAGTGGTTTAATGAGGGTTTCCCATAAGAACGAGATCCCTGAGGTTGGCTCTGGGGAGGAGATGCAGTGACCTGGGGGCAGGTGGAGGTCACCTGTGGTGCCCCCCTGACTTGCAGCTCTAGCTTCTTTGAATGCTCCAGCCCCAAAGTCACAGAGAGGACCCTGTAACCTGATAAGTATGTGTCTCTTTCCACCCACCCCCAGGCCATCAGCACTTGCTGTCATGGCCATTTTCTGGAAAACAGCTCTGACCCTGCTCCAAAGCCTTCTGTGTCTTCCCATGGCTGACCGGACAAGTCCAGATCCCCCCATATTCTAGCCGCTCCCCAAGCTAGTTTCCGCAAGTGATGAAGCTAAGATCCGGAGGAGGAAGGGATATATTTTGTTCAAGAGGGTCCCACAGGTGGCGAGAAGTCCCACTGCCCACCTCCACTTCTGCACTCCAGTCCCCACTCTACTCTGGCTGCCAAAGGGAGCAGAGGTCAGCTCTGACCCCGTCCATCTTCCCTGCGAAATGCTTCAGTGGCTCTCTGTGGCCAAGAGAAAGAACGCCAGTGTCCTTAACACAACCTCGAGGGTCCTTCACGGTCTGACCCGGCCCAGCCCTCCAGCTCATGGCTGCTGATGCCGCCTGGGCATGGCAGAGCCAGACCCACAGACCCTCCGGCGCGTTGCCCTCTAGGTCCTTGTACGTGATGACCATGGCCAGCACCTTACTGTGTTCCAGACGCTGCTCTGGGTGTTTTTTTCCCTTATATATACAGATTTAATTTTTTAAATTGAAGTATAGTTAAATTACGTTATATTAGTTTCAAGCGTACCTCAAAGTGATTCAGTTATACTTGTGTGTATGTACACACACACACACACACACACACACACATATTCTTTTTCAGATTCTTTTCCTGCATAGGTTATTACAAGATACTGAGTAGAGTTCCCTGTGCTCTACAGTAGGTCCTTGTTGCTTACCTATTTATTTTATAGATAGTATGTACGCTCTGAGTGTTTTAATGAAAAAAGTCATCTATTCCTCCCAGCAGCCCTAAGAAAAACTTATTCTCATTCCTACCATTTCACAGATGAGAAAACTGACGTCCAGAGCTGGGGAAACTTGCTGAGACCGCACAGATCCCTCGAGCTGCAGTGTGGACCCATCCCGAGCTAGTCCTGCCTGGAAAACCCTGCTGGTCCTTCAACCACCCACCTGCCGGGTCCCCGACACACATGTCGCTTCCTTTCAGAACTTGCCTCCCTACCTGGATGCCCTGAGCTCCCACGGTCTCCAGCGGCTGTTGTGCTGTGTTTCCCCCATCAGACGGCGTTTCCTGGAGGGCAGCCAGCACAGGACAGAGTGGCCCGTCAAGGTTTGTTGAACGATGAATGCGGGAACGGATGAATGACACCACTGGCAGCAGTACACGGTGACTAGCGGGAGGGCAGGTCAGGGGAGGACAAGCCCAGCGCCCCGGGGGGGATTCCAGCTCCTCCCGTCCCTCTGTTCTTGGATTGTTCCAGAAAGACAGGAGAGCGCTAGCTTTGGAGCCACAGACCGGGGGCGAGTCCCATCCCCATCACTGCCGAGTCCCATGGATGGGGGCTGACAGAGGGGTGGACCCTCCAGGTGAGAGGGTGAGAAGACCTTCCCAAACTGCAGGCATTTTGGGTCACTGGCCCTATTGTTGACTAATACAGATTTCCTTTCATAGGAAACATTATCACCAAGAGTAAAAAGCCACTGTCTCTTGCCATAAATAGAAGGTAACCAGAAAAACAAAGACAACAAAACAGCCAGTTCTAGCTAGATCCTGTTTTCAGGCTGTTCTTTCTTTGTTAAAAAGAGAGGGTGGCTAAGGGGAGTTAGAGATTCACCCGGTCAGCCCAGGACCTGAGACAACCAGGACTGCGAAGGCCGGCAGAGGCCCTCGCTGGCCTGTGACCCCACGTCCACCCCCTGCCCACCTCGGGCCACTCTCCTCTGGGGGCACAGAGGGGCTGGGGGACCTGCAGAGACACCTGTCACCCCACAGGCACAGCGGAGCACCTCCCTCTCAGCTGCAGGCCCTCCTGGGGAGAGGCGGGCCCATGGCAGCCCACGGTCCCCTCACGCCCGGACAGACCACGTCCTTGTGCCAGCAGGGCGTTCCCTCCAGCTGTGCACCTCTGGGTGCCGCCCTGAGCCCCGAGTGAGCCTCCCTCTGACGCCTTCTTCCTGCTGGAGCCCGGTGGCCAACACGATCTGACAAGGGCCAGATGTTCCCCTCTACTCCTTCCAGCCCTGGCAGCTCACGCCCAGCTCCGGGCCTCCGACGGACATAGCCTCCCTTGGTTCTGCGATGCAAAGGGGGGTTCTCGGGAGCTGCCTAATCTGGGTTCCACCCCACAGGACCGTGGCTTTGCGATGTGACGCTCCGCAACTGCCCCTGCCCCCCGGCCTCCATCTCAATTCTCTCTTCATTCACCAGTAAACACTGATGGGCCCTGGGGTCCCATGAAGATGAAAAGAAATAACGGTACTTTTAAACACGGGGAGCTCCTGCCTCCGTTTAGTATTCAAGGGGATTTTAGGTGGCATTCGGATGAACAGGTTGTGTGAGTGTGTGTGTGTGTGTGTGTGTGTGTGTGTGTGTGTGTTACACAGTTAAGTATTTAGTATAATGTGTACTAAAGACAATTAATGAACCATTTTAGTTTTATGTTTATGACAGCGATAAAACTTCCTTTTAAATTAAGTAAAAAGAGTGAGATGATTTAAGGAAAAATAGTAACTAAAGGATAACAATACGGGTGCTCTGCAGGTATGCTTAAAGGTGACACAGCTCCTGGGAGAGTGTCTGAAATTTGGCAAACGCTTGGACAGCAGCACGTCATAAGCTGTGGGCACTGTCGGAGCCAAGCTCTTGCCGTGTCCCTCAGCCACTCGTTCTATCCCCTGCACAGCAGAGGACCCCACCGCTAACATACTGACACCCTCTTTTTATAACATTCCTGTGCTATCCCTAAATGAGCTAATAGACCCTGTCTTTACATACACTTTGAAGAAATTAATGTGATGCCTTGTGATTTAAAGGAGAAAGGAATTTTATAACATACATTTCAATAAGTAAATGCTCAGATATAAAGAAAATTTCAGATGCTTAAAACTATAATGGCTAAGTTTGAATTTGAGAGAGGTAAGGTAATGTTCAGTGGAATGTTGTTGACACTCTTTCCCTATAGTTGACATTTTGAAATAAGGACTAGGAAAAGATATTCAGATAGATGGTGGAGGGACAGATGGACAGACAGATAGACAGATATGCAGACTCCCTGGGACGCAGAGTAATGAATGCCAGTGGACACAGGAACTCCTTACCAGCTGGTAAAGCTTCACAAATGTTGCTATCATCTGTGATGTGGTTATGCAATGATGAGCCACCCTTGGAAAATTCCAAACAAGTCAAAGTATAACCTTCCCTCAACTCACACTGCATTGCATTCTTGCAAAATTCTTTGCATATTAAACCTGTGCAAAAAAACTGTGTTTGTATGGAAAGCAGACTTAGGACCTAGGCTCAGATAATTGCAGTGAAAGCAAGTTTTTCGCAGAACGAACACACAGCAGGGCATTTGGAAGTCATGTGGGGTACAAGGCAGTCCTGGTGGGTCGTACAGGGCCTACCTGGAGGCCTGTATCCCTGGAATCCACCCCCAAGTGCTGGCAGCACCGTCCTCCTAGTCACTGAAACAAACAGTCGCTCCCCACAAATTTCCAGAACGTCTCTGGGGGAGATATTGCTCCCATGCAGATAGCTTGTTCTCACCACATTCACAGGCTGCAGGGATTAGGGTGTGGGATCTCCGGGGTCATTCCTAGAAATTCTGCCCGCCCGCACAGTAGCCATGATGCTGCCACGGCAGGACAGACACTTCATTGGAAAGAAAGGAGAAGTGAGTTGTTCGAGGCTGTACCCAAGCCAGTGGTTCACGGTTGTAACAACAGAAACCATCATTGAAGCAGGAAAGGAATTGGTGGGCAGGACACCCAGGAGCTAACAGAGTCGATGGGCAGCTTGGAGGGCCAGGCTTGGGCAGAAAGCAAGGGAGGGCAGACCCAGCCGGTGCAGGAGCAGAATTTCTAGGAATGACCCCCCAAGATCCCACACCCTAATTCCTGCAGCCTGTGAATGTGGTGAGGTATCACTGCTGGGATGGTGTTACGTTATATGGGACAGCTGACCTTAAGCTGTGTCACCTCATCACACATGTCCCTTTAAAAGCAGAGAACTTTCTTGGCTGGTGCAGAAGAGGAAGTTAGGGAAATGTGAAGTGTGAGAAGGACTTGGGTCGTTGCTGGTTAGAGGAGGAACAGGGACACAGGAGATGGCATGTAGAGAGCGACCCCTGCTGACAGTCAGCAAGGGATGGGGATCTCAGTCCTACAACCACAAGGATCTGAATTCTGTCAACCCCTGGGTGAGCTTGGAAACAGATTCTTCCCCTCGGCCCAAGGTCAACAGCACCTTAATTTCAGCCTTGTGGGAGCCTAGGCAGAGAACCCGGGCAAGCCTGCCTGGACTTCTGGCCTGCAGAATGTGAGATCATAAGTGGGTGTTGTTTTGAGTGCCTCCGTTTGTGGTAATTTGTTATGGTTGCTAGGAACCAAATACAGCAACCCAAACAATCACACCCCATCTGTCTTCTTGGCACAATCTCAATTATTCCGTCAGGCACTGAGTGGCCAAGTGCTTCCCAGGCACTGAGTGGCCAAGTGCTTCCAGACAGGAGATCTGATTGGTTTAAGCTGATCATGATTATTCCTTCCTTTTGCCAAGGATTGGTTTAGGAACAGGCATGTGATGTGATCCTGGCCAATGAGAGATGAGGGGAGGTCTTCCAGGAGGGTCTCTGGGAACAGAGAAGTTGAAGAAGGAAGTTATTTTTCTGTCTCTGGATGTGGCGGTGATGCCTGGGCCATGGCAGCTATCTTGTGACCACGAGGGGCCTTTGCTGATAGGCCAAGATGACAGGCTAAGAGTCGAAAGATGGAGAATTGGGTCCTTGCAAACATCACTGAGCTGCTGTCCCCTGGACTTCTCATGCAGGATTATCAATGTCCCTGTGGTTTAATCCATTGTGAGTTGAGTTTTCTGTTACTTGCAGCCTAAAGCACTGTCACTGATAAACACTTCACAGCACTGCTTGGGCGTTAAATGAGGTTGTGTATGTGAAGTCGTTAGTGCAGTGCATCATAACCACAAGTGCACAGAAACGCTGGCCTCTGTTCCCTCCTGCCTCAACCCCTGGTTGAGTCAGGGTTCACCCAGAGAAGTGGGGCCAGTAGGGGATGCCCATCTACATCCACGTCTATAGCTACAGTGCTGTCTCAAGAGCTTGGTAACCAGGAAGTGGCCTCTGTACTCAGCGCGTCTGAAATCCAGAGGCAGGGGAGCGCACAGGCGGCCTAGACCCTTGGGCACAGCAGAAACTGTGTCCACAGGCGGAACCTCTTGGTTTCAGGGAAGCCCTCAGCCTTGCTTTAAGGTCTAGCAAGTGATTAAATGGGGCTCACCCAGATTAATCAGGATCATCTCCCTTACTCAGAGTCAACTGGTTAAAGACTTTAATTCATATGTAAAATGCCTCAAGGCAACCGTAGGTTAGTGCTTGAACGACTTGGGCTGGAACCAAGTAACTCAGCAAGGTGACCCAGCCAGAGACCGTCACACCCCTGCATTCAGCCTTTTCTGAAATGGATAGAAGACGTTACTCTCATTTGCTTCCCTCTCTGCATTCAACCCTCTGACACCCAGTAGCCCCCGAGCTTTGGGGAGCTGCAGGGCAGACAGGACATGCAGGGCCTGGCCAGGGCTGGCCAGGAGTGGGGTCTCCAGGCAGCCAGAGGCCCTGGAGGCTCGCACACCGGCTGCCTTTGCTGTGTGGCGTTTCCTGAGTGAAGGCTCGCAGGAAACAGAGACGGGTGTGTGAAAACAAAAGAACAACAGTAGGAAGAAGAGCTTGAGGGGGGGCCTTGGAGGAAGAGCCGAAAATAAATCCTGAAGAGGGGAGTGTGCAGACAGGCCTCGGGGCCTGGGAAGCCTTTCTGACTGTTCCTCGTTTCTGGTCCCTACCTGAATGCGGGGCACCGCCTCTACTGGGGGGTGGGTGCAAGGGGGTGTCTGAGCAGGCCCCCCACAGTCCGAGCTGCTAATCTGGCTCTGCAGTTCATCCCACAGATGAACTGTGTGCTGGAGACACTGTACTTACCAGAATGGCCCGACCTCCTGGAGCCTCCCTTCCCCTGGGCGACATGGACCCCGGTGAAGTCACAACAAAAATAAGGCCAGAGGCTGTGAGAGATGACAGGGGAGCAGGCTGGCCGGGCCGCGGCCTCTGAAGATGTCATGGGATGTAGCCAAGATAGCTGGGTGGATGCGAATTAGTCAGAAGCTGCCTGGGAGCAGTCGGGGAACCCTGTGCCTGAAGTGGACCAGGGAGGGGTTTGGGGTTCAAGGAGCAGAGAGGTCAACATGGCTGGAGGGGTGCACAGCGGGCAGAGTGGAGGAAGCTGGGGCCAGAGTGGGGGCCCCATCTCTCAGGGCCACGGTCATGGCAAGGAGGCCCTCAGCCCAGGTATCTCAGGATGTGACTGTATTACTGTATTTGGAGACGGGGCCTTTAAAGAGGTGATTAAGTAAAAATGAGGTCCTAGGGTGGCCCTCATCCAATGTGACTGGTCTCCTTGTAACAAGAGGAGGTTAGGACACAGACATGCACGGAGGAATGACTGTGTGAGGACGCAGGGAAGAGACGGCCGTCTCCAGGCCAAGGAGAGAGGCCTCAGGGGAAACCACTGCTGCCCACACCTTGATCTTGGACTTCCGGCCTCCAGAACTGCGAGACGGTGCCCATCTGTGGTTGATGCCGCCCAGACCGTGGTATTTGTCACGCAGCCCGAGCTGACTAATACACTGCCACTAACACACTGTAGCAAAGCAGCCACCTCCACCGTGCCCTCCCCTTATTCATCCCGTGTACTGTCACCTATTGGTCAGCGGTCTCCCCCCAGGACGTCAGCCCCATGAGGGCAGGGACCTTGCCTCGTTCATGGCTGTTTCCCTTGGACCCAGGGCAGCACGGCACTCTGGGCATGTGACAAAATGTGGTTGGATAAAGAACAGTCAGTGGTTAATTCTGACAGAAAATCGTGAAGAGACCCCACAGAGAATCTCTGTCCCCTCCCCGCTTCAGGGTCTCTGATGTCGGTGGCTCCAGCCTTCTCTAAGTCACCCCTGTCCTCTCAGGAGGATTCAGGGCAGGTGATGGGAGCCTCAGGCGTTTCCCGTGGTCCGTGCACCCGCCCGGTCAGGAGGAAACACCTGCCTTTCTGGGGCAGGCCCTCTGCCCAGCAATGGCCGCAGGGGCAGAAAGGAGGGGCATTGGGCGCCATTGCTGCCCGCAGGAGCTCCCAGTCGAGAGGGACTGCTGTTCTTTGCAGAAGCCACCTCCCCTTCAATCCATCCGTGAGACCCAGGTCCTGTGAACCAGAGTGGCAGTGATTGGTCCAGAGTAGTCACATGACACCCCGCCAACTTAGCCAGTCAGCATATTCCAGCATCCCTGGTACCACTGATTGGTTCAGGGATGGGCGTGACCCATGTCAGGATAATCAAGAGTTAATCTAAGGATTTTCTTGGAGCTATTGGGTTACCCTAGTAGAGGGATTGGTGCTAATCCTGGGCTCGGAGGCCCAAGCATCCCCTTTTTCATCTTCCCTTTGCTTGGTGCCACGCTGCAGCCTTCACTCGTCTTGGATTCTCACTTCTAAGAGGAAGGTCACGAGGTGGAGTCTGTTGCTTTTGTCTCATGGCATCCTCCTCCTGTCTCCTGATAACAGCACCCACTTTGCTTTCAGGAACTGTCCCGCCCCCTACCTAGCATCCACCTCTCCCAGACCACAGGGTTGAGCGTGCGTCCTAGTTCTGGCTGGCTGGCGTATCCTAGCGCCCTGGCCACAGTGATGGCCTAGACGTGGCCTGTCACCCAGGCTGGGCTGGGCAGCGTTCTTCCCTGAGACTTTATCTGCAGGTGCTGGGAAGCAGTATGCAGGTCACTGAATTTGGAAAGTTACGGATCTGGGGTCACTGCAGCCTGTCCCCTCCCGTGTGGAGCCGGAGCGCGTGAAACCAAGCAGGGACAAGCAGAGGTTCGGGATGGATGGACAGTGCTGGTGGCACGGGATTTAAAGTCTGCTCCCTGCAGGTAAGCGCCAACTGATGACAATGAAATTGGTGGACTACTTACTGTGTGCCGGGCACAAGTCAAAGTGCTTTTTACACGTTATCTCACTTAAGTCTTGCCTATGATGTAGGCACTAAAACTAACCTCATTTTCCAGATGAGCAAACGGAGGCAAAAACAGGTAGAGTCAGAGCCTCTCAAGAAGGGTCAAGGCACCAAAGAAGATGGATAAAGCAGGCAGTGGCCAAAGGCGACCGACTGGTCTGGCACTTCAGGCCACCCCGGGCCCTGTGCGGCTGCCCCTGACCTGGGAAACCGATATTGTGGTCCTCTTGTCACGTGTCTGTGTGCCTGAGGCCACCCGCCTGGCTTGGAACTGGGAAAGCAGGGCTCGCAAACGTAGGGTCTCAGAGCATCCCCAACTAACCTCGAAGGCACAGAGCCGAGGCCTGTTCCCGAGCCCCGACGGAAGCAGCGCGAGAGCCCAGGACTCTTGGGCCCCTGAGGACTGAGTCCAGCCTGGGCTATGCCCTGACTGCCTGGGTGACCTTGGCCAGATCACCTCAGGGAGGGACTCTATCCATCGAACAACTCAACCGGTGGTCCCCGGCTCCTCCCCGCTCACTGCCTGCACTCATTCCCCGGCTCCGCTGCCCTCTGGGGCCCCGCCCTGGCTGTTGAGCTCACACAGACGCGCACTTGTGGTTTCTGGGCGGGCCTTGCTTTTCTGGATAGAAACGAACAGATGTCCTGTGCTTTCTGCCTTTAATAGCGTGTGGAGGCCACGTGTCTGAGGCACATCTCAAAGACTCATCACAGAGCCCGCCCCGGGCTTCTGGTCAGGAGCAGACAATGAAACCCAAACCGCAGTGTGCTCCAAGCACTGTTAGGTGAGTTCCTGTAACTTTCGGCGGAAGGGCATCCCCAACTGATGAACCCACCGCTAGAGATGTCTTCCCAGCTGCCCCTGGAAGGTCATCTTTACGCAGGTGTGGTGTGACCGCCCACGTGCCATACTGGCCGTAGTGGGTAACCTGTGGCCAGTGGAGCTAGAGGTGTCGGGGATGCAGCGAGAAATTGTAGGTGGGACTTGAGTTTAGGTCCAGGCGGTGTGGCTTCTTAGCAAACTCTGGCTGCAATTTCAGGGTGACGTAGCAGGGGGATAAAAGGTCCGGTAATCCCCCATCGGTCCCGGCCGGACCCTGAGGACTCAGGAGGAACCACAGTCACCTGACATCCCCCTCCTCAGCCTGTACTCAGTGGGATCCTTTGCTGAACTGGGCTCCTGGGGGTCCGTGACTGTGAACGTGACCAGGTAAGATTCTCGAGGCACGGTTCTCACTCCCACTGACCCCTGAGGTCCTGGCTCGCCATCCAGCCCGCAGCGCATAACGTGCCCACGACACGTCGGAGCGCTCTGTTAACGCTAGGGTGAAAGCCACTCGTGTTTGCTCTCCCCAACCCAGCACGAGGTGAGGACACCACGGCTGGCTCTGGGTGACCCCTTGCTGGCTCCTCCACCCAGAGGTAGGTCCCCCTTGTCAACCTGGCTGCTGCCTGTGGCTCTAATGCCTGTTTCACCCTGCAAATCCTAAGGTGCTGTCCTTGAGGAAGGCTCTGACCTAGAATGGAGAATGGCAGGTTGAGGCTCTGCCCAGCTCCAGGTAAGACCTCCAGGTGTGGGGCTGGTGGTCTGTCCCTTCTCAGGCGCTGGACCCAGAAATGGTCTCCTCACCAGCCTCCTTGCCTCTCACCTTCCCTCCTGCCCATTTGTCCTTCACAGGCAGCCTGAAGCGTTGCTCTGAAGCTCAAAGTGATCACTTCACTTCTGTTTCAAGCCCTTCTCTGTCTCCCTCGTTCTCTGGGGTGAAGGCCTCGTGCCTCAGCCTGGTGCTCAGGGCCCTTCGCCATCCTCGCCTGCCCTTCCAGCTTTCTTTCCTGCCACTTTCCACCTCAAACCGCCAGCCACAATACGTCTTCCTGTTCCCAAGAGGCACCAAGGCCTTCACACCTCCAAGCCTTTGCACTCACGGCAACCTGAATCTGCGATACCTCAGAAAACTCCTACTCATCCTTCAACACCCAGCTCAGATGATGGCATTCCCCCGAGAGATGCCCTAGCCATCATCACTCACGCTGGGGTCAGGGTCCTGTGCTTGCCCACACTGTGCAATTCCGGTAGGACCCTGACACTCAGCTGACACTGTCCACTCCTTGTGGCGGTCGCCACACACATAGGGTTCTCTGGGGCCAGACTCTGTTCATATCAGCGACACCAACGACCACTACCATTACTATTTATGGGGGGTACTGTGATAAGGGATAAATAAAATAATAATCTCCAGCATTCGTCGAGAGTTTTCTCAAGGCTAAGCGTTATTCTAGGTGCTTTGTACATATTAGCACCTTATCTTCAAATTCCCTGTGAGGTGAATATAATAATCATTATTATTCTTGTCACCCTCATTTTACAGATGAGGAAAAGGAGGCTCACAGAAGCAAAAATGACTGAGACATGGGCTCCCCTGGTGGCACAGTGGTTAAGAATCCACCTGCCAACGCAGGGGACACGGGTTTGAGCCCTGGTCCGGGAAGATCCCACATGCCGCGGAGCGGCTGGGCCTGTGCGCCACAACTACTGAGCCTGTGCTCTAGAGCCCGCAAGCCACAACTACTGAGCCCATGTCCCACAGCTACTGAAGCCTGTGCGTCTAGAGCCCATGCTCCGGAACAAGAGAAGCCACTGCAATGAGAAGCCCGCACACCACAACAAAGAGTAGCCCCCGCTCGCCGCAACTAGAGAAAGCCCGCACGCAGCAACGAAGACCCAACGCAGCCAGAAACAGTAAATAAATAAATAAATTTATTTAAAGAAAAAATGACTGAGGCGGGTCTGAGACCAGAGCTGTCTGCTCAGCCTGCACCTCCCTGCCCCCACATCACTGAACACACACGTCCAGGACAACAGGGCCCCACCCCACTTCACAGATGAGGTAACTGAGGCACAGGGGGAGGGGCCAGCTCAAGGTCCCACCGTAAAGATATGGAAAAGCTGGGATTCAAGCCCAGGTTGGGCCGGGCCTCCCGAGCTCGGCCCTCCACCCACCGAGCCCCCGTCTGCATCTCAACGGCCCGGGTGGGCCTGCAGCAGGTGCTGGGCCAGCAGTGTCCCTTTGTGAGCCCGGGGTATTGTCCCCTGGACAAAGGCCTCAATTCCCACTAGCGGCCACCCACACGCTCACTTCTAAGGATAAAGGAATCCGCAGCCAGCCGCCCCCCAGCTCCAGATGGCGGCCCCCGCCTGTCTGCTTCCCTCCTGACCCACTGACTCTGCGCCCACCCCCCATCAGGCCGGGCTGCTGCACTGGGGCGGAAGAAAAGAGGTGGCCCTCCAAGGCCTCATCTTTGTGTCCTCAGCATGGTGGCCGGCCCAGTGAGCTGCCCTACGCCTCCCTCCCCCCCATCCATCCCAGCCTTTTCATCCTTCCCAGACAAGACACAAAGCCACAGAGGCGGCCCCTCCTCCGGCTCCAGCTGAGCTAGCTTTTCTGTCTTCTGGGCGTTGGAGCCCAGCCCCTGCCCAGCAGTGCTGGCCCCAGGCAGCTGCCCAGGTGTCTTAAAGGCCCAGCTTCTCCTCCGTGGCGCAGAGCAAGGGGCGGCAGGGCAGAGAAATGGCTGAGACACGGGGCTTCAAGAGAATCTAGTCACCGGGTGGAGGATGGTTCCCCTCGAAGCAGGATCAGGCCATTGGACCACTCAGGGCTCGCCTGGTGCTGGACTCCCGCACGCCCATGCCCTTTCTGCCAAGACGTTTTTGAGGCTGCATCCATCCATATGCTTGTTGGTCCGTTCACTTGTTCATTCACCATCTTACTGGGAGCCCTGGGCCTGCTGCTGGGCCAAACAACGTCAAGACATCGTGCTTCCCTAGGAGGGCTCACGGGCTGGGCCAGGAGGCCAGTAATCCGGATCCTTTGGGCCCATCCTCCCAGCAGGTCCTGAAGCACTGAGACAGGCGAGGTTGGTGACGGTGCAGAGTGCCCCCAGCTACCCCAAAGCGTTCAGCAGCCTGGGAGAGCTGACTCTGAGACAAGCCTGTCCTGCGCTTAAGCAGGCTTCCTTCCGGGCCCTCCACTCAGAGATTCTCCAGTTGCCACAGGTGGGCTGTTCCCGAGACAAGAAAGGGGATTTGGGCTGTGACTTCCCGAGAGGAGCAAAGGCAGGGGTGTGTGTTATTTAACACACCTGGGATACGTGCTCCCGTGATTCTCCTGGGAGGATCTCAGTCTCAGAGTTCGACAGGGTTGGCTGTGGGTTTGTATATGTTTGGTGGGTAAGTGACTAAAGTTTGGTGAATCAGAGCACCCAATCATCCCGGCCCCCTGATGGGTTCTGGGATGAACATGTTTCCAGGTTTGTCCATTGAGGCTCAGCCTCGCACTCCAGTGGGATAGCTCAGACAAGAGGTGACCTTTCGAGATGTAAGTGCCCCAGAGGCTACCAGGGGAGAGAACTTGCCTGAGAGTGAAGCAGAGCTTCCATATCCTGGTGACATTGTTTGAGTACCTGGATCCAGCCAGGCCTGAAGCTGGACATGCTTAAACTTCACTGAGAGCCAGCTTTTTTAAGCAAGTCAGTTTGAGTCAGGCTTTCTGGCACTCATCTAAGAGACCTGGCTGATAGGAAGAAAGAGAAAACAGAGGAGAGAAAGGTGGAGAGGGTTTGGGTGTAGTTTGGGAGAAGTGACAGGGGAACACTCTAGATGGATGGGGGCAGAGGTTAAATGACACTGTATAAATCGTGACGTCAAGTATTCCAGATGAAACTATTTGCATCATTGCAACGTAATCCGCGTCTTCCCCTATGGATCATCTGTCAGGGTTACTGTGCTCACAAATGTGCTGGGAGGAGGGACTCTCTTGTGCGATTTGGAGGAGTTGAGTCTCCCATCTGGGACGAGGTGGACCCAGGAGACCAGCCGTGGGAAGCAGAAGCTGATGGGGTTGTGGTGGACCGGGTAATCCTCCGCAGACTGGGCTGGCTGGGTGAGCCCAGGGTCTTTGTCCAGCTCCAGGAGGCTGCAGGTCACATTGACATGTGGAATCCTTGTATCTGATCCAGGACTCCCATGGTTCTGAAAGCAGCAGTTGCTCTCTTGGGGCCCCTCTGCACAAAGCATGTTTGTGTCCCAACATGTGCGTTCATGGCCTGTTCCACTCGGGCCCAGGAGACCCTCAGAGGGCAGTGGGCATGCCTGTACCAGTTCTGTGTACCCAGGTATCCGCACAGGGCTTTGTCCATAGAAGGTGCTTAGAAAACGTGGAACGAATACATGAGCGTTTCCAATGGCTTAAATATTTACTGTCTGTTCTCTTAGGTTCCTGGTCAGGATGGTGGATTGAGGTGCTATGGGAAGCTCTCTTTCTATGTACAAACACACAGAAGTGCTGGATAGAATATAACCATTTAAAATAATCCAGTCAAGGTCAAAAACAAAAAGGTAAGATGCCCAGCTTGTGTGGGAAGGGGAGATGGAGCTGAATTGCCCCTGAGGGGTCAGGACTTGGGTTCTGAGGCCCAAGTGGGGAAGGGGCAGGAGACTCTGCGTGCTGAGTGAAGACAGGGAGGCCGCTGCAGGAAGCCCGGGGCCATCCAGGGCCGTCTCATCCGCAGACAGAGGCGAGGAAAACCCTGCTGACTGACCGTGGGATGTTATCCTAAGGAGTGGAGCTCAACTTCTCCCCGCCTGTGTAGTGAGAAACTCTGAGCTAGGAAACGCGTTTAGAAACCAGCCGAGAATCAGGCCCTGGTTGAGGCAGAGGGCGAGCTCCATGACCCTGGAGATCAGGGGGACCCTCCAGGATCCTGGCTTCTGCTAAAGCTAGGCTCACGGGCAGCAACCACAGAGCACACTGGGAACTCATCATCACGACGGGAAGAGCTGGGCAAGCTCGGGGTTACAGCACCCCCAAAGAGACGTGACAGGAGGAGGTTTACCTGAGAAACGGGGAAAGGACTGGGTAGAACCCACAGCAAAGGACTGAGTGGGAGGGAAAAGAAGGTGCAGGTTTGAGAAAGAACTAACTAGAAGTCTGAGCAATGAGGAAGAGAGTTGCTGAGATTGCCCTTGAGGAGGTGGCAGAGAAGGGGAAGGAGGTTTGACTTAGGGTTGGGAAGCTCAGCTGAGCTCTGCATCCATCAAGCTTGGCTATGTGACTAGTGTTCTCAACTGTCCTATCCCCTCCCCTTTCCTTTCTCCAAAGAGGGAGAGGTTTGGGGGCAAGTCAGCCCACAAACCTGCAAGCTCTGACTACAGAAAACGGGGAGAGGAGGTTTGCTTCTGGGGCTGGGTGAGGTTTAGGGACAGGGAAGCGAGTGACAACCATCCCCTAATCACCGTGTGAAGGTCACTCTCTGGTCCTTGGTTTCCTCATTCACTGGGCATCTCCTTTGGAGCCTCTGCAATATCTGCTCCCTTTTTCCTTCCTAAGAGAGCCTCAGGTTTGTTTGGGGCCTCAATATCACCAGACTCTCTTGCAGGTAGGGCCAGCCACGTGACGCAGTTCTGGCCAAGTTGATGGAGGTACAAGTTCTGGCGGGAGAAGGTGGGGGAGCCTCTCCCTGAATAGAATGGCAAAGCTCACTAGAAGAAAATCCTTCCCACCCCCAATATCACTGGTCCTTCTTATGCCTGGACAGCAGACATGAGGCCTGGAGGTGCAGCAGCCATCTTGTAACCATGAGACAGCAACAAAAAAGGTAAAGTGGAAAGACAGAAAGAACACAGGCTGTGGGGGCAGACAGACCTTCCTTTTCCACTTTCTGGCCGTGTGGCCTTGGGTACGTCACTTAACTTCTCGGAGCCTCACTTCCCACAACCTGTAAGATGGGGATAAAACCTCTCCCTTGAACAGTCCTTGTGAGGATTAAATACTGTGTTGAGTATGGATCCACTTTTTCTCCTGTAAAGAGCTATCCCAATGTTTGGAGTTATTTTTACAATCATGCTGTGACAATTACTTTAGAGCAAAAGAAAGAAGAGACCCTTTGTTTCTCCTCTTGGAGAAAGTTCCAAGGCGGGATACGGGCCTCGAGCCAACGGGCCCTGCTCTTTGGCCGATCAGCTATGCAAACAGGAAGTGACTATCCAAACATTTGGAGCTGCAGAAGGCTAGCCCAGAGCCGGCCTCCTCTCTCCACCGTGGTGCGTCCTCGTCTCCCCGCTGGGAGCACCTCAAAAGTCAAGGACGTGGTCCCCCGGATGAGGAACTAGGTTCAGAGCAACCCTTCCGGCTGCCCTGCCCACCAGTCTGGGCCAGACCGCCTGCCTTTCGGGCTGAAGTCGGACGGCAGCCTCTTGCCCGGCTCCCACTGTCTTCTGCCCTTCCCCTCTCCTTCCATCTCTTTGTCACAGCTGTAGCCAGGGTGATTTTTTTGCAGTGCAAGTCTGTTCTGTCGCCCCCTTGCTAGAACTTTCCCATGGCTTCATGCTCTCTCGAGGGAAAGGCCGAAGACCTCATCACAGCCATTGGGGTTGGCCTGGCCTCGGCCTGCCTCTCCAGCTCTACCCCTCCAGCTGCTGTTTTAGCTGCTGGACCGGGCCAAGGCCCCTCCTGCCTCTGCGCTTGGCCCACACTGTTCCCGTTTTCTAGCACGCTCTCCCCCCTCCCCCTCCCTGGCCCATCTCGCCAGGTAACGTCCCACCCTCAGCACTCCACTCCCGGGTCAGGTGTGCAGGCGCTGGCTGAGCCTGCAGCAGGCACGCCGAGGGCCCTGCTCTCCCTGACAGCGGGCAGCCAGCTGTTGCCACACATACGCTCACGTGGGGACCTCACACGCTCACGAGTGCTGCTCAGGGCGAGGACTGCGGAATGTCTTGTTCAGAATGACACCCCCTGTGGCTGGCATAGTCCCTGTGCAGAGCTGGTGCTCAGTAAATGTGGAAGGCAGGCAGGCCGGGTGCCTTGTGGTTTGAAAGGGAGGGAGCTCTGTTTACCGAGCACCTAAGTGAGCCAGGCAGGGCCTCACTGCCTCTTCACAGCCTCCCTGGCAGGCAGGGGCCCCAAGCTCTGTTCCATCCAAGAGGAAACAGGGACTCCGAGGGGGGCCGTGACTTGCCCAAAGTCACACATCTGTCAGAGGCCCTGCCAGGACTTGAACCTTGGTCCCGAGCCCAGCTTCCTACCCTGGTGGAGCTAGCACAAGGGATCACAGCGCATCTGTTTCCTCACCTGGAGAATGGGGACATAACGGTACCTACCTCACAGGTCCGGTGGCTGTGAGGACTCAGTGAGGTTAAGTGCTTAGTCAGGTTAAGTGCTTAGCTCAGAGCCTGGCACACCTTAGGTGCTCGGTAAGTGTTAGCTGTTATCATCTTTGTTATTGCACGGATCAAAGAACAAATAAGAACAAATCTATCCTATTACTCCCAGCGAATAGGCAAACGGAGGGGCTTTATGGGTGAACAGGCCCACGGATGGATGGGTGGGCGAATACCTGAAGACGTGAACAACACGGGGACGAGTTGAGGGGAGGAAAGCGCACCTGAGGTTCAGGAGAACGGGAGCTGATCTGGGGCACCCGGGCCGCCGGCTCACCTGTAGCGCCGCAGCTCGTCCTCCAGCCGCCGCACCCAGCGCTGCAGGCCGGGCACCTGCCGCGCCAGCGCCTCGAGCTCGCGCACGCGCGCCAGGCTGCGCAGCACTGCCTGCCGGGCCTCTTCCGCGCGCCGCCGCACCTCGGCCTGGCCCCGGCGCAGGCGCCCCGCGCGGGCCTCGGCTGCCGTCAGCGCGCCCCGCGCCTGCCGCAGCTCCCGCGCCGCCGCCGCCTCGGGCCCGCCGTGCGCCGCCTCCTGGGCGCCCGCCTGGCTCTTCCAGAGGCCGACCTGCCGGAACAGGGCAGCAGGGCAGGCGGTGAGCGCCTCGCGCCAGACCCCACCCGGCCCAGGGCGCGTGAGCAAAGCAACCCGGCACGTTGCTCGCGCTCGTGCTCGCCGCCCTGGGCCCATCTGAACTCATTTAACCCTCGCCCTAACTCTACCGAGGCGGGAGCTCATGTCACTCCCTTTTAATGGATGCGGGCCACTGAGGCACAAAGCCCATATTCTGTTGTTTGCACAGTTCCAGTGAGTCCCAAACGCCTGCCCTCTTCTCTGTCCGCCTCCGGCCCTCAGGGCACGCCGCTCCCTCGTGCTCCTCCACGCCCTAGACTGGGGAGCCCTCTATGGGCGTTCCCGGCCCTCCTCGCTGTCTGCTGCTAGGCAGCCGCCTCCTTGAGGGTGCGGTTTTCTTCTGTCCTGTTCACTGCTGGGCGTCCGGCGCCTAAAACAGGCCTGGCACACAGTAGGTGCTCAGCAAATACTTGGGGAACTAATGATCCTGGACGATCTTACTCCACACAATGGCAGTACTTTCCCGCCCCGGACTTGGCTTCTCCGATGCCCGCTGGCCGTGGCCCCTGAAATCCGCGCCTTGCACCCCTGCGCACTCCCTGGCCTCTCTCTACCCCTCAGGGCTGTGACGCCGGGCTGTGTGGGGAGCGGGCAGGGCTGCTAGAACGTCAGCTCCCTCCTGGCCTGTGGCCCCTTGGGTCAGAGGCCGTCTGGTCCTCGTCTGACCCCCAGCCCCCCATGGCCTTTGACACACGGCTGGGCACAACGCTCAAGTGCTTTTGACTGAATTGCAGATGCCTGGGCTGGGTCCATGCCTCTCTCAGTGCCTGGCCCCCGCAGCGCTGAGTGGCCAGACCTGCCTGGTCGACAGTGACACTATCTAGCATTGGGACACCAGGCCTGGTCCTGAGGGGGGCCCTCCAATGTTCGTTGAGTGACTGCACCGAGCTGCCTGTGTACCTCGTTAGCTCCTTAAGGGTGCGGACAGGCCTTCCTCACACCTTATCTCCTAGGCCTCCTGGAATCCTGGCACCGCGGAGAGCTCCGGAGGCGTATGTGTGTGAGACTGACCAGGCTTCCTGCGAGGGTCCACGGCTGGGTCAGAGAGGCAGGATGAGATGGGCTGTGTGTGTGTGTTGGCGGAATGGTTTTCTCTGAGGGACTGGAGTTTGGGGGGGCTGGAATGTGTGATGTGAGTAGGGGAGGGGACTAGAGTGTGTTGGAGTGGAATGGGGTGGCTAGGGACAGGATGCAAGTAGGCTGAAGTGGGGAGGGCTGCCCTTCACCCGCCCCCGCGGCGCCCCCCCCCCCCCCCCGTCCTCTTCCTCCGCACAGCAGGGGCTCTGCAGCCAGCCCGCTGTCAAATGCCCCCCACCCCCCGCCCCATTCCGTCGTCACCCTCCGCCCCGGGACCAGGTGCACCTGCAGTGCTAGGCAGCGCGCGTCACTGCTCTGCAGCGCGGCCCGCAGGTCCTCCACCAGCTCACGCAGGCTGCTGTTTTCTTCCTCCAAACGCGCCAGGCGTTCGCTGTCCGGGCCGCCGTCGGAGCCGGGCGTATGGGACGCTCGGCGGCGGCGGCGCGGACGGCGCAGGCGGATCTGCGTCTCGATGTGCTCGCTGAGAGCGCCGCGGGGCAGACGGGGCCCGGCGCGGGTGCCAAAGTAGCCGCAGAGGCGCGCGTGGAACTGGCGGAAGGTGAGCTCAGGCGGCTCGGCGCGCAGTGCCAGGCGCGCCTCCTCCTCCGCATCCGCGTCCCCATCGGTGGCCACCCCAGCGATCACATCCCCGGCGTTCGTGTCTCCCGCGGCTGTATCCCCGGCAGCCTCCCAGGTGGCGGCAGCCTCCTCGGCGCGCAGCCCCAGCACCGCGCAGAGCGCGCGGAAGTCGGCGCGGGGCAGGCGGCCGGCGCCTCGGCAGTCCAGGTGGTGGAAGACCTCCTGTAGATACTGGTCCAGGCCCGTGGCCAGCACCACGATCTCGTTCTCCACGCCTCGGTCCAGCCCGTAGTGGTGCGCCAGGGCGCTCAGCAGCCACTGTGTGCGCCGCGCTGGTCGCTGGTACGGGTCGCCCGCCGCGCCTTCCACGCCGGTCCCCGTGCCCGGGCCGCTGGGCTCCATCGCCGCCAAGCGCCGCTCCTCGGGTCCCTCCGCCCTGCCACTTCCAGGGGCGGCCCCAGAGTTTCTTGAAAGGAGGGGCTTAGCGGTGGCGGTCTGGTTGGAGCGGCGCCGAGGGCCGTGTCCAGCAGCTGCGCTGGCCTGGCAGGGCGTTTGTGTTTTCTCCGGGTTGGCTCTGAGGGGGCTTGGTTAGGGGACCCAGGAGCCCCGAGACCCCCGTGGGGCCACTGCTGACTGGTCTCCCTCCTGATCTCGCTTCTCTCGGTGACCCCTGCACTCTTCTCCCCTCATCACTCCCGGGGCGTCCCTGGCATCCCCTCTTTTCCTCCCATTCCCAGGTCTGTCTGCTTTCAACTCCCCCGCTCTCCACCTAGCTGCGTTGTGCAGAGAGTGTGCCCCGAGACGGGGACAAGGGGTGGGCTCGGGATAGGAAGCTGGGGAGGGCTGGAGGGTGGCCCCCTGGTCCGGTGGCCCCCAGGTCTGTTCCGCGCCCACGCGTCACTCCACCCCTTCTCGCCAGAAAACCTTTCAAGGGTAGCCCCGCAAGCTAGCTGGGGCCGTACTCCCGTAAGTATGGAGAAGCCCCCCTCCCCTTAAATTCAGCGATTGGGTTCCTAAACCCGCTTCTCACTCCACCAGGGCTGGTGCAAAGGGCCTCACGTGGTAACTAGAGCAGAGGAAAACCCAGCTCCGAGAAGTGAGGGGATGCGTTAGGGCCATCCCGCTGGATAGAAGCCGATCTGAGCCGGACCCTTGCTCTCTAAGCTCTGTGTGTGTTGAAGCGGGAGGGGTGGTGGTGGTGGTGGTGGTGGTGTAGGAAAGCCGTGGCCTTCCGTCTTCTCACCCGTTTGTGCCTGGGGAGTGGATTGGCCCTGCGACCGGAATTCCACCTCTGAGCTGGGGTTAGGCTACCAGGTAGCTGTTTGGCCAACACTTCCTCTGGTGCCTTAGAACACCGTTCTGGAAGAGGAAAGAAAAATCAGCCTCTCAGGTGAATGTAAGGCTGCTTTTCCTTTTTTTTTTTTTTTTTTTTTTTGACAAGAGGGGTGTAGAGATGTCCTAACCTGATACCTGCACTGGGAACCCTCATCCAGCCTCGCAGGAGTAAGAGGCAGATTTCTTCAACTGCCTTTGGCTATACGATGGGCAGAATCTGGCCTGTGTACAGCTCTAGGAATTTCAGTGTTAAATCCTGGAATTTGAAAAAGCACTAAAATTCTGTCTCCTCTGCTGCAGTACCCCAGAATAAGCACTTTGTCCATTTGGCAGATTTCTACTCATTCTTGAAGACTGTGCCCACCACTCACCTCTGCCAGGAAGGAGTTAGATGCTTCTCCCCAACCCTTTTGGATGTGCATTTAAAAAAAAATTATTAAAGTGGTAGCAATTTGACAAAACATTTTACATCAACTCCAATGCTTGGCTTCTGCCGTAGAAAAAACACATGTGTACAGGATGTTCATTGCATCGTTGTTTATAATAGCGAGAAACTGGAGACAACATTTTGCCCATTGGTACAGCAGCCGGGATGAATCACCACAAAAGGATGAGAGAAAAAAGCGACAATAACAATAAACCCACACGAAACGGTACTAAATATTTTCTGGGAGGACATGTGTATGTAAGTGCATAGAAAAAGATGGAGGGATTCACAAACGGATTCAGTCGTTATCTCCAGGGGTCGGAGGAGTTTGGCTTTCAGTGTAACATCTCTCTTTTTGACAAAGGAGATGTTTTTGTTTGTTTCTTTTCTCTTTTTCTTTTGGGGGGGAAGACATACTTTATTTGCCATTTACAGACCACAGAGTTCACCCGTTTAAGGTATATTAATAAGTGGTTTCTGGTATATTTATAGAGCATATAACCAGCATCACAATTTCATTTTTAGAACATGCTCATCACTCACCACCACCCCCAAAAAAACCCTTGTACTAGGTAGCCCACCCACTGCTCCAGTTTCCTACCCTCCACTCCCAACTCCCAGCCCTAGGAAACCACTATTTTCTGTTTCTATGGATTTGACTATCTTGGACATTGTGTATCAAACAGAATTATACAATATGTAACCTTTTGTGACTGGCTTCTTTTTGAGAACGTTAACAATAATGTTTTCCAGCGTCAACCAGGTTGTAGCTGGCATGCGGTTCATTCCTTTCTATTGTTGAGTAATATTCCATCGTATGGATGGACCACGTTTTGTTTATCTGTTCATCTGTCGATGGACGCTTGGATCGTTTCCACTTTTTGGCTGTTCTGAGTAATGCTGCTGTAAACATTCACGTAGAAGTTTTTGTGTGTTCATATATTTTCACTTTTCTTGAGCATATACCTAGGGGTGAGGTTGCTGGGTTGTGTAGTAGTTTTTTTTTTTTTTTTTTTGCGGTATGCGGGCCTCTCACTGTTGTGGCCTCTCCCGCTGCAGAGCACAGGCTCTGGACGCGCAGGCTCAATGGCCATGGCTCACGGGCCCAGCCGCTCCGCGGCATGTGGGATCCTCCCGGACCGGGGCACGAACCCGTGTCTCCTGCATCGGCAGGCGGACTCCCAACCACTGTGCCACCAGGGAAGCCCTGTGTGGTAGTTTTATGTTTAACTTTTGAGGGCCTGCCAGGCCATTTTCCAAAGTGGTTGCACCATTTTCGTTCCTACCAGCAGTGTAATTCATGTATTTCTCAATGGGTAAAGGAATACAGATGTTCTCAGTCCTGGACTCCTTCCCTTCCTCCCCTCCAACACCTCCATCTCAGTTCGCGGGGCCTCCAGCCTCCCTCGGCAAATCCCTACCGTCTTGGGTTCTTCTGTCACTTTCGCGCCACATCCGGTCTGTCAGGCCGTGCACCTTCAGAGCTCACCCCCAATCTGACCCCCTCTTCCTGCGCCACTGCTACCCTGGACCAAACCCCCAGCATCTCTCACCTGTATCATTGCAACAGCCTCCTCCCAGGAAGTGCCCTTGAATTCCTACGTCTGTCCTCCACAGCCAGAGGACGCCCTCCTTCGCTCAGCACCCACTGTTATCTCCCTCTCTCAGGGACTAAAGGCCCAGTGTAGTGTGCGCCCGTGTCCCCCGTAACCTCCCTCAATGCCTCCCTCACTGACCTCCTTGCTGTTCTTCTAACTCACCCCAGGGCCTTTGCATCTGCTTCCCCAGATGTTTACAGCCTGCCCCCTCACCTCCAAGTCCCTTGCTCCAGCGTCAGCCCCTCAGTGAGGCCTTCGGTGACATTGCAAGCCCTTTGCGCCCCTAACAGACTCTCTTGCCTGGTGCGTCTGTCTGTCTCCCTGTAACGCACTATCAGCCATGACGGGAGGGACGCTTCCTGTCTGTCCGCTGGGCTTGGTGTCGGGCACACTGAGAGAAGAGCTCCAGCCCCCTTCTGGGTTGCCTGCCCGCAGCTGCTGCCGGGCACAGTGTGGCATGAGGCTCTCCATGTGCTTTCTCTGCCTACAGGTGAGACGTACTTTTTAACTTGTATTTTAAGAAACAGCATTGTACCCCATTGCCACTTGTTTGCAGGCCTGCCACGAGGGCTGAGCTTCACAAGGCCAGAGACCTGGTACCCCCATGCCCAGCACAGGGCCTGGCATTAAGTAGGCACTAATTATGTCATTTTATAGATGTGGACACACTGCATCAGAAGGAAAACTACATGTAGCTGGCATCCCTGGGATTCAAGCATCCTTGTGCCCAGAGATGCTGGAGTCAGCGAGACTCCAGATGTTAGGTTGATTGGACTCCCAGCTGGACCGTAGAAACTTCTAGGCCGGGAGTCCCACCGCCAGGGACGTTGCTGTCTGTACTTAGAACAGGACTCTGGGGACTTCCCTGGTGGTCCAGTGGCTAAGACTCTGCACTCCCAGTGCAGGGGTCCCAGGTCCAATCCCTGGTCAGGGAACTAGAGCCCGCATGCCTGCTGCAACTGAAGATCCCACATACGCCAACGAAGATCCCGCGTGCCGCAACTAAGACCCAGTGCAGCCAAATTAAAAAGAAAAAGAAAAAAAAAAAACGGGACGCTGGAACTTGACTCTGGACTTTTTTTCCCCCCACATCTTTATGGGAGTATAAATGCTTTACAATGTTGTGTTAGTTTCTCCTGTACAGCAAAGTGAAGCAGCGTGTATATACGTATATCCCCATATCCCCTCCCTCTTGTGGCTCTGCAGATGAATCTGATTCAATTTCATGTTAATGCTGAGAGCTGGTGACCCAGGGGAGACTACCCCCGTTGCTGCAGCTGGCCATGGCTTTTGCGGAAGGAATCCTTTGAACAGGAACTTTTCTGGGCCAGTCAGTATCGAAAAGAAAGACTTTAAATATCTTGACGTGGAACCATCGCCTGGCCTCTGCCCCCCGCAGCTCCTTGGGGGCAGGGGAGTCCGGGTTGATAATGGGGCGCTGTCAGGCCTGTCTGTCTGCGGGCAGTGTTACCAGGCGCCTCTGAAATCATCCCGGTTGGACCCACAAGGTTTTTGTTTAAGGCTCAAAGTGAGCAAACTCAGAGGTCTCCTGCGCTTTTGTGTGAGCTGGGGGATGGGTGTGTGTCTGCGTCGGGGAGAGCGGAGAGAAGTGGTTTTTCTGAAGTCAGCTCAGTATTGTTTGAGCCATTCCTAATAGTATATTGTTCACAGTGTCTACAAACAGCCCAGCAAAATGCTAAAGAGCAAAAAAACCATCCCCCCTCGTGCCAACAAGAGAAGAACACAGGGTTCTTTTGATGTATTTGTTTTCAGATGTTTTCCATGCATTTAAGCATGAAAGAACTTTTGGGGGTGGTGAAAACATTCTATATGGGGGTGGTAGTTTCATGGGGGTGGTAGTTTCATGACTGTGTACACCTGTCAAAGCACTTAAAAGGGTGAATTTTACAGGATGTCACTTGTACCTCCTTCAATGTGACATAAAGAAACAAGTTGAAATGCGGCTGTTGGGATCTGTCTCTGCACATCACCCGTCTTCCTAAATGGCTCCGCCATCATTACCATTCCTGGGTAACGTTATTCTCAAAGGCTGGTCCACACTCCCTCTTAGGACTGACCCGGAAGGTGCTTTGTCGTCCCAATAGGTGCACATAGCGGTGGTTTGCAGTTTTTCTCCATTCCAACAACACTGTGAAAGGTTGGCTCTATTTCCTGGGTGCTTTACTGCAGGGCCAAGGAGTGCGGGCATTTTATAAGCTCTTGATGTTGTCAAACTGTTTTTCAGAAAACTTGTGTCATTCTGTACAGTCCCCTGGAGTGTCTGGGATTCTCCGAGAGCCATCAGTTTTAGTGTCAAAGCTTTTACATTTTTAGGAGTCTTGGTTAGTGGATTTGCTTAGTGTTCAGACGCCAAGTTTGACTTCTCTCTATTAAAAATGGGCCTGGGTTAGGCAAAGATTTCTTAGATACAACACCAAACACGTGGTCCAAAAAAAAAGGAAAAAAATCAATACATTGGATCTCATCAAAATTCAGAACTTTTGCACTTCAAAGCGCAGTGATAAAGACGCCCTCAGATGGCTGCGCTCCACGGGGTGCCCCTTTGCAATGTGACTTTGCCCTTCCTCCTGTCGTATTCTGACTTTGCCAGCCCTGAAGCCGTCTTTGCTGAGGGGAGGGGAGACCCGCCCGTCGTGCCTGAGTCTCAGGTGACACACCTTTGCCTTCATTCCATCCCATGATGCCCTGGCTCTTGACCTGGACACTACCTCCCTCAGGGAAGTGGTTCCAGATCTTGGCTATGCAATGGGATCTTGGTGGAGGTGACTTTAACAAACAAGCGTTCTGTTCCAGTTATTTATTATTGCACAACGAATAATCCCCAAATTTACTGGGTTAGGACAGCAGTAACTTACTTTGCTGATAAATCTGCAATTTGCAGAGGGCTTCATGGGGACAGCTGGTTTCTGCTACACATGGTGTCAGCCAGGTGACTCAAAGGCTGGGGGCTGGAATCCCCTGAGGTCTGGCTCTCACATTTTGGGCAGGGAGGCTGGCAGTTGGCCGGGAACCCTGCCGGCTGTTGGCCAGAGCATCTACACGTGGCCTTTCCATGAGGCTGCTTGGGTCTCCTCACAACATGATGCTGGGTTCCTAGAGTGAGCGCCCCAAAGAACAAGGCAGAAGCACATGGAATTTGTATGACCTGGCTTCAGATGTCACCGAGTGTCACTTCCACTCTACTCTGTTGGCTGAGGTGGTCCAAAAGTTCTGTCGGGGTTCAAGGGGGAGGGGACTAGACCCACCACGGGATGTGAAGAGTGTTGACATCACACTGTAAGAAGAGAGGGTGGGAGGGAATCTATTGAGGTGTTTGGAAAATACAATCTATCACCGGTTCCTAAGCCCCACCTCTGGAGAATCAATTCCACAGGTCTGGAGTGAAGCCTCAGGATTGAAGATTTGACATGATCCTGGGTGATTCTCATGCACATCCAGGACCAAGGTTCTTTGGTCTAAGACCTCTCAAGCCTGAGTTCAGGGCCGCCCCACAGGAGACGCTGGGGAGATTGGCTGCTGCCCTTGGTAACAGGGTGATCGAGGACCCTTTGGAGCAAAACCAGCCTCAGGCAGCAGGTGCACCTGACGGGCAGGAGGCCTGCTGTCTGTCCCAGGGAGGGTGGTGTCACTGACCAGCTCTTGTTAATGGGGCCTTTTGGGAGCTGGTGTATCCTAGTAGCCTTTTCCCCTTGCAACCCTGGGTGTGTCTTTTTAGTACTTCCTTGCTTGTGGACGGTAGTCTGCAGGCTGTTGGACAGGGTGTCATGGCACTCAGTGGTGAAACTTGAGTCCTTCTCCCCAGGGGACCTCACTGCCATTTGGAGACTTCCCCTCACAGCTGTTCTTAAGGTTCAGTTTTTTAGACTGATCGAACCTGAGGAATGTTGGAGGGCCCCCGTCAGTGGGAAGTATTCTGGAATACTGGACTACTGTCCCCAGCCCCTGGGGACGGCCTAGGGAGGTGGGCACTGGGTGGGAGGGTGCTTGCGTCCACAGTTTTGCTCTTTGGCCACGGGTAGGTTGTGTCTCATCTCAGAGCCTCAGTTTCTGCAACAGCGAAGTGTGTGTGGAGATTCCGCACCCATTCGCTTGAACAAACTACTGCCCAGGGGCTTGGTACCGGGGTCCCCGTGCGCCACTCCAGCCTCATCATCCCTTCCCTGAACTTGCCACACGTTTTCACTCCACTTGGCCTTTGCATATGCTGTGTCCTCTGCCTGGAATGCCTTCCCTTGCTTTCCTCGCCCGGCAGACCCCACAGTTTCGCTTTTGTCACCTTTTCCGTGAAGCCTGCCCCAACCCGTCCGGGCAGTCGCTTCTGCGATGTGTCCCTCCGCCGCAGCCCCTTTGGTGGTCTGTGGTCTTCTACATCGGGAGCAGCAGCTAGGGGTCCCTTATCTGGGGGTGGGGGGCAGGGTGTCCGTCAGATAGTCTGGCTTTCAATCCAGTGCTGCCGTATACCTGTGTGACCTCAGGCAAATAGCTTCACCTCTCTAAGCCTCGGTTTCCTCATCGCTGAGTTTGGCGCTCATGATGACTAAAAAGAATTCTCGTGATATTTGAAAGACATCAGTGACAGAAGCAGAGTCTGTGCCAGAGAGGATGGGGGGTGGGGTGGGGTCGGGTCATCTGAGTTTGCAGAGCCCGGTGCTTCCTTTGCCTTCATCAAAGAACGGGAGGGGGCCGCTGATGGAGCTGTAGTGGGGGAGCTGGCAATGCCTCTCCCCTGTACTGCAGGTAAGGCTCAGGCGCATAATAGGTGCTCACGTTCAGAGCAGGAATTCCTGAAAGACTGAATGGGGGCTTCCCTGGCGGTCCAGTGGTTAAGACTTCGCCTTCCAATGCAGGGGGTGTGGGTTCGATCCCTGGTCGGGGAGCTATGACGGCACATGCCTCACGGCCAAAAAAACCACAAAAAACCAAAACATAAAAAGCAATATTGTAAAACATTCAGTAAAGACTTAAAAAATGGTCCACATCCAAAAAAAAAAAAAAAGACTGAGTGGATAAGCGAATAACTGAAGGCATAAAGGCAGCTGGTTCTGCATTTGTATACAACTCTCTGCCGGACCTTGTCTGGGCACCTGGCCTGGGACCAGCGAACGAGGCGGGGAGCCCCGCCCCCAGGAGAGGAGCCCCGCCCCGGGGCTGCGGCCACGCGCGTCTCCTAGCAACCGCCAAACATAGCGGCGAGGCGGCTCCTGCGGGCCTCCCTGCCCGGGTGGACGCACCAGGTCCTCTGAGCCTCCTCGGCGAGGAGGCTGTGCAGCTGCTGTGCGAGCTGACCGACGCCGTCGTCTGAGCCCACGCGGCTGCCCAGCGCGTCCGCTCACAGGTGCCGCAGGTACCCCCCCATCCGCCCCGGTCCCCGCTCCAGCTGCGCAGCCCCTTCTTAGCGTTCGCTGGCGTGCGGCGTCCATGGAGGGCGTTCGTGCCCGGAGCCCAGTACTCAGTGCTCGGTCGGGTCTTGCCTCGGGGTCCTCGCCCTCCTTGGCCTCAGCAGGCTCTTGCGCGTGCTGCCCCCAAACCAAGGTCATACTGTGCTTTGGCACAGCTAACCCGAGGCCCTCACCCCCCACCCATTCCCTTGTGATTCTTGGGGAATTGCACTCACCTGGAGCAGGCATTCCAGACGTGCTGAATGATTAACTTTGATCTTGAAAGGAGGAACAGCTGGGGCCGGGAGGACGGGACTCAATTTGGAGACGCTAGCTTTGCTGATTATCACGGTTACTGACGGCATCATTCTCTGAGGTTCATCTAATCTTTATTGAGTGTCCGCTGCGTGCCAGGCAGTGTCTGAGGCCTTGGCTGGTCAGCCCGGAACAGGACAAGGCACGGGGGAGAGGAGGGGGCAGGCAGGGCTTCCCTCCTGGGGGCAGTGGTGGTGATGGCCGTGCCTTTATTTCCTTGCAGCCGGGAGTGCCGGCCGGGGGGGCCGCCCTGCCGCATGTAGCTGCCGGCCTGTGAGTGGGAGGACGAGGACCAGGCGAGCATGAGGACCATGTCCTCCATGGGCAGCTTTTACCAGTCCGGGAGCGAGTGTGAAGTGGAGGAGAACCTGAAGGTTAGGGCCTGGGCCCAGGAGTCGGCCACCGGCTACCAGTGCAGCGGCGAGTCCTCAGAAGGGCCTGCCAGCACCTTCGACTCGGACGTGCCCCACGTTGTCCCCTGCAAGTTCATCATCTCTCTGGCCTTCCCAGTGACTGCGGGTAAGTGTGACAGCAGAGAGGGGGTGTACCAGTGACCTTCTCCCAGGAGTGTAGGGCACCTGTGCTCCCTCAGTAGGGTGGCCAGTGCCAGGAGCAGAGGTCCGGAAAGGAACTGCCACTTTAGGGCCCACTGTGGTCCAGGCAAGGAACAGTTTATGGGCTTCACAGACTCAGTCTTCTCAAAACCCTAAGAAGCAGGTGATGTTATTTCTGCTTTTTGAAAATAAAGAAGTGACGGAGAGGTTAAGGCATTTCCCCCGCCCATAAGCTGGTTGTGCATCATCTAATTCCTTGTTTAAATACAGACTCTCAGATTATTGGATCAAAATCTCTGAGTGCAAAGGTAATCAGCTACTACCCAAAACCGCTGTGTAACAAATACAAACAACTCCCCATTTCATTGGCTTCAAACAGAAATCCCTGTCCTGGGTGAGCAGGCCAGCTGATCTAGGCTGGGCTTCCTGCAGTAGCTCTGCCCTGCTTCTGTCTCTGTCATCCTCCTCTCGGATGATGGGCAACCCAGATGCATTCCTGTCATGGAAAGGCAGGGCACAAAAGAGGGCAAGCCCAGTCACCCCAGCACTCTTCAGGTCTTTGGACACCTCCCACCTGCAGGCATTTTATTGGCCAAAGCAAGGCACATGGTTGAACCCCAAGATTAAGGGCAGAGAAAAGTACTCCACTTTTTTTAAGGTGGACTGTCTTTTTTTATATCAGCTTTTTAATTGAAATATAGTTAATTTACAATGTTGTCTTAGTTTCAAGTGTACAGCAAAGTGATTCAGTCATATATGTTCTTTTTCAGATTCTTTTCCATTGTAGGTTATTAGAAGATATGGAGTATAGCTCCCTGTGCTATAGAGTAGGTCTTTGTTGTTTATCTATTTTATATATAGTGGTGTGTATATGTTAATCCCAACCTCCTAATTTATCTCCCCTCCCCTACTATCCCTTTTGGTAACCATACGTTTGTTTTCTATGTCTGTGAGTCTATTTCTGTTTTGTAAATAAATTCATTTGTTTCATTTTTTAGGTTCTGCATCTAAGTGATATATAATATTCGTTTTTGTCTGACTTACTTCACTTAGTATGATAATCTCTAGGTCCATCCATGTTTCAGCAAATGGCATGATTTCATTCTTTTCATGGCTGAGTAATATTCCATTGTGTATATGTACCACATCTTCTTTATCCATTCTTCTGTCGATGGACATTTAGGTTGCTTCCATGTCTTGGCTATTGTATACAGTGCTGCTATGAACACTGAGGTGCATGTATCTTTTTGAATTACAGTTTTCTGAAGATCTATGCCCAGGAGTGGGATTGCAGAATCATATGGTAACTCTATTTTTAGTTTTTTGATGAACCTCCATACTGTTCTCCACAGTGGCTGCACCAATTTACATTCCCACCAACAGTGTAGGAGGGTTCCTTTTTCTCCACACCCTCTCCAGCATTTACTGTTTGTGGACTTTTAATGATGGCCATTCTGACTGGTGTGAGGTGATGCCTCATTGTAGTTTCGATTTTTCATTTCTCTAATAATGAGTGACATTGAGCAACTTTTCCTGTGCTTGTTGGCCAACTATATGTCTTCTTGGAGAAATGTCTACTTATGTCTTCTGCCCGTTTTTTCATTGCGTTGTTTGTTTTTTTGATATTGAGCTGCATGAGCTGTTTGTAAATTTTGGAAATTAATCCCTTGTTGGTAGCATCATTTGCAAATATTTGCTCTCAGACCTTAGGTTATCTTTTGATTTTGTTTATGGTTTCATTTGCTGTGTGAAAGCTTTTAAGTTGAATTAGGTCCCATTTGTTTATATTTCCATCACTGTAGAAGACGGATCCAAAAACATATTGCTGCAATTTATGTCAAAGAGTGTTCTGCCTATGTTTTCCTCTAGAAGTTTTATAGTATCCTGTCTTACGTGTAGCTCTTTAATCCACTTTGAGTTTGTTTTTGTGTATGGTGTTAGAGAATGCTCTAATTTCATTCTTTTACACGTAGCTGTCCAGTTTTTCCAGCACCACTTACCACTTATTGAAGAGACTGTCTTATCTCCAATGTATATTCTTGCCTCCTTTGTCATAGATTAATTGACCATAAATGCGTGGATTTGTTTCTGGGCTTTCTATCCTGTTCTGTTAATCTCTGTGTCTGTTTTTGTGCCAGTACCATACTATTTTTTTTTTTGTGGTACGCGGGCCGCTCACTGTTGTGGCCTGTCCCGTTACGGAGCACAGGCTCCAGACACACAGGCTCAGCGGCCATGGCTCACGGGCCCAGCTGTTCCGCGGCACGTGGGATCTTCCCAGACCGGGGCATGAACCTGTGTCCCCTGCATTGGCAGGCAGACTCTCAGCCACTGTGCCACCAGGGAAGCCCTACCATACTGTTTTGATCACTGTAGCTTTGTTGTATAGTCCGAAGTCAGGGAGCATGATTCCTCCAGCTCTGTTCTTTCTCAAGATTTCAGGGTCTTTTGTGTTTCCATACAAAAATGTGTTTCCATACAAAAATTTTTGTTCTCGTTCTGTGAAAAATGTCTTTGACGGTTTGATAGGGATTGTGTTGAATCTGTAGATTGCCTTAGATATTATGGTCATTTTAACAATATTGACTCTTCCAATCCAAGAACATGTGGTATATCTTTCCATATGTTTGTGTAGTCTTTGATTTCTTTCATCAGTGTCTTATAGTTTTTGGAGTACAGGTCTTTTGCCTCCTTAGGTAGGTGTATTCCTAGATATATCAAGAAGTACTCCATTTTTTGATATGTCTTTTTTTGTTGTTCTGCCTGAAATATCTCCCCACGATGATTAATTTCAACTTCTCCTTGTAGTTCTGTTGATGGTTGCTTCAGATATTTTGGAGGCTATTTGGTTAGGTGTATACCATGTTTTAGAATTGACCTATCTTCTTGGTGAATTGAATTTTTGGTCATTGTGTGTGACCTCCTCTATCCATAATGGTGCTTTTTATCTTTGGTTGGTTGATATCAAGCAAAAGAGCCTGGAAAAAGACATCTGCAAATACCACCCAAAAGAAAACTGGTGCTTATTTGATTACCTTTAATCCTCACATCTCTTGCAGCATCTCCCAGATTTGTTTTTCTTAGTTGGGCACTTATTCCAAAGGCGTTTACAAAATAGATTGCTGTGCAGCTCAACTTATGAGAACTCGCCTGCGAGTATTTTTATGGCGCCAGTACCTTGGAAGGATCTGTCTTTGGCTGGATATAAAATTCTAGCTTCAATGTTTTTTCCTTCAATACCTAAATAGTTATGAATTTATTTATGAATGTTTATGTAAATTGTTTACTTAAGAGAAATGAGGTCCTGTGTATCCTGTTCTACAACTTGCTCTTTAAAAATTTGATGACCTCTTAGATATCTTACAGGACATGAGCAGACCTGGCTTTACTTTGTTGTTGTTTGTTTTAAACACCTATATCGTATTCCATCGTATGTGTCTAATTTATCCTACCCTGTATTGGTGGGGTTTTTTTGTTTTTTTTTTAACCTGCCTCTTACTGTCAAGACTAGGGGCAGGCAGGTAAGTGCCTACAGTAAAAAAATTTAAGGAGATGCTCACCTCGGAGTCACGCGCTATAATTCCGCACACTGGCTTCCAGCCCTGGGGCTGCTCCTCTGGTGGCTGGGAGGACCGGACATGCATCTTAACTCCAAGCGGGTGGCAGTGGGGAGTCTGCACACGGCACCTCCTCCAGCCTTGGGCTCTTCTTCGTTCCGGGGAATTGTGGAGACGGGTCTGCTTTCCCAAGTGAGGTTAGAACAAGTCTCATTACATCTGTATCTTCTAGGTCACAAAGGAAAATATTCAAGTTTGGTTGCACAGTACAGGAGACACCCTAAAATGGACAAACCTATTGCAAAGGTTCGCCATTACTACCACATCGAGTACTTCCTCCTGCCTGGTGATGGGGAGCCTAAAAAGGTCGATGTGGTGGTGTTTCCAGCCTTGGCCAAAGTGTTCCTGGATTCAGGAATAAAGGTGAATGTGTTGTGAGTATGAGTGTGAGTGTGTGTGTGTGTGTGTGTGTGTGTGTGTGTGTGTGGCCTTGCATGTAGTCTGATACTCACAAGAAATAGCAAGAGCCACAAAGGATGCTCACTTCCCCTGGAACTTGCTAGAAATGTAGGATCTTGGTCGCCACTCTAGGCCTACTGGATGGGAATCTGCATGAACCTAATAATACTGATAGCAACTCTATGATTTTCTCTGAAGGTATTTTTACCTAATAATTTCTTTGGTGTTTCAAAAGTTTTGGCAGCTCTTGTTATTTCTTTCTGTGTGTACACGTGAGTATGTGTGTGTGCACACCCGCCACCCGCACACACACGCACACTCCCGCCTGGGGCAGGGCTCTGGGTCAGGATGGGGAGTCCCTGGGGGGACACTCTTTGCAGGGAATTGCTTTTACTTTATTTTTCCGAGCAACCCAGAGGCGTGCAGGCCCCTGTCTGCGGCACCCATTTCCTGATTCCCTATGTGAGTTGGGAGCCAGGAGGGAGTGGGATGCACAGACAGACAAGCGGAAGGTAGGGCCTTCCACATCGTGGCAGCGGTCAGATCTTGGCCTCTGAGCTTTCAACGCTGAGAGTCTCTTGTTGTCCTTTTACACAGACCATCAGGCCATGGCAAGAAGGGGACAGGGTCTGGGTGTCGTGGGCCCAAAGTTTTAACATCAACATGACAAAGGAGTTACTAAAGAAAATAAATTTTCACAAAATCACCTTGAGGCTCTGGGACACCAAGGACAAGGTTTCGAAAAAAGCCAAGAATTATCGATTAAAACCTTCTGGGTTTCTGGAAGATGCAGGATCTTTTGGTGAGTTCATGGCATTCATGTTTGATTTGAAATGTTTCCGCAGGCGTGTGGCTTCTCACTGGTAACAGCAGAAAAGCCAGCCAGCATCTCCTCGTTTGGTGCGTCTGGTTTTCCTGGGGCCCACGCTGGTTTCTGTCAGCGCAGTGACACCCCCCTCCCTCCAGGGCATGTGTGGTGATGGGAAGGGCGCCCCAAGTCTGTGTGCCGCCCGTCAGCCTCCACTCTGAGCAGTGCTGAGGCGGGCACCCACCACCGGCCTGTGTCCCAGGATGAGTCTGGTGTGCTCCCTGAACAAAAATTAGAGGCTATCGAGAAACGAAACAGAAAACTCGAAAGTCCCACAGCCCTGTTTCCATTAGGCCCTTCAGACTCTTCCTCATGTAAAAATTACTGTATCAGTGCCAGAAAGTCTCCTTTCGAACTCCCCTCAAAGGAGAGAGGCCTACGTTGAAGTCACGCAGCTGAATTGAACCCTGTCTCCATCCCGAGCTAATGGTGACCTTGGGCACCTACTTCGTCTGGCCAGATGCCTGGGGGCAGGGTGGTGGGAGTGCGCCCCCTTCCCCCCGCAATAAGGAGGATTGCATTGTGTAGAGGGAATTTTAAAACTATAATAAAATGCTGCCACTTAAAATATGCAGCAGCATTCTTGTAAGATACATCCCAGTTTTCAGAGATATTAGAAGGTAATGTCGACGTGCTCCAGAGAATGGGGAGAATGAGGTGCTGTTACAGCTGCTGATCGTGGCTTCCAGACAAGTACAGCCCTCCCCACTTTCCATGAGCAAAGTAGGCCTGGACTTGCTTGTAGCGAGAGGCAGCGCCAGAATCAGAACCCAGTTTTGTGTGACTGGAAAGTTTTTTCTCCGGTTTCCAGCCTGCGCTCCTCAGAGAGCCTTCCTGACCTTGGGGGCTTGGGGCTTCCGAGTTTTAATCTTTCATTGCTATCCCGGGTTTCTTAACCTCGGCAGTGTGGGCATCTTGGGTCGGATTGTTCCTTGTTGCAGGGACCGTCCTGGGCACTGGAGGGCTGTTAGCAGCATCACTGACCTCTACCCACTAGACGCCAGGACTAGTCTTCCAGCTGTGACAACTAGAAATTTCTTCAGACGTTGTCTGCAGGTGCAAAATCGCCCCTGGCTGAAAATCACTGATTTGCCTCTAAACTACTAGTCCTGGGTGAGAAAATGGGATTCACGTTCTCTTTTCTCACTTGGACCAAAGGAAAGACCCATGTTCTCAGAGCGTGGGCTCTAAACCACCCACATTGGACACACTTGGAGTGCAGCCTCAATGCAGATTCCAGGGCCTGCCCCGGAGCTGCCGAGCCCAAATTTCTGGTAAACATCTGCCTGGCAGTGGGCTTACCCTGGAGCAGAGGTGCCAGGGTGGGTGTACCAGGAGGACTTCCTGGAGAAGGGGCCATGGAGACAAGTTTGGAAGGGTAAATGGAATCAGCCGGCCGGAAAAGGGAGGAGGACGGGTGTCACGGGCCCTTCAGTGAGGGCCCATGGGCCTTTTGCTGTGACCGTCCTTGGGGCCACTGCACCTCCTTGAACCCTGTCCCACGCCTGGCATCACTGCCTCTTAAGTTAACTAATTTTTTCCGTTAAAAATATCAGTGTGTGTTCACTTTGCAAAACAATTTAGAGGTAGATTAGCCAAAGGGAGAAAAAATTAAAATCATATGATGTCTGAGCAGAGACAGCCATTGCTAACATTCTCCTGTGCATTTTACAACTGGGTACAAAATTTTAACAAAGACGGATCCAGTGTACATACTGTCTTAAGTCCTGCCTTTTTCCACTTAAGAAGTTATCTTTTTGTTTTATTTTGGAGGAGCTTTTTTTAATCAGTATTTTTTTAATTGAAGTATAGTTGATTTATAATGTTTACCACTGTACACTAAAATGATTCAGTTATTTGTGTATACATTCTTCTTTTTAAAAATATTCTTTTCCATTATGGTTTATCATAGGATATTGACTATAGTTCCCTGTGCTGTACAGTAGGACCTTGTTGTTATCCATTCTATATATAATAGCTTAGATCTGCTAACCCCAACCTCCTGCTCCATCCCTCTACCAGGCCTCTGCCCCTTGACAACCACCAATGTGTTCTTTGTATCTGTGAGTCTGTTTCTGTTTCATAGATAGGTTCATTTGTGTCATATTTTAGATTCCACATATAAGTGATATCATATGGCATTTGTCATTCTCTTTCTGACTTACCTCACTTAGTGTGATAATCTCTAGGTGCAAATGGCATTATTTCATTCTTTTTTATGGCTGAGTAATATTCCATTGTATATATGTACCGCATCATTTTTTTTAACATCTTTATTGGCATATAATTGCTTTACAATGTCGTGTTAGTTTCTGCTGTATTACAACGTGAATCAGCTGTATGTATACATATAGCTCCATATCCTCTCCCTCTTGAGCCTCCCTCCCACCCTCCCTATCCCCCGCCTCTAGGTGGTCACAGAGCACCGAGCTGATCTCCCTGTGCTATGCAGCTGCTTCCCACTAGCTATCTGTTTTACATTTGGTAGTGTATATATGTCAATGCTACCCTCTTACTTCATCCCAACTTACCCTTCCCCCTCCCCATGTCCTCACGGTACCATGTCTTCTTTATCCATTCATCCGTTGATGGACATTTAGGTGGTTTCCATGTTTTGGCTATTGTGAATAGTGCTGCTATGAACATAGGGATGCATGTATCTTTTTGAATTATAGTTTTGTCTGGATATATGCCCAGGAGTGGGATTGCTGGATTGTATAGTAATTCTATTTTTAGTTTTCTGAGGAACCTCCATACTGTTCTCCATAGTGGCTCCCACCAACAGTGTATGAGGGTTCTCTTTTCTCCACATCCTCTCCAGCATTTGTTATTTGTAAGACATTTTAATGGTGTCCATTCTGACCAATGTGAGGTGGTACCTCGCTGAAGTTTTGATTTGCATTTCTCTAATAATTAGCAGTATTGGGCGTCTTTTCACGTGCCTATTGGCCATCTTTATGTCGTCTTCGGAGAAATGTCTTTTTAGGTCTTCTGCCCATTTTTGATTGGGTTGTTTTTTTGTTGTTATTGAATTGTATGAGCTGTTTGTATACTTTAGAAATTAAGCCCTTGATGGTTGCATCATTTCCAAATATTTTCCCCCATTCCGTAGGTTGTCTTTTCATTTTATTTATGGTTTCCTTTGCTGTGCAAAGCTTATAAGTTTGATTAGGTCTCATTTGTTTATTTTTATTTCTGTTGCTTTGAGAGACTGACCTCAGAAAACATTGGTACGATTTACGTCAGAGAATGTCTTGCCTATGATCTCTTCTAGGAGTTTAATGGTGTCATGTCTTATGTTTAAGTCTTTAGGCCATTTTGAGTTTATTTTTGTGTGTGGTGTGAGGGTGTGTTCTAACTTCATTGATTTGCATGCAGCTGTCCAACTTTCCCAGCACCACTTGCTGAAGAGACTGTATTTTTCCCATTGTATATTCTTGCCTCCTTTGTTGAAGATTAATTGACCATAGGTGTATGGGTTTATTTCTGGGCTGTCTGTTCTGTTCCATTGATCCATATGTCTGTTTTTGTGCCAGTACCGCACTGTTTTGATTCCTGTAGCTTTGTAGTATCACCTGAAGTCTGGGAGGGCTATGCCTCCTGCTTCGTTCTTTTTCTTCAGGATTGCTTTGGCAATTCTGGGTCTTTTATGGTCCCACATGAATTTTAGGATTATTTGTTCTAGTTCTGTGAAAAAGGTCATGGGTAGTTTGATGGGGATCACATTAAATCTGTAGGTTGCTTTGGGTAGTAGGGCCATTTTAACACTATGAATTCTTCCAACCCAAGAGCATGGGCTATCTTTCCATTTCTTTGAATCCTCTTCAGTTTCCTTTATTAATGTTTTATAGTCCTCAGTGTATAAGTCTTTCACCTCCTTAGTCAGATTTTTTCCTAAATATTTTATTTTTGGGGTTGTGAGTTTAAAAGAGATTGTTGTTCACATTCCCTATCTGATATTTCATTGTTGATGAAGAAGTTATCTTCTTTTTTAAAATTTATTAAATTTATTTATTTCTGGCTGCATTGGGTCTTCGTTGCTGCACGTGGGCTTTCTCTAGCTGTGGCGGCTCTTCGTTGCGGTGCATGGGCTTCTCATTGTAGTGGCTTCTCTTGATGCAGAGCATGGGCTCTAGGTGTGTGAGCTCAGTAGTTGTGGTACGCGGGCTCAGTAGTTGTGGCACGTGGGCTCTAGAGCGCAGGCTCAGTAATTGTGGTGCATGGGCTTAGTTGCTCCGTGGCACGTGGGATCTTCCCGGACCAGGGCTCAAACCCGTGTCCCCTGCGTTAGCAGGCAGATTCTCAACCACTGTGCCACCAGGGAAGCCCCAGTGTGTATTTCTGATTGAGTCCATGATGCTTTCTTCTCCTGCATTCTAGAGGAGGTGAAACATTTGGTTTTAAGTCAGAGAAGATCGTCTGAACAGGGCATTCACATCAAAGCGAAGCTGCATCAGGACCACACACCAGGGAAGCCAGAAAAAGCAAGAAAATGCTTAAGGTCTGGACATGGTGAGTGGAGACCCCGGCAGGGAAGGTGGTTGGTTGGCGTAGCTGGAGTGGCACATGTGCACTGGCGTCCGCCCCGCGCGTACGGTGGCTGTGCTGTGCCCCTTCACCCTCCGAAGTGGGCGCGGCTCTCCCTGCACGACTCTTTCATTGTGGATTCTTGCCATTTCATTTTTGTGACTTACCAAAAAAAAAAAAAAAAAAACCCAAACCTTTCCTAGCCGTAGAAGTTAGGTACATCTTTTTTTGTTTGCTTTTCAGAATATTCAGTGAATATGCTGGGTTGGCCAAAAAATTCGTTCGGGTTTTTTCCGTAAGGTGTTACAAAAGCACAAAACAAGCAGGGAAATAAGCTATCGTTCTGTCTCCAGGGACAAACGTAATATTTTGGTTATCATATTATGGCAACTCCTTTGTTTCTGTGCTAAGATTTTTTTTTTACATGGATGAGGTTATTCTGGACACATAATTTTCTGTTCTGAGATTACTACATCTCATGCACTGTCCTGTTTCCTTAAGAACTTTCCGTAAACTTCATCTGTGGTTACTTTGTAATATTTCCTCTGCTGGCGGCACTGTAATGTGCTTAACTATTCCCTGTTGGTGGGAACTTAGGAATCGTGGGGGGTGTTTTCTGTATTCTCTACGGTGCTGAAGTGGACAGTTGAACAGATGATAGACTTTTCTTCTTTTTTGTTCTCTGGGGGGTTAGATAAGGACCTAGGGGCCTTCTCTTGCCTCCATTTGTCCAAAGTAACCATAGTGATTCTGTGTATTCATTCATTACTCACGTATTATTGACAGACCTTTATACTGAATGCTTGGGGACTGTTGCCCGGGGGCTGGCATTGCGTGTGCCTTAGTGAACTCGTATAGAACAGGAAGTTTGGAGACGCTGGCTAACATTACTGGCTTCTCACCCAGCAGAAAAGGCAACTCTTCCCAAGACCACCAAGGACGATGAAGAGCCGCTCAGGACGGAAGATCTTGACACAGTACGGTAAGGATGGCCCTGTGTTATTTTGGGGTGTGGGAGTGGAACCCCCTCTTGTACTTGCCCCACAGATTCTCACCCAGAGTCATGTCGATTTTTGGTAACTTCAGTTATGTTCGATCTCACGCAATCCAGCTGAGATGAACGGAACGGAGAGAGGCGTGCTGTGCCTTGAGTGTGTGTTGTGCGTCGGGCCCCATGCTGTTGCGTGCGTTCCTGTATCGCATTTAATCGTCAGCATTATCACCCTGTGGGGTGGTATTACCATCTCCATTTCCTCCATAAAGTCACTGAGAGGTTACGTGATTTTTACAAAGTTATACAACTAGAATTCTTGGTCATCTTGAGAGTGTTGGTAACGCCGGGATCCCAACCCACACCTTCAGATAACTGAGTCCACAGCCTTTCCTGTTGGGAGTGTGGTTGCTCTTGGGGCCTCCTGTAGCCTAATGAGGGTCCAGCAAAGGAGGCTTCTCAGATGCTGTGGGGAGTCAGGGAGAATGGAGGCCCAGCTGGTGGCTTGACGGCATAGGATGGGAAGAACCAGAGAACATGTCATTTTTTTCAAAAATTTTATTGAATTATAGTTGATTTACAATGTTGTGTTAATTTCTTCTGTACAGCAACGTGACTCAGAACATGTTTTAAAGTGTTGATTAAAAAATTTTTTTGCAGGAATTTACAGATTAATTTGGGGAGAATTGACTCCCCCCCCAGAATATATATATATATATATATATATTTTTTAACATCTTTATTGGAATATAATTGCTTTATAATGGTGTGTTAGTTTCTGCTTTATAACAAAGTGAATCAGTTATACATATACATATATCCCCATATCTCTTCCCTCTTGCGTCTCCCTCCCTCCAACCCTCCGTATCCCACCCCTCTAGGTGGTCACAAAGCACTGAGCTGATCTCCCTGTGCAATGTGGCTGCTTCCCACTAGCTATCTATTTTACGTTTGCTAGTGTATATATGACCATGCCACTCTCTCACTTTGTCCCAGCTTCCCCTTCCCCCCTCTGTGTCCTCAAGTCCATTCTCTACTAGGTCTGTGTCTTTATTCCCGTCCTGCCCCTAGGTTCTTCATAAACATTTTTTTTTTTTAGATTCCATATATATGTTAGCATATGGTATTTGTTTTTCTCTTTCCGACTCACTTCACTCTGTATGACAGAATCCAGGTCCATCCACCTCATTACAAATAACTCAATTTCGTTTCTTTTTTATGGCTGAGTAATATTCCATTGTATATATGTGCCACATCCTCTTCATCCATTCATCTGTCGATGGACACCTAGGTTGCTTCTGTGTCCTGGCTATTGTAAATAGTGTTGCAGTGAACACTGTGGTACATAACTCTTTTTGTGTTTTTGGTTTTGTTTTTTTTTTTGTAGTACACGGGCCTCTCACTGTTGTGGCCTCTCCTATTGGGGAGCACAGGCTCCGGACGCACAGGCTCAGTGGACATGGCTCACTGGCCCAGCCGCTCCGCGGCATGTGGGATCTTCCCGGACCAGGGCACGAACCCGCGTCCCCTGCATTGGCAGGCGGACTCTCAACCACTGCGCCACCAGGGAAGCCCCTTTGTTTTTTTTTTATGTCTGTGTGGATAGTGATAATAATCCAATAGTAGTATTATCATCAACAACAGATTTTAAAAAATTTTTGAATTTTATTTTATTTTATTTATTTATTTATTTTTTGCGGTATGCGGGCCTCTCACTGTTGTGGCCTCTCCTGTTGCGGAGCACATGCTCCAGGCGCGCAGGCTCAGCGGCCGTGGCTCAGGGGCCCAGCTGCTCCGTGGCATGAGGGATCCTCCCGGACCGGGGCACGAACCCGTGTCCTCTGAATCGGCAGGTGGACTCTCAACCACTGCGCCACCAGGGAAGCCCTATTTTATTTTTTTATACAGTAGGTTCTTATTAGTCATCAATTTTATACACACCAATGTATACATGTCAATCCCAATCGTCCAATTCATCACACCACCCCCAAGCCCCCGCCGCTTTCCCCCATTGATGTCCATACGTTTGTTCTCTACATCTGTGTCTCAATTTCTGCCCTGCAAACTGGTTCATCTGTACCGTTTTTCTAGGTTCCACATATACACGTTAATATACGATATTTGTTTTTCTCTTTCTGACTTACTTTACTCTGTATGACAATCTCTAGATCCATCCACATCTCAAAAAATGACCCAATTTCATCCCTTTTTATGGCTGAGTAATATTCCATTGTATATATGTACCACATCTTCTTTATCTATTCGTTGTCTATGGGCATTTAGGTTGCTTCCATGACCTGGCTATTGTAAATAGTGCTGCAATGAACATTGTGGTGCATGTGTCTTTTTTATTTTTTTAATTCTTGGAGGGGATTTTTTTTTATTCAAACAGAAAGTCACAAAAATTATAATCATCCTCATCAGTTCACTCAGTCCCATGTAATTTTTTTTCATCTTGATCTTTTGTTAGCACTTTTATGAGTTCATCAGTTTTCCATTAGAGCTCTGAAAATGCTTATTCATTCAGTTCAGCAGTATAGTCAGTTACCAGAAACCTGTACTTGTCAGAGTCTTTTCCATGAATTCCTTGAAGATGAAACCCTTTTATAGGAACATTTTTGCAAAATCATCAGAGTACACCCAGAACTGTCTGTAAATGACAAAAGACTTAAATATGTCCACGGTTAAAGATTTGATGAAAGTTCATAATTATGCAATTGACAAGGAAATTTAGTTATTTCTGAGATATACACTTTAAAGTAATAACTAGAATTATGACTTATAACATTATACCAGAACATATAAGATTTTTAGAAATTTCATGTAATGTCTGAAACATTTATATTAACATATTTCCATACAAATAACCCAAAGAAAGTTTAGTATTAGTTGGGTTTTTTTTGTTTTTTTTTTATACTGCAGGTCTTATTAGTCATCAGTTTTATACACATCAGTGTATACATGTCAGTTCCAATCGCCCAATTCAGCACACCACCATCCCCATCCCACCGCGGTTTTCCCCCCTTGGTGTCCATACGTTTGTTCTCTACATCTGTGTCTCAACTTCTGCCCTGCAAACCAGTTCATCTGTACCATTTTTCTAGGTTCCACATATGTGTGTTAACATACGATATTTGTTTTTCACTTTCAGACTTACTTCATTCTGTATGACAGTCTTTAGATCCATCCATGTCTCAACAAGTGACTCAATTTCGTTCCTTTTTATGGCTGAGTAATATTCCATTGTATATATGTACCACATCTTCTTTATCCATTCGTCTGTTGATGGGCATTTAGGTTGCTTCCATGACCTGGCTATTGTAAACAGTGCTGCAGTGAACATTGGGGTGCATGGGTCTTTTTCAGTTATGGTTTTCTATGGGTATCTGCCCAGTAGTGGGATTGCTGGATCATATGGTAATTCTATTTTCAGTTTTATAAGGAATCTCCATACTGTTCTCCATAGTGGCTGTATCAATTTACATTCCCACCAACTGTGCAAGAGGGTTCCCTTTTCTCCACACCCTCTCCAGCATTTGTTGTTTGTACATTTTCTGATGATGCCCATTCTAACTGGTGTGAGGTGATACCTCATTGTAGTTTTGATTTGCATTTCTCTAATAATTAGTGATGTTGAGCAGCTTTTCATGTGATTCTGAATGTCTTCTTTGGAGAAATGTCTGTTTAGGTCTTCTGCCCACTTTTGGATTGGGTTGTTTGTTTCTTTAATATTGAGCTGAATTAACTGTTTATATATTTTAGAGATTAATCGTTTGTCCGTTGACTTGTTTGCAAATAGTTTTTCCCATTCTGAGGGTTGTCTTTTCGTCTTGTTTGTAGTTTCCTTTGCTGTGCAAAAGCCTTGAAGTTTCATTAGGTCCCATTTGTTTATTTTTGTTTTTATTTTCATTACTCTAGGAGGTGGATCAAAAAAGATCTTGCTGTAATTGATGTCAAAGAGTGTTCTTCCTATGTTTTCCTCTAAGAGTTTTATAGTGTTCAGTCTTACATTTAGGTTTTGAATCCATTTGGAGTTTATTTTTGTGTATGGTGTTAGGGAGTGTTCTAATTTCATTCTTTTACATCTAGCTGTCCAGATTTCCCAGCACTGCTTATTGAAGAGACTGTCTTTTCTCCATTGTATATCCTTGCCTCCTTTGTCATAGATTAGTTGACCATAGGTGCATGGGTTTATCTCTGGGCTTTCTATCTTGTTCCATTGATCTATGTTTCTGTTTTTGTGCCAGTACCATATTGTCTTGATTACTGTAGCTTTGTAATATAGTCTGAAGTCAGGGAGTCTGATTCCTCCAGCTCCGTTTTTTTCTCTCAAGACTGCTTTGGCTCTTCAGGGTCTTTTGTGTCTCCATACAAATTTTAAGATGATTTGTTCTAGTTCCGTAAAAAATGCCATTGGTAATTTGTTAGAGATTGCATTGAATCTGTAGATTGCTTTGGGTAGTATAGTCATTTTCACAATATTGATTCTTCCAATCCAAGAACATGGTATATCTCTTCATCTGTTGGTATCACCTTTAATTTCTTTCATCAGTGTCTTATAGTTTTCTGCATACAGGTCTTTTGTCTCCCTAGGTAGGTTTATTCCTAGGTATTTTATTCTTTTAGTTGCAATGGTAAATGGGACTGTTTCCATAATTTCTCTTTCAGATTTTTCCTCATTAGTGTATAGGAATGCAAGAGATTTCTGTGCACTAATTTTGTATCCTGCCACTTTACCAAATTCATTGATTAGCTCTAGTAGTTTTCTGGTGGCATTTTTAGGATTCTCTATGTATAGTATCATGTCATCTGCAAGCAGTGACAGTTTTACTTCTTCTTTTCCAATTTGTATTCCTCTTATTTCTTTTTCTTCTCTGATTGCCTTGGCTAGGACTTCCAAAACTATCTTGAATAATAGTGGTGAGAGTGGACATCCTTGTCTCGTTTCTGATCTTAGAGGAAATGTTTTCAGTTTTTCACCATTAAGAATGATGTTTGCTGTGGGTTTGTCATATACGGCCTTTATTATGTTGATGTAGGTTCCCTCTATGCCCACTTTCTGGAGGGTTTTTATCATAAATGGGTGTTGAATTTTGTCAAAAGCTTTTTCTGCATCTATTGAGATGATCATATGGTTTTTATTCTTCAGTTTGTTAATATGGTGTATCACATTGATTGATTTGCCTATATTGAAGAATCCTTGCATCCCTGAGATAAATCCCACTTGGTCGTGGTGTGTGATCCTTTTGATGTGTTGTTGGATTCTGTTTGCTAGTATTTTGTTGAGGATTTTTACATCTATATTCATCAGTGATATTGGTCTGTAATTTTCTTGTTTTGTAGTATCTTTGTCTGGTTTTAGTATCAGGGTGATGGTGGCCTCATAGAATGAGTTTGAGAGTGTTCCTTCCTCTGCAATTTTTGGAAGAGTTTGAGAAGGATGAGTGTTAGCTCTTCTCTAAATGTTTGATAGAATTCACCTGTGAAGCCATCTGGTCCTGGACTTTTGTTTGTTGGAAGATTTTAAATCACAGTTTCAATTTCATTACTTGTGATTGGTCTGTTCATATTTTCTGTTTCTTCCTGGATCAGTGTTGGAAGGTTATCCCTTTCTAAGAATTTGTCCATTTCTTCCAGGTTGTCCATTTTATTGGCATAGAGTTGCTTGTAGTAGTCTCTTAGGATGCTTTGTATTTCTTCAGTGTCTGTTGTAACTTCTCCTTTTTCATTTCTTATTTTATTGATTTGAGTCCTCTCCCTCTTTTTCTTTATGAATCTGGCTAATGGTTTATCAATTTTATTTATCCTCTCAAAGAACAAGCTTTTAGTTTTATTGATCTTTGCTATTGTTTCATTTCTATTTCATTTATTTCTGCTCTGGTCTTTATGATTTCTTTCCTTCTGCTAACTTTGGGTTTTGTTTGTTCTTCTTTCTCTAGTTCCTTTAGGTGTAAGGTTAGATTGTTTACTTGAGATGTTTCTTGTTTCTTGAGGTAGGCTTTTATAGCTATAAACTTCCCTCTTAGAACTGCTTTTGCTGCATCCCATAGGTTTTGGATCGTGTTTTCATTGTCATTTGTCTCTCGGTATTTTTTGATTTCCTCTTTGATTTCCTCAGTGATCTCTTGGTTATTTAGTAACGTATTGTTTAGCCTCCATGTGTTTCTGTTTTTTATGGTATTTTTCCCTGTAATTCATTTCTAATCTCATAGTGTTGTGGTCAGAAAAGATGCTTGATATAATTTCAATTTTCTTAAATTTCCTGAGGCTGGCTTTGTGACCCAAGATGTGATCTATGCTGGAGAATGTTCCATGCGCACTGGAGAAGAAAGTGTAATCTGCTGTTTTTGGATGGAATGTCCTATGAATATCAATTAAATCTATCTGGTCTATTGTGTCATTTAAAGCTTCTGTTTCCTAATTTTCATTTTGGATGATCTGTCCATTGGTGTAAGTGAGGTGTTAATGTCCCCCACTATTATTGTGTTACTGTCAATTTCCTCTTTTATAGCTGTTAGCAGTTGCCTTATGTATTGAGGTGCTCCTATGTTGGGTGCATATATGTTTATAATTGTTCTATATTCTTCTTGGATGGATCCTTTGATCATTATGTAGTGTCCTTCCTTGTCTCTTGTAACATTCTTTATTTTAAAGTCTCTTTTATCTGATATGAGTATACTTTCTTTTGATTTCCATTTGCATGGAATATCTTTTTCCATCCCCTCACTTTCAGTCTGTATGTGTCCCTAGGTCTGAAGTGGGTCTCTTGTAGACAGCATATATATGGGTCTTGTTTTTGTATCCATTCAGCAAGCCTGTGTGTTTTGGTTGGAGCATTTAATCCATTCACGTTTAAGGTAATTATCGATATGTATGTTCCTATGACCATTTTTTAAATTGTTTTGGGTTTGTTTTTGTAGGTCCTTTTCTTCTCTTGTGTTTCCTATTTAGAGAAGTTCCTTTAGCATTTGGAACTGGTTTGGTGGTGCTGAATTCTCTGAGCTTCTGCTTATAAAGCTTTTGATTTCTCCCTCGAATCTGAATGAGATCCCTGCCAGGTAGAGTAATCCTGGTTGTAGGTTCTTCGCTTTCATCACTTTAAGTATATCATGCCACTCCCTTCTGGCTTGTAGAGTTTCTGCTGAGAAATCAGCTGTTAACCTTGTGGGAGTTCCCTTGTATGTTATTTGTTGTTTTTCCTTTGCTGCTTTCAGTAATTTTTCTTTGTCTTTAATTTTTGCCAGTTTGATTACTATGTGTCTCGGCATGTTTCTCCTTGGGTTTATCCTATATGGGACCCTCTGTGCTTCCTGGACTTGGGTGACTATTTCCTTTCCCATGTTAGGGAAGTTTTCGACTATAATCTCTTCAAATATTTTCTCTGGTCCTTTCTCTCTTTCTCCTTCTTCTGGGACCCTTATAATGTGAATGTTGTTGCATTTAATGTTGTCCCAGAGGTCTCTTAGGCTGTCTTCATTTCTTTTCATTCTTTTTTCTTTAGTCTGTTCTGCAGCAGTGAATTTCACTATTCTGTCTTCCAGGTCACTTATCCATTCTTCTGCCTCACTTATTCTGCTATTGATTCCTTCTAGTGTAGTTTTCATTTCAGTTTTTGTATTGTTCAGCTCTGTTTGTTTGTTCTTTAATGCTTCTAGGTCTTTGTTCAACATTTCTTGCATCTTCTCGATCTCTGCCTCCATTCTTTTTCCGAGGTCCTGGATCATCTTCACTATCATGATTCTGAATTCTTTTTCTGGAAGGTTGCCTATCTCCACTTCATTTAGTTGTTTTTCTGGGGTTTTATCTTGTTCCTTCAATTGGTACATAGCCCTCTGCCTTTTCATCTTGTCTGTCTTTCTGTGAATGTGGTGTTTGTTCCACAGGCTGCAGGATTGTAGTTCTTCTTGCTTCTGCTGTCAGCCCTCTGGTGGATCAGGCTATCTAAGAGGCTTGTGCAAGTTTCCTGATCGGAGGGACTGGTACATGACTCTTTTTGACTTATGGTTTTCTCAGGGTAGTGAATTGACATTTTTACATTTTGTAGTTCTCCCATCCATGATCATGGTGTATCTTTTCGCCTAATTCAGCTCCTCCTTTATGAATTTTAATAGGGTTGATTTTTTTTCTTCCTATAGTTGTTGTGGATAATTCCTGTAAAAGAATTCCTAAATATTTTAGAGTTTCAGTTGCTTTTTATAAAATATATTATTTTTTCCATCATAAATGATAATGCAAGTTTGTCTGCAGACTGCCAGCCTCAGCATGACTGGGAGCTTGTTAGAAATGGGAATCTTAGGGACACCCCAGGCTTGCTGAACCACAATCTGCATTTTATTCAGTGATTCATATGCATGTTGAAATTTGAGAAGCAGTGGGTTAGAGGAATGCGGTGTTATATTTTTAAAAGTCTGCTTACATGCAGTCCAGTAAATAAATTACTAGATCTGGTCCCTGATTTTTCTCACTTTCATTTATTTTTCTCTTTGTGAATTTTCTAGATGTGGTACTTCAAGACCAGTTATTGCTTTGGGAGGGGCAACCATGACAGACATGGAGGAGTTAATTGAGAGGCCGTCATTTAGCAGCTTAACAAACTTGTTGGAAAAGCAAACATTTCAAAGTAAGTTAGGATGGGACTTCGGAAATTTATAGTATAAGTAGACCTGGAAAAGAATTATGAAATATTTCAAATTCAAGATACTTCAATAAGATTCAAATTTTATTCAAAAGTAAAAACTACTACATGCAATTTTAACTTACCCGGTCCATCTCACCTCATCCGTCCGTCCATCCATCCTATCCCATGCCATCCCATGCCATCCCATGCCATCCCATGCCATCCCATGCCATCCCATCCCATCCCATCCCATCCTATCCCTTCCCATCCTTTCCCATCCCATGCCATCCCATCCCATCCCATCCCTTCCCATCCTTTCCCATCCCATGCCATCCCATGCCATCCCATGCCATCCCATGCCATCCCATCCCATCCCATCCTTTCCCACTCCACCAGTATTTCTGTGCTCCTGGTCCATGGTGTTGTGTGTATGGGAAACATGAAAATCTCTAATATTGACCAGAGACTTCCAGATAAATAATTACACTTCTATGTGATAGATGCTGTGTAGGGTGGGTATGTGGGATGTGGGGGTGGAGAGGCTGTCTTTGGAAGATGAGAAGCCATTTGCTTCTTATGGTGGAATGAGGGAAATGGCACTCCTGAAAGCATGTGATCTGTGTCCGACTCCCAGCAAGGACCCTCGGGTCCCTGAATCTACCTCCTCGTTCTTGGCCTAGATCTCCTCAGCAGTGTTTCAGCAAGCGGTTGTGTTTCCAGTATGAGGTGGAAAATTCTAGAGCCGGGGCAGTTGCTTCCCGTTTCCCATTTGTTGAGCTGTAACTGCTGCAAATCGTTTCCTTAACCCTCAGTCAATCTGCTTTTCCCGGTTCTAGTCCAACCCTGAAGCTTCTGGAGTCAGGCTCCTCACTGGCCGTAGGAGATGTAGGGGAGTAACATCAGTCCTGTTTTTCAGGCCCTAAAAGACTAGGAACACCTTGCAACTCCTTCCGAGTTTTCTCTTTCCAGGTTAAACAGCCTCAGTGCTTTTTAATGTCCTTTAAGCATTTTAATGAGGTTTTCAAGCCATGCTTCTTTTTTTGAAGTAGAGAAAAGTACACAGAAAAATGTACAACGATGTACCCACAATTTAGGTATTAATATTTTGCCGTATTTCCTTTATTTCCTTCTTGTTCCTTTTTTCTTTTCTTTCTTTCTTTTCTGTTTTTTTTAAAGAAATAAGAGGCTACAGATACAGTTTATGCGCCCTTGGCTTCCCGTGCTTTTGAGAAGCGTACAGCCACCCTCGCCTAGAAATCGGTGTAACCCTCCCCCCTCGCCCCCCTCTTTCTCACACGTTCATACAACATTGTAGTGATTTTTTTTTTGTATTTTTGTTTTTGCGGTTCGCGGGCCTCTCACTGTCGTGGCCTCTCCCGTTGCGGAGCACAGGCTCCGGATGCGCAGGCTCAGCGGCCATGGCTCACGGGCCCAGCCGCTCCGCGGCATGTGGGATCCTCCCGGACCGAGGCACGAACCCGTGTTCCCTGCATCGGCAGGCAGACTCTCAACCACTGCGCCACCAGGGAAGCCCTATAGTGATTTTTGGTTTCGTGAGTTACAGAAATGACTCCACGCATGCGTATTTAACAGCAGCTTGCTCTTTCTCTCGACTTTATTTCTAAGATTTATTGGTGTCAGTACATCTCAGTCCAGCCCCTTCTACCTTCTGTAAAGTGCCCTGTCGGCTAGTGCCCCCTTCATCCCTGCAGGCCCCGCTGAGGGATGTTTGAATAGTCACCAGTTTCCTGCTCTTACCAGGAACTGTCCTTGCGCGGGGTTCCAGCGCACGCGTTGGAGGGTGTAGGGTGCATGCCCGGTGGGATCACGGGCGTAGGAAATGCGCTGTGACCGCTCAGGGTATGCTGCCTGTTTAGGGTCCCGGTTGTACTTCTTTGCCCTCCTGACAGCAACCCCGAGAATTCGCGCTTCTCCACATCACCCTTGCATAGTCAGGGGCCCAGTTCCTGATTATAGGGATGGAGACTATCTAGAATGCTTATCTGGTCAGCACTTAGGTCATTTTCCTATTCCCATTTCTTCACTTATGTCGTTCTGTTGTGTTTAAATTCTTTTTCTTGTTGATCCCCAAACCTTTTTTTTTTAAGGTCTTTTGAATAACTCTGCGTAGTTTCGTGCACTGTAAACCTCACAGGCTGGGGTCTGTATCTTACCCTTTCCCTTCATGTAGGGTGTCTTGTTGTGTACCCCGAGTGTTCACCTCTTGCCGTCCAGTTTGTACTTTGGGTAACACTTGAGAGACCCTTCCTCAAACAGATGGCAGTCTAGTCTCCCAAATATTCTTCTAATGATTTTGAAGTGTTTGTTTTCCACCTTCAGTGTGCAACTCATTTTGCATACGGAACGAGGTGCCCTATAATTTCATTTGCCTCCAGATGGACAGTCAGTATCATTGATGGACTGGTCCATCTTTTCCCACTGATTTGAAATGCCACCTCTGGCCTCTGTTAAGTCTCCCTATGTGTGTGGCTCTATTTCTGGGCTTGCCTGCAATGGTCTGTCTTATTGGTCTCTCTGTCACAGAACCTATAGCTCATGGTTTTAGTTACCCACACTTATGTGTCTTATCATCTCCTTTTTCTTCTTGATCTAAGCTGGGTGCTGAGATGAGCATCTTATGTGCCTTTGCCCACTGACTCTTCTCGATGCCCTGAGGAGGCAGGTGCTGCCCCCATTCGACAGACGGGGGCGTCGAGGCTCAGAATGGTTAAGAAGTTTTCCCTGCAGGAGGGAGAGAGCTGATTCTAGAACTTTGGTGGTTCAGCTTCAAAGCCCAACCCTCAGTGCTGCGCTGAGGTTATAAGCCGACGGAGAGGAGAACTTGGGTATTGTGTGGTGCTGGTGTCGTCACAGCTGGCTCTGGGTAGTGGCGAGTTGGGGGATCAGGACCCCGTAATTTCTTGCTACGTGTAACCGACGACTGCTGTCCGCGTTGGGATGCGTCTCCCGGTTGCTGGGATAGACGAGGAGCACAGACTCTGCCTCCAGGGAGCCGCCAGAGCCTTCCGCATCCCTGCCGCGTGAAGCAGCCACGTACAGCCTCTGGGACAGGAGCTCCTCTTAACGTTTATTCCCTTCCTCTGATTTCACAGTTAAACGGAAAGAATCAGACGCGGGGAGGAAAAGCCAGAGGAGGAGGGAGAAATCTCGCATGGAGGCAGACTCCAGGCTGGCAGGCCACGGGAAGCAGGGCACGTTCGCCATGCAGCTGGCGGTGATGCCGCTCCTCGCAGGTAGCCACACCCGTTCCCAGCAGCGTCCGGTCTCCTTGACCCGTGTGGCTAGAATGCCGGTAAACAGGACACTCGCAGTGGCCGAGCCCCTGCCCTATGCTCTCAGCCACCCCCGCCAAGTGGGCGTGTCTCCACTATACAGAGCGGGAAATGGAGGCGCAGCGAGGTCAAACGCGTCGGCCAAGATGACGCAGCGAGTAAGAGAAGCCTGGGTTTGAACCCAGGTCTGATTCCAAAGTCCAAGCAAATGTGAGAGTAAGAAACGTCATGGGCTTCCCTGGTGGCGCAGTGGTTGAGAGTCCGCCTGCCGATGCAGGAGACACAGGATCGTGCCCCGGTCCGGGAAGATCCCACATGCCGCGGAGCGGCTGGGCCTGTGAGCCATGGCCGCTGAGCCTGCGCGTCCGGAGCCTGTGCTCCGCAACGGGAGGGGCCGCGACAGTGAGAGGCCCGCGTACCGCAAAAAAAAAAAAAAAAAAAAAAAAAAGAAACGTCATGGTTTTGTTTGCTACATAAGATGCTACTTGGTATAAACACGTTCCTGCAGATTTTTACAAAGACGTCTAGTAAAGGAAATGAGGAAAGGCGACCAGTATTTATGCCCTATCATTCACTTCTCACGGCCAACTCTGATCTTCCCAGTGAACTGGTGCTGGTGGTATAGGGCGTGGTTATCATTGTCACGATTTTTTCAGGGAGGAATCAAAACTCAGAGAAGTGAAGCAGCTAAACCTGAAGGCACACAGCTCAGTGGCAGAACAGGGGTTTGCTTCATTTGCTTTGTAAGATCTGTCACCGTTTATAAACTCAGTTTGATAAAGAATAAGTAGGTATTTATTATGTCCATATGTTTAGATAATGGAAGGCTCAGAATATATTTTGGGTAAAATTAAGTGACTTTATTTTAAAAAGGGAATATGGGGGGAACCCTCTTCTTTTTAGAGAAAATAATTTCACATGTTTCATTGTGGGGTTTTTGGCCATCAGGGTGAACGAGTGCCCCCTTCTGGCCTATCTGGAGAAACTTAGGCAGACACGGAGGGTCAGTGAAACCCCATAGGGTCAGAGTCCAGTGCCGGGGGTGCCGGGAAAATCCTTATTTCCACAAGCGCTTGGGTTGATGTCGATATGTTTTGAGGAACTATTAACTTTTTTGTCCACACGTTTAGATGGATTTTTGAAAATTAGTTTCACCCAAAGTGAGTTTTCAGAGACTCTTACCCACTGCTGAGCCGTGTCCAGGAGGACCGGGCCTTTCACGCAGCGGCCACGTGGCCCCGCCTGGGACAGTGACTTTGGTTCATGCTTCTTTGGTCTTGAACGCAGAAGCAGCCGGTGCTGCTCCAGGTGGGCGGGCCCCAGGGGACCTGCCTGACCTGCTCCTTACTTTGCTGTGAGGGGAGGGAGATGCTGAATGGTCCTGGTGTGCCCGGTGTGACCATTTCCAGCAGGTGAAGCCAAGAGGTGCCTGGGCCTCCGCCCCGTTTAACTTGTGCCGCCACGGCCCTGTACAGTGACAGTTATTGCAAGAGTGACAAACAGACTTTGAATCCTGGCTCAGCCCTTTACCAGCAGGTCGCCTGCTTTCTGTGAGTCTCAGTTTCCTCATCTGTAAAATGGGGACAGTAACTCCCACCCCAGGGGGCTGTAGGAAGGATCATGAGAGATAATGTGTGTAAACAGCTTGGTGGGGAGCCCTGCGCACGGCAGAGCTCAGGCAGGTTACTGGTGAGAGGTGGCAGCTGCCTCGCCCGGACATCTGGGTGGGCTGTGTGTAGGGCCCTGGGCCTCCGGCAAGGGGGGCAGAAAGATCCCTGCTCCCTGGCACCGAGGCCACAGCTTGTGGTCATGACTGCAAGTGGCCGTGGTGCAGCAGGCCAATTGTAGGTTTCTTTTTGCCATAAAATAGAATAGCATAAGATTATTCCACAACTAGAATGATTATTTTTAGTCATCTTCAATTTAATTTTTGTAAAATTATTTTATTGTGTTTATTTTTGGCTGCGTTGGGTCTCCGTTGCTGCGTGTGGGCATTCTCTAGTTGCGGCGAGCAGGGGCTACTCTTTGTTGCGGTGCACGGGCCTCTCATTGCGGTGGCTTCTCTTGTTGCAGAGCATGGGCTCTAGGCGTGTGGGCTTCAGTAGTTGCGGCACGTGGGTTCAGTAGTTGTGGCGCGCAGGCTCAGTAGTTGTGATGCACGGGCTTCATTGCTCCATAGCATGTGGGATCTTCCTGGACCAGGGCTCGAACCCGTGTCTCCTGCATTGGCAGGCAGATTCTCAACCACTGCACTGCCAGGGAAGCCCCATCTTCAAGTTAAGATTAGGCCGCAGACTTTGCATACCTTAGTGGTAAATATTGTTGGCCAGTAAGTGTCTAGAAAGGTTCTGTGTTTGGAGTGAACTCTTATGTTTACTTCACAGAGAAGGGGCCACACTTTTAGCCACGCAGGACTGGTTTTGACACTGGTTCTGCTGCATATTGGCCAAGAGTCCTTGGACGATCACTTGACATCCCTGGACCTATCGTGTTCAAGTCCGGCAGCTGTAGGTGCACAGACCCTGTGGTGGCCACTTGCCCTTGCCTTGTTCCTTACGTGGGACAGTGGTTCTCACCTTGGGCACTTATGCCCCCGGGGACACTTGGCACTCTGTGAGGCATCTTTGGGTGTCACAGGTGGGAGTGGGACACTGCTGAATGTCCCATGATGCACAGGGTGGTCCTCATGACGAATAATTATCAGTCCTCAAGTGTCAGTAGTGCTGAAGTTTAGATCCCTGCCCTGGATCATGGCTGACATCACCTGAGATTTCTGAATGTTGATATGAGTAGGTGTTTGCACTAAGGAGTCTTTCTAAACTGGACAATCTTCTATGAAAAGGCTGGCAAAGTTCTAGAACACAAATCAGAATTGGCTATGGTCTTAATGAGTTGGTTTTGAAGAGAGTCACAGGGAGAAGTGGGGGGTCCCCAGGAGATGCCCACGGCCCAGGCAGACAGTGTACACCTCGGGCCCAGGACTTGTTCTGGAAGCAACTGCTCTTTCTGAGTGTGAGTGATGGGGCTCTCACATGCCCTAAAAATATATTTACCAGCATCATGAAAGAAATGGAATTGGTCTTTTTGAGCGCAGACCCTGTGCTAGGAGGGGCAGTGTACCTGACACTTTCCCGTACATAATCCCTCTTCATCCTCTTAACCCTAAGAAAGGTGGTATCTCTGTCCATTTGGCACACGACGAAATCGAGCCTCAAAGAGCCTCTGACTTGTCGTAGGTCCCATGATGCCTAACAGTCGGATTTAGGGTTTGAAAAATCTGCTTGCAAATCGGGAGCATTTTTTTTTTTTGGCCTTCACCAGTGTCTCTCCACCTGGTGAAATGTATGGGCCCCTTTTGCGAGAAAAGTATTCTCACAGCTGCCCACGTGCCCTGCAGTGGTCAAATCACCCACCCTTTTCTGCAGTTGCACTGTTGCACAACTGTCACAGCGGGAGGTGTTCCAGGCTGGATTTGGCTCGAATGTACCACTTGTGTTCTATGTCAGTACCTACACTTCCCTCCCTGCATTACAACGGTGAAAGTGACGCCACTGGGCACCAAACACAGACACTGGTGTTATTTGTTCCTGAATGTGTTCTAGTCTAAGAGAACTGCCTGGAGAAGTGCTCCAGAGCTTTCTGCAGTGAAGGACTTGTTCTGTGTCTGCTCATAGCCACACATGGCTGCTGAGCGTGTGACGTGGGACTCATGTGATGAAGGAAGTGCCTCTTAATTAATTAATTAGTTAATTTATTGGCCATGCTGTGCGGCATGTGGGATCTTAGTTCCCCGACCAGGGATTGAACCTGGGCCCCCTGCAGTGGAAGCGCGGAGTCTTAAGCACTGGACCAATGGCGAAGTCTGAAGGAAGTGCATTTTAAATTATATTTAATTTTAATTAATTTAAACATAAATATCCACATACGGCCAGTAACTATGGGACTCGCAGCGCAAGTCTGGTGGTTCTGGAATTACTTGGAGAGATTTTAAAAATCCCAGTGTGGAGGCTACAGCCCAGACCAAGCCCATGAGCCTGGGGGTGGGACCCAAGCGTCATTGTTCCTGATTATAGCCTATAGGTGATTCAGGAAATGCTTATTTCACAAGGTGATCATCAATATTAAATCACAAAATGAAATTCTCTTAGAGAACCTATGGGACCCCAGTTGAAAAAGTGGTGCAGACATACTGCCTGTAGATGTTTCCCAATTATTATTTTTTAAAGTTTTCCTCTTTTCGGTGTAATTTTATCTTTGGCTCTCAGGTTGCCTGATCCCTCCTGTGCTGGTTTCGGGGCCATTCTGAATAACATTCTAACGCTGTGTGTATCTCCCTGCAGGATGGCAAACTGTCGTGAGTCATGGCAGTGGGAGGTCAGCCAACGTCTTAGATTGTTTTTTGACCCTAAAAACAGAAGTTCCCCTCATGACTGAAGAGCAAAAGCGGGACTTAAACCCCCTGACCATAGAGATCAAGTGTGTTTCCTGCCTTCCATCACGGTCTGTGTCCTTCAGTGAACTAGAGGTAAGAGTGAGCCAGGCCAGCTGGTTTGAGAGGTGCTTTTCCCAGCCATCTGCCCATCGCCTGTCGCCCCTCACCCACAGTGGCCCTACATGAGAAGTATGATCATCAACCCCATTTCCTCATTTAGGATCTCACAGCCAGACGGCAAAGAGATTAGGTTCCTGGGATCAGGGGTTACCAAGTGTGAGGTCTCCTCTGCTACACCACAGGGTTCTTCAGGTGCAGGTAGCGACCCTCCACTCAGGAGGAGCCCTATGCTTCCTTGTTACAGCAGCAGTGCTTGCCTAGTCCTCACTTATTTTGAACCAGCCAGTTTAGTGCTGCTGTTTACCTTGGGAGTCCCCTGTTCCTCTCCTGGTGGGTCCCTGTCCCTGGATTCTGTGTCTTGCTCTTGCTTTGTTTCCTCTTTGATTTTGCTGGAGCACATCCTCCTGTAGCTTTCTGAGAAGAGGTTAATGGGAGATACTTGTTTTATGATCTCTTATGTCTGAAAATATCCTTATTCTACCCTTATACTTGATTGATAGTTAGGGTATAGAATTGTAGGTTAAAAAATCATTTTCCTTCAGTTTAAAAGATTTTTATTGGAGTATAGTTGATTTACAATGTTGTGTTAGTTTCAGGTACACAGTAAAGTGAATCAGTTATACATATACACATATCCACCCTTTTTACATTCTTTTCCTATATAGATAATTACAGAGTATTGAGTAGAATTCCCTGTGCTACACAGTAGCTCCTTGTTAGGTATCTATTTTATATATAGTGGTGTGATCTCCCAATCCCAGTCTCCCAATTTATCCCTCCCCCATCTCCCCTGGTAACAATAAGTTTGTTTTCTACATCTGTGGCTCTATTTCTGTTTTGTAAATAAGTTCATTTGTACCATTTTTTTAGATTCCACATATAAGCAATATCGTATGATATTTGTCCTTCTCTGTCTGACTTACTTCACTTAGGATAATTTCTAGGTCCATCCATGTTGCTGCAAATGGCATTATTTCATTCTGTTTAATGGCTGAGTAATATTCCATTGTGTATATGTACCACAACTTCTTTATCCACTCCTGGATAAATTATCTATCCATTGATGGACAGTTAGGTTTCTTCCATGTCCTAGTTGTTGTAAACAGAGCTGCAATGAACACTGGGGTACGTGTATCTTTTTTTTATGTATATAAATGTATTTATTTATTTATTTATTTTTGGCTGCATTGGGTCTTTGTTACTGCATGTGGGCTTTTCTCTAGTTGCGGCAAGCCGGGGCTATTCTTCATTGCGGTGTGCAGGCTTCTCATTGCGGTGGCATCTCTTGTTGTGGAGCATGGGCTCTAGGTGCATGGGCTTCAGTAGCTGTGGAACGTGGGCTCAGTAGTTGTGACTCGTGGGCTCTAGAGTGCAGGCTCAGTAGTTGTGGCGCACGGGCTTAGTTGCTCCGTGGCATGTGAGATCTTCCTGGACCAGGGCTCTAACCCATGTCCCCTGCATTGGCAGGTGGATTCTTAACCACTGTGCCACCAGGGAAGCCCCATGTATCTTTTTGAATTACAGTTTTCTCCGGATATATGCCCAGGAGTGGGATTGCTGGGTCATATGGTACTTTATTTTTAGTTTTTTAAGGAACCTCCATACTGTTCTCCATAGTGGCTGCACCAATTTATATTCTCACCACCAGTGTAGGAGGGTTCCCTTCTCTCCACACCCTCTCCAGCATTTATTGTTTGCAGATTTTTTTGATGATGGCCATTCTGACTGGTGTGAGGTAATACCTCATTGTAGTTTTGATTTGCATTTCTCTGATAATTAGAGATGTTCAACATCTTTTCACGTGCTTTTTGGACATCTGTATGTATTCTTTAGATAATTGTCTGTTTGGATCTTCTGTCCATTTTTTTTTTTTTTTTTGCAGTACGAGGGCCCCTCACTGCTGTGGCCTCTCCTGTTGTGGAGCACAGGCTCTGGATGCGCAGGCTCAGCAGCCATGGCTCACGGGCCTAGCCGCTCTGTGGCATGTGGGATCTTCCTGGACCAGGGCACGAACCTGTGTCCCCTGCATCGGCAGGCGGACTCTCAACCACTGCGCCACCAGGGAAGCCCTCTTCTGTCCATTTTTTAATTGCGTTGTTTGTTTTTTTGATATTGAGCTGCGTGAGCTGTTTGTATATTTTGGAGATTAATCTTTTGTTGGTCTTTTCATTTGCGAATATTTTCTCCCATTCTGTGGGTTGTCTTTTTGTTTCGTGTTTGGTTCCCTTTGCTGTGCAAAAGCTTTTAAGTTTAATTAGGCTCAATTTGTTTATTTTTTGTTTTTATTTTCATTACTCTAGGAGGTGGATCCAAAAAGATATTGCTGCAATTTATGTCAGAGAGTGTTCTGCCTATGTTTTCCTCTAAGAGTTTAATAGTATCCGGTCTTACATTTAGGTCTTTAATGCATTTTGAGTTTATTTTTGTGTATGGTGTTAAGGAGTATTCTAATTTCATTCTTTTACATGTAGTTGTCCAGTTTTTCCAGCACCACTTATTGAAGAGACTGTTTTTTCTCCATTTTATATCCTTGCCTCCTTTGTCACAGATTAGGTGACTATAGGTGCATGGGTTTATTTCTGGGCCTTCTATTCCGATCCATTGATCTATATTTCTGTTTTTGTGCCAGTACCATACTGTTTTGATTACTGTAGCTTTGTAGTATGGTCTGAAGTCAGGGAGTGTGATTCCTCCAGCTCCGTTTTTCTTTCTCAAGATTGCTTTGGCTATTTGGGGTGTTTTGTGTTTCGATACCAATTTAAAAATTTTTTGTTCTAGTTCTGTGAAAAATGCCATTGGTAATTTAATAGGGATTGTATTGAATCTAGATTGCCAAGGTGACTATCTGTAAAAAGGTCTGCCTGAAAAGCTGGCCCTTGGCAGGTGTCTAGGAACTTGAATCGTTCTCTAATGAGAGTGGTTCCTGGGCCTGACTGTTTCTGCCAACAGTGCTGACCATGCTTTCCTCCAGGGCGCCTGGCGTATTGGGACACAGGCTGGGGGAGCCTAATACCAGCCCCAGTCAAAACCCTGGGTGCTGTGTCTCCAGTGAGCTCCCTGGTGGACAGTACGTCACCTGAGTTGTCACAGTCAGTTGTTCAGGAGCTCAATGCATCCTGGGACACACAGTAGGAGGCCATGGGGAGATGGCGCCTGTCCCCCTGCTTTGCCTCGCAGCCCTTTTCCCTTTGCAGGCTTTGCCTTGTCTCCTCTGACCTTTATGAAGCCCAGCTGTGGGTCCCACCACAGCTGAGTCCTGAGGTTCTCCTAGAGAATCACGGATCTGGGGGTGGCCCCGGGGCTGCCGACTCAGCAGTGTTTTCCTGCTTCGCGGGTCATTGTCCCTGTTTGTACAGTCCTTGTTTCCTCAAGTTGGTTTTTCTGTTTGTTTGGTCTCCATCGTCACATCTGTCTCAATCCCCTGGTTCGCTGCTCATAGGTAAGAGTGGGGGCCTCAAAAGCAGCCTTGGGTGCCGAGCGGGCTTGTGGGTTCTGAGCCTCATGCTGTGGTGGCCTGGGTGGGCTGGTGGTGGGGAGACCTCAAGTTCGATCTCTGGAGGTCTCTCCCAGTTGCCCGCCTGGAGGGTAAGGGTCTGGTAGCCAAGGGATGAAAAGGACGTGGGGTCTGCATTGGATGGTCCGTGAGCATTTGGTCACCTAATACATCTGGTTTGGATAGGAGCTGAATGCCATCAGCTGTCCCTCATTCCAGAGACCCTCTGGTTTTTTAATTTTTAAAATAGCAAGCAGAAAAGTAAAACTATCCTACAGAATCGACTCTTTTCTCTTGGTGTGCAGTTCTGTAAATTTCAGTTCATGTGTGCGTCAGCGTTCTCACCACCACAGTGAGGATACAGAACACCTCTATGACCGCACCCCCGAGACTCTTTTGTACTAGCCCTTTATGACCACATCTTCCCCACCCGCACTCGCGGCAACCGCAGACGTGTTCGTCGTGATAGTTTTAACTTTTGAAGATTGTCGTCCAGATGGGGTTATATATTGTGTAGCATCCACACTAACAACCTCTGCTGCAGCAGGGAACAACACATACAGCCTCCTTCCCTCAGAACGATGCCGGCGAGATTCCCGCAAGCTAGAATTCATCCCTTTTTGCTGCTGAGTCGTATTCTGCAGCTGGATGGAACCGCAGTCTGTCCGTCCATTAACCCATGGAGGATGTTCAAGTTGTTTCTGGTTTGGGGCAGTTACGAATACAGCTGCTAAAACATCTGTGTACGTGCTTTTGTGTGAACATAAGCCTTCAGTGCTTTAGGATAAATGCCCACAGTTCTTTAGGATAAGTTCCCGGGCTCTGTGGAGAGGCTATGGTTGCGTCTCAGCAGCGGTGTGCGGGGGCTCCAGCTGTGCTTATCCTCCCCAGAACTTGGTATCATCAGTGTTTTATTTTTAATTTTGGCCACTCTAATGAGTATGCAGTGTTATCTCATCGGGGTTTACCATGCATTTCCCTGATGCAGAGTGATGTGGCGCATCTCTTAATCTGCTTATCTGCCACTTTATGGCCCCTTCGGTGAAGTGTCAATTCAAGTTTTTGCCCACATTTCAACTGAGTTCTTTTTTTTAAATAAATTTATTTATTTTTGGCTGCATTGGGTTTTCGTTGCTGTGCACGGGCTTTCTCTAGTTGCGGCGAGTGGGGACTACTCTTCGTTGCAGTGCGTGGGCTTCTCGTTGCGGTGGCTTCTCTTGTTGCAGATCGTAGGCGTCCGTAGTTGTGGCTCACGGGTTCCAGAGCGCAGGTTCAGTAGTTGTGGCGCACGGGCTTCGTCGCTCCGCGGCATGTGGGATCTTCCCGGACCAGGGCCCGAACCCGTGTCCCCTGCATTGGCAGGCGGATTCCTAACCACTGCGCCACCAGAGAAGTTCTCAACTGAGTACTTAGTTTTCCTGTTGTTGAGTTGAGAGTTTTTAAATCTATTCTGGATACAAGTCCGCTTTTGGATATGTTCTTTGCAGACATTTTCTCCCAGCCTATAGTCTGCCTTTTTATTCTCTTACTTTAATTTTGATAAAGTCCAAATTATACATTTTTGTCTTCTATGGGTTGTGTTTTTTGTGTCACATCTAAGAACTCTCTGCCTAACCCCTGCTGACAGGGGTTTTCTTCTATGTTTATAGTTTTACATCTGGATCTATAATCAATTTTGAGTTAATTTATGTATAAGGTTTAAGTTAATGTTCATTTTTTTTTGCAAACACATGACTAATTGTTCCAGCACCATTTGTGGAAAAGACTTTTTTTTTTCCATTGAATTTCTTTTGCGTTTCTGACAAAAATCAGTTGGCTGTACTGGTAGAGGTCTATTTCTGGATCCTTTATTCTTCTTTTTCAAAATTGTGTTAGCTCTTCCAGTTTCTTTGCCCTTTCATTTAAATTTTATTTATTTTTTTCATATAAATTTTAGAATCAGCTTGTCTCTATCTACAAAAACTTGTGCTAGGATTTTGCCTGGCTTTGCACTAAATCCATAGGTCAGTCTGGGGAGAACTGACGTCTTACTGTGTTGAGACTTCAACCCCTGAATTCAGCGTGCCTCGCCATTAGTTTAGGTCTCCCCTTTTCTCTCTCATCAGTGTTTTGAAGCTCTCAGGACCCTTCATTCATTTGCCTGCACAAAAAACTAACAGCCTCCCGCCAAGCAGTAGGGGAGGGGAGGGCACGTGGGCCGGCTGGCTTCTCGGGACTCGCAACAGTTCCCTTGCTGGGCTCTTTGCTGTGACCCCCAGATCCAGAGATGCTGGGTCCTGCCAGTTCCTAAGTCTTTTGAGGATTTTGCAGAGAATGTGGCTGGTTCTCAGCTTCTCCATTACATGCTCGGGGTTTGGCTTCCTCACCTGTGCTGTGTCTGCACCACTTGCTCGTCCCTGTCCCGGCGCTCATGCTGGCTTCTCTTCTCTTCTCCTTGTCCTTGTATGTTTATGTCTTAAAAAAAAATTCCCTGTGGTTTTAGGGGAGTTCGGTGAGGGGTGTAACCAGATATATGTGTTCAGTCTGCCACTTGAACTGCATGATGTGATGTTTAGTTCATGTCCCCAGTGGGCTGAAGTCGCCTGCACAAGGGACCATGGTGTCAGCGTCCCCAGCGCCTAGCCCGGGGCCTGGTACAAACAGGAGCTCAGTGACCATCACTCGAGCATGAGAGCCAAGGAACAGGACATTTTGATACACTGTTTGCATCACAGTTCATCTGTTCAAAGAGGATTCCCCTCACTCAGATTTTCAGTTGCCTGCCCAGCTGCTGCCACTGCACAGATTACAGGTTGGGAACTTGAACTTGCCAGAGGGCAGGTCCAGGAGAGAAAAGCAATAGGGAGTTTCCTTCCACTCTCTCTGTCTCATAGGGTTCCCACACCCCATTCCTTGGAACAGAAAGAGAGCTCTGTCTCTCCATGCCTGGTGCATAATTCTGGGATTCAGGCTTCCTTTGCGTCTAGTCTGGGACATGCAGGAAGAGAATAAAACCCAGGAAACTCACTGGGTTTGGTCTCTTTCTCCAATCTGCCCACTGCCTTCTACTTTTCAGAAGGTGTTCTCTGCATCTCTGTAGGGTTTTTTTTCCTCTAATATTTATTTATTTATTTAGGCTGCGCCAGATCTTAGTTGCAGCACATGGGACCTTAGTTGCGGCATGCGGACTCTTAGTTGAAGCATGCCTTCTGTTGTATTCAGTGGGAGGTGCAGGGTGGGTGTGCTTATTCCGCTTAACCAGATTTGAAAGCTCCTCTTTTATTTTTCTTCAGAATATCTCTTCTTTTTATTGATATATTGTGGATACGAGTCCTTTGTCAGATATGTATGCATTGTACATACTTTCTGCCCCTCTGGAGCTTGGCTTTAATTTTCTTAATAGTGTCTTTGATGAAGTCCATCTTATCAACTTCTGTTATGATTAGTGCTTTTTGTGTCATATCAAATACATCTTTTTTCCACCCCAAGTTTATGAAGATACTACCCTGTGTTTTCTTCTAGGAGAGGTATGATTTTAGCTTTTATGTTTAGGTCTATGATTCCTCAAGAATTAATTGCATTTTCCTAACCATAAAAATAGTATATTTCTTCCTTTAGATTTCTTTAATTTCTCTCTGCAGTGTTTTGTAGTTTTCAGTGTACAGGTCTTCCACATCTTTCATTTCTTCCTAAGCATTTTATGTCTTGATGCTGTTGTAGGTGATATTTTAAAATTTTCAGTTTTAGAATTTTCATTGCCAGTAAATAGAATTATGATAGTTTTGACCTTGATGATATACTTTTACTTTTTAAAAACCAAACAAATAGATTTATTTTATGTACCTGATCATTCTAATACCTGTGCCTTTGTACATCTGGTTTTGCTAGTGGTACCTTTTTCCCTTAGGTGTTTTGTGATTTTTACTATGATCCCATGTCTGATGGAACTTTCTCTGTGGGAATTCTTTGAGGCCTAGGTCGGAAGTGGATTTCTCCAGAAGGTTTTCTTAATTATTTCTGCCAGGTACCTGGGAGCCCTACCAACCCAGGATTATTTTTAAATAAAATTCAGCATCAGTGGTAAAAGAAATAGTAAAATAAATAGTACCCTTGGAGTATGCATTCGAACCACACACTTGTGTAACGGTGAGCTTCTGATGATAACGTTGTAGCATGCGCAAGGTTTCCTGTTTCTGTCCCGACACAGCCCTGCCCCCCGCCTGCAGCTCAGCCTGCGAGTCCTCTTAAACCCAGACCCAAGTTCTGCTTGGTCACTTTATATGCTAAAGGTGAGCCGTGCCAGCCCTCCAGATGCGTGTCTGGGAAACACGGATTCTCTGTTCTAAAAGCCACTCCTCTCCACACTTTCTGTGCCCGGCCATGGGACGGGAAGAAGCGCAGGGCCTGTCCTCGTGGCACTGGCCATCCGGGGGAAGTAGTTGCTTCAGCTGCCAGCTCAGCGCCGTACACGTGGCTCTCGGGCCTCGCAGTGGCCTTGCAGAGTGGGCTCTGTCCTTGGGGTTTGTGAATGAGGAACCACAGGCCGCAGGGGCTGCAGGGGCTGCCGGGCGTGAGCCTGGGGCCGGGATTTGAGCCGCTGGGTGGGGGCCACCTGGAGAGGAGGGGGGCCGGCAGGGGGTGCCCGCGGCTGCACCCATGACCGCCGCCCCTGCTCTCTCGCAGCGGCTGTGCACCCCCGTGTACTGCAGGTACCAGTTCTACAGGACCCCAGTGCACAGGACTGAGGGCCAGCCCCATGGGACCCACGTCTACTTCCAGGATATCAACGTCATCTTCCTTGGGGCCATGCACCCCAGCGACCTGAGGGAATACCTGGAGGGCCCCCCGATGGTGGTGGAAGTTCATGACCGGGACCGCAAGTCAGAGGGGTATTCCCGCAAGCCCGCCCTGTTTGGGGAGGACCCGCTGGATACATACCTCAACCTCCAGACCCTAATTTCCCCGAAAGAGACGGAGAACAACCCCTTTGAAACCCAGGATAAGATGTGGGACCCTTACGGGGTTGCCCAGGTCAGCTTTGCCGACCTCCTCCTTGGCCAGAAGTACTTGAACCTGGTTGTCCCCATCCACAGCTGCGAGCCCAAGGCCACGCGCCTCGGCCATGACAGCAGGAGCAGGAAGGCGGTGGGGTTGCGGGTGCCCGGAGATGGCCTGCGGCACAGCCCGATGCCCCCGGGCGACTACCTGGAGGCCAGCTGCCTGCTGAAGCTGCGGGCGGGCGTGGCGGCGCCGCTGTGGGCCGGGACCGAGGCCCTGGACGCCCACCCCACGGCCTCCCAGTTTGGCCGCGTCATCTTCGTGTTCACCTCCAGTAAGCTCTCACTCCTGCACGGCCTGCTGCAGGACGTCGCCGTGATCAACGCCGGGGCCCTGGGCCTGGACTCCTGCCCCGTGGAGGCTATCCAGCAGATCCTGTCCGCCTTGAAGATGCCGGCGAAGATCCAGGAGCGGCCGGACCTGGACGTGCTCACTGGCTTCCACCTGCTGGACGGGCGGGGCCACCTCCTCATCCTGGAGGGCTTGGCCGACCGGGGCCTGAGGCGGCTGTGGGAGAGCCACCAGAGCCGGTAGGTAGGTCTCCGCGTTTCTGGGTGGGGAGGGGTGGCCAAGCTCAGGTTCTGTGACGCCGACTGTGGGAGGGACCTGTTGATTTGGTGCCTCTCGGGGTTCGTATAAGGCACTTCACAGAGCTCAGCAGCTGGGAGAGCCGCTTGCCTTTGGTTGAAGCGAAGACTTCATGGGTATATGGAAGGGAGGCTGGTTCAGGAAACTGGGTCCTGCCTTCACACTCCCGAGGCGCCCCCCTGGCCAGCGGGGAGCAGAGTGTTCTGCCCGGCCCTGAGAGGGACACCACAAGGACACAGACGTCAGCTCGTCCCGAGGGAGACAGGGCGGATTATTGTGAGGCTGGAGGGCTGCTTACGCTGCAGAAGTCCCCTTCCCTGGAGGCCAGGAGCCCCCGATGGCCGCCCCCTGGAGATGTTGCAGAGGCAACGGAAGTGTCCCCTTCTGGGCCGCAGCAGGTGGCCCCTCGTGGTCTTCCGTTCTTTAGTTGTGGTGATGGGATAACTCCCTTTTTCTTTCATGATTTGCAACTATCCTAGTTTGGATCAATAGGGCCTTCCTTCTCTGCTCTGGAGGCCCCCTATCTGTTCTCAGAGCTCAGATGCCCCATGACTCAGATGCTGACAACAGCAGGGTGTCCGGATGTTGACTGTGTCCACCCGGGGGGGGGCGCTGTCTTGATGTGCTGATGGCCAAGAGCACGGGGGCAGGGGAGGTGGGGAGGCCGCCTCGTGGCTGGTTATCCTCCCAGGAGGCCTGAAAGCATGCATACACACAAAAACGTGCACATGGATGTTCATAGCACCGTTATTTATAATAATCAGAAAGTGAAACGACTCAAATGTCCATCAGCTGATGAACAAAACATCCATACCATGGAATAATATTCAGCTGTCGAAAAGGAATGAAGTATTGATACAGATACTTCAACACGGATGAACCTTAAAAACGTTATGCTAGGGGACTTCCCTGGTGGCGCAGTGGGTAAGACTCATGCTCCCAATACAGAGGGCCCAGGTTTGATCTGTGGTCCGGGAACTAGATCCCTCATGCATGCCGCAACTAAGAGTTCGCATACCACAGCTAAGGAGCTGGTGAGCTGCAGCTAAGAAGCCCGCCTGCCGCAACTAAGGAGCCCGTGAGCCACAACTAAGGAGCCTGCGAGCTGCAACTAAGGAGCCCGCCTGCCTCAACTGAGATGTGGCTCAACCAAAACAAACAAACAAACAAAAACTCATTATGCTAAGTGACCTGGAGGGCATTGTGCTAAGTGAAATAAGTCAGACAGAGAAAGACAAACACTGTATGTTATCACCTACATGTGGAATCTAAAAAATAAACTAGTGAATACAACAAAAAAGAAACAGACTCACAGAGAGGACAAACTAGTGGTTACCAGTGGGGAGAGGGAAGGGGGGAGGGGCAAGATAGGGGTAGGGGAGGAAGAGGTACAGACTATTGCATATAAAATAAATAAGCTACAAAGATCTATTGTACAGCACAGTATAATATTTTGTAGTAACTATAAATGGAGCATAATCTATAAAAATTTTGAATCAGTATGTTGTACACCTAAAACTAATATTGTAATCAACTATGCCTCAATTAAAAATTATGCTAATAGGGACTTCCCTGGTGGCACAGTGGTTAAGAATCTGCCTGTCAGTGCAGGGGACGCAGGTTCAATCCCTGGTCCAGGAAGATCCCACATGTCGCACAGCAACTTAGCCCGTGCGCCACGACTACTGAAGCCCCCACGCCTAGAGCCCGTGCTTCGCAACAAGAGAAGCCACCACAGTGAGAAGCCCACACACTACAAAGAAGAGTAGCCCCCGCTCGCTGCAACTAGAGAAAGCCAGCGTGCAGCAACAAAGACCCACCGCAGCCAAAAATAAATAAATAAATTTAAATGTTATGCTAATAAAAGGAGCCAGACATAAAAGGCTACCTATTATATGATTCCATTCATATGAAATGTCTAGAATAGTCAAGTCCATAGAGATAGATCAGTGGTTTCCAAGGTCCGAGAGGAGGGATGCAGGAGAAGTGGGGAGTGATAAAAATGTTCTAGGATTAGACAGTGTTTGTGGTTGCACAACATTGGGAGTATACTAAAACCACTGAATTGTACACTTACTTTGGGGGGGGTATACTATTTTATTCAAATTTAAATTTCACCATCAAATACTGAAGTATATGCTGGCCCTGTGTTTAGATTTTTGAAATAAAGGTGGACAGACAGATTTAAGGGTGCAATGTATTAAACACTGTACAATATATTAAACAATTAGAGAAAATCTAGGGGTGCTATAACTCTATATACCTTTGTACATTGAGTGGCGTTAAGTATAGGGACAAGCCCAGCACCTGGAGGAAGAGCCCATTGAGGACTGAACAGAGGCCCTTGGCTGCTGTCAGAATCTCCCCTTGACTTTCAACAAACCAAGGCGTCTGTCCGTCTACAGAAACCACCAAATCCGGGGCAAACAGCAACAGGATAAATGCTAAGGAATTGGCTCTTTCCAGTTAGGACTCTGGGGGCCGGTCTGAAGCACACGGGGCTGGCTAGAGCTGAGACGTGTTGCAGCTCAAGTCTGGGATCTGTAGGTCAGAGCAACAATCGTTTCTAGAGACAGAATGGTGAGTGCATTCTGCAAAAGCCCCCAGGGTTTGCCGACAAGTTCCTAGGATGCTCTCCTCAAATGGCAGGAATTGGACACTTAAAAGAGTGGACTTCACGGTGTGTAGGAAAGAACTTGGCCTTGCCCAAGAGAGGTCTGGCTTTTGCCCTTGGCTTCTGGGAGGTGATCTGTGTCATGCCTGATAGGAGTGTCTTTGGTTAGGTTGCGGGCTAACCACACTGGATCTTAGGCTGAAGCCTCACCAGAGAGTCACAGGATGGAGGTTGGTGGGGCTGGAAAGACCAACGTTGTGACTTAGGGCAGGGGCTTTGGGTCATGCAGTGTCATGGGCACATTTTTGTGTGGATGCGTGCTTTCAGTTCTCCTGGGCAGATAACCAGCCACGAGGTAGCCTCCCCCTGCCCGCCACCCCCTGCTGTGCTCTTGGCCATCAGCACATCAAGACACGCCCCCTCCTGACATGGAGACTGAGATTGCTATGTGGGCCATCAATCAATCAATCAATCAATCATTAATGGAGCCCCAATAAAAACTCTGGACACCAAGCCTAGGGGGAGCTACTCTGTGTAGTGATTCTTTCATCATCTTAAAAATACCTTTTCCAAAGAAAAAGTTTTGAATTTTGATAGAGTCCAATCTATTGATTATTTTTTCTTTTATACACTATGCTTCTGGAGACATGTTTAAGAATTCTTCACAAAGCCTTAGGTCTTGAGTATTTTTTCTCTGTTTTCTTCTAAAAGATTCATGGTCTTATGGTTTACTTTTAAGTTTATGATTCGTTTTGAGTTAATTTTTGTATGAAGCGCGAGGTTTAGATTGAATTTTTCCCTTTTCTTAAAAAATTGAGGTATACTTTGCATGTAACAGTATGTTAGCTTTGGGTATACAACTTCATGATTCGATATTTGTATATGTTGTGAAATGATCACCACAATAAGTCTAGTTAACATCCATCATCATACAAGTTACAGAATTTTTTGTGATGAGAATGTTTAATGCCTACTCTCTTAGTAACTTTCAGATATGCAATACAGTATCACTAACTATAGTCACAGTGCTGTACATAACTAAATGGCTTTGTAACCTCTTGACCCCCTTCATCCATTTTGCTCACTCCACACACCCTGCCTCTGGGTGGGCAGCCACCAGTTTGTTCTCTGTATCTGTGAGCTTGGGTTTTTACTATTTTGCTTCTGTTTTTTTAGATTCCACATGTAAGTGAGATCATATGGTATTTGTCTTTCTCTGACTTGTTTCACTCAGTATGATGCCCTGGGGATGCATCCATGTTGTTCCTACTGTCAAGACTCTCTTTTTTTATGATGGAATAACTTAGGTTGTTTCTATATCTTGGCTATTGTAAATAATGCTGCATTGAACGCGGTGATGCAGATACCTGTTCGAATTAGTGTTTTTGTTTCCTTAGGATGAATACCCGGAAGTGAAACTGCTGGATCATATGGCAGTTCTATTTTTAACTTTTTGAGGAACCTCCAAAGTGTTTTCCATAGTAGCTGTACCAGTTTATTAATACATCCTTACCCACAGCGCCTGTGGGTTTCCTGTACTCCACATCCTCACCAAAATGATTATTGCTTGTCTTTTTTATAATAGCCATTCTCAACAGGTATGAGGTAATGTTTCACTTTTGTTTCAATTTGCATTTCCATGATAATTAGTGACGTTGAGCATCTTTTCCTGTACCTGTTGGCCATCTGTTTGTCATCTTTGGTAAAATGTCTATTCAGATCTTCTGCCCATTTATTTATTTATTTTTCCTTTTCTGTGATTTTATCGACTTTAAAATTTTTTTTATTGAAATATAGTTGATTTACAATGTTGTGTTAATTTCTGCTGTACAGCAAAGTGATTCAGTTATACATACATACATATATATATATATATATATACACTTTTTTTTTAGCACCTTCATTTCTTTCCTTTTTTTAAGTTTATTTATTTAGTTTTGGCTGCGTTGGGTCTTCGTTGCTGTGCGCGGGCTCCTCATTGCAGTGGCTTCTCTTGTTGTGGAGCACAGGCTCTAGGCACTCGGGCTTTAGTAGCTGTGGCATGAGGGCTCAGTAGTTGTGGCTTGCAGGCTCTAGAGCGCAGGCTCAGTAGTTGTGGCGCATGGGCTTAGTTGCTCTGCGGCATGTGGGATCTTCCCAGACCAGGGCTCAAACCATGTCCCCTGCATTGGCAGGCGGAGTCTTAACTGCTGCGGCACCAGGCAAGTCCCCACACATTCTTATTTTTACATTCTTTTCCATTATGATTTATCATAGGATACTGGATATAGTTCCCTGTGCTATACAGTAGAACCTTGTTGTTTATCTGTTCTATATATAATAGCTTACATCTGCTAATCCCAACCTCCCACTCATCCCTCTCCCATACCCCTGTCCCTTGACAACCACAAGTCTGTTTTCTATGTCCATGAGTCTGTTCTGTTTCGTAGATAAGTTCATTTGTGTTATATTTTAGATTCCACGTATAAGTGATATCATATGGTATTTGTCTATTTCTTTTTTTAAAAAAAATTTTATTTATTTGGCCATGCTGGGTCTTAGTTGCGGCATGTGGGATCTTCAGTTGTGGCATGTGGGATCTTCATTTGTGGCATGTGGGATCTTTTAGTTGTGGCATGTGAGATCTTTAGTTGCGGCATGTGGGATCTAGTTCCCTGACCAGGGATCGAACCTGGGCCCCCTCCATTGGGAGCACACAGCCTTAGCCACTGGACCACCACGAAAGTCCCCATCTTTCTCTTTCTGACCTACTTCACTTTTTATGATAATCTCTACGTCCATCCATGTTGCTGCAAATGGCATTATTTCGTTTTTTTAATGGCTGAATAGTATCCCATTGTATATATGTACCATATCTTCTTTATCCAGTCATCTGTTGATAGACATTTAGGTTGTTTCCATGTATTGGGTATTATGAATAGTGCTGCTATGAACATAGGGGTGCATGTATATTTTTGGATTATAGTTTTGTCTGGATATATGCCCAAGAGTGGGATTGCAGGATCATCTGGTAGCTCTATTTTTAGTTTTCTGAGGAACCTTCATACTGTTTTCCATAGTGGCTGTACCAGCTTACATTCCCATCAACAGTGCAAGCGGGTTCCCTTTTCTCCACACCCTCTCCAGCATTTTTTATTTGTAGACTTTTTAATGATGGCCATTCTGACTGGCGTGAGATGGTACCTCATTGCAGTTTTGATTTGCATTTCTCTAATAATTGGCAACGCTGAGCATCTTTTCATGTGCCTATTGGCCATCTGTATGTCTTTTTTGGAGAAATGTCTCTTTAGGTCTTCTGCCCATTTTTTTTTTTTTTTTTTTTTTTTTGCGGTACGCGGGCCTCTCACTGTTGTGGCCTCTCCCGCTGCGGAGCACAGGATCCAGACGCGCAGGCTCAGCGGCCATGGCTCACGGGCCCAGCCGCTCCACGGCACGTAGGATCCTCCCGGATCGGGGCACGAACCCGTGTCCCCTGCATCGGCAGGCGGACTCTCAACCACTGCGCCACCAGGGAAGCCCCTGCCCATTTTTTGATTGGGTTGTTTGTTTTGTTGTTGTTGTGTTGTATTAGCTGTTTGTATATTTTGGAAATTAAGCCCTGTCAGTCACATTGTTTGCAAACATTTTCTCCCATTCTGTAGGTTGTCTTTTCATTTTGTTTATGGTTTCCTTTTCTCTGCAGAAGCGTGTAAGTTTGATTAGGCCCCATCTGTTTATTTTTGTTTTTATTTCTTTTGCATTGGGAGATTGACCTAAGAAAACACTGGTATGATTTATGTCAGAGAATGTTTTGCTTATGATCTCTTCTAGGAGTTTTATGGTGTCATGTCTTATGCTTAAGTTTTTAAGCCACTTTGAGTTTATTTTTGTGTATGGTGAGGGGGTGTGTTCTAACTTCATTGAGTTACATGCAGCCGTCCAACTTTCCCAACACCACTTGCTGAAGAGACTGTCTTTTCCCATTGTATATTCTATTTTTTTAAAATATTTATTTATTTATTTATTTATCTTTGGTTGCATTGGGTCTTCTTTGCAGAGTGCGGGCTTTCTCTAGTTGCTGTGAGTGGGGGGCTACTCTTCGTTGTGGTGTGTGGGCTTCTCATTTTGGCAACTTCTCTTGTTGTAGAGCACAGGCTCTAGGTGCGCGGGCTTCAGTATTTGTGGCTCACGGGCTCTAGAGCACAGGCTCAGTAGTTGTGGTGCATGGGCTTAGTTGCTCCATGGCATGTGGGATCTTCCCAGACCAGGGCTCACTGTGTCCCCTGCATTGGCAGGCAGGTTCTTAACCACTGCACCACCAGGGAAGTCCGTCCTGTTGTATATTCTCACCTCCTTTGTTTAAGATTAATTGACCATAGGTGTGTGGGTTTATTTCTGGGCTGTCTGTTCTGTTCCATTTATCCATATGTCTGTTTTTGTGCCAGTACCATGTTGTTTTGATTACTGTAGCTTTGTAGTATTGTCTGAAGTCTGGGAGAATTATGCCTCCTGCTCTTTAAATTTTTTTTTTCCCCCTCAGGATTGCTGTGGCAATTCTGGGTCTTCTATGGGTCCATATAAATTTTTGGATTATTCTAATTCTGTGAAAAATGTCATGGGTAATTTGATAGGGATCACATTAAATCTGTAGATTGCTTTGGGTAGTATGGTCATTTAAATAATATTAATTATTCAAATCCAAGAGCATGGGATATCTTTCCATTTCTTTGAATCCTCTTCACTTACCTTTATTAATGTTTTATAGTTCTCAGAGTATAAATCTTTCACCTCCTTGGTGAGGTTTATTCCTGTGTTATTTTTGGGGTTGCAATTTTATTTTATTTTATTTATTTTTATTTATTAGTTGACTATAGGTGCGTGGGTTTATCTCTAGGCTTTCTATCTTGTTCCATTGATCTGTGTTTCCATTTTTGTGCCAGTACCATATTATTTTGATTACTGTAGCTTTGTAGTATAGTCTGAAGTCAGGGAGTCTGATTCCTCCAGCTCCGTTTTTTTCCCTCAAGACTGCTTTGGCTCTTCGATGTCTTTTGTGTCTCTATACAAATTTTAAGATGATTTGTTCTAGTTCCATAAAAAATACCATTGGTAATTTGACAGGGTTTGCATTGAAGCTGTAGATTGCTTTGGGTAGTATAGTCATTTTCACAATATTGATTCTTCCAATCCAAGAACATGGTATATCTCTCTATCTGCTGCTATCACCTTTAATTTCTTTCATCAGTGTCTTATAGTTTTCTGCATACAGATCTTTTGTCTCCCTAGGTAAGTTTATTCCTAGGTATTTTATTCTTTTAGTTGCAGTGGTAAATGGGACTGTTTCCATAATTTCTCTTTCAGATTTTTCATCAGTAGTGTATAGGAATGCAAGAGATTTCTGTGCATTAATTTTGTATCCTGCCACTTTACCAAATTCATTGATTAGCTCTAGTAGTTTTCTGGTGGCATTTTTAGGATTCTCTGTGTATAGTATCATGTCATCTGCAAGCAGTGACAGTTTTACTTCTTCTTTTCCAATTTGTATTCCTCTTATTTCTTTTTCTTCTCTGATTGCCATGGCTAGGACTTCCAAAACTATCTTGAATAATAGTGGTGAGAGTGGACATCCTTGTCTCGTTCCTGATCTTAGAGGAAATGCTTTCAGTTTTTCACCATTGAGAATGATGCTGGCTGTGGGTTTGTTGTATACGGCCTTTATTATGTTGATGTAGGTTCCCTCTATGCCCACTTTCTGGAGGGTTTTTATCATAAATGGGTGTTGAATTTTGTCAAAAGCTTTTTCTGCATCTATTGAGATGATCATCTGATTTTTATTCTTTGATTTGTTAATATGGTGTATCACATTGATTGATTTGCATATATTGAAGAATCGTTGCATCCCTGAGATAAATCCCACTTGATCGTGGTGTATGATCCTTTTAATGTGTTGTTGGATTCTGTTTGCTAGTATTTTGTTGAGGATTTTTGCATCTGTATTCATCAGTGATATTGGTCTGTAATTTTCTTGTTTTCTAGTATCTTTCTCTGGTTTTAGTATCAGGGTGATGGTGGCCTCATAGAATGAGTTTGGGAGTGTTCTTTCCTCTGCAATTTTTGGAAGAGTTTGAGAAGGATGAGTGTTAGCTCTTCTCTAAATGTTTGATAGAATTTAACTGTGAAGCCATCTGGTCCTGGACTTTTGTTTATTGGAAGATTTTTAATCACAATTTCGATTTCATTACTTGTTGTTGGTCTGTTCATATTTTCCGTTTCATCCTGGTTCAGTCTTGGAAGGTTATCCCTTTCTAAGAACTTGTCCATTTCTTCCAGGTTGTCCATTTTATTGGCATAGAGTTGCTTGTAGTAGTCTCTTAGGATGCTTTGTATTTCTGCGATGGCTGTTGTAACTTCTCCTTTTTCATTTCTAATTTTATTGATTCGAGTCCTCTCCCTCTTTTTCTTGATGAGTCTGGCTAATGGTTTATCAATTTTGTTTATCTTCTCAAAGAACCAGCTTTTAGTTTTATTGATCTTTGCTATTGTTTTCTTTGTTTCTATTTCATTTATTTCTGCTCTGGTCTTTATGATTTCTTTCCTTCTGCTAACTTTGGGTTTTGTTTGTTCTTCTTTCTCTAGTTCCTTTAGGTGTAAGTTTAGATTGTTTACTTGAGATTTTTCTTGTTTCTTGAGGTAGGCTTTTATAGCTATAAACGTCCCTCTTAGAACTGCTTTTGCTGCATCCCATAGGTTTTGGATTGTCGTGTTTTCATTGTCATTTGTCTCTAGGTATTTTTTGATTTCCTCTTTGATTTCCTCAGTGATCTCTTGGTTACTTAGTAATGTATTGTTTAGCCTCCACGTGTTTGTGTTTTTAACGTTTTTTTCCCTGTAACTCATTTCTAATCTCATAGTGTTGTGGTCAGAAAAGATGCTTGATATGATTTCAGTTTTCTTAAATTTCCTGAGGCTGGATTTGTGACCCAAGATATGGTCTATCCTGGAGAATGTTCCGTGTGCCCTTGAGAAGAAAGTGTAATTTGCTGTTTTTGGATGGAATGTCCTATAAATATCAATTAAATCTATCTGGTCTATTGTGTCATTTAAAGCTTCTGTTTCCTTATTTATTTTCATTTTGGATGATCTGTCCATTGGTGTAAGTGAGGTGTTAAAGTCCCCCACTATTATTGTGTTACTGTCGATTTCCTCTTTTATAGCTGTTAGCTATATATATATATATTTCCTCGATTTATATTCTGTCGATTTATAGCTGTTAGCAGTTGCCTTATGTATTGAGGTGCTTCTATATTGGGTGCATATATATTTATAATAGTTATATCTTCTTCTTGGATTGATCCCTTATCATTATGTAGTGTCCTTCCTTGTATCTTGTAACATTCTTTGTTTTAAAGTCTGTTTTATCTGATATGAGTATAGCTACTCCAGCTTTCTTTTGATTTCCATTTGCATGGAATATCTTTTTCCATCTCCTCACTTTCAGTCTGTATGTGTCCCTAGGTCTGAAGTGGGTCTCTTGTAGACAGCATATATATGGGTCTTGTTTTTGTATCCATTCAGCAAGCCTGTGTCTTTTGGTTGGAGCATTTAATTCATGTTTAAGGTAATTATCGATATGTATGTTCCTATGACCATTTTCTTAATTGTTAATGGGTTTGTTTTTGTAGGTCCTTTTCTTCTCTTGGGTTTCTCACTTAGAGAAGTTCCTTTAGCATTTGTTGTAGAGCTGGTTTGGTGGTGCTGAATTCTCTTAGCTTTTGCTTGTCTGAAAAGCTTTTGATTTCTCCCGTGAATCTGAATGAGATCCTTGCCGGGTAGAGTAATCTTGGTTTGTAGATTCTTCCGTTTCATTACTTTAAGTATATCATGCCACTCTCTTCTGGCTTGTTAGAGTTTCTGCTGAGAAATCAGTTGTTAACCTTATGGGAGTTCCCTTGTTATGTCATTTTTCGTTTTTCCCTTGCTTTCAATAATTTTTCTTCATCTTTAATTTTTGCCAATTTGATTACTGTGTGTCTCGGCATGTTTCTCCTTGGGTTTCTCCTGTATGGGACTTGCTGCGCTTCCTGGACTTGGGTGACTATTTCCTTTCCCATGTTAGGGAAGTTTTCAACTATAATCTCTTCAGTATTTTCTCTGGTCCTTTCTCTCTCTCTTCTCTTTCTGGGACCCCTATAATGCGAATGTTGTTGCATTTAATGTTGTCCCAGAGGTCTCTTAGGCTGTCTTCATTTCTTTTCATTCTTTTTTCTTTAGTCTGTTCTGCAGCAGTGAATTTCACTATTCTGTCTTCCAGGTCACTTATCCATTCTTCTGCCTCACTTATTCTGCTATTGATTCCTTCTAGTGTAGTTTTCATTTCAGTTATTGTATCGTTCATCTCTGTTTGTTCTTTAATGCTTCCAGGTCTTTGTTCAACATTTCTTGCGTCTTCTCGATCTCTGCCTCCATTCTTTTTCCGAGGTCCTGGATCATCTTCACTATGATGATTCTGAATTCTTTTTTTGAAAGGTTGCCTATCTCCACTTCATTTAGTTGGGGTTTTTTTGGGTTTTATCTTGTTCCTTCAATTGGTACGTAGCCCTCTGCCTTTTCATCTTGTCTGTCTTTCTGTGAATGTGGTTTTTGTTCCACAGGCTGCAGGATTGTAGTTCTCCTTGCTTCTGCTCTGGTTTGCAATTTTAAAAGGTTTTTTTTTTTTTTTTTTTTTGCTGTACGCAGGCCTCTCACTGTTGTGGCCTCTCCCGTTGCGGAGCACAGGCTCTGGACGTGCAGGCTCAGAGGCCATGGCTCACAGGCCCAGCCGCTCCACGGCATGTGGGATCTTCCCGGACTGGGGCATGAACCATGTCCCCTGCATCAGCAGGTGGACTCTCAACCACTGCGCCACCAGGGAAGCCCGCCACCAATTTCTGTATGTTAATTTTGTATCCTGCTACCTTGTTGAATTAATTTATCAGTTCTAGTTGTTTTTGTGTGGTGTCTTCAGGGTTTTCTATATATAGTGTCATATCATCTACATATAATGACCATTTTACCTCTTCCCTTCTAATTTGGATACCTTTAATTTCTTTCTCTCATCTGATTGCTGTGGTTAGGAATTTCAATAGTATGTTGAAGAGAAGTGGTGAGAGTGGGCATGCTTGTCTTTTTCCAGATTTTAGGGGAAGCCTTTCAGCTTTTCACTATTGAGCATTAAATTGGCTGTAGGTTTGTCATAAATAGCTTTTACTGTTTTGAGATATGTTCCCTCTAAATCCACTGTGGTAAGAGTTTTTTCGTGAATGGATGTCGAATTTTGTCAAATGCTTTTTCTGCATGTATTGAGATTATCATGTGGTTTTTGTCTTTTCTTTTGTTTATGTGGTGTTCTTGTCAAGGTATTTTTTGTCTTTTCTTTTGTTGTTGTGGTGTATCAGATTGATTGATTTGTCTATACTGAACCATCCTTGTGAACTTGGGATGAATCCCTCTTGGTCATGGTGTATGATCTTTTTTACGTGTTGTTAGATTTGGTTTGCAAATATTTTGTTGAGAATTTTTGCATCTATATTCATCAAAGATATTGGCCTGTAATTTTCTTTTTTTGGTGGTATCTTTGTCTGGTTTTGGTATCAGGGTGATTGTGGTTTCACAGAATGTCTTTGGGAGTGTTCCCTCCTCTTCAATCTTTTCGAAGAGTTTGAGAAGAATCTGTGTAAGTTCTTCTTTGTATGTTTGGTAGAATTCGCCTGTGAAGCCATGTGATCCTGGACTTCTTTTTGTAGGAATTTTTTTATTACAGGTTTGATTTCACTTCTAGTGATTGGTCTGTAGAAATTATCTATTTCTTCTTGATTCAATTTTGGTGGGCTGTATGTTTCTAGACAATTCCATTTCTTCTAGGTTGCCAAATTTGTTGGCATATAATTGTTCATAGTATTCTCTCATGGTGTTTTGTATTTCTATGGTATCAGTTGAGATTTTTCCTTTCTCTTTTCTTATTTTGTTTATTTGGATTCTCTCTCTTCTTGGTGAGCCTGGCTAGAGGTTTGTCTATTTTGTTTACCCTTTCAAAGAACCAGCTTTTGGTTTTGTTGATTTTTTTTCTATTTTTAAAAAAAATCTCTACTTTATTTCCTCCCTGATCTCTATTATTTCCTTCCTTCTGCTGACTTTAGGTTTTGTTTGTTCTTCTTTGTCTAATTCTTTTAGGTGGTAGGTTAGGTTGTTCATTTGAGATTTTTCTTGTTTTTGATGAAGGCCTGTATTGCTATGAACTTTCCGCTAAGAACTGCTTTTGCTGTGTCCCATAGATTTTGTATGGTTGTGTTTTCATCGTGCAGGAAGGTGGTGGCTGGGGCTCTCGCCCACTCCTGGCGCCTGGGCAGGTGCGTCAGTGGCCCATGACCAGTCTTGTTCAGGAGGGAGTTGGTGGAGGCTCACAACCACTCCTGCGTTCTGGGCAGGAGTTGGTGCAGTCCCTCAACCACTCCTAGGGTCTGGGAGGGTTTTAGTGGGGGATTGTGACCATTCCTGGCATCAGGGTGGATGGTGGTAGAGGTCTGTAACTGCCCCTGGAGCCTGGGCAGGCAGTGTCTTGCCCTCTGGGAGCACACATACATGGGAAAAAGGCTATAGTCTAGGTCCCACCTCTCCCCTCCTACACCACCCAAACAATGCTGACCGGCCTCTGAGGCAGCTCAGGCTTCCTCCGCTTATACCCCCAGCTGTGGTGGCACCGGATTCATCCCCCCGCCCCCAAGTCTGTCTCTACACAGCCAACCCCAGTCCTCTCCCTGGTTCTGATCTCTGGAGCCGAAGTTCCAGCACCCAGCCCCTGCCAGCACTGGGGATGCACATGTCAGGCTGGTGAGTGCAGGTCTGCGGTACTGACCATCTGTGCAGTTCTCCCTCTGCTCTGGCTGCCACGAACTGACTGCTGCATTCTTCTCAGAGGCTCTGAAGCTCCCCTTCTGTCCTGGCAGATCTCCCTGCCGGTGAGGGGGCTTCCCAGGGTGCATGAACCTTACCTCTTTCACAGCCCCCTCCCAGGGGTGCAGGTCCCATCCGGATACCTTTCTCACTTTGTTTTTCATTTTTCCTACCTGGTTACATGGAGATTTTCTTGCCCTTACAGCAGTCTGAAGTCTTCTGCCAGCGTTCAGTAGATATTCTGTGAGAATCGTTCCACATGTAGATGTATTTTTGTTGTAGATGTGGGAGAGAGCGAGCTTTGTGTCCTACTACTCTGCCATCTTGATCAGTCTCATGTTTTCTGTTAGCAATTAACATCCTTTCTTTTCAACTGAAAGGAGTCCCTTTAACATTTTTATAAGGCCAGTTTAGTGGTGATGAACTCTGTTAGTTTTTCTTATATGGAAAACTCTTTTATCTCTCCTTCAATTCTGAATGATAACTGCCGGGTAGAGTATTCTTTGTTGGAAGGTCTTTTCTTTTGGCGCTTTGAATATATCGTGCCTCTCCCTTCTGGCCTGCAAAGTGTCTGCTTAAAAATCTGCTGATAGTCTTATGGGAGTTCCCTTGTGTGTAACAATTTGTTTTTCTCTTGCTGCTTTTAAGCTTCTCTCCTTGTCGTTAGCTTTTGACCTTTTAATTATAGTGTGTTGGTGCGGGTCTCTGGGCTCATCTTATTTGGAATTCTGTTTTGATGTGGCTGGTTTCTCTTTTGCCCTATGTGAAGGGGTCATTCAGCTAGTTTTCAGTTTTTGTTTTTGTATCTTTCTCCCCAGAGGAAATTGTTCCCTATGGAGCTGTAGATTTGGTGTGTCCTTGGGAGGAGGATCTCCCTCCCAAGAAGCTGTTCCCAAGGAAGATCTTCCCAAGGAAGATCTTCAGGATCTTCCTCCGTCACCGTCTTGAACTGGAACCTAGGTTGAGTTTTTGTTGTGTTTCATTTAGCCTACATATATCCAATAGCTACAGCATCATTTGTTGAAAATATTATATTCCTTTACTGAATTGCTTTTGCATCTTTATAAAAAATCGGTTGGTCATAATTGTGTGGATCTATTTCTGGGTTCTCAATTCTGCTCCATTGATTTCTGTGTCTGTCCCTTCACCAATACTACAAAGTCTTGATTACCGTAGCTATATAATCAAAGTCAGGCCACTTTATTCTTTTTCAAAATTGTTTTTGTTGTTCTAGATCCTTTGCCTTTTCATATAAATTTTACAATATGCTGTATGTATCTACAAAACATCTTTCTAGAATGTTGATAGAAATTATGCTCAACCTATGTATCATTTGGAGAGAACTATTTGAGCCTTCCAATCCGTGAATATTTATTTAGATTTCCACTTATTTACATTTTTTAAAATTTAAAAAATTTTTAAAATTTCTTTCATCAGCATATTCAGCATACAAGTCCTGTACGTATTTGGTAGATTTATATCTAAGTATTTTACTTTTTGAGTGATTTTTAAATGGTTCTGTGTTTTTTAATTTCAGTTTCCAGCTGTGCATTGCTTGTATATAGAATATAATTGATTTTTCTATGTTGATTCTACAGCCTTGCTAAACTCACTTATTGGTTTGAGGAGTTCTGTTCGTCTGATTGATTGTTTTTGGTAGATTCCTTGGGATTTTCTACACTGACCAAGATGTCATCTGCAAATAGCAATAGTTTAATTCCTTCCTTTCCAGGCTGTATATCTTCATTTCCTTAGGGTGCTAGCTAAGACTTGAAGTACTATTTTATATAAGAGTTGTCACATCCTTGCTTTGTTTCTGGTCTTTGGTGGAAGGCAGTCTTTCCCCATTACGTGTAGGTTTTTTGTAGATGTCCTTTATCAACTTGAGGAAGTTCCACTTCATTCCTTATTCGCTGAGAGTTTCCTAATTTGCTGGCTCACACAGTTCACAAAAATCAATCCCAGACAGAGTAAAAGCTTATTTGAAATAATTATGGACTCACAATAAGTTGCAGAAATTATAGAGAGGTTCCAGGTACCCCAACACCCTGTCTCCCCCAGTGGTGACATCTGACATATTGATGGATGCAGTACAGTTAACTAGACCACAGTTGTCTGTTCTTACTCAGGTTTCACCAGAAATATCTTGTTCGTTTTATTTTTCAGATTCCACACATAAGTGAGAACATACAGTATTTATCTTTCTCTGTTTGACTTATTTTACTAAGTTTAATACCTTCCAAGATCCATCCATGTTGTTGCAAATGGCAAAATTTCATCCTCTTTAATGGCAGAGCAATATTCCACTGTATCTATATATCGTGTCTTGTTTATCCATTCATCTGCTGATGGGCACTTAGGTTGCTTACATATCTTGGCTGTTGTAAATTGGGGTGCATATATCTTTTCAAAGTATTGTTTTCACTTTCTTTGGATACATACCCAGGAGTTGAATTGTTGGATCATATGGTAGTTCTATTTTTAATTTGTTGAGGAATCTCCATACTGTTTTCCATAGTGGCTGCACCAGTTTACATTCCCACCAAGAGTGTAGGAGGGTTCCCTTTTCTTCACATCCTCACCAACACTTTATTTCTTGTCTTTTTGATGATAGCCATTCTGTGAGGTGATACGTCATTGTGGTTTTGATTTACATTTCCCTAATAATTAGTAATATTGAACATCTTTTCATGTACCTGTTTGCCATCTGTATGTCTTCTTTGGAAAAATGCCTATTCAGGTCTTCTGCCCATTTATTAATTGGGTTGTTTGTTTTTTTAACACTGAGTTGTAGGAGTTCTTTATATATTTTAGATATTAGCCCCATATCACATATCATGTGCCAATGTTCTCTCATTCAGTAGGTTGCCTTTACATTTTGTTGACGGTTTCCTTTGCGGTGCAAAAGCTTTTAAGTTTGATTAGGTCCCATTTGATTATTTTTGCTTTTGTTTCCCTTGCCTGAGGAGACAGATCCAAAAAATTATTGCTAAGACCAGTGTCAAAGAACATATTGCCTATGTTTTCTTCTAAGAGTTTCAGGTCTTATACTTAGGTCTGTAATCCATTTTGAGTTTATTTTATATATGGTATGAGAAAATGTTCTAATTTCATTCTTTGACACGTAGCTGTCTAGTTTTCCCAGCACCACTTATGTAAGAGACTGTCTTTTTCCTGTTGTATGTTCTCACCTTTCTTGTAGAAGAAAAATCTATTTTTAAAAAGTTGAATTGTAAAGCTTTTAGATAGTGCTACAGGAGGACATATTCATGACCTCAGAATAAAGAAAGACTTCTTGAGTAAGACAGAAGTAGAAAAAATAAAGGAAAAAATGACAGGTTTGGCTATGTTAAAATTAGTAACTTCTCTTCACCCAAAGACCATAAAAATTGCGAAAAGAAAAGCCACAAACTGAGAAAAAAGTATTTGCAATGTATGGAGCTAGTATTCTGAGAGTACAGAAACGCCTGTGAATGAATGAGAAAACAGTAAAAACATCCCAGTGGAGGAATGGGCAGAAGACTTGAACAGGGACCCCCCACAAAGGGGAACCACCGCCACCCCAACACACAGACTCAGGGTGGGATGCACAGGCTCCGTGCAGATTCACCGGGTTCAGGAAGGTGGAGGAACCTGAGCCCAATACAGCGGGTGGCTCAAAGGTCGGGGGTGGGGGGTGGGGGACGCAGAGTCGGTGGGAGGGGCGGGTCGGTAGGGGAGGGGGAGGAAACAGAGATGGGGCGGGGACAGCGAGACACAAGCAAGCCCAGGCCAGTGCCAGCGTTTCCACCACCAGTGGCCCTGGGAAAGTGCCGAGCTCTGTGGCGGGCAGAGCGGCAGCGGCGTGGGGCCCCTCTTTTTTCTTGCAGGGTCCCGCAGGCAGAGCCCGGCTCCTACAAGGCGCTCTACAACTCGCAGCTGCGCTTCCGCCGCCGCCTCTACGCCGACCTGGAGACCGTCCCGTACCACGTGCACCTGTCCCGGCCGCTGGCGCAGCTGATGAAGCACGCAGTGCTCTACGTGCGCAACACGGTGCCGCGGCAGGTCTTTCAGGCACTGAGCAGGTGCGGCCCGGCCCGTGCCCCGCCGTCCCGCACGCTCTGCCAGGGGGGCTTCGGAAGTGTGCGGCGGACAGAGGGCAGCCTAACCCGAACCACAGTTGTGCCTGCTGAATGTGTTTTTAAAAAGGGGGGGTTGGGGCGGGAGAGAGGGGGGCGTCCGCTCACCCTGGTGGGGGTGGGGGTGACTACTCAGTCCTCGAACTGTGCTGACATGAGGCTCTGTGCCTCGTACCCTCTGCCTGGGCGGGAAGGAGCTCTGTGGTCCACACCCCCGACGGCCAGCCTGTCGAGGCCACTCCCTGGTGGGGTGTGGGTTGGTGCGAGGTAGGGAATAAGGCCATCGGGACCGAAAAATAATCAAAGCAGAAAGTGGGAAGCCTTTAACTGCGGGGGGACTGAGAGGGGAGAGGGAAGGGGACATCTCCCCACACCCCAACCCCGTGGGCTCAGCACGCGGCATCTAAGCTTCTCGTGCACGAGCTGGGTGACCCGGGATCAGCTCATCAACCTCTCTGTGTTTTCGTTTCCTCTCATAAAACGGAGACCGTCTGACCTGTCGTGCCGGGCAGGCAGGCTGAGTGGGCCTCTTCTGTGTTCCAGGATCTACTGCATCTGCCATTACAGCTCCAGGCTCAGGGAGGTGATCACCGGGGACCTGCTGCCCTCCTCCTCCATGATCAAGGGGCTGAGCCAGGAGTTTGGGCTGCCCATTTCCCCGGAAGATCTTACAGAGGGAAAACTGCTGGCTATGTCCCTTCCTCCTGCCCCCAATCTGGAGGACTTCCGGAGCCGGAATTCCACCCTCACTTCTGAGATCCAGGCCCACCAGGAGAAGTGCCTGCAGTGGCGGAACACCATGGTCCTGAAGAACCGAGACCAGAAGTACAGCCTGATCCAGGTAGGCGCTCCCACCCCCAGGCGTCCCGGGCCTCCTGCGGCCTGTGTCTGTTTCCCTGGGCAGGGTTCCCAGGCGGGATGGGCAGGAGGTGCTGCCTGCAGGGCACAACTGTGCCAGGAGCTTTGCCTCCCAACCCTGGAGTATCTTGTCCTTCTTGAAAGGTGAAGAGGAACCCTCTTATGTGTAATTCCTTTCCCCTGGCCCTGGAGTTCATCTTAGAGGAAGAACTGTGTGTGTGTGTTCACATTTTGCTTAAGCTGCTGAAGGCATGGATGCCATATGATGTCCAAGCAACACAGGAGACAAACTAACCTGTGTGAGAAAATGTGCGTAGAGGGGAAGAGAACAGGAGACTGAGAAGCTGGTGAGGTGATGGAAGGTCAGGTGCATGTGGCCTGAATGGCCAAGGGCCTCCCTCAGCCCATGCCAACCAAAAAGGCTTAAAAACGCCAACATCTGAGGTGTGCCTTGAACTCGTAGTGTGTATGGGTGAAGCCACTGCCTGGCCCTCCCACCCCAATCTCTAGTAAAAGTCGTCTTAGAAGTCTCTAAGTTTTATATATGTGCCTTCTTTATGAAAATCGACAAGGAGGTGGTGGTTTTTTTCTGTCAGTGTTCAAGTTTTTAGCTTTCTCAAAAGAACCGGTTCTTTGATTTATCAATCAGTCTACTTTTCCTGCTTTCCTAATTCATTAACTTCAACTTTTACAATTTTATTTATTTATTTATTTTTGGCTGTGTTGGGTCTTCGTTGCTGTGTGGGCTTTCTCTAGTGGCGGTAAGCGGGGGCTACTCTTCGTTGTGGTGCGCGGGCTTCTCATTGCGGTGGCATCTCTTGTTGCAGAGCATGGGCTCTAGGCACGCGGGCTTCAGTAGTTGTGGCATGTGGGCTCAGTAGTTGTAGCTCACGGGCTCTAGAGCGCAGGCTCGGTAGTTGTGGTTCGCGGGCTCTAGAGCGCAGGCTCAGTAGTTGTGGTGCACGGGCTTAGTTGCTCCGCGGCATGTGGGATCTTCCTGGACCAGGGCTCGAACCCACGTCCCCTGCGTTGGCAGGTGGATTCTAAACTACTGTGCCACCAGGGAAGCCCCAGAAGTAGAATTTTTTTTCAATCTTTAAAATATATATATATATATATATTTATGGCTGCGTTGGGTCTTTGTTGCTGTGCACAGGCTTTCTCTAGTTGCGGCGAGCGGGCGCTACTCTTCGTTTCGGTGCACGGGCTTCTCACTGCGGTGGCCTGTCTTGTTGTGGAGCACAGGCTCTAGGCGTGTGGGCTCAGTAGTTGTGGCTCGCAGGCTGTAGAGCTCAGACTCAGTAGTTGTGGCACACAGGCTTAGTTGCTCCGTGGCACATGGGATATTCCTGGACCAGGGCTCGAGCCCGTATCCCCTGCATTGGCAGGTGGATTCTTACCCACTGCACCACCAGGGAAGCCACAGAAGTAGAATTTTTGGGTCATTTAATAAGTTTATGTTTAACATTTTAAGAAACTGTCAAGCAGTTTTTCACCATATGTCCACCATTTTATGTCACCAAACGCAATGCACGAGGGTTCCAGTTTCTCCACATCCTCACAAATGCTGGTAGCTGTCAATTTTTTTTTTTTTTTTTTTTTTTTTTTTTTTTTTTTTTGCGGTACGCAGCCATCTCACTGTTGTGGCCTCTCCTGTTGCGGAGCACAGACTCCAGACAAGCAGGCTCAGAGGCCATGGCCAAGGGCCCAGCCACTCCACGGCATGTGGGATCTTCCCGGATTGGGGAACGAACCCGTGTACCCTGCATCGGCAGGCAGACTCTCAACCACTGCGCCACCAGGGAAGCCCAGTGCGTGTTTGTTTTATATATGTGTTTATACGTATTTTTCTGTGTATGTGTTCATGTGAACCGCCTAACTTATATCTCCTACCCCACTTTCTTTTTGGTAACCCTAGCTTTAATCTGAAAGTCGGTGACTCTGTTTCTGTTTGGTATACTAGTTCAGTTGTATGTATGTTTCCCTTCCTGTTATAAGTGATATTATATGCTGTGGGTCCTCCTCTGTCTGTCTGACTTCACTCAGTGTTTGGGCATCCCAGGTCCATCCACGTTGCTTCTGATGGCATTATTTCATTCTTTTTGCTGGCTGAGTAACAGTTCCTTGTATACACGTAGGACCTGCTGTTTATGTATTCATCACTCGCTGGACTACTTGTTTGTGTGTCTTGGCGATTGTAAATAGTGCTGCAGTTAACGTTGGGGTGCTTGTGTCTTTCTGAATTATGGATTTTCCGGAGTAGCGCCCAGGAGTGGACATGCAGTAGTATAGGGTCGCTCTCTCCTTAGTTTTCTAGGAACTGGGATACAGTGCTTTCTAGTGGCGGTCACCAATGTACATTTCCACTCACCGAGCTGGAAGGTTCCCTTTTCTCCACACTCATTCCCCATCGATTGTTTGTAGACTTTTTGATGCTGGCCATACCGCCTGCTGCGAGATGATGCCACTTTAGAATTTTGATATGCATTTCTCGGATAATCAGCGACTTTCTGCTTCCTGTCGTGGTCGGGGTTTTTCTTTTTAAACAGTGTGAGTAAACTTTCCCTCCTGCAATTTGGCTTCTTGAAAGTCTGTGTTTTTCGAATGTTTTTTCGGTTACCTAACCCAGGTCATTTTTGAAGACACGTGTTATTAAAAGCCCCACAGGCTCTGTGAGTATTAGGTGCCCTGAAGCACCGGTTGTAAAGTTGTTGTTCCGCGAAACGTCCACAAGGCGGCAGCATTTCTTCATGCCCAGCTCTGGTTCCTCGGCAACCAAAAGTTTTAGGGGCAGTCATGGTGCTGGGCTGTGAATTAGAGGGGAAGGTGCCAGAGGCAACACCCAAGGGCTTGTGTGTCACTACCTCTTCCCTGTTAAGCTTCTACGCCCCCGAAAATTCGAAACCCTGGCTAAAGCTGCGGGTGCTGCGGTGTGTAGGTCGGGTGACTCCTGGCAAGGAGGCCGGATGTGGGAAGCCCACCAGCAGCAGCCGTGGAGGCTCGGTCACGGTTTGAATCTCCTGCAGCCTAGATGGTCCCCCATGGTTGGGGTGCACTTGGCTTCCTTTTAGCTCTCGGAAGGCCCACCTAGGTTCTGAAGGTTTGGTTCCCCCCACAAAGGAAGAGACAGGACAGCTCTAAGGGGCTGCATTTGCAGGCACGTCCTCTTCACGTCTCTCGGCTCCACCTCAGTGCACCCTTGGGACCCCAGGCTGCTCAGGCTGCTGGGATGTGACACCAGCGCCTATCACCGGGGCCCGAGGCGAAAAGCATGCCCATTTCTTTCCTTTTACTTTCTTTTTCAGCTTAATTCTGATGGTATGTTGTACTAGAGTTGATTTCCAAAGTGGGGTTTGGTGTAGTGTACAGCAAGCTGATTGAGTTACACATGTAATACAGCTACTATTTTTCGGATTCCTTTTCCGTATAGGTTATTGCAGAACGTTGAATAGAGGTCCTGGTGTTGTACAGTAGTCCTTGTCAAGTGCGTGTTTTTTTTAATATATATATGTTTATAGGTATTTTTCTGTGTATGTGTTCATGTGAAACGCCTAACTTATATCTCCTACCCCACTTTCTTTTTGGTAACCCTAGCTTTAATCTGAAAGTCGGTGACTCTGTTTCTGTTTGGTATACTAGTTCAGTTGTATGTATGTTTCCCTTCCTCCTATAAGTGATATTATATGCTGTGGGTCCTCCTCTGTCTGTCTGACTTCACTCAGTGTTTGGGCATCCCAGGTCCATCCACGTTGCTTCTGATGGCATTATTTCATTCTTTTTGCTGGCTGAGTAACAGTTCCTTGTATACACGTAGGACCTGCTGTTTATGTATTCATCACTCGCTGGACTACTTGTTTGTGTGTCTTGGCGATTGTAAATAGTGCTGCAGTTAACGTTGGGGTGCTTGTGTCTTTTTGAATTATGGATTTTCCGGAGTAGCGCCCAGGAGTGGACATGCAGTAGTATAGGGTCGCTCTCTCCTTAGTTTTCTAGGAACTGGGATACAGTGCTTTCTAGTGGCGGTCACCAATGTACATTTGCACTCACCGAGCTGGAAGGTGTCTTTTCTCCACACTCATTCCCCATCGATTGTTTGTAGACTTTTTGATGCTGGCCATACCGCCTGCTGCGAGATGATGCCACTTTAGAATTTTGATATGCATTTCTCGGATAATCAGCGACTTTCTGCTTCCTGTCGTGGTCGGGGTATTTCATTTTAAACAGTGTGAGTAAACTTTCCCTCCTGCAATTTGGCTTCTTGAAAGTCTGTGTTTTTCGAATGTTTTTTCGGTTACCTAACCCAGGTCATTTTTGAAGACACGTGTTATTAAAAGCCCCACAGGCTCTGTGAGTATTAGGTGCCCTGAAGCACCGGTTGTAAAGTTGTTGTTCCGCGAAACGTCCACAAGGCGGCAGCATTTCTTCGTGGCCAGCTCTAGTTTGTTGGCAACCAAAAGCGTTAGGAAGAGTCATCTTACTAGGCTGTGAATTAGAGGGGAAGGTGCCAGAGGCAACACCCAAGGGCTTGTGTGTCACTACCTCTTCCCTGTTAAGCTTCACGCCCCCGAAAAGTCCAAACCCTGGCTAAAGCTGCGGGTGCTGCGGTGTGTAGGTGGGGTGACTCCTGGCAAGGAGGCCGGATGTGGGAAGCCCACCAGCAGCAGCCGTGGAGGCTCGGTCACGTTTTGAATCTCCTGCAGCCTAGATGGTCCCCCATGGTTGGGGTGCACTTGGCTTCCTTTTAGCTCTCGGAAGGCCCACCTAGGTTCTGAAGGTTTGGTTCCCCCCACAAAGGAAGAGACAGGACAGCTTTCAGGGGCTGCATTTGCAGGCACGTCCTCTTCACGTCTCTCGGCTCCACCTCAGTGCACCCTTGGGACCCCAGGCTGCTCAGGCTGCTGGGATGTGACACCAGCGCCTATCACCGGGGCCCGAGGCGAAGGGTGTACCCATTTCTGCTCTTTTGCGTTCATTTTCAGTTTAATTCTTACGGTATGTTGCGGTATGGGTAATTTACAGTGTGGTGTTTGGTGTAGGTGTACAGCAAGCTGATTGAGTTACACATGTAATACAGCTACTATTTTTCGGATTCCTTTTCCGTATAGGTTATTGCAGAACGTTGAATAGAGGTCCTGGTGTTGTACAGTAGTCCTTGTCGAGTGCGTATTTTATATATATGTTTATAGGTATTTTTCTGTGTATGTGTTCATGTGAACCGCCTAACTTATATCTCCTACCCCACTTTCTTTTTGGTAACCCTAGCTTTAATCTGAAAGTCGGTGACTCTGTTTCTGTTTAGTAAACTAGTTCAGTTGTATGTATGTTTCCCTTCCTCCTATAAGTGATATTATGTGCTGTGGGTCCTCCTCTGTCTGACTGACTTCACTCAGTGTTTGGGCATCCCAGGTCCATCCATGTTGCTTCTGATGGCATTATTTCATCCTTTATCCTGGCTGAGTAACGGTCCCTTGTATACACGTAGGACCTGCTGTTTATGTATTCATCACTCGCTGGCCTATTTGTTTCTGTGTCTTGGCGTTTGTAAATAGTGCCGCAAAGAACGTTGGGGTGCTTGTGTCTTTCTGAATTATGCATTTTCCCGAGTAATGCCCAGGAGTGGGCCTGCAGAAGTATAGGGTCGCTCTCTCTGTAGTTTTCTAGGAACTGGGATACAGTGCTTTCTAGTGGCGGTCACCAATGTACATTTGCACTCACCGAGCTGGAAGGTTCCCATTTCTCCACGCTCATTCCCCATCGATTGTTTGTAGACTTTTTGATGCTGGCCATTCTTCCCGCTGTGAGGCGACGCCTCGTTACACGGTGGATTGGCATTTGTCAAATAATGAGTGATATGCATCTTGTCGTGGTGTGTATTTTTTCATTTTAAACAGTGTGAGTAAACTTTCCCTCTTCAAATTTGGCCTTTTGAGGGTGTGTGTGTTTCTAATTTATTTTTCGGTTGCCTAACCCGGGTGATTTTTGAGCACACGTGTCGTTAAAAGCCCCACAGGCTTCCTGAATATGATGTGCCCTTAAACACCGGTTGTAAAGTTGTTGTTACGGGAAACGTCCACAAGGCGGCAGCATTTCTTCATGCCCAGCTCTGGTTCCTCGGCAACCAAAAGTTTTAGGGGCAGTCATGGTGCTGGGCTGTGAATTAGAGGGGAAGGTGCCAGAGGCAACACCCAAGGGCTTGTGTGTCACTACCTCTTCCCTGTTAAGCTTCACGCCCCCGAAAAGTCCAAACCCTGGCTAAAGCTGCGGGTGCTGCGGTGTGTAGGTGGGGTGACTCCTGGCAAGGAGGCCGGATGTGGGAAGCCCACCAGCAGCAGCCGTGGAGGCTCGGTCACGTTTTGAGTCTCCTGCAGCCTAGATGGTCCCCCATGGTTGGGGTGCACTTGGCTTCCTTTTAGCTCTCGGAAGGCCCACCTAGGTTCTGAAGGTTTGGTTCCCCCCACAAAGGAAGAGACAGGACAGCTTTCAGGGGCTGCATTTGCAGGCACGTCCTCTTCACGTCTCTCGGCTCCACCTCAGTGCACCCTTGGGACCCCAGGCTGCTCAGGCTGCTGGGATGTGACACCAGCGCCTATCACCGGGGCCCGAGGCGAAAAGCATGCCCATTTCTTTCCTTTTACTTTCTTTTTCAGCTTAATTCTGATGGTATGTTGTACTAGAGTTGATTTCCAAAGTGGGGTTTGGTGTAGTGTACAGCAAGCTGATTGAGTTACACATGTAATACAGCTACTATTTTTCGGATTCCTTTTCCGTATAGGTTATTGCAGAACGTTGAATAGAGGTCCTGGTGTTGTACAGTAGTCCTTGTCAAGTGTGTGTTTTTTTTAATATATATATGTTTATAGGTATTTTTCTGTGTATGTGTTCATGTGAAACGCCTAACTTATATCTCCTACCCCACTTTCTTTTTGGTAACCCTAGCTTTAATCTGAAAGTCGGTGACTCTGTTTCTGTTTGGTATACGAGTTCAGTTGTATGTATGTTTCCCTTCCTGTTATAAGTGATATTATATGCTGTGGGTCCTCCTCTGTCTGTCTGACTTCACTCAGTGTTTGGGCATCCCAGGTCCATCCACGTTGCTTCTGATGGCATTATTTCATTCTTTTTGCTGGCTGAGTAACAGTTCCTTGTATACACGTAGGACCTGCTGTTTATGTATTCATCACTCACTGGACTACTTGTTTGTGTGTCTTGGCGATTGTAAATAGTGCTGCAGTTAACGTTGGGGTGCTTGTGTCTTTCTGAATTATGGATTTTCCGGAGTAGCGCCCAGGAGTGGACATGCAGTAGTATAGGGTCGCTCTCTCCTTAGTTTTCTAGGAACTGGGATACAGTGCTTTCTAGTGGCGGTCACCAATGTACATTTGCACTCACCGAGCTGGAAGGTTCCCTTTTCTCCACACCTATTCCCCATCGATTGTTTGTAGACTTTTTGATGCTGGCCATACCGCCTGCTGCGAGATGATGCCACTTTAGAATTTTGATATGCATTTCTCGGATAATCAGCGACTTTCTGCTTCCTGTCGTGGTCGGGGTTTTTCTTTTTAAACAGTGTGAGTAAACTTTGCCTCCTGAAATTGGGCTTCTTGAAAGTCTGTGTTTTTCGAATGTTTTTTCGGTTACCTAACCCAGGTCAATTTTGAAGACACGTGTTATTAAAAGCCCCACAGGCTCTGTGAGTATTAGGTGCCCTGAAGCACCGGTTGTAAAGTTGTTGTTACGGGAAACGTCCACAAGGCGGCAGCATTTCTTCGTGGCCAGCTCTAGTTTGTTGGCAACCAAAAGCGTTAGGAAGAGTCATCTTACTAGGCTGTGAATTAGAGGGGAAGGTGCCAGAGGCAACACCCAAGGGCTTGTGTGTCACTACCTCTTCCCTGTTAAGCTTCACGCCCCCGAAAAGTCCAAACCCTGGCTAAAGCTGCGGGTGCTGCGGTGTGTAGGTGGGGTGACTCCTGGCAAGGAGGCCAGATGTGGGAAGCCCACCAGCAGCAGCCGTGGAGGCTCGGTCACGGTTTGAATCTCCTGCAGCCTAGATGGTCCCCCATGGTTGGGGTGCACTCGGCTTCCTTTTAGCTCTCGGAAGGCCCACCTAGGTTCTGAAGGTTTGGTTCCCCCCAGAAAGGAAGAGACAGGACAGCTTTAAGGGGCTGCATTTGCAGGCACGTCCTCTTCACGTCTCTCGGCTCCACCTCAGTGCACCCTTGGGACCCCAGGCTGCTCAGGCTGCTGGGATGTGACACCAGCGCCTATCACCGGGGCCCGAGGCGAAAAGCATGCCCATTTCTTTCCTTTTACTTTCTTTTTCAGCTTAATTCTGATGGTATGTTGTACTAGAGTTGATTTCCAAAGTGGGGTTTGGTGTAGTGTACAGCAAGCTGATTGAGTTACACATGAAATGTAGCTACTGTTTTTCGGATTCCTTTTCCATATAGGTTATTGCAGAACGTTGAATAGAGGTCCTGGTGTTGTACAGTAGTCCTTGTCAAGCGTGTTTTTCTTTATATATATATATATATATATATATATATATATATATATATATGTTTATAGGTATTTTTCTGTGTATGTGTTCATGTGAAACGCCTAACTTATATCTCCTACCCCACTTTCTTTTTGGTAACCCTAGCTTTAACCTGAAAGTCGGTGACTCTGTTTCTGTTTAGTAAACTAGTTCAGTTGTATGTATGTTTCCCTTCCTCCTATAAGTGATATTATATGCTGTGGGTCCTCCTCTGTCTGACTGACTTCACTCAGTGTTTGGGCATCCCAGGTCCATCCATGTTGCTTCTAATGGCATGATTTCATCCTTTATCCTGGCTGAGTAACGGTCCCTTGTATACACGTAGGACCTGCTGTTTATGTATTCATCACTCGCTGGCCTATTTGTTTCTGTGTCTTGGCGTTTGTAAATAGTGCCGCAGAGAACGTTGGGGTGCTTGTGTCTTTCTGAATTATGCATTTTCCCGAGTCATGCCCAGGAGTGGGCCTGCAGAAGTATAGGGTCGCTCTCTCTGTAGTTTTCTAGGAACTGGGATACAGTGCTTTCTAGTGGCGGTCACCAATGTACATTTGCACTCACCGAGCTGGAAGGTTCCCTTTTCTCCACGCTCATTCCCCATCGATTGTTTGTAGACTTTTTGATGCTGGCCATTCTTCCCGCTGTGAGGCGACGCCTCGTTACACGGTGGATTGGCATTTGTCAAATAATGAGTGATATGCATCTTGTCGTGGTGTGTATTTTTTTATTTTAAACAGTGTGAGTAAACTTTCCCTCTTCAAATTTGGCCTTTTGAGGGTGTGTGTGTTTCTAATTTATTTTTCGGTTGCCTAACCCGGGTGATTTTTGAGCACACGTGTCGTTAAAAGCCCCACAGGCTTCCTGAATATGATGTGCCCTTAAACACCGGTTGTAAAGTTGTTGTTACGGGAAACGTCCACAAGGTGGCAGCATTTCTTCATGCCCAGCTGTGGTTCCTCGGCAACCAAAAGTTTTAGGGGGAGTCATGGTGCTGGGCTGTGAATTAGAGGGGAAGGTGCCAGAGGCAACACCCAAGGGCTTGTGTGTCACTACCTCTTCCCTGTTAAGCTTCTATGCCCCCGAAAATTCGAAACCCTGCCTAAAGCTGCGGGTGCTGCGGTGTGTAGGTGGGGTGACTCCTGGCAAGGAGGCCGGATGTGGGAAGCCCACCAGCAGCAGCCGTGGAGGCTCGGTCACGTTTTGAATCTCCTGCAGCCTAGATGGTCCCCCATGGTTGGGGTGCACTTGGCTTCCTTTTACCTCTCGGAAGGCCCACCTAGGTTCTGAAGGTTTGGTTCCCCCCAGAAAGGAAGAGACAGGACAGCTTTAAGGGGCTGCATTTGCAGGCACGTCCTCTTCACGTCTCTCGGCTCCACCTCAGTGCACCCTTGGGACCCCAGGCTGCTCAGGCTGCTGGGATGTGACACCAGCGCCTATCACCGGGGCCTGAGACGAAAAGCATGCCCATTTCTTTCCTTTTACTTTCTTTTTCAGCTTAATTCTGATGGTATGTTGTACTAGAGTTGATTTCCAAAGTGGGGTTTGGTGTAGTGTACAGCAAGCTGATTGAGTTACACATGAAATACAGCTACTATTTTTCGGATTCCTTTTCCGTATAGGTTATTGCAGAACGTTGAATAGAGGTCCTGGTGTTGTACAGTAGTCCTTGTCAAGCGTGTTTTTCTTAATATATATATATATATATATATATATATATATATATATGTTTATAGGTATTTTTCTGTGTATGTGTTCATGTGAAACGCCTAACTTATATCTCCTACCCCACTTTCTTTTTGGTAACCCTAGCTTTAACCTGAAAGTCGGTGACTCTGTTTCTGTTTAGTAAACTAGTTCAGTTGTATGTATGTTTCCCTTCCTCCTATAAGTGATATTATATGCTGTGGGTCCTCCTCTGTCTGACTGACTTCACTCAGTGTTTGGGCATCCCAGGTCCATCCATGTTGCTTCTAATGGCATGATTTCATCCTTTATCCTGGCTGAGTAACGGTCCCTTGTATACACGTAGGACCTGCTGTTTATGTATTCATCACTCGCTGGCCTATTTGTTTCTGTGTCTTGGCGTTTGTAAATAGTGCCGCAAAGAACGTTGGGGTGCTTGTGTCTTTCTGAATTATGCATTTTCCCGAGTCATGCCCAGGAGTGGGCCTGCAGAAGTATAGGGTCGCTCTCTCTGTAGTTTTCTAGGAACTGGGATACAGTGCTTTCTAGTGGCGGTCACCAATGTACATTTGCACTCACCGAGCTGGAAGGTTCCCTTTTCTCCACGCTCATTCTCCATCGATTGTTTGTAGACTTTTTGATGCTGGCCATTCTTCCCGCTGTGAGGCGACGCCTCGTTACACGGTGGATTGGCATTTGTCAAATAATGAGTGATATGCATCTTGTCGTGGTGTGTATTTTTTTATTTTAAACAGTGTGAGTAAACTTTCCCTCTTCAAATTTGGCTTTTTGAGGGTGTGTGTGTTTCTAATTTATTTTTCGGTTGCCTAACCCGGGTGATTTTTGAGCACACGTGTCGTTAAAAGCCCCACAGGCTTCCTGAATATGATGTGCCCTTAAACACCGGTTGTAAAGTTGTTGTTACGGGAAACGTCCACAAGGTGGCAGCATTTCTTCATGCCCAGCTGTGGTTCCTCGGCAACCAAAAGTTTTAGGGGGAGTCATGGTGCTGGGCTGTGAATTAGAGGGGAAGGTGCCAGAGGCAACACCCAAGGGCTTGTGTGTCACTACCTCTTCCCTGTTAAGCTTCTATGCCCCCGAAAATTCGAAACCCTGGCTAAAGCTGCGGGTGCTGCGGTGTGTAGGTGGGGTGACTCCTGGCAAGGAGGCCGGATGTGGGAAGCCCACCAGCAGCAGCCGTGGAGGCTCGGTCACGTTTTGAATCTCCTGCAGCCTAGATGGTCCCCCATGGTTGGGGTGCACTTGGCTTCCTTTTACCTCTCGGAAGGCCCACCTAGGTTCTGAAGGTTTGGTTCCCCCCAGAAAGGAAGAGACAGGACAGCTTTAAGGGGCTGCATTTGCAGGCACGTCCTCTTCACGTCTCTCGGCTCCACCTCAGTGCACCCTTGGGACCCCAGGCTGCTCAGGCTGCTGGGATGTGACACCAGCGCCTATCACCGGGGCCCGAGGCGAAAAGCATGCCCATTTCTTTCCTTTTACTTTCTTTTTCAGCTTAATTCTGATGGTATGTTGTACTAGAGTTGATTTCCAAAGTGGGGTTTGGTGTAGGTGTACAGCAAGCTGATTGAGTTACACATGAAATGTAGCTACTGTTTTTCGGATTCCTTTTCCATATAGGTTATTGCAGAACGTTGAATAGAGGTCCTGGTGTTGTACAGTAGTCCTTGTCAAGCGTGTTTTTCTTAATATATATATATATATATATATATATATATATATATATGTTTATAGGTATTTTTCTGTGTATGTGTTCATGTGAAACGCCTAACTTATATCTCCTACCCCACTTTCTTTTTGGTAACCCTAGCTTTAACCTGAAAGTCGGTGACTCTGTTTCTGTTTAGTAAACTAGTTCAGTTGTATGTATGTTTCCCTTCCTCCTATAAGTGATATTATATGCTGTGGGTCCTCCTCTGTCTGACTGACTTCACTCAGTGTTTGGGCATCCCAGGTCCATCCATGTTGCTTCTAATGGCATGATTTCATCCTTTATCCTGGCTGAGTAACGGTCCCTTGTATACACGTAGGACCTGCTGTTTATGTATTCATCACTCGCTGGCCTATTTGTTTCTGTGTCTTGGCGTTTGTAAATAGTGCCGCAAAGAACGTTGGGGTGCTTGTGTCTTTCTGAATTATGCATTTTCCCGAGTCATGCCCAGGAGTGGGCCTGCAGAAGTATAGGGTCGCTCTCTCTGTAGTTTTCTAGGAACTGGGATACAGTGCTTTCTAGTGGCGGTCACCAATGTACATTTGCACTCACCGAGCTGGAAGGTTCCCTTTTCTCCACGCTCATTCCCCATCGATTGTTTGTAGACTTTTTGATGCTGGCCATTCTTCCCGCTGTGAGGCGACGCCTCGTTACACGGTGGATTGGCATTTGTCAAATAATGAGTGATATGCATCTTGTCGTGGTGTGTATTTTTTCATTTTAAACAGTGTGAGTAAACTTTCCCTCTTCAAATTTGGCTTTTTGAGGGTGTGTGTGTTTCTAATTTATTTTTCGGTTGCCTAACCCGGGTGATTTTTGAGCACACGTGTCGTTAAAAGCCCCACAGGCTTCCTGAATATGATGTGCCCTTAAACACCGGTTGTAAAGTTGTTGTTACGGGAAACGTCCACAAGGTGGCAGCATTTCTTCATGCCCAGCTGTGGTTCCTCGGCAACCAAAAGTTTTAGGGGGAGTCATGGTGCTGGGCTGTGAATTAGAGGGGAAGGTGCCAGAGGCAACACCCAAGGGCTTGTGTGTCACTACCTCTTCCCTGTTAAGCTTCACGCCCCCGAAAAGTCCAAACCCTGGCTAAAGCTGCGGGTGCTGCGGTGTGTAGGTGGGGTGACTCCTGGCAAGGAGGCCAGATGTGGGAAGCCCACCAGCAGCAGCCGTGGAGGCTCGGTCACGGTTTGAATCTCCTGCAGCCTAGATGGTCCCCCATGGTTGGGGTGCACTCGGCTTCCTTTTAGCTCTCGGAAGGCCCACCTAGGTTCTGAAGGTTTGGTTCCCCCCAGAAAGGAAGAGACAGGACAGCTTTAAGGGGCTGCATTTGCAGGCACGTCCTCTTCACGTCTCTCGGCTCCACCTCAGTGCACCCTTGGGACCCCAGGCTGCTCAGGCTGCTGGGATGTGACACCAGCGCCTATCACCGGGGCCCGAGGCGAAAAGCATGCCCATTTCTTTCCTTTTACTTTCTTTTTCAGCTTAATTCTGATGGTATGTTGTACTAGAGTTGATTTCCAAAGTGGGGTTTGGTGTAGTGTACAGCAAGCTGATTGAGTTACACATGAAATATAGCTACTGTTTTTCGGATTCCTTTTCCATATAGGTTATTGCAGAACGTTGAATAGAGGTCCTGGTGTTGTACAGTAGTCCTTGTCAAGCGTGTTTTTCTTAATATATATATATATATATATATGTTTATAGGTATTTTTCTGTGTATGTGTTCATGTGAAACGCCTAACTTATATCTCCTACCCCACTTTCTTTTTGGTAACCCTAGCTTTAACCTGAAAGTCGGTGACTCTGTTTCTGTTTAGTAAACTAGTTCAGTTGTATGTATGTTTCCCTTCCTCCTATAAGTGATATTATATGCTGTGGGTCCTCCTCTGTCTGACTGACTTCACTCAGTGTTTGGGCATCCCAGGTCCATCCATGTTGCTTCTAATGGCATGATTTCATCCTTTATCCTGGCTGAGTAACGGTCCCTTGTATACACGTAGGACCTGCTGTTTATGTATTCATCACTCGCTGGCCTATTTGTTTCTGTGTCTTGGCGTTTGTAAATAGTGCCGCAAAGAACGTTGGGGTGCTTGTGTCTTTCTGAATTATGCATTTTCCCGAGTCATGCCCAGGAGTGGGCCTGCAGAAGTATAGGGTCGCTCTCTCTGTAGTTTTCTAGGAACTGGGATACAGTGCTTTCTAGTGGCGGTCACCAATGTACATTTGCACTCACCGAGCTGGAAGGTTCCCTTTTCTCCACGCTCATTCCCCATCGATTGTTTGTAGACTTTTTGATGCTGGCCATTCTTCCCGCTGTGAGGCGACGCCTCGTTACACGGTGGATTGGCATTTGTCAAATAATGAGTGATATGCATCTTGTCGTGGTGTGTATTTTTTCATTTTAAACAGTGTGAGTAAACTTTCCCTCTTCAAATTTGGCTTTTTGAGGGTGTGTGTGTTTCTAATTTATTTTTCGGTTGCCTAACCCGGGTGATTTTTGAGCACACGTGTCGTTAAAAGCCCCACAGGCTTCCTGAATATGATGTGCCCTTAAACACCGGTTGTAAAGTTGTTGTTACGGGAAACGTCCACAAGGTGGCAGCATTTCTTCATGCCCAGCTGTGGTTCCTCGGCAACCAAAAGTTTTAGGGGGAGTCATGGTGCTGGGCTGTGAATTAGAGGGGAAGGTGCCAGAGGCAACACCCAAGGGCTTGTGTGTCACTACCTCTTCCCTGTTAAGCTTCTATGCCCCCGAAAATTCGAAACCCTGGCTAAAGCTGCGGGTGCTGCGGTGTGTAGGTGGGGTGACTCCTGGCAAGGAGGCCGGATGTGGGAAGCCCACCAGCAGCAGCCGTGGAGGCTCGGTCACGGTTTGAATCTCCTGCAGCCTAGATGGTCCCCCATGGTTGGGGTGCACTTGGCTTCCTTTTAGCTCTCGGAAGGCCCACCTAGGTTCTGAAGGTTTGGTTCCCCCCAGAAAGGAAGAGACAGGACAGCTTTAAGGGGCTGCATTTGCAGGCACGTCCTCTTCACGTCTCTCGGCTCCACCTCAGTGCACCCTTGGGACCCCAGGCTGCTCAGGCTGCTGGGATGTGACACCAGCGCCTATCACCGGGGCCCGAGGCGAAAAGCATGCCCATTTCTTTCCTTTTACTTTCTTTTTCAGCTTAATTCTGATGGTATGTTGTACTAGAGTTGATTTCCAAAGTGGGGTTTGGTGTAGGTGTACAGCAAGCTGATTGAGTTACACATGAAATGTAGCTACTGTTTTTCGGATTCCTTTTCCGTATAGGTTATTGCAGAACGTTGAATAGAGGTCCTGGTGTTGTACAGTAGTCCTTGTCAAGTGTGTGTTTTTTTTAATATATATATGTTTATAGGTATTTTTCTGTGTATGTGTTCATGTGAAACGCCTAACTTATATCTCCTACCCCACTTTCTTTTTGGTAACCCTAGCTTTAATCTGAAAGTCGGTGACTCTGTTTCTGTTTGGTATACGAGTTCAGTTGTATGTATGTTTCCCTTCCTGTTATAAGTGATATTATATGCTGTGGGTCCTCCTCTGTCTGTCTGACTTCACTCAGTGTTTGGGCATCCCAGGTCCATCCACGTTGCTTCTGATGGCATTATTTCATTCTTTTTGCTGGCTGAGTAACAGTTCCTTGTATACACGTAGGACCTGCTGTTTATGTATTCATCACTCACTGGACTACTTGTTTGTGTGTCTTGGCGATTGTAAATAGTGCTGCAGTTAACGTTGGGGTGCTTGTGTCTTTCTGAATTATGGATTTTCCGGAGTAGCGCCCAGGAGTGGACATGCAGTAGTATAGGGTCGCTCTCTCCTTAGTTTTCTAGGAACTGGGATACAGTGCTTTCTAGTGGCGGTCACCAATGTACATTTGCACTCACCGAGCTGGAAGGTTCCCTTTTCTCCACACCTATTCCCCATCGATTGTTTGTAGACTTTTTGATGCTGGCCATACCGCCTGCTGCGAGATGATGCCACTTTAGAATTTTGATATGCATTTCTCGGATAATCAGCGACTTTCTGCTTCCTGTCGTGGTCGGGGTTTTTCTTTTTAAACAGTGTGAGTAAACTTTGCCTCCTGAAATTGGGCTTCTTGAAAGTCTGTGTTTTTCGAATGTTTTTTCGGTTACCTAACCCAGGTCAATTTTGAAGACACGTGTTATTAAAAGCCCCACAGGCTCTGTGAGTATTAGGTGCCCTGAAGCACCGGTTGTAAAGTTGTTGTTACGGGAAACGTCCACAAGGCGGCAGCATTTCTTCGTGGCCAGCTCTAGTTTGTTGGCAACCAAAAGCGTTAGGAAGAGTCATCTTACTAGGCTGTGAATTAGAGGGGAAGGTGCCAGAGGCAACACCCAAGGGCTTGTGTGTCACTACCTCTTCCCTGTTAAGCTTCACGCCCCCGAAAAGTCCAAACCCTGGCTAAAGCTGCGGGTGCTGCGGTGTGTAGGTGGGGTGACTCCTGGCAAGGAGGCCAGATGTGGGAAGCCCACCAGCAGCAGCCGTGGAGGCTCGGTCACGGTTTGAATCTCCTGCAGCCTAGATGGTCCCCCATGGTTGGGGTGCACTCGGCTTCCTTTTAGCTCTCGGAAGGCCCACCTAGGTTCTGAAGGTTTGGTTCCCCCCAGAAAGGAAGAGACAGGACAGCTTTAAGGGGCTGCATTTGCAGGCACGTCCTCTTCACGTCTCTCGGCTCCACCTCAGTGCACCCTTGGGACCCCAGGCTGCTCAGGCTGCTGGGATGTGACACCAGCGCCTATCACCGGGGCCCGAGGCGAAAAGCATGCCCATTTCTTTCCTTTTACTTTCTTTTTCAGCTTAATTCTGATGGTATGTTGTACTAGAGTTGATTTCCAAAGTGGGGTTTGGTGTAGGTGTACAGCAAGCTGATTGAGTTACACATGAAATGTAGCTACTGTTTTTCGGATTCCTTTTCCATATAGGTTATTGCAGAACGTTGAATAGAGGTCCTGGTGTTGTACAGTAGTCCTTGTCAAGCGTGTTTTTCTTTATATATATATATATATATATATATATATATATATATATGTTTATAGGTATTTTTCTGTGTATGTGTTCATGTGAAACGCCTAACTTATATCTCCTACCCCACTTTCTTTTTGGTAACCCTAGCTTTAACCTGAAAGTCGGTGACTCTGTTTCTGTTTAGTAAACTAGTTCAGTTGTATGTATGTTTCCCTTCCTCCTATAAGTGATATTATATGCTGTGGGTCCTCCTCTGTCTGACTGACTTCACTCAGTGTTTGGGCATCCCAGGTCCATCCATGTTGCTTCTAATGGCATGATTTCATCCTTTATCCTGGCTGAGTAACGGTCCCTTGTATACACGTAGGACCTGCTGTTTATGTATTCATCACTCGCTGGCCTATTTGTTTCTGTGTCTTGGCGTTTGTAAATAGTGCCGCAGAGAACGTTGGGGTGCTTGTGTCTTTCTGAATTATGCATTTTCCCGAGTCATGCCCAGGAGTGGGCCTGCAGAAGTATAGGGTCGCTCTCTCTGTAGTTTTCTAGGAACTGGGATACAGTGCTTTCTAGTGGCGGTCACCAATGTACATTTGCACTCACCGAGCTGGAAGGTTCCCTTTTCTCCACGCTCATTCCCCATCGATTGTTTGTAGACTTTTTGATGCTGGCCATTCTTCCCGCTGTGAGGCGACGCCTCGTTACACGGTGGATTGGCATTTGTCAAATAATGAGTGATATGCATCTTGTCGTGGTGTGTATTTTTTTATTTTAAACAGTGTGAGTAAACTTTCCCTCTTCAAATTTGGCCTTTTGAGGGTGTGTGTGTTTCTAATTTATTTTTCGGTTGCCTAACCCGGGTGATTTTTGAGCACACGTGTCGTTAAAAGCCCCACAGGCTTCCTGAATATGATGTGCCCTTAAACACCGGTTGTAAAGTTGTTGTTACGGGAAACGTCCACAAGGTGGCAGCATTTCTTCATGCCCAGCTGTGGTTCCTCGGCAACCAAAAGTTTTAGGGGGAGTCATGGTGCTGGGCTGTGAATTAGAGGGGAAGGTGCCAGAGGCAACACCCAAGGGCTTGTGTGTCACTACCTCTTCCCTGTTAAGCTTCTATGCCCCCGAAAATTCGAAACCCTGCCTAAAGCTGCGGGTGCTGCGGTGTGTAGGTGGGGTGACTCCTGGCAAGGAGGCCGGATGTGGGAAGCCCACCAGCAGCAGCCGTGGAGGCTCGGTCACGTTTTGAATCTCCTGCAGCCTAGATGGTCCCCCATGGTTGGGGTGCACTTGGCTTCCTTTTAGCTCTCGGAAGGCCCACCTAGGTTCTGAAGGTTTGGTTCCCCCCAGAAAGGAAGAGACAGGACAGCTTTAAGGGGCTGCATTTGCAGGCACGTCCTCTTCACGTCTCTCGGCTCCACCTCAGTGCACCCTTGGGACCCCAGGCTGCTCAGGCTGCTGGGATGTGACACCAGCGCCTATCACCGGGGCCCGAGGCGAAAAGCATGCCCATTTCTTTCCTTTTACTTTCTTTTTCAGCTTAATTCTGATGGTATGTTGTACTAGAGTTGATTTCCAAAGTGGGGTTTGGTGTAGGTGTACAGCAAGCTGATTGAGTTACACATGAAATGTAGCTACTGTTTTTCGGATTCCTTTTCCATATAGGTTATTGCAGAACGTTGAATAGAGGTCCTGGTGTTGTACAGTAGTCCTTGTCAAGCGTGTTTTTCTTTATATATATATATATATATATATATATATATATATATATATATGTTTATAGGTATTTTTCTGTGTATGTGTTCATGTGAAACGCCTAACTTATATCTCCTACCCCACTTTCTTTTTGGTAACCCTAGCTTTAACCTGAAAGTCGGTGACTCTGTTTCTGTTTAGTAAACTAGTTCAGTTGTATGTATGTTTCCCTTCCTCCTATAAGTGATATTATATGCTGTGGGTCCTCCTCTGTCTGACTGACTTCACTCAGTGTTTGGGCATCCCAGGTCCATCCATGTTGCTTCTAATGGCATGATTTCATCCTTTATCCTGGCTGAGTAACGGTCCCTTGTATACACGTAGGACCTGCTGTTTATGTATTCATCACTCGCTGGCCTATTTGTTTCTGTGTCTTGGCGTTTGTAAATAGTGCCGCAGAGAACGTTGGGGTGCTTGTGTCTTTCTGAATTATGCATTTTCCCGAGTAATGCCCAGGAGTGGGCCTGCAGAAGTATAGGGTCGCTCTCTCTTTAGTTTTCTAGGAACTGGGATACAGTGCTTTCTAGTGGCGGTCACCAATGTACATTTGCACTCACCGAGCTGGAAGGTTCCCTTTTCTCCACGCTCATTCCCCATCGATTGTTTGTAGACTTTTTGATGCTGGCCATTCTTCCCGCTGTGAGGCGACGCCTCGTTACACGGTGGATTGGCATTTGTCAAATAATGAGTGATATGCATCTTGTCGTGGTGTGTATTTTTTTATTTTAAACAGTGTGAGTAAACTTTCCCTCTTCAAATTTGGCCTTTTGAGGGTGTGTGTGTTTCTAATTTATTTTTCGGTTGCCTAACCCGGGTGATTTTTGAGCACACGTGTCGTTAAAAGCCCCACAGGCTTCCTGAATATGATGTGCCCTTAAACACCGGTTGTAAAGTTGTTGTTACGGGAAATGTCCACAAGGTGGCAGCATTTCTTCATGCCCAGCTGTGGTTCCTCGGCAACCAAAAGTTTTAGGGGGAGTCATGGTGCTGGGCTGTGAATTAGAGGGGAAGGTGCCAGAGGCAACACCCAAGGGCTTGTGTGTCACTACCTCTTCCCTGTTAAGCTTCTATGCCCCCGAAAATTCGAAACCCTGCCTAAAGCTGCGGGTGCTGCGGTGTGTAGGTGGGGTGACTCCTGGCAAGGAGGCCGGATGTGGGAAGCCCACCAGCAGCAGCCGTGGAGGCTCGGTCACGTTTTGAATCTCCTGCAGCCTAGATGGTCCCCCATGGTTGGGGTGCACTTGGCTTCCTTTTAGCTCTCGGAAGGCCCACCTAGGTTCTGAAGGTTTGGTTCCCCCCAGAAAGGAAGAGACAGGACAGCTTTAAGGGGCTGCATTTGCAGGCACGTCCTCTTCACGTCTCTCGGCTCCACCTCAGTGCACCCTTGGGACCCCAGGCTGCTCAGGCTGCTGGGATGTGACACCAGCGCCTATCACCGGGGCCCGAGGCGAAAAGCATGCCCATTTCTTTCCTTTTACTTTCTTTTTCAGCTTAATTCTGATGGTATGTTGTACTAGAGTTGATTTCCAAAGTGGGGTTTGGTGTAGTGTACAGCAAGCTGATTGAGTTACACATGAAATATAGCTACTGTTTTTCGGATTCCTTTTCCATATAGGTTATTGCAGAACGTTGAATAGAGGTCCTGGTGTTGTACAGTAGTCCTTGTCAAGCGTGTTTTTCTTAATATATATATATATATATATATGTTTATAGGTATTTTTCTGTGTATGTGTTCATGTGAAACGCCTAACTTATATCTCCTACCCCACTTTCTTTTTGGTAACCCTAGCTTTAACCTGAAAGTCGGTGACTCTGTTTCTGTTTAGTAAACTAGTTCAGTTGTATGTATGTTTCCCTTCCTCCTATAAGTGATATTATATGCTGTGGGTCCTCCTCTGTCTGACTGACTTCACTCAGTGTTTGGGCATCCCAGGTCCATCCATGTTGCTTCTAATGGCATGATTTCATCCTTTATCCTGGCTGAGTAACGGTCCCTTGTATACACGTAGGACCTGCTGTTTATGTATTCATCACTCGCTGGCCTATTTGTTTCTGTGTCTTGGCGTTTGTAAATAGTGCCGCAAAGAACGTTGGGGTGCTTGTGTCTTTCTGAATTATGCATTTTCCCGAGTCATGCCCAGGAGTGGGCCTGCAGAAGTATAGGGTCGCTCTCTCTGTAGTTTTCTAGGAACTGGGATACAGTGCTTTCTAGTGGCGGTCACCAATGTACATTTGCACTCACCGAGCTGGAAGGTTCCCTTTTCTCCACGCTCATTCCCCATCGATTGTTTGTAGACTTTTTGATGCTGGCCATTCTTCCCGCTGTGAGGCGACGCCTCGTTACACGGTGGATTGGCATTTGTCAAATAATGAGTGATATGCATCTTGTCGTGGTGTGTATTTTTTCATTTTAAACAGTGTGAGTAAACTTTCCCTCTTCAAATTTGGCTTTTTGAGGGTGTGTGTGTTTCTAATTTATTTTTCGGTTGCCTAACCCGGGTGATTTTTGAGCACACGTGTCGTTAAAAGCCCCACAGGCTTCCTGAATATGATGTGCCCTTAAACACCGGTTGTAAAGTTGTTGTTACGGGAAACGTCCACAAGGTGGCAGCATTTCTTCATGCCCAGCTGTGGTTCCTCGGCAACCAAAAGTTTTAGGGGGAGTCATGGTGCTGGGCTGTGAATTAGAGGGGAAGGTGCCAGAGGCAACACCCAAGGGCTTGTGTGTCACTACCTCTTCCCTGTTAAGCTTCTATGCCCCCGAAAATTCGAAACCCTGGCTAAAGCTGCGGGTGCTGCGGTGTGTAGGTGGGGTGACTCCTGGCAAGGAGGCCGGATGTGGGAAGCCCACCAGCAGCAGCCGTGGAGGCTCGGTCACGGTTTGAATCTCCTGCAGCCTAGATGGTCCCCCATGGTTGGGGTGCACTTGGCTTCCTTTTAGCTCTCGGAAGGCCCACCTAGGTTCTGAAGGTTTGGTTCCCCCCAGAAAGGAAGAGACAGGACAGCTTTAAGGGGCTGCATTTGCAGGCACGTCCTCTTCACGTCTCTCGGCTCCACCTCAGTGCACCCTTGGGACCCCAGGCTGCTCAGGCTGCTGGGATGTGACACCAGCGCCTATCACCGGGGCCCGAGGCGAAAAGCATGCCCATTTCTTTCCTTTTACTTTCTTTTTCAGCTTAATTCTGATGGTATGTTGTACTAGAGTTGATTTCCAAAGTGGGGTTTGGTGTAGGTGTACAGCAAGCTGATTGAGTTACACATGAAATGTAGCTACTGTTTTTCGGATTCCTTTTCCATATAGGTTATTGCAGAACGTTGAATAGAGGTCCTGGTGTTGTACAGTAGTCCTTGTCAAGCGTGTTTTTCTTAATATATATATATATATATATATATATATGTTTATAGGTATTTTTCTGTGTATGTGTTCATGTGAAACGCCTAACTTATATCTCCTACCCCACTTTCTTTTTGGTAACCCTAGCTTTAATCTGAAAGTCGGTGACTCTGTTTCTGTTTGGTATACTAGTTCAGTTGTATGTATGTTTCCCTTCCTGTTATAAGTGATATTATATGCTGTGGGTCCTCCTCTGTCTGTCTGACTTCACTCAGTGTGTGGGCATCCCAGGTCCATCCACGTTGCTTCTGATGGCATTATTTCATCCTTTATCCTGGCTGAGTAACAGTTCCTTGTATACACGTAGGACCTGCTGTTTATGTATTCATCACTCGCTGGACTACTTGTTTGTGTGTCTTGGCGATTGTAAATAGTGCTGCAGTTAACGTTGGGGTGCTTGTGTCTTTTTGAATTATGGATTTTCCGGAGTAGCGCCCAGAAGTGGACATGCAGTAGTATAGGGTCGCTCTCTCCTTAGTTTTCTAGGAACTGGGATACAGTGCTTTCTAGTGGCGGTCACCAATGTACATTTGCACTCACCGAGCTGGAAGGTTCCCTTTTCTCCACACCTATTCCCCATCGATTGTTTGTAGACTTTTTGATGCTGGCCATACCGCCTGCTGCGAGATGATGCCACTTTAGAATTTTGATATGCATTTCTCGGATAATCAGCGACTTTCTGCTTCCTGTCGTGGTCGGGGTTTTTCTTTTTAAACAGTGTGAGTAAACTTTGCCTCCTGAAATTGGGCTTCTTGAAAGTCTGTGTTTTTCGAATGTTTTTTCGGTTACCTAACCCAGGTCAATTTTGAAGACACGTGTTATTAAAAGCCCCACAGGCTCTGTGAGTATTAGGTGCCCTGAAGCACCGGTTGTAAAGTTGTTGTTACGGGAAACGTCCACAAGGCGGCAGCATTTCTTCGTGGCCAGCTCTAGTTTGTTGGCAACCAAAAGCGTTAGGAAGAGTCATCTTACTAGGCTGTGAATTAGAGGGGAAGGTGCCAGAGGCAACACCCAAGGGCTTGTGTGTCACTACCTCTTCCCTGTTAAGCTTCACGCCCCCGAAAAGTCCAAACCCTGGCTAAAGCTGCGGGTGCTGCGGTGTGTAGGTGGGGTGACTCCTGGCAAGGAGGCCGGATGTGGGAAGCCCACCAGCAGCAGCCGTGGAGGCTCGGTCACGGTTTGAATCTCCTGCAGCCTAGATGGTCCCCCATGGTTGGGGTGCACTCGGCTTCCTTTTAGCTCTCGGAAGGCCCACCTAGGTTCTGAAGGTTTGGTTCCCCCCAGAAAGGAAGAGACAGGACAGCTTTAAGGGGCTGCATTTGCAGGCACGTCCTCTTCACGTCTCTCGGCTCCACCTCAGTGCACCCTTGGGACCCCAGGCTGCTCAGGCTGCTGGGATGTGACACCAGCGCCTATCACCGGGGCCCGAGGCGAAAAGCATGCCCATTTCTTTCCTTTTACTTTCTTTTTCAGCTTAATTCTGATGGTATGTTGTACTAGAGTTGATTTCCAAAGTGGGGTTTGGTGTAGGTGTACAGCAAGCTGATTGAGTTACACATGAAATGTAGCTACTGTTTTTCGGATTCCTTTTCCATATAGGTTATTGCAGAACGTTGAATAGAGGTCCTGGTGTTGTACAGTAGTCCTTGTCAAGCGTGTTTTTCTTTATATATATATATATATATATATATATATATATATATATGTTTATAGGTATTTTTCTGTGTATGTGTTCATGTGAAACGCCTAACTTATATCTCCTACCCCACTTTCTTTTTGGTAACCCTAGCTTTAACCTGAAAGTCGGTGACTCTGTTTCTGTTTAGTAAACTAGTTCAGTTGTATGTATGTTTCCCTTCCTCCTATAAGTGATATTATATGCTGTGGGTCCTCCTCTGTCTGACTGACTTCACTCAGTGTTTGGGCATCCCAGGTCCATCCATGTTGCTTCTAATGGCATGATTTCATCCTTTATCCTGGCTGAGTAACGGTCCCTTGTATACACGTAGGACCTGCTGTTTATGTATTCATCACTCGCTGGCCTATTTGTTTCTGTGTCTTGGCGTTTGTAAATAGTGCCGCAGAGAACGTTGGGGTGCTTGTGTCTTTCTGAATTATGCATTTTCCCGAGTCATGCCCAGGAGTGGGCCTGCAGAAGTATAGGGTCGCTCTCTCTGTAGTTTTCTAGGAACTGGGATACAGTGCTTTCTAGTGGCGGTCACCAATGTACATTTGCACTCACCGAGCTGGAAGGTTCCCTTTTCTCCACGCTCATTCCCCATCGATTGTTTGTAGACTTTTTGATGCTGGCCATTCTTCCCGCTGTGAGGCGACGCCTCGTTACACGGTGGATTGGCATTTGTCAAATAATGAGTGATATGCATCTTGTCGTGGTGTGTATTTTTTTATTTTAAACAGTGTGAGTAAACTTTCCCTCTTCAAATTTGGCCTTTTGAGGGTGTGTGTGTTTCTAATTTATTTTTCGGTTGCCTAACCCGGGTGATTTTTGAGCACACGTGTCGTTAAAAGCCCCACAGGCTTCCTGAATATGATGTGCCCTTAAACACCGGTTGTAAAGTTGTTGTTACGGGAAATGTCCACAAGGTGGCAGCATTTCTTCATGCCCAGCTGTGGTTCCTCGGCAACCAAAAGTTTTAGGGGGAGTCATGGTGCTGGGCTGTGAATTAGAGGGGAAGGTGCCAGAGGCAACACCCAAGGGCTTGTGTGTCACTACCTCTTCCCTGTTAAGCTTCTATGCCCCCGAAAATTCGAAACCCTGCCTAAAGCTGCGGGTGCTGCGGTGTGTAGGTGGGGTGACTCCTGGCAAGGAGGCCGGATGTGGGAAGCCCACCAGCAGCAGCCGTGGAGGCTCGGTCACGTTTTGAATCTCCTGCAGCCTAGATGGTCCCCCATGGTTGGGGTGCACTTGGCTTCCTTTTAGCTCTCGGAAGGCCCACCTAGGTTCTGAAGGTTTGGTTCCCCCCAGAAAGGAAGAGACAGGACAGCTTTAAGGGGCTGCATTTGCAGGCACGTCCTCTTCACGTCTCTCGGCTCCACCTCAGTGCACCCTTGGGACCCCAGGCTGCTCAGGCTGCTGGGATGTGACACCAGCGCCTATCACCGGGGCCCGAGGCGAAAAGCATGCCCATTTCTTTCCTTTTACTTTCTTTTTCAGCTTAATTCTGATGGTATGTTGTACTAGAGTTGATTTCCAAAGTGGGGTTTGGTGTAGTGTACAGCAAGCTGATTGAGTTACACATGAAATATAGCTACTGTTTTTCGGATTCCTTTTCCATATAGGTTATTGCAGAACGTTGAATAGAGGTCCTGGTGTTGTACAGTAGTCCTTGTCAAGCGTGTTTTTCTTAATATATATATATATATATATATGTTTATAGGTATTTTTCTGTGTATGTGTTCATGTGAAACGCCTAACTTATATCTCCTACCCCACTTTCTTTTTGGTAACCCTAGCTTTAACCTGAAAGTCGGTGACTCTGTTTCTGTTTAGTAAACTAGTTCAGTTGTATGTATGTTTCCCTTCCTCCTATAAGTGATATTATATGCTGTGGGTCCTCCTCTGTCTGACTGACTTCACTCAGTGTTTGGGCATCCCAGGTCCATCCATGTTGCTTCTAATGGCATGATTTCATCCTTTATCCTGGCTGAGTAACGGTCCCTTGTATACACGTAGGACCTGCTGTTTATGTATTCATCACTCGCTGGCCTATTTGTTTCTGTGTCTTGGCGTTTGTAAATAGTGCCGCAAAGAACGTTGGGGTGCTTGTGTCTTTCTGAATTATGCATTTTCCCGAGTCATGCCCAGGAGTGGGCCTGCAGAAGTATAGGGTCGCTCTCTCTGTAGTTTTCTAGGAACTGGGATACAGTGCTTTCTAGTGGCGGTCACCAATGTACATTTGCACTCACCGAGCTGGAAGGTTCCCTTTTCTCCACGCTCATTCCCCATCGATTGTTTGTAGACTTTTTGATGCTGGCCATTCTTCCCGCTGTGAGGCGACGCCTCGTTACACGGTGGATTGGCATTTGTCAAATAATGAGTGATATGCATCTTGTCGTGGTGTGTATTTTTTCATTTTAAACAGTGTGAGTAAACTTTCCCTCTTCAAATTTGGCTTTTTGAGGGTGTGTGTGTTTCTAATTTATTTTTCGGTTGCCTAACCCGGGTGATTTTTGAGCACACGTGTCGTTAAAAGCCCCACAGGCTTCCTGAATATGATGTGCCCTTAAACACCGGTTGTAAAGTTGTTGTTACGGGAAACGTCCACAAGGTGGCAGCATTTCTTCATGCCCAGCTGTGGTTCCTCGGCAACCAAAAGTTTTAGGGGGAGTCATGGTGCTGGGCTGTGAATTAGAGGGGAAGGTGCCAGAGGCAACACCCAAGGGCTTGTGTGTCACTACCTCTTCCCTGTTAAGCTTCTATGCCCCCGAAAATTCGAAACCCTGGCTAAAGCTGCGGGTGCTGCGGTGTGTAGGTGGGGTGACTCCTGGCAAGGAGGCCGGATGTGGGAAGCCCACCAGCAGCAGCCGTGGAGGCTCGGTCACGGTTTGAATCTCCTGCAGCCTAGATGGTCCCCCATGGTTGGGGTGCACTTGGCTTCCTTTTAGCTCTCGGAAGGCCCACCTAGGTTCTGAAGGTTTGGTTCCCCCCAGAAAGGAAGAGACAGGACAGCTTTAAGGGGCTGCATTTGCAGGCACGTCCTCTTCACGTCTCTCGGCTCCACCTCAGTGCACCCTTGGGACCCCAGGCTGCTCAGGCTGCTGGGATGTGACACCAGCGCCTATCACCGGGGCCCGAGGCGAAAAGCATGCCCATTTCTTTCCTTTTACTTTCTTTTTCAGCTTAATTCTGATGGTATGTTGTACTAGAGTTGATTTCCAAAGTGGGGTTTGGTGTAGGTGTACAGCAAGCTGATTGAGTTACACATGAAATGTAGCTACTGTTTTTCGGATTCCTTTTCCATATAGGTTATTGCAGAACGTTGAATAGAGGTCCTGGTGTTGTACAGTAGTCCTTGTCAAGCGTGTTTTTCTTAATATATATATATATATATATATATATATATGTTTATAGGTATTTTTCTGTGTATGTGTTCATGTGAAACGCCTAACTTATATCTCCTACCCCACTTTCTTTTTGGTAACCCTAGCTTTAATCTGAAAGTCGGTGACTCTGTTTCTGTTTGGTATACTAGTTCAGTTGTATGTATGTTTCCCTTCCTGTTATAAGTGATATTATATGCTGTGGGTCCTCCTCTGTCTGTCTGACTTCACTCAGTGTGTGGGCATCCCAGGTCCATCCACGTTGCTTCTGATGGCATTATTTCATCCTTTATCCTGGCTGAGTAACAGTTCCTTGTATACACGTAGGACCTGCTGTTTATGTATTCATCACTCGCTGGACTACTTGTTTGTGTGTCTTGGCGATTGTAAATAGTGCTGCAGTTAACGTTGGGGTGCTTGTGTCTTTTTGAATTATGGATTTTCCGGAGTAGCGCCCAGAAGTGGACATGCAGTAGTATAGGGTCGCTCTCTCCTTAGTTTTCTAGGAACTGGGATACAGTGCTTTCTAGTGGCGGTCACCAATGTACATTTGCACTCACCGAGCTGGAAGGTTCCCTTTTCTCCACACCTATTCCCCATCGATTGTTTGTAGACTTTTTGATGCTGGCCATACCGCCTGCTGCGAGATGATGCCACTTTAGAATTTTGATATGCATTTCTCGGATAATCAGCGACTTTCTGCTTCCTGTCGTGGTCGGGGTTTTTCTTTTTAAACAGTGTGAGTAAACTTTGCCTCCTGAAATTGGGCTTCTTGAAAGTCTGTGTTTTTCGAATGTTTTTTCGGTTACCTAACCCAGGTCAATTTTGAAGACACGTGTTATTAAAAGCCCCAAAGGCTCTGTGAGTATTAGGTGCCCTGAAGCACCGGTTGTAAAGTTGTTGTTACGGGAAACGTCCACAAGGCGGCAGCATTTCTTCGTGGCCAGCTCTAGTTTGTTGGCAACCAAAAGCGTTAGGAAGAGTCATCTTACTAGGCTGTGAATTAGAGGGGAAGGTGCCAGAGGCAACACCCAAGGGCTTGTGTGTCACTACCTCTTCCCTGTTAAGCTTCACGCCCCCGAAAAGTCCAAACCCTGGCTAAAGCTGCGGGTGCTGCGGTGTGTAGGTGGGGTGACTCCTGGCAAGGAGGCCGGATGTGGGAAGCCCACCAGCAGCAGCCGTGGAGGCTCGGTCACGGTTTGAATCTCCTGCAGCCTAGATGGTCCCCCATGGTTGGGGTGCACTCGGCTTCCTTTTAGCTCTCGGAAGGCCCACCTAGGTTCTGAAGGTTTGGTTCCCCCCAGAAAGGAAGAGACAGGACAGCTTTAAGGGGCTGCATTTGCAGGCACGTCCTCTTCACGTCTCTCGGCTCCACCTCAGTGCACCCTTGGGACCCCAGGCTGCTCAGGCTGCTGGGATGTGACACCAGCGCCTATCACCGGGGCCCGAGGCGAAAAGCATGCCCATTTCTTTCCTTTTACTTTCTTTTTCAGCTTAATTCTGATGGTATGTTGTACTAGAGTTGATTTCCAAAGTGGGGTTTGGTGTAGGTGTACAGCAAGCTGATTGAGTTACACATGAAATGTAGCTACTGTTTTTCGGATTCCTTTTCCATATAGGTTATTGCAGAACGTTGAATAGAGGTCCTGGTGTTGTACAGTAGTCCTTGTCAAGCGTGTTTTTCTTTATATATATATATATATATATATATATATATATATATATGTTTATAGGTATTTTTCTGTGTATGTGTTCATGTGAAACGCCTAACTTATATCTCCTACCCCACTTTCTTTTTGGTAACCCTAGCTTTAACCTGAAAGTCGGTGACTCTGTTTCTGTTTAGTAAACTAGTTCAGTTGTATGTATGTTTCCCTTCCTCCTATAAGTGATATTATATGCTGTGGGTCCTCCTCTGTCTGACTGACTTCACTCAGTGTTTGGGCATCCCAGGTCCATCCATGTTGCTTCTAATGGCATGATTTCATCCTTTATCCTGGCTGAGTAACGGTCCCTTGTATACACGTAGGACCTGCTGTTTATGTATTCATCACTCGCTGGCCTATTTGTTTCTGTGTCTTGGCGTTTGTAAATAGTGCCGCAGAGAACGTTGGGGTGCTTGTGTCTTTCTGAATTATGCATTTTCCCGAGTCATGCCCAGGAGTGGGCCTGCAGAAGTATAGGGTCGCTCTCTCTGTAGTTTTCTAGGAACTGGGATACAGTGCTTTCTAGTGGCGGTCACCAATGTACATTTGCACTCACCGAGCTGGAAGGTTCCCTTTTCTCCACGCTCATTCCCCATCGATTGTTTGTAGACTTTTTGATGCTGGCCATTCTTCCCGCTGTGAGGCGACGCCTCGTTACACGGTGGATTGGCATTTGTCAAATAATGAGTGATATGCATCTTGTCGTGGTGTGTATTTTTTTATTTTAAACAGTGTGAGTAAACTTTCCCTCTTCAAATTTGGCCTTTTGAGGGTGTGTGTGTTTCTAATTTATTTTTCGGTTGCCTAACCCGGGTGATTTTTGAGCACACGTGTCGTTAAAAGCCCCACAGGCTTCCTGAATATGATGTGCCCTTAAACACCGGTTGTAAAGTTGTTGTTACGGGAAACGTCCACAAGGTGGCAGCATTTCTTCATGCCCAGCTGTGGTTCCTCGGCAACCAAAAGTTTTAGGGGGAGTCATGGTGCTGGGCTGTGAATTAGAGGGGAAGGTGCCAGAGGCAACACCCAAGGGCTTGTGTGTCACTACCTCTTCCCTGTTAAGCTTCTATGCCCCCGAAAATTCGAAACCCTGCCTAAAGCTGCGGGTGCTGCGGTGTGTAGGTGGGGTGACTCCTGGCAAGGAGGCCGGATGTGGGAAGCCCACCAGCAGCAGCCGTGGAGGCTCGGTCACGTTTTGAATCTCCTGCAGCCTAGATGGTCCCCCATGGTTGGGGTGCACTTGGCTTCCTTTTAGCTCTCGGAAGGCCCACCTAGGTTCTGAAGGTTTGGTTCCCCCCAGAAAGGAAGAGACAGGACAGCTTTAAGGGGCTGCATTTGCAGGCACGTCCTCTTCACGTCTCTCGGCTCCACCTCAGTGCACCCTTGGGACCCCAGGCTGCTCAGGCTGCTGGGATGTGACACCAGCGCCTATCACCGGGGCCCGAGGCGAAAAGCATGCCCATTTCTTTCCTTTTACTTTCTTTTTCAGCTTAATTCTGATGGTATGTTGTACTAGAGTTGATTTCCAAAGTGGGGTTTGGTGTAGTGTACAGCAAGCTGATTGAGTTACACATGAAATATAGCTACTGTTTTTCGGATTCCTTTTCCATATAGGTTATTGCAGAACGTTGAATAGAGGTCCTGGTGTTGTACAGTAGTCCTTGTCGAGTGTGTGTTTATATATATATATATATATATATATATATATATATATATATATATATATATATATATATATATATATATATATATGTTTATAGGTATTTTTCTGTGTATGTGTTCATGTGAAACGCCTAACTTATATCTCCTACCCCACTTTCTTTTTGGTAACCCTAGCTTTAATCTGAAAGTCGGTGACTCTGTTTCTGTTTGGTATACTAGTTCAGTTGTATGTATGTTTCCCTTCCTGTTATAAGTGATATTATATGCTGTGGGTCCTCCTCTGTCTGTCTGACTTCACTCAGTGTGTGGGCATCCCAGGTCCATCCACGTTGCTTCTGATGGCATTATTTCATCCTTTTTGCTGGCTGAGTAACAGTTCCTTGTATACACGTAGGACCTGCTGTTTATGTATTCATCACTCGCTGGACTACTTGTTTGTGTGTCTTGGCGATTGTAAATAGTGCTGCAGTTAACGTTGGGGTGCTTGTGTCTTTTTGAATTATGGATTTTCCGGAGTAGCGCCCAGAAGTGGACATGCAGTAGTATAGGGTCGCTCTCTCCTTAGTTTTCTAGGAACTGGGATACAGTGCTTTCTAGTGGCGGTCACCAATGTACATTTGCACTCACCGAGCTGGAAGGTTCCCTTTTCTCCACACCTATTCCCCATCGATTGTTTGTAGACTTTTTGATGCTGGCCATACCGCCTGCTGCGAGATGATGCCACTTTAGAATTTTGATATGCATTTCTCGGATAATCAGCGACTTTCTGCTTCCTGTCGTGGTCGGGGTTTTTCTTTTTAAACAGTGTGAGTAAACTTTCCCTCCTGAAATTGGGCTTCTTGAAAGTCTGTGTTTTTCGAATGTTTTTTCGGTTACCTAACCCAGGTCATTTTTGAAGACACGTGTTATTAAAAGCCCCACAGGCTCTGTGAGTATTAGGTGCCCTGAAGCACCGGTTGTAAAGTTGTTGTTCCGCGAAACGTGCACAAGGCGGCAGCATTTCTTCGTGGCCAGCTCTAGTTTGTTGGCAACCAAAAGCGTTAGGAAGAGTCATCTTACTAGGCTGTGAATTAGAGGGGAAGGTGCCAGAGGCAACACCCAAGGGCTTGTGTGTCACTACCTCTTCCCCGTTAAGCTTCACGCCCCCGAAAAGTCCAAACCCTGGCTAAAGCTGCGGGTGCTGCGGTGTGTAGGTGGGGTGACTCCTGGCAAGGAGGCCGGATGTGGGAAGCCCACCAGCAGCAGCCGTGGAGGCTCGGTCACGGTTTGAATCTCCTGCAGCCTAGATGGTCCCCCATGGTTGGGGTGCACTTGGCTTCCTTTTACCTCTCGGAAGGCCCACCTAGGTTCTGAAGGTTTGGTTCCCCCCAGAAAGGAAGAGACAGGACAGCTTTAAGGGGCTGCATTTGCAGGCACGTCCTCTTCACGTCTCTCGGCTCCACCTCAGTGCACCCTTGGGACCCCAGGCTGCTCAGGCTGCTGGGATGTGACACCAGCGCCTATCACCGGGGCCCGAGGCGAAAAGCATGCCCATTTCTTTCCTTTTACTTTCTTTTTCAGCTTAATTCTGATGGTATGTTGTACTAGAGTTGATTTCCAAAGTGGGGTTTGGTGTAGGTGTACAGCAAGCTGATTCACTTATTGATATTCATGTATGTATTCTATTTCGAATTCTTTTCACATATAGGTTATTGCTGAACGTTGAACAGAGTTCCCTTTGCTTTACAGGAGGTCCATGTTGATTATCCATCAAATGTGTGTGTATATATATATATATGCACATATATACACACACTCACACACACATATATATATATGCTTGTGTGTACATGAAGGCGACCTCCTAATTTGTTCTTTGCCTCTACCTTTCCTTTTTGTGAGCCCTACGTTCGTTTTCCAAGTAAGTGTGTTGCTGTTTTGTAACACTGTGTGTTACCCAGCGTTCATGCTGTGTTCATGTGTGTCTAGTGTTCAGTCCTAGGTATAACTGATATCATATGCTATTCGTCTTCCTCTGACTCACTTCACTTACTGTATGATTATCCCAGGTCCATGCATGGTGCTGCCAATAGCATTATTTCATTGTTGTTTATGGCTGAGTAATAGTCCATTGTATATATGTACCATATTGTCTGTATCCAGTCATCTGTCGGTGGACATTTTGGTTGTTTCTGTGTGCTGGCTGTTGGAACTATAACTGTGGGGCGCCTGGTTCATTTCCAATTATGGGTTTCTCCAGATACATGCCCAGGAGTGCTCCTGGGGCTGGGCTCCTTTTCCTTTTGTTAGGAGCTTCGATACTGTCCTTTATGGTGGCTTTTGCCAATGTACATTCCCACGAAAATATAGGAGGGTTCAGCTTTTTCACTCCTCGAGGGACGTGGCCCTCACTGGGCTGCTGCCTGGCTCTGGTAACCAGCATGCACCCCGCACGGCCAGGAGCCAGCATCCTGCCCCCAAGACTGGCAGCCGGTCAGCCCCACCGAGGTCTGCTGTCAGTCAGCCCATCTAGCCACGTCTGCTCGCATTTCCAGGAGCCGAGGAGGAGACTCACGCACTCCCAGAGCTACCTGTCAGCCACAGTGGAGCCTCAGGATTCAGAGGAGAAGAGAAAAGCCGAGAGGAAGTCCCGTGACGCCTGGCTCACACCCAACGGGTTCCAAGTGACCGGTCTTCACAGCACGGGCAGGACACATCACCTGGGGCTGCCACCCCTCGGCACTGTCACAGAGGTGGGTGGCGGGAGTGGGTCTCCGGTGGGCGTCCGCAGGGGCCTCCCCCTGACCTGCTGCCCCCCAACGTAGGAGTGGAGGGAGAAAGCGCTGTTTGCTGACATACTGGAGCCAGTGCTGCACCGAGAGAGCAGGGGCTGGGACCGGCGCCCCCAGGACTTGGATTTGTACACACAGCCGCCGCCGGCCCCTCCCGCGCCAAAGCCCGGGACAGGTAACTGTGGGCGGCACCCGTTCTGTTTTAGCAGCCACACTCCTGGGCTGGGAAATCAGGATTCGGCGGGGGGCTGGCTTCAGAGCGCAGGCTGGCCGGAACTTCTGGTTCCAGCTGGATTCACTTGCTGTGTGATGGCGGGGGGGGCGGGGGGGGGGCAGGTCCCGCCACCGCTCTGGGCTTGGTTTCTATGAAAGGGAGGCCTTGGAAGGTAGGGCTAAGGGCTTTCAGGCTTCACACTGTGTTACCCATGACCAGCCTCGGCAGGCTCTGGGCGCTGCTGGGCCCTTCCGGCTCCCAGACACAGCTGGTTGTCACCCGTGGGGGCGGGTGGGGGGTCTGGCCACACCACCCCTCCAAGTCTTCTTCATCCCCCGTTTGTGAAGAGGGACCAGAAATCATTTATAGGTAGAGAACCAAACCTGTGAATTAACAGAACCAGAATCTTCAGGGAGAAAGAGCGGTGAGTTGATCTGGCCACAGACCCCTTGCCCAGAAAGCTAGACTGGATAAACGGTGGAGTGCTTTCCTTCCCTGACTCCTAAGGGCTGCTGGTAACAGCTCCGTGAAACCGGAGGACGTGCTGACAAGCTGCTGAAACTGGTCTACTCCCCTCCTCTGGGCTGTGCCACCTCCCTTCAGTAGAGGCCCCAGGCTCAGGGACAGCAGGCTCGCTGCTCCGGCCCTTCCCAGCCCCAGGGCCCACACCTGAAGACACATGGGTGAGAACAGCTCTCCGCAGACTGCTGTCCTGGCACCAGGTGAGAAGCCATGACCTCTCCATCTACGCCAGCAAAGAAGCTGCGGTGTCATCGGGAAGATGAGCTGTCAGAACGCCGGCAGCAGGCCTAGCCCCGCAGGTGGATGACGGCTCCTCCTCCCAGGACCAAAGCCTGGCCGCCTCAAGGCAAGGCCTGTGATGGGCAAAGCACTGGGAACCGCCCGAGCAGGAAGCCTGCCAGGTGAGCACACCAGGGCAGGTGTGTAGAGGCCTGTCTGTGCCGCCGGAAGATGCTGCTCGTCCTTGTCAAGTGGCAGAGAAGCACCAGCTAGGAGCAGCACCTGCTGTCAGTCAGGCAGCAGCAACATCACCTGCGCAGGACCAAACCCGCACGGCACCGTGGCCCGGGCACCTGCCCCTCTGCTCCTGGAGCCCTCTTCTCACACATGAGGACAAAGGGCCCTGGAAGCCACCACCACAGGGGGGAGCGCAGGGTCAAGAGGTTGTGAGGCTGGCTCTGAGGAAACAGGTGACCAGTGCAGCAAACACTAGAAGGGGAAACACAAACTGTCCTTCCTTTGGCTCCTAGCTTAAAGAATGACACATACGCGGTTTTCAAGCTGTTTCTTGCAGAACGTGTGGTCTGGCAGAAATGGCCACCCTGCTGAGACGCGGCCCTACCACCCCAGGCCAGCTTCCACCCCGAAGCCTCCCGGTGAGGCGAGTCTCAGCAGCTCCGCGCTCTCCCCGTGTCGGCTCAGAGCCCGGGATCGTGTCAGGCAATAGTGCCCACGGGGGCCTGGAGAAAGCCCGTCAGAGAACTTGGTCAGCTTGTAATAAAGCAAGTTCTCTACCTTCTGGAAGGCGTGTGTCAGGCGGACAGCAGCAGGGATGCTGTCCCCCTGCTTCAGGATGTCCAGTCCAGAGGGTGGGCACAGACGTAGGCTCGCTTCTCTAGGACCTGCTGGGACACTTTCTTGATCAGTTCATCGAGATTTTCCGGAGAATCTGGGAGGGAAAGAGGAAGAGTAGGTGATCTTCGGAAAAAAATGTTCCAGCAATTCCTGTTATCACGAAGTCAGCCCTCCGGTGTGAAGGAGCCCTGAAGGTGGCAGCCCCGTCCCCAGGAAGTGATTGTGGGCTGCCCCCTGGCGACCCCACCTGCTGGAGAAGCCATTTCGTCATCCCCACTGCAGGCGGTGACAGCCGCGTCAGCACGGTGGGTGTGGGGTGCCAGTGCTCAGAGTTGCGTGGAGTCCCGCGCTCCTCCCTCCGCAGGTCAGCTGGGTACAGGGGTCCCCCCAAGAGGCTCTCACCTGGCATCAGGTCCCACCCCCCCACTCTCCCCCAACCTGAGCCGCCCACTTACACTTGTCCAGCTGAGACAGAGCGAAGAGATTCTGGTAGTAAGCTTCCGTGCAGAAGATGTTGGCCAACAGAACCTGCCAGAACCAAAGTCCGAGAGGATGACTGCTGAGGACCCTGGGATCGCTGGGCCTTAGCGCCGCCCGGCCTGAAGCCTGACCTCTGAGCTTCAAAGAACTCGGTCAGCCAAAGTGGGCAGCTTGACCAGAGTCAGGTGGCCTGGCTCAGAAGCCATGGCAGCCGTGAGCCAAACCAGCCCTGTCCCCAGGGCAAGTGACTCAATCCCTGCAGGCACGGTGCACGTCAAGACTGCCGGCGTGCACACAGCAGGTGCTCAGACTGCACCCACCCTGCTGTGAGGGCGCTGGGGTTCGGATTCCACACTCACTCCCCCTCCCCGCCCCCAGGCAGGAAGGTGAAGGGCAGTGGCCCTGTCTCCTGAACAGCACAGACCCACCCATGGGAGCTGAGAGCACCAGCTATGGCCACGGACACAACTTGGCAACCCCACCCATTTCTGGGTCAGCTGGCGTGGACCCGTGCTCACCCTGACCCCCGGGACACAGCCCTGGACGCGCCCAGCCCCTCCCTTCCCCACTACCCAGCCTCATTAAAATGCAGCAGGAGGACCCCTGCAGGGAGGCTGCCTGTGCAGGTGGGAGGGGCGGGCCCACCTCATGGTCGTGGTTCTGGAGCCCCACGCGGATAGAGCGGCTGGCCCGCGACAGCACGGCCGTCATCCCGTACAGGTTGATGAGGATGTTGGCCACTCGCTTCAAGACCAACTGCTCCTCCACGATGGTCTGGGAACAGAGGGCAGGGTGGAGACTGGCCACCCGGACACGACTCCAACACACTCTTCCAGGCCCACCTTTGCTGATCTCTGAGCCTCTCTCTACACCCTGGGGGAGCAGGGCTAACACTGCCTTCCCTTCGGGTTTTCCCTTAGCTCTGTCCAGATCTGGGCAGGAGTCAAGACAAGATCATGTCCCAGAAGCCGGGCTGAGAGCACCGGCCAGTGCTTATTACCACCTTTAGATGCAAGAAACACAGATCAGGGCCTAAGAGTAAGGTCCAGGTGGGGCTACCCCTCCCGGCTCCAGGGAGCCTCTGGTCACCTAGAAGGTGCCCACCCAGCAGGGGCTCCCCCCACGCTCCCCAGCTAGCTGAGTGGTCCCCAGGGCAGGCAGCCACAGCCAGCCCTGCTTCCCCAGCCCTCCAAGGTGACCAAGATTTCTAGGCCTGGTCCCCACGCTTGGCAAAATGTCATCTCACAGATGCTGGCCCGCTTCGCTGCCCCCAGGTACCTTGCCAAAGCGAAGCAGCAGGGTCTCCACCGTGCGGCTGAAGTAGTGCACATTCTGCTCGAGCTTGTGGGCACTGTCCTGGGGGGCCGGGGGGAGGATTCCGCTCAGCACCGCCCTCCCGTGGTGCCCAGGCCCTGCTGCCAGGCTTGGCTGTCCTCCACCGTGACGGTGGAGAAGGCACCTGGTGACCCTCGGACTGCCTGGTCCTCCCCGGTGCCCCCGCCACGCCCCCTCTGGGAAGGGGATACCCCTGGCTGGACCCACTCACCTCCATGCTGGGGTGCACGGCTCCGAGCTTCCCTGTCAGCCCAAGGTCCACAGTTCGGCCCAGGGAGTCCCGAACCCTCTGGCTGACAGTCTCCATGATGGTGGTCACATTGCCCTGTTTAAGCTGCCTGCAGAGAACCCAGGCTCTGTAAGCAGAGGCCCTGCAGCCGGCTCCTGCTGCCCAGCAACACGGCCCCGCCTCCATGCCAGCAGCTCTAGGGAACCCGGGCAAAAGCTCCCTGACTATGCAAAGCCAGAGGGGCCAACCCAGGACCTGGACAGTTCGTCAGGGAGCAGCCGTCTCCTGTACAGCCCGAGGGGACACCCAGGTCACACCTGCTTCCAGGTTATTCTCTCCCCGAGAGCCTGAGAAGTCCTCTGGGCCAGCCATGCCTGGGCGCTGGCAGGGACTACTCACTGTCCTGGCCCCAGGGTGGGGGCAGGAGAGGAAACCAGTCCTGTGTTGGCCTTGGAGCTGGCGTCTCTCCTTGCCCCGGTTCTAGACGGGAGCTGCAGGGGAGGAGGGCAGGGCCCTGGCGGCTTCCCTCCCTCCAGCCAGCCTGTGAGCCAACTGAGCCCTGCCAGGCTGCACGCCTGGTCTACGGATGAGGCGGCGCCCTTCTCTGGCTGCCCTGGGACAGGCCTCTGCTGGGCAGGGTGGACCCGAGGGGCAGACGGTGGCCGTGGTACCTACTTGACCCTTGCAGTCAGGATGCGGCCGGCATGCTGCAAGCCTGTCAGGGCGATGTACATCCGGAGAATCTCGTTGGTTCCCTGTGGCCAACATTATCCAGGTCAAAGGCTGCCCACGTCAGGGCAGCCCTAGCAGTGCCGCGTGTGTGACTGGCTAGGCCCTGCTGCATCCCGCTCACTCTTCAGAAGCAGCTGGGAGCAGGGCTGTGACTGGGGGCCAGGGCAACACGTGGGCTACTGCTTCCACGGGACAAGTTGGGGCTGACCAGATGGCGGCGGCCTCCCTCTGGGACCTACCCCATCCCATGACCGACTGTGCATGAGTCATTCCTTTTTCCAAGCTTCCGATTTTACTTCTTTTAAGCAGAGAAACAGCCCCCTTAAAAGAAGTGAAGGGTACTAGTACCCAGGACACAAGTCCTTAGTGGACCCACTACTAGCTCAGTCCAGGCCTGGCTCCTCGGGAAGCAGCTGGCCGCACCGCAGTGCCAGGTGCCAACACCCTGGGGGCTACCTCTTCCCTGCTGCCACCCCTGGGCACCCCCCCCAACCGTGAGCCATGTGACCTCAGGGACGCAGACCAGGGGGCTTGTGCCTGTCGTGCACAGTGGTGCTGAGAGTCAGAGAGGCGGGGCTGGACTGGGGCACACCGCCAGGCCACGCCACGGACGGAGACTCCGTGGGAGCAGAAGTGGCAGCAGGGAGAACTCCAGGCTGACCCAGGCCCGTCCCGGTGGTCTTGGCTTCACGCTGAGGGCCCTGCACCCCTCAGAGCCCCTGAACCCGTGCTGACCACCCCACCAGCCACAGAGGACCGCACTCGCCTAGGCCAAGGGGAGGGGCCTTGGGAGAGGCAGGCCTGGGGCAGCAGGGTCGTGAGGTGGGACCTGTCCCTGGGGCCTCGGGCTGGCCGCGCCCTGTCCACTAAGGGAGAGGACACAGGGGACACCAGCAGCCAATGCGGTCTTTCCCCTGGAGGGGGAGCCCCCCAGCCACCCAGCCTCGCACTGGTCCCAGGGTCTGCCTCCGCACACCTGTGTCCAGCCTGAAATCCTGGCCGGCCTCCCTCCACAGCCGCTGGCCGCACCGCTGCCACCTACGCCCTGGGCAGGCTTGGGGCATTTCCAGGGTCGCGAACGCAAGCAAGCCATTCTCTGCTCCAAACTTTGTTACTGCTTCCCGGCCCTCACAGTACGATCCAAATAGGCTTCCATGGCTGGCTACTCTCTGGCCTTCCCGCCCAGCCCCTCTGCCCTGCCCACCCTGCCCCACCAACACCCCAGCCCCGCCGAGCAGGACCGGCCGCTGCTCCCTCCGTTTACCTGGTGCCGGCAGCTAAGGTCCCGTCAGGACCTGGCACACTCCACTCCCCTGCCCTCTCTGCCCCCAAGGCCAAGTGCGCTCCTTCCTGAGACCCCAGCCCCTCACCACACTGGTGTTCTGGAATTGTCCTCTCTCAGCCAGGCTGCACGACCAGACCAGTAGCGCCCCAAAGGCGACTCTGGGGTCCCAATGCCCTTTCCTCCCTGCTCCCAGCCTGTGAACTCCCAACATCAGAGGTGCCGGGGAACGCCCTTGGGGTGACCCTGCCAGCTGCCTCATCACCTGGAATGGGCACTGGAGGCTGCACCCCGGCCTCCCAGGCGGAGACCTGTGGGCGGTCAAGCGAGAGGACGCGCCAGCCGGCCTGGGCTCTGCGGCCTGGCGCCAGGACCATGAGGCTCTGGGGTCCACAGCAGAGCGGGGCGGGGCCGAGAGCCCGGCGGGCGGCGCACTCACCTCGAAGATGAGCAGGATGCGGCTGTCGCGCAGGATGCGCTCGTACGGGTAGTCCCTCATGTAGCCTGAGCCCCCGAGGACCTGGAGCGCCTCGCTCACACACTGCCAGGCGGCCTCGGAGCTGAACACCTGCCGTGGACCCGGGGCAAGGTCAGCACGGGGCCGTCAGCCCCAAAGCCCCTTCAGGAGGAGGACCCTCTGCCTCGGGGCCAGGTGGCTGCGGACGGGGTGGGAGGCTCCACGCGGAGGACTGGGCTTTGGGATGAGACGACCCAGGTAGGAGCCCTGACGGTCACGTCTCACTGGTGGCCAAAAACTGACCCCCCTCCCCAAAACAAGACAGAAGCACAGGGAACTCTGTGCTATTTACCTCAACCAGCTATTTCATGAAAGGAAGTTTTGATACCAAAATGCAGGAAGACCACAGACTCAGGACAGCACAGTCCTTCCCAAGGAAGCCCAGCTGCTTTGTTAGGAAGACAGGAAGTTACAATACACAGTGTGTATCCTCTTCTTTTGCTGTCATCACCAGCAGCTTGCTGGGAGACACTGGCCTCTCGTAAGCTGGACGCTGTCCTCTGCTGCTGCTCCTACGCTACTCTGCTCTCCCCGGCTGCATCCCAGGGGTGCCTGGCACGGTGGGTACCTCGTAAATACCTAAGCAGCGACAAACTAAGGAGGAAGACGGCAGGCACGCTGTGCGTGGGGTTACCTTCACCATGGCGGCCTCGATGGAGCAGTCAGGGAAGCCCGGCTGGTCCAGCATCCCCGCGGTGAGGTAGGCCATACTTTCCATCACGTAAGCCTTCTGAGCCATCAGGGCAAACTTCTCCTGGAGTGTTCAGAAAAATACACAATCAAGAAAGAATCTGCCTGTACTGAGACCCAAACCTGCCGAGCAGCAGAGAAGGTAATTCAGACCAGGCCCAGTGCCCAAGAGCACCAAGGCCCGGCACTCGTAAAAGGGGCCACGTGCTCATCTTCTCCCCGAATCACCGCCTAGGAGTTGGCAGTACAGACCCCCAAGCACACTTTCAATGCCCACGAGGTAGAGTCAGCCCGTGCGGTGCTTGACCCTCCATACCTGAATCAAGCCAAACTCGCTGAGGTTCCTGTTGAACTGTTTCCTCGTGCAGGCGTACTCGGCGGTCATTTCTGAAGAGGAGCAGAGTTATCAAAGAACAATTTTCCGGCTGTCTTAAAACGATTTCCTCAGTCTATCGTCACCACCCTTCAAACACTCAGGCAGGATCTACGAGAAGCGGGTCTGCTGAGACCGACACCCTGAAAATGAGAGTCCTGTCTTCCAACATCTCCGGGTTCAGGAGTGACTGTCCCCTCTGAGTGGCACCCAGGGTGGGGGACAGAGCAGGATCAGGAGCCAGTCAGACACGTCTGGACCCAACTCTCGCTCTTAGCAGCCGAGCCTGGGCCACGTGGTCTCCCTGCCCTCATCAACACTATTGACCTCAGAGACACAGCAAAGGCCACGGGACGCCCTGCACAGAGAAGCAGGCTCACACCAGGCACATATGTCCGTCTGGCAGCAGGAGGGTGGCCTGTGGCTTCCGCGCCAGCCCTGCAGGCATGCACGTGCCCACAGTGGACCCCCTCCCTGCAGCCAGCACTCTCCCAACACTCCCCACGGACATTCACGCGTAACCCACTCTCACAGCGGGCTCGCATGGTAGACACCCAGGGTGGACAGGCTCCCACATTCCCCCATTTCTGGGCCTTGCGATCTCAGGGGCTCTACATCCTCTGGGGACAGACTGACCACGAGAGCGAAGCCCTTGCATTGAGGAGTTTTCCAGACAAGGAAGCACAGTCCAGATGGGCTCAGGGCCTTGGGGGAAGCTTAGCAGAGGGAGACAAGCCCTGAGCTCGCAGTCTGATCGGGGAGTGTGATCTCGGGCAAATCACTCCCCCGCTCTGAGCGTCCGTCCCTTTGTCTATAAACGAACTCTGCCCTGAACTCTGAGCAGCTTCCTGAGCACCCAGTGGGGAGCTGGCCCCGGGTACGCCCGCACCACAGCCAGGGCCCTGCGTGTCCCTGTGGTCCCTCGCACAAAGCAAACATGGCAGTGACGTTCCCGTGCCCCCCAAAACCCCTATCAGGCTGTTTTAACTTCACTGGCAAAGGGAAGTCTAGGGTTCAGTGCCCATAAAAGAGGAAAGGGACAATCCAAAGGCTGAGGGCCCAGGGTCCCCAAGCTGACCCCGCGGCTCACCCGCTGTGCAGAGTCATCCACAGACAACCAGTGCTCAGGCTTTTCGGAGTCCAGCTCACATTCAGGTGTTCACTCAGCGGGCAGAGCAGCCACCCCTCTCTACCTCCACCAGAAGGTCCCCCCCCCCCGCCTCCCCCATCCTGTGCGTGTTGAAACCTCAACACTAGCCCTTCAGGGGCAGCCTCAGTGCACCCTTCAGTCTAAATTGAAGCCCTGATCCTAGACTTGGCCAGGACTGGCTGTCAGCAGCCTGGCTCAGTGCTGGCCCGCCCGCCCAGGGACGTGGCAGAGCCCCTGGGCCGGAGCAGGCAGGGGCACCAGGGTAAGTCTGCTGCAAAGGGCTGCTGTCCCTGACTTACGTACCGATCAGTTTCTTGAGCATCCCAGCCACGGCACTGCCCATGCTGAACCGCCCGCTGTTGAGGATGTTCATGGCCACCTGCAGAGAGAGAAGGGCTCAGCGCGGGTCCAGCTGGGAAAGCTGAGGGCCCCAGAGGGCTGAAGGGGACAGACCGCAACAGTGCTCATCTGCTCTTACCAAAAGCTTTCCTGAAGACAACAGGCAGCATCCAGATGGAGTTAACCATCCTGCCAACCCTCCCCGGGCCGGGAGAGAACAGTCCCAACGCCTCAGAACCAGGCAACCTGTCACTGAGATGCTCTCACAAACATCCCTGAAGGCACCCCCCCCCCGAAAAGAAAAGAAATGGGACACCCTTATCCTAAAGGAAGTGGCCACTTCCCTCAGCCTCAGGGGAAGAGAGCAGAAACTAAGACTGGCTGGGTACCCACTGCCAACTCCTCACTTTCCCAGCAACGCTTCAGCGTCAGGGTCCTCCTTTCACAGATGAAGAGCCAGAGGTTCCAAGTGGGGAGCCAGTCACAGACGGAGCACGCAGCTGCCTGACATGCACGCCCGTGCACCCTGCACTGAGCCAGTCCCTTTCACAGACGTGACACGCTCCTCCCCCCACAGAGCCTACAGTAATGACCCTAGCTAAGGAGTTCTGTCAGCCTCACGCCTCTCTTCCAACCCCAACTTTCTCCCTAAAGCCGACGGCAAGCACACACACTGCTTCCCAAGTACCAGACTACCTGGGTTTGGGGAGGCACCCCCTTACAGACCTAAAGGGACCTAGAGACCATAGCCACCCCGGCAGCAGGGGAGGAGGGGCATCCCAGGCACACGGTGGACGTGTGGCCACCAGCACCAGGCTCCTAGAGGACGCTGTCACCTGCCCACCTCTGCTCAAGCCTGTGAGGCCCAAGGAGGAGGCGTCAAGGCAGGGCTGGGGCCTGGGGGCAGCAGGCAGCCTGGGGCTCAGCTTCACACGTGGCACTGCTTGTACTGACTGCTCGCCTGCGTGACTGGGATTAACCAAACGTGCCTCTGAATTTGAATTTATGACTACTTGCTAAATAACCTGAATGGAGACTCTCAAAACAGATCCTGTGGGGCTGGGGAGACTGGAAACACCTGCTCCAGCCACTGGGCAGGCAGCACTGGTCCTGACAGGCGAGTCCGAGGCGGGTGGGCAACTCGGTGGGCACGGCCAGAAGCTGGGGCTCGGCGAGGTCACAGTGCAGTGTGACCTGTTGTGCCTCCGCTCGGGCCTGTGACCTGTAATGTCAGACTCCCTGTGTCTCAGGACATGGAGGGGGGACGAGGAGGGGGACACCGGTCCTGCTTGACCTGCCAGGACTGCAAGCAGGAACTGAACCCCCACCCTTGGTCCCTTCTCCCAGCCTGGTTCTTAAAGGCCGCCTCACAGCTGCATGAACAAACTTACGTCACAGCCCCTTCGTGGTTGATTCTCAGCTTCACTTACCACAAGAACAAGAGGAGGAGAGGACTGGACACCAGGCCCCAGTCCCCAGGAGGATGGAAGGCCTGGCCAGCTCAGCCTTACCTGAAAGGGCTCGTGAGCCTAGGCGTTCCCTCCCACCCAGGCCTGATCCTGCTGCGTGGTCACCTTCCTACCGCAGAGCAGTCCCCTCCCACAACTACACTCCAGGTACGAGACACGGCCGTCCCCGCAGCCCCCGTCGCTGACTGCCTCTGCGCCCCGATGAACCTCCTACTTGACCGCACGAGGCATCGGCACTCCCCAGGCCTGTGGTCATCCTACCCGCCATCGCTGGGATCACCCTAGCGTGTCGCGCTTTTCAGTGCTGAGGCTGACTGGCAGGCAATCCCACTCATCACAAGATAGGGCTTTAGAAATCTGTTTTTCTTTTGCATACTAAAACCATCACTTCTCACCTAACACAATGGAAAAAAAATTTTTAATGCAGAGTTGGAAAGGACTGGGGAAAGACCTTACACACAGTCCAACCGTCCAGCAGGCAACATGGCAACATGGACCAAGGACTTAAAAATGACCACGTCCTCTGACCCAGAAACTTGACTGGTATTTAAACTCAGGAGGTGATGAGAGAAGTGTGCAAGTTATGTATAAGGATACATGCCATGCAGTGCAGTCCCGAGTGGGGAAGAAGGGAAACTGCACTAAATGCTCGATCCTGGAGACCCAGGGACAGTGAATGTGGCGTCACCACATGAGGAAATGCTGTGTGGTTCTGAACCTCAGCAAATCAAATTCCCTAGCATGAAAAGACTGAGGGCTTGTTGATAAGTGAAAAATACCAGCTATCACCTCTTACACACACACACACACACACGCAGAAATATTTCAGTGATGTAAGCTATTTAAAAAGATCTAGAAAGACAAGCACCAAAAGTGTGAACAGTGGAGACAGCAGAAGCAAGAAGAACTGCAATCCTGCAGCCTGTGGAACAAAAACCACATTCACAGAAAGACAGACAAGATGAAAAGGCACAGGGCTATGTACCAGATGAAGGAACAAGGTAAAACCCCAGAAAAACAACTAAATGAAGTGGAGATAGGCAACCTTCCAGAAAAAGACTGCAGAATAATGATAGTGAAGATGATTCAGTACCTCGGAAAGAGAATGGAGGCAAAGATCGAGAAGATATAAGAAACGTTTAACAAAGATCTAGAAGAATTAAAGAACAAACAGAGATGAACAATACAATAACTGAAATGAAATATACACTAGAAGGAATCAATAGCAGAATAACTGAGGCAGAAGAACGGATAAGCGACCTGGAAGACAGAATGGTGGAATTGACTGCTGCGGAACAGAATAAAAAAAAAAGGATGAAAAGAAACGAAGACAGCCTAAGAGACCTCTGGGACAACATTAAACGCAACAACATTCACATTCTAGGGGTCCCAGAAGAAGAAGAGAGGGAGAAAGGACCCAAGAAAATATTTGAAGACATTATAGTCGAAAACTTCCCTAACATGGGAAAGGAAATAGGCACCCAAGTCCAGGAAGCTCAGAGAGTCGCATACAAGATAAACCCAAGGAGAAACATGCCGAGACACATAGTAATCAAATTGGCAAAAATTAAAGACAAAGAAAGATTATTGAAAGCAGCAAGGGAAAAATGACAAATAACATACAAGGGAACTCCCATAAGGTTAACAGCTGATTTCTCAGCAGAAACTGTACAAGCCAGAAGGGAGTGGGCATGACATATTTAAAGTGATGAAAGGGAAGAACCTACAACAAGATTACTCTACCCAGCAAGGATCTCATTCAGATTCGAGGGAGAAATCTAAAGCTTTACAGACAAGCAAAGCTCAGAGAATTCAGCACCACCAAACCAACTCTACAGCAAATGCTAAAGGAACTTCTCTAAGTGGGAAACACAAGAGAAGAAAAGGACCTACAAAAACAAACCCAGGGCTTCCCTGGTGCCGCAGTGGTTAAGAATCCGCCTGCCAATGTGGGGGACACGGGTTCGTGCCCCGGTCCAGGAGGATCACACATGCCGCGGAGCAGTTAGGCCCGTGAGCCACAATTACTGAGCCTGTGCATCTGAAGCCTGCGCTCCACAATGGGAGAGGCCGCGACAGTGAGAGGCCCACGCACCGTGATAAAAAAAAAAACCCAAAAAACCGTAACAATTAAGAAAATGGTAATGGGAACATATATATCAATAATTACCTTAAACGTGAATGGATTAAATGCTCCAACCAAAAGACACAGGCTCGCTGAATGGATACAAAAACAAGACCCATATATATGCTGTCTACAAGAGACCCACTTCAGACCTAGGGACACATACAGACTGAAAGTGAGGGGATGGAAAAGGATATTCCATGCAAATGGAAATCAAAAGAAAGCTGGAGTAGCAATACTTGTATCAGATAAAATAGACTTTAGAATAAAGAACGTTAGAAGAGAAAAGGAAGGACACTATATAATGATCAAGGGATCAATCCAAGAAGAAGATATAACAGTTGTAAATATATATGCACCCAACATAGGAGCACCTCAATACATAAGGCAACTGTTAACAGTTATAAAAGAGAAACGACAGTAACACAATAATAGTGGGGGACTTTAACACCTCACTTACACCAGTGGACAGATCATCCAGACAGAAAATACGGAAACACAAGCTTTAAGTGACACAACAGACCAGAGAGATTTAATTGATATTTATAGGACATTCCATTCAAAAACGGCAGATTACACTTTCTTCTCAAGTGCACACAGAACATTCTCCAGGATAGATCACATCTTGGGTCACAAATCAAGCCTCAGTAAATTTAAGAAAATTGAAATCATATCAAGCATGTTCTCTGACCACAACGCTATGACATTAGAAATAAATTACACGGAGAAAAACGTAAAACACACAAACACGTGGAGGCTAAACAATATGTTACTAAATAACCAAGAGATCACTGAAGAAATCAAAGAGGAAATCAAAAATACCTAGAGGGCTTCCCTGGTGTCACAGTGGTTGAGAGTCTGCCTGCCGACGCAGGGGGACACGGGTTCGTGCCCTGGTCCGGGAAGATCCCACATGCCGCGGAGCGGTTGGGCCCGTGAGCCATGGCCGCTGAGCCTGCGTGGCCGGAGCCTGTGCTCCGCAGCGGGAGAGGCCACAACAGTGAGAGGCCTGCGTACCACAAAAAAAAAAAAAAAAAAAAAAAAAAATACCTAGAGACAAATGACAATGAAAACACGACAATCCAAAACCTATGGGATGCAGCAAAAGCAGTTCTAAGAAGGAAGTTTATAGCAATAAAATCCTACCTCAAGAAACAACAAACATCTCAAATAAACAATCTAACCTTACACCTAAAGGAACTAGAGAAAGAAGAACAAACAAAACCCAAAGTTAGTAGAAGGAAAGAAATCATCAAGATCAGAGCAGAAATAAATGAAATAGAAACAAAGAAAACAATTGGAAAGATTAATAAAAGTAACAGCTGGTTCTTTGAGAAGATAAACAAAACTGATAAACCTTTAGCCACACTCATCAAGAAAAAGAGAGAGAGGACTCAAATCAATAAAATGAGAAATGAAAAAGGAGAAGTTACAACAGACACTGCAGAAATACAAAGCAACCTAAGAGCCTACTACAAGCAACTCTATGCCAATAAAATGGACAACCTGGAAGAAATGGACAAATTCTTAGAAAGGTATAACCTTCCAAGGCTGAACCAGGAAGAAATAGAAAATATGAACAGACCAATCACAAGTAATGAAATTGAAACTGTGATTAAAAATCTTCCAACAAACAAAAATCCAGAACCAGATGGCATCAGAGGTGAATTCTATCAAACATTTAGACAAGAGCTAACACCCAACCTTCTGAAACTCTTCAGAAATTTTCAGGGGAAGGAACACTGCCGAACTCATTCTATGAGGCCACCCTGATACCAAAACCAGACAAAGATACTACAAAAAAAGAAAAGAACAGTTCAGTATCACTGATGAATACAGATGCAAAAATCCTCAACAAAATACTAGCAAACAGAATCCAACAACACATTAAAAGGATCATACAACATGATCAAGTGGGATTTATCCCAGGCATGGAAGGATTCTTCAATATAGGCAAATCAATCAATGTGATACACCATATTAACAAACTGAAAAAGAAAAACCATACGATCATATCTCAATAGATGCAGAAAAAGCTTTTGACAAAATCCGACACCCATTTCTGATAAAAACTCTCCAGAAAGTGGGCATAGAGGGAACCTACATCAACATAATAAAGGCCATATACAATAAACCCACAGCAAACATCATTCTCCATGGTGAAAAACTGAAAGCATTTCCTCTAAGATCAGGAACAAGACAAGGATGTCCACTCTCACCACTATTATTCAACATAGCTTTGGAAGTCCTAGCCATGGCAATCAGACAAGAAAAAGAAATAAAAGGAATACAAATTGGAAAAGAAGAAGTAAAACTGTCACTGTTTGCAGATGACATGATACTATACATACAGAATCCTAAAGATGCCACCAGAAAACTACTAGAGCTAATCAATGAATTTGGTAAAGTTGCACGATACAAAATTAATGCACAGAAATCTCTTGCATTCCTATACACTAATGATGAAAAATCTAAAAGAGAAATTGAGGAACACTCCCATTTACCATTGCAACAAAAAGAATTAAATACCTAGGAATAAACCTACCTACAGAGAGAAAAGACCTGTATGCAGAAAACTATAAGACACTGATGAAAGAAATTAAAGATGATACAAACAGAGAGATATACAGTGTTCTTGGATTGGAAGAATCAATATTGTGAAAATGACTATACTACTCAAAGCAATCTACAGATTCAATGCAATCCCTATCAAATTACCAATGGCATTTTTTACAGAACTAGAACAAAAAAAACTCTTAAAATTTGTATGGAGACACAAAAGACCCTGAATAGCTGAAGCAGTCTTGAGGGAAAAAAATGGAGCTGGAAGAATCAGACTCCCTGACTTCAGACTATACTACAAAGCAACAGTAATCAAGACAGTATGGTACTGGCACAAAAACAGAAATATAGATCAATGGAACAGGATAGAAAACCCAGAGATAAACCCACACACCTATCGTCAACTAATCTATGACAAAGGAGGCAAGGATATACAATGGAGAAAAGACAGTCTCTTCAACAAGTGGTGCTGGGAAAACTAGACAGCTACATGTAAAAGAATGAAATTAGAACACTCCCTAATACCATACACAAAAATAAACTCAAAATGGATTAGAGACCTAAATATAAGACCAGACACTATAAAACTCTTAGAGGAAAACACAGGAAGAACACTCTGACATAAATCACAGCAATATCTTTTTGATCAACCTCCTAGAGTAATGGAAATAAAAACAAAAACAAATGGGACCCAATGAAAATTCAAAGCTTTTGCAAAGCAAAGCAAACTACAAACAAGACGAAAAGACAACCCTCAGAATGGGAGAAAATATTTGCAAACGAATCAACGGACAAAGGATTAATCTCCAAAATATATAAACAGCTCATTCAGCTCAATATTAAAAAAACAACCCAATCCAAAAGTGGGCAGAAGACCTAAATAGACATTTCTCTGAAGGAGAGATACAGATGGCCAAGAAACATATGAAAAGCTGCTCAACATCACTAATTATTAGAGAAATGCAAATCAAAACTACAATGAGGTTATCACCTCACACTAGTTAGAATGGGCATCTTCAGAAAATCTACAAACAACAAATGCTGGAGAGAGTGTGGAGAAAAGGGAACCCTCTTGCACTGTTGGTGGGAATGTAAATTGATATAGCCACTATGGAGAACAGTATGGAGGTTCCTTAAAAAACTAAATATAGAATTATCATATGACCCAGCAATCCCACTACTGGGCATATACCCGGAGAAAACCATAATTCAAAAAGACACATGCACCCCAATATTCACTGCAGCACTATTTACAATAGCCAGGACATGGAAGCAACCTAAATGCCCGTCGACAGACGAATGGATAAAGAAGATGTGGTACATATATACAATGGAATATTACTCAGCCATAAAAAGGAATGAAACTGGGTCATTTGTAGAGATGTGGACGGATCTAGAGACTGTCATACAGAATGAAGTAAGTCAGAAAGAGAAAAGAAATATCGTGTATTAACGCATATATATGGAACCTAGAAAAATGGTACAGATGAACTGGTTTGCAGGACAGTAACTGAGACACAGATGTAGAGAACAAACGTAAAGACACCAGGGAAAGCGCCAGGGGGTGGGAGGTCGTGGTGTGATGAACTGGGAGATTGGGATTGACATATATACTAATATATACTACTAAAAAGGGTAACTAATAAGAACCTGGTGTATAAAAAAAATAAAATTCAAAAACATAAAATAATAATGAAATAGGTAAACAAAAAAGTGTGAACAGTGGATGGCAACTCCCCAGGGACGGGCTTCAGGGGACTCACGTGTTCCCTCATCTGTGTGTGACATCTGCACACAGACGCCCATTGTGTGTCCTCCACCTCCCCTACCCTCTGCTCCACACTTCCCAGGCAGCAGTGGCTGAAGCCCTGGCTGACGGTCCTTGGGTGATTCTTGTAATGCTCAGGAGGCCAGGGAGGTCCTGCTTTGATCCCTGTTCACAGCCAAGGTGGGGCAGCTTCCCACTGTGAAGACACTTACCCAGGCCACCCAGTAAATTAGGGCAGAGCAGCAATATAAAGACAAATAGCCCAATTTAAAGACGGGCAGAGATTTGGAAAAATGTTTCTTCAAAGGAGATAAACAGCCCATGGAAACAACCTTAATGTCCACTGACAGATGAATGGATAAAGAAGATGTGGTACATATATACAATGGAATATTACTCAGCTATAAAAAAGAATGAAATAATGCCATTTGCAGCAACATGGGTGCAACTAGAGATTATCATAAAGTAAGTCAGAAAGACGTATTATCTGAAGTAAGTCAGAAAGAGAAAGACAAATACCATCTGATATCACTTATATGTGTAATGTAAAATATGGCACAAATAAACGTATCTACAAAACGGAAACAGACTCACAGACATAGAGAACAGACTTGTGGTTGCCAAGGGGGAGAGGGGAGATGGAGAAAAGGATTGGGAGTGTGGGACTAGCAAATGTAAACTATTATATACAGAATGGATAAATAACAAGGTCTTACTGTATAGCACAGGGAACTATATTCAGTATCCTGTGACAAACCATAATGAAAAAGAGTATTAAAAAAAAAGAATGTCTGTATGTGTATAACAGTTACTTTGCTGTACAGCAGACAATGGCACAACACTGTAAATTAACTATACTTCAATAAAATATTGGGTTGGCCAAAAACTGACTTCAGTTTTTAAGTAATAATAAAAGACACATTTTTCATTTTCATCAAGAGCTTTATTGAACAACATATTCACAGTTTTGTTCCACTACCTCCACCATTTTTCAGGCAACTTCATAATTCCATCTTCGCAAAACTTTTTATCTTTTTGAGCAAAGAATTGTTCCAGGTACCTTTTACAGTATTCCAGGGAATTGAAATTTTTCCCATTAAGAGAATTTTGTAAAGACCAAAATAAATGGAAATCTGAAGCCTGGTTGAATATGGTGGATGAATCAGAACTTCCCAGCCAAGCTGTAACAGTTTTTGCCCGGTCATCAAAGAAACATGTGGTCTTCCATTATTCTGATGGAAGATCATGCATTTTCTGTTGATTAATTCCGGATGCTTTTCTTCAAGTGCTGCTTTCAGTTGGTCTCACTGGGAACAGTACTTGTTGGATTTAATCATTTGGTTTTCCAGAAGGAGCTCATAATAGAGGACTCCCTTCCAATCCCACCAATATATACATCACCTTCTTTGGATGAAGACCAGCCTTTGGTGTGGTTGGTGGTGGTCCATTTTGCTTGCCCCACAATCTCTTCCATTCCACATTATTGTACAGTATCCACTTTTCATTGCCGGTCACAATTTGTTTTGAAAATGGAATGTTTCATTACATTCCAGTAGAGAATCCATGTGGAAATATGGCCAAGAAGGTTTTTTTCACTTAACTTATATGGACCCCAAACATCAAAGTGATTAAGATAACCAAGCTGGTGCCAATGATTTTCAACATTTGATCTGGATATTTTGAGTATGTCGGCTATCTCTCTCATGGTATAACGTTGATTGTTCTCAATTAATGTCTCGATTGATATCTATCAACTTCAACTGGTCTACCCGACCGTGGAGCATCGTCCAGCAAGAAATCTCCAGCACAAACTTCACAAAACACTTTTGACATGTTTGATCGGTCACAGCACCTTCTCCATACACTGCACAAATATTTTTTTGCATTTCAGTTGCGTTTTTACCTTTCCTGAAATAATGAAACATAATATGCCCAAAGTGTTGCTTTTTTTTCTTCCACCTTCAATATTAAAATGGCTACACAAAAATTCACCAATTTTGATAAGTTTTTTTAAAAAATGCATGCTGATATGACAGCTGTCAAAATACGATCTAGCAAAATTGTTTCGAATGAAATTAAAGACAACTAAATGCTACTAGAGCCATCTTATGGAAAACATCGAACGAACTTTTTGGCCAACCCAATAAAATAAAATAAACAAAGGGGATAAATAGCCAATAAGCACATAAAAAGATGCTCAACACGACTAATCATCAGGGAAATGCAAATCAAACCACAACGAGATACACTTCACGCCCACGAGGATGGCTGTAATTTTAAAAATGGACGATCACACATATTGGCAAGGATGTGGAGCAACTGGAACCCTAAGGCACTGCTGCTGCGAATGTGAGACAGTGCAGCTGTTGTGGAAGAGTTTGGCGGTTCCCCAAAAAGCTAAACATAGAGTCACCATTTGACCCTCCATTTCTTCCAGGTGTGCGCCCAACAGAATGGAAAACAACATTCACACAAAAACGTGCATGACTGTTCACAGCAGCATTATTCAAATGGCCAAAAATTGAAACAACCCAAATGTCCATCAGCTGATGACAGATGGACAAAACATGGTCCATGCACATGATGGAACGTTACTCAGCTATAAGAAGGAGTGACAGCTGCTAGACTTGGATAAACCTTGAAAACCTTATGCAGCGTGAAAGAAGCCATACAGGAAGGACCACACATGGATTCCATCTAAATGAAACATTCAAAATAGGCAGATGGGGCTTCCCTGGTGGTGCAGTGGTTGAGAGTCTGCCTGCCCATGCAGGGGACACGGGTTCGTGCCCCGGTCTGGGAAGATCCCACATGCCACAGAGTGGCTGGGCCCGTGAGCCACGTCTGCTGAGCCTGCGCGTCCGGAGCCTGTGCTTCGCAACGGGAGAGCCCACAACAGTGAGAGGCCCGTGTACCGCAAAAAAAGAAAAAAAAAAAAAATCCGCCCGTCAGTGCAGGGGACACAGGTTCAAGCCCTGGTCCGGGAAGATCCCACATGCTGTGGAGCAACGAAGCCTATGCGCCACAATTACTGAACCTGTGCTCTAGAGCCCACGAGCCACAACTACTGAACCCACGTGCCACAACTACTGAAACCCGCACGCCTAGAGCCTGTGCTCCACAATGAGAAGCCACCGCAATGAGAAGCCCTCGCACCACAACGAAGAGTAGCCCCCGCTCACCGCAACTAGAGAAAGCCCGCACACAGCAACAAAGACGCAATGCAGCCAAAAACAAAAATAAAATACATTTATAAACAAACAAACACAACAGGCAGATCCACAGAAGCAGAAAGTGAAACAGCGACGGCCGAGCTCTGGGAGAGGGAAATGAGAAAGTATGGGGTGTCTTGCTGGGGTGATGGCAATGTTCTAGAATTAGACCATGGAGATGGTTGCACAAGCACAGTGAATATACTAAAAACCAACAAAGCATTCATTTGAAAATGGTAAATTTTGTCATGTGAATTACCTGTTATTAAATATATTCTTACTCTAAGAAAAAAAAATCAGGGTAAGCACTGAGGACCCAGGGCTGTGCATCCTGAGCTTTGCAGGGCCACTGGGCTGCTCTCTCCACTGGCTGGGGGAGGACTCTACCCCTACGTGAGGGAGGGTGAGACTGAGCGCTGCTGCACCCCTGCCTCCCAAGGCTGACTTCTCTCCGCTCTGCTGACCTCCATGCAGAGAGCCATGCATGGCCGCCCGGCCAGCCCAGCCCAGTGCACTGCCAGCAGGGAGGTGACGGGAAGCTGGGCCAACGCACACGAGACTGCAACAAAGGTCAGCACACGCAGGGCAACGCACCTTAAAGCCGCCTCCAACTTCTCCGAGGACGTTTTCCACGGGCACCCTGGTGTTCTCAAAGTGGACCTCGCAGGCTGGAACACATGACATCCAGGACCTCAGCTGAGGGGGACGAAGCGCTCTACCCCCGACCCCCACTCGAGGGACGCGGTTCATTCACTCACTCGCTCATTCATTCAGACCCTCCACAGTCCGAGCTAAGGGACCCAAGAGGCTGAGCCTCGTGAGGACCACAGGGCAGCTCCAGGTGGGCCGAGGGCCACTTACAGGATACCAGCCTCGAGTGAGCTGAGTGCCGACTGGGCTTAGGTGGGGAGGAGGGAGAAGGGAGGAAGGAGGAGTCCCAGGCTGGAAAGATGGGGGTCTGCTGTACTGCAACACTGACCCAGGACCCCCAGCACCACCTCCCTCCAAGGCTGAGCGCCACAAGGTGGCGACGACCTCACCTTGAAGTCATCATTGCCCGATGTGTGGAGAGATTTTGCCAAATGCTCAGGTGGAAACAAAACTACTTAAGTCTCATGTTATCTTGATGTTTGATACCTTCTTATCAAGATAAAATCTCACCTTGTCTCTTTCTCTCTCATACACACACATGCATGCACGTGCCACTCACTGTTGGAGCCTCGGATGCCTAACTTATCCTCAGGTTTCCCGCTGGTGATTCCACCAAAGTCTCTCTCTACTATGAACGCTGTGACCTTGTCCTTTACTGAGCCATTAGAATCAACAACCTCTGTCTTTGCAAACACAGTAAAAACACTGGCTAGTCCTCCATTGGTGATCCAGACCTGAGGAAAGAAAGCAAAAGGGCTCCAGAGAAAACCAAACTACTACAAACTGGCCACCCTCAGCACCAGCTGCCCATCACAGCTCAGGCCAGAACGGGCTCAACCCAGCATCCCCAGGGCATGGAGTTCCCCAGCAGACACAGGTGGCCCTGCACGTGTGTCAGTGCGTGTGTCACGCAGCTCTGGCTCAGCATGAAACAGCTGGGGGTGGGAGGGAGGCAGAAAGGAGTGAGGGAAAGCGGGAGGGGGAGGGGAGGGGGAGAAGGAGGGGAGAGAGGAGGATGGGGGAGGGGAGGGAGGGGAGGGGAGGGGAGGGGGGAGGGGAGGGAGGGGAGGGGGAGGGGAGGTGGGGAGGGGAGGGGAGGAGGGGAGGGGAGGAGGGGAGGGGAGGGGAGGGGAGGAGGGGAGGGGAGGGGAGGGGAGGAGGGGAGGGGAGGGGAGGAGGGGAGGGGAGGGGAGGGGGAGAGGAGGGGAGGGGAGAGGGGGAGAGGAGGGGGGAGGAGGGGGAGAGGAGGGGGGAGGAGAGGGGGAGAGGAGGGGAGGAGGGGAGGAGGGGAGGGGGAGGGGAGGGGAGGAGGGGGAGGGGAGGGGAGGAGGGGGAGGGGAGGGGAGGAGGGGAGGGGGAGGGGAGGGGAGGAGGGGAGGGGAGAAGGAGAGGGGACAGGGAGGGGGAGGGGGAACAGACTTCTCAACAAACTGCTCCATGTAGAACTTATTTGGATCTTAATTCAAGCAACTTGTTTGTAAAAAATAACTATGAGACAATCAGGGAAGTTTGAACGTTAAGCAGATAGTAAGAAATGATCAAGGTTTAAGTGTACGCCGTGACTTTCTCAGGCCCGTCCTGCAGAGATGCACTGAGCTTGTCACGGCTGCCATCCAGGACTGCAGCGTGACGGAGGAAGCACTGAAGCCGGGAGACGGGGGTGGATGTTCACGACACTAAACTTTTGTGTTTCAAAATCCGTGTAATAAAAAGTTAAAAGAATGGACACACGAGAGCAGCTCAGGGAGGTGGGCAGCACTACGGAGGCCTGCGGGCTCAGGAGCCAGGACACCTTGGTTCCCATCCGGCCACTAAGCGGACGGTATGGTGGCGGGTCATGTAACCTCTCTGAGCCACCGTTTCTTCTTCCAAAAAGGAGGCACATCACCTGAGGATGACGGTTAAGGGGTGATGTGCCTGCCCTTTATGATCCCTGGAGCATGGGAAGTGGTCAGTGCGTGGTGGTGAAGGTCAGGACGGAGACCCTGACGCGGCCACGGAGGCCACGCAGCTGTACCTTGGAGCCATTGAGGACGTAGTGTTTCTTATCTTCACTTAACGTGGCCCTGGTCCGGATGGAGGCAGCATCGCTCCCACTGCGGCGAAAGAAATACGCGGTTGAGGGGTAATGCTGGAGACAAGACCCCACGGAAAACAAAGGGCCAGCTAATAGACATATTCAGCTTTGCAGCCACAGACAATCTGTAGACAGACGGGCATGTTCCAGTAAAACTTCATCTATGAAAACAGGTGGCGAGGTGGGTTTGGCCAACCCCGCTCTGTCACATCGGGTGAGAAGGCGGCAGCGACGACGTTTGGGAGGTCTAAACACGGAAATGCCGGCTCACGTGGGCTCTAAGCTCCCGCGAGGCGAGCGCAGGGGACCCAGGTCCCCAGGTGGGGAAGCAGGATGGAAAGGGGCTGGATAACGGACTTGCCCTGATGGCGGCTATGAGACTCGGGGCTCATCACCCCATCTCACTGAACCTCAGTTCACAGCCTGTAAAGTGGGCACAATACCACCCGCCCTTTATACTCTGAAAGTCGCTGTGAAGCCTGAATGCATTACTGTATATAAGGAGGGTTGCAAAGCACAAAGAAATTACAGGTGCTGTCAGCCATGTTATCTCATTTGTAAAGGTCACCAGGAAAGAGAAGTAAGGTAGAGATAAGAGAGCATGAAGAGAATGGGTGAGAAAAGCTGTGGACTCAACTCCCGGGAAGTCTTCAGGGAGGGAAGAAGCCAGCCACCCCGCTTCAGTAAAAAGAAAAGCCCCTGGACCCTGAAGCTGTGAGTGACGCGCAGGGCTGACCTGGCTGGCTCCGTCAGGCAGAAGGCGGCCACGTGCTCCCCGGAAGCCAGCTTGGGCAGGTACCTGGCCTTCTGCTCCTCGCTGCCGGCCAAGATGATGCCCTGGCAACACACACGGGCTGCTTTCAGCGGTGGCAAGAGAGAAGTGTGTGAAACGTGCTTGCAGAACACAGCCCCTCTGGAACACGCTTCCTTCACGCAAGAGCTGGCAGCCGCAGTAAAAAATGGGGAGCTGTTGGAGGGTCTGGGGAGCTGGGCTGCCAGGGAGACCCCCAAGCGCACAGTCCAGGGTGGCCTGGCACAGCTCCAGGAAGGGCCTCAGTCTTTCCGGCAATTCCTCCACTTCCCGGCAGGGTGGCCAGAGCCGGGTGGCTGGAGCCACAGCTGGTGCTTGGGCAGCGCCACGCCCGGGCACCAAGCTTGCTGTGCACTCAGCCCCCTCGGTTTCTACACTGAACAAGAACCACCCAAGGAATGAGCTGTGGGCCCCTGGACCTGCCCTGAAAGACTCCAAGCAGCGGAGTAGGAGGACAGGTGCCAACAGCAGGGGGGACACGCTCAGGCCCTGAGGGAGCCAATCAAGAGGTGGGGTCACCTCCAGCCTGTGGTGAAGGCAGGCTCCATGGAGGCAGTGGCATCTGGCCTGGGCCTGGAAGGATGGGTCAGAGGCGATGGGGCAGGAGGAGGTTTCAAAAGGAAGGACAGGGCCACCGAAGGGCACTGAGCACGGTACAGCGAGGCTGCAGGACAGTGAGGCTGCAGGACAGCGGGCCTTCCTCCGAGACGCTGAGCCGGCTGCCCCCTCGCCACTGCGGAAACCCAGACCCCTGACCTTGAGGCCGATGGCCTGGTGTGCTGCCAGCGTCACGGCGATGGAGCAATCCAGGCTGATGATCTCCCCCAGCCGCGCGTACATGGTGTTGGAGAGGCCCAGGCCACCTAGGGCAGAAACAGGCCAGCTTCACTTACGCTCCAGCCCCAAATTCCTCCCAGGAAAGGCAAGTGGCTTCATAAAGTCAGCTCCCCAATTTTTAAAAATCACAACACAGAATGGTACAAAGGAAACAGAAACTACCCATGAACTTGTCACTCAGAAAGAGCACTTTTGTGCACATCCTCTCAGACTTCTTCTAGGCATGTAAGCGTATACAGGTGTATATTTTAATATAAAAATGTAATATTTAATACAAAAACATATGAACACCTGAACACACAAAGTTACTTGAAATGCTGTGAATACTTCCTATCACAGATCTTGGGCTTCACAAACATGAACCCCATTCTGAAACCCACCCCCAGCATCTCGTGGCCTCCAGGAAAGGTCTCTCTGCCTGGGATACTGGCATCCGGGGTTGGGTCCTTCTGTCGCAGGGGTGCCCCGTGTGCTGTAGGACGTGGGGTGGCATCCTTGACCTCTGCCCACTAGAAGTTCCCTCTCCTCCACAATTCTGACAACATAAATGTCTCTAGATGCTGCCAAATGCCCACCCAGGGTCGGGGGGCAAAGTCACCCTCGGAAGGAGTCAGTGTTCTAGGAGCAAAAAGAGAAAACACTAAAAACGCAGACTCCGCTGAACTTGGGTATTCTGCATTTTATCTTCAACTTCCAGTGGTGGTGGGGTGGCCTTGTGTGCACCTTACAAATGACTACCCGAGGCCTAAGGTCACGTGCGGCCCAATTGCAGGGGGCGCCTTCCACACAAGGGGAGGGCCGAGTCCCTGCAGGGGTGCGCAGCGTCCCCTGCGCCCAGTGGGGACCCAGGGAAGGCCAGGGCCCTGCGGCACCCATCACCATGCCGCTTTCAATCAAAACGCTTGTGCTCCTACTTATTTCACATACTGAAGTCAGTGTTGCTTGTTAAAAAAAAAAAAGCTGTGTATTTTTTTCCCCATGAAAGTATCAGAAAAATCATGGGGGGAGGACAATCAATGGGGACCGATGACAGGTGGGTGGAGACTGCTTGACGGGGGGAGGGGCTGAGGGGCCGGAAAGACCCGGGGGGTTCCCAGGGAACTGGGGGCGGAAACCAGGCTGCCGGTGGAAAGGCCTCTTTTCCAGGATGGCGGTTTCCAACCAGCCCTCAGAACACTCCAGGACTGGGAACAATTCCCGAAAATGTTTTGGCCATGAACATAAGGTTGCTGTCGCCTTAATCTCCCCAGGAAGGATTTTAAAAAAGGAAAGACAATGAAATAGTCCCAAATGTGACCACTGTCATCTCATGAAAGAGCATTTTCACACCCAAGAAGGGGACATAAAACAGGAATAAGGGATGGATTTGTGCAATCACATACACACACACACACACCACACACACACGTGCTGGCATAAGACACAGAGAGATGCAAAAAGACATACTCCAATTTCACACAAAAATTGTCTGGAGGAAAACTTAACTGCTGCTTCTCCTCAGTCAAGAAGCCGTTTCCTAACGCTTCTGAAGGGGAAACATAATCACCAACCTGGCTGTCTGCCAGCTTTCCTCCACTATCTGTTTTCTCCAAACATTTATTTTTCTCAGCTCATGACACCAACTGCCGCTCTGTGGCTCAGCCCCACCTGGTCTCTCTTCTAATATTCGACGTGGCCCCCACCTTACGGCAGACAGTTCCCCGGGGCCTGTGAGTTACCGACAAGTGACACCGACAGGTCTCCAGGTGTGGGGAGAGCTCAGTCCCCGGTCCCCAGAGCTGCAGGTGTAGCTCCCCCCAGAGGCCTGTGCTGCATCCCGCCACCAGAGGGAGCAGCAACAGCAATTATTTCATGTTTTCTGCACAGACTGGAACTCCTTCCATACATTTGGAAACGCGGTGACAGGGATTTCATAGGATGACGAGTAGGAGACGTCCTTTAACAGCTTAATACACTGTGACAGACACACATATAAATGAAGATTTAACCTGATTAAAATATGCCTCTCAATTAAGGAAATCAGGCATCAAACTCGTTTGTTCTATATTTTCACATTTTGTCTCAGACTGCAGCAGCTGCAGGATAGGTCCCAGTGGGACTTCCTGCACAGGCAGCGAGGGCCCCCACCCTTGGCTGTGGGGTGGGGTGTGCGGGGGGCACAGGTCTCACTGAGATAAACCCGGCAGAGGCAGAACGTCAAGGACAGCTCCCGCGTCCGGGCCTCGCCGTGCAGGCCTAACCCACGGCCTGGCTGGGAGAACGTACCTGGGTGTCACACACCACCTACAGCTCTCGGGTCCAAACCACTGACCCTGTGCTCATGAAGCTGGAAGCCGCCTCAGCCTGGGCTCAGCGGGAGGGCTCAGAGAGCAGGGGGTGCGGGGTGAAGGCCACACGTCTTCGTCAAAAGATCCCGAGAGTGAAAATACAGGGACATGCGTCCGTGCCAGTGCTTGCGAGGGACTGTGTTTTGTCCCTGCTCCTCCCTCACACACTCCGTGCCTGTCCCCTCGCTCCCACAGAACTGAGAGGACCACCCCTATATCAGGCAGGAGACACACAAGCTGCACGACGGGCTCAGTCTAACAGGGCACAGCCACCGGGCGGGGATCCTGGGGGGAAGGCAGGGCCTTCCACTGTAAACCTCCAACAGCAACGAGCACGGCCCAGAGGACAACGGGCCTGCTCGCAAGCTCCCGAGACCAGGGCTCCACCTCCTCGAGGCGGCCCGCGCCCCACAGCCGTGCACCCACCCCTTTGGCCGCTGGGCCCTGGCCCCTGGGCGCACAGTGCGTGGCCTTCCCTACACACAAAAGCATTTGCGGGCCTGGGGCAGCTCCTCTGCCAGAGAGACCACAGGGCTTCACAGTGGAGACCACGCTGCACCGGCCCGAGCTGGCCGGGGGTGATTCCCACCCCTCCTCCCCCACCCAAGGGACCCAGAGAGCACAGACATCCTGCAGGGTCCCTCCCCACCTCCAAGGAGGAAGGCAGGGAACTGGATAGCTCTTCCTGCTGAAAAGCCTCTTGGGCCACACACTCACCAGCCAGCCACCCTGGATTTAACCCACAAAGGGACGTTTTACAGCCTGACCTTGGACTTCGTGCATTTTCAAAGGCCACCTTTCTGGAACAGAACCCTTTTTTGGACAAATACGGAGGGTTTTCTTAAAAGCCAAACTGGTTGGGTGGTGGTTTCCTTTACTTACCGTATTCTTCTGGGACTTGCATCCCAAAAAGCCCCAGGCTCTTCAGTTTCTCTAAAGTTTCATTTGGGATTTTTCCCTCTCGGTCGATTTTTTGAGAGTCCACTGCCAAGAGGAAATATTTTGATTAAACAAAATATAACCTATGTTTACACAAATAGAAGTAAACAGAACAACTGTTGTATGTTATACAATCCCAGCGTCAGAAACTTCAGACCTGGAAATTGTCTAGCCATGGTTATTCAGCATGCGTTCTATTTTACCTTATTCGCCCAGAAAGAACTGCATTTCAGAAAATTACCACTACCAGGTAATGTTCTGTTTCTTGATCTGGGTGTATTCATTGCGTAAAACTGCAGAAACTATACATTTATGAGACCTAAACTTTTCTGCAGGCATTTATTACTAAACTTGAATTTTTGTTTTATCACCTGTACCTTCTAGAAAATTAGACAATAAACACGCAGCTGCCAGCACTGCCCTAAAACGTTTGGCTACGTGGCCAGACTCCAGGCAGCTTCTGGACCCAGCTCCACCAGTGTTCAGAAGCACACCCTTTCCCCAGAGTCCACAGGTTCTTGAGAACAGGTCAGTCTGTTTACCACCAACACACATAATCATCACAGCAAAACTCAACCATCACTGTGTTAGGTCTGCAGCTGCACTTTTATAAGAATCAGGTAAAAGTGTTTCCGTCAGCTGCCAACAAGTTAAGCTTCATCACTGTTATAAACCATAAAACAACCATAACCACGCTTGTAAATTTTTATACATATGGGTCACTAATGAGAAAGATAGGTTCCCCAAATGGAGTCCAAACCCCTGGGTTTTTTTTTTGCGGTACGCGGGCCTCTCACTGTTGTGGCCTCTCCCGTTGCGGAGCACAGGCTCCGGACGCGCAGGCTGAGCGGCCATGGCTCACGGGCCCAGCCACTCCGCGGCATGTGGGATCTTCCCGGACTGGGACACGCACCCGTGTCCCCTGCATCGGCAGGCGGACTCTCAACCACTGCGCCACCAGGGAAGCCCCAAACCCCTCATTTTTTACTTTTACAATTCTACTGACATATGTAATTGGCACACAATAAACTGCACATATTTAGAATAATTTTTTCAGTTCTGACAGATGTTCACCCATGAAACCATTCGCACAATCAACAAAAGCATTTCCTTTTCCACCGAAATTTCCTCATGTCCCTCTGTGATCAATCCTTCCCTCCACCTCCATCTCCAGGCAACCACTAATCTTTTCGGCTACAGATTGGTTTGCATTTTTTGAGTTTTTATATAAATGGAATCACAAGGTATTTTTTTTTTGATCTGGCCTAATTTGGCCTAATGATTTTGAAGTTCATTCATATTGTTGCAAGTATAAATACTTAATTCCTTTTTATTGTTCACTACCTACTGTATGGGTATAAAATTGTTTATCTATTCACCCCTTGAAGGACATTTGGTTGGTTCCCAGTTTTTGGCCCTTAGAAATAAAGATCCTGTGAACATTCATATTCAAGTTTTGGTGCAACTACATGTTTTCATTTCACTTTGGAGTGCAGTGGCTGGGCTGTATGGTAGGGTATGTTCAACTCTGAAGAAACTGCCAGGATCTGGGAAGACTTCCTTCCCGCAAGATGGAGATACAGGGACTGGATTTATCTCGCTGCCTTAGAATACAGGATATTAGATACACGGAGGAAGAGTCATGTGTTACTAGTAGCAAAGAATCAGTCCGAGACCATGTATTCTCAACAGGGCAACATCACCCCCAAGGGGGTGAAAGCGGTTCTGGAGGAAGGGGAGCAAAAAAATATTTTTTTATGTATAAAGCACAGCAACACGTATAATACATAAACAGATAATAATATAGTTGTGGCATTAAAATTTCACAGAGGGATGTGATTAGGGTAAAAAGATGTCTAAAAAGGCTCTGGGGGAAGAGAGAGCAGTAAAAAAAAGTTGAGAACAGTGCCCTACAGGCTTCCTCTGTTCCTTCTAACGACACTTAAAGGCAAGTCTCGAATGGATCAAACTATTCCAAGTAACTTAATCGAGCCCTGGAACAAAGCTTAAGACCATACTACACACACACACACACACACACACACACACACACACACACACACAGCACCAAGAATGTAAACTCCACAATGACTGGCATCCAAGAGAAAACCACCAGGCACATGAAGAAGCAGGAAAATATGAGTGACAATGAGAAGAAAATCAATCAACTGAACATGACCTAGAAGTAACAAAGGTGCCAGTGGAAAAGGGTATCACATGAGTTATTACAGGGGCTTCCCTGGTGGCGCAGTGGTTGAGAGTCCGCCTGCCAATGCAGGGGACACGGGTTCGTGCCCCGGTCCGGGAAGATCCCACATGCCGTGGAGCACCTAAGCCCGTGCGCCACAACTACTGAGCCTGCATGCCACAACTACTGAAGCCCGCGTGCCTAGAGCCTGTGCTCCACAGCAAGAGAAGCCACCGCAATGAGAAGCCTGCACACCACAACGAAGAGTAGCCCCCACTCGCTGCAACCAGAGAAAGCCCACATGCAGCAATGAAGACCCAACGCAGCCAAAAATAAATAAATTTATTTAAAAAAAAAGAGTTATTATAACCAAATGCTCAAAAACGTAGAAGAAAATATGAGCATATTAAGGAGAGACATGGAAAAATAAAAAGACACAAATCAAATTTCCAGAGATGAAACAATGCTTAAGATGAAAAACACTGGATCGGATTAACAGCAGACCAAATACCGGGGGGAAAAGAAGATTAGTGAACATAAGACATAATAATAAAAGCTATACAAAATAAAAAAGACAAAAAAACAACAGAGCGTCAGTGAGTCGTGGGACAACCTCAAGCAAATATATATATCTATATCTTTATATATGTATATCTTTTTTATAGATACGTATGGTTTATATATAAAGTCTCCAAAGGAGAGCAGGGAGGAAGGAGTGTGGGAATGTGGTATGGTTGGTGATAAAACAATGTTTAAAGAAATAATGACCAAAATTTACCAAAGTTGATAAACACACAGATCCAAGAAGTTCAAAGGACCCTGAGAAAAATGTGAAGAAAACTACACTAATATCAGTTTCTCTAAAACCTCTTAAAAGCAGCCAGATACGAAGAAACACACACAAAAAAAACCGAAGATAATATGGTAGCAGACATCTCATCAGAAACAATGCTAAAACAGAAGAGACCGCTAAAAGAAAAATGTTGTCAACACAGAAATCTTTTCTGATGAAACAGACTTTCCAGATACATAAAAGCTGTAGATACTCACCCCTGCAAAGCTGCACCACAAGAAAACTGAAAAGAAGTCCCTCCCACAGAAGAATGATGGTACCAAGAGGAAGTCAATACATAAAATGGTAAATTTTATTCCATGTACATTTTATGACAGACAGAAAGGAAGGAAGGAAGGAAGGAAGGAAGGAAGGAAGGAAGGAAGGAAGGAAGGAAATGAAGTATTGTAGGGTTTATAAAGAATGTAGAAATAAAATGTATGAAACAGAACATGGGCTGGGAAAGCAGAAATGTAAGGTTCTTACACCATACATGAAGTGGTATAATATTAGCCGAAAGCAGATTTTGATACATAGTATATGTTTACATACTATAAATTCTAAAGCAACCACTTATAAAACACAAGAGGCATAACTAATAAACCAACCAAAAAGATAAAATAGAATCATAAAAAATACTCCATTAATCCAAACAGAGCAGGAAAAGAGGGAAAAAGGTCAAAGATAATATGGGACAAATAAACAGCTAGATGCTAACGTTAAACCCAACTATATATGTATCAATAATTACATTAAAATAATCATATATCAAAAACCAATTAAAAGGCACAGAATGGGGGAGGGTGAAATGGGTAAAGGAGATCAAGTGTATGGTGATAGATGGAAACTGAAGTTTTGGTGGAATGGCATAATATACACAGAAATAGGAATATAGTGTTGTACACAGGAAACTTACAATGTTACAGACCAACATTACCTCGATAAAAAATAAATTAAAAAAAGGAGGGCTTCCCTGATGGCACAATGGTTAAGAATCTGCCTGACAATGTAAGGGACATGGGTTCGAGCCCTGGTCCGGGAATATCCTACATGCTGTGGAGCAATGAAGCCCATGTGCTACAACTACTGAGCCTGCGCTCTACAGCCCATGAGCCGCAACTACTGAGCCCACGTGCCACAACTACTGAAGCACACGTGCCTAGAGCCCATGCTCCACAACAAGAGAAGCCACCGCAATGAGAAGCCCACGCACCACAACAAAGAGTAGCCCCTGCTCACTGCAACTAGAGAAAGCCCGCATCCAGCAACGAAGACCCAACGCAGCCAAAAATAAAAATTAAATTTATTAAAAAAAGAAAAAAGGAAAAAAGACTGTCAAATTGGATTAAAAAAACAATATTCAACTACGCTACCCATAAGAAATCATTTTTTCATTTTTATTTTAAACTTTTATTTTCACATAATTTTAAAGAAAAGTCACAAAAATAGTATAGGGTTCCCGTATACTCTTCATCCAACTTCTCCTAACAGAAGCTAATAGAACCATGGGGAAACTATCAAAATTAAGAAATGGACATTCATACAATATTACTAAGTTACAGAATTAATTTGAATTTCATCAGTTTGTCCATTAATAGCCTATTTCTTTCCTGGGATCCAATCCAGGATCCCAACTGTATTTAGCTGTCATGTCCCCTTAACATCCTCCAGAGTGAATCCAACAATACAAAAAAGGATAATATATCACAACCAAGGGGAACTATCCTGGGAATGTAAGTGTTGTTCAGTGTTCAAAACCCAGTCAATGTAATTTACTACGTCAACAGAATAAACAGTAAAAAAAAACATAATCATCTTCACAGATGTAAAAAAACACTGGACACAATTTGATACAATTTATGATGAAAACACGCGACAAACCAGAAATAAAGGGAAACTTCCTTAACCTGGTACAGGGCACTCCAAAAAAATGTACAGCTAACTCATACTTAATGGTAAAAGACGGTGTTTTCTCCCTAAAATCAGGCACAAGGCAAGGAAGTTGGCTCTGACCACTCCTATTCAACATACTAGAGATGTTAGCCATTGAATTAAACAAAGAAAAGAAAGGGAAACCAGGCTGGAAAGGAAGACATGAAACTGCCCTCATCACCAACCATGTGACTGTCTATGTACTAAACCCTCTGGGATCGATCAAAAAAGTTGCAAGAGCTAATAGATGAGCTTAAGAAGGCTGCAGGATACAAGGTCAATATACAAAAACCAACTGTACTCACTGAAGAGGCTACATTAAGGGAACAACTAAACACATGAAAAAATGTTCAGCATCATCGGGCATCAGGGAAATGCAAATTAAAACCACAATGAGGTAACACTCCACATCTAACAGAATGGCCAAAATTTTTTAAAGTTTTTTTTTTTAAAACAAAACCAGTGACAACACCAAACCCTGGCAAAAAAGGCACAGAAACTGGATCACATACACTGCTATTGGGAACGTAAAACGGTACAGCCAACACTTTGAAAATAATTAAACACAGAACTACCTCAGGACCCAACAACGGCACTCCTGGGCATTTATCCCACAGAAAAGAAAATATGTTCACACAAAGCTTGTACACAAATGTACACAGAAGTTTTATTCGTAAGAGCCTCAAAACTGGAAACCACCAAGATGTACTTCAACGTCAGAACAGTCAACAAATTGTGTTAACCCGTAACATGGAAAACTACCGAACAATAAAAAAGAACAAACCACTGATACACAGCAACTTACAGGAGAATTATGCTGAGTAAAAAAGGCCAATCCCAAAGTTTATATACTGTATGGTTCCATTAATATAACATTTTTGAAATAACAACATTATAAAAATGGAGAACAGACTAGTGGTTTCCAGAAGCTGGGGAGGAGAGGGCAAGAAGGGGCTATATCTATAAAAGGAACGCATGAGGGATTCTTGTGATGTTCTGTACCATGATTGTGGTGCTTGTCACATGAATCTATATATGACAAAATTACATAAGTACATACACAATCAGTAAACGTACAACTGGCAAAATCTGAATAAGGCTGATGTCAATTTCCTGGTTGTGATAACATTCTGTGGTTATGCAAGACGTATTCCATAAAGCTATGCATTGGGGGAAACTGACTGGGTGAAGGGTATAACTGATCTCTGAATTATTTCTTACAACTGCATGTGAATCTACAATTATCTCAAACTAAAGTTTTTTTAAAGCAAATAATGTCATCATGAAATGTTATCATATTACATACATATTAAATTTAATGGGTATAACCCTGAGGTTGAATTAAGAAATCCCCACGAAAACACCCACATCTGCTGAAGTTCAACTAAAATTGATTTTTAACAACAAAAACTATGACACAATGGGTGACATTTTTCTTTCATCTTGTTTAGTTCCTAAATCTCCTTTAAACGAGTGTGAATTTCTTTTATTAATGAAATATAGATTATGAAGAAAAATTTCAGAAATAGAAACAAGTATATACAGAAAAAAGTGAACTTCCATACCACTGTAAAAATAATGTGTAAAAAATCAACTGCATTACTATATGCAAACAACGAACAATCAGAAATTGGAATTTTAAAAAATACCATTTACGATAATGTCAAAGAATTTTAAATACTTATGGATACATTTTACAAACCATCAAAAAAACATTAAGGATCAGTTGAGAAACCATCAGAAACTTTTGTCAAAATTTGTCCAAGGTTGGGACTTCCCTGGAGGCGCAGTGGTTAAGAATCCGCCTGCCAATGCAGGGGATATGGGTTTGATCCCTGGTCCGGGAAGATCCCACATGCCGCGGAGCAACTAAGCCTGTGCACCACAACTACTGAGCCTGCACTCTAGAGCCCACGTGCCACAACTACTGAAACCCACGTGCTGCAACTACTGAAGCCCACGTGCTCTAGGGCCTGCATGCCGCAACTACAGAGCCAGCATGCGGCAACTACTGAAGCCTATGCTCTGCAACAAGTGAAACCACCACAACGAGAAGCCTACGCACTGCAACGAAGAGTAGCCCCTGCTCACAACTAGAGAAAGCCTGCACACAGCAACGAAGACCCAATGCAGCCAAAAAAAAAAAAGTCCAAGGTCTATACACTGACCATGACACACAAAATGCTGCTGAGAGAATTATATAAGAATCAAATAAATGGGGAGATATCCCATGATCGTGCATTTGAAAATTCAGTATTGTTATAATCTCAATTCTCCCTCAAACTGATTTACAGATTTATTGCAACCCCAATCATAACACACAAAGGCCTTTTTGTTGAAGCTGAAAAGCTGATTCCAAAATTTATAAGCAAATGCAAAGGACCTAGAGGAGCCAAACAACTTCAGAAAAGAACAAGGCTGCAGGACTAACACTTCTTGCTTTCAAGCCTGTTACAAAGCTCAGTAAAGAAGGCAACATAATATTTGCATCAAAATAGACAAACAGAACAGAGGATTCAGAAACAGACCCTCACATAAATGATTGATTTTTTTCCATTTTTTTATATTGTGGCAAAATACACATAAAATTTACTATCTTAGCCAGTTTTAAGTGTGCAATTCAGTAGTATTACGTACATTTACATTATTGTGCAACCATCACCACCACCCATCTCCAGAACTCGTTTCACCGTTCAAAACAGTTAACTCTGCCCTCATTACACAATAACTCTCCATTCCTCCTCCCCCCCACCCCCTGGCAACCACCATTCTATTACTTTGTCTCTATGGATTTGACTGCTCTCAGTATCAATACTTCATACAAGTGAAATCAATCAGTATTTGTCTTTTTCTGACCAGCTTATTTCACTTAGCATAATGTCCTCAAGGTTCATGTTGTAGCATTGGTCCAAATTCCCCTCCTTATAAAGGTTAAATAATATTCCATTGTATGCATATACATTCTGTTTACCCATTTATCTGTTAACCTGGTTGTGTCTTTGGATCTAAACTGAATCTCTTGTAGACAAGATATAGCTGGATTATTTTTTAAATCTGGCAACTTCTGACTTCTGATGGAAGAGTTTAATCTATTTACTTTTAATTAGTGATAAGGAAAGACTTCCGTCATTTTGTTATTTATATAGCTTTTTTGTCCATCTTTTTTTTGCATTACTGTCTTCTTTTTACTTGATTTTTTGCAGTGAAACATTTCAATTCCTCTCTCATTTGCTTTCATGTATATTCTTTAGGTATTTTTCTTTGTAGTTACCATGGGGATCACATTGAACATCTCAAAGTTGTAACACTCATGTGAATTTACACCAGCTTAACTTCAATAACATACTAAAATTCTGTTCCTTGAAAGGCTCCATATCCACCCTTTTCTTTTATTGTTGTTGTCACAAAATTACATCATTATGCACCATGTCCAAAAACATAAATAATTGTTTCAAACAATTTTTAGTCTCTTAAATTATTACAGAGAACAAAATGTAAAGTTACAAAGTTACAGTGATACTAGCTTTTAGACTGATGTTTTTCTAAAAAATATATTAGACTCTTAAATCAAGTAGAAAAACTACAGTTATAAACCATTGTTACAATAATACTAGGTTTTATACCTGCCCATGTATTTACCTTCAATGAGATCTTTATTTCTTTACATAGACTTGAGTTACTGTCTAGTGTCCTGAGCATTTCTTGTAGGGCACAGCCAGTGGTAACAAACTCCCTCAGCTTTTATCTGGGAATGTCTTACTTTCTCCCTTACTTTTAAAGGACAGTTTGCCAGATATAGCATTCTTGGTTGAGAATGTTTTCCTTTTAGCACTTTGAATATATTGGCCCACTGCTTTCTGGCCTCCAAAATTTCTGATGAGAAATCTACTGAAAATCTCATTGAGGATTCCTTGTCTGTCGCTTCTCTCTTACAGCTCTCAAGACTCTTTTGGTCTTTGTCTTCTGACAGTGTGATTATATAACGTGTCTTGGTGTAGGTCTCTATGATTCATCCTATTTGGACTTTGCTTAGCTTCTTGTATGTTTATATTCACGTCTCACGAAATCTGAGAAGTTTTCAACCAATGTTTCTTCAAATAATCTCTCTTCTCTTTCTGAGACTCCCACAATATGTATGCATTTAACAGTGTTCCACAGGTCCCTCAAGTTCACTTTTCTTCAATCTTTTTTTTCCCTGTGCTTCAGACTTGATTATTTTCCATTATCCTATCAGCAAGTTCACTGATTCTTCTGCCTTCTCAAATCTATCTTTGAATCTCTCTAGTGAACTCTTCCTTTCAGTCACTGTACTTTCCAGCTCCCAAATGTCATTTTGTTTTTTAGGTTTACTCCCTCTTTATTGATATTTCCATTTTGTTCACACATTTTTCACTTCCTGCATGTCTTGTTAGTTAAGCATCTTTAAGATGGCTATTTTTAAGTCTTTGTCTAGTAGGGCCTCCATCAGGTCGTTTACAGGAAGAGTTTTTTATTGGTTCGTTTTTTTTTCTTTGAATGGGTCATACTTTTCTGCTCTGCTTTTGCTGAAAACTGGACATGTGAATTAATAATGTGGTAACTCTGGAAATCAGATTTTCCTTCTTCCCAGGGTTTGCTCCTTTTTCTTTTTTGGCCGTGCTGTGTGCCACATGGGATCTCAGTTCTTTGACCAGGGATCAAACCTGTGCCCCCTGCAGTGGAAGCACAGAGTCTTAACCACTGGTCCACCAGGGAAATCCCCAGGGTTTGCTCTTTTTTCCTTAATCGAAACATGTGACGTATAACACTGTCTAAGTTCAAGGTGTACAACATGTTGATCTGATACATTTATGTATTGCAATAGGATTGCCATCATAGCCTTAGCTAATACCTCTACTACAACACACAATTATCATTTCTTTTGAGGCGGTAATAATTAAGATCTATTCTGTCAGCACATTTGATATTTATAGTACAGTGTTGTTGTCTATAATCACAATAATGTACATTAGATCTCCAGGACTCACTTATCTACTAGTTCCAAGTGTATACCCTTAAACAACACCTCTCCAATTCCCCCATTCCCCAGCCCCTAGTAATCCCATATTCAACTGTTTTAGGAGTTCAATTTTAGATTCCACATATAAGTGATTATCACAATACTTGTCTCTCTCTGACTTATTACACTAAGCATAGTATCCTCAAGGTCCATCCATGTCGTTGCAAATGGCAAGACTTCCTTTCTCATAGATGAATAATATTCTATTTTACTTACATATATCTTGGTATCTTACATCTTCTTTATCCATTCAACAACTGGAGAACACTTAGGTTGTTTCCACACCTTGGCTATTGTGAATAATGTTGCAATAAACATGGGAGTGCATATTATCTCTTTGGGTATTTTCATTTTTTAAAATTAATTAATTAATTTATTTTTGGCTGAATTGGTCTTCGTTGCTGCACACAGACTTTCACTAGTTGTGGCAAGTGGAAGCTACTCTTTGTTGCGGTGCATGGGCTTCTCACTGTGGTGGCTTCTCTCGTTGTGGAGCACGGGCTCTAGGCGCATGGGCTTCAGTAGTTGCGGCACACAGGCTCAGCAGTTGTGGTGCACGGGCTTAGTTGCTCCATGGCATGTGGGATCTTCCTGGACCAGGGATTGAACCCATGTCCCCTGCACTGGCAGGTGGATTTCTAACCACTGCACCATCAGGGAAGTCCCAGTGTTTTCATTTCTTTTGGGTATATACCAAGAAGTGAATTACTGGATATGGTAGTTTGATTTTAATTTTTAAAGGAGCCTCCACACTGTTTTCCATAGTGGCTGACAAATTTACAATCCCACCAACAGTGCACAAGGGTTCCATTTTGCCACATCTTTATCAACATTTGTCATCTGTGGTCTTTTTGATGATAGTCATTCTAACAGGTGAGAGGTGTTATCGCATTGTGGTTTTGATTTGCATTTTCCTGTTTAGTGATATTGAGCACTTTTTTCATGTATCTGTTGGACATTTGTGTGTCTTCTCTAGAAAAATGTCTATTTAGTTCCTCTGCCCATCTTTTAAACTTTTTTTTTTTTGCTATTGAGTTGCATGAGTTCTTTATATATTTTGGATATTAGTCCCCTATCCAATATATGCTTTGCAAATATTTTCTCCCATTTCTTAGGATGCCTTTTCATTTTGTTGATTATTTCCTTTGCTGTGCAGAAGATTTTAGGTTTGATATTCCACATGTTGATTTCTATTTTTGTTGTTTGTGCTTTTGGATTTTGTTTTGATTTTTAATTGTTGTAGGCTTTGTCTATGCCAAGGATCAGCCTGGTGTAAACTTAAGGTCTTTTCAGGTCTTTCCTGAGCCTGTCTCTTTCCCAGTTCATTTGCCGCCCATATATGCATTTGCTTTAGAAGGTCCTAGTATTCCATCTGGCTCCTGAAAAAACAAAAAGAGGGACTTCCCTGGCGGTCCAGTAGTTAAGACTCCACCCACCCACTGCAGGGGGCACAGGTTTGATCCTTGGTTGGGGAACTAAGATCCCACATGCCACACGGCCAAAAAAAAAAACGCAAAAAGAAAATGAAGAGGAAAAAAGGCACTAGCCCTTTAAATCCCTTAGAAGTGACTTCTGCCAGAGGGGGAGGGGCTTGCAACACTAAGAAGCTGCAACACCATGGCCTCTGCCTCTTTGTCTGCACCTCTGATCAGAAGCAGCAATCAGCAACCAGCACAGAACCCTAATACCTGATGCACAGGGTCCGTTTTGCCCACTCTGGCTCCCACAAGCTGTGTACAGGCTGCTCCAGGAACAAGTGCATAGCAGCTTGCTTTGGGTCTGGGGGTGGGTAGCTGCTTCTGTGCTCAGAGCTGAAACTGATTGAAATTAACCACATTTTTGTCCAGGCACCCTGCCCCCCCGATCCAGACTCCAGAGCTCCTCAACAGTTACAACGGACAGATTCTGCCAGTGCAATTGTTGTCTGGGAGGGAGACAGATTCCTGCTGCTACATACTCTGCCATCTTCCGGGAATCTTATGGTTAACTGGTTTTTGTTTTTGTTTTTGTTTTTTTTTGCAGTACGCGGGCCTCTCACTGTTGTGGCCTCTCCCGTTGCGGAGCACAGGCTCCGGACGCGCAGGCTCAGCGGCCATGGCTCACGGGCCCAGCCGCTCCGCGGCATGTGGGATCTTCCCAGACCAGGGCACGAACCCGTGTCCCCTGCATCGACAGGCGGACTCTCAACCACTGCGCCACCAGGGAAGCCCTCAACTGGTTTTTGACAGAAGTATCAAAGTCAGTTAAATAGGGAAAGGATCATCCTTTCAATAAATGTTGCTACAATGATTGGATAGCCACATGCAAAAAAGAAATCCTCAAATGTTACCTCACATCATCAACAAAATTATCTGGGAATGGATCATAAGTCTAAATGTTAACAGATAAATATAAACCTTCTAAAAGAAGATATAAACGAAAATCACCATGACAAATGATCAAGGGATCGATCCAAGAAGAAGATACAACAACTGTAAACATTTATGCACCCAACATAGGAGCACCTCAATACATAAGGCAAATACTAACAGCCATAAAAGGGGAAATCGACAGTAACACATTCATAGTAGGGGACTTTAACACCTCACTCTCAAATGGACAGATCATCCAAAATGAAAATAAATAAGGAAACACAAGCTTTAAATGATACATTAAACAAGATGGACTTAATTGATATTTATAGGACATTCCATCCAAAAACAAAAGAATACACATTTTTCTCAAGTGCTCATGGAACATTCTCCAGGATAGATCATATCTTGGGTCACAAATCAAGCCTTGGTAAATTTAACAAAATTGAAATTGTATCAAGTATCTTTTCTGACCACAATGCTATGAGACTAGGTATCAATTACAGGAAAAGATCTGTAAAAAATACAAACACATGGAGGCTAAACAATACACTACTTAATAACGAAGTGATCACTGAAGAAATCAGAGAGGAAATCAAAAAATACCTAGAAACAAATGACAATGGAGACATGACAACCCAAAACCTATGGGATGCAGCAAAAGCAGTTCTAAGAGGGAAGTTTATAGCAACACAATCCTACCTTAAGAACAGGAAACAGCTCGAATAAACAACCTAACCTTGCACCTAAAGCAATTAGAGAAAGAAGAACAAAAAATCCCTAAAGTTAGCAGAAGGAAAGAAATCATAAAGATCAGATCAGAAATAAATGAAAAAGAAATGAAGGAAATGATAGCAAAGATCAATAAAACTAAAAGCTGGTTCTTTGAGAAGATAAACAAAATTGATAAACCATTAGCCAGACTCATCAAGAAAAAAAGGGAGAAGACTCAAATCAATAGAATTAGAAATGAAAAAGGAGAAGTAACAACTGACACTGCAGAAATACAAAAGATCATGAGAGATTACTACAAGCAATTCTATGCCAAGAAAATGGACAACCGGGAAGAAATGGACAAATTCTTAGAAATGCACAACTTGCCAAGACTGAACCAGGAAGAAATAGAAAATATGAACAGACCAATCACAAGCACTGAAATTGAGACTGTGATTAAAAATCCTCCAACAAACAAAAGCCCAGGACCAGATGGCTTCACAGGTGAATTCTATCAAACATTGAGAGAAGAGCTAACACCTATCCTTCTCAAACTCTTCCAAAATACAGCAGAGGGAGGAACACTCCCAAATTCATTCTATGAGGCCACCATCACCCTGATACCAAACCAGACAAAGATGTCACAAAGAAAGAAAACTACAGGCCAATATCACTGATGAACATAGATGAAAAAATCCTCAACAACATACTAGCAAACAGAATCCAACAGCACATTAAAAGGATCACACACCATGATCAAGCGGGGTTTATTCCAGGAATGCAAGGATTCTTCAATATACGCAAATCAATCAACGTGATACACCATATTAACAAATTGAAGGAGAAAAACCACATGATCATCTCAATACATGCAGAGAAAGCTTTCAACAAAATTCAACACCCATTTATGATAAAAACCCTGCAGAAAGTAGGCACAGAGGGAACTTTCCTCAACATAATAAATGCCATATATGATAAACCTACAGCCAACATCATCCTCAATGGTGAAAAACTGAAACCATTTCCACTAAGATCAGGAACAAGACAAAGTTGCCCACTCACACCACTATTATTCAACACAGTTTTGGAAGTTTTAGCCACAGCAATCAGAGAAGAAAAAGAAATAAAAGGAATCCAAATAGGAAAAGAAGAAGTAAAGCTGTCACTGTTTGCAGATGACATGATACTATACATAGAGAATCCCAAAGATGCTACCAGAAAACTACTAGAGCTAATCAATGAATTTGGTAAAGTCGCAGGATACAAAATTAATGCACAGAAATCTCTGGCATTCCTATACACTAATGATGAAAAATCTAGAAGTGAAATTAAGAAAACACTCTCATTTACCACTGCAACAAAAAGAATAAAATATCTAGGAATAAACCTACCTAAGGAGACAAAAGACCTGTATGCAGAAAATTATAAGACACTGATAAAAGAAATTAAAGATGATACAAATAGATGGAGAGATATACCATGTTCTTGGATTGGAAGAATCAACATTGTGAAAATGACTCTACTACCCAAAGCAATCTACAGATTCAATGTAATCCCTATCAAACTACCACTGGCATTTTTCACAGAACTAGAACAAAAAATTTCACAATTTGTACGGAAACACAAAAGACCCCGAATAGCCAAAGCAACCTTGAGAACGAAAAATGGAGCTGGAGAAATCAGGCTCCCTGACTTCAGACTATACTACAAAGCTACAGTAATCAAGACAGTATGGTACTGGCACAAAAACAGAAATATAGATCAATGGAACAGGATAGAAAGCCCAGAGATAAACCCACGCACATATGGTCACCTTACCTTTGATAAAGGAGGCGAGAATATACAGCAGAAAAAAGACGGCCTCTTCAATAAGTGGTGCTGGGAAAACTGGACAGGTACATGTAAAAGTATGAGATTAGAACACTCCCTAACACCATGTACAAAAATAAGCTCAAAATGGATTAAAGACCTAAATGTAAGGCCAGGAACTATCAAACTCTTAGAGGAAAACATAGGCAGAACACTCTATGACGTAAATCACAGCAATATCCTTTTTGATCCACCTCCTAGAGAAATGGAAATAAAACCAAAAATAAACAAATGGGACCTAATGAAACTTCAAAGCTTTTGCACAGCAAAGGAAACCATAAACAAGACCAAAAGACAACCCTCAGAATGGGAGAAAATATTTGCAAATGAAGCAACTGACAAAGGATTAATCTCCAAAATTTACAAGCAGCTCAATAACAAAAAAACAAACAACCCTATCCAAAAATGGGCAGAAGACCTAAATAGACATTTCTCCAAAGAAAATATACAGACTGCAAACAAACACATGAAAGAATGTTCAACATCATTAATCATTAGAGAAATGCAAATCAAAATTACGAGATATCATCTCACACCGGTCAGAATGGCCATCATCAAAAAAATCTAGAAACAATCAATGCTGGAGAGGGTGTGGAGAAAAGGGAACACTCTTGCACTGCTGGTGGGAATGTAAGTTGATACAGCCACTATGGAGAACAGTATGGAGGTTCCTTAAAAAACTACAAATAGAACTACCATATGACCCAGCAATCCCACTACTGGGCATATACCCAGAGAAAACCATAATTCAAAAAGACACATGCACCCCAATATTTATTGCAGCTCTATTTACAATAGCCAGGACATGGAAGCAACCTAAGTGTCCATCATCAGATGAGTGGATAAAGAAGATGTGGCACATATATACAATGGAATAGTACTCAGCCATAAAAAGAAACAAAATTGAGTTATTTGTAGTGAGGTGGATGGACCTAGAGTCTGTCATACAGAGTGAAGTAAGTCAGAAAGAGAAAAACAGATACCGTATGCTAACACATATATATGGAATCTAAGAGAAAAAAAAAGGTCATGAAGAACCTAGGGGTAAAATGGGAATAAAGACACAGACCTACTAGAAAATGGACTTGAAGATATGGGGAGGAGGAAGGGTAAGCTGTGACAAAGTGAGAGAGTGGCATGGACATATATACACTACCAAACGTAAAATAGATAGCTAGTGGGAAGCAGCCGCATAGCACAGGGAGATCAGCTCGGTGCTTTGTGACCACCTAGAGGGGTGGGATAGGGAGGGTGGGAGGGAGGGAGATGCAAGAGGGAAGAGATATGGGAACATATGTATATGTATAACTGATTCACTTTGTTATGAAGCAGAAACTAACACACCATTGTAAAGCAATTATACTCCAATAAAGATGTCCAAAAAAAAAAGAAAATCATCATGACCTTGGGTTTGGTAGATATTTTATGTACAATACACAAAGCATGAACTACAAAAGAAAAAACGTGTACCTAATCAACATTAAAAACTTTTGCTCTTTGAGACACTGTTAAGAAAATGAAAAGTCAAGCCACAGACCAGGAGAAAATTTTTGTAAAACATATACCAATTAAAAGTCTTAAATCCCAGTTTCTAAAAACTGCATAAAATATTTGAAAGACACTTCACCAAACAAAGACATACAGATGGCAAATAAGCACATGAAAAGATGACCAACATCTTGTTAGTCATTAAGGCAATGAAAATTACAACCACGATGAGATACCATAGCACACCCACTAGAATGACTAGAATTGAAAAGACTGACCGTACCAAGTGCTGACAAAAATGTGGAGCAACTGGAACTCCAATGCACTAGTGGGGATGTGAAGTGGTGACCACTTTGGAAAACAGTTTGGCACTTTCTTAGATTTCAGCATGAACCTACCATATGATTCAGACACTCCATTCCTAGGTATTTCCCCAAGAGAAATGCAAGCACATGTCTATACCAGACTCACAGAAAAATGTTCACGACATCCCTTTTTGTGATAGCTGAAGTCTGGATACCTACCAATTGTCAATGAATAGGTTAATGGAGAAACAAATTTTGGTATATGCATACTGATTAAGAAGAAGAACTATTGATGCACACAACACGGATGAAATGCAAAGTTAGGCCAAAAAAGCTGGACAAAAACATACATAACATATGAATCTATTTAAATAAAATTCCAGAAAACGCAAATTAATCCACAGTGACAGAAAGCACATTAGTGGTTGCCTGGGGACAGAGAGAGAATGAAAGGGGCACAAGAAAACTTTTATGGGTTAAAAACAAAATGATACAAAAGTCCTTGAGGGATTGGATCAAGATGGTGGAAGAGCAGGACGTGGAGCTCACCTTCTCCCCACAGATACATCAAAAATACATCAGAAATACATCTACGGGACTTCCCTGTTGGCACAGTTGTTAAGAATCTGCCTGCCAATGCAGGGGACACAGGTTCGAGCCCTGGGCTGGGAAAACCCCACATGCCTTGGAGCAACTAAGCCCATGCACCACAACTACTGAGTCTGTGTGCCACAACTACTGAAGCCCACACACCTAGAGCCCAGGCTCTGCAACAAGAGAAGCCACCGCAATGAGAAGCCCGTGCACCGCAACAAAGAGTAGCCCCCACTCTCCGCAACTAGAGAAAGCCTGTGAGCAGCAACGAAGACCAATGCAACCAAAAATAAATAAATATATATATATATATATAAAAAATTGAAGTCAAGGTCTTGAAGAAATATTTGTACACATATGTTCATAGAAGCATTATTCATAATAGCCAAAAGGTGGAAGCAACTGAAATGTCGAGCAAGAGATGAGTGGGTAAGCAAAATGTGACAGATATAGTCCATTGAATAGATATTATAGATTTGTGAACAGACATATAGATATATAACTATGATATAGAGACATACATGGAATATTATTCAGCCTTAAAAAGGAAAAGAAATGGTGACACAGGGTACAACACAGGTGAACCTTGAGGACACTGAGCTGTGAAATAAGCCAGTTATAAAAAGACAATACTGTACGATTCCAGTTCAGTGAGGTATCTAGAGTAGTCACATCCTTAGGGACAGAAAGCAGATGGTAGTTGCCAGGGACTGGGAAGAGGGGTGATGGGAGGTAACGTTTAATGGGTACAAGTTTTCGGTTCTGAAGATGAAATGAGCTCTGAAAATGAATGCCGGTGATTGCACAACAATAAGAATGTACGTAATATCACTGAACTGCACACTTCTAAATCATTAAGATAGTTGAATTTTATTATGTATCTTTTACCACAATAAAAAATTTTTAAAAAACTTAAAAAAATAAATTTAAATGAATTAAAAATTTTAAAAAATGCTTCTACATGTGGAACGATTCTTACAGAACATCTACTGAATGCTGGCAGAAGACCTCAGACTTCCAAAAGGGCACGGAAATCTCCATGTAACTGGGTAGAGCAAAGGAAAAAAGAAAAAAAAGAGAGAGAAGGCAATCAGGATGGGACCTGCGCCTCTGGGAGGGAGCTGTGAAGTGGAAAGGTTTCTGCACACTGGGAAGTCCCCTCACTGGTGGGGACAGAGGGTGAGCTCCAAAGCCTTGGAGCACAGTGCACCAACAGCGGTGCAGAGAGCAGAGTGGAAAGAGACCTGCACAGAGGGTTGGTGCCAACCGACACTCGCGAGACTGAAACAATTGTTACTACCCACTGGGGCGGCTGGCGGCTGGGTACTGAAGCTCGGGCCACTGAGGTACTGAGGTCAGACCCTGGGGCAAGGACTGGGATTGGCTGGATGAAGACAGCCTGAGGGGGCTGGGGTGTAGTGCGCCACCACTGAGGGAGTCCAGGAAGAAGCCTGGGCCTGCCAGAGAGGCAAGGCACCACTGCTAGGGAGCGTGCGAGGAGAGGGGCGGGCCCACCATAGGAGCTTCTTTCTCGGAACGCTCGCAGGCGGCAGGTCACTGCCTACATGAGCTCCAAGGGCAAGAGCAAGCTGCCATCTTGGACTCCAGAGGTGGGCGCAGGCTGCTGCTGCTGCCACCGCCAACGGTCTTGGGAGCAGGTGCAGATCACTGCCCCCACCTTTCCAGGAGCCTGCGTGCCTCACCCTGCCGAGGACCTTGTGACCTGGTGCCAACCGCCCAGGGGCATGTGACCCACTATCACCGCTGCGGAGGGACCCATGACCGGAAGCCAACCACTGCTCCCGCCTCCCTGGGAGCCCACGTGAGCTGAGCACCTGCGTACATGCACGGCCCTACCAAAGGGATATGAGCCAGCATATGCTGAGGAAAGAGACAGCGAGCATCCACAACAAAAACTGCCTTCACGCCAAAAAAAAAATTAAACCCACACAAGCTACACAGGGACGCTCCTGCATATAAGTAGCCCTCCAAGATTACAGTAGGCAACTGTTTCTCCTAAATTCACAGACTAAGAGAGAGATAAGCAAAATGAAGAAGCAGAGGAATCACTCTCAGTTAAAAGACCAAGAAAATTCCCCTGAAGGAACAATGAAACAGACCTCTTCAGTCTAATAGACACCAAGGGACTTCCCTGGTGGTCCACTGGCTAAGACTCCACGCTCCTAATGTAGGGGGCCTGGGTTCAATCCCTGGTCAGGGAATTAGATCCCACATGCCACAACTAAGAGTTCGCATGCTGCAACTAAAGATTCCCCATGCCACAACTAAAAGATCCCGCATGCCGCAATGAAGACCCAGCACAGCCAAATAAATAAATAAATAAAAATTAATAGACACTGAGTTCAAGAAGGAGATAATGAAAATACTGAAAGAATTAAGAAAGGTTATTGACAGAAATTCAGATTACCATAAAAATGAACTAGAAACTATAAGAAGGACCCAAGAAAAGTTAGAAAATTCATTTGCCAAGACGAAAGCCGAGCTCAAGGCAATGAAGAGCAGAATGAATAATGCAGAAGAAAGAATAAGTGACCTGGAAGACAGACTAATGGAAATTACCCAATCATAACAGCAGACAGGAAACCAAATGCAAAAAAATGAAAGCAATATAAGAGACCTATGGGATAATATAAAGTGGGTCAATGTACACATAATAGGAATTCCAGAAGGAGAAGAGAAAAGGGGATTGAAAATGTATTTGAAGAAATTATGGCTGAAAACTTCCCAAACCTAAAGAAGGAAACATATCCAGATACAGGAAGCACAGAGGGTCCCATACAAGTTGAACCCAAACAGACCTACACCAAGATATATTATAATAAAAGTGGCAAAAGTTAAAGAGAGGATTCTAATGGCAGCAAGAGGAAAACATTTCTTTACAAAGGAACCCCCATAAGGCTATCAGCTGATTTCTCTACAAAAACACTGCAGGCCAGAAGGGAGTGGCAAAATATATTCAAAGTCTTGAAAGACAAAAATCTGCAACCTAGAATACTCTACCCAGCAAGATTATCATTCAGAACAGGAGGAGAAATTAAGAATTTCTCAGACAAGCAAAAACTAAAAATACAGCAATACTAAACCTATCCTAAAAGAAATATTGAAAGGTCATCATCTCTAAACAGAAAAGAAGCAAGAAGAAATAGGAAATCACAATTGGAAGTAAATCACGTAAACCAGCCAGTCTACAGATCAAAAAGAAAAGAAAAAAAACCTATTTGTGAAAGCAATGATAAACACAACGAATAGCAAAAGGATAAACATGAAGATGCAAAAAGGGACATCAAAATCATAAAATGTGGGGAAGGGGAGTAAAAAAAAAAATGCAGATTCTTTTTTTTTTAAGAATGTGTTTGAGCCTTTATGACTATCAGTCTAAAGAAAGCAGATATAGGAAAGGGTTAACATATAATAATTGAGAAACAGGGCAACCACAAATCAAAAACATATTATAGATTCACAAAAACCTAGTAGAGGAGAACACAAGCATAAAAGGAAATCATCAAACCTCAAAAAGAAAAAAAGAAAAGGGAACAAAGAAGAAACAAGGTTTGAAATGGCAATAAATACTTATGTGACAGTAATTACCTTAAATGTCAATGGACTAAATGCTCCAATCAAAAGACAGACTGGCAAACTGGATTAAAAAAACCAAGAGCCTACCATATGCTGCCTACCAGCGACCCACCTGAGGGCTAACACATAGATTGAAAGTGAGGGGATGGAAAAATATATTTCATGCAAACTGAAATGACAAGAAAGCAGGATTTGCAATACTCATATCAGATAAAATAGATTAAAGCAAACGTTATAGAGAAAGATAAAGAAGGACACTATATAGTAACAGGATCAGTACAAGAAGAGGATTTTACACTCATCAACATATATGCACCTAATATAGGACCACCCATACATACAACAAACACTAACAGACATAAAGGGAGAATGGATACAAGAAGTACAAGAAGAGGATTTTACACTCATCAACATATATGCACCTAATATAGGACCACCCATACATACAACAAACACTAACAGACATAAAGGGAGAATGGATAGGAATACAATAGTAAGAGACTTTAATACCCCACTCACATCAATGGACAGATCTTCCAGACAGAATCAATAAGGCAACAGAGGTCCTAAATGATACAACAGAACAGTTAGACTTAATTGATATTTTCAGGACACTACATCAAAAAAACCAGAATAGGGCATCCCTGGTGGTGCAGTCGTTGAGAGTCCGCCTGCTGATGCAGGGGACACGGGTTTGTGCCCTGGTCCGGGAAGATCCCACATGCCACGGAGTGGCTGGGCCGGTGAGCCGTGGCTGCGGAGCCTGTGCGTCCGGCGCCTGTGCTCCGCAACGGGAGAGGCCACAACAGTGAGACACCCGTGTACCTCAAAAAAAAAAAAAAGCCAGAATATACATTCATTTCAAGTGTACACGGAACATTCTCTAGGACTGACCACATCCTAGGGCACAAAACTAAGCTCAACAACTTTAATAGGAGTACAGAAATTATTTCAAGCATCTTCTCTGACCACAGTGGCATGAAACTAGAAATCAACAACAGGATAAGAAACGAGAAAAAAGACTACATGGAGACAAAATACCATGCTACTAAAACACCAATGGGTCAATAAGGAAATTAAAAAGGAAATTAAAAAATACCTTGAGACAAACGACAAGGAAAACACAACTATGCAAAGTCTATGGGACGCAGCAAAAGCGGTTCTTAGAGATACAGGCCTTCATCAAAAAACAAGAAAAATCTCAAGTAAACAACCTAACCTACCACCTAAAAAGAATTAGAAAAGGAAGAACAAACTAAACCTTACATCAGTAGAAGGAAGGAAAGAATAAAGATCAGGGTGAAAATAAACTAATTAGAGATTAAAAAAACAATAGAAAAAAATCAACAAAAATAAGGGCTGGTTCTTTGAGAGGGTAAACAGAATTGACAAACCTCTGGCCACGCTCACCAAGAAAAGACAGAGAACCCAAATAAACAAGAAATGAAAAAGGAGAAATCTCAACTGATATTGCAGAAATACAAAAGACCATAAGAGAATACTATGAACAATTACATGTCAACAAATTTGACAACCTAGAAGAAATGGACAATTTTCTAGAAACATACAGCCCACCAAATTTAATCAAGAAGAAATAGGTAATTTGAACAGAACAACCACTAGAAGAGAAATAGAATCGGTAATAAAAAAAACTTCCTAAAAACAAAAGTCCAGGACCCGATGGCTTCACAGGTGAATTCTACCAAACATACAAAGAAGAACTTACACGGATTCTTCTCAAACTCTGTCAAAAGACTGCCGAGGAGGGAACACTCCCAAAGACATTCTGTGAAGCCACAATCACCCGGATACCAAAACCAGACAAAGATACCACCAAAAAAAGAAAATTACAGGTCAATATCTTTGATGAATATAGATGCAAAAATTCTCAACAAGGTATTAGCAAACCGAATCCAACAACACATAAAAAACGTCATACACCACGACCAAGTTCGACTCATCCCAGGTTCACAAGGATGCTTCAACATATGCAAATCAATCAACATAACACAAATTAATAAAAGAAAAGTAAAAAACCACATGATCATCTCAATAGATGCAGAAAAAGCATTTGACAAAATTCAGCATCCATTCATGATAAAAACTCTTACCAAAGTGGGAATAGAGAGAACATATCTCAACATAATAAAAGCCATTTATGAGCAATCCCGATATAATACCCAATATAATACAAACAGCCAGTATAATACTCAACGGTGAAAAGCTGAAAGACTTCAGACAAGAAAAACAAATAAAAGGCATCCAAATTGGAAGGGAAGAGGTAAAACTGTCACTACATGCAGATGACATGATACTATATATAGATAACCCTAAGGACTCTACACAAGAACTACCAGATCTAATAAATGAATTCAGCAAAGTAGCAGGATACAAGATAAACATTCAGAAATCAGTTGCATTCCTTTACACTAACAATGAAATACCAGAAAGGGAATGTAAAAAAAAAAACCTACCATTTAAAATTGTACCAATAAAAAAAAATACACCTAGGAATAAACCTGACCAAGGAGATGAAAGACTTACATGCTGAGAACTATAAAACATTAATAAAGGAAATAGAAGAGGAGTCAAAGAAATGGAAAGATATCCCACACTCTTGGATTGGAAGAATTAATATTGCTAAAATAGCAATACCACCCAAAGCAATCTACAGGTTTAATGCGATCCCTATCAAATTACCCATGACATTTTTCACACAAGTAGAATAATCCAAAAATTTATATGGACCCATAAAAGACCCAGAATTGCCAGAGCAATCCTGAGGGGGGGGAAAAAAAAAGCAGGAGGCATAACTCTCCCAGACTTCAGACAATACTACAAAGCTACAGGGACTTCCCTGGTGGTCCAGTGGCTTCCCTGGTGGTCCAGTGGCTAGTCCCTGGTCAGGGAACTAGATCTAGTCTAGTCCCTGGTCAGGGAACTAAATCCCACATGCTGCAACTAAAAGTTTGCATGTGGCAACCAAGTCCTGCATGCTGCAATTAGAGATTCCCACAGGCCACAACTAAAGATCCCGTGTGCCACAACAAAGATCCTGCATGCTGTAACTAAGTCCCAGTGCAGCCAAATAAATAAATATTAAAAAAAAACCCCAAACAAAGCTACAGTAATCAAAACAGTGTGTTATTGGTACAAAAACAGGCATACGGATCAATGGAACTGAATAGAAAGCCCAAAAATAAACCCAGACACCTATGATCAACTAATTTTCGACAAAGGAGGCAAGAATATAAAATGGGAAAAAGACTTTCTCTTCAGCAAGTGGTGCTGGGAAAGTTTGACAGCTGCATGTAAATCAATGAAGTTAGAACACCACCTCACACCATACACAAAAATAAACACAAAATGGCTTAGACTTAAACATAAGACATGACACCACAGAACTCCTAGAAGAGAACACAGGCAAAACATTCTCTGACATAAATCCTACCAATGTTTTCTTAGGTCAGTCTCCCAAGGCAACAGAAAGAAACCCAAAAATAAACAAACAGAAACTAATCAAACTTACAAGCTTTTGCACAGCAAAGGAAACCATAAGAAAAAACAAAAAGACAAACTATGGAATGGGAGAAAATATTTGCAAATGATGAGGCAGACAAGGGCTTAATCTCCAAAATATACAAACAGCTCATACAACTCAACGACAAAAAAACAATCCAAGCGAAAAATGGATAGAAGACCTAAACAGACATTTCTTCAAAGAAGACATACAGCTGGCCAGTAGGCACATGAAAAGATGCTCAACATCTCTAATCATTAGAGAAATGCAAATCAAACTACAATGAGGTACCACCTCACACTGGTCAGAATGGCCATCATTACAAAGTCTATAAATAACAAATGCTGGAGAGGGTGTGGAGAAAAGGGAACCTTCCTACACTGTTGGTGGGAATGTAAATTGGTACAGCCATTATGGAGAACAGTATGGAGGTTCCTCAGAAAACTAAAAATAGAATTAACATATGACCCAGCAATCCCACTCTTGGGAATATATCCAGACAAAACTCTAATCCAGAAAGATACATGCACCCGTATGTTCATAGCAGCAGTATTCACAATAGCCAAGACAGGGAAACAACCTGAATGTCCACTGACAGATGAATGGATCAAGATGTGGTACATGTATACAATGGAACACTACTCAGCCATAAAAAAGAATGAAATAATGCCATTTGCAGCAACATGGGTGCAACTAGAGATTATCATACTAAGTGAAGTAAGTCAGAATAAGAAAGACAAATACCGTATGATATCGCTTATATGGGGAATCTAAAATATGGCACAAATGAACTTATTTACAAAACAGAAACAGACTCACAGACATAGAGAACAGACCTGTGGTTGCCCCAGCGCAGGGGTGGAGGGTAGAGATGAACTGGGAGTTTGAGGTTGGTAGACGCAAACTATTACATATACAATGGATAAAGAACAAGGTCCTACATATAGCACAGGGAACTATATTCAATATCCTGTGATATACCATAATGGAAAAGAATATTAAAAAAGAATATTAAAAAGAATATTAAAAAATCCTTGTATAGCTGAGTCACTTTGCTGTACAGCACAGACTGGCATAGCATTGTAAATCAGCTATACTTCAATTAAAAAAGGGAAAAAAAAAGACCTTATTTACAAAGCAGAAAGAGACTCTCAGACATAGAAAACAATTTTATGGTTACCAAAGGGGAAAGGTGTGGGGAGGGATAAATTAGGAGCTTGGGATTAACACCTACACACTACTATACACAATACAGGTAACCAACAAGGACCTACCATATAGCCCAGGGAACTACACTATTTTTTAACAACCTATATAAGGGAAAAGAATCTGAAAAAGAATATATATATATCTGAATCACTGTGCTGTACACCTGAAACTAACACAACTTTGTAAATGAACTATAATTTTTAAAAAGTTTAATAATAAATTTTAATTGTTAAACTTAAAAAAAAACTTTTAGAGGTAACGGGTATGTTTATTATGTTAATTGTGTTGATGCTTCCTTGGCAGTAAAGTTTACATGCCAAAATTTATCAAACTGTACACTTTAAATATGTGCAATTTATTGTAAATTAATTATACCTCAATAAAAATTGGAAGAAAAAAAGAAAAGCCTGACAAACCAGATAGTAAGTATAAATAGAAGAACAAAGAACTAAGGAACTAAAAATAGATAGGAGTAATAAGATAACCACTAGAACAAAAATAGAATAGAAACAAAACGTATTTATACACAACTCAGCAACTTTTAAAACTAGAAACATGATAGCTCTGTAGATCAGCAGTTCTCAAAGGGTGCCCAGGGGACCTGCCAGACTTCCAGGGAGTCCACAGAAGAAAACTATTTTAATAAAAGAAAGATGCTCTTTGCCTTTTTTTTTTTTTTTTTTTTTGCGGTACGTGGGCCTCTCACTGCTGTGGCCTCTCCCGTTGCGGAGCACAGGCTCCGGACGCGCAGGCCCAACGGCCATGGCTCACGGGCCCAGCCGCTCTGCGGCACATGGGATCTTCCCGGACCGGGGCACGAACCCGTGTCCCCTGCATCGGCAGGCGGACTCTCAACCACTGCACCACCAGGGAAGCCCGCTCTTTGCCTTTTTAATCCTAGTTATCTCATGAGCCTACAGTGGAGTCTTCCAGGGCCTATGTGGTTTGTATCACAGATTAAATGTAGAAACAGATATAAGAATCCAGCATCTTCCAATAAGCCAAAAAATTTGCGAAACTGTAAAACAATGCCACTCTTCATCAAAAACACTGTTTATTCATTGCAGCACTATTTACAATAGCCAAGACATGGAAGCAACCAAAATGTCCAACAACAGAGGAATGGATAAAGATGTGGTGGACTTCCCTGGTGGTGCAGTGGTTAAGAATCTGCCTGCCAATGCAGGAGACACGGGTTCGATCCCTGGTCTGGGAAGATCCCACATGCTGCGGAGCAACTAAGCCCCTGTGCCACAACTACTGAGGCCGTGTGCCACAACTACTGAAGCCCGTGAGGCTAGAGCCCATACTCTACAACGAGAAGCCACCGCAAAGAGAAGCCTGCACACCACAACGAAGAGTAGCCTCCGCTCGCCGCAACTAGAGAAAGCCCGCGTGCAGCAACGACGACCCAACGAAGCCATAAATAAATAAATTTATTTTTTTAAAAAAAGATGTGGTACACATATACAATGGAATATTACACATATACAATGGGATATTGCTCAGTAATATACAATGGAATATTACTAAAATTGAAATAATGCCATTTGCAGCAACATGGATGGACCTAGAGATTATCATACAAAGTCTAGTAAGTCAGACAGAGAAACACAAATATCACTCTTATATGGAATCTAATTTTTAAAAATATGATACAAATGAACTTACAAAACAGAAACAGACCTACAGATATCGAAAACAAACTCATGGTTACCAAAGGGGAAACATGGGAGGGAGGGATAAATTAGGAGGTTGGGATTAACATACACACACTACTATATATGACAGATAACCAACAAGGACTTACTGTATAGCACAGGGAACTCTACACAATAATCTGTTATAGGGTTTCCCTGATGGCCAGTGGTTAAGAATCTGCCTGCCAACGCAGGGAACACAGGTTCAAGTCCTGGTCTGGGAAGATCCCACATGCCGCGGAGCAGCTAAGCCTGCGTGCCACAACTACTGAGCCCATGAGCCACAACTACTGAAGCCTGTGCGCCTAGAGCCCATGCTCCGCAACAAGAGAAGTCACCGCAATGAGTAGCCCCTGCTCGTCGCAACTAGAGAAAGCCCGTGTGCAGCAACGAAGACGCAACGCAGCCAAAAAATAAATAAATAAATTTATAAAAAAAATAAAATCTTGTTAAAAAAGTAATCTGTGATAACCTATATCATAAAAGTATCTGAAAAAGAATGAATATATGTATAACTGAATCACTTTGCTGTACACCTGAAACTAATACAAAAAAATAATCTGTGACAACCTATATGATAAAAGAATCTGAAAAAGAATGAATATATGTATAACTGAAACACTTTGCTGTACACCTGAAACTAATACATTATAAATCAACTACACTCCAATAAAATAAAAAAAATAGTTTAATAACTGAAAAAAGACATTGTTTATGTTAACATGTGATGGGCTTATTATTTTTAAATGAAGTAATAAATGAACACAGCATTTTAAAAATTCCTCAGTTTTAATTTGTAAAAGGGCACCAGTTGATAGATAAAACCCACACAAACAAAACTCCTCGGGGTCCTGAGCGGTGGGGAAGCACTGCTGTCAATCTGTCATTGCTCAACCCCCCAAGGGACTCCCGTAGGCAGAGGTCACTACCCTCACTAAGGGCAGTGACCCCTGAGTGAGGGACCCTGCACTCCACACTGGTGCCCTCAACCTATGGTCTGGTCCCTAGATCATGCCTGGTTCCTAACAAGCTAAGTACAGAAATCAAGATTAAACCTTCAGAAACATTTACAGCAATTTTACATTGCCACACAACCAAGCACATGATTGATGTATTTTGTATGTTTTTTTAATTCCATTTTTCGAATTGTTCATTTTTATTGTATTTTACAAAAGTGTTAGCCTGCAACAGTTTGAAATGTTTCAAGTGGTCCTTCACCATAGATACATTAAGAAGCACTAAAGTCGGGACTTCCCTGGTGCTCCAGTGGCTTAAACTCTGTGCTCCCAATGCAGGGGGTCTGGGTTCAATCCCTGGTCAGGGAACTGGATCCCACATGCAGCCAAAAAAAAAAAAAAAAGGGCACTGAACTAGATATCATATAATTAAAGAGCAGTTGGACTTATTTATTTTTGGCTGCGCTGGGTCTTCATTGCGGCGTGCCGGCTTTTCTCTAGTTGCGGTGAGCAGGGGCTACTGTTCGTTGCGGCGTGCGGGCTTCTCATCGCGGTGGTTTCTCTTGTTGCAGAGCACGGGTTCTAGGTGTGTGGGCTTCAGTAGTTGTAAAATGCAGGCTCGGTAGTTGTGGCTCACGGGCTTAGTTGCTCCGCGGCATGTGGGATCTTCCCGGACCAGGGCTCAAACCGTGTCCGCTGCAATTGGCAGGCGGATTCTTAACCACTGCACTGCCAGGGAAGCCCTGGAACGATCTCTTAAGCAAAATTTGTCGATAGAACTATTTCTCCATGATTAACGTACACTGCTCCTAACATAAGTATCAAAGCATTGCCATTAAAATGGAAATTGCTAATGGTAAAGAAAATCATACATACCCTCTTCAGTGAAGAATTTTTCTACAGGTCCCACAAACTGATTAATTTCATTAAGTTCATCTTGGCTAACTTCCGGAAATGGGAAAACTTCTTTCTAAAAATGATAAACATGTAGTAAAAATTTAATTTTTGGCAACCTCCCATAGTGGCAATATCAACCCAAAGGGAAGGAAAAAGACTTGCTAGTGTCCACATCGGCTGGCAGGGCCTTACTCGCTGAAGGAGCCGGAAAGCAAACTTCAGAAGGAGCTTAAGACAAGGAATGGCGTTAGACTCCAGCACCTTGGCTCATCCTCCTCCCTGACCCAAAATTGTTCCTAATTTTGGTCAGCTTGCCCCATGGAGCGGAGAGCCTGGACTAACATTTCAAAGCCCAGTCTGAGCCCTGATTTGCAGCTTACTAACTGGGCAGCCTTAGTCACATCCCATCACCTGTCCACACTGCCGTTTTCTCACCTATAATGAGCAGGTAATATTTACTCAAGGTCGTTGTGAGGACCATGGAAGATAATGCATGAGCAAGCTCTTTACCAAAACACAGAAATCCACCTCAGTTATCCTGTGAGCTCAGAGATGCTGCCACCGACAAGATCGTACTGTGGTCACGGGTCTGACATCTTGCCGGGCTCCCACCTGGCTGCTCGCTCCAGCACCCGCCCGTCCCGCCTAATGAGCCCTGCTCCGTGCGCTGAGCAGGGCCACCAGAGGAGGCCCAGACGAGGAGCCAGATCAACCGGAATGCAGCCCTGGCTCTGCCGATTCTTAGATGTGTGATGGGCAAGTCACACCCCTTCTCAGTGTCAGTTTCTCTCCTGCTACAGGTGATGCCTCAGAAGGCAGCTGTGAGGCTCAAAGGAGATGAGGTGTCCTGAACACGAAATAGCTGCAATTATCTGTATTGGGTACTGGCTCTGCTCCTGTCCCCACAGCCTGGAAAGCGACTCCGCTTCAAGTCTACCTCAGACTGATAGAGGAGTGGACAATGTTTCCAACTGCCCCTGGATTCCCAACCAGGCCATGGCTATATGCTGCCTAAAATCATCCCACTGTGCCCTCTGGCTTTTGGGCTCCAACCCCCGTTAGCTGCCAGCGTGACCCGAGTATCTGGATTTGACTGACACCTGCTGAGAAGTGATGTCCCAGGCCCTAAGCTGCCCCCAGGAGCCCTGCCTCTCCTCACAGCACCTCTCACCAAGCGTCTTGAGAAAGGTCTTCAAAGTAGAGGAGTCCTGTCTGCTCTCGAACCCTGTATATAATCAGCCACTCTAGTTACAGGCTCCCAAATCTACTTGCTTCTTTCCGGTCACCTGTACAGGTGATAGGTGGGTGCCACGCCCAAACTTAAAAGAATCCCTGCCTCCAGGCCACCTTCGACCCTGCCCCTGAGGTGGTCTACAAGGAAATTACACTGAGCTGTCACCACCCCGCAGCCGCTGAGAACAAAGCCGGCTCTTTAGCCGACTGTAGAGGCCACGTCCACTACGCCGGCCTGCACGGGCTCACCTGGGCCTGGTGCAATGGCTGTGTTAGAGGGAGATGATTCTGGTACCAGCGAGCAGCCAGGTGAGAGGAGAAAACAGGCTGGGAACCAGGTGGCCTCAACTGCAACCAATGGACAACTGTCCCCAGGAGAGAGATCTCGTGCACATGTGAGAACAAATCTCTGATCGCAGTGTTCAGAGTCTAAATAGGGTGCCTCATGGGCGATGCGTTCAATTTCACCAGCACTTTTCAAATTTTTGAAAGTACAACCAGTTTTTCAAATAAATCTGGTGCAGAAACCAAATATGCAAAACAGATGCAAGCCAGGCTGCTCTGGCTGAGGCTGTGAACGGGGAGAAAAGTCACGCAGATCCCTCCCACTTGACTCCCCCACTAGTCCCTGCAGCAGCCCTGGGGATGCTCTCAGGAACAGCCTGGGTCCAACTGAGGGCAGGGGGACAACTGCCGGCCTGCGTGATCATGAAGGTCTCCTTCTGTTCCGAGATTCTAAGCATCTCGGATACCACGTTGCCGCTCAAACCCCAACAATGCTGCGAGAGACGATGTCTGCCTGAACCAGGGAGGTACCGGCGGAAGTGCTTAAAAGCTGTCAGATTCTAAATAGAACCTGAACGTAGAGAAAACGGCATTTGCTGTTGGATTTGATGTGGCTTATGAGAACAGGAGGTGTCAAAGCTGACTCCAGGTATTTGACCTGAACAAGTGGAACAGCAGAGTCACCACCCTCTCCGATAAGAAGAGCGGGAGGAAAGACAGGATTGGGTGGGCAGACCAGGAGCTCAGCTTTGGGTGGGCTAGACTGGCAATGCCTAGTAACATGCAAGTGTAGCTTTTGAGTAGAAAGGTAGATATGAAGAGTATGGAGTTCAGGGAGAAATCTCAGCTGGAGAAATAAATGTGCATCCTCAGGATACTGACAGCACGATACTGAATTAGATTATCAGAGGAATGCTTGTAGATGAAAAGAGAAGTCCACAGACTAAGCCTTAGAAAACTTCAACTCCGACTGAGCTGGTTGGAAATGCTGTCTAATGTTTGGACTTGTCAAGGAGCCAAGAAGGAATCAATGTCCTTGAGTAGCTGAGAAAGCTTGGGGTACAGTTGGCCTTTGCTGGGAGTGGACGGTTCCCCACATCAATGCAGAGAACGCAGACCACACGGGCACACATGTGGGGAGGAGGGGGTAAGCGTGGTGGTAGAAGTTCTTACCTGACTGCGTGTATTTTCTCAGTGAAACAGGAGGCAAAGCCGACAGGTGAGAGTGCGGATGGGGGAGGTGGCGCCATAGGTTTGGAGAAAGAGGAGCCTGAAATGAGACAGGCTGGGACCTGGGACTCTTTGCTGCAGTGCTGCAATCATTGCACCTGTTGACACCTCTCCTTGAGCAACAAAACACAAAGAAGCTGTATGGGACTAAAAATAACTGCGTGCATGCGCAGCTGGGGCAAATTCTGGACCCAACAGATACAAAAAGACCAAAAAAAAAAACAACTGCCACTTTTGAAGAGCCTGGAGCAAAAACAGGGTACCCCACATGCCCCCTGCACACACCACAACCTAAGGGGTGGACAAAACACCTAAGCCACCCCTCCGGCCTGACCCCTGGACACATTTCTACCCTCACCCCATATAAGAAACCAGTTTGCCCCTCTCAGGGATTGAGCAAGCAAGGGAACATGCTGTTTGTTCTTCTTCCCCCCTGCTGCAGCAGAGGCCCCGATAAAGCCTTGCCTGAATTTCTTGTCTGGCCTCTAGTAAATTTCTATTTCTTGGGGAAGGCCAAGAACCCTGGTCGGTAACAGAGAAATGTGTGTTCTTTCTTCCCCAAGCTGCTGGGAGCCACGGGGGTCCCACGACAGAGCACCACACAGCCCCAGGTTCTGGAGAAAACGACTTCCCTAACTTTTAAGACCTAGCTTCGTACTTCTAGCAGGGCAAACTACTCCAGTCAGAGTGTCTGCATCTGTGCCTGACGACCTTAGAGAATGTCCTAGAAAAACCAGGGAATAACTCCTAAAGTAATACAGAATCAGTCAACATTCCAGCCAAGCTCAAAGCACTTTACACACATTTTTCTTTGGCTTGTGGGCCACCTGTAGGAGGGGGCGAGGGCTGTTTTTACTCCTATTTTCTGTATGAGAGCACTGAGGCACTTCACAGGAGCTATTAGCCCAAGGTCACAAGACTAGCAGGTGTTGACGCCAGCACCGACTACTCATTCTGCTGCTTCATGAACCTGTACCGCATCTTAACAGTTTAAAAAGCATTTCCACGTATATACGTCTCGTTACAACACATCTGAGACGCAGAACACATCGCAAGCTCCGTTTTAAGGCTGAAAGAACTGGGACTCAAAGTCACAGAGTCAAGGTCAAATCCAAGCCTTCTGACTATAAGAGTCCGGTGAGTGCTTAGTAACACTAGGTCGTGCGACCCGTGGAAGGGACGGGCGGGGAAGGCACCTTTGAGCCGGGCTTCTGGGGAACCTGAAAGGTGGGGTGAGCCGTTGAGACTCGGCCGTGGAAGCCAACAGAGAGAGGAGCGGCATGGTCTGTGCTTAGGAAACAGGAAACCGGAAACCCCCTCCAGCCCCCCCAGTTCGCGGCCGGAGTGTTGAGTTGCGGATCACTTAGCGACCACCTCGCCTAGGGTTTCCCAGGGTGTCCCGGCAGGCGTTACCTCGAACACAGGTCAAAACCATAGCTCCTCAGAGCCACAGGGTTAGCACACCCGCCCGCAGGTGCGTTTCTAAGGCAGGTGTGGGGACTCTAACCAGGCTCGACCGGGCCCTTCCCGCAAAGGGCAAAAGGCGAGGAGGAGGGGCAATGGCCGGCCGGGGCTCGGCGTTACCTTCTCGATTTTGCCCAGGAAGAGCTCCTTGGCGAAAGCTTGGCTCGGTGGACTGGTGCGCAGCGGGCGCCGACTCGCGGTGAAAGCCACCAGGGCACGGCCCAAGCGCGCCGCCGCCGCCGAGCGCAAGAAGAGCCCGCAGCCGCTCATGCCGTCCCGAGCCGCTCTCGCCGCCGCCGCCGCCGCCGCCGCCGCCGCCGCCGCCGCTTTCCCAGCGCCTCAGTCACTTGCCCCGGGATCGCGCCTCCCGATGACGCCACCCATCTGCGTCGGCCCGCCGGCCGCCAACGCGCTTGCGCGGCCTCGGGCGCTGCCCGGGGCCGCGGCCAATCTTGACGGTTTCGCGAATGGGCGGCTTCGCAATTGGGCGGCGGCGGCGTGCTGTTTTCAAACACCTGCAGTGGTTTTGCCTAAATGCCGTAAATTACCAGCCGGGGCAGCGTCTCTGGGAGCCGGAACCTAAGCGGTGGCCCAGCTGCCTCCACTTGCCTCTCTCTCGCCAGCTGGGGCGACGAGGACATGGTGGAACTACAAAGCGGGGGGTGGGGGAAATTCACGATATTGGTTATCTCTGGAGGGAGCGCACACACGAGTTACGGTCCTTGCTTTAAGTGGGTGATTAGTGAGGATTCCTTTGGTTTTGCTTCATAGCTTACGTATTAGTCACATATATGGGGGGTGGGGAGAAGAAAAGGAGAGAGATATTCCACCAGAGAGGTCTGGATAAGACCCTGTAGTTACTACGTCCCTGGGAAACGCCAACCTGAAGGGCAAGGGTGGGGGAGAAGCTGGAGCTGGGACCGGTGGCAGGGACGGGATAGGAGGGAGGGCGCCCCCCTCCCCACACCCAGCGATGCCCTGAAGGCCCTCCTCACCTGTGCCTGCGCCCTGCCTGTCGCATTTACAGGGCAGTAACAATACGCCTTTTTCTCATTGGAAATGCTCTCTGCCGCCGTCAATATTCAGAGAGCAGTGGGAAACGCATTCAGCTCAACGTGCTGTGCCAGACCCAATAAAAGGTACACTTGTTTGGGTAAAGACTTGATGAAAACGCAGTCCTTCTCAGGAGGGACTCGAACCCAGCCAAAACTCAGATTGGGACTCAACCCCCACTCCTGCATCGCAGATGTGGACGCGAACCCACTGTCTTTTAACTAAAACCTCTCACCTGGTGTTAGGACTTAACTGAAGCTCAGCTTCTTTTGTCTGGTTGCAGAAGGAAGTCGGTGTGAGGCAAAGTGATAGGTAAAGAGTGAGTCTGTTAGCATAGGACGCTTGTGAGAGATACAAGCGGGCTGGCAAGAGAACTGAGCCCTGAGAACCAAGAGGACTACATCTTTATCGTCCGAGAAAAAGTGGGGAGGGGAGAAGACCACCTTCTTCCTCATTCTTAGGCAAACGTCAAGGCTTACATCATTAGTTCCTCCTGTGACCCTATATGGTCTGACCAGGGCTGTCATGGCGCTATTTAATTCATATTTATATTAGCAAAAGGGTAGTAACATAGACTAAAATATGGTAATTAATCTCAGGTTTCAGTATAATGTCCCATTTCGGCTAGTTTCTTTCCTTTTCACCTATATTTCTGTCTTGGCTACACACAGAAATGCTATTCTTAAAGGATGATTAACTCCCTGACTTCATGTAACAAGATTCAGACCTCATGTCTCTTGTCTTGTGCTTTAACTATCAGGGTTTCTGGCTTGAGTGTGCCTGGCGCTTGGAGGCACCTGTCTTCCTTCAAGGTCGTGTAGATCGTTGCTAGGTTACTGGATTCCTCTCTTGAGTGGTCATTAGCTTACACAGTCTCCCAAACTCCCTTAAAATTCCCTCTGTGTCTTTAATCCCCTAGTGGGATTTCTAAACTGACTATTTGATTATCCTACTCTATCCCGATCAATGACATAGCATCAGGGAAAAAAGAGCTCAAAAACTTCCTTGGTTGCAAAATACCTGTACTTGCAGGCATCTTCTGCAATGTGTTCTCTTTTTGTCTTTCACTTTTAAAGGCTTTTCACCTGGTTTCTTCATCAGTGGTCAGTATTTGCCAGTTTCAGCATTCAGCTTCTCGAGAAGGCATTTGGTAACAAGTGCCTTTGTGAATTAACTCTGCGGGTGAAACAAAGAAAAAGTGCCAATGCTGGGTTTTAAGTTTGAGCTTGTGTACATTTTGGCCAAAAGAAATGTAGTCAGTCCAATCAAGTCATCCGATAATGTGCTGGTTCCTCTTTAGTGGATCCTAATTTGGTTGGATCCTCCCTAAATTAAACAAGTGAGAAATTCAGTGGCACACAGTTTCCAAAACAAAAATTAGAAAAACATTAAGGCATAATTTCTACGTACTCTAGTAGCATGTACAATGGGAAAAGTTTTGGAGTTCTACAACTTTGCCAGTTTCTAAATTCAGTTTTCTCATCTGTAAAAATGAGTATAATATCACTTACCTCACAGAACTTTTGTGAGGATTAACTAAATCCTTACAAAAGCATCTACCACAGCAAATGATCAATGTTTTTCTTCATAAAAAATGAAAAAAAGAAAGAAAAAAACATTTTTCTTCATAAAAAATGGTTACACACTGAGATTTCCATCTTATACTTGAGTATTAGCCCTGAGAAATAGGATGCCATTTTTAAAGTTTGCTTTACACACAGAATTTCCACATTTCATACTTAAAACACTCTCACCGAGTACCTCTGAATGTCCTTCTGTATGATCATGTCAGTACAACTGGTTCTCATACATGACCTACCAGCAAATAATCTGGCACTCTTGTGTGGCCATCGTGTTGGTGTTAGCATACCAGGATGCTTGGCTCTGGGCCTCTGGCACATCCTCTGAGTAGGAAACTATTCCTACACCCCTCAGCGTGAAAGCCATACACCGGGGAAGGTCATGGAGACATTTACGAACACAGAATTAGAAGAAAGGGGTGGCGTTGTCTCCTGTCCTAAGGTTACAAGGTCAATAGTCAGTCATGTGAAAAATGAGAGTCTAGTCAAGGTTCCTGCCTCGTAGCCATCAGCGTCCTAACTGAAGGCTCACAGATAAATCATGCACAGTTATCACCAGTGCATTTCCTGCTGAGAGAAGTTGGCTGACACCTCACTGTCCAGACATCAAATACCTGCAAGAAGAGAGGTGTCCCTCAAAGAATAATGTTGTCTCATACACTAAATTATGTTGTCCACTACTACTTCCTTCCTTTTTGACGTGTATTTGTCCACTTTATTACGGAAACATGCAAGTCACTGGCTTGTTGAAAGCCACAAAGGTAACGAGGTGTTATGGGTTGAATTGTGTCCCCCAAAATTCATTTGTTGAAATCCTAACCCCCAGCGCCTGAGAATGTGACCTTATTTGGAATGAGGGTTTCCTATTGCATTGTGTTGCAGGTGTAATGAGCTAAGTTAGGAAGAGGTCATAGTGGGGTGGTGTAGACTCCTAGCCCAGTACAACCGGTGCCCTTACAAGAAGGAGAAAAGTAGACAAAGACGTGCACACAGGGAGATGCCATGTGAGGGTGAAGACAGAGATCAAGTTAACGCTTCTACAGGCCGAGGAAGGCCAAAGAGGCCAGCAAACTGCAGAAGCTGGGAGAGAGGCCTGGGACAGATTCTCAGCCCTCAGAAGGAACCAACCCTGCCAACACCTTGATCTTGGACTTCTAGCCACCAGAAGTGGCAGGCAGTAGACTGTTTAAGCCCCCGGTCTGTGGTTCTTTGTTAGAGCGGCCCTTGCAGACTAAGACATGAGGGCCTGTGATTCTTGGCACATGGCAACATCAATAAACAGGGCCTAACAGCGACCACGGGGCTGGGGCCGTGTCTCATAGCCCACGCACCCAGGGCTCCTGCTACGGTTTAGAATCAATGGCTTCCTTCTAGCTTTTAAGAAATGAGTGGTCATTCTCTGCTGCCTCCTCTTCCACCAGCTGGAAGCAGAGGACTCGGCCCTAGTGGGCGGCGGGACGAGATAGGAAAGGCCTATGTCTTTGAATATTGGTCTTTTCCTCCAAAGGAGGAAAGCCAGCCACGGAATAGGGACACCCATGTTGAATATTAACAGGAGCAACAAATATGTGCTGTATGAAGCCACTGACATTTGGGGGTTTCTTACGGCAGCCCCCAACTAATAAAAATACCTTCCAAGTGTCAAGGAAAACACTATAAGCAACAGTATAAACATAAAGGGTCATCACTTTAGGGGCCAGTCACACCTGCCATGCAGGTCAACTGAGCCCCAAGCAACCAGATTGGATGAGTGCCCTTCTATGCCAGACACTGGCTGGCTCACGTGCTTCACGTGTGTCAATATCATTTAATCCTCTAAACGAGCCTGTGAATTCAGACACTTTATGCCCATTTTGCAAGTGGGAAACACAGGCACTGAACGCTCGCAGTCCTAAACAGCAAAGCCAGGCTCCGGGCCCCGCCGGCTGGCTCCTGGGCCTGTGTCCTCATCCCCCCGGCTGCGCTGCCTTCCTGAAGGCGGCAAGGCAAGACTGGGCGGGTGAAAAATGACCTCCTTCTCTGTCATCACTCGCCCCCATTACTGGCTGACCTGAAGTAAGGTGAAATTACCCTGACGGAGGTCAGAAACCCCATCAGGCCTTGGAGTCATTCTCCACCTCTGCCAGCTCGATGGGGTGACACACCCTTAGGTCAAGTTGCAAGGAGGGTCAAGCATGGCTCTTGGTACTTAGGTGCCCCTTTTACGTGTGTCCTGGCTCTTCTTTCTTTTGTGGGATTGTCAGTCTGAATGTCTCGGACTGACGTGTCTGAGAGGTCCGTCTGCTCAGTGATGCGTTTTCACCAATCCCCTTCATCATCCTCCTCCACCGCCAGCCCTCGGGCAAGGCACGTCCTATTCCAGAGGCCCAGTTTCCTCACCTATCAGATGATGAAATCAACACAAAACATGGATTTTTATGCAAATTAAGTGGTCTAACATTTAGTTCTCCTCCCACGCTACACACTGTAGACTTCAGGGTCTAGCAGCCCTGAAAAAAAAGAGTCTAAAAATAGGGGCTCTTAAGTTGAGACTTGGTCCTAGTGATAACAGTTTTTCAAAATCTCAGGAGAGCTGAAATTTTAACCGCATTAACAACGACAAAAACAAAATACCTCTGATTTTTCCTTATGCTTCAAAAGCCAAAGGAACCTAAGATTCAACCAAGTTCTAGAGCGTGTGTCCCCCACTATTACAGTATGAAAAGCATGTTAAAATAACATGCAACAAACGCTGTGTTGAAACGGCCAGCATTCCCAAAGCAACTGCTGTAATATAAGAGCCAAACAAGCACATTCACTCACTGGGTCTTATCTGTTTGCACAAAAGCCAGTAGAGCCTGAAATCTTATTTCAAGATGCCCAAGTGGCAGAGCCAGCATCCTTAACTCATGGGAAACTGCCCTAAAGGAAGATGCGATGCCAGTCCTTGCTGAAGGGACTTACTGTGGACTATTCTTCTTCAACTCAAACAAATAACTCCCAGGAAACATACTGGGGGACGCACAGTCCATCACCCTGATGCCTGCAGTAGCGGAATCCTGACGCACAGCGAGATCCGGCTGGGTCATTGTCGAGAAGCTCTGCAGTCAGCTTCTTGCCAGAAAACCCTGGGAGCCCCTGCAAAGGCGTTTGGCACTCAGCACTAACATTTCTTTGAAACCAACAACAATATTTTTTTGTAATCCTTTTAAGCCAGTGACTGTGGGGCTGCAAACCAGATAATGAAGCGTTATGGGGGAGAATTCATCTTAATGGTTCACCCACTGATCCCGGGAGGTAGAGACAGCTCAGGCCCCAAGTCGGTCCCTGCGTTTCAAAAAGCTTTCAGTGCTCACTCAGCATGAGCTGATAAAGAATAAAGTTTGCTCGCCATTAAAGCTCAGTAACAATATCTAGCGGACCACACTGTGCTTTCCTAGGCAGAGACTGATAATCAGCTCTGCTCTCCACATCTGTTCACTTATCATCTCTACCCTGCCTGCCTCCAAGAAGGGACCGGCCTGTATATTCACACACCATGGTGAGAATGAAACGCACGAAAAAATCCTCTTTCCGTCATTCCTGGATGCTGTAAATGCCGATTACAGGACCATGGAGAGTCGGCATTAAGTCAAAAATTATTGGTAATTGCTGTGTCTTTTCTCTTTTAAGGACAATTACTCCTCTTGATTTTTTAAAATAAATTTTATTTATTTATTTTTGGCTGCATTGGCTCTTCATTGCTGCGCGCGGCTTTCTCTAGTTGTGGCGAGCAGGGGCTACTCTTCATTGCGGTGTGCGGGCTTCTCATTGCGGTGGCTTGTCTTTGTTGCGGAGCACGGGCTCTAGGTGCGCGGGCTTCGGTAGTTGTGGCACGTGGGCTCAGTAGTTGTATTTCGTGGGCTCTAGAGCTCAGGCTCAGTAGTTTTGGTGCACGGGCTTAGTTGCTCCGCGGCATGTGGGATCTTCACGGACCAGGGCTTGAACTCATGTCCCCTGCATTGGCAGGTGGGTTCTTAACCACTGCACCACCAGGGAAGTCCCACTCCTCTTAATTACTTAATAGAACTTGGCATTTACTCAAATTCATTTTTTTCCCAGTTGTAATTTGTAAGAGAGATAACCAAGTGAAACTCGTCTGAGGACCTCATTTTGTATTTTTTCCCTGCAATACACTGTAATTAATAGTTGTTTTTTTTTTTTCTTTTTCTTCTTTTCCTGAAGATCCAATATTCTCTCACTGGCCAGGTTGCAGTGTGTAAACTGTATGTGCCCAGCACTGCCCTACAAACAACTCCCGTCCTGGCTGTTGGTTACAAAAGGCCGACAGCAGTGGGTTTTCAGGAAGTCTAGCCAAAGGTGTCAGACATCCCAGTTTGGACTCCAGGTCACAAGGAAAGGGCCATTTGAGGTGCCACTGACTAAGAAAAACTCTATAGAAGGAAGGCTGGTCCCGCCCAATGTGGATGAGTAAGTACCTCCCCAACTTGGATGCAAAGTCCGGTTAAGCGTATGAACCCAGCTTGTGAGATAAAGCAGCCTTTCGTCACAACACTTTTCCTGTGGAGAGCAGAAATGTTTTTTAAGAGAATAAATGCTCAACATACATCATCGCTGTATTACGCTAGCTCCTTATGGGTGTTAAAGATAATGAGTTTAGCTTGAGTCCATGACATGCAAAATGGGTTTTAACCAGCAAAGTGAGAAGGAAGACCGTGGGGTAAAGGATGGCCTTCAGACCTGAAGTTGATGCAGAGGTATTTCCCCTTTCAAACCTCTCTCTCGTTATGGCTTTGATGCCAGCTAAGGCTACAGGACCTACCGGAATACTACTGTGACCGAGCAGGACACTATGGGGTCTTTCTAGAACAGGACCAACACCCATGTCCTCTGCCTGCCTTTTCTTGTCTGTAGAAAAACTTTAGTCGAAGAATACATTTAATCAGAGAAGTGAAAAAATGCAGAAAGAAAAGCAAACAGTCAAGCGAGACAAAATAATAACAGTTTAGCCATTAACCGAAGTCAAGGACCTTTAGTTCCTCCTAAAGGGCTATAGGTAATATTCTGACTCATGTCCTTTGAGCTGTTTTGCAGCTACTGAAACCCTCATCAGGTGGGAGAAGTTAACTGCCTGCTGCCCGCAAGCGCACAGACCCCAGACCAGCTGGAACCAGAAGGTCGATTATGCCGGCTCCCAATTACCTCACCACCAACCAATCAGAAAGATGTCCACGAACTGACCACGCCCCACAAACCCCTTCACTCACCTTGTCTTTATAAACCTTTCCCTGAAAGCCTTGTGGGACTTTGGGCCTTTTAAGCACTAGCTACCTGGCTCCTTGCTTGGGGACTGCAATAAACGCTGCACTTTCCTTCACCCCAACCTGGTGTCAGCAGATCCTGCCCCACACAGAGGTCCTAGCCGTTGTCATTACTGTCGTCACCCTCAAGGGCAGCCCTCCTGAGGCTCCAAAGGCGTTCACTTCAGTGACACTTCATCCAGTCATCACAGATGACAGCCACTGCACGCCTGGACTGCCAGCATCCTGTCTCCCACGGGATGCACTCAAGCCCAGGCCTCCCCACAAGTAGCTCCCGAATCCCCTCATCACTGTGGGGCTATCTTCTCGCACCACTCACGGCACCAGTTTTGCATCCGTCAGAGTCCAGGGGACAGAAACCTCAGGGTGATTTGATCAGGGAAGGTTTAATACAAAGACTTTTAAACTATTTAGGGGGGATTCAATACTAAGAAGGGATAGAAAAAGGATTCTCAAAAAAATACCCTTGAAAGAGACACACTGTGGGGCGTGGGCCCTTCCGAAGACCGCACTTCACGCTGATCGGAGCTCTGCTTGCAGCCGGCTGTGTGCCCTGGGCTCCAAAGGGCCTACAGTCACCAAGTCAAAGGCAGGCGGGGACCTCAGGCAGCAGCAGCAGGCAGGAAACCTCCCACCTTGGGCGGGCGAGGGTGCTGAGGTTTGGGGCAGGGAACCGCTTCCTGGGTCGGCGAGCGGTAAAGCCTGGCCAGATGCGCACAGTGCCAAAAAGTCAGCCGCCTACCGAACCTGGAAGAAAATCCTCCTCCGGCAGCGCCCCCCACGCACCCTCCATCGACAAAGCGACAAAGCGAAGCATCATGCCAGGCGGCAGATGAGGTAGAGTCCAGTCTGGATCACAGAGCTGGGCCAGTGGGGTGCAGCGGGGCCAATATATTGGTAACACCGGAGTGACTGCAAGCGCAGAAATGCACACACTGTGTTGCCTTTTGTGGAGGAAAGGCTGGGAAGAACTCTGTGTATCTTTGCTTAACTCTGTGAAAGGACACATGGGAATGATCAACCTAGAAAGGAACACAAATGGTTACACGGAGCCCCCAGGATGGAGATAAGGATGGAGAGAGCAGTGAAGTGACAATTTCTGAAAAGAGCTTTGCTTTTTTTCCTTTTGGCCATGTGGCTTGAGGGAGCTCAGTTCCCCGACCAAGGACTGAACCCGGGCCACGGCAGTGAAAGCGTGGAATCCTAACCACTAGACCACGAGAGAACTCCCCTGAAAACAGCTTCTTATGCGGTTTTGACTTTCAAACCGTGTGTCCAAGAAACAGAATTAAAATAACAAAAAGCAAACCTTAACCGGTCTCACCATAGATCCACCATCACTAAGGACTAGCTGGTCCACTTCAGAGGTGGAAGGGCTTCCTGAAAATGCAGTTACCACACCCCTGGGGGGGAAGGACCCCGAAAGGACAGGTTCTGTATTACAGGGTGCAGGCCACGCTTTGAGCCAGCATCCACTGTGTGGTGGTGTCACCCCCATGGTCAGCACACACAGGTGCAGAAATGACAGGCAGGGTGGCTCCTCTCACCATTACACCCAAGGGCCTGCGCACAGAGTTTTTACATCCCATCCCAGCAGCTCTGAGCTCTGCATGTTTGGAGGTCTTAGATCCTGGGCGGGTGGGGGTGGGCGCTTCCACCGGAGGAAATGGAGCGATGGTCCTGCTCAGAGGGAGGTGGGACGGCCACCTGGCCCCTGGGCTCCCTGTTGCCCCCAAACCACCAGGAAGCAGTAGGGTTTACTCTACTGGCTGGACGGGTGGGTCCCAATGACCAAGGGGAGCCTGGGCTGTGGCCACACAGTGGGACAAGAAGGGTTATGTCTGCAACCCACGGGGTCCCCTGCGGCACCTCTTAGTACGTCCATGCGCAACAGCAACAGCTAACGCAAAACTACAGCAACCAAAACAGGGAGGACGCTTGAAGACTCGGACCACTCGGGATGATGGTTTGACTCATTCCCCCAGACACGGAAGCCTGGCTGGGTCATGGAGTACGGTTGACCCCTTAATATCACGGGTTTGAACTGCGAGGGTCCACTCATATGCAGATATTTTTCAGTAGTAAATACTACACACAGGGTGGGGTGGGGAGGGTAAATTAGGAGGTCGGGATTAACACATACACACCACTGTACATAAAACAGATACTCAAAGGACCTGCTGTCCCAGGGCACTCTACTCAGTACTCTGTAAAGGCCTGTATGGGAAAAGAATCTGAAAAAGGATGGATCTATGTATACGTATAACTGAATCACTGTGCTGTACACCGGAAACTAACACAACTTTGTAGGTCAACTATACTCCAATATAAAACAAAATTTAAATTAAAAATTAAAAAAATAAAAACAAACAAAATACTACAGTACAACACAGTCCGAGTTGGTTGAAACCACAGATGTGGAGGGCCAACTATAAATTATAGGTGGATTAACCCCGACATTGTTTAACGGTCAACTGTATATTAGTTTACATTTATGCGACATTAGATGTTTGCTATTGTTTTATTCGCACTTCTGCTTTGGTTGTCTGTAGTTCTGTATTTATGCAGGCTTTATCAGGTTTAGAAAACGTTGCTACAGTCACTTCATAAAAAAGTTTTGTATTTGTAAGTTTTCCTTCCATTGCTGTGATCTGAAACAGTTTAAGTAGCATTGAGATGATCTGAAATTTAAAAGTTTGCAAGAATTCCTCTATGAAAGCAATACGGACCTGGCACGTTGATTACTTTCTTCTATTTCTCTTATGGATATTTGTCTGTTTAAAATCTCTGTCTCTCCAGGGGTCAGTTTTGGCTAATTAACCATTTTGTCTAGGTTTTTCAGGTTTATTTGCATAAAGTTGTTCAAAGTAGCACTGCTTTACATTTTTTCCTTCATTGTAATAGTTTCTTCCCTCCTATCATTTCTTATTCTGTGTGTTTGTGCTTTCTTTTCATCTTGGTCACCTATAGGTTAGGCAGCTTTGTTTATCTGATTCTCTGACAGCACCTCGTTCGAATAGGGCCCTTATTTTAGCGGCTCCTTTCTTTCCCTTCGTCACCAGGCCTCCGGGAACCTCCCGTTTCCAGGGTGCTTCCCTCTTCTCGGGAAGCGGGGCTTCTGCACCTCTGGTCTCAGAACTTTCTCAGTCTCTCCCCCTTGATTCCGAAGCGGCCAGTACTCTCACCCACCGGCCCTCACGTTTCCTCTGAGGGTCGGTCTGTCCTTACGGGCGTGAACCCTAGTTGATGACGTTTCCTCTATTCCGTGCAGTCCTCACCTGGATCTACATTCTGGTGTGAGATTCCCTGGCAACTCTGCTAGTCCAAGATGTTTGTTTTCCCACTGACCTCTCATTGAAATTTGTGATCTTTGGTCTTTCCTGGTTACACTGTAGGTCTGGGCTATAGGTGGTTTTGTTTGCTCTTTTTCTGAACAGTTCTCAGGATGTGGGAAGAGATTCTGATTTAGGTGGCCTCCATTACCCCCTGGTGGGTTTTTTTTTGTTTTTTTTTTTGCGGTACGCAGGCCTCTCACTGTTGTGGCCTCTCCCGTTGCGGAGCACAGGCTCCGGACGCGCAGGCTCAGCGGCCATGGCTCACGGGCCCAGCCGCTCCGTGGCATGTGGGATTCTCCCGGACCAGGGCACGAACCCGTGTCCCCTGCATCGGCAGGCAGACTCCCAACCACTGCGCCACCAGGGAAGCCCTCCCCCGCTGGTGTTTTTATTTTAGAATGCTTTATTCCCTATTAACCCCGCGGAAGATGACACCTGAAGAGATTTAGTCCCCATCTTTCAGATTTAGATGGGACTTTTTCCATATAGGACACTGGTCACGTCGTGGAGGTGCAGGTGGACCGTGGTCAGAAGTAATAGAAAGGGGAGGAGGCAGTTCCGTAAAAGGGCCTTAGAAGTCTCAAAGTACACGTCAGAAATGGGGAAAGCATCCTTCACGGCAGCTGGTACATCTTTACTGCAGACCCACTCAGTGCTGAAAGGTGAGGTGGGTTCCCGCGGGAGGGGAGCACTGAATGAATACACCCAAGGAGAGGCTTCTCAGGTGACACTGTGGCTGCCCTGGGCCACCAAAGTGGTGTCACTGTTCATCCCAGGAGCTCTGGCCTAAAGTCAGACTCAGGGGTGCCCCATTCCCCCAGGCCCCAGTCCCTACCAGAGTCACCAAATCTGCTCAGAAACTCTATGATTTCCAACCATCTGTTCCTTATTCACCAAAACAACACTATCTGATGGCAAGCACATCAGAGGCCACCCATACGATGGGCCAGTGCGCAAACGTCATCAACTGTTGCATCTTTTATAACATCAGGATATATTAAGGAAATACAATTTACACATACAAACTTCAACTAAATGGTATGCTGTAGAACGCAACAGAGTTCCACCGCTACAGACGTTTGGGAAACGTGGCACAGACTATCTTTCGGAGACTTACAACAAATGTCATCTTTCTAAGAGGCTCCTGAAACACAGCAGGACCCTATGGCCCTTGCCCCCCATGTCCTCAGCCTGAGTCTTGTCTGTAGAAAAACTTTAGCCAAAGAGTAAGTTTAATCAGAGAAGTGAGAAAATGCAGAAACAGAGGAAAACAGTCAAAGGAGACCAAATAACAATAGTTTAGTCATTAAACAAAGTCAAGGACCTTTAGTTCCTCCTCAAGGGTTATAGATAATGTCCTGAGCCATATCCTGCGAGCTGTCTTATAGATACTGAAACCTCCACTAGGTGGAAGAAGTGAACTACATGACATAAGCTGTCACAATTCCTGGAACTGGCCTCAAAGAAATGGGAACAAACCGACCCTGGAACTGAAGACTAACTGTACTTAAAACAATCAAGATGATGCTGGCCAGGCCACTGCAGGACTGATCTCAAGACGACGGTCAGAGCTGACTGTGCTGTTTCTGCCTGGAGCCCCCTCCCTCTGTCTATAAAAGCTCTTCTCCACTGATTGTCATGGGGGAGGGAGTTGACCTTTGGACAGGCGTCTGTCCCCCACCGTCCCCTCCCACGCTGACCTCCGAAATAAAGCAAACTTTCCTTTCCACTAACCTTGCCTCTTTATTGTCTTTTGAGCTGCGGGCAGCCGGATCCCACTTTTGGTAACACTCTGAGACGTCCTGCAGGACAGAGTTTAACTCTGATCAGACCTGGAGTCTCCTAGCTGGCTTCCACTGTGAAACTCTTTCTTCACGAGGGGCACCGAATAACACTTACAGACTGTTTGGGACACACATCAAAGATCCGAACTAATAAAGTTACCATAAAAAAAAAATCTGAATTAGGTAACCGAGAAACACGCCCAAAGACAGGGTGGGAAGGAGGGAGACTAAACGCTCAATTATAACTGTTTTGGCGTGGTGGGATTGTGGGTGATTTTTCCCCCCGCTTGTTATGAATCTATTCTTTCCAAATCCTCTGAATGTTAAAAACATATTTGATGAAGTTAAAACACAGTGATTAAAAGCCTCCAGCCATCGCCCAAATTATTCCTTGAATTAACAAGGAAGCGGCGGGACCCAGTCTTTCCCTGCCTCTGGCTCGTGCCGCTTCCCTAGGTCTCTGATCTCACCGTGAACCACCAAAGTGCATTGTGCATTTCAGCACTAAGTCTCCTTCTTCGGGCGTTGGTACTCATCTATTCACTCAACGAACACTGGCTGAAGCCCTTTGTGCCACGCGTTAGGATTACAGCTGTGCAAGGACCTGACCTTGTTGACGCTTTGGCAATGGAACAATCACATCACTGAATATACAAGTATGCAAACGCATTGCAGAGAGGGTGGTGGCTGAGCTGAAATTTGATGCAGGAAATAGAAGCTAACTCAACAAAGATACAAGGAAGAGCATCCTACCTTCGGGGAATGGCCAGGGTCATACTTGCACAGGCCCGGAGGCAGGGGGAACACGGCTTCCCTGGGCGTCTGAAGGGCTAGTGTGGCTGGAATGAAAGGGGACAGGGAGGGTCAAGGGCCAGACCATGCAGGCCTCACACAGCCTACGTCAAGCGTCTTCTGTTATTTTCTTTTTAATGGCTTCAAGCAGGCAGCATCTTAAAAAGACCCTTCTGGTGCCAGTGGAGAACGGGGTCGAGGGACCCACCGTGGAGATCAGGAGCCCAGGTACCGACCGGGTGACAGACAGACAACGGCCTGACGGCAGGTGAGAGATATGAAGAGGCACAGGTAGATTCAAGAACACACAGGAGGTAAAAATCAAGAGGGCTAGGGACTTCCCCGGTGGTCCAGTGGCTGGGACGCTGCGCTCCCAACGCAGGGGGCCCGGGTTTGATCCCTGGTCGGGGAACTAGATCCCGCATGCACGCCGCAACTAAAGATCCCACATGCTGCAACGAAGACCTGGCGCAGCCAAATAAATAAACATTATTAAAAAAAAAATCAAAAGGGCTTGGTGACAGCACAGACTTGGGGAGTGAGGGAAAGGACAGGTGTTCCAGAACAAGTCCTAAATTCTAACTTACACCCCTCACAGGAATGCTATTCATCAATACGGGGGGCCCAAGCCGAAGCTGTGGGCTTGTGTGACGTTGCCGAGAAGTAGGAAGAAAGGAAGAGGGCTTTCTGCGTCCCTGAGTCCAACACGTCATGGCTCCGGGAGGGGTGTCAGCCTGCAAAGGAGACACGGGAGGAGCTCCCCACCTCCTCCCCCGGAGAGGAAGGAGAGAGTGTGCGACCAAAGACACCACATGTTTCACGAAGGGACGTGTGAACAGCGTTGAAAGCTTTGAGAGGTCAAATAAAACGTGGGCTAAAGGACACGGGCAGTGAGCAGGAAACAAGCTCGGCGAAGTTTCACTGTGTCACCTGCATCCCCAGCTAGATTCTCGGTGGCAGGAGCAGCAGAGCACCAAGCGAACAACTGTCCATCAGTTTGGGAGGCTGACGATCTACACACCCTCAGATCAGCCAGTGGTTCTGCTGTGACCCCCGCCCCCTTCCAACCACCAATTCGTTTTCGGATGCATCTTGACGGGAGCAGTCCTGTGCTGGCCACCGGACACACAGAAGGGGACCACACGCACCCTTTGCCCCAGGAGCTCGCAGTCTGCTGGGGAGACAAACCCGAAACCCAGAGGACGGTCGCACCGCAGCACTGGCTGAGTGGCTCGGGTGCCCCGAGCGGCAGGTGTCAGCAGCCCTGTGTGTGGTGGCGTCACGCGCTGAAGCAGACCTAAGTATTCCCAGAATTCCGGGAACCGGCTCCCCTCCCTCGGAGGCCCCCGAGGGCCTGGGAGAGGGACGGCCTCCCCGCTGCAGAGACCTGAGACCGTCTTCCCATAGGGACCCACTTCTCTGTGAAGGGTGGGCCACAGCCCATTATGGCCGCTGACGTCAACCTCTTTGTGTTTCCCACAAATTAGGTCTACCAGTCTTACTTGGTTTTATGATACGTACTGAAACTTTTAAGGGGTATTCTCTGGAACTGAATTTGGCTCGAGGAAAGGAGAAACAGTACAAGCCAATCACGTTCCCACAGAACGCCTGCTCTCAGCAGCATCAGAATTCCTTCCCTGGCTTCCACATCATGTGATGGGGTCCGGGCCCTTGGGTGCTTCTCTGCCCCCACCAGTCGCTCCCAGCCCACCTGCACACTTTATACGGTCCACCTCCTGTCTCCTTCTAACTCAACGAAAGCACAAAATTTTGTCGAAAGTTGCTAGAAATAAATAAATACCTCTGAAATCTTCTACCAGTGCCTACGTTGTGACGCGTACCTTTATCTTAAGCCGTCTATCAGCATCCTCAAGTTAACGTCTTCCCGGAGAGCCGGAGCCCACAGCAGTCACGACAAGGGATGGGCCACCCTGTCACCTGGAGATCTCTGTGTGTGGCCAACAGGGAAACTGCTGGACTTCCCAGAAAAAGTAAGAACTCGAGGGTTTTGAAGCATTTATTTGATTTCTCCAAGTGATCACAGCTATGGTTTACATCAGTAGAGTCTGTTACTACTTACACACAGAACGCACAGGAAAACAAAAGCACTTCTTTCCTCCCCAAAGTTACATCGTGGGTGCCGGGCTTCCCGCGAGCGAGGCGGCCCTTGAGGTCTGAAGAGCCTGCATTCAAGACCTGGTTCTAAGTGTGTGAAACGACTCGAGGTGAATGACAGTGCCCCAGAGTAGATGGTCCCACACACGACCTTGGCATGACCGCAGGCGGGTCACACGGTGACGCCCCCCACCCCCGCTCGCTGTGCCCATTCACCGCCCTCACCTCACGCCGATTCATTCTGCAACCCGCTTCCTGGATTATTGTTGTTGTATTGAAAATACTTACAAAAGGACTCGTTTTTCAGGCAGGAAGGGTGATGGTATTTTACAACGGACTGTAAGATGCATGCTTACCTGTAGCGACATAGCTTCGTACGGTGCTGAGTCAACACCTAGGGTCATGTTTAACATCTGCTGTCTTTTCAGCTCATCTTAAAGAAAACCAAGAGGTTTCTGCTACATGCAGTGCGAGATGGAAAAATCGCTCTACACAGGATGACTGAGGATGTTTTTAAGCAAGATGTGCACATCATATTAGGATGAACTTTATTTTTACATTGTTGTGCAATCCATTCATAAACTTAAAAAGAAAAAACAAACATGATTTAATTGTTGTCCCAGAAAAGATGTCTGTGATGGTACCAACTGCCTTCTCTAAGGGTCACCTGCTGAAATAATTTGTGACTTGAGCAAAATGCCCCACGTGTACCTTGACAGCGAGAAAGGATGACACACATCCCGGGGATGCTCAGCCTCCCACCTCCTGTGCCAGGGCGTGAACCACAGGTGCCCACAGCTGCGGCTCTGGGACGGGCTGGGATCCCGAGAGCGCAGTCTCGAGAAAGCTACATGGGGCCACAAGCTTTCCAGGAGCATCTGCTTCCCAAACGAGTTCGGGGCAGCCTGGCTCCAGACTCCTCCAGGGAACAGTGTACCTTTTGGGAACACTTATTCCATGACAAGTTTGGAAATGAAACACAAAGACTGATGAAACCTCACTGACCAGAAGTCAGTCCAGCAGAAAGTTGGGAACACAGGGAGAGACTCCCCCCACTTTAGGGACCCAGCCCGGTGACAGTCTGGAGGTGGGGGTCCCGAGTGGCCTGCAGAGAGAGGGCACCCTTCCCACCGGCTCTACCCAGCTTGGCTCTGTTTCCATCAGTGACTGCCCTTCGGGAAGGGCGACCTGGTGTCAATCAGCCTGCCTGCATCTTTTCTGGAACAACCTGGAGTTTACAGTTAGATCCTACGATTGGTACAGAGGGTGAAGAAAAGCTGACATACTTAATATGTTATCACTTTACTTCAACTATTTGTCAACAGTAACACTGAGAGAGTTTGCAAATACACAGAACACAAAGTGTGGCCTCGTGCCTGGCGCCAGAGGACATGCAGCACAATTCGATTGTTCCCTGTCATCACAACGCCCTTTAAACCACAAGACAGAGAACGCCTCGGGAGCGGGACTCTGGAGGGAAACCAAGGAGTTTCGGGGTCCGCGGAACCGGGGAGCCTCCCACCAGCCCGGCCTGGACCAAATCAGACACGCCCGTGCTTTTCGTTTCTCTCTTTCTGAGCAGATGAGAGAGAAGGACGACACGGACGGGAAGATAAAGGCGGGCAGGTTAAAGTCACACTTCTTTCAAAAAAGGAAAAAAAAAAAAACCAAAAAAGCTAAACTCTAGATTGCTGTACTTGCTCTCTATGGAGATTAACAAAGTGCTCGGTTTGCAGATTTGCTGGTTTGGTGACCTGGATGATGCGACAAAGGGGGCGGTGGGCGGGCAGGGCCCCGGCCGCCGCCAGGGTGGGCCCCCCTCCGTCGTCCCGCTGCCGCCTGTCCAGAGCCCCGCGCCCGCGGAGTCCCGCGCCAGCTTCGCCCTTTCTGGAAGAGCTCCCTGCCCGGCAGGTGCCGGGGGCGATCCTCGGGTCCACGGCTTAGGAGCACAGCACTGGCTGCTGCAGTGGCTCGAAGGGCTGAAACTACAAAGTACGGCCCGTGGGTGACTCAGGCACAGAACCAGGCGTGTGCGGCGCCAGCCCCGGGGGAGCGGATGGTGTCACCACAACATGGAAGCGACAAGAGCACAGCGGAGAGTCATGTGATGCCCCGGCAGCCGCCTGACCGTGAGGAGGTGGCGGGGCCGCGCTGGCGGGGCCGGGCACTCGTCGGCTGGGGTCAGATGGGCCACGGCGATGACACGGGGGTCGTGCTAGCACACGGCCACATGGAATCACGATGATCACGGCCACCACTCAGAAAACAAAACGGGAAACACACACACCGCCCTGGGTTGCTAAACGCTAAGAGAAGCCTTCGGGTTCCGGGGCGTCTGCCTGCTGCGGTTGGAAACAGGATGAGGGAGCTATGGTGCTGGGGACACAGGATGAGTTGGTCGTTTTCATGTTGGAGATGAATACCTCGGCCGTGTATGGGGCCCCCCGCAGAGGGCTCTGAATGAGTGTGCATTAAATCAAATGCATACAGAAGAAACAGGGATCATGGAAATTCACAGTTATTGCAGCCATTAAAGTGTCTAAGAATCTGTAACCAATAGTCCAAGGCAACCAGTTCTTAACTAGCTGTCTCGAGTTGCTACTGTAGAGTTTACTGCATTTTATCTATTTGCTTACCTGAAATAACAGAGCAGTTATAATACTGATTACTTATGTTAGTCTTCTGTTAATAAAATAAGGATTTATACAAAGCAATATCGGACTTTTAAAACAGTTAGATGCTATGTTACTTGGCACAGTTAGTAATGATCGTGTAAAGATCTCCGCCAGTCCTAGGGGGGCTTCTCTTCTTTTTATGAAAATACGGAAGAATATGAATTTTGTCCCTAGCATTTAAGTTTTTGGTCTACCCTCTCACACGTTTGTCTAAGGTACTGTCTTCCTATCAGGTAAGTGGAGCTCCTTGTAAAGTCTATATTGCTAATTTCGTGGACTGAAACGTTTGCCTTTCACACACAAATACTACCTATACAGTATATATATATATATATTTATATATTTATATATTTATATTATATAAAGTTTACTTACGTATTTTCATCAACCATATCAGGTCTACTTAATTTTTGCCCATTGTCAATAAAAGAGCAATAATGCAGCAAGTTTTGGGTTTTTTGTTTGGTTCTGTCTCTGGTTTTTTGTGTCGTCTCTTCTTTTCCTAGGCTGGGTTCTCATCTGCGTGTATAGTGAGGGAGCAGAGAGCTGAGGGCTGCAGGTGGGGGGTTGGGGCGGGGAGCTCAACATCTACTTGGCCGGCGGCACTGTTTCAGGGCTGATGGTGGCCGAGGCCCACCTCCCGGGCTGAGGTGGATGGAGCCCGGGGCGCCACCACTAAATGAAACTGGGGGCGGGGGGGGGGTTTGTTCCCTGTGACACAAGCCCCGGGGCTTGGGGGGCTCCATCCGGGCCGGGAGCAGACGGGGAGGTGGAAACAGAAAGTGCTCTGGGGCTGGTCTGGGGCCGCCACCCCTGGGCGCGCCTGTGTGGTGTGCACTTGCTCTGAGGGGCCCGGGACCCCCGCCCAGGCTGTCTACACAATTGTGCTGATGCCGCTGGGTTTGGCCTTGCTGCCGGGGAGGGGTGGCGGGGCAGGGGGCTGCCCGTGGTGGTGCACGGCATGGCCCACGTGGCCCGGGTGGCCGACGTGGGCCGAGGGCAGCGGCGGGTGGCTGTGCGCGTGGGCCCCGTAGGCGGGCTGCCCCCCATGGGGGCCGTGGTGGTACTGGTGTGCGTGCTGGATGTGCTGGGGCGGGTGGTAGTGGTGGTGGTGATGGTAGGGGGGCGGGTTCTGCTGGAGGGGGCAGTACTGGCCGTGATGCCCGTGCACTGGTGCCTGCAAGGGGCCTTCCGTGGGCCCCTGGGGGTGGCCGGACGAGGGATGAGGCGGGTGGGGGGGCGGCTGGGGAGGGGCTGGGGGCAAGTGGGCCTGGGGAGGGGGCTTCCCTCTCTTACTCCCAAATAGGGAGCCCAGGAGGGAGGAGGAGTTGGGCATGGCCTGGTGTGGGCGAGATGGACAGTCTCGTGTTGATGCAGCTCTCCGGCGCATGTGAGGACTGCTAATGATGGACCCCTAAAAAGGAAATTCATAGAAACCAAAATTAAAAGAGCTTAGAGCACTTACATCAGAATGATTCTTAAGAAATGTCAAAAAAAAGTTCGCCCACTGACTGCTAAGCCTTAGTTCAACTCGCTAGCCGCAGAGGCCGGGCCGTGTGAGGCTGGACTCAGGCGCCACCTCCAGACACTGCCGTGCAGGTCGGCTGGGGGGGCCAGGAGGGGGCCTTTGGGGAGAAAGGTTGGGGGGGGGGAACGCAGCTGCTGCGGGTCAAAGTTGACCTCTGCTCTTGGCCTGATGAGCACCCTGTTGCCGGAGGCGGCCGGAGCTTTGAGATCAGAACCGTGTGTCTGCGGATGTGTGTAAGCGGCGTGTGCTGGGTAGGGCGGGGCGGGCGAGCTGCGTGCAGGGGAAGGGCCGGTCCTGCCGCCTCCTGCCCTAAGCTCTCCTGGGTCCTCTCAACGTCCGAGGGCGTGTGCTCTGCCTGTGCCGGTCCCGAGGTTTCTGGGGAGGTGGTGAGGGGGACAGGAGGGGCTGGGCACCGCCTAGGCATTTCACTGCGGCTACCTACTGCAAACCAAACACGGGAAAGGAAGGAAACAGAAAGGTCTGCAAGCTGAGGTTAGATGTGAACAGGGATATCGAGATGGCTGGAGGATGAATGAAATCTCATGAAATCCACACTGAATTCCTCTCGCTCTCATGGCTCTCCTCCCCCGAGCTAGCTGAGCAATTCCGTGGTGCCCTGACTGCAGACACACAGCAATCGAACCTCCAGGAAGGAAGCGATGGGGATGGCGGAGCATGGAAGTCCCGAGGTGGCAGAACCCGACAGCGAGGGGGCGGGGGAGGGTGCCCGGCGGCCGCCGCCTCCGGCCCAGGATGAGTGGGAAGCCGGGGTGTTAACCATGCTCGGGACCGCGGGGATGGGTTAGGCGGAGACTAAACCACAACATCCAGACCCACCCCCTCCGTTGCAGCGCAAACAAGCGGTGAGGGGCATGGGAACGCCAGGCGGGCGGCATGCGCGGACGAGGCAGGCGGGGGGTCTGAGCCTCTGTGCAGAAGGGGAGGAGGAGCAAAACAAAAAGACACCAGGAGGCGACACACGACAGCCAGCTGGACGGGGGCTTCCGACTTACTTCCACATTGCTCTCTAGCGATCCCGCACTGCTGCGACGCCCTCGCTTCCCTGCCCAGAACATGCAATACCACAGGTTAGACGCGACACGGGGCGGGGCGCTGCCGCCGGATGGCCCGGGGGAGCCGGTGGCAGGGCAGTAATGAGTTAACAAGACAATGGGGTTCTTAAAAAGCAAAAAAAAAAAAAAAAATCTTTTTCAACCAGCCCAACTTTAACCCCCTCTCCGGGACCGGGAGCCTGGGGGGAGGGGCCTCCGGGGGGCTGGGGTGGGCACACAGGCCCGGCTCACCCCGAGCTCCAGGGGGCCTCAGCCGCAAGGGCAGCTCCTCCCACAGCTAAGACGAGCTAAGCGTGGTCCTGCCCGGCCTGACCTTCGGTGGATTTCACATACGTATGTATGGACATACGCACGCACACGCACACACATCTGCCTCCCCGGCTGCTGGTGGGCCTGACGGTTAGGAGACTAAACTCCACATCCTCTTTCTCCTGGTGGAGCAGAGGGGCCGTACCCTGGGGCCGTGTTTGGTTTGTGCAGTGTCTGGCCAGGGACAGGGATGCTGGGACTTCCTCCCAGCCCAGGGCCTGGAGTGCTCTGTGGGCACGGCCCACTGGGACGCCACACGCGTTCTCCAGTCGTGAGCCCTCACTGCCAACGCCTCTGTGTCCCCCGCACATGGCACGTAGCAGGCACGCAACCTGTGTTGGCTGTGCCAGAGGAGACTGAGTCTTCCTCTTGGTTCTGGACGTCCAGCGCCCGCCCTGGCCCCTGCAGGTCCCCCGGACGACTTCTCCAGGCATTTCTGCAGGACACCGAGGCTGAGGCAGAGAAGGGGCTCCAAGACGTTCTTCCAGCTTCCACCTGTGCAGGCCTGGCCAAGCCCCACAGTGCAGGACAGGTGTCCCTCTGTCCACACCAGGAGGAGACGGAAGCTCTGGCCGATGGACTGACCGGCTCAGTCCCCACAGTGAGCATGTGCACACCGTGTCTGCCCGTCCACCTGAGGCGGGAAATCTTGGCCACGCTGCCTTCTGAGCTGGACCCGGGCTGGACCCAGAAGCCTGGAAGATGGAAGTTGCTGCCTCGCGCCGCCCTGTGGCCCACATCCCGGGCCCACGCTGGGTGCAGAGGGTGTGTCTGGATCCTTCCGGCCTCATGGTGGCAGCTGCGCGTGCCTGGGACAGGCCCTCGGGCCTGGGCTCACGACGGCAGGCTCAGGGGAGCTCCGGTGACTTTGCCTTGCCTGCTGACCCCCAAACCTGAGTTCCAGCTGGGAGCCTGGGGTCCACTGAAGGCCGTGCTGGACCCCGGCCTCAGAGCCCACTCGGAACTGCGCCACATGGCGGATGAGGTTGCTGAAGACCACGGACCACCAGGCGGGAACTGGCCCTCGTTCCCAGCTGAAAATGACCCTTCCCTTCCTCCTCTTTCCGCCGGTATGAGAAGAGGGGTGACCTTTCCTTCCTGCCTTCAGTCCCAACACGGTGGACCGGGGACATGGAACAGAATTAGAGTCCAGCCTCCAGAGGGGTGCTCTGCAGCTGGAGGGGTGACCCTACCTGGCACGCCGTCCACTCTTTGCCTCAGTTTCCACATCTGTCCACTAGGCATGGCGCCCACTCCCTGGGATGGCTATGCTCAGACCTCTGCTGTCCTTGGGGTGCCTCAATCTGCACTCTAGCCCCTATAAGGCTGGGGACACGCCTCTGACTAAGGACCAGGGACAGAGAGGGAAGACAGAGGCCCCGCCGGGCTAGCAGCGCACTCCAGCTCGCCTGCTTCTCCCAACAGGACTGGGCCAGGCCCGGGGCTGCGGGCTGCGGCTTCATATGCTGCCCCCGCTGGAGCTGAACAGGCCCGCCCCCTGCCCACGTGGGCCAAGACTCAGGAGAGCTCTAACTTGGATGTCTTGGAGTGATTCTGAGTTTCTCAGACTTCACCTTTTCAACTTCTCAACTCAGCAGGAGATATGGGATGTCCCCGCAGGAGTCCTGCCCACGGCAGACGCACGTGTGGGTGTTTGCACACCTGCATACCACCTACTGACGGAGGAGGAGCCGGGCCAGCTGCTCCCACTCACGTATCCCCACCACTCCTTCCTTGCCTGCCCTGTTTGGGGGTCCCCCCCAACCATCTCCGGATCCTGCACAAGCCTCAGGTGAGCCCTGCCCCAGCTGGCGCCTCTCGAGGGCCAGAGCAGGCCCTGCCAGCCCGGCCACGGACAGCTTGGGAGCCACATCCAGACGGGGCGCCCAGTGCGGCTCTTCCCAGCATTCCTGGCTTCTCAGCGTTGGGACAGCAGGCAGACAGGGCTCTGCCCGAGGCCTCGCACCACGGCCCTAGCAACGCTGAGGGTGACAACAGCCAGCACGCGGGCCGGGCCCCACCCCCAACGCTCTGTGGGTATTGACTCTCACAGATTCTGGAGGGCAGCGCTAGTCCCACCTGCATCTGGGGAACCCAGGCCCAGAGGTGTAACTCGACCAGGGCCCGGAGCCAAAGACCCCGGAATCGGTGTGCTGCGCGGCCCTCTGATGGGCTCTGCTTGGGCCCCGAGCGTGGCCCCCACCCCAGGAGAGGCAGCCGCTGGCCCACTGGCTGCTACACGTGTGGAGCGCCCATCGTGGGACAGCAGGGGCTGCTTTGGAAACTGGCCGCCAGGAGCCGCCAGCTCTTCCCCAACAGGTGCAGGACGTGGCAGTCTTCCAGTTGTGACCCGGGTAACGAAAGCAGACCCCGCGGGCCCGGGAGATGTCCTCTCCGTGGGGACTGGTGTTGGGCAGCTCGGCTGGTGAGGGGCTGGGGGCCTCGGGGTCCGTGGACAGTGTCCACTGTGACTTGACAGATCTGCGGCAGGAGCTAAGACTCAGTAGTCGCACCTGTGTCAGAGGTCCTTGTGGGTCCTTGATCTCAGGCTGGCAGGGCTCTGGTGCCACTGAGGCAAGCAGGGGGCCCAGCTGAAGGAAGACCACGTGGAGACAGGGGGCGAGGCCTCGCAGCTCAGCAGGGGGGCCGGGCTGGGGGCCAGGCACCACCCCCCCACCTCTAGGAAAGTCTGCCGCCCCTCTCTTCCTGGGCCGTCAAACCACGACTGCCTCCCAGATCCCAGAGGCTCGTACCGGGCCGAGGGCACATCCCCGGGTGCTGTCTCCTGGATGGATGTGTGGTCGCAGGTCTGGGGCAGCTGCTCTGGGAGCGATGACAAGCCAGCTGCTGGGCGTCACTGGCCCTGAGCCTCACCTCTTCCCGACAAGCCCATCTCGGCCGGCGCACGGCGGGTGCGGGAGAGCTTCGCCCCGACCCAGTCCAGCACATAGGGGCATGTCTCCGGCATGTTCCGGCAGGCAGCTGGCATTGGCCCGCCTTCCTCTGGAGGTCGCAGGGGGGCTGTCCCAGCCTGGGGCTTTGGCGGTCATCGGGGCTCAAACACCCACCTTACTGCCCCTCTCACCTCTGGTGCAGGGGGCGCTTTCCCGGGGATTCTCTTCACGGTGCTTTAGGACCTGAGAGGACTCGCTGCCTGGAGTCCTTCTCGGCTCAGAATCCCCAAACAAAAATGGCAACGGTAACGATAAACAGAAATCAGCCAGACCTCGGAGCTCCGCCCTTCACATGGCCATGCACCCGGGCACGCGGCTCTGTCTGGCCCCTAAGCAGAGAGTGGACGGCTGAGGCCCTGGAGTGGCTGCGCTGAGGCCATTGCTACCCGAGGGGGCTGGGCAGGACCCAGAGAGGCCAGAACCTGCCCCACTGCACAAACTCAAACACAGGCCCTGGGCCCCCAGCCTGCAGAGGCCCCGAGCAGTCTGGTTACGATTAGCTGGGTGTAACAAGCCACGGGGAAAACCAGTGGTTCTCAACCACGGCAATTCTGCCAACCAGGGGTGGTATTTCTCCCCCAGAGGGCACCTGGCAATTTGGGGGGACATTACTGGTTGTCATGACTGGGGGGTGTTACTGGCATCTAGTGGGCAGAGGCCAGGGACGCTGCTAAGCGTCCTGCACAGAGCAGTCCCCACGGCCAGGAATGATCTGGCCCAAGATGTCAGCAGAGCCGGGGTTGAGAAGCCCTGCTTGACTCTCACGCTGGCCATGCAATTCGGATTTTCACTATGGAAGAAAAAAATGACAAGACAGAAACAAAGAAAAAAATCCAACTCAAAAAAAAAAAAGAAAAAGAATTCTGGGAAATGAATAAGCTGAAGGGAAGGATGGGGTCATCAGCAGCTTCTCTACGGGGCCCAGAGCTGGTCAAGCGGTGATGCCTGAGGCCGGGGGCGTGGGCGAGGCCCTGGTGGGGAGGGGTCCGCTGGGCCCTGGAGAGGAGGAGGCCGGTCTCAGCCTGAGAGGGTCTTCGCCAGCTGAGCCGCGGTTACGTCAGGCTCCTGCGGCTGGGACAGCTGGGGCCTCGGGGTGGGAGCCTGGGGTCCTGGCACAGCCACGTGCCCCCGTGTCCGGCCCCCTCCGCTCCGCCGCAGCCCCTGAGCTTCCTCATGGGAGAAGCTGCCTGGCTAGATACGCCTAGTGGGGGGCTGAAGAGCCACCGGCGTGCATCCCCTCACCCCGTGGCTCCTGGCTCCTCCGACCGACGGCGCTGGCAGGCAAAGCAGGCTGCAGCAGCGCTCCCCTCCCCCCCCCAGCCGAGGTCAGGCAGGGCCGCCAGCAGAAGCTCCCTGCTCACTGATGCTCCACGCACGGCCCCGCCCCAGGAAACCTGGGCAGCTCGAGGGGTGCTGCTTGCTTGCACGCACGCTAAGAGGCTGGCAGCGAATCAGACACACACAGAAACAAAGAAACAACGGGAATCACGTTTCCGCCAGGGCTTTCCCCTGATGTCCCAGGGCCAGGCGTGGCCGCGTCTCTGGCCTGGACGGAGGCCTGGGTTTCCCAGGAAGGGAGACCTCTGTGGGGAAAGCAAGACCTGGGACAGTGGGAGACGGGGTCCCAGACACAGCAGCAAGGGCTTCACTCCATCTCATTCACCAGCGTGAAGCACAGGGACGGGGCAGCACAGAGTGCGGGGGACACACCCATCAGCGGGGCCCGACTCACTCTGCGCGAGAGCAAACTTCAGAAAACAAATAAGAGAGTAGGATAAATAAGCAAGGGAGACCAGGGCTAACCTCCGGCTGTCCTGCCTGTGACCATTCGGCCCCGTTCCCTTTGGCCTTTGGGGGACACCCTCTCCGCGTGGCCACATGCTGCTGTGGTTTGGGGACGGCCACCCAAGTGAGCTCCGTCCGAGCCCCTCCACTGTCCGAGCCTCCAACACAGCCCCTTCCGGCCGACGCAAGCCCCGCCGGCCACGGGCGGCCGAGTCCCGCGTGCGCTGGGTAGGGGGCGGCCCTGGGCCCGGCTCTTACCCGCTTCTGAGAGGTCGCGCAGGGAGCTGCTGAGGGCGCTGCGCTTGAGGCCCTCGCCGCTGGCATAGCTGTCATCCAGGCAGGCCCGACTCAGTGTCCCGCCGCCCGGCTCCTTTTTGAGGCTGGAGCACTGGGACATGCTGGGCCGCACGACGCCCTTCTGCTTCTCGAGCTCCGCTGGAACAGAGCCCGAGGGGCCCAGTGAGGGGAGGATGGCCCCCAGCCAAGGGTGGCTTGGAGAGGGCAAGGGGCTGGGCCCCCCCCAGGGCAACGCGACGACTTGGGGGGCCCTCTGCTCAGGGTGGCACCGGGCTGAGCCGCCACCTCCTTCCAGGGGGCAAGTGAGGGGCAAGGTCGTCTGGGAAAGGGCAGGAGCGACGGCACCTGTGACCAAAGGGGCTGAAAGGAGACCCCGGAAAGGAGGCTGGAGAGGCCAGAGGGCCCGAGGTCTGCAGGAAGGTCAGTCACTTTCCTAGGAGGTGGATTCGCCCGCGTCTGGAGAGGAGTTAACCCGGCCTGGCTGTGGATGGAGGCCAGGGGTGGGGGCACCCGTGTACCTCCAGGAATGAGGCTTAGAGCCAGGAGAAGCGGGGGTACCATCGGCTTTAATGAAAACCAGGGCATGACCCTAGCCCTGACCCCTCCGGGTGGTCGGGTGCAGAAGACACAAATACCAACCATGCTCAAGTGCAAAGGGCTCAGGTCCAGGGCTCTGGACACGGGGTGACCACGGCTCCGAGAAGCCCCCCCTCAGGGCACACGATGTAGTTCCCCGGGCAGGACAGGCCTGGGCCTTGGAAGCCCGGCTCCCACCCAGAGACCCCTGCCCACCCCTCCTTCCTCTGTGCCGCCTCCCGTGACCTGGGCAGGTGGGCTGCCTGGTCACGTGGCCGTCTCACCTCTGGGCTTACAGAGTCACTGCAACCTGGCCTCTCACCACTGTCTTGGCCCCCAGATGGGAGGCCACGCCTGCACCCTGCAGGCCCCCGCCGGGCACCCGTGACTTACTCTCTATCCTGTGCTTTTCCATCTCCTGCACCTCCGCGATGGACTCCCGCAGGTCATCAGTGAATTTCTTCCGGTCTTGAGGATTGGGAGCATTAAAGTTTATTAGCACTTTGATGTCTGCTCCGGGGACGGCAGATGTGAGCCGGATGCCGTTGGGGTAGTCTGCAGAAGAGGAGGAGAGCGCGGGCCTCAGGGCGGGCCCTGCCACCTCCCTTCTGGCTGGCAAAGGACCAGCGGGTCTCCATGCAGCCGGGGTGTGGGAGCACGCTGAGGCCAGGCTCCCAGAGGACGCATCCCTCCAGGGAGGAGAGGCTTCACGGTGCAGCCTGGAGGGACCACCAGGCAGTCTCTGCCTCCTGACCTGGGTCTGTGTTTGCTCCGTGTTCAAGTCGAGGGCAGATCCGACTGACCTGAGGCAAAGCCAGGGCCCTCGTTCTTCCCCGCCGGAAGGGCGTGGAGCCTGGACTCTTTAGGTCAGGATCCTTGGTCACTCGGCCAGGCGCCGAGCCTGGGAGGAGGGGAAGGTGGTGTCCCAGCTGGGGGACAGTCTTATCCAGTCACTTCGGACTCTTCTGTCCTCTCCCCACTGGTCTCCAGGCCACCAGCTCCCTTGGGGTACACTGTGGGCACCCCACACCCAACAGAGCCTTCTGCTCAGACCTGCCCGGTGCCTCGTCCGTGCTCTCGGGGTCTCTGGGGCTTTGGCATGCCGGCAGCCTCTCTCCTCAGTGGGAATCGAGCATCCACCACCGAGTGCATGAAGGTTCTTCGCCCAAACACCAATCCCACCACGGTTCAGACCCGGGTCAGGGCGGGGACCTCAAACGCCTAGAGGCCTGTGTGGGTTTCCTCAATGCAGGAAGCGGGCAGGGTAAGACTGCGGCTGCTGACTCTGTGGAGGGTGTGCAGCCCGCTACTGCCCGCCATCCGCCCAAACCTAGCTTTACAAGAAGAGCCACGGATACCTGAGCCTTATGGGAAGATGTTAGTATGAGCTCAACGAATTTAAAATAAAGTTCAAATATAACATAACTGAGCTGCGACCGACCAGGGGCTGCCAGCTTGAGACCCCGGGTGTGAGGCATGTCCTACAGAAGGCCGGGGTCGGCTCTCACTAGCACTGCCTCCAGGGCTGAGGGCTGAGCCCTGGGAGCCTGAAAGCGGCCTGGGCGCGGCCTCTGCAAAGGACTCAGTGTGCCCGGGCCGCTGCTGAGTGGTCACTACCACCGCCACCCCTTCCAGGAGGGGCCTGCCGGCCAGGACAGTGCACATGGCACCAGCCCCCCCGGTGCTGCCTGGGAGAAACCAAGGCAAGGCCGGCCTTCCGGCCTGGGGTGGAGTGATGGCGGGGCCTGCATCCTGAGCTCCTCATGGGCACGTGAGAAAAGAGGAGGAGCTGGCAGGTCCAGTCCCGTTTAGCACAGAGAAGCCCTCAGGCCCTGTGTTCTGGGATGGCCCAGCCACGGGTCCCTGGCACCTTTCAACCTGCAGAGGCAAGGCGGACGGGACAGGACCGCGGGACCTTGCTGCTGGACACGCCCCAACGCTCCATTGTGGCGGCCCTTCCCTTGGCTCCTCCGGAACATGGGGGGCAGCAGGACGCCCCCCACCCCACCCCAGGAGCACTGGCTCAGCTTGCAGCTCGAGGTCCTCCGACAGGGAGGGGACAGAGAGGGAGAGAGGAAGAGGGAAGGGCGTGGGTGGCGGGAAGGAACAAGCCCGAAAGGACCCGTCAGCGGGGTTGCAGGGGTGGCCAGCTCCCCGCTCCAGGATCCCCAGGCCCAGGACCCACTCACACGCAAAGGCCTGAACAAGCACCGCCCCTGGGCCACGGGCTGTCCTGGCCTTTATGTGAACGGCCTCATCTCATCCTGAGGCAGGCACTACCATCACCCCATCGATGGACCAAGGGAACCGGGCTGGAGAGGTCCAACAGCCAGAACACATGGCGCTGAAACCTGAGCGGACGGACCGCGGCTCTGCTCGTGACCTCTGCCTGCAGTGTCTCTGGCACGACCCTCACCTGATTGTTTGGCCATATCTATATATCACTTGTGCCATTCACTCGATGTTTTCCTATCAACATTTTATCACTCTGCACTAAATTTAAAAATCTTATCACCTTCAAGAAGTAACGGTAAAAGTAAACCCGATGAGTCCTACATACAATGATACTGAATTCTCCCTGGTTACCCCCAGCCGGCAACCTGCCCTCTGTTGGGAAAGTGGGAATTAGAACACCGGAGAGGCCACCCTGGGGTCGTCCCTGATGGAGCCAGGAGGAAGAAGAGGGGACGGCGGAGGAGAGCTTCCTCGCTACACGGATGGACCAAGTGAGGCCACCTCCTGCCACGGGGTGCAGACCATGTGCGGACGGGCCCAGGGACTCACTCACACTGGTTCTCGAAGAGTAGGACCTGCATGCCGTACAGGGAGAAGGACTGTCGGAAGCTGTACGTCACAGAGTTCTTCTTCTTCTGGAAGATCTTGGTGACCTGGGGGCAGCCAGAGACAGAGGCTGAGCCACTGGGCCCGCGCGGCCGGGAGCAGCCCTGGGCGCTCAGGACTCTAAGTGGACCCTCAGTTCGAGTTCTCCTGTGTGAGGACCCTCCTGCGGTTCCAAGGTCAGGAGGCCCGCGGGGCGGGGGAGGGCCGATACAGGGACGGACACTCACGCCCGACATCCCCATGCACGGCCCAAAGGCACCGTGAAACCCTCTGAGAGATGAGTTCTACAGAGAAGGGCACTGAGGCCAGAGGTCTGAAACGATCTGCTCAAGGTCAGGAACTCTGAAAGGACTTGAACCCACACGTCTAGATTCCAGCCTCAGGAACCCGAGAAGAGCAGCTGGTCCTCAATCAGGTGGGGAAAGGGGATAGGGTCTCGGGCAAGAAGGGGGCCTGCAGGAGGCAAGAGCTCCAAAGGGCAGGCCCCCTGCTCCCTGCGGGAACATCTACATCAGTGCTACCTGTTTTGGGGCAAGAGCTCCACTTCCCTGTGGGGAGCCCACCTCTGCCATGTTCAGCCCATTAGTCCTGGGGCTGAGACCCAGGCCAGCGGGACAGCACCGCCCCCGCCTGGCCCCAGGGGCGGGCTTGGGCAGCAGCGAGACCTCTGCTCAGTCCCGGGAAGAGGATTCCCCCGCGGCCGAGGGGACAGGATTAGGCCCGGACCTGCGGAGGCTGACTCCCCCTTCCTGGATGAGCCTGCCTGAGGTGGGAGCCCAGGCAGCCGCCACTGGGCGCAGCCGTTCTGGGGTCTGCACACCAGCCCCTCACCCGTGGGGCCCACGTACCACCAGGAGGTCATTGAACAGGAAGATCTCTCGCTGGTGCAGCCCAAGCTTCTGGGGCTTATTTGGGTCTGGAACCTCGAAGAGCCGGCAGTAGCAGACCAGGCGCCGGTGTGGCAGCGAGAGCACCTGTGTGGAGGGGCGGCGTCAGCTCCACACACCCGCGGGGACGAGGGACCCCCCCACCCTGCCTTCCCTCGGGCCTCCGGAGGCCCCTGCTCCAGGGAGACCGCCTTCCGACTCCTCTCAGCACTGGGCTCGTGGAGCCCCCGCCACGAGCCATGCGTGTCTTCTGAGCCCCCAAAGCACCTGTCATGTGCGCCCCGAGCCACACACATAGGAGGCTGCAGAGCCTGGGCTTCCCCGCCCCCAGGCCCTCCCTCCTGAAGGCTCTCAGCCCCGACAGCTGGGTCTGGAGGAGCCCTGCAGGGTCCCGAGCTGGCAGTCACCACCTCGAGGGGCTGGTCCCTGCCCTCTGCACAGGCGGCCATGGGCACACATGGCCCTACATGGGGCTGCTCTCCAGGCCCGAGGCTCAGCGACCCACAGATGAGAGGGAGGGGACGCGGGCCCAGCCTGGTGCCCTCAGGGGGCAGCGCTGTCAGTAGCAGAGTGTGAGTGAGAAAGGAGGGCAGGACGCAGGGCTGGGGAGGTGGGCGAGAGCAGGTCACGGGCATGCCAGGGGTCTCAGGCCTTCTGCAGGGGCAGCTGACCCCGCTGCCAGGGTGGGGTAAGGAGCAGACCACATGACGGCCAGCAGGCACACTACTGCCAGCCCTGGCGGCGAAAGGGACCCGAGAGGCACAGCGTGGGCTGCGTGGGGAGGGGGAGGCCTCAACGCCACACCAAGGTCATCTGTTCAGGTACAGGGTCTCGGGGCCGAGGGACAAGCGGGATCTCTGAGCTCAACCAGACAAGACGGGAGGGGACCACCTGCTCCGGGCCTGACAGCACAACCCTCCCGCGTGCTCTCAGAGATCTGAGGTGGAGATAACTGTGAAAATCAAATTTCTTATGGCTCCGGAAATTAACTCATGCAGCCAGAACTGTGGGTCTGGGAGCCGCGAGCTGCGGGGGAGTGGGGATCACGGAAGGCGGAAGCCGAGGGGAACTCACACAGCCGAGCCCGTGGTGCAGGGATCCAATCTACAGGGGAAGCAGTGAACAAACAAGAAGAGATGTTAATGTTCCAAATACACATCTGGGCCCTGACAGAGACTCCGGGGTGACACCCCACCCACAGCGCCCCCCAGGGCGCCCCCAGCGGGCTCTGACGGGGAGCCCAGGCTGCCAGGGAGCCACTGCACAGCCCCGGCCATCGGTTTATTAAGAGCCTCAGATTCTCATCAAAGGGGACCCAGAGAGAAGGGCTGTGACTCCCTTAAAAAGCCCCAAACCTGACATAATCCACCAACCCCACCTGGAAGGGAACAGGTTCCAAAGGCACTGTGGCTACTGGCCAAAGCCGAGCCAGCAGGGCAGCCTGGGGTCGCGGGGCGGGTGGGTCTTGGGCACCCCGGGCCTCACGCGGCGCCCCCCCCCCGCCCCCAGTGGGGACGGAGACCACCTACCGGCTTCTTCCCCACGATGAGCTTCTCCACCTTCTGCACCTGCGACACGTGGTCCTCGTTGGTCTCCAGCTCCCGCTTCCGGATCCGCTCATAGATCCCGATCAGCATCTCCCGGGGGATGTCCTCCCCATCGTCCACGCCTGGTAGGGGACAGCGGCAGGGCTCACCCCAAGGCACCGGCTTCTAAACCAAATCCGGACAGCGGTCCCCCTGCCACTCCCCAGCTGAACCAAAGGCCTCCAGACCCACCGCAGCCGGCCCTGCCCCGTCCACCACACGTGTGCTCGGAGCCCCCGCACCAGGGACCAGGCTGGCACTGCCCCCGGATGAGTGTGCAGGGGCCTGTGCCACCTTGCAGCCACGCCCAGGGGGCTCAGCACACACGGCCCCGCTCAATCCCGGCCGCCGCCCCGTGGGGCGGTCACCACGGTCCCCATTGCACTGACGGGCTGGCGGGGGCCTGGGGATGGGGCTGCCCGGCCCGCATCCTCACTTTGCCCCTTGTCGGCCTGAGTCATGGTCTCTCTGAGCTACGAGTCCTCTCCTCACTGACACAGGTCACCAAGAGCACGGTGACTTTACAGGGACCAGGGCGGCTCACGGGGTCACCCTCACACCCCTGACACGAGAGCTCAGGGGATCTGAGTGGCTGCTGTCCCAGTTCTGGGACTTGAAGCCGGGTCGCTCTGACAACAAGCTTGCGCCCTTTCTGCTGCACGGCCCCCAAAGTGCTGTCAGGAAGTCCCAGCCCCGCTCACGACAGAGACGCGAAGCCCCCCGCCCCCCGCCCTCTGGTACCGCTGCTGGAGGTACGTGGGGCAGTGGGACGGCTCAAGCCCTCTGGTGGGCTGTCCGGCACCACCTGCCAGTCAGAAATTCAAACACCCTCGGGCCCACTGAGTGGCTCTGGGGGATTGGTCCTGTGGGGTGTGACATTCAACGCAGCCCTGCTTCCAAATCGCACAAAACGGGAGCTAACCCATTTGCACACTCACAGGGGGCCGGCTAAGCGGTCCGCGTACGAGGACTCCTGGGACAGGGATTACTGTACGCCCGCAGGAACGAGGAAGGCCACGGCAAGCCTTGGCAACAGCCCTTAGGTTTACCGAACCAAAGAGTGAGGCGCCGAGCGGAAGAGGGTCAAACCAGCCGTGCACCTTTGTACCGGCTCCCACGAGAAGCTCCGCGTGGCACAGCAGGGACTCAAAGCCGATGACTTCCAGGGATGGGAAGGGCCCTGCGGTGCACCTTTTATGCTTTCTGGCTTTTTTCTAATTAGCTATTTTTTCAGAGCAGTTTTAAGGTCATAGCGAAATTCAGGGGAAAGCACAGAGAGCTCCCATATACCCCCAGCTCCCCGCCAATCAGCACCCCGACCAGAACGCCGCCTTCGTTACAACTGAAGGACCTACCCAGTCACCAGAGCCCACGGTTCACACGAGGGTTCACTCTTGGTGTCGTCCACCCTGTGGGTCTGGACATATGGACGAGGCCGTGTGCCTGCCATTATAATACCGTACAGAATTTTCACTGCCCTAAAACCCGCTCTGTGCTTCTCCTTTTCATCCCTCCCCCACGACCACCGGCAACCACTGGTCTCCTGACTGTCTCCACAGCTTCGCCTCCTGCAGAATGTGGCGCAGCTGGAATCAGATTGCAGGCTTTCAGATAGGTTGTTTTCACTTAGCGATGTTCCTTTAAGGTTCCCCCGTGTTTTTTCACGACTTGGTAGCTCATTTCTTTTCAGTGCTGAATAATATCCCACTGTCTGGACGGACCAAGGTTTATCCATTCATCTACGGAAGGACAGCTTGGTTGCGTCCTAGTTTTGGTGAATACGAATAAAGCTGCTATAAACCCCGTGTGCAGATTTCTGTGTGGACGTAAGTTTTCAGCTCATTTGGGTAAATTCCAAGGAGGGCAACTGCTGGGTCATGTTACTTCCTGGTTTTTGAACTATGTGAGGATAAGACCCATTCAAAATATACATTTAAAAAATCTGAAGGCAAATAGCAATAAAAGCAAAATATCGCTTGCCTGGCTTCCAGGTTCCTCCCCTGCCTATCCCTGAACTCCCGGAGGCCCCCCTGCTGCTGGACCCGCTGGGCATACTGAGCGATTCCAGAGAAAATGTGTGTCCGGCGCATGTTGGGGCAGGGGGGCACTCTCTAAAAAGAACAAGCTGGGACATGTGCTCAGCGCAGAGTGCCGACCTGGCTTTGGGAGGCCAGCGTCCTGCCTCCTCTGACACACACTTGCTGTGTGACCTTGGGCAGTTCCCCTCCCTCTCTGAACCTTCTGAAGCTCAAGGAAGATGGGGCAGAGAACGCTAGAGTCCCTGGCTTAAAGAAAACAGGTGATTGGTGGCAACAGCCCAGGCTCGCAAGAAAGAATCAGTGGCTTCCTCTCCTGGTTCTGGGGTGCTCAGCCCCTGCCCTGGGAACTGGGGTGACAAAGCCCCCCTCCCCCAGACTGCCGGGACGGCGGATGCAAGGATGCGCACAAACCACGAAGCCGCAGATATGAGGGCGGCCGACCAGCAGGTATCTGACCCAGCAGCCCTGTCTTCCCCCGAGCCTCTGTCCACGGGCCTCGTTTCTGTCTCACTTCTCACACAGGAGAGGCCCCAGTTACATGGTTGAGCTGCTAAACCAGAGAAAAAAATCAGAGTCCCTTAAGCTCCCCAGGGTCGCCCACAGCACGCAGCTCACGGCCAGCTTTCCCGGCAGCTACACAGCAACCGCCTGCATCCAGGGCCACGGGGACGCCGTGGAGACCAGACCTGACCAGGCCCAGCGAGGACAGGGGCTTGAGGTGGCAGAGAGGAGGGGAGGGGCTGCAGCCCCCCGGACCATCAGTGTCCACTGACCGCCCTGCTCCCTCACCTGTTCTGGCGACTGGATCTCTTATCAACGAGGTTCCTAGGAACCACAGCTAAGACCTGCCCCTCCCCGGGGCCTGCGGAGGGCCGCACGGGGAGGGCCCTGAGCCCAGCTCCCTGCGGGACCGCCTGTCAGGGTGGGGCCCACCCCCAGGGAGCGCCAGCACAGACCCTCCGCTCTGGGGGACGCGACGACGGAGCAGTTTTACAGAAATGAAGGACAAAATGAGAAATTTAAACAGCTCGAAAAGTTGGACTTGATTCAGATCAGTTGTTTCCCTTTTATAAAATTATGATGCCATTTCTAAAGGGACTTCAGTCCCTTACAGCTGTTTCCCAAGGACAGGGACAGTCCCCCAGCCCGGGACTCCACGGACAGGAGGGACCTGCCAGCAGAAAACATGGAGACAGCCGTGCCCTTTTCCATCCCTCTCCTGCCTGGCGACACAGGAGGAAGTCTCCGTCTGGCTGCCCAGCCCCTGGTCACCTGCCCCACGTGGGCCCACCTGCCAGGGAGGAGAGGGCAGCCTCGGGCCCTGGGCCCAGCCAGGAACAGCCTGGCTGGAACCCACAGTGGTTTTGCCTTTTCACGGCACTCGTTTTCGTAAATGATGCCCATGTGTGACAAATGCTACTGGTTTCCCGCTTACACTGATGACGTAAAGTTCATTTTAAAAATACATACGTTTCATAAGAAGACAAAAACAAAAAGACAAGTCTGTTCCAAGAGGACCACTGAGAGAGGGGTATGGTGGGCGATGCTGTGTGGGCAGCAGTGATGGGGGCAGGACAGTGCCAGCCCCCGCCCGGCCCCCATCCCGTCCCCACCCACCGTGCTCGGAGGCCCCGGGGTGCCCAGCACCCAGCTTGTGGTCCATCTTCCCTCTGCCCCTGCAACCAGGCCTGGATCCACCGTGTGCGGCCCGACCCCAGGTGCTGAGCCCAGCTGCGCTCTCAGGCCTCTGCCCTCTGGTGCCCTGGGCCTGCGGAGCCCTGCAGTCCTCTGAGACAACACGCCGCCTCCCCCTCGGAGTGCCCCCGCCACAGCATTCAGAGCCCTCTGTGGGAACTTGCACTGCGTGGGCTCCTTCGGGGAGGAGCCCCACCCCTCCCCACGTGAGGCCGTGCTGCGGGCACCTCTGTCAGGTGCGTGCTGGTGGGGAGGGGGCGGGCGTCCCACCGCGGACAGGGCAGCTCACCTCGGAGGTTCTTGACGAAGTCCTCTAGCTTCATCTTGCGCTCGGGCTTGACATTGGGGCTGTACATGTCGGTGTTGAGCAGAATGATGGCAAAAGCCAGGATGAAGATGGTGTCTGGGTTCCGGAACTGCCGCACCACCCCGGGGTTGCAGATGCAGTACCGCTGGCTGGGGGAGGACGGGGTGGTGCTTCAGCCAGGGCAGGAAGCCAGTCCGCCCCTCACCCATGAGCGGCCCTAAACAGCTGAAGCTGGTCACTGACCTCGGAGCCTCCGTCTCTGGTACACGGGGATGTCGCCTGTCTGGCAGAGCCGGCCCTGACCGTCCACTCACCACCCCCCCACCATGTGAGTTAAGTCCCACCCGCCCGTAGTTCGGCCGGCATGTGGCTGCTCAGGGCTGAGGACCACGTCCCTCGGCCCCCGCGCAGCCACGCGCTAAGTTCCGGCCAATGTGATGTGGGCACCTTCGAGGCTGTGCCTTAAAGGCAGGGGGTGCCCTGCATGCTCTCTGCCTGCCTGGAACGTGAATGTGATGGGTGTTGAATCTGCTCCCGGGGACCTCAGATGACAGGAGCCCAGGCCTCCTCCACGCCAGCTCAGAGGGCGGCCCACTTCCGGGGCGTTTCAGCCACGGCAGCTGTGGCGGACGTCTTTGTTGCGGCAGCTGAACTAACAGCCTCGCTACAAACTGCCTCACAGAGTCATCTGCTCACGTCCTCACTGCCTTGAATACGCCCCACACCCCACCCCACAGTTCCCTCCACTGGCGACCTTGTGCAGGGGTAGGTGGGTGGGGCAGGGATGGAGAAGAGGAACTGGGTGGGGCACCGTGACCGTGACCGAGGCCCACAACCCGCAGGCAGCAGCCATGGGCGCTTAGATGATGTGGGCTTCAATTTCGTCTTCCCTGTTAAGTGCCGCCCCCTCCAGGAAGCCCTCCTGAATGGAAGTGTCTGAACGCTCCCCTCCCAGGGCCTGGGGTTCCTCCTCCTGCGACCTTGCTCCCCTGTGAACCCACCACCCCTGCTGAGCCCAGAGAGCTGGGTCTCCCACACCCCGCGCAGGGCATGGACTCCCTACGCGGCCAGTGTGCACACCATCCCAGCAAGGAAGATGGCACAAGGACGGCCTGCCTTGACTGCAGGCTCTCTGGGGGACCAGGCGCTGGGCGGAGTGCACCCACACGGCCTGAGTGGTTTAATCCTTCCACCCCCTCCACGGTAGGTGCGTTCATCAACCCCTCTCTACTGGCAAGGACGTGAGGCATAGAGAGGTTAAGTAACCAGAGCAAGGTCACACAGTGGTGCAGGTGTCAGAACCACGCCCTCTGCGTCACTGAGGGAGCATCTGCCCCTGTGAATGAGCAGACGAGTGATGACACAGATGGACTCACGAACCAGTGGGGACGAGAGGACCACGAAGATGTTCGAGGCCCTGGCTCCAGCACTGAGCCGCACAGCACGTGGCAGAGGAGGGGCTGCCGCCCCCCGCCCGCCCCCGTCCCGATAGCTCATGGCCACCTGACCCTGAAGGGGGGGTCTGCCCTTGAGCCTTGGTCTTCGAGCGGGGACGCTTTTTCTACCTGACACCTGCCCCGCCCCCACCTGAAGGCCTCGATCAGCCGCTCCACCTTCTGGGCCTCCCCCTGGACCCGGATGTGCGCCTGGAACTTCCGGAGAGCCTCGTCCAGCTCCATGGCGGAGAAGTCCATCTCGTCCACCACGCAGCTGAAACGAGAGAAGGCCCCGTCAGTGTCCCCTGCCCACCTTCCCGCCGGCTGCACAGGCAATCACGGCCCGCAGAGGGCAGAGGGAGCACAAGGGGTCAGCGCAGGGAGGCCCGAGAGGGAGGGCGGCCGGAGCGGGCTCCCTCCTCCACAGGAGGAGATGGAGGTCTGGGCACCCACTGGCCCTGCAGCCACCGCGCCCTGGGCCTGCCCCTCACGTCAACGCTTTCCCAGGCATTTCTGCGGGGCCTCTGGAGGGGCTGTGCTGCCCTCACCTGCCGATCCCACAAGGAGGGCAGAGCTGGGGAGGCTGCAGGTCACAGGTACCTCTTATCACAGCCCCGCCCCCAGCACAGCCTGCTCCTGCCTCTGACCATGACCCCGAACAGTAGATGGGTCTGCAACAGGGACCCTCGCCTGACCACCCCCGGTGGGGCTGCAGAGACCCCGGCCGTGGGCCCCCCTCCCCTGGGGCGACGCTCTGAGAACTCAAGGCTGTTGGGGCAGGGTGAGGGCAGGGGCCCCGCAGGACAATTCGCTGACCAGCATCCGAGGAGGATGCCTGGGGGGGGTCTCACTGCTTCCTGAGGCCGCTGCTATTTTCTGATCCGAGGAGAACAATGTGCGGATTTCCTACGGACTCACAGCAGCTCGGAGGGGGTGTGGGGGGAGAGCAGCGGTGGCTGCAGGGGAGGGGGCCAGACCACATGGTCTTGGGCCCCATTCACGGAGCAGCTAGCATGCTCTCCTGGGACGTTCCTCCCGGATTTTGAAGGGGGAGGGGCACCAGCCACACTATCAGGGCGGGGCCAGAACAGAAAGGCGGCGCTGGGAGAGAGCAGCCCAGGCGGGACAGACGCCACAGCCGGCCACAGGCCAGGCACCGCCAGCGGCTCGCTGCCTCTCCGGTGTGTGTGTCTGTGTGACTGAGTGAACACTAGTGTACATATATGTGTGTGCACGTGGGTGTGTCTGTATGGGGGGGGCACCCAGGCCAGACCCTCCGCCCCTCCCCAAGCCTGGGTCTGCTCACCTGTGAAACAGAGAGGCCAGAGCCCACGCCCCACTCCTCCCAGGGGCGCCCGGAGGTGGCAGGTGTGTGTGGCCAGGCCGCCCTGCCGTTTTTGCTGAGGGTCAGTCTTTACCCTGCTCTGATCCCGTTCCTGGCCCACCGGCTGGGTCACCCATCCCGCCTGCAGTGTCTGGGTCGGCAATGTGCCCACGGCAGGCCTGGAGCTGCTCCCCCAGGTCCCCACAAAGGGGAGCAGGGCACCTGTTCCAAGCCGGCCTCCTGCTGGCCCTGGCTCCTTGTCTGCGGAAGGGGTTATGGACCCCTGACACCCCCGCGGACGAGGTGAGGACACAGCCCGCACGTAGCACCTGCCCAGTGACCACAGGACCCAGGTGTGGTGGCTTTCTACTCGGGACAGTCTGGAGGAGGACCGGGGGTGCAGGGTACGTGCGGGCAGGACTTCTCAAAGCTGTCAGCAGTTCCCAGGGGGCTGGAAACCTGTTCTTCTGCAGGGTTCCAAGTAGCTGAGAGTCTATGGCCGCCAGCCTGGTGGGACCCTCACCCCATCTCCCGCCAGGAGAGGGAGGAGGAGGGGGGCTGAGCTCCCTGGTTCCCCTCCTGCTGCCCCTGCGGGAGGTTGGCCCAGGGGTCGCTGGGCCAGGGGAAGGGGCTGGCCCTGCTGGATGGGGCCAGAGGTGCTGGCAAGGCATCTCCCTGTGTCTGGGAGTCAGAAAGACAAAGGGGAGCGGGGAGCCTGGGGTGTGCGTGGGGCGCCCCCAGCCCCACTCACTCGAGCACGTCGCGGTTGAACTGCTTCTGCCGGTTGCCCAGGAACTCCCCGATCATCTGCCGGCTCAGGCCCTTGCGCTGCAGCAGGAAGTGGGCCACCCCCACCGGCGTGTCGGGCACGAAGCCACGCTCGATGAGGTACTGGACGCCCTTCTCGGGCTTCCTGGGGGACAAGAGATGGGCTCAGCCGGGCGCTCCCACCCCTCCAGCTCCCCCAGCCCTCATCCCCTCCTCCTCCACGGCACCCTGTCCTGCCCCACCCTGAGCCCACAACGCAGGGGAACCGGGATGGCTTGGGCCCTGCAGGAGGGCTGGGCCAGCGCAGGAACACGGAGGGTGCCGGGGGCTGGGGGGGGCACAGAAGGGCCCCACCCCTCCCCGCTCCGTGGTCCCCTCTGTGCCGAGCTTCCAGGCAGGCTGGAGGGCCCCGTCCAGCACACGCTGGCCGCCTGTGGCACGTGCTCCGTGCCGTCACCGTCTGAGGACCCTGCACGCCAACTCAGTCCCCACACTACTCCCTGGGGTTGGCATGCTTGTCACCTGTGCTGCCCGACAGCCACGTGACCTTGCTGGGGACTCGAGTGCCCGTGTCGTGAGACTTGTGTGTTAACACAGTCGGGCGCCTGGAACGCTGCACGCAGTAGGTGAGCAACGCCTGGAACGCTGCATGCAGTAGGTGAGCACCGGGAAGGTTTAGGATAAACCTCAACGGACGGCAGAGGACCTGGAGGCGCAGTGCCGGCCCCGCCTGCAGTCAGAGGCCTGAGGCGGGGCTGTGCCGGCCCCACGGGGCTGAGCATCCACCCAGACCAGGAGCCCAGGGGCCGGGGCGCCCTCAGGGGCTGAGCAGTGAGCCAGCAGGTCCCTTCCTCCCGTCGGCCTCGGGGCCTGGTACCGGCTCAGCTGACCTCACAGGGAGGCAGTGGTCGAAAGAGACAGGGCAGGGGGAGGCGCCACTGAACCCTCCCTCTGCACCTGTGACTCTCGGAGGGCGGTATCCTCTGACGAACCCGGAGCCTCGGAGCTGCGGAGCCCTTGGGTATACCCGGCACCCCACGCCTTGCCCCAGTGGTAGAAGTCAGTGTCCTGCTGGCCCCTGGGGGCATGGAGGTGAGGGCCAGGATCTACCTGCCACCACCAGCCATGCGCTGACAGCGGGTCCCGCAGATGCCGTATTTCCACACGCAGGCCAACCTCCAGCCTCAAGATGACCCTGCTATTTTTATCCCAGGTGGCCACACACCCCAACCTTGCGCTCAGAGCTGGGCAGGGAGCGACTGCCAGCCGCCTGGGTCCTGGCACAGAAGTGGTCACCGAGTGGCCCCGTTCCCCCACATCCCCGTTCCTCCCGGCAACCCTGGGGTCTCCAACCAAGAACTGCCCCAGCCCCAGGCCTCTCCAGGCACTGGGCTACTGGTGCTGATGCAGCAACCGGGGGTGGGGTCGGGGTGGGGCGGGTCACGCTTCCTCACCGCCAGCTCCACAGCGGCCCCCGCAGGACCCCAGCCCATACCTGACCGCCCCCCACTTCCACAGTAGCCCACAGATGTGTCTTCTTCGGCCCACACGACGTTAACAGAAAGAATTCCAGTTGGTCGCCAATGTTTAGAAACCGGGAGCTTGGACATAGAACCCGGATTTCCGGCTTCTCTTGAGAAGACAGCGTGGCAGCCCCCGGCCTGGATCCCATGTGAAAGTGACTGGAGAGCCCCCTCGCGGGCGCCCTTGTCACCCACCTGGGCCAGCCTGGCCCACCGAGGCCCTGACACCATGCCTGGTCCAGCCCAGCCTCGTCCTGCTGCCCTGGGGTGGCTGCTCCCCTCTCTACCCCAGCTGCTCCTGCCTGTGTCCACAGGCCAATGGCATGCAGCCTCACAGCTGCCAGGCCCACGCTCAGGGCCCACAGCCTTGTGGGAGGGGCAGGCTGCGCAGGGGCTGTAGGATGAGGACTCCCCACGGCGTAAGTGCCACATGCCGACTCTGTGCTGGGCGGCACTCTGGATGACAGCGGCGAGCACGGGTGGCCTCGAATGCCTGGCACGGCAGCTGCCACGGCCCAGTCTGAAGGGCAAAGTGGCCGAGAGAGGGTGGGAGGGGTTCCGGCAGGGGAGGCAGAGGCCTTCTCTGAGCAGGTGACACAGTGACAAGGGTGCTCAAGGAGCTTTTTGGTGGAGGCAATGGCGAAGGCAAAGGCCCTGAGGTGGGAGTGGGTTTTGTAGGATCGAGGCCATGAGGCTGCTCCAGGGCTCAGAGTAGGGCCCTGGGGGAGGGGCAGCGGGGTGGACAGGCCGCAGGGGCATCTGGCTCTCCTCTGAGTGGGATGAGAAGCCTGGCATGCTCTGAACAGGGCAGTGGAGGGACCTGGGTCCCCGTTTAAGAAGCTGCCTCTGGCTGTTCTACGGGAGCCCAGGTAGGAGACCCTCGCAGGCACCCCGGCACTGGTGCAGGAGTGGGGGAGGAATGGCGGGCTCAGGACACCGTCTGGGGGCAGCGATCACAATATATGCTAGTGAACCCGCGTGTGAGCCTGAGGGATCCAGCTCTCAGCCCGAGGCCAACGGGGCAGGAGCCGCATCCACCTGGCACCCTTCACAAGATGCTGCAGGAGAGGAATGTGGACTGACCGGGCCACGACCAGAGACGAGGGGCTCCCAGCAAACTGAGAGGAAAGGTGCTGCGGCTGGAGGTACAGGCGGGGGTTCGGGCAGGGGCTCCAGGCTCGGGATGCGCGCGGCCGGCAAGGGGAGTGATCTCCCTGACCGTGGAGAGCCAGCACTGATGTGAGTCCCTGGCCCGCAGGATCTTGCTGGCCCCCAGCTGCCCCACGTGTACTCCGTGGGCCCTGCTGGGCAGGGGTCCTGGGTCCACTGGCCCCTCACAGGGCTCCGTGCTGACCGGAGCAGCCCAGATGTCCTGCGTGGGTAAGTCACACACTCGGTCTGCTGCTCACCCACAGCCCTGCCCACCGCCCTGGGGCAGCAAGGGGCACTGGACGGGCTCGGGCCGAGGCAGGAGGGTAGAAGGCACGTCCTGTGGGGCTCCGAGATTCCCCAGAGCACCCAGGGGACGCCATGGAAAGGAGCCTCTGCCTGCCTTGTCCCTGAGACACTTGATGAGCGCAGCAGGCCTGGCCAACACGCAGCGGACGCGGCGAGTGAACAGAGAAGTGCACCCGGCTGTGACAGAGCCCACCCGACCTGGCAGACGGGCTCGCCGCCACCCCCAGCAGTGGCTCCCCCTTCCCTGCCTGCAAGCTTGAACGGGGCTCCAGGCCCTCGGGACTGAAGAGGCGCAGCCTGGGGCCCTGCTGACTGTGCACCCTCAGGGGCCAGCGGGGGCCCGGCCCACACAGCGCATGTCCGGCCAGAGAAACAGAATGTGCTGTGTCTGGGGCTGGGGCCGACGTGGCTCTGGGAAGGGCTGCTTTGGCCCGTGTTCCCAGGACTCTGCCCTAGAACCTTCAGGGCCTCCCAAGTCTGCAGGACAAGTTCCGGCCCCTCGCCCCTCATCCACTTCTCCATTCACCCCAGGCATCCATCCAGCGCCTGCTCTGGGTGGGTGTGGCACCAGCACACCTGTGGTCTAGACAAAGTCCCTGTCCTTGAACACACATCCTCACTGGAGCGCGATGAACTCCCAGGAGAGACACTCACAGGCATGGCTCAGATCCCAGCTCCGCTCTCTGGCTGGGTGACCTAGGGCAAGTTACTTAACCTCCCTGTGCCTCAGTCTCCCCACCTGGGTAGTGGGGACAGTGACAGTGCACACAGCAGAGTCACTGTGCAGATTAAATGAGTTAATGCCTCGAAGCCCTTGGAAAACATGCTGGGTTTATGGCTGTTTAAGAAAAGGGTCAGCACTAGGGCAGAGCTAAACCAAGGGGAAGCCGTAGTGACCACAGAAGGCCTGGACTTCAGATGGATGGGGTGAGAAGGCGCGGTCCAGAAAGGCCTCCTCGGGAAGGTGGCATTGAACCTGGAGCCAGGAAGAAGGTCCCTGGGGGCGGGAACGACCAACGCGAAAGCCTTACTGGACACGTAACACAACGGGGCACACCAAGGGGGGAAAGTGGTGCAGGGGTGGTGGTGGGATGAATTGGGAGAGTGGGATTGACATGTATACACTAATATGTATAAAATGGATAACTAACAAGAACCTGCTGTATAAAAAAATAAAATTCAAACAAAAAAACAGGGCACAGAAAGGCGGAGTAGCTGTGCACCAGGCTGTCCAGCGAGGGAGAGCCAGGTTCTTACCCTTTTGCTCGTAGAAGCCCGTAAAGTTCCACTCTATGCTCCCAGCCCGGGACTGCAAATCTGCTCTGCCCACCTCTGCGCAGCCAGCTCTCCCCATCTCTCCGGGTTCCCCTGACGACTCCTTCTCTAGCTTTCTGACCTCCACCCTCCAGGACCAGCATCAACGAGGTGCAGAGGCGACATTTTCACCATCTACACCTGACGCGCTTCTGCATCCCGGGCCCCCGGGCCTCTGCCCCTCACCCCCACTGCCCGTCCGCTGGGTCTGCGAGCAGCCTCTGCTGTCCCCAGGTCCAGCTTTTCTCGTCGACTGTGCCAGGTGAGCACGTGCAGACCACAGTGGTGCTGCCCTCCTCGCACCTCTGTCCTCGAGCCTGAGCCCGGGGCTCTCGGGAGGCGGTTACTACGAGGCCGGGCTCTGCACCTAAGGACCACCCACCTGCCGGAACCCCTCTCCTCCCAGCAGGGTCTGCAGGGGCCACAACGGCTCCTCCTGTCGCTTTCCCTTGCTATAGCAGCTGAAGAGACATGGACGTGGGCGTCTGCCCGGCACCCTGTTGGCCTCTGGATTTCCCACACCCCCCTCGAGCTCCGCCCCCTGATCCCACGGGCTGCCCGTACTCCGGTCAGAGTGCTGCACCCCGCTGACCACGGCGAGCGGTTCAGAGGGCGCCGGCGGGAGCCTCTCTTCCTGCAGGGCTGCCATGAGGCTGGACCACGAGCCCGGACTACTGGCTGCCCTCCTGCCCTGAGGGCGCGATGGTAGGGCACGGCCAAGAGATGCCCAGTGGCTTTTCAGGTACACGAACCAGTAAGACCCCTCTGCTTGAACCAGTTTGATCAGATGCCCATCATTTCCAATGAAGAAGGGCCTGAGGCACACAGAGACCAGCACGGGGTCTGCAGACACCGGCAGCGCCCGAGGATGCCCCGAGGTTGGAGGCCGAGCCATCCCCGTGCTGTTCTCACTGGCCGCAGGGGCGAGGGATGGATTAACCAAGTTCAGCACCCAGAGGCCCTGCGCCCAGATGTGCCCTTCAACTCCGTAATCTAGGCTCGAACCCCTCCAATATCCTGCAGAGAAGCGGCCACCTCCCATCGGCTCGCACACCTGCACGGCCAGCAAGCCCGTCGCCTCCCCACACTGCCTATTTTATCCAGCTCTGATTTTCACAAAGTTCTTTCTGATATCAGAAACCCAAGCTGAACGTGGCTGCCGGGGTCTTTTTCGCACTTATCCCAGAGACAAGGTGGAAGAATTACCCTCTGGTCCTCATGCACTATTGGTGTAAACGTAAACTGGTACAGCCACTGTGGAAAACAGTATGTAAGTTCCTTAAAAAACGAAAATAGAGCTACTATATGATCCAGCAATCCCACTCCTGGGTATATCCAGACAAAACTGTAATTCGAAAAGATACACACACCCCTATGTTTGTAGCAGCACTATTTACAACAGCCAACACGTGGAAACAACCTAAATGTCCATGGACAGAGGAGTGGATAAAGAAGATGTGGTACAGATATATACAACGGGATGTCAGCCATAAAAAAGAATGGAACATTGCCATTTGCAGACCTAGAGCTGATCATACTTCGTGAAGTCAGTCAGACACAGAAAGAAAAATAGTACATGATATCACTTATACGAGGAACCTAGGGAGTTCCCCGCTGGTCCAGTGGTTAGGACTCCGCGGTTCCACTGCAGGGGGGCCCGTGTTCGATCTCTGGTCGGGGAACTTAAGATCCTGCAAGCCGTGCAGCGTGGCCAAAAATAAATAAATAAGTGGAACCTAAAAAATCATACAAATGAATCTATATACAGAACAGAAACAAACTCACAGACATACCGTAGAAAACAAACTCATGGTTACGAGGGGGAGGAGAGGGGGGAGGGAGGGACAAATGAGGAGTATAGGATTAGTGGATACTGGGAGTTCCCTGGCAGTCTAGTGGTTAGGACTCAGCGTTCTCACTGCCATGGCCCCAGGTTCAATCCCTGGTCGGGGGACTAAGATCCTTCAAGCCGTGCAATGAGGCAAAAAAAAAAAGAAAAAGAAAAAAGAAAAGGATTAATGGATACAAACTGCTATCCATAAAATAGATAAACAACAAGGATTTACTGTAAAGCCCAGGGAATTATATTCAATATCTTGTAACAGCCTATAATGGAATATAATCTGAAAAAAACAACCCCAACTAAATCACTTTTCTGTATACCAGCACAATATTATAAATCATCTACACTTCAGTTTAGAAAAAAGAGAAGGAACTGGCATGGCTGGAACACCCGTGGGGCCTGCCCCGCACTGCCTCCCTCCCTGAGGCCCTCGGCACCAGCCAGCCCAGACCCGCGACAGCACTCTGAGGGTGGCGTGGGCCGGAGGAGTGGCTCACGTCAAGGGGAATAGGACCCTGATCTGCAAAGACCCAACTCAGAGTGCTCGTAAGAGAGCCACAGTCACTTAAACCGTCAGCACGTCCAGCACCAGCAGACGGCCCGGCACAGCCAGCACTTCTGGTTCTGCAGCCTCGAGCCAGCGCCTGGGGTCCCGCGGCCGGGCTCCCAGCAGCCACGCCTCCCAGGCCACCGTGAGAACTTGGCAAGATGCTGCACACGAACTGCTCGGCACCAGCTGGCAACTTAACACACATCTACGCAGGCTGGCTGTCACCACTGTCCTCTTCACTGGTCACAACAAACGTAACGCCCAAGGCGCACGGAATCGGGAGCCCAACACGGGCTTTGCCGCTTACTGGGAGGCTGGCCGATCCCCGAGCCCCATGGATGTTGTAAGGATGGAACCTCGGAGCACCCCAGCCTCACTGCGGGGCTCTCTGCAGCAGCTCCAGCGGGCAGTGGCCGGAGGAGCAGGCAGGTGGCGACCCGGTGCTGGGCGGAGAAGACCTGCCTCCAAACCAAACGCAGGCCCTGGGCAGGGAGGGACCTCGGAGGCCAGGTGAGCAGCTCCCTGCCCGTCAGGAGTCCCGGCACACCAAGTAGTCTCCAAGGCCCGACTTACATGCTCCTCAGACAAGAGGCCCTCAGTCCCTTCCGACGGCACCATTTCATCAGGGGCGGCTCTGGGGAGGAGGACACTCGTCCAGAGCGGGGAGAGGGCTGGCCTGGCCCGTGGTCACCTGGGCCCGCGCCCGAGGGCGAGAGGGAAGGGCGTGAAGGAGCGGAGGAGGATGAGGTGAGGGGCACAGGAGCAGGGCCCTCCGTGGGCAAGCAGGTGACAGGCCCGGTGAGGTCCCGCTGGGTGCCCCTCCGGGCTGTGGGGTGCGGACCCCAGCTCCCACCGCTGTGGCGGACACCGCAAATATGAGGCTCTGCCCCCTGGACTCTCAGTGCACACGCGAGGCCCAGTGAGCGGGCGGGGCCACGGAGGCCATGCTCCAGGCCGCAGTCCCTGCACTGGGCTTTACGAGGGTGTGTTCAGGGGCCAGGCGGCAGTGGCGTGAATCCCAGTCTGGCCATCCACCGACCGTGGGACCTCGGGCAAGCTACCTCTGGGCACCTCAGCTCACCCAAACTGTAAAGCGGACTAGTGACGGTCCCCTCCCTACGGTCTCCCGTGAGCACGGTGGGCTCGTACAACAGCACCGGGCACGTGTCAGTGCACGCGGGCATCAGCCACTCCCGTGCTCCATGCTGCTCTGTCCGCTAAGCCACCTCCTGGGTCCTCTAAGGCCCGAGCCCCAGGCCCCCTGCACTGGCTCCGGACGCAGGAGCCCCGCGGACCACAACAGCTGCCACCCGCTGCACCCGGGACAGCGGCTCCTGGTTTCACGGTCTCTAACCCTCATTACGCCCTGTGGGGGCAGGAACCTCATGGCCAGTTTCTGGGCGCAGCCAGCAAGGCTCAGGGTGCACGGAGGTGCCGAGTCCCTGCAGCGGATACGCTGAACTGGGGCTGAAACCCTCCTGCCTCGGCTCCCGGCCCCGGCCCGGTGCCCAGCGCTGCGAGCCGGACGTGCAGTCCTGGAGCCTGGGAGGCCATCTGGATGCCAGGCAGACTGCGGCAGCCTCCTCTGTGGCCCCGGGGACAGCCCCTCCCCACCACCCTGTTTCATTTCTTGGGTTTCATTTGTTTTCCCTCTCTCCTCCCCAGCTGGCTACTCACCCACTTTGGATCCAGCGCTCAGGCCCTCCACATACCCCCTGGAGGGAACGGGTGTCTGTGCTGGAAAGCTCCCTCCCGGGAGTGGGTGGGACCTGAGAACTGTTTGAAAGGCAGCCTGGGTGTGGGCCTGGGTAGGGGCTGGGGAGGGAGGGAAATGGTGGGGGGAGAGGAGACCCACAGGGAGAGCGTGCAGAACAGAGGTGGGCAGTGACAGGTGGGGGTGAGAGAAGGGTGCCAGGAAGGGAAAGGACAGAGGCGCTAAGGTCCGGCCCCCCAGGGAGGGGCCCCGGCCTCGGGCAGCAGGCTGCTCAGTGTGCGTCCTCGCCCAGCGGCTCCAGGGCCTGCTCAGGGGCATCCGGCTCCCAGCTTCGCTAGCCCCGCACAGGGCCTGGCCTCTATCTACTCGGGTCGGACCGCCAGCCCTTTCTGGGCCTGGTGAGACTCGGGAGATGGCCGGTGGCCACAGTGCTGTGGTTGTGCCTTCAATCCTCCAAACAACCCCCTAGGTGGACAACCAAGGCCGAGGAGGAGAAGACTGAGGACGGCCAGAGCTTGTAGCCGCACGACCTCCCAACACCTGCCCCGCACGCCACTCGGAGGAGCCAGCCTGCCACCCGCCCCTCTCTGCATGCGAGACCCACGTCATCCAACGGCGGGCTCTGCAGCTGGGGGACCATCCTGGACCCGCACTGCCAGGGACGCAGCCACCAAGCACGTGTGGCCGGTGACCGCCTGCACTGCGGCTTGCCACCGGGGGAGCTGGACGGACTGTGGTTACCTTCAATCTGAACTTAAACACCATCTGTGGCTGGACCTCACCTCTGTCCCTCGACTTGTAAAGGGGCGAGGTCCCCCAAGCTCAAGGGGCTCCAGTGCAAAGTCCACCAGGAGTTTTCATGGTCTTAACGAGCTGACTCTGCAATCCATGTGGAAGAGTAACTACCAACAAGGGCCAAGACCACTTTTTAAAAGAACAAAAGAGTGGTTTCTGTTCTAATACAAAAACATATAAAACTGAAAGTCTGATGTTGGCAAAGGAACACACAGAGCCTCTACCCACTAGCATGGAGCATCGCAGGGTCTTTATTCTGTTCAGGGCTGAGTCCAGGCCCCCTACACAGGGCCTGGCATGCAGCAGGTGTTCAATAAATATGTGCCAAGTGAACGAAAGGATCCAAGCACAGGCCCTGTTCACGTAGGAATTAGATGGGATTTCAAGTCAACAGAGAAAGGACAGACTCCTCAGTACACCGTCTGCAGACAACCAGCTAATTTACAAAGAACTATAAAAACTACACCCCTCACCTTGTACCGTTCTCCAAACCAAACGCCAGGTTAAAGTCCTAAAGGATATAAAACAAAACTAAGAAAGTCCTGAAGAAAATATTTTAAAACTATATTATGACCTGGGGCGGAGCCTTTTAAAATGAAACATAAAAAAAACAAAGTAATAAACAAAGAGAACACTGATGAATTGACTTCATATATATAAATATTGAATCATTATGTTGTATGCCTGAAACTATGTTACATGTCAATTCCACCTCGATAAAAAAAATGCAAAAAAAATTAGTAACTTCTGACCAACAAAGCATACACAAAGTTAAAAGATATATAATTAAAACCCACTGAAACTGTACACTTTATAAAGGTGAATTTTATGGTCTGTGAATCCTATTTCAGAAGTTTAAAAAAAAAAAAGGCGGCCAGTGACAGGAAGAAAATATTTGTAATTACAAAGGATTAGTATCCACAATATATAAAGAACCACTTATAAATCAAAATGAGAAATAACAGAAAAATGGGCAAAAAAATAGGAACAGGCATTTTGTAGAAGAAAAAACCCAAATGGCCGAAAGACACACATACGGATGCTGCATCTTAGAAGCAGGCAGAGAAATCCAAATTGAAACAATAGAGACACTATTTCTACGCTTTGATTGGGGTGGGAGACAAGGCTGAGTGCTGTCCACCGTGTGAGGAAACGGGCCCTCCAGGTCCAGCTTCAGGCTCTACTTCAATGGACAACACGCCCACGTGAGCCCCAAACATCGCCTCCTCCAGCTATCCCCTTCCCCAGAGACTCGGGAGCGTGTGGGAGGGGCAGGTCCACGGTCACTGTCATGTGGTTGGTGACTGTGAAAACATGGGAGCGAGTGGCCAGACCACCCTGGACAGCCGCACGTGGACCCCACGTAGCAGCACACAGACCAGGTGGCCCGTGGCACCAATGGGAATGGCCTCCAACAGCAAACCGCGTGGCAGCATCACAGGGGGGCAGTGTGTGTGGCCTGGGCCCAGGTAACGTCAACAGGGGCCACGGGGACAGCAGAGAGGCTCGGGCCCAGCTCGCCACACGTCTGGCGCTGCTGAGCATCCTATACACCCGCTCATCTCCAACTCACACTCTGCGAGGTGGACACTATTGGGCTCAGCGCCACCATGCAGATGAAGCCGCCGTGGTAGAGACCGAGCTGCCCAGGGACACAGACAGGAAGTGCAAGGACCGGGGTCTGCACCCAGGCGGCCTGGCCTGGAGCTGCGCTCTGGACCACACATGCACAGAAACCCTAGCTTGAAGGCTTTCAACTTCTACGCAGAGTGGAGAGCGTATTCATGCGTTACAGGTGTAATTAAAAACTAACAGAGCCAGAAAGAACCTACAGAGACCAAGGCTGCTCGGGTGAGGGATGCAACTTTTTCTGGCCTCCACCCGTCCACCCAGCTGGGACTCCCACGTCAGGACACAACGTCTGCCAGGGACGAGGGAACCCTGGGCACTGGGGGAGCCCCCAGGTCATCCCAGCCTCCCCCATGAGGGTCCGAGATGATCCGGGAACTGGCTGTGCCTGGAAGCAGGTGGGGGCAGGCTTTCGGGACCGACCTCAGGATGGGCTTGGCAGCTCACGACCTCCCCGTTCAGCGCGCTGTTCTGGCCACGGACTGCGTGGCAGTGGGACTGGTCCTCACACGCAGATGGAGTCTCAGGAGAGCACCCCTGGCAGATGTGACGGGTCCAAGACTCTTAGTCCTTAGCTGATCGAGGACCAATGACGCCCAGCCCCTAGTGGCTCCTGTGGGACTGCACAGTTCCCCCATACCCGCCCTTCAGGACAGGTCTCTCTGAGTCCCCCAGCCGGCCTGCCAGTTGCACCAGGGATGGCTCAGAAGTGCCCCCCAAGACTCTCCACCCCTGTCTAGCAGAGGAAGCGGGGAGCAGGGAAGCACAGTGTACAGGTGTCAGTAGCCACCAAGCAGGCTGGCCACATCCCCTCCACGTCCCCCTCCCCGGAGGAGCCAGTGCCAGGCCGGCGTCTGGTGACCCCAAATCCAGAGGCCCTGTGGATGGAAGTGAGGAGAAATCCGAGGTTTAACAACCAGAGCCGCCAGTGTCTTCTCCGAGGGACTGCTCAGCCCGCCTGCCCTTCCACTTGCTATTTTCAGCTGTGCTAAGAATAGTGAGCTTTAAATACCAGCCTCCTGCCCCAGACCTGCTCTCAAGGCTGCCCCGACGGCGCCTTGCCAGAATGTGGCGTGGCGGCCACGCCACGGACCCAACGTACAATCTCCCAGAGGGCGTAGGGCCTACCAGTGCCCTGCTCCCGGGTGCGGGCCCGAGTCCAGGCTGCACGGACACGGGCACGGACCTGCACCCGGCCCGCCCCTGCTCAAAGACCCCCGTGCCCGCACCACCCAGGGCCAGACGCTGGGGCCAGCGCGGTACAGCAGGCGCCGCACCATGCACCCCCCCACACCGGCCCCCACCCCGGAGCCGCCCCTCATCCCGCCCGGGCCGCCAGCGGCCGGGGACTCACTTGTTGAAGAGGTTGAGGCCGATGCGGTAGTGCCGCCGGCGGATGACGTCGTTGCTGAAGGTGGGCGAGTCCCAGCTGTTGCGGGTCTCCTTGTGGTAGGTCTGCTTGCTGAGTGTCTGCTCGCGCAGGCTGTCGCGGGATGAAGACTCGGAGCTGCAGTTGATGGTGTCGTTGGAGTTGGACGTGCTGTTCAGGCTGTCGTTGTCCCCATCCGAGTAGTCCGACTCGGACTTGCTCTGCCTGTTGGCCGAGCCATTGATGGCCAGGTGGCCATCCAGGGGCCTGGGCGCCCGGGCCCGTGGCTCTGGCTCCTCCCGGGGGAGGCCCCTGGGGGGCCCATGGGGGCCGTGCTTGGGGCTGCCCTGCGGCCCGCCCAGGCCGCGCTCGTAGGCGCTCTGCCTCTTAAGCGAGCTGCGGTCCGAGCGGTCGCTGAGGTCCACGGAGCTGTCGCTGGGCGGCTCGATGGTGAGCAGCGGGAGGTGCTCCCCCCGCAGCCGCGGCTCCTGTGGCCCCAGTGAGGGCGTGCTCCGGCAGCTGGTGTCCGTGTCCCCCTTGTCGTCCTTGTGGGCCAGGGCCCAGTAGTCCTGGGCAGCACCCCCGGGCCGCAGCCGCAGGTCCGACTCGGCGCTGGACGGCCGGCGGCCCGCCTGCATCGGGGGCAGGGGTGGCGACAGCTCCTCCTCGTCGATGTACAGGGTGACGTCGCTGTACGAGGCGGTCATCTCGTCCAGCTGGCGATGCTCGGCGCCATGCAGGGCCGGCGAGGGCTCGGCGTCCCGGGTCCGCCCCACGTCGGGCGCGGGGGCCCCCTCGGTGTGCAGGCTGCGGCAGTTGAGCGCATCGTCAATGGACTCCGCCAGCGACTTCACCTGCCGTGAGAAGGCGTCCTCCAGCTCCGTGATGGCATCTGCGAAGTCGCCGGCCGGGGCAGGGGCCTGGAGGGCAGGCGGCGGGCCCAGGTCTCTGCACTCGGCCGGCACCAGGGCCTCCAGCGGGGCACCCTTGTCGGTCACTGAGACCTGCTTGCCCTCGAAGTAGGAGCTGTGCACCTTCTCCGGCCCCTCGAAGGAGAACTGCATCCTCATGTTGGACAGCACGATGCGGCGCGACATGCGGTTCTCGGACATGGAGCTGCGCAGCCGCTCAAAGTTCTTGTTCATCTGGTACTGGCGGAAGGCTGTCTGGATGGTGCGGGCCGCATGGCGGGTCACGAGGCGGCCCCCATACTTCCGTTCTAGCATCTCCACCTGCGGGGGAAGGAGAGGAGCGTGAGGACGGCCCAGGAGGCCCAGCGCATCCCAGGGGTCAGACCCAGTTAAAGCAAGTGTTCCCTGCAGGACTTCTCAGAACCTTTAAATGGTGGTGGTTTCCCGAAGTTCTCTGGCCGCAGTAGCCTTTGGCCCTGGTGTACCTGGGGCATGCAGTTGAATGAGACTTGGAGGTGGTGGAAGAGGTCAGGCAGCCCCTCCAGAGAGAGGAAGCTTGCGGCAGGTGCAGGTTAAGAGACTGGCCCGAGGGGCTTCGCTGGCGGTCCAGTGGTTAAGAATCCGCCTCCCAATGCAGGGGACGTGGGTTCGATTCCTGGTCAGGGAACTAAGATCCCACACGCCGCAGGGCAACGAAGCCCATGTGCTGCAACTACTGAGCCCGCACGCCACAACTAGAGAGAAGCCCGCGCACTGCTACGAGGAGCCTGTGCGCTGCAGCAGAGGATCCCGCACACCGCAAGGAAGATCCCACGTAACGCAACTAAGACCCGATGCAACCAAAAAAAATAAATGAAGAAAAGCGAGAGACGGGCCCGAGACCCGAGCAGGCCCTGGGTGCTGAGCACTGGCCGCAGGCCTCCAGCCCCGCTTCCGCCTGCGGCACCGCCTGAGGGCCTGGGTCTAGTCCTGGCCCTGCCCTTGGCAGTGGAGTGACTCTGAGAAGCCTTGGACCCTGCGGTTGCTCAGTCCCATCAGACGGACCTCGCAGGGCAGCGGTGGGCACAGGTCAGACAGGCCCTCGGCACATGCCAGCTGGGGGCTGAGGAGGTGCAGGACCCTCAGCTGCACTCCTGGGAGGTGTAGACAGTTTGTGGGGGGCCCCAAGTCCCCTCCGTGGCAGATGGGGAAACTGAGGCCCAGAAAAGAGGCCCAGCACACCCCTGGAGGCCTCCAGACGCAGAGCAGGCTCTGTGAGCCTGGCGATGGGGCCGGGCTGCAGGCAGGCAGGGGTGCTGGGACTCCCGTGTGCCACGTGGGCCTGTGAAGTCCTAGGCTCATGCTGGCCGAGGACTCCGGACAGCCCCCAAGGGCCGCTCCCCGTGCCTGCTTCCCGAGTGAGGCCAGAACCCGCTCTTCAGAACCCGGGAAAGCCCAGGATAGGGAGCTGGCTGGTTGGCCAAGCCGAGCCCTTGGGTGCTGGGCAGAGTGGCCCCTGATGTGGGTGGAAAGGCCTCGGGTCCCTGGGAGTGAGGCGTGCTCACATCCCGAGGGGGCAGAGCACCGCTGTCTGCTCCATGCAGGCGCCACGCCCACACCGGTGGCAGAGGGACAAGGTCCCCACCCTCAAGAGGCCAAGGCCGTCCAGAACAGAGGCACACGCGTCACTGAGCAAACCCCAGGCCATGGCTGAGTGGGGCAGACGGCTGCTCAGAGCCGCCTGAGGGTGGGCCGGAAGCGGGAGGGGGGCTCCGTGCCTCACTCAGGACTCAGGGTGGGTCCTGGTCTCCCTGAGGGATGCCAGCTCCCCCCCCCAGCCCCGCCCGCGACACAGACGTGCAGCTCTCCGGGGCCCACAGGAGGGGGAGCGGCAGGCAGGGCAGAGCGGCCCCTCGCACGAGAGGAGTTGGGGGGCGGGGTGAGGATCAAAATGACTTTTCAAAGCCCGGCCCTGGAGTCAGCCAGGGCGGGTCTGTTTTTCCTCTCGCCCTGAAGTTACTGAACGGCATCCAGAGAGATGACCTCACTTCCGCATCTGTGAGCAGCGTCTGTTTTCTGGGTTTGGAGTGGAGCTCTGAAAGCCCACGGCACCGGCAGAAGGCCCACGGCTGAGCTCTGGGAAGCCCTCTCCTCTCCGCCCTCCAAGGCCTGGGCTCCAGGCCCCTCGTGTGGGGAGGAAGAGGGGCACCGCACAGCTCAGAGTGCGCTCCACGGCTCCTTGTCGCCTTCTGACTCTGGATCTCGCGACCCCAGGGGCGACACTCCTGGCCTGAGACCGTTCCCCAAGTCTGGGTCGGGACAGGAGGGACTTTGGGAAGGCAGACGTGGGCTCTGTGCTGCATCGGCAAAGTCCCCTCAGCCTCTCCTCCCGGCCTCCCCCCAGGGGACACAGACCCAGGTCCGCTCCTACTCAGCTCCCGGGCCCACCGTGGCCACTCATTCTTCCTTCCGGGCCAGAACCAACCCAAGGCCCAGTCTGAACGCTAACTGGGGGTGCAGGGCAGGGACCCCAACCTGTCTGTGCTCGCCTGCTGGGCATCACCCTCACCTGACACAGCGTCTGGTCTGCAGAGGGACCCCAGGAAGTCCCCCGCCCCCTGCAGAGGGGGGCAGAGGCTCTGACAAGTGAGGGGACGAGGAGCTGAGAGGCTCACCTCACCCTCCCACAAAGTTGAAGTGCTACCCTTGCCAACTCAGGCCTCCTGCTCAGACAGGAAACTGCCAGGAGGTGCGGAGGCTGAGGGCCACTAAAATGGGGCTCTGCGTCACCCAGACTCTACCCCCTCGTGGAACCGGGCACCCTACCTTCATCTGGAAACTCCTGGGTCATCTGTCCTGTTCCTATTTTCACCTTGACTGCCAGGAGGCTCAGCAGAGAGTCGAATGCTCGGTGGCCCTCAGCATCACCTCCCCACCCCTCCCCTCTTCCCGGCCATCCTTTCCACCAAGTGGTTCTGCCTCTGGCCTTCGTGCCTGCTGTTACCTCTTCCTGGAAGACCCCGTCCTCAAACACCCAGTTCTGATACCACCTTGGAGAGGTCCCCCGCACCTCATCCAAGCTGTCTCCTCCCACAGGTGCTCAGCTTCTCTCCCCTCTTTCTTCATCCCCGGAGTTTGTATCACGCTCTGGAATTAACCTGTGTCTTTCCTGTTAACCTGTCTCTGGACCACAGCGTCTGCTTGAGGGCTGGGGCTGCACTCTGTTCCCTGGTGACTCCCCGGCGCCCAGCATGGGGTCTGGCACATGGTGGGCATCAGGCTAATGTGCGAGGGATGAAAATGAACAGCTGTGGCCACATTAAGGCTGCAGGAAGCATATGATTACCTCCACAGGCCTCTCTGAAGTTTTAACCTTTCCCACTTCTATTTTAATGGTCCTGCTGCAGATGTTTGTTACTATAAACTGTTTTTGATCCACTTTGGCTATGGGTGAAACTGATAAATGGAACAGAGGCCCCTGCCGTGGACCTGGCCACAAGGCCAAGCGCCACGAGGCCAGGGGTCTGTTTGCTCCCCAATATTTGCCTGATGGGGATCATCTGCTTCAGGCTTTGGCCACTTGCGGGCCCCACCCCCTGTCACTCCCAACTCACGGGCAGACAGATGAAGACCAGGGCAGGTAGGCAGGGCTGTCCACGGTCACAGGGCAGCGCCAAGAACAGGGAGAGGGGGCCGGTACGGACTGTGTCGGGGGAAGACCCGCCCTGGGCAGTACCCACACACCGCACCGCTCCCCGCAGAAGTCTGGGGCTACACCAGGCCCGGACCTCTGCTCTGTAAGAGACAAACAGTTAGACTGGGGAGCAAACAGAGGGTCCAGGCCAGGGTAGGTGTGGGAGGTGAGAGGGCAGGGCGACTTCTGCAGCCTGGCGTCTGAGGGGCTGCCGGGCAGGTCCTGCAGCCAGGCCGGGGCAGAGGCAGCCGCCCGGGCTCACAAGGAGACTGCGCACAGCTCAGGGCACAGGAGCTGGGGACAGCGACAGGCAGGCCGGCCCCGCACGCCGGCAGCCTGGGGGTGCTCCTGAAGCCTGGAGCTTCCTGTCAGAGCTTCACACAAGAATTCTTAGTACAGTGCCTACTACGTGCCTGCACTCTGAGGGGCTGGGAGTGAGAAGCCTCTGTCCCCTCATGAGCTCTCACTCCCTCTGCCCCCCACCTGCCACCCACCCGGGACCCCTCCCCTCTCTCCCATCAACCTAAGAGGCCAAGCGAGCAGGTCATGCATGCCCGTCGCTCTGTACACACGTGCCAGCCCCACAGTGGGTGTGGGCCAAGGCTCCGGGGAGGAAGGGCAACCTGCAAGGAGGCGATTTCCCCCAGGACACGGGGCTGTACACTGAGGGGTGGAATGAACAGCCTGGCCTCACTGGCTGGGGATGGGCTCGCTGTTCGGTTCAGAGCACGTGCTCTTTCTGTGAACTGACCGTCCCCTCCCCGAGGGCCCCTCCTGCAGACCTCCCAAGGTTCAGCTCTCTCCTGGATCCCAGGACCTCAACGGCCGCCACGGAACCCAAGCACACTGGTGGCACCAGGTCCTGACACCCAGCGTGGGCCCCAGAGCCCAGAGAGGAGGGCTGTGAACCAGGCAGAGGCCGAGGCCGGACAGGAACGTCCCACATCGGCTCCTTCCCTCGGAACCCTCCGCGTTTCGGGAGGAGCCAGCCCAGGCTGAGGCAGAGGCCACGTCCGCGGGGAGCAGCCCCTGCCTGGGCGCGGCCGTGGAGCACACAGGGTCCCCCGCGGCCCTGGGCGGCCCCAGCAAAGGGCCGCGTCGTCCGAGGCCGCGCAGGCACCGCAGCCTCCCCCAACCCCCAACGCCTCTTCCCCGTGGCCCGCGTGGCTGGCTGCCTACCTGCTTGTCCTGCAGGTCGGAGGAGAGCTCATAGCTCTCGGAGAGGGACCGTGAGCGCTTGATAGCCTCCTCCTCGGCCTGCTTGCGCAGGATGGAGGTCGAATGCTGCAGCTTGGGCCTCCGCGTGCGCTGCTGCCCGGGCGGCCCCGCATACAGCCCATAGGCGCCGCCTGGCGTGTGCTCGGAGTGGTCCGGGCCCAGGCCGGAGCCGGGCGCCGAGGGGCCCTGGTGGTAGGCGGAGGGGCTGTCCAGCGACGTGCCAGTCTCGCTGCTGGGGGCCTCGCCCTCGACACTGCAGAGAGAGGACGGGCCTCTGGTGAGCGGGAAACCAGAGTCCAGGGCCCCGCAGGCATCCCCCCACCCTCCTACAGGTGGTCCCCAGGGGCGGCGGAGGCCGAGGGCCGTGACCCTCGCCTCCCCTTGCGGTGATTCCACTTTCTCTGTACAGCTCGCCCCTCCTCACAGCCAACACCCCTCCCTGAAGGACTCTGTTCACTGTGCGTCTCCCACGGGAAGGTCGGCTCCGTGGGTCCACTGACGAACCCAGGACCTCGAGCGGGCCCGGCCCAGAGCAGGTGCCTAGTGACATTCACTGACAGACAGTGGGTCCCGTCCCCTCCACTCCCTCACTCCCACTGCCTGGTTTAAGTAAACCACTCTTTTTTTAAAAAAAAAAAAACAAAACAATAATTAACAAAACAAGTCTTCACTGCATACCTACGGGAGAGTCAGGCATTGTGCTGGTGTTTGTTATGGGCTGAACTGGTCCCTCCCCACCAACATTTTCATACTTCAAGCCCTAACAGCCAGCACCTCAGAATGTGTCTGCATTTGGAGATTGTCTTTAAGGAGGTAACTGAGTTAAAATGAGGTCCTGAGGGTCCTAATCAAACTGACTGGTGTCCCCGAAGGCGAGATTAGCCCTCCAGAGGACAGATTATTAACCCCTTTTCCAGGTGAGGAGACTGAGGCCCACACAGCACAGGCCTTGTCCGAGGTTGCACAGGTAGAACGTAGGTGAGTTGGGATTAAAGCCCAACACTGGGGGCTCCCCTCCACCCCCCCGCCCTCGTCCCAGGCCTGTGCAGATCCCTCAATCTTCCAAGTGCCTGGTGGGGGGACAGAGGGGTGGCTTACTCGTCCCGAACTCATGACCTTAGAAGACTTGGGACACAGAGAGAAGAGAGAAACGTGCAACCGAGTTTCTGGCAGCTTCTGGCGGCCTCTCCCGAGGCGCCCTGCCACCCCCCCCCCCCCCCCCCCCCCCCCCGTCCATCGGATCCCTGGGGCCAGGGTGGGGTCCCTCTGGAAGTGGCCCAGAGGAGGGAAGGGCTCACAGACCCCGTGAGCTACAGTCGTCCTCCAGAGTCCCGCCTTCAGAACAGTGGGAACGCCCTGCCTTCAGCAGCCTCTGTGCCCGGCCCACCTGCCCAGCTCCGCCCCCACTGTCCCCACGGGTCCCAGGGCCTGCAGAGCCAACTGCCCAGCGTGAAACATGCCTCCTGCGGAGGGGGCATGGGCACGCAGGCCCTGGAGCCAGCACACCCCAGCCCACCTGGCTGTAAAGCCCAGCACGTGCTGCCCGGCAGGCCGTCTAAGAAGAGTGCAGGCCTTCCGCTCTGGCCCGCGGGGACAGACAGCGGGTCTCCTGCAGCAGAGGACATCCCAGCCGGTGCCCAGGAGCTGGGGTGTGATGAGGGTCCTTCCACGGGGAAGAGTCCTGGGTGCCTAGCCTCAATGTGGCTGTGAGTCAAGGGCTCACGCTCATCGCAAGGCCTGGCCCCTGTCCGTGACCCAGGTGGGCCGCCTTCGGTGCCTCAGGCCCACCACCACTTGAGACCCTCCTTGGCCGCGCGTGGTCACCCGGCAGCAGCTTCCTCGGGGCCTCGTGGGCCTGTGTGGGCTGGTGGACGGGGACAGGGACGGGCAGCACTGCAGACTCTCCCGTTCTCCTGATAAGGCCCACCACCCGGGACGGACAGCTGGAGGGGAGAGTGAAGGAGCCCACGGGCCCCAGAGGCAATGGACGCCCCGGAGGCGCCCGCGGGGGCCCCGGCCTGCGCCACGCCTCCCCTGCAAGCACTTCTGTCAGAGCCCCTTCTGTCTTTCCCAGCAAGAGGGTGACAGCAAACAGAACCGTGTCCTTGAGGAGAAGCAGCCGGGGCTCAGCTCGCCAGGATTTTAAATCGCCTCTGAGCCCTGAGTCTGCAGAGGCCACGGAGACAGGGCAGGTTCCGTGCAGGTCCGAGCGGAAAGTCCCTCCGTGCCTCACGGGCCCCTCCTGCTGGGGGCCTGGACTCTCCCCCAGTGCCCGACACCCCCCGACAAAGGGGGTGTCCACCCTCACAGGGAAGGGGCTTGGCCCCTTACCCCACCCCGCCCGCGCTCACCTGATCACGGAGCGACGTGAACAGGTGTCAACAGGTGAAAGGCCGTCCCCCTATCCCCCCGCAGTGGGCCGGGCTGGGCCGGTATGGGGCAGAGGGAGCTGAGGAAGGACAGGCAGGGGACTGCCCCTGACCCACGGCCATGCTCTGCCCTGCGGAGGGGCCAGGCCTGGCCGTCCGCCTGAGCTCATGGACAGGACATCTGTGCGGAGTCCCTCCGTGTGGAGGCTGGGCCCCAGCAGGAGGGGCACACTCGGGATCGGATGGGGATGGAGGTGCTTGGGGGGATGCAAGGGCTTTCTGGGGCTGTGCCAGCCCGGGGTTCCTGCTCTGCCCATGACCTGGCTCCCGACCGTCTCAAGCCAGCAGGTTTCAGAAGGTGCCTGGCGGAGAGGGCCAGGCCTCCTTCCAGGCCAAGAGAAGGGGCTGACAGTCACCTGCAGCCTCTCCCCTGTGAGCCCGACCTTTGAAACACCCCTGCCTGCCCACTTGTCAGCAGGTGTTCCAGGCCACCGCCACCGCGGCTCCCGGGATTATCACTCACGCCCCCGCCTCTCTTCTCCCCACGGCAGTCAGAGCAATCCTGACCAGACGGGAGCCACATCGAGGGCCTCCCTGCTCCCCGTCCTACTGGGAAGACACCGTCCTCCTTGCAGTGCCCTTCAGGCCTGACCTCGGCTGACTGCACGCCGGTCCCTCTTCCGCCTGCTCGTTCTATTCCAGCCTCACTGGCTTCCTTCCTCCCTTCTCCAAGGGGCCAGGCAGGCCTCAGGGCCTTTGCCCTGGCTGTTCCGTCTGCCTGGAACGCCGTTCCCCGGATCTCAGCACGCACCACACCTTCACCTCCCTTGGGTCTTTACTCAGTGCCACCTTCCAATGAGGCCCCCACTACTCGCCCAAGTTAAAACCACACAGCCCTCTCCCCAGCACCCCTAGTCCCACACTCAGTGGTCTGCCCACCAGCACGCTGTATAGTGTGATGTATTCTTCCTGTCTTTCCTTTGCCGGCTGCCCCCCACATCAGTATCGGAGCCCTGTGAGGACGTGGGTCATTTTTCTGCGTTGCTGGCTGACGCCCCCCAAATGCTGACACATGTGCCAGACTAACGGGGCCCAGCGACACCTGCTGAGTGAGTGCAGGCACTTCCCAGGCCAGCCACCTGCCGGTCCCGGAATGTGGCTTCTTACATCACCCCCGCCGGTACATCCCACCTGCCCCAAACCTAACCGGTGACGGTCGCCCATCACCATGCAGTGACGGAGCCAGAGTCCCGAGCTGAGTCACCAAGTTAGTCCCTCCCCGACGGCCAAACCCCGCTTGGGGACAGATGGAATGGGGCCTCACCCCATTCCATCTGTCACCAAGTCCTGCCGAATCTGCGTGAATGGGGTCCCTTGAGCTGTGCAATGTGGCAGCCCTTGCACGCCCCAAATCCAAACTTCAAACCATCCCGACAAGAAATGGCCAGGCCATCCTACTGCAACCAGTATGACTCACTGTCCTCCAAGAAATGAGTGGACAAAAGCGAGCAGAGCACGTAGTGTAAGAACCCATCTTGAGCCAGAGAACATCACTCCTTCATGGTCCCAAACACAAGCGACATAGTATTAGACACCGAGAGAGTCTCCTTAACCAGAGCCAAACCCCTGGTGAACACAAGGACAACGTCTGACGTGAAACGCCTGCTGATGACAAGCACGGGCAGCAACAGATGCTCTCAGGACACGCTGCTCTAAATATTTCAGGGCAGCAGCTAGACCTGGTCATTGACCTTCAGTCCTGCAGATGCTTGACCTGAACCCATGGAGACGTTTACCCACATCCTGGAGCTCAGGGCTCGAAGCCCCTCTGTCCTGGTTAGCACTCGCCTCTGCCCCCAGCTCCTTCCTGGGGGAGAAGGGTCTGTCCCCTGAGCAGAAGAGGCACCCCACAGCAGGATGCCCACTGCAGGCTGCCCCAGGGACACAGATCTCTGGCCCGGCTCCCAGCCTGCCCTGCACGCCTCTTCCTCACCACCGCGCTCGACGGACGGGAGCTCCACCTCTCGCCACCCAGGTCCTCCTTCTCTCTTGGGGAAGCTTCTCCCAAAGCCTTTGTCCATCAGCCAGGACCGGACACCCCCGAGTCGGTCCTCAGCTGCACATTGGAATTCGTGATCACGCACAGACTCCCGGGCCATGTGTAAATCTAGGAATGGGCAGGCGCCTTCCCAAGTCCCTGCCATTCCCTGACAGTTTAGAGTTTCTAGGACGTTCCATGACAGTTAAGGCTGGTGCCAGCACTCTGAGAAAACGCTCCTGATCCAGCAATCCCTTTTCTGGAGATCCACGCGAAGGAAATAAGACCAATACGCAAAGAGGCGAGTACAAGGAATTCCACCGCAGTGTTGTTTCTAATTATAAAAACTTGGAAATAATCTAAATGCCTGTCAACAAGGGATTGATTTAAATTAATTATATATCAATATACTGGAAACAACGTCAAGATGGGGGAAGGTTTAGCTTGATGGCTGTTCTTATGAAAAAGACTGGGGGACCTTTTTGGCTGACCTGAGTTTAATACAAGCCGAGAAGCCAGCCACTAACAAGAACGAGTAAAAAGCCAGAAGCAGACCCAGCCCTACCGTCCATGACAGGTATCGGATCACAGCGGAAGACCGTCTGAGCCCCAGATGGGTTCTCAAGCCTGGGCGCTTTTGCTCCCACCTTCTCCCGCCAGCCCAGGACAGACATCGCTAATCCATCACAGACTCCCTTCTGCACGGCTGCCAGCACGGCGCACCACAGACCACGATGGACGCCAGCTGGGGCGAGAGAGGCCCCGTCTGCCAACCCCAATTACAGCACAAGGCGACCTCCCACCAAGGGCTGAGACCGTGTAGCCAGGAGAGCAGAGGCCAGAGGGGATATGAGGTCTGCGGTCAAGCCTCTGACGGGCTGACAGGCAGAGGACAGAGCAGATCCTGCTGCAGACAGAACTGTGACCTGCATCGCCCTGCTCGAGAAAAAATGCTCTCATGTGGTCAGGGCTGCTCTGGAGGTGATGAGCTCCCCGTCACCGGAGGTGTGCAAGCTGCGGCAGGTCAGACACCTGTCAGAGGTGTGGCTGAAGGACTCCTGCACTGGCTAGAAGCCGCCATCCATCTGCACCCCGCTGCCCTTCACTTGCATTTCTTGGCCTCTGAGGCCACACCCAGGTATCAGCTCAAGTCCCACTTCCTCTACGAGGCCACCCCCGCCTGCTGCGGCCCCCGCTCCCGCACTCCTGGTCACCGTGGAGATCACCTGGGCGAGTGTGTGTGGGGTCCATCCACCCCACTGGGAGTTCTGCTCTGTGAGGGCTCAGTCCCTGAAAGCCTCAGCCTCCGGCAAAGACCGCGACCCAAGACTGGCTCCTTCCCGAGAGGCCAAGCTCCGCACATGCACAACGGGGCCCCGAGGCTACAGAGCAGGAGGGGGCTGTATGTGTAGGGGAGCTGCACACAGAGGCGGCCACAGTGGCCCGGCCCTACCCACACCAGCCTGGGGACGCCGAGCTCTGCGTCGCCGAGTTACCCCAGGCTCCTCCTCCCCTTCTCCAGTTTTCCAAACATGTCTTCTTGCACTAGAGGCTGGTCTGTGTTATGTTTACGTGGGGAAATGGCTGGATCACAGCGCCCGGAGCTTCCGACAGCCCTGGGATGACGGAAACCACATAAGAACAGAGGACACATTTGAAGCCTCTCCGCCTCCTCTCTGCCAAGTGAGGGGCTGGACGGGCTCCTGGCTGCCGCCTCCTAGCCAGACGTCTGGGCTGGAATTCTGGCTCCACTGCTCACCAGCTGTGTGACCACAGGCAGGAATCCTTCCGTGCCTCAGTTTCCTTTCCTGTAAAATGGGGGCGATTAGAGAGCCAACTTCACATGCCTGCTGTGAGGCTTTACAGAGTCGGTACAGGAAAAGTCCTTAAAAGTTGCTCGGCTCATAAAAGCGCTTTCTGATTGCTGTCTCCAGTTATTCTCTGACTGACAGGGCCTTGCCTGCACGTGCCAGCAGTTAGAAGGGTCACCTACCCTGCCTGCTATAGGGCCCCTCCTTCTGCGGACACCCCCTGCAGCACTGAGCCACGGAGGCGGGTGAGGGGGCTCCCAGGGGAAGGCAGGAGGGTCCTAGAAAGGGGCCCAGGCCCCACAGCCAAGACGCCACATCCTGACTCTAGCTGGGGAGAGTCAGGGCAGGGGGCCCTCGGCCTCTTGAGCCACGGATGTCTAATTATGGCCTGTGAGGTCATGAATGACTTTTCTTAAGAAAGATGTTAGAGGAGGCTCGGGGCAGAAGCAGGAACCCGCTGCTCACCCCCAACACTGATGATGCTGATGACAGAAATCATACTAACGTCTGCATAGTCAGTGGTGTTCTAAGCTGTACGTGAAGCTCATTTAGTCCTCTTGACCGCCCAACACACCCCATAGGCACAGAGAGGTTGGGCCCATCCTGAGGTCACACAGCTCACGAGTGAAATCAGAACCCAGGTAGCCTGGCCTCAGAGCCGACAGACGTATGCCCTGTGCTTCTATGACTTCTGAGTGAACACACACACACACACACACACACACACACACACACACACACACACACACACACACACGTTTGGGTTATACAGCAGCAACTCTCCTCTGTAAACCTGCTGGGTACAGGAGCTGTGCTGGGTGTTTAACCTACGTGGCCTGTAACCCAACCACCATCCCTGGGGACCGAGGCGGTGGGGGTGGGTGGGTGCTAGGCCACTGTCCCTTCTGTAGATGAGGAACGTGGGGCTGGTGGAGCTGAGTCACTGGGCCAAGGTCACCCATGCAGGGGACCTGACCCCAGGCGGGTGCACCTGCCAGCTGGCGGCCCAGAGAAAGCGTGTGCGGTTGACATGCCGGGGGCAGAGCTGGGGTTCAGGGCCTGGGGGTCTCGGAGTCGTGCATGGTCATGAGATAAGCCAGCCCGGGCTGCATGGTGCCAGCTGTGGTCACATGGCATGGAAAAGCCACCCTCTTCCGAGAGGGCCGGCGCCACACAGAGGAAGAGCGATCTGCAGGCCTGCCCGTGGTTAGACGTCCAGGGCTCTGTTCAGGGTTTCTGATTTCCAGAAAGGGAGTCCAGGCCAGAGACAACTGACGCGCGGCCTCGCGAGCTCCCCCTGGGCTCCTGTGACTCTGCTGCCTAGGCCACGTTAACAGGTGTGTCGCCCAGAACGCGGAGGGGACGGTCTTGCTCTGCGCTAGCTTCTGGGGGAGGAACGCAGGCAGACCAGGGCACGGTCTGGAGGGGAGGGGAAGGGGGCAAGGAACTGGTGGCCGTGTCCTCCATCCTGGGGCAACAAGGGCAGGCAGGTCTCAGGGGCCACAGGCAGTGTGAAGGCAGCCCGGAGGCTTCGGGAGGTGAGGCGTTTAGCAGTTCAGCTACTGGGGAAGGGCTGCCTCGGGGCAGTGCAGGCTTTCCATCAGGGTCTGGAAAACCAGTCTTCAGGGACTGCTGTGGCTTGGGGTGGGTCGTCACCCACATACACCCACCCAGCGTGCCACGTGGGAGCCCTGGCACAAGCTAAGTGCATGTATTTAGTCCCTGCCGTGGCCCTGTGGAGAAGGCACGGCTCTCCCCCCTCCGCTGACGGGAAAATGGAGATTCAGGGTTCAGGGCTCGCCCAAGGACGCAGAGCTTGAAGCAGAGTCAGGATGCAAGAGCAGGTCATTCTCCCAGTCTTTCCCACTGACACATGCCTGGCCCCGAGGAACAGCATACAAGGACACGGGGTGGATGTGAAGGGAGAAGTGAGTGTGTAAAGGGACAAAGAGCTGGTGTGCCAGGAAGACGGGGGCAGAGGGCTTCCCCAGGGGACCGGGGAGGCCGCACCTACGCTGCTCACCCACCCTCCTCCCTGGTCTGGGTGGAGGCAGCATCTCCAGGGAGGACTAAAGCCTCGCAGCCTGGACCACAGTTGGTAAGTGGTCCTCAGTGAAGACGGATGCCCAGCTGGCAACCGAAGGGACTTATGGATCCCGGCGGACACCCCGAAGCCCTTCCCTCCCAGGGAGGAGAAGCTGGGCACCCCCTAGACTGAGGCCGGGCAATGCTAGGCACCTCCCCTGGTGGGCAGGTTGGGTCAGTGTGACCTAGAAGGACCTCAGGAGGGCTGCAGGGCTGGTGGAAATCTGGGGAGGGTGGATGGAGGGCCGGGCGGGCAAGTCCACGGGGAGCACGCAGGGCCTCCAGACCCCGCCGAGGCCTCAGACAGAGGGGCTGGGGGGAGGCGGGAGCCACATCCACCTCAACGCCCACCTAAACATCCAAGGTCCCTTTTGGCTGCTTAACGAGGAGCCTCATATCCAAAACGAGGGAGGCGACGAGCTTTCTGGACAATCTGGAGGCGGCCCTAGGGCTTGGCAGGCGCAGGAGAATCAGGAGAGTTCCTGCTTTTACCCAGTTCCTACACTTGCTTTAATGAGGCTCTACAGTGATCACAAAGGAACTGAATAAACGCGTGTCCAGCCCCAGGCGCACCCTCTTTGCTGCCCAGCAGACCCCTGGAACACAGGCTCCGCTGAGCTCCTGCGTGGCCCCCACCCGCCCCTGCAGTCGCCCCATCTCAGCCGATAGCAACTCCATCCTTCCAGCTGCTCAGGCCAAAAATCTGACGGCCGCTCTTGGCAATTCTCTTTTTCTCACACCCAACTCCCCGTCTGTCAGCAAATTGGGCCGCTCCACCTTCAAAACAGAGCCAGCACCTGACTGCTTGGCCTCCCCCCCACTAGCCCGGTCTGCGCAGGCCTCACCTCTTCCTGCCTTATGGCCACAGCCTCTCCAGCAGGCTCATCCGACCCCTCTCACCCCTTCATTCAGCAGCTGGGATCTGTTAAAACACAACTCGGACCAGGTCCCTCCTCTGCTGTCCCTCATGGGGCTTAGAGCCAAGGCCTCACAGTGACCCAGAAGGCTCTGCAGGACCGGCTGTCCCCCCGCTACCCTTCCTCCATGCCCCCTTGGCCATCCCACCCCCACCCTGCTGGTCTGCTGGCTGTTCCTCCACATTCCTGACACTCGAACCGCAGGGCCTTTGCACGTGCTTTCCCTCTGCTGGTGTCTTTTCCCAGACGTCCACCTGGCTCACTCCCTCACCTCTTCAGGTCTCTGCTCAAAGGCTGCCCGAGTCTCAGCGAGGACCCCAGCCCACCCCCAATCTCCCCCTGCTGCACCTCTCTACAGTGGTATGCCACCGCCTTGCCACCATCTGTGGGAATGTCTGTCCCGTGAAATCTAGGCCTCAGAACAGCACCTGGCACATAGGAGATGCACACACTCTGAACTACCCCTACCAAGCCAAGGAAGCCTTTTTAAAGAAACCCAGACTCCCGAGGGCTGCTCTGTCTGCCACGTGGACCGCAAGGTCTGTGGGAGCGGGACCTGAGCCCAGGTGGGCACCAACTTACAACAAGCTGTCTCAGCCGGGTTGGCTGGACCCAACCCTCAGATAAGGTTTCAGATCCTGGTTGGGGATGGCGGGATACGGAGCCACTGAGACCCAAAACACACCCAAAGTGCCAATTTCAATGCAGAAAATCCACGCAAACATGACTCAGAACTGTCTAGAAATAGGTTTTTAAAGGAAAGCTGGAAGCTTTTCTACCTCCCCGCCCCTAACTTTTGGGCTCAAAAGGGACAAGGACCCTCTGGCTGGACACTGACACCCCTCCCTCGCGAGGTGGTGCCCAGGTGACAGACACGAGATAACTGCAGAGGGCCTGGGGCACGTGGCCCCCAAACCGGGCTGGTCCCTAGATTCCCTTCAGAGAGTCGGCAGCCGATTCCCACCCAAGTCTGGAGATCCCGAGAATTCAAAGGGTCAGCCAGCAGTGCGGCCCCTGAAACGGGACTTCAAAAAGAGCCCCGCTGGTTGTGACCTGTGGCCTGTTTGGAATCCTGACTACCAAGCCAAGCCCCCCGTCAGACACAGAGGAAACGGGGGCTCAGCAGGAGAGACCCGGCCACACCCCTCCCCTCCCGCCGCCCCACAGCCCTGGCTCTGCAAGCCCACCCACGGGCAAGGTGCACACCTGAGGCGGAGGGCCTGAGTCCAGCTCACGTGGCTCTGTTTGCACACAGAGCAGTGGCCACCATCTTCTTTTTCTTTCTCAGGTGAGAACTAGGTACCAGGAGTGTTCACTCACCCGAATTTCTGGCTTTTCTTAGATAAAATCAGAAGAGATCGCATTCCTGCGTGGCCTCCATCGCTGAGCTCAGAGGCAGCCACCTGCAGTGCCCTGGGCCCCCGCCGGCCGCCTGCCTCGTGGTGGACGCCTGCCTGCCTGCCTGCCCCGCAGGTGCCGAGGGCACAGAGCCGCAGCCACGGGCCCAAATCCCCCGAAGGGGCGACTTCCCCTGGCCTGACCTCAGGTTCCCAACAGTAAAACAGTCCAGCCAGGGCCCTGCAGCAGCGGCCTGACGGCTCAGTCCCCTCCAGGGCCCCCAAGGGACATGGCGTCTGCAGGCCGAAGCCTAAGGATTTGGCCTGACCAGCTCCCTTACTGAGGCTTTAAACATAGCCACATAGCTAATAAGATAACTTACTACAGGGTTTTGTTGTTTTAAAAAAAGACTGGTGATTTTAAAACCTCACCGGTTTTAATCTCTCTCAAGGTTTTCTCTGGACCTGAAAAGTCTCATTCACCAAACCATGGATGGGGCAGCTGGGCTGCGTGGGGACCGCAATGTAGACCCCAAAGCAGCCGCCCGTGGGAAGGTCTGTCCTCCCCCAGGAGCCCCCGTGCAACCCCCTCCCCCAGGCTGGTCACTTCATTCCGTGAACTGAAGCCAACTATATGACACACCCAGGTCAGGGCCAGCGACGCGGGGGGACACGGACAATGACGACGGATGGCGTTAGGAACAGTCATGGGGGTGCATCAGGCGCCCGAGGCGGGAAGCTTCCTGGAAGGCACAAACCCTCTGCCAGGACCCCAGGCGGAGCAGCGGGTGGCGGGGGAGGGCTCTTCCCGGCTCAGGACACTGTGTGTGTGGAGGCTAAGCAGCGGAGCTCGGGGTCCACTGTGTGCACAAGGGATGGGAAAGCTCAGTCTGGCGGGACACACACGGGGCAGCAGGAGCCAGAGTGTTCAGGACCTTGCAAGGCTTGTCAGGGAGGGTGCAGTGGACCGCAGGGTCGGGGCAAGGCCAAGGGAGGGTCTAGGCTTTACCTGGGGTGGGACGGATGGCAGTGGCACCCTAGAAAGGGAACGCTAACTGTGGAGCACAGGCCCCTCAGCCGCTGAGTCACTGCCTCCGCCTCCCCCCATCCTTCCCCTGCGGTGACCCTTCGGGGCACAAGCAGGCCTTGACGACGGGATGGGGGAAAGGGCTGGTCCCAGGGACAGTGATGAGCCAGAGGTCACCGAGAAGCTGGGGAGGCTAAGGATGGGGCTGAGAGGGCCCGGAGGGGAGGGAGGGAGGGAGCTGGGGCAGAAGGAGGACGGGTGGGTGAGAGGAGGGGATGGGCGGTGGCTGAAGGGTTGGCGCTCCAGGGAAGGCCTGTGGTGTGCCAGCCGGCAGGGACCTGGGCACACCTGAACAGTACAGGAAAGGGCCCTGGAGGAGCACCAGAGGAGAGGGCCCCAGCAGGTAGGACCCAGCAGCCCGGTAGGACCTCTCCCCTGCCTTGCTTCTCCGAAGGGCCGGGGCGGGGTGGTCAGTGGGCTGCCCCCGACCCCCAGCTAGCTGGGACTCGGGCAGGGCCAGTTTCGGGAGCCCGAGGTCTGAATTAGACCAAAGCAAGAGAAATGGGGTTCACTCCGACCCTGTGTCCAGCTGCAGGGAGGGCCTGCAGCCCTGACACCGGCCCTGGGTCTCCACCCCCGCGCCTCTTGGCCTCTGTGACCCGCAGACCCCTCGGATGGCCCCTGAGCCTGGAACAGCCCCTCCCAAGCCGCCCAGCCACCGTCCTCCCTGACGAGGGCGGACAGGTCGCTGGCCCGACTGCCCCGTCACCTCCGGGGAGAGGGCTGTGGCCGCAAAGCATCCGCTCCCCTGCCCCGAGGCCTGCGCTGCCGGGGATGAGGTCCAGCTCAGCTCCGCCTCCCGCCTCCCGGGCTGCAGACTGGCTCTACTGGCACCAAGGCCTCCAGAAGTGGTTTTTATATACGTATAAAAATATAGGACTCAGAACAATGAACTTCTCAGAGTGGGAGGCTATTTTTAGAGCCCTGCTAACTGCGCCAACATTCAGCATCTCCCTGTTTGTCAGATGCTGCTGGCGAGATGGGCCTCGGGCAGGAGCGGGGTCTCCTCAGGACGCGAGCGCATCAGGAGAGGGGCGGTGTTGGGACACCCGAGCTGTGGGGCGTGGGGGCCACCGCATGGCACTCCCCACCCCAGGTCCTGAGTGCCCACACGGCCCTGCAGGGCACTCACCACTCTACGGTGTCCCGACGGGAGTCGGCAAGAGTATGGGCGGGTGGCCCACACCCCGGGGTCCAGCCACCCTCCCCAAGCCTCAGTTTCCCACTTGCAGGGCAGGAGCGAGGCCGCCCCCTCGGGGGTATGGAGTCGGGGACCCGTTGCCGGGCAGGAGCCCTACAGACAGCCAATGCCGAGCCTAACTGGACAGGAACCCTCCAGGGGGCGGGGCAGCGCCCTTCCTCAGACAGGCCTGTTGTCACCAGCGCACGGCCAGAGGGAAGGAACAGAAGTCCGCTGCACAGCCAGGCCCTCGCCCTGTGAACATACTTCCAAGTCGCTCTTCCGGCCCTGGGGAGGTGGCGGCTCCAACATCCCTGGCGCAGGCCTGACTCCTAAACATAAAGAACGGCTGTCTACCCGCCTGCCTGCCGGAGCCCGGGCTGGACCTCCCGGCAGCTCATCGTGAGTCACTCCCATTAAAATAGCCGGGGGGGGGGGGGGGAGGACGAAGGGTCAGAGGTCAGCACCAACAGCCTGCAGTCAGATCCAGCGAAGGCCATCCCATGGGGCTCAGGGCACGGCAAATGCAGGGCATAAAGGCCACCCTGGCAACAGGGAAGGGAAAGGGGTTCTGCAGCTACCAGCCCCACCTTCCCCCACCTCCACTGTCTCCACTGCATCGAGCAGGCTGGTTATCTGACTGCCTTTTCTCCTGCATCCTGTGTCTCTGCCTTGGAAAGCTGGGTGGGGGCTGCATGCTGCTGGCCCCTTGCTCAGGCCCCCAGGGCTGACAACAGGGCTCGGGGAGCTCAGTGAGCATTTGCTGAATGAGTGAATGAGCGAATGAGCGATGCTACACGAGCGATGCCACCAGCGGCTAAGGGGCCCCAGTGAATCTGGGAAGTAGCATCCCTCGTTCGTTCGCTTATTCACTCAACAAACACAGAGATGAGAAGGATGAGGCCCACTGGACGATCAGGATCCAGAGCTGGGCATCAGGCGAACCTCCCAGCCTCCCCTCCCACACCTGTGCCCTCTCTTAGCTACTCCTGGACCAGGGGCCGCGTGCCCCTAACTTTCCCTGTAAGGCCTTTGGGCGGCGCCCTCAGCCCCTTGGCCAGGCATTTCACTGGGGCCGCCTCAGTCAGGCCCAGCAAGCCCGCAGCCGGGCTTACTCCTCCCTCACTTACAAGCGGGGGCACCGATGCCTGGGGCGGGGGGCAGACTCATCCGACTCCCCCGACACACCCACAGCCGTGACGGGGCCTGGGACTCTGGACCTGCGCCCACGCCTGCTCCCTGGCCCTGCCGCCCGGCCCCGGCAGCACCAAACGGCCGCAGACTCAGGCGAGTTTCTCTGAGGCAGAGACGTGTGTCCTGCACCCAGAACGCCGCTCCCCAAACCTCGAGGCTCAAAGGAACAGGGGCCGCGTGCAGGCCACCTCTGCCCGCGCCCACCTCCCCAGCCCTGGGAGGCCTGCTGGCCGGCCCCGATGGGGCCTCACGGGAGGCAGGCACAGGGACCCCTCCACAGGCGGCAAACGTGCGCGTTTACCTGGGCTGGAATCCAGCTGGCGGGGAAGCCACAGGCTCGGGTGGAGGCAGGGTCGCGGGGAAGGGGTGAGGGCCGACACAGGCAACCCCCAATCCAGCCCAGCCACGGCCTCTGCTTGGCGAGGGGCTGCTCACGTGGCATCACCCGCAGTCCCAGGGGACCCCAACCTGCCCGAGGATCTCAACCCACATCCCAGGGACCAGAGCACCAAGCCAGGGGACAGGCCTAAACCAAGGGAAATGGGGCCTCTAATGACAGTCCTGCAGCCAAACGCAGGACGGGCAGCCTTTCCAGAGAAAGGCTGGAAAAAGCCTTTTATTCTCCCCAGCGCCATCTGGGCGAGGACCAAGGGAAGGGTGAGGCCCAGCCATCTGGGACCCTGCGCCTCACACCCAGGACGGCTGGCTGGGAGGCCTGGCACCCACCCTGCCACTCCTCACATGGGCACCTGAGGGGCAGAGCTCTCTGGGAGACAAGGGTCTCTGCGAGGGGAGCTCACGAGGTCTCAACACAGAGCTCCAGATGGGCAGCTAAGGATCAGGCCACCTGGGCCCATATTCCAGCTTGGTAACAATCAGACGGAGCTGGGCGGCAGCCACACCCATCAGAGGGCAGGCGTTCTCCCACCGCCACAGTCCTCACCACTCCCTATAGCCTGCCCACACCTGGCCTGCTCCTCTCCCTCACACCGCCTTCCTTTCAGAGCATCTGCATTTGCTTGCCATGCTTGCAAAGGACCAACATTCACAACTCAAAGAGCAGAAAAGTCAGATCTGCAGCTCCGGTATCTGCTGTTCCCAAGGAACCTGATTTAGAACACCAAGTCCCGAGGGGCAGGGTTCCAGAATTCCCACAGCTCCGCACAGCGGTGGGAACGCCCAGGCCTTCCACTCTGTCGCACCCTCTGAGCGTTTGATTTTTGCAAGACCCACCGCAGTGGGTCCACGTGGCTGACAATCCACAACCACACAGCTGTCACGGCCACCAAACTTCAACCCACCAGACGTCCTCCTTCCTCAATGTCACGCGGCTAGGATATAACTTAAAAAGCGCTCATCCAAACCTGGATGCCCAGGTGACGTCCTGGGGTTGGCCCACCCTCAGCAGCCCCCTTCACCCGTCTGTGAAAGGAACGGTGCCCTGCAGCTCGGGAAGCGCCCACAGGGAGTGTAGGGCGGCTCTGGGAGGAGGTCAGACCAGGTCGAGCTCCAGCTGCCCCGCTGCCGGGCTGAGTGACCCCGGGCAGGTGACCTCACCTCTCCAGGCTTCCGCTGGCTCATCTTAGCAATGGGTATCACTCCTGCCCGCTACCCAGCAGGCAAGGGGGAATCAAGTGAGCACAGGCTTTGCCAACTGCAAGCCCCCGTGTGAGCGCGCGGGGTATTTCTGCTCTGCACACGGGACGGACAAGGGCTTGGCCAAGAGCCTTTGCCGGGTTTGCTGAGGCCGGAGAGAGATGTGGGAAACGTGGTCTCCAGTCCAGCACCAACCTAAGCACTCCCTGCTCGGGAACCAGGAACACCTTGGTGCAACGCACAGAGCTTCATCCTTTCACTCCACCCACAGGTTACCTGAAAGTTGACAAAACCGTTCCCCTCACCGGGATCTCGTGCACGCAGCATCACCTCTGCCCCGTGTGTCTTTTCTTCTTGGCCACTTCCTACAGCCTGCCCTCGCCAGACACTCATCCCGGCCTGAGCCAGGGCGGTCCTGGTCGGTTTTGACCATTTGACTGCATGAGGATGACTGGGGCTTCCAGTCCCTGGGTGCACTCGGAAAGATTTTTCCAAACACACACACACACACACACACACACACACACACACACACACACAGAGACAGACACACACACACACACACACACACACACACACACACACACACACACACACACGCGCGCGCGCGCGCGCGCGCGCGCGCGCGCATGCACACAGCCAAAAATCTTCCCAGCTGAGCCAAATTAAATACAGAGGCCTCTAGTTATTTCCATACGCGCAACATGGACTTAAATAAAGCAGTTCTCTGTGGCAGGCTCCAGCAGACTGGGCTGGGCCGGGCCCCAGGGACCCTACCCACCCCCCTCCTGGCAGGGCAGGCAGGAGGCACCAGCTGGGGAGGTGGCTCGGGGGAGCGACCGGGCAGACAGGGGACATCCGGCATGCAGGCCTCCCATCTGCAGCCCACCCTGTCGGCCAGGGCCCGGTGCAGGGCCCTCTCGGAGCCCGGGATGCTCTCGGCCCAGCTGTCCAGTCCCACCCTAGACAGCGGGCGACCAAGCTGTTCTCGCTCCCTCCGCTGCGAGAAAGCACTTTCCAAATTGCAAATCATCCAAGTCCTTGCCGACCTAAAATCTTTGTCACGGTCCGACTCCCTGGGGCAGTGCCCATGCCCGCTCCCACGGGGCCCTGCCCACCCCTCCCCTTGTGCTCCAGGCTGTGGCACTGTCCATGCCCTTCCCGGGGCACTGGGCGCCCATGACGGAGGGGGCACAGCCCATAAGAGGCCCCCGGACGCCCTGCCTGATAGTGAGCTGACCCTGGGACGGGCACACACGTTGTGCGTCTGTGTCCTCAGGGCCAGCACATCCTAGGATGAGTGAAGGAAGGAAGGAACTGACAGTGACAGGAATCACTGCACAGCAGCAGGTGACAGCCACACCCCCCAGCGTGCTGAGCATCTCACAGGGAACTGACTAACCATCCAACAACTTTTTCTGTCATAGATGTTTACTCTCTAGAGTAGTTTTAGGTTCTCAGCAAAACGAAGCGTCGAGTACAGGGTTCCCATACACCCGCCCCGACACGTGCACAGTCGTACCCCCATCAACACCTCCACCAGAGCGGCACCTCTGTCACAGTCGGGAACGCGTGGACACCGCGCTGTCACCCAGGGGCCGCAGGTCACTGAGGGCTCACGCTCGGAGCTAAAGGTAGAGGCAAGTGCTCTATCACCTACCCATTTAGTCGACAGAGAAACTGAGACACAGAGGTAATGTAACTGAGTGAGTGGGGGAGGGGAGAAGGGGGGAGGCCAACCAAGGCACCGGGCCGCCGGCCGATGGGCCACCGTGTTTCACACCCGCACCTCTGCAATCCCTTCCTTGGGAGGGGGAGCCCACCCCCCTTGCCTGCCCCCCGACCCCCTCCTGCCTCTCAGGACCTGGACGTGCAGCACCGCCGACAGGCCCCCACCCACACGCGGCAGCCGGAGCCGGAACAGCGAGGGCCTGGGGAAGGATGCTGCCCTCAACCTCCTGTAACAGCGGCACACAGCCCTCCCCTGTCTGGCACCTGGCAAGCAGGAGTTGCGCGACCTCGGGCAAGTGACTAGGCCTCTCTGTGCCTCAGTTCCTTAGCCATAAGATGGGGGTGTTGTCCAGCTCACAGGGCTGCTGTGAGGGCCACGTGGTAACGCACCCAAGTCCTCACCTGGGGCCTGAGAATCAGGACGTGCTGGGGGCTGCGTCCCACGGCGCCACAGGGACCGGGTGGCTGGAAGGCGGTGGGTGGGTGGCAGTGGGAAGAGACCTTAAGGAGAGGCCTTTGCTCAGAACCCGGCGTCAGACCATGTGACCCAAGACCAGCTCCCGCCTGAGCAGAGTGCGGGGTGCGCTGACTGGGTGGGCACCGGTTCAGAGCAGGAGTGGGGTGGGACTCGGGCATACTGTGGCTTTTTAACTGAATCTGGTTGCGCACCCTCTGTGTGCCCAGCACTGTGTCAGACGCTGGGGCGGTGACAGGGATATGTTAACATGTTCCTAAGGACCAGACCAACTCATATTTCCTGAGCACCCACCGTGTGCCAGGCTGAGACACAATGCAGGGCGGTGAGGGGGGGTGGGTGTCAGGATGACTCCAGCCTTCTATCCGGAGCCCGAGCCAGGGTCGGGCGGGGAGATCTGGGGAGGGGAGGCCGTAAGGAGCCAGGGTAGAAGCCTCAGGACACAGAGGAGGGACGAGGGCCTGGTAGAGGCCCGGGTGGGAGAGGGGCTGGCCACGAGGGCTTGGAAGGAGCTGCAGTGGTACATGTGGATGTCTCTTAAGCCAGAGGAACGAGCACTTGGGGGCCACGTGTCAGGCCACCCAGAGGCCAGCCAAGATGAGAGGCTACTGTGTGGGGGGACAGGGGCCACTGCTACCCCACCACCGGGCGAGGGCAGCCCTGGGGCAGCAGGCAGGGCCCCGTGGGGACACTGGGCAGGGAGCCCAGTCCTGCCTGGGGGCCTGCGGGGTGAAGGCCAGTGCCTTGGGCATCCCACCCGACGACCTGACGGAGGGGCCTCGCAGGCCTGGCCTCCCCCGGGGGCTGGCGTCACTCGGGTCTCAAGGCCGGGAAACCGGGCCAGGCTCTGGGTTCCCAGGCTGGGCCACCACAGCCAAGGGCCATTGGAGGAACGCGGATGTGCCCCAGGGACCCACCCCAGCCACACGACATCTCCACTGCCAGACGTGAGGCTGACCGCACGACAGGTCCTTGATTTAAAATCAGCAAAATGTCTGGGACTTGCCTCAGAATAATCCGGAGGCAAGGAAGTAAAACTGCCCATGGGAACCATTCGGCCATTCTCTCTACTTTGGATATGTTTGGAGTTTTCCATAAGAACGAGTTTAAAATAGTGCCAAGAATCTGCCGTCCACATCAAGGCCTAGCATCTTCCTGGGCCATTCTGCCATTTTTACTGCATGGGGGAAAAAGCCCAAACCCTGCACATTTGATTTATGGCTTTGAGAAAGTCAAGGCCGGAGGGAACAGAGAAGCCGCATCTGCAGGGCCGCACCTCGCCCTCCTCGCGGCAGAGGAAAGAGCCGTTTCCCAATCACTTCCTCTCCGGCCCCAGCACGGCACTGAGCTACCCTGGGGCCTGTCCAGGGTCTACACGGGGAAATAAGACCGATTCATAAGAACCCGGGAGCAGCCGGCAGTTCCTGAACAACTGCCACCAGCCCCTCCGCGGGGGAGCCGTCCTGACACTGTCAGGGGACCCGGAGGGCCCTTCTCACGCCGGGTGGCCTCGCGGGTGACCTCACGGGCCAGCAAACATGTTTATGAGATGCCAGGTCACTAGCCAGAGCTGCAAGGGTTCCGCACCCACTGCGATGTGGACTCTGTGCTCTCCACACGTGGCTGCTGGGAGAACCCAGTGCTGCTGTTTGGCCTGGGGTGGGGGGGGTCCCACACATTCCTGTCTGCCCCCCGCCCCTTCCTGCCTCTGCCTCATCCTCCATTCTTGAAAGCCCAAGCCCTCGCCACAGTAAGGTCAGGGAGGGGGAAAGGTATACTTTAACCTGAAGACCAAATCTACATCGTACAAAACTTGAATATGTTTTCATTTTCTCGCCTCAGTTTCCTTGTCCATAAAATGGGAATAATACTTCACAAGGCTCTTGGGAGGTTCAAATAGGATAAGTGTGTGTAAGATTCAAAGGCCACCCGAATGTCAGATATTACCATTTTTATTCTGTGGCCCATTCCAGTCTGGATCAGACCTGTGCCAACTCCAGACCCACCAAACCCAGCCAAGCCCTTCCCCTTCCTTGCAGGTGCCCAGCTGCACGTTTCCCAGTCTCTGGGCAAAACACTCCACTGTCCATCCTCCGTGGGAGGTTTCAATCCTCAGCTGTAAGCAGAGGCTAGGAGCACACACACAAGCCCACGGGGCGTGTCGCCCTTCACCAAGGCTGCGATCTGGGTCCTCCAGTCACCGCCGCCGTGCACCACGAGCAGCCTTGGCCCTGCCTGCAGTCAAAAAGAGGGGCCATCCATTCCTCTCGAGGAACAGCGCCGTGGAACCCCTCAACTCTGAAAAAGTGAGAAGCTACCGTCTACCAGGTGTTTACATGACACGATTACGTGGATCAACTCATGTAATGAGCTCTTACTGTCACTCACCTTTTGCAAATGGGGAAACCAAGGCACAGAAAGGCTAAAGAACATTCCCAGGATCACAGAGAGTGTGAGGCCCAGGGCAGGGTCACAGGCTACAGTATCTGCCCCCCAACCGCTGGACCAAACGTCCTCCCTCAGCAAATGACCACAGGGGTCCCGCGGTCTTCACAGAGGTGGAAACCGAGGCCCAGAAAGGGGACGTGACATGATGCCTGACGCCAGGGCTCCCAGGGACGCCTCCTCTCTCTGGAATAATCAGGATAATAATCAGGATAAATAATAACACTGACAATGACCATAACTGATACTTACTGAGCTCTTTCTATAACACAGTAAGGCACCATGTTTCACTCGGACGACTGCATCCAGTTCTCACACCACCGAGCCTCCCAGCCAGAGACAGAAAAGCAAACACTGTTTGCTTCCATCTTCCATCTTCAGGCATCGGGAAGAAAGTGCACACAGTGGCAGACAGACACGGACCCTGCCTGGACCACAGCCGTTTCAGGAAACCCAGACGAGGAGGCTGCCTCCCAGCTGGGACTCTTTCATATTTTCCAGTTTTTTTAATGGTCCTCCTCTCCTCCCATGGGATGGAATTCAACAGCCCACATGCATGTGTGTCCCCTCATGACGTCAAAGGCCTCTGGGCTTCCTCACCATGCACAGGCCAGCTATGTTCGCACGGGTCCCTCAGCAAGGCAGGGGAAGTTGGCTATTGTCCCTGAGACCCCGTGCCACACTGAGACTGGCCTGGGGGTAAGCGTGCTACCCTCAAAATGCGTCAAGTACTTGGGACCAAGGGCATCCTCCAGCATCCTGCTGGAGTGTCTGGGGAAGTAGCTCTGGGGTCTGTCAAGACATTAGGAGAATGGAGAGGGATGTCATCAACCTGCCTATAGCTGGCACGTTTGGGGACACTCTGGGAATCCTCAGAGCAGGGGATACTAGACTCCTGTTCTGTGGTTTGGGAAAGGTGCAAAAGGTTCTACTTGCGATGTGACATATTTTGCTGAAGATTATTTAGTCCGAGAGGGAGCAGAGCCTGGCTGTGAGGAGTGCAGACCTCAGAGCCAGGCAGACGGAGTTCAAAGCTCAGCTCTCGGGATTACTGGCTGGTGACCCTGGGCAAGGCATGTAACCTTCCCCCAACTGAAAAATGGGCCCAGCAGAAGCTCTTTCTCATAAACTGCTTTGAGAACTAAGTACTTCGTACAGAGTTCACCAAATGGCAACCGCTGCTGTCATTATTATTATACCAACCTTTGAACAAAGAGGAAAAAACAATGTCGTCATAGTTTCCCCATCTATACAAAGAGGGAGGGGACTCTGGCCATGGTTCTACACCTGGGCCTTAAGTTCACATGAAACTGTCTTCGTGTTAGGAAACTGCAAACCAAGGAAATGAAATGGAAAGAACAGTCCTTTCCATCAAGGAGCAGAGAAACCACAGCCATGTACGAATAAGGCATTAAAAGCTATTAAAGTCAGAGCAACTAGGACCAGGCCCAGCGCCCCATGCAGACTCCAGAAACCAGCAAGAAGGAAAGCACTGAGGATACGTAATGATGGGCCGAGGGCTGCCGTTCCTTGTTGGGCATGTACCAGGGGTCCTCAGTCACCAGGCAAAGCTGCACAGGCCCCACAATGTACTTTGGGGTCCCACCTCACAGATGAGAAAATCCAGGCTCAGACAGGGGAGGCAATATATCTGAAGCCACGCAGCTGGGAAGAGTCAGGGTTCTGTGCAACCCCGAGGTCCAGGCCCCGGGGCTCACGGCTTCACACGAGTAGTCTGGTTCCCCTACATCGAGCCCAGGGCCTGGCAGAGCAGGTGCTTGGTGAGTGAATAAAGGAACACAGGAAGTGTGACGTGGCTGCCCCGGGGCTGCACACGTCTCTCCAGAGAACACAGTGCCCTCCGGGCCGGAGAGCGTGTACATCCACGGGTGCACTGCTCGCCGCGACGGCCGAGCACGAAGCACAGCCGGGGGCTCGGGGGCACACGCCCAACCCAAGTGCAGGCACAGCAGGCAGACGAGCAGCAGTTACCACGCCACGTCCTCCACCACGACTGCCACCACTTTCCCCTCACGCAGCAGGAACAGCCAGATTCTCTAAGGCCACACCGACGATTTCTTCAAGAGCTGTAATGGCCTTTAAACTCGTTACGATTTGCTTTTTGAGAACAAATGATAAATCACACTCAACAGCCTTTGCACACCCTCCCCCCGCCCCCCAGGAACACACAGTTCCAGGGCACCCGGGCTATCTCCACAGGACTCTCTCCTGGCTGGGTCCAGACCCATCAGCCCTGTGCTGTCGCCTTGCCTCCGTGCTTACTGGGCGGATATTCCACACGTCATCATAATGCAGAGGAAATTTACAAAAGAGGAAGGAAGAAAATCCAATGGGTCCCTGGTGGTGGGAAGCACCTAGAGCTGACCTGGGCCGACTGTGCGTCTGACCGAGGACGGGGCAGCCAGCGCAGCGAGGGCTTTTAGCCGCCCGCTGGGAGGGCCTCGGGCCCCTCCGTGAGCCAGCAGCACCACTCCCTGTCACAGATGGGGAAACAGAGGTTCGCAGGGTGTGGAAACTTGCATAAACTCACAGAGCTGAGCTGGGGTTTGGAATAACGGCTGTCCGCCTCCCCAAGCCCTTCTTTCCTGACGCCCTGAGCCGCCCTGGACCCACGGATTCTCCCAGCAAACCACGATGGCACGTTCCAGAGCCCAGCCAGATAACACCCGCACACGCGCACACGTGTATACTGAGCGCCTGGAGCCCTGTCCATACTCTTCCAGAAGGACCTATTTGTCTAGTCATCACGCTGTTTGACTGTGCAGCCGGCAGTCCTGTCCGTGTTTCGGAACCAAAGCTGTGTAAATATTAGCACAACCAGCTCAGAGTCCGACTTCCTTGAGCGAAAGCCCAAGGATGGCGGCAGGGCTGGCAGGGACCCTCCGCAGGCCTCCATCAGATCGTGTGGGTTCTACTCTGGGCTCGCCTTATAATGCTCTGGTCATGTCCCTGGATTCCCTGCCTCTATGTGCCCATGTGGAAAGGTAGCGTGGGAGAGGCTCGAAGAGCAGAGCACCCAGGACAGGTGCCAGGCATGCTGTTGGCCGGGGGGCGCGGCCGTGCCGGGACAGGTTGCCTTGGACCTGTTACACGCTGGGGGTGTCCCGAGGCCTCTGGAGCCTGCTGAGTCGTCTCTGTGTTTAGAGACGGGGAGATGGCCCTCCCGGAAGGACTCTGGGCTGGGGGCAAGCTGGCCAGCCCAAGGAGCACCCTGCTAAGCCACCACAGGCCAGGGCTGCGCTGATCCTCTCCCGCCCTCCCCCAGGCACTCCGCAGCAAATGGGCCCCACCTGCTCGGAGGCCTGAGGGTGAGCTGCGGGCTGGGCCTGAGTAGGGCTTAATCTCCAGGGCACCTGGCCCGGCGGAGACCAAGGAGCAGCTGCTCATCACCAGCTCTGACCACAGAAGGGCCCAAGCAGGCTTCTCTATATCTGGAAGATTTAGACTGGCTACACGGAGGGACTTCCAATGAGAAGAGATGCAGGACGTAGGAACATGCAGAAGAGGTGGCCACGGACATCCCAACGGGAAGGGTGGCACTGGACAAGTCCTAACGGACGCAGAGACTCCTCAGGCTCTCTCTGCTGGCGATGGAGGAGGCCCAGCCAGCAGAGCATGCCGACTACCGTGTCCCCGCCAGCCTGTGGCCCCAGGAGTACAAAGACTCTGAGTTTTGCTCACTGCTGTGTTCCCAGTGCCTAGAGCAGGGACTGTATACAGCAGGCACTCACACCACAGAGCCTTGGTGCTGACAACAGAAGGCTCAACCTCAGTTTGCTCCCCTGCAACATGGGGATGCGGTACCGCAAGGACAAGAATGCAAAGGAATACGGGGTGGACAGCTGCGCACGGCAGCGGCACCAGCACGTGTGGGATGCGAATATCATGACCCCCCACACCCCCCACCCCCACACCACTCTCGGACTGATGCCATTGACTCCAGACAGCTGGTCCTGCAGCTGCAGCCTGCCTGGCCTCCGCCCCAGACGCAAGTAGCCATGGTCCCTGGGAACCACACCCCACAACCCCACGTGGAGCCTCAGTCCCAGGGCCCCGGCCCCTGAGGTGAGGTTGGGGGGCGCGGAGAGGAACATACATGTGTTCTCAGCGCAGCTGCCAGACACACGCTGCAGAATTTCTGAACTCGGAGATCAAACGGCTGAAGATGGGCTCCCGCCGCAAGGGGCCCGACACAAGCCAAGACAGTTTGTCAACAAATCCCTTCCGCCCCACAGCCCTGCTCCTCCGGGGGGCCTGCAGACAGCTCAGGGGGCAGCTGTGCTGGCGGGAAGAGCGAGGAAATCGATATTCCCAGCACATACACACTCTCTCCCTCTCTCTCCATAAACACAGGCCCTTGGACGCTCAGCCAGCCACCCGCAGGCCCCGAAGAAGAGGGATGATCTCTAGGGCACACAATCATGCCCGCCAGACTCCATCCCGGGCCGCACCAGACACACATCAACAGACGCCCCCAACCCCACCAGCGGCCCCCTCGCAGCCCCGCTCAGACACAGCAGCAGCCACATAGAACTCGACCTTCCTGCTCCAGGTGCCCCGGTGCACTGCCAGGCGTCCCCGCCAGAGCACACCCGGGCACCTGCGCACAGCCCCGCACACTCTCCCCGGGGGCCTCCCGACAGAGCGGACACAGGCCCAGGGTCCAGCATCAACAGGCCTGCCACCTCCGCCGGCCTGCCACCAGACACAGCACAGACGCCCGCTGACCACGCTCCCTCCCACAAACTCCCGGCCCCCTGCGGGCCGCCTGCGCCGGATACCAACTCCCAGTGGTCTCCCCACGAGACTCGCCCACACGGGCTCCCAACCGACAGTCGCTGACGAGCGCGAACGCACACCCTCCCCCGTTCTCGGGCCGCTCCTGGCCCGCACGCACACTAACGGGGAGCGCTGCCCCCGGACCCCCCAACCCCTCGCTCACACTCACTTGGACCCGCGCTGCACGACAGCACAAGCCCACCCCGCTCAGCCGGCCGCCCCGCCCCGGCCCTTACCCGCTGTCAAGCTCCAGCTCCAGCAGGGACTGCGTCCGCTCCGAGTTGCAGTGCAGGCACCACATGGCGGCCGCGGAGGGAGCTGGCGGGGCCGGGCGCCCGGGACCCAGGCCGGGCCAGCGGCGGCCGGACCCGGGCCGACACCCGACCGCCCGCGCCCTGCCCGCCCGCCACGCGACCACCTCGGGTCGCCCGGCCCAGCACCCGCAGGTCCCCGCCGCTCCCGACCCCAAGTCCGAGCCCCAGGCCAGCCGAGTCCGCCCCGCCGCCGCCCGCCGCCCGCCTGGCGCAGCGCAAGGCCAGGCCGGAGGAATGTGGCCCCGGCGGGGGCGGGGCCGGGGCCGTGGGCGCGGGCGCGGGAGGAAGGCGCGAGGGGCGGGACCGCGGGCGGAGGGGCGAAGGGCGGGGCCGTGGTGGGGGCCGTGCCGCGGGCGGGAGGGAGCGAGGGGCGGGGCCGCGAGCTGGAGCGGGATTCTACCAAGGCGGCATCATACCCTGTCCCAGACATGGGCCTTCTCCTGGGAGGGCTGCGCCCTCCCTCCAAGACGGAGCCCCCAGTAGCCATATGTCCCTCCCAAGCGTGTAAGCACAACAAATACAAAACCCCAAACCAGCCAACTGCAGCCTACTCTGCCAACGGCGCCAAGCTCTGCCACTCCTGACTTTGGCCTCAGTTTATAAAACGGGGCTTTTGCTTTCCCAGACAGTGCGGGTCTGGGCTCTGACACCCCTGCCCTGGAGATAGGGGAGTGGGTCCCAGCCTGAGGCTGGGGATACCCTTTAGGGGACTTTTGGGGGAGGATCTGATGGAAGCTGCTGCTTTCTCCCTAAGCCCACCCAACCCTTTGCCCTCCCCTCACCCAGAGACAACTTCCAGACCCCCATGGCAAGCTTAAAGTAATACTAATTAGCATTTTAGAGCTTTTTACTGACATTTGGTCCTCAAGACAACATTGTGATGCAGGTGGAGTTATTACTGACCCCACTTTCCAGAAGAGGAAACTGAGGCTCAGTTTACCGGGGTTAACTCTGAGAGGCTCCCAGGCTCCTAGAAGCAATCACGCCTTGCTGTTCTCAGTTTGCACATTTTTTGTATCGTCTGTCCTCCGGCTCCTTGAAGGCAGGCACAGTGCCCAGCACCCACACTTGTGGAATGCCCAAATGTAGTTGGGAGACCTCAAGCAGAAAGACACGATCAAAACCCCACCTGTCCTGGGCCGCCCCACCCGCAGGTACATCTCCTGGAGGGCCAGGCAGCCGGCAGGTCTGCGGGGGTCAGGAAGCTGTGGGAAGCCACGTATGCAGGGGCATCCGCTTGTGCCCTTCTGACTCTTTCATTTGGAGGGGGTGGTGCGACGGGCCCGTTGAGGAGCATTATTCCCAGATGGGGAACTGGGGCGGGTGGACAACAGTGGAGGGAGAGGGCTGGGCTGGCCCTGCTTACGGCCGGGGAAAGGGCAAGCCCTAGAGCCAGTTTAGTGCTCCAGGGTTCCCAGGCGGGAGGCTGAGCAGGAATCCACAGCCCATCTCCACATGCCTCTTCTTCACTTCTGATGTTTTCTTTGCTACATTAGAAATAAATGAAGACCTGTGAAGGAAGTCCCGCGCGCCACCTGAGCGGGCAGGGGTCCCCAAGTGGGTCTCGGAGACAGCGGAGGCCTTTTGGCATTGTTTGACCCCGTGACCGCCGGGGCCTCGACCTGCGAGGTTGGAAAAATTACAGGGTGCACAGGCGGCCTCGGCTCTACAAACAACCAGCTGGGTGTTTAAAGCCCTAAGTAAAGACGAAATCAGACGCGTGGGAGCATTTTTCTTTTAAACAATAAAGGTCATCATTCGGAAAAAAATAAAATGAAAATAAATGAAGACACAGGATGGGAGAAAATATTTTCAAATTATGCATCAAATAAGGGTCTAGTATCCATACTAGATAAAGGACTCTTACAACTCAATAATAAAATGGCAAATAACCCAATTTAAAAATGGGCAAAGGACCTGAGCAGACATTTCTCCAGAAAAGATATATGAATGGCCAATAAGTACGTGAAAATTTACTCAACGTCACTAGTCACTAGGGAAACGCGAATGAAAGCCACAGTGAGGTGTCACCTCACGGCTACTAGGACGGCTGGAATCAAGATGGACAAAAGCCCCTCCACACAGTGTTCTGGAAGAAGACCTTCACATGCTGCATGCTGGCTGGGGGTGGGGAGATGGGAGGGGATATAGTTGATAGGGTTGAAACAGTCCAGTTGGGGAGGGGGGTGGAGAAGTCCCACCCCCACTTGAACTGCCCTCTAAAAATAGGCTGTAATAAATGGAGCCAAGAGCGTCGCCCCTCAGCTGCTGGAGCGCTCCAGACATGGGCTCTGACCGCCTCACGACCCGGATTCTCCAAGAATTCCAGGCACTTCTCCAGGCCCAGGGCCTCACCGCCCGCCAGGATAGTCTTGGCGACATAGTTCCGGCTGGGATTTAGAAAAACGGCGTTGAGTCTCCCTGTAAGCATTTGGACTACCAGAGGATGGAGTCCCTGGAAACCAAATGCCTCTTTCATTCTCTCCTTTTATCTTCCTGCAGAGTGTGACTTCTGCTTCTGGCTCTCAGTTAATTTCCTCACAGATTAATAATTTAAGGACTCGTGAGGCAAGTGAGAAAGCCAAGCCTGGAGAGGTAGAGAAAGCCAATTTTTCTGCCGGGCAGAAATGACTAGACTGGGTAGAAGTCTTACACGTGCCATTTGGGCAAACTGCTTAGGCTTCTGAGCCGTAGTTTCCTTAGCTGTAAAGCAAGGCTCATCAGCCGCCTCTCCGCTGGCTAATCCACCGTGCCCTTTCCTTTAATTTAGCAAACATGCATCAGCGCATATTCCAGGCTGCTGTTGTGAGGCACAGTGGGGAGACATTGCCGTGACAAGTGTCCCTGGGGATGATGATATGACAGTCTGGAGGAAGTCGCCTGTAACTCTGCCCCCACAAAAGGCTCCAAAGATGAAGGGACATTTAGGCTGGGCCTTGAGAGGTGAGTAGGAGCCCACCTAACAGGCTGGAAGATGCCAGAAGTGCATGAAAATGTTGACTTTCACTGTATCAACCTGGGTTTCAGTCCTAACCTACTTACCTTGGCCCATTTCACATGCCCCCAACCTGACTCCATTCCCATCTCCTGGGCCTCTGACAGCCTCCCGCCTTCCACTGCCTCCTTGCTCTCCTCTGACCAGACATGTGGCACGCATGCCCCCAAAGGCCAACCTTTGCAGTCCGTCTCCCAGAGGCCTCCTCCTGTGAGGCCTGGTCTGGCTCCTCTTTCTGGCCCTCGCCGAACCTCAAGCAACACTCCCCACTGTGCTGGCTGGTAGCCAGGACTTGGGTTTCAGCTTTCAATGTGACTTTACCCAGAAAGCCACCCTGACTGGCCCCCAATCCAAGTCAGAAACTCCCTTTACATGCTCCCCGGTTCCTTGCCAGGGGCAGAGGAACTGTGCTGTCCTTGCCAGGCAGAGCTGGCCTGCGTCCTTCTCTGCAGCATCCCCTGTGCCCACTATAGGGCTGGGACACCGAGGTGCCCAGGCAAATCAATCAAATGCAAACTAAGGCCTGGGGGCAAGTCCAGCCCCCTGCATGCTTTTTTAAATAAAGTTTTATTGGAACAAAGTCACACTCATTCCGTTATGTATTGTCTACGGATACTTTTGTGCCACAACAAAGTTGAAGAGAGACTAGGGCTCGCGAGCCTGAAATATTTCTGTCTAGTTCTCCACAGAAAAGGTTTGTCAGCCTGACATAATGAAGCTCCCCTGAGGGAGTTCTGCATTAGCTCCACGTGAATTCTCTGCCTGCTCAGCCAACCCCCCGTTCCCTGCGTCAGGGCTGTGGACGAGATCTGGGAAAGAGAGTCCACGTGTCATGGGGAAGATGGTGATCGAAACGATAGGGCCGGGCCAGGCAACCTTCAGACAGAGGGCCACAAGATGGGACCATCCACTGTTCGGAACAGACACTTACAGAGAGAGCTACCTGCCCAGGTGCACAAAGACGCAGGTCCAAGGGTGTTAGTTGTCTGTAACAGCAGAACGTGGAGAAGGACACAGACAACGTCTGTCAATTGGTTATGTAAACTGCAGTACAGAGGAGCCCTACGTTAAAAGAACGGCAGCAGCACTGTACACACTTGCAGCAAACGGTCTGAGACACAACATCGTGACAAAAAGTGCAGACAAGCGTGAAATGTACAGACAATAAAACATACAGAACACTAGTATGCTTACGTAGCATAATACGCTCATAGGCTGTTTCTTAAAGGAGACCCAAGAAACGGGTACTGGTGGCTGCCTCTGGGAAGGGAAACGGGGGTTCCAGAGATTCCTGGGGACACGGCTCTGCCCTCTAAGCTTGGGACACAGGGTGGGAAGGAGGAAGGAGCACTTTAGAACTACAGTGTTTGCAAAATTTTAAATAATTGTTTTAAAAGTCAGGGAAATGAAGAAATCCACGATAGACGTAACAATCCAAGGGACTACAGGTTTTCTAGCATCTTCTAGGAGACTCTGAAGCCCACCAGAGCCAGTCCGCAGAGGCCCCAAAGGCCAGACTGTACTGAAGCCGCCTCTTGGGCCACTCTGTGAGAGGTTGTGTCCTATGACAGCCACAAAAACAGGTTATGGTCAAGCCCATCCGAGCTTCCCTCCTAGTGTCTGTTGATCACTAGTAAGTTACTCTTCGCATCACTGAAAGGATCCTCCCCATGTCACAGCCACAGCTCTGTGACCCTCCCTCCAGCCCAATCCTTCACTCCACAGACAGGGAAACTGAGGCCCAGAGAGACGAAGGGATGAGCGCAGGCATGTGGCCAGGTCCTAGAAACAGTGACCCTGACCCAAGCGTCCTACCTGCCAGGCCACAAGCCCCCGCTGCTGGGATGGCATGGCAGGGATGGGGACTGTCCAGCATACAGCCTGCGTGTGGGTGAGTTGTGGGTTCCGTATGGAACAGAACTTATTTATCTGAGTGTCGGATGCCATGAAAAACCACAGACACTGCACAGAACAGAGAACTCTGTAGCGTGATCTCTCTGGGAGCCCAGTCAGCCCCAGAGGAGAAATTTCCCAGGTAAATAAAGCTGCTCTCATTAAGTGCCGAGTTATTTTAACAATTTCAACCAGTTTTCCTAGAAACCTCTGCAAATCACGGACTTCCCTAATCTTACTAAACAAAGTAAACGAAATGACCCTGGGATAACCTATCTTGGGAGCCTGCGGTCACCGGAGGTGGTGTAGTGTTGTTTACCGTGAACCAGAGTATTTACCTGCTCAGGTACTACCTGGGTGACATCTAGCCCCCGACTCTTTCCAGCCCCATTCCCAGCCACCATCCCTCCCATACAGTGACTCCCAGAATGCACCAAGCACTTTCCTGCCCCAGTGCCTTTGCTTATGCTGTTCCCACTTCCTGGGTTGCCCTCTTCATCTGCTTGGCAACCTCCGACTCAACCTTCAAGGCCCAGCCCAAATGTCACCTTCTCTTTGAAGCCTCCCCTAGTGCCCCCACCCCCCTAGGCTAAGCGAGAACCCCTCACCCAGACTGTGGGCACCTTGAGGGCAGGGACAATGGCACTCCATCACTCTCCCAGTGGTGGGGCTCAGGTGCGACTACTGCTTCACATAACCGGCCTGGTTCCAGACACCTGTCCTGGCACCAGGGGAAATGGGTCCCAACCACAAAAAACTCACTGGGTACTTGGGTTGGCCAAGACCTGACCCACGCTGGTGAGATGAAAGCGGCCTTAACGTTAGTGTACCCTAGAAGTTGAGAGCCGGAAGGAGTCACCCAGTGACCCAGTGCAGCCTGCTCTTATTCAGATGAGGAACCTGAGTCCTACAGTCCCCAAGTCAGTCTGGGGCACGGCCAAGAACAGGGCATCCTTTCCTCAGCTCCTTCCCACTGCTCTGGCAAAGGAAGCCACAGAGGTAGGGAACCATCGTGGTTGGCGGTGTACAGAGCTCTTTTCTTGTGGTCTTTAAATGAACACTAAAAATTCGATGCAGTTGTTATTAATGCCAACAGTTGACAAATGGGTGAACAGTTCTGCAAGGGCCTGGGAAAGCTCCTCCAGGAGGGTTACAATCATGGAACCACATGGTTGGGACACAGGGTCAGATGCAAGAAGAAAGAAAACCCCACATGGGATGGGGTGGCTCTGTGGAGCTCTGACAAACCTAGCACGACGATCCTCAGTGACTGACAGAGTCAACAGAACAGCCAAGAACGATCACCTCCTCTAAGAAGACCTCCTAGCCTGGATCCCCAGAGCACTTGTCACCCCTGCTGCACAGCAGATGCTGGTTTGTCATAAAAGTGAAGGAAGATGGGGGTGGCGGCCACAGGTGAGACCGTGCTCACCGCATCCCTCCCCAGTCTGGGCACTCGTGGGGAACACCCCCTCCGCCCTCATCCCTCTGCTGGGCCCAGCCAGGTGAGCGGAACTGCTTGCCCTGAAGCCCCGGGGAAAGGGCCTGCAGAAAACAGACCTGCGTCTTCTCAGTGCGGCCGCTTGAGTTATGAGTCTATTCAAGTGGATGGGAAATGGCCATTGGCCAGATTTCTTGCAGGGTTCAAGGGGCCTGACAACATCAGGAAGAAATTCAGAAGCAAAAAGCTGAACTGCTTTCACCAGTGATGGTCTCCTCCCTGAGCCCCCTCAGCCCCGAAATTACCCTGTTCATCACACTCCCTGTCAGGGAGCCCTGCCAGCCCCAGGACACAATCAGAAGTGCCCCTCACGCTCAACCCTCTTTTCCTGGCTGGTGGCACAAGGAAGCCACCGCCAGATCTCAAGGAGGGACGGGTATGCTTATGCCGAGTCCCTCCCTTGGGGACAGCTCCAAGACACTGGCTCCAGACTGTTCTAGGGCTGCCCCGTGCCCACTCTGTGCCTGCGAACAGCCTAAGTCGCCCCCAGGTAAAGCACACCCCCGTTCTCTCCATCTTGTCTAATTCCCTTTAAAGCCCATCTCACCGCCTGTTCATCTGGCTCGATTACTTGTTCCCTTGTTTACTGTCTATCCTCTACCAGAATGAAGCGTCACCACGGTGTCCCCAGCATCCGGAAGGCGCCTGGTCTACAGCACGTGCTCAATAAACAATGAACAAACAAATCATGTAGAACCAGATTCATTCTGCTTCCGGGCCAGCCACGGGGCCAGCCCCCTCCATGCTACCCACTCACATCCTGGTCCTATTCAGTCTGAGCCAACGCCCCTCTTCTCATGAAACTGGTTTTCAGAGACACTGCTTCTCGTAACCAGGGTGCCCAGTACTTAAGGAACCTGTCAGCTAAAGAGTCTCTAAAGAGAAGTAGCCCTGGGGCAAAGAGAATGACCATTCTTGAGGCATGTGGGTTTCTTTCCCAGGAGCTGCGTTTCACCTGCAGGGCCCACCTGCACTAAAAGGGGCAGAGAGGGGGCTGCTAGGCCTTGCCCTGCCATGGACCACCCCGCTGGCGGCACTGATTCTTAACTGTCATGCCCACACCGCTACCAAGGGCCAGCCCAGCCGAGCCTCAGTGGCCCTCTGCTTTAATGAATAGAGCGTTCATTTATAACAAGTGCTTGGGACGCCTGTTTTGCAAACGGATGCCACTAAGTGCTCCGAAAACAACAGCTTCTCTTAAGTGGGTTAAACGTTCCCCTCTGCAGTCGCCTTTACGTTATTGATTTAAGCAGCCCCTTCTCTGGTGCCGGTGGGAGGAAGACTTCAACCAGCCTGACCCGGCCCCACAGATCTGGAATCAATGGGTGCGGGAGACGTGCAACATCTGATTCACTATTTGAATAAATAGATAACCGGCACATGTGCGTTCCTGAACATGACCAGCAGCTGCCCCCCAGGCACAGCCTGGGTGTCTCAGAGCATCCGAGACACATCAGATGTGGGCCCTGCCCTCGGGAAGTTCGGTGGGGAGGGGGCGGGAGGCAACTCACATCGGTCGGTGCCAGCCCTGCTTCCAAACACGTTCACGCAATTCTCTACAAGGTGGGGTCACATCTCAGTTTCTCACAGAGGCCCTGAAGCCCAGAGAGGGTAAGTAATTTGTCCAGAGACACACAGCCCATAAATGATGGAGCCGGGAGGAGAACCCAGGAGAACGCTGTGTCCTTGCCCCTCCACCAGCAGTTCTCAGAGTATGGTCCCAGAACAGCAGCCACCGCAGTCCCAGCTGGGAATTCTGAGAAATGTGCATTCTCACCCTCCAGGTGATTCTGACATCTGCAGAAGTTTGAGGATCTCGTACTGTGCCAGGGCACTACAGTGGGTGATCAATGCAACCAGGGGATCAACCTGGCACAGAAGCAGGAATGACTGCGAGCTGATGGGGTGGCCATCAGGGAGGGCTTCCTGGAGGAGGTGAAGCCTGCATCGGGATTTGTGGCATGAATGGGAGTTCACTGAAGGGCACCCCACGTACAGGGAACAGCATATATGGGAGCGTGAAGTGTGGGGATGGGTGTGCTGTGAGGAATGAGGCCAGAGGATGGGGCTGGGGTTTCATCCTATGGGTGTGTGTCGCTGGGGAGGAAGCCGGCAGAACTGGCCTGGATTTATCCCCAGGTTAGTTTTCCCAACAACCACATAAGCACCTGTATACCAATTACTTAATACTATTCTTCGTATCAGGCGCACGTTATATCTGCTCCCTCTGTGAAAAGCCAGTCTCGCTGAGCATAAATTGAATTTTCCCATAAAAAGAAATCGCCCAAACCAATACACTGTTATAAAATCCTGCTCAGATCTTGTTATCAGAAGAAGGCCTATGCTTGAGGCTTGCTCTGTCTTTCTTTAAAAGAGAGATTAGCAAGTATCGAGAATCCACGTTACAGAGGGCAGCCAGAAAACAGAAGAAGGAGGCTCTTCATGTTCTGGTAGGGAATGAGATACAAGATATATTATAAGTGAAAAGGCTAAACTTAGAATGCTGTATGTGCCTAACAAAAAAGGGAAGAGGAATACACACACACACACACACACACACACACACCACACGCTGATAGACACACAAAGTATCTCTGGATGGTGTTTACCTCTGGGGGGCTGGGGCTGGGAGAGGGCTCACTGTTTGTCTTGTAGCCTTTTATATCTTTCACTGTTTAACCATGTGACACATTACTTCCTATAAAATAAGGAAATAGAATTAAGCTTTTTTTGGAGTGATAAAAAGGCATTAAAGAGATATTAGCCCCGACCAACACTCTGGGCTCAGTGTAATCGGAGGGGCTAAAAGAACTCCAGGAGGGGAATAGCTTTCTCCCGGGTTCGTATGATTGGCTCCGTGTCACCCAATGCAGCATCTACGGCTCACCTGGAATCATTTCACGCCCACCTGTGGCCTGGGTCTTACAGTTCCAGAAACCCAGGACTCTGAGAGTACACTCTCTGCAGCAAGAAATAGCGCCCTGAAGCACATAAGGAATTCACAGCAACCTAAGGCTGGGGAGGGCTGTCTGGTGCCAGGGGGACTGAAGGCGGGGTTCCAGGGCCCTGGTCCCCTCCCTCCTCTTGGGAACAAAACCTGGCTGCTGCCTCACTGTGCACCTCCTGCATTGTGAGTGAGGAGAAAAGGCCCCCGGGGGCACCTCCTGCGCGGAGGCCGGTGCCTGCAGCTGGACGGCCGCTATCGCTAGGAATCACTCATCAAGTCCCGTTATTTAGTCCATAAGGAAATTGAGACACACATAGTGGCTGGAGGCCACTCAGCTGGTCGTGGCAGAGCTGGGATTCCGACCTGGGGGACCATGTGTGAAAAGTCTAGGGCTGGGGGGCTTCCCTTGTGGCGCAGTGGTTGAGAATCTGCCTGCCAAGGCAGGGGATACGGGTTTGAGCCCTGGTCCGAGAAGATCCCACATGCCGCGGAGCAACTAAGCCCGTGCGCCACAACTACTGAGCCTGTGCTCTAGAGCCTGTGAGTCACAACTACTGAGCCCACGCACCACAACTACTGAGCCCGCGTGCCACAACTACTGAAGCCCGCGTGCCTAGAGCCCGTGCTCCACAACAAGAGAAGCCACAATGAGAAGCCCGTGCACCGCAACGAAGAGTAGCCCCAGCTCGCCACAACTAGAGAAAGCCCACGTGCAGCAGCGAAGACCCAACATGGCCAAAAGTAAATAAATTAAATAAATTAATTAAAAAAAAAAGTCTAGGGCTGGGAATAGAATCTGACCCCATGAAATAGTAAAGCTCGAGGCCCACGCTGGGCCCCTCCAGGTTCCTGGAGCACATCCGCCAACGAGCATCTCTCACACAGCACAATCCACAGACAATTCTGGTCTCTCTGGTAATTTCCATAAATGACTGTAATTTACGTGTTAATAGCACAGATATCAAGGTTTGGAACCCCCTGGAGTGTTAGAAACGTAATTTGTAATTACAAGCACACAACAATTTGTTCAATGTCAGCGATGTGTCCAGTAATTATCACGCTGGTGAAGAGGAACCCATATCGAGTACAGCGGGGTGCACGGGGGCCAGGGACAGAGAGCCAGCGCTGGGGGTGCTGGGCTTGGGCCTGCGCGGTTTCCCTCAAGGCCACGTCCTATTCCAGGATCCCTCCTTTCCCTCCCGCAGTGCCCTGTCCTGGGGGCATTTGCACCCGGTGGGCCTCTCACGGGGCTCGGCCCTGCCTGCAGGCACCCAAGCACGGACAAGTAGGCACCCCTTCCAGGGGGCATCCCTAGAGGAAACTGCCCCCTGCCCTCAGGAGGGGCCCTGTGTACGGGCCTGTTTCCTGTCCTTCCTGGGCAGTCTGGGGACAACGCTACCTTCCAGTAAATTCCCTCTTGCTTTGGTCAGCCAGCTTGCTGTAGGCTGCTTGCAATCGCGGCTCCAGCTTCTGCCCTTGGTCTCCCTTAGTGACCACACATGGTTCCAAGGCAGGGATGGCTGGTTGCACTCCCAGTGGCAGTGGGTGCCCTTCCCTGAGCACCAATTCGGTGCTGGGTGCTCCAAGGGACTCCCATCGGGTAAGCAATCCTTCCACCTACAGAGAGGGTACCGTCCACATCTTACAGAAGGAATGGGACTCAAAAGGACCAAACCACTTGCCCAAGATGCCAGATCACACACCAGCCTCGGGGAGCCGGGATGTGATGCCAGCGATGGGCCAGGTGTGAGCGTTCCCACTCTGGGGCTCAGCCTCTGGTGGGTAGGGCACGTCTTCACTCAACACACGTCGGCTCCGTGTGCTTCCAGCCCCCATGCCAGTTGCGGGGGCCCCGGGGGAGCAGGGGAGGCACTGCCAGGCCCTGCAGGCCTCCTGGGTGCCCAGCCCTGGCTGGGCCAACATTCCTTGGGCACTCAGTGTGTGCTGACGCACGCCCACCCTGGGAGGGGGTACCTCATTATCTGCATTTCACTGGCTGAGGCTGCAGAGCGGCGATCTGGACCGCAGCACTCCCCTGCAGAGGGTGGTTTCACCCAGCTGTCCCCCTGTCAGGCTTGGTGGCAAATTTAGATCAGCTTAAAACGTCAGCTCAGGTCACAACTGATGGATGGTCCTCGGAGGGGATGAAAGATGGGGTGCTGGCAACTGCGGGCTGGAGCCACCGAACCATTAGTCTGGGTGCCACTTGGGGTGCGGGTGAGGGCAGGGGGAAGCGTGGCCCCGCCCCGGGCTGACAAGAGCTAGACCCAACCCCACCTGACCTGCGCTGGTCCCTGCTGGGCCAGCCCACCGGTCACCTCTGAGGGGCTGGCGCCACCTGTCGCCCTGCTGGAGAACTGCAATCTGGCCTTCCCAGCCCCAAGCCTCCTGGACAGGGAGGTGCCCAGCCACGGGGCAGGTGCCCAGAGGGGCAGCTGAGGCAGCCTCTGGACCCCACGGTAAGCTTCCTCATTCAGATCTCCTCCTTCCGGCACAACCTAAGACACCCTCCACCCTGCCGCCCCCATCCCCATCATACAGCGGGAGGGCAGCTGGATCAGGAAGCAGAGCCAGGACTCAAACCCAATTTCACTGACATTTCTATCTAACAAGTCACTGACCTGCTTCGAACCCTGGCTCCTCGCTGCTTAAGAAATAAGCAGCAAACTCCTCACCACGCCCACAGCTCCCATGGATTCAGCCTCTGCCTGCCTCTGCCCTACGTCTCGGCTCCAGCCTCATACCCGGCAAGTTGGCTCCTGCCCCTGGGCCTTTGCACGTGCTGTTCCCACTGCCGGGTGCATACGTCTCTCTCTTTTCACCTACTTATCCCCGGCTCCACTTTCAAGGAAGCCTTGCCTGACCTCCTTACAGGCCCCACTGAGCAAGTCCTCCCAGCCCCTGGTCCATGCTGTTCGTGGGGGCGTTTCCCTCTCCTTCACTGGACACCTCCGTGAGGATAAAAGTCACGTCTGCGGGACTCACCATTTATTGCCAGCCTGGCACACGCTAGGTGCTGGAGAAATATATGTGCATGAGATGAGTTCATATGAGTTCCTGTCCCCGAATCAACACGCCTTCACAGATAAAGTGGCCCTGCTCAAGGGGCTGGGCACAGAGGTAAGGGTCCTTCCTACTCGAGCTTTGGGGGGAGTATTAACGGATGCTAAAGTGGAGGGTCTCCGCTGAGGAGTCCTGACCAGGAGCAGCTAGAGCTGCAATGTGGATGCATGCACATGGTCTCTGAGCCATGGCCCCGTTCCCTCTGAGGATCCACTGGGCTGGGTTTACCCAAGCTGCTCCCACAGACAGAGGAGGGTGTTTGGAGCTGCCTTTCCCCTGGGTTTACCAGCAGCGTCCTGGAGGGAGATTCTAGAAAACTGAGCAGAGGGAGACCGCGTAAGTGGAGAGCAGACACCTCACCAGGCACCTCTCCTTCACTAGTGAGCATGCAGGGCCTGCGTGTGAATTTGGAAAAAGCGCCCTCTTCTGGTGGACACAGCCTCTTAGGCCTGTGGCTTGCTAACAGTGCATTCTTCCTTTGCCAACTGCTCTTGTGCAGTGCACAACCTGAACATCTGCACACGGGCAGCGCCTGGACCTCTGCCCCACTGGGTAACTGGCCACCCTCCCGACACCAACGGTGGATCCTGCTCTTGCTTCAAGGGGGCAGGGAGCCTTTCTGATGAAGCCTCCTAGTCACGCACATAGGGTACGTTGCCACATGTGGCCACCTGCTGCCTTCCTTTCTCAGAGGCTGGGAGAGATAAAGCCCTGCCCCCAGCCCTCTGGGAGCTTTCCCTGGCAGAGATAAGAAGCCGGCAGGTCCAGGAGTCACAAGGCCCACAGAGAACATATCAGTGAGACTTAGCGCTGATCTCGGCTGTTTCCCAGAGAGCACCATCAAAGCCCAAGAGGAAGCAGTGAGAACTCCAGCCTGCATCACGCGCTTCTTCCCTGGGCGGGATGGGTGAGGCGTGGCTTGCTGGGTCCTCAAGAAGATAGACCCTTGGTCCTCTCACTGGGGCCACCACGCGCCCTGGGTTTCTGCACTGAGTCGGGAGCCCAGAGGAGGCTCAAGGTCACCCGATGGACAGCTGGCAGCGGGCTGGGCCTCAGCCAGGTCCCCAGGCTCCACCCTTGCTTCAGACCCAGATCTGCTGCAGTGGGGAGGAGGGGGAGCCGGTCTCCAACTGGGCCTTCACTGGGCACAGAGGGACCGTTCTTTGCAGCTCAACAATCCCCCTGTTTGCCCCGTGCCAGGCTGCAGCCTCCCTCAAGTCCTGCTGACGAGGAAGATCTGGGGCCAGCTTCCACAAATATGCGCGCCTTCTGCAGGGAAGCAGCCATCAGGCTCTCTAACCGGGCGGGTGGATTTAAAGGCCCAGAGGGAAGTCACAGGATAGGGGCAGAGCAAGTTGCTGGGTGCTCTCTTTAAAATATGGCCGGGGAACAAATATATACATAGGAACATTTCTGACCAGACACCCCCAAAATGCTCATCCTGTTTGCTCTGGGGAGGGGGCGGGGGGCATACATCGTTTGCACTGTATACTCTTATAATGTTGAACATTTTACCACGTGCCTGTATTTCCTAAGCAAGTATTAAACTCATAGGAATAAATGCATGCATAAAGCCCAGGAAGAAAAGAAATGCACAGGAGCTCAGAAATTCAGAGGACGCAGTGAACTCAGGTATTGACCTTCCCTGTAAAAACAAAAGCTAAGTGCCCAAGTGCCTGCTGGGAGCGGACGTGTTTGGAAGCCCTTTCATGCACGGTGGCATTTCAGAGCAGCCTGGAGAGGTGGGGCCTACTATTGTCACCCCACCATGGCACGAACGTGGAGACAGAGCCCAAGTCTTACCCACTAGCCTAGGCTGAGCTGGGCCCAGAGCCGCCGGCTCTTGTTCCCGCCCTGATGCCCCCCACCCCCACCCCGCAAGGACCTAGAGTTCTCAAAGAGCCCCAGGGAGCAGCAGCTCTGAGCCAGAGGGACTGTGCCTTTGGGCAGGGGGTGAGCAGAGCCTGTGACTTCCAGGGTCACGTAGCCAGCCTGCTGAGATGCTGGGGACCGTCCTCCCAGCCCGGGCCCCAGCTGGGCCATAGCCCATCTCCGAGCCTCAGTTTCCTCATCTATTAAATGGGCGAATCTTCCCTCCCTTGCAGGGTTGGAATAAAGATCACCCGAGGGGAGGTTCCCGGCACATAGGCGGTGCTCAGCGCACACCCACTTCCTCTCCCTCTTCCCTGCCCCGAAGACTCCAGGAGCACGAAGGTACCGGCCATTGCGGGGGGGGGGGGGGGGGGGGCAGGCCCGAGGACGCGGAGTCCCTCGGGAACCGGTGGGCAGGTGCGTGTACATGTGTGTATGAGCCCGGGTGAGTGTGCACAGGGGCCTGAGACCGGCAGGTCCTTGCTCTCGGCCGCCGCCCTCCACCTCCTGGCTCTCGACTTCCCCCAGTAGACCCAGATGGAAAGAGCTTGCGGGGGAGTGAGGGGGGGACACTTCATTTTCCAGACAGAAGTTCCCAGAGCTGGGCAGGGAAGACACAGCCAGGGCCACTCGGCCCTCTCTTACCTTGCTCCAGTGCCCCGGCTGCGGGTGTCCTGAGGCAAACAGCGCAGCCTCGCTGGCCTCTGGGGGTCTCCTCCGCAGCCCACAGAGCTGAGCTCCCTCGGCCCTCACGGGGGTCTGTGCAGTGGACGGTGCGGGTCATAAGCCCTGAGCCCCTGCTTAATCCGCCAGAGCCCGAGTCAGCGCCAGCTGGACACGTGACGGGCCCCACAGACCTGTTTGTCAGGAGTGGCAGCTGGTCCAGTGGGGGAGGGCTGGCCGCCCTGCCCTGCCCCCGGGCGCTGTCCCTGCCGGGGCTCCCAGGCCGGAGCCTGCGGTCCTGGGCTCCTGCCTGCCCGGGAAAGGTATGAATATGCGCGGGGTGGGGCGGGCAGGGCAGGTAGGGGAAAGGGACACACATGTCACCAAACGGCGCTGGGCAGGCTGGGAAATGGGGTGTGCGTGCGTGTGCGTGTGCGTGCATGCGTCCGTGTGGGAAATGGGACCCTTAACTCGTGCCCTTTACTAACATCAATTCCTCGTAGATTAAAAATCTAATGCAAAAGGTGAATTCATGACCACAGGGTAGGAAAGGATTCTTAAAACACAAAACAAAAACAGAGTGAAAGTGGGCTTCCCTGGTGGCGCAGTCGTTGAGAGTCCGCCTGCCGATGCAGGGGACACGGTTTTGTGCCCCGGTCCAGGAAGATCCCACATGCCGCGGAGCGGCTGGGCCCGTGAGCCATGGCCGCTGAGCCTGCGAGTCCGGAGCCTGTGCTCCGCAACGGGAGAGGCCACGGCAGTGAGAGGCCCGCGTACCGCAAAAATAATAATAATAAAAAAATTTAAAATAAATAAAGTGAAAGATTTGATAGAAATTAAGAACTCTGAAATTAAGATGTTCATTCCAAGACCCCAGGAAAAGTGAAAAATGCAAGATATTTACAACATATACAAATGACAAAGGACTGGAATCCGGAATACCTAAAGAATCCTCCAAACCAACAAGAAAACAAAAAGACAGCCCAAGGTAGGCAAGAAGCTTGAACAGTCACCTCACCGAGGAGGAGATCCAAACGGCCAATAACCGTACGAAAACGCTCAACCCCATAAGCGGTCAGGGAAATGCGGATTAAAACCATTACACACCCTCCAGGAGAGCAAAGATGGCAGAGACTGACGACAGGTGGTGCCGCTGGGAGTGGGGGGCGACTGGACGGAAGGACCACAGTGTTGGTCTGCTCTATGACACTGAACGTGTGCGTCCCGTGTGGCCCAGTTCCAGACAGATGCCGGAAAGGAGGTCATACGTGCACTAGGACGGGGGCAGGTTCAAGAACACAGCCCCGAACTGAAGACACCCTGTGTGTCCATCGCAGAGACTGGATAATAAACCACGGCCTAGCGATGCAGTGGAATACGAACGACGTGGTCGCGACGAGGACAAGCAACAGCTCCTCGTGACTTTAAGAAGAAGCCAGACCTGAAGAAATATCTACAGCTTAAGTCTACGTAGAAACGAGTCAAAAATAATGGGCTTCCCTGGTGGCGCAGTGCTTGAGAGTCCGCCTGCTGGGAAGATCCTACATGCCGCTGAGCCTGTGCGTCCGGAGCCTGCGCTCCACGACGGGAGAGGCCACAACAGTGAGAGGCCCGCGTACCGCAAAAAATACAAAAATAAAATAAAATAAAATACTTGCCAAAAAAAAAAATAAAAACAAGGCCATGTGGTAAAGAGTTGTTCAGACAGGTGGTAAGACAGTGACAAGAAGAACAGTATTATCACAAATGTCAGGGTGGTGGGCACCCCTGAGGGGCAACAGTTGAGGGGGAGCCCACGGGGCGGGGCAGGGGGCTTCTGGCGGCGCGTCGTCTCGGCGCCTGGGTGGTGGTCTCACAACGTGTGCGTTCCTCTTATTTCTGCTGAAGCTGCTGTATGCCTGTCTTTTCGCCTTTCTGTTTGACAGGTTACCTGTCACATCTAACATAGAAAGGTATGTGTGGTGTGGCAGGCAGAGGGGACAGGCAGGGACCCCAGCTATGACGGCAGTGCAGACGTCAGTGCAGCACCACATAGGGCACCGGAGCCGGAGGGGCATACCTGCTGTTTCATTTCACAAACGAGAACCGAGGATCAGAGACAGGAAGGAAACTGCCCAAGTTTGCACAGCAAGTGGGAAGCCAGCAGGGCCAGGACTGGAATCTAGGTCTCCCGGAGCCCAGACGGGGTGGGGGGGCTCCTTCTCATCCCCCTTTTCAATGGAAGAGCTCTTCCATTGCAAAGCAGCTTTACCACCGACCAGGGCAGACTCATTCTTTTCAGCACTCACTGAAATTCTGTTTGTTTACTTTTTTGTTGCAGGTCTCCTGCTGCTGAAATCAAGCTCCTGGAGGGCAAGGCGTTTTGTCTGTGTGGCTCCTGCGCTATCATCACAGGCGCCCCATAAATATTTGCTGAATGAGAAAATCAACAGAGCTGGCATTTCTATTTGGACTTTGAGGCCTTAGAATACGGAGTGGCTTCTCAATATTCCCAAAGGAGAAAATGGAAACTAGCTGGATGACATTGACACACTTTCCAGAATTACCTTCATAACTGCCCTGTCATCACTCCCATTTTAAAGAGGAGGAGACTGAGGCTCACGGAGGTGCAGGAAGCTAGGGAGCTGAGAGCTGGGACTGGAACCCATCCCAGCGGCAGGCTGGCCCTCCGCTGGTCCATGCACCTGACACAATCAGGATCTGCTGCTTCAGCCCCTCCTCCCGGCCCCCAATCCTTACAATTTCCAAAGTGCTTTCCGGGCTCTTTCAAACTTCTTCAGCTCAGGGAGGGGAAGGGACTTGTCTAAAGCAACACGGAGTTCAGCTCTGACCTCAGGGCTTCCCAAGTTAGTGTGGCCGACAGTGACCCCAGTGCTCCGGGATTGGCCATAAGACTCTCAATTTCCTTCCTGCTTCACGCCAAATCCTCAGGCCCCTTGGCCAAGTCCAAATCCTGGAGGAGCCGAATAATGGAGTGTTCCCATAATACCCCGAGGCAATTGGCTTTATTAAAACAACCTGGCACTGAGCATTTTTCCAAACCTATATTACCATCCTGATAGCTTTCACTAAGTCCTCAGATTAAAAAAAAAAAAAAAAGTCATTGGCTCTGGGAGCCCTGGAGCTAAAATGGCCCTCCAGGGCATCTCGCGAAACGGAGGCACAGGAGTCTTCTCGACTGCCGCAGCTTGCATACCTCCAATGAGGACAACTCACTACCTTTTTTCTAGTTTAGATCCACCTCAGCTGAGCACAGCAAAGCCTCACATTAGCCCCTGGCGCTGGGGACCCGCAGGTGCCTCAGCCACTGTTCCGCCCTCAGGGGATTCAGTCTGGTGGACGACGAGACTGTCATCCCGACAGGACTTCCTTCTAAAGAGGCAGCAGATGAGGCCCAAACGCAGGTGCCTGGTCACAGGACCCCTTTGCAAGCCTTCCTACCTCCGTCCACACAGCCCGCGTGGATTCACGGGGTCGGTCCCCTCTGAGCACCCTAAGCCCCCGCGCCTCCCCAGGCCATGTGGGTGTGCAAACTGCCAAGCTGTCGGGACACTAGGGCCCAAGTCACGGAAAAGACTCCGGCCAGCGGCGGGTGGGGGCGTGCAGCATTCTCAGCGGGTCCCACTGGCCCGTGCGGCTGACGTCATTGTTTGATACTACGCTTCTAGAGCCTTCATACACATGAGCAGATGGGTTTGTGGTTTCGAAGATGAAATGGGCTGATACAAGTGAGACCCCGTGAGAAGGTCGCGCACGGAGTAGGTGCTTAAAAGATGCCTGCTGGGTGTGAAGTGTAGTCATACTTCAGAAGGATCAGAAGGCCACACACACTCAGTTCTTCGAAGAGTCACCGAGAGCTCGGCTGCCTGCACGCTGCCTTTCCAAGCCGGCACTTGTGTGGCAGGGCCACTGAAGAGCTCAGGCAGTGGCGGGCGGGTGTCCTGCATTCAGGCCTACCTATGTCCCTGCACACTGTCCCCACCCCCCCAGTTCAGTGACAATGGGACCCCCAGGGGAGGCAGACACAGAGACTCTGGGCAGATTTTGCTGAAGAGGTGACACCAATGGGTGAAGGCTGAGCAAAGGTTTCTGGGTGGCGCAGGTGGGGTGGGCATACCTGCAGGAGCCAGGACGGGCAAGGCTGAAGGCTGGGCCCGGTGGGAAGGCAGCAGGCACTGGAAGATGCTGCCCCCAGAAGCGGGTCTGAGTCACACTTCACAGTGTGGACACCAGGTCTGAGCAATGGCAGTAGGTGGAACCCTGGGCCTCATACAGGGACCTGCCCCAGTGCCTTCACCCAGCCTCTTTCATGCAAGAAACATCATCTCCTGATAGGTGCAAGCAACCCCCTTCCCTACCCCCTAATTATGAGGGACGGGGTGGGGTGGTGATGAGACATCTGGTCAAATTCATAGCCTCCCTAGCCGATGAGTATTCAGCTCCAGCTTGCACACCCCAGTGACGGGGAGCTTACTACGAGAACAAAGGATGGCTGTGCTCTACTAGGGACGCCTAGGTGCTTAGCACCCCAGCAGTTAGAACACTGGTTGGAGGAAAGCTGAGGACACAGAGGGTCCCAGTGCTGGCTTGGCCTTGGCATCCTCTCTGCACAATGGGGCAGGGGCATGACTGAGCTCACGGTGTTGTTGTGGGGCTGGCAGCCACGGGGTGAGCAAAGAAGTGCTGGAAGGGCAGGTAGCCATGGGAGAGGGTGGCAACTCTCCTCACGAGACTCAAGATTACTTAATGTCTGCAACCTGTGCGGGAGCCAGGGTTCCCCTTCCTTATCCCTCCACTGCAGGGACCTCTGGGGGGAACACCGAGTCCTCTGAGCCTTCCCCAGGCAGCAGCTCCCCAGGGATGGCTAGACTGCTGGAGAGCTGGGGACACTGGGGTGCTGTGTGACCTTGGATGTGTCCCTGCCTCTCTCTAGCCTCAGTTTCTCCGTCTCTAATAGGAGGCTGGCCCCCAGATGCCCCATCTAGGGCTGATGCTCAGTGGCTGGGCCGTGGCATTGTGGCCCCCTGAATACCTCTTAGCTTGTGCTTTCCTGTCTCTGGGGCGTCTGGGGCTGCTGCTTTTCTCTCCTTTCAAACCCAACTGCTGCACATGGGATCTCTGGCCACACATGGTTTCAGAGGCTTGGCCACCGTGCCAGCCCAAGGGAGGAGCCAGGCATAAAGCTGGGGGCAGGGAAGGGTGACCAGAGGTCACCTTCGTTCCAAGTTGCTCCCAGGGGCTGTGTGGGCTGGCACGCACGCTGTCTGGTGCTGCCTGACCACCGAGCGGAGCAGGGGCTCCCCGGTGCAGAGCAAGTGCCCCACACCCACCCCATGACGGAGCATGCCCAGAGTTAAACGCAGAAAGCTGACCAGGCAGAGGGGACCGCTGGCCTGCAAGCCTCATCTCTCGGACAGGCCCGGGGGCGGGGACACCCACTGTCATCTTTCTGCTCCGTTTGCTCTGGAAACAGATCAGCTGTGACAGCCGAGAGCTTAGCAATTTAAAGGGGCAACTGCGTGGCAGAAACTTGGGAGGGGGGTGTCCCCGTGACTGTGGGGGGGCAGGGGACAGCCTGGCCACACCTCTCGCAACCGGCCCTGCCTCCTCACAGCCCAGGGGCAGCTAGTTTGGGCAGGGCAGGGCTTTCCCGCACTCAGAGCCCCCTGGTCCATGAGGGCTCCCCCCCCAGGCTGGCAGGTGGAACAGGGTGTCCTGATACCTGCGACAGACCCATCGTCACTTCTCAGACTCCTGCTGCCTCTTGCCCCATTTGGGACTGGGTCCGGAGATCGCAGTGGCTCTTCCAGCCCCCAGGCACAGTCCCTTAAACCGACTCCTCGCCCACTGGGGGTCTGACCCAGGGGATCCCCAAGACTACCAGCCAGCCTCTTGCCCACGTGGTAGTGGGAGGAGGGGCTGCCCAAGGTCATGCAAGGGGTCGGGGCAGGGCTGAATTCGGGGCCAGCCATCCGGCCCACCCCAAGAGCGTCTAACTGGCTCACAGCGAATTCCTGAGATGCCTCAACCTCCCGCCCGCAGGCTCCGGACCCTGGACCCGCGGCAGGATTTCTCCGCGGAGAGGCGGGAGCATGGCGGAGGGGGGAGAAAAGGGAGAGAGTGTGTGTCCTGGGGGGCGGGCAGCATCCCCCTGCGACCCTCGCGACCTGGGTTCATGTTTCCCAGCCCAGGCAGCCAGCTGTATAGACGCGGAGACCCTCAGCCCCCCTCCCCCCAGATCGCGCCTTCCATGTCCGCAAGGTTTTGGAGAAGCGATCCGCAGAGCCGCGGAGGCTCCATCTCCTGCGACCCAGGGATCGACACCGCAGAGCCCCGGTTCCGAAAGCCCGGCGCCGCCGCCCCCGCCTCATCCCCCCGAGCCCGGCGCCGCGGGCGCCCGACCCTGCAACCCTGGGGCCCGCCGCGTCCCCGCGACTGCGGCCTCGGCCCTCGTCCCGGGCCCGGCTCCGCAAAGCCACCCGCCGCCCCCGCCCGGTTCCCGAAAGCCGCTCGCGCGTCGGTGCACCGCGGCCTCCGCCGACCCCCGGCCTGGCCCCCGGCCCCCGGCCCTGGCCGCCCCGCCCGCTGCCGCGCGCGTCCCCCGCCGGCCCGCCTCCTACCTCGCGGGGCCGCCCGCAGCCTCCGAGCGCGCGCCGTCCCCGCCGTCCCCGCGGCGGACAGGAGCGCGGGCGGGCGCACGGCGCGGGGGGGCGGGCGCGCGGGAGCCCCAGCCCGAGCCGGAGCCGGAGCCCGAGCTCGAGTCCGAGCGCCGCCGGCCGGCCGGCCTGCCTCCGCGCAGTGACCTTGGCGTGCGCGGCCTCTCCGCGCCCAGCCTCAGTTTCCCCGGACAGGGGTGTGGGCGCGGGGACGGGTGCCGCCCCGGCCGCCGACGTCACCCGAACCCCGGCCAGTTGAGGGCGCCCGGGTTGGTGGGGCCGCCGAGGGGATAGGCCGGGGAGCGGGGTCCGCACAGTCGAGCGCGGCGGAGGGGCGCTGGGGCCCCGGCCTTTCGCTCAGACTCCCCGAGACCCCCTAGGTAAACACCTGGGAGCTGCAGCCGCGGGCCCCTCCCACGGAGAACTGCGGTCCCCGCCGGCCATGCCCAGCCCCCTCCCCGAAGCCTCCCCAGTTCTCAGATGAGAAGACCGAGGCCCAGAAAGCAGCGGCCAGAATCGCACAGCGCGGTGGTGGGGCTCTGTGTCCCCTCCAGGACGCGCGCTCCTGGCAGTTTGGGGAGGGGGGTCCGGGCCTGCCGGCGCCGCCCCTTATCCTACAGCAAACATGGACTCGGCACCCACTGAGTGCAGGGGACGGGCCTCGGTGGGGCGGCACGGCCTCGGAGAGGGGCCAGTTCGTGGGGAAGGAGTGGAGTAGGCAGGAAAGGCCTGGCCTGGAAGGGGCAGGAATGGGGAGGGCACTCCAGGAAGGCTGTACCCAAGGTACAAGCAAACAGAGGAAGGCGCGCTGCCCGGTGTGTAGGGAGATTCTGACAGCCCTGAACACCAGATTAAGGAACTCTTCGTTTCGTGGGCAGCCGGGAGACCCCCACCAGGTGGGAGCAAGGGCAGCCGCAGTCTGGGCTGGGTTAGGGCGCGCCCCCTGGTGGCCACAAGGGGCGAGACAGGAGGCCGGGGGACGGGCCGCAGTGGTCCAGCCTGGCGAGTGATGTAATGAGTCAGGAGACTGGAGTCTCTGCGGGCTCTGACCTTGGGCAAGGAACTTCCCCTCTCTGGGCTTCTGGAGGGGGGAGGGAGCCTGACTTTCCACTCTGAAATGTCATGACCCTGGATATTGGGGCCAGGTGGAAGTAGGCAGTGGACCCCCCCAAGGAACAGGCAGATCAGAGGTGAGTAGTAGACATTCTGTTCAGCACTTTATGAGGTTAATTTCATTTACTTGAGGTGTAAACTATTATCCCAATTTCAGAGACAAGGACAGCGCAGCACAGAGAAGGTAAGTCAACTGCCCACACTCACATGGCTGGCTAAGTGGCTGAGCTGGGATTTGAACACAGGCCTGTGGGGCTGCAGAGTGTAAGCTAAGGTGGGTGCCTGACCACCTCAGTCTCATCTCGCAGCATTTATGAGCACCCGAGCTGCTCCTGGAATATACAATGCAGTGGTGATGGGCAGAGACGGATAAGGAACGGTCCAGCTCCCGGTGGGTCTTCCTCACCATTGGTGCTCACAGCAAACAAGACAGTGGTCCCCCTGGGGGATGGGCTTTCAGGGCGAGGCATGAGCCCCCGCCCACCCCCGAAACCCTGTGTTACACTCTCCTGTATCATTGGACATTTTGTTTTTAAAAACTACGAACTAATTTTATAATTTCAAAAACTTAAAAAAAAAAAAGAGCTCTTGAAGGAAAGATTCTTGTAGTTTTAATAATTAAAAATGCTTTCCTAGAGAAACTCCATCCTTTTGTTGTCAGTGCCAGGAGTGAGTTACCTGGCTGGCAGCAAGGCAGGTGAGGGACCTGGGAAGAGCAAGGGTTTTAGAATCTGTTCAGCCTGGGCAGGTCCCACCACCTTTCTGAGCCTCATGTGAATTCATCTGTAAAATAGACCTGATGATAAAAATCGTCACCCTGCCTCCTTTCAAAGGCTGCTCTGAGGATCAACTGTGATAATGTGTGAAAAGGTTGTGTAAAATGTACTGTATAAATATTTGTATTCCCAGAAGCTATGGAGGAAAATATTGGTAAATTTAACTATATAGAAATGAAAACTTCTAAATGAAATAAAACATACCACAAAGTCAAAAAAGACAAAGAGTAAACTTAAAAAGAATATCTGCAGCACATATGACAGAAGTTAATTGAGGAAAATGAGATGAAAGTTACTTTCCCGGATACGTAAAAAACTCTTTCAAAGCTATAGGAAAAAGATGACTAACCAATTAGAAAAAAGAGCAGAGGATAGAAACAAGCGGCTCAGGGAAAGATACTCAATCTCACTTGTAATTAAATGCATATTGAAGAAATACAGACTGAAACACAGCATGCTTGTCATTTTTTGTGTCTACCAAGCTGGCAGAAAAGAACAAGTATGATGACGCTTTTGCTACTGAAGGTGGGAGGAGATGAACGCATCCAGAGTACTGCAGGGTGAGGTGCAAGATGGGAGACCTGTTTTTGAAGGGTGATCTGGCAAAGCCATCCAGCATGCTGGCATGAAGACGCAAGGGCAGTGCACACAGCACTGTGTCAGTCAGCAAACTAAGAAGAGAGACACCTCTGGTGTCCAACACTGGGGGAGGGTGAGCCGGCACGAACACACCCACAGGCCGGGACTTCACGGGAGTATCTCCAGGAGGCATTTCTGCTGAAAAACGCAGGGGACAGGGCTTCCCTGCTGGCGCAGTGGTTGACAGTCTGCCTGCCAATGCAGGGGACACGGGTTCGTGCCCCGGTCCAGGAAGATCCCACATGCCATAGTGGAGCAGCTAGGCCCGTGAGCCATGGCCGCTGAGCCTGTGCGTCCGGAGCCTGTGCTCCTCAACGGGAGAGGCCACAACAGTGAGAGGCCTGCGTACCACAAAAAAAAAAAAAAAAAAAAAAAATGCAGGGGACAGAACACTGTGTATGTTGTGATCCCTCTTGTGCACATTGTAAAAGGTTATACATATATGCGTACTGTAATCTCCTACTTCTTCTCTCCGAGAGGACACCCACATACCCAAACGATACCTGCTATTCATGGCTGCCTTTCGGGAGGACGGTGGGGTGTGTGCAATGCGTGTGGGAGGAGCTCTTAACTTTTCATGTGATACTTTTCTGAGGGTTAGTTGATTTGTAAAAAGTCGCCAGGGATTATCTGGACATAGGCACAGGCTCACGGGCTGATTAAATCTTCTTTATGTGCCTTTAAAAAATTGAGCAACTGTCTTTAAAGTGAATAAAAATGATTGGAGTCTTCTTGTTACCTAAAGTGCGCCAAAGAGGGATCGCTCGACAGATGCCTGTCACGATACATCCGTCCGGTGGAAACCTACGCGGCGGTCAAAAAGGATGCAGCTTCTGTACATGACGGACAAGGAACAATCTCCAAGGTATTTTTGTAAGTGGAAAAAGCAAGGTGCAGTACAGGGTATGGTGTGTTACCTTTTATGTAAAAAAAGAGCAGGGTATAGGGTACCTGCTTGTGTGTGGATGTGTTATCTCTGACAAAGATGCTTAAGAAACTGGTACAGCGGTGCCCTGGGGAAGGGTGTGGAGAATTGGGGGCCAGGGTGGGTAGGAGAATGGCTTTTCACTGAAATATTCCATTTAAATATTTTTTGTGCCCTCTGCATGTACTACTGCTTTAAAAAATTATGTTTTAAAAAGAATCATTTCTGAGACTGCACGCGTAGTTGGGAGGCCTGCTCTGACTCGGGCTGGGGCTAACTCCCTGTGTGACCGCGGGAGGATCGTCTTCCTCTGAGCCTCGAGGTCCCCTAATCGAGCAGGCAGGAGGCCTGAGATAAGGCAAGTGTCAAGGCTCCGTGCAGCTCTGACGTCAGACCAGACCGAGAACCTTCTCACTGGAAGAGCCAACCTGATGTGGAATGCTGCCGGGAGGTGGGGCTTCCCGGCCTTGCGCTGTGGGAGCGGAAGCCGAGGGTCAGCTTCCTTGGCCTATGGAATGCATGACTTCTGAGGCCCCTCCAGGCTGGCCACCATGCTCTTCCCTTTTCCTTCTCCCACCCGCCGCGCCCTGCCTGGAAACTCCTGGTTCATCTTTCCTCTCCAGATCAGCCCTGGCAACAGTCCCGTCTGTCTGGTTGGAGATCAGTTCCTCGGAGCAGGAAGAGACGACCCAGCACTGGGCACCCATGTGGGAAGGAGACGTCAGTGGGGGCAAAGCCTCCTGCAGGGAGACTGAACCACTTACCCCACCGGGGATCAGCCATGGCCTTGATCCTGCCCCTCTCCTCTCCCCACCCCCTGTCGTTACCCAGAACGTTCCCCATTGCCCAGCAAACCAAACTGACGCTCTTCAGCAGGACATTCACGGTTCTGCACTTTCTGGCCTCAATTTATCCTCCTAGCCCATCCCTCCACCCATCATTGTCCCTTATTTAAAGCAACTTTAAAAAATACAGCTTCAGGGCTTCCCTGGTGGCGCAGTGGTTAAGAACCGCCTGCCAATGCAGGGGACACGGGTTCGAGCCCTGGTCTGGGAAGATCCCACATGCCGTGGAGCAACTAAGCCCGGGCGCCACAACTACTGGGCCTGTGCTCTAGAGCCTGCGAGCCACAACTACTGAGCCTTCGTGGCACACCTACCGAAGCCCGTGCACCTAGAGCCCGTGCCCCGCAATGAGAAGCCACCACGATGAGAAGCCCGCACACTACAACGAAGAGTAGCCCCTGCTCGCCACAACTAGAGAAAGCCCGTGCACAGTAACGAAGACCCAACGAAGCCAAAGATAAATAAAATAAATAAATTTATATTAAAAAAAATACAGCTTCAATCACATCCCTTCCTTGTTCAAAACCCTTCTAAAGCTCCCCATGACCTGGAGGATAAAGTCTAAGCTCCCAGTTCAGCACCAGAACTAGTTTCTGCCTCCCTGCCCACCCCCCCATCTTCAGCTGCTTCCCCCAAAGTCAAGCTACACTTAATGTCTTGTGAGTACGCCATGCTGTTCCACAACACTGAGTATTTGCACATACTATGCCCTTTGGTTCATCAATATACAAAGAGTTCTAACAAATCAATAAGAAAACCATGAAAATAAAAGTGTCCAGCTGATTTAACTAGGTAGCTCAGAGAAGAAGAAATATAAATGGCTTATAAACATACAAAAAGATATATAACCTTACTGATAAAGAATCGTATACCATAATAATGAGATACTATTTTCACCCACCAAATTAGTAAAAATTCCTGAAGAGTGCTTTTTGCCTGTTAGCTCAAGTCCAAACCCACCCTTAAGATCCAGCTGCAAAAATGTCACCTCCTCTAGACATCTTGGCTCGCACAATGCCCTGTACATCCTGACACAGTTCTTAGAACAGGACCAGGCACATAGGAGAAATTCAATAACTGTTAGCTATTGATTGTAAAAATAACCACTGCCACGCTGTCCTGTAATCATCAGCTAATGAGACTATTCATTGCCCAAAGTCCCCGAGGGCGGGGATGGAGTAGGAATCATCTCTGTTTTGCCAGCATCAGTACAGGGCCTGCGACAGAGCCGTGCCCAGTAAGTGGCTAAGCACTGGGGACAGGTGAGGTGCGTGAGGGGGAGGGACAGCTGGAGCCGGGAGCCGGCCCTCGGGGCTGCTCTGCTGGGGAGAGGAGATGCTGCGGAGGAGGGGGCCGGGTGCAAGGCCAGGTGGTGGGCACACGTGGTGTCCACTCTGCATCAGGCAGGAGCTGAGCTGGGCTCTCTACCCACACTGTCTCTATTGCTCCTGCTTCTAGAGATGGGTGACGCCCCCTCCATTTTACAGGTGAGAAAACTGGGCGGGTGCTGAACGACTTCCTAAGTGGCTCTTATTTACTCCACGCGGCCTCCGTGCTGGCTTGTGGGCACTCACAGATGCACGGCTTTGGACTCATCACTTTCTCTCTAAGGGCCTCTACTTTCCCGTCTGAGAGATGGCTCTATATTAAGGGTCTCTCAAACTTAAGAACTGGTGGACCCCTAAGAATACAGTTTGCAACGTTCATCAGACCCCACTTTAGGGAACAATGAATCCAGAGTTAAGTGAGACCACACTGGAGGGTCCCTTGAAGACCACGTGTTCAAAAACAGAATAGGAAAGGCAGCCACAGAAACCAGACAGCAGAACTCAGTTTTTAGAGAGCCGTCCAGGTGGTCTGGAGAAACTGGAAGCCTCATACAGTGCTGGTGGGAATAAAAAATGGCGCAGCCACTTTGGAAAACAGTTGTGTGTTTTTTAAAAAGTTAAACATAGAGTTACTACCTGACCTGGCAATTCCACTCCTTGGTATCTACTCAAGAGAAATGAAAACATATGTCCACATAAAAACTTGTAAGTGAATATCCCTAGCAGTATATTCGTAATAGCCAAAAAGTAGAAACAGCCCAGATACCCATCAACTGGGGAAACAACCCAAATGTCCATCAACTGGGGAAACAATCCAAATGTCCATCAACTGAGGACAGTAGATAAACTACATGTGGTCTATCTATACAACGGAGGGAGTCTTAATCAGCAAAAAGAAGGAATGAAGTTCTAACACCTGCTACAGCATGCCTGAACCTTGAAAACATTAGCCTAAGTGCAAGAAGCCAGTCACAAAAGGTCATTTACTAGAAGATTCCATTTTTATGAAATGCTCAGAAAGGCAAGTTTATTGACAGAAAGTAGATTAGTGTCTGTCGGGGGCTGGGGTGGGACAAAAGAGTGATAGAAAATAGACACAGATTTCTTTTCAAGATGATTTGAAATGATTTTAAATCCTGGTGACGATTACACAGCTCTGTAAGTATACTAATCATCATTAAATTGTACACTTAACACAAGTGAATTTTATGATACAAAGTAAACCTTGGTAAAGCTTCAAGAAAACCCATGATGACTAAATGTAATGCAAGATTCTGGATTGGGGAAAAGCTTGACATAAAGGACATCATTGGGAAAATTGGTGAAATGCAACTCTAAATTGTATTTTATTTATTTAGTTTTTACTTTTTGGACACACCCTGTGGCATGTGGGATCTTAGTTCCCTGACCAGGGATTGAACCACCACCCCCCGCGTTGGAACCTCGGTGTCTTAACCACTGGACCGCCAGGGAAGTCCCTGAATTGTACTTTAGATCCTAGTACTGTGACCACGTTAAGTTTCATGCATTTGGCTATTGGACCGCAGATATGTAAGAGAGTGTCCTTGCTCTTAGGAAACATGCTGAAGTATTATTTAGGAGTAAGAGTTATTAGGTTGCATGTTTTTTTGTTTTTGTTTTTTTTGTGGTACGCGGGCCTCTCACTGTTGTGGCCTCTCCCGTTGCGGAGCACAGGCTCCGGACGCGCAGGCTCAGCGGCCATGGCGCACAGGCCCAGCCGCTCCACGGCATGTGGGATCTTCCCGGACCGCGGCACGAACCTGTGTCCCCTGCATCGGCAGGTGGACTCTCAATCACTGTGCCATCAGGGAAGCCCCAGGTTGCATGTTTGCGATGACCTCTCAAATAGTTCGGGGAGAAAAAACTGTTGTTGTGAGAGACTGAAATCTGGTGAAATGTTACTTATGATGAAGTGGGTGAAGGGTACACGGGAGAATTCTTTTTTTTTAATTCTTGCAGGACTTCTTCAGGATTGAAATTGTTACAAAATAACTTGTAATGAATCCACACGTAAAAATATTACTGAGTGGAACTTGAATACCCCTGAGAATAAATCCATGGCCCCCAAAGGAGAAAAGGCGCTAACGCAGTTGTGAACACACCTCCCACAGGGGGTGTCCCTGCCCATCCCATGTCTAGGTACCCTCCCACACCCCTCCACCGCCCGGGCGCTACCCATCCCATTCCTGGAGATTCCACCGATTCCCAGGCTGGGAGCCCCTGAATTATGTTAGGGGTTCTTGCATCCCATATACGCTGCCGGTAGACCAAACAAATACTATGTTTCACACATTAACATCTTTCAAACCAAAACAGATGCTGTGCGATGAATAAAATTCACAGACTTCACATTCATCTAAAATGGGTTCTCAGTGGCTCACCGTGATTTTTCAGCCACGGATACTAACCCTTATGTGCACTGGTCGGGGGGGTGGTATGTGTGGGATTTGGGGAGATGAAAAGGCACCCTCCCTTTACCAGAAAAGCTGGCAAGTGCACATGGAGCCATCCCAACTCCCCACGCCGCTGCTTCGTGGCGGGGAGGACAGGGTTGGAGCGGCGAGGGGGAGGCCCTAGGGCTCCCACCTCAGCAAGTCTCCGGGGGCCTGGCTGCCCAGTTCCCACTCTGGCACTGCGTTTCCCCAGCCCGCCTGCTCCCAGCGGGTCGGCAGCCTCTGGAGGGCAGTTACTGGGATGGGGCCGAGTCACTCTGAGTCTCAAGTGGCCAGCACCAGGCCTGGGTGACCATGAAGGTGAGGGCTGGGTGAAGGGGGCTGGCCCTCCACTTCTTAGCCATGTGGTCACTGAGCACTTGGAATGGGGCTAGCTGGGGAGCTGACTTCTTTAAAATTTGAATTATTTTCAGTAGTTGACATTTAAATAGCCTTCTATGGCCAGCGGCCTCCGTCCCGAGCAATGCAGCTTCTAGAGGCTTAACGGAAACACAGAATGGAGCCGACGCAGAAGGTGAGCTGGCCGGTTGGGACCCCCTCCACTCCCAGCTGGGATTTGGGGTTCCCCCCGCCCCAGCAAAGCCTGGAATGCCTGGGCAAGCCTCACGCCCGCATCTGGCCTGCTTCAGGGACTCGCCCGCTCAGTGGGCACAGAGCTTCCTGCAGGGTGGGTGCCGAACCAGGGGCTCTGCATGCCGTGGCAACGTAAGGGGTCCTCAAGGGTAGTTCTACCGGGTAATTTTTGGCTCTGTATCCAATGATTTTAGAACTAGCTCCCCTGACCCCAACCCTTGTAAGGTAAGAACCTGGCAAAATCCTAATGACGCATACTCTGTGACTGCAAAATATGGCCACAGACTCCCTGCATCCCGGTACCCAGGCCCCTCAGCTCTAGGACTCGTCCCCTCCTCCCACAGGTGGGGTCCGTCTCCCCTCCCCCTGGCCATGGGACTTTCATTGCACAACAGAATGTGGCAGGAGGGATGGTTGTCTGAGTTCCGAGGCTGCACCTCAAGAGCCTTGAGGCTCCACCTTCGCCCCCTTGGAACGCTGCCCTCAGATGCCATGGCCGCTGGCTGCCCACTGAGGGCCAAACTGCCGGGGGGGTAGAGAAAACAGAGGTGCCCCAGCACCAACTGCAGCCATGTGAGTGGGGCCACCTGGCACCTTCTGGTGAGCCCAGGAGGACCAGCAGGGCGGCCCGGGTTCTAGCCGGCACAGTCACACACTGCGGTTGCAGCCACGACATTTGGGGTGGTTTGTTACACAGCAAACACTAACCGAAACAGGAAATGGCATGTCCATCACTAGTGTGGCTGCCCAGTGGTGGGGGGGTGGTCACAGCTCAGGGCCCAGCCCACGCCCCAGAAGGCAGACCCAGGGACCTAAAGCGTTCCCTGGAGGGGTGGGGGACCCACAAGCGGTGTCCCGGGCCCCAGGGGAACTTATGTGCCCTTTAAACAGAACAGAGTCCTGAGCGGGGCTAAGGGTGGCAGCCTTTGGGAGACGCCTGCACCCTGCACCGAGCTGGGCTCTGATCGGCCTGAACTGGCCGAAGTGCAGAGGGCTTCTGGGTCGGCAGTGCCCTGCAGCCCAGCCTGTCCTGGGGCGTTTACGGGAGAAGGTTACAAAGCCCTTGCCGTGGGTGGGTGTCTTTCTCCCCTTTTACAGGGGAGGAGACAGACTCAGGAGCAAAGGCGCTTGTCTGAGTCACCCTGCCTGTACTTGCCCTCCTCCAGATCCGGCTTCTGGGTCCAAAAGCCTCCACGCTGCGGTCAGGGGACACCCTGCAGACACTCCTCCAACTCCCAACTGGGGCCACAGGGGAAGGCAGCAGGACACTGCCACACCGGGGGCGGGGATACCGACCCAGCCCGATGCAATGAGGACGGGGGCACGCGGACCCCCAGAAGAGGCCCGGGAGCTGTCAGCAAAGGACTCCGCCTTCAGCAGCCACGCAGCGTCCAGAGGCAGGCTCCGCGGGGGCCCTTCTCCCGTAACTGGCCCAGCAGATGATGGAGCAGTGGCGGCACCAGCTGGGGGCCAGCTGCCACCTGGGAGACGGGACGCCAGGGATCCTGGTCTGACCTCCTCATCGCCTGGGCAGTGCCTGGCACACTGCAGGTGCTCAGCGGAAAGATTTACCAATAGAGCAACTCACTCGATCCCCTCCCAGGGCAGGAAGGGGAGTCGTCGGGGAGGGGACGTCCAACCGCCCAGTGGGAAAGAGACGCCCCCGAAAATCCCATCCCGTGGACAGGGTGTTCCATCAGTCCGCTCAGTGACCCCTGAGGTGGTGATGCAAAAGCCATTTCCCAGGTAAAGCAACTGAGGCCCAGAGAAATGAGGTGACTTGCCCAAGGCCATACAGCCTGGACGGCAGAGCTGGATCTTGGGCCCAGCTTCCTGGGATCTATAGCTGTTCGTCCCTCTGAGCTGACCATGCAAAGGAAGGAATCGTCACAGCCAGCATTCACTGACACCTGTGAGGTGCCTGGCACTGCACCCACTCCTTTCAAGGTTTTCTCATTTGCCCACTCTGTGAGGTAATAGTAGGTCCATTTTGCAGATATAACTGAGGCCCCGAGCAGCTCTGTGGCTTGCCCTAGGTCACAAAGCAAGGCAGCAGGCCATCTAGGGCTGGGACTCACGCCGCCAGACTTCCCCGAGTGGCGACAGCGAGGCAGAACACGCTGTGCTCCCAATGCCTCGGTTTCCTCTTTTTGCAAGGAAGGTGTGGGCAGAATGACCTCTGACCTGGTGTGATGTCATCAGGAGGGTGGGACTCTCTCCTGGGAAGTCTTAGGGCTGAAAAGGGAAGTGAGGAGCGGCTGTTTCCCCATCCCGCCCACTCCCCACCCTGGCCCTATGCCAGGTGGGTGGTCACCTCCCTTTGACCACCTCCTCCGGAAACTGCCCTGGAAGTGCCCCTGTGCCCACAGCAGGAGCATAAAGCCAGCCTCCAGCCCCAGAGCCTCACACCTCACACCCTCCTACTAAGATCGCCCCAATCGGAAACCAGGAGGCACAATAATGAATACACACACATATGTGTGTGTGCATACACACTCACATATTACTGTATATTTTCTCTACTTCAGGACACATCACAGGAGAGCTGGGCTGGCAGTGGTTTGGGACCAAGGGGCTGAGATGCCCCGTAGCTGTATCCCTCGGGGCTGCCCTCCTCTCTGCCTGCGTGGCACCAGCCTCCTGCCCATCCTCTGCCTCCGGTCACCCCTGCAATCCATCCTCCATCTGAGGTCCTGAGGCATCTTCTTCAAACGCAGGTCTGATGACCATGAGGCAGTGGAGCAAATGGTTCAGAGCCTGGGCTTCGGGGTCAGGATGATTTGAGGTGTGAGGACATTTGTTAATGATGTGAACTTGGGCAAGTGACTATCTCCCTAAGCCTTGGTTTTCTCACCTGCAAAATGGGAATTATAAGAAACCCTAGCCTATGGTGCTGACAGGAAGGGATGGTGCAGGTCAAGTCGCCGAGCACAGCGCCTGGAGGTCTTATCAGATCACGGCGGGGAGGCTGGATGTCTGTGCCTGCCCAGCCTCCCAGCTCACTTCCAGTAAGGCACCCCACTTTTCTCTGGGGGATCCCCCTCCTCCACTCTTAGTCTATCTAATTTGTGTCCAGGGACTCGATCCCTAACTTGACAGTATTCCGCCCCCTTACCAAAGTGACTGGTCCAGGGATGGGCATGTGACCCGAGCCTGTGCTGGGAGTTTGTTGGAACCGTTTCTGTTGGGATCATTAGCTGTCAGACTATCGTAAACCTGGAGCTGTCAGTCCTGTCACGAGCAGAGATACTGCCTGGGAATGAAGTCGGGAAAGAAGAGAAAAAGACACCAGTGTCTCTGACAAATAGTGTGAGCTCCTGAATCAAACTGTACCTAAAGCCCTGTCTGCTTCAGAAGTAGAAGGCAATGAATTCAGCCTCAGCTTCAGCCAGTCTGGGTTTTTGTTTGTTTGCTTTTCTCACTTGCCACCGAAAGAATACCGGTTAATCTAACCTCCCTGCTCAAAAGCCCCGACGGCGCCTCTGTGCCCACAGAGAGAGCACAGCACCCCGGGCTCCGGCCCACCTGCCTTGCTTTCTGGCCCCAATCTGGCCCTCATCCCTTCCAGACCCAACACCACCCAACTCTGACTGCTGCTCCCCAAACACACGGGGACTCGACCTACAGAATCCACCCACCATCTCCTCCCTCTCTACCTGCCCACTCCAGACCCAGCACAGGTGCCTGTGCTCCCCTGAAAACCTCTCCTAAATGCTACCCCCCTACCCCCGAAGAGCCACGGCCATCCGGCTCTGGCCTGCTGCCACGCTTGATTATATCCCTCGGGCAAAGGCCACTAGTGCTTTGCTTTTGTCTCACTGGATCTTTTAGGAGAAGAACACCTGGGATTGACTTGGGATTTGACAAATTCAAAATCTGCTCTTAACTCGGCAAGTGCATTTCCTGACCTTCAGGTCTCACTGGCCTGGTGCCTGCCCTCAGGGGGCATATACCCGGAACCAAACAGTTTCCCATTTGTCTCAAATCCATGGTTGCAAAAACGACAATTTAAAAAATGTTACAGTCAAACTGAGAACAGTAGTTTTACTCAATGTAATCACTGACCTTTACGGAGCCACTGTTATGTCATTACACGTGGACACGCCCAAGTATAATGTTATTTAATCCTCACCTTGTGAAATGCTACCCTCATTTTGCAGAGGAGGAAACTGAGGCTCAGAGAGGCACAGGGGGCTGCCCGAGGAGTGACGGCAGCCGAAGGGGGAGCTGGGATCTGACCCTCCATCTTCCTGCTCCCACCCTGGCTTATCTCAGCCGCCCGTGAACACACTTGAGGAGCAGTTTAGAAGGGGTTTAAAAATTCGCCGCTTAAAGCTCAGAACCAAGCTTGTTTCCTGGCTGCCCAGAGCGGGTGGCCGTCCATTCCCACTGCGGCGTCGGGGTCCCTGGCTTCACAATTCACACCTGGCCTCTGGCTCTGACGCGCCCCTGTTTTGCAGGCATCAGGTTTCAGATTTACCGTGTTTGCTGCCAGTGTGAGGGGAGGCCTGGTGGTTAGTCTTCTGGGAAGGTGTTTCAACACGCAACCGCTCTGAACACGGTGGCTTCCCCATGCGACCCTGCCACGGGGCAGCCCTGCAGCCTCCTGACGGCAGAGCAGAGGCCGCTGAGCCCGGCCAGCGGGTTAGCAGCACCTTCTGACTGCAGGGAAATTCGATTGACGGGCGTATTTAGAAAAGGCTTGTTCTAATCAAGCACCCGGTTCATCCTCTGCAAACAGGGGATGCGGAGCTTCCGGGGCTGTTGTGGCCAGAACGAGGCCAGATGGAGAGTTACAGGCACACAGTAGATGCTCACTACGTGCTCTCTTTCTTGTCCTCACAGCCTAGAAGCCGGGCCATCTATCACCCAAACACAGGCCCTGTCGCTCCCTCACCGCCACCCCCCAGGCATCCTGACCTCTGAGCCTGGGCAGGGGCTCCAAGAACCCAGCACAGCCAGGTCAGTCCCACCGTGTGCGGATCTTGAGCTGACCTGAGCCCCAGACTGGACCCCAGGGCACCTGCTCCCTCACTTCTCATTCCCCAGGCCAACTCCAAGACCTCAAAGTCTAGCTGAGCTGCCACCTCTTCCAGGAAGCCTTTGGGGAACCTGTCCGGATGTGAACTCTGACATTCTTCCTCTGGGCTCCCACTGGCCTTGGAGCTCACCCCTGCTCAGCTCTGACTGCCTGTGTCGTAACTTCCTCTTTTCCTGTCCCATCTCCCCCAGGGCACTGTCAACATTCCAGGACAGAATGAGCATGCGGCTCGCCACAGCCTGGCCCTGCAGCCAGCCCATCGCAGGGTTGGGGAACACTCCCGACATGCCAGGCACCCACGTGGAGAAGGCCAAAATGAAGACAGTAGAGAGAAAGCAGCATGAGGGTTGAAAAGTCCAAATCCATTACATAAATTGAACTCCTGGATCCAGCCATTCCTGAAGCTAGTTACCCCTAGACTTTTCAGTTCCATGAGCCAGAGGCGCCCCTTCAATGCATAAGCCTGTTTGTTTTGGATTTCTCTGTCACTTGCAACTAGAAGGTCGTCTACCATGAGGCTTGGCGAGGTGACCTGAAGCACCCAAGGTCACATATCCAAGAAAGCAGCAGAGTGACACTCACACCAAAGTCTGAGCTCTCAGCCTGCTTCAGCAGCCTGACCACAGCCCGGCGTCCAGGCCCAGCACTCTGGGTGCGGCCCAGAGACCCTGCTCTGCCGGGCCGTAGCCCTCTCACCTGTTTCCTAGAAGCAGGTGGTGTCACGCTGATGGGGATTTCTGGGCACCGGTTTGCTCATCCATCGACTGCGGTAACGACTCCTCCTTCACAGACTCTCAGGGAAGGTCAGAGGATGCCTCACGCTCGCCTGGCCCACATGGGGGGGGGGGGGACTCGGAGCGGAGGCCACGGTGCGGACCCTCCTTCCCTCCCTCACCTGGCGGACGGCCTGCAGATGCCGTGCTCAGCAGACCCCTGGCCCAGCTCGGGGGCCACGTGGAGCTCCAGGCACACCCTGCCCACGCCTGGCCGGTCCTCCTGCCGTGGCAGTAGCCCCGCTTCTGGGCAGGGGTCTTGAAGGCCGAGCTGCTCTGGCTCTCTGATGGTGTAGGTGAGGGTCCTGCATAGCCCCAGCTCACTCCAAGACCAGGGGAGGGGCTCCAAACAGGATGAGGCCAGCAGGCCTCTGGGAGATGGGCCCAAGGCGGTTCCGTGGACTCCGTGTCCCACCCAGGCCATGCCCCGGGGGGGAGGGTCACCTGGAAAGTATCCAGGCCCGAGGGAAACTCTCCGAGGATGTGGGCTCTTCGAGGTGTGGCAGGGAAGGAACACCCATCAAACCTGAATGTATCTGGTGACCACGAAGCAGTCTCCTTTCATGCTCGAGCAGGCGGAGCCTGACCTGGCCCCCACAGGCAGGAGTGCAGAGCCGGGACCCCCCAGCGTTATGAGACCCTAATGTCTACACAGCCGCGACCCCCTCACTCGGAGGGTCAGGAGGAGGGATGGTTGGGCATGAGGACCGATCTTAGCAGAGCCAAGTTGAGGAGGGTCACGTTACAACTGGGACTTGGTCTGGGGACTTCCAGAAGTTTCAGGGGAGGGAGCGGCTGGGATGCCCTACATCCCTCCTCACAGCCCGGCTGCAGACGCGGAGCTCAGCCCCACTCGCCACGCTTCTGCTCAGAGCTCCAGGCACCCATGACCCTGCGCCATGCGGGCCCTCTCTGCCCGCCACCTTCTCTCCAAGTCAACTTCACATCTACCTACTTCTTGATTTTTTAGCTTTGCTTCATCCTAAGCATTGATAACTGTGAAATCATCAATCTGGTATACTAGCTGGCTTTGTTTCAAATAGGCCACGTGTACCTATGAAAATAAATCACGGCCGCCCTGGTGCCCCTTCCCTGCTATCCATCCCCCTCCCCTGACTTTTTGTCTAGTTCGTTTGTCCCTTTGGATCCCCAGACAACACAGTGCTTGGCACACAGTAGGTGCTCAATAAAAGTGGAATCCTTGAACTTATGGACAAGCGAGGTGCTGAGACGGCAGAGTCGTGGGGTGCTTGGCTCCTGACTCCACGGCCTGTGCACAGGCGAGGACAGGAGGCCTCGGGAGTGAAAGCAGCTTGTCCGAGGCACCAGCACAAGCGCCGGCCCCAGAGCCCCGCATGCCCTCGGGTGGCCTTTGCCCGGCTGGACCAGCGTGCATCCACCTGGCCAGGCTCCGCAGCTGTGCCCTGGAGCCCAGCAGAAGCAGCTCACTGCTGGAGATGCCGAGCTGGGGGTCGGAGCCCTGGGCTCTGAGCGGCCTGACCACTGGGGTCCTCCGTGACCCCTGGCCCTCTGGGCCATCAGGCAGCTCTATGGATGGGTCAGGGGAAGCCTTCGCTGACCCCAGCTCAGAGGGCAGCCTTGGAGCTCTCACTCCTGTAGCCAAGCCTCCTCCACCCCAGTCCCGGCTATTGGGGGCTCATGGGGCAGCAGCCCCTCCTCAGGACTGGAGTCCAACCCCTGCAAAGGGAGAAACAGACCCAGCGATGGGGTCGTCATGGGATCCACTGACCCCTGTCCCCTGTACTTCCTGCCCCGACAGAGGCTGCATGATACACCGAGGGGCTGGGGGTAGCTCCAGGTTCAAACCCCAGCTCCCGTACGTATGCCGGCCGGGGGACGCCACATGGACGCCCTCACGTTACCAGAGGTGGCAGCCATTCTGCTTCCCAGTTGCTGTGAGGGTTAGAGGGGGAAGCAGGACACAGCGGGGAATCTCCCCGAGGGGCAGGTGGCCCAGGTCCCCTGCGCGCCAAAGGGGACTTCCCGAGGGACGGCACCAGTGCCACACTGAGCTGCTCGTTCTGCGTGTACAGAGCTGCCCACCCACCGGGACTGTCCCCGAGTCCCTCCCGCCCCGGGATCTGCCAAGCCTCATGGCTCCATGCTGCACCATTTCAGAAAGAAGGTGAAGCTGTCGGCAGGGCTGGGGCTGCCGAGGGCACACGCGCCGGGCCACTGCGGGGCCAGTGGGGGGAGAGCTGCCCAGGCAGTGTCCTCTCGGGACAAAGCTGACCCTGATGGACTGACAAACAGGAAGCCCGGGTCCCAGAGCCCGGCGAAGCCTCCTGCACCCTCGGCCCAGTCTCCCTGTGCTCCAAGTGCGGGCTCCTCAGGCGAGGGAGTGGGGGGGATGCACCGACCACACTCTGGGGGCCTCCGGGGCCTCAGTTCACTTGGCTGTGAAGTGGGCCTGGGCCAGAGTTCCTCTTTCTCGGGCGGGAGGGGGGGGTCGTGGGGCCCCAGGCAGAGAACCAACCGGTCCGGGTGGGCTGAGGGGCCCTGGCTGTCCTCCCTCCAGGGCGTGGGGGTGGGTCTAACCCCCAGGGGAGCGAGCGGACTTCCCTCCTGCAGCCGTGGCCGCCCTTCCAGGCAGCTGTGGGGAAACACCTGGGGCACCTGGGCCAGCTGGGCCACACCATCCAGGCAGTGAGAAGGCACAAAAAACAGTTCCAAGAAACAGCCAAAACCCCAACGAGCGCGCCAGAGACCCTCACCCCAGCCGCTGCCCCAAACACTGACGGCCCCTCGCAGGTCACCCAGGTGGCCGAGCCCCTCTCCCTGCTCCTGGGCAGGCGGTGGGTACTCACAGTGTCACCACGGAGAGGGCGGCGGTCTTCCTGGAGCCCCAGCACCCTGCCCGCCTCCGTGGCCCCTCGGGACCAGCTGTGGGCCCTCCCCCCGCAGGGCCTGACCGACTTCCTCCCTGCTCAGTCGGCGTCCAGGAAACCACGCCCCGGGCACCCTGGGGCCCCCGCCCGCCCCCGACAGGGCCCGGACGCTGCCCAGTGGGCTCTTTCAAGGTCTGGCCCGTCCAAGGGGCCCCAGACCAGGCACGCCCCACGGGCTCTGCTCAATAAATAATACAGCTTCCTGCCCGGCCGGTCTCTCGTGGCCGATCGCGTTTCGGGGCCACTCGAGTTTCGTCGAGGCTGCTTTGTTCAGAGCGCCGGCCCGGCTGGGTCTCTGGCCACACGGAGCTAACGCTCTCACTGTGGGCCAGCCTGAGCAGGCAGGACAAAGGCGTGTGACAGGTGGCCCTGGAGGACACTACCCTACTTACTCTGAAAGCTGCTTCAGCCTAGAGGGGATCGGGGATGGCAGGGGTGGGGCGGTCAGCCTGCCTTCCTTGTGGCCGGGCGGGTCTCTGAGGCCTCCACACGTTCAACTCCCCGTGCCCACACCAGTGGGGTCACCTGGAGAGTCCCTGGCCACTCCCCGCCACTGTCCGGCCCATCCCCCATTCCTGGAGGCCCTGCCCAGGCCCCTCCTCCAGGAAGCCTTCCCCACTGTGGGACCGATCACTGCCACCTTCTGCCAGTCTGTCTCCTCGGGGTATCCATCGTCATCTCTCTCCTGACTGGTCTCTCCAGCCCCGCCAGCCCACACCCTGTCCCCTCCACCGTCTCATTTCCTCGCAGCAGTGATTGTTTTAAAACAGAAAGCACGTCATGTCATTATCCTGCTTCAAACCCTGCCCTGTCTCTCTTCCAACCTCAGTCAACTCTCAAGTCCTCAAAAGAATGTGGTCCTGGACCCTGGGGACACCGCATTCCTTCTCTCCCTGACCCTTGTCTCTAAGGTTACGCCTCTGGGTCTTTGCACCTGCTGTGCTCGCTGCTGGAACGTTAGTTCTCCCCCAGCTCTGCACAAGCTCACTCCTTCCTGCCGTGCTCAACTCGAGCCACCCCCTCACACAGGCCTTTCTTTTCTTTGCCTTGTTTTAAAACAGGTTCATCGAGATACAATTTGCATTCCATAAAATTCACCCATTTAAAGTGTGCAATTCACGGGACTTCCCTGGCGGTCCGGTGGTTAGCGCTCCGCACTTCCACTGTGGGCGGCACGGGTTTGATCCCTGGTCGGGGAACTAGGATCACGCATGCCTTGCAGCACAGCCAAAAAAATAAAAAATATAAAAATAAAGTGTGCAGTTCAATGGTTTCAGTATATTTAGAGCGGTGCAAACATCACCACCATCTAAGTCTGGAATATTTTCATCATCCCAGAAAGAAACACCCATTAAGCAGTCCCTCTCGGCCCCGCCCAGCCTGGACAACCATTAGTCTATTCCTGTGTCTGTGGACTTGCCTCTTGCGGACGTTTGTGTAAGTGGAACCACACACTCTGCGGCCTTTCCTGACTGGCTCACGTCGCTTAGGCTGGTGTTCTCAAGGTGTGTCCGTGTCATAGCGTGTACCAGCACGTCACTCCTTTTCACGGCTGCGTAACATCCCGTTGCACGGATGGACCCACTCATCAGCTGAAGGACACTTGGGAGCGGCCTTTCGGGACCACCCAGGTCACGTGGCCCCTCCTGCCCCTTCGCTCTATCACGCCTCCCAGTTTAACCCTCTTCCCTGAATCCCTGTCTGAAGACCTCTTCATCTATTCGTTTTCCTGTTGGTCTCCCGTCCGAACCTCAGCCCTGTGAGACCCTGGCCGTCCACGTACTCACTGCCGGATCCCCAGGGCGCGGCGCACAGTAGGCATTCAGCCTTTCCCACGCCTGCTGGGGTTGCTTGGCCCCCGTCATCCCCCCGGCCCGGCTCTCTGAGGGCAAGCGCGCTCCCACCAAGAAAGGTCTCCCCAGTGACCCCGAGAGGGAACTAATAACGCCAGGCCCGGAGCCCCAGGCTCCTCCTCTGCCCTGGGGATGGTGCCCCTCCCAGGTGGATGTGAGAAAGCAGCGTGCCTGCACAGAGGCGACGGAGCAGCGCGTGATCGGGGGCAGGCCTGCAGGGCTGAGGCTCAGGGAGGCCCAGAGGCGACGGAGCAGCGTGTGGTCGGGGGCAGGCCTGCAGGGCTGAGGCTCAGGGAGGCCCACGTATGAGAGGGGAGAGAAGCTGCCAGAAGAATCCACATGAGCTTCAGGCAGCGCCCAGAGCAAGGAGGCGGCAGCTCCTCTGCCCTGCCTGGGATCTCCCGCCCTGGCTGCACTCGGCTCTGGTGCCAAGAGAGGGACCAGGAGAGCCTGGCGTGTGTCCACAGGAGAAGGAGGTGAGGAGGCGACTGGGAGTCCCGGCCACTGCAGGCTGTGTCAGGACAGGGGCGGAGGTGGGCCGGGGGCCTGAGCACAGGGCCAGCACCCCCAACCCAGAGTGGGGGGTGGCATCAAAGGAAGAGAAGTCCCAGCTCCAAGTGGGAAAGGATCTCCGCGACCGAGAGCTGGCCCGGCTGGGAGGCAGCGCGCTTCCCGCCCCAGGACGAGTGCACGCAGGCTGCCTGCTGAGGGGCATCAGATGGCTAATTGTCCAGGAAGCTCCCTGGGAGCTCCCGGAGCTTGGCGGCCAGCTGCTCCCCTGCCCTCCTCCCCAGAGTCACCACAGTGGGGGAGGGGCCGGGGGCAGGCTCTGCCTCCCAACTGGGCCGCCCCCCCACCCCACCCCCACCCCCGGCAGCTCAAATGCCCTTCTGGCCCTCAGGGCACAAAGCAACCTCTCGTTCCCCAAATAATGCCAGGTGCACCAGTGATTTTCCGGCCCGACCCCAGAGGCTGAGGGTTACCTGCAGCGCAGAGGAGGGGCTGTAACAGCCAGGGCCCCACCCCGGAGGTGGGCGCTCAGACACCGCCCTGCACCCACCCTGCAGGCAGGCCCGCAGGCATCAACTCAGTTAATTTCAGAACCACCCTAAAAGTCACTCCCGTGGTAGAAAGGGCTGAGCTGCTTCCAAACTCTGGGCAGCCTGACTGCCAAGCCTGACCTCCCCCGCACTCCATCACAGTCCTCAGGACGCAGACGACTCGGAGGGAAGGCAGGGGACGGCGTCAGTGGTGCCGAGCTGACAGAACCCCCTTAGGATCTCCCCAAGAAGCCCGCCCGGCTGGCACCGCTCCCCTCACTCTACAGGCGAGGAAACGGGCCCGAGAAGTTCAGCATCTGGCCCGTGACTGCACATCTTACAACCTACCGCTGCTGGCTGGGACGCCGTGTGCCCAGCTCCCGGGAGATCTGTCCAGGAGACGCCCTGAGCCCAGGGGTCCCCTCTCAGGGACCTCAGGCCAAGTCCCAGGGATCCTGCCACCGGCTTCTTGGCTGCAGCCACCGGGGCCCCGGGCAGAGGGCCAGGGAGGGCCAGCCAGCAGCGGCCTGTTCCCCACTCACCTCGCGCTTTTCCAGACGTGAGCGGCCCAGCCAGGGCGACCGGCACACGCGGAGGGGAATCTGAAGACGCAAGTGGAAAACTATGCGCTGTCCGATCACAACCCTCCAATTTGTCCCTGTGGCTGCCGCTAGCCCCGCCTGGGGCCGCAGACCTGCTGACTCAGGTCTCCCACCCGCCTCCGGCAGCCAAGGGGGCTGGGATCCCGCCGAGGGCCTGCTCCAGCCGTCTGTCCGTCTGTCTCAGGGAGTGGCCTTTGCCCTCTTGGGGGCCCTCCAAGGGGTGGGGTGGGGGGTGCACAGAGCAGGGTGTGTGTGCTGAAGCCTGGAGCCCACCCCGGGCATCCCACACCGGGACCATCCTCCTTGCTGACCACACAGCACCCTGTACTTATGGGCTCTAAGTGGGGGGTTGGGGAGAACCCAGGGCCAATTACGGTGCCCTCACCCACCCCAAGCCGGTCCTCTGTCATTGACAGCCAGGCGGCCACCCTGCCAGTGTGCACACTGGCCCTGCACTGCAGGCCTGCCTGTCGCTTCTGTACGGCCAGCAGTGCCCACAAACACTGAGTGGGCACTGACCTCGAGCCCCACAAGCCCTCGGGTGGCTGTGCCATTACTCCCACCCTGAAGATGAGGAAAGGCCTGGAGAGGCCAGCCTGCAGGGCTCCACGAGGCTGGGCTGCTCATCCTCAGAGCTGGTGAGCCCCTGGCAAAGCGTGGCAGGGCCTCCCAGGCCTGGGCCCACTGCATCCTGTAAACAACCCTTGAGGCTTCCAGAGTGCCAATCCCGGAAACCGCAGGAGAGAACAAGACGCAGGAAAATCCTGCTGCGGTTACAGGGAAAGGCACCCAGGGACTCACCCCCTGCTTGGCCTGGCCTCCAAGGTACCCGCCTGAGGAGGTCTGTCCCAGGGTTTGAGGAGGAACAAGCGGCTGCTGACTCACTCCAGGGGTGAGCTTTCCTCTCCTTTCCTACAGCCAGCCTGCATCCCCACCCAAGAAAAAGCCTCAGCCCTTACTGTCTGCCCTGTTTCCCTAAAGCCAGGCCCAAGGCCCGTCCCTGCAACGCCTCTCACCCACCCATCTACCCAGGATGAGGCCCAGGGTCCCAAACACTCTCCCCCAGCAGCAGAGACAACTGTGGTCCTGGAAATGATAGCTTCGTATCACCGTGAGAGCGACCTGGGTGTCTGGGTTTCCCTTTTCCCTTTGGCTGCTAGGAAGCTCAGCAATTTTCATCTCAACAAAAGGACCTCAGGACCCTGCATATCTCTATTCTATTTTTTTTTTTTCTGCTAGGTCATGATACCCTGTTCTAAATTGTGTTTTTCTTGATCCTGATGTTTTACTATTTATTTTATTGTAGGTATTTCATGTTAAGTGGTCACAAATATTCTGGGAAGGAAAGAAGGAAGGAAGGCAGGAAGGAAGGAAGCAAGGGAGAGTTTACATAGTTTACATACCAGGTAATGAGGGCGGGAAGAAAGAGGGAAGGGAATCTTCCAATCCCTTATCCTTCCTAAAACCTCCCCTTGAAGTAAAAAACAGGCCCGAAGGAAGGTGTTATCCAAATAGGTGGGGCCTCTAAGCCCTTCCCAACCCCTCGACAGAGGTGGAGTCCAGCCTTGTCTGAGATCACACAGGATCCATTGGTCGCTGCTCCTGGCTCTGAACTCTGTCAGCAGCTGCTGAGGCTGGAGCCAACCCGGGGGTGGGGCTGGGATTGGTGTTGTGGGGGTGGGGGGGAGTGCCCTCTCCCCAGGGGTGGAGCTCTGCTCTACCTCCTTCTCCACCCCCACTGCACCTGGCTCTGGGCACCCCCTAGCTCACGGAGGGGGAAGTCAGCAGCTACCTCTTACCCAACGCTGGCCGCATGCCAGGCTCCACCCTCTGTTCCCTCACTTAATCCTCCCTTTGAGCCTCCAAGGATCTGCAGGTGGGAAACTCTGGCCCGAGAGGTGAAGCCACTTCACCCTCAAAAGCCAGTGACCCTGGGCTGCCTGGTGCCCAAGTCCGGGCTCAGCGACTGCGTGGACAACAGTGTGAAACAGTCCTGCCCGCGTTCTGAGCCCATCTCACCGAGGGGTGACAGCAAGGGAGGCTGGGGACGGGCCCAGGTCACTCAGATGTGCCCAAGGCTGGTGCGCTCTGTGATAAGCGCAGTTCCCGTGCACGCTGGGGAGACTGCCAGCCACACCGAACCTGCCAGGCATGCTCCGGGGCACCTGGGCACCCCAGACCCTTGGCCCACTGTCCTGCTCCCTCCTCATCAGAGGCTCAGAGGAGAGCGCCAGGGTGGCCTTTCGTGCTTCCTTCCCTGCTCCCCCAGGGCGGGCTGCCCTGGACCTCGTAGAGCCAACGCAACTGGCCAGCCCAGTGGCCGCTTGCCTCTGCCCGCTGGGGCACAGCCAGGCACGGCTGCATACACACGCACACCCCCTGGTACCTGAGGGTCCTCACGGAGATGCAGTACTTCCACATAAGGCTCCACACGGCGCTGCCACCGCCCTTCATGCCTGGCTAGGGGGGAGTGGGCAGCCGAGGGCCCACGGCGCTGCCCTCCGGCCCTGGTCCGCTCTGGCTGGGGGTCTGGCTCTCAGGTCGCTTCCCTCTTCATGGTGGGAAGAAGAAAGAAAAGGCCCAAAGCCTGGGGGCCTGGAGGAGGCGCTGGCTCCACAGGCCACCGCAGGTCCCAGCCGCCGGCCGTGCAGTCCCCGGGCGGCTGCCCCAGACCCTCCTGGCTGAGCGGCCCTCGTGCACCAGACCCCGTGGCTCCTGCACAACCTTCGCCGGCTTCCTGCCAGGGGACGGCGGTGGCCCGGGGCCAGGGGAGCAGTGAGTCACTCAGGGCGGGCTGGGTGAGGGGCGTCCGCCTGGAGCCCAGGGTCTGGTCCTGCGTCCAGAGGCCGGCCTGGGACTGGGACTGGAGAGGCTGAGCCCGAGGAGGGAGGTGGGCGGGGAGGCAAGGGCGGGCCCACATCCTCCCTCATCTCCCCAGAGGCCTAAACCCAACACCCGCCCGCTGCAGCCCTAGCCCTGCCCACCGAAGCTCCGGCCAGGACGCGGAGAGGGGCTGTCTGCTTCCTGGGAGAGCGCCAGCCCTCGAGGATCTCCGTCTGGTGGGGGAGATGAGGTTTCCAGCCCTGGCCAGGCCACCTCCCTGCTGCGTGACGAGCCTGGGGGTGGCTTGCCCCTCCTTGACCTCAATTACCTCCACCCCACCCACCCACCCCCCCGACCTCGGCCTCATGGAGCCCTGAGCACTGGCCCAGAACTGACTAACCAATTCTCCCAACTGCTTTCCGAGGTGCATTTGATCATCAGCTCCGTTTTACACGTGAGGGAAGTGAGGCACAGACAGAGGCGGTCAGTCACCGAGGCCGCAGACCTAGGAGGCGGCGGAGGTGGGATGTGAGCCGTGCGATGGGTTCTCGGAGCCCGTACTGGAGCAGCCAGCGGACGCCAGCTGCTCCGTGCACAGGTGGGGCAGGAGGAAGGTCGGAGGGCTGGGCTCCTCTCAGCAGTTGTGGGGTCTGGGCCTGAGCCGGGTTTGGGGCATTTCCAGGCAGGGCCCCAGCTGGAGCCTCTGCCCTCGCCCCCTGCCAGCTGCTCCCAGGCCCAGCCCAGGGCAGGCAGCTGGGGCTTCCCAGGCGAAGCCCCTGGGGACAGTGACTCACAGCTCAAGGCGGGTGCTCACAGAACCCACTTCTCCCAGCCCACGGCCCCCAGGAAGTCCTCCAGAAGGCAGGTGGGCCCAGACCCCAGCACCCTGCAGCCCCGAGCCTCACACCCAGTTGCCAGCGCCATCCTGTCCAGTGGCCGTCAGGGCCCCCACTTCACCCACGAGGAAACCGAGGCTCAGAGAGGGGCATCACCTGCCCACAGACAGTCAGGGAGGATGGAGCTGGGCCTGACCGGGTCTCCGGGTCAAAGCCTTGTTCCGTCCCTGGGCCCCCCGCCCTGGCCTGTGCAGGATGGGAGTTCTGTTGTGGATTCCAGCCCGATTCCCACAGTGAGGACAGCAGCTGCACGCTTGTCTCTCCCCCAAGCCAGGAAAGAACTTTTTATCTGAAAGGAAGATAGGCTTCTACAAAGGCCATGGCCTCCCTGGGGGCCTCGTGAACACAAATTCTCACTCTTTGTTATCAGACACCACCACAGTAGGCCCCTACCTGCCACAGGACCTCCTCACAGCACTCTGGGGAAGTGGCTGCCCATCCTCAGCTTGAACACCCTTGAATACCCCCAGTGACAGGAACCTCACTACCTTTCAAAGTTGCACATTCCATCATGGGCCTCCACTGACCTAGGGAAACTCTCCTTTGGATAGAGCCTCCCTGTCACTTTTCATACTGGCTTTACTTCCTGTGCCACACAGAGCAAGGTCTCCCTTCCAAGGTCTATCGGGGCTGTCCTCCTACTAGTGGAAGTTTCCTCAACATCTTTTGTGGGTGGGGGCAGGCTCTGTTTACACATCTCTACCCACCCCTATATTCACACATCCATTCACCCACCCACATGTCCAACTCACCATCCATGGACCCATTCATCCATTCACATGTCCACACACATCTCCCTCCCTCTGTTCCAGTCATGCATCCATTTATCCTCTTATCCAACCTCCCCATCGATCCGTCCATCCCCTCAGCCATCCACCGCCTCACTCACCCCCCCGGCCTGGGCCCCTGTCCCCACAGGGTCACGAGGTGTAACAGGTGGTGGCAGCAAGCTCGTCCTCCTCCTGTCTTCCTGAACCCTCCTTCCTGCCAGCCCGCGCCTCTTGCTTGGTCCCCAAGTTTCCATCCATGACCTGTCACGTCCCTGGCAAACTGGAGCCTTCTCTGTCTCTGCCCCATGCCTTGCGTGGCCCCCAGCCTCTGATTTCCCGTGTCTCATGGGTCCTACTGCCCCAGGCTCTGGGGCCGACCCCCTGGTCCTGGGCTCAGCACTGGCGCCCAGCTGGAGGAGTATTTGTCACAGGCTTGCTCTGTGCCAGACACCAGTCATGGCAGGCACCCGGTAGAGGGGAGTACGTGGCCCTTTTGCCCTGGAGGTGATCTGAGAGAGAGGGCCATTTTTAAGACCAGAGGCCCAAGACCCTTGAGGGGGCCTCCTTCAAGTCGCTCTCGTCCTGGAGGACACACCTGTCCCATCACCAAAAGCTCTGGAGGTCCTGGGCCCCATCCTTCGTTCCTCCTCTTGGCTGTGTCCACCTGGTCCATCTCCTTCCCAGCAGCACCGAGTTAGGGCTTCCCTCCCTCCACTTTACAGATGGGGAAACTGAGGCCAGGGGAGGAGCACGGCTTTCTCAGCTCCCAGGGAGTCACTTGCTCCTCAGAAGGCTGCTCCTTGGTGAGGATGGGCTGGGGAGACTGTGTGAGGGTTCAGGAATCCCTTGGGGCACAAGAGGAGCTCACCCCATGGGCCCACCCAGCAGGGGCCAATCCAGGCGCCATCACCCACGCTCTCCTTCACCGGTGGCCCTTGACGATCTGCCTTTTGAACCCCTGGCAGCCCCACTCCATGGCCATCACTCTGGTCCAGCCTCGAACCTGAGCTGCACATGGCCCTGCACTGGCCCGATACCGGCCCCAGGGCTGATGGCAGTGGAGGCTGTCACATGGCAGAGGGCCCGGGGGGTGGCCTGGGGTGCACAGGGGCTGCCCCACCGATTCCACACTGCACCTGTCACGTCCCCTCTCTGCTTCCTCCATCCCCGAGGGGTGGGTGTCATTCATTATCCCCATTTTACGGATGAGCACACTGAGACTCCAAGTGCTGCGAGGTCTCCTGATGCCGACGGTGGCTTGTTCTCGAGAACGGGCGCAGACTCCTGGTTCCCCTCTGATGCCCTCGTCCCTACACGCATCATCCGCTGAGCCTCAGTTTGCTCCTCTGCGCAATGGGACAAGCATCCCTCCCCTCCCGGCTGTGGTGACGGATAAGAGCTACGAGGCCAAAGAACCGTGTGACGCTGGACGTGAGACTTAACCTCTCAGGGCCATCTCCTGCGGGACCGGTGAGCCCCCGTCAGCATCATGTTGAGAGACCCGGGCACCGCTGGGCATGTGTGAGGTGCTCAGTGACTGCTGTCCCCCCTCCCCACCCCCGTAGGACACGGGGCCACAGCAGCAGGCGGGGAAAGGGCATGGAAACCTTCACACCCTCCGCTGGTCCCTCTCCCAGCCTCACGGCCAAAGCCAGACTCTGCGGAGAGCTGCCCGGGCCTCCACCCTCGGCCCAGTGACTCACATGGCCCACTGGGGGTGAGGTCACTGCCGCCCAGGCAGAGAAAAGGACACACCTGTTCCCTGGGAGACACCAACGCCTCGGTGCACTTGGCCTGCGAGGGCTTCTGCTCGCTTGAGGGCGGCAGCAGCCCGGGGGGCGGGCAGTGGGTGAGGACCCGGCCTGAGGACGGGGCTGGGGGCGTGGCCCGCCTCTGGGGGCCAAGTGAGGGTCTGCGAACCTCAGTCCAGCCTCCAGGCCCAGTGGGCTTTGTCCCCTCTGCTGGCATGGTGAGGGGCGTCCGTGGTCTTAGGGCTCTGAACCCCCCCCAGTTCCCACCTCTGACTTAAGGGGCTACTCCATGTCGGCCCGTCTCATCCAGCAAATGGGCGTCCCCAACCCACTCCCTGGCGGTGAGCTGGGGGTGATGGGGTCTCTGAGGCCAGACCTTGGCCCCCTCCCCCTGGCTGGGTCCGTGCGCAGCCTCTGCAGGCTCCCCCTGCCTTCCGCCAGTCCCGTCCCTCCCCGACCCCCCATCCACCATTAGGGTCCTTCTAGCACCCAGCACCCTCCCCACTGCTGACCTCGCCAGGCAGGCAAGGCCCTTTCCCATCTGCCACCTGCACTCCACTCTGCTCTGGGCCATGGACTGCATCCCCAGGCACCCCGTTTCCGGTGGGTGTGGCCAGCGGGAGGCATGGCAAGACCACAGGCGGAGGAGCTCACTGCCCCACCCGCTCCTGTCCTGCGCCCTCTGCAGCCGCAGTGCCTGGTGCGTGGTCTCTGCACAGGGCTCTCCCTGGGTTCTCGTAAAGGCTCCCTCGCCCGCCCTCGGGCCCAGGGAAGGCCCCCCTCCACCGTTGCCAGCCCAGGTGCTACACTGCCCCTTAACCCCGCCCCTGGGCACAGACCCCCACGGTCAGCACGGCCCACCAACTCCTAGTGGACCCGCTGTTTCCGCCAGGTCTCCATACACTGCCCTTCAAGGTGCAACTCAAAGGCCACCGCCTCCAGGAAGCAATTGTCTGTTCGCTCCTTCATCCATTCCACACGTATTGATCGCCAGACACCACGTGAGGACTCGCTGAGGAAGACGGGGAGCCTAGGAGGGGACCCTCCGGTGGGAGGGATGCCCGGCACCTAGCGAGCAGGTAAACAGATGACGTCGGCAGCGATCGGGGCCTCAGGGAAGAGAAACAAGGCAGAGCTTCTTGCCATGAGCTCACCCTGGTCCCCCTCTCCCGCCCACATACCCCCCATTCGCTGGGCCCGGGCTGTGGCCTTGCTCACCCTGCAGTACCCTGTCTGTCCCTCTGCCTCTGCTCTGAGAGCCTGGGGCGGGGCGGGGCGGGGAGGGGAGAACATGGTGACTCAGCTCTCTGCACATCATCCGAACCAGCCTCACAACAGCCTAAGTAGCAACAGTCCTTACCAGGTCCGTTTTCCACAAACTCACAAACCGCGGCGCCAACACCTTGCCTGGGATGATACCCAAACCCAGCGCTGCCTGCCTGACTCCACGGCCGAGCTCTTTCTCCTGCTTCAGGCTGAAAGCGAAGTGCGTCACCGTCAGCTCTATTTGCAGACTCTTCCAGCGGTGCCCAGAGCGGCGCCCAGCACGAGGCCGGTGCTAGACCCCCGTCAAGTGGGCTGAACATCAAAGACCGTAATCGTCCTGCTCCTTAAGCGGCGTGTGCCTTGTGGGGAGGGGACCCCGGATGCCTCTATTTTCCAGATGGGAAAATGGAGGCCCAAGGCTGCTAAGAGCGTTCGGTCACATGGGATCCTGAGTTCCGCCTTCTCCTCTCAGGCCCAGGAGGCCACTGAGGAGGCAGGTGTGGGGCAGAAGCCAGAGAAGAGTTTCACCAGGTCCATCGCAGGGGGCACGGGGGCCAGCGGCCAAGCCCCCGCCTGGGCATGCGGGGCCTCACTCGCCTGCCAAGCCGAGGGGAGGCTGGAGGGGGGGCAAGGACAGAGCAAGGACCAGGGAGCAGCTGCTGCTCGGACCCAGGTGGTGGCCCAGGAGGTGGGGACAAGCGATTGGATTCTAGAACCACTCACCAAGCAGAGCCAGCAGGGGCTGCTGATGGACGTGACAGGGGGCGGGGGAAAGAGGCGTGGAAGGCGATGCCTGGGATTCTGGTCTGAACTACGGGCGGATGGGGGCCCCGCTGATGGCAGTGGGCACATGGGGAGCAGGCATGGGGGGTGATTGGGTGGGACAGAGTGGTGAGGACCACAAGTGGTCTAAGGGGAAAATCGTTGCTCTGTGGGAATGAAAGCTCTGGATTTTCAGAAGTCAGAAATCCAGATTTTTTTCATAAAGGCTCTTGGGTTTTAGATGTTTGTGATAAATTCAAATTTAAAATGCCATGTGGGCTAATCCGGTGCACACCAAATAAAGTACACCTGGAGGGGTCTGGCCCTCAGGCTACCTCTTGTACCCTTTGTTCCTTCTCCCCCCGTCAAGATTCACAGAGCTACCACTTCCTCCAGGAAGCTGCCTGTGATTACTCCAGCTCTAGAGGTGCCTGTGCCTCCTCACAGCACTGAAACCACCAGATTGGCAGTGACTTGAGGGTGGGTGTGGGTTTGCTTGTCAATTTCTCATGCCCGCAGCAGACACTCTGGCCGAGAGCAGGCGTTATTGAATGAGTACCTACTGAAGGATTCTCTCTCTCCCTTGATCCTCCCACCTTTCATTTTGCAGATGTGGAAACTGAGGCCCAGAGAAGGGAGGTGACCTGTCCACGGTGGGCTCTGGGGCCAGGGCCTGCTTGCTGTCCAGCCTGTTCGTCAGCTGCCCCCGAGACTGGGCGAGCAGGAAGTGTGAAGGTGCTTGCACAATCTTACTAGGTTTTGCCACCCGAGGGAAAAACAAGAGCCTGGGCAGCCCCTGAGTGTCCAGGGAGGGTAGGGAGCCCATTCCAGGGCGACGGGGGCCACCCACTGGGGTCAGGGCAGAGCCAGACCCCTAGGACTGAGCATCGCTGGGGGTGGCCTGGCTGTGGACAGAGGGACCCCCCCGAGGGCGGGGTCTGACATCGGTAGTCAGTTAAAGTGACAGCCAGCCCTCCTGGGCTCTCTTCTGAGAGTTTCGACCCACTTCCCTTTTGGCCCTGGAAGGGCAGACTGTGCCAGGGACCTTCAGGGTCTGTGCTCAGATCTGCCACGTAGAGAAATCAGATGACGGAGGCGACGGAGGCCCAGCCCAGTTCCCAGCACTGGCAACGGAGAAACGGAGTCTCCGAGGTGTGCGGTGACCTACCTAAGGTCACACAGCCTGGGGGCAGCAGATCTGGGGTCCCGACTCCGAGTCCTATATCCTTTCCAGGCTGCTGAGCTGCACTGGCCCTGGCGTCTTTAAAGCCACCCCCCACACCCTTCTCCCCCACCTCGGAGTCCTCATCCGCAAAACAGGAAGAGAGGCAGAAGCCGCCCCCGCGGTGCTCTGTGCACAGCAGCGCCCCTGAGGGCCGATGCTGTGTGAACGCGCTCGTGGTGTGTGGTGCCGTGTGTAGGCTCGTGACTACAGAGCCACACTCTCCTTAGCTTCTGGTCTCTGAATGGTCTGGGCGCGGCAACCTTTCCAACCTCCAGGGAGACACATCTCACTTTCATCCAAGAGAAATAACACCTAGTGGTTACTGGGTGCTCACTGGGGCCAGCGCCCTACGCGTGATGAACTCAGCAAATGCTTAGGTTCATCCTACAAGGCAGCTTCTACTATTATCTGCAGGGCATGGAAACCAAGGCACAGGCAGGTTTACAGACATGCCCAGGGGGATACAAACAGGAAATGGGAGAGCAAGGATTTGAACCAATTCCGCCCCCAAGCACCCACGATAACCACCATGCGACACGGCTGTCCTAGTACGGCACGGAAGTCCTTCTCAAGGTCTAACCTGAAGGACCCCTAGGTCCTTCTTAGGCGAAGGGGAAAAGCTCCGCCCATGGCCCCCATTCTGTGCTGAAAGGCCTAAGTTCTTCGGCCCCTGGCTCCCAGCTCCCTGGGTGCTGGCATGCGGGTCAGGTTACCCCAAACAGGAACCCTCCCCTTGACTGTGTGTGTGTGTGTGTGTGTGTGTGTGTGTGTGTGTACAGAGGCCTGGTGAGGACGGCCCCACCCTGGGCCAGGACCTCACCTCCTCACTTGCTTCCCTGCATCCTGTTTCCCAGCGCCCAGCCCTGTTGGGGCGAGGCCCTGCCTGAATCTTCTCCGTCGCTCATCTCCGTGCACAGGCAGTTCCCAAGGCCCTCTCCGTGGACGTTATAGCATGTAATACTATTTAATGTTTTCCTTTAAGATCAACTGGTTTAAAAAGCTGCCCCCTAGTCTGATCAAGCTTCTAGGTCTAACTCCCAGGTTGTAGGCACTACAGGAGACAGAGGAACAAGCTGACGGGCGGGCAAAGCCACGGCATCCGGTGCAGGCACGTGGTTCACGGCGGGACTTTAAGCCAAGGGACTTGAGACCGGCTTCCAACTAGGTTCAAATTTGCAAGAATGAAAAGTTAAAAACAATGCGCAAAATGCCAAACGCGCTGGCTTTCGCCCCTGAGTATGGTTATTTCAAAAGGAAACTTTAGATCACTCCCCTACGTGGAAAACTAGTATCACTTGCTGTAAGTAGAAGGTTACCATGAAAACAAGACAGTGCGATCCGATTTCAGGAGGATTCTGTGTCCTGCCAAGGGTGCCTTGCAAACCTGCCCGCCTCTGTTCCAAGAAGCCCTGGGCGAGAGGTGAGCGCTCTCGCCCTGGGCCCACTGGGGACACTGGGCTGCAGGTAGGTCCCTGAAACACCTTTTCTCACCTTCCGCTTTTCGTGCATCAGGGAGGGAGGGGTGGTGAGCGTCGGAGCAGAGCCCCCTCCTCCCCGCCCCCCCCCCCCCCGCCCCGGCAGCCGCAGTCTCTGCAGCAGAGAGGGGCTCGGTGGGGACTCAGCCTCGGTGGCAGCCTGGGCCCTTCACAAGCTCAGAGCTGGGGCAGAGATGAAGAAACTGAGTCCCAGGCGGGGCAGGCACTGCCCAAGGTCACACGGAAAGTCTGGGGGCGGGGGGAACCAGGAATGACAAAACTCCAGATTTTCTGACCTTATGATCATGGAACCTTGTTCACAGGTATTCACTGAGCACCGACTGTGTGCGAGGCACAGAGGATGGGGGGCAGGGGTGAACAGGACAAAATCCCAAAGAGCTGACACTTAGAGGCGGGGGACAGAGGACAAAAGCTAGGCAAACGAATGAGATCATTTCCGATGCTGCTGAGGAGGATAAAGAAACCAGGCTGGAGGGCGTGAACGATGGCAGTCGGGGAGGTGGAGGCGGAGATGCCACTCAGGCTGAGGCCCGAAGTGCCGAGAAGGAGGGAGGGGGAGACCTGGGGCCAGGGCGCGCCAGAGAAGCAAGAGCCTGAGCACAGGCAACCAGCCCTCAGCATGTCCTGACTCTTTCTTCAAACTTTGTGTTTTGAGTTAATTTCAGACTTACAGAAAAGTTGCCAAGAAGCCTACAAAGAATTCTGTACACCCTTTGCCCAGATTCCCCCCATGTTAACAGTGTATCCTGATTATCGTACTCCTTCTCGCCGTATGTGTGCGCGCGCACACACACACGCATACACGCTTGCGATCGGAATTCTCTGAGCGTAAGTCGCCCCCCTCGAGTCCCTGCTACGTTGACGTGTTCCCTGAAAACAAGGACGTTCTGTGACATAACCGAAGGACAATTCTCAAAGTCGGGACATTCACATTGGTTCAATACTGCTATCTTATCCTCAGATCTTATTCAGAGTTGCCAGCTGACCTAGCGGACGTCCTCCACGGAGAACAGTCCCTGATCTTAAGCGTCTTTTGCAAACATGCCGAGGGAACTGCGTTCCCAGGGCGGCCTTTAAGGAGAGCACCGGTCCGGCCCATTGGGGGTGGACCACTCAGCTCACGGGCTGGCTCGCTCAGGGCCTGTGTGTTGGATCCTGACGCCAAGGGGAAATGAGCACCGTATACACACCTACCAAGATAGCCTCTGTATTTCTGACCCAAGGGAAAAAGTTAATAAACCTTTAAAACGGAAAAAATGATTATGAAAAGAGCCCACTGTTACTTGATCTCTTCGCACGTTTCTGTCGGCCCTCATAACCCACCCTGCAGGGCACAGGTTGCAGCCCCTTGAAATGACCGTCCCCGCTGCACAATAACGCAGGGTTGTAAAACAAACAACAGCCTGTCTTTATGTGCAAGTTCAATGTTTTGTTGGTTGCTTGATCGCTGAATTTTTGGGGGCCAACTCAAATTCCACACCCAGGCTGAATGCCTCACTTGCCTCACCCAGATCCCAGCCCTGCCCACCCCACGCCACACACATGGGCTCTGCTGCTGTGCACATACTGTGCTCAACAGAGACCCACAGTGAGCCGGAGAATGGGTCCTTGTACCCACTTCACAGATGAAGAAAGGGAGGTCCTAGAGAAGTCTGCCAGCGCTGCCGTCACAAACACCACAGACTGGTGGCTGAAACCACAGAAATGTATTGTCTCATGTTCTGGAGGCCAGGAGCCTGAGACCAAGGTGCTGGCAGGGTTGGTTTCCCCTGAGACCTCTCTCCTCAGCCTGCAGACAGCCCCCTTCTTGCTGTGTCCTCACATGGTGTATTAGGGTTCTTGAGAAAAAAAGAACCGTTAGGATGTACGTGTGCGTGTGTGTGCGCGTAACTATATACACACGTGTATACAGTTAGTTATTATCCACACACACACATATATATAAATACACAGATACATTTATTTACTATAAAGAATTGGCTCATACTGCTATGGACGCTGACAAGTCATAAGATCTGCAGCTGGTGAGCTGGAGACCTTGAGCTTCAGAATAGCTAGGAAAGCTGATGAAATTCTGCTAGTCCCAGTGCCAGGAGGCTTGAGGTCCAGGAAGAGCCAATGTTTCACTCTGAGTCCAGATGCTGGGAAAAACCTATGTCCCAGCTCGAGGACGGTCAGGCGGGTGTAGTTCCCTCTTATTCAACGTTTTTGTTCTAGTCAGGCCTTCAACTGATTGGACGAGGCCCACCCACATTGGAGAGGGCAATCTGTTTTGCTCAGTCTAGTGATTTAAACGTTAATCTCATCCAGAAACACCCTCACAGACACACCCAGAATAACGCTAAGCCGAACCTCTGGGCGCCCCAGGGACAGTCAGGCTGACACACGACATTAACTGTTAGACACGGTCGGCCCTCGGGGTGTGTGTGTGTCCTAATCGCCTCTTCTTATAAGGACACCAGTCCTATTGGATGAGAGCCACCCTAGTGACCTCATTTCACCTTTGTTGACTCTTTAAAGGCCCCATCTCCAAACACAGTCACATTTTCGGGCACTGGAGGCTATGGCTTCAACATATGAATCTGCCCCCGTAACAGGCCCTGACAGGAGAAGGGTCTCAGCCCAGAAGCGCGCAGGCCCGGCTCTTCCCTCCTCTGAGGTGCCTGCACACGTGGAGCCCCTCAGGCAGGCTGACCCATCCATCCGACGGCTGCCAAGACGTGGCTGAGGTGCAGACGGTCACTCAGTATGGGTTAATCTCACGTGCTAAGTCCGGCAGTTATACCGAAGGCAGGAAGTGTCTGTCGGGGGAGCCCAGTGGGGTCTCGTCCAGGCAACAGCATTCCCCTGAATAAACTCTCCATGACCGTAACACCCATCTCCTGCCACCCTCCGGCACCAGCGGGACCTCGCTAAGACACAGAAGGCCTCCAGCAGGGGAGAAGCGGTCATTCGGAAGTCCGGAGCCCTGGAGCCCACCCACGCCTGCAGCGTCCGCTTTACACGCCCTCTAGATGCACCTGGCAAGGACACACTGGTGTTCCACCCGAGGACACTCGTTCCTCTCTCCTGGGCCAGGTTCAGCTCCGGCTGCTGGATTCTTAAACATTCACCGATTATTCAGCTGAAGACAAGCTTCTCAAGGCCCCCAGCCACTGGGTCAAAGTGAGCCTTCGGCGTATTTCTCACCCACGCCGCACTCTGGTCCAGCTGGAGCGCCTGAGCCAGGAGGACACACTTTCAGGGAACAACGGGCATCCTGCACCGCCCAGCACGCACAGCCCTTCCTGCCTGCCCGCCCATGGCGCCTGGGGACCGGCCCTCCCGCACGGGGTGCAGTGCCGCTGGAGCCCCTGTGTCTCTGGTTGGCCTCACGGGATCTCTGTTGCTCACCCCAAAAGACTCTGTCCGATACAACGCTCTAGCTCCACCACCCTCACTTCCTCTCCATGCCTTTTCTGCCAAGGGTACTGCTTCTCTCTGTTGGTGGGAAAACCCCCTTCAGCCCTCAAGACCCGTCTCTGCTCTACAAGAACCCCTTCTGGCTTTCCCAGCCGAAATGCTTGCTCTCTCTCCTGAATAACATTCACGCTTTCTTTGAACTTACTTCATTAATGAAAAGAAAACCCCCCATTTACCCAGAGCCAACTGTTTCCCAGGCACCCTTACACCCATTGGGTCCTCTTCCTAAGTCCATTTCAGCTCAGGACCTGAAGGTCAGAGAGCAGAATTGACTGGGGTGTCACTGTGCCCTGAGACGGTCCCAACTGTGATGCTCTAACGAACAGAATGCAAGGGAAGTGATGCTTTGGGACTTCTGAGGCCTGGTCATAAAAGCTGGCATGCCTTCTACTTGGCACTGTCTGCCCACACCCCACACGCCAACCTGCTTTCTCTCTTTTTCTCGGGACACTTGGTCTGGGAACCCAGCCACCATGCTGTGAGGAAGCCCAGGCTGCACGGGGAGGTCCTGTCTAAGTGTTCAGCTCACAGCCTGCAGCAGCTGTGAGGTGAGTGGCTGGGAGGGCGAGGCCTCTGAGGACCCAGCCCCCAGTCTTCAAGAAGCCCCATCTGATGCCGAGCAGGACAGGCCCCACCCAAACCGCAGACCTGTGGGAAAAACAAACACTGTCATCGTCTGAAACTACCGGAAGCGTGCGGCAATTTGTGACGGAGCCACGGCAGGCGGAGAAGCTGCCCAGAGCCAGAAGGGGCTAGAAAGTGAGGATAACAAGTGCGGCTGGGCCGCTTCGTGGAGCTGGTCACGTGGAGTGCACTGACCACATCCCCCCTCTGTGACCTTAAGAAGGTCACTTGCCCTCTCTGGGCCGCCGTTTCCTTGTCTGAAACATGGGGAAAAGAACAGTATCTATTGAGGACTCACGGAGACACCGCGCGCGCAGCGTTCGGCACCTAAACGAACACCCACGGAAAGTAACAGCAGTCCTAACGATGATCTAAGGGACCGGCCACATCGGATCCCCAGCCAGCTGATGTCAGCGCCCTCGCTGGCCCCTCAAGTCACAAAGCCTCAGGGGCTGAGCCTGCCGGCTGGGAGCAGACGCCTGGGCTCCAGCGTGTGTGTGTGGGCACCCTGCAGCCTCCGACCAGCCCTGAGTCTCTGTGCCCAGCTTCCCGGGCTGTGTGCTCAGAGCTGCCAGGCCACCGCGTTCACTGACTGTGACTGAGGTTGGGGAACCCTCTTCAAAACGAGTGTCTTTACAGTGTTTTCGATACACCTGGCCTCTGTTATTTCCAGCAGAAGGGGCTGGTGAAACCTGCCCATCAGGAAGCAAGTTAACAGCTGGTCTAACCCGAACTAGTCCTACATCTAAAAGCAGATGGGGGTACCCACCATGTGCTTGGAGGGGAGGCGCCAAAGTCGGGGTGTGGGGTGAGAAAACACGGAGTTACAGTCACCCTTGAAAATTTGTTACCGCGGAGGACCTGGAACTACACAGACCGAGGGAACGGCACGTGCTGTCTCAGCTTCCACTCCAGGATGCCTGATGCTGTGCAGAGCTGGGGTGCACACCCACACCATTTACAGTCTTCTCCTCTCCTGTCCTCTCTCTCTTTCTCTCCTTTATACATTAAAAAGATCATCCGGCTTTTAATACCAAGTGTAGGTAAGAATGTAGAGACACGGGACCCTCACTCATTGCTGCTGACGAGGTGCACTGTTCACCACTTTGGAAAGCAATTTCGCAAAGCCCAGTAAAGTTGAAGGCACTCATATACCGCCCTGATACAAACCCTACACACACCACACGTGTGTGCAAGGAGCGAGTGAAGGAACCTCCCTTACTGCAGCCCTGCCTGGAGCATCAAAAAAATGGGAAACCACCGAAATTATCAACAGCAGAACAGTGGAATACTTTACACCAACAAAAATAAACATGAGAACTATACACAGCCACACGGATGACTCTCACCCATAAAATGTGGAGTGAGAAGAGCAAGTTGCCTCTTGAAGAGCTACCTGAACACCCATGTTCACAGCCGCGTTACTCACAGGAGCCGACAAGCGGAAGCCACACATGTCCATCAGTGGATGAAGAGATAAACTAAATGTGGTCTACACACAGAATGGAATATTATACGGTTTGGAAAAGGAAGCAAATTCTGACACCCGTTACAACATGGATGAACCGGAAGGATATTATGGCGAGTGAAAAAGTCAGTCGCAAAGGGACAAATCCCGAATGACTCCACTTATATGAGGTCCCGAGAGCAGTCCAATTCATAGACAGAAAGCAGGAGGGTGGGTGCCACGGGCTGGGGGTGCGGGGTGGGGAGTGAGTGTTTAATGGGGACCGAGTTTCGGTTTGGGAAGATGAAAAGGCCCTGGAGATGATGGCGGTGATGGTTTCCCACGAGTGTGAACGTAAAGCCACCAACCGGTACACTTACAAATGGACAAGATGGCCACCTTTACGTCATGTGTATTTTACCACAATTCAAAAGTTTGGAAAAGCAAGTTGTAGGTTATGACACCATGCACGTAAAGGTCTAAAACTTGTAGAATGAGCTTTGTGTTAGCCAAATTATAAAAATGTGCATGTGAGATAAACACAGCAGATGGGCAGGGTGGGGGCACTACTGCTTAGGCTTAGCTCTGGGGGGATCGGGGTGAGACGGGATTTGAGGGAGGCCCACAGGGGCCGTCCACCGCGTCATAACAGTTTATTTCTGAAGCCAGGTGACGGGTATACCACTCTCTACTTTTTCTTCCCACCTGAACTGTTTCACTAAGCAGAGCGCCCTGAGGTCCACCAGGCTCTAGGGCCTGGGGAGCGGGCTCTGTGCCTCCCAGGATGGGCTCTGGGCCAAAGCTAGGGGCTCTGCGGAATGGCCATCGCCCCAGGCACAAGGCAGCGGCACCAAGAACTTCCTTTGCGCTTTCTAGTTGAAATAAGCATCTCTGCTCCTCCTGGAGCCTCAGCCTCTGGCAGGGCTCCAGGATTATTTTACATGAATTTAAGATCACTAATGAAGAATAATTAACAGCTTCAAGGGAGCCTGGCACACCCTGTGTTTAGAAGTGGTTAATTATGCATTGTCTGCAAAACACCCTTTTCATACTCGAAAGTTTTGGGTCGCTGTTTTAAACAATGGAATATGGCATCAGGAAAAAAGCCAAGTGGTTCCATGTGCCAAGTTCCTGGGGTTGGATCTCTTTGGACAGAGGTGACCACGGCTCCCTAAGCCCCCTACGTGAGGTGCCTTAAGCGCTTCCCTGGCACTGACACTGTCAATCCCCCGGAGGGGCCATGGCAGGTGGGCTAGCTCCCTCCCCCACCGTCGGCGAGCAGTCGGAGTCCCGCCAGGATGCGGTCTGGCCGTAAAGCTGGAGTCTCTTGTCCACCTGACCGATGCATCACCATTATTTATGAACACTAGTCAATGTAAAGAGGACTGTCCCCAGCCCTGAGCATCTCATCTGCCAGTCGAATCTCCTTGGCTGGCCCTGTGCCACTTTTCGCCCATGCGTCTCTATCTGTTCACCTGGAGAATGGGACAATTACATCCTCCCCTTCACGGGGTTGGTGGGCTTAGAACGATGCCTCCCACATAGCAGGTACTCCGTGAGCCTCTGCATCACACTGCCCGCCCGGCCTCCCTTTCTAACCCCACTGCCTGACAGGCACCCTACACTTTAGCCTCATCTGTGACCATTTCTGAACCACGCCAGGCTCGGTCCTACCTCCACACGTTTGCTCATGCTGTGCTCCCTGCCTGCTGTCCCTTCCTTATCTGAAAAAATCCTGCTCCTAACGTTCAGGCCCAGCTCAAATGACACCTCCTGCAGGAAGCCCTCCTAGATTTCTCCCAGGCCAGACGGCCTCCCTCATACTGCTGGTATCTTTGTGCCACCTCTACTTATCCCCCATCCTCAACTTTCATGGCTTGTTAGTGGGTCTCTTTCCCCTAGTAGGCTGGGAGCTCCTTGAGGACTATGTCCCATTTCTCTTCCGGTCACAGCTGGGCCTTGAGAAAAGAGCACCTGCTCTGAATAAGAACCTCCCATGGTGGGAGGAGCCGAGGGGGCCCTCACTGGTTGGCCTGGAGGCTGAGCCAGGTCTCTCACAAGCACCACGTGACTCCCAGAGGGACTCTCAGCTTGCTACTCCCACGCTGAGAGCCCCTCTGGGCTCCCCACTGTACACAGCAGGAGGCCCAGCCCCTGGTCCTAGACTCAGGTCCCCAGCGCCCCTCTCAGCTCCATGGCTTCTCACCACCACCCAAAGACACAGGCCCTTTGAAAGCCTCTGGGGTTTTTCACATGCCTTTCCCTCTGCCTAGAACACCCATCTCCCCACCTCGGCCCAGCCAACTCCTGCAGACACTTCGTTGCCCGCTTAGCTGTCAACTCCTCCATGAAGCCCCACATCCAGATCCACTCCTCCTACCGTGTCCACCTGAGCCCCTGTGGGGTGGGGACATGCTTCCTTCCTCCCTCTCGCCTCAGGACGCTGGCACACTCCTCTCCTGAGCTGCGGGGCACTCGAGACAGAGTCCACCTTGGAACGAGAGAGACCTGGGTCCAAATCCTGTGGCCACACTTACGTGTCTGCCTGCCCTTGGGTCTCATCTGCTCAAAGTGGGGCTTCGACGCCCCTCTTGCAGTAGGGCTGAGGATTGACCAGAGTGTAAAGTGCACCCTCGGCAGACACTTAATAGCTAACAGCCAGAACATTCCAGGTGCCCCGGGCCCACGGGAACAAGTTCCCAGGATGGTGGGAAAGGCTGGTCCACCTGCACGAGGGGAAGACGCCCCGGGTACAGCCGGTGATGATCAGAAGCGGGGTGGGCCTCTCTCCCTGGCACCCACCCAAGAGCGGGGACTTCCTTTCTGAGGCTGCTGTGAGACCCTCAGGACCTGCCCCCTTCGGAGAAAGCCTTGGAAGAGAAAAGAAAAGTTCCCACACTTTCCCAGAACGGCTCGCATACTAATAGCCACGGACTTCACAGAGTGTGAAATCAGGAAAAACTAACTCCCTCGGGATAGCCGGTATTCTAACTCCCTCCTCCGAGGCCTTTAATTACAGGCCGTTGAAGGCGCCCTTCCTGCTGGCCTGGGCACCGGTGTTCCTCAGACAAGGTGTGTGTGTGGACAGAATGCACGTGCGGAAGACACTGTCACTTTTACTAACATTCGGGGTCATGCCCGCATAGTTTCAGGGAGTAGTCCCCAAGTGCCACTACCCGTCAACAGGGCCAAATCCCTAAAGATGGGGAAATTGGGGCTCAGAGAGGGAAAGTGACCTGCCCAAAGTCACAAAGCAAGCGGAGGGACTTGAACTCTGGTCTCCTGACCTCCACACCAGGGATACCCTCACTCTGCCCAAGTAAGGCAGATACCCTCATTACCCCAAGTGTGTCTCAGATCTCTGCTTGGGATGGAGGCCGTCAAACCCCTTAGTCACATGAGCCGCCAGTGAGGTCAGGGGGCATGGACCCTGGCAGGGCCAGGCCAGGGTGGAGGGTGCCCTCCTGTGGGGTGACAGTGCTCCCAGCAAGTCCGCTCCGGGGCGATTCTCAGCAGCAAGGAACAATGAAACTCAGCGCATGGTCACAGAGCGCTCGGGGGTGACCCCTTCTCCGCAGAAATGCTACCAGCTTCAGGGCTGCAGGGAGAGGAGGGGACAATCCAGCCAAGTTGCCCAGTGGCCCAGAGCAAACGCCAGCGGGGGCCCTGCCCCAGGACGAGGAGGCCCTGTGGTCGCCAGGCAGGGGACGGGCCCGCCGGCTCGGCTGCCCCACGGCAGAGGCCCTCCCGGGGCACGTACCTTTTATAGACTCCGTGCAGCGGCTGCAGGCACAGGAACTGCCAGTAATCCAGGCAAAGGGCCTTGAACTTGAGCATTTTCGCCTTTCGGTCTCCTGCCGGACCCCCGTGGCACCTCCACCGAGACTTGGAGAGGGGCTGAGGGAGCTGGGGGACGGGCCGCTCCGGCCACCCCGGTCCCCGCTGCCACAGGGGCCCCACTCACATGGCCCGGTGCTGCCAGCCGCCCCTCCAGCACAGCCTCCGATACAAAGAGCAGCGCACACAAAAGCCCAGCGACTCCTCCGTCAGGCTTGCCCAGGCAGCCTCAGGCTGCCGCCGCCGCGGGGGGCTGGAGCTTCTCGGGGCTTCCCCGGGGGTTCCCGGGGCAAACGGGGGCAGCCCTGGCTGTGCTGAGTGGTGGGGGCCCCCGGCCCGTCATCCTGGGGGCCTGGATGCCGGGGCTCCTGACGGCGGCTCCGAAAGCTCCCTCTTCCAACTGGTCCCCAGGTCCCCAGTGGCTGCGCCGGCACCTGGCCGGGCAGTGGCCCAGCCGCCTGCCTGGCCCGAAGTGGCCGAGGCTGGGAAGACCAGGGGTGTGGGGTGCAGGCAGGGAGGGGGCGAGGTGACAGATGCCGGCCTCCTCGCCAGGTCAGTTATGTTTGGCGGAATCCCTGCTCGGCCCCGAGAGCGGAAACTCACCACGTCGCCACATGGTGCAGTGGGAGCCGCTCTCTCTGAAAGGCAGCGGAGAAAGACTGACAGGGCCACCGTGGTTGCCTGGGTGACAGGGACACATTGATAAAATCTAAAATGGAACCTCGATGACAGCCGCTCATTGGCTGCCGGGAGGGGACTCCCGACGCCAGAGGGGGGGCCTGGGCTGAGGGGCCGTGGCCAGCGGGGCATTGTCAGGCAGGGACGGGGGCCACGGGCAGAACGGGTGGCTCCGCAGCCCAGGACCCAGCGTCACGGCGGCCAAGCAGAACCACTGGGCCCCTCCTGGCAGGTCTGGCTTCTACTCTGGGCGCCCTGCGGCCCTTTCCCTACACACTAGCCACAGGGACCTCAAACGTCCCTCTCTGCTCTACCCGGTGCCCCTGCTGCTCTCAGAATAAAGGCCAAACTCCCGACTGTCCACCGGCCCTCCGTGCCCCGACTCCTGCCGACCGTCTGCGCTCTCTGAGGTTCCCGACGCCCAGCCCCCTGGCTCCCGTCAGGTCCCTGAAGCCACCCTCTCTTCCAGGCCTTCCGGGCAGTGCCCTTGGCCAGAGGTGCCCTCCCCGGCTCCTCTGCACCCACCGGATGCTACCGCCAGCATCACGTCCGAGCCCCCTGCACGCCCTACCCTGACTTTCTCTGCCAGACATGCCCTCCTCTGAGATGATCCGTTGATTTACTCATCTGCTCCAGCCCCCAACTGCAGCGCAAGCATCCCGGCCCTGCCTGGCTCAGGGCAGCACCTGGCCCACTGCAGGCACCCCATCATTTTGTTGCAGGAGCGAAGGGTCCTCCTGAGCACACTACACTCACCCCGCCTGCTACTTGGGGTCCCTGGTCTGCTCAACACTGTTGACAAAGCAGTGGTCCCATCGCATCCTGTGAGGAGGGCTCGCTCCCCCTCCCCCAACCACAGATGAGGAAACAGAGCTCAGAGAAGACCCCATCACCGTGTGTGAGGGACGACATCCAGGCCCATCGGCCTCAGACAGGAGCGGCTGCCACCAGAGCGCTGGGCCTGCGTGTCCTGCGCCGGCGGCCGGGCATCCAAGGCTGGGTGCAGAACTGGGCCTGATCGCAGCACCCCCCGCGCCCCGGCAAAGCCATAAACGAAGTCACCGGCCTCAGGAGGGAATCTCCTCCGTCCGCCATCTCGGATGCGCTGCTTCTAGAGCAGTGGCTCTCCCCCCGGGGCGATTCTGCCGCCACCCCGTGCCCCGAGAAACAGTGGCCATGCCTGGGGACACCATGGGTTGTCACAATGGGGAGGGCGGCGCTACGGGCCTCTAGTGGACTTAGAGGCCGCCAAACGCCCCACAGTGTACAGGACGCCCCCGTCCGCCGGGAGTGATGCAGTCTAGCGGCTCTGCAGGGTGGCTCTCCGTAGCAAGGGCCGCCGTGGATGGCAAGAAGGGAAGGGCGTTCGCGATGGCTCAGTCGAGCAGGGAGCGTGAAGCCCAGTGAGGGGACGGGCACGGACAGCATCATCAGGACGGCCGAGCTGGATGCAGCGTGGGGCACAGTCCACCAACCCGGCCTGGGGAGAGGGGAGCTGCTGGGTAACTGGGCTGGTGACGAGGCAGGCAAGGAAGGAGGGCAACATGGCAGTCTGCCGAGGGTGAGGGGCCTGTCTGCCAGCCTCCCCGAAGCGCCGTCCGCCCTCCCCCAACAGGACATCAGCTTCCCTCTCACGCCTGTGGCAGAGGAAGCCGGCTGTTCCTTTGAAAGGAGGCAATTACTGGCTGGGACCTTTGTTTCTGAATTTCCCAGGCTGTAAGCAGGCCTCCAGAGCCTCCGTGGGACTGGCCACCAGAGCCCGAGGGCCGGCTTTCTCAGAGGCTCCCACAAAACAGCAAAGCCAGCGGCCTCACTGCGCATAAAGGGCAGAGGTCAGGCGGCCGTGCCGGGAGGGAGGGGGCAGCTGGGTCTGGCACCAACAGTCCTCTGGTCTCTGGATCTCAGTTTTCCTCATCTGTGAAATGGGAACACTAAGCTGGGCTCTGCCTGTGTCCCAAGGGGATGAGGACAGCTCTCACGTAGCACCTGCTGCTTCTCAAACGTGCCGGGCACGCTCCACCTCTGAACCTTTGCACTGGCTGTCCCACTGTCTGACGCTCCCTACTCCAGATAGCTGCACGGCTCACCCCTCACCCGCCTTTCCTGCTGCTGTCTGGTTAAACAGCGCCGCCTCCAGAAGGCCCTCCCTGACTACCCTCCCATCACTATCCCCTTTACGCTGCTTTATTTCTCTTCATAGCACTTGTGGACAAGAAGTGTCGCTGGTACTTCAGTAAACAGAGAATGCTGCTACCATCAAGCCGTCAGCCACTGCAGCAGCCCCTGAAGGTGCACCCTGAGGGGATTCAAGATGGAGGAAAACAGGACACCCGCCCTAGACAGTGGAGATGCACATCTAAGGAATAATTTCTTATTATTCCTATGGGACTCTTGCATTGTCCCATACGTGGAAAAGCACTAAAATCACTAACTTGAGCTGTCTGGGTTTTTGTGGTTAGCAGTCATCTCTGACGGTAGAGCACATCTTTCCCAGCAAAAAGCCCTCTACCTCCTGGCTTCTCCCTCCCCTCTTGGCAGCAGGTCCCTCAGGGCTGTCGCAGAGGCTGTCTCCCAGGCCACAGTCCTCAGTGAGGTCCAGATAAAACACAGCTCGCAACTTCTGGGCTGTGTGCTTTTCTTCCGTCGAAACGCTTGTCACCACCTGACATATCACATTAAAACCCGATTTCTCTGTCCGTTTGCTGCCCGATACAGCAGCTCTGCAAAGGCAGCAGGACAGGTCCCTGTGGTTTCCTTATTCCTCCCACACCCGCAGATGCTCAGGAAATAATGGCTGAGAAGCAGGGGAGAAGGCAGAACCAAGGGGCCCTGATGTCTTTGCTCTCTGAAGGTGCAGGGTGTCATTGCCTGTGAGGTCAAGTGTGGCCAACCCCTGACCATGACCGCCATCACTTATGTGCCCGAACTGGAGTGAGGCCTTGGGTGTGTGTGGACCCACGTGCAGAGGGACGGTATAAGGGTCCGAGTGCTGAAGTAACAGAGTGTGCAGATGTCCGGGAGTCTGCGTGTGTGTGTGGTTGTGCAGGAAGTGTACACACATGGGCGAGGAGCGTGCTACAGCGTCAGGCAGTGTTCACACCAGGATCTGGGTTCAAATCCCAGCTCTGCTCACCAGCTGAGAGTCCTGAAAATGTGACGCCTGTAAAATGGGCTGACAGCTGTGTGCGGTCGTGCAGAGGTGGGACGCTGCCAGCTTTCTGCCAACAGAAGCGGCAACCCTTACTGCTGTGTGCTGTGGCTGCACAGCGTCTGTGTACGGGGTCACATGAGAGTGTGGACGTGTGTGGACCACCCGATTCTCCGTCCTCCAGCAGTGCCCCTGAGGGTACCCAGCCCCGAGCTGCTCAGGGAAGCCGCGCCCGCGTGCCCACTCCCAGCCGCCTCAGGCATCTAGCTGGTCGCTAGACCATCTCATCCCCATATAGCGCCTGCCACCCGACAGCTGGGGCCCAGCCCCTGCTTGACGGCTCCAGTTCGGGGGCGCACTGCCTTTGTGCAGAAGCTCCCTCTCACCGAGGCCGAGCTCCCCAGTGGGACTTGGGTCTGCCATCCGCCCGCCCCCTCGCTTTCCAGGCCCCGGGTCCGCATCCACTTCTCAGGGCCTCACAAAGTCTGCCCTCTCCTGAGAGCGGGCACCCCCAGCCCACTTCTAGTCACCCCCACGTGTAGCGCAGACGTCCCCTCCCAGCCCCCCGTCCATGCCAACCCCACTCAGGACCAGCTGCCCATTCCTGGTGTTCCATGCCCACCTGCTGCCCCATCCAGGGGCCTCCCCTACACCCCAGTGTACAGCCCTTCCTTCTGAAGACGTCTTACAGAAACATCAACATACGAGACCCTCAGACCACCATCCCCACTTCCACCAAGTACAGTGTGGAAACTAATAGACACTGTCGGCTTCTCCCTTGGGCTGCAGCCTTGGTCGTCATGGGCGCCACGGCTGTAGGCCGGCCCTCGGGGGACCACCAGCCTTGAATCTCGGAGCAACTATGGGCTGAGCCATGGTCCAGGAGGGACCACTTCTAGCTGGACTTGTTCTCAGGGGTGTGCCAGCACTATCTCTGGTCCCTGGGGGAATTCTAGGGCCAAATGGGGGGCTAATTTCCCCCATGGCCTCTTGGGGCCGACCCCAGGTGCCGATGGGGAGAGTGGGCCAGCGGTCCTGAGCAGGTCCAGGGCGGATGGTACAACAGTACCTGTATCGGTCAGTGGAGAGGCTGCTTCCGGTCTCCAGGGAGCTCCTGAGGCGGCAAAGTGAGACAGGATTACCGGCGACCCCAGACAACAGGCCCCCCCCCCGGGCCATGCCAGCGCAGGCCATGCTGGGTGGCCCCAGGTCAGGTCCTGGGGTAGGCGAGCAGCCCTGGGGAAAGCCCGCATGCAAGAAACCATGTGCTTCCTTGTCCTCTGACAGGTCAGCCAAGACACCGCCCTGTGCCCACCCCACACGCCAGTGCAGGGGCTCAGTCCCAGGGGGCCCTTGGCAACAACAAGTCCAACTGCTCCCTGTTCGATGGGGACGCCGAGGCCCAAGGTCCCACAGGGAGTCTCCCAGCGGAGGCTCTTTGCAGGCAGAGCTGCACCCTGGGGCGTGGCCTGGGCCTGCCAGCTGGCAGGTCTGTCCACAGCCCCCGACCACAGACAACCCCTTCCCAGCATGAGCTGGCCTCTGCCCCCTCACGCTCCTCTCATCATTCCTGCCCCAGGGCCTTTGCACTTGCCGTTGCCCCTGCAATGGAATGCTCTGTCCCCATCACATCTGACAGCTTTCCAACTCCAGGAGGCCTTCCCTGTCTATAGCAGCCCTCCCCCGCCCTTCAGTACCCTCGCCCCCGACTCGTTCTCTTTCAGAGCCCCACGTGAAACAGGCTGAGTCATCTATCTGTTTGCTCATTCACTCCTGTCTGCCCGTCAGAGTCCCCTCCTGAAGGCAAGGGCCCCGTGTGTCCTGGTCATTGTCCCACTGAGGGGACTGGCCATGACGGTGCCTCCTTTGATCTGTCACCTGCTACAAACCTGGTCAGAGGTGGAGAGGGCAGTGGGGGGGGGGGGCTGCTGAGGCCCCACAGACGCCCGTGAGGAAACAGGCTCCGAGCAGGTAAGTGCTGTGGGTCCCCCGCTGTACAGACTGGGTGGCACGGAGACTCGGTGTGTTTGCCTGAGACCAGCATGTCCTCCCCAAAGAGGCCCGGACCACGGGCAGGGGCCAACACCCCCATGCCGGGAGCCCTGGCAGAGAGGCTCGGGGTCCCGCTGTGGGTCTGGGCTGCGAGCCAGCCCGCCTGGGGTCAGATCCCACCCCCCCCCCCCCCCCCGACCAGCCACGCGCGTTTGCTACAAGGGCCTCTCTGCTCAACGTCCTCATTCGTAAAATGGAAGCGAGAGCACAAAGCTCCTGTGGGCAAATAACTGATCTGAAACGATGTCGAGAACACGAGCCTCCGCTGGCTCTGCCTGGCGTCGTGCCCGGTGGCCGAGGCCTTCGGGCCTGGGGCGCCTTCCGCGAGGCGGGGGCCCAGCTCCCCGCACACCCGGTCCCTGCCCTCCTGCGCAGCGGCTGCTGTGACACAGGACACGCCCCTGCAGGCGGTGTCGTTGGGCTATACACCTCTCTTCCGATGCCACGCTGCTTCCCACGTGGGCCACAGCCCTCCCGCTGCGGGTGCCCCGCATGCCTCTTCCCACCCAACACCCAGAAGTCCAGGGCAGCTGCTCCGCGTGGGCCTGAGCTTGGCACCGTGGGCCTCGCCCTTCTGGGCCACCGCTGGGAGCCCACCACGGGTCACCTGAGCTTCGCCCTCGCTCCCTGACCCTCCTTCCACATCCCCGCACTGACCTGCGGTTCTGCTACTTCCTGCCCGGCTGAAGCATCGTTGGGTGCCGGACCCCACGTGCAGCAGATGGGATGCCCCAGAACCTGCCTCAGGCACACCCCATTTCTCCAGCGTCAGCTGAAGAGGCCACAGACGGCTCCCCCCTCCCCTGGAGCCAGAGCCCACTTGGGGCCGCACACCATCGGCTCAGCGCCTCTGCCTGTGTGTCAGCAGGCCTGGCCGGGGATCAGAAAGAACAGAGGACATGAGGGATGGTGTCAGGATGCCCTCGAGTCACCTTGCTGGACTGTCACTGTCCTGTGCCCACTCTGGGGGTGGACAGTGGCTTTCGAGGATGGAGAGGGCGGGGCTGGCAAGACAGGCCTTCCCTGCCTCCCAGGCCAGGAACCGTGCTGGGACCTGTGCTGGGAGAGGTGAGGAAACCTGGCCTCCTGGAAGCCCCAAGTCTGGACAATCCCCCAGCTGGCTGCTCAGACATGGACATGCCATGCGAGGTAACACCAATGTGATGTGACAGGGGCACAGCCAATGGTGCTGGGGTTCCTGGAGCGCACTCTGCCCAGGCCCAGGGCTGCCCTCCCCAGCTCCAGTCCTGCTCTGACTACATCGTGATAACACGGCACCATCTCGTCCTGCTGCAGCCAGTCCACCTAGTGAGTGCTAGGTTCTTTCTCCAAATGCTTCCTCTCCTAACCTCTGCGTGAACCTCACGAGGCACATGGAATCATGACCCCCCTTTACAAAGGCTGACCATGCGGCCCAGGGGCTCCCTGTACATGGAACACCACTCCATTCCCTGCCTTTTCATCCTGTAGCAAACTCCTATTCACCCTCCAAAACCCTGCTCAAAGGTCAATTTCTTTGTGCAGACTTCTTTGCCTACTTTATCCCCCTAATCAGACTCCTTCCTTCCTTCCTTTTTTCCTCACTCCCTCCTTCCCTCCCCACTTCGTCCCTCTCCCACTCCTTTAATGACAGTGAATATTTCCTGAGCAGTTCCTATAGACTAGGCATTGGTATTAACAGTTGACCAGTGTCACCTCATTTGGTTGTCAGCACAGCCTGTGAGGGAGGCATGGGGACACCCCACCACATTGTGACACTCGGGTCCAAGATACGGAAGGGTGCACAATAATTCCCCCCCAGGCAGTAGTGTCCACGAGGCACACACGTGCAGACGGGGACCCTCCCAGACGTGCAAGGCTGACCTGGCCTGCTGTGGCCCAGCTCTAAACCCTGTGACAAGCGGTGGTCCCTGCCTGGGCTCCCCATTCCTCCCCACCCATGTCCCGCCCATCCCGGGGAACCCCTCGGTGGCCTGAACCCCTCGGCAGTCCCCCTCTCAGTGTGCTGCGGACCCTGACAGCCCAGCTGGGACTGGCTCTGAATGGGGACCCAACCTCTGCCCTGTGCCCTACCGGGTCCACGCAGCCTTGCTGGCCACAGACTGAGGCCCACTCTGCCCGTCACCCTCCTTCCCCGCTCAGCCCAGCTGCCAACAGGAGGGGCACGGCCCAGCGCCTGGATTGGGAACCAATGGCCTGGGACATGCCAGAGTGCCTCTTTGCCTCAGCCTCCCCATTTGGAATGCGGGGCGGCGGTAACAGCTCCACCTCACACGGTCACTGCGAGAAAGGTGAGGTGCTGCCCACGGAGCAGAAGCGCCTTGTATGCCAGAACGTGTAGAGCAGGTGTGTCTGCGGTGTCACACGCTATTGTATGATTACATCCAATAACGTTTAGTGAGATGTTAGAGACTAGAGGTTACGACGTGGATTCTAGAGCCAAGAGGGCCGGGGTTCAGATCCCAGCTTTGCCACACACTAGCTGTGTGACCTTGGGCAAGTTAATGAACCTCTCTGTGCCTCAGTTTAGGGTCCTCTTTTATTGTGTTTTAGGAAGATTAAATAGGTTAATACATTTAAAGCACTTAGAAGAGTGCCAGGCACAGAGTCAGTATTCCATAAATCCAGCTATGACCAGTACAGAACTCAAAACAGTAGCACATTATGTATTATATGAAGGTGTGATATGGACAGTATGCGAATGATCTTAATGTGTCGTATTAACACACCAATTCTATATTAATAGATGTTTGTTTTACCCACATATCTAAAATCCTCATTTACAGGGGAAACGGGCTCTGAGTGGCGACCGCGCAGTACCATGGTCTCTTTTATTTATTTATTTTTTTGCGGTACGCAGGGCTCTCACTGTTGTGGCCTCTCCCGTTGCGGAGCACAGGCTCCGGACGCGCAGGCTCAGCGGCCATGGCTCACGGGCCCAGCCGCTCCGCGGCATGTGGGATCCTCCCAGACCGGGGCACGAACCCGTGTCCCCTGCATCGGCAGGTGGACTCTCAACCACTGCGCCACCAGGGAAACCCCACGGTCTCTTACTGAGGTGTGGTGGCCCCACGTCCAGAGCTCTGTCTGCTCTGCTGGGCTGCCGCTCCTCCCCCAGCATCTCTGGAGGCCCCTGGACCAGGCTCGCGGACGCGGCACTCTGGGTCAACTGGGCAGGGCTCCAGCCCTCCTCCCGCCTCCAATGCAGGCTCCGGGGAAACAGCCCCTTCCGGCCACCCTGGACAAGGCGACTGCCCTGGGGACAGTCCCTCCTGAAGCCCCTGTCCCCAGCCCTACGTGACCGGGTTCCTGGGGAGGCCACTTCCTTCCCGCTCAGAGTACACGGGCTGCTCCAGTCCTACTCCCTGGCATGGCTCCAAACGGCGCCGGCCACCTACAAAGCTCAAGGAGGGGAAAGACGGCGCTGCGCTGTGAGTCAAGAGAGGGTCCCCTGGATGCGGAGGAGGGCTATGACTGGCAGGGCCCGAGGGGGCTCCTGCGGGGCTGCTCAGCTTCTGCTTGGGGGTCTAGGTGCCGGTTACGTGACTGTGTTCAGCTCGTGACGATTCAACAAGCTGTACACCGGATTTCAATAAAAATTTACATTAAAAAAAACAACCAGGGCTTCCCTGGTGGCGCAGCGGTTGAGAGTCCGTCTGCCGATGCAGGGGACACGGGTTCATGCCCCGGTCCAGGAAGATCCCACATGCTGCGGAGCGGCTGGGCCCGTGAGCCATGGCCGCTGAGCCTGCGCGTCCGGAGCCTGTGCTCCACAACGGGAGAGGCCACAACAGTGAGAGGCCCACGTACCGCAAAACAAAACAAAACAAAACAAAACAAAACAAAACAACCAGCCTGGTTCAGCCCCAGCCTGGAGCAGCAGTAAAAACCCAAGGCCTCAGAGCTGGTGGTCTTCCTCTCCCGCCACCCGTTTCCTCCGCAGCAGCTGTGTGGGCTTGGGAAAACCCCTTCTCCTCTCTGGCCTCAGTTTCCCTCTGCTGAATGAGGGAGCGGCAGTGCTTCCATCCCTGGCCGTGCGGTAGACACATGGGCGCTTCTAAGAAATACAGATGTACTGACGCCTGGGTCCAAACCCAGATGGATGAGTCAGAACCTCTGAGGGCTGTGTTCCTGCACCTTGGGTGTTTTTTTTGTTTGTTTGTTTTTGTTTTTTAACTCTTCACTTTGAAATAACCACAGATTCACAGTAAGTTGCAAAATAAAATGTACAGGGAGGAGCCATGCAACCCTCCCCCAGCCTCCCCCAGTGATAACATTGTGCACAAAAAAATGTTGTCCACCATCAAGCCATCGGCCAACTGCAGCTGACCTGACAGTGCGCCCCGAGGGGATTCAGGATGGAGAAAAAGAGGAGACCGGCCCTAGAGAGTTAAGAGGCATATCGAAGGTAATTTCAATGAGCCCAGACTCTTGCATCTTCCCATACACAGAAAAGTACTAAAATCATTAACTTGAGAAGTCTGTTATTTTGTGATCAGTAGTCATCTTTTGATGTCGCATGCATGCGTGCGTGCATGTGTGTGTGTGTATCTATGCAATTTCACCAGATGTGTAGCTTTCTGTGACCCCCCACGATCGAGTTCCAAGACGGTCTATCACATGGCACTGGCATGCCACCCCTCCCTCCAGAGCCACACCCACTTCTCCCCCAATCCTTCACTCCCAACAGCCACTGATCTGTCCATCATTTTGTCATTTCAGAATGTTATACAAACTGAATCGTACAGGATGTAAGTTTTTAAGACTGGCTTTTTTCACTCACCGTAATTCCCTGGAGGCTTATTCAAGCTGTTCATGTATCAACAGTCCCTTCCTTTTTACCGCTGAGTAATATTCCACAGCATGGCCGTACCACAGTTTTTTTAATCCATCCCCCCTGGGAAGGACATCTGGGCAGGTTCCAGGCGGGGGGATTGTCAGGGATAGAACTGCTATGAACCTTCTCCTACAGGTTTTTGTGTGAACGTAAGTCTTCCCTTCTCTGGAACAAATGCCCAGGAGTGCCACAGCCAGGTTGTTTGGTAAGAGTACGCTTACTCTGAAAACCCCCCACCAAACTGTCTTCTAGAGTGGCTGTACCCTTGTACATTCCTAGCAGCAATGCAAGAGGGATCCAGTTTCTCTGCATCTTGGCCAGTGTTTCGTGTTGCCCATATTTTTACTTCCAGCCGTTCTGATGGACATGCAGTGAAACCTCACTGTGGTTTTAGTTCAAGTTTCCCTAACAGCTTACAACGCTGACCATCATTTCATGTGTTTATCTGCCACCCGCCTATCTTGTTCGGTGAAACAAAGGTGCACCTTCATTTTTAAAAGCTGCCCAGATGGGTCGAACATGGAACCAGCTAAACCTCTAGGGCCCTCCGAGCCTAGAAAGTTCTGTCACTTTTACTTTCTATTTTTTAAAATTATTTATTTATTTGGCTGCGCTGGGTCTTAGTTGCTGCACGTGGGATCTAGTTCCCCGACCAGGGATCAAACCCGGGGTCCCTGCATTGGGAGCACGGAGTCTTAGCCACTGGACCACCAGGTAAGTCCCAGTTCTGTCAGTTTTAAAAAGAACATGTTCACTGGTGTAAGAATTCTTCCTGGCACACTGTGCTTTCTGGAAGGGCCCTAGGGCGGGTTCCAGACTGCCAAAGGTGGCTCTGAGCCATTGTGCTCAGGCCAGAGGGTGACTCTGTTTGTTCCTGAGAAGAAATAGGGAGAAAATAGAGAGAGGGTCAGGATGGGCAGAGGGCAGGCTCTCCACGTAGCCCTCGGCCAAGGGAGTCTGCTCAAAGCCCACAGGGGCCTGAGTGGGCTGGCTGGCGGGGAGCAGTGGGTGAGGGCATGGCCTGGGAGGGACGTGGGGCAGGGCGGCTCCAGACTCCTGGGCCCTGGGTTGGAGTTATTTGTGGATTTAGCCCCACTTCCAGAGGGGCAGGGGAGGCCGCACGCCTCCCTTTTACCAAATAATACATAGCCACTGCGTCAGCTATGGAAAATAACAACAGAGCACAGCAAGGAAAATGAAGTAACCTTCCCAGCTCCCTGGAGACTTGCCGGTGCTGTTGTCTGAGGCCTCTCTAAACGTGGGCCTGGGACGGGGACTGGGCCTGTGTGTGTTGTGGTTGCACAAAAGTACATTCTGTTCTGTGGCCCGCACTCCCCGCTCACTTAACACTTCTCCGTGTTTTTAGGTCGTCAAACATTCCCCCGCGTCACCCTTTGGAAGCGGCCCGGAACCCCGGGCGCACTCCCCGCTGCCCGCGTCGGGGTCAGGCCTGTGTCTCTCCCCATCCTTGGCTGCTGGGCTGTCCTTCAGTGAGGTCTCTGTGCAGGCACCAGATGTGCCTCTAGGACCCAGTCCTGGGATTTCTGGGTCAAGGGGAGCGATGTTTTCACGGCTCTGGGTACACATGGATGCAGACCCAGTAGGCTGGACCAGTGCTCTTAGGGCAGTGATGGGGGTGCCTGGCCATCCCCAGGGCTCCCGAAGTTTCTGTCTGGGGCACAGCCTGAGCACCCCTGCTCCTGAGCCCCCAGCCAACCCCAGACAGAGCGCCTGTCCGGGGTGGGCTCACCCCTCGCCGCTGCCCCGTGTGTCGCTGTCCCCCTTCTCCTCTGGGGCTCTGGAAGCAGGGACACAGAGAAGGCAGGAGGTGGCCAGGCTGCCCCGAGGTCGCGTCCCATTATCCCCGAGGGCCGAGACTGCTGTCTCCTGTCGCCTGCCGGGTGCCCCGCTCTGGTCTGCCTCAGACTCGGGCTCGTCTGTGGAATGGGGCTGCCTCTTGCCTTGGAGACTCCGGTGCGGCTCCCGGGAGCGGACGGACAGACGGACAGGGGGCGCCTCGTAAGCCAGACCGACCTGAGGAGCTGCCCTGCTGGCTCCCCTCCCCCACGTCTAGCTGTCTCGCCCAGGCCCCCAGTGCCTGCCCTGGGCCTGCCTCTGAGAAAGCCACAGGGGCCCTGCCCACCCACCCGGCCTTCCTGTCCTGGCTCTGGGCCCCAGACAGCCCTGCCTGTGGGCACAGTGAGTGACTGTCCCTGGGCTGGCCTCCACGCCCCTCCGTCCTGCCAGGCTGCCCTGCCCAGGAGCTCAGCCCGAGTCTGGAAAAGTCTCCGCTGCGGGGGGAGGGGGTGTCTCTGCCCAGGGCCCCCACTTCCGGACAGAGGTGTGGAGAGAGAGCTAGGGCGGCGGGCAGCGGCCCTGGGGTGAGACCTGGGGCGGGGGCTACCAAATTCCCCTCTGGGCCTCATCTGCACCACAAGGAGGTTTGTCTAGAGAAGGGATAATTAGGGGGTAATGGTGGGGTGTCTCGGGCCACTTGGGACAAGGAATTGTTCATCCCCCCCTCCACGCAGCTCCCGCCTTGTGCCCAGCTCTCCGAGAGCATCATCCTCACTCATGTCACCCTAACAAGGAGCCCACTTTACAGATGAGGAAACTGAGGCAGCATCAGATCACAGGGAGAAACACTGCGAGTAAGATGCATGGCTGCCCATGGAGGGAGGGGCGCACCCCAGCTGGGTCTCTCCGACCAGGTGTGTGAGCCAGTGGGGGGCAAGGGCGGGGCTCCCCTCGGACACAGTGACTCAGCCCAGACCTCAGCTCAGCGGGGGCAGCGTGCAGGGGGTCAGCCAGGGCAGGGTCTGAGTGTGTTCAAGGGGAGGGTCCCGGAGTGGGCCAGGGAGGGGCACGGGGGGCCTGGCTTGGCGAGGGAGCCTCCCTGGCTGCTCCCACCTGCCGAGAAGCACCCCCGAGACCCCAGCACCCAGCATCCCAGCTTCTTCTGTGACCCCGAAGCTCCCACCAGGATTCTCTTCTTGAGACAGAGCAGCGGCCGAGGGTGCAGGGCCACTGGCCAGGGCATGTCCTGCCTCTCCGGCTGCCGGGAGGAGGGCTGAGGCCTTCCCACTCGGCCAGGAGCCTGGCCGGGCCTGCGGCCAGGGCCCTCGGGTGCCGTGTCTGGGAGCCACATCCTGTCACTCTTGGACCTGGTTCGCTGATGGGCAGGGAGCACAGATGCCTCAGTCCAGCCCAGCCGGGAGGGGGTCCGACCATGCTGGAACTCTCTTCAGATGCCAACATGATCTTATTTTACCCTCAAGCCTGCCTGGGGAGCTGGAGTTTCGTATCCCCATTTTACAGATGAGGAAACCGAGGCTCAGAGGGACTGAGACCTGCCCGAGGACTCCCAGCTGGCAAGCGGCCACACCAGCTCCTGACCTGGGTCCCCTGCCCTCTGCTCCAGAGTCCCCACTGTCCACAGGCAGCTGACCCCCAACCAGGACGTCCTGACCCCACTCACCCTGAGGGTGAGGGATGTGCTCAGGCACATGTTTCCTGAGAGCATCCCTTCCTTGGGGGGGCATCCCTCAGATATCCAGAAAACAAGCAAATTCACCCCAAAACCAGCAACCTACAGACTTGACAAATTTAATTTTTAAATAGCTAATGCACTCTCATAGTTCATAAGTACAACAGAAAAGATATCCAGGGGAAAGTCGCCCTCCCAAAGGTACCACGTCCACCAAGGTCCCCCCCGTCCCCCAGGGAGTCCCACCACGAGCTTCTTGTGCCTTGCCACAGAAATTCCTAACGCAGACACAAGGACAGGGCCCTGCCTCCACGGGCCCTGCCTCCACGGCCCCTGCAGGGGCTGGGTGAAGGGCAGCCGTCCTCTGTGGCAGGGCGAGGTTGGGGGACCCTGCCTGCTCAGCACCCCTGACCTGGAATGCTGGCAAGGGCACGGTGGGCTCCGCCCAGCCGCCTCCCCTTCCAGGTCTGACCTGGGGCCCGCCGGACGGCATCCCAGCCACAAACACGCTTTCGGATCCACGCTGACCTCACACGGTCGGACAAACACGCATCCAAGACACCTCTTAACTTACATCTGAAACTCTCACAACATTGGAAATCAACTATATTTCAATGAAAAAAACAGGAGGCCTCTGGACCATCACACACGCACATGCTTGCACAGCACACGTGCACACACGCCTGTAGGCACGTATGCGCGTGCAGGCCCTCCTGCGGGCGGCTGGAAGCACCTCCCCCGTCCTCGGGCCTGGTCTCGGGGTCACACGCAAGCAGGAGTCCAGCTGGGATGTGCCCCAGGCCCTGCACTCAACAACCACAGTCAAGGAAAATCCGCCAGGGTCTTTCCATGCAAACCGGGTGTGTTGATTCCCTTTAGTTGAATGAAAGTTAAAAACAACATGGAATGGTTCCAGAACCCCCTGGAGCTGGGGGCTTCTGGGGAAACTTCAAGGGGAAACCGAGGCTGGGGCGCTCGAGAGCAATGAGGCCGCCGTGCTGAGCGCCGGGCACCACCTAGCTTCTGTCCTCGCAAACGCCCTATTCTCTATTCAGGAGTTTTGTTTTGTTTTAGCAGTGGTCTTCACAGGCCTCACGGTCCCCCTGCTCAGCCTCCTGCGTGCTGGCACCGTGGCCGTGCCGTCCACGTGGCCCTGTTGCTGCTCTGCGGCACCATCTCTCTCAGGGTTTACCGAAAAGTGCTGCAGGCCGCGCACCGGGGGACGGCGCCAACCCCTTCCAGGCCTACCGGCCCGACTCGGGCGCAGACGGAACGTTTGTCCCAGCAGATTGTCTCCCATGTGGTTCCTGCGGCCACACAGCTGTGGCATCTCTCACACACCCTGCACTTCCATGACCCCGCCGCTGGAGGTCCCCTGAGGGGTTGGTGTCTCCTGGACGCCCTGCAGAGGAGCAAGCTAGGTGCAGAGCTGGGAAGGAGCTCATCCCCAGTCTCAGCAAGTGAGGGCTCCTGGGTGCCTCTTTGACTGCAGGGCGTGGGGACTGGGGAGTGGGTGGGGCAGGAGGGAAGGGACGGGAGCTGGGTTCGCACAGCTGCTGGGGGACCTCAGCCTGCAGCAGCAGGAGGCCGACCCCAGCTCCATGGGGGGACACTTTCTCGAGGGCTGCAGAGGGGCCTGGAGGCGGAGCCTTGGGGACTACCAGCCCCTGGGTCCACGGTTGCGGTGGTCCCTGGGTACAGAGGGAGCCCCAACCCACCCCCTCTGTTCACGAGGAGGCGGAGAACTCAGCCTGGAGGCCACGGGCGGGGGCGTCTGTTTCAGGGGCAGCAAGATGCCATCACAGCATGCGCTGTACCCCACGCGTCTGGCCTCTGCTCAGGACGCAGACTGTTCTCCTGGCAGATGGCTGAGCCCGGGCGGAAGGCCTTGGGTGCCCTCGGCCCACGGGGTGGCTGGCGGCTACAGCAGAGGGGAGGATGTACCCTTGGCCAGCTGGGCAGAGCTGAGCCCCGGGGTGCAGGGCAGAGTGGGTGGATGGAGAAGCAGCGTCTTCACTGGGGCATGAGGGTGGGGGCATCCTAGCCTCTGACCTGCCCCACCAATCTAGAGGCATACCAAGCTGGTGCTCCCCGGCCCCTCCTTGGCCCCCAACAGGCATCTCCCTGCACTGGGGGGCCCACCTTGGTGATAGCACTGTCACCCACCCAGCCCTCTGAGCCAGACCCCTGGGCACAGTGGTCTGTATGCCTTTGATGCCCTCCTCTCCCCGCTGCCCCCCGGCCTCAGGCCGGCCTGCAGCTTGCACCCCTGTCACTCTGCTCCGTCAGCTGCCTGGGCCCCCCCATCAGACACCTCCAGGTTTTCCCATCATCCCGTGGCGGCGTTGGATAAAAGGAAGAGAGAAAATAAACTTCAGGCTTAAGCCAGCAGCGTGGGGCATCCTTCACTCGCTGACACTGCAGCTGCCCCAGGCCAGAGGGCCCAGCTCAGGGGCCACCCCCTCCGTGCCCCCGCCAGGGGCTCCACCCTCAGGCGGTATAGGGAGACCTGTGGCGCAGCAACTGTCCCCGGGTGCCGCTCCAGGAGTGGGCACCCAGCGGCAGGCCCGGTGGACGCAGGCAGGCGGCAGTCTGGTGGGAAAGCTGGGATTGAAAGGACAGAGGCGGGCAGTGGACAGAAGCCAGGCATGTGGGCACAGGAGGGAGCAAGGGGGTGGGGAGGCGGAGGGGGCAGGGAACGGAGACCCCGCAACCTGATGTCAGAGGGACAGACACGGCCCTAGGCGAGGGTGAGCAGCCCTGCTGTCCCCAAGCCCGACTCTGTGCCCTGGCTTTCCACCGGGCCACCCCAGGGAGAGCCCTGCCTTCTCCGGTATCACGTCCCTTCTGGACCTGGGGCTCCTGAGCCAGGACACCTGTCCAAGGGCTAATGCGAGGCCAAGGGCGTGTGTGTGGAACAAGGACCGGATAGAGGCAGGGCTGCTGGAGGGTGGGGCCTGCCCAGGACTCTGGGGTTGGGAGGCTCCTGAGGCCAGGAGGGAGGGGCGCCAAGGGGCTGAGCCCAGGACCCAGCCCCTGCCCGGGAGGTCTGGAGCTGAGCCCTGCTCTGCCTTCAGGGCACTCTGTAAACTGGGAAGCGCGGTGGACAAACGTGAGGGTGCTCTTTCCTCCAGCTGCAGGACCCCAGGCATCATCGCCCCTGCGCTGGCTCAGAGGCTGCTCCCGCCTGAGCACCCACATGCTGTCTGCGGTCACCTCAGGGACCGGGAATGGGGACGTGAGACCCGCAGCCGGCAGCAGGGCACGCTGCCCCCAAGGGGGAGGCTCGGCACAGCCAGGAAGGGGGTCCCCTCCGGAGGTGCCGGTGAAAAGGGTGTGAGGTCGCTCTGAAGAAGGTGACGAGTTTTCTTGGGTAACACAAAGTGCCCCAGGCAGCTTTAAAAAAATTTTTAGTATATACCACTGGGAAAAGAGGGAAGACGAAATAACAAGAAAAAAGATTCTTGTTAATAGGTCCCAGCTGGCTAAGAAAGAGGGAGATAGGAGAGCCCGGGTGCGGGGTGGGAGGGTCAGCCAGATTCCTCGCGTTAGGGGCCCCGCGGGCTTACACAACACACGCGGCCACAAAGCCCTCCCCTCCCAGCCACAGAGCCCCTGGAACTCGGGGCAATGACTCCAGGTTCAGCTCCGGGGCCAGGGCCCGGCCACCTAGCCGAGGGCTTGCCTCCCTGGCGCCTGGCTGTGGGCGTCCGCCCAGCGCTGAGTTGAGGCTGCCAGCTCGGCATGCTGCCCTCTAACGCCAAGCATACCCGGTGCACCATCTCCAGCCTCAGTTTACTGCCCCCTCCCCAGTAAACGCACATTCGAACCCCCTCCGAAACGCGCAGGGCAGTGGCTCAGGTGGGGCTGACCCCGTCCGCCCAGCTCCAGGGCTGGCGAATCAGCACACGGCCTTCTCGGGCCATGGATGTGGTCTCAGGAATGACCACGAACCCCAGGGCTGACCATGGGGAGGTCAGGGGTCCTGAGGGGACCAGAGCCCCCACGTGGGAACACATCCCAGGCGGGAGGCAAGCAGGACATGGCAAAAAGAGCGCTGGAGCCCCCAGACCCAGCCACGCCGAAGTCTGAGCCCTGGGCCATTCGCCAACAGTGACCATTACAATCACTTCCGACTTGAGTTTCTGTCCCTTGCAACCCAGAGAGTTCTGGCTGATACACTCCCTCCGCCCCAGCCAGGCTTCCTTCCCCTCCCCAGGCCTGTGTTTCTGAAGTCCCAGCCTGTCCCCAAGTCTATCCCTGTGCAGTGAGAGTCCAGGAGAGGAAGGTGACAAGGATATTTATAAGTTACAGACCCATCATGTGGGTCACTGAATCCTTAAGGCCACCCTGCAAAGTTTCAATTATTGGCCCCATCGTACTGAAAGGAAACCTGAGGTTCAGAGAGGTTAAGTCATCTGCCTCAAGTCACACAGCCACTGGGCAGCAGATAAGGGGTTCCATCCGAGTAGCTACTGAGGCAGGGGGTGGTAACGGGAAAAGGCCCTGATCACCCTGATACCTCAGCCCCCACTTCTGCTCGGCCCAGCCGGGTTCGGGGAGCTCGTCCGAGGAACCAAAGTCGCTCAGCAACCCCGGAGATGGTCAGGGACTGAAGGCCGACCAAGGATGAGGGATCTGAGGGAGGCCGGGGCGCCTGCGGCCATGCCCCCTGGACTAGGTAGGGCCGGAATTGATAACAGAGCAAATGTGAGAAGACACTTGTGTTATCTTGGCCTGGTGAGGCCTTCGAGAGAGCCCCGGGCTGATGATTCCAGCGAGAGCCGCACTGATTAAAAACATACTGCTTCCCTCATTAACCATTCCAAACAGATGCCAGGACCAGCTTGATGAGGAATGAAATTAGCCACACTCTGACCGCCGCCCGAGGAGCCCAGGCGCTGCTCCGATGGGACCCTCTCACGGGGACTCCTCCGGGGTCATGCACTTCTGGGAACAGGGAGCAGGGGGCATCTCGGGCTCCTGGAGCCCTGAGGTCCCCAGCTCATCCCCTGGAAATCGGATAAACTGGAGGGAAGGCCAGGGACCCCGCTGGGTCTGTCCAATGAGCCTGGTCCCGAGGTACGGGTGGGCCGGGCCCCGAGCCGGCACCATGCGCAGGCTGGCTTGGACCCTGCTGCCCGCAGCCTCGCCGGCCTCGTCCCGGCTGCCCTGCAACCCGTGACGAGTCCCTCTGCCAGAAGCCGAGCCACTGAACGGTCAACGTGCAGGAGGACAGACCCATCAAGAACACGCGCTTGCTTTAACCTTTCAGTTTTAGTTGGCTGCATTAATTTTAGTCTTCAAAATGGCACTCGAAGGAACGGTCAGTCTGCGTCTGTCCCAGCTCCTGCTGCTGGGTGGAGGAGGGACGTGGGGACTGAGGGCGGGAGAGCCAGCTGCCCGCACTACCGCTGTGCTGACGGCACTGGGCAGCAGGTCCCGCAGGTCCAGGGAGCAGGCCGCCCGGCCGAAGGCAGCTCGGGGTGGGAGGCAGGGAGCCTGGGTCCCAGCTCTGCCAGGGGCTCTGGGAGCATGGACCAGACCCTGCTCCAAGGTCTCAAACTGGGTGCCAGGGACCGACCAGGCCCCAGCTGGCAACTAAAGGGAGGAGGCTGGTCCCAGTGCCCTGGTGGGGTTCAGCCTTGGGGAGAAGCCTTGTGACCACACAGGCCTCCCACGGAGGCACTGAGACAGGGTGTGGCGTGGTCGCTAGCCTTCCTGTCCCACAGTCACCAAGGGTCCAGGCATCAGACCCAACACCTGCCCCAGGCCTTTTTTCTCCAATTAAACTTTTAATTTTGAGATAACTGTAGATTCACTTATAGTTGTTACAAATAATACAGAGAGATCCTATCTATACTTTACCCTGTTTCCCCCAACGTCCTGCCAAACTACAGGACAACATCACCAGCACAATGCTGACGGTACCAGCCACCATCCTGGACAGATTTCCTGTTTCACGCCTACCCGTGTGTCTCTGTAGCGGAGGGAGGGCTTAGTTCCACGTGGTTCTATGTGCATGTTCACGTCAAGACGCGCAATAGTTCCGTCACCGCAAAGACCCCTCGTCCAACCCCCCGTCTTGAGAGCTCCAACCCGTGCTACCCTTTCTCTGGTCTAAAATGAAGTTCATGAACCATATGATCTATCTACACACATATTTTAAAACAAAAATCAACAGAATGCGCTAGTTGTAACAATACAGAGAGAAAAACAGGAAAGCACTTTACGATGGAGTGACCTGCATATTAGGGGTGGCCACACAGGGAGGCAGTCAGTCGCCCGCCCCTCTAGGTGACAGCGGCTACACACCCAGGCGGGCACAGGGGTTTGCTCGCCACTCGGGTGCCACGAGGGACGCCGCCCTCGGTGCCGTGATGCTCTCAGTGGTGACAGCTCTTGGCAGAGCTCTGAACATATCAGAGTCTGATCTTCCCCTGACTGTGAGGACAGCAGCCGCATTCCTGGAAAGGCCAATGTACTGACAATCACGAGAAATGTGTTTAGTGGTTTAGGTGTCACGTGGAGTGAGGCGCAGGTTCAGATAACCACGCGCGGATTTTCACTTTCATGAGGATCTGGGGAGACATTCGCAGGTCTCGGCTGTGCAGGGCTGCCCCCTACACCCTAGGGAATGGGCTCCCCGGGCTCCACCAACCAGACACCTCTCCTTGCATCCACTCTGAATGCCGCCCACGTGCCCGGCGGCCCCTGCTGAAAGCCCCTAGCACACTGTCTAACCCCGCACTGGCAACTCCACCTGTGACTGTGTCCTCTGGGCAGGGGTCGCTGCCCCCCAGGATGCAGTCCATGCCCAGCGCTGAACAGAAGCTAATAAATGTGCCAGCAGAACGGATCTGGACCGACAGCCAGCCCAGGACAAACAGGCTGCTGGGAGGCCTGGTGTGATCTTATCCTCGGATGCCCCAGGACCAGACCCGCCCACCTCCGCTCTCCTGCCGCGGCTTTGCTTCCTTCATGGAGACCACTCTGCCAGCCACCGGTCAGGGCTTCCCGCTAGAGGGAGAACATCACCTCCTTCAAGGGCTCGCTGGTTACCAGGTCCCCCCAGTGGGGCCTCAAATCCAGAACTGCAAAGCAGCGATTGGAAACTCTTTGTGTAACTGGCTGGGTGGTTGAAGCACTTCAACAATAAAGTATTTACATCGACGCACAGAACTTCCCCAGAAGGACCCCAAGAAAGTGGACACAGTGGTGGCCTCCGGGCAGAGGGACAGCGGAGGGAGGCGCCTTTGCACTGTGTACAGACATTTTTGTACCATGTGGATGAATTATCTCTCAATTATATGAATAAACAAAGAACAGCCAAAAAAGATGGAAGCAGGTATTATTGGTGTGATTAAAAACTGAGCACCTACTGTGTGTCACGTACCCCCAAGGACCCAACTCCTTGGGCTACTTATATCCTGGAGGACTGGGTTCTGGTGGGGAGACCAGAGCCTCACGCCCACGCCGCCCTCCCCTCCCCTAGGACAGAAACTTGGACAAGGCAGTGGAGGCATCAGCCAGCAGGTGTCCAGCAGACCCAGCCCTCCCCAGACAATGCCAGGGGTCCTCGGGGCTGAGTGGTCCATCATCAGCAGAGAAGGAGGCTGAACTTTACCACTCACACCTGCCTTTATTCAAGAAAGGGTAAATCCAAACCACAATGAGGTGCTACTTCACACCCTGAGGACTGCTATCGCAAAAACAAACAAACAAACAAGAAACACAAAACAAAATAGCAAGTGTGAGCGAGGATGTGGAGAAACTGGAATCCTTGTGCAATGGTGGCAGGAATGTAAAATAGTGCAGCTGCTGTGGAAAACAGTATCGAGGTTCCTCAAAAAAGTTAAACATAGGGGCTTCCCTGGTGGTGCAGTGGTTGAGAGTCTGCCTGCCGATGCAGGGGACACGGGTTCGTGCCCCGGTCCGGGAGGATCCCACGTGCCGCGGAGCGGCTGGGCCCGTGAGCCATGGCCGCTGAGCCTGCGTGTCCGGAGCCTGTGCTCCGCAACGGGAGAGGCCACAACAGAGAGAGGCCCGCATACCGCAAAAAAAAAAAAAAAAAAAAAAAAAAAAGTTAAACATAGAATTACCATATGATCCAGCAATTCTTCTGGGTATATACATAAAAGAATTGAAAGCAGGGTCTCAAGGATATATTTGAACACCCATGTTCAATTATTCACAGTAGCCAAAAGGTGGAAGCAACACAGGTGTCCACAGACAGACAAATGGATCAACAAAGTGTGGTCTATACACACAATGGAATATTATTCAGCCTTGAAAGGAAGGAAATCCTGACACAGGCTACAACGTGGATTAACCTTGGAAACATTATGCTAAGCGAAATAAGCCAATCACAGAGAGACGAATACTACGTGATTCCACTTATATGAGTCCCTAGAGCAGTCAAATCCATAGAGACAGAAAGGAGGATGGTGGGGGCCTGGGGCCTGGGGCAGGGGAAGGGGGGCTCGTGTTTAGTGGGGTCTGAGCTTCAGTTTGGGAAGATGAGAAAGTTCTGGAGATGACGGTGGTGATGGCCGCACGACAGTGTGAATGTCCTTAAGGCCACCGAACTGCACGCTTAAAAACGGCTAAACCGGTAAATTTTATGTTCTGTGTATTTTACCACAATTTTAAAAAGAAGGTTATTGGTGTCTTGCCAGGCCAGGGCCTACACGGATGCCAGGAAACAAAGGCAGGGCCTTGCCTGGGAAGGTCCCAGTCGGTGGGGGAGACAGAGAAGCAGGTGGCTGGGAACAACAGAGGGGCCTGCACTGTGGCAAAGGGGAGGACCAGTGACGGGGAACTCGGCGAGGAGACAATTCGCCTGGGGAGTCGGGAGAGAGGCGTGATCGCATCTCGAGGTCTGAGGTGAGGGGGAGAAAGGGCCCTCCCGGCAGAGGGACCAGCAAGGGCTCTCCCGAAAGGGCAGGCAGGACGGGCGTGGGGTGGGCCTCTGGGGCCCTATTTGAGGTGTGTCCCCGCTTGAGACTGTCAGCTGCAGGCGGCAGGGCCTGGCCCAGCACACAGACTGGGTGCTTGACAACCACTGTGGAGTGAGTGAACGAATGAGCCGGTGGATGACGACGCCCCCGGGGACCACAAGTGATACACAGGACGGGCTGTGTGGGAAAGAGCCAGAATGTCTGAAACTCAGTTTCTGCTTCCGGTAGGCCCTGGTCCCTCTCCCCTCCACCTCCTGTGTGAGTCCGCATAACAGAACCGTCAAAAGCTGACCCTGCCGCTCTCGTTCCAGATGAGGTCACAGGCCCAGAGAGGGCAAGAGGCTGGCCCAGGGTCACACAGCAAGGCAGGGGCAGAGCTGGAGTGCAGCATCCTTTCCCTGCTCTGTGAACTCCAGGGAGGGCCAGGGCCTCAGAGACCAAGGGGCAGGGGTGAGTGCAGGGAGAGAGAGAGAACAAGAGCCAGTGAGCAGGTGGGCGGGGGGGGGGGGGGGGGGGGGGAGGGCGGAGCAGACACCGGCTTTGGGGAAAGCAGCAGCCTCAAGGTGAGCCTGGTGGGCACTTGGCACCTGGCCACAATGCCTCCTAGGTCCCTGCAGGTGGAGACAAAGCCGACTTCATCCGCAGGCCCCAGGTGCTGGGCTCCCTGCCGCTGCCAGACAAGGCACCCTCAGCGCCCTGGACGAGGGCCGGAGCCGTGGCCACGTTCTAGTTCCCAGGGGAGCACGCACGGGGGGAGGGGCAGAACCCCGTGGCCGGGGGTCAGGAACCTGATCAGGGACAAGGCACCAGGGGCCGTGTCTGTCACCCGGCTCTGCCTGGCCGCCCTCTGGCCCTGCTGTCTGCCCACCTTCTGTGTACCTGCGTCTTCCCTCAAGGGCGGACAGAATGGGGCTGCTGAAGAGTGGGGTCTGCGGAGGAAGGACAGACCCGACAGGAGATGCTGCAGGAAAGCGCTTTGCCAAGGGCGGGCGGCAAGGACGAGCCCCACCCCGGTCCTGGCTTGGTAGCGTCCCTCAGGGCGAGCTGGGGGTCCCTGTCTACACCCCTGGGCACCAGCCAGGCCAGACCGGAACTGAGTGTGAAGGTCAGCCTCACGGTGGAGAGGGGCTGGGTCCCTCTCACCCGGGCCACAGAGCTGCCTGGCAGGCCACGAGCCGGGGCCTCCTGGGGACCACCCTGGCTCCTGGGCCGGCCCTGAGCAGACCTGCGGGCAGCAGCTGCTGACGGCCCCAGGCGGTGCGGAGGGCCGAGGGCCTGGGATGAGGACGCTGTTGCTCTCCGGGGACACGTGTGCCCCGCTGTGGGCACAGGAAAAGGATGGCTGAGCGCCCTGCCCGGTCTCCCTACCCTCAACTTCCTTCTACAGTCCAGCGATGTAACTGCGGCCGCCACCTCAGATCAGAGCCCTCCGTGGCTGCCCACGGCCCCTGCCTGCAGGGAGAGCCCCTCCGCCTCCTGTCCTGGTCCCGCCCACACCTCCGGGCTCACCTTTCACTTCCTTGCTCACCCTCAGGGGTGCGGGGCTGGAGGCAGACCCGACCACTTGGAGTAAAAGCCTGCGGTACATCACAGAGCACTAGAGCCGGGCTCTGGGGCTGCCCTGTCTGCGTGCAAGCCCAGCTCTACCCCTCACTGGGGCAAGTTATTCGGTGACTCAGTCGCACTGTCTATACAAAGGGGATGACAACAGCCCCACTTCCCAGGGTCTCTGTGAAGGTCAAATGAGCTAGCGCCTGCAGAATGCTTGCAACCTGAGGCCTGAGGTTTGCATACCTGGAGCGCCCTCCCCTCCTTGACCACCTGGCAACCTCCCTTCACCCTCCACGCCTGCTGTGGGTTGCAGGAACACTCTCCACCTCCGGGTCATCGTCCTGTCCTGGCCCTTGGCACTCTATACTGACACCGTCTGTTCATGGCCTGCAGGCTGCCAGAAGGCAGAAACTATTTCTTACTGGGCTCTGCACCCCCTTGCTTAGGGCAATGCCTGGCACAAGATCCCTCATTCATTCAACCAACAAAGATTTACTGAGCAACTACTATATGCCCAGTGCTTTTCTAGGTGCTGGAGATGCAGCAGCTAACACGCTGTCAACCTCTCTGCCCTGGTGCAGCTGACACTCTAGTGGCCAAGATGGACCAACCAACCCCCAAGTAGGGACACAGCGGCAGGCCAGACGGAGACAGTGCTGGGCAGAGAAGGGGCGGGGGAATGTCAGGGTGGGATCTGCCATCTAGATTTGGCGGCTCCAGGCAGAGTGAATGAATGAATGAGCAAATGAATGAATGAATTATAAATGAGCGCCTCACTTCAGCCCCCTCCCCGCCAGCAGCTCCAAGAGTCTCACACACTCACTGCAAACTCCCTGCAGCCCGACTCCCTGCATTCCAGTAGCAGGAAGTGACGTGCCCCTGTTAGGTGTAGTTACTGTTGGGAGGGGGCTGACATTAATTAAGACACCATTAATTAAGCTGTCAGTACAGTAATGGCCTCGGTTGTTAGCAAATTTGATTAAGGAACTGACTCTTGGAGGCCTCACGATTTCCCCATCTCATTAATAAATCTTCTCCCGCTCCCGCTGTCACCCCTTCTCCCGTTCACCCGGCCACCTCCGTCAGTGCCTGAGCTCCCAGGTGGGGACCCGCCTCCTCTCAGTGCCTACGCAGTCTAGATTCCAAAGCTCTCTTGGGAGCCCAAGAGGTGGAGGGGAAGAGACTGGAGGACAGGGAGGCGGGGAAGGGATGGGGCGGGTCGCTGGCAGGGCTCTTTCTGGAGCACGTGTGTCCAGGCCTGCTGTGCGGCATATTGAGGGAGGGATGTACCGCCAAGTGCATGGCAGGAAGCAGCCATGAGACCTCAGTCAAGTTGCTACCCCTTTCTGAGCCTCAGTTTCCTCCTCTGTAAAATGGGATCATTAACACCCCACTTTATGGCAGTGGCGAGAACCAATGAGGCGAGTGGCATGAGAAGCCTCGAAGCCCAGTAGTGCAGCTCTGATGGTGGCTACGGTGGTCCTGGGCTGGCGTCTCCAGCTGTCCTGAAAGTTAAGCACCTGGAGACACTCAACTCCCCAGCCCTCCCCACATTGAAAGCCCGGGGAACAACAAGGTTGGAGCGGCAGGTGAGGGATACCCCTGGTTCTGGTCCCCAAGTCTTTCTATAAAGCAGTGTGACCCCTCCTCTTCAGCCACCCCCTCCCCAGCCTCTCTGCAATCTCTGGTGCCTGTGGGTTTGGTGGCAGCATGAGGGGGGGCGGCCTGGGTGTTGTGCTGCCAGACTGTGGGAGCCTGAAAGCCAGGGCAGCATGAAGAGACCCACAGGAGGGAGGCAGGGAGCCCAGAGTGCCCGACGCGCTGCCCTTCCCACCAGCCCAGCCCCTCTCCCAGGTGAGCAGGTGAGACAGGCGTGGTCTGTGGGTCCTTCCAGGGGCCATGTGTTAAAAATGCAGGTTCCTGGGCTCCCGGCAGACCGAATGAGTCTGTACTGGTATCCAGGAGGGGTACTGAAATCAGTATGGTAGCTGTGTCCTCAGCAGAATCACGATCGGATAGGTTTGGGCAGTGATGCCAAGGGAAATGGTTGCATCTGTGAACATCAGCCACAGCTGTGCATCGAAATCCCATGGAGAACTAAAACGATCCTGAGGCTTGGGCGCTCCCCGGACGCATAAACTGGAATCTCTGGGGATGGGACTGAGGCAAGGGAGTTTTAAAAAATTCTCCAGTGCTTCTAGCGCAGAGCCTGGGCTGAGACCCCCACCCTCAGGCCAGGACACTCCAAGTTTCCTGGGGAGCTTTGCTGAGCCTCAGTTTCCCCACCTCTAGAATGGGAGTCTTAGTGTCCGCCCAGCCAAGGCTGCTGTGCGGATTCCACCGAGACCAGGCGCTGGGCCTAGTGCAGGCAACATCCGACGTCACATTTCACCCTGATGACACCCCCTCTCCCCCGGGGTTTAACAGTCCCTGAGAGTTGAGAATTTCTCTGACTTCGGGCTCCTGGGCCCAGGCAAAGGTGTGGCAGAAAAAAGATGGCTGCCTCGGACCTATTCCCAGCAAGAGCAGAAGTTCCGTGCCGGGAAAGGGTTTACTATTTGTTTCCCAGAAAAGCCGGGGCCTTGTCACAGGGAGGGAGAAGTCTGGCGTGTTCTGCTCACATCAACAAACCAACCCGTGGGCTTTTCCACTTAAAAAGCAAATAAACATCATAGCCAACCACAGACCCAGGCCACCTTCATGACCCCAGGGGCTCCCGCCCGGCCGGCTGACACAGTGGCAGGAGCAATGTTTCCTTTCCTTCACGCTCCGTTAGCGAGAGAGCTGTCTGTCCCCTGATGGAGGGGAGTGGGTGCGGCTTCACTAGGGGCTCCAGGGGCCCTTGTCATGGTATAGGGGGGTTCAAGGCCTTGGAGTGCCCCCCAGATGTCCCCCTACATAATGTTCCAGGCCTCACCTTTCTAGTCCGGGGGACTGAACCCAGCCTGAGGGTCCAGCTCTGCCCTCTGATCTTACAAGGTCTGAGGTCACTGAACAGCCCCAAGATGCCTGGCCTGCGCACGGTACCTAGGGCAGGAGGAGACGTGGGTCTGTGTCTCAACCCCTACGGCTTCCGGTCCCAGAGGAGGGGTCCTGTGAGGCCAGAGACCAAAGGCTGCGCACCCCAGAACAGAACATCGCAGAGCCCCGGAGAGCTGCGAGGGAAGCTGGCATTCTAATGTGACGCCCCAGGAAGCCTGGCTTAACGAGGCCCAGGCTTGGCTTTCCATAAATACCCGGACCTGTGATGTCACTGCCCCGTGCAGACTTTCACAGCCTCTGCCGCTGGCCTGGGGCCCAGCAGACAGGTGTTTGCTTCTGGCCCACAGAACACCTGGGTGGCACAGAGGGACACTGTTGCTCCCTGCTCACAAGGGCAGGCTGGACCTTCACCTGTCCCTGGAGGGCACAGCACCCTGTGCCCACCCTGACCTTCCTGCCAACCTTCCATCAGCGGTGACTGAAGAGCCGGGCACGAGAAGCATTTTCCAAATGGACACAGGTGGGCTGTACCAAACGCCACAATGGTAGCAGCAGGTCGGGGGACCCTGTACGTAGATTTGGGGTGCTACGTACCCTCAGAGACAGGGAATTTTACAGCCCAACAGAGTCCTGCTGACTAACAGCCTTTCCTCATCGTCACCACTGACAAACACCTCCACTGCAGGGAACAAATGCTGGCATCTCTGCCTGGAGGCCACCTCCCTCTGCAAGCCACCTGCACGGCAACCCACCCCTCCCCGCACAGAGCCCCCGCTCCAGCTCCAGGCTGGGCTGCGGCCCCTCTGGCCTCGGGTCCCAGGCATAAACCTGCCACCTATACTCACAAATAGCGTCTTCTGCACGCCATCCTGTTTGGGGGCAGTTTTCCCTTCTCTCTCCCTCTCCAGTGGTGAAGGCTCAACGTGGTTGGAGGAGCGCGATGCTCAGGCGAGAAGTGGAAGGGAATGAAATTAAATCGAGGGCGAGTCACATTCCCGGGGGTGGCAGGCTGCTCCACGGAGGCTGGGCCAGGAGCAGGGGGTGGCAGCAGCGGGCTACGGGGGGCCCAGGTAACGCAGGGCTCACGCCGAGCCTGGCAGCCTGCGAAGACGTCGAGTCACCATGGTCGCCAGGTTGGGCGGGGGGGGGGGGGGGGGGGGGGGGGGCGTGGGCCTCGCTGCTACCTGAGACCACCTCGGGCTTTTTCCCTCCTGCACATCCGGGGTGGCGGGGCGCCGCGGGGAGGGGAGGGCTGGGGGAGTGTCCGCACCCGCTTTGCTCTCGCAGCATCCGGAGGAGGGACCGGCGCAGAGACTCCCCCGCGCCCCAGGAGCTACGTAGTGCGGCCGCGCTGGACCAATCGCCGAGGTGCTCGTCGCCATGGCAACCGCAGCATCAGGCGCGGCCGCCCAGTGGCGCTCTCGCTGCAAAGTCACCCACCAGGCGGAGAGCGCCCGCGCCACGGCCGGCACTCGGAACCTGTAAATCTGTTCCCAAAATGCATGCGCTGCCCCGGAGCCTACGATGACGCTGCTTCCCAGGGTGGCTTCTCTGCCTTTGCGACGGAGACGTGCGAGGCACGGAGTGCACGGGGTTGGCGTCTTGGAGTCAGGCCGACAGATTCCCAGACTGGCTCTGCCTCTCAAAGGCCCTGAGATCTTGGGCAAGCCGCCTCTCTTCTGGGAGCCTTGATCTATGATACTGTAAACTGGGATCACAGCAGCTGTGTCACAGGGTTCCAGGAGGGCTTACCACACACATCAGCCGCACAGATGCGGAGCTGCTATCATTCGTGCCGGCCATGTCCTGGGGCTAGCGAAATCTCTGGTCTAGCTGTGGTGCCCGCTCATTCATTTACCCACTCACTCACTCATTCCAAAGGCACTGCTGTGGGACTGGCAACCCAGTGGTGAATAAGGCAAAGTTATCCGCCCTCATTCATTCATTAGAATGCCCCGTTTACATTCTACGGGGGAAACAGGAAGTCAACATGTAGTCAAAGATCAAAGATATAATTTTGCATAGTAATAAGGATCAGGATAAAAATAAAGCAGAAGGCGCGAGGGAGGGGGAAGGGAGGGAGGGAAGCCCCCTCCCTCACATCAGAGGTGGGGGGGGTCAGGGAGGGCACACGTGGGCTGAGACATGTATGATGGAAGATCTAGCGGGGGAACATTCCAGGCAGAGGGAAGATCTAGTGTCAAAGTCCTGAGGCAGAAATGAGCTTAGTGTGTTTGAGTACGTTTGAGGACGTCAGTGTGGCTGGAGTGAGTGAGTCCCCGGGAGGTGACGATGAGAAGGTCGCCATCCATCCTCCCCTCCCAGATTCACTTTAAACTGATCAGAGTCTGTTTCCTCACATGTAAACCAGGAACTCCAAATCTATTTCATATATACGTACATATATATATATATATATATATATATATATATATAATTTTTAAGCACATTATAATCCTAATAACAACCTCAGTGGGATATAAGATTTTACAGAAGAGGAAACTAAAGCCAGAGGTTCAGCAACTGATCCAGGGTCACACAGCTGGTGGGCGGCACACCAGGGCAGTCTGGCTCCAAAGTCTCGGCACTTAAGCTCTTGCAAAACTTCCTCACTGGGACAACTACATGAGCAAATGGGTAGGAATGCCCCGGCCCCCTGGTGGCAACTCAGAAGGCCGTTCTCTCCTTCCCATTTTCTCTGGGCTTTCAGACCCGCTGAATTTAGGTGAAGGAGGGTTGCTGCATCGTCTAGTTTTGTTTTAGTCTTTCCTTTACAGTGGTGGAAACAGAACTCAGAGAAGGCAAGTGACTTGCCTGAAGTTGCACAGCACAGAGTGGCAGGGGTGGGACTGGGAGCCAGTTCTGGCTGTACACCCTCACACGGAGCAGCAGTAGAGATGAGGGCTGGGCGACGGAGGTGAAGGGCATCAGAGCAGCAAGAGGCCTCCTGAATGACACCTGTCAAGGACCCATCTTCCTCCAGCAGGTACTTCACTCCCCGAGAAGAAGGTTGTCAGGTAAGTGGGCTGAACTTGTGGCAGAGCCCACCCACCTCTCCCCCCACTGCAGCTGCACAAGATTTTAAGAACAACGCAAAAATCACAACAACTATGACCACGAGGCTGGTTTTGTTTCAGCTCCGATGTTTAGTGACTCCTCAGAGGCTCCCCACTAGAGGGGGCTCACCTCCCTGCATGGCAGAGCCAGGACTCAAACCCCCATCTCTGTGGCTTCCAGGCCTGGGCCCTAGCATCTCTCCTCAGGACCTCCTCAGAGTGGGGATTATTTTATCACATCCATTTTCCAGAGGAGGAAACTGAGGCTCAAAGGAGTGCGGTGGGTGGACCTGATGGCAGGGCCAGCTCCAGTGTCCCTTTCCTCGGTCTCCACTTTCAGAACCCTGGAGCCTCCCTGGGGGTCATGATATCACCTGCACGCCCACTGCTTTTTGACACTTCCTCCTCACAAAGTTACATGTGTGTTTCTTACATGTTAGTCTGTTATTTCGAAATAAGGCAAATGGAGTTCAGACGCAAATGCCAAGACTGTAGGTGTTTACAAGGCACGTGGGTAGGTGCCAGATTTCTGAAGGTGGGTTTCTAGCACACGGTCAGGTGCAAGGGAGTCTCCAAAAATTGTCGAGCTGAGATTAGAGACCCACAGGCTTGTCCTTTCGGAAAGTGACAACGGTCACTCAGCAAGGAGGCGTGCCCACACGTGCAGGCGTGTGGGGTGGGGGGGCGGGCTCTGCCTGCATCACACCACGCCTGCGCCATCACCATCGGAGGGTGGGTTTGTCAGCGCACTTTCCAGATGTGAAGGCTGAGGTCATGAGCGGGTCCAAGGGCGCACAATGAGGAAGTGGCGCTGCAGGACTTTGTACTGAGCGGTTGGTGGGGCTCTCCCAACCGTAACCAGATGCCTGAGGTGGGGAGCACAGGTCAGCCGGCCTCTCCAAAGGCAGGCTCACCCACCCACGCCCTCCTGCAGGCCCGGAACTGGGGCACATCGGAACTGGCGTTGGGACAGGTCCTCACCCCAGCAGTCACCCACTCTCTGGGTCACTCCGGAAATGCCGGCATTCACCCCCTGCCCCCCACCTGGTCACTGTGGACCCCTGGAAGGAACCCAGACTGGGAGGAGAAAGCAGAGGCCAAAGGTGGTAGGGAAACGTTTCACACTCAGGGCTTCCCGCCTCCACTGGAAAATTCCACCCTGCAGGCGGACAGGCACATTCACACAGAGAGCATACTGCTCCTGCAACCTGGGGCCACTGCCCCCATCTGTCCCCACCGTGAAAGGAGCACAACAGCGTGTGATGGAGGAAGGACACAGAGGGCTGGAGCAGATCCCCAGGTCACAGGACCTTCCAGGCCACTGCTGGCGGGGGAGGGGGTGGGGAGGGGTCCCAGCATCCTCCCATCTACATTCTGACTCTTTAAATCTCAGAATCACAAATCCTTCAAGGCCTGGAATTTTTTTTCATTCTTGCTTAAGCTTTACGGTTTAAAGGATCAATCTTAAATTCATAAATAACATGAAAATCTCTTCTCCTTAAACAAAACAAGGTCCCCTTGACCACTCCCCCAATTCTCACTGCTGCAGCCCACCTCTGCAGAGGTGCCCACTGTCATCTGTCAGGATGTACGCTCCAGAATGTTTCCTATGCATTTAGCTACATACACGTGCCTGTAGGAAGTATCAAGTACTATGCAGACCTTAAAAAGTGGTATATTAAGTTACGAAATTAAAAAGTAAATACACCAAAAGGCATAAAGATGCAGACAGTGAGCTCTGGGTATGCCCCACCCACTATGAGAGTTGGAACCCAGCGGGTCTGATGGCAGCCATGGCCACCTCTGCTCCATCCCCACACCAGCCCCCCTCCTCACACCCCACAGTGAACTCACTCCTGTAGCAACTCTCTCCGTGCAGTTTTCCTACGGAGCTAGGTACCCGCAAACGGCAGGAACACTCATGCATGCTTCTAGACTTTACATAAACAGAATCACGCCACGTGTCATTTTCCATGAAGCTCTTTCGCCCTCAACATCCACTCAGGACACTGAATCCTGGAATCCCTAATCCACAGGCTCTCCTGTGCAGTTGCCAAAGCACAGGCGTGGACTCGGCTCTTGCAGCTGGGGAGGGTCCCACAGGCCGTGAACAGCCCTGGCATCCCCGCCCCGCCCCACCACGTTCAGGGAGCAAGCGGCCACAGCAATGATCTCTGAAACGTGGGCGGGCTTCTGGGGGCTGGGCACACCCCGTCTGCTGTGCACCGGTTACTACCCGTGTCCTGTCCCCTGTCCTGGGGGAGGAGGGGTCCCTGACACGTGGCCGAAACGCAATGGCTGCTGGTTCTTGGAGTCATTCTGGAGCCCCGGCTGACGGTGAGCTAGAAACCACCTGGCTGGCATCGGTCTCTGTGCTCCCGCTGCCGTGCCAGGCTTGCCGAGGACGCCCGGTCCCAGGAGCCCGCCCGGGAGAAGCGAGGGAGCCGGGGCCCCGCAGATGCTGGCGGCACTTGGGATGTGCTGGCGGGAGGGAGGAGGCATGGAGACCAGCGCTGCAGGGTGTGTCGGCTTCTGCGGGACTGGGACTTGACTTGGCGACCTGATCACCCAGAGGGCGAGAGCAAGCGGGGGCAGACGGTCCCGGGAGCCTCCACTCAGGAGCCTGGGAGCCAGTTCCCGCGGGATGCAAGGTGGGTGGGAAGGTGCAGGTGGGGCAGCGCTGGCCGGCCCAAGGCCCGCGTGGGCGGCAGGACAGGAGGACCAGCCCCAGACGCCGAGCCAGAGGTGAAGGGTCCGAGCGTGTGCGGGGCGGTGGGCCCCTCCCTCTCCCGACACGTGCGGTACCCCGTCTCCGCCCCCCTCAAGCGGCTGCACCTTCTCGGCAGGCAGTGCAGCCCGGCGGTCAAGACCAGAAGCCACCTCTGCCGCTAGCTGTGGGACTTGGGGCAGGTGACCCAAGCTCAGCCTCTTCCGAAAGCCTCAGCTAGGCTGGGCGCTGCTGCTCTCAAGCCTGGCTGGGCCTGGAGTCGGGAGACCCAGGCTAAGGCCTCCGCACAGCCCCCTCGCCTGCCGCCGGGTGCAAGTGAGAGCAGGCGGCGGCCCCCGCAGCCCCGGCGGCTTGTACAGACCCCACAGCGGCTCCCATCTCTCACCCTGCTTGTATTATTTGATTAATAGTTTCCTCTAAGTCTAAAATAATTTTCATTTAAAAGCAAAACTTCCAGTCACTATTACAAATCGTGGACCTGACAGGCTGGTTAGACCACCGAGAAATATTCAAATAAATATGGTTATGAAAGAAAAGCTGCCCACCTGAGACCCTCCCTTGGCCCCGGGGTGTCTGGGCGCCCCAGCCTGGGAAGCCCCATGCTGATGCCAGGGAGGCGGGCAGGTGGGCACAGGGCAGGTGGCGGGGTCGGCCCTGCTCAAGGGCTGGGTCAGGGTACACTGGGGACCTGCTTGTGGCCACTGCTGGGCTGGTAACTGCTCCCTTCCTTTCCAGAAGGCTCACCTGCCCTTCTGTGTGTGTGTCTGTGTGTGTGAGGGTGTGTCTGTCTGTCTGTCTTTGGTGATTTGCACTGCTCCCTGGGAGATCCGTATGAAGGGGGCAGCACCCCCCATGCCACCTGACAGCATCTCTAGGGGCTGGTCTGCAGGGCTGGTCTCCTCCCAGGTCCTCCTGGGTATCTACAAGCCGAGCAGGGCTGTGTGTGCCCTTGATGGCCAGGAGTGCAGCATCGCGGCCCCGCCCCCGGCCCGGGGGCCAGGACGGTTCCCTGATCACAAAGCGACACTAATTCTCTACCCACTTGCCGCTTCATCCATAAAACGCGGACTGAAACGCTGACTGATGCCGGCCCGTCCAGGCAGTGGGGGTCCAAGGGGAGAAAGAGCCACGTCTCCCGCCTGGAGGAAAGGAATGGGCACATCCTGGGGCTGTGGTGGCCCGCCACCCGTCTCCCTGCCCCGAGCCGCCCGTCCTGCGTTCACCCCTGCATCCCCTCGGTGCCTGGGGTGTGGGTGGGGCTGACTCTTCTCCCGGCTCAGGATCAGCCACGGACTCGAGCTGGGCCCTGAGAGGAAGCCCGACTTCACTGGTGTCGTTGGGAGAGGGAACCTCTGGACTTAAGCTTGAGCTCAGACCTGAGACATACAAGCTGGTGCTTCACACAGGCCCCTGACAAGGAGCCGGACTGAGAGCGGAAGAGGGACGGCCCTGGGGTCGTCACTGGAGCCTCTGGACCCAGCCACGCCTGAAGCTTTGAGGTCATGTGAGCTGATAATCCCATTTCACTTGGGCCAGTCTGAAGTGGGCCCTCTGTCATTTACAACCCAAAGTCCCAATACCTGTGCCTTTTAACAGTTATAATTCTGAGTGAATATTGCAATATTGAGTGACTGTTTCCATAGAAGTTACACAGAATGTAAGTATGAGGGAAGGAGGGGTAAGTTCTTGGGGAAAAGGAAATGGGAAGGAAAAGTGGAAGTTGCCTGAAGGGCAGGATGTGGGCGCTGAGCCTCGAAGGGTGAGCAGAAACTCATCAGGCAGACAGTGCATGGAAAGGAGTTACTTGCAGATGGAACAGCATGTGCAAAGGCGTGGAGGTGAGAGGCAGAGAGTGATGAGCCTCAGCCTTTGAGGGCCTTGGGCTTCGGCTGAGGGGAAAGGGGAGCAGAGGAGGGGCGTGTGATTAAACCTGTGATTAAACAGCTCCTTCATGGGGGATGGGTGGAGGGGGCGATTAGAGGCTGGAGGACGGTCCCTCTGGAGGGAGGAGGAGGGGAAGGTCTGCACACAGCGTGGGGTGGGATGGAGAGAAGGAGTGTCTTGGGGAGAAGTGTGGGTGAGGTATGCGGACAAGAGCGACACCCAGGTTCCTGGCTTGGGCACTGGGTGGCGGGTGGCACCATGTACCTACACTGGGACCCGGGAAGAGGTGCCCGGTGGAAGAGAGATGACCCTCCTCTTTGGATGTGTTGGGATGCGGTGCCTGGGGGTCAGGGGGAGCGTCCAGGAGGCTCTAAAGGTCTGGCTGGAGGCTCAGCTCTGGGGTAGAGGGGCGGGAAAGTGTGACGGGTCAGGAGGGGAGGTCGGCAGAGCCCTGGGGATACAGACATTTAAGGGGAGAAGCGAAGGCCAGCAAAGGAGGTGGAGAGACCCGGTGAGCCCCGGGGCCTCAGCTGCAGGCTCTCCTGCAGCTCACTGCCCAGCCCCCGCCCTGCCCGTCCTCCCTGGGTGTCCATCAACCACCCTGTCCTGTCACAGAGATGCAGGCCATGTCCCCGTGTCCCCCAGGGCCTGACATGACACAGGAACGACATTTCTTAGCAAAAAAGAATCTGAAGTAAGCTCTAAGCTTTCTGCTCATCACGGCACTATTTACAATAAACAAACTAAAACCCCAAACAAACAGGAAGGTGAACGCCCAATACTGAAGCTGCTAAAAACACATGATTCCTGGGGCTTCCCTGGTGGCGCAGTGGTTGGGAGTCCGCCTGCCGATGCAGGGGACGCGGGTTCGTGCCCCAGTCCGGGAGGGTCCCACATGCCGCAGAGCGGCTGGGCCCATGAGCCATGGCCGCTGAGCCTGCGCGTCCGGAGCCTGTGCGCCGCAACGGGAGAGGCCACAACGGGAGAGGCCACAACGGTGAGAGGCCCAAGTACCACAAAAAAAACAAAAACAAAAACACATGATTCCTGCCTGGCATGGGGCATCAGCCAGCCTTCAAAAGGGATGTTGACAAACAATGACGTTAACGATTGTTAGTTAAAAAAAAAAAAAAATGTAGGTTCTCAAAGTGTGTATTCGGTACAAACCTAAGAATGCGACCAAGACACAACCAGAAAAACACCACAACGACAGCTGGCCCTCGAGTGGGGGTCACTGATCGACTTAGTTCCCTTTTCATTTTCATTTATTTTTCAAATGTTCTGCAACATACTCAACTATAATATGCGAAAAATATATTATTACAAAAAATTCCCCGGTCATCTAAAAGGGACTGAAACACCACTGATCTATCATATAAGGATAAGGAGACAGGTCCTGCGGGGCACAGCGCGCAGGTCTGGGGTCGGATGTGGGTTTGAACCCTGGCTCCACGCCGCCTGCCTTGGGGCCCATCCCTGGCTCCCTGCTCCCCTGGGCGTCCTGTCTGAGGACCGGTCCCACCTGGCCACTGGCAGAGGCTGCTGGGAACACCCCGGGTTGGGCGCCGGCAGCGCCTGGAAGCGGGGGCGCCCGTGACCTGTATTCCCCAAAGGTGGCAGCATCTGAAGGGGTAGGAAGGTCAGGGCACTGAGAAGGCGGCCCTGGAACCCTGGGTGCAGCTGGCTGGGCACCAGGCCACAGCCCCGAGGCGTCCTTACTGGACTGAGTGCCCCGGGGTTGAGGACAGCCCTGTCCTCAGAGCCCCTTTTATAGTTTTCAAGTCGTGTTGTGGGCGTTACCCAAGTGGATCCCCTTGCCACCTTCTGACTCAGGTGTCGTTTCCCCATTTTACGGATGGGGGACGAGGCTGGACCACCTCTCGCCCTACCTGTGAGACTGTCCAAGATCGTCCCGGCTTGAGGGGCACGTGGGCTGCAGCCCAGGCCAGGCTCCGCTGGGCTGCAGGGGGCAGGGCTGACCCAATGGCACCTGGGCCCTGTGGTCTCCTCTCCCCCACTTCCAGGCAGCCATGGGCCCAGTTTGGTCACATGTTCATCTTTACCCAGGGAGGGGGTACTTGGAAGGAGGCTCCTCTCCAGGCCAGTGGGAGCCTGGTCTGGCTGGGGACCTGGAGAGATGCAGCCCCACCTGGTCGGATGAAGGCTGCTCCCAGGCAGACTGGGGTGGAGTCAGCTGGGGGCCCAGCAGGCATGGACTCTGCCATCAAACCTATCAGCTCAGGTCCCAACCCACCACTCACCTGCTGTGTGACCCCCGGCAAGTGACTACCTGTCTCTGAGTCTCAGTTCATACCCTGGGAAATGGGAAAAGCAGGGTCCTCCCAGAGAATGGACACAAGGAAGGTTGCCGGGCACACAGCTCATCATCAGAGCTGAGAGGCCTATCTGTCTCCAAGCTGGTTCAGCCCTGGGGAGTGGCCTGGAGGAAGCTGGGTGCACAGAGCTACCCCCAGGGCTGGGAACCAGTGCCTGTCTTTTTCCTGGGAGGGGCCAGGGTCCTTCTCCGTCCTGACCAGGGCTACCTCCCATTCCCCACACTGTGACGTGGCATCCTGCACAAACACCAGTCAGGTCCAGGCCTCCCCAGATTCCCACACCTCCGCCACTCCGCTCACCTGCTGACACTCATCCCTTCCCCCACTCTGCTCCCTGCCTTGTTCCTGCCTCAGGGCCTTTGCACATGTGCTCCCTCCATCAGAACGCACTTCTCCCAGTCTCTGCACATCTTGCTCTATTCCAGTCTCAGCTCAGAGCTCACCTGCCTGGGAAGCCTTTCCTGAGCACCCTTGCTGAAATGGCCCCCCAGATGCCCATTTCATTTCATCCAGAGCATTTAAAATGATCCTGTTCAATTTTTTTTTTTTCCAACATCTGTCCTCCCTCAAGAGAATGTCAGGTCCACAGGGGCAGGGTCACCACCTGTCTGGTCACCACAGCATCCCTCAGTGCACTGATGGGGCCTGCACACAGTAGGTGTCTAATAAATGTCCACGGACAGAAAGGATTAATGAATGCCCTCAAGCCATGCTCCCTGGCTCGCCCCCAGCTGCATCAGTGGGAACACAGGTACACCCTGTAGCTTCCCATTATTTCCACACTCCTCACCCTTCGCGGGTTTGGTAAACCCCCCACCCCAACGAAGATTCTTCCGACAGTGAATCTGCGCTGGGTAATTATGCGTGCCTCCACGCTAATAACAGGTCTTGTGATTATGGTTTATTTCCCGTGATTTTAGTTAATGGACCAGATGGAATATTTGCATCTGGAAAGTTCCCCAGCTGTTTCGGGGAGCTCCCAAATTTGCTGCTCATGGGAGAAGACGCTCTTGGTGCAGGAAGAGTCCCAGAGGGCGGGCAGGAGGCCTGGAGGCAAGCCCTTCACCTCCCTCGGCCTCAATCTCCTCATCTGTAAAATGGGACGATAACACCTCCCTCACAGGGAAGGAGACAAAGAGCCCAAACCTCCATCGCCGCAATGACCGTCAACATGCCAGGACCTCTGCACCAGTATCCAAGTAACAGTTTTCTTTAAATGGACTTTTTATTCACTTGAATGCATTTTAAACTCATTTATTTATTTATTTTTGGCTGTGTTGGGTCTTCGTTTCTGTGCGAGGGCTTTCTCTAGTTGTGGCGAGCAGGGGCCACTCTTCATGGCGGTGTGCGGGCCTCTCACTATCGCAGCCTCTCTTGTTGCGGAGCACGGGCTCCAGACGCGCAGGCTCAGTAGCTGTGGCTCACGGGCCTAGTTGCTCCGCGGCATGTGGGATCTTCCCAGACCAGGGCTCGAACCCGTGTCCCCTGCACTGGCAGGCAGATTCTCAACCACTGCGCCACCAGGGAAGCCCTTGAATGCATTTTAAAGGGAAACTCTTTCACTACCCTAAATGGAAATCCAGGGCCGCCTGCCTCACACATATCTCGTGGGAGCACGCCTCTGAAGCTTCACAGCACACCGATGGGTTTCTGTGGTCATTGTCTCTCCCAGTGGGTCGTCAGCTCCCTTGTCTGGCTGCTAAACTGCTGAGCCCATGGGGCTTAAACCAGTGGCCGGCGCACAGTAGGTCTCACTCAGTAGGTGGTAAAGGAACCAATGGCTGCGGTCTGCCAGCAGGGGAACTGAAGGGTCCAGAGGAGCCGGCCCTCCCTGCGTTCGTTCATTCTACACTGTTGAGTGAGCACCTACTGTGCACTGGCGCCTGCCTGGTGCAGGGATACAGCCGTGAACTGGGTGATGATGTCCTTTCGGTTCTGCTCGGGCCCCACAGCCCCTTCCTGGCCTTGGTGCCTGGCTCCTCCTGTCTCCTCATCGCTGGCGTCCTCCGTCTGTGCTCACACCCTGGTGGGCCCATCTAGCCCCCCGGCTTTGTAAACCACCCATTCGCTGATGACGCCCATGGTTACGCTTTTAACCTCCACCTCGGTGCCAACTCCCGACTGGAGGTCCTGCTGCCTCCGAGTTGTTTTTGTTCAGACGGACATCCAGGAGAAGGCCAGCTCGCCAGGCCTAGTGGCCGCCCTGCCTGCCCTGATGGCCACTCCTCTGCAGCCCTGTTCTCTCGGCAAACGACCACCTAACCCTCCCAATTGCCTCTCCGCTCTCGCACCCCAAGGGCCTGCTCTGACCTCTACCTGGCTCCACACCCCACTCTGGTCCCGGCCACCCTCTCTCCCCTGGATGACAGTGGAAGCCCCCCTGCTCCCCCGATTCCCACGGACTATCTCCAGATAGCAGCCGGACCACTCCTCTGGCTAAAATTAAGCGAAACCATGTCCCGGTTCAGCACCCTCTGGGGCTCCCACCTCGCTGAGAACAAAAGCCAAAGTCCTTGTAGTGACCCACCAGGCCCTTCGTGATCCTCTCCCCCTGCCCCCTCCCCCTCCCTGGCTCTTCTCCTGGCACAGTGGCCTTTTCTTTCCTCCAGTCTGCCAGGCCCTCTCCTGCCCCAGGGCCTTTGCATGTGTTGTGCTTTTTGCCCGGGGGCATATTCAGAATATTTGAGTATATACTCAGAAACACCTCTGATACACTGAGCATTAACTCCTTCATTGTAGGTCCTGGGGGTGTCTGAGGGGGACCGGGGGAGGGACAGGACAGCAGAGCTCCAATAGGGGCCAGTCTGGGGGCTCAGGCACAGTCTGCAACTTCTGACATGAACCATATTTCAATATTTTAATGAGGGGGACATGCAGACGGACCTGCCTCCCTGTGCCTGACGTGGGCTGGGGAGAGATCTCCGATTTGGACCCCTGGGCCAGGAGGCCCACACCCTCCAGTGCTCGGCCAGGGACACTCCTGTGAGAAAGGGCTGAGCTGAGCCTGGGCATCCACGGTCCCCACGGCTGCCTTCAGCAAGAACCACGGCCACGGGGACAGCACACGGGGACCGCACTGAGCTTCACCTCCCACAGCTGGCCTCCGATCCTGCTGCCTCCCCCAGAGGGGTTTTTATATAAGACACAGCTGAGGGGGGATGCCAGGGCGGCCATCCCGCCATAGGAGGGAAAGTAGGAAGCCCACTCTGGCTAGGTGAGGGACCCCGTGAGGACCGTGGTTGGGGAGGGGGACCACGGCCTGCTCAGCCCCAGCCAGACCCCAAACGGGTTTCCTTACACGAGCTTCAGACATTTGCGTCCAGGGGTTGCCGAGGACGAACTTGGATGGCTTCATGCAGTTATTATTTTTCACTTTTACTTAAAAAAACATACTTTTATAATACATTTGCAGGATTCAAAAGCGAAAATGTAAAAGGTGTATAGTGAAGGCTGGTCCCCAGCTCTAGCCCCACCTTCGCGGTTCTGCGGCTCCCATCCACAAAGGCAGACACTTCCATTAATTTCTTTGGCAATCTTCTTGTGTAGGCATTGGTTTTTGTTTTCAAAAACAAGCAAATATGGGGCAAAGAAACTGAATAGACATTTCTCCAAAGAAGATATACAAATGGCCGATAAGCACATGAAAAGATGCTCAGTATCGCTTGCTGCTAGGGAAATGCAAACCCAAACCACAGTGAGAAACTACTTCACACGCACTAGGATCAAAAATGGACAATAACAAGTGCTGGTGAGGATGTGCAGAAACACACTGCTCACAAACTGCTGGTGGGGCTGGAAAATGCTGCAGCCACTTTGGAAAACAGCGTGTCCATTCCTCCAAATATTAAACGTGGAGTTACCACATGACCCAGCAGTTCCCCTCCTAGACACATGCCCACGAGCCCTGGACACATACATTCACACAAAAACCTGTACAGAAATCCTCACAGCAGCATTATTCACAACAGCAAAAAGTGAAAACAGCCCATATGTCCCACTGATGATGGATAACTAAAATGTCTTATATACACACAACGGGATAGGATTTGGCTGTAATAGGAGCGAAGTACTGATAGATGCTACAACACGAATGGGCCTTAAAAACACGGTGCTAAGTGAAAGGAGCCCAGCACAAAAGACCAGGATTGTAAGATTCCATTTGCCAGAAACATCTAGCAGAGCTGGAAGCACAGAGATAGAAAGTAGACGAATGGCTGCCGGGGCTGGGGGAGAGCGGGGACGGGGTAATGCTAGTGGATACGGGGTTTGTTTGGGGATGACAAAGATGTTCTAAAATGGAGGGTGGTGATGGTCACACAAACCTGAATATACTAAAACCCATGAAACTGTACACTTCAAATGGGTGAACTCTATGCTATACGAGTTACATCTCCGGCTGTTAAAAAATAAACAAATGTGTATAAATAACACATTCCCCTGCGTTTTCACCAGCCGGCCCTTCCCATCACTCAGGTCTCTTCTCAGAGAGGCCTCCCTTGCCCACCTCTGTCCCCTCCCCCCTCCATCCTCAGGGCACTTATCACTCTCTGAAAGCACCTTGTCTGTTGACTGTTTTCTTCATTAAAGTGTTAGACTCCATGAGGACAAAGGGTTCTGTCTGTTTTATTCACTGATGTAGCCTCAAGGCTTAGGACTGTACCTGGCACATAGCAGGTTCTCAAAGAGTATTTGATAAATTAATGAATCTGTTTACGTGATGGATTAAGTTGCTGGGCTCCTTACTTGGGTGATTGGTCCTGCCCCTCTGCCACCAAGCCTGCTCACTTTCCTCCTCTCCCCCATCCCCTTCCCTCTGCTCCTGGCCTCCCTGAGAATACCCTCATTTGCAGAAGCAGGGGCTGGGGCTGGAAGGTCCTGGAAGGGCGGTGTGGGACGAGCCCATGATGCTCCAGGGTCCCCTGTGCTGCAGCCTCGCCCCTGCTGGCCTCTGACTCAGCCGTTCGCCCCTCTGTTCGTGCCCAGCTGTTCCCCAAGACCAGGCCCCCTGCCAACCTCCCTTTGGACTCAGGGGAACTCAGAGGGGCACATTTGGGAGGTCTGTAGGGATCTTCCTGAGAAAGCCACGTCCTCTGCAGGGGCCGAGGATGTTTGGACCTCCCGCAAGGTCCTCTCCTTGGTCCAGGAGTCTGTATGGAAGATGGACGGGCATAAGGCTGTCTGGGTGGGGCGGGGGTGGGCAGGGCCTGGAGCAGCCCAGCCCAGAGCAAGGCAGCTGGTGAGGGGGAGGTCAGTAACCCCACGCCCTACAGCCAGTCCTGAGAACCAGAGGGCAGGGCTGAGACCGGGAGGAGGCCAAGTGCAACTCCTTCTGGGGTCAAGCTGATCTGTGCTGTATAGAGTCGAAACAGAATGCCTCAAAAGGGAGTGAGCTCCCTGTCACTAGGAGTAATCAAGCAAGGATCTATCAGGGGCAGGAGAAGGCCTCAGGAGTCCCTTGCATCCCTGAGGACCACGGATCCCAGGGATGTTCCCACGAAGTTCTCAGGGAAGTTCTGGGGTTGGGTCCAGCCTGACACCATGGGTGTAATACTGACACACACCAGCAGAGGGCAGCACTCGGCTGCTACATAGTCCTGGAAAGGGTGGCCTGCGCAGCCCCAAAACCTGGTACCCAAGGAGATCCAGAGACCCAACCCACCCAGCCCCCGGCCTCCAGCCCCCTGGTCATGCCTGTGGGTCCCCATCCTGCACTCCCGGTCTGGGCCTTGTTCCCAGCTGCCATGCCCTCTCCCACCATTGACGGCCCCAGATCCCTCTGCTCCTAAAGCCTCGTGCAGACCCTAGCCACCAGCATGGGCTCCGGCCCCGCGCCTTCCCAGTCCCAGCGCTGGCTCCTTCCCACACTGAATTCTCGGCCCAAATGTCACAGGTGCAGGGGCCTCCCTGACCACCCCCGCGCAAGCTCGCTCCGGTCCACAGGCTCCTGTCTCAGTACCTGGGTTGTTGTAGCACTTCCCAGCCAATAAATGGACCTGGTGACCTCCACCTGCAAACCGCATCCCTCCTCGGGGCCCTGCCCGGGTGCTAAGTCCTACACGACCCTCTGGGGGAGGGGCTGAGCTGCCCCTGGTCAGCTGTCGCCTCTCACCTGAGGACACGGAATTCAGCATTTACCAACTTCCACCTATTAGGTCTTTTTCACCCAAGACGTTTTGAGGGCCTGTCTCCCACGTCCCTGTGGGGTGCCTGTAGGCCAGGCCCTGCCCTTCCTGTGTCTGATGACACCAGAGCCCCAGGTTCAGGGGGAGTACTGGCTGGACACCATCTCCTAGGAGGCCGCTGGCTCCGACGAACTCAGCTTCCAGACAAAGAGCGACGTCTCAGGGAGGGGCTGACACTGTGGACCTGGGGAATCGCCCACCGACCCTCAGGCCCCTTGTCTGCTAAATGGGTGCAGGGCAGCACCGCCCCTGCCTCCGAGGTTTGCCAGGAGGAGGTGATGACAGGGGAGGGACCTGGACCAATGATCTGGGGCTCAGGGAAGTTCCTGCCGCAGACTCACCTTCTCAGACCCATAGTACAGATGCAAAAACTGAGGACACAGAGGTCAGGGGCCCGCCCATGGCCACAGGACTGGCAGAGGGGCGCAGGGATAAACTCAGGCCGACCGGCTTCAGCAACCACAAGTGAGTCCTGCACCCTCCAAGCTGTGTGACCTGAGGTAGAGCACGTGACCTCTCTGGGCCTCTGCTGGAAATTCAGGGAGGGTGGGAAAGTGGACTTAAATCACGGGGATGTACTTCAATGGTTCATGAACACAGACTCCAGAGACATCAAATCATTCGCTAGGAGGTACCATGCCTGGCGCATGGTGGGCGCTGTCATGCTGGTGGACACTATGACCATTAGTGTGAGCTGGGACGGGGCCAGCACCCTCCCCTCCCCGCCTGTCCTGGCTGACTGCAGCTCAATGAAGATGCTCCACTAGCAGATGAGCTAGAGCTGCCTCCGTCCCCGCCCCTCGGGAGCCTAAGCGCCTTGTGCATTCCAGGTGCTCGGCCTTCCCCAGAGGTGGGCCCAGCCTGTCGTGGTCCCTGCCCTTCCCGAACCCCCTCGTGGTTCCCAAGGTGTGGCCCCCTAACCCCAAGCATCGAAGCATCGAAGGTGAATCTGTGAGAGCAGCACAGTCTCAGGTCCACCCCCGCCCCCCTGAACCAGACCCAGAGGGCCGAGCCTCGGGGCTCGCACAGGGCTCCTCGCTGAAGACAGCGATGCCGCCTTGGGAAGGCCACGGCACGGGCTCTGGTGGAGGACGGCTGAAAGATATTTTAGAATCGCATTCCCTGCTTACTTGCAGGCCAAGCTCACTTCCTGCTCAGGGATAATCACTGCCATCCCCCCACCCGCCCCAGCCAGCTGGGGCTTTTTCCGCCACTCCCAGGCGCTGGGCAGGCCTGGCGGGAACGCTGAGGACGCAATCACCAGCCTTTTAGGAGCGAGGCTTGTGAAGGAGGTGCGGACGTCTTCTCTCTGAGGATGCTTAGCGGGCCTTTCGGGGCGGGCAATTTGCAGAGCACTCCAGATGCCTCAGGACAATGGGGTCTGATTGGCAGGGGAGTGGGAGGGGCCAGCAGCTGCTGCTTCAGAGCAGGGAGAGGCAGGGGATGGAGGGGCGGAGGCACTGAAGGAAAGTCTGGGGGGTCCTGCAGACGCCTGGTTTCATTCTAGAGCCCCAAATAAGAGTGTTGAGCCAGCTGCACAGGAGACTGGCCGGGCGGGAGGCTGGGGTGAGACAGGAAGGAGGTGGCAAGGTACTCAGTCACCCGTTCACTCATTCATTCATTTGCACATCACCTCCTGGGAAGGCATCGTGAGGGAGTGGCAAGGGCTCTCAGAATCATCCAGCATCCATGTTTAAATCCTGGCTCCTCCACTACGAGGGTCCCTCTGCTTCAGTATCCACATCTGTGAACCAGGCTTGGTACGAGGGAAAGAAAGAATCCTACGGGCGAAATGTCCAGCACCATCCTGCCCCTTAGCAGGTGCTTACGGAACACGGGCTCAGCTTTCCTGCCCCTCTTTCATCTTAGTCATTCTGACCTCTGTTGAGTACATACCATGTACCAAGAACAGACCTGGGCAGTGGGAGATGGACAAGACCCCCAGGCGGGCCCTGGCACTCAGGGAGTTCAAAGGAGGCAGGGGGCAGTGAGGGGAGGCCTCTAGGTGATCTCAGGGCAGGGGTGAATGTTCAGAGAGCTATTCACTCATTTAGTCACTCATTTCTTTGCTTATTCATCCAACAAAATGTCTTATGCCACTGCACACTAGGGCATAGGATACAGACCCTTCCCACAAGGATTCACAGTCTAGCAAGAATCAAGTATTTTTGGAACACAGAAGGCAAGAAGCTGACTCAGCATCAGGAAGGCACCAAGAGGAGGTGCCATGCGAGGTGGGTTTTGAAGGATGTATAGGAGTTCCCTGGGGAGAGGAGATAACTGAGGAAAGCATAGTTTCAGAAAGGGAACAGCACGAGCAAAGGCATAGTGGCTGCCTGCCTGGTGCTTTGAACTACTGTCCTGGCAAAGGGAAACTCACTTGGCTCTAGGCCAGAATACTGTCTTCATGCCCCAGGGAGGTACAGAAGCAACCCCAGCTGCCCTCAGGGACCAGTTCTGGGCCTCTGCATTGCTGGGGAGAGAGTTGTCATTTATTGAGTACCAACTGTATGCCTAAGGTACTCTCCCTAAGTGCCTAAGGCCTTGACATACGTGGCCTCCCTTCATCTTTGCAAACCTTTGAGGGTGTCCTCCTGGCTCAGGAGGAAACTGAGACTCAGAGAGGGAAGGTGATGTGCCCCTCAACACTGCTGGTTGGGAAGAGCTGGGATCCCAGTCCGGTGTGCCCGACTCTGGACCACGCTCTTCCCCGGCCCAGCATTTGGACGTGGATCCAGTGCCCTCCCATCACTAAGTCCTCTGGATGGGACCTGGACTCTGCCTGGCTGCCCACCCGTGCACCCCCCAAGGACCTGTACCTGGGGGTCCGAGCTGCTGACCACACCCATTTCCAGATTTCACGCCACTGCCCTGCTCTAGACGCAGCCTTTCCCTCTGTGAAATGGGCCAGGCCCTCAGCTCTGCATTCCCGGCACCCACTCCCCGCTCTCCACACCCACAAATACAAAACCCTGATAACCCATCTCTGGGCCTTTAAGGCCTTTTATATCTCCACTCATGCTTTTCTCTACATTTTAATAAGCTGCCTGCAAAGCTGGTGACTGATGAGTAAGAACAAGGAGGGGCTGAACATTTTTTCTCTTGGGATCGCTTCTGGCTGCACACTGAACTTTAAATTGATCAGTAATGTGCAGGCCCAACATTAATTACCAGCCATTTGTCACTGGGGAGGGCGGGCGCCCATGCCCCGTTTGCAGCCTGCTTCTTCAGGACCAGCTCCGGGCACTGTGGGAGATGCCTATTGGCTGGCCGGAGCCCCGGTCCCCAAGCCCTATGGGGGCTCCTGGAGGCCGAGACCAAGCATCCCAGGGCGATGGTGCCTGACATCTATCCTGCCCCAGGTGGCCCATGGCCTGACCTGACCCTCGGCTGGGCCTGAATAAGTTAAGGGGATCTCAGGAGACCCCAGAGTTTCTTCGTTCATTCAGCAAACACTGACTGAGTAGATATTATGTGCGGTCATCTTTCTAGCACTTGGGGCACAGCAGAGAATAGGACAAAGCCTGGATCTGGGGAGGCTGCTAACACAATAGGGAAGTTTGGGGATGTCAGAAGAAACACTGGTAAGATGGGGAGGCTGGGGGAGGGCAGAGTGACCCACTTAGATGGGGGCTGGGGAGGACCTCACTGAGGAGGGGAGTGTGGGAAGGAGCCATGGAGTTGTCTGGGAAGAGCATTCTGGGCAGAGGGAGCGGCAGTGCAAAGGCCCTGAGGTGGGAGCACGCCTGGGGCGTTCCAGGAACAGCGAGGAGGCCAGAGCGGCTGGCACAGAGGACGTGAAGGGGAGAGGACATCAGAGGTAACAGAACCGGCTGGTGAAGGCTGAGGGAGCCAGGGAGGATCCCCAGGGAGGGTGGGAAGGAAGCCTCTGCTTTGTGCTGACAGACAGTGGGGGGCGGGGGAAGGGCAGGAGAAGGCGGACAGGAGGAAGAGACCCCCAGGGTCTCGAGGGCAGACCCACCAGACCCCTCAGCTGGAGGAGGGAGGGGAATCAAATGAGGCAGAGGGGGACCATGGTCCTCCTTCTGAAGTGGGGCTTGGCCAGCTCCTGCCTCTTCTCTCCTGATATCAGCTTTCCTGATACCCAGGCCTTTGCACGCACTGTTCCCTCTGCCCACATCCTTCCCTTCTCCTCATCTGCCTGGTGAATGTTCAGCCTCAAGTTCCTATCCTCTGGGTGGAGGAGCTACTCCCCCCGCTGGGCGTGGCTCCCCAAGGTGAGGGGCTCCCCGCCCCTGCCGCCCCTGCAGGGGATGGGGTCTCAGCACAGACCAGCCCCCAGGACTTCTCCTGGAGCCCCGCCTCTCAGATCTGGAGCTGGGTCAGGGCCCGGGTCACCCATCCTCAGGTCAGTAGTTGGGGGTGAGGGTGGGGGACACTCGGTACAATGCCACCAAGTGCTGGTAGATCCAGCAAAACCCAGAATTCCAGGCTGAGCGCGGCTGAATCTCCAGCTGAACTGCAGAGCCTCCCATTTTGTTCATCAGTTGATTCTGCAAATGTTCACTGAACCCTACCCTGGGCCATGGCAACCAGGAAGTAAGCAGGAAAGACAGTACCTGCTGCCATGGGGTGGGGGACAGACGGTAAAGTCCCGCACAGGTGCACTAAAGAACCTTGGAGAGGCCGGCAAGTGCTGGGAAGGTAGAAGGGGGTGGTCAGTGGGGGGCGCCCCTCAGAGCCTCCTGAAGAGCTGAGACATGAACAGGCACAAGGCACCAGCCATGCCAAGACCTAGGGCACATGTGCTCTGGACAGGGAGCAGCAAGTGCAAAGGCCCTGAGGTCAGAGGACATCCATGTGCTCAAAAAGCTGCAAGGGCAGCAGAGTGTGGGGGAGGGCATGGGGGGGAGGGGGGCTCAGGGAGCAGAGTGTGGGGGAGGGCATGGGGGAGGGGGGCTCAGGGAGCAGAGTGTGGGGGAGGGCATGGGGGAGGGGGGCTCAGGGAGCAGAGTTTGGGGGAGAGCATGGGGGGAGGGGGGTTCAGGGAGCAGAGTGTGGGGGAGGGCATGGGGGGAGGGGGGCTCAGGGAGCAGAGTGTGGGGGAGGGCATGGGGGAGGGGGGCTCAGGGAGCAGAGTGTGGGGGAGAGCATGGGGGGAGGGGGGTTCAGGGAGCAGAGTGTGGGGGAGGGCATGGGGGGAGGGGGGCTCAGGGAGCAGAGTTTGGGGGAGGGCATGGGGGAGAGGGGGTTCAGGGAGCAGAGTGTGGGGGAGGGCATGGGGGGAGAGGGGGTTCAGGGAGCAGAGTGTGGGGGAGGGCATAGGGGAGGGGGGTTCAGGGAGCAGAGTGTGGGGGAGGGCATGGGGGAGAGGGGGTTCAGGGAGCAGAGTGTGGGGGAGGGCATGGGGGAGGGGGGCTCAGGGAGCAGAGTGTGGGGGAGGGCATGGGGGGGAGAGGGGGTTCAGGGAAGCAGAGTTTGGGGGAGGGCATGGGGGAAGGGGTTCAGGGAAGCAGAGTTTGGGGGAGGGCATGGGGGAGAGGCGGCTCAGGGAGCAGAGTTTGGGGGAGGGCATGGGGGAGAGGGGGCTCAGGGAGTAGAGTTTGGGGGAGGGCATGGGGGAAGGGGTTCAGGGAGCAGAGTTTGGGGGAGGGCATGGGGGAAGGGGTTCAGGGAAGCGGAGTTTGGGGGAGGGCATGGGGGGAGGGGAGTTTGGGGGACGGCCGGGCCGGTGCAGTGTGGGGTCTGGATTTTACACCTAATGCTGTGGGAAGCCACTGTTGGGTTTCAAGCCCGTGACACGATGTGGTTTGTGTGTCTAAAAGCTCCCCTGGTTGCTGAGAGGGTGGAAAGGAGCCAGGGGACCAGGTGGGGGGGCCAGGGTGGGTGGGGGATGGTCACGCCTGAGGAGGCACTAATGCAGGAGCCCCAAGTTCCAGGGCAGGCTGCGGAGGGGAGGTGCTACAGGCTTATAAAGTCCAGGAGTCAATCAACAGACTAACATGCCCTTCTCTCCACCCAGATCCTGGGAGAGCACTTCACAAGTAAGCACTTTCAAGATGACTCCTGGGGAGGGGAGGGAGTGCATGGGGAGGGGAGGGAGTGCATGGGGAGGGGAGGGAGTGCATGGGGAGGGAGGGAGTGCACGGGGACGGGAGCCCCTCATCAGCAGGTGCCTTATAAGCCCTGCCCAGGCCTCGAAGGCGCCAGTCCCCAGAGACTTCCCATGGTCACACCTCTCTGAGAAATGGGCACCAAAGCACGGGCGTCCCAGGGTCTGTAAGCAGGAAGGGAGTAGACCGGTGCTGCGCACGCAGAGCTACGGCAGTGCTGCGGCCGCCCCATCCCCGCATGGGGTGGGGACCTTGGCGGGGGGGCAGGAGGGGGTTTGTCGGCTGCCTTGACAATGAGCTACTCACATCACCGGCTGCAGTTGTCACCTGCTGGCTGCTGGGTTCTCACCCTTCCAGGCCCTGGCACGCGCACTTCTCCCTGAGGCTGCCTGTTTTCAGACTCTTTGTGGTCTGCCCCGCCCACTAAGGTGAGCCCCAGGAGGGCCGGGGCTTGGGGCAGGTTATTCAATTCTGTAGTCCCAGTGCTGAGGACGACACAGCCTGCCACTGCCTGACTACAATCACGTTTAACCCCACAACATCCCCAGGGCTCAGGGGTTTCCGGAGGAGGAAACTGAGGCCTGAAGAGGTTCGTCACTTTGTCCAGCCAGGGGGCTTCCCCGGGGGGCGGGGGGTGACCTCAGAGGAGGCTCCGAGCCCAGCAGAAGCACAGCTTACTCCCCTGCTCTGACCCAGAGTCAGCGCCTGGGGCCCTGCAGGGAGCGGGGGAGGTATGGAGGCTGGGAGCCCCTCCCCGGCGCGGCCGTGTCCCCAGCCCGCCCCGGCAGGTCAGCTTGCGGAAGCGGCTGCATCGATCTCCCTAAGCCAGAGCTGTCTGCTCACTCTGATACTATCGGCTTCCCATTAAATGGATCAATAGCTTCCACTGGCTTCCGATTTGTGTTTCCAGAAATTCATCTCCCAGACACCTTTTTAATTAACTCCCCTCCAACACACCCAAGGCGGCCATAGATCGCCCACGACAGGCCATGTCTGCAGACCACGGACCACGAGGCTGGAGCCTCAGGAGAGCCGCAGGTGTGTTTAAAGCTCACCGATCACAGTACCCCCATCACTGGCAGAGCCAGCCTCGCGCCTGGATGCCATGTACGTCTGTCCCCTGGCCCTCTCCACAGCCCGGGGAAGGGACTGGGTCCTCCATCACAGAGAGCGAGCCAAGGACTAGAGAGGTCAAGACAGTGCCCTAAGGCCCCCCAGCTGGCAAGAGCTAGGGCAAGTGAGCCTTTTAGGGCAGGCGATTTGCAAAAGCCCTCCAGATGCTGCAGGACCATGGGGTCTGGTTGGCAGGGGAACAGCAGGGGCGGGGGGGCATGACCCCAAGAGGGTCTGCCTTCCGCACCTGTGGGGCCTCCCACCCCACGAGGGCAAGGGCTTGTGCCTGTCTCCATCACTGCTCCATCCTCAGTGCCTGGCACGTGGTAGGTGCTCAGTAAATCCTTGCTACATGTATAGTACCACTTGCCAACAGAGCACTCCTTTTGTGCCAGGCATTGCCCTGTGTACCCTCCTACATCATCTTATTTAACCTTCACAGCAATCCCCAAAGTGGGCACTGCTAGTATCTTCCTTTTCTAGGTGGGAAAACTGAGGCACAGAGAGGTAAAACGACTCGCCTAAGGTCACACAGCTAGGGAGTGGTGGAGCTGAGATTCGAACCCAGGCCATCCGACTCGAGCTGTGCTTATTAGTCACTCCACTCTCCCTTACCTGCTCCCCCAACCTGAAGGGCCGGGACTGTGTCCTGCGCCCCGTGTAACTTCCTGACATACACCCTACGTGTAGATGTGCTTACTGAATGAATAAATGAGTGAATTCTGCGCTCCCTGCTTTCTCTGAAACACAGCACAGTTGACCAGTCTGTGGGGGCAAACCTGGAATGTTCCAGGCTGGGGATGAAGGGGAGGAAGGGGGTGAGTCCCCTGCGGGGCCCTGAGGTGACAAACCTCCCGGTGAGTGCATGCTGGGGGCCATCACTAGGGACCCTCTGAGTCCACCCGGACTCCCTCTTACCAGTCCCTTAGATCCAGGTTCTCTGCAGTCTATAAGGTGGGTTCAGAGCCATGATTTCGTTTTTATGTGGAGTCTTAAAACTTTCTAGTAAGTGGATTACAGTTACCCAACATGCAGGCAGAAACCACCCACTGGGGGCCAGAGCTCAGCCCTGGGTCTCCCCTTGTCCTCTCCCCCCACCAGCCCCCTCGGCCTGGCTCTGGACTCAGTTGCTCTCAGGGACCATAGGTGCGGGGACCATCACGGCTCCGCCCGTTCATCCCTCACCTTTGGCCTCCACCACATGCTGACCAGGACAACACTGGGTCCTCCTGGGGGGCAAAGCGTTCAGGCACCCCCCCCAACAGGTGGCAGGGTTCAGGGGTCTTCCAGGCACCCAGCTGGTGGGGGATGAAGTGAGCAAGGTGGGTGGAAGGGACTTGCGAGGAGGGACCCCCTCCAGAGCTGCCAGATCTTCTGAGCCACGAAGAGAAGACAGAAACCCAGAGACTCATCTGAAATCTTTTGGTTTTCAAATGTCCATAGGTAATTCGACTGTAAAATTAAAAAATTTTTAATTTTAACTCATACTCTGCAGACCAGAGGCCATTTTCCGGGGGCTCATCTGTGGCTTCTGTCCACTCGGGGTGAACACTCGGCTTGGCACTCAGGGCCTTTCACAGTGTGGCCCTTTTGAGTCCAGAGTGAACTTCTAGTCCCCTCCACCCAGATGCTGCTTCCTTCAGGAAGCCGTCCCTGACTGCTCCTCCGCCCCGCCAGGGCATAACCCGCCACGGCCTTCGATTCTGCACACAGATTCTCCTGCCCAGGCCCCACCAGCAGCCGAGGCAGAACCTGGTCTGGAGCCCAGGGTCCTGACCACACATCCCAGGTCCCTTCTGCTGCCATCAGGGATAGTCAGCAGACAAGATACTGCCCGGGGACAACCAACCACTCCCCGGGACCCTACCCCGCCAGCAAAGTGCAGAGAAAATAGAGGAAAGACATTTCAGGAGCATTGGGAGTCCCACAAAACACACAGTCAAGTTGACATTTGCATTTAAAAATATCATCCAAAAAAAAAATTATATCATCCAGTTACCAAAAACTACAACCCCCATGCACACATATGCACTCTCCCTGCCACCACTCTCCTTCTACACACCACCCCCACCCCGCCCCGTGTCCATTCCCCCTCCCCTAGCAGGGCATGAGGCTGACCAGTGAAGTATGGCCACATGGGGGAAAGTGTGTAACAGAGCACGGCGCTATGAGGCCTTCCTGGGACAGACCATGCTCCCTCCCCCAACACCATGTCCTCCGCCTGCCTCTCGTCTGTAGACAAACTTTAGCCAAAGAATAAATGTAATCAGAGAAGTGAGAAAATGCAGAAACAATGGAAAACAGTCAAACAAGACAAAATAATAACAGTTTAGCCACTAAACGAAGTCAAGGACCTTTAGCTCCTCCTCAAGGGCTATAGATAATATTCTGAGCCATGTCCCTTGAGGTGTTTTGTAGATATTGAAGTCCCCACCAGGTGAAAGCTACCACGTGATGACCAGACTGTAGCCATGACATAAGCCACTCCATCCTGCACAATTCCAAGAACTGGCTTCAAAGAAATGGGAACAAAACAACCCTGAAACTGAAGATTAACCATACTTAATCAAGATGATGCTGATGAGACAACCATGTGACCAATTTCAAGATGACTGTCGCAGCTGACTGTGCTGTTCTGCATATAGCCGCCCACCCCCCGCTCCTGGCCTGTGCACCCCTGAAACTCCCCTTAAAAACTCTTGCCCCCTGATCCACAAGGGGGTATTAGTTCTTTGGGACATGAGTCCACCTTCTCTGCAGGATTGCCGGCTTCCTCATTAAAGCTGTCTTTCCTTTTACCCACACTTGTCTCTCAGTGTTGGATTCCTGGGCCTCAGGCAGCCGGACCTGAGTTCGGTAATAAATGGAGAGCCAGGGCTTCCCTGGTGGTGCAGTGGTTAAGAATCCACCTACCAATGCAGGGGACATGCGTTCGAGCCCTGGTCCAGGAAGATCCCAAATGCCGCGGAGCTACTAAGCCCATGTGCCACAACTACTGAGCCTGTGCTCTAGAGCCTGCGAGCCACAACTACTGAGCCCGTGTGCCACAGCTACCAAAGCCCATGCGCCTAGAGCCCATGCTCCACAAGAGAAGCCACCGCAATGAGAAGCCTGCGCACCTCAATGAAGAGTAGACCCCGCTCACCACAACTAGAGAAAGCCCACACACAGCAACGAAGACCCAACACAGCCAGAAATAAAAATAAAATAAGTAAATAAATAAATGGAGAGCCAGCCTCGGCTGAGGGAATGGCAGAACCGCAGGACTGGGGGACCTGGGTCCCTGGGTGGCTCTGTGGAGCAGAGCCCTGGGCTCATCCAGGCTGCCTCTGAGCCCAACCCTGGACTCAATAGAAATGAGCGTGGATCCACTGCCTGGAGCCCTGAGCTGAGTCCTCCAGGAAGTCCTCCCTGCCCCCGTCAGCACCCAGGCCCACCCTCCATTGTGACCTCCCCCCAGGACACCCACGGTCCCTGGTGACTCTGCCTCCATGCCAGTGCCTGAGGACACAGGGCCGCGCTAAGTCTTCTTTTTATTCCAGACCCAGCACTGGGCCCAGTATAGTCAGAGACTCCATTTTTGAGCACTTACTATGGTTTTGAGCTCTTTATCTCATGTTATCCTGACAACAACCCCATGAAATTGTACAGGTGAGAAAGCTGAGGCCGGGTGACATGCCCCGAATTGCACGGTAGCGGGAGGTGGGGCAGTGGTTGAAACCTTGACCCCCCGCACGCCCTTCCTTAACCACTGGTCAGCACTGCCTCTTGGCGGAGCAGGGCTAATCCATGGTGAGTAACTAGTGAAGAATAAATGATCGTACTCTGCCGTTGCCTCCTGGAGACCAGGAGCCTCTCAGAATCAGAAACGAATTCCTACCCATTCCTACCCTGTGGGTTAGCACAGGGCCAAGCTCTGAGCACGTGCTCAATGTATTTATAAAACGAGTGACTGAATAAACATCTTGGTGGTCAGCCGTCTCCAGAAGTTAGAACATCTGGGAGGTCACAACCTTAAAATCCTAAGTACACACTTCCCCCAATACATCATGTCAAGCCTGTGTGAGAAGAGACACCAAACGCCAGCTCTGTGGCCCACTGAAGTCACCCAACCATGCGGAGTTAGCAGGAACAATGGAAGTAGTAAAAGACTCGGGTGGTTTTATGGAAACGCTTAAATCTTAATGAAATGCCAACCGAAAGTAACAATGAACATGTAAAATGCCACAAAGCTGGCATACCCCTGGCCGTCTCTCATCGCCTGTGTTTTTTTTGATGTTGGAAAAGGGGTGAGATGGCTCGGGTGACCCCCCAGCACCACGCCGGACAGAGACCTGGGGCTTCCGCACACCCCCAGCAGGTGTCTAAAGACAGTCATCCAGGAACTGAAAGAAAGTCCAAGCCAGGGCCGATCAGAGCAGTGGCTGGAGAAAAATAAAGCCAGTTCCCACTTCTAACCTTGAGCTCCAGACCCTCTAGAAACCATCCAGGTAGGTAAAGGCATAGGACATCACCCACATGAGCACCATCCCCGTGGCCACTACAACTGAGTGCCTACTATGGGGCCAGCACAGTTAGATGCTTCCCACGTGTTTAACCTTCCCAGCAACCAATTCAGGTAATCGTTATCTCCGCTGTATGCATGAAGAAACTAGATAGGCTCAGAGAGGTTAAGTCACTTGCCCAAGGTCACACAGCTGGTGAGAATGGTAGGATTAGGACCAGGGCTTTGCTCAGACCTGAGCTGGAACCCAAATCCGGCAGCTGGTACAATGTCTGCTGGCGTCATGGTGGCTGTGCTTTCTTACCACTTAGATTGGTTCTGCCAGGACTTCCAGTGATGGTCGAAGACCCTGCTACTGACTGCCAGACCCCACAGAACTCTGGGCTGGTGGGTCTGATACTCCAGGGAAGCCTCACTGGGCATGGACGTGGTGGTGGAGTTGTGGCTTCACTGACAGCTGGCTCAGAACCCGGCCAGCGAGATGCATGAGGACTCACCCCCACCCCCCGCCACTCCATGCACCAGCCTGGCCCACCTTGGCCCTGAGCAGAGCTCCCCAGCCCCCCACCCAGTGAGCCCTGGGGGACCAAACCCTTCATGCTGCCGCTAATATCACTGGAGCTTTTAAATCTAGAAAACTATAGAAAAGTACAAAAGAAACAAAAGTCACCCATAGGCCCACCACCTAGAAACCACCTCTCTGCCTTTTTGTTCATTTTCTCCTAGGCGTTTTTTCAAGGTATTTATTTTTTACCTAACTGACACGCTGCTGGAGTTTTAAGTTTTGCCTTCACTTTTCTAGTGAATGTAACTTCACGGGCATCCTTCCACCTCATCTTCTTAAAACCCTAATTTTTTTTTTTTTTTTTTTTGATGGTACGCAGGCCTCTCACTGATGTGACCCCTCCCGCCGCGGAGCACAGGCTCCGGACGCGCAGGCCCAGCGGCCATGGCTCTCGGGCCCAGCTGCTCCGCGGCATGCGGGATCCTCCCGGACCGGGGCACGAACCCGCGTCCCCTGCATCGGCAGGCGGACTCTCAACCACTGCGCCACCAGGGAAGTCCTTAAAGCCCTAATTTTTAACAACTCTCTTACACTCATACACGTGGCTGTAGTGTCAACTATGAAACGAAACATCTATTTTTAGACAGCAATGTTATCGGTCGTATTTTGTGACCATAAAGCAACGTGGCGAGGCATCCGCGTTCTTATCTATGAGGAGTTCCTTCAGGAGCATTCCAAGAGGCAGGATTCCGGGTCAAGCCTGTGGTTATTTGGGGATACTCGACACAAACGTCCACGCTGTCCTCCAGGCTGCGGCGAGCGTGGTCCTGCGCTACTCTCCAGCCGCGCACACGCATCTCCCCTCTCGCACGAGGGCATCCCCTCATCCTGTCGTGAGTCAGTCTTGGTGGGAACCTCCCTCCTTAGCTCGGGCTGGACAAGCCCACCCCTCTGAGTCTGCAGTCCTGAGCTGCCTGGCTCCCAGGCAGAGAAGCTCGGGCTCCCTTGCTGGTCAAGTCTTCCTAGAGCCCATAAAGCTTCAAAACACCACAGCGGCTCCAACAGGGCAGGCTGCGTGGAGATAAGCAGCCTGTGATAGAGTCTGTACAAATCACACAGATGAGGCAACAGCCTATGGACCTCACAGCCGCTCTGCGGGGATCGGGGGAGGGACCTGCAGGCTACGGCCCCCCAGTCGGGAAATGCTTGGAAGGGAAATATGAGGGACAGTGGACGTGGGTGGGTATGGTGTGGCCTCCTCTAAGCTCGGGGGTCACACGGCCAATACGTCCCTCTGGGGCCCTGACCTCAGACCCAGACCTCCAGACAGCAGCCACGGAAGGGCATGTCCAGAGCGTGGGCAGTGTGTGGTGGAGGGGTCCAGACAGGGGCTGCCAGGGTCCTCACGGGCCCGGGTTCCAAGGCCAATGCTCAGACTTACGCAGAGGACCGCCCACCCTGGGAGGCAGGGGCAGCTGGAGTGGCAGCTTCCTCTCCCTCCTCCCCTCCCTCCTTCTAAGCGCATCTGGATGGCGCGGCTGGGGGTGTACTGGGCTCTCCATCCACGCGGCCCCCCGGCTCACCTGGGCAGTAGCTCTGAGCCTGTTTCTTTACCTGAAAACACTGCACCTGCCTCAGGGGGTCATCACGAGGATTCAAGGAATTTTTGTTTATTAAATGCTTAGCATGCTTCTGGGCACATAGGATGTGTTATATGCAGATAGGCTGTTATTTTTATTTTCCCTAGGTTTGAAATATTTTATAATCTAAAAACCCCACACAAATGTAAATTGGTGTAGCCACTATGGAAAACAGTATGGAGATCCCTCAAAAAACTAAAAACAGAATTACCATATGACCCAGCAATCCCACTCCTGGGCCTATATCCAGACAAAACTATAATTCAAAAAGATACACACACCCCTATGTTCATAGCAGCACTATTCACAACAGCGAAGACATGGAAACAACCTAAACGTCCATTGACAGATGAATGGATAAAAAAGAGGGACATATACACAACAGAATATTACTCAGCCATAAAAAAAGAAGGAAACAATGCCACTTGTAGCAACATGGACGAACCCAGAGATTATCATACTAAGCGAAGTCAGACAGAGAAAGACAAATATCATATGATGTCACTTATATGTGGAATGTAAAATACAACACAAATGAACTTAACTACGAAACAGAAACAGACTCACATATACAGACAACAGACTTGTGGTTGCCCAGGGGGTGGATGGGGGAGGGAAGGATCAGGAGGTTGGGATTAACGACGCAAATTAGTATCTATAGGATGGATAACCAACAAGGCCCTACTGTACAGCACCGGGAACTGTATCAATATCCAGTGATAAACCATCATGGAAAAGAATATGAAAACGAATGTATGTATGTGTATAGCTGAGTCACTTTGCTGTACAGCAGAAATTATCACTACATCGTCAATCAACTATACTTCAATACCAATAAATTAAGAAAAAGTAAAAATAGAAAACCCCCATATAATGGCAGCTGAGTGATTCCAACAGGGTGTCTGGACAAGCCGGTCCACCGGTTCCTGCTCCCTGGCCCCCACCAAGCTGCCCTGGCTCTGCCTTCCGCGGGCCTGGTCCTGCACCCACTACACCCCTGCCCGCGTGGGTATCCCCCCGCCCTGACCCATCTCTGATTCTCTTTTAGCCAAAGTTGGCTTCTGTGTCTTGACCACAAAAACGCTGCCTGATACCCCATCATAGGCACCTTCTGGGCTGCTGAGCCTCTGACACTAATGCAGAGGGAGGCCGCTGCCCCAGCCTGTGAGATTTCCACTCTGCGCGACTGCGGTTTGAGATTTACGCTGGGTGGGCCGGGATGCCAATTAGAGAGGCGACGCCCATGAACCCGTCTTAAAGAGCTTACCAGGGAACAGCCTCCTCGCAGTAAACAAGGATGAGGGGGGCTGGGGGATGACTGCACCCAGCTGTCACCCCATAAGAAGAAACACAGAAGGGCCTGGAGGGACACAAAGAGGACGGTCCAGGGAGCAGGCAAGAAGCAAAAGGGAACGCCGGCCCCGCCTGCCCAGCCGGGCTGGAGACCCCATTCCCTGCAGCCAGGGCTTGGGGAGTCCTGACCTGGCCTCTCCGGCCCCTGCAGCACCCTCCCAGCACACGCATGGGTCAACAGCCGTGCTTCCTGGATGCTGACCGCAGCCTGGCTTCCTGACCCTTCGACTGGCAGCCCCCGCACCCCACCCCCCATTTTCCTCATTGTGGCAAAGCCTGCAGCAACTCCCGCTGCTCCCGCCACCCTATCTCTTAGTGTTGCTCTGGGCTCCTTCCTCGAGACCTGCCCAGAACCTGTGCCTCCAGACTTTCCAAGGATGTGCGTGAGCATCTAACCCTTTCTGAAAACTCTTTCTGCTTCAGAGAGCTGAGTGTGATGGACCCAATGTTTGTGTCCCCAAATTCACGTGTTGAAGCCCTAATCCCCAGCGTGATGGGGTGTAGAGGTGGGGCCTTTGGGAGGCAATAAGGTTACATTAGGTTGTGAGGGTGGAGTCCACATGATGGGATTAGTGTCCTTAGAAGAAGAAAAGCAGAGGCCGGAGTGTTAGATGTCTTCCTTTTCCTTTGTCTGCACAGCAGGAAGGCAGCCGTCTGCAGGCCAGAAAGAGAGCTCTCACCAGACACTGAACACACCAGCACCTCCACCCTGGACAGCCAGCCTTCACAACTGGGAAAAATAAACTTCTGTTGCTGAAGCCACCCAGCCTGTGGGATTTCATCACAGCAGCCCGAGCTGCCTAACACATGGAGTGACTCTATTTTCTGCAAACTCCCCACCCTTTACCCCGGGCAGCCTCCCCACCTCCTCTCCCTGCCCGGCCCCTCCCCCTCCCCACCGTTCCCTGCACCTGCCGTGCCTTTGCATATGCTGGTCCCTCTGCCCAGGCTGCCCTTCCTCCCATCCACCTGCCAGCTTGACTCTTACTCAGCCTGAAAGGCAGAGCTGAGTCGCCCCCCTCCCCTGTCCCCGGTGTCCTTCCTGACATCTTCTCCCAGCGCTGCTGGTGCACGAGTTAGCGGCTTCCTCCTGGGCCCCCAGCACTCAGAATAGCACTTGCAAGGGCAACACGCACCACTGCTGATAGAGCACCCACCAGGTGTCTGGAGCATTCTCACCACTGGGAGCCCACATGGAGAAGTGCAGCACACACAGGCCGGGAACACCCAGCTTACCAGCCAGCCCAGCTCACTGCAAGCTGGACGACATCATGCAATTCCAGACCTTCTCTGTGCCTGCCTGAAAAGTGAGGCTGTCAGGACTGCTAACACCTGTGAAGGGCCTGGCATAGTACCCTGAGCAGAGTACCCAGCCCACAGTACCCTGCACACAGTACTCAGCCCATAGTACTCAGCACACAGTACCCTGCACATAGTACCCAGCACACAGCACCTAGTACATAGTACTCTGTACACAGTACATAGCACACAGTACTCTGCACACAGTACCCTGCACATAGTACCCAGCACACAGCACCTAGTACATAGTACTCTGCAAACAGTACCTTGCATAGTACCCAGCACACAGTACCTATCACCTAGTACCCAGCACACAGTACCCTGCACACAGTACCCAGCACAGTACCCTGCATAGGTCTTCAAGTGCTGCATAGGTGCCAGTGATCATTCTCAGTGGACAGACAACAGACAAGTAGACCTACGTGCAGAAAGCTCTGTCCCAGCCCTGACAGCTGTGAAGGTGACAGTCTGTGTAGGGTGGTCAGGGAGGGCTTCCCTGAGGAAGTGACACCTGAGTGGAGGTGGCCTCGACACCGCCGAGTAACTCCCATGGCAGATACAGAAGCCTCTTAGGCTGTGAGTCCAGCCGTGGCAGGCCAGGCGGTCCACCCAGCAGAGGAGCATGTGCTGGTGGGCAGGGGTGCTCACAGGGAAGGAGCAGGGGCCGCAGGCTAGGAGAGTTCCACCATCCTGCCCCCACGTCCCTCTCCTGAACTCACTGCACAGGCCTGGCCTCAGGGCCCGGGCCCAGCGCACAGTAGGCATGGGAGAGGCAGGGGCGCCTGAGGGACTCTGGGGGAGCTCCCAAGAGCAGAAGCCCCCCCACCTGCACCCCCTATATCGCCACGAGGCCAGGGGAAGCTGAGTGAGACATGAGACAGCGCTGTCACGTGAATCAGCGTCTGCATCTGCCCAATTTCCTCTTGCTGTGATTAAAAACCAGCCGGAGCATCACACACTCTCCCTGGCTTCGGGCTGCACAGCTGCACACCCATCACTGGGTGGGAGGTGGCCGGGCCTGAACCGCAGAGCCGCTCTCGGCGGCGGCAGCGGGTGCTCTCGTCTCAGGCTCCCACTGAGCACCTGGCGCTGCAGGGGTCCCTCCAATGCCACACCGCCCTCCCCCAAGGAGGGTTCTGCTACCAGCACCTCTCAGTGAAGAAACTGAGGCTCAGAAAGGGCAAGTGACCAACCGAGGTCACACAGCTTGTAACTGAGCCCCTGTCAGCTGCCCCTTTGCCCAGATCCAGGGCGAGGGGAGAAGGCAGGTGGCCGTAATGAAAGGGCTGTTGCCGGGCAGGGGGGATTCAATTCATTTGGGCGGGTTCCATGTTGAAGAGACAGTGGTTAAACACACAGGCCCTGGAGCCAATCGCCCGCCCTTGCTGCCGCGTGACCTTGACCCACTCCAGGACTCTGGGCCTCAGCGTGTGTGTCTGTAAGATGAGGCTCACACCTGCCCGCCTTGGGGTGGGGAGTGAGAGTTAGAGAAATCACAGCAGGTGCGGCACCCAGAGGAGAGCTCACCCCTAACCAGGAGGTGGGCAAGGCCCTAGGCAGGGGTGGGGTGGCCAGGGGGCAAGGCCCCCACCCTCTGGGAGTTCCCCTTCTCCTGAGGGTGATAAGCAGGCGTGGACACACCGCAGGGAGGGGAGGGGAGGGTCCCAGCTGCGAGGGGCCCGCGTGGCGGGGGGGCTCAGCAAATAAAAGGAAAGCGGAACCGAAGAGCAACCTGGGTGTCCCTCGGTGGGGGGCCAGCTGGATGTGCTGTGAGGCATTCCAAGCTGCAGGTCACAGGTGACATGAGGAGAAGTTCCGGGACCGCAGGGCCAGCTGCAGAACCCTCCGACACAGCACGACTCTGCTCGTGGGGGAGGGAGCTGTGCACAGAACACGGTCAGCTTAGCGCGTGTGGTGCCTGAAAACGCGCAGAAAGCCTTGTGAGGACACAGTCCAGACGACAGTGGGTACCTGTCTCAGGATGAGGGTCCGGCCAGAAACGGGTCCAAGTCACAGTGTTCCTCAGAGGTCTGGGCCCGCAAGATGTCCTCCGGCTGGGGGTCCCCATTATTCACTCCGTGACCATGGGTAAGTCTCTGTGATGTGTTTCCTCATCTGCAAAGAGGGCACCGTGCTACCCTGTCTTGCCAGAGAGGGACACGCTGGCAGCTGGACCCAGGCACTCAGAACATCTTGGCCCCAATTACTGCATCCATGGCCAACAACAAATGCCCAGGGCCAGGTGCCGGGAGTGGGCACCTACCATGGGCCACAGCTGGCCCTAGGCCCCTTCCACCAGATGAGGTCGGTACTGGGATCGAGAGCCGCTGAATGGTAAACACCCTGGTCTGGTTGGTAAGTCGCCATTGCCCTGAGCCCCTCCCACAGCCTGGCCACCTGCGTGGACCTGCTGCCCACTTTCCTCCAAGTCAGCAACTGAAAGGTTAACATCTGGTGCAGCGGGAGCCTCCAGGACCCTGCGAAATAGTTTACCCGTCGCCTACACTACAGCCCCTGCCTCTCAGCTTTTCCCCTGGCCCAGTGTCTAGGGAAGGCGGCCTTCAGGGAAGGAATGAGGGGCCTTAGGGGTGAATGAGGGGTCCTGTAGTACTTTAACCTCTTTGCCACTTCTCCCTGGAAGATGAACCAGCCAGAGGCAGCTGTAAATCCTCCCGGCTCGACGGGGAGCAATAAGAGAACAACAGTGACGGAAGGCCTACGAGGTGCTAAGCCTGGCGCTGCCTGCCGGGCGTGGGTGGTGGGGACACTGGAGGTGACCGTCCGGGGCCCTCACGGACCAGGGAGGCCCGGTGGGGCTGTGTAGCCGGGGCGTGGGCTGGACCAGGGTGCAGTATTTTTGGCTTTGAGCACCAAGTGTTCTTTGTCACAACTACTCGGACTCTGCCAGTTTTCTCTCGAAAGCAGCCGCAGACAATACATAAACAGATGAGCGCAGCCATGTCCCAACTTTACCTACAGAAACAGAACAGAACAGAGATTCCAGACGGAAGCCCGCACACACACAGTCATGTGATCTTCAACAAGGGTGCGAAGACCACTCCACGGTGGAAGGGTAGCCTTCAACAGATGGTGCCTGGAAAACCGAATTCCACACACAAGAGAATAAAGTTACACCCATACCTAACAGCATATACAAAAATTAATTCAAAATATATCAAAGACCTAAACCTAAGAGATAAAATGATACAAATCTTAGAAGAAAACATAGAGGGAAAGCTTCATGTCAACGGATTTGGTAATGACTTCTTGAATATGACACCAAAGGCACAGGCAACAAAAAAATACTTAAATTGAAATTCATCAAAATTAAAAACTTCTGTACATCCAAGGGCACGATAATAGAGTGAAAAGAAAACCCACAGAATGGGAGAAAATATTTGCAAATCACATATTTGATAAGGGACTGATATCGGACATACAAAGAACTCCTAAAACTCAACAACAAAAACCCAAATAATTCAATTCAAAAATGGGCCTGAATATACATATATAAAAGACCGATATCCACAGGAAAAGATGCTTGACTTAGGGCAGTGCAAATCAAAACCACAGTGAGATACTTCACAGCCGTTAGGTTGGCTACTATTAAAAAAAACCCCACAAAATCTCAAAACAAACAAACAAAAAGTGTTGGTGAGGATGCTGAAAAACTGGAACCTTTGTGCACTGTTGGTGGGAATGTAAAATGGTGCAGCTGCTCTGGGACATGATATGGTGGTTTCTCAAAAGATGAAAATAAATCAGCCTGTGATCCAGCAATCCCACGTTTGGGCATACGCTGAAAAGTGAAAACAAGCTCTTAAAGAGACATACGCACACCCATGTACCAATAGTCACAGTAGCTAAAACGTGGAACAACCCAAGTGTACATCAATGGATGACAGATAAACAAGGTGTGGTCCATCCATACATGGAATATTATTCAGCATTAAAAAGGAACGACATCTGACACCTGCTACAACGTGGATGAACCGTGGGGACGTTACGCTCAGTGAAACAAGCCAGTCACAAAGGACAACTACTATACGATTCCACTCATATGAGGTCCCTAAAGGAGTCAGATTCATAGAGACAGAAGGTAAATGGTGGGGTCCAGGGGCTGGGGGAGGGGGAGGGGGAGTTAGTGCTTGATGGGTTTCAGTTTGGGAAGATGAAAGGTTCTGGAGATGATGGTTGGTCATGGCTGTACAACAATGTGAGTGTTCTTAGTGCTACTGACCTGTACACTTAAAAATGGTTAAAATGGTAAATTTTATGTCATGTAGTTGTTTTTTTTTTGGCTGCACTGGGTCTTCGTTGCTGCGCGTGGGCTTTCTCTAGTTGCTGCGAGCGGGGGCTACTCTTCCTTGCGGTGCGTGGGCTTCTCATTGCGGTGGCTTCTCTTGTTGTGGAGCACGGGCTCTAGGTGCACAGGTTTCAGTAGCTGTGGCACACGGGCTCAGTAGTTGTGGCTTGTGGGCTCTAGAGCTCAGGCTCAGTAGCTGTGGTGCACGGGTTTAGTTGCTCCGCGGCATGTGGGATCTTCCCAGACCAGAGCTCTAACCGGTGTCCCCTGCGTCGGCAGGTGGATTTTTTTTTTCATAAGTTTATTTGTTTGTTTGTTTTTGGCTGTGTTTGGTCCTCATTGCTGCACGCGGGCTTTCTTTTGGTTGCAGTGAGCGGGGGCTACTCTTCCTTGCGGTGCGCGGGCTTCTCATTGTAGTGGCTTCTCTTGTTGCGGAGCATGGGCTCTAGGCGCGCGGGCTTCAGTAGTTGTGGCTCACGGGCTCTAGAGCACAGGCTCAGTAGTTGTGGCACACGGGCTTAGTTGCTCTGCGGCATGTGGGATCTTCCCGGATAAGGGCTCGAACCTGTCCCCTGCATTGGCAGACAGATTCTTAACCACTGTGCCACCAGGAAAGTCCTGTCATGTAGATTTTTACCACAATAAAAAAGTAAACAAAAACTAAAAAGCGTATGCCCACGTGAACACATCTTTTAGTCCCTCCAACCCCATCCTTAAAAGGGATCCAGGGAACCGAGGGGCTCAGAGCTAAAGTTTCCTCAGCTGTAAACCTGCTTCTGCCAACAACTGAAGAAACAAACTTTTAAAGGTAGTTCCATGGTGATGCAAGCAGAGCGAGGGAGCTGATTGTGGGGTATGAACGGCGAGTGGAGATAATCTCAGATGCCTTGATACCACCACCATGCTGCAACTCACGGTTTATAATTTAATGCAGAGATTCTAATAAACTGCAAAATCAGCTTAAGACCAGAAAGTTCTGTTTTTTTCCACGACTGACACTTTTTAGTAAATATATGGTCAAAACCTTTCACAAAAGAAAGAAAAAAGCAGCCAGTGGGCTGGATGTGGTGGTGGTTTCTAGACCGCGGCGTAGAGCGTCTCAGACAGTCTGGCTGCACAGAAGGTGGGTGTAGAATGAGGGCGGCTGCAGATATAATGCTCATGGTAGATGATGATGCAGCTGATCATGGGCGGCAGGACGACGTGCGGACCCGGATCCCTGACTACGGCACACGCTCTGGTTCCCGCAGGGTGACGTGAGGACCCGGATCCCTGACTACGGCACACGCTCTGGTTCCCGCAGGGTGACGTGAGGACCCGGATCCCTGACTACGGCACACACTCTGGTTCCCGCAGGGTGACGTGCACACCTAGATCCCTGACTAAGGCACACGCTCTGGTTCCCGCAGGGTGACATGCGCACCTGGATCCCTGACTACAGCACACGCTCTGGTTCCCGCAGGGTGACGTGAGGACCCGGATCCCTGACTACGGCACACGCTCTGGTTCCCGCAGGGTGACGTGAGGACCCGGATCCCTGACTACGGCACACGCTCTGGTTCCCGCAGGGTGACGTGCGGACCCGGATCCCTGACTACGGCACACGCTCTGGTTCCCGCAGGGTGACGTGCGCACCCGGATCCCTGACTAAGGCACACGTTCTGGTTCCCGCAGGGTGACGTGCACACCCGGATCCCTGACTAAGGCACACGCTCTGGTTCCCGCAGGGTGACGTGCGCACCTGGATCCCTGACTAAGGCACACGCTCTGGTTCCCGCAGGGTGACGTGCGCACCTGGATCCCTGACTACAGCACACGCTCTGGTTCCCGCAGGGCAGCACAGCACTGCTGTCGGCCTCTGTAAGTATCCAAGACCATCCGCACCCAACCTCACCGGCTGAGCACAGCCTCCCCAGTTCTCTGCAGCCCTGCCTGGGAGGCGGCCAAGGACAGGGGTGGGGGTGGGGGGTGGAGAGGGGTCCGCCCCCAGTGGCTCTCACCTGCCCGGGAAGGCTCTGGAGTCTGTTTTTGGCCACGGCGGCATGTTCCTTGGAAGGCATCCCCTTTGGCACAGGGACACTGCACACAGGCCTGCCACCAGCCATTCCAGCTCAGGGACCAGGGTGCACACGGGTCCGGCCAGGCAGTCCGCAGCAGCAGTGACCTTCAGGGCCCAAGAGACAGGCAAGGACTCTGTCCTCTCCTGCCTCCCTCCCGGCCTCACTGAATCCTCAGAGCCACTCTGTGAGGTGGTGACCGTCACTGCGTCCAGTTTACAGGTGAGCAAACTGAGGCTTTGGGAGAGAGATCTATTGCCACCCAGGTCTCTCTGACTCCAGCCTGCGTTCCTCATGCCTGCGTTCCTCTCCCAGGGGATCGAGGGAGGGTCCTCATTCCCAGATCCCAGCTCTGTGGCTCTTACGCTGTGTGCCCTCAGGCAGGCATGGAACCTCTCTGGGCTCCCTGCACGGCTCCCCAAGGCCACACGTGGCACACACTTCGTTAATGTTAATTCTCCCTCTTCCCCTCCCTGAGGAGGGGCTGCTCACTGTCTAGAGGGAGGAGGAATACATTTAATTATGAAAAGCTCACCATGTGATCTGCGATGGGGTTGGACAGAGTGCTGAGCAGAGGGATCTCGGAGTTCCGGGGAGCGAGCGAGGGTAGGGCCAGCTGAGGAGTCTTGCAGACAAGGAAGCAGGGTCCATGAGACCCTCACGGCCCCCAGGGGCACAGCCCAGGCTTCCTTCAAAATGATGGTGAAATCAGCCGCCTCGGCTGGGCTCCGGGCAGCCCTCAGTCACGAGTTAAATCCTAGCTTCCCTCTCTCAGAGAATGTACCCCACTAGGTTAGGGATTACATGTGGACCCAGGGAACCCCAGATTAAACGACATTTAAACAGATTTAAACAGAAGGCAGTTTTGTTTAAGTCTCACCTCCTGCCTGCGTACCCCCAGCGCCCTGCAGCCCCTGGACCGCGAGTTTCCCGTAGTCCTGCATCCCAGACAGGGACGGCATCTCAGCATCATCACACTGTCATTCTCAGATATGATGACAGTGCCAGCTGCCCCTTATCCTGCACCCACCCCAGACTCTCTACACCAGGGGTGAGCAAACCCCCGGGCCACCTCCAGCCACCGTCTGTTTTTGTAAGTAATGCCCATTCGTGTACGTTTCATCTGTGGCTGAGACAGGTGCAGGATGGAGTGGTGGTGACGGAGCCCGTACGGCCCACAAAGCCTAATCCCCATTCTACACCTGTCTCATGGACTCCTCATGGCCTCCTGGAGAAGCCAGTGTTAGTTTTCTCGTTTCTCTGAAGGAACCCAGAGCTGGGAGAGGAAAGGCCAGCCCCAGGGAGGCAGGGCTTCTGTCCTGTTCCCAGCACACAGAGCAGGCTCGGGCACAGGATAGCTGCTTGGTGACTATTTGCTGAATGGATGGGTGGACGGATGGACAGACGGATGGATGGCTGGGTGATGACGTGGCTGAGTGACTGAGCTCGGTGTGGAGTTTGAGGCCACTCGCTGGCCTGGGAGGCGGTAGCCCTGAGCATCAGCGACATGCCCGGCATCTGCCAAGGTCTTGGGCAGCCAGGACACAAGAGGACCGAAGCCAGCCCTGAGAGGACAGAGCATCAGCCTGACCATCACGTGCAGCCGGGCAGGCACAAGACAGGCTGTTTTTGTCTCTGGAAGACGGCAGGCTTGGGGGCCTGGTCTGGGCAGACAGAAGGGAGCTAGCAGTTCCCGGCCCACAGGAAGAAGGCGCCCTGCTCCACGAACGCTGAATCAAGGGAGCACGGCCAGGACAGGCGCTGAGCTGGGCCTGCAGGACTCCCGGCTGTGACACGGAGGGGACGGACCAACCACGGTCTGCCTCGTGCGCTGGTGACGAGCAGCCCTCCAGAACCTCTCCCGGCCTCGGGGGGCCGCTGAGGTAACAGGAAGCTGAAAGGGGACCTCCATCTGAATTAAAGGCCAGGCCTGTCTAGGCTGGGTGGAAACCATCCAGGTCACCCAGGGGCAGCAAGAGCTCCCAGCACCTGTCCTGGGCCAGGCTGCCCACAGGGCCCTCACCTTCCAGCAGGGAGACAACAGTTAGCCAAATGCAACAGGTGGTGACGTGCGCCGTGAACAGCAACCCCACCCCGGGGAAGGGGACGAGGCTGCAAATGAAGCAGGCTGCCCAGGGGCGGCCTCTGTGAGATGAGGCTGTCTGTGAGAAGACCTGAAGCAGGTGAGGGAGCCACAAGGTGCCTGGGGGAAGGGCAAGCCAGGTGGCAGGCACTGCCAGTGCAAAGGCCCTGGGGCAGGAGCGTGCCTGGAGCCCAGTGAGTGACAGGAAGCCCAGGAATGGCTGAGGCCAGATAGTCAGGGCCGTGATGGTTACTGGGAGGACCTTGTCTCTGCCGTGATTGAGGAGGGGCCAGGGCAGGTGCCGAGCAGGAGGGTTTTATCAGAGTCACTCTGGCTGCTCGGTGTGGAATGGGATGACTGTGGGAAGGAAGGAAGGAAGGAAGGGAGGGAGGGAGGGAGGGAGGGAGGGAGGGACCAATGAGTGAATTAATTGAAAGAGAGGGGGTGATGGGGACAAGCAGCCAGGCAGAGCTCCATGCAGAGCTGAGGGCGGCCTGTGGGCCGCGCGCCCCTCACCATGCCCTGCAGGTGCTGCCCGATGCCTGCGGCACTGGGGCTCAGGGCAGGCCTCCGGCGAAGCCCAGCCCCCAGCTCCCCTGACTGCCTTCACTTTGCTGCCATGAACCCCGAAGCTCAGCGATGACAAGGTCACAGGGGCTCATCACTGGACACCTTCACAACCACAAAACCAGGCTCTGGGCCACCGAGGGGCCGGCAGCGTGCCCACTCCTCAGACACCGCAGGAGCCACTTCCGAGTCAATCACATCTAGAAAGACAGCCTGGAGAACCTCGGGACACAGCCTGGGCCTCTGCTCCCCTGGAGCTCCCGTGAGAGGGGTGCTGGGGCTCCCGTGGCCCCCGGGACAGGGCCAGGGTTCACCACGCTCACAAGTTCCATAAAGACCATTCAAAGCCCTGGAAATTAATTTCCCCTAGGATGACAATTACATGTTAAATAAGACACCCACTGAGCAAACGATTAAGAAAAAACCCAGCCAGGGAGGCTCTGTGTGGGCTGATTCTGAGATGTGGGCTCAGCACGAAAGGCCTCGGAAGGCATCACCGGGCAGTGATGAAGGAGGAACTTGTTCTAATATTTGTGTCCCCACTACACCCGCAACTGATTTCAGACCTATAACCAGCCTCTGCAGGAAAGGCAGTCTTCGTCTTCTAATAAAAGGACGGTAACAGCACCACCGACGGCCGGAGAGGGAGGAATCAGACATCCTCAGGCTGGGGGGCTGGCTGCAAGGGGACGTGGCCCGTGGCCTCGGTTGGCCCGTCACGGGCGAGGCTGGCCTGGGTCAGTGGCCAGCACGCAACTGGGCGGGCTCAAGTCGCCATGTGGGCTGGTGACTTCTGAAAGGTTGCAGGACAGCTGCACCTGTGGCTATCCTTTGACAAGTGACAAACCTGAGTGGCGGGTGGCGGGGGGGATGTGAGTAGCACCCCCCTCGCACACGGGATCGAGAAGGTGCAGGCTGAGGAGACGCCCAGGCTGTGACGGGCCAGGTGGGCTGGCAAGTGTTGAGAGCTCAGGAAAGGGCACTAGTGGAACTGTCCTTAGTGATGTAACTGGCCCAGGTCTCGGGGACTGACCCTGCCACCTGACCCCATCCCCAGGCAGCCACTGATTCATAAGAATTCGTTTGCACTTTCTAGAATTTTAGAGAAACGGAATCACACGGCACATATTTTAGCCTGGCTTCTTTTACTCAGCATAATTATTTTAGATCCATCTAAGTTGTTGCATGTGTCAACAGTTCGTTGCTTTTTACTGCCAAGTAGAATTCCATTGTGTGGATAGACTACTGTTTGTTCATCCACTCATCAGCTGACGGGCGTTCGTTTACTTCCACTTTCTGGCTATTATGAATCGGACTGCTATGTGCATTCGTGTACAGGTTTTTGTGTGAACGTGTTTTCATTTCTCTTGGGTAAATACCTAGGAGTGGAACGGCTGGAGCATATGGTAGGTATATGTTTAACCCTTTAAGAAACTGCTAACCTGTTTTCCAATAAGGTTACACCAGTTCACATTCCCACCAGCAGATCGTAAAAGTTTCAGTTCCTCCACATTCTCACAGGCACTTGCTGTGATAAGTCATTTTAATTGTTGCCATCCTAATAGGTATGTAGAAATTTATGTCATTTTGGTTTTAATTTGTATTTCTCTAATAGGTAATGAGGCCAAGCATCGTCCCTTTCACAGAGTCTTTCCCAGAGCAAAAGTTTTTCATTTTTGAAGTCCAAGTTTTTCTTTAATAAATTGTGCCTTTGGTGTCCAGTCTAAGAACTCTTTGCTTGGAGCTAGATCGCGAAGATTTTCTTCTATTTTTCTTTCCCCTAAAGGTTTTATAGCTTTATATTTAAGTCCATGATCTACTTTGAGTTAAATTTTGTATAAGGTATGAGATTTAAGTTGACATTCACTTATTCAGCCTATGGATATCTAATTGCTTTAGCACCATTGTTGAAAAGGCTATTTTCTGTCCATTAAATTGCTTTTGCATCTTTGTTAAAAGTCAGTTGGGCGTATTTCTGGGCTCTCTATATGTTCCATCGATCCGTATGTCTGTCCTCCTGCCAATAACACACTGCCTTAATTAATGTAGCGATATAATAAGCCTGTAAGTAAGTAATATAAGTAAGCGATTCCTCGTCCTTTATTCTTCTCTTGCAAAATTGCTTTATTATTCTAGGTCCTTTATCTCTCCATATAAGTTTTAGAACAAGCTTCTATATGTCTACAAAATCCTAGATAGGATTTTGGTAGGAATTGCATTAAGCCTATTGAGCAATTTGGGGAAACAAACATCCTTACTATGTAGAGTTTGCCAACACAGTCCATCCATAATCCATGAACATGGTATAGCTCACTATTTATTTAGGTCTTCTTTGCTTTCTTTCATCTGCATTTTTATGTATCAAATCCTGCACGTGTTTATTAGATTTATGCATAAGTAATTTATTTCCTTGTAGAAATGATAAATTGTATGTGTTTTCAATTTTGGTTTCTACATGTTTATTTTTGGTACGTAGAAATGTAATTTTTGTGTCTGTTGATCTTGTTTCCTGCTACCATGCTGAATTTTTTTTTTAGTTCTAGGAGGGGTTTTTTTGGTAGATTCTCTGGGATTTTCTACGTAGAGAATCACCTTTTCTGAAAATAGGGACAATTTTATTTCTTCCTTTCCAAACTATATGTCTTTTATTTCTTTTTCTTTACTTATTGCTCTGTGATATGTCAAATAAGAATGGTGAGAGTGGACATACTTTTCTTGTTCCCAATCTTAGAGAGAAAGCATTCAGTCTTCATCACTAAGTATGATGGTAGCTGTAAGTTTTTTGTGGATCTTTAAAAAGTTAAAGAATGTTCCCTCTATTCCTATTTATCTGAGAGTTTTAAAAATTGTGAATGGTGGAGTTCCCTGGTGGTCTAGTGGTTAGGATTCAGCGCTTTCACTGCCATGGCTGGGTTCAATCCCTGGTCAGGGAACTGAGATCCGGCAAACCACACAGTGCCACTTCCCCAACAAAAAAAATTGTGAATGGGTGTTGGTTTTTTCTGCATCACTGATATGATCATAGGATTTATGCCTTCTTTAGGCTGTTGAGATGATGGATTATGTTGACTGATTTTTGAATACTGAAACAGCCTAGCATATCTGGAATAAATCCTACCTAGTCATGGTATAAATTTTTTTATACATTACTGGATTAGATTTTTTTAACCTTTTGTTTAGAATTTTTGCATCTACGTTCATCAGAAAGTCACGTCTATAGTTTTCAAAGTCCAGAGTGCTAACCATTACACCTTGGGACCTGTTTGTAGTTTTCTTTTTCTGTATTTCTTTGTCTGATTTTGGTAACAGATAAGGCAGGTCTTTAAGAATGAGCTGGGAAATATTCCCTCCCTTTCAGTTTTCCAGAAGATTTTGTGTAAAATTCATGTTATTTCTTCCCTAAATGTGTGGTAGAGTTCACCAGTAAAAACATGTAGGTCTGGAGCTTTCTTTGTGAGATTTTAAAATATAATTTCAATTTCTTTGATAGATATAAAGCTATTTAGGTTATCTATTTCCTCTTGAGTGAGATTTCTTAGCTTTTGTCTTTCAAGGAATTCATATATTTAAGTTTTTAAATTTACTGGCATAAAGTTGTTCACAACATTCTCTCGTTTTCCTTTAAATATGTATCAAACCTGTAATGATGTCATTGTTTTTATTCTTGGTATTGGTAGTTTGTGTCTTTTCTCTTTTTTCCCTGGATTAATCTATCTAAGGATTTATTACCTATATTGATCTTCTCAAAGAGCAAGGTTTTGGTTTCATTTATTTTCTCTATTGTCTGTGTATTTTCTGTTTCATTGATTTCCACTCTTATATTCATGTTTCCTTTCCTCTACTTACTTTGGGCTTAATTTCTTCTTCTTAAACAACAACAACAACAACAGGAAAAAACCCCAAACTTGTTTCTTAAGATGGAAGATTCGAGATCCTTCCTCTTTTCTATTATTGGCATCTAGTGCCCTAAAATTTCCCCTACGTATGTATCCCTTTAGTAGCATTCCACAAAATTTGATATGCAGTGTTTTCATTATCATTCAGTCAGTAAGACTTCGATTTCCTCGTTCACCCATAAGTTATTTAGAAATGTGTTATTTATTTTCCAAATATTTGGGGATTTTCTTGGAAATGTTTCTGTTCTTGATGTTTAATTTCACTGTGCCACAGAACATACCCTGTATGATTTGAATCTGTTTAAGTTAGTTTTATCACATAGAATTTGGTCTATTTTGGCAAACAATCCAGGTGCGCTTGAGAAGAACGTTTATCTGCTGCTGTTGGGTGGAATGTCAAACAGGTAAAGTTGGCTGAGAATGTTGTTCGCATCTATATCCTTACTGATTTCTGTCTACTTGCTCTGTTCTTCCTTCTCAAGATTGTTTTGGCTATTCAGAGTCTTTTGTGTTTCCGTACAAATTTTTAAAATATTTGTTCTAGTTCTGTGAAAAATGCCATTAGGTGCCTTGATAGGGCTTGCACTGAATCTGTAGACTGGCTTGTGTAGTATGCTCGTTTTAACAGTATTGATTCTTCCAATCCAAGAACATGGTATATCTCTCCATCTGTTTGTATTGTCTTCAATTTCTTTCATCAGTGCCTTATAGTTTTCTGAGTACAGGTCTTCTACCTCCTTAGACAGGTTTATTCTTAGGTATTTTATTCTTTCTGACGTGATGATAAATGGGATTGTTTTCTTAATTTCTGTTTCTGATAGTTCATTGTTAGTGTATAGAAATGCAATAGACTTCTGTATATTAATTTTCAATTAATATGCAAAATTTTAAAAACCAAATTCATTGATGGGCTCTAAGTAGTTTTCTGGTGGCACCTTTAGGATTCTCTATGTATAGTATATCATGTCATCTGCAAACAGTGACAGTTTTACTTCTTCCTTTCCAATGTGAATTTCTTTTATTTCTTTTTCTCCTCTGATTGCTGTGGCTAGGACTTCCAAAACTATGTTGAATAAAAGTGGCAAGAGTGGGCATCCTTGTCTTTTTCCTGATCTTAGAGGAAATGCTTTCAGCTTTTCACCGCTGAGTATGATGTTAGCCGTGGGTTTGTCATATATGGCCTTTATGATGTTTGTCCATTATTTGAAAGTTTCAGGCATCCCATTCAGTTTGAAGCCTGATTTTAAACATCAGATGGGTTTTGTTCTCCAGCAAATTTCAGGGAACCCTGGGGGATACTGGAAGTTGATCCCACATTATAAGCAGAGACTCCCTTCACACCTGGACCTCCTCTCCATGCCCACAGCATGGTCACCTCTGCTATCTGAATACAGGAATGGGGAGGGGGTTGAAGCTCTGTTTAGAGAAAAGAAAAGCAGACATGTTTGTCTTGCAACCATTTGTTATTAAAATTTGATGTCAACGCTGGTGGCCCAGGTGAACTTACAGTGAGGAGATAACACCCTACACATCTAACCAGCTGGCCCCGTTAGTGCCTGCTCTGTCCAGAGGGCCGGTGGTGGTGAAGGAAAGGCTGGCCAGGGGTCCTATCACTCTGTCCAGGCTGTATCAGGCATGGATACACTTGTTTCCCCAGAAGAGAGCGCTAGAATCAGCAGGAAGCTAACTTCTTGTCAGTGGGAATGTCCTCAGTGGTGATGAGCTCTCCATCCCTGGAAGGGTGTAATCAGGCACTGGATGATCCCCTAGCAGGGGTATCACGGGGGAGGCTGAACCAGGTGGTGCTCTCTGCCCCTTCCATGTGGCTCAGATCCCATGACCTTGCGCTGGGATTGAGAATCCGGCCTCATTAATTTGTAAACCCTTGCTCCTTGCTAGGAGTGCATTTCCATGGAAATGCCAGTGAACCGCATGGTCCTGCTGCATCTCCCTGCATTGTCCCCTGTGGTCCTGGGTAACCAGCACCCTTGCCAGGACTGGCTCAGCTCTGCCTCTCTGAGGGGCCCAGGCTGTGCCTTATTCAGTTACATAACTGGCCGCTTTGAAGAGCCATGAGTCACATAGGTTAGCAAACTAGTTCAAGGTAATTTATGACTCTGGGATGCTTGGGTTTCTAAATACAACAGACAACGACAAACTGCAAAGGCTTCAAACTCCTTCCCCAAGGAGAGAGTGCCTGGCCCGGCCAGGGCAATGGCTCCGATGGCCCAGTTTGCAGGGAGGGTTCCCACACTACCAGCCCGGCCTAGCCCACTCTGGGTCCTGGCGAGGCCCACCCTTGAGACTCAGTGACGACCACCTCACTTCCGCCATCCCTCCCTCCTTCACCTCTGCTGCGCACGAAAAGGTGACAAGGATTTTTCTCCTGCCCTGTGGCGGTGTAGAAACTGCACTGCATACAGAGTTGTCACATCCCAATAGGCTTGTCTTTTTATGATAATAATATTTATTTTGGGTAAGTCAGAATTCAGGCAGCAGAAACTCCGTAACTGGAAATTAACTACCTGCCCACTGCTGCCCTTGAACCCCCGGAGGGTCCTCTGCGGCCCCTCCTGCGGGTCACCTTCCTGTCCAGTGCCTGTGCCCTGAGTGGCAGAGCTGTTTCCCACTGTCTGGAGGGCACTGTGGTGCCCGCCATCTCCTTGTTCCCATGCCCTTTGCACCGTGACTGGGCAGCTGTCTGGAAGCATCACAGGTGAGGTCCAGTTTCCCAGCCTTGAACCTGCCTCCAGGAGTTGCTCTGGCCTCTGGCCAACAGGTATGCTGGAAAGGACACTGTGCCAGTGCCGGGTATAGGCCTCGAGGGCCTTGTGGCCTTGTGTGCCCACCCTCTTGGGACTCTGTCACACCAGGTGTGACATTCTTCTAGCCTCCCAGAAGAATGAGGGACACGCAGCCCAGTCACCACCATCCCTGGTCACCTCAGCCAGGAGCCAGCTGACAGCTGACCCCCAGCTGCAGGCAGGCCCTGCTGCCCTGCTTGACCATGCACACTTGAGGGAGCCCAGGAGACCCACCCAGGCTGCTAGCTACTTGGCTAGTAAACGGTTATTGTTGTAAGCTGCTCCATGTTGGAGTGGTTGTTACGCAGCAGAAGCTAACTGATACAGGCACCGCAGAATTCTGAGCACACAGGCCTCCATGCACAGGATTTATCGGCAGAGGCCTGGTTGCAGACAGACGGACTGGCCTCGGGGCTCTCGCCTCCCTGCCCTCACATTAGCCATCATCCAGGCTCTGTCCTACAGATTGGACCCCAGGCCTCAGTCCGCACTGTTACAACCGAGATACAGTCCCCCTGTCATCCCCGTGCCCAAGCCCTCTGGGCTCCCCTGCTTATGGGCCCTACTCAAAGCCTTCCAGTGGCTTCCCGTGACACTCACGATGAAATCCAACCTCCTCACCCCACCACACAGCACTCACAACCCCTGCTCCCCTCTCAGCTTCCTGTCTCCCACCCTCTCATGCCATTCCAGGCACACTGGCCTCCAACCCACAGAACCCAGCCCTACCCCAGGGCCTTTGCCCACGCAGCTCCCTGGGCTGGAATGTTCCCTGGCACCCACACAGCTCCTTCCCCACTTCCTGCAGGCCTCTGCTCCAACCTGCTTTAGCACACAGCCAGCAGACTGCTCCTTGTCAGACGGCCCCTGCCACCCTCCAGGCCCTCCTGCTGCTCTCTTTGTCTTCAGAGCACCTAGCACCTGGCCCAACAATGCCCAGGTCAGCGAGAGCCAGGAAGGGGGCGGGTGGTGAGGAAGGTCAGCCTGGGGTCCTCCAGGGCAGAGCCTGGGTGTCCTGCAGCAGCCGTCTTCCTCTCTGCCCGACACCTGACGTGCTTCAGCCACTTCTAGGAGCTGGGGTCTCACTCAGCAGCACAAGCCCAAGCGCAGATTTACGGCCGCGGCACGACTGCTTACAAGCCTCCCGTGGGTGACACGTTTGTCGAAAATACCTTCACTTAAGGTGGTACTAGAGGTCTGTTCCATGGAGCATAGGAGCCCCTGCTGTGAAAAATACTCTCAAATTAAAGACCCAGCATTCAGGGCCTTTCTCAGAATCGGTAGAGCTAATTCTCTCACTGTAGGGAGCTAGGACTCCCCTACAGCAGGCGGGAGGCTCCACCGCCGGCCTGGCCAGGCCGCAGAAGTTGGGGAGGGAGTTCTCTGGGGCCAGGGAGGCCCAGGGCAGGTCCAGGTCCACCACGGATCCAGGGCTCAGGGACAAAGCTCTTCTACACTCTGCAAGGGGGGACAGTCCCCATGGGGTCTGAGGCCTCAGATCAGTCACTGGGAGGCAGAGCTGGGGGCCATGTCCAGGTCTGGAGGGACCATGTGGCACTGTGGTGAGTAGCACGCATCTGGAGCCAGGCAGCCTGGCTTCAAACCCCAGCCCACTCTCCAAGCTGCTGAGTGACCCTGGGCGCTGAGCCTCAGCTTCCTCATCTGTCAGATGGGCACAAACAGTGTCTCCCTACAGGGCTGTGAGGACCCCATGAAATGCTTATTTAGACCAGGGCCTGGCACATCACGGCTGTCATCATCGCTATCCTCTTAGGTTTAGGGTCTGGGGGCCTCCAAGAGCCTCTCTGTGTGCGAGACTGTCCTGGAACCTGGACCCTCCTGACCCTGCGGACGGGGCCGGACAAGGATCCGGGCGGAGACAGCAGTGGGTTGGACTGAGTGCTCGCTCCTGGTCATGGGTCAGGGAAGGGAGGCCACCTCCGTTTTTGGCTCAAGACCTCTGAGTGGGGCCTGTGTCAAAGGGCCAGGAGGCAGGGAGGAGTAGAGGAGGCAGAGGCCATGACTCCGAACCCTGCACAGCAGGGCTGGAGCCCTCCTGGCAAGGACAGCCTCTCTGATCCAGGTTCCAGGGTGAGCGGGGTGCTGCTCCCAGAGTTCTCCATCTCGCTACCAGGTCAGGAGCTGGAGTTCACTAAAGCACAGGTGCTTTATTGTCAAAAGGACACGAGGAGGGACGCTGCAGGGGATGAGAAGCGGAAGCAGCGAGCACCTCTCTGAGAGGCGCCTTAGGGGAAATGTACCAGAAATGTCTCCGCGGCGGTTCAGGGGAGCCCACAGGAGGGAAATGGCAAGGCAGGCTGGGGGTCTGACCCCTCCACTGCCAGCCCCGGGTCCCAGCCCACCAGCCCTACTGTGCGCATCCGGACTTCCAGAGGAACGCAGACCCTGCCCTCGGGAAGTCCCGGCCACCCTCCACGTTGCGTCACCCCACGTGGTCATACAGTCATGATGGACTCAGCCCCTCCTCCATGCTCGTGTTTCCACAAAAACATCCAGGGATCACGACACTAGGCGTTCTGGGGTCTTCGCACACACCAGAAATTGCAACGGTAAAAAGAGGGCGACGGGGAGAAGACACAGACAGAAGCAGAAGCTTTGGGTGCCCACAAATCGCCAAAGGTCTGAGGGCCTCAATACTGAGGAATTTTAGAAAGGCTTCTTGATATGAGACTGGAGAAAGGAGGCCCATTTAGTCAACGGTGCAGGAAAACTGAATATCCATGTGGGAAAGTGAACTTGGATCCCTACCTCACACCTCACACCACACCCCCAAGCCAAGTCCAGACATGTTAAAACCCTGCAATTGAGAGTGAAAACTTTACAACTTTCAGGACAGTTTTCTATGAGGGATTATCTTTCTACAATTGGGGCTAGGAATAATTTCTTAAACAAGGAACAAAAAGCTCACTAGGCATAAAAAAAAATGGGTAGATTTGACTACAATAAAAGGAAGAATTTCTTTTTACCAGAAGACAGGAAAAAGACAAAGCACAGACGGCAAGAAGACATTTGGAATATGCACACCCAGCAAAGGATTAGCATCCAGAATATATACAGAACTCCTACAGATCCACAGGAAAAAGAAAAGCAAGGAGCCAAAAGCCTGGAGCAGGCATTTCTTAGAGAAGGAAACAGGCACACAAATGAAAACGTGCAAACACGCTTGGCTTTACTAGTGCACGGGGAAATGCAATCAACATCCCAATATTTCACTGTATGCCCACTAGACTGGCAAAAAGTGAGGCATCTGACAATACCAAGGGCCCAAGCGGGTAAAGACCTGTTGGAATATCTAGGTACTGCTGGTGAGAGAGAAAACTGGTATAACCACTGTGGAAATCACTTTGGCACTTTCTTGTACGTGGACCATTCACACACCTTATAACCCTGCAAGTCCCCTCCTGGGCATGACGCAAGGCACGAGCAAGAAGATCTCCTAGCAGCATTGTTAATAACAGGAAAAAAGAACCCAGAAAAAACCCAAAGACTCATTGACAGGAGAATGCAGAAATAAATTGTCCAATAGTCACAGAGTTTATTTTCACACCAGTGGAAACTAGCTACAGCTACACACAGCAGCATGAAGAAAGCTTCAGAAAGGCAAGATGTTGACTGAAAACTGCAAATCTTAGAAGTCCACACATAGTGTACCATTTTTATAAAGCCCAAGAACAAACAAAACAATATATTGTTTAGATAGATGTAGTAAACCTATGAGCAAGAGAATGACAAACACAAAATTCAGGCTAGTGGAGACTCCAGGGTGGGTCAAGATTCAAATTATTAAGAAGGTCCTAGTTCTGGAGTTGAGTGGTGTATTCACAGATGTTCATTATTTTACTATCCTTTATAATGGACAAAATGCATTAAATATTACAAAGACACAGGCAAGGAGAAAATAGAGGAGGAACACAGTGTGGATCCAGACAGATCCAGTATGACTGATTCCCTGTCACACAGTTCACTGTTTTCTCTTTGCATCCCAGTGGGTACCCAGAGGCCAGACCAGGAGGTAGAAGAACCTGGGCCTGTTTCTCCATAAGCCAAATAACAGGCTGCACCAGGAATGACAAATGGCTGGCACGCATTAACACAGGTCTCCCTTTCCTCACCCACTGCAGACATTACTAATGGATTGCAGCACTCTTTCACGTTGAGCACATATACAGCTTTGGACTCCTCCTCAGCTTCACACTGCAGGGTGCCAGTGGCGGTCGATCAAAGACGGAACACTAAATGATGCCTGACTTGGAGAGTCCAGCCAGCTCTGGCCTGGAAGATTTGAAGCCCAGCTGGTAGGCAGTAGCTGCTCTGAAAGCCAGTGCCTCTCGAGGAGCAGCCCACTGGCTTTGGAGCTGGCCAGTGGAACCTCAGCTGCTACAGTGCCTAACCCTGTAGCCTCCGTTCTCTGGAGCCCCTCGCTGCCCCCTTGCCATCCTCCTGGGTCCCCAGGTTGCCACCTGCCCAGTGGGCAGGCTCATGTCTACACAAGGCTGGTGAGTTTTGCCGGACTTGAAACCAGCTCCACTAGCACAGAGGGCGAGGCAGGATCATCCTCACACCTAGTCTCCAGGGCACATCCCTGCTGAGCCTTATCCATCCCCCCAGACAAAGGGACTGCATTCCTCTCTCCACCTTTGCCTCCTCAGGCCCCAGGCCTTTGTCCCTCTGTTCCTGTCCTCCCCCTGCCTGGGGAGCCCCCATCTCCCCCAGCCCCCCATCTGCTCCCTCCCCAGTAGGAGTTAACTTCCTTCCTCTCGAAGTCCAGGACGCACAGGTCAGCTTTCTCATGGAGAACTTGTGTGCCGGGTCAGGGTCCAGTTTCTGTGGGTGTCTATCCCCTCAGTTCAGGGACCCCCTCAGGGTCCACCTCACAACTGGCATGAAATTAATAATACCACCAGGACAACAAAGCTCCCTCGGAATAAGTGGGCTTTTCCAAGCCCGGTCCACTGACTGCATGAGCCTCACACCAGGGAAGTGGACAGTGGGGGACACGCTTCACCTCCCTTCGTAACAACCAGAAAATCAAGGGCCATGAAGGGGGGTGACTTTCCAGCATCACGCCCACTTTCCCACCTTTTGGGGGGCTGGGAGCTTTCCTGCCACATCCCATCAGGGCCCTGAAGCCCCAGGCCTGTGTGGACACGCGTCCCTCCCCAGCACAGGGGACGCTGAGTGACCGGGGTCACTAGGCACCGAGCAGCGGGCTCGTCTGGTCTCACCCTGCCCTGAAGACTATTGTAATAACGCAATCATAGCCGAGACATTACATCCAGCGACATGCTGTTTCAGGTGATTCATCTCGCTGCCACTTTATTCATTTTATACAAATATTAAATGGCTGCTGGGACTGTGGGCATAGGAAGTCTTGATTTACTAGAAAGAACTGTGGCAGGTTCTTAGGGAACGAGGACAGGAACTTAAAGCATCCAGACACCTTCAATGAACAGACAAAGCAGTCGCCTGCTGCTTCATCCCCAACAAAGCCAGCCACGTGCCCACACAGGGTCCACCTGACCCCCAGGCCAGAGTGCGCCATGACACCCAACGTGTGGAAGGGCCTGGAACCTGCTATAATCATCACCGTCCAGACTCCAAACACCACTCTGCTTTTCACCTGCGAAGGCGCCGAAACAATACCGCTTGGGTTCACAGGAACACAGATGCCAGGTGTTCATTTCTGTTCCCGGCTGCTCCCGGGCGCATCCTTTTTCAAGCCTTGGACGCTCTGAGCACACTGCTTCTTGCTCTATGATTCCCCCACCACACCCCTAGCGGAGGTGGGACTGGAAGCTCACCTCCAGATGCTTCCTCAGACAAAACTCGTTGCCCTTGGAAGGCTCCTGCCCACTACTCAGAACAACGGACAGTCCTGAAAACTAACAGCCCATAGTAGGTGCGCAGTGTGTAACAGAAGCAGGGCGACGCTCTTAGCACGCACGCCCGAGCTACCGTTACCAGGCAACCGTTACTGCGAGACCGTGAGCGCACACCGTTAACCTTAGTACAAGACGGCTACCGCGGCGATTAGAGGTGGGCCGGACGGCGGTCCTCGCGGCGGAGAGCGCAGTAAGAGGCGGATCACGGCCTTCTCCCCGGGGCTCTCCAGGCCCTCCCGCCTCGGGCCGGCGGGTGAGCTGGGCGTCCCGGGGGACAGGTTGCGTCCCGCAGGGCCCTCGCCACAGCTGCCCACTGGCCGGGCCCAGGCCTTGAGGTGGCGGTGAACCTCTCCCCATCCCCGCCCGCGGGACATAGTGGCGGCAGCAGTCTGCATGGGTTGCGGTCCGTGGGACCTGGCACACGCTCCCCCCGCCTCCCGTTTGCGTGGCCTGAGGAGCCTGAGGGCCGGCTGGGTCCTGGGCTCCCGGCTCCCTCGGCGATGACGGCTGGGCAGGGTCTGGGGACCTGGCCCTGAGGGCGCTGCCAGCTGAGATCTGCCTCTTCAGCCGGGCCTGGGCACTGGCGGGAGGACCCAGACGGATGCTCCCAGGCATGGTACCCAGCCCCCACAGGGACCCCCCTCCTCTTAGCCAGACCTGGACCTCGGAGGGCGAAAGTCGAGCCTGGGGACCTTGCCCTTTCTTGTCAGAACAGAGAATAACATTTGTTTTGGTGGAGGGTTACAGGAACGTCGTTCCCTGCCCAGGTCCCGACCTCAAGAACAAAGGATCTGACACCGAGAAGTTCTCAACAATTAGCCACGCCCCTCGCTCACCTTTGGGTTTAAGGCATGAGCCACCTGTCTCCTTGCACAGCCCTGCAATAAACCTTTCTCTGCTCCACACGCCGACATTTTCCTATTGTTTGGATTCACTGTGCGTCGGGCACATGGACTTGCATTCTGTAACAAGTGGACATTTGTTGGGTGAAAAAATGACAGTAATGAGACACAAAAAGCAAGCCTTGAGGCTGGGATGGCATCCCCAATCCTGTCTTCAAACAGGAGGTCTTGCTCCTTTCTGGTGTGGGTAGGAAGGGAAGAGGGGCTGCCATGAATTCTTTTGTAAACAAAGGACAGCAGGGAGCGGGAAGAGGATGTGAGCCGGCACATCTCAGGAAACTGAGCACAGAGGACACAGCGGCTGGACCCTCACCCTTGCCCTCCGGGGCCTCACACCGTCTCCTATGCCGAAACAGGGTGAGCAGCTCACAAGTTTCCTAGGAGAGGGTGGTCACATGACCATGGCCAATCAGCATATTCCATCCTCCTTGGCTACTGTGATTGGCTCAGGGCTAGGCATGTGACTAATCAGGTCCTACGGGTCAGGCCAGGCACTGGAATCTGGGGAAGAGAAGCTCTATTTCTGTTGGGAGCCGAGGGGACAGGACACCAGCCTGTGACTGTTGGTGACCCTCTTGCTTTCATAAAAGGGCAGCCCATGTGAGGGTGACACCAGTAAGCAGAGCTGAGAGGTCGGGAGAGATGATTCCTGCTGACTTCACTGAGCACCCAGATACAGCCTTGCCTGAAGCTGTCTACCTTTAGACTTCTTACTTACATACATTGTTCTCTCCCACTTTGCTTGCTAGTTTAAACCACTTTGCGCTTTCCGTCACTGGCTATCAAAAAAAATTCTGACCGTTCCTTCCAGCTGGCTAAATGGAGCACCCGGCACTGCCACAGTATGGATTTAGGCTAGCTTTAAGAAAGAACTTCCAGATAACACTACGAGACTCCATTCTAACTGGAGATCCAAGTGCATTTAAGCAGTATCTGTTGAGATACATTACCCCAATTAATCCTCATGGAATTAACCCAGTTAAGGTAGCAACCGATGCCCCCATTTTGGAGGACAAGACTGAAGCTCAGAGAAGGGAGGTAACTGGGCTGTAGTGATGAAGTGTGGTTGCAGACAGAACCCCCAGATCCTGCTGCTTGAACTTGGGGAAACCACATGGTATGGCTTGGCCATGGGATGGGGCTAAGGCACCCAGCGCCACGGCAGCTACTGTGGGGGCCTGAGACTTGGTGACCGCCACGCGGCTGCTCCGAGACTCACAAAAGCAATTCACACTAAAGACAGGAGGGGGACCTTCCTTCACCAGCCCCTCACACACCCTCCCAGCTCCCCCCACACCCAGCACACCTTTCTCTTGCTTTGTGTGACAATTAGAGTCATGCTCATGTGACCACAGGGGCAGTCCCCCGTCCAGGGGCTGCAGCTGCCACAGGGGAGGTCAAGCAGCTCCTACTGACCCCCACCTCCTACTACCATACCTGGGGACCTCTCCTTCCTTTGGGTCTTGGGAGACCCTATTCCCCACTGGCTCACCAGAGGTCTTTTCCAGAACATGCAGAGAACCTCACTCAGTGGAATGAAATGTGTCCAGTCCTGCCCTTTCCACATCTCCCTTGAAACTCAGCTCACGTGCTCCTTTCTCGGCATCGCAGCCCTCGTGGCTGCCACAGGAAGAGACCAAGCTGACACAGAATTGACAGCTCAGCCCTGGAAGGCACATGTGAGGTGAGATCTGATAGCTGGGAAACTCTGTTTACAAGGGACCTTGCTCTTCATGATGCAGAGGCTTCAGAAGCCCCCTTCCAGGGTCTGGAAGCGGTGCTTGGGCCAAAATGAATACGCAGGCATTGTGATGGCTGGGGGCTTCTGGCCATGGTGGGGTGGGGCGAGGTCCCTGAGGTTCTAAACGTCCACTGTGTGCAGGCTCAGGGTGCACAGAGAAGAGAAGGCAGAGGCCTGCTCCGAAGGTGTTCACAGACCAAATGTGGTCGAGCCAGACAGGCAGACAGGGCACTATAGCACCTGAGCTGCTTTCACGGGTGAAGGGGACAAGGCCAGAGACCCAAGTCCTCTGGGGAACTGGTTAAGGACAGAAAATTTTCAACTGAGACCTGAAGGCTGTATCAGTTAGTTACATGTTTGGCTGAAGTGACAGAAATCCCTACTGAGAGTGGCTTAAACTATGTAGGCATCTAACATTTAATGTTTAAAGACAACGTAAAAGGGGACTTCCCTGGTGGTGCAGTGGTTAAGAATCCGCCTGCCAGTGCAGGGGACATGGGTTCAAGCCCTGGTCCAGGAAGATCCCACGTGCCACAGAACTAAGCCCATGTGCCACAACTACTGTGCCTGTGCTCTAGAGCCCATGAGCCACAACTACTGAGCCCGCAAGCCACAACTACTGAGCCCACAAGCCACAACTAGAAGCCCACATGCCTAAAGCCTGTGCTCCACAACAAGAGAAGCCACCGCAATGAGAAGCCCCCACACAGCAACGAAGAGTAGCCCCCGCTCGCCGCAACTAGAGAAAGCCCGTGTGCAGCAACGAAGACCCAATGCAGCCAAAAAAAACAAATTTTAAAAAATGGTTAAAATGGTAAATTAAAAAAAAATAAAGACAACGTGAGAGATGGGAGGTCCAGAGGTAGTCTGGTGGCCCAAAAATGTCATCAGATGCCACCCACCTCTCTACTGCACCATTAACAGAATGTTGGCGTCACTCCCTCATGGATGCAGGGTGGCTGCCTCTGCTCCAGCCATCACCTCTGCATAGTTAACACTCAAACCAGAAGCAAGGGGTTACCCTCTTCCCTGTGCAGCTCTTTCTTTTCAGGAAAGAAAATCTCTCACAGAAGCCCCCACAGACTTCCTCTAATATGTCACCGGCCAGAACTGGGTCATGAGCCCTTGTCCTGACCAATCACTAGTGAGTAGGGGGGAAGCAGCTGCCATGACTGGCTTGGACCAACTGTGATTCCTCCAAATTGAGCATCCACGGGAAGAAGGCGGGTGGCCTGGGCAAAGGCTGCTGGGTAAGCAACCAACACCATCTTGCCATAAAGGAGAAATGCACAAGGGAGCTGAGGGTTCAAAGACAAGGGAACAGGAAAGCAGGAGAAGCTGCACAGGCAGAGGTTCAGAGGTGCCAGGGACAAACTGGGGGCTCGGGATCACCGGTGGTTCACAGCACAGGTGGGGAAGGTGGGCAGGGCCTCACAGGAGGTTTTCTGCCTGCAGAGAGGCAGGCCCTGGGCAACGGAGAGCTACTGAGAGTAAGAGAGCGAGTGCAGGAGCAGATGGGAAATCACGGTGCACGGAGGCCCCTGTGCTTAGGAGCTGGGCAGAGCCATTCAGTGACGGGCAGTAATGTCGCTAATAGACTCCAGAGGCCTCTGTTCAAACAGATGATTGTAACTGACAAGAGACTGTAAACATGACCTTGGGTAATGAATGAGCTGCTGGCAGCTACCTGTTTCTGGATATCAGAACGCACAGACTCAGCCCAATTCTTAGACAGCACTGCCATCACACCTGCTTCACCCACACCTCTTCTCTCCCACCTGCCCCCAGCCCAGCCTCGGGCCCGCACACCCCAGGGCGCCCAAACAAGCCAGCACTTTGTGTTATAATTTACACAGGGCGCCCCCATGTCCGAGGGCAAGGGTGACTGGGTTCCAGTTTACAGAGGAGGAAACAGAGACTGGACGCGGGTGAGGGGCTCACTGGCAAGCTGGGGGGGTGGGATTCCAATCCACCACCCCCTTTATGACTTCAGAGCAGGACAGCCTCCCCACCCCCGCCAGGATGCTTGCTAGATGGGGACGTCTTTTCTCTACACAGCGCTCAGCCGTGCAGAGGGCACACGTGGGACCCCACAGACATGTCAGTCCTCCCTTATGACCTGGGTGGGCCTCCTGGGCCTGGCATGAGGAGTGCCCTGACCCATGGAGACCACAGTCCGTGGGTGCACAGGTGGGCAGGTGTGCCCAGTTAAGGTCCCCCAATGCCCAGACAATCGCATCCTGGAATTGAGGGGGGTGCAGGGGTCAGGTGGCCATCTCCAGCCTTAAAGGGCAAATTGTCATCATCCAGGGGGCTGATTTTCTAAATTAAATTACACACTTACGACCCAGCAGTCAAGCCCCTTCGTCAGCAACTGCGTAAGCTTCAGCCTCTCAGCTTTTATTTCTCTCTGGGACTGAGTTCTTAGCATCAAATTGAGTCCAATTATGGACATAAATACTGTCCCTTTCATGTGTCACCTTCAGTATAAGAGGCCACCCCAAACTCTCCCTCCCTTCCCCGTGTCAACACCTCCACAGAGGCTGGCAGGGCTCTTTTAACGCAGTTCTGCACATGTGTGAGCTAAGGATTTCGAATAACGAGAGAGGAGGGGCTGCCCCACAGGAGGGCAGGGTGGGCGGCGGTGATGATTCCCCTGGAAAACCTCAGCTGGCAGAAGTGCCAGCAGTAGCCACGGGCTGAGCAGGTGCAGAGTAAGTGGATTGAGTGTTCATCCAGCAGCCTCTGGGATGGCCGGCCCTGGAACACGAGGCTAAGCGTGGAAGAGGGAGGGTCGCCAGTGCCTGGACCCCCGCCTTCTAGAAATCGGGGTTATGTGCCTTTGAAACCAGAACACCGGAGTTCTTGGGGGCTCCACCTCTTGGTTAGTTATTAAAAGCAAAAGGAGCCTCAGTTTCTTCATCTGTAAAATGAGAATATTGAAGTCTCTCCCTCTTAGGGTGGGAAGGAGGATTAAATGGGGCGACCAGTAGAGCACAGGAGCTGGCTTGGCTGGGCGAGCACCCAGGCACGCCGTTGCTGTACAACCACTGTCTTCCAGGATCGACACACTTCTCCCATGAAGTCTCAAACAGTAAATATTTCGGGCTTTGTAGGACCTACGGACTCTGTCCCAATTACGGCCCTCTGTTGCTGCAGGGCAAACGCAGCTTTTGGCCACGCTCTCACCCCCGCTCCCTCATTTTTAAAAATTGAGATATAATTGTCATGTATCATGGTGTTAGTTTCAGGTGTACAGCATGATTTGATATCTGTCCATATTGTGGAATGCTCACCACAGTAGGTCTAGGTAACATCCAGCACCACACAGAGTCACAATGTGTTTTTCCTTGTGACAAGAACTGTTAAGATCTACTCTCTTTGCAACTTCCAAATACACAACACGCCATTGTTAATGTTCGTCGCCCTGCTGTACAGGACATCCCAGGACCTACTTATGGTATAACTGGGAGTTTGTACCTTTTGACCCTTTCATCCATTTCTCCTTCCCTGCCCCCCACGTCTGGCAACCACCCATCTGTTCTCTGTGTCGATGAGTTCCGGTTTGTTTTATTTCAGATTCCACATATGAGATTGTATGGTATTCGTTTTTCTCTGTCTGACTTTTTTCACTTAGCATAACGCCCTCAAGGTCCATGTTGTCGCAAACGGCAAGATTTCCTTCTCTTTTTACGGCTGAATTAGATTTCATCACACACACACACACACACATCACATTTTCTTCATCCATGCATTTCTCTATGGACACTGAGGTTGTTTCCATGTCTTGGCTTTTATAAATAACACTGTAATGAACATGAGGGTGCAGATACTTCTCAGCATGGTGATTTCCTTTCCTTCAGATAAATACCTGGAAGTGGAATTGCTGGACCACATGGTAGTTCTTTTTGTTTTGTGGGCTTTCCATACTGTTTTCCATAGCGGCTGCAGCAATTTCCATTCCTATCAACAGTGCACGAAGGTTCCCTTTTTTCCACATCCTTGCCAACACTTGCTGTTTTTTGTCTTTTGATGACAGCCATTCGGACAGGTGTGAGGTGATACAATATCTTACTGTGGTTTTGATTTGCATTTCCCTGATGATTAGCAATGCTGAGCGTCTTGTCACGTACCTGCTGGCCCCGTGAATGTCTTCTTTGGAAAGACGTCTATTCAGATCCTCTGCCCATCTTTAAACTGGGTTGCTTGGTCTTCTGCTGTTGAGTTGTATGCGTTCTTTATATATTTTGGGTATTAGCGCCCCATCAGATATGTGATTTCTAAATACTTTCTTCTGTTCTGGAGGCACCTTGACCCCTGCTCTCTGGATGACGGGGTCCAGGCACTGGGGAGGTTCCGTTTTTCACCCTTGTGTTTCCAGTAGTGGGCGGGGCTGTGTTCTGAGAAAACCGTACATGGCCGGTACACTAACCCCTCTTTTCTAGGAGGCCAGCTACAAGGAGCGTGGTGGGCGGGCATGATTCCCCTGAAGTCACTGGGCAGACAGTCACGTGCTCAGGAATTCACATCTTCTGGCCCAGAAGTGATGGGCGATTTGTAAAGGGAGGACCTTGCCGCTAAAACACTGAGCAGGTACTCTCGTTCCTTGTTGGAACGACCTGGAAACCAAGTTGTGGGGAACAGGGAATTCCCTCAAGTCACAGAAGCTCAGTTGAGACCTCCTGGGATGCTGTGACGGGCTCCGAGCCACTGTCACTGAGGAGGGAAGGGCCTCAGGCAGGGGCGGGAGGACCTGCTGGACTGCACTTGCCCTGCTCATCAAGGATCAGCTCTGTGATGCGGGGCACATGTGCTTTGCTTTGGGCATGTAATAGGAGAGGTTCTTTGGGGAGGACTGGCTTTTTTCTCTGGTTGAGGGCCTACTGTGTGCCAAGCACAGCAGTCCTCCGACTCAGGGTTGGAAAGCCGGGCACGGAGAGGTCGGGGAACATTTCCAGGTCCCACAGCTGGCAGGGGCAGAGCTGGGGTCTGACGCAGACCTGCCGTCCAGGCCACACTCTCTCTCCTTTCCCCGGAGCCACCATGATCCCACACATCAGTGTCCCTCAGAGAGGCCTGGGGATCGGCGCGGGGAGCCTCCCTGCCTAACAGGCCAGGACACCGCTGTGGCAGGGAGGCCGGGGCGCTTCCCGAGTCCGTGATGCCCAGAGGCTGCTCTCAGTGAGGGGCCCAGCGCACACACTCTGGGCTGAGTCCTGGCTCTGTCCTAGGGGCGACACTGTGTCCTCCGTGCCTCAGTTCTCCTGTCTATGTGGTGCTGGAATCAGCAGCCACTTCACAAGGTTCTGAGGAACCTACAGAATCGTTGAAGCAGCGCCCAGCATGCAGGGGGCACCTTGGGGTCATCTGTACTGGTCTTCTTACCTTTTCCTCTCTCCTCTGCTGGATGAGAAGGAGACCTAGTGGGGGCCAGGCCTGTCCTAATTCTCACCCCCACTCAGTGTCCAGCAGGGAGCGGTGCCAGGCTCGACTCTGTCCTCTGCTCCCCTGGGCATCACTGTTCCCGCACCTCGGTTGCCTGGAGACCGTCTTCCAGAAGCCTCTCTGTGTCTCCCCACCGCCTCACTGGCACCGCCCCAACCCGGGGGTTCTTCCAGCGCCCTCTGGCCCTTGGTTCCCACACCTTCTCCGTGCTGGGTGTGAGTGAGGTGATGGACGTGCTGTGTCTCCTTGATGGTCTGGGGGAGCCCGATGCCCCAGTCCAGCCCACGGCCCCGAGAGCCCAAGGTGGGGAGCAGGGCTTGTCTTCATTCATCCATTAATTTGCTCAGAGATTCTTAGCATCTGCTTTGCTGAGTGGTTACAGGGGACAGAGAGACAAGGTGAACGCAGGAGAGCTGGACAGAGATGGGACATCAGCACAGCATGAGGAGGGGGTGAGCCCAAACTGGTCTCATAGCTCCTCTCAGTCTTGGTTTTCTCATCTTTAAAATGGGGACAGACTGTTGTGAGGTGAGCGGCAGCCTGATCCACTGCCAGACACTGTCCTACGTGCCTTAGAAGCAGGAACCCACTTAATCCTCATGGAAATCTAGGGGAGGTGCCAATGTCATCACCCCTTTCTGCAGGTGGGAAACTGAGGCACAGAGAGGTGAGGTGACAGCCCAGGTCACAGAGCCCAGGCCGTCCAGCTCCAGCATCCGGGCTCGTGGTCAGTGCCCGTGGTGGGTGTCCCTTGTCTCCTTTAGCCTCCACTGGGACCCACGGCTGCAGGCTCAGCTCAGAGTGATTATTCGTGGGGAGCAGGGTGGGGGCACACTGGGGGCCCGTTTCTCTGAGCGCTGCTTTCCCAGGAGGCAGGCAGCTCAAGGAGCTGTGCTGTATTCACTGCTGGACACCCAGGCCCAGGTCCAGGCTGGCCACACTGCAAGGCCTGAATCAGTGTGTGTTGAGTGAAGTCCCTGCACTGTGCCCACTGTGTCCTCATCTCCACAGCACTCCTGGCTGCACGGCTGTCACCTCCATCAGGCTCTCTGCTAGGGACAGTCAGGGAACCAGAGCTGCGCAGCTGGAGACAGGGAGCCTCCAGGGGCCTGTGGCTGCTCCAGGCCAAATCACAGGGAGGCCTGTCCAGCTTCCAGGAACAGCAACGAGCTCCGTCCCTGGGGGTGTGCAAGTAGGTGTTGAGGGGTGTTTCCCGAGGGCAGCATCCGACGGGGCACTGGGGCTCAGGCTGCTTTCATCATCCATTCCAGGCCTGCACCCCTGCAGAGAGTCGGTCGTAAAAGACACTGACCGTGTGGCCTGGATTAAGCTGGTTCCCTGCTGTGTGACCTTGGGCGGCCACTGCCCTCTCTGTGCCTCAGTGGCCTCATCTGTGATAAAGAACTAGAAACAGGGCCCCAGGAGGGTTCACTAAGCTGCTCTCATCATCTTCCCCATCATCACAGAGGAAAGGGGGATGGAGGCCTGCTACAGGGTCACATCCCCCAACCCCCCACACCTTCTTAGCCACTGTGCATGCTGTTCCACCCAGCACACACACACCCTTCCCCGTCCCCACCAGATCACACTGTGGAGGTGCTCCGAAGCCACCCCAGACCCCAGCTCCCCTCCCCCATCAGAGGTATCGCCCCTTCTCCTCGAAGCCCTCCACATCTGGCGTTAGTTGGTCTCTTGTGGACAGACACCCAGGCTCCCTCCTCCTCACAGCACCCTGAGCCCCCAACCTGGGACCAAGCACACAGCAGGTGCTGACGGCAAATTTTCTATAAATACATCCTGTTTTAAACCAGCCTGAGAAGATACTTTGCAGACACTTAGAGTAAACAAGTTAACAAATGAACTGTATACCTTTTTAACATGTCCTTGATCAGCTGAATACTTTCATGTTAGAGTTCCTTTCCCCCATAAAATCGCAGGCTTCAGAAGTAGAAGGCATGTAAGAAATTAAACAGAGCCAGCCACCCAGGAGGCCCTAAATATCCATCTCCCCAAATGGACAGCTCAGGCCAAGGCTTGACCAAGTCCTAGTCTCTGCTTTCACACTGTGTATGAAATTTGGTTGGTTTTTCAAATTACGTTTTTATACTTGTCAGCCTAGCAGGGAACCTGTCAGTTCCAAACTCATCTTTCTAGCGATAATCAAGTTACACCACGCATGAGACGGCCTGTTCCCTGAGTTATCTAATTAGAATCTGCAGATATTAGCAGGGAGAGAGTCAGTGCAGAATATTTCAAAACAACCTACGTCTCTGGGGCTGAGTGGGGCTGGTGCCCCAGGAAGACATCAGCTCCTGGCTCGTTCGGTCGGGAGCATCTGTCTTCCTGCGTTAGATTTCCAGAGAAGCGCCCAGAGAAGAGAGTGGGCTGCAGCTGAGCTTGGCTGTCACCTATGGAAGGGTGGGCTGGAAATGTCAGACAGCTGCGGTCCTGGGAGCAACCGGACCCAAGGGAGCCACAAGAAATGTCCCCTCCAGGACTGCTGTCCTACTTAGGAAAAGGCCCAGAGGCTGTAACACAGGGCCTCACAGCAGAGTGGCAAATGGAAGCTGGCATCCGCCGCGCTGGGTCTGGAGGCTGACAGTCCAGGACTGGTCCAGGAAGCCCCTGTCCCTGCTGCCCTGTCGTCCCAGAGGAGTTGCCTCGTCCCCACGGGCAGGACCGAGCTCCAACCTCAGAGCTTATGTTTCCAGGGGCAGGACAGAGGGAGAAGCAGAAAGGGCCTGCTTCTCTCTCCTGGGACATACTCTAGAGCTTGTGCACGTTGCTTCCCCACCCGTCCTCGAGGGAGAGCTTGGTCACACAAGCAGCCTCGCCGCAGAGGAGGTGGGACCTCTGTAGTCCCGGGCGGCCGCGTGACCAGTGGAAAGTCAGTGTTCGGTGCTCTGGGAAGTGGACAAGGCTACTGGGAGCCACCCGGACCCCTCGGCCCCGCCCCTTCTAGTGCGCCCTCCCCCCTCCTCACCACTCTCAACCCTAAAGTCATGCTGTATGAAAGACTGTCCATCAAATTGCACTAAGCAATTCATAATTCAGGAACCAGCTAAAAATCATGAGATTCTGTCTGGGTGCTTTTCATGAGTTTTGCTGGCAAATCGCTGGCGGGGCCCCCTTACTGACGGAGGCTCTCGCCCCTGCCCCCATCCCGAGCCCCCTGGACACCTGCAGCCAGACGCGTCTTGTCCAATGGAAGGCAGCTGTGTCACTCCCTGCTCGTGGGTCCCCTGCTCTTTAGAAAAAAACCCAAAGCCCTCCCTGTGGGACTGAGCTTGGACTGATGAGGGAAATAAGCACAGCCACGGCCCAGCCCAGGCCCGAGGCTCACAGAAGAGGAGGAGACGGTCTCGGGGGCTGAGAGCTCTGACATCGGAGCCGCCGGCTTCCAGGCCCTGAGCTGGGGAGCGTGAGTTTGGGGCCACCGAACACGGTGCACCAGTGGGGGTGGGCCTGGAAGCAAGGGGGGCCGGCCCAGCCCCTGCCTCCCAGCCTCGCTCCCCATTTCTGTCCTGCGTGTGCCTGACACCCCGGCTTCCTGCCGCCCGGATGCCTGCTCTCCGTTTCCTGTGCTCAAACCCAGGCCTCGGGGCCCCTCCCAGATGGGGAAAGGGGAAAAGGCCCGACTCCTGCATGACAGTCAGAAAAGCCAGCTGCACAGGAAAGTGACCCCAAGCCTCTCCGGGGGGCCACGCCCACCCCCCCTTCTCCGACTCCCCACACAGGCTGCTTCACGGGGCTTTGTTATCCTATAATGAACCTCTTGGTCATAATGAACACAGGGCACAGGACCAAAAGTTCCCCCCAGTCCTTCTGGAAACGTTCGGTGCTGTTCGTGCAGGAAGGCAATGCACAGTGTCTGCGTTTCTGCCCTGAGTGCGGCTCCCAGCCTTTTCCCCTCAGCACCGCATGTATGGCTGCTGGGAGTTGCCGGGATAATTCTTTAAAGTCATTATTGCATTTAGTTGTTCTGACGAACTCCAAGCACCACGTCACTCCCTGCTCCTCAGACTGCAGCATACGCAGCCCCCATTCTGGGCAGGAGGGTGCAGAACAGAGCGTCTGTGTTGCAGCTTTCTGGAGCATCGAGTTCAAGATGAGGAAGAACCCAGTACTTGACAAGAACTGTCCCCTCCCCACCAGCACGGAAGAAAAGACAGAGAGGAGCGGGGGAGGGGAGCGCCGCAGGAAAGACTGTCCAGCCTCTGCAGTGACACCTAGGCGGGGGCCGAGGGGCAGACCTGCCTCAGGCAGCTCCAGTTCGTCCTCGAAGCTCACCATGGAGATGCTGGATACCCTCCTGACTTGAATCTCGGGCAGAGAACAACCCCTCGTCCACTGGCATCCGTGCACACAGCGCGCACGTCCGGCCCTGCTCCCGCTCGCAGGAGGGAGTGTGTGTCCAGCCCCGGCCCACCTCCCGCACCTGTCGCCAGGCTCCTGGCTCCGCGTCCTCTTGCTCTGCATTTAAATGCGGTCCGTCCTTCCTCCGCCGTCCAAAAGGGGTCACACTGGGCTCACTTTGCTGTGACGCTTCTTGCCCGGCAGCCTGAAACGTAGATGCTTTCTGATAAAGTTTGAGAATCTCCCAGCCACCCGCTGCCGGTTCTGGCTGCCAGAGGGCGAGGCGGGGGTCCCAGCGTCAGGGTGCCCAGGAGGGTCCCGCCCTGGGGGCGTGCGGCTTTCTCTGAGGCTCCAGTGTGGCAGCTGGTGCTGTGAGAGGAGGGGAGGCCCCGGGCCCCGCCGCAGGGCTGGGCTGGAGGTGGTGGTCCTCGCATCTAGGCTGGCTGGGGGACCGGCGGGCTCTCTGGCCTCTGCCCTGACTCCTGGCACTCCTCAGGCCGCCCACTTTGTCCCCGTACAGCTGCGTGGGGACGCAAGGCTCCTCTGCCCATGAACTCACGCTGGGGCCCAAGTCTGCAGCTGTCGTGTCCATCTCATCCTCAGAGAGGAGATATCCTGGCTCAGGTCCCAGGCTCGATCCCCTCCTGGTGGCCGTGCTGCAGGGCAGAGACCAGCTGCCCATGTGCCCCGGGCCTCCGTGTGTCCTGCGGCCTGTAAATGGTCCAACAGGTCTCCTCCGGTCAGTCACCTCAGATAACTTTATGATGTTGGGTGATTTCAAACCTTCATGCTGTGCACTTCATGGAAAAGTGCCTGGAGGCTGGAGGAGCTCTGCTGAGTTTCCTTAACGACCCTGATGGCCATCTGGGCCAATGTCACCTTGGCGAAGCTACCTCGGCCAGTGGTCCTGAGGAGCCTGGGACAGTCCACACGAGCCTCCTTGTCAGCAGGGAGGCCTCAGTGAGGCCCTGCACCATGGTGACCTGCTAACTACACTAAGTGACAATATTAACTAACAACGCTAACTATACTTACTGTGCTAATAATAATACTACCTACACTAACTATACCAACAATTCTAACTGTACTAAAAATACAAAAAAAAATTCAGATAAAATGAGAAAAAGAACAAAGAAACTAAAGAAAAATAAAAGAGTAGAGAAAAAAGAAAAAATAAACAAAACAGCGGTAAAAAGCAAAAAACAAGCCAACTGTGGGTCCAATGCCATCAGGTCACCAAAGGCAGCTTCCTGGGCTATAAAGACCCAAAACCTGGGCCCAGCAGGGACTTCTATAGGTTTTCTGTGAATACATCACAGTGGCACCTATGAGGTCAGAGCAAGAAACGGACCAGTCACAGCTGGGGATAAACCACAGTGGTTTTCTCACTGATCAGTCTCAAGACCCCTTTACTCTTAAACAAACAAACAAACAACCAAAAAAAAAAACCAAAACCAAAACAAACAAAAAAAGGACCCAAAGAGCTTTCTGTTTATGTGGGTTATTCAAGATTGAAATTTACTTTATTCGAAATGAAAACTGTAGGATAATCCAGTGGCCTTTTCATTTCTAGCTTGAAAATCTGTAATAATTTTTGGCTTCTAAAGACCTCATAACATAGACACTTGAAATATTAAATTCTGTTTCCTTAAACTCTGGTCTCAGAATAATACTACAACTCAACTGACATCACGACACTACAGGAAAATATTCTGTTGCATAAGACATGGTAAGGTAAGTATTTTTATTATTTTTGTTATTATGTCGAATACATAGCATTTGAAAACCTGGGATGTTGAGGGGTGATTCCAGAACTTCCCTTGTGGAGCTCACAATCCAACTAACCCACACAGAGGAAACAATGAGAATAGAATTTAAATGGGAATTCATTTACTATCAATTCTAAGAACTATCGGCTCCAGGAAGTAATGCATATGAAGAAACTGCATGGAAGAGGAGTAGAGATCTGGCCTGGGTGTGAAGGTACATTGTTAGCATCTATAGAGCTGAGAGGAAAACAGCTTTCATCTGATTTTCTCCAGTAAGATCAGGAGATTTCTCATCAGAAACCTTGGAGGCCAGACGGCGTGGGCTTGATGTATTCAAAGTGCTGAAGGAAAAAAAGCTGTCAACCAAGAATCCTATATCTGGCAAAACTGTCCTTCAAAAATGAGGGAGGAATTAAGACCTTCCCAGATAAACCAAAGCTGAGAGACTTCTTTAGCGCCAGACCTGCCTGCAACGAGGCGCGTCCTTCAGGTTGAAATGAAGGATGCTGGACAGTAACTCAAAGCCTTGTGAAAAAATAAATACACAGATGATTAAAAAGCTGGTACTACTGTAACATCAGTTTGTAGCTCCACTTTTTATTTTCTACCTGATTTAAGAGATTAATGTAATTAAAAACCCAATTATAAGTCTGTTTTTGGACACAAAATGCGTGACGATGTAATTCTGTGACATCAGTAACTGAAAGGGGGTGGGGTCAGAGCTGTATAGGAGCAGAATTTTTGTATGTTATTGAAGTTAAGCTGGTATAACTTGGCATTAGAGTGTTATAACTTTTGGATGTTAAATGTAACCCCATGGTAACCAGAAAGAAAAGAGCCATAGAATATACACAAAAGGAAATGAGAAGGACATTAAAATCGTTCACTACAAAAAATCCGTTAAGAGCAAAAGAAGATGGCCATGTAGGAAATGAGGGACAAAAAAGCCATAAAGTGTATAGAAAACAAACAGCAAAATAAAAGAAATAAGTCTTTCCTTATTAGTAATTACTTTAAATGTAAATGGATTATATTCTCCAAACAAAAGACTGATTGGCAGACAGGATAAAAACGTAGGATCCTACACCGTGATCAAGTGGGGTTTATCCCAGAAAAGCAAGGATTCTTCAATATATACAAATCAATTAATGTGATACACCATATTAACAAACTGAAGTATGAAAACCATATGATAATCTCAATAGATGCAGAAAAGGCTTCTGACAAAATTCAATAGCCATTTATGATAAAAACTCTCCAGAAAGTAGGCATAGAGGGAACTTACCTCAACATAATAAAGGCCATATATGGCAAACCCACAGCCAACATCGTTCTCAATGGTGAAAAACTGAAACCATTTCCACTAAGATCAGGAACAAGACAAGGTTGCCCACTCTCACCGCTTTTATTCAACATAGTTTTGGAAGTTTTAGCCATAGCAATCAGAGACGAAAAAGAAATAAAAGGAACCCAATTTGGAAAAGAAGAAGTAAAACTGTCACTGTTTGCAGATGACATGATATTATACATAGAGAATCCTAAAGATGCTACCAGAAAACTACTAGAGCTAATCAATGAATTTGGGAAAGCAGCAGGATACAAAATTAATGCACAGAAATCTCTTGCATTCCTATACACTAATGATGAAAAATCTGAAAGAGAAATTAAGGAAACACTCCCATTTACCACTGCAACAAAACGAATAAAATACCTAGTAATAAACCTACCTAATGAGACAAAAGACCTGTATGCAGAAAACTATAAGACATTGATGAAAGAAATTAAAGATGATACCAAGAGATGGAGAGATATACCATGTTCTTGGATTGGAAGAATCAACATTGTGAAAACAACTCTACTACCCAAAGCGATCTACAGATTCAATGCAATCCCTATCAAACTACCAATGTCATTTTTCACAGAACTAGAACAAAAAATTTCACAACTTGTATGGAAACACAAAAGACCCTGAAGAGCCAAAGCAGTCTTGAGGGAGAAAAACGGAGCTGGAGGAATCAGATGCCCTGACTTCAGATTATACTGCAAAGCTACAGTAATCAAGACAGTATGGTACTGGCTCAAAAACAGATATACAGATCAATGGAACAGGATAGAAAGCCCAGAGATAAACCCACTCACCTATGGTCAACTAATCTATGACAAAGGGGGCAAGGATATACAATGGAGGAAAGACAGCCTCTTCAATAAGTGGTGCTGGGAAAACTGGACAGCTACATGTAAAAGAATGAAATTAGAACACTCCCTAACACCATATACAAAAATGAACTCAAAATGGATTAAAGACCTAAATGTAAGGCCAGACACTATAAAACTCTTAGAGGAAAGCATAGGCAGAACACTCTAGGACATAAATCACAGCAAGATCCTTTTTGACCCACCTCCTAGAGAAACGGAAGTAAAAACAAAAATAAACAAATGGGACCTAATGAAACTTAAAAGCTTCTGCACAGCAAAGGAAACCATAAACAGGATAAAAAGACAACCCTCAGAATGGGAGAAAATATTTGCAAATGAAGCAATTGACAAAGGATTAATCTCAAAAATATACAAGCAGCTCATGCAGCTCAATATAAGAAAAATAAACAACCAAATCCAAAAATGGGTGGAAGACCTAAATAGATATTTCTCCAAAGAAGATATACAGATTGCCAACAACCACATGAAAGGAGGCTCAACACCACTAATCATTAGAGAAATGCAAATCAAAACTACAATGAGGGCTTCCCTGGTGGCGCAGTGGTTGGGAGTCTACCTGCCGATGCACGGGACACGGGTTCGTGCCCTGGTCCGGGAAGATCCCACATGCCGTGGAGCGGCTGGGCCCGTGAGCCATGGCCACTGAGCCTGTGCATCCGGAGCCTGTGCTCCGCAATGGGAGAGGCCACAACAGTGAGAGGCCTGCGTACCGCAAAAAAAAAAAAAAAAACTACAATGAGGTATCATCTCACACCAGTCAGAATGGCCATCATCCAAAAATCTACAAACAATAAATGCTGGAGAGGGTGTGGAGAAAAGGGAACCCTCTTGCACTGTTGGTGGGAATGTAAATTGATACAGCTACTATGGAGAACAGTATAGAGATTCCTTAAAAAACCAAAAATAGAGCTACCATATGACCCAGAAATCCCACTACTGGGCATGTACCCTGAAAAAACCGTAATTCAAAAAAGAGTCATGTACCACAATGTTCATTGCAGCACTATTTACAAAAGCCAGGACATGGAAGCAACCTAAGTGTCCATCGACAGATGAACAGATAAAGAAGATGTGGCACATATATACAATGGAATATTACTCAGCCATAAAAAGAAATGAAATTCAGTTATTTGTAGTGAGGTGGATGGACATAGAGTCTGTCATACAGAGTGAAGTAAGTCAGAAAGAGAAAAACAAATACCGTATGCTAACACATATATATGGAATCTAAAAAAAAAAAGAAAAAGGTTCTGAAGAACCTAGGGGCAGCACAGGAATAAAGACGCAGACGTAGAGAATGGACTTGAGGACACGGGGACGGGGAAGGGTAAGCTGGAACGAAGTGAGAGAGTGGCATGGACATATATACACTACCAAATGTAGTGTATATATTTTTTCACCCCTAATGACGGATCATCAAGATACATGAAGCGAAAATGGGCATAACTGAGGGAGAAATAGTCGGTTCTACATAAGAGTTGGAGCCTTCAATACCCCACTCTCAGGGATGGATGGAACAACCACACAGAGGATAAGTGAGGAAGCAGAGGACTTGAACAACATAATGAACCAACCAGATCTAAGACACACGTGACCCTACCCACCAACACAGCACACAAGTACACATGGGGCCTTCTCCAGGACAGACCACGTGTTAGAGTACAAATTTATGTCTTAGTAGATTTTCAAAGATAGATATCATACAAGGTATCTTCTCCAACCACAGTGGGATGAAGTTAGAAATCAGTAACAGAGGAAAAGTGGGAAATTCACAAATTTGTGGAAATTACACAACACACTCAAAAGAACCTTGTACCAAAGAATATATCACAAGGGAAATGAGAAAATACTTAGAGATAAGGGCAAATGAAACAGGACATACCAAACTTAGCAGTGCTAAGAGGGTAATTTATAGTTATAAATGTTTACACTAAAAAACAAGATCACAAATCAATAACCTAACTTTATACAACTTGGGGAACTAAAAAAAAAAGAACAAATTAAACCCAAAGCTAGCAGAAGGAAGCTGACAATAAAGATTAGAGCAGAGATAAAATAGAGAATAGGAAAGCAATAGAGAAAATCAACAAAACTCAAAGTTGGTGCTTTGGAAAGATTAGCAAAGTTGGCAGACTGTTAACTAGACTGACTAAGAAAAAAAGGGAGACAAATTATTAAAATAGAAGTGAACGCGGAGGCATTACCACTAACTGTGGAGAAATAAAAAGGATTATGAACAATTGTACTCTAATGAATTGGATAACCTGGATAAAACGACAAATTCCTAGAAATACAAAACCTGCCTAGACCGAGTCACAAAGAAATAGAAAATCTGAATAGACTCACAAGTAGTAAGGTGACTAGATCAGTAATCAAAAACTCTGGACAAAAAAAAGCTGTGGACCTGATTGATGGCTTCACTGGTGAATTCTACCAAATAGTTTAAGAAGAACTTACTCCAAGCCTTCTCAAACTCATCTAAAAAAATTCAGGAGAGAGAACATTTCCAACTCACTCTATGAGGCTGGCATTGCCGTGATACCCCCCAAACATCTCTGGCCCATCTCCTAGACGGTCACCGGAGGATTTTTCTAAAACATCCAGCCAGAGGGAATTCCCGGGCGGTCCAGTGGTTAGGACTCCACACTCACGAGGCTCGGGTTCAATCTCTGATTGGGGAACTAATATCCCACAAGCTGTGTGGGGTGGTCCAAAAATAAATAAAAATTAAAATAAAAACAAAATAAAATATCCAGCCAGATGGGTTCTTCGCCCAGTGACCTGAATCTGGTTCCTGTAAGATCTTTCTATTTCCTGTTGTAAAGAGAGGCGCAATGGTACCTCCAGAATCAGGCTGAACACATATGCACCCCACCCAAGAGCCTCAGCCCCCCAGGGATGGGCCCCACAGCAGATAGACACAGCTGAAGGGAGTATTAGTGAACTGAAAGGCCATCCTGAGGAAACGGCTCAGGATGCAGCACAGAGCCAAGGAGATGCAAAGTAAGAAACTGGCCCTGAGAGACAAGAAATCTCGGGGTGGGGGGAGGGAAGTGAGGATGGAAGACAGCCACGTGGATGTTCCCCAAGCTGGGAACGGCTTGCCTCCAATCCTCCCTCTGGATTCCAAGGAGGTGAGTCTCCAGAGACTGGTGGAGGGAGGAGAAAGGAGAGAAGAAGGTAGAAGTGAACTGAATGGTACTTCCTGTCACACACTGTTCCACCAACAGCCTCTTCTGACAGGCCCACTGGCTGTGGGTGAGATCTTTGCTCCCATTTCATTCACTGTATCTCACTGGTCTTCATGCCCTTAGGGGTTAGCATACAGAAGGTGTTTATTGTTTTTTTTAATATACTTATTTATTTTATTGACTTATTTTATTTTTGGCTGTGTTGGGTCTTCGTTGCTGAGTGCGGGCTTTCTCTAGTTGTGGCGAGCGGGGGCTACTCTTCGTTGCGGTGCGTGGCCTTCTCATTGTGGTAGTTCTCCTTGCTGCGGAGCACAGGCTCTAGGCGCATGGGCTTCAGTAGTTGTGGCACGTGGGCTCAGTATTTGTGGCTCGCGGGCTCTAGAGCGCAGGCTCAGTAGTTGTGGCACATGGGCCTAGTTGCTCCACGGCATGTGGGATCTTCCCAGACCAGGGCTCGAACCCGTGTCCCCTGCGTTGGCAGGAGGACTCCCAACCACTGCGCCACCAGGGAAGCCCCCAGTATATGTTTAATAAAGACTGCTGAATGACTGAAATTTGAGGCCTGGAGAGTTCAGCGTCTGATCCCTGGTGACACGAGGGAAAGATGAGGAGAAAGGATTTGGATTCAGAGTTGTCTAAATCCAGTGCCTCTGCTCCTTCCATTCCATGGTGCTAAGCAAGATTTTGCTCACGTCCTAGGCCACCTGCTCAGCCTCTCGTCCAGGCTCTCTGGACACCCTGCCGGACAAGGCCCCCAGCCCTTCTCTCTGATTTGGAACCAGCTCCCAGTCCATCCTGGAGGTAAGCGGTCAGCTCTGTTCACCCAGCACAGCAAACATTGCCAGCTGCGTTCAATCACGGTAAGGACGGGCCTGGAAATCTGCATTTTCAACAAGGACACCAGGAATTCTGACTTGGAAAGGTTTGGTGTTCCACGTCCTGGCTCCCAGGGAAGCTGGTTAGTATTTCTCAGCCTCCATTTCCCAGAGCTGAAAAAATGCGGCTAATAATTCGCATGCAGGGGTGGGGCTGGCACAGATGAGGTGAGGCCCCGACCCATGGTGAACACTCGTTAAATGATACTTAATTCCCACCGGTGAATATGAGTTCATTTCAAGGGGCTGATGAGAGCCAGGGAGAGGAAAAATAACTCTTTACCGTGCAGAAAGTCCTTGCATCTTAAATACAGTATCAGCACTCCTTCTGGGGCCTCCACGCAGCTCATCATTCTTTTCAAACTCCAAACTCTGCAAACCTCTCCTCTTTCCCACTAAATAAATCATTAAAAGATTCAAAGTCTGGGCCTCGTAAGCTTCCCCTGGAATGGAGTGAAAAGCAGACACATGCTCCCCGGGCACAAGGAGCAAAGTCCTACGTTTGCAAAATGGTCAAAAATGAGTCATTTCATTTGTGGAAAATGAATCCATCTGATCTTGCAAATGTTTCGCCTCGGGGAAGAGAAGTGCATGCGAATTCTCAAACAGCCTTCTCCTGGACAAGCAGTTTCCTACTGCTCCGGGAGGCTGAGACAGCCAAGCAGAAAGATAATGCCTCAGATCACTGGAGTCTAAAGAGAAATAACCTCCCCACGAAGGGGCCCTGGGGAGGGTGTGAGCAACAGGGGGTCTCCCAGGGTTCAGTTCCTTAACATTCAGCAAAGAATCCGCTCAGGGCGTCCGTCCATCAATACCTCACTTTGCCAGCCTAACGAAACCCAGACGTCAAGGGTGGCTCCTTGGGCTTCCCTGGTGGTGCAGTGGTTGAGAGTGCGCCTGCCGATGCAGGGGACACGGGTTCGTGCCCTGGTCCGGGAGGATCCTGCGTGCCGCGGAGTGGCTGGGCTCGTGAGCCATGGTCGCTGAGCCTGCGCGTCCGGAGCCTGTGCTCCGCAGCGGGAGAGGCCACAGCGGCGAGAGGCCCACGTACCGCAAAAACAACAAAAAAAACCCCAAAAGGTGGCCCCTTCTGCCCACTATTTTTAGTGAGGGTTTGTTGTGGACGTAGGGATGTGAAGGATTCTCCACTGACCAAGGTGAATGGTCCACTTTTCTCTTTTCCTCCAAGTTCACGGCCTGAAAACATTTATGGGTCCTGAATCCAATAAAACAAACATTAGCTTGTCCATGTTTTATGTGCAAGATATCAGGCTGGGGCTCCAGGGATACCTAGCGATACCAGGTAAATTCATTCCACTAAGGCCCTTGCGGCCTGCCGTGTGCCTGGAAGGTGCTGGCCTACCTGGAAACGACCCAGGGCCACATCTGGGGCCCATTACTCTGCCTGGGGAAGTAAGACAGGGGCTCACATCACTAGGACGCAAAAGCAGCATGAACTTGGATATCAAAAGCAGGCACAGCAGCTACAGAAGGCAAGGATGAAACCGAGCAGGACCCTGCGGGGCTCCTCCTGGGCAAGGAGCCTCTCTGTGCAGCCTGTACGACCTTCCCTGAGTTCCAAAGGGCAGTTCAAACAGTTGCCAATCAGGGCACGGAGGGGATGCAGAGACGCCAAGAAACAACAGTGCAGCCTTGGGGCGGGGTCCTGGTTCCCCTCAAGAGATACACACAACAACATATTTGAGCTCTTTACAGAACTAAAACTCCTACAGATGGAAGACGTCAGCATTCTTCATTCCAGAGAAGACCACCTGAGGTCAGATTAAAGGAACCAGAGAAGCTCATCAAGAGACCACGGAGACCAGATTAAAGGACTACAGGTCCCGCACACACTGTAATCCTTATCAGCAACCCCACCCTTGAACCATTGCTATAAACCTCCTCACCAAATCCTCCTGGGAGGAGACGACACAGTTTTCAAGGGCAGGAGTCTGCTGTGTCCCCCTTTGCCTGGCAAAGCAATAAAGCTCTTCTTTTCAACTTCACCCCAAACTGTCTCTGAGATTCGATTCGGCACCGGTGCACAGAGGCCAGGTTTTCAGCATCAAGGGGTGGAGGGGAGGACAGCACTTCATCCATGCCCCCCTCAATCCCCCCGAGCTGCTGCCTCCTTCAAAGTTTCAGGCAGGCAGCAGCTTGGGGGAATTCCGAGAAAGGCACAGGTTTGCCCCGTGGAGGGGGCAGAGGAAATGGCCCGAGTCACACGGACAAGCCGGAAGGCAGGCAGGGAGTCACTGGACGCATTCAGAAGGCGAGGAGCACCGCCGGGTGGGAGCAAGCAGGAAGTCGAGGGGGACTTAGCGGAAAACCAGACTGCACAGGTGGGAGGTGCCGGCCGAGGGGCAACGGGGATCGTGGAGGAGAAGCAGAGGGTCCCTGCTTCAGAGCACTCCCTCTTGCGGCCCTGAGGGCCGAGGGGCTACGGAGAGGCCACCCGGCGGGGTCTGGGCTCACTGACAGAAGAGACCCCACGACACTCTTCCCTGGAAACCCAATTTTGCAGCTGTGCTGGGAGGCAGCGACCTGAGCATGGGGAGAGGACTGGGACCCATCAGAGGTCATATCTGAGCAGCCTGGCAGCTCCTGGTCCTGAGCAAAGGGAGGGCTGTGTGTGTGTGCGTGCGTGCGTGCGTGTGTGCTGTGCCCACACCGGCGAGCAAAGGGTGTGACATGTGGCCAAGGCCTGATGCCGGCGTCCACAGCCCCGGAGCTGAAACGCAGGATGGAGACGCAGTCCAGACCTGAACACGGCACCTTCAAGTCCTAACGGTTTCCACCCACGACCCAGGAGTGCACACAGCCAAGCGGGCTGGAGCCATCGGGGTGGGGTCCTCAGCCCTAGAAGAGCTGAAACGCAGCCTTCTCTGCTCACGCCCCCATCAGTTTTCTTCCTTGCCTGGCGCCTGAGTGCCCGGCGTCCTGCTGAGAACCGTCTGGCTGGAGCTGGGAGCGTATGTTCACGCTGCACTCCGCCACCCGCGTCCCGAGGCCGTTCCTGTTCCCGCCAGGCAGCCAAGAGATGCAGCTCCGGGTCCCTGCACACGTCCTCCCCCCTCCCCCGAGGGGAGAACCCTCCTCCCTGGGCCCGGCCCCAGCGTCAGTGCCTTCAGAGAACCACCTTCCCGACACCCCACCACCACCACCACGAGATGCTGAGGCTGGAGGTGGGGGACTGGCTGGGCGCCCAAGCTCTTCAGGGCCATTCGCTGGCCACCTCGAGGTTCGCTCATCCTACACACACCTCCCACCGCTGCTCATGGGGAGCCCGGCTGGACCCACAGGTCTCAGGGGACCTTAGTGCAGGGCCCCATCTCAGCCGCAGCACCTTCTGGGTGAGTGTGTCAGCCAGAGAGGGGGGTTCTCAGATGCCAACGGGGCAGGGGACGGGACCTCACCCCCCCATCCGCGAGCCAATCCCCTTCCAGTGTCATTGCACACCCCCAGTGCCGGGACGCTCACTGCTCAGCAACCCACCCTCAGCTCGGACGGCTCTCGATTTTTAATAAGAGGTCATACACGGGTACGGTTCACAGCCCAACAACAGCACAGGGACTCAGGGGAGGCTCGCGGCCACCCTGTCCCTGCCTGCCCTGCCCCCCACCTCCTGAGAGAACATTCTGTGGCTGCCTGTGTCTCCTGCCCTTGCCCCAGGATGTAACGTGAGGCCCACGCTCTCCTGCACCTGGCTCTGTTCACGGACAGCAGCCCTGGGCCTCTTCCCCGCCGGCAGCCGACAGCACACTCCTCTCTCCCAGCTGCATCACTGGGATGTCCCTGAATGCCCGGCCGGGCCTCCTCCTGCATCTCCTGGACACCCTCTGTCCCTCAGAGCGTCTCGCCCCGCCCCTTCAGGCCCTCATCCTTGTGACACTCTGTTGGGTCCCCTTGAGTGTGTGTGCCTCTGCTGCCGGCTGGGACCCTGCATGGCTTGGGGCCACCAGCCCCAGGCCCTCTACTCGCCCCGCCCGTGTCTCCTGGGCTACGCCACAGCCGAGTGCGTCAGGTGCTGACTCCAGGGAGCCTCCCCGGGGTGCAGCCACCTTCACCTCTGCCTCTGGCTCCGCAGGCTGCCCAGAAGACCCCACCCTGCCTGACACTCCCAGCGCCAGACCCGGATGAGGGTCTCCTCTCCCCAGGGGGTCACGGGAATGTACCTACCATCCGGTCTGCAGCCAGTGGGCCCCGGGGCCCCTGTGGCTCTCTAATTGCCTCCTTGTCTCTCCTTCCTGCCCCCACTCTCTCTACCACCCATTGTCTCCCATCCCCCATGGCTTTCTCGGCCCCAGCTCAAGCCTTGAGACCTGCTGCACCAGCCCCTGGGCTGAGGCACTAACACCCTCCGCGTGGTCCACTCAGAGCCCCCAGCTTGGTAGGGGTGGGGAGGCAGAGGGGTCTCCACCGCAGGCCCCGAGAAAGTACCATCAGTCTGCTCCACGCACCCTGGAGAGACACTGCAGTCCAGGCTGAGAGCCCGCGCCTCCACCAAAGTGCCCAGAGACTTGCCCCACCTGCCCAGCCTGGCCTCAGGGGCTGTCTGAGCTGAGACGATTCTGGCCCTACGTGGGTCACAGCCCAGGCAAACCCGGTCACCATCAGCCCCGATGGGAAGGAACCACCACCAGGCGGGGTGACTCCGTGAAGGTCACTCAAGGACCAGGAAAGCCGATGCAGTAAACTGGCGCTCTAGCTCCAGGACCCCAAGCCAGCACAGCACGGCCAAGGTGCCCAGGTGGCGGGCAGGGCTCTGACCTGGCCAGACCCCGTCAGAGAGAAAGCGAAGCACATGGTTTCACCAACGCCGCCCACTCCCAGGACAGAGGCACAGACAGAGGCTGACGACACACGTACCTGACGCTGCGGGAGCTTTCTCCTTCCGACCTGCAACGAGAGAGAACACACGCTTAGAATGCAGACCCTCCGCTGCCGGGGACCCAGGCGAGGATGTTAGACGTGGGGCCCCTGAGCCCCGCTGCCCAGGATCCCTTCTCCAGCCTCAGCAAGCTGCCCCCACCCAGCCCCAGGGCCACCTCTAGGAGCTTCAGGGCTCCTCTCCCACCCCCCTCATGCCCATCACTTCGAAGGTAATTGTTTTTACAGGAGTTCGGAAGCAACCCCAGAGTTGCAGGAGGAGCTACGGTTCCAGAACTCTGTGTCCAGGCTCTGCAAGGCAGCACCCAGACCAGTGAATGAACGAGTGCGCGTGGGCGCTGCGCTGGCCTTGCTGCTGCCCCTGCTTGGTATTTGCAGCGTGTCGCCCCACTCCCAGCTCTATTTTCAAGTGCCCAGAAATCAATTCCACTGCTTTACAAAGGAGACAAGGCTCAATGTCAAGAAACCACACAATAAGATCGTATCACGCGCACCTGAACTTTCACATAGACCGAGAAACACGTGGAATCCATCAACAGCGATGACTTCTGCTCTATAAGCGGAGGGAAAGGGACTTTGGGATTAAACAGCTCAGGGCAAAAGAGGCTGGCGGGCTTCCTGGGCCTGAACAAGCTAAGGGCTGCGAGTAAGCACATTTGGGACTCTAATCCCTGAACATCCCAAACTGGATTTCACTGCCAGAGAGCCTGAGAAATAAAAACACACGTAACCCAAAGTCAGATGACTTTTCTTTCAGCAAGTTGCCTTTCCAGTCATCCTGAAGACTGGCTGCACGGCCCCCTCAGCACGGAAGCCAGGGGGTGGCTTTTCCCACTGAGCCAGGCTGGCTGACCTCAGAAGACCACCCTGTGCCCCTTCCCCCTGTCTGCTGCGTCGGAGAAGATGTCATCCCGGTTGCCTTTCAAGCTGACTGACAGGCCGGTGCAGGACCGTGTCTCCGGGATGCCGGCAGCTGCTGGTTGCCCAAAACGCCATGTACACGGCTCTTGCTGTAGCCACACAACGCCACAGGCCATGGAGCGTGTCTCATCGTCACGCTCAGGTGTCTGTGTCACAGCCACAGGCCACATCCCGTCAAGCCTCGGGTGCCGCCAGTGATGACAACGATGAGACACGCTCCTTATTCGGTCCTCACTGTGTGCCGAGCCCTGGGCTGGGCCCTGATGCATGTAATCTGTGATTTCCACAGCAACCTGGCAGGTCCAGCACGGTCCCCGCTGAGCACATGAGGGACTGAGGGTCCTGGAGGCTAAGTGCCACAGTCACATGACCGGCCAGTGCCCAGGTGCATTTTGAACCCAGCTATGCAAACTCCACCCTCTTCCTGCCAGGCTGACCTCCCGACGCAACCTCAGTGGTCAGCAAACCACATTCTGCCGTGTTCAAAGTCTGGGCAGAGGTGACAGGGCTGGTGACGGAAGGGGACAGGGGTTTGCAGGTGTGTGACTCCTGATCAGGGACTGGTTACCCAGGGATACTGTCATTTATAAGAAATGTGTATTTACATATTTGGTCTTTCAGATGACCAAAGTGTTACCAAATGCAAGTCCATGTGCCCGACGCACAGTGAATCCAAACAATAGGAAAATGTCGGCGTGTGGAGCAGAGAAAGGTTTATTGCAGGGCTGTGCAAGGAGACAGGTGGCTCATGCCTTAAAAACCCCAAAGGTGAGCGAGGGGCGTGGCTAATTGTTGAGAACTTCTCGGTGTCAGATCCTTTGTTCTTGAGGTCGGGACCTGGGCAGGGAACGACGTTCCTGTAACCCTCCACCAAAACAAATGTTATTCTCTGTTCTGACAAGAAAGGGCAAGGTCCCCAGGCTCGACTTTCGCCCTCCGAGGTCCAGGCCTGGCTAAGAGGAGGGGGTCCCTGCGGGGGCTGGGTACCGTGCCTGGGAGCATCCGTCTGGGTCCTCCCGCCAGTGCCCAAGCCCGGCTGAAGAGGCAGATCTCAGCTGGCAGCGCCCTCAGGCCCAGGTCCCCAGACCCTGCCCAGCCGTCATCGCCGAGGGAGCCGGGAGCCCAGGACCCAGCCGGCCCTCAGGCTCCTCAGGCCACGCAAACGGGAGGCGGGGGAGCGTGTGCCAGGTCCCACGGACCGCAACCCATGCAGACTGCTGCCGCCACTATGTCCCGCGGGCGGGGATGGGGAGAGGTTCACCGCCACCTCAAGGCCTGGGCCCGGCCCGTGGGCAGCCGTGGCGAGGGCCCTGCGGGACGCAACCTGTCCCCCGGGACGCCCAGCTTACCCGCCGGCCTGAGGCGGGAGGGCCTGGAGAGCCCCAGGGAGAAGGCCGTGATCCGCCTCTTACTGCGCTCTCCGCCACGAGGACCGCCGGTGGCGGAGGGTGGCTTCTAACCGCGGAGCTAAGGGTCTCGCGGTAACCTTCCCGCTCTCAGGGTCTCGCGGTAACCTTCCCGCTCTCAGGGTCTCGCGGTAATGGTTTTGGTTGCTCAGTAACGACCGAGTGCTATGGGTCACGCGCCTGCCCAAACCCCTATTACAAAAATATATTTCTCACATGCAACTGGTCTTCATCCACAGTTTCCTGCTCAAAGCTTCCAAAACCCTTGGAATTTCCTGAGAGATAAGAGCAGTGGGAGCCGCACAGAGGGGGACAGAGCCCCCAGTTTGCCACTCAAGCACCCAGGCCCACTGTCACAGGCGGATGAGCCTGGGCTCCCCTGGCAGCACCCAGCCCGCCCCTTGCTCTCACCAGCGGCAATGAGACAGCAGGTAGTTCCCAGCTGCCTGAGTGTAAACCCCTGTCCAGAAGGACCCTGGACTCCCTCCAGGTGGGCATCAGCGCCCACCATCACGGCCACACTGCCTCCACACTGGCAGGTGATGAAGACAGGAACAGACCTTGTGCCCTCTCCCCCAGGGGCCGAGACAAGGTCAAAGCAGCCCTCTGTCAGCTGGAGAGTCTCCAAAGCCGTTCTCAGGAAGCCCTGGCAAAAGCCGGCACGGACGGGTGAGGTAGGCTGATGCCCGGAGGAGCAGGTCAGTAAAGCTGCCTGAAGCCCCCTGTCTCATGCAGAGGGAAGGGTGGCTTCCACAGGAGACGATGCATCCCACGCCCGGAGCCCAGCAAGGGCCTGGCACCCAGCAGGCTCCATGGCAAAGGCTGCTGTGTGAACCCATGATGGCGTTGGCCCAAACCTCACACACTAAAAGCCACACACAGCAGAGTCACATTTACACCAAGGACAGCACATTCAGAGGACCCTTGGAACTCCAGGGCATATCGCTGTCAGTCCTAGGACAGAAGGAGCAACGAAGAACGCAGTGGGGGTGGGCAGATGAGGCCTGTGTGCGCGTAGACGTGGCACTAGCGTGGACGGGGCAGCAGGCAGCGAGCACCCCAGAGCCCTCTGGTTTCCTGCCCATCAATGGGAACCAGGAACGGGATGACTTCCTAAACTGGCAGGAATGGAGGTGAGGTCACAGAAGCAGTCTCATACCTCTTAACCCAACCTCAGGGGACTGTCCCCAGTGGGTCATCCAGGGCCAGGATGAGGCTTTACATGTGTGATGCTCAGGTCAGAGATGCCTTAGCTTGGGATGCTCTAGACACACCTGGAGATAAGGATTCTGGCACAAGGAGTTTACTTGGGAGGTGAAGGCAAGGGAAGTGAGAAGACAAAGAGAAGTTGCCTAATTACGGCTGTTATCAAGCTGCCCCCCACTGTGGGAGCCTCCACTGCAGGCAACAAGAATTGATCCACCAGGGAGCCCTGGGGGCCAGTGCAGAGTTCCCACCCAAGGGGTAAGTTGCTGCAGTCCTAGCTGAGTCTGCTCCTAGGGGACAGTAAGTCTCCACACTCCAGCCTGCCACACAGGAGGCCAAGGGGTCTCCAGCCTCAAGAGAAGACCCCAGGCACAGAGGTGCTGGCGGTTGGAAGTGAGAGGCTGGGGTGAGGGGCTCTGCAGCCAGTGCTCCCTGGCCTAAGAGAGAGCCCTGCCGTCCTTATGATAACACCATGGATAACTGAGCCGCCATGTGGACTTCACAATGTCAAGGGTACAAGTGATCATTTCATCCTCTTGGTTCACTTCTGTGGTGGACCCTGCAGACTGACTCATTCAACATGTGTGCCAACCCCTCCTTCCATGGCTTGCATAAGTTAGCCTCTGGAAAACTGAAATCTACATTTCTCAGACACCCCTGCATCTAGAGTTCGGCAGGTGACCTGAGTTCCTCTGGACAGATGTCTATGTAAGATTTAAAAGGTGGAAGCAAACACCACAGGGTGGTGGAGGGATGGGGCTCCTGGCTGGCAAGGAACAGAGGGGTCTGGGCCTGAGCATTACAGAGAGTGGGGTTTCCATGGCAACAGGGTCAGGTGGGGGTAGGCGATTGTCCAGGCTGTGTTGTCCCTGGCTATGGGGCATCCAATCTTGGCCCCCTGGTAGTCCTGGAATCTCAGTCCTAACACCCAGGAATAAGTCCTCTCCTGCTCAAATCAGAAAGAGTGGATTCTGTCGTCTACAACTAATCACTGTGACTGATACAAATTCAGATTCTGAAATCACCTCTATTGTTTTTCTTGTGTGGAAGAAATACAGAAACGTTTAAGATAAACAAGTAAAAATCATCTGTAATCCACCACCTGGAGGTACTGAAACACACTGAGACACATAGTAATCAAATTGGCAAAAATTAAAGACAAAGAAAAATTATTGAAGGCAACGCGGGAAAATAACATACAAGGGAACTCCCATAAGGTTAACAGCTGATTTCTCAGCAGAAACTCTACAACCCAGAAGGGAGTGGCACAATATATTTAAAGTGATGAAAGGGAAGAACCTACAACCAAGATTACTCTACCCGGCAAGGATATCATTCAGATTCGATGGAGAAATTAAAAGCTTTACAGACAAGCAAAAGCTAAGAGAATTCAGCACCACCAAACCAGCTCTACAACAAATGCTAAAGGAACTTCTCTAAGTGGGAAACACAAGAGAAGAAAAGGACCTACAAAAACAAACACATAACAATTAAGAAAATGGTAACAGGAACATACATATCGATAATCACCTTAAATGTGAATGGATTAAATGCTCCAACCAAAAGATACAGGCTCACTGAATGGATACAAAAACAAGACCCATATATATGCTGTCTACAAGAGACCCACTTCAGACCAAGGGACACATACAGACTGAAAGTGAGGGGATGGAAAAAGATATTCCATGCAAATAGAAATCAAAACAAAGCTGGAGTAGCAATACTCATATCAGATAAAATAGACTTTAAAATAAAGAAAGTTACAAGAGACAAGGAAGGACACTACATAATGATCAAGGGATCAATCCAAGAAGAAGACATAACAATTATAAATATATATGCACCCAATATAGGAGCACCTCAATACATAGGGCAACTGCTAACAGCTATAAAAGAGGAAATCGACAGTAACACAATAATAGTGGGGGACTTTAACACCTCACTTACACCAATGGACAGATCATCCAAACAGAAAATTAATAAGGAAACACAAGCTTTAAATGACACAATAGACCAGAGAGATTTAATTGATATTTATAGGACATTCCATCCAAAAACAGCAGATTACACTTTCTTCTCAAGTGCACAGAGAACATTCTCCAGGATAGATCACATCTTGGGTCACAAATCAAGCCTCGGTAAATTTAAGAAAATTGAAATCATATCAAGCATCTTTTCCGACCACAACGCTATAAGATTAGAAATCAATTACGGGGGGAGAGAAACGTAAAACACACAAACACACGGAGATTAAACAATACGTTACTAAATAACCAAGAGATCACTGAAGAAATCAAAGAGGAGATCAAAATATACCTAGAAACAGGGCTTCCCTGGTGGTGCAGTGGTTGAGAGTCCGCCTGCCGATGCAGGGGACACGGGTTCGTGCCCCGGTTCGGGAAGATCCCACGTGCCGCGGAGCGGCTGGGCCCATGAGTCATGGCCGCTGAGCCTGCGCGTCCGGAGCCTGTGCTCCGCAGCGGGAGAGGCCACAGCAGTGAGAGGCCCGCATACCGCAAAAAAAAATATATATATATATACCTAGAAACAAATTACAATGAAACCATGACAATCCAAAACCTATGGGATGCAGCAAAAGCACTTCTAAGAGGGGAGTTTATAGCAATACAAGCCTACCTCAAGAAAGAAGAAAAATCTCAAATAAACAATCTACCCTTACACCTAAAGGAACTAGAGAAGGAAGAACAAAGAAAAACCCCAGAGTTAGCAGAAGGAAAGAAATCATAAAGATCAGAGCAGAAATAAATGAAATAGAAACAAAGAAAACAATAGCAAAGATCAATAAAACTAAAAGCTGGTTCTTTGAGAAGATAAACAAAATTGATAAACCTTTAGCCAGACTCATCAAGAAAAAGAGAAAAAAAAAATGTTAGGGCTTCCCTGGTGGCGCATTGGTTGAGAGTCCGCCTGCCAATGCAGGGGACATGGGTTTGTGTCCCGGTCTGAGAAGATCCCACATGCCGCGGAGCGGCTGGGCCCGTGAGCCATGGCCGCTAAGCCTGCGCGTCCGGAGCCTGTGCTCTGCAACGGGAGAGCACAACAGTGAGAGGCCCACATACCGCAAAAAAAAAAAAAAAATCTAAAAATAGAATTACCATATGACCCAGAAATCCCACTGCTGGGCATATACCCAGAGAAAACCATAATTCAAAAAGACACATGCACCCCAATGTTCACTGCAGCACTGTTTACAATAGCCAGGAGCAACCTAAATGCCCATCGACAGACGAATGGATAAAGAAGATGCGGTACATATATACAATGGAATATTACTCAGCCATAAAAAGGAACGAAATTGGGTCATTTGTAGAGACGTGGATGGATCTAGAGACTGTCATACAGAGTGAAGTAAGTCAGAAAGAGAAAAACAAATATCGTATATTAACGTGTATATGTGGAACCTAGAAAAATGGTACAGATGAACTGCTTTGCAGGGCAGAAATAGAGACACAGGTGTAGAGAACAAACGTATGGACAAACGTAAGGGGGGAAAGTGGTGCGGGGGCGGTGGTGGCATGAATTAGGAGATTGGGATTGACATGTACACACTAATATGTATAAAATAGATAAATAATAAGAACCTGTGGTATAAAAAATAAATAAAATTCAAAAATTCCAGAAAAAAGAAATACAATCCATACATCAAAAAAATAATAATAATCTGTAATCCAGCACCTGGAGATACTGTAATATTTTTGCATGTTTATCTCCAGGCTTTGTCTTTTTGTCATTATTTTTATATAGTCAACATGATGCAGTTTATATCATTCTATTTATGCCAGCTCTGCTCACTTAATGTGGATTATCAACATCCCAGGGGCCTTGTCCACGAGGCCTTCAGCTCCCTAGAGCAAATCAGGTTCCTCTCCAGCCACCCTTTTTTATTTATTTATTTTTAAATTACTGTATTGAGGTATAATTGACACAGGAAAAGCTGTATGTATTTAGATGACTTTGGAGATAAGGATATGTCTGTGAAACCATCACCACAATCAATGCCATAAACACATCCATCACCTCCAGAAGTTTCCTCCACCCCCTTTATTTACTGTTTTTTTGTGATAAGAACACTTAACAGAAGATCTATCCTCTTAGCCAAGTTCCAAGCATTTAATAAGGCATTATTATCTCTGCAGACTATGCCATGCAAACCTCTAGAACTTACTCATGTTGCATGACTGAAACTTTGTACCCTTTGACCATCACCTGTCCATTTCCCCCTCCCCAGCCGCTGGCAGCCACCGCTCTACTCTCTTCTACGAGTTTGACTATTTTAGATTCCTCATATAAGTGGCATTATGTAGAATTTGTCCTTCTGACATTTCACTGAGCATCACATCCTCCAGGTTTATCCATGTTGTGACATGACAGGATTCCCTTTTTTTAAGGCGGAATGATAGTCCGTTGCATGTATATATCATATTTTCTTTATCCATTCATCAGTCAATGCACATTTAGGTTGCTTCCGCGTCTTGGCTATTGTGAACAATGATGCAATGAAGAGGGGGGCAGATATCTCCTTGAGATCCTGATTTCAATTCCTTTGTGTACATACTCAGAAATGGGATTGCTGGATCATATGGTAGCTCTATTTCTAATTTTTTGTCCAGCTTTGGTGTCAGAATAATGCTGGCTCATGAAATTTGTTCAGAAGTGTTCCTTCTTCTAGTTTTTGGAAGAGTTTAAGGATTGGTATTAATTCTTATTTAAATGTTTGGTAGATTTCCCCTGTGAAGACATCTGGTCCTGGGTTTTTCTTTGTTGGTTTTTCTTTTTTTCTGGTCCTGGTAATTCAGCTCTTTCAATCTCCATATTTATTATTGGTCTGTTCAAGCCTTCTATTTCTTCTTCATTCCATTTTGGTAGGTTGCATGTTTCTAGGAATTTATCCATCTCTTCTAGGTGGTCTCACTTATTGACATAGAATTGTTCACAATAGTTTCTTACAGCCTTTGTGCATAGCATGCTTTGTCCCTGACTCTGGTGATGTTGTTCAGTAACGTCCCAGAAGTAGAAATACTGGCTCCATCATAGAGCATGAATATGGTTAAGGATCCTTCATACACAGGGCCACACTGCACCCCGGAAGACCTAAGCGCCACCACCCTTGAACGTGAGGGCTAAGAGACAGATGAGTCTTTAGAGCAGCGGTGCACATGGATCACCTGAAGATCTGATTAAAATTCAGACTGTGATACAGGAGGTCGGGAGTAGGGCCTGAGATGCTGCATTTCTTACAAGTTCCCCGGAGAGTCCTCCCAGAGGCCCTCCGCCTGCCTGCTCTTTCCTGTCAGTACCTGGGCTCCATATTGACACAGCCCCTGGGCACCTGTGCCTCAGCCTCCAAGGCAGCAGCCCCAGCAGCAAAGCCTGTGCTTGTCCCCACTCTGCTTGCCTCAGGCCGTGTCTCCGTTTGGCTCTCAACTCCAGGCTCCATGACCCCTGATGGTTCTTAGGGGTTCTGAGTTGGGTTCTCCACTCGGTGTGGGGTGAACGTATCCCCTCAGACCCAGGATGCTGCACCGCCCTGGGTGGGGTAGGGGACATCTGTGACTACCTTTCCTGCCTGCCCTATCTCTCCTCATCTTACGCCAATAGTACCTCTTTTTTATTTTGAAGACCCTCAGCTACCTACCCAGCCTTTCCTAGTCCACGTGGCTTAGGGGAAGTTAACCCTCTATAATACCAGAATCAAAAGGTGAGCATATAACCTAGTTCTGGCCAGTCAACAGATTTCATCGCCTTCGTTTCAGTCACCTGTTTGAGGGTGAACATGTGACCCGGGCCCAGCAAACCCATGCCAGGACTTACAACAGAACTATTGTGGATGAGAAGCTCTCTGCCCTCTGCGGGGGCTGCCAGGGCCACTACATGCAGCTCACTGCCCGGAGAGTGAGGCCAACATGGAAAGCAGGGCTAAGGTAACTCCTGAGGTCATAATTTGAGCCCCTAGGTCAAGCTGGACCTGAAGCTGACTTGAGCTGGATGGGGGTGGGCCACCCCAGAGCTAGGACCAAAGCCATCACAGAAAGGCACCAGCTTGGGCACTGAGGCTTGTGTGTGTGTGTGCGCGCGTGCGGGTGCGTTCAGCACAAACTAAGGAGGCAAGAGGCTCCAAAAGAGAAACCCCACGAGTGTCCACAGCCACCTCCCCACACACACACGTCACCCACACGCACATGGGCACGGCACGCACACAGTCCAGGCCAGGGCAGCGGGGGTCATGGTGGGGGGACTGCAGCCGACAGAGAGGAGGGCCGCTCCAGTCCCATGGGACGTTTTACAACATTGCTGGTATCTTCGCATGAGATGCAAAACAATAAAAATACGAGACGCATTAGGCGACTGTTAAGTAGCTTAATGGGAGCGTGAGTCAAAACAGCATTTAAATATGGTACAGCGGCCGATTTGGAGTCTTTAAACAGCCTTTAAACAGCCTCGTGCCTCTCATCTCTCCTCGGGGAGGAAGTCCACACTGTCGTCACTGTCTTTCTCATATGTGAGTACAGGGCCTTAGTATGCACCCTCTGGGGGTCCACACAGGAGAGGTGGCCAGGTCAAGGTCACACAGCCTATAGGGGCAGAGTGGACACGCAGACAAAGGTTGTCTTACTAAAACCCTGGGTTTGACTCACCACCAGAGGCAGGTTTCCCAGGAAGCTATGAAGGCTGAAACTGCAGGGCCCTCACTTGTTTGGCCCCTTCTCATATCTGACACGTAATTCTGGGGTCTTTTTCTTTTTTTTTTTTTTTTTTTGCGGTACACGGGCCTCTCACCGCTGTGGCCTCTCCCGTTGCGGAGCACAGTCTCCGGACGCACAGGCTCAGCGGCCACGGCTCACGGGCCCAGCTGCTCCGCGGCATGTGGGATCTTCCCGAACCGGGGCACGAACCCGCGTCCCCTGCATCGGTGCCACCACTGCGCCACCAGGGAAGCCCGGGTCTTTTTCTTAAAAAGCGCCATGCCAAACTATATAAGTTCTATGATTCAGGCCTCACAAGGCATGAATCAGCCCCAACTCCCAACGGACCTGTTTCCCACTTCCTCTCCCCCAATCCCAAACCCAAGGGTGCTGTAATCAACTTGAAATAAGTACTGAAAGACCTCCGTTTCCAGGGTATCTCTGCTCATCCTCATCTGCAGTTTCTTCCCTATTTCTGATGATTTAGACACTTGTCATGCAAACGACATCTACAGAGACCCATTCTGCGAAATGCTTACACGCCTCTTTTCAAGGTCTCCTGCATCTTAAAATAAAACCAAATCCTCCTGCTTCTTCCTGGGCCAGTGCTCGGGGTTCCAGCCTGCAGAAAGGGGAGAAGCCCACGAGGAGCTCCCTAGCCATCCACCTGGTGACCCACAAGAGCCGCCCCCCGCTCTTGGCCTTGGGGGCCCCGTCCCCTGCCTTCCAACCTGCCAGGGCTGGAGGAGGTCTGGAAGTCACAGTTGCAGATCCAGTGCTTGGACCTGACTGAGTTTCCACCCAGACATCTCTTCTCTACCTTCAGGCTTTATCAGACTCTCAAGGGCGTCTCAGTCACCAGACTAAAGGAACATGCCTGCCCTTCCCACCCTAGTACAGAGGGGCCCCCAAAGCAGGCAGCACTAGATAAGAGCGTGGGGGCCCTTCACAGGGGCTGCGGCCCTGCCCAGAACCATGTGGGGCTTCTTACCTTCCTGCCTGGAACAGGTGACTCTCAGCATCCCTGGGTACCCCACGCCCCCAGGATTAGAGGACCTCACCTCTCTCAGGGTGACATGACAGAGGCTAATGATTTTGCAGAGCCGCTTGAAAAGTAACGGTGATGGTAATAATAATAATTTACTATTACTATTAACAACTAACATTTACTCAGCACTTACCACATACCAGACCCTATTCTAATCAGTTTACAGGTATTAACTCATTTAATCCTCACTGCACCCTGGGAAGAAGGTAGGACCTCTATTTCATTTAACTCTTCCACGTTGGGGGCTGCTTTGTTTTAATTGCAAAAGGAATGCGTGCTCCTTGGAGCACATCTAACAGAAAAGGCACGTGCACAGAGCAAGTTCACAGTATCCCCGTGCCTGCTCTCTCCCTGTCCATCCCCCGGCTCCATTTCCCCTCTCTCAGCACAACCAGGGCAAGTAAATTCATGCACGCAGCCTGTCCTTATGCCAATACATGCAAGCACATATCAGAAGGCTCTCTTAGAATTAGTTTCCCCATTTTGTGGATAACAAAATGCGGCTCAGAGAGGTGAAGTGACTTGCCCAAGGTCACACAGCAGGCAGACGGAGGAACTGGCACTACTTGACTCCCAAGTTTAATGGCAAAACCTGTGACCTTACCCACTAGCCTCCACGAGTCATCAGCTTTGAACCAAAGGAGTAATAATAATCATAACAAAAGAAAACAGCAGCACACATTCACTTAGTACTAACCATGGCAGCGTTTCAGGTGCATTACACACATCCACCTAGACTTCCCCCAAGTCCTGCGAGCTGGTCCTATGATTTGCACAGCCTCCCCCCGATTTCACAGACGAGAGAACCAAGACTTCATGAGGGGAAGACACTGGCCCAGGTCACACAGCTATCAGCAGTGACAGACCAGGATTCAGACTCAAGCCCTCTGACTGTATCAGCCCAGGAAGGCAGTTGGGTGGGAAGGGGCAGGGCTTGGTCCTAAGTCAATGGACAGAATGGCCACTGTCCCCATCCTGAACTCACATGGGCTTTTTACAGTGCCTCCCACTGGCCATCTCAGGGCCTTTGCACACTGGGGGGTCCTCCCCTCCCCTAGGCCTAGATAATGCCCAGGGCTTACTCAGGTCCTGGATGAGCCCCTGGGTAAACCCCCCCCGCTCCCCGCCTAATTCCTGAAGCCGAGCAAGGCATCTGTGCACAGCTGACATGGGATTAACACATGTTCAGGGAACAGTGTTCGGTGAATAACGTGTTGCTTCAGTGGGAAGGCTGAGCTGGGCTAAGGGGACACAGTGTGTGAAGGACCCAGAGAGGCCCTGGGCATGCGCGGGGAGTATGGCAGGGCAGCAGGCAGGGCCCAGCAGGAAGAAGAACAAAGCAGCAGATGAGCGAGAGAATGCTCTTTCCTCCTCTCACATCGTGACGGACACTGAGGTTTAATGAGTCCAGATAGTTCTCTCCACTGCCCTTGTTAAAATCTTCACCAAAGAGCTTCCAACTCCCAACAAGAGTGCGTGAACGCTCTGAGTTAGGATGCCACCAGCAGAAAAGGACACTTCCAATACCATGGCCAGGCTGTCCTGACCGATGAGGCCGGAAGCTGGGCACCCCAGGACCAGCGCGCGGAATTACACGGTCAGCCGGCTGTCCGCTCCGGTGGGGAGAAGCCCAAGAGATTTCCTTTTGTAAATGTTCAGTCGTAAAAGATATTTGTGGCAAAACAATCGGTAGTCCTGCATCATGTTGAAGGCAGCGAACTGGAACCTTAGAAATGGTCCAACCAAAGCCACTGCCCTCTTTAAACACATCTACTGTCCCCTTGGTGAGAATTCTGAACTCTTTCGGACAGATGATTTTCACAGGGGGGAGGCACTCAGAATGACAATTCCGCATCCCAACAGGCTCCATCAGATCCTGAGCAAGCGTTGTATCTTCAGTGGCGCTGATTTCAGCCTCACACACCAGGCCTTGCTTACCTCCTGGAAACTCTTCCCAGCAGTCACGCCATCAAGCTCCAGGGATGGCATGGGGATGGGTCCTTGAGAGTGAGATCTGGAATTCTGGGGGCTCCGTTTGTGAAGGAGACCAGTTTGTCTGCTGAGGACCCCTAGCCAGGGAGGAGTGGCCGGCGGGCCTGCCCGCGGTCTTGACACGGCTGCCCCAGGGCAAGGGAGCAGGTAGAGTCAGGGAAGCCACGCCCCACAGCCCACAAGGTGGGTAGAGACTGTGGCTCTCCATCACAAAAACTGTTCAATAACTACAGGTGTCTCAAGACGGATGGTTGTACCTAAAACACAGAGCTCCCTGGCCCTGGAGGCATGCAAGAATCTGGGTTGGTGGAAAGGGCATGCAGAATTAAATGGGGGACTGGGCCGTCTCCAAGGTCCCTTAGACCACCAGGAGAAGCCAGGATGCTAAGATGTGACTATTCCTCCCTGTTAAAGCAAGTCCAGAAAACTCCTCCTGGCCGGTCAGTGCCAGCCAATTGCGAGTGGATTGTGTGTTTTGTAGGTAAAATAGCTCCACGTCGTCACATGTGCTTCTGTCGATGCCTCTGTCATTTCACAGGAAGCATCTGCAAAGCCCAGCTCGCTGCTGGTCCTGGGACGGATGTCAGCAAAGCTCAGCAGGGAGCCGCCTGCTCGGGGCTGAGTGTGCACGAGGGTCCCCAACGGGTCGTAGCGGGGAGCAAGTGTCCAGGCCGAAGGGTCAGAGGGGGCAATGAGAGAGGCTTCTGAGGGCAGCCACCTCCTGGACGACAGCCCAAAATGTGTCTTCACCCCTCCAGAACCGGGGGAGGGTGCGCAGGCCCCCCAGATGCCTGCAGCAGGAGAGCTGCCACTCGTCCCCATTTGCTCATGTGTCCAAATCACATTTTTAAAAACAAAAAACGTTTGACACTTCCTTCTTCCCTCCTTCCCCCCCCCCCCGAGACCTCCGAGGACGGTGAGGTCTCAGCCTCCAGCCTGCCCAGGTGAGTGGGGGCCGGGGGCAGATGCAACCACAGCCAGGAGGCGCTGGAGCAGGGACACACACAGTGGGTCTGTCTTCCATAAACAGTTGCTGAATGGAGGGACGAGGTGAGGACAGCAGTGCCAGGTGTGGGGCTTAGCGCTGAGAGAGAACATCCTGGAGCAGAGGGGTGATAGGATGAACTGGCGCTCCAGCAAGAGGACTTTAGCCCCTAGCAGTGGGTGCCAAGCAGACTGGGAGGGGCTGAGAACAGCAGAGATCACAACGACCAGCGGGCGAAGTGCCGCGTGCACTGAGGTCCTTGTTCTGAGGTCTCTGTACCAATTACCTCGTTCTTTCCTCACACGGTAACTCTGTGGGGAGGGGGGGACTGCCAGTGTCCCCTTTGTACAGACGAGCAAAGTGACCTCCCCGAGGTCACACCGCAGGCATGTGGTAGCTCAGGGCCCTGCATCAGGCAGGACGGTGTGTCCCTGGGGAGGTCCCTCAGCGTCCCAGGCCTCAGTTTCCTCATCTGTGAACCGGGAGTGATAAATGCCCATCGCTCAGGTGGTTCCCTCTGACCCCAAAGACTGTATGATTTTTCCCCCCGCTCTGCAGGCAAAGACCGCCTGGGAGAAACCCTCACGTGCCTCGTTATTTTCAAGAGGAAGAAAAAATAAAAAACCCAGATGATTTCCTTGAAAGGCCAGTAGTAACCCAGCTCCCTGGCATTTTGAGTTTTTTCCTTTCCCCAAGAAGTCTGGAAGGAATTACATAGTGTTGACAAAATCTGGAGCACTTCCAATGACTAGAGGATTCCCCGGACATTTTAGCTCCAGATCAGTCACTATTGAAACAAAATCCAATAGTCTCCTCGACGGGCACCTTGCTGGGAATTTTTCATGTACTCCGGCCACGTTAGGTGTGTGAGGAGATGGGCAGACCCCTGGCCTTTGTGCCCCTGCGCCCCCTCCCACTGGCACAGCTGAGCCGCTGACCCTTGCCCGCCCGCGGGGACCCAGCCGGACAGAGGCAGCCCTTCCTCCCGGCCCGGGCCCCGCACGGGGCAGGCGTGGCCTCAGTGCCCTGGGGACCAGACCCAGAGCAGCCTCACCCAGCTGGATGGAGGGCCCACCTGCTCCTGTGGGAGGACAGAGCCTGGAAGGGTGGGCTTGCAAGTCCTCTGCCTCCTGGGGCTTCCGAGGACCGTCCCAGAGCCCTATGTGGTCAGCATGGCCCGGGGCTCTCACCCTGGCGGCCTCAGCCCTGCCCAACTCCCAGAAAGTTCTGTGTCCTGTTTCAACAAGAGGGTCTCAGCCTACCACGAGAATGCACATGGGCTGAAAACCACGCCCACACGGTCAGCCTCAAGCTCCTCCCAGGGCTGAGACCCGAGTATCCACCAGCCCTCTCGGTACATCTGCTCAGAGCCCTGATGGACGCCTCAACCTCAGCTGGATGAAGCGAACCCACCACGGCCTTCCTCTTAGGGAACCACTGACTGAAACCGCCCACCTTGGCCAGGCCCACTTGCCTGAGCTGTCTCACAACAGCAGGTCCGACAAGCACCACGGTGCTATCACCGAAAACTAACAGGGAGAATTCGGGAGGGGCCAGAAGGAGGGAGGAGACGCCAGCCCATAATATGTCCTGCCAACCTCCCAGAGTCCTTTGCGCTGGAATCCATCTTGGCTTAGCCATGCGCACGCCACCAGGAAGGACCCTGAGTCAGAATGATTGGCTGGAGACAAACCGGAAGCTAAGCCCATCACCATGAGCCCGAGGCTGTGAGCCACGTGGCGGGGCAGTCCTCCGGGGTTCCCTCACCCTGCTGCTCTCCGCCCGGGCGCCCCTTCCCCATAAAGTCTCTTGCTCTGTCAGCACGTGTGTCTCCTGGGACAATTTATTTCCGCGTGTTAGACAAGACCCCGCTCTCAGGCCCTGGAAGGGATCCCCTTCCTACAACGTCCCCGTCTCAGCTGGGCCCGACCGCCTCCCCAGGAGCTCAGGCCGGACACCAGGGTCAGCCCGGCCCCCCTGCTCTCACGCCCTCATCGCATCCGTCCGCCGATAACTGGTGGCTCCGCCTTCAGAATAGCCCAGGATCCGCTCCTTTCCCGCCCACTGTGCTCACCGGAGCCGACCACCGCCTCCCCCTTCCTCTAACGGTCGTGGTCCCCTCTGCCCTCACCCCAGAGCCTGCTCTCCACACGCAGCCGGACGATCCCACTGAGCCCACGTCAGGACGCATCCCTCCTCTCCACACCCTCCGCGGCCGCCCCTGAGGGACAGCCTGTGTGTCCCAGGCCTTAGTGACGGGCTGACCTCCTGCGACGTACTTCCCCATGTCCACGTGGCTCCCTTACCTCCTACAGGTCTGTGCTCAAGTGTCACCTTCCCCGTGAGGCCTTCCCTGGCCTCCCCCTCTCACCATACTGATTCCGGGCTGGTCTCGGTTTGTCTGCATGTGACATGTCGCTCCCAACCACCTGTGCGCCCCCAGGAGCTGGCCACAGTCATTCCTGGCTCTGCCACTGACCAGCTGTGTGACCTTGGACGAGGTACTTAACCTCTCTGTGCCTCTGTTTCCTCATCTGTAAAATGTGCCTTCACTCCCGGTTGCTGTGGAAACTGAAAGAGTTACTACACACAACGGTCCGGGATATAGCAGATGTCCAATCAGCTTTCATTAAAATCATCATCACATGCTATGGGCCAGTGGTCAGGAGACCTGGGCTCTAGTCCACCTCTGCCCCGACTCTCCTTGTAACCTCAGGCAAGTCCCTTTCTCTAAATGCCATTTCCTTTAGCTGCAAAATGTGGGGATTAGCCAAGAAGTGGGCTGGGCCCCTGGGTCGCCCACTGCCAGGGCTTCAACCACCCTCCATGGGATGGGCCCTCCCTGATCTCCACGCTCTGACCCCAGCTGCCACCCCGCCGTGCCACCAGGACCTTCTCAGGCGGCTCAAACTCCTGCTGCCAGACCAGACTCCTGGCTCCTCCCTTCCTGTCAAGTGCCCGGGCCCCTCTGCTTGCCCCTCTGCTTCCCCCTCCGCTTCTCAGTAACCCGTGTCACCAGCCCCTGCTGAGCAAGCCAGAGGCATCCCCTGGGTCCTCTCCTTTCCTCTCCCCCAACACCCACCCTTCGCAGACTCCTCTCGGCCCACATCTAGGATGCCCAAGTCCCCCCACACCCACACCCACGCTGAGCCAGCACTCCCTCCACCCTGGACCTTGCACGAGACTCTATCTTCGAGAAGGTTCCTCCCTCGCTGTCTGAGGGCTGGCACCCTCTCATCCTTCAGGTCTTGACTCGGAAACGCCTTCCTGACCCTTGCCTTCCCTTGTCACACCCTGTCACACCCCCTCTCCGAAGCTCTTGTTTGTGTACTTGTTTATTTTCTAACTTCTGCCTTGAACCTCAGCTCCGGAGGACAAGAGTCCCCTGTGCTGTGCCTGGCACACGGTAGCACCTCAGCAAATATCTGGTTATGAATGTACGACGTATAATCACGGCTGAAGTTATGGCTTGATTACCTCCACAGACAGGGAGATCATTACCAAAGGGAGACTGTCCATTCCATGGGTGGAGATGCCCACATATAAAGGCCAGAATGTTACTGTAGGTAAAAGGAGTAAACTGAGGCTCAGAGAGGAGAGGGAGTCCCTTAAGATCCCAGGACAGCAGGGATGGCATTAGAGCCACGTCCTAACTGCTGGACAGCACCGCTGATGCCCCAGGAGGTCCATTCTCCCAGAAGCAGGTGTCTTCAGGGGCCTAGTGGGACCCTGGCCTGGATGCTAACTGTCTGGACCACTTTTCCAGGCATACTCCTCTTTGTTCCTTCCCAGGGCAGAACCGCTGCAGGGCACGTGCCCCCAGATGGACCCGGCCCCACTAGAAGTGCCCTTCAGAGGAAATATTGGGCAGTGGGCTTTGCCATCATAATTCACTCTGGCTTGGAAACTGCTCTACCTGAGTCCGACACAGTCACCAGGATTTAAAACAGGTGATCACAAGTCCTTTCTGCGCTGTGGGAGAAGGTTTATTCCTCTCCTCCTCGCCCCGAACGGCACAGGGGGAATCATCACAGCCTCTCCGATGTTCCACAGCTGCATCAACAGGCGGGCAGCCTCAAGGGGGCTGCGGGCAGCCAGACCCCAAGCACCAGGCAGCCACCCAGGGCCCATCTCAGGCCTGGAGAGTGAGGCCCCAGGCAAACTATTTCTGGGAGGAAGTTCGCCCCACTGTGCAATTTCCGCTCATGAGGAAGTTCTGAGAATATGAGTGTCCTTTCATAAGAATTTTACAATTTTGTCCTTAAATGTGACTTCAAGAAGGAGTTGCTTTCTTAAATGGGAGTCATTACATCAGACGCTCAAGTTCACACGCCCTCTCTTGCCCCTCCCTCCCTTCATTCTGGAGGAAAGGAAACTCCCTTTCACGGGGACTGACTCTGCACCAGAGCCCTGGCCAGGAGCTTTCAGACACGCAGTGACCCTGACAGGTATGGCAGTGAAGACCTGGGGCTCAGAGAGGCCTCAGGCCCCAGGGCAGGCCATGACCTGGCCCAGCTTCCACACCAAGTGTTCATGGAAATCAAGCTGAAGAAGCCAGTCCCGCAGCTCCGCTTGATCACATCTCTGCACTCTTAGAACTGACCACAGCATGTGGCACACAGTAGGTGCTCATAAGTAGAGTGGGCATGTGAGAGAGAAGCCACTGGGTGGCAGAAGTGAGCCAAGACATGGAGAGCGAGAGACACGCACACACACACACAGACACGCACAGACACATGCACACAGACACCAGGTGCTGATGAATGTGTTTGACGCCTGGATTAGCCTTACCTGAAGCCAGACCTTTCCCTGGAATTCTCAGTCCCATGAACTAATACATGAATCCCCTCCCCTCCCCCCCACTTCTTTTTTTAACATCTGTTTAAATTGACCTTCCTGTCCCTTGCAAGAGTTCACATGTAGTTCAAACGCATAGGCGTGCCTGTGTGTCCCCTTCTGGACTCTGGCTACGGCCGAGCATGGACGATCCACTTTCCCTTCATCCTTCTACAGCATGTTCCGTCCCCCTGAACCTTCTGGCTTCTCACTGCCCCATCCCCCCAGCCCCCAGGATTCCTCTCCTTGTTTCTAACGCTGTGGTCAGCTGTTCCCAGAGCAGGGCCTTGGATACACTGGGCACAGTACTTACTCAGGGCCTTTGCACCTGCCGCTCCCTTTGCCAGTCTTCCACGAGTCCTGCTCCCTCCTTGACTCCAGATTTGATCAAACATCACCTCCTCGAGAAATCCGCCCCGGCCACACCGCCCTAGAGGGCCTCTCAGTGCCCGCAACTCTGACGGCTTCCCCTGCTCATTCTCCTTCGCTGCACTTATTAGCTCGGCCTGAAATCACATCCTATTCATCTGCGGATTACCTGCCACCCCTGGAACATCAGCACCGTGAGGGTGAGCCCGGCCCTGTGCCTGCGCCGGATGGAAACGCTATAAAAATGCCGAAGCCTGAGTTTGAAAGAGATCTTCTCTTAGACCATGATTGTGACAGAAATTTGTATAAATACGGTCATTATCAGAAACGAAAAGTCTGACCAAAAGGGTGTTTACAACTGCTTAAAATACCCCACACCTGGGAAGAAGTCATGAGGGGCTGGGAAAATCTGGGAATTGGGCTCTTCTGCGTTTAAAAGACTTGCCTACTTCACAGTTCAAAAAAAAAGAATCGCGCTTCCCTGGTGGCGCAGTGGTTGAGAGTCCGCCTGCCGATGCAGGGGACGCGGGTTCGTGCCCCGGTCCGGGAGGATCCCACATGCCGCGGAGTGGCTGGGCCCGTGAGCCATGGCCGCTGAGCCTGCGCGTCCGGAGCCTGTGCTCCGCAACGGGAGAGGCCACAACAGTGAGAGGCCCGCGTACCGCAAAAAAAAAAAAAAAAAAATCAATAGCTTGGGTTGGAGGCTCCTGGAGCTCTGGGAGGACCCGCTGATCAGCCTGGCTGAGACGTCTCAGGCATTCTCACACGCAGAGCGAGCATCTGGAGGATGAGCTGCCAGTTCTCTGAGACCCGAGGACAAGGCAGAGCTGCTAGAGGAAGCGCCACGGCTGAGCCCAGCGGGGAGGTGCGACCCGAAGACACTGCCACGGCGGTGTGATCCTCCCCCATCGGTGGTTGGTCAGAACGCAGCACGCCCGCCCCACCCAGGAGCCCAGCTAGGCCCCTCTGTGTGGCCAAGGGGCTCCGGGCGGGGCTGCATCCATCCAGCCCGGCCTCGGCCACACCACCCAGGGCACACGGGCTCCGCAGCAGCTGCATCCCAGGGACAGAGAAACAGGAAGAGCGCAGCGCTGCCCTTCTTCCCTCCAAGACGGCGCAAACGTTTTTCAGCTCTTTCATTACATTTCTCCTTCTTTATATTAAATCTCAGCATCTTGGACACTGAGCTTGGAGGGTTCCTGAGGTCAGCTGGCCCAGTCCTGCCCTGGATGCTTCAACATCCTTGTGGACTCACCAACTTCACAAAAGCAATAAATATTTCTGAGAAAAAAAAAAAAAAAAACTAACAGTGTGCTTCAGAGCAATAACTTTTCAGCTGCCGGTCACTTTCATACCTGCTCCTCACAGGGGTGGGGACCCCACCGACGGGCCATCGACCCTGGAGCACGGGCTCTGCAGCCGCGTGACCCGGGGCCACCCCAGCCTGCAGATCCGGCCCCAGGGCCCCAGGGGTGAAGAGAGGAGAGCAAAGTGCAGCCCGCTGGGCCAGGCAGCAGGGACAAACTCCCCACCCTCCAGCCCCAAATGCCCCTCTGGAAGTGGGGGGAGCTGCAGAAATCTCCACGCCCACGACGGATGCCAGGAGTCCTTTCCTCAGCCTCCTGCAACAGCCTGCAGGCAGCTGGTGCCCTGACGTGGCTGCCAGGGTCCTCTCTCAATTGCAAATGCACACTCGTCCCCGTCTTCCCCACCCTCTGTCACCCTCTCACGGGACTCAGCCCTAGGAACTGCATTTGCCGTGAGAGAGGGGCAGCGTCCAGCAGCAGCTGTGCGGTGCTAGCGATGCCCGGGAACGGGTCTGTTTGCTGCTTCGTAACAAGCAACTATGGATGGCTGAACCACGTCCCCGTTGTGGGGCCAGACAGGCTCTAACTGCCCTTCGAAGGATTAAAACAAAACAAAGCAAAACAAAACTGTGCTCAGGCAGGAGACCAACTGTCTGCAATAACCATCCATTTGTAACTGGCATGAAAGAGGCCCTTCAGGCAAACACGAGCCCCACAGACAAAGTCCCGAACAAAGCCCCAAAGCCCAACTCCATAACGATGGTAATTACTGTCACCATTATTCTAATAGGAACTTGTATTTTAATAGTCCTTTGCACTATAAACAAAAGTCACTGCAGACATTTAGAGAGAACCGGCTGCACACAGGCGGACAGCCAGGTCATCGGAGGAAGCTCACCCATCTTCGGGGGACAAGGGAAGCCACAGCGTGAAAACTGGGTAAGGGACCCAAATATGAAGCAGAAAAGTTAAAGCCCAGCCCAGCCCGGGAGGTCAGAGAGGTCTCCCTGAGGGAGCAGCCTCTCTTTGGAGCCTGGACAGGATAAGCAGACCGTTTCTAGGTAGAGGGGCAGGAAGGGTTCCCAGGAGAAGGGAACAGAATGAGGAAAGGCGGGAGCAGAGTGCTGTGTCAGGGGAACTCCAGGTTCTCAGCATGGCTGGAGTCCAGGGATCCAGGGGGATGGGAAGGAACACACTGGCAAGGTGGGCACAGAGCAGGCACCACAGTCTGCGCAGAAGAGTTCAGATTCTACCATGAGGCAACGGGACGCACAGACGGATTTTACTTATTGTGCTCTGTACTTTGTGTGTGTGTGTGTGTGTGTGTGTGTGTGTGTGTGTGTGTGTGTGTGTGTGTGTGTGTGTGTGTGTGTGTTTCCAGCTGAGGAGGACGTGTGCTGCTGTTCAGCCTCAAAAATATTCAGACATTACAGCCTCCATCGCTCGTCTGCTGCCCCCTGGAGCCTGGCGTCCAAGTACTGCAACTAGCTTTTCATCTCATTTCTTTAATTAGGAAGAAATCCCTAGAAACGGAGGCACCCTGGGTTGTGTCTTGGCTTGTGATGATTTCAGAGCCACCTGTGAGGTGTGGGCAGGGCCTCCCTCCTCGGCATGCAGGCGGCCGCCTCCTCCCTGTGTCCTCACGTGGCTGTCCCTCGGGGCTCTCAGGGTCTTCATCGCCTCTTTTTATGAGGACATCAGTCCGACTGGAGCAGGGCCCAGCCACAGGACTCCATTTTAACTTAGTCACCTCTTTAAAGGCTTCATCTCCAAATCCTGAGGTCCTGGGGGTTAGGACTTCAACATATGGATTTGAGGGACACCGTCCAGCCCATACACAGTTGGATCAGTCACTGGGAGGCACCAGCAGGGGACGGGAGGGAGGTCGGGGTGTCGATTCCCAGCTCCCCTACTGCTGGGCTGCAGATGCGTCAATAACTGTGTTTCTCCACTTACAGCCCTAGCGTGAGAAGCCCCCCAGAGCCTCTGCTCTCACTGGGTCCTGGTGATGCGGCCCCTCCCAGGCGCCCTCAGCCAGTGGGCTGTCAGGCCCCGGGTGCTGCACCATCCCGGGCCAGCTCTGCAGTGCCGCCCACACCTCTGTGACTCGCCCCTCTGTGAGCCTCCCCTCACTCCCCTTGAATGGACCTGCCGTCTCCCACCAGGATGCTGAGTGATAATCGCCATCCCACTGGCCATCTGCTGCTCTAGGCTCATTTCTACACGAATTTACAGTCGTCTGAAGCCTGTGATCCCAGAGGGGCAGTGCCCTCCTGAAACTCCAGGGTACAACCTCAGGGTGGACGGTCTGTTCCAGAGATTGAGAGGTGGGAGTCTATGTTCCCCACATCCCCAGGTGTCCTGACCAGTGGAAACACACTTGAAATCATGACAGCGAGTGATTTCTAAGGTCAGACATCCACAGGCAATCAAGGTGAACCCTGACCTGAACCTCACACCTCATGCAGGAATGAACCCTGCACGGATCATGGGCTCACCCGAAAAATGGAAACCCAAAAACCACTTAGGAGAAAACCAAGGTGGAATTGGCGAGTCTTACGCTTGACACTAAAAGCACAACCTACAAAGGGAAAAGTCAGTAAGCTGGACCTCAGTGAGTTTATCATGTTGGCTTCGTGAAAGACGCTACAAAGAGGATGCAAAGACAGGCTTTTTACGGGGACGAGTATTTGCAAGCCACACACCCGACAAAGGAGTGGTGGATATATTTATCCAGAATATAGAAAGAGTGTGCACAGCTCAACAGGACAAAACCAACCAGCTTAACCAGAAAACGGGCAAAAGACATGAATGGACACTTCACCTAACCAGACAGACAGGTGGCAAATAAGTACACAAAAACGTTCAACATCACTAGCTGTTAAGGAAACACAAGGGAAAACACGGGGAGATGTCACCACACACCTATGGTAAAGACGAAAATCAAAAATCGCATAATGCCAAATGCTGGAGGGAATCTGATGGGAATGCAGGACAGTGCGGCCACTCCAGGAAAAGACTTGGGCGGTTTCTTATAAAAATAAACATGCAACTAATACACAAACCAGCAATCACGCTCTTTGGGCGTTTATCCCAGAGAAACGAAAACCTATGTTCACACAAAAACCTGTTCAGAAACATGTATAGCAGTTTTAGTGTAACAGCCCCAAACTAGAAACAACTCAGATGCCCTTCCATGGCATCCACAGTGCAGAACACTACCAAAGAGGGAAGATCTACAGCCACTTGGAGGGATCCCAAGGCCATTATCCAGAGTGAAGAAAGCCAATCCCAAGCGGTTCCACACTGTATGATTACATTTATATAACATTCGTGAAATGACAGGATTACAGAGACGGAGACAGATGAGTGGTGGCCAGGGGTGATGGAGGCAGAAGGAGGTGAGCGTGGTTACGAAAGGGCAACATGAGGGACCCGGGTGGTGGTGCAACTCTTCTGTGTCCTGACCGTGGGACTGCATGTGCTACAGTGGCCCATCTCTCTCTGTCTCTCTCTCTGTCTGTGTCTCAGAATACTCACCCTTGGAGCCCGGCCACCATGCTCTGAGGACGCCCACGTCACAGGGAGTGGGTGTTACAGCCAACAGCGTCAGCTGGACGCCAAGGAAGGTTGTAAGCAGTCTCCCAGCTCTCCTCGCTTCCTTCCAGAGATCGTGCGCGTCCATGGTAGGGGTCCGGGTGGGCGTGACAGAGGGCAGCAGACCCAGCCCAGAACCAAGGGCTGGTCTCAGGCAGAGACACGCAGGGGTCATCGGGGGGGTCCTAGGGCCGCTGCAAATGGGACCCCTGCCCCCGAGGTCAGCCTCCACCTGGACCCGGAGGGCAGCCTGGGCCTGGGTGTCTGCGGATCACAGGCCGGGATGGCAAGCACTTCAAAGGCAACCTCCCCTGGTGCTGTAGAAATTGCTAGGTTTCTTGGGACCCACAGAGAAATCTTACCAGACATGCAAACGAGCCCTCGTCTTCCTTCGGTAGAATGGGACGTGCCTGCTCCGTGCGCACAGTGGGATTTAAAACATCACCTCTGCCAACCCACGGGTGCGTCCCAGAGGCATGAGGGGCACCTTCCCAAAGACGGCCTCCCGCCAGGGAAGGCAGGAGGCCCTGGCCGGCTGGAGGATGCCTGCCCGGCCTGGAGCAGGGAGAAGGCCCTCTCTCCATGAATCCTCTCTTATCTCCACTCTGGAGATAGGAAACACTGCCTGGCCTGTCTCCTGCAGGGAGGGGGCTTCCACACAGCACACCCCCAGGCCAGCATTTACGGCTCAAACCAACTTCAGGGCGAAGCTGCGTACGTGACTTGGGAACCCACTTCCAACAAGGCCACAGGGTCCCTGGGGCCTCAAGTGTTCCTGGCTGGAGAGTGACCAGGGCCCGATGGAGCCGTCCCCGTCAGCGGCACCCTGAGGATCATCCAGACCCAGGCCCTGAGGTCCTCACGATGGTATGAGGCAGTCACTAGGTGGAGCCCCATCTTACAGATGAGAAGACTGAGGTTCAGAGAGGTGACTTGCCAGGCATGGGCTGGTGTCTGACATCTGAACCAGCTAGGGATCCATGTGCCCCTTTTACAGGCGGGCACACTGAGGTCCAGAGATGGCACAGAAGAAAGTCAAGGTCACATGGCCTTGTGTTGCAGCAGTAAGAGCTGATGTTCTGAACAGCTGTTTGATGAAACTTTTTGGTGCCCTGGTGTCACGTCAAGGCTGTGAAGGTCCAGCTTCTAAGCTCAGGCAAACCTAGTGGCCCACCATCCTGCTCTTTCACCCCAGCCCCGCTCCAGCCCACCCCTCTCTCCCAGCCCACCTGCCAAAGAAGGGCCCCGGGAAGTGAGGGCTGCCTGTCGGCCAGCTGCTGGGTCCACCCCATGTCCAGCATCACTGCAGGCCAGTCCCTGAGCTTCAGCATAAGGCTGGCTGTGAGGTGGGTGGGAGTGAGCCCCCCAGTCAGTACAGGGGGAACTCTGGGCTCGGAGGGCCTGAGGGACCTACCCAAGGTCACAGGGCTGAGAGCAGCGCCCAGTGCCTGCAGCCCAGCCTCCCCCAGCCTCTCTGCTGGGAAGGCTCTGCCCTGTGCCCCCAGAAAGGGTTTCTATTCTGAGCAGCATGTCTGAAATGACAGAGAAGATGACCCGTTCCCGGGGAAAATGGAGCAGAGAAGCGCCGAGCCCATCCAGAACAGAGCGGGCCAAGTGGCCTGTCTGTTTCTCTAATTCTAACAATTTCCACTTATTCCCCCACAGAGGACCTCTGTAATTTACCCCGTGGTCAGCAAGCTTATCCGAACATTAAAAGTTAATTTACTCTCTGCTTCTCCTGCCTGTTATAACCCGTTTGTGGGCTTTCTTTCCCCAAAAGCCTAAAGCCTGCATCCTTGTAAACATAAAATATTTAATTGGCAATTCCAAGGCCTGAGCTGGCCGATCACCCTCTCCCGGGGGCTCTGTGCGGCCCACAGCCACGGCTCAACAACACGTGGGCTCCTCGGAGACCCAGTCTGAGAACTCGCCCACTGGGGCAGGTGGGGGGCGGGGAGGCGCTCGCCCAGGGTCAGAGGCAAATCCAGCACCTGGCATCTGGTGGGGAGGCTGGAATACTCTGCAGCCACGGAGACGCCTGTCCTGATGCTCTGGGCAGCACTGAGAAAGGTCCATGTGCTGACGGGGCAGCGGCACGGTGGACGCTCAGAGCCGGACCCTGACACAGGCCCTGGTCCTGAATTCCGACTCCAGTGCCAGCTGGCTGTGCCCGTGTGTTCCTGCATGGTCCTGAGCAAGTCCTCCAACTGTCCAAGCCTGTGCTCCTTGGCCACAAAGAGGGGTGAAGACTAACCGTCCCCAGAGCACTGTGACGCGAGGAATGTGAACGCTTAGGCCCCGTGCTCCCAGAGTGGGGTTATTATTCTGAAGAAAAGCTGCACCCTGTATTTTCTGCTGCTGGGTAAGAAAAGGCACACTGATGAAAAAACTTACTAGGAGGAAATACACCAAAGTGATAACCGCACGGCTGGGGAAGGCTGATGGGCTGGGGTTTTTTTGTTTGTTTTTTTGCGGTACGCAGGCCTCTCACTGTTGTGGCCTCTCCCGTTGCAGAGCACAGGCTCCGGACGCGCAGGCTCAGTGGCCATGGCTCACAGGCCTAGCCGCTCTGTGGCACGTGGGATCTTCCCGAACCGGGGCATGAACCCGTGAACCCTGCATCGGCAGGCGGACTCTCAACCACTGCGCCACCAGGGAAGCCCTGGGGGTTTTTTTTTGAGCCTAGACTTTCTAAACTTTCTGTCGTGATTCTATCCTGCACTGATAATAAAGACATATTGACATCAAAATAGTGCATCCGATCGTTCACGCCATCAACAGGCACGTGCTGCCTGCAGGCGGCCCTGGAGAGAAGTCCCGTGGAGCAGGTGACACAGAACAGACTGAGATGAGCCTCATGTCACAGAAGCTATGGGGTGGGAGGAGGCCCCTGGCCCAGTGCGGGCTGGAGAGGGGTTGGGGAGCAAGAGGACTTCCTGAAGGTGACACCTGTCCCCTTCTCACAGAGGGGGAAGACATTTGACAGGCCCTTGTGGAGAGGTTCAAGGGTGGACATGGGGGCTTGGGGCTCAGTCCCCTGCCCCCAGCTGTTACGACTCAGAAAACGCGACGTGACAAATCTTCATCCCAAGGTGTGGGTCAAGTACCCCGACTTCCTTACAGAGGACACCAGGGGTGGGGGCCACACACACCCTCTCTACAGAGTGATGGCCCCTCTGAGCCACGCCCCTCAGACAGGATGGGCCTGCATCCAACAGCCCGGAGGTGGGACTCCGAAGCCGACCTCACAGCGGAGGCCACCGAGGCGCGGGGCTCAGGGCCCTGTCCGGGTGGCTCAGGGCACGGCGTGGACCCAGATGTGTGGCCGCCAGCGCTGCTCGCTGCCCTTCTCCACCTGCTTGCAGGCTGGCCTCTCAGTTCCCTCCCCAACCCCGGGCTGCAAAGGCCAGCCCCGCGGTCAGCCCGCACTTGGGGTGGTCCCACGCTGTCCGCTCAGGGGTCACCCAGGCTTCCTTTGTCAAAGTCTGCAGTGGCTACCGGAAGAGCTGCCTGCTGCCCCGAGGGGCCCGCTGGCCCAGAGTGACACCCCCTCCCCAGGCCCCTCTGCCCCCAGCTGGCTGCCCTCACAGCCTAGGCAGCAGGGCTGACACGGCCTCCGAGGGCATCCTTCCCGCTGCTCAAAGCCCCCCACAAGAGCCCCTTCCCTACAGGTAACTGGAACTGATGGCAGAAGCAGAATTCTTTCACCCTGGCTTTACTGGGTATAACTGACAAATAAAATCATATCTACTTAAAGTGCACGTGATGATTTGATAAACGTACATTATGAAATATTTACCACAATCAAATTAACTAACACATCCATGACCTCACAGCTAACTTTCTTTTCGGGGGGTTGTGGTGAGAACACTTAGACTCTACTCCCTTGCTAACTTTCACGTACACAATATAGTATCGTTAACTACAGTCACCAGGCTGGCGCTGTACACTGGATCATCACTGGAAGTGTGTGCCCTTTGGCCAACATCTCCCCCTCTCCCCCACCCCTAGCCGCTGGCAACGACCATTCTACTCGATAAGATTCTTCATGTAAGCAATACCATCTTTCTCCACCCGGCTTATCTCACTCGGCGTAACGCTCTCCAGCCTCTTCCGTGGTGTCAGGAATGGCAGGATTTCCTTCTTTTTATGGCTGAACGGTATTCCCAACAGCCAAGCTAAGGAAACAAGCTGAGTATCCTTCCACCAAGAAGACGCGGCACACGGACACAGTGGGGTGTCACTCAGCCGAATGGAATTCTCGGGACCCACACCCCTTACCATTGGCGAGCAATCTCCCAAGTTGCTTCAACTGTGAAAGGTCTACACACAGAAAACAGACTGGCAGGAAATTTCCCCCAATGTTAGCAGCGTTTGCTTCATTTCAATGGGGCCCTCCCATGATTATCCTGTTCTATCTGCCTCCCTGGACTCTCCAAATCGGAAACGATGATCATGCGTCACCTTTGTAACTGCCAACAACAGCTTTTTTAAAAGGACTTGCATCAAAATTCAGGGTTGGGGTCTTTCTCAAACGAGGCAGTTGAGGTGGTAAACTACGTCTCCAAGGTCACAGGGCTAGTGCCCGGCAGGGGAAGGACTGAAACCCAGGTGTGTCTGGCTCCTGTCAGGCAGGTGGTGGGGAGGCAGGGAGAGGCGTCAGAGGAAGCTCTCGCTCCCTCTTGCAAGGACGGGGATGCTTGAGGAGAGATGGTGGAGCAAGAAGAGGGATCAGCGTGGGGGTCCCCACTTCCAAAGCCAGCCCGACACCTTCACCTGACATCTCACACCTTCCCACACTGTGTCACACTGCCTTTATGTCATCTGCTCTTTTCAGTTATTGCCTTGCTGTGTGATTCTGGGTGAGTCACTGGACCTCTCTGTGCTTCCATGTCCCTGTTTCTAAGTTAGAGGTAATGATTTCTTGGGACGATCAAGGGAGATCATGAGTATGAAAGCTGCGACATGGGCCAGGAAACAGAAGTGTGTGCAGGATGGGGAAACTGAGGCAAGACCGCATCCCACGTTTCCTGAGTCCCACCTACTGCACCCCTTCAGGAACGAGAAGCCACATTGAACTTGCCTGAGGAGGGACCACCTATGATCATCTCATTTCATCTTCACAACAAGCCCGCGAGGTGAGTCAAATCCTTCCCACTCTGTAGCAGAGGGGACTGGTGGTCCACAAAGAAATAGAACTCAGCTGGCCCAAGGCACACAGCCAGGAAGGGAGGTGACTGGAACTCACCCTTAGGGCCTCCGACCTTCCCTCCGCACCTGCCGACTGCCCCTGTACTCCTGCAGGCTACTTTGCTCTTTTAAAGCTCGGCAGGAGGCCGGGAGAGGGGACAATGGGAAGGGCCGATTTATGAGGATTTCATGCGCAAAGGGCAGACCCCCATGGTCACAGGCAGCGCCCTGGACAGAAGCTTTTCTCGTGATGGTTTAAGACAAAGCTTTCTCTGCAGGGGAAACAGCGTTTTCATTTCCAGGGTTACAATAACATGGGATGTGTTCTAAACACCACAGCAAAACACCCCCGCTAATTCAGCCTCAGCTCCATGCCTCTGTGTTGCCAAGTCGGTTCATTTGTGACCACAAACACTGGCATTCCAGATAGTTTTGCTACATCAAACTCCTACTGGTAGGACAAATGGAGAAAGAAGGGGGGAATTATTATAGAGCGCTTTAGAAGAAATATTATACTATTTTCCAATCCACAGTGACACTTTAGCCAACTGGTAGCCAAGTGGTCCCAATAGGAGTCTTGTTGTAACAACCAGACACTGTCACCATCCATCTACCCATCCATCCATCCATCCATCCATCTACCCACCCACTCATGCACCCATGCATCCACCCATCCATCCCATGTACAAAAGTCTATGCTAGAACCTCACACCCATTAGGATGGCGACTATCAAAAACACAGCAAATAACAAGGATGTGGAGACACTGGAACCCTGGTGCTCTGCTGACGCCAATGCAAAATGGTGCAGCCACTGTCGAAAACAGCATGGCGGTGCCTCAAAAAGAATTGAATATAGAATTACCAACTGATCCAGCAGGTCCACGTCTGGGGATATGACCAAAAGAATTGAAAGCAGGGTCTCAAAGAGATATTTGTGCACCCATGTTCACGGCAGCATCATTCACAGTAGCCAACAGGTAGAAACAACTCAAGTGTCTATCAACATTTTTTTCCTTAGTGATGACAGATAAACAGAACGTGGTCTATACATACAATGGAGTATTAGTCACCTTAAAAAATAAAGGAATTCTGACACATGCTACGATATGCACGAAATGTAAGGACATTATGTGAAATAAGCGAGTCACAGAAGTGCAAACACTGTACGTCTCCACTTATACGAGGCCCCTAGAGGAGTCAAACCCATAGACGCAGAAAGTGGATGGTGGCTGCCAGGGCTGGGGGAGGGGGAGGGGAGTTAGTGGTTAATGGGGACAGAGCTTCAGTTGGGGAAGATGAGAAAGTTCTGGAGATGCTGGTGGTGATGGCTGCACAAATGCCACTGAACTGGACACTTATAAGTGGTTAAAGTGGCCCATTTTATGTTATGTGTGTTTTATTACACAAAAAAGTCTGTGCTGGATACTTACTGCGAGGGGAGAAGGAACCTTGTAATGATAGTAATGACCATTTCTGGGAGCGCTCAGGGTGCCAGCCAGCGTTCTGAGCGCTGTACCGGGCAACTCCTCATTTGCTCCCCACAGTGCCCTGTTAGGTGTGTGCCTTAATTACACCCACCTTCCAGGTGCCTTCTCTGCCCATCTCCGTGTCCTGCGAGGGTGACTCACACAGATTCATCAGCTGGGCTCCCTGCGCTCTTGTCTGAGCTCTTCTAGCCAATGGGAGGTCCCGGCAGGAGACAGAGGCTGGCCGTCATCGCTCTGCCCCCCGCCTGCCGGCCTGCAGCTTTGCCTCCTGCCCTGAGCACGGAGCCCCATCAGGCAGGCCTCTCTTGGAGCTGCAGGGCTCCCAGGGTTCCTCTAATACCAGACACGCACACACAGACACAGGAACGTGGGTGCCCACACATGCACACACACCTTTCAGGCTGACAGTAGTAATGGCTCCCTGCTGCCGCTTGTCCCCGGGTGCTGCACCAGCCCCGCTGGTTTCCTTGACCTTACTCACGCCTCTGCTGATCATCTCTCGTTAATCCTCCCTGCGAGTGGGCCTCGGTTTCCCCGGCACCCCCTCACCCATCTGTTTGCCCACATGCCCAGGACAAATTCCTAGTTGGGGCCTCCACAGACTGCAGAGACCCCTGATCCTATCTGGAGATGCCTGCCCTCCAGGCCTCCAGCAGACAGGGGTGTGAACAGAGCGCCCGGGACACAGAGAGCGTGCAGGAGTGTAAGGGTCAGTCATCCTGAGAACAAACAGACCTCACTGCAGCAGCACTTGCCACGCAAATCACTAAGATGCATGGGCCTGATGTGGCAGCTTAGACGCAAGTCCAGGAACACATTTGCTGAATAACAAAGGATTGCAGTAAACTGACAGGAAGGAGCTGCCCGTTAGCAGAAGACTGACCTTGGTCACATGGCCCGAAGTCCAAAAATTAACCCTTCCTTCTTCCCTCCTTCCTTCCTCTTGTATTTACTCAGCACCCACTACGTGCCAGGTGTCAGGAATATGCCCATGAACACACAGGGCGTCAGGTGGGCATCTGCAGGGTCTCACCAGGGGCATCCCCCTGCCCCACGCTCAGCCTTCCCGCCCTGGACCCCTGGTCTGTGTCCAGGCCACACTGATGGTGGAACTGGGCTGCCCCTCAGGGCGGTGCCAGTCCACTCGCCCCCCCCCCCCCGCCCATGTGTGAAACCCCTTCCTGGGTGGGTATTGTCCAGACCTCAGAAGTGAGGGGGTAGGCATTTTCCACCATGATGGGTCACAGTGATAAGTCCCTGCTGGGCAGGGAAGATTACAACCCGAACAAAGCCCAGGCAGGGCCGCAGGGAGTGGGTGCCACCTCCTGCATCCCTCACGGCCTCCGCTGTGACTATGATGAAGGAAACCCTCGGCAAGCAGCTCGGGCATCAGAGCCAATGCTGCAGGCATCACGGTGAGCAGCTGTTCCCACCACGTCCATGGGAATTCCAAGTCGGGAAAGACTAAGGAACAGTGACTGAGCCACGCCTGCGAGGACGCAGCATCACGTCAGGCTGGACAACTTGCAAAGCCCTTGCAAACTATCCTCACATTTCGGCCGCCCCCAACAATCCCGATCTTACTAGGCAGGCGCCGTTCTTATCCCTGGCTTCCAGTTAAAGAAGCTGGGGCTCCGAGAGCTGAGGAAACTCGCCCAGGCAGCCGGACGCCAGTGAGAAGCGGCTGAGCTGAGCCTCAGTTTTCTGATCTCCAGAACAGCGACAGTGATGCTCGGCTTTTAGGAAGTTTGTGAGGACTGCACGGGATGCGTGGGCGTGAAAGCCCCTTAGCGCTGGGCCACTTTGCGGGACTCTTTTCATGCTCTCCTGTGCTGCACACTCTCCCACTTCCACCCAAGTCACTAATTTTGCACAGAAAATGTCCTCCTGCTCATACTGCCCACTGCCCCCAAGGGGAATCGGGCCACTCCTGTCCTAAACAGTAAGGACATAGCATTAAGGTGAGACAGCATCTGTCTCAAAATGCAGCCACCCTGAAACACTAGGGACTATTCCGTGCCACAAATTCTCCTCCATGTGGGATACAGCAGACTCATTCAGCCACTCAGCCCATCAGAACCACCAGACAGGACTATAAACATTCACCTGCACCAAGACCCAGGACTACAAAACTGCTGCCACACAGCTTAAACATGCCTCCTATTCGCACAGGAGATGCTTCCTGGCCACCCCATCCCTCTACCCATCATGCATCCATCCCTCTACCCATCATGCATTCATCCACTCACCCGTCCATCCATCCATCCATCCAGTCACTCATCTATCCATCCAACCAGTCACTCATCTATCCATCCATCCATCCACCCATCCATCCATTCACCTGTCCATCCATCCACTCACCCATCCATCCATTCACCCAGCCATCCATTCACCCAGCCATCCATTCACCCGTCCATCCATCCATCCATCCATCCATCCATCCATTCACCCATCCATTCATCCATCCATCCAGTCACTCATCCATGCAGCTATCCATCCATCCATCCATCCATCCACTCACCCGTTCATCCATCCATCCATCCAGTCACTCGTCCATCCATCCATCCATCCATCCATCCATCCATCCATCCATCCATCCATCCATTCACCCAACCATCCATTCACCGATCCAACCATCCATCCATCTATCCAGTCATCCATCCATCCATCCACCCATTCACCCAACCATCCATTCACCGATCCAGCCAACCATCCACCCATCCATCCATCCATCCATCCATCCATCCATCCATTCACCCAACCATCCATTCACCGATCCAGCCAACCATCCACCCACCCATCCATCCATCCATCCATCCATCCATCCATCCATCCATCCATCCATCTATCCAGTCATCCATCCACCCATTCACCCATCCATCCATTCACCCATCCATCCATTCATCCATCCATCCATCCAACCATCCATTCACCCATCCATCCATCCATCCATCCATCCAACCATCCATTCACCCATCCATCCATCCATCCATCCATCCATCTATCCAGTCATCCATCCACCCATTCACCCATCCATCCATTCACCCATCCATCCATTCACCCATCCATCCATCCATCCATCCATCCAACCATCCATTCACCCATCCATCCATCCATCTATCCATCCAACCATCCACCCATTCACCCATCCATCCATTCACCGATCCAACCATCCATCCATCTATCCAGTCATCCATCCATCCATCCACCCATTCATCTATCCAGCAACCTATATGCCAAGAACAGTTATGAGGCACTGGGGACCCAGCAGCGAACAGACAGAGAAGAATCCCCACCTTGTGGAGCTGTTGGACTCATGGAGGAGAATAATAAACAAGTCAAGACATCAGCACAGCAGTGGAGCACCCAGAGAAGGGCATGAGGGTGATGTGACGGGGTAAGCTGGGGGCACTATACATGGCAGGTGAAAGATGAGGACATTTGTACGTCCACAATCCAGCTCATTCCTCCTCCGCTACCTTCTGATTTTTTTGAGCTCCACTATTATTTTTACATCATCCAGGTTATCCAACTCACATTCTGCTCACAACTGGATTTCCCATTCGTTCTGTATGTATGTGGATTAAATGTTCAGCGCCAGTCTTTTAATTTTTATCAGCATCTCCTTTCCTGGATTCTTCATTCTGATTCATCTGCAAACCAAACACATTTCTCTTGTTTGTCCATCTTTTTTTTTTTTTTTTTTTTTTTTTTTTTGTGGTACGCGGGCCTCTCACTGTTGTGGCCTCTCCCATTGCGGAGCACAGGCTCCGGACGCGCAGGCTCAGCGGCCATGGCTCACGGGCCCAGCCGCTCTGCAGCATGTGGGATCTTCCTGGACCGGGGCACGAACCCGTGTCCCCTGCATCGGCAGGCGGACTCCCAACCACTGCGCCGCCAGGGAAGCCCTGTTTGTCCATCTTTGAGGAAGTCTGCCTATTGCATTTATATACAAACAACAGCAAGGCTGTGTACATACGTTATTCTCTGGGAACACACCCTTTCCCCCCAGCTCAGAACCATGTGGACCTTTCTCCATTCCTCTCTGGCACTGAGTCGGCAGAGGTGAGGCGAGCCTGATATTTCTATCCTTGTAGGTGACGCGCTCTTTCTGCCTGGATGCCTGGGGGATTCTACCTTTGGTCTGAACGTGGACACATCTTGGCGTTGAGGATTTGATCAAATGATTCCAGAACATCGACTCAAGCAGGGCTTGTCCGACCAGCTGGTGCAGCTCTTCCATTCTCCGGTAGTAAGAACATCACGGGGTGCCTCTTCTGTCTGATTGTTAGGACCGTCAGCTATGCTATGAGCACCACAGGAGTTTTCTTCTGTACCCGCTGCTTCTCTTCTAATTGCTTCTACCTCTTTCTCTCTTTTTTTCCAGCTGCATGCACTCTGGTTATCTTTTCTTCCCTTTCTGACACTTCCTCCATTTCAGCAGTGCTTCTTCTGTTCCTTGCTGCTCCTAATTTATTTACCTGCTCCTTAAAAATACCACTTTGATCTTCAATTCTTTTCCTTAGGTCTTCAATCTCCCTTTTCATCTCATTCTGATGTTTTTTACATCTTCTAATTTTTGAGCTCTCTAACTGGAGTTCTTAAGTTGCTTTATAGCATGAAACAATTATGAGAAATTTTTATGTTCTTTGATTTTTTTTTAAATTTTGAGGTCAGATTCTTTTTCTATCATCATATTACAAAAATTTTCAAACAGGGAAAGCAATTAAAAATAGCTTTAGGGGACTTCCCTGGTGGTCCAGTGGTTAAGACTCCACAGCTTCCACTGCAGGGGGCGCAGGTTTGATCCCTGGTCAGGGAAGTTCTGCATGACGCAGGGTGTGGCCAGAAAAAAAAAAAAAAGAAAGAAAAGAAAGCAATTATTCTAGCAATGGTGAAGAGATACTTAAAAAAACAAACAAAACTGAATAGAAAACGGCTTTAGGGGACTTCCCTGGCAATCCAGTGGTTAAGACTTCACCTTCCAGTGCAGGGGGTGCGTGTTCGATCCCTGGTCGGGGAGCCAAGATCCCACATGCCTCGCGGCCAAAAAACCAAAAAACATAAAACAGAAGCAATATTGTAACAAATTCAATAAAGACTTTTAAAATGGTCCACATCAAAAAAAACAAAAAAACAAAAAAACGGCTTTAGGTTGAACCTATGAAATTGTGGATATGTGACCATTTTGATCTCTAAAACCAGCAATTTCGTGGTTCAAACTAATACCATGAAAACTCAGTTAAATACTTACTTACACACTTTTCTTGCTAAAAAAATAAGTTACCAGGATCACCATACTTCACGCCTAAAGATTTTAGCCCGCATCGCGTAAGGAGGACATTGTCCGATAAAAACCACGATTCTGTGTTGGTTACCTATCTGTCCCTTCCTTCCCTCTGTCTTGCCCTCTTCCCATCTTCCTTGCTTTATTTTATCCTGGAATGCGTCTACACAGCCCATTTCCTCTCACCGACACCCCGCTGGCTCTGATGTGGTGGGCCTGGATCCTCCGCTCTCTTGGGGCTCTGTAGAGCAAGGCTGAGTATCTGGGGTCCCAACCCCTTCCAAACACGAAAGGCTGCAAGCAGGAGGCACAGAGCTCAGGGGGACGGTGTGCAGCCCTTGTTAAGACACCCAAGCTTGGGAACCAAAATCCCAGGTCATACTCTGGCCCAGGGCAGCAACCCTGAGTCATCTGGAGTTGCCTGCAGAGGGCTGGGATAGCCAGGGAGGTGGAGGAAGGCATTCCAGCCCTTTCTGCCCTCTACCTGAGGAATCCCTTCTGCCCCTCTCGCCCTCCTCTTTCCCTGCCTACCCTCTTTCTATCATTCAGGGCTCAGCTGACATGTCACCTCCTCCAGAAAGCCATCCATGTTCCCCCCAAACTGAGTTAGGGGATCCTCCTCTAGACGCCCAGTGCCCTAAGGGTTTTCCCCATCCCTAAGGGATGTCATAGATGAACTATGCATCTATCTCCTCCTGTTAGGCTATGCGGGGAATGGGTCTGCACCACAGCCCTGCCGTGCAAGCACAGGGCCTGACACATACTTCAAAACATGCAAAACACAGGTGGTGTCAAAAAACTTGTATCTGGGACTTCCCTGGTGGTGCAGTGGTTAAGAATCCGCCTGCCAATGCAAGGGACATGGGTTCGATTCCCTGGTCTGGGAAGATCCCACATGCCACGGAGCAACGAAGCCCGTTAGCCACAACTGCTGAGCCTGCATGCTCCAACTACTGAAGCCCACGCACCTAGAGCCCCTGCTCCGCAACAAGAGAAGCCACCGCAATGAGAAGCCCACGCACCGCAACGAACAGTAGCCCCGGCTCTCTGCAACTAGAGAAAGCCCACGTGCAGCAACGACGACCCGATGCAACCAAAAATAAATAAATAAATGAAATTTAAAAAAAAAAAAAAAAAAAACTTGTATCACCAATAAAGAATGTGTATCAAGATTACAGAAAGACATACATTAAATTACAGTGAAATTAAGAAATTCTGTCACCACAACACCATAAATAGACTGCAAAGACAAAACTCAGAGTGGGACAAGATAGTCACATGCATAAATCTCACAAAGAACTCGCATCCACAATGTATATTTTTTAGAACCTCCCACAACTCGGTAACAAATAAAACAATTTGCTTTTTAAAAACATAAGCAGGGCTTCCCTGGTGGCGCAGTGGTTGAGAGTCCGCCTGCCGATGCAGGGGACACGGGTTCGTGCCCCGGTCCGGGAGGATCCCACATGCCGCGGAGCGGCTGGGCCCGTGAGCCATGGCCGCTGAGCCTGCGCATCCGGAGCCTGTGCTCCACAACGGGAGAGGCCACAACGGTGAGAGGCCTGCGTACCGCAAAAAAATAATAATAATAAATAAAATAAGCAAAAGGCCTGGATAGACATTTCACATGGAGGAAATTCTAAAGGCTGGGAAACCTCTAATAGATGTCCAATATCCTCAGTCACTGGGAAAATGCAAATGAAAAAGCACAAGGAGGTCCCGGTGTACACCCATCAGAGGGGCTAAAATCAAACGTTGAGACAGGAACTTTAATTCTTCTTCGGTGGGAAAGCAAAAAGCTGTTTGGAAATTTGTTTCTACGAAAGCCTGCCCTTTGCAATTCCACTCCTAGGTACACACCCAGCAGACACGTACATACGTGCCCGCCAAAGTCACAGAATATCTAATGGCAGTGAAAATGAACCAGCCCCCAATTACACACAAAAACATGCGCCTCTCACACAATGCTGAGTGCGAGAAGCCAGACCCAGGAAATATACACTGTGTGACTCCACTTGATACAAATACAAAAACACCCACGACTCATCTATGCTGGTGGAGGTCAGGACAGTGATGGGGCGGGGTAATGGCTGGGAGGGGGCATGAGGGAGAATTCTGGGGCATCGGGGATGTTTTCCATCTTCATCTCGGCGGTAGGCACATGGGTGTATATGAATGGAAAAACTCAATGAGAGTGCAGCGGAGATGTGCCCTTCACTCTGTGTAGGTATGGCTTAAGAAAAGTTTTAAAATCATAGGCAAAACTAAAAAAATTCTTTTGTACGCATTATGTAATAAAACAAAGCCAGGAGAGGGTCAGACACAAGGACAGTTGTCACCTGTGGGGGGCAGGGCTGGGCAGCAGCCCAATACCCAGCACTGTGGCCACATCCCCCTCACACGCCCTGGGCCAAGGCTCCCTCCTCCTCCCATCTCGGGGCACCGGAGTGCAGCAAGGCCATCACTGGGCTTCACTTCATGTCCTGCAGTGGAAGGTCACCAAGTCACCGCCCAGCAGTGTCAGACGTTTGCTGTGTGACCTTGAGCAGGTTGCTTCACTCCTCTGAGCCTCGGGTTCCCAGTCCTTGGGCCCTGTGGGAAGGTGTGTCAGCCTTGGCGGGGTGTTGAATCCTAGCTCCGTCAAATGCAGGGATGTGGCTGGGGGAGTGGCTATACCCAGCCCCCTGACCCCGGTCCTCAGTGGCCCCATGAGTAAGTGGGGGTTTTAATAACACCCCCAGCTGGGGGATCCAATGAGGTCTCACAGGCCCCGCCCCCAGCACACAGGAGGCCCTCAATGAGGGGAAGCTGCCCTTCTCCCAGGACGATCTCTGCTCTGCCTCCCACCTGGTCCCCCGCATGCCAGTGGGAGAGGTGTCACACGAAGCTATCGGGGTTCCCATCTCCCTGCGCTGCCCTGGGGACCCCCGTCTCCAAGCATCCTCTCCAACCACGCAGAGGCTCAGAGCTGCCAGACCACCGGCTCCTTCCCTGGAGAACTGTGCTCAGCCCCAGGGAGCAGGGGACTCATTCGTGCCAGGGGAGATTACCCTGGGAGCTCCGGCAACCACTCTAGATGATTCCAACTTACACAGACAGAGCCAGGTCCCTGGAAGCTGCAGGCCCACCTGTCCCAGCCGTCAGAGCCCACTAAGGGCCTGGGCGCCTCTGCCCTGACTTTCCTTAACAAGGAGAGGGCGCCCAGCAAATCTCTGAGGGCATGAAACAGCATTTCGGGAGTTTCAGGAAGGTTTCCATCCCACGGGGACATTCCTGGGAGGACGAGGGGAAGGAGGCAGGGCTCCAGGCCCTTTAGACAAATGCCATCCATGTGGAGGGCATGGGCTGTTTCGGATTAAAAGGATGACTGCCTGCTTAATGACTCTGGGAGGTCTTGGGGGAGGAGGTCAGCCCCTGAATCCATAAACACGGTGGGACTGACACCAGATACATCCTTCCTGGTAAGATTCACTCAACAAACATTGCCACTCCGTCCTTGGTACCCACAGGGTTGGTGCTGGACACTGGGGACAGAGAGGCAACGAAAGTCCCCGAGAAAGTAGGGACCTTGTGTGCTCTGCCCCCTGCTACAGTCTAAGTGTCTAGCACATGGTAAGGATGCAGCACAGGTTTGTTGAGTGACTAAGCCATCTCCCCGCTCAGGAGCTCACAGTAGGTGCACAAGACAGAAGAACAGGAGAGCAGCGCTCCTGCCTTCGATGGCTGCATGCTGGGAAGGCCCAGCCTGGGGAGGTGAGTACTAAGTCCCTGTTTTCATGCCTGTGGTGACAGAGGCCTCACTGCCTGCTGGACGGCACGGACCAAGGAAAGGCTTCCCCACAGTGAGCACCTCAACCTTTTGTTCCGGAACCAGGTATTTCCAATGATTATGTGTTCCACCCCTGCCAGGTGTCTTTCCTCTGCAAACCCCACCTTCTCCCTGCCCCCGTTCATCTTACAAAGACCTCAGATTCCGGGGCCCCTCAGGTATCCATCCTCCAACCCACTTAGGAGCATCTGCCCTGACAAGTCCCTCCCCCAAGGTAAGAGCCCAGCAGGCCTGGGGAGGATTCTCTGTCCTTGGCTCTCCACAGGCCCCAGGAGAAGGTCCATCCCCTGAGCAAATCCCTGAGGGCCACACCAGGTCCCGGAGCTCTGCCCCACCCCAGTTCTGCTCAGTAGCTGAACTCAACTCAAATCTAGCTGCCCAGCCTCCAAGCCTTTGCCCTTGAACTCACCTCTCCCTGGAATGCCCTCCCTCACTGCCCCCCATCCAAATGGATGCAAATATTGAAAGCCCGCCTCAAACGCCACATCCTTGCAGCCACAATCTCTCTGCTCCAGCTGCCTGTTCCCACATCCCTTCGCTTATGCCCCACAGGGCCCTGGTCTCATCTGAGCACCTGTGGGTTTCTTGGGAGCACAGCTGCTCAAACTCACCGAGAGCCCCGGGGAGGGGGTGTGGTTGAGAGCACTGGCTTTGGACTCACGCCATCTAGAACCTGAATGCCACCTCTGCCACATTCATGCTGTGTGGCCTCAGAGACAGATTCCTTAACCTCTTTGAGCAACAATTTTCTCATCTGTAAAATGGGGACAATTGTACTTCTTACCAAGATTATTTTAAAGATTAAATAAGTCAAAATCCTGGAACACAGCCTCACACACAGGAGGTTCAAACAAAGAGGACATTAATAAGACTAACAATAATGGTCATAATGATACTATCATTCCATAAGCACCTGGTGAATTTTCATGAATGCAAGTGAAACCCCAGCTCCCACTGCCCCTGCACCTCGGGGGCAGGCCTGTCCCTCATCCACACCTGACCCTTCTGTGCACAGGCCCCGAGTCGAGCAGGGCTCAGGAAATGATTATAGCAGGAAGGCAGGCAGGCAGGGGGCAAAGGAGGAGGAAACCCCCTCCCATAACTGATAACCCAAAAGGTAAGACAAATGCCAAGGAGGCCACATTTTACAGCTCCGAGTCCTAACTAGAAATCAGAGGAAGAAGGTGTCTGCCAGGTCACACACACACAGACACACACACACCCCCCCCGAGGGGCTGGGCTGCCAATCCAACGCCTTCCCCTAAGCCTGGCAAAATGCAACTCCGAGGCGAGGGTGGGTTTCTCAGGGGACACTGACTGGCCCCCGCCCACAGGCACTGGGTGGCCTGCCGGTCACCATGCCCAGCCACTGCGTGCTCCCCACACCTTGCCACCCCCAGCACTGCAGGGCTGGGTGTGCTCACCTGAGATGGCCCCTGCTGGACCATACACCTGCGGCCCCTGCACATCACTGGCGCCATCCAGGGTGTCCCAGCATCCAGGTCTCTGTCCCCCACAAGGATGGCTCACCATGCATCCACCCAGTTTCCTCCTAGGCGGGAAGGGGCCTCGCCTGGCCCACCCAAGGGGGCAGCAGCTCCCAGCACAGCAGCCAGGCCTCGGGGCAGCTCCTTGTGTGCTCACTGATGGCTCCGCTGCACGGGGAACCAGGAGGGGCCTGGCCCGCCGAGGCGGTACCCTCCGCCCAGCTCCCTCCGCCAGGCTCTCAGCAATCTCAATTTACATACAGGGAAACAACGCTCCAGGACATCAGAGAACCAGACTGTGGGCTGCAGGGCACGTGAGGTCAGAGGTCCATCCACATCTGTGTCCCCAGGGCCACAGAGCCCACTTCAGCCAAACCCAGCAAGTGTTTCCTGCCCTGAATACATCACTAATCACATTGATCGACGGGCAGCAAATCAATCAAGGTCAAGGTCACAGCAGCCCTCCTATTTTATTTGCTCCCCTGATGCCCCACCCTGGCTTCCTCCACCACGAAGTAGGAGGCGTTCCAAGAAAAGCACAGAACGTCAAGTCCCACAGGGCTGGAAAGGATTGAAAAGTTCTGTCTCAATAAAGTGCTCCAAAAAGTCAACCGTCCTACCCCGAACAAGGTAGGAATCTCCTCTGCTGCAGTCCTGAAGGATGGCTGTGAGCTGCTTCTTTTCTTCTTTTTTTTTTTTAACATCTTTATTGGAGTGTAATTGCTTTACAATGGTGTGTTAGCTTCTGCTGTATAACAAAGTGAATCAGCTGTAGGTATACATATATCCCCATATCTCCTCCCTCTTGCATCTCCCTCCCACCCTCCCTATCCCCCGCCTCTAGGTGGTCACAGAGCACCGAGCTGATCTCCCTGTGCTATGCGGCTGCTTCCCACTAGCTGTCTATTTTACATTTGGTAGTGTATATATATGTCCATGCCTCTCTCTCACTTCGTCCCAGCTTACCCTTCCCACTCCCCGTGTCCTCAAGTCCATTCTCTACGTCTGCATCTTTATTCCTGTCCTGCCCCTATGTTCTTCAGAACCATTTTTATTTTAGATTCCATATATATGTGTTAGCATATGGTATTTGTTTTTTCTCTGACTTACTTCACTCTGTATGGCAGACTCTAGGTCCATCCATCTCACTACAAATAATTCAATTTCGTTTCTTTTTATGCCTGTGTAATATCCCATTGTATGTATGTGCCACATCTGCTTTATTGTGAGCTGTTTCTTGATTACCTCAGGAATGAGCAGCTCACTCTTGTCCTTTTTAATGCTCTAGTGAAGTATAATTCACATACCATACAATTCACCCATTTAAAGCCAATGCTATTTAATTTATTCACAGAGTTGTGCAAATATCACCACAATTTTAGAACATTTTCATCACCTCCAAAAGAAACCCTCTATTCCCCCACACTTTCTCCACCCCAGCCCCCAGTAAACTAGCAATCATTCTGTCTCTATAGATTCGCCTGTTCTGAACAGTTCTCATAAATGGACTCCATGTGGACTTCTGTGTCTGGCTACTTTCACTGAGCATCATGCTTTCAGGGTCCATCCATGCAGTAGCACATGTCAGTACTTCATCCTTTTTACGGCTGAATAATACTCCATTGTGTAGATGGACCACATGTTATCTAACCATTCATCTGTCACTCATCACGGACATTTGGCTCCACGTTTTGACTCTTATGAATACTACTCTTGTGAACTTCCGCATACAAGTTTTCACAGGGATCTATGTTTTCATTTATCTTGGGTGTATACCTAGGAGTGTCACTGCCAGGCCACATATGGTGACGCTATGTGTAACCGTTCGGGGAACCGCCAGGCTGTTTTCTACAGGAGCTGCACCATTCTACCTTCCCACCAGCACTGTAAGAGGCCTGCAATCTCCCCACATCCTGGCCAACCCTTGTCACCGTCTGTCTTTTGGATTACAGCCATCCTAGTGGGTGTGAAGTGGCATTTCATTGTGGTTTTTACTTGCATTTCCTGATGTTGAATGATGTCAAACATCTTCTCAGGTGCTCACCGGTCGTCTGTATACCCTGTTTGGAGAACATGTCTATTCAAGTCCTTTGCCCGTTTCTTTAAGGGGCTGCCTGGTTTTTGGTTGTTGCTCTGCTCACGTTTCTAGTTGGGTTGCTTCTCTTTTGATTATTGGATTGTAAGAGTTCTTTACATATTCTACATGCAAGTCCCTCATGAGATCAGCAAATGCTTTCTTCCGTTTCGTGTGTTGACTTTTCACTTTCTCGACAGTGTTCCTTGACGCACGGACATTTTAATTTTGATGGAGTTCAATTTAACTTATCTATCTTTTTCTTTAGTTGCCCAGGCTTTTGGTGTCATATCTAAGAATCCTTTGCCAAATCCAAGGTCACAAAGACCTACGTCTATGGTTTCCTGTAAGAGTTGCATTATTTTTAACACTTACATTTAGCCCTCTGATCCATTTTGAGGTAGTTTTTGCTTCTGGTGTGAAGGAAGAGTCCAAACCCAGTCTTTTGTATGTGGATGTCCAGCTGGCCCAGCATCGTTTGCTGAAAAGCCTGTCCTCTCCCCTCGGAATGATCCTGGCACCCTGTGGAAATAGCTGACCACAGACGTATGAGTTTATTTCTAGAATCTCAACTCTGTTCCATTGCTCTCCGTGTCCACCCTCGTGCCAATACCGTAGAGTGGAGATGACTGTTGCTTTGTAGTGAGTTTTGAAGTTGGGAAGTGGGAATCCTAGGCTGCCTCTTTTTCAGTATTGTTTTGTCTCTCCTGGGTTCCTTACGATTCCAGTGAATTGCAGGGTCTGTGTGTCACCCCAATTCTTGATCAGTATGAACCCGCAGGAAAGACTGCACCCAGGGCTCCTGTAAACTTCCATGTCCTTCACTCTGAGGCAAGTTTTTCAGCCATAAAGGATCAGATTAAACCTGATCAAATCCAATCAGTACATTTAGTCATTACCAGGCTGTAACTCAAGTGACCGCTGCCCTGTGAACCTGCCTGGTGTGACCAAGTCCCCAGACTGGGACTGAAGAAAAGAGGATGGAGAAGACATGGCAGGCGCTGGACTCCTGGGCCATCGCGGGAACGGCCACCACCCGCCCCACCACCCAAGCCAGGGACAATGACCCCCCGGCTCAGCATCACGTTAACCGTGATGACCACACTCTGGCTCCCTCGGAAAAGCAAAGGACGACGATGGCGTGATTTTTATGCTAAAGATATTCTAAGCCTGAACGGCTTACGCGTCCTCAGTAGCAGGCAGGGCAGTCTGTACGTGTGAGGACATCCGTAAATGCCCCTCTGCGGCCAGGGCAGGGCGGCAAAGCTACACGGATGATAAAAAGCCGAGATATCACGCAATATCCTCGGCACAGACACGCGGAGGTGTGGACGGAGCTCGGAGAAGGCGAGAGGCAGCCTCTGCGTCTCGTCCCCAGGACCGCGGGCAACGCGTTCACCCTGCTCATCACATCGTTTCAACTGACTCCACGACTCCGTGGGGCTCAGGGGGCCCTTGACGGCCAATATCACTGCTTCACTGCTGGGGAGCGGCCGGGCGGGGGTGGAACCCACTTCTGCCAGGGGCTCGCTGGGTTTCTGAAAAACATCTTGTGACTTCCAGCCCGGGCACTGGGGGGGGCAGGGCCTGCTGGCAGAGCTCACGGAACAAACGTCCTCAAGGCTCCAGAATAACGGGCCCCCAAACCAACGTGCTGCTTTCAGCTCCCGCAGCCTGTTTTCTTCACGACTCATGAAGGTCCCCGGAACTTGGGCCGGGGACTGTGCCTGGAACACGTGGAGCCACGCCCTTGGAGCTGGACCGCCTTCAAGAGTCCTGTCCAGCATCCCTGGAACCAGGCTGAAGTCGGTCTTTCCTATACATTCTAGGAACCTACCCAAAGCACAGAACCATCACTCTAAGATGCAAAACACACTGGTGGCGACCAGCTGCTCCACGGCAGATTAAACATATAACAATATCATACATGTGATACGATTACAAGAAATTCCGTAGCCACTAAAAAGGCTCTATAGGGACTTCCCTGGTGGCACAGAGGTTAAGAATTCGCCTGCCAATGCAGGGGACACGGGTTTGAGCCCTGGTCCGGGAAGATCCCACATGCTGCGGAGCAACTAAGCCCGTGCGCCACAACTACCGAGCCTGCGCTCTAGAGCCCGTGCTCTGCAACAAGAGAAGCCACTGCTATGAGAAGCCCACGCACTGCAACGAAGAGAGCCCCCACTCGCCGCAACTAGAGAAAGCCCGTGCATAGCAACGAAGACCCAACGAAGAAAGGAAAGAAACGAAAGAAAGAAAGAAAGAAAGAAAGAAAGAAAGAAAGAAAGAAAGAAAGAAAGGAAGGAAGGAAGGAAGGAAGGAAGGAAGGAAGGAAGGAAGGAAAGAAGAGAGGGAGGGAGGGAGGGAGGGAGGGAGGGAGGAAGGAAGAAAGAAAGGAATGAGAGAGAGAGAGAGAAAGAAAGAAAGAACCATCTTCATCAAACGTGAGTCCCACACACCACTCGCCTATGTGACCTCCGTGAGAAGCACGAGGTCAGGTACGTTTAGGGCTCCCTACCTGGCAGGGAACCGAAGACTCCCAAGGGGCGGTGGGGTACAGGAAGGGGCTGCTGCAGAGGTGTGGGCAGAGTGAGGGGAGCCAGCCGGAGATGCTGAAGCTCCCAGGGCTGGCAAAGGCGGGGAGCTGCTCACCCCTCGTCCTCAGGAACAGGGGAGGGAGCGTGTACAGACCCTGAAAGGTTCGCCAGAGAGAGCTCCTCAGCAGGAGCTGTGGATGGAGGGACAGGGGCACGGCCCCCCCGGCCCAGCAGGGAGGGGACCGGAGCAATGGACACCCCAGCCTTACTCCACTCTGCCCACTGATCCCGGGTCCGGGCCTCCCACGGGTGAGTCAACAGGAGCCGGCGATGGAGGGCATCCTCCCCGGCACAGAGCTCGGGGGAGGGCAGTGAGCAGAGGGGTCCAGGTGCACAGGTGAATCTCGGAGAATCAGGACACGGGCCCAGCAGCACACTCCACAGACACGTTTAACTCCGTTCACTCCTGCCCCTTCCCGAAGTTACTGACCTTTCCTCCTGCAACGTTGGGTTCCCCTGACCTAGAACAGTTAATGACGTAGGACAAAGCGTATCCTTCAGTAGGTGAAATGAACCTAGTGCACGGACTATATGACCTCAGTGTGGGGACAGAGGGAAACCTGCATTGTGGACAACTAAAGAGGGTTTTCATTTTGTCCTTAGCGCTTCTTTTTTTGCCCCCAATTCAATGATTTTTAGTAACTTTCCTGAGTGGTGCATTAATCAGCTTTAAAACATTTTCTTCCGCCAGTAAGACCCCTCACGCCTCGCTACACACACCACACCCCTTTCTCATCACCAGCCCCCCGGCAACCACGAATCTACTTCTGTCTCTATGGATTCGCCTGTTCTGGACTTTCACACGGTGGAATCGTACAATAAGTGGTCTTTTCTGTTTGGCTTCTTTCACTGCACACCATGTGTTCAAGGTTCACCTGTAACACAGGATGCATCTGTAGTTCATTCCTTCTTAAGGGCTGAGTCACCGTGCACCGTGCACCATACGGTCTGTGCATTCACCCCGCTTACCAGAGCATTTCCACCCAGAAACCAGCGAGAGGAGCCCCACTCTCCAGAAAGACGGCCGACCAGGGGAGGCACTCCACGGCTGTGCGAGCAACCTCGGACGAGCCAGCTCCAAACTGCCCCAGCTTGCCTCACTGCAACCCCTTTCCCCAAGCTTGCGCCTGAGCACTAGCATTTCCTTAGCATCTTCCTTTATGGCGGCTCACTTTTTAAACTTAAATACATTTATTTTGAAAAGAAAATTCATATTTACTCATATTCACACTTTAAATGTAAAAATACTATCACTTGCCCGAAAAGAGTAAGAACCCCCCCAAAATCAACACCATGCAAACATGACAACCTGGCTCCAGGCTATGCTGAGCGATTCTCCCTCAGGGAAGCAGGTGCAGGGAAGAGCTAGAACACAGCACCTTCTCAAGCGGGGCGGGGGGGTGGGGGTCGAGGCCTCTAGAAGCAGCGGTACAGCTGCTCGCCCACCACCCAAACGGAAGGTGCACCTGCCGCTTCTGAGGCCCTGTGCTGCCAACTCTGAAACTCCGGCTTCCAGGATCCCCAAGTGCGGAGGCTTGGAACCTCCCAGAAGCCGTGGTGGGAAGCTCCCGCAGAATCCCTGGCATCCGCTGGTCAATTCCTTCCACGTGCACCCATGACACTCGGAGGCGTGCCAGGCCCCGAGCAGACATTTGGGGCCGGGGGGCGGTGGCGGAAGGGCAGTCTGGATCTGTTCTGACTTCTAGGTCCTTGAACGTTTGGGCCATTTCTTATTCCCATGAGTCACCCCAGGGTTGGGCTCAGCGCTGAGTATACAGCAGGTGTTCATTCAATGTAGAATGAATGACACACAGATGCGTGGATGAATGAGCTAGCTGGTCAGAGAGAAAAGACAGGCTAAAATGACCCACCTGAAGACTACTCACACAGTGAGAAAGGGGCTGAGGTCTGAGCACAGGGCCTCTTGTCAGGAGGTGAAGGAAATCTCGGTGGACAAGGCAGCTTCTGGGCTGATTTACAAACAAGACGTTTAACCTCTAGTGATGGTGGAAGGGGAAAAGTTTTAAAAAGACACAGGAACAGAAGCTGGGAAAAGAGGCTCCAGCGTTCCATCCACTCCTGAGGGACGGGGGCAGCAGGGAGGGCTGTTTGGGGAGGCCCCGGAATGCCATCCTTAAGGCTGTGCTTGGGTCCTGCAGACAGTGGGAGCCACTGAATGTTCTTGAGCGAGGGTGGCCTGATCAGACTGGGCTCTAGCATGACTCGTCCGGCAGCAGGTGCGCAAGGGAGGGAGACTGGAGACGGGAGGACTCCCCCCACCACCTCCACTCCCATCCCACGCCCGGTGACTTCTACACTTGCTGAAACCCTCCCAAATCACCGACAACACCTCCCTCTCCCAACCCACGACGTGCCATTATCAGAGGCCCCCCGACTACCCCCTCCGACGTGCACCTAAGATCACCCGCTCTGCCCCAAGGCCACCACGCTACCACGTGCCAGCAGAACCTCTCCCTGGACCACTGCACCAGCCACCCAACCGGTCTGGCAACCCCTCGGACCGTCCACAATTCCTTCAGCCGCAGGAGGGGCCTCGTAATCCACGACACACCACGTCACCCCCAAACGCCGACACGAGCGCCCCAAGGCTCCCCTTCCACGCCAGCCCCCCAGCGCCTGCTCCCAAGTTCACCAGCAAGAGGAAGCCGAGGGCAGCAGACCGGGACCACCGAGCAAGCGGTCGTGGCGCCTATTTCGTGCAGGTGCAGGAGCACCTCCCTGAAGCCGCTCTCTGTGATGTCACCCCCAGGGACTCCCCCAAGCTGGAAACATCTCCAGGGCCCCGGTGGCCCCAAGCTGGGATGGCCCCATGGCCATCGGGGAGGTGGCCCCACATGGCCTCACGCCGGCGGGAGGGAACAGGGAGCAGAACACCGGGCGGAACGCCGCCTCATTAACATTCGTTACAGTCTCACCAACTGCCCACCCCCGGCGGGTCCTGGGGGAACCAGCGGAGGACAGCCGTGGAAAACGGACTCATTAAGATGTTAAATAATTCAACAACGAGCAGCCCTGCCAAACCCGCACGCTTTCTGCTCTGCAGCGGCATCAACGCTCGCCCAAGGCCTGGCCACCTCCGCGGGCCTGCCCAGCCCAGGGGATGGGCCTCGCCGGCCACGGAGCCACGGAGCAGCATGGCACCTCCAACAAGGAGGGAGATGGCGAACCTTCGTCTGCAGCTCATCGCTCATTTCAGCAAGGCCCCCCGAGGTGCTCACAGCTTATTTCAATAATGCTGATGTCGCCCAAGGCAGTCGGGGAACGTGACTTCGGGGCGGGAACATGTCTGTGGAGAGAGAACCCAGACGGGTGGGGCTTGGGCCAGTGTGGCCTGTCCACAGGGACAGCATTGCTCCACTTCGGGGCCACATCTTTTGAGAGCCCTGGAAAACATCGCCTAGGACAGAGGTGGCCTCTCACCAACACTGGGTGCCCAGGGAAGAAAACATCCTAATAATTACTCACTGAATCGAGCGACTAATTAATAATCAAGCCTATTTTCTGCAAAGTGAGGGCTCGCCTGAAAGCAAGGGCTGACTTACTTCTCCGGTTTCTTTTATTGTCTCGGAGCAGTTCCCCGAAAAGCAGCACCAGATTTGTCTGAAGGTGCATTTCAACCTTACAGAACCTTCTCCCCAAGTGTGAAGGGCACGGCCCACCTGGACACCCACGTCCTGGGACGTGTGGCTAAATGAGCCTTGGGGACGTCCAGCCACCTGCCCCTCACAGGTCCCTTCATCCAGATCCATGTGGATGGGCTTTGGCGGCCAGCTCCCGTTACTATAGTTAGCTGCCAACTTGGGAAGACTTGTTTCTTAAACTGGCATCACAAGCCACTTACCCCGTGGGGAAGAGAAGATGCGGAGGGCGGCGAGGAGTCCGAGGGAGGCCAGGGAGCAGGGGGCCAGTAGGGGCCCACGGTGTCTGGCTCTGAGGCCACGGGAAGGCCTCCAGCAGAGACCAGCGAAGACAGCGTGGGGATAGAGGGGGCGTTTCTACCCCTCAGCGCTGTGCCAGGTCCCGGGGGCAGAGGCCAGGCCTTCCCAACCTGGCCAAGGTGGGATCACCTGGGGGCGGTGCCCAGAGGGTCATGCCTGCCTGGCCATGACCCCGGGGTGGGCACGGGGCCCAGGCTTGCCTGCTCCCTGGGCCATCGGCCTGTGCAGGCCCCTCTGGCTCGGTGAGAACAATGACAGGCCCAAGACCCTGCAGGAGGAGCCAGAGAAAAGGCAGAGGAGGGACAGAGCACCCTCACGCTCAGCCCTACAGCATCTCTGTGAAGCAGGTGGGGGGCCCCTCCATGTGAGCAGCAGAGCCGGGGGTCCCACCCTTGCAGCCCACCGGCCACCTTGTGCCCCATTCCCCACACGACACTGGGTCCGGGACCTCGTGAGCTCACATGGCGCAAGCTCCCGGGACCTCCGGGGACAGATGCTCGGGGACCAGACGCACGGTGGCCCTCCCGAGCACAGAGGCAGCTGCAGTCGGGGCCGCACGCGGCTCAGGGACTGACTCCAAGGGGCTCCTGCACCAGCATCTGCCACAGAAAGGACGTTCCGCCTGCAATCCGTGACGTGGGAGACGAGGCTCGGCGCCCACGGTGACGAGGTTCACAAGGGACCCCAGGGCCAGGCAGCTGGCAGATCCGGCAGCTCAGTGTGTTCCGGAGATGCGCCGAGACCCGCCCAGGGCAGGAGCCCCCAGAGCAGAGAAGCAGGGGGGAGAAGCAGCAGCCGGCCCAGCCCACAGCCCGGCATCCCCAAGAGGACTGTCTTTTTATTGTGATAGAAGATGCCTAACATGAAATTCACCATTTTGCAGCGCACAGCTCGGTGGCATTAAGTACATCCACGTTGCCGTGCAACCGTCACGCCCTCATCTCCAGAACCCTTCACGTTCCCAAACTGAAACCCTGTGCCCGTTAACCACTAGCTTCCCATGCCCCCGCCCCTGGTACCCACCATCTACTTTCTGTCTCTATGGATTTGACTGCTCTAGGGGCCTCATATAAGTGGAATCATACACTATTTGTCGTTTTGTGTCTGGCTTATTTCGCTGAGCATAATGTCCTCAGGGTCCACCCATGTGGCGGCAGGTGTCAGCATGCCCTTCCTTTTTAAGGCTGAGTAATATTCCATCGATAGACCACACTTTCTTTATCGATTCATCTGTTACTGGACACTTGGCTTGCTTCCACCTTTCGACTATTGTGAATAGTGCTGCTATGAACATGGATGTACAAATACCTGCTTGAGTCCCTGCTTTCAATTATTTTGGGTACATGCCCAGAAGTGGACTAGCTGGCTCATACGGTAATTCTACGTTTAAGTTTTTGAGGAACCGCCATACTGTCTTCCATAATGGCTGCACCATTGTGCATTCCCACCAGCAGTGCAGAAATTGCAAGGCGCCAATTTCTCCACATCCTCGCCCACTGGAAAAGAATTTCTAGAAGCAAACTCTGGGGTATGAGCTCTGTGGCAGGCGATGAAAAACATTCCAAGGTCAAATAGGTTTGGGAATCAGTGGGCATTGTTTCTTTCCCACAGGACTCCTGAGAACTGTTAATACCCCTGTGAGCTCAGGGACCAGACAACGTCAGTGCAGCCGCTCCAAACTCTGCAGGCTTTCATCAGACTTGCTGAGGAAGCTGTGCTCCGAGAGGGTAGCCCAGGGACTGGCCGGTCCCCACGTCACAGGCCCACAGCACCGTAAGCACAGAAACGGAGTCAACGTTCAGAAACTTTTGTGGCCATCTGACGGTGCCCCGACAGCCAAAGCAGGATTTTGTATTTCACCAAAGCATCCATCTCGATGGCTTGAAAATAAAAAAAGGAACTGGGGAGGGGGTGGGGGAGGGCGTCCCCGTAAACGTGCACATCAGGAGCTGGCCCGCCTGCCCGGCCATGCTTTGCAAATAATCACCCAGAATGTAATCTCTTAAGGAAAAAATAAATGCCTCGCTGCATAATTGGCCTCTTCCGAGCTGGAGCTGCAGATGCAGGAGGAAATCACGGAACGACAGAAGCTCAGGTTTAGAAGAACCCCTAAAAGGCTCAAGTTCTCCCTCTGAGATGCGAATCCTCTAGATTGTAGGCAAGTGGCTGCCCAGCCTCTGCCCATTCCCCTCTGCTGGAAAGGGGGGTCCCCAGCCCTTGGGCCAGCCTCCTCCTTCCCTGGTGAGTGACAAGGCTTTACCACACACTGAGCAGAACCCTCCTGTGCAGAGGGACTCCCGGTGGCCGAATTCCTCGGGGCTGGCAGACCTGCCATGTGAGAAGGAAGCTGGGAATGGACGGGAGAGGCGGGCGGGTCCGGCCCTTCCCTGCCTGTCACACCAGATCCGGAATCCAAGCTTCTACATACGAGAGATACGCTTGGGACACCAGGGAGAGCGTGGCCCTCTGCAGAAGTCAAAACAAAGGCATTAGAGGGAAAAGGAAAAGCTTATTAATTTTTGGGCCCTATTCCAGACTCCACACCTGGCCCATTTCAGCATTTTCGGAATTGACAGACTCAGGCAGAAGGAGGGAAGGGAGAAGGACATCTTGTGCCCTAGAAATTCACTGCCCCGAGCCACCTACCGAGGTGACGCTGATTTAGAATCACAGGACATTAATTAGCTTTGGGAGGAAGAGGGAGGCCAGCGCCAGGTGGGGTTCAGAGCTGGGCTCTGGGGCTGGATGGTGGGGCTGAGTCCTCACCGGGCCACAGAGCCACTGGGCGACCTTGAGCAAGTTACTTAACCTCTCTGAACCTCTAGTTCTTTATCTCAGCAATGAAGACAATAAGAAGCCTCCTGAGACTGCCGGGAGGCGTAACTGGGGGAAGGCAGGAAGTGGTCCATCCGGGGCGGCACAGAGCAAGAGGGGGTGACAGGGGCCCTCAGAACTAGCAACCCTAACTCTCCACCCAGGCTGGAAGTCCCCGCTACAGCTGGTCCAACCAGAGGGAGGGAGGAGACCGGCCCTGCCCCGGCCCTCCAGGTCAGAAGGAAGAAAGATGCTCGCCACACCTAGGTACCAGGCCCGGGAGGAGCAGTGACAGCGCCTGAGAAATCACGGGTCTTCGGCAGGTCCAGGGCCCAGGCCCAGCGCAGCCGGGATGCCTGCGCTCCCAGGAGAGATGCGGGACGGGGCGCTGCACACGCATGGGGGCTTCCGCCTCCTGACTTCACCCAGCCGCTTTTCCATTGTTCCCAGGTGCTGGAACCGGCACCATTTACGTACTCTTCGCTATTGTGTTAGGCAAATATTATATCCACTTCTGCAATGCCCGCCAGAGTGTGGTTTAGGGTTCAACCAGCGCTCAGAGTCACACAGTTGTCGTAGGCCACCGTCCACGGAAAAGGACCCGGGACGGAGGTACAGCTTCCCGGCGGGGCTCCTCCTCTGTGCAGCCACCTGGCACCTCCACCTCTAGGGGACCAGTCAGGTGCGAGGAGGTGAGATACACACCTGGCAGGTGTGGGAGCTACCCTAGTTTGAAACCTTCGTGCCCCATGGTGACCAGCACCTCCGCTCACAGCCCCACCGGCAAAGCGTCCAGGATCCCAAGGGACATGGCCAGCCCAAGAGCCACCAGGCTCCCGAAGCCCAAGCCTGGCGGCCCACCAGGTACGTAGGGCCCCACCCCGTCCACATGCAATTACCAACCAAGAGATGCTTTACCTTAAGCAATGCTGCCTAGCAAGAGAGGTGACAGTTACCTGGTTCCCAGGAAAACAGCTAGAAAGTTAAGCAAAGGTCAAATTCTCATGCAAAAGAAAGGGTTCCCATAATCCACACCTATGACTCTTGGTTAACACCATTACATAGACGTTAACGCGTTTATGGCCACTAGGATTGGCATTACCCCATGGGACACGAATGTCCCTTTTATCCCCTAACCAAGTAGAATTCCCTTCTGACCTGTTCACTTTATGGTCCCCACAGTACCTTTGGATCCTGGGGATTTAATGTAACTTTACACTGAATGACATTCAATGTCTGTGTTGACTACACCAAAGACAGAACAGTATTTCACCAGAAGCATTGCCCTCCCTCTAAATGCATGACATGAAGAGTTACCACTAGATAGGATTTTATTAGATTTTGTTATGATTTGGGCCTACTTTTCTCTCTTTGGAACACATGGGCAGTGTAAAAACGAAAGTTCATCAAATAGGATTCAATATGCATATATTTACTAGGCAGGCTGTAAGCGCCAGAAACACTTCCAGTCACACGTTCAGCAAATACTCATTCATTCATTCACATGTTAGAAAACACGTGTGAGACACAGGCTGGGAGAGACTAAGAAAACAAAACAAGGCCCCTGCCATCACGAGTCTCAAAATGGGGATTCAGAAGGACACGTAAGTGAGTGGCTTGTCAGGGCTCTGATGAAGGTGTATCCACAGGGCAGTGAAAGCAAGGATGAGAGAGAAACTGCCTCTGCCTGGTGAAGGAACAACTTAGCTTGGGTTCTGAAGAATGAATAGGAGTTCCCTACATGAATGGGCATTCTAATCAGAGGGAACAGCATGCGCAAAGGAACGGAGGCAGGACAGGGACTCAAAAGCAAGAAAAGCTTTGATGATCTAGTGCATAGGATGCAAGAAGAATCTAGAAAGGCTACGTGATTCATTAATTCATCACTTCTTAATTAGACAGGCAAAATAACTTAGAAATTAAGAATGTAGACTCTGAAGCCAGTCTGTCTGGGTTTGAATCCCAAATCTGCCATCTAGTACCTGTGTGACCCCGGATTAGTTACTGAATCTCTCTGTGCCTCAATTTACTCATGTGCAAAATGAGAACAATCATACTCAGATCACTGTTCATTCGTTCAGCAAATAATTGCTGAGCACCTACTGTGTACCAAGAATCATTCTAGGCATGGGGAGACGTCAGGGAGCAAAACGAAGATTCCTGCCCCCTCGTACCTCACGCTCTAGTGGGGGACGGGAGAGGGAGCAGAGGACGTGCAGTTAGACAGGAGGGCGAGGGGTGACGAGGACAGATGGTGCAGGGCCTGCACCCACGCACCCTGGGTGAAGCGGGAGCCGTGGGGTCCTGAGCAGAGAGGGTCGAGGGCCGACTTGGGTCTCGTCGGACGCTGTGGCTGAGGGCTGAGCCGGGAGACCACTTAGGAGGTTGGTGGGGGCGTGGCCCAGGCGGGGGTGGGGAGGGGTCGGATTCTGGGCTATTCCCCGCCCCCCAAATCTGGAGCCCACCCCCAGGCCCAGCAGCCTCCCAAGTGGGGTGAGGCCAGGAGATGCCTTCCACCCTGACCCTCCCGGCCTCCTGCGCTGCCCACCCCTCACCCGCCCCGCAGCAGGAGCCCACACATCCTCCCATTCCCCTCAGTCTCGGGGACGCTGCGGCAGGAGCTGTGATTTATTCACCCACGAGCCCCAGGCAGCCTGGCTCCTGCTAATAAATGAACTGAAAAGTCAGTCTTTTCTGCCACGAGCCCCAGGCAGCCTGGCTCCCGCTAATAAATGAACTGAAAAGTCTGTCTTTTCTGCCACGAGCCCCAGGCAGCCTGGCTCCCGCTAATAAATGAACTGAAAAGTCAGTCTTTTCTGCTCCCAGCACTACTGAGAGTCCCAGAGCCCGTCACGTGGGAACAAGGTGATGCTTTGATGACACTTGCTAAGAAGTGCAGAGTTGCTGTTTCTTCACACGGCTCACGGGAACACCCTGTTGTAAGAACTTCCCAGAAGCTTCAACTTCACTCAAGACCCCCATTTAGCAGACAGGGAACGACGGAGCAGAGAGAAGGATGGCTCTGCAGACGACCTTGCTGGGCTGGGACCGAGCTAGGCTCCTCCAAGGCCGGGCCCACCAGCCAGCCTCCCCCTCCGCAGGCACCAGGCTCTGCGAGACCGCACCTGCCCAAACCCTGACACCAGCTGCATGACCCTGGCCGAGTCAAGTCCCTGCAAAGCCTCCCTTGGTCAACCGGACGCAGGTGGCAATGACGACCTAGGTGCAGGTGGTCAGAATGTAGGGCAGTGTGCGTGAAAGGCTTGGTGAGAGGGAGACATGAAGAATTACAGCAATGACTTTCACTGACTTTATATGGAAGTAGACCTTGGAACTTTGCCAAGCCAAAATCTTACTGTGACTTGCAAAGGCCTTAACATCTTTTAAAAAAAAAACTGATCTGGTTTTAAAACATTACCAACCCCCTTTGCATGGCCTGCAACGTGCCACATGATCTGTCCCTGCTGGTCCCTCCCTTTCCAGGTCGTCCCAGTCACCCCTGCCCTCCAGGCTCCAGACTCACTGGCCTCTTAGTTTTCCAAACAAGAAAACGTACGCTCACCTCAGGGCCTCTGTGCATGCTGTTCTCCCTGCCCAGAGCCGCCCCCTCCACGCAGCCCCTGCCCGTCTCCGTCCCTGTCTTTCCTCAGACTTCAGCGTAAACATGAGTTCCTCAGCAAGCTCTCCCAGGCCGCTCCGGCTAAATGCAGCCCCTCACACATTTTCTCCCTGGGGTGCTGAGGACAATTTCTTTTCAGTCTGAGAACTCCCCAAGAATGTCTTCTGTGTTTTTCTGTTAACCACTAAAGCCCAGCCTGGCGCCTGGCACCTGGTAGGCACGGGTACAGATTATAGAATAAATAATGATGTGACGTTAGTTGGCACCACTGGTGCACACACACAGAGAATTGCATACAGTGGTGTCAAATTCTAGGTTGCCTACGTTCAAAACCCCCCTTGCCCTAAACAGCCCTTAGTTACGTGCCATTTTTTTTTTGCGGTATGTGGGCCTCTCACTGTTGTGGCCTCTCCCGTTGCGGAGCACAGGCTCCGGACGCGCAGGCTCAGCGGCCATGGCTCACGGGCCCAGCCGCTCTGCGGCATGTGGGATCTTCCCGGACCGGGGCACGAACCCGTGTCCCCTGCATCGGCAGGCGGACTCTCAACCACTGCGCCACCAGGGAAGCCCATGTGCCAATTTTTAAGGCTATTGTTTCAGCTTGCCAAGATCTGAGCATCACAACATTGTATCAGGACTGTATGCCCTTTGATGTATATACAATACATTATGATAACAGCAGTTGGCACAAACTGATTGCTACTTAAATGTTAACTATCACTAGCATTGCCAATATCATACACACAGACCGTTCAGCCCTCCAATGTGTCCTGAGTGCACAATGGGCCAGCCACAGCCGTCATGTGACACTGAGGTGGCAGCCCCCACCCCAGCCCTCAAGCTGTTCACAGCCTCCTGGGTGACAATTTAAACAGCAGAGCAAGAGATGAAAGAGCGATGGAGGAAGCAAGCCTGAGCTGTCCCGACTGCCCAGGGTGACCGTCACATGCCCAGACCACAGGCCAGTGCACGAGACACAGGGGAGACGGCTGAGAGGTCAGCAGGGGCTTCGCCAAGGAGAACCTCACCAAGTGGGACTCACACTCATTTATTCATTCGTTCATTCTCCCCTCAAACTCACCAAGTCTGATCCTGCCCCAGGGCCTTCGCACAAGCCATTCCGCCTTTGCTGGAATGCTTCTCCCAGATCCATCCCTGACTTCTCTTCTGCACGGCTCAGCTCTCAACTAGAAAGTTAGTTTCTCTGAGAGCCTCACTCAGCCCAGCTCACCTCAGTCTGGATGACTCCGCCTGGATCTACCACTTCCTAGCTGGGTGACCTCGGGCAAGTGACCCAACCTCTCTCTGCCTCACTTTCTTCACATGTCAAATGAGAACAGGAATAGTACTTATGGCGTTGGTTTGAAGTTTGAGTTAATATGTGTAAAATACACAGAACAGTACCCGACATATAGTAAGCGCTCCCTCTTCTCTCCCTCCCTCTCTCTCTCTCTCTATATGTATACACACATCATTGTTCCCTGTGAAGTGGGGATTATAATGCCTTCTTGGCTTTCACTATCAAATGCAATAATGATTATGAATGTTTTTATAAACCGTAAATTGTTATGCAAAGATAATCCTCATGTCATTAGACCTGGGTAATGATAGTACCAGCAACCCATGTCAGGTGGCTGGGAGGGTGAAATGAGGTAAGCGTGCAGTGTTCCGCACGGGGGCGGGCACCTCGAGGGGTGCTATTTAAGTGTCTGCTGTGATTATCGCCGACGACGTGAAACAGATGCTCTCAATGTGACTTCTGGGATCTGAATGGAATTTTTTAAAAATACAAGCTTCCTCTAGCTCTTGAAAACTGGGTGTGTCTAATTTTATGCTTTAAAACTTTGGCATAGATTGCATCTCTGTGCCTGTGCGTCTGTGTGCCGGTGTGTGTGTGCATGTTCACGTGTGGTCTTCCTACATGCGGACTGGCGTGTCTCTCCCCAGGGGAGGCATCTCCGGGACACGCCCACTACCAGGAGGACAGAACAAGGCACCACGGCCCATGACTCCCCTTTGGGATGGAGCCCACTTTCCCCCGCAGGTCCCTTCCTGCCCTCTGTGCCCCCTCCATCCTGTGCAACCCCACCAAACACACACACACGTGCAGCACTGTCCCTCCACATGCCAGGTACCACCAGACTCTGTACCCCTACTCGTGCCGTCCCCCTGCTGGACCCCTTTCCCAGGCCCCCCGAAGACCCTGATTCGCTCTCCCAGAACCACCTCCAAGCCCCCGTGGGCCTCCCCAGGCCTGCTCTGCCCACACCTTCCCAGCTCCGGGGCACTTCCGACACGTCCCTCCCGCCGGGCAGGCGTCCCTTCCGCCCTCTGGACCGTCCTGGTGCTGCGGGGCTCCCGGGTGGGGTGTGGGCGCCCCGGCCCTCTGCCAGCAGAGCAGTCCCTGTCCTCTGCCTCGACCGGGTGGTCGCAACCCCAGGTCTCATGCACTGCAGACCCGCCCTGCCCACCCCTAGGTGGGCTGTGACGTCGCTCCAAGAGGACTCCACGGGCCTTCCCTTCCCCAGGAGCCCACCTCGATCCCCCGTGCTGGAGGCACAGGAACTTTCTCTGAATTTATTTCCCCTCCTTGTTATCTTGTCCTGTTGCTGCCAACGTGAATATATCCTTGCATCTGGACAAGAGGGGTTCCTGGGGCACCCCCACATCATCCCTTCTGGGGGCTGGTCTGGCTGGGATAAAAAAAAAAAAAGAAAACACTCCCAGGCAGGTTATGTGTGCAGCGATGGCGGGCTGGAGTGACACTGCCCCGCGGGAGCCTGACGCCCAAATCACAGCTGTCCAGTGCCCTGCGCCTCGCGGCTCTCATTGTGCTTGACGAAAGACAGAAAATACGAGCGTTCCTTAATTCTTTTCCAGCATTTACAACTAATGAGAAACGCATCCTATCACTGCGGTCCTCGTGGCTTCTCACCATGAAAGCCAATAAATCTCCCTCGCTTGCCTGCGGCCGTTGCTCACGGGATTTATTTTGAAACGTGGTGTGAGTTTGCTGGCAGCCGGCAGCGCGGCACTGGGGCCAGATGAAAGTAGGGGGCGTCCATGTGGGGAGCAGGGGCCCCGATCCCACAGGCCTGGGGCGAGGCTCCAGGGGTCCGATGAAACGTGCCAGTCGTGTGTGTCTGTGCGTCCGACTGCCTTTGAGGGAGAAGATCCATCAGGCTCCTTTGTGGCATCGGAGACCCGGAGAAGGGCTCAGAGGGGGCCCCTGTCAGAAGTAGGACTGGGCTGCACGGCCCCTCCCTCACCCGGTTGGGGGCTCCACTGACACGTCCCCTGCACCTGGCTCTCCAGGGAGGCACTGGGGTCCGGATCTCCCGCAATGCTGGGGTCAGAGGGGGTGACCGTACCCTCCCAGCTGGTGGTCTGCGGGTGCCGGCCGTGTAAGGACCTGCAGGCACCTTCCTCGGTCGGCTCAGAGGAGGGGAGAGCCCAGATCCATCGGGAAACATCCCTGCTCACAGGTGGGTTCTGTGCACCCCATACCACAAAAAAATCCCCGATGAGACGGCCCAGGAGGACCCTCTCTGGGTAGATGCCCCCCATGGCTGGGCCTCTCTCTCCAGTGTCCCCCAATAATCCGAGTTGGTCACGGGGTGCTGGTGGTAGGGTGATGAGGGCTGGGGGGGGACTGGGGGGCTGGCCACTGAACCAGATGGGGCCGTGAAAACGTGACAGCAAGAGGAGGGCATTCCCTTCTGAGAGGGGAGGGAAATGCTGTCTGCTGTTGCCGAGGCCAGGCTCCAAGCCTGCTGCCCTCCCTGCCCATGGACAGGGATCCAGGCCCCCTGGCGGCCTGGGCAGCTGAGGAACAAGCCCCTGGTGCCCGTGACAAAGGGCCGAGCCCATCATTCTTGCATCTGAGAAACATGTAAAGTCACTGCCGCTATGGCTTTACAGACCGCCTGTCATCTGAAGGTAGGAGGCAGTAACAGACTTGGGGGGCTGGCGAGTGTACAGCGGGGACCCCCTGGGGAGGCAGGTCTTTAAAGCCTGCTCCCACACTGCCCCTCGGGCTCATTTGAGAAGCAGGCAGAGGCAGGAGAGAAGGGCCCCGCCGCTTGGGGACCCTCCGCAAGAGACACAGCTGCTGGTGCCTTTGTCTCCTCCCCCAAGGACCCGCTGAGGGTCCCGCTGAGGGTCCCGCTGAGGGTCCCGCTGAGGGTGGCCGTGACAGCGGCTTTGCTGGCACAGCTGACGTCTGCTAACTGCCACTCCCCTCAGCCTGATACAGACAAGTTCAAGGCGAGACCACTCTGCCAGCTCCCAGGCGGACAGTGGGCGGGAGACACGGCCCTCAGACGGGCAGCTCAGCAAATGAGAGCCCAGATCCCGGTCTGGATGTCTCAGGCACCCCAGCCCCAGCGCGGCGTCCCTCACAGCCTGGCCATGCGGGACTGGAGACCCTGACGACCCCCATCTGCCAGAGTTTTCCAAATGAAACCGGCTACCCCGTCTCCTTAGCTGACATTTCCAGGGGCTGGACCTCCTGCCAGGAGTGGGGCCCAAGTCTCTGCCCTGCTTTCACTCGTGGGGAAACTATGGTTCCAGGTGGTCCTAAAGGCGCCCCAAACCTGTCCTCCCCACTCACATCACCCGGAAAGTCTGGAGAGTTTTCCAAAAAGAAGAAAGGTGGTGCCTCGTGTGTATTAATTCACTCCAGCCACACATCGGCCCCAAGAGGTGGGTCCCACGTTCACCCCCATTTGTCAGATGAGGAAACACAGCACCCAGGCTGTCTGGCTCCAGACCCAGGCTCTGAAGGACCACAGCCCGTGGCCTCCTGCGAGGAGCCTGGTGGAGAAAGTGGAAGAGAGCTGCAGTCGAGTGAGGCCTCCTGAGACCCAGGTGGGCCCCCTGCAAGCCTCCAGTCCTCACTCACTCTGCGTCCGCCTGCACGTCCTCCAGCAGCCGGAGGCTTGCCACCTTCCAAAGGCCTTCACCCCCTCTTCAAGCACTTCCCTCTGCCATCGAGCTGAGACCCCCTCTGCCCGCGACACCCCCAACACACACACACACACACACACACACACACACACACACACACACACACACACACACCACACACACACACACACAGATGCAGACCTGTGAAGGTGCCGACTCCACGCAGGGCCTGGGCTGGGGCCGCGACACAGTGGAAGGGGCAGGGCTGCCGCCTTTACCTCCCAGGCTGGCTCTCTGCACCTGGGGCTTCTGGCCTCTGCTGGACGCAGCCCGTGCTGCCCTCCTACCCCTGCTGGCCGGACCTCGAGGGTCCCGGGGGCTTTGGGGAGGGCGGTTCTGCTTGTCTGCGGCTGAGGACCTGGTCTGGAGACCCCAGGGTAGCCAGAGGCTGCTCCAAACTTCCTACCAGCCCCTGATGCTCCCGCCCGTGGAGCAGCTTCCTGAGGCTGGAGGGATGCTCTACCATGCTCCCCTACATGCCCTGTCCCAAGGCGGGGGCCATCTCTGGGAGACCTCACCCTGTCCCCCCACCCAGAGCGGCTCTGCTTTTCTCTGATGTATACATCATGGTTCCATAGAAGGTTTCATTTGGAGAGAAGGTTCTGCTGATAAAAAATTTAAAATATAAAAAGTCTGGAAACCTCTGCCATCCAAGGTCCATTCCTATGCATGGACCGCCCTGAGTCAGGGTGGCCCAGAGCAGTCGCTCAGGCAGGGGACTCAACCCCTGTGGCATCCAGCTTGGACGAGGAGGGAGGATCGGCTGACCCCCGAAGGCTGCCACGCCAGCCGACGACAGGGTGGAGGGCTGTCTGCACATCCGGGGCCCGCAGGTCACCCCAGCCACGGCCAGCTCAGAGCCTCTTGGAGAGAGTGCGTGGGACCACCCTTCTGGAGAGAGGTCTTCCTCCTGTGGGTGGTTCCCAGCTACAGATGGCAGGAAGGAGGGGCTGCTGGCCTCTTGTCTCCCAGGAGCATCAGCAATGGTAGAAGCCGAGGTGAGGCAGATGTGCTTCACCGGAGACGGCAGGGGCCGAGGGCCAGGCAGCCACACTCCCCCAGCGCCGAGGGCCCTGAGACCAGAAGTTCCGAGAACAGCCTGACCATCAGGCTGATTCTCCTCCTGCAGGGCCTCCTCTCACGGTCCAGGATAAGCTGATACAGGCGTCCCTGGTCCCCCGACGGCCTCCCTCGTAGAAGCATGCGGATTTGCAGCTCTCCATTCCTGGGGAGGCAGCTTAGCAGAGAGGGAAGCAGCGCAGAACAGCGGGTTTCCACTCTGCCTCTTCCGCTTCCCCACTGGGCGGCCCCGGGAGCCCCTGCATCCTCTGGGCCAGGCTCCCTCATCTGTGGATGAGGCTGCACAGTGATGAGGAAAATCAAACGGCAGCTACATCCTTTCATTTCTCCACACGTACCTATGCAGCACCTGCTCTGTGCCAGGCGTTACTCCAGGTGCTGGGGACACAGCAGGGAGCCAGGGAGGGGGCGGCCCCGCTTGTGACCAGAGCTGAAGACCAATCCCCAGCCGGTCTCACTCCACGCCTCGCTGCTGCTTTCTAAATAAGCAGCTGATAGAAAAAAGGAACTGATAATTAAATACAACGCCATCTATTTTTTTAACACCGAGAGATAGGTCCTCTACGCAAGTGCAGAAACAGCTGAACTGCAACAGTTACACACCAACAGCCCAGTGATTACCAGTTAGTGTAATTCACCCATCATTCCCACTTCGGGCCCTGGGCTTGGCATACAGTGGCGCGAAATAAATGTGTGCTGACTCGATGAATGGGGAGGTCACTGTATCAGAATAATGGAACCCCAGAGAGTGGACAGCAAGCCTTTATGCCCTCGAGCGTGTGACCCAGGCACACGTAATACTGATGCCCGCTTCTGGTCCCAGGCTTGCGATAAACCCGTGGCCAAGGGCTGTCAAGAGAGAACAGAGGGCTTCCTTCCGCTCCAGACCTCCCAGCTATCAAGACCACCACGCAAACATCTCTCAGACAACACAGCACTGGGAAAGGTACAGCGGGGCTCTGGGGGTTGGCAGTGTGTGTGTGTCGGGGGGGCTCCTGTGACACTGCCAACTGGGAACCCCAGCTCCACACCCACTGAGAAATCCTTAGCGCCAGTGGGGTCACACAGACCGAGTCCACAGTCTTGGGGAGCACCTATTGCTATGATGCCACAAAACAAATGGCCCCAATTTAGTGGCTTAAAGCAGCCACCGTTTATCATCTGTCCCAAGTCTACAGGGTACCTGGGTCCTGGCCTGGGCTCCGCAGATCTTGTGTCTGCGGTCAGTGGGCAGCTGGGCGGGGGGCTGGCCGGCCTGGATTGGCCCAGGAGCAATGACTGGTAATAGAGACAGAAAGCAGGATGCTGGGTGCCGGGGGCTGCGGGAGGGGTATGGGGGGCGTTAGTGGTTAACGGGGACAGAGTTTCAGTTTGAGAAGATGGAACAGCTCTGGAGATGGACGGGGGGATGGTTGCTCAACAGTGTGAATGTTCTTAATGCCACAGGACACTTAAAAATGGTTAAGGTGGTCCATTTTCCATTATGGGTATCTTATTACAATGAAAAATAATAAGAAAAATAGGGACTTCCCTACAAGACGAAAAATAAGAAAAATAGGGACTTCTCTGGCAGTCCAGTGGTTAAGACTTCGCCTTCCAGTGCAGGGGTGCAGGTTCATTCCCTGGTCAGGGAGCTAAATGGTCCACATCAAAAAAAAAAAAAAAAAAAACTTTAAAAAAAAGAAAAAAGAAAGAAAAAGAGTAGTGCAAAGGAAATACGGGCGTGGCAAAGGCCGTGCTGCAGCTTTTCAGAACCTCCTGTTACAGACCCAAGTCCAGTTGAAAATCCTCGCAGCCTGACGCCATGCCCTGCGAGGCTCAGGCCTGGGGGCAGGCAGTGCCCCCAACAGGACCACCCGCTGCCAGCGGGGCAGCCCGGCTGCTGTGTGCCCCCCACTCCCCAGTCTGCAGCCAGGTGCAAAGTCTTGGCGAGCGAGCAGAAGGCAAGGTCAGGACAGGCTCTCCCGGGTCAGATGAGCAGCTTGCTAACTAGCATGACTGACGTGGGAGGGGTTCTCACCGGCCCAGAGGTGGCGCTCCCACCAGGATCCTGCAGACCGCCCTCCCCTATACGGACAGGTATGAACGGCTAGGAGGCCCGGTCCTCGTGGGGCTGCAGGGCCGGTGCCGTCTGCAGGGGGTGGAGTCTCGCTGACCTCCGGACCGGACCGGGGCTGCTCCTTGAGTCCTGCCCCCCGACCCTGACTGCTCTCTCCAGGAACGCTTCAGAGCCGGCGGCTCGACTGCAGGTGGCTGCCTGTGGGCAGAATCCGGCCTAACTCCTGCTTTCCCTGGATGCCCCTGAGGGTTGCAGAGGAAGCTGCAACCTCATCCACAGCCGCCTTGACCTCCAAAGGCTACTCAAGTGCACCTACAGATGTGCACCTGCCTGGCTGGCTTTGCCCCATACCTCCCAGACACCCCAGGATGTTCTGGGGCCCCATTCCGCTCCCCCAGGTAACACGACCCCTGACAGCCTGTCCCCCTCACTTCCTCCACTGCCCAAGCCCTGCCTCTGGACCCCACAGGTCAAGCCCCCAGCTTCTGTCCAGGGACAGCCCGAGGCACAGGCGGGGCCTGGGATGGACGCCTGGGTTCCCGTGGCCCCGAAGCCCTGCGGGCTCTCAGGCCACCTGGCCCGACATGGCGCTCCTCTCCCCTCTGGCCTCACCCTGTCAACAAGTGCTCTGCTCAGTCCTCTCCTTTCACCCAAAGCTGGGCCAGATACTCCTCTCTCATAATTTTCACTCCACGAGCCTTCACCCGCAGTTAGGGGTGTCACAACCACCGACAGCCCTGATTCCATCACATGGGCAGCCTTCTCGGTTCTGTGCCAAGTAGAAATTTGATAAGTGGGCCCCATGCAGATCTCAGGGCAGACTTCCAGGATGGGAGGCGGGGCTCCGGGGCCTTCTTCTGGGCTCCCAGCCACCCCAGGGCCACCCCAGGCTCGTTCCTGACCTCCCACAGAGGCGGGACTGCCTCCCAGGCCCCAGGAAACGCGGCCACAGGGCCTCCTCCCTGGGCCCAGGGCTCCCACTGACCCTGTGGTCTTCCGTCCACGAGCCTGGGCCGTCTGCTTGACCACCCTCCCCAGCATCCTGCCTGCGGTCAAGGCCCAGCTTGTGACAGTGCAGGCTCCTAACGCCCTGGATCGGGACCCCCAGCGGAGTCACCAGGACTGGGGTATCCCCCCTCCAGCTGCCTTTCAAAAGCACAGGCAGGGGATGCTTTGGTCTTAGAAACCGGGGCTCTTTCCAAGTTTCCTACTGCATCTTTGCAGCCACTGGAAATTCAGACTCTGCGCTAATGCAGAAGGACCTGGGCTTCTCCCCCGAGCTTCCTAACGGTGGTTCTCACCAGATCACCGCCTGCTGAACAAAGGTGCATCCCCACGGGCCTGCAAGGCTGCCTGTATTCTGGCCTTCCAGCCTCCTCTCCCCACCTCCCACCCCCACTCCACCTGCGCCCAGACCCCAGTCTGAGCCCCTCTGGTTTCTCACATGTCCACCCCTCAAAACCTGCTCCTGTGCCACTAGAGACTATCACACTAAGTGAAGTCAGACAGAGAAAGACAAATAACATATGATATCACTTGTACGTGGAATCTAAAATATGACACAACTGAACCTATCTATGAAACAGAAACAGACTCGCACACATAGAGAACAGACTGGGGGTTGCCAAGGGGGAGGGGCTGGTGGAGGGATGGAGCGGGAGGTTGGGATTAGCGGATCTAAGCTATTATATATAGAATGGATAAACAACAAGGCCCTACTGTATAGCACAGGGAACTATAGTCAATATCCTGTGATAAACCATAACGGAAAAGAATTTTTAAAAAAGAATGTATATGTGTGTATGTATGTGTGTATATATCTATCTATCTATCTATCTATCTATATATATATATACCAGCTCCTAGACCCCCCCATGGAATGGCCACCTCTCTCTCTGCTGGGAGCCCCCCACCCCTCAAGACCCGTCCTCACCGTCTCCTCTTCCAGGGGACCTTGCCTGACGGCTGCAAGCCATACCTGGTGTCCTGCTTCCTCAGAGCTCGTTTCCACCCTGTAACAAGGATGGCTTGCATTTACTGAGCTTCTCCACCTGTCCGGGGAGGTCCCCTCCTGCACTGTCACCTCCCGCACATCTGAGCTCTGAGACTTTATTCTGTTGTGGACTAAGTATCCTGTCTGCTGCTGCTGTGGTTAACGTTGTACAGCCTGGCTCCACATTGCCACAAACAAGCTACAGGAGGACATTTCCTTCTTGGCCTTTCTAGGGCTGGTCACAAGCCTTCGGGGACACCGCAAACAGCAACAAAAGGTCTGTGGACTCCAAGAAGACAAGCCAGGTCCTCTGGTTTGGACCAACCACAGAGGGGATGCCGCCCACACCAGCCACCATCACTGCCTGTCTGGACTGTTGCAATGGCCTCCACCCTCAGCCCCTCAGGCTCTTCCCCATGCAGCGTCCAGGGTGGTCCAGATCCAGATCACGTCCCTCCTCTGCTCAGAAACGTCCATGGCCCGCCCCTCCCTGGGGTAAAAGCCAGAGTCCCCCTCGCTCACCCTCAGCCACTCGGGCCTCCTTGCCATTCCTCCAACATGCCAGGTGCATGCCTGCCTCAGGGCCTTTGCACCGGCTGTGCCCTCTGTCTGGCTCGCTCTTCCCAGATAAGCACTTAGCTCACTCCCTCACTTCCTTTAGGTCTAAAATTCCAACAACGTCTCACCCACCCCAGTTCTCCCTGCCCCTGCTTTCTTTTTCTCCTCTCCACATTTCCTGTCTAACACACTAAATATTGTCCAAATTTATCTCAATTACTATCTGTTTCTCCCCACTGCAGCGTAAGCCCGTTAGGACAGGGATTTTCTTGTTTTGTGCACTGTCATAACCGCTCAGCACCTGGAATGATGCCTGGCATAAGCAGTAGGTGCTCGATAAATATTTCTTGAATGAATGAATGGTGTCAGCTGAAAGAACCCAAGCACACAGGAATACTTTAAATGTTGCTGTGATTCCCAGCCTAAAAAATGCAGGGGAAAACCTCGAGAAGCTGACTGTCACAGGCAGGAACCAGAGGACGGAAGCCACAGTGTTTACACACCAGCATCTGAAAGAGTGAAATATCTGGAGCCTGGGTGAGGAAAACAAAGGTCCTGATAAGGACTGCAAGAGATTCCTGAATTAAGGGCCCAAGCCAGGCATCCTCACCTGCTCAGAGGGCTGAGCAACAACTCCTGGACCTCGTGCCAGAATTAGAGACCGGGCAGCAGGTTCAACAAAAGCATCCCTCGGGGCTGAGTGCTGAGATCACAAAGCCCCCAAAATGGGGGATTTCTGACCTCAGGTAGCTCGCAGCTTAACAAGCACGGCAGCAGCAGCAAACACAAACCCCAGCTCACTAGAGATCAGGTGCTATTTTAAGTGCTTTGCAAACATTAACCCATGTAAGCCCCAAACAGCCCTATGGGGTCGGTACCACTATTATCCCCATCACACAGATGTGGACACTGAGGCCCAGAGAGGTCTAGTAACTTGCCAAAGGGTACGGAAGCTGACATCGTGAGTGGCAGAGCCCAGATTCGCACCCAGAACGTCAGACTCCAGAGAAAGTGCAAGGCGCCCAGAGAAAGGGCATGACACCCCCTGGGCAAATGATCCCTCCCTGGAAATAACCCCTCACCCCCGGACGGCGTTTAAGATGCAACTCCGGCCAACTCAGCTTGCACGTCGGTTACTGGGTGGTGCAGTGACACCAAGGAGGGGGTCGGAACAGCTCGCACCAAAGTCAAATGGAGCCTCAGTGATGCTTTATTATAAAATGCACTTCGGTACTGCCTTAGAGAACATGAAGTGCAACTCCATTTCCGTGAAAATTACATCCATCAAAATATTCGATGAGGAACAGTCAGTGTTTGATTTCTAAAACGCAAGCTGCATGTGCGCACCGGGCGATGCACCGGGTAATGGTGCTCTTAAGCAACTCTATTTCTGAAGCATCAGGAGCCTCATTTCTGGGGAGATCACGGCCTGCGGGGTGGCCATCGTGTATCTGTGCACTCGGCCTGCACGGCCCCGCGCCTGCTCCCCGGGGTGGGGGCTGGTAGACGCCCAGCAAAGGGTGCTGGAGGCTGAACTTGGAGGGCCGAGCAGATGGGGCACTCCCAGCAGTGCCCTGGGCCGCTCTGGATTCCTGCCCACCGCCTGCCACCCCTCCTCCCTGCTCCGCGAGCCCGGAGTGGTTCTGAGCACATTAACCGCCTGCAGCTGGGCCCGGACGCAGGCCTGTGGGTCTGAACCCGAGTCTCGACACGATTTCAACATCCCGGCAGAGGTCCAAATGGAACAAGCCACATCCACGCAGCCCTCGCCTGGCTCTGCCCTCGATGACCCCGCACACCTGGAGACACATCCAGAAGGGCTGGGCTCAACCTCCACGTCCAGCAGCTCCAGGAGCTGCATCCGTTTTAATTAAAGACTAATTTTCCGGCACGGAGGAAGGAACCAGGAGTGGGTTATAACCTTTCCAAACCTGCTGGGTTTCATCAGAGAGCAGGCGGGTGGGAGGGAGACACAGGTGTCGGGGTCCAAGGGAGGGAGAGGTCACCGCAGCCTGGGCCCCAAGGACGGGGCCGGTCCCTGATCCTGGGGCAACAGGGCGCACCGTGGACAGGCCTGTATGTGAAATGCAGAACTGGCACCTGGATTCCAACGGCTCCGTCACCCCAGCTCCCGCCTCTGCCCGGGGTTTCCTCCAGGCCGAGAGCCTCAACTCACGCGGGAGAAAGTCTGTACGAAGGACAGGTGGCTCGGGGACCCAAACAGGAAGAAGGGGCTCTTCTTGGTGGCTGGAAAAGCTTCGCAGGGTTGTAATGATTGAGTTGCTTCCCAAAATGAGGAGCCTGGTTTTCCAACTAGCTTCAAACTCTTAGGCCAGTGGTGTCCAATCAGAGGCAATTTCAACCCAACCCCAGGGGCATGGGTAATGCCCAGAGACATTTTTTCATTGATTTATACAGTTTTAAACAAAACTTGCATATATTTGAGGTGCATGACACGAGGATTTGATGTACATACAGAATGAAATGATTCCTACAGTCAAGCTAACTCACCATCCCCTCACAGTTACATTTCATGTGTGATGAGAGCCCGAAATCTACCCCCTCAGCATATGTCCTGTGTTCAATCCAGTCCTACCAAGTAGGACCGTCATCCCTGTACCTGAGATCTCTAGACTTGCCATCCTACGTAGCTGTAACTTGGTGCCTGTCTGGAGACAGTTTTCATTGTCAAGACAGGAGGGCGTGCTACTGGCATCTAGCGGGTTGAGGTCAGGCAGGCTGCTAAACGTCCTAAGACACACCCGGTGGATCCCGGACAAGGAGCTGTTTACCTGGTGCAAGACATCAAGGGGCCCAAGGTCGAGAAACTCTGTCAATAAACAGGTGGACCCTTAGTTGAAGTTGTCTCAGGAAAAGAAATAATAAGAGTTACTATTATCTTAGAACACAAAGTATTATAATCTGCTTCTGTTAGAGAAGACGTAGAAGTTCTGGAGATGGACGTGATCGTTTCACAAGAAGTTAACGTACTTAACATCACTGAACTGGACACTGAGAAATGGTAAAAATGGTATACTTTCTGTTATGCAGACTTTACCATGGTAAAAAAAAATCTACAAATTATGTTATTTAATTACATCGTATATATTACCTGATTATAATTACTTCATAATGTTGAGTGCACCATACACCAGTCCCATCCTAACCGGGACACTGGTCCCGTCCTTACCCCCACTGGAGGGGCACGAACTGAAGCCTAGGGGGTAGAGTGACGCGTCCATGGCCCAGGTGAGGAGCCTGGAAGGCTCTGAACCTGGCACCATCCCACTGCTCCTGGGGGAAAGGTTCTGTTCTCATCAACCCCAAAGCAGCCTTCGGGACAGTTCACCCAGCAAACAGCACTGCCTCTGTGCCAGGCCCTGGGGAGGCAGAAACACTCCCCCTCGGGGGGCTGAGCCACACTGGGGAGCCAGAGCGTGGACCAGGAACAAAACCCAAGGGGACACGCAGTAAGGCACGTCCGGTGGCAGATGCAGTGGAGAGAAGCCAAGAGCAGAGCAGTGACAGGAACCCGGGGGGACAGGCACCCACTGCGAAGCCATCACCGGAGTAAAGAGCTTCAGGGGCCCAGGATCCCCACCCCACCCCGAGGAAGTGGCCCCTACTCCTTCTCTACTCCTCAACCGAGGACCTGCTCCTGCCCTGGCGCTCGGCCAACCTGCTGTGTGTTCATAGGCAAGTTGCATAACCTCTCTGTGCCCAGTTTTCTGTTCTGTAAAATGGGGATGCTAACCAAGAAGTCCTTCAGTAAATGGATGGACACATAAACTGTGGTCCGTCCATACAATGGAATATTACCCAACACTGCCAAGAAAGGAGCTATCAAGCCATGAAAAGCCATGGAGGAAACGAAGTAAAAGAAGCCAATCTGAAACGGCTACGTACTGTGTGACTCCGACTCTGTGACGTTCTGGAAAAGGCGAAACTAGGAAGACAGTAAAAAGATCAGTGGCAGACAAGGGTTGGAGGAGGGGAAGACATAAGCAGGTGGAGCCCAAGGGATATTCAGGGCAGTGAAACTACTCTGTACGATACGGTTACTGTGGGTCCGTGTCGTCACACATTTGCCCAGACACACAGAATGCGTATCACCGAGAGTGAACCCTCACTAAACTGGACTTTTGCCCCTAATAATGCAGCAGCGTTGGCTCATCAGTTGTGATGACCGTGCCCCACTAATTCAAGATGTTAATAAGAGGGGAAACTGGAAGGGGTACACGGGAGTTCTCTGTACTGAATGCTGAGTTTTCCTGCAAATCCACAATAGGATTTAAAAACTGTCTATTTAAAAAAAAAAAGATTAAAAAATGTAGAACGTGGAGAAACTGACAGAGTCAGGGGACAGCAGCCAGTGAGAAACAGAGCCAATAGGGCAACTGAAGCATCTCACCCCCCGCCCTGGAATCGCACCCTCTCCCGCAGCCTGCTCACCAGGAGCCACTGCCAGAAACCTACGGGTTCTTCTGCGGTTCTAAACATCACCCTCTGCCCATCTGTGAGTCTTGGGCTTTGCTCACAGCGGCCCCCAAATCTGGGCTCCTGACCACCTCCACCCACCTCCCTCGCCCAAGCCTACCATCCCTCTGCTGGGCCACTGCTGCAGCCCGCGCCTTCCCTCCTGATAGTTTCCTACCACGGCAAGAGAGGTCCTCTAAAATGACAGCTTGGACCTTATTCCACTGCAAGCAGAGCAAAATCCCACCCCCCCTCCCGAGTCCCCACCAACCGCTCTGCTTCACCTCCACGCCCCTCAGACACGCAGGCACTGGCACGTGACGTTTCCACCAGAACACGACTCGGCGCATAGCCGGCACTCAGTAAACACTGCTGAACATCCCAAGAAATGAAAAGCCCCCAACGTGCCGGACAGATGTTATCATCTGCGTTCTGTGGATGGGAATCAGGGAAGCACTGCCACCCCCCGGGGCCTGGATGATGACGAACGCTGTGTTTAAGCCGTAACTGTTCAGGAAGCGTATGCTAACTTGGTCGCAGGAGACCCGTTACACTGTGGCTGTTCAAAACTCAGAGCCTTGGAAGCACGTCCTCTGGTCCTCAGGGTCCCCGGCCCACCGCTGCTCGTCCTCTCCTGGGGGAAGCCTCCATCCCTCTCCTCCACCTGGGGCCACTCTCATTATTGATCGATGCCGGGAGGGGGCTGGCGGGACACCACCGTCGAGCTGGGGCTGCCCAAGGGACAGCCAAAGGGGCCCAGCTGTTGTGGAGCTCAGTGGGAGGACTTTCCGCATATGCAGTTATTAATGACTTTATTTATGTACCAATATTTAGTACCGCTTGCAATTAAGCAGATCTGCTTTCAAAATGACTAATTAGAACACTCACGCTGGCAGGGAGAACTCACAGCGTTCCAGCAGAAGTTGGCCCTGCCAGAGACGAGCCCAGGCGCTGGATCTCAGGGAGCGGCCTTGGCTCCCAGCCCCGGAGGACCCTGGCGGTGGGGAGTGAGTGGGGGAGAGGTGGGGGGATGGAGGGACAAGGGCAGGAAAGGCACAGTACTCAAGCCAGGAGAGCCTTCATTTGTACGATGCTTGTTAACTGTGTTCTCTGGCCTGACATTTTCTGCTACCTGGAAGCCAACAGAAAGGTATGGGGCTGCCTTATCCCAGGCTGACATTTTGGGGAGAGCCCACGGAGGGAGCCTGTACGGTGGTGCAGAAACCCAGATCAGCATAGGTTGGTGAGTAAAACTGTTATTAATCACCGATGGGCATCTGTCCTCACAGCAGCGTCACTGATTTCCACCCAGTAAGAGGCAGGGCTTTCTCTCGCATATTTTTCACTGAGTGACCAATTTTGGTCAGAATAGGTGCTCGTAGTAAAGGGGGCGGAAAGCTCTAGTTCCTGGGGGCATCGTTACCAAGCCTGGCGCAAGCCCCGGCATCCCAGGGGGTCTGAGAACTAGTGTCCCTCGCAGGCGCCTGAATCCGCCTTCACCTACCTGACCCACAACTCGTGTTCCTATTCTGTGCCAGGCACTGAGCCAGAGCTGAGGACACGGAGACCAAGATGGCCCAGAGGCTAACCCTGACCTTGACCCCAAGGTCCTCCAGGTGGGTGACATGGACATGGAAACAGACAACCACACTGCCCAGAGACCCGGGGAACAAGGCCCAGCCGGGGAGGCCTCCTGGAGGAGGTGGCTCAAGGCTGAGGGGAGGTGGGTCCTCTGGGCCGAGCAAGCCCATGGAGGCAAGAAGTGCGTGGTGGATACAAGGAGCCTCGGGACTGGCCCATCCTGGTCCCTGGGGGCTGGCCTCTCACCCCTCACTTCCACTGCTCTCTGCTCAAGGTCACCCACCAGAGGCCGCCCTGACCCACCTGCCTTAAAACGCAGCCCATCACTCCCCACCTCCCAGCCCTGCTGGACATTCCAATCCCCACGGACCTGCTTCTCTCCTGAGTGCCTGTCCCCCCACTAGGACAGGGGAGCCTGGGGGACAGCACAGAACCTGATACCCAGTGGGAACCCCAAACACAGCCTGGATGAACAAGTGAGGAATAAAGAGCTTCAAATCCACCTGCAGCCCACGGGGCCGAGCCGCAGGGCTCCGCCAGGACCCTGGGGAGGGGAAGCCCATGGGGACGACGCCTCCACCCTGTGCGGAGGCAGGGCTGCCCCGTGCAGGCGAGGGGGCACTGCTCAGTATCAAGAGAAGCCGAAAATCAGGCTTTATGTGAAATCCCCTGATCTGTAAATGTTTCCAACTAATTCAGATTTTAAATTTATATCTCTGTAGGTTGGGTGTGGTCTTGGGAGCCCAATTTGCCACCTCAGAGGGTAAGGAGAGCAAAGGAGGGAAGAGGGGTTTTCACAGCAGAAGGGACGCAGTCTGATTTGCATACGGAAAGATCAGCCCAACCAGATATAGTGGACACTGTGGTGGCTGCCAAGGTCCCCCCTTGGGACGAGGCCCTCGTGCCACTCCTGCCAGGGCTGCCGGCTGCCAATGGCTCTCAGCTGAGTCCCTTTCGGGGAGCCACCTTTGGCCAAGGACATGGCTCCCTCCCCCAGGGGCAACCACATCCAACGTCTGGTCCATGCAGAGGGACAAAGGCCACCTCCCGGCCTCTATTAGGGACATCTCTGCAGGGTCATCCCAGTTCCAGAGCTCCCGGTGCATCGCTGTGGGAAGTACTGATGGGATTATGTCCCCCACTGCCCTCTGCTCCCCTCCCTCCGTGACCACCTGCACTGCAGTAACTGGTGGATGTGTGTCTGTCCCCGGGCTCCTGGGGCAGCCAGCTCTGTTCCCTTCATAATCCATGGTGCTCCAGGCTCCAAGCCTTGTCAGGTGTGACCCTGGCTGCTGCGTCTGGGCAGGTCGGCTGGGAGCCAGCACAAAAGAGCCCTACTCTGGGGCTCTGTGGATGTGTAAAGTATCCGTCCCATTTTTTCTTAGGCAACTTTCGTAAATCATTGCATTTCCTATCTGGGGAAATCGGCAGCTCCTATGACAGCACGAAGCCGCTTTGCACTCCCTGCTGTAAACTCAGGTGACGGGAACGAGGGTCTCTTCCTGTGGCTGTAAAATCGGGTCTGGAGCAGGCCAGCCCCTCCATGTGCTGGGTGTCAAGGGCGATGAGCACCCAGACCTGAACCCCAAGTACCCTGGGCCCTCAATCGCATAAGCAGACAATGATAACAGCAACAATCATCACAGTGGCCAGATTATATGGACCACAACCTGCAGGCCAGCGCCTCACCCTCAACAATCTTCTGAGGTCCAAATAGTAAACGTATTTCACTGATGAGGAAACTGAGGCACACAGTGGTTAACAAAAGCACTCAAGGTCACAGTTGGTCCCGGAAGCCGGCGGGTCTGGCTGCAGGGAACAGCCCATGCTCTGAGCCACGAAGCCAGTCCAGGAAGCCCACTCCAGCCCACCCGCCCATGGGGGGCCCTTACAAGAGCACGTGGGAGCAGGCCTTCCAGAGCTCACGGGGGTGGGCACCAGGCCCTCCTGACACTTGGCAACCACTACATCCTCCCTCCACGCCGGCAGGGTGGGCTCATTCACCCCCCCATCACAGATGAGGAAACCGAGGCGCTGAGAGGAGTCGGGAACAGGCCTCCTGGTCCCCGGCATCTCCCAGGGTCTCCTCTGGACGTCCCGGCAGAGAAATGGAAGGAGAGACCCCACCCCCAGCTCAGGGGGACAAAAGAGACCCTTCCCTCTAGGCACAGGTGGCCCCAAGGAACAGGGAAGCCAAGGAGAAGGAGGCAGGGCGTCTCCCCCACAGAGGGGAGGCTGTGGGTTGGACCCCTCCTCCATCCAGTGTACAGACACATCTGGAGCACACAGATGACCCCACAGGGTCCCCAGCCCCCGAATGCCCACCTAAGAGAGGAGGCAGAGCCCAAGTCCCCGCAACATCGCCACAGTGCCACAGCAGTGAAACCAGCTGGGCCTGCAGAGGGGCCAGAGGAAGCACCAGGAAGGCTTCCCAGAGGAGGTGACATCTGAGCTCAGTCACTGACCAGCAGGCAGCGGAGGAGACCAGGAACCTCCAAAGAGCTGTAAAGCCAGGAGGGGCAGGAGGAGCGCCATGAGGAGGTGAGAATGCCCTCCACGGGCGTGGGCGTGCAGACTCGGCCCCACTGCAAGCACGCAGCTGGTGCTGCCTTTCAGAGAACAATCCCTCGCTGCTGGGGTAGATGTGCCCTGTGAGCAGTGGCTCCACTCCTAGGTGTGCATCCACCCGAGGGAAATGCTCACATGGGCCCCTGGGTGCCACGCAGGAGGATGCCGCTCACCAAGCATCCCCTGCAGCAGAGGCGGCCTGGGTGTCCGTCCCGCAGGAGTGGGTGGTGGGGTGCAGCGGACGCCCACTCCCCAGCCCCAGGGATTCTGATCAGGGAGAAGCGACCAGCTGGGTGCACAAGCAAGGACACTGAAGTGCCTCAGGGCCGGTTTCCGGCAGCAGAGGGCTGCTCTCAGGGGAACCTGCGAAGCGGGGGGAGAGCAGGGGCTCACGGGGGTCTGCGCGGCCTGATCCACGGGGTCTAGATAGTGGATGCACCAGAGGTGTCCTGCCTTGGGGCGGGACCAACAGCTTTTGTGGCCCCATCGTGGGTCACTGGAGCCCAGAGGGGGCTGTGAGGTCTGGGGGGCTCCCCGGGTGAGGACCCCATCACCCAAGGCATCTCTCCAGAGAAGGCCAGCCGCACCCCCATGGCAGTGGCTGGTGGCAAAGGGATGTATCCACAGGAACCCTGTGTGCTGTGCACACAGAGGAAGGACACAGAGAGACAGGGGCCCCGAAAGGCAGAAGAGGGTGGCCATGATTCTCGGGGGGGACCAGGAGGGACTCGGGGCCGGGGAAATGGACGGGCAGAGCCGGAGAGAGGCCTTGCTGGTAGCGGTGATAAATGCACCAGGCCAGCCCGGGTGTCACGAACTCACCTCCCCAGCCCTGCACGGAGGCCAGAAAAGGAGAGGGAGGCTGTGCGCTGTGCACCGTGCAGCAGGGGGGGACACCTGCCCCCGGCAGCGGGGTCACGGACCCCGAGAAGCTCCCAAACCAAACAGCAGCCCCGAGTCTGGAGCTGCGAGAGCTCTCAGAAGCGGAGTTAATAACCGGAGCGGCGGAGGGCCGTTCATCACTGTCAGCCCGGGCGCAGGGCCAGGCGGCCGAGGGCACCCACTCCACATGAAGAGATGGGACACCCTCTGCGGGGGGCAGGCCAGGCCCGGGGCGGTGCAGGTGAGATCGGGCTGCCCAGAACCAGCAGGGAAGGGAGAGAACACCCAGCCACACGCCATGAGTACTTCCCAAGGGCCCACTGTGTGCTGGCCATGGGGGTTTCAAGACAGAGCTGACAGAAGGAACCGGCCCTCGTGCAGCCCACGCGCTGGGGGCAGCAGGTGACGAGCAAACGCCCAGGACGTGCTGCACAGGGGTGCGCTGAGGACAGCAGGGCGGAGGAAAGGGCTTGGTGGGGGGCGCTGGCATCTCAGGGGCCCCCGAGAGGATGAGAGGAGGCCGGCCACATGCCTCTCGGGCTCAGAGCCGGCACACGGGGATGAGGGGGTCGTGCGGCTGCCCTGCAATCAGCCCTCTCTTCCCCCGCGTCCTCTGCACAACACAGACACCAACACCTACCTCGGCCGGTCATGTGGAGGCAGCGCTCCTGTGTCTCAAGTCTCTGGCACATCAGTATACGATCCCCTGAAGCACTGCCGCTTCCGGGGAGACACCCAAAAGGATGGGAAGCAGGGTCTCAGAGACATTTGCACACCCACGTTCACGACAGCATTATTCACAGTAGCCGAGAGGAGGAAGCAACCCCAGTGTCCCCGACGGATGGATGGGTAGGCAAAGCGTGGTCCATCCATACAATGGAATATCATTCAGCCTTAAAATCAAAGGCAATTATGACACCTGCTGCAACGTGAATGAACCTTGAGGACATTAGGCTCAGTGAAACAAGCCCGTCACAAACGACGTCTACTGTATGACCCCACTTATATGAGGGCCCTAGAGTCAGATTCGTACTGACAGAAAGTAGAATGGTAGGTGCCAGGGGCTGGGGGAAGGGGATGGGAGTTAGTGCTTAACGGGCACAGAGTTTCAGTTTGGGAAGAAGAAAAGGTTCTGGAGATGAGGGTGATGGTTTCACAAGAGTGTGGATGTACTTACTGCCACTGAATTATACACTTAAACATGGTTAAAATGGTATATTTTATGTTATGTACCTTTACCACAATTTTTGAAAATAAGATAAACAAACCTCCTTGGGAAAAAAAAAGTACTTCCATACACAGTAGGTGCTCAAGCAATACCTGTTTCCTGCCAGCCTCCTCCTCACCCTAAGGACAGAGAAACAACTGCCCAGAGCAGGGGCACAGGGCCTGGGGCCGAGTTCTCAGCCTGAGAGCCAGGGCTGGACGAGGAGGCCTGCAGCCCAGCCCTTCCCTGCACTCGGTCCTCACCCCTGAACTGCCAGCCAGGGAGGCCGCGTGCAAGAGGCCAGCGCAACGCAGCCTTTGAACAGGATCCCTGAGATCAGAAGATCTGCTGGAGTGGATATAAATAGCCCAAAGCTCCCAGTCTCGGCTGCTGAGCCAGCATCGCGGGCCTGACGGCCAAGGGGACCCAGCAAGCCTGGCTTCAAACTCACCTTCAGGGAGCGGCCGCCCCGCAGGCCCTGCAGCAGAGCCACATCCTCGCCGGCTCTCCAGGCCTCAAGTTCAGGCCCTGTGCTCCACCCCCATCTTGTTGCCTGTCACAGTTTCTCTTTCCAAACTCAAACTGGTTTTTAAACCAAAGCAGAATCATCAGCAGGCCCCTCCCCTGGTTTGCTGGGTAAGGACTCAAGGAACCAAGGAACAGGGGGGCACACCTGGGGGGGGCACACCTGGATGTGGACACCTGGGGTGTGGGGGAGGGGCAGAGCTGGAAGCAAACTGTAAGAACACGCCCCCTGGTCTGTGACCCCAGTCTGGGGCCCAGTCTTGCTTTCACACGATCCCCATGATGAAATCTCATCAGTCTCAAAATCAACCTGCAGGTACAGCACCTTCAAAACACGTGGCAGAGGCATTTTGCGACGGGTACACAGCACACCCTTCTCTTCCCCATCTCCCTCCCAACAGAACTGCATCCCCCTGGAGGGCGCCGACCGTGGTCGCTCTGCTCCAGGATGGCTTGGGAAGTGCTAGTTACCGACGGATAAATGACGAACCTATGGCTAATTCAACACACGGGGGAGAGGAGCGGGTCAGATACAAGCAGCTGCCTGCAATCTCTCAGTCTGTCTCTCTGTCTCCCCCTCTGTCTCTGCTTCTTCTCCCACCACCCCAGGCAGTGCCCTGTCATCAGACACCCACCATCCCCTGAGGGTCAGTGTCCAGGGGACTTGGCCATCTCTCCACCTCTGTATCTCACACTGTGTGAAGTAACTGGCCCTCATCTGCTGAGTGATTATAAAGTCAGCAACTATCCCAACACTAGGGTCCTGGGGGGACCCACCTCCACCCCCACTGGCTCCAACGCTGAGGCCTCGGGCTCCCAGAGATGTGGTCAAACATCTTCAAATCACAGCTGTAAAACCATGCCCTTTGTAACCTTAGGACTGACTAAGAGGGATCAAAAGTAAATACAGTTGGCCTTTGAACAACACAAGTTAGAACTGTGCAAGTCCACTTATAGGGGGATTTTTCCCTATAGTAAATACTACAGCACCACACAATCCAAGGTTGGTTGAATCCATGGATGTACAACTGCACATATGGAGGGCTGACTTAACTTAGACAGATTTTCAACTGCACGGAGGGTCGGCATCCCTAACCCCCACATTGTGCAAGGGTCAGCTGTACATTAACACGGACTTAAGCACGTGGTTTTATTCTCTCGTGTAAGAGTCTAGAGGTGGGTAGTCCAGGCTGTATTGGGCAGTTCCCCCCAGGTTGTCTGGGGCCCAGCCTTCTTCCAGCTCACTGCCCTGCCATCCCTACAGTGCAGCCATTGTCCTCACAATCCAAAATGGCTGCCTGAGCCCCAGCCATCACATTCTCATTCCAGCCAACAGGAAGGAGGAGCAACAGGCAAAGGACCCACCTCTTCCTTTTAAAGACACTTCCTGGAAGCTGCACACCACACTTCTGCTTACCTCTTATTGGCCAGAGCAGTCACATGGCCATATCTAACAAGCAGGGAGGCTGGGGAAGGCAGTCTTTATTCTGGTTGGCTTCGTGGCCAGATTAAAACACAAAAACACACCAAAAACGCTAGCTGCTAAAATGCTTTAATGCTAAAGAAAAAGGGAAAGTAGATATTGGGAGGCAGCTATTTGGACCATACATCCTCCCCACCTAGGTCAGGGATCACCCCCTTTCCACCTCCAAGACCCCTTTTACTATCTTCCCCATAACCTGCTAAGTAATTATGACTGAGAACTCCTGCAGAGTGAGCTCTCCTCCCCCTCACCCGTGCTGTGCTGACCCGCTCTGTCCCATGAGGAGGGCTGTGTCTCCATTCTTATGCCCACTTGCAGGTGAGGAAACCCGCCCAGCCTGCTAGGATGGGGCCAGAACCCAAACCCAGACCCGGGTGCTCCCAGCTCAGCAATTTTTATTAATCAAACTGCCCTTGGCAAGTTGGGGCACGAGAGGTCCACAGCCCTTGACCTCCCCGTGGGATGGACCTAGCTGCCTGAGAAACACCTGCCCTGGAGATGTCTCAACTGTGGAAAGTGCCCCAGTACGTCGTGCAGGACTGACTACACCAAAGCTGGCCTTTCACAGACAGAAAGCCAAGTTCTGCCTGTGGTATGGCCAGACTGGGCTGAGCCCGCAGGCCCTGGAGGCCCAGACCCTGGCCGGGGTCCTTCTCATTAAACCAGGGGCTCAGGGCGCCCCAACTGGGTGCACAGAGAGGCCCCCACCAGCTTGCAGGCGGGGAGGGCGCGGTCTGCTTCAATCAAATGAAAGCAAAGGAGAGCCGTTCAGGGAGAAAAACTGTGAGCTCTGGCTGAAGCTGTCACCTTGAGTGGCATCAAAAGCCAACCCCTCCCTAGAGGGACATGGCAGAGCCAGGATGTGGAGCCCCTGAGGTGAGGCAGCGCGAGGGGGGTGCGCACTCACCCGGGACTCGCTGTACACCCCCCCGACAACCGCCCTCGCCCCCTGCACGGGGCGGGGGGAGGCCGAGGGGCATCTGCTTCCCTGCACCCCTACCCTCCCAACCCCATACACGTCCGCACGTAAGGAGGCGCGTAAATGTTTGCTGAACGGCACCTGGAGTGAAGCTCAGCGGAGAGATAAAAGACCCACCTCTGCAGCGTAAACGGCCCACGCAGAGGCGGTAGCCGATGTGTGGACAAAACAGAAGCCGCCTTTCCCACCCCCTGGTCTCCTCCCGCTGAGGGGGACAGGACTTTTGGCATCTGGTGAATGAAAATCTGGGAAAATGGTGATGAATCAGCTCCGCCCCACTCCACAAGCCACCGTCACCCTCAGGGACCAGAGTCAGCAGGTTTCTTAATAAGAAGCCCATGCCCCATGGATGCCGGTCCTACTCGGCCACTGTCCTCTCCTCCTGGCCTGGGGCTTTCAGGTTTCTGGGGGACGAGAGAGAAGGGGCTGACTGAGTCCTACCCATAGGGAAGGGGCCTTTGCATGCCTTGTCCAGACCACTGCTAGCAGGACCACCCCCGCCAGAGGCCACGGAAACATGGGGGAGGCCAGCTGCCACCACCACCACGGCCCAGCCATGGGCAGAGCCGCAGAGCTCAGCCAGCCATGTCTCAGGACCACAGACACAGAGCAGAACGTAAAGAACACAGGTTTGGGAGTCACCCAGGCCCGGTCATGTCCGGCCCTGCCACTTACCAGCTGTGCAACCCCCAGCAAGGCACATCACCACTCTGAGCCTCACTTTCCTCATCTGTAAAGTGGGGCCACACAGCGAGCACACAGCAGGTGCTCAATAAACGCCTACTTCAGCCCATCTCACAGTGGAGACGCCCGTACCAGGAAAGTAACTGCCTCAAGAAGAAAAGCAGTGAAAAGCCGGCTGCAGGGAAAGACACCGGCCACTAGGCTTCTGATGAGCCTTCCCCGCCCGAAGAGAGCGTGAGCGCACATCCGCGCAATAACCGTATCTGTGTATATTTATTAATCACGTGCAGGCACAACTGCACTAATGTCATTCGTGTCGCAAAAGAATCCAAGAAAAGACAGTGAAGGGTGAATTCAAGGATCAATGGAAACAGAAGTCCCCACATTTTTCCCTGCACCTCAAAGGATGGTATCATTTGCCCCCAGGGGTGCACACACTCCATTTCGCAGACCCTGGACTTGCGCACGTGACAACAGTGGGCTGATCTTAAACATCTCGTCTTTAATATAAGCAGTTTGCATCCTAACGGAAGCGTGATCTGGCGCTGCCTGCCGGATGGAGCCTAGAGGCAAGCACCCCAGCAGAGCACAGTCAAAGTAAGTCGGATGGGAGGCCCCAGGGGGCCCAGGGCTACAGCACAGATAAAAGAAAAGGCTCAAAACCACAGAAAGTTCCAAGACGGGAGCCGGCCCCTACCGGACACGTGGGGTTTCTAGAGGAGGAATGGAGGCGTGGGAAGGGTGTCTAAGGCAGAGCGACCAGCACGACCAAAGGCACGGAGTGTGAAAACTGCACAGTGCCACCGGCCGCCCCACCCGGGGCAGGTTTCTGAGCAAGAAGGAGCCTTCAGGGAAACGCCGCGTCTGTGCCAAGATGCCCCGGGAAGGGGAGAAACAGAGAGAAGGGAGGAGGGACACGCATCTCTGGCAAGCAGGGGCTCCGCGCGCTCCAACCCCATCCCCCCCACCGTGCACGAGCCACTAGCCATGTGATGGCTCTGCCCCCGCAGGCAGGAGCTAGTCTGTGGGATCCCCCAACCCCTCGGAACAGCTTCCCCCCACGCAGGAGTGACGCCGCTCCGAGCACCCAAGATGCCGGGGGAGGGGGCGGGACGGAGGGCGCCGCGTTCTTAATTACTGCAGTTATCAAAAACGCATTAGCGGCGATGATTTCCTCCAGACCCCGTTCCCTTCCCTGGATGTTTTGACTGCTTCGCCATATGGCAGGAGTTAAAAATACAGCTCAGAGTGAGGGGGCTGCAGGCGGAGTGGGCCGGCTACCTGAGCAGTGGGGTGCGGATCGGGTCCGGCGGGGCCCGGGAAGCACGCTGAGCCGAGGTGCCCAGCTCCTGGTGGCCTGTGGCAGGACAGCGCCCTTCAGACACACAGCACCGCAGAGGGAGACCCACCAGGGGCAGGACAGGCTGTCACCCGCCACGCAGAGAGGGGAGCAACCCTTCAGCAGCCTTAAGAGGTGGAAGTGACAGCACAAGGCCTGGGCACCCCAAAGGTGGGGCGTGAAGACAGCTGCAAATCCTCGCTTCTCCTCCCACTGAGGGTTCAGTCCAAGCCCCTCCCCTGGAACCTGGCCTTCGGATCTGCTTGACCAACAGCATGTGGCAGGAGTGACCTTGTGGTACTCCCAAGGTCAAGCCACGAGAAGCCTCACATCTCCCACCAGGCCTTGGAACACTGGTTCTGGGATCCCTGAGATGCCACGTGCAGATACTCTGGTCCACAGGGCCAGCCTTCCAGGTGTCTCCACAAGTCCCCTGATACGTGAGTTAAGGTGTTTTGGACCCTCCAGACTAGTCCATCCACTATGTGAATACCACTGAGTAACTTCCACTAATAACACAGGGAACAGAAGACACAACCAGCCAAGCCCTGCCAAGCCCTGCCCTACAGAATCTGAGCTATGATAACAGGGGGCTTGTTTTCAGCCTCTAGATTTTAGAATAATTTGTTACTTGGCCACGGATAACTAGAACATTCATTCATTCACTCACTCACTCATTCATTCACGCAACACATCTTCATTAAAACCTACCCTGAGACAGGGCCCCCTACAAAAACAGCAGAGACCAATAATTCATTCTCCCTGTCCCCAGGGGAGCTTCTGGGCTGGTTCCTCAGAGCCCACCCAGTTTGTCTGGGTCCACACCCACGTACCCATCTCCCAGTTTGGCAGCTTTCTCTCCCAGGCCCGTCACTTCTGGGCTCACTGTCAACACTCCCCTGTCCAGTGCCGGCCCCTGCCTTCATTCTCTCTGGGTGAGGAGAGATACACGGGATGGTCTGCCTCTCCAACAGGTTTTATTTTACTCTAAAAGGTCCCCTAGATACTAAAAGAAACAAGAGAATGAAAATGGTGCACTAAATATCTATCACAAAGGAAGGTAGTAAGGGAGAAGTAGAGGAGGAAAAAAAGACAGAAAACAATAAAGTTGGGACTTTCCTAGTGGTGCAGTGGTTAAGAATCCGCCTGCCAGTGCAGGGGACACAGGTTCAAGCCCTGGTCCGGGAATATCCCACATGCCACGGAGCAACTAAGCCCGTGTGCCACAACTAATGAAGCCCACGCGCCACAACTACTGAAGCCCATACACCTAGAGCCCGTGCTCCGCAACAAGAGAAGCCACCGCAATGGGAAGCCTGCATACCGCAACAAAGAGTAGCCCCCACTCACCACAACTAGAGAAAGCCCACGCGCAGCAACGAAGACCCAATGCAGCCAAAAATAAATAAGAATAAATTTATTTAAAAAAATAGGAAAAAGAAAATAATAAGGTTGCAGGTGTAAATCCTACCTTATCAACAATTATATTAAATGTATGTAGGTTAAACACTAATCAAAAGGCAGAGACTAGCAAAATGGATTTAAAAAAAACATGTAATCCAACCATATGGTGTCTACAAGAGACTCACTTTTGATTTAAGACACAAATAGGTTGAAACTAAAAGGATGGAAAAAGATATTCCATGCAAACAGTAACCAAAAGAGAACTAGAGTGGCTATACTCCTACCAGACAAAGTAGACTTTATGACAAAAAGCTACTAAAGACAAGGAAGGATACCTTATTACAATAAAAGGGTCAACCCATCAAGAAGACATAATAATTGTAAACATATGTGTACCAAACAACAGAACCCCAAAGTACACAAAGCAAAAACTGACAGAAATGGAGAAACAGACAATTCAACAATAACAGTTGGAGACGTCAATACCCCACTTTCAAGAATGGTAGAACAACTAGGCAGAAGATCAACGAGGCAACAGAAGATACGAACAACACTGGAACCAACTAGATCTAACAGACACCTGCAGAACACTCCACCCAACAGCAGCAGAACACGCATTCTTTGCAGGTGCATGCAACATTCTCCAGGACGGACCATATCTTAGACCTTACAGCGAGGCTCAATACATTAAAAAGGAACATATCACAGAAAGCATGTTCTCCGAAAACAGTGGACTGGAATTTAAAGGGTCCCCTAAAATGTCTAGATGCCAGCTCTCATGGGGATGTGCTTGGCTCATCATTGCCCAAACCCTGACTTTCCCCCCTCCTTACCTCCTTACCTGGCTCACAACAGGTGCCGGGGAGGATGCAGGTCAGCCTCTGGGTGGGAACTGACTGGGGTGGTCAGGGGGACCCCCAACATCCCTTTCAGGTGGAGGATTTTTACACACCTGGAAGTTTGAGGACTGCTGAGCCGGGGGATAGTAAAGTGTCTAAGAAGTCTCGCCAGAGCTGTGCGTAGGCAGTGGGTTGCCAGGGTAGGGTGGGGGACGCTCCAGAAGCCCTGCTTTGCTGTAGGGAGCCCTCGTTCTAGTTTAATAGCATTAAGTCCCCACAACTTTAATACACGCGAAGAGGCTGTGACTGAGGCCACAGGGATTGTGATGGCACACCTTACAAAGGGCTGGATTCAAAATCGGCTACATTAGATGTGCAGAAGGTGGGTGGATAGTAGAGAAACAAATGCCAAAACCCAAGTCATCTGATTCTAAATCCCATGACTTTTCTCTAACATCAAACTTCTTCTCATCTTAGAAAGAGGGAACAACAGTGATTAAAGTTAGCAAGAATGAGGAGTACTCTGCACGGACACATATTAAGGATTTAATGCTCACAACCCCGCTCGGAGGAAGGTGATGCTTTATAACCCCATTTTATAGGGGAGGCACAGCCAGGACATGGCAGAGGGAGTGGCCCGACCCCAAGTGCGTGTCCTGACTATTGCTCTGTCCACATACTACATGGGTACCCCGACCAGGAGCTGTCTATAACCCCAAGCCACCCCCCACTCACTCACCAATCCAAGAAACACTGCAGAGACAAAGGCCAACACCTGGATCCTTTCCTTCTGCTAAAGCAACGATCTCTCCCTCCCATCTGGACAGGCAGTTGTTGGGGGTAAGACAGGACGGGGCTCATTCCTTCCATCCAAAACCCACGTGCTCCTGCTTGCCCCCAGCACCCCCGAGTCCTGCAGCGTCTCCTGCAGCCCCTGCCCACTGGTCCCCGCCTCCCCCCAGAGCCAGGTGTCCCGCCCACACCTAAGTGCCTCCCCTGAGCAGCACCCTCCAGGGGCTCCTGTCTCCTCCCAATGTCCCTCGGGGCCTCCCCAGCCTGCTGGCCCTGCCCAGCCCCACCTGTGGGTCCCCTCTCCCTCCTCTCCTTTGCTGTCCCCTCGGTCACTCTGCTGCAGACACGCCAGCCTCCTCGCTGTGAATGGACCACGCCAGGCACACTCCCCTCTCAGGCAACCCCAAAGGGAGACCCATTCACTACTGTCCCCACCAGAGACACTGACACCAGAGCCCCAAGAGGTTCCTTCCATGTGCCAAGGGAAGCAGGAAGAGCTGGGCCTCCAGACCAGGGCCCCGGGCGGGGTCTTACCCCTGGCTGACCACACGGGCCACCTGCCCGTTGATGTTCAACTTCAGGCTGTCAGGGACCCCCTCAGTCTGTCCCCAGATCTCATCCACACATGTGCTCAGCCCTGTAAGGGTCCCTGGAGGCTGCCCTAGTACCACTGGACAAGGGCTGAGGACTTGTCACTCAAGCACCGAGGCCATCCAGGAGGACAGTGGGGTTTCATGGGCACCTCATGCCAGCCTTGCCCCGCTGGACACTTCACAGGCACGACCTACCTTGGCAGCCCCACCAGATATGCCCCCCAGGACATCCTCCGTGGAAGCCCCACCTTCTGGCTACAGTGAGCCCTATTCCCTGCGGTTCAGAGGCAAGGGCCAGGCCCAGGAGCCTTGAGGCTCCACAGTGTCTGACACTCTACGTGCTGAGAAAACAGGCCATTGAAACCAACAAGATGGGGGGGCAGAGCCGGGAGAGGGGCACAAACACCAGTCCTCCCATTGAACCAAGCGCCCAGCGTGCCCTGAGGGACTCACATGCACAGGAAGGCCTGGGGTTGCCTCACCAGCAGGCCAGCAAACGCACACGTGTCTGGGGTGGGGAAATGGGCCAATTCAAAGAGAACTGCCCGACTGGCTGGTGCCTGACAGCTGCACGTGTCACCTCCTGCCCACCACCACCACCCCGCTGGCGGGGGCCACCGCCATCATTTTTGCCAAAAGGGGACTCAGGCTCCTGGTGGCAAAATAACTTCCCCAAGGTGACCACAGTGAGGGAGAGGCCAAACCCAACACACAAAGGGAAAAGCCAGGGCTGCCCCTGGGTAGGCAGTGGTGCTGGGGGCAGTTTTGGTTCCTGGAACCAAAAGCCTGGGTGAGCTGACCACGCACATCCTGAAACGGCCCCAAACGTCTCTCCAAACACGGACATCACGCAGCGAACAGCTGTGGAGCCACAGTGCAGTGGCAAATTGCACGGGCTCTGGAAGAAGACAGACCTGGGTGCAAATCCGGCTCTGTCACTGGGTAACCGTGGGCAACTGCTTACCCTCTCTGAGCCTCAGTGTTCACATCTGCAAAATGGGATGGCGGCAGTGCACACATGTCACAGGGTTGGGGCATCCGCAGAGATCCCAAGGAGAAGGTGGTCGGCACGCGGCACCAGGAACGGCTTGGTTATTTCCGTGGTTTAACTATAATTGAAGCGCTCTAAGTCTAGGTGCCCAGAACACAGGATTTCTGTCCTGTTCCTTTGTGAATCTTGTCTCCTCCAGGGAAAGCTAAGCATTTCACATCGAGGCTCAAACAGAGCACAGCTTGGTTTGGGGGTGAGCCAGGCTTGTTCACCACCTCACCCCCCCAACCCCACAAGGCTGAAGGCTGGGTTCTGTCCATGCCCGTCTGGGCCTCGTGTGGCCCACCGTCCCCGCTCCCAGGCCTGGCAAAACCACCGACAGCACCTCCCTACCTGAAACACGCCATGCGCCCCCCTCCCCGCCTTGGTGCTCCCACGTGTGCGGTTCCAGACGCCCTCCCGGATGGCCAGGCACGTAATAAACGAATACTGCACAACCTTCACTACAGCATCTGGGGGGTGTTCTGCCTGGTACAGTTCTTTCAACTCTTCCATAGGTTTGAAAATGTTCATAAGAAAATGCTAGGGAAAAACAATCCTTAAGGGTGCTGTCAATACCCTATTCCTCCCCCGAGCCAGTGTTCACCGCGTCCTGCAGTGCCAGGCACCCCGCAATCCCTCCACCTGGACCTCCTGGAACAGGGCCACCTCCCCATCTTACATGGGCACTGGCCTCTGGGCACCCGGGGCAAAGCCTGCCTTACTTGGACGGTCCTCCTGCTGGGAGGGGGCTGAGGCTGACGGGGTCCTGCAGACCCAAGCAGGGCTTAGCTGCTCAGGTGTCATCACGGAGGGTCCCCACGAGGCTGGGGGAGGCATTTGAAAAACTCCAGGCTGCAGCTCCCTACTCAATAAAAGATAAGCGCTTAGCATTTGTCACAACTGGTCTGGCATCTCCCGCCAACAGGTCAGGCCCCTGGAGGGGCAGGATTCAGATGCCAAAGGCCTCGCTGTCTCGGGATTCCTAGCCAGGCCGTCACCCTGTGAAGCTTGGTTCGCAGTCGGGGCAATTTCCACTGCAGCCTGGCCTGCGTCTACACGGGGTAGCGGGTGGTAAATTGGAGGCCCCCTGAATTTCCAGGCCCCGGGCACGGCCCCGGGCTGCCTCGTGGCCTCATCTGTAGCTGCCGCTTCATTTCAGTGAGGTCCATTCATGCCCCTCCTTCCAGTTCCTGGCCAGCACCTGGCCGGTCGGCTTGTTTTTTCTGCTGCTCTGTGGCAATTACACGGATGATACCTTGACAAGCTCAGAACAGTGCCCTCCCCAAGTTGGGCAAAGCATGGCTCTTTCTTACAGAAACAGAAAGCCAAGAACAAAAAGGAGATCAGCTGTCAAAATACTGTCATCGACAGAGGAGCTGACGAACAGCCACCCAGCTGACCAAAACTGCTGATGGCCCCAAACTCCCAAATCCGGGCCTCTTCGTCCCGGAGCCCAAACGCTCCCAGGGCACAGCCCCGAGGTCTCTGCAGGCACAGAGGCCCGAACCCGGACAGCGGAGGCGAAAGCAGAGCAGGTCTCCACTTCACACACCGCGCTGCCCCATCTGTCTCAACCTGAGCTAAATAAAGATGCATCCCACGATCTAGCCTCCAGGTTGTAAAAGAATCAGCTGCCTAGGTTGTCAGATGGCTGGGAGAGAGCTTCAGGGAAGCAGCTCCTTGGCCTTCTGCGGACTCTACCATCTGCCGGAGAAAGAACGGCTTGCCCCGCTCCCTCGGACTTGAACACACTTCATCCAGCAGGGACCAGGCCCCGCCAACACGCTGCAGCCTGTTGCCCGCTGGGGGACGTCCTCCCCAGCGCTGGCCACTCAGCTCTATCTCAACTGGGAGAACAAGAGAATCACTGAACGAGAACGTGAACACGGTATCTCCCTCTGCCACTCGCAGATCACAAAAGCCCGCTCAGCCTCTCTTGGCCCCCGCTCTCTGCTCCGAGGGGAAGAGGAAATGGAACAGAAGCGGCCAGGACCTCAGACCCCGTGGCCCGGGCCTGGGGCTCCGCGGCGGTTCTGAAGGTGAACGCGCTTTCAGAGGCTCCTGGCCAGGACCCGCCCCAGGACAGCAGCTCGTGTCCCTGGTCCGGCCACACCCTCATCACTGGCCACCCTCGAGCTTCCCCCCCAGCTGATGCACCCCCGTCATGGTTAATGTCAGCACAGACCAGAGGAGCGCTTGTTTGGAAAGTCAACAGAGACTGAATGCCACTGGAAACCTCCCCCAGAGTGAGTCACCAGCTTGGAGCTTCAGAAAGACGTCCTCTCCAGTGATGTGACAGCATTCAAGGGCTAGCGGGGACGAGAGCACGAGAGAGGCAGCTCCACAGGCCTCTCTAACCTCTTCGGGCCAATGTTTACTTCTGCCGGGAAACCCTGGAGGAGCAGAGGCTGGGAGGGAGCGCCTCTTTCCATCCTGGTCCCCTCCGCACAGCGACCTCAGGTGATGCCGAGGACCCGGCCTCGGTGACAAGGGCCCACAAGGCAGGACAAGGACCACACGTGCTGGGCTTCCTCCAGCACTGGAGGCTGGGAGTCCCGCAGGATCCCGGGAGGTCTGATCACTGGGCAGCACGTAGGGCAGGTGGGAGACGGGTGAGAGCAGAGGGCCTGGAACCAGACACCCGAGCCCCAGTCCCGGCTCCACCACTGGCCAGGTGAGAGGGCTGGAGCCGGTCGTAGGACCTCTCTGAGATTCAGTCTCCACATCCGTAAAATGGGAGAGGCAACCGTTCCTGCCGCGTGGGAGGGCTGGGACCATGAAATGAGCTGGTAAATGCAAAGACCTGGAGCAGCGCCGGGCACACAGGGCGCCCTCACGGATGGAGCCGGGACGCACGCACCTGCCTCCTGTGCATCCGGCTCTGGGTGCTCCCTGGTACCAGCTGTATCTGCTAAAGCCCAGGCTGCCTTTCTAATGGAAAACACAGGGGTCCTAATCAATCCCCCGTGCCTTCAGCCACTCAACAACACCTGCTGAGCACCTAGCATGTGCCCGAATCCCTAGAGGGATGGGGGGGGCAGTTCGAGAAACATCATTAGAGCGTAGCTAACCGAACACTGGATGTGAATTCTGATGTCAGAAATGAAACAGTTCAATACCCAGTGTAACCAAAGGCATCCTATTTCTTTCCTTGTTATAACCCTGTTTTCCCCAGAGCTGAGAAACTCATGATGACATCCTTCAGCTGTGGTCAAAAGAGGACTTCCTGAGAAAGGGTTTAAAGGTCTCCGGGCTTAAGGGTTTCCCCCACGCCCAGGAACCCTCCTGAGGACTGCCTGGAGGAGGTGGTACAGAGACTGCTGCAGCCCCAATGTGAGCCTGTCCCATGGCATCTATCTGTACATCCCCCAGCAGGACACTGTGCCTGCCGGGCATGCAGGGGCACCCTGTCCAGTGGCCAGGGGGCCAGGGGCTCCTGACTCAGGCTGGAGCAGCAGGAGGCTGCTTAGGAAAGGGGAAGCCAGGCCTGGCCTAGCCTGCATGCTCGCCAGACCCTCACCCACAGGGGCCCCTGTCTGCAGGCGGGGGTGCCTGGGAGATGGTGGGCGCACCAGCACTGGGGAAAGTGGAGCGGAGCGCCCCAGCAGGAAGTAATCCCAATGGTGCCGGCTCCGGCTCGAACTGCCTGTCGCCTTGGGACGCCCACACACAGAGGTTCTAGTCTCGACTGCAGGGGGCCAACCCCTGCCCCAGCCCAGCTTCTGGGCCATCTCCTCCAGGCTGTCACGCCCCCAACTCCACATCCTCTGCGTGGACGCTGGGGCCCCCGGAGGTCTCACCCAGCTTCTCAGGAAGTGCACTCGCCTCCTACCTGTGCTCAGTTGGCCCCCGCCCCCAAATGAGAACCTGCCCGACAAGGGAAGAATGTGCATTAAGCACCTACTGTGTACTGTTTCCTCCACTCCCGTTATCTTCACTTAATCCTCAGAAAGAGCATGGGAGACAGCTATGCTCATCCCCATTTCCGTGCATTAGACGCCCCGAGGCTAAGAGAGGTGACTTGTCCCACAGCCTCCGGGGCCAGCGCAGAGCCAGCCCTGGGGCCCATCCACCTGCCCACGTCCCCTTCCCCATGCGGGGCTGTGTATTCCCTGCCTGGCTTCCCCACTCTCCCTTTTGGGTCTCCAGCACATCACTAATGGTTGCACATACAGTAGGTGCTTAATAAAAGCTGGTTGCTCTCAGGGGGTTAGTTACCCCATGCTCCTTAGGCATAAATCATTTTCTCCATGGATGGGCAGGGGCCCCCCAAATCCAGCTCATTCCCCTCACACTGCAGGGGCCGGAAACCCACGGATGTGACCCACCGGCCCCATGCAGGGGCCCTGTGGAAGGCGGGTGGTTCTAGCAACCTCCCTGCCCAAAGACGGGGCAGAGACGCGGAGCAGGGCCATTGGGACTGGAGCGCTGTCTTGAGGGGGACCCCCAGTTCTGTTCAATACACTGGAGCCTCCCAGCCCCACTCCTCACTCCTCTCGTGTGGCCCCAAAGCCGCAGCACCTCCACTTCCAGGAGCTTGTTAGAAACACAGCCCGCCCCAGACCCACTGATCAGAACCTGCGTTTCAGCACGATCCCCAGGCACCTGTGTGCACCTGCAAGTCTGAGAAGCTCCCGTCCACCTAGAACGTGGGCCAAGGCCTGTGTTGCCACCGTTTCTCTGGAAAGGGATACTATCATAGGCTCTGAAGCCAGGCTGACAGAGCTGGGGACTCAGGAAACAAGTCCTGTCTCAGCACCCCAAGCTCCCTCCAAGGCTGCCACCCAGACCAGCACTGGGGGAGTCCCCACACAGACCTCTCAGCATCTTCCCACCGATACCTGGTCACCAGAGGCGACTGTGAAGGGAAAGAAGGAATCCATCCCCAGGACGGTGCTGTGAGGCACCTGCCAACAGTGCGTGTCCCTGTCCCCTAGGAAAGCGGGGCGTGTGTCCCAGCCCTGGTGCATTGCCTCCCCGAGCGACTGACGACTTCACTGGGCCCCTGGCTCTTCCTTAAGTCCTTGCTGGGGGGTGAGGGCTCAGGCTCTGCAACTAGCACCAGATGACCGCTGAAGAGACCAAGTGACAAAGGGGTCTTGGAGACACCAGAGAGCCGGGGGCCGGGGGCAGAGCTATGGAGGCGGGGGGGGGGGGCTGTTCTTTCTCTCAGTGCCGCCAGCTAGGAGCGATTCCATGCCTCCCTTCCAGCATAAACAGAGTGCTGAAGTGTGCCAATGCCCTGCCACCACGGAGCCACCAGGCTCACCCACGCCCTGACCCCACCCTACAACGCTCCTCTTCCAGGGCCCCCCAGAGCCCAGAAGCACCGCCCAGAACCATGCAAGAAGCAGGGCGGTAGCCCTGCACACACAGCCTGCACAGCCCGGCCTGGGGCAGGGGGGACACGGGGTCTCCGGTGACCAGAGGGCCAGATAACCATACCTGGAGTCCTGGGAATCAGGAGCCCCTCCCCCGCAGGATTTTAGAGTCAGGGTTAACTCCTCCCCCATCACTTCTGCCCACCCCCAGCCTCCCCGGAAACGTGACCTGAAGCTGCAGACCACCACCACTCCACCCTCGCAACACACACACACACACACACACACACACACACACACACACACACAAACACACACACGGTTTCTCCTCACCACTCCACCCCCCCAACACACACACTCACACACACACACTCTCTCTCTCTCTTCTGCCTCGCCGAGATGGGCGCCAGGACTTCTGCGGAGCCGGGCCGCGTACGCGACTTCGGACCCCACGGGAGGCAAACGCGCGGCCAGGACGCTCTGTCCAGCGCGGCCGGGCAGTCCCGCCCCATCCCGTCCCCTGCTTAATCCTCGCTCCGACATAACCCCGGTAATCCCGGGGCGAGGCGGGTGGGGTATTAACCCAGAGCCGCGAAGGAAGAGACCGAGGAGTCCAGAGGGAGGAGGGCTCAGCGCGTCCCGGGCTGGAGGCAGCACAGAGTCCCTTCAGGAGGGGTGCGACCCGCAAGTGACCCAGGCCCGCTCGAGGGCGGGATCTGCGCCTGACGCGGCCCCTGCACTCCGGGTCTAGAGTCTCCGAGTCAGGAGTTCTGGTCCGGCCACCCAAAGCCCCAGGGCTGCGCCGGGACGGCCCCCTGTGGCGAGGCCGACCCCACATCCAAGCTCCCGAGCTCCTGGGTCGCTGGAGCCCGAGTCCCAAGCCGGCCGGCCACGGAGAGCCGGGCGGGCGGGAGCGCCGGGCAGCGCCCCGGAGCCCCTTTCCCTGGGAGCTCGGTCCCGCCGAGCCCGAGCCCCAGGTCGGGCCGCGACCCCGCCGGGGGTACCCCGGCCCCCCCCAGTCGACACCCTCCACGCCCGGCCCCGAGGGGAGCGGGGCCCCCCAAGAAGTTCGCGCGCCCCCGACACGCTCGCCGCCCCCGATCCCCACTTACTTGTCGCGGCGGCCTCCGAACTCCGGGATGGCGCCGAGCGGCTGCGGGCCGGGGCCGGGGTCGGGGCGGCGGGCGCACGCGGCCAGGTGCCGCCGGTGCCGCTCCAGCAGGCCGGCGTTCTCGCGGCTCAGCCGCGCCACTTGGCGCTCCAGCTCCTCGATGCGCCGCCGCCGCCGCGCCAGCAGCTCCTGCTGCGCCGCGACGATCCGGGTCAGCTCCTGCAGGTACTCGGCCGCCTGGCCGGGGGGCTCGGCGGCGCTAGCCATGGTACCCGCCTCAGGCGCGCGGGCGGCGGGGCGGCGGCGGCGCGGCCATGGCTGCGCGGCGGTGACGGCGGCTCCGCGCGGCGCGGCGCGGGGCTCGGCCCGGGGGGCGCGGCGCGCGGGGCCGACGCGGCCCCGCCTTGGCGCCCTGCTCCCGCCTCCGCCCGCGCCCGCCCCCGGCGCCTCCACGCCGCCCGCGGCCCCGCGGACGCGCCGGGCCGGACAGTGCGTGGAGCTGCGGCCGCCGCGGGCGGGCGAGGAGTTTACAAAGTGCCGGCTGCGGCGCTAGGGGAGCGGGAGCCGGAACCTGGCGGCCGGCGCGGGAAGAGCGGGCGGGAGGGGCGGGCGGCGGCGGAGGGAGGGCGCCGCCTGCCGGCCCCGCGCCCCACGCCCCGCGCCCGCTTCCGCCGCCGGGGTGCGACTCGCGCCTCTGCATAGCCGCCTGGGCCGCTCTGATGTACAAATTTCACAAAGTAGGAATTCGGCAAAACAGACCTTCCTACTACGTATTGTCAGCCGACGACTGAGCTGTGAATAGGAAAATAAGGAACTCATAAGCACTTTGACATTTTTTCTAAGTCTGATAAAACGCGCGGTTCATTTTGTTGTACAAGCAAGACAAGTTTCCTAGACTGTTCCTTTCCTAGACTGTTCTAGGCGGTTGGCGGCACTGAGGCCTCCACGATGTGGATGTGGACCAGCCACCAAGGCCCAGGCAGGCACCTTCCACTCACACCCAGGGTCTGGTGTGATGGGCCTGCAGGCCAAAGACCCACTTCAAAAATGGCACGGAGACTTTAAGCAGTTTATTTAGCCCCTGAGCCTCAGGTTCCCCAGCAATAGTATTTTCTATTTCTTGACTTTTTAAAACCTTTATCATTTTCATAGTCTAAATTTCCTTAGGGCTAAACATTATTTTTCTATCTTCTTGAAGAGTTCGGTTATTTCCATAGTTTATTTTATAGCAAATGCATTTAAGGCTATAAATTTACCTCTGGGTAAAGCTTTAGCTACATCTCATAAGTTTCTAAAACTTTATAATAATGTACATTTTGATGATACAGTGTCTCTTTGTTAAGGCTGGCATCACACTGGCTTTGATGAAACTTAGTATGTTTGTTGATACCCCTTTATCTCCAGGAGAGGATAAGCCCTGCATGGAGAGACTCTGGACCCTCCAGGGCCCTAAGGCCTCCTTGGGTGGCCCCTGGGCATGGCCTATGGAGAGGGAGAGAATGGCAGTGGGGCTATTCAGAGGTCCTCAAATTCACCAAGCACTTTCACTAGGCTACTTGTGATGTTCTAGAAATTAATATTATTTTTATAAATCCTGTTATTATTTTGTGAAGGGCACAATTATATTACATCCTGCTTGTGTGTGTCAACTGTGTTTATCATTTCAGTTTATACATTGAAAATATACCAAAATCTTTGCAATCCTGTTTTAATATTTCCTCATTTTATAAAGACAACAGGAGACTTCCCAAAAGGGATATGGCCTCGGCTTCTCTTGACTTATTTGGGAGACCTGACCCTGGGGTCACACATGGGGTCTCTGCCAGTTTGGGAATGAAGGAAATTCAGATCTAAGTCCTGGGGCATGTGAGTGAAGATTGTGGGGGGAGAAGATGATTGGGGGGAGGAGTAGCTTCCCCCTCCCCCCACCCCAACCCCATTTGCCTGTCCCCCACCCTCACCCTGCAACCCGCTTCCAGCAGTTCCGGGTTGAAGCTGACCTCACATTTCCATCTCCACGCTGCCTCTCCCCCAAGCCCCCAGATGCAATGAGCTGATTGACACCACCCCCCGAATGAAAGACTAGACTCTGGACTGTCAGCCACCCAGATGTCCCTTACAGTCTCCCCACGTAAGCCCATGACATAAGAGCATTGATGGGCAAGGTGGCAGAAGTGGACAAGGAGGGGTAATCCAGGGTGCTTTAACACACCTGCAACACGAAGCAGTGAAAACACATGCAGGCTGTCCAGTCTAGACACTGCCTCTCATCTTAATTCCCACAGGGTACAACAAAGGAGAACTGTGCAATGGACATTTTGGTGGCCAACCGGACCCCCATTTCAGGACGAGGCTCTCATCCCCCACCAGCCAGACATGTTGGCATCTAACGGCTCACAGCCACGTCCCTCTTGGGAAATTGCCCTGTGCCCATGGAATCTGCCTTACCCAAGGTTATGTCCCCACTTCCCTGAGGCCAGACAGTGACTGGTGCATGCACGGGTACAAGAGCTTGGTGCCCTGTCCAAACTTGGGCAACCATTCAGGGTCATCCCAGCTCCAGAGCCCCTGATAGGACCCTCTGAGGCCTCTGCTGGGATCAGACCCAGGCCAGCCCTCCCCCTGCCCAGCAGTGCTCCTTCACGCCCACGCTGTGCTGGTCCTGAGAGCTCCGCCAGCAAGCCTCCTGCACCGAACCTCCTTTCCCCTCCTCTCCTGACTGTGTCACCCACTACTTGGACCTTGTGATGATTTATGGGATTTCTATGCTGTCCAGCAACTCTAGTGAAAATCTCTGTGCTTTGTATGGAGAGAGATTTTAAACCTGAAAAAACAGTAATAGGCTTTTCCAGTATTATCATTACATGAATACAAGGCCAAGGAGTTTACATTGCACTGCAGGAAAAAAGATGTAACTACGTACTCTAAAGAAAATAAAGGTAACAAAAATTTGGAGGAGGAGAGAGGGGAAGGGGAGGCATATTATGATCATCTATTAATTTTTACTATTATTATCCACATTCAGCTGCTCAGTAAGACCATCTATCTTTTTAATATCACCATTTGTTGAAGAATATTCATTTTTCTCCTTAAAAACCTTCCTCTGAGAGCTCTCTGACTCACTGTTGTAATTTGGTTTGGCGCTTCCTTGGCCTGCTATGCAGCTGTCATCGGCAATTTCCTGGCATTACTCTTCTGGAATGGGTCCATGCTCTCTTGGATCTTATGTATTCTCTTTCTTGGATTCATTTTCTATTTTGCTGTGTACATCCTCTAGCAATTCTCCCAGAGACGGCCCGGAGGAAGGTCTTTGAGTCCTTGTGTGTCTGAAATGATTTATTTTGCCCTTACACTCAACTGACAGTTTTGCTGGGTATAGAATTCCAGGTTAAAAATCAATTTCCTCAGAACCTGGAAGGGTTTGCACCATTTTCCTCTATCATCTAGTGCTGCTGCTACTAATCTGATTCTCGTTCCTTTGAGGAAGAGATTCTCTTGTGTGTGAGGGGGGGTACTGCATCCAGTCAGGACTTTTGGAAATATGGTGGGGGGCATATTTGATCATCACAATGACTGGGGACAGTGTGGTATTCAATGGGCAGGGGCCTGGTATTTAATGCCGGGAAGTCCCATCTAACAAAAGCTGCCCCGCTCAAATTGCCAAAAGAAGAACAAAGTTGGAGGGCTCACACTACATGATTTCAAGACTTATTATAAAGCAGGAGTAATCAAAGCAAGTGGTCCTGGTGTAAAGCTACACAAAAAGGTCAATAGAATAGAGTGCAGAAATAGACCCACACGTACGTGGTCCATTGATTTTAACAAAGATGCCAAGGCAGCCTAATGGGGGAAAGCATAGTCTTTCAACAAATGTTGCTGGCACAATGTGAAAGAATGAAAACTCATACCTGTCGGCATGTACAAAAATTAACTTGGAATACAGTGTATACCTAAATGTGAGAGCTAAATACATAAAACTTCTAGGGAAAAAAACCACAGGAGAAAATCTTAATGGCCTTGAGTTTGGCAAAGATTTCTTAAGTATGACACCAAAAGCACGAACTCTGAAAGAAAAAAACATCAATAAACTGGACTTCATCACAACAATAAAAAAAACCTTGCTTTTCAAATGTCACTGTTAAGAAAAAGATGGGCTTCCCTGGTGGCGCAGTGGTTGAGAGTCGCCTGCCGATGCGGGGGACACAGTTTCGTGCCCCAGTCCAGGAAGATCCCACATGCCGCGGAGCGGCTGGGCCCGTGAGCCATGGCCGCTGAGCCTGCGCGTCTGGAGCCTGTGCTCTGCAACGGGAGAGGCCACAACAGTGAGAGGCCCGCGTACCGCAAAAAAAAAAAAGGAAAGAAAAAGAAAAGACAAGCCACAGTATGGGAGCAAATATTTGCAATATGTACATTCAACAAAGAACTTGTGTATAGACTATATAAAGAACTCTTATGACTTAATAATAACAAGACAAACAACCCAATTAAAAATGGGCAAAAGATTTGAACAGACATTTTACCAAAGAAGATATATAAATGGCAAATAAGCACACAAAAAGATGCTCAACATCATTAGTCATTAGGGAAATGCAAGTCAAAATCACAATGATTTACACATGAAACCAAAATCGTAAGGAACAAAAGAAAAACGAGATAAACTGGACACTGTTGAAACGAAAAATTTTTGTGCTTCAAAGGACATCAATCAAGAAACTGAAATGACAACCCTCAGAACAGGAGAAAATTTTTCTGAATCATACATTTGATGAGATCCTTGTTTCTAGAATACATAAAGAACTTTTACAACTCAATAATTAAAAATGACAACCCAATGTAAAATGGGCAAAGGATCTGTATAGACATTTCTCAAAAAAATATAATAAGTACATGAAAAGATGCTTGACACCATTAGTGATCAGGGAAATACAAATCAAAACCAAAATGAGATACCACTTTACACCCACTAGGTTAGCTAAAAATACAGAAAATAATAAGTGTTGGCAAGGATGTAGACAAATGGGACACTCATACATTGCTGGTGGGAACCTAAAGTGGTGCAGCTGCTTTGGAAAATAGTCTGGCAGTACCTCAAACATTTAAGCATTTATACCATATGACCCAGAAATTCCAGCCCTAGGTATATAGCCAAGAGAATTGAAAACATACAGCCTCACAAAAACTTGTACACAAATGTCGTAAGAGCATTATTTATAAGAGCTAACAAGAGGAAACAACCCAATGTCCATCAGTTGATCAATAGATAGATACAATGTGGTCTATGCACGCAATGAATATTCTTTGGTAATAAAAAAGAATAAAATGCTGACACCTGCCACAATATGGATGAAACTTGAAAACGTGCTAAGCGGAATAAATCAGTCACAAAAGACCACATATTGTAGGATTCCATTTACATGAAATGTACAGAATAGGCAAGTCTATAGAGACAGAAAGTAGATTGGTGGTAGCCTAGGGCCGGGGGTGGGTGAGTAGTAGGTAGGTGAAGATTTCTTTATGGGGTAATGAAAATGTTCTGAAATTGACTGTAAAACACTGTGAATGTACTGAAAATCATTGAATCGTACACTTTTAAAGGGAGAATTGTGTAGTATGTTAATTATATCTCACTGAAGCTATTCAAAGAAAGAAAATACACACACCATATCTGCTAGAATGGCTTCAGTTAAGGAGTCTGACCATTCTTCCCATGTCTCCATTGGGGCTCATCTGAAGCGGGTAGGAGGCGAGGAGCTGGGTAACCAGCTTCTTCAGGCTAAGCATGCAGCCCACCCAGGAGCTCCTGACCGGCTGGGGCCTCCACGTAACTGCCGGGGAAGCCTTGCCTGCCTCTCGCCTCAGTGCTCCTGTTAATTTCTAGCTGGAAATTGCTGTCATTTTACACTGTGAGTGTGAGGCCTGTTCTTTCTCGATTAGCAAGTGCTGGAGGGGTGTTGAAGACCCATCAGCAGGTGGCCAAGTGCTTCTCCCTCCTACAATCAGGATTGAAGGCAAATGGCCCTCTCTGCCCTGTCATCCCATGATGTTTAATGCTCTTTGGCCCACATCTCCTCAAACAGCCTTGGGGACTTTGTCTCAGGTGTACCAGGGCCCCAGATGTGTTGTCCTAACGTCCCAGCCTCTGCCTTTTCATCTGTAAAATGGGGATAAGAACATCTGCTGATGTTGGAGGCTGTGGAATTCAACGTCCCTCTGAGAGGCTGCAGTTATTATCACTCCGCGGTCTCTGTAGGAACGGGGATGGGGGGCTCTAACAGTCCTCCTCATGGGAGGAGCATGCCTAGTGGGGGTCACCTCATCCAACCTTGCCCTTTTACAGACGGGGCGCCTGCGGCCCTGAGACAAGGCCGCCCCTTTAGCCGCTGGGGCAGAGCTTCGGCAGCCAGGAGCCTGTCAGGGGCCCAGGAATATGTTTGAGATGGGGTAGAGGAGGGAGGAAAAAGACACACTGACACGTCAAAATGAATAAATGTTTAATTAAATGTCCACAGAACAGAACATCAGTCAACTAGTCAATTGCATCTTGACTCAGCGCCATATAGTTATATATAAATTCTATTTAATGAGGCATGTGGGTGCTTTTTAATCTGTCTGCCGTGACACGGTGTGGATGTGCCCACAAAGGTCCTAGCAGAAGGCTTAAAATAGCCCTGCCAGGAAAAGGAGGGGGTTGCCAAAGAGCCCTCATTCGTTCATTCATTCATTCTTTCTTTCTTTCAGCAAGCACTGAGTCTGCGGGGCCAGCAAAGGCCAAGTGAGGGGCCCTGATTCTCCCTCTGGGATCCTGTCCTGAACTTGATTCTCCATCCGTCCCCCCAGGCTCAGAGGGAGCAGGGCAGGCCTGACGTCACAATTCACCCAGTTAGCCACAGGGCAGGATAGGCACCCAGACCTCCCGCTGGGCCTCTGCGGGGAGGGGGCAGGCCTGCATCCCCCTGGACCCTCTCCCGGCTCCCCATGAATATTTACACAGCTGACCCTGGCCTCCCCCTTCCAGAAGTCTGCAAGGAAGCCCATTACAGATTCGTGGGGCACTGGCTGCATCTCTGATTAGGAGAACAGGATTGTTCTAATTTTAACATCACTCCCTACTACCTCGACCGCCTCCCCTCCCTGTCATTCCTGTGAGGGAGGTTTTCACCTCCCTGGAGCGCGATGCAGCCCCAGCTCTCTTGTCTGTTACTTGGGATGAGTCATCTTTTGGAGAATTCTCCATGACGTGGGTGGCTTGAACCACTTGTTCCGGGGTCCCTGACAGACACTTCCCCCATTAAGCTAAAACGCCGACCCATTTAGCACCTGGAGCAGGATGGAAGCTGGAGGCCACGGCCCTGTTAACCATGACCCTGAGAATGACATCCAGCCACCTCCCCAGGTCGGCCAAGCCCCGCCTGCTTGCTGACTCATCTCCCCCAACATCCCCCCTCCAGCCTAGGATTGCCAGATACAATAGAGGTTCCCAGCTAAACTGGAATTTCAGATAAACAACACATGATTTTTTTTAGCATAAGTATGTCCCATGCATCATTTGGGACATACATAAACTAAAAAATCCTCTGCTGTTTACCTGAAATTCTAATTGCAGACATTTAATTGGGTGCCCTATTATTTTTATTTGCTAAAACCTGGCCACCCTTCTCCAGCCACATTGCCCCCGTGCTGTTCCACAGTCAGACCCAAAGCACTCCCACCTCAGGGCCTTTGCATACGCTGTTCCTTTGGCCTGGCATGCTCCTCCTGCCCCATCTTTCTTGATTCCTTGGCTCTGAGATCTCAACTCAAATATCACCGCAGAAAAGTCTTCCCCGACCACCAAACTGATTCAGGGTCCCCTCCACCATGCCATCATCCTCTCTCCTACCATCTTGCTTCTCATGGCACTTAGCACTATCTCCGCAACCGGGTTATCTATTTATACTTTTTCCGTGTCCCTCACTACAGTGCCAACTCCATGAGAGAAGCCAAGCCTGCCAGGCAGAAGGCCAGGCACATGCATGTCTATTGGATGTGGCTGAATATTTACGAACGCCCCTGCAGGAGAGGTTTCACACTGCCCACAGTGCATCTGAGGAAGTTGAGGATCGGAGCAATGGACTACCCATCCTTGGTCTCTGGCTGGCCCTTTATATGCCGAGAGCTCTTCCCAGTACTTTCCATTAATTAACTCATTTAATCTCACATCAGCCCAAATGATGGAAGCACCATCATTGCCTCCATTTCCCAGGTAAGGAAACTGAGGCACAGAGAGGTTCATCAACTAACTCACTGTCACACAGCACATGAGAAGCAGAGTCAGAATTTGAACCCAGGCCTCCTGGCTCCAGAGCCTGCACATAGAAAACAGTGGCCTGGTCCAGCCCTTAACTTCACTTGCTTAAGTGTTTACAACAGGCCTGCAGAAACCCTGCCCCAGACACATAACCTCAACATTCTCCTGACCTCTGCTACACACTTCCCTGCTACTGCCACTGCCCGCCCAGCACACACACACACACACACACACCTCCTTGTCCTCTCCCTGGTCATCTTTGCAAGTGCTGTTCCCCTTTCTTGGGAACCCTTCCCTCTTTCTCTTGTCCACCAGAAAAAGCTGTTACTATTCCACCAAGGTGCCTGAGCAAGTGTCCCCTCTTCCAGGCAGCCCTCCCTGACCATCCCCTCCCCTACACTTGGCTAGGCCTCCTCCGAGCTCCCTCAGGACTGCTCCTGCTCTGGCCCTGGTCTAAGCCTGGGCTGTCTCCGCATGGGACATGAGGTCCGGGAGTGCAGGGAGGGGTCGGAAGCCTCCTGGGGCCCTGCAGCCAGTGCAGGCTGGGCTTAGAGGGTGAGTGAAGTTCACGATTGCGAGGACCATCCCTCCCATCAGCAGGGAACCTCAACTGCTTTTGTCATTTCTGTCCTCAGCAGGACTTTGGTCCCCATCCCTGGCTATGCCAGGCCGACTGGAGTGGACTCCACTGGGACAGAGATGGCCACAGTCAGGGCGGCTGGTTCAGGGAGGGGCTTCCAGAAATTAAATCCCAGTTGGGATTTTGGCTCAACAACTCTTACAACCCACCCAGAGAAAAGCACATAATGCCATGTGCAGCAACATGGGTGGATCTAGAAATCATCATACTAAGTGAAGTAAGTCAGATAGAGAAAGACAGATATCATATGATATCACTTCTGTGGAATCTAAAAAAAATGAGACAAATGAACTTACTTACAAAACAGAAACAGACTCACAGGGTTAGAAAGCAAACTTGTGGTTACCAAAGGGGGAGTATGGGGAGGGAGGGATAAATTAGGAGGTTGGGATCAACATACACACACTACTATATATAAAATAGAATACCAACAAGGACCTGCTGCATAGCACAGGGAACTCTTCTCAACATTCTGCAATAACCTATATGGGAAAAGAATCTGAAAAAGAATAGATATGTATAACTGAATCACTTTGCTGTACACCTGAAACTTATACAACAGTGTAAATCAACTATATTCCAATATAAAATAAAAATTAAGAAAAAAATCTTGGGAAGAAAGAACAGCAACTTGAAAACGGAGCTAGCAATCAGCAGAGGGGCTACAGGTGATGTTTCTTTTCTTGTCTATATTTTCTACTTCAATTAACTCAGATTACTCTGTAATTAGAAAAGTGCACACAAGTCACCTGGGGGTCTTGCTGAAATGCAGGTCCTGATCCAGCAGGTCTGGGGCGGGGCCTGAGAGTCTGCATTTCTAACAGGCTCCCGGGTGGCGCCCACACTGTTGATCCGAGGAGGACCAGAGTTTGAGTAGCACCAGAGTTTGAGTAGCGTGGCTGTAGGGTGTTAGAAGAGGGAGTCGGAGGGGGAGGGGGAGGGGGGAGTGAAAGGAGGAGGGGGAGGGGAGGGGTGCAGGATGCGAAGAGGAAGAAGAGAAACTGCAGAAGAGGTGAGACTTCTGCCCTGAGGGGGGAGCCAGGCAGGGGGAGAAGGGAGAAGAGACAAACAGAAGGGCAGACCGGCCCAGGGGCTGACGGGAGCATACCCAAGGCCCCAGCGGACCTGGGGTGGGAGGAGCCCATGAGGCTCAGATGTTCCAAATCAGTCAGGAAAGTGGGGCCTGAGTGTCCTGCCCTTCAGAGCCTCACAGCGGCATGCTGGTTAAATCGGGCCGCCCTGCCCCACTCAGCTGTGGCCTCTGAGGTTTAGCCTCTCTCCTGCCAAGAGCAGGGCAGCCCCCGGTGGCGGCAGCTGTGCTCCCTGAGGCTGTGGATCCAGCGGGCGGGTAGGCGGGTAGGTGGGTAGGTGGGGCCGGGTGTTGGGTCTGCTCCCTTCCTGGACCCGCAGCCTTTTGGAGCTGGGGCACCTGATCAGAACCGAGGGGAAGCTGAGACCCAGAGAGGGGAGGGGACCGGCTGGACAGTCAGGGCCGGAAGCAGAAGCCTGGGGGAGCCTGGTGAAAGGACCAAGGGGCAGAGGTGAGGTGAGTGCACGTGTTTTCCCCAAATAGAGCCCGTCAGCAGGCCTTGGATGAGCAGTCATCCCATTGGCTGCCCTGAAGGGATTCCACTCACACAGACACCTACTGCTAGAGTGACCCTCTGAGCCGGTCTCTGGCCATGGCACACTCCTGCTCTGGCACCCTCCATGGCTCCCCATTGGCTACGGGGGAAGTTTCACAGCTTTTCGTGTGCTCCCTCATAGAATTTGGGAAAAACTCTATCCCCCACCACCCTTTCTAAGTTGACACCTGTTGTATACTTTTATCAGTAGGAAGTAGAACATATGAAACAATTTACAGGATGAAATACAATGAGGATTAACCATAATCAGAATATTTTATGACAGGACTTGATAAAATAGGTTTTAATTATCAAATTAAATAACCTACTCCGAATCTGAAATTATGTGAAATTTTACTGAAAATGGGTTTTAATGTAGGTCGAAAAGTGAGAAACCTAAAAGAAAGTCCAGTTAGACTGGGAAGAATTAACTTTGCTGACGTCTCCTCTCTGGATGTCCTGAACTCAGAACATCTCAACCCAGTCACATGTGCCCCTGGGGAATGTTACAGGACCAGGGGTGGGGTGGGGGGTGGGGGTGGACAGGAAACCTGGTTTGAATATACTGACCCCAGTCACCCCAAATCAGTATTTCCCCACATCCCCTAGCTTGGGAGCCAAGAGCTTTTTATACCCAGAACAACATGCCATAACTCTATCCCAGATGGTGAGGATTGGAACCCAGGCCACTATCTGTTCCTCCCCACAGGAGACTAGAAGTGTCTGACCTTAGCCTCAAACTGGCCCCTCCGCCTAGACACCCATTGTTCCCACCCTGGTTCTGACTCACCTCCTCCCTGGAGCCTCTTCCAACCCTCCAAACCACCAAGGTCCCTTCCCCCACCTGTAGAAGGTGCTCTGAGCCTTGTCTGTCTCTCTGCCCCTCCACAGAGAAGGCCCATCTGACTCATCACTGCCTTCTGCCCTGCCAGCTCCTTGGGAAGCAGGGCGTTGATAAAGGCTGCCAACAGCCCCTGGAGGTGGTAACAGCATCTCAACCTTCCTGGCGTAGGGAACAAAATTACCGACTTGACAGCCGACACGAATCTGTCTCCAACTGGGGTGCCCAAGAAACAGCCCTTGATCATTTTCCTTTGATTTAGACCATGAGCGCCCATTCCCCTCCCCACATGGATGGTGAATGTCATTTCAATGGTTCCTGAAAACTTAACAAACTGATTAGTTATACACTTAAACTTCCTACCTCTGCCCATCAATCTCCTCACCCTGGACCCCTGGACCCTGTGGGCAGTAGGGGCAGGTAGCTGGGGCTGCAACATTTGCCTACTTCTTCTGCACTTTAAGATGCTTCAGTCCCAAATCAATACTTCTGAAGGAAAAAAAAAAGATATATTCTAACATACACAGCATCTTTTAGCCACTCCCTCTGTGTCCGGCTGTCAGAGAAAAGATGATGCCTTCACATCTTTGGTTAGAGGTGAGCTAAAACTAGTCCCTTCCTGCCTCTAAAATGAGGGGCTTGGAGTAGATTAAGGAGGACGATGGGACTCCTCTCCTCTGTCAACACCAGCTGACTGGCTGTGGCTGCCGGGATGCTGGATTGTAGGGAATCTGAGGCAGAGTCCTGCTTGAGCAGGAAAGAGTGCTGGGAGCGATTAGTAATGTCTGCCAGGGCCACAGGAAGGGATTGGGGAAACACACGAACCAGAATTTTACCAGTTATGAAGAAATTCAGAGATTGAAAACTGGTGGCCTGAGGGTAGGTTTCTTCGGCCCACACAAGCTTTTTTTTTTTTAATATTTTTTAAACTTTAATTTTATTACCATTATTTATAAGGTGGAAGGTTTTACTGCCCCCCAAAGGATTTTTGGAGTCTCTAGAAAACTAGAAGAATGGGCCCCACTGGGCTTTGTCCCCACCTGGCAGCTGGAGGTCAGTGGGTGAGGCCATGCGCTCAGGTCGCCAGCGTCCACCCCCAGCCCCTTGCATTCGGGGGCCGCCTGCCTGGCCCATCATCCACGTTTGTGAGCCTGGACCTGATGGTTGATTTGCTTCAGTTGGCCGGGTGAGCAGTGACAGGGACTCCTGGGGAATGTGTCATGGCCCCCAAGAGAGTGAGGACAACTGTGCCTAATCACCAGGGAGAAGAAGGCAGAAAAGTTCCTATTGACTGAGCACCAAACGTTTGCTCACCACCATGCTGGGGGTTTCAGTACAGGAGCTCATTCAGTCCACACGGCACACCTACGGAGGAGGTAGTGTGATAATTACCACTCTGCAGACGGGGAAACTGAGGCTCAGAGAGGTGGCAGGAAGTACTCAAGGCCAAGGTCCCCCTGGCTGGTTAGTGGCACAGGCAGGAGATCTACCCGGTGCCTGGGTCTTGTCCACCAGGCTCTGGGCTGCTGCCCTTGGCCTCCTGATGTACCCCTCTGTGGAGAAGGACCCAGAGAGGGAGCCGCCACTGCCCTGGAGCCATTACACCTTGCAGCTGTGGAGCAATGGGAAAATGGGATTCCACTTCCCTGGTTCTTATAAATTGTCTTTATTTGCCGTCAGTAAATACTCCCCACGTGAAAAAGTGGTCACCTGATGAGTCTGCTAATGAAATCTTCCACGGAAGTTAATGTGCTAATTACATACAACATAAAACAAAATAATAGACAATCACCAAACGCACGGTTCCCGGCTTTGTTTTCTTCCTTTCTCTCTCTCTCTGAGATTGCTCACTTTATGTGATGTTGAAATTGTGGATCTAGACAGGATCCTTGAGAATTAATCATAGGGTGAAAGGCCCACGCCATTGACTAATGCGTCCTCATGACCTGTGTCACTGCTCTGGGGAGGCGGGGGTGGTGGTGGGGGACGACCTTGAACTTCAGGGCCGGGGCCTGATGTGCTACTCAGGGGTGGCCCCTGCTAGTTCCTTCCTGTCTCTGGGCCTCAATTTTCCCGTCTGTATGATGTATGATGAGAGAGTTGAACAATAAGAAAAAAGACAACCCATGATTGCTTTGTGTTAATGACCTTGACTCTTTTGTTAAATAAATTTATTTATTTAATGACCTTGACTCTCTTGTTAAATTTATTATTTATTTATTTAATGACCTTGACTCTTGACCCCTCCGTTCACATCTGTGGCTTTGCAGCTCCTCCCAGCCAAGGTAGACTATTCCTGAGCCTTGCTTCTAGATTCAGACTCGTGACTGGTTTTGTTCAAGGGACTGGAGAGCACAGGCTAGCAGGCCCGTCCCGGCCCAGCCCCTGGGGGGCTGTGTGTTCCCTCCTGCCCTCTTGCTCCGGGTTGTCACCATGAGCAGGACGTGTCTCACCCAGCCCATTGGGGTGACAACAGGATGAGAGCAGCAGCCCGAGGGTGAGGTTGACTGGGCCCCTCCCAAGAGGGAGGAAAACGGGGCCTCTGAGGTGCCTGCCTGAGTTCCTGGCCCAGGCTCTGAGCACCAGGCGCCCTTCCAGCCTCTGCCAGGGCCACTGGAAAGCCCTGTCCAGCGGGATGGGCCAAAGGGGCAGCCCTGGGCAGGGCCCAGGAGAAAACAGACTGAAGGTAAGGGGCCACGAGGCTGCAACCATGTCAATCAGACTCTGTGACAAGTGGCAGAAACCTACCCTGAAGGGCTCAGCCAGAAGGGAATCCATGCCACGCTTTGTATCAGTCACCTACTGCTGCAACAACACTGCCTAACAAACTGTCCCCAAAGTCAGTGGTTTGTAACTCTCATCATTTACTCTCAAGGTCACAAGTCTGCAGGTCAGTTGGTCTAGGATGGGCAGATTTGTCTCAGGTCCCTCTTAGATGTCTCTCCTCCTCCTGGGGCCAGCAGCTACCTGGGTTTCCTTGTTATTCTGTCAACTGCAGAAGGACAAGGAGGGTGAGCAGAAACTGGTGAGGCCTCTTTAAGCACAGGCTCTGAACTGACATGCGGTCACTTCCACCCACTTTCCATTGGCCAAAGCGAGTCACGGACCATGGCGCCCCCTCCATGGGGGGAATGCAATCAGCCTCTGGGCGAGGCACTGGGAGGCTGAGGGCTGGGAAGAGCATGCAGCCCACCCAGCACCTCTTCCCCTGGAGCCACTTGGGGTGGCAGGCAGGCCAGATGCAGACAGGGGAACACTGCAGCGCAGGGAGGGCACACAATTCCGCTCTAGCCCCAGACGGGGGGTCTGCACCCCTGGCCACCTCATCTCTAAACTCCATGCCTTTCCCACCCACCTGGATGCCCAGGTTCTGGGCTGCCTCATAGGTGGTATTTCAGACCTCGAGATGTAACATTTCCAGTATGCCCCCCACACCAACACACACACAGAAAAACAAGGGGAGACAGAGAGAGACACACAGAGTTATTTTCTGGCCAAACTTAGGAATTCTGGAGGAAAAAAAATCTATATGCAATACTATAATTTTAGCGCTAAATGGTGCTAAAGGCATCGTTTGGCAGCCTTTGGAGAGTGAAAGTTGCTGCGTTAGTTTGGGAACAGAAAGCTGAAGCACGTCACTGGGTTTTGTGAACGCCCTCGCCTCTGGCCGGGTCTGGTTGTTTCTAGCAGCACATGCTTTAAGATGACGGTGACGTCTGTGGAGAAGAGAGCCCAAAACTCTTGCTCGCATGCCTGGGCGGCAGGGGACGCCGTCCCGGGTTGGGGTGCAGGCTGGACACGATGACAGCCCAGCGACTCTGGTGGCCCGACCGTCCTTGCCAGGCAGAGCCCCACCGGGTCTGCTGAGCCGGCATTGATGGGACGGGAGGTGAACAGGGCACCCGTCCCTTCAGGGCACCGTTTCACCAGCTGCCTGGGACACAGCCGCTCTGTTCTGGCCCCAAACGTAGTCACATGTTGTCTTCTAGCAGCACGAGGGGCTGCGAAATGCAAATTTTGCATTGAAATTCCAGCTGCTCTTTGCCCAGCTCCGCGTCAGGGGCTCAGACTCCGAGGAGGCCGGCAAGTGATGTCCGGGACAGCTGGTCTCCACCAGCAGCACCTCTGGGTGGCCTGCGACCTTGGGTGGCTACCTGTCTCTAAGCCTCCGTTCCCACCCCTGTGACACGTGATGCCAGGCCCTGCCCCACGGGGCACTCAGGATGACCCCACACGAGTGCCCCGTGAAGGCCGCAGCCAGGGCCTGGGGCTGGGAGGGCCAACCCTGAGGGGCACAGGGTGAGGGGCCGGGGGACACAGAGGAGGGGCTGCCAGCAAGGCAGGGCCAGTTAACTAACGGGGCCGGTGTCCGGCTGTGACCAGGGGAGATGGTCTCAGGGGTGGGGTGGTGGAGCCAGAGCTGCAGAGAGAAGGGGACGGCTGGAGAGGGAGGGGAGCCGAGAGGCTGTCTAGGTGACCCCAGTGATGTGTGGGCAGGGCTGCCACGTCCTCCGACAGGGAAGGCCTGTCTGGGGGCCTTGAGCAGGCAGCTGCGGGCAGACACTACGGCACCCCGCCCTGGTGCCTGCCGGTCCCTCAGGGGTGGGAGGGAGGCTGGGCTGCCCAGCTAGAGAAGAGAGGCTGGCAGGACACAGACCTGCTCCCCAAATGCACACAACGGCAAGCAATGTCACCAGGCCTGGGTCACTTCTGGGCAGGACGCATGTGATTCCGGCAATAATCACGCTCATCTTAAGAAATTATAGAGCTTTATTAAATAAACCAAGTAGAAACGCGCCTATTTACATCCAAGTTGCCAGTTTGAGCTCAAGTAATATGCAAGGCACAATTCTTCCTGTCTCCAGCTTTAAAAAAATAAATCGCATGGCCCAGTCCCAAAGGGCTGAGGCGGATTCACGTGTGCAGCTCGGGGTCCACGCCTGCCAGGCTCCGGGCCTTCCTGGGGGCGGCACGGCACCCCGGCCTCAGGAGGGGCCGCGTCCTGGAGGTCTCAGCTGCTGTGTGGACGAGGGCTGGGAAGGAGGGCGTTTTCCGAGTCGCCCCCTCCCCGGCCCGTCCTGGGAGCTGCCCGGAGGGAGGCCGTCCCGAGGGGCGGCAGAGGCTCAGATCCGCGAGGTGCTTTGTACAGAGGGAGGGACAGAGAACATGGGTCTGTGCGTGGGTGGAACAGTGGAACACAAGGAGAGTCCCTGTCTCCAGGCCAAGGACATTTCCCAGTTCCGATTCCGAAGTCCCTGTGCTGATAGCGAAGCCAGGACAGGGAGGATGAGCCGGGCCCCCTGGGGCCGAGTCCAAGTACACCGCTCGGGAAGCAAAGCACCACAAAGGATGGCCATCCACTCATAGTGGCCCGAGGCGGGCAGGAGGCCCAGCTCCCAGCTCCCCGGAGTCTCGGGCGCCCCCGAGGCTGAGCCGGGCGCCCTGGCCCCGGCCCTGAGGCTCCTTGTGCAGGGACGGGGCGGCCCCTGTCACTCGTGTCTGTTCACTGCAATCATTTCCCAGCAGCAGCCCGACGAGGGGAAAAGTCCAGTTTCCAGAGAGAGAAGAACCCACACAAGTAAAAAATCCAATAAAAAGTCCTTTCAGAAAAAAAAAAAAAAAAAAGTCCTTTCCCTGAGACCACTGCTATCGCAGCATCTACAGACCCCTTCTCCACAGACTCCCACCGGCTTCAGGTCCTGAGAAGGGAGCGATTTTAGAGACCAAGAAACTAAAAGCCGAAGTGTCCATCGTCCCGAAACCCCAGACAACCAGGCTGAGGAATGAGCCAAGGTCTTTGCCTTTGCAAGACTCTCAGTAGAACAAGACAACAACACAAAAACCCCCAGACAACAAACTTAAACTCCTACTTATAAGAACAAGCTCGTGCGCATGGCCTAAACTACAGTTACAGGAAGAGGGGCGGCGGCGGCGGCCGGGCTTGCTCCAGGCTGGACCCAGCAGGCCCGGCCCTGGGGGGGTGGAGGCACGGGGGTCCTGGCCCTCCTGACTAGTGGGAGGGGTACACCCGGCTCCACAGCCCCGAGGGAGGGCTGGCTCTGCGAGCAGGAGGCAGCGCGTTGAAAGGCGTTGGCGATGAGGCAGGAACATCTAGGGTGGGAAGAGAGCCCCGGTGAGCAAGGAGCCAAAGGGAGACCTCTACGTTCCTCACACCCCGCAGGGCCTACGCCAGACAACGGCTCCGAGGGGCTGCGGCCTAGCTACGCCCCCGGCTCCCGGGCCAGCGCACGAGGCCCACAGGGGCCTGCTGAGCTGCGCACGCAGCGGCCTGGACCGTGACCCTGACCTCCTGGCGCGCACGGCCTGCCAGGTCCCAGGATCCCACGGCCACGTCCCATCCACAGGACACACGGGGAGCGGGCCCGTCCATCTGGGCAGAGAAGGCTGCACAAACAGACTCCCACGTGTGCGAAGGGTCTGGAGTGCCCAGGAGGCAACGCGAAGCCCCCGGCGTGGCTCCAACAAACCGGGGAGGGGTGTGCTGGGGGACGCAGTTAGCAAGGCGAGCGCCCACTGCAAGCACAGCTGGAAGATGAATCGGAGTTGACGTGGGGAAGCGAGCTACTGAGCAGTCCACGGTTTTCCCTGGGGTCGCAGGCCTGAGAGAAGGCTGTGATTCTAGGGGTCCAGGATGCATGTAGGATCTTGTTACCCCAGGAACACCAACCTATATACACAGTGGTGTCCTCTTTCAAAAAACTCACGGAGCCCTTGAAGCCAGGCCATGGCCCCATAGGTCAGTAGACAGCCCCTCAAGGATTCCTTGTGGAGGGGAGAGAACCCTTGAATGGGAATCCGGAGACACAGGGATGCCACGGACAGCTGTGCAGGTGGGGTACTGCACAGCCTCAGGGGACACCACTCACAGAGAGAGGAGACCCTGGGGTTGTGCAGGGTCACCAGGGCTTCAGGACCACCAGAGGCAGGGGCACCACTAACAGGAATGAGTCCAGTGATTCTTCTCCATCCGAGAAACACTTCGTCGGGACCCTCCAGAACCCTCACCTCTGAGTCAGCCCGTCCAGCCCCAGCTGAGAGCCCTTCGCGGTAGCCCCAGCGGGTGGGACTCCGGCCCCACACGCCCACCCGCAGAGACAGGGCTCCCTGGCCCCAGCCCCTCCGGGACCCGCATCCGCCAGCCCCCGTTCCCCCACCAGCTCGCAGGCCTGCCCTCTGGGCCTCACAGCCCAGCTGCAGCTCATGCCCAGGGCCAGGCCTTCTGAGACCTGGGGATCCTCCCCCGCCGCCCGCTCCTCGGGGTGGCTACTCACAGTGCGGGCTGTGCCGAGGGCTGGCTCGCGGGGAGAGGGCCGGTGGTGTGCTGGGCTCCCGGGGTGTGCAGACCGCGTGGTAGGCTGCGAGACGTACGGGTGGTTAGAGTGGGGGTGAGGATGGGGGAGCAATCGGGGGGTGGGGACACGGCACGCCCGCCTCACCTATGATCGTGACCGCAGTCGCGGCCAGCAGGGCAAACAGCGTGAAGAACATGACCTGGTAGGAGTCTAGGATGTGCTGGAAGAGGCCGGCGCCGTCTGTGGTCCAAGGAAAGAGAGTTACCGAACCGTGTGCGGAGGCCCTCACGTCGTGTGCGTGCTCAGAGGGTGAGGGGCCCCGGGTGAGAGACATATTCTGCATTTCTGCTCCTGCAGCCTTCAGACTCCCGGTTCCACTCCCACCTGGACCACTCTGCCCGTCCCTTCTGCCAGGTCCCTCCCAGCAGGCGTCCCGTCCCGTAACTCACGAGCACCAGGTCCCCGGCGATCCATCACGAAGGCCACGGTGACGGGGATGGTGATGGCCTGGTTAGTGGTGGGGCTGGAGAAGGTCAGGGTGGTGGACAGAGGCCCCTGGCTGCCGGCCGTGGGGTCCGAGATGCCGACTGTGTAGGTGACGAAGCTGGGCAGCCCCAGAGACTTCTCCTTCACGAAGGCCAGCACGGCCGGGGACCCTGACTTCACCTGGGAGAGACGTCAGGGCTGAGGGGCACACCCCACGTCTGCCTGACACACGTGAGCTGCCCTCCTGGGCCCGTGGGCCGATGGCGGGGACCCTACCAGTTCCCGCTTCCCAGGCAGGTGAGGAGGCCTGGGCACTTCTGACAGGCATGCAATCCGCAAACTCAGGGGAGCACGCTGTCCATGCTGGGGCATTTTTAGGGAAAGGACAAACCAATGTCATGGAATTCTAATCAAGAGCTCCTTAAAAAAAATGCTGCACTGCGTGAGCGATCACCAAACTCCAGCTTCCCAAGGGAGCAGCCAGGAGCTCTGTCCATGGCCCGTGGCCAGCAGCCCAGCCTGGGGCCCAGCAGGAGCTCCACCACCAATAGCGACTTCATGCCTGTGTCACTGTGAGGACATTCAGCTACGTTTGCCGCAGCGAGACCAGAGAAGGAGCCGGCGGAGACACCAGCGAGCCCTTCGCACATCACCCCGACCTCCTCCCGGCCTGCCGGGCCGCAGGACCGGTGTCCTGCACCGCCACTCAACGGAGGGGGAAACCCAGGCCCAGAGATGGGGACACCATCGTCCCCAGGTGTGCGGCATCAGTGGATCAGTGATAGGTCAGAGGTTAGAGCTTTTCTTCCTGCCCCTCGTCAGCGGGCCCTCCTGCCCTGAATTCATTCATGGACACGTGACACGTTCGCTGAGCAGATGCCATGTGTCAGGCGGGCCCTGCACTCAGTGCTTCCCCCCATAGGTCACTTCCAGCCGGGGAAGACCGGGGGCAATCACGACCATTCACACGATTCTACGGGCCGACAGGCAGCAGCAGTGCTGTGGGGAAAAGGGTCAAGGGACTTAATTTTTAAAACCTTTTAGTTTTTTAATTTTGTGCCATGCAGCTTGCAGGACCTCAGTTCCCTGACCAGGGACTGAACGCGTGCCCTCAGCAGTGAAAGTGCGGAGTCCTGACCACCGGACCACCGGGGAACTCCCTTACAACTTTTAATTTTAAAGAGAGGTGGTCCAGGATTGCCACACTCCAGCTGGTCCTCCGTGCCTCTTGGTCCCTCTGAGGCCTTGGCTCCTGCCTGGTCACCACTCACCTCCAGGTTCTCCAGAACTTCCATGGCACCAAAGACCTTGACCTCGGAGCTGGTGTAGTGGTTGCTCAAAAGGATTTCAGCCTGGTCAGTGTAAAGCCCTGGGCTGAAGGGCACCTCGGCCCCGACCTGCTCTCCGGAGAAGTGGCTGCCTGGGAGAGAGGGAGTGACCAGCAGTGCTGTCCTCTTCAGGCTCAGGTGCTTCAGCTGCTTGTCCGTAAGCCTGAGCATAGTCACCGAGCAGAGGTACCGGCCTGTGGAGACGAGGGCGTTATTCCACCTCATCTCCTCTCCACCTAGGCCCTGATGCTAACCCTGCTCCCTGGAGGACTCCTACCCACCCTGCAAAGCCCGGGTGAGGCATGCCCTCCTCCAGGGGCCTCCTGGGAAGTCCCTCTTCAGTGCCCCCCTCCCTTTGGACACCCATTGTGTGACCAGCTCTCCCCCTCTGTGTCTCAGAATCCTCTGTTCATGGATCCCCCCGGGGCAGGAATGCCTGCTCCAGCTCTGCATTTCAGGGCCCAGCCAGTCTGGCTCAGAACAGGGGTGAGGGAATGGTGAACGGATACCACGACCCAACCCTGGCCGTACGTGAGTGGGGCTGAGCCCCAGTACTGCTGACGCCCCAGGTGCGGCAGGAAGTTCTGTGGAGGCCCGGTTGGGACTATTCAGGGTCCATGCCTGACCCACAGTGGGTAGAAGAGCTGAATGAACACTGTTGAGTGGTGCCTTGGAAAGCTCCAGATCCAGGAATCAGAACACCTGGGCTGGGGTCCCTCCTGTGCTCCCACCAGCCAGGCCTCTAGGTGAGTCCCTTCCATTCCTCCTCTCTCCCCACCACCAGCCAGGAGCCCCCAGGTGAGTCGCTTCCTTGCTGACTCTGTTCCCCTTGTCAAGTGGGGGTAACATCGCACCCCTTGCGGGGCTGTGCTGGTGAATCCACGGGGCCCGGGACCACCAAGTGCCTACTCTGTGCTAAGCCCCAAGCTCAGGTCTTGCACACAGTGTGCCCTCAGGATACACCGCCTGTATCCCACACGGCAGCCGGGCTGCTGAGGATGCTTTTGCGCTGCTGCCAGAGGGACAGAGACGCAGAGCGAACCAGGGAGAGGAGGGCCTCGCCTGGCCCCTGGGAGCTGCAGGCCGGTGGCAGCAGGTTCTTAGAAAGAACTCAGCAACATGTCAAATGGTCATCCCCAGCCCCTCTCACGACAACACTGACAGTCTCGTTGCACGAGCACAGGACTCAGCGTCTCGGCATGTGCACGAGCTGGGCACTGTGCACGCTCATCCCAGGGCCTGTCTTGAGCACTCACGGCATCCGGTGAGGGGTGGCCCTCCTCTTAGGGTGACCTGGTGACACTCAGATCACTCCACTTGGCCAGCACGCCGCTCCAGCCCGTGGTGCCGGCTGCCAGTTCCACGGCTCTGGTTACCAGTTCCGTGGAGCAGTTACACTCCACAGACGCCCATGCCCTCAACTACCGGTTAAATAAAGTCCCTTCCATCCCTCTCAGAGCCCCGTCATGCCAGCAGAGCGGGGCACCACCCTTCCCATTTCACGAGGGAAGCAGCCTCCTCGCCTGCAGGCTCTGAGGCAAGAAGAGCAGGAAAGGCCTGGAACCAGGTCCCCAGCTCTGAACCGAGTCCTTTCCGCCAGGTGTAGGTGGCTGCTGACAGCAGCTGGGAATGCCAACCCCTCCCGGCGGCTGCAGGGAACCAGAGGCCGGGGTGACGGCATCAGTCCCCAGGCTGGGCTCCTGACGGATACCGCCCCCTGGACAGACGGCCATCGCGGGCCAAATGAACCACAGGCGAACCTGCCATGCAGGTCAGTGTTCACTTCCAAACCCCGCGGACTCACCCAGGGCAGCGTCAAACTCCGGTTCTACGGTGAAAACCTCACGGGCTGGGAAGTCAAAGATGTCTTGCTTGAACTGTAGCTGGCAGCCGAGGAGGGATTCTGGGTGCAGGGCTGAGATGCTTTCCACCTGGCCGGGGGAGCACTCACCTGGGGACGGGAGGGGGTGAGAAGGCCGCACACCCAGGCCCCCGAGGCCCCCACCTGCAGAGCCCCAGCACGAGGCATGAGAGCAGGCCACGTGGAGGCTGGCCGACCCAAGAACCGGACCTGTGCCCACATTCCTCCTGAGGATGCCGCAGTTTATAAAAGCGGAGGACAAATGACTCATGATGTGGGAATGGGGGGCCTGTACCATGGGCAATTGCAGCATTTTTTCAGAGCCCACATCCAGGGGCACGGCAGCGGGTCGAGCGGCTAGTGCATGTTGTCTGCTCCTGTCAGCAGGGAAAACGGGCGATTTATCCCTGGACATCAGGAGGGCACTAGTTCCCCACTAACACCCTGAGCATCGTTTGGGCAATGGCACAGTGCTGTCCACTTGCACCGGAGCAGGGCGAGAGGTGACCACGAGGCAGCAGAGGTGCATCAGAACCACGACAGTGGTATTGAATTCTACCAGTTAAGTGGTTTTTTAAAAACAGCCTGTATTGATGCATTTATTTCCGGCAGCTGCTGTCCAGGGCTGTCACAGGCAGGGGATGAGGTCGAACGTTCTATGCATGACTTGGGAGAGGTAATTATGGAAATCAGAACCGGCGGCGAGGCCTGCTAAGCCACAGTTTCTGGGATGAACAGTGGCTTTCTCCACTTGGGTGCCCTCGGGCTGACGCTGCACCTCCAGCCCAGAAACAGGCAGTTTCGCGGCACTGGGCTTTCAGGAAGATCCCTTCACTGCTTCTGCCCATGGAGGACTCGAATTTCTAAAGAGCTGGAAGGGGTGGGCCAGCGGGGGTTAAATGCCCGCCTCGGAGTCAGCGAGTTTGAGTAGGAAAAGCAGCAAAACCCCATCAGAAGGGCCCGAGGCCCCTGGCCTGGCAGGGCCCACGCGGGACACACGACCCCTCACTCCTTACCTCTCAGGTTAGAGCTCCGGTCTCCCACGGTGACCATCACTTTGGAGGCCGCAACCTCCTGGAAGCTGGTCTGGACGGGGCGGGTGTACCGGGCCACGATCTTCTGAGGGACGCTGACCACTATCTGGGGGGGGAAGCCAAGGCAGGCCCTCGAGAGCTGACCGTGCAGGCCGAGCGCCTGGGACGCAGGTACTGCCCTTCCCGCGGTACAGGGGACAGGACTGAGGCTCCGGGGCTACGTGACCTGCTCAGACGGGGCAGAGCTGGACTAGACCCCAGGCTGGCCTGACTCTCCCTGGAGCCGGCTGCCCCAGCAGCGGGGCAGGGCGACATCAGGCCTGAATGCAAGCAGCAGTCGGGGCGGGCTGCAGACTTTGGCTCCCCTGTCAGTTATGATCGCGTCTCTGCACATCAGATGGGTTACTTAATCTTTCAGCAAAGAGAGAAGGATCCATTTTACTTCACTGCCATTTATTCAGAATAAATCAGCCTGACCAAAACGCAGACCCACACGGCCCAGTGGTGGCGGCCGAGGCTCATCTCCCCAAGTTATCTCCTGGCTCACCCCTCCCATCTAACCACTGAACACCTTACTGAGACAGGACGAGCCTCCCTAGGCCGGGTACCCCTTCCAACCTCCTGCAGGGCCAACACTCCCAGCTGTGGGCCACCGCCTCCCGGTGGAAGGCCGTCTCCGGCTCTGGGCAGGCGCCGAGCACTTCCTGCCCTCCACGGGCCTGCTTCCACCAGCACGTGAGTCCCTCGAGAGCAGGGACGGGGTCTCACTCCTCCCCAAGCTCCTGCAGACCCCGCAGTGCAGCCGTGGCCGATGCTGAGCTGGAGGGCCGGCCCCTCACCCTCCAGACTGACCGCAGTCACCTGCGCCCCTGCCCGGGTCCTTCCCGCTGCCCCCGCCTTCTCTGCTCCTGACTTCCGCTCTGCAGTCTCCTGCCCCGTCCTCCTCCACACCTGGCAGAGGGCCCCAGGCCTGGTCCCGCTCCCTCCTGCTCCGGTAGGCCCTGCGTGTTCCCGCCACCCCCAGAGCTTCAGCCCCACGTCTGTGCTGCAGGCACCCCACCCTCCGCTGTCTCCAGCTTTGGGCCCCGGAGCTCCAGACGCGCCGGCCCAGCTGCGTCACCACCAGCCCCACCTGGAGGAGCTACAAACACCTCAAACTCCCCATCGTCCTCCCCCAACACTGGCGCCTCCTTCTGTGCTCCCCTCTCTGCAAAGGGCCATCCTCCCCCTCGTCGCCCCAGCCTGACCTGGAGACTCATCCCCAAAGCCTCCCTCTCCCAAGCCCCGCTTCCAAACGGTCACCAAGCTCTGATGACCCTCCCTCCGGAGTCTCTCCAAACCCACCCTTAGTTTCGGCCTCCGCAGGGGTGCCAGTGAGGGCCCATCCTCTGTCTCTCAGCTGCCACCCTGCAGCTGTGCCCCCTCCCTCAGGCTCTTAGACTCAGCCAGGCACCAGGCAATCTTTCCAAACATACTTCTGATCTCTATCACTCTTGCCTTTAAAAAATCTCTGATGAATCCCTACTGTGTCTGGCATCGGTTTCAACATCTTTACCCCCAACAGCAGCAGCAGCAGCTCATACCCACGGAGCACGTGCTCTGTGCTGAGTACCATTCTAAGGCCTTCGCACACATTAATGATTCATTTAATCCACACAACGTTAGCCCCATTTTACCAGTAAGAAAACTGAGGCACAGAGAGGTCAAGTAACTTACCCAAAGTCACACAGCCTCTCAGTGGTCCAGCTGGGATTTGCACCCAGGCAGCCTGGCCCCAGAGCTTAACCACTGTTGTGATCTGATCGCAAAGCTAGCCTCCGCTCCCACACACCCCGGGTTCCAGCCCCAGGGCTGGCTCTCGAACCCTGCCCACCTTTCCCGTGCGATGCCCTCCTCTGCCAGCTCCCCCAGCCCTGCCCGACCACCCTCCGGGGCTTCTTGGGGGTGGGGGGGGGACTGCTTTATTTGTCTCAAGGTGCCTCTATCTGCACTGGGCTCGCCCGCACTGCAGGGTCGCAGCACTAAACACACCCGCTATTAAGTTAAACTGCTAGATTCCACAGGGCACACGCTGCTCTAAAAATGAGACGCGTGGAACGCAGCCAGACTGCTCATCGATTCATTCTTGGCTGGAGATAAACAGAAGAGAGAGCGGTTCTGTTCACCTCCAGAAAGACTCAAAAGGTGACTTGCTGGGGGAGTTTAACTTTCCCAGTGATGCCAAATCGCTAAGCGGGACCACCTACGGCCGCGACTCCCAGGGGACGCCCACGCAGGCAATCCTGCCCCCAGGGCTCAGCCGAAGCACGTGGGCGCGGGGATCACCCCCCAGGAGGCCGCCTCCGTCCTCCCACCACTGTGCACTAGGGAGCCGGCAGCCTGGGAGGGGGAACCTGCCCCCACCAGGCTCACGAATCCCTATCCGCCTGCCTCCTGAGATGCTGGACCTTCCTTCTTCCTGACAAACGGGAATCAGTCAGTACGGAATCTGAGAGTTCCACCCCGAAAGGCTCGGCCACATGGGCCCCAAAGCCCCACCTCCTTGTAGGTCTTCAGGTGCCCGGCGAGCTCGTAGTAAACGGTCACAGATCCCGCTTCCCGGGCCACGGCCACGCCCGTCTTGGGGTCGACGTGGAGGATGCTGCGGGCTGATGAGCTCCAGGTCCCGGGGATGCCTGGGAGGGGAAGCTGCACGTGACCCCTCTTTCCCATGACTGACACTCCAGCCACTGCGTCTCACCTGGGTCACCTGGGCAGTGTGCTCGCCGCCCCCAGCCCCACGCTCCACTGTCCCACCGCTCGGCTCCTGTCTGCGACCACAGTGCCTCCCTGCTGGGAATCTCTTGGTCATTTCCCACCCTGGGGTGACCCGGGCGCTGGCCCCCCAGGGACGGCCCACTGCATGCCTCCCCACTGCACCGCCCCTGCCCGCCCACCCTGCTCAGCAATCCCCTTTGAACAAACAAGGCGGTGGCAGACTCTGAGCTGTCACTAGACGGCGGTCCTCAGTGAAGAGCCAATCTCGTCACATGATAAACGCAATGAAAGGATTCAACAACCACATTCTATCTGTGGCAAATAATACGTGCTTTTCTTTAAAGGCAGCGTGTAACTTCCTTTTACAATGAGTTTAATTAGCTTTAAAACAAGGGAGCCAATTAGGAAAAAAATTAAGTAAATGATTGCACGTGTGGCTCGTGGATGCACGGGTGGTACGGACAGTTGCCCCGCCGCTTAGCGGCTTCCTCGGCTGAGGTTCCCTCCTAGAGGCACCTGCCCGTGCAGCAGCCCCGCCAAGAAGCTCATCAACACCGAACAGTCAGGGACTTCCCTGGTGGTCTAGCAGTTAAGACACCGCACTTCCAGTGCAGGGGGCGAGGGACCAGGGCAACGATGATCCCACGTGCTGTGCGGCGCAGCCAAAACCACAACCAAACAAAACAGCGAACAGTCAGCTCCTCAGCTGCACCAGCCACGTTTCCAGGGTCCTGTGGCTCGTGGCTATGGGGGTAGACGGTTTCCACAAGGGTGGAAAACCCCTAGAGCGGGGGGGAGGGGCAAGCTCCTCTGTAGAGGGCCAGATTGTAAGTCTTTGGGGCTGTGTGGGCCCGAGGGTCTCTGATGCCACCACTCGGCCCAGCAGATGCAGCGTGAAAACGGCCACTGATGACACGGAGATGCAGGGGTGTGGCCGAGCACCAATAACAGCCTGCTGCAGAAAGAGACGGCAGGCTGGCTCTAGCCGGCGCAGTTTTCCGACGCCCGCTCTAGACCATCACCAAGCTCCACGTGCACACCTGTCACAGCGGGCTGAGAGCCCCGTCCCACCTCCCAACCAGAGATGGTTCCCTCGGCCAGAATCTCTCGTACCTTCCAGGCTGACCAGAACCGTGGCCAGACAGAGGACGTCCCCCACCACCACTGCTCCGGACAGCTCGGGGGAGATGGCCTGCAGGACAGGCAGCGGGACGAAGTCAGAGAGGCCGCCGTGCGCCGCGTCCCACGCTCTGAGCAGTGTCAGGCCCACGCTGACCGCGCGGACCACGCAGGTGTTGTTCGTGGCGCCCTTCCCGATCTGCACAAACTCGTCCCTGGGCACAGGAGACGTGGCTCTCAGTCTCGGGAGAGGGCCCAGCTCTGAGGGAGGAGCCAGCGAAGGGCCCCCGCACCCGCCCACTGCGCCCTGATGTCACCCGGGTGAGGGACCCGCAGGCCATACCGACCTGATTCACCCACCACCCAGGTGGGGCAGGGGGACCCAAAGCCCAGACAGGATGGCCAGCGTCACCATCCCCCCAGAGGAAAGTGATGTACCCTGTGCTCCCATCCCTTCCCAGTAGGGAACCAGGACACTCGGGGAGGCACAGGCTGCCTTCTGCCGTGTTACTGGGACCAGTGGTATTGCCCCTGCCCGCTTCCTCATCTGCCAAGTGGGGCTGACAATGTACCCACATCACAGGCTTGACGTGAGCCACAGACCCGGTCAGCAGCTGGAAAGGGCTTAGGCCAGCAGCCAGCACATGGGCACACGGGGGGCACTCAGTGACGGCAGCCCCCGCGGGGCCGCAGGGACGGCTGGGCTGGGCAGGGAGAGGGCCAGGGTCTCTGCTCCGTTGCCTCCCTGCCCACACCCCCAAGCCCTGACCGCTCTCTCGGAGATGGACGCTCCCCGCCACAGAAGGCCCGTGTGACTTCTGCAGGGGAGCTGGACAGGGGGCTCCGTTCCCTCCAGGGCAGCCTTCACGCCAGACCAGCAGATGCCCTGCTCTGTGCAGAGCGCCACGGCATGCCACAGGCCCTGGCGACCACAGCCTCAGTTGGTGGCCCCGGGGACTAGGCCACGTTCTCCACGTGACAGGTGTGAACACAGCGGCCTGGAAGGGTGACCCGCCCAAACTCATGGGCCCCATAAAGGGCCGAGCCCAGCTTGAACAGGGCCCAACTCCAAACCTGCTCTCCCAGGGCCCAGCCCTGGGTGTGTTCAGCCACAGGGGACACATCTGCTCCAGGGCCCATGGGAAGCCCACGCTGCAATGGTCACCAACACCAGGACATGAGCTTCTGCGCCCAGAGAGGACTCTCTGGAGCGCTACTCCTTCCTCCTAGGTCTGGGGCTCCTCCCTCCTGCTCTTAGCTTGGTCTGCGTCCTCCAGGACAACGGTTCCTAACCTTTAGAATCACCTGAAGGCCTCGTTACAGCCCAGATTGCTGGGCCCTGAGAATGTGCATTTCTGAGTGTCCCAGGCAGTGGTAATGATGCTGGTCTGGGGACCACACTTTGAGAACCGCTGCTCCAGTAGACTCAGACATGGGGGCAGGTCTAGCCCGAGGCCACAGCTCTCTTTCCTGGAGACCACCCCCTCCCTCCTCACATTAGGCCTGAGGCTGCATTTGTATTTCAGAAGCACCAGCCAAAAAGAACTGCCCTTGGAGCCCAATGGGACCTGGTAGCCAAACCCCACTTCCTGGCTGTGTGGCCCTGGACAAGTGGCTTGACCTCTCTGGGCCTCTACAAATGGGCGACAGCAAGGAGTCGGCGAGACGGCACGCAGAAGGCCCTGAGCGTTGGAAGGTGTGTGTCTCCTCTGACCAGCTTTCGTAGCAGGTATAACTGGCGCTCTGCATCCACTGACCACAGGGCCAGGCCAGCGACCAGGGCTGTATGCATCTCCCCTGCAGCCCAGCCTTCACGGCTGCACAAAATCTTACTACAGACCTTCCAACCACAAACCCCAGCATCTGGGTTTTGCTTCCTGCCCACTGGGGCACCTCTGCTGAATGACTGCGTGCCTTCCGGTAATACAGACTCTCGGCCACGCCTCCCCTCACTCCTGATGCCTGGCCGAGCCCGGTGCTTCCCCCGTGGCCCCTGCGAGCAAGGCGCACCCCCTGCTCTTGGGAACCGTGAGTAACAAACTCTCCTCTCAGGGGCGCTGGCCTCTCTGCGTGGCCATCAGTCACCTGAGTGAATCAGATCTGGGTCTGATGGAGACGTGACTTCATGTGGGGAACGAGGGGGGCCCACCCCTACCTGTTAGTTGCAAAGTTGAGGACAGAGTTGTGAGCGTGGAAGATGTCTCCGGAGTTGTCGTGGAAGTGGACGGTGAAAGTCACGGTCACTCCCAGGGGCAGGGCCGCCAGAGCCTCCTTGTTCTGGGTGTGCAGGGCGGGGCTCATGGAGATCCTCAGGTAGGAAACAGGGGACACCTGGGGACAGTGAGCAAATGCAGTGACAACTGCGCCAGGAACACCTCTCTGAAGATCCCCTTCCCGAGAACGGACGCCTGCCCCTAGCCAGTCCCCATCTCAGGAGGCGTGGGGGCTGGACCGACTTGGGGTCATGGAAAGAGCGGCTCAGCCTGCGACGGTGGCCCCCTCCTTGCATGATGGCCGGCCTCGCTCTCAGGAAACCCAACCCACAAGAGTCAAAAGCCATGACTGTGACAAATTACATCATTATTCATGTTGCAAAAATATCCTCTGGGCTTTGACTGCTCAGCTTCTTTGGAGGACCTGGCTCCAGGCATTTAAACTAGAAACAATGCCCGCTGGACTGCAGGGGCAGCGTTGCCTGGGGGCCTCCATACGCTACAGAGCTGCCAGGAACAGACGCCCCAGTTAAAGGGGAGACGGGAAAAGGAGGGGATGATGGGTTTCGGGAGCCCTAGACAGCAAGCTCTTTAGAGAGCAGACTTGGTGCTCTGACTCCAGGTAAAATCCATCCCGGCCGAAAAGCCAGCCCCCGAAAAGCCCAGTTTCTTTGACGAAGATCAGTGGTGCAGTGACCGGCACACAGCTGGTGCTCAATACTATTTGTTGACACAGGATGGGGGGTCAGTCACTTTCACTTACTCGAAAACTAGGGTGGACGGTTCCCTGCTAGACACCCATCTTGAAACAAAAAGATGTTAGGAAGGAAAGAGGCCCACGACCCAAGCAAAATCTAAATATTACAGTGGTCGTGTATTTTCTCTGTCATTGAGAATCAGTTGTGCAAAGAAAACTCTGTTCAGGATAAACCCCAGGATCTGACCCAGGGACGCCCAAGGGGAAAGTCCTGTCTCTGAGGAGCACAGAATGGCAAGGGGACACGGGAGTGCCGGCTGGGACTGGAGGACGCCAACCCGGGCCAGGCCGATGTGGGCTAGAACCCAGAGCCTGACTCTCAATTACTGTGTGACGCTCTGAGTCTTGGTCTCCTTGCCTGGAAGACGGGTCACCTCATCCTACAAGGTGCCGTCTGTAATGTAATGGTTTCTGGGTCAAGAGCCAGCACACACGTTCAATGCTGACTGGTCAGGACACTGGAGTGCCAGTCCCAGAAAACCATGGACCTCTCTGGGCCTCAGTTTCCCCATCTATGAGACGAGGTCATTGCCATCAATCATCTCCAAGGATCTTCGGCTCCGACATCCAGAAGATGCTGCAGCTTCTCACCTAGGACCTTTAATAAACTCTTGGAGACAATCTCTTGGCTGGAAGGCGAGTAGATTCACTTACACACCTGCGAGGGGAAAGCAGTCCTGCTGATTTTATTACTCCAAAAAGGAGGCGGACGTGATCCTACCTTGACAGCCACGATGATGGTCTGGTTGGCCCCAAAAGCCTCTTGGGCAGTCACTTCGACCGTGGATGTCCCGATCATGGACCCCGACACCAGGAAGCCTTTCTCATCAACGTGCACGATGGGAACCTTCTCAGGCCCGTCCAGGACATGATAGCTCAGAGAGGCGGCGCCATCCCTTCGGAAAACAAACCAGACCCGTGTTCACAGACAGCAGGAGTGTCACGGCAAGGGGCCCGGGGTTTGGGAGTCCCGCTGCTCCTGGGAGAAGAGGCCCGATCTCAGCCCCGCCGTGCACCAGGACGCTGTGCACAGCCCGCTGCAGCTCCTCAGTTGCCAACAGGACACCTAACTTGTAAAACCAAGGGTTCCAAGGAGAGCGGCACCTTCCACGAGCCGCTCAGTGGGAGGGATGGGAGGGAAGGCTGCGGGAGCTGCGGGTCCCCTCAGCAGCACAGGCACTTGCTGTCAAAGACCCCTCCGCGGTAAGCTGTCTTCAGTTTGCTGAAATAAGGCAGCCTGGTGCAGCAGGAAGAGGATGGGGCTCTGAGCTGGACGGAGCCCAAAGGCAGACCCAACAGCCCGCTGACAACTGCATCTTTAGGCACATGTGTCCCCTCTCTCGGCCTCGGCTTCCTCAACTGTGAAATGGGAGTTACGGCCCTGCCCTGTCCTATTTCCAAGGGCCAGTAACTGGATAAAAACGGGCCACTTGCTAAGAATGTGGTTTGGAAAACTACTGATAATATGCACTGGGGAGAAGACAAATTATGCAGTATTTTATGCTCTTTTACATATTCATTGATGTTATAAGGAAAGGAAGGAAGGAAAAGCCTCCCAGGCCTGGCCCCGCTCACCCTCTCTCCGTGCCGCAGCCCCACAAACGCTCTGCAGATGACTTGAAGCAAATGTCATTGCTTCTGCCTCAAGTTTCTCCTCCCTCATCAACCCCAGCCTCTTAACCTCCTATGCATTCTTTAAGTCCCAGCTCCAGCATCTCCACTGGGGGTGTGCCTCCCCGGATCCTCACGTGGAAGGCCGTCCTTTGCGCTGTGGCTTCAACACTGTACCTTGTTTCATTACAGCCCTTCTCTCTCTACACTGCCCTCTTCCCCACCGGACTCCTCAAGGGCACGGCTGTCACCCACCTCTGACCTAGAGCCCTGCACGGAGCCAGGAAGGGACACTTTTGGCTGTGCGTCCCCCACGTGTGTGTGTCTCTCCAGTGGTCCTTACAATGCCCAACTTTGCACCCGCAGTTCACACACAAGGCACCACTACCCAAAGCATCGTCTTAGAATGCCGGGCAGGAGGCAGGTTTGCAGGCAGGCTTCAAAACCCCGCTCCTCTGCGTTCATGCATGTCCCCACCACCCAGCAGGGGCCGAGATCCACATTTTCACGAACCCCCAGGTGACGCCCCGGCTCCTAGATTACACGGAACAGCAAGTCTTGAAGACACAGGGGCATTCGAGAAATTGAGCACCTCCAGGCTGGCACTTTTCCCCCTCTGAAGCAGTGGATGTCCGCAGAAAGCATGAGAGGTTCTGGGCCACAGGGAGAAGAGGGACCCACGGGGAGACGCCGCAGACGAGCAGGGACGTCCACAGTGACGGGAGGAGGGCAGAGGCCACACCCGCTTCCAGCGCGACGCCAGGAGGGAGGTGCAGCTCGCCCGAGGCACCCACGGCTCCTGACGACTTCGACAAATGAGCCGTCGGATGTGAGCACAGCTTCGCAACCTGGACGAAGCCGCGTCGAGTCACCTACCTGTTTGTCTGGAGCTTGACAAATGAGTTGGGCGACATTAACACGTGTTCTGCTTCTATCTCAGGGTTCAGCAGCCGCAGCTTTTCAAACACCTGGAAGAGAGGGGGAGTTTTGTTTCCTGTGATCCCTGGAACCACGTCCAGGGTCTGCTTGTCTCCCAGGGATGAGAGGGGCCGGTGCCAGCACCTGTTATGCAGCTGGTGATGTGGTGGCGAGGGCTGAGCTTTAAGAGGCCGAAGGCACGATGAGGAGGGACAGCAGGTGCGCTGGTGAAGCCCCTGGGGCTGCTTCACAGAAGCACGGGCCTCCCCTGAGCCCTCGGGACATATGTGTGTGGAAAGCGGCAGAGTGACGGGGCCCAGGGTCCTGCTCGGTGATGCTGCCAGGACGGAGCCCGGAGAAAGCTCTCAATTCGCCTCTCAGAGAGACATGCTGCTCCTTACATGCCCCTCGCAGATCCACCCCCTCAGCCCTGCCTCTCACCCTCTAGCCTGCCAGGCTCCGGCAGGATCCGCACAGAACTGGTACGGGGTGCCTGGTGACCTCAGGCCAGCAGCTGATAAACCCGATGATGTCGGATGGACTCTAATCCTGCCACGGAGGCAGCCCTCCCCTGGGGCTCCAGACCCCTCTCCGCACGCAGCCTGACGCGCCCAGCACCCTTCAGGTACCTGTCTCCAGGGACCCTCAGGGCTGCTGGCGTGCTTGGCATCCGAGTCTAGGTGCCAAGCACAGCTTTGGCTCCCCGCTGGCTTCTGCTCCGATCAGACCAGCTGGACGCTCCTAAGGGCCTGTGTCTAAAATCATCTGAGCTGATGGATGATTTCCCAAGAGGAAACTGGCCCGACTCCCCTCCCTCCGCGCACCGCCATGTTCTGACCGTACACTCAACCTCGATTTCCTCATCTGTAAAAAGGGTCTAGAAGTAATCATCCTCGCCACGCTTGTCTCACAGAGCTGGGGGATTCGTGCGACACGACGGAGTGGCAGTGCTTCCTCACAGGGCACGGAGCACGGCCTTGGGAGCCAGACCGGGCTCTGGAGTCGCGTGAGCACTTCTGCCAGGCAGGCGGCATCCAGAGTGAAGCTGCCTCACCGATTACGCATCTCGTGGGAAATACACGCACAGGCAGGTCCCCTCCCACTTTCCTTAGGCATGGACCTCTGTGGTCCCTCTTGAGATGGACATGAAGGTACAAGGGGGACCTTCCTCTCCTGTTATGTGACCGGCAGAAAAGCACCACTGCCAGCACCATGGTGAACGGCCTCGGTGCCAGGGAGACGACGGGGGCTGGGGGGCCTGTGATACTGGGGGGCACCTCTCTATCAATGGGAGGCTGTGCCCTTATCTCTTGCTGGTTTTACCGTGTGGCATCATGCCATGCATTCATACTGGGCTTTTAGACAAAATCTTCCTATTTTTAAATGTTGGCAACAAATAAAAATTGTTTCAAAGCCCTGAGTGAGCCAAATAAAACACCTCTGTGGGCTGGATCCAGCGCCTCTAAGTTTCCGATGTGCTCAAAACCCATCTGCTGTCAGCCAGGGACGCCGCGGCGCAGAGAGGTTAGACGACCTGACTGAGGTCACAGAACCTGGCAGCTGCAAAGCCCTGTCTTTAATTTCAGGATAGGTGTCAGAACTTGCTTCCTTTTGTTTTCAGCTAGGAAGAGCATGTATCTGTGTGTTTCTATGTGTGTATTTGTCTGTGTGTCTGTGTTTGTATGTGTGTGTGTGTGGTTTGTGTGTGTGTCTGTGTGCGTGTCTCTGTGTGTTTGTGTGTTTGTGTGTATGTGTGTGTGCCTGTGCAGGCAGGGGTGAGGGGGGTTGGCAGACAGGCGTTTCTCTTTGAAATCTGCTTCTTTGCCCCTAATGAGGTATGTGCCTGGTTTAGAAATGGTTTGCTCCTTCCTGAAGAGGGGGCTTGAACCCATTTCTTTTCTCATGATACTTAGGGGCTGCTATCAGTTTTTCTTTGCAATTTAGGGGAACCCAGACATTACTGAGCCCCAGATTAGCAGAATGGGGTCCCTGAAGCTAAAAATGCTCTTCGTTGTTTTTACAGAGGGGCCCAGAGGCGGCAGGGGTGGTAGAGAGAGACGTGGGTCGAGCCCTGGGCTGGACAGGGGTGGCTGGGCTCTGGTCCTGCCTGGTCCGAGTCCTGCTGGGTGCCCCCTCAAGGGGCTCTGAGCCGGCCACCTCCCGTCCTAAGGCTCGGTTTCCATCAGTGAAGGATGGGTCGCACCCTCTGTCTTCCAGGCACATCCCTCGAGGCCTTTCAGGACCCTCTGCTGCCCACTCCCCGGGACCCGCAGGGGCACTTCACCCCCAGGGCTGCGGGCTCATCTAGGGCAGCCGCACCTGCAGCTCCTGCCCCGCAGGCTTTGTGGGAGCCGGCCTGGGGAGTGGGGAGAGTGTGTCTGCTTCTGCTAAGTGCGTCACGTGTTTGTGAAACATACAGACAACTAAATGAATGCCCGGCTCAGACAATTTTCCAGCCTTTTCCCCCAAGAAGGCACCCCAGACTCTGAGCTCAGAATTATCTGCTATTCTGGGAGCACATTAAGCTACTTCAGACTTTCAGCCCTGTGCACATGCCAGGCCCCCCAATCCTGAAACATAACCCCTCCGTGAAGCCCTGGGTCACCCCATCTCTGGGCTCCCACAGTACCTCATACCCCCAGCCCCCTGACATGTGCCCACAAGGCCCCTGGGAGGAGCAGGGCTGAGGGCTTGGCCTTTGCTCTCCCGCTAACGGTGGCTTCTGCCCACCCGTCCTTTACCTGGATTTGGATCTCGTCAGAGAGCTCTTTGGCGAGGCCCAGCAGCTGCCCGGCTGTGGGGTCCTGGGCCTTGACCACCACCCTCAGCCCGGTGCGGCCCTTCACCCGACCGTGCACGTTCATGGCAAAGTTGTACTGCGACGGCAGCCGGAGCGATGCCTGCGACAGATGTCGAAAGTGTCCCCAAAGGGCAGAGCCGGACGGGAGCCCCAGACCCCCTGCACTGCCTGCATTCTCTCATCCTGCTGCCTTCCCGCCCCGTCAGGGCCTGCTACCTGGGGGCTGCAGCCCGTGGCCACCTCAGCACGAGCGCAGGGCGCCCCACGCTGCGATTCATGTTCACAGTAGCCTGTGAAAGAGGCTAGGCCAACCAGCGTTCTCACACAGGACTTCTCAGAGCCTCGACTGTGCGGGGGGTCAGGCGAATCACCAAGAAGATGTTAGACTTGGGGTGTTCCCCCCCAAGAGCCCCCGTCGTGGGCTATCTGTGAAAAAGTCACACGTCCAGGTACCACGGGGACAGTCTGGGGACAGGACTCTGGTCCCATAGGGTTGGGGGGAGGCTCTCGTCCTGCACTACTAGATGAGCTTCAGGAAGCCTCCAGGAGACCGCCATCTCATGCCCGCCCCCCCCGCCCATCCATGGACAGGACAAGAAGAAACCCCCAGTACCAACCCCACTCGGGTCCTGGGTGACCAAGGCCCACACAGGGTGGCAGCCTGTAGTCACCAGGGCCGGCACCCGGCCCATAGCCCACTGGCTGGGCGACCCCGGGCGCGTCCCCTCTCCTCACGCATGGGCTCCAGCTCATACAAACGGGGGCAGCACGTTCTCTCCAGCTGAGGCTTAGGGAGGGGCCGGGGACCCCCTAGGGAGGCCTAAGGGGACAGGGGTGGGGTCCTGGGATAAACCTGGAGAAAACCCCAGGGCTGCCAGGCGTCATCTCAGAAAGGGGGTCGGAAGCTACAGACTGGGGACCCCGACCAGGACCCCGAGACGTTCTGGAACTTCTGTGACGTCCCCACCAGGCTGTCGTTTTTGCTGCCTTCCGCTAGCAGGTCACTAAGCCCCTGTGCAGCGCGGCTGGTCGGCAAGAATGTGCTTAAAATGAAAAGGCTGAGGACTGTCCTGGGAACCGTGAGGCGGGAGCTGGGCGACCTGGTTCCTGGACACGAGCAAGACTGAGAGGCCGGGAGGGATACCGGGGAGGGACAGTGTGGCCGCAGCCTTGGGAGAAGGAGTCAGGGAGCCACAGGAGGGCGTGAAGCACAAGACACGTGGTGAGAACCCTCCCACCCCAACACTCTCTGGGATGGAGTCAGGGGACTCTGGGAGGGTGGGTACCTCGTGGTGCCGCCCCCGGACGTCCAAGATGTCTCGCTTGGTGACAGACCAGTGGAAGGTCAGGCCCGGCACGGCATTGCCGAAGGAGAAAGGGTTCTGGTTGTTGGTGATCCCGGTGACGTAGACAGGCATCTGCGGGGAGAAGCCAGGCCCGTGACCGCCGGGGTCCAGCGGCCAAAGCCCCACCCCCCCCGGATGCTCCGGGGCACTGCCTGAGCTGCCGCCTGCTGCTGGGTGCTTCCCCGTCTCCGCGGGGCAACGGGAAGCGCACCCAATTCCTCCCTAAGCAGCGGCAGGTGCAGCATAGGTCCCAGGAGGCCTGACAAAACAGCAAAGGACCGAGCGGAACACAGCACCAGCCCCGCACCTCCCGTCCTTCTTGGGCTGCGGGCTGTCGCAGCTCGGCCGGGAGACCCCATTCCTAAACGACTGCCGCTAGCTCTGGGACACCTGCAGCGCCCCCAGCCCCCGCCACACAGCTTACCCTGCTCCCCTCTTTCTCAGTCTAGCGGGGGTCCCTGCTCACGAGGGGTGGACTCGGTCTCCGACAATCTGAACTGACCGAGCGCCGACCAGAGGGAGCACGTGGAGGTGACGCGGCGAAAGGCGGGGACGGACCTGAGCCAGGCTGTGGGTCGGCGCCCCGTCCCGCCGCTTGCCAGCTGTGCAGACGCCCTAAGCCTGCCCCGTGCGCACCTCCTCTTCTGTGATGTGGACGTGACCCCGGAGCTACCTCTCGGGGCTGTTATGTGCCCCATGTGGACTAACACACAGAAAGCACTGAGAAAGCTACGCACCGTCCAAACACCGGCTCCCGAGAGGTGCCAGGTGCCAGTCTAGGTGTGGGAGGGCGACAGACTGGTGGAGACACAGGCATCACCTGCCGACGGCACCCACACGGGGCGACAGGCGTCAGCGCCGTGCGTAAGAGGGGATGGCGCCGTTGGGGAGAATGGCAGGGAGCCTTTGGGCTGCCGCAGGAAAGGCAGGGGAGTGAAGCTGGACCCCCAGGTAAACAGGGTTCAGCAGGTGAAGGGCATGGAGAACTGTCCCAGCAGAGGGCACAGCTCATTCTGAAGCAGAACTCAGGGCCTGACCCCTGCCGAGAGGCTTCTCCGAGAGCTCAGACAGGAGGGCCTGGAGAGGTTCCCGCCTCACCTGCGTCTCCGTCCTCATCCGGGTGATGGGGGCACGGATCCTCACGGCCTGGAGCAGCAACACCTCCACCTCCACGAGGTCCTAGGAAGAGGGCTTTGGGGCTCAGGCTGACTGTGGGCAGGCGCTATGTGCTAGTGACAGGAGTTTGGGGAAGGGACACCCCTCCCCCAGGAAGGAGGCTCCTGCCAAGGCCAGCTCAGAGTCACGTGGTCAGAAGGCACCCATGATGCTCCTCCTCCCTAGGAGGCCTGGCTTTGCGGGTGGCTCGCCCCACGTGGACCTGGCTGCTGCCTCTTCCCTGCCCCTGGGGGTGCCGGCCTGGTCCTCTGAGCCTACAGACCTGTCCGCTCCAGATGCTCCAGGTCAGCACTGCGGAGACTTGGGGACACTGACCAGGGACTGTTCCTCTCTAGGCCAGGCAGCCAGACCTCCCAACCCCAAATCCAGCCTGTCTGTCTCTGAGCAGAGTACCGGGACAAATGCAGGAGCCAGGTAGAGTGTGATTAGAATAGACTATATCCTCCTTCATTCTGAATTCTATACTCCTGTTAATTTGGCCAAAGACTAACTTTACTGGCTTCTTTGTAGTGCTGCTGATACATGCTGAACCCAGGCTGCTAAAACCCTTAAGCCCTTTGCACATACACTCATGTGAGCCCAGCTCCTGTGCCTTGTGATGTGGGCTAACTCCTGGCACGTAGTAGGTGCCCAGCTAGCATCCCTTCCCTTCCTTCCCTTCATCCTTCTCACTGCTGTCTTCCCTTGCTAGTCCTGGACTACTCCTCGGCTTTGGGAGCTGATTCTTAGGGTGACCCGAATCGCACAGATGGAACCGTGAGCTTCTGACCAGAGTCGCATACCCTTCTGGGACACGCGGACCTCAGGGCCTCAGGCTGAGCCCCCACCTGCCTGGGCTCAAGGAGACGCCTTTCAGATGGAGCTGGCGGTGCAGCCTTTCCATCTACCAAGGGGCACCGGGGCCTTCCCCCGGCCCCTCCCCCAGCCTGCCAGATGGGAGACGCAGAGAGGTGGCCCAGTGAGGTCAGCCTAGAGAGGAGGGTGGCCAGGAGGGACTGCATGGCCTTGTGTCCTCTAGACCAATCCCCAGCCAGTTGCTGTGTCAGCTGTGTCAGCCACACGGGCCCCCAGGAGGAGAAAACAAGCCCGTTCCTGAGGCTGCAACCCCTTCTTTAGAGGGAAACAAAGCAGGGCCTCCTTGGTCCTTAATTTTACTCTCACATGCCCAGTGGTTTCTCGTCTTTATAAAATAGATAGGTAAACTTGGAGTATCCACCCAGTGATTCAAAAGGACTTTGTGGCGTAAGCGGGATACTTGGAGAGAGAGTGGAACTGCTGGGAAAGGAGTAAATCGATGCACTCAGTGTCGGGTCAAAGTCAGCCCCACCCCCTCCAGAGGGTCCCAGCGCCCCAGAGCTGTGTGTTCAGGTGCTCCTAACTCGGCGGTGCTCCCGGAGCGCTGTCAGGAGCCCAGTTTCTGTCCACAGCCACACCACCCAGGACAAAACGCCCTCTTCAAGCTGGGGTTCCACCATGGCCTGACCACCAAGCCAACGCTCCTGCAGGTCGCAGCAGGCCAAGGACACGGGGAAGAATCCAAGCACCCTGAGCTCTTCTCGAGAGGCAGACATGCTCTGCCCTGTCCTTCCCAGAGGCCCACGGAAGTGCCTGCCCCTGGGAAAGGCAGAAACGATCAGACTTAGAGACACCTGCTTTCACCTGCTTGGAGTCAGTGCCACCGATATGGGACAGGGGGACCCTCCTGGGTGAGGCTTCCCCTGAGTCGGCCTCCAGCATCTCTGCTGACCCAGGAAAATGGTCAGGAAATGTCCCCCACTCCAGCGAGAAGGCGGGGGAGATGACTTTACTTCTAGCTGAGCAAAGATACTGGCGGATGACTCAGGCTTTCTTTTTCTCCTGGAAATATAAATCCAGGTCTGAAACACTACTGGTGTCCAGTTACCCTCGTGTACAGCAGCCAAGTCAGCACATGCCTCCAAAAACATACACCATAACCCAGCAAGTGTGTCAGAGCCTAGAGCAGCCCAACTCTGCTAGGAGAACATCTCCAAGCCCAGCTGGAAAAGAAGACCCGAAGGCGGGAGGGCTCTGATGCTGGCAATACTAGGTCGGGTCCTAGAGCAGCCGTGTGGTGGCCGAGGGTCACTAGCCCGTCCCTCGGGCCCATCAACTGCACACGAGCAGAGCAGAGGGTCCGGAGAGGACTCGGGGAGGCACGTAAAGCAGAGTCTGCTGTCCCAACGGCTACTGTCAGCCTGCACTGGAATGGTCCCGGGCGTGGGGCTTGGGGACCCTTCCCCTTAAGGAGCAGCCGGGGAGCCTCAGTCTGGAGGAGGGCAACCTCGGGGGTACGAGTGCAGGGCTGGCCCTGGTGGGGGTAGGTGACAGGCAGGGGCTTGGGCTCAGAGGGCAGAAGCAAGACCCTGGGAGAGGGCGGCCCTTGGCAAGAGCCCCCGCCCAGCAGGCAGGGCTTCCTCCCAGCCCGGGTCACCAACCCCGCCAGCTGCCTGGGGAGCGATGAGCCTTACCCACGAGGCTGCGTCCAGGGCGGATTCGGAAGATGCCCACTGTGGAGCAGCCCACACCCTTACCTGTGACACGACGACGAGCCTGCCGCTCTCGGCATCCACGGCCTGCACGACCCCCGACACGGCGCCGTGGCCCACGGAGAGGCCTCGCACAAGCCCGGTGCTGCCCACCAGCGCCACGCTCTCATTGCTGATGGAGAAGAGGATGTTGGACTGAGGCTGGGGGCCGCCCTCGGAGGTGATCTGGAGGGAGAAGAGCAGCGCCCGTCAGCCCGTCCCCCGGCCGGCCCACGCCGCACCCTCGGGGGCAAGGGTGCCAACACCCCAGCACCCTCCACAGCCCGTTCTGAAGCCCCAGGCAGGGGACACGGCCGCGGGTGGGGGTGGGGCGGGGGCGTGGCCTGTGGTTCCTACCTGCATCGTGGCCCCGATAATCAGCGTCACCTTCCTGGGTATCAACCTAAACGGGGGAAAGACCTGGGTGTGGAGACACAAGGGAGAAAGGGGCCCGTTGTGTTCCAAGCTCCTGTAGCCGGACACAGTCACATTCAATTCCAGAGAAGCACGGTGCGCAGACATCACTCCTCTGAAGGGGGCGCTGCGGCCAAGCCTGGGGGAGCCCGAGCAGTCCCCACGAGACCTCATTCCACCCCTGGGCCCGAGGATCTGCAGTTCTCAGGGCCGTGTTCTGCTCCTGTGGAAGCCACCTGGGAACTGTAGAAATGCCCGCTCCCCGGCCTGCCCCGGCCCCGCCAGTCGGAGGTGGGGTCCTGCAATGTGTTTCAACAAGTCACCATGAGATCTGACACACGTCCAAGCTTCCAACCCACTGCTTTCGAGATTTCCCCAACTCCTCTTTGGAAGGGGTTGTCTCTCCACTAAATGTCTCCAGATTCCTACTGACTAATTGCCTTAGAAGAGCCCTCAAGTTCAACGGCCTCAACATTTTCCAGAGGAGGAAAGCAGGACTCGAGGGGCAGGGACGACGACGTCCCCATCTCTGCAGCAGTGCAAAGCCCCCAGTCCTCCTCCTGTACCCCTACAACCCCTGCCTTGCCGCAAGGTGTGCCAGTCGGCCCGGGGCTGCTTTGTGCGTGAGGAGTCGTCTCCGTATGGCTGCGTCATTTATAGGCAGACAGGACTTTCTTCTCAACAGCAGAAGAAAGGTGCACTGCCATCTAGAAGCACCAACCACACCCGCCAACACCAAGCCCACCGGCCCTATGTGGCCGAGATGGTGGAGGAGGGGCAGGACCAGTTTAGTGCTGCGGAAGAATAAACTTGGACACGACTTCCTGGCCCTGGCGGCTGTGGGGCTCCCGTCACAGTTGAGACGGTGCCGGGGCCCTGGAGCTCCCTCACCCAGAACGGCTGCTCCCGGAGTTCCCTCGAGGAGCGCACCGCCTCTAAGGCCCCGACTGTCAATGGGCACCACTGCACACGAGCCCAGACCGGTCCGCACTCCTCCCCAGCCACCCCCTTGCTGTGCGGCAGTAGCTCCCCTCCCCTGAGCCACGCCACACCCCCTCCGTCCCGGAGAGACTGAAGTAACCCAGGCCCCTCCCTCCTGTGGCCCCAGGTCCCCGGGACCAGTGAAGGCCCCCTTTTCATCAGAGGACACAGTAGGGCAGTTTAATATGGCCCCTCCACGTGGCTTCCTGGGCTGCCCCTAAAACGCCCAGCCTATCACAGAAAAGCCCCAACATGCAACAGGGGCTGGGCCGAGGCCATGAAGCATGAAGAGGGACAGCTTTACCTCAATCTGCTGTGGGGCCGAGTTGATTCTCTGTCCAGCCTTATCGGTCACGGTCGCGGTGAGACTGGTCTGGCCAATGGCCACGCCGCGGACGCGGAACACGGCGGTGTAGTCGTCTGGGGCCTCGTCGAGGGCCCTGGAACAGAGGGAGGGGCTGGGACTTCTTCCCCCGACAGACCTGTCGGCAATGCCCTGAGATGCCCTCCTCTGACCCCTGATTCTGCAAGGACTCACACCAACGTGACGATCTGGGAGGCTGCCCGGAGCTTCAGGTCCATGAAGGCCAAGTACTTGGCCAGGAAGGGCTTCTTGTGGAAGTCCAGCACGCGAACATATGCCTTGACCGTCTTCCCAATCTCCACCTACATCAAGGGGGACAGAGACTCAGGGGTGGCCTTCGAATGACCCATGCCACCACCTGTGGTACCCTATGGCTCTCTGCAAAAGCATCAACAACCTCAAACCCACAGACCCAAGCTGACCTTCAGACCATCAGCCCATCAACAAATGAAAATCGGTTACGTGCTTTCTGTATTCAAGAGGCCTCGGGGATACGTCGACGCATAAATGACACATCCCACTCTGAGAGAACTAACAATCTTGGCGGGGGGGATAAATTAGAAGTATGGGATTAACAGATACACATTACTATGTATAAAGTAGATAAACAACTGGATTTACTGTATGGTACAGGGGCTATATTCAATATCTTATAATAACCCATAACGGAAAAGAATCTGAAAAGGCATATATATATGTATAACTGAATCCCTTTGCTGTACACCAGAAACTAACACAACACTGTAAATCAACTACACTCCAATAAAAAGAGAGAACTAACATCTCCTTAGAGAGACAATCCATAGCTTAGAATAGCAACAGGCGTACAGTGGGGGTTAAAAAGGGCTCAGTGACCCAAGAGTTCACACCTGGCACGTAATATATACAGCGAGAACTCTGGGAAACATGAGTCAGAAATGCTTAGTGAAAGAACTCAAGTCTGGAGGCAAATCACCAGAGGAAATGAGATCAGAGGAGGACTACCTGAGGCTAAGAGAATATTGACTTTTAAGGAGTCCAAGTTGCTTGAATGTCCTCCTCTAATTACCAACTATTCTCTCCCCCCAGGAAGACAGGACTCTGACAGCATCCCTCTGTAAGCCTCACTGCAGTTACTTCAGGTATTTGGAGTAATATAAAATCCCTCTTTACATTAAAGAAAAGCCCAGATCTATTATGTATTCATTTTGCAAAAGCACTCGGCGTTAGTACATCTTACTCATCTGCCACTGAAATTTCTAAGAATCCAAAATGTACATACTGGGGAGAAAATTCGCATTCAGCAATGCATGCACCGGGCTGGTTAGTAACTCGCGCCAGTCAGAGGACAGGAATTCCCACGCTGCAGCTAACGTGGGGACAACTTCCGGCGGGATTTACAGCCAGGTTTTACAGGTGTCAACTGAGATGAAGACGGATACCCTCGGAGGCCGCTCTGCACTGAGCCCAGAATGCTGGGTGAAACAGCACTGCGAGCTGCAGGTGGACACGAGGAAAACACCCCCTGAACCCCCATCGTTCTCCAGGCCTCCGCAGGGAGGGAGCCGTATCGGGAAGTTGACACTGACCTTGTCCACCACGCGGATGTACAGCTCCTGAATGTCCGAGACATAAACGTTAGCCTTTGCCGGGGCCGGGAAGGCTAAGCACAAGTCGTGGATCATGACGGTTGAGGTGCCCGGGAGCAAAGGGTGCACCTGCAAGGTCAGAGGTGGGTGCGGTTACACAGCTGCTCACGGCAGCAGCCTATCGCCCGTGGGACACTGTCTCCCAGAGACTGCAGACCAGGGCTTGGAAAACCCTCATGTGGCCCTGCCCACCCCTCATCATGAGTACCCACTGCCAGCCAGGGGAGGGGCGTGGGATGTAAAATGTTAGAGCCAGGATAGATTTCAGAGACATTTATTTCAACTTTGCACAATTTACAGAGAAGAAAAGGGAAGCTGCTTCAAGGTGGGGGTGGTCAGAGCCTGGCAGAGTGAGGACTCACACCCAGGGTTCCATATCTCCTGTCCAGGCCACCTGCCCCTGCAGCTCCCATAAGAGAAGAGCATCCCATGGGGTCTCCTGTGAAACTGCAAGTCAGGGGCTGGTAGAGGGTGAGACCACTGCTTTCTAAATGAAGCTCTCACTGAGAAATCCTAATCTGAACCCACAGACTCTCAGAACCTGGGAACGGGCCGAGGAGGCCACCAGGTCTTCAGTGCGAGCTCTCTGAACCTTGCCCATCCCCACATTCACCTCAACCTCTGCTGTGTTTGCAGTAGAGCCCTCATAAAATGTTTGGAGTGCAGGAATTCATCTAAGCTCCTGTCTTCCACGCTTTCATGCCAAAGGCCCCCTTTAAGTCTTCTTCTCTCTCTACCTCCTTCCAGGGATCCCACCTTCAGAAAAGTCTCTCCCCAGACAAACTGCATCATCACCTCTCTCGTGTTGGGGATGGACTCGCAGTAACTTGTCATATTGCTTAGGCGTGCATCTCAACTGAGTGGTCTTGGGGGCTGGGCAGGTGGAGGCGTGTCATGGAGCTAGTGGGTGGGCCCCGCGGCTGCCTCCCATCTCTACCTGGCCCTGGCTTTGCTGCCTGAGATTTGTGGTCTTATATTCACTGGGGGTGGGAGATGGGCGGTGGGTACTGTGAACTGCTCAGTGTTGGCAAAGCTACAATTTCAATGTCAACAACCTGTGGGGGAAAGACGTCAGGAGACAACCAAATACTATCCTATTGCACCCAGGTTAGAAGCCTTCAAAGGCTGCCCAGAGTGAGCCCACATCCTAAACACATCCTATAAGAACCTGGCACGATCTGGCCCTTGCCCAGGACTCTGGTTTCACCGCAAAACACCCTCCCCCATGGCCATCGCACTCCAGCCATCTGGCGCCTGTCTACCCACCTCAGGGCTGCATAGTCCACCTTTGAGATCTGGGGGCTTGTCCTCCCCCTGTGCCCACCTGCTGGCTCCCACTCACCCTCAGTCCCATTCAAGTGTCCCTCCTCGGTAAAATCTCCCCTGATCTGGAAGGTCGGGACCTTCGCCCCTCTGCTCTCTTCTCCTGCTGCAGCTGTACCACTCTTCACTCCAACTCGATGTAGACCTCCCTGTGCAACCTCCCCCAGGCTGTCTTCTCCCCTAATGCAGCCTCAGGACCGAGCCTCACACCTGGCCGAGACTCGGCCCCCGCCCAGCGTGTTGAGTACACTGAGATCCAGGGTCACAGCTCCAAGCCGCTGGTTAATGTAAGGAGACCTGCACCTGCACCAGCTCAGCTTCAGCCCTGGCTTTGTCAGCACTTGGGAATTTTTGAAAAAAGGGGTCTGCAAACCCCAGGTACCGTCATCTATTTGGGAAGTGCTGATTCTGGCCCACATCCTTCAGTGAACACATGGGGAGACAGGCCCACCCAGGGTGGGAACCCAGCCTTGAAGGGGCGGCACTGGGGAGGGAACACGGTGCCCGAGCCCCCAGTTTAGGGCTTCTTCTCCCACACTCAGCCGCTTCCCAGAGCTGGATGCCACCAGCAGCCAGAAAGGAACCGTCGGGCAGGGGAGGCGGCAGGGGCTTGAGAACTCTGCCAGCAGCACTGGGCTCACAGGTACATCCACAGATGAAGGGGGCCCAGGGTATTTCACACAAGGACTCAAGTCGCTTAATAAAGATTCCAGAGTGGAAATCACGCTGGCGCTCCGAACAACGGCTGTGTAGTCTGACCCAGGGCCACGCCAGCCTGCTATCAAATACGCCGAGGACTGGAGGCCACAGGGCTCCAGTTCTGCGGAGGACGATTCACTTGGCTTATTACGCATCCCCCAGAGAGAACCCGTTTAAAAATCACAGGGAGAAGCGAGAGCTCTAATCTGATCCTCCTGCAAAAGTCGCCGCTGTCAGGAGCGACACGTCCTTCATAATGCAGAGAAATGACGCGCTCGCTGTACCTACGGGGCCAGACCCGCGCAGGGGACGCATGGAGGCGTTCCCTCTTCTTTTTCTCTCCTTCGAAAGAGCCACTTTGCGCATTTTAAACAAAGACATAAATGGCGGTGGGGAAATCGATTCCTTTTCCGCTTGATTTCCCAGCAGCTGGACGTCCAGGCGCCTTCCGCATGATGGAGCGGGAGACGGCGTCAGGCTGCCACCCACCAAAGGGCCGCGTGGCCCGTCCGCACATCAGCTCCTGCCAGCCCACTGGACAATGAACAGTGCTTTACGGGCGTGCCCACCCATCACTCCAGAGACAAACCACTGGAGGAAACGAGGGGACGTGCCGGCCAGCAGATGGCACAGGGGTGGGGGTGGCGGGGGAGGGATCCTGTCCCCACCCCGACCATGTATGTGTCACCACCCTCTTCTCCAGGCTCCAGACCCACCTGCTCCCTGACGGACGTGTGAGGGACGCACGTGCAGGAGGGGAGGTGGGTAAACCCACGCCCAGCATGAATTCTCGTTCCCAAGGGGTAAAGGTGCTCACTGAGAGCCCAGGAGAAGTCCTGTCATCTCTTTGGAGACGGGAACGCGTTACTGTGCATTAAGATGCCATGTGTGGAGCCAGGGGCCGCTCTGCTCGCGCCCTCCACCTGCACCCGCCAGGCCCCGAGGGGCCGCTGCGCATCACGGCCCCTCGCTTCCCAGGGCCCATCACACTTCACACTTGTTCACTACAGAGGAGCAAGGACCCTGAAGATACTTCCGAACATCGCTGGCACCATCCGCTTCCATTTCCCATGCGTGCCCGTCGATGTCTCGTGCTGGCCAGGCCGTGCCATGCGAGAGGGTGGGGATCCATGCCCCCGGCAGACATGGACGCCCTTGAGGCTGGTGGGGGATGACCAGGGTCACACTGAGATAAGAAACTTCATCCAAGGGCCCCAGCCAGCCCGGAGGCTTCCCGCAGGCGAACACACCGCAGGCGGGACACACCCGAGTTCACGCCCCACGGCTACCACTTACCACCTGCCCCAACCCAAGGAAGAACCCCCTTCTGATGCACCTCCTCAGAGGTACAACGTCACCATGACCAGCCGCATATCCCAGGACCCAGAGAGGCCCTGTCTGCTCCCCGCTGGAGCCCTGGAGCCCGGACCAGGCCTGGCAAGTGACGGGCACCCACCTTTGCAGGGTGAATGCGTTAATGAAAGGCGTGAGGGCTCAGCACACGCTAGGTTGCTTCCCAGCTGCCGATCTTATAATCACACAGCTTCTGCGTGGAGGGCTTATTTTGAAATGTAAAGAACTGGTGAGAAGAAAGAAACCCTGAGTTTGAATCAGGTAAATGCTCCTATGTGTAAACTCGCCAAGAAGGAAAGAGAGGTGCATTGCAGAGGGTTTGGGTCTGTGTGAGCCTGCACAGCCCTGGGTGCACGGTGGGGGCATAACCACCCCACCACAGTCCCCGTGCGGTGCGTGAGCGCCAGACTCCCTTCCAGAGACGCTTGGAAGCCAACACACACCACCAGCCATTCTTGCCTCCAAATGGGTATCAATAGGAAAGAAAGAAACAATTCTCTCTGAGCTAATTGAAGAAATGTTGTGGGCTTCCTCGCCTCTGTGATTAAAGGAAATGAGAATGCTGCTAATTAGCAGATGGAAAATGCCATAGAAACGTGTAAACGTCCTTCAGAAACAGCCCTCCGAGAAGCTGCAAGGAGCTGTCATCGGCTGTCAACACTCCATGAAAAATCCCTCCCACACTTTACAGAAGAGGCAAAGGGAACCAGAACCTGATTCCACCTGGAGCCGCAGTGGTCTCTGCACAGGCCTGAGGTGGGGGGAAGCAGAGAGCCTGGCGGCCAAGGCGCCTCCAGGATACCTTCTGGGCAAACACGATCCTGGTGGATCGGGCACTGAACGTCAGGCACAGCTGGCACGTCCTGAACTCGGTGCCAGACGTGTCCTGGGGTCGTGTCTGCAGTGGGGCACTTAGCCCCACTCAACAAGAGCCACGGAGGATGACACATGTGGGCGAAGGCCAGTCCTACAACCTGGAGAGGGAACTGCTATAACTCTTTGGGACCATCTGTAAACTGGGGATGTCAGGCTTGTCTTGGCCGGGAGAAGCCTAGAGTCTGTTGCTGACAGGGACTGCACATTGTAGGACATTGCTAGGCTAAGCAGGGGTTCGTAGGTTTTGGGAAACCTGACTCTGACGCTGGAATCCCATCTTGAGTCGGACAAGCATGCTAGCCTCTGTTTGAATGCCTCCAGAGACGGGGAGCTCACTACCTGAAGCAGCAGCCTAGTCCATCACAGACTGTCAGAACCTCTTGTTCTTGGAAGAAGGGTCTCTTTCCGGCCACAGGGCTGCCCTCAGGGCTCACTCAAAACGTGTGGTGCAAGGTAAATGTGAGTAAAAAGGTGCCCAAGTTTTGTTAGCACTGCACACATTTTTCTGAACTTGAAATTTCCCTCTTTTATATAACAGGGGAGTTATTTTTAATCTCCAGAGATAAAGCAAAAAAAGGCATATTTCAAGCAGTTGGAATCATTTACAATTTGAGGTTTTCCCTTTAATGTTAAAGATTTGACAGTGAACACTTACTTACGTGGAAGAGGAATGGCCAGGGAATTATTCTTTCTTTTATAGAGGGAATATAAGTGCATGGGGGAGAGCTTCCTACCATCTCAGGCATCCAGCTGCCCCCAAGCTCCCTCTAACGAGAAGCTGCAAGGAGCTGTCATCGAGAGGTGCCGAGAGATGGCTTTTTCTTGCTCTGATCTATGGTGATAAACCCAAAAGGTCCCAACATCTGTAATTCTGCCTCTGAGAAAAACAGGAATGTTATGACGTGCTTCCTCGCCCTTCACCGAGGGGCTGCCCTGTGAGAAAGCATCCTTCCAACAAGACAGCTAAAGACCAAAGTCGCCCACTGGAGGAAGGTAAGAAAATGTTAGGAAAACAAAACAACAAAAAAACTAGATCATCCTAGAAAGACACATGCTACCAAAACTGACTCAAAAAGAAACAAACAATCTGGATAGACATGTAAGAAGTGAAGAGTTTGAATTCATATCAAAAACTACCCATGAGGAAAGCCTGTGACCAGAAGGCTCCACTGGTTAACTCTACCAAACATTCAAGAGTTACTGTTACCAATTCTACCCAGACTCTTCCAAAAATTAGAAGAGGGAACATTTCTAAGTCATTCTATGAGGGTGATATCACCCTGATACCCAAACCAGGCAAAGACATCACAAAAAAGAAAATCACAAACCAAAATCTCTCACGAATATGAACATAAACTCAACAAAATACCAGCAAACTTTAACCAGTTACACATAAAAAGAATTATATACCATGAGCAAGTAGGGTTTATCCCAGAATGCAAGGTTGGTTTAATATCTGAAAGCCAATTAACGTAACACATGATATCAATGGAATAAAAAACAAACAAAAAAAAGATTATTTTAAGAGACACAGAAAAAGCATTTGACAAAATCCAACACCCTTTCCTATGTGTGTGTGTGTAAGAATAGGGAGGTGATTACTAAGGTATTTGGGGGTTTTTTGAGGCGATAAAAAACCTAAAACTAACTGTGGTGATGGTTGCCTGCATCTATGAGTACACTAAAAACCACTGAATTGTGACATTAAGTGGGTGAATTGTATGGTATGTGAAAGATACCTCAATAAAACTGATATTAAAAATAATAAAAGTTGGCGAGGGTGCAGGCCAGCTGTCCCTTAGCTACAGTCTCTGCCGTCTAGTTTACCGCAGTCCCCACCACACCCTATTACCTCCAACGCTGAAGCTAAGCATCTGGTGACGGTTAGCCCAGCTCCTCCCAGTATGTTCCTCACACCCTGCTCATTTGCCTCACTTACTCTACACCTGTCCTACTTCAGAGACAACTCATGTTGTGGCCACTGTATCAAGACAGTCAACAGATGCAAAAAGAAAGTCAGAGAAAGGGACCAGTGGGGAGTTATGGCTGGAAACCCTGCAGAGAGTGAGGTGACATACTCCTAATTCCCGGCTAGGACACACATTTATTTACTGCACAACCATGGGCAAGGCAGCCGGGCTGTATTTCTGAAAGGAGATTGTGGGACCAGGTCTCTGTGAAGGCTAAGTCCCTGGAATGAGTGTTTTGTGCTCTCGCCAGTGGTGAGGGCTCCCCCGCAAGGACAGGCAATGCTGAAAGCAAGCGCGGGCAGCAGGATGGCAGGATGGCTTTCTCCTGGCTTCCCTGGCTGCACCACAGGAACCCGCACCATGTGTCAGGCACGGAGCGCCCCCGCCTCTCTCGAGTCCAGGACAAGTCTCGCTCGGTGCTGGGATGACTGGAAAACTCCCCCAACACCTGGCAACCAGCCTTCACCAGGGGAAAGCAGGTCTTAGGCTCTGAGCAACCCAAAGGCCGCAGCAGAGCTGCAATTTCAGGACACCGCATGGGTGTCACGGTCTCTTGGTTCTTGGCTGCCTGCAATTGCGACTCACAGCAGTGGTTTGACACACTCAGCGGTCAGTTTCCTTTTAAAGAACGTTCAGTTTTCACGACAGCATAATAACTCACTGTGCCAATATGCAGACACTTAGGACGTTGGTGTCTGTTTGCCTTTACTCTTTGTCATGATCATAGGGCGATTCTTTAAAAATAAAAAAAATTAAACCACCTAAATGCTCTACAAGGAGAGAATGGCTGAGTACACATGACTGTGAGAAAATAATCAGCCAGCCTACATAGCAACACGGAGAAAAAACCCTTAGAATAAAAGCACTGAAAAGAGCAGAATGCTCAGTTCCTCCACACCATGGGCACAGCTAGGGAGAGGGTCAGGGAAGGAACATGGGGAAACAGAGAGAGCCGGTACGTCTTTAAGGCAATTTCCTTGCGGTTCTTATATTGACACTCATGTAATAATAATTATTATACAATTATTAAGTTCAATTAATTATTAAATTTTAAATACTAATTATTATTACTAGGTAACTACAGTGCGGGTAGTTTGTGGAGATGGAATACAAACCACAAAGGTAGCTCGTGAGTTTCACAAACAGCGAATCAGGGAATCTGAAGACTGTTCAACACACCAGCCGAGACTAAGGGCCAGCTTCGGCAGCAATCTGCTCACTAGTACGAAGAGGAAGGCGGGGGCAGGGCCCCACTCACCGTGGCGATGCCCCGGGCTTCCTGATAGGCCACCCTGACCACATCCGCGCTGCTGGTGTTGAGGAAGAAGTAGCCAGAGCCTTCTCGGACGTGCAGCTCTGCCTGTTAGGAGGGGCCAGCTGGTGTCAGAGGCCTGGGGTCCCCCAGGGGTGGGGTCACACCCAGGCACTGGAGCAGGGGGGAGGCTGTACCTGCACGCCCGGGTGGTTGTAGATGGCCACCTCTTCTGGACTGACCCTCACGTCTTCCACCAGCAAGAGTTCGATGGAGGCCGACACGGGCATGAGGGGATGGTGCTGAAGGGGCAAAGCCAGCACTGTCAGATCCAGGGGGGCTGGGGGCCACCTCAGGCCAGCCCACGGCCTCCCCCAGAAGAGCAGGACGAGTGGCCCCAGGGGCTGGCGCCCCCCCGCCCCGCGGGACCTCATTATGTCGGGGACACGAGCCCAGTAACACCCATCGTGCTTTGAGACCACAGCCCTGCGAGGCCTCCTGAAGTCCTGCCCAGGTGGGCGCCTCATCCCACCTGCCAGGCTCCCGGGATGGACGACTGACACGCACCCCAGGAAAGTGGGATGGCGTTGCAGGCAGTGGGAGCTGCGGGCTTAGGGGATGGGGCTGAACCAGCTCTGCACACTCAGCTGGGGCCGCGGCGGGGAAGAGGCTGCGGCCCAAAGGCCTGAGGGCCCCCGAGGCGTGCGCCAGAGACGGCGTGTAGCGAGGTCCCTCTGCCTTTCAGCTGTATCCCCCCGTTGCCTGCGTGCAGGGTGTGCAGCGGGGGAGACTGAGGCAGGGAGCCTGGTGAGGAGGCACCCCTGATCATGGAGCGGGGGGTGACCGGGGCGCAGCCCAGCGAGGGGCTCAGGACCCTGGGACGCTGGGCACAGCACAGGAGAAGCAGAAGCAGCAGGGCTCCCCGGCCCCCCAGGGCTCTGGTCAGTACCGGCTGCTTCACTCTGGCCATGTCCAGGTGGGACTGCTGGTAGCCAGTGGCAGTGGCAGAGATGGCCGTGGTGCCCGAGGCCTGGTGAACTGAAATGGCCTGCAAACCTGAGTGCGGGAGAGAAAGCGGCGTCGGGTTTGGGCCCCGCTGCTGTATCTGTGAGGCGGCCCCTCCTTCCCTCTGTCTAATTTGTAGCGTTAAATCTCCCATAGCCCTAAAAATAGGTGATGGGCTTCGTTTACACCGTGTGCACCCTAAGAGTTAACGGGCCCTGAGCAAGGTTCCCGGGGCAGCCTAGAGGAGCTGGAGGAGACAGCTCAGCTCCCGGCTGCCGAGGGGTCTGTGAGGGCAGCGTCGCAGGGCGTCGGCGCCAGGCCGGTCTGTGTACAACCTGGGTTTGAGATTCAGCCGCCGTGTGCCCCGAGCTGTCTCCCCATCTCCCACACAGAGAGGCCATTCCTACGTCACAGACGTGGGAGGATTAAAGGAGAGTCCTGAAGCTCCCTGAGCTTTGGTCCTGGACAGAGGGGGCCCCAGCCCTCCACCCACAGCTGCCGGCCCCCTCGGCACGCGCTCGTCTGTCTGGGGCCACCGCTCACCACCCGGCTCACCGTGCAACTTCTTTTGGCCGCTCCCATCGTCCCGGGACACCAGCTGTAAGGGCGGGTCCAGCTCGATGCTGGCCAGCGACGGCCTGGTGGACTCCCACTGGACGCTCAGCGAGCTGAAGTTGTCGAACCTGCGGCCCTGCTGGTCATAGGCGGCCAGGTCCAGCAGGGGGTTGCGATGGCTGGAGACCGGAACCTGCAGAAGCCGAGGTTACCCGCTATGGCTGCGCCCCGGACTGGGCGGGGTCGCCCCTGACCACACGGTGCAGCGGACCTGCCGGCCGCCTTGTAAGCTCGTAGGGGTCCCGGCGAGCCCGTGGGGGGCAAGTCGCGAACGGATGGTCACTACTGCCAGCCAGCAAGGTGCCCCCAGCCCTATGCAACCTGGCCTCCCGCTCCAGTCCGTGGTCCTCAACGGGGGCCTTGGCGGGGTCTGGAAGCATTTTTGGTTGTCACACTGCGGGGGGCGCAACTGGCGCCTAGTGTGTAGCGCTTGGGGTGCTGCCGAACACCCCAGGGTGCACTGGGCAGCCCCCCAAGAAGGGGCGATCTGGCCCCAAATGTCAGCAGTGCCGAGGCTGGGGGGCCCTGCCCTCGGCCTCCCCACCCGAGCCAGGCTGCTCTCCTCCACTCAGCCCTCCCCTCTCCAAATCCTGCCACCTCCCCCCGCCCCATGCCCACCTCAGCCCCTCCAGGATGCCCCGCCTCGTGGTTCAACAGGAACGCCAATTACACCCCAAAGTGTCCCAGAGCCACTGGGATGGCAAAGCTCTCAGCTGGCCTTGACCACCCTGGTGATGGGGGTGAGGACGGGTCCCGGGGGAGGGAAGGGACAGAGGTCCTCGGTGGCTCAGCGGCAGGCCCCTAGGATTCCACTCCAAAAGCCCACCTCCTGCTGCGCGCACCTGAGCAGCTCTGCTCCCCAGGGCCCGCGGGGGAGCGGCCTCATTCCCCCAGACCGAGGTTCACCCCGCCCTCCCGGCCCGAATGGACGCCCGGCTCCCACAGCCCGGACTCCAACCCACCTCCGCCCAGGCAAGTCACCCACTTTCTGGAGTTTCTCCACGTGAAGTGGGAATTGCACGAGATCCTCCTTCCAGGGCTCTGTTCTAAATAAGGGTCGCGTGAGAGCATTTTAAGGGGCCCGGCTCGTGTCACTCAGGCAGGAACCTGAGCTCAGCAGTACCCACACTTCACCAGGCACGGGTCCAGGAGGAAGGACTGAGCTTCTCTGGCCCTTGCAGTCAGGAGTAAGGGCATCACTTGCTTTGGCCAGTGAAATGTGACAAGTGACTCGTGACAGTTCCGGGGGCAGAAGCTTGAATGGTTAGAACGTGATCTGCCAGCTCTGCTTCTCTGCCCACGTTCAACTTGGGGGCCGCTCCACCGCCCAAGTCTTGGAAGGAAGATAACGACGAAGTGGGGCCCCCAGCCCACTGCGATGCACACACTGCGTGAGCGAGAAGTGAGCCCTTACTGTGCAGGGGTGTCGGTACTGCCGCCGAGCCCACCTGGCCCGCCGGATGCAGTCAGCAAACTCCCACCTCCCTCGCCCCCGGAGAACTCTGGACCAAAGCAGGTCCCAAATTCTAAATGCAGGTCAGCATAATCACCTGGGGATGCAAAGGAGTTTTACAACCATTGTGGACACGAGTCGGGAGCTGTGACTGTGGGCGGGGAGAACAAAGTGCGTATTCTAGAGGCCCCACTCTGTCCCCCAGATGCGACCCAGGGTGGAAAACTAACGTGCTTCCCTTCCTCTTCCCCCCCGGGGCGGGGCAGGGGCGGGGTGGGGGGGGAATGAACAAAGCAACAATCATGCTCGCAGGTTCACTGGTCCTGCCAATGGCAAGAGCATCATCCCCAAACGGGGAGGCTGAGGCTCAGAGATGTTATGTTGCTTGCCCAAGGTCACACAGGTTTAGGGGTGGGACTCTCTGGTCTGATTTTAAAGCCCACCGGCCTCGCCAGACGCTGTGCAGCCTCTCCCCAGCACACGAGTCAGGAGGCAGCCCCATTCCAGCCCCAGCCTGTCACCTTCTGGCAGTGAGCTGCACGGCTGATGCCCAGCTCAGAGGACTGGGGTCAGGCCAGAGTGCAGTCCCACTTTGTCACTCCGACAGGTCAGCCCCGTTTTAGTGCCTGGCCTCGCCAGTGACCGACTCTGCAAACACGTCCTGGGCAGCCTCTGGCTTTGGAGACGTATAAAGTGAAACCGATTTGCACCAGGATGTGTGGCAAGGATATATCTTCCTCAGGGTCCCCTGGTGACACCACAGATCTCAGGGGCCACACCTGACTGGCCTGCGGCTCTGGAATCCCAGCACGGATGGATCACAAGGCAATTCTGTGTCTGAGCAAAGATCTACAACACACGAGAGCCAATTCAGAGCCGCACTCGCTGCCTGACCCGCATCTTCCAGCCAAGAGACAACCCTGGGCTGACCCCGAGGTCACAGCCGACAGACGGCCAGACTCGGCTCCTTCAGCGAGTAGCCAATGTTTAAGTACAGGAAAGAGGCACTTGGATCTGTTTTTTCCTTTGAAACTGAGAAGGTTTGGCCAGCCTGGGGTTGAACAGGCTAGAGCTGAGGGGGCTTTGGAGGAGCACCCGCTGTTCAGGCCTGACCATAACCCCGGCCCTGTCCTCGGCACCAGGCATGTGAGCCTACAGAATAAGGGCAGCGGGCGGGGGGCTGGGGGGGGTCCCTGGATCACTCATCCACCCACCATTCACTGAGCTCCCACCACGAGCTGGGCCCTGAGAGAGAGACTCACAAAGATGAAAATGAGTACAGGCACAGCTCGGAGATGTTGCGCTTCGCAGATCCCTCGTTTTTACAGCCTGAAGGTTCGTGGCAACCGTGTGTCAAGAGATTCTGTCACTGCCATTTTCCTAACAGCGTTTGTTCACTTCATGTCTCTGGGTCATGTTCTGGTAATTCTCGCAATAGTTCAGACTTTTTCGTCATTATTATATGTACTTGTTAGGGTGTCTGTGATCAGGGACCTTTGAAGTTACTGCCATGACTCACTGAAGGCTCAGAGGTCAGTTAGCATATTTTAGCTATAAAGTCCTTTTCAATTAAGGTGTGTACATTGTTTCTTTAGCCATAACACTATTGCACACTTAATAGACTATAGGATAATATAAATGTAGCTTTTATATGTCCCGGGAAACCAAAAAGTTCCTGAGACTTGTTTTATCGCGATATTCGCACTGTACTGCCGGGTCTGGAACCGAACCCACGCCGTCTCTGAGGCCTGCCTGTGCGTAAATTCTACAGCATTAGTTGATGTTAGGTGCTTGGGGGCGGGGAGGGGGAGAAGGGAACCGCGTAGGAAATGCTGAGTGGGGACCTTCAGATAAGGTCTAAGGCTGAGGAAGGCCCCCCCACACCCCGCGAAAGTAACGTGTGAATAAAGACCTGCGGGTTCAGGAGGGAAACAACTCCAGCCAGGGGACAGCAAGCCAGAGCATGGGACTGTCCCAGCATCCGGGCACTGATCACGGGGGGAGGGTGACGGGCGGTCTCAGGGCCTGCAGGTCCCACTCTGACTCCCCATGTCCGGTCCCGCTTATCCCCCGCGGGAACTCTGGATGTCACTGTCATCACTCAAAGGAGGCAGCTGCACAGCGGGTGGGATTCAGGCCGGGCCTGAATCCGGCTCCCCGGCACACACACGGTGGACCCAGCAAGCCGGGTCTTCCAAGCATCCAGACTTATATGTTGTCTTTCTTTCCACAAGGGATAATTTGCTGAGTACATAAAAGTGATTTAAAATGTAAAACTTTCAGGACATTCATCTCAATAGCCCCCAAAGTCTTTTCCTGAACACACACAGATTTTCACCTTAGGGAAGATGGTCAGCCGCTCCATGACATGCACACCCAGGCCTGGGACGGGGAGGATGTGGCACCATGGCAACGAGCCTGCGGAGGGGCCCTGGGCTCTGAGCCCGGGTCTCCTCCCGCAGCAGGATGCTCCCTGCAGGCCCGCGGGGCAGGGGAGAGGGCCCTGAGCCGCACACACAGACTCCTCACTTTAACCAGTGCCGGCGAGGCCCCAGTGCTCACGGGACCAGCGGAGGGGCTCACATGCGTCAGAGCTGAGGGGTCAGGGAAGCCCCCCACAATCGCCAGAGCAGCGGGAGAAAAAGCTGAACCAAGCTCACGAGGACAGGAGGCCCAGAGGCACCGGCCAGAGGGTGGGCTTGTTCCCAAGTCCCAGGTCCTGGAGTCTGGCGCCTCCCCTAGAGCTTCAAAGGGACGCAACTTGACCAAACAGCAGCAGGAGCCGACTCCCAATCTCGCTGCCCCAGGCAGGCAGCTGGACACGCCCCGGGGCTGACTGCAGGCTGGGGCTGGGAGAGAAGCACCTGCAGGGCTGCCAAGGAGGCACCAGACTTGGAGCTGGACAGACGTAGGTTCTGCCTGCGGGTCCAGCCCTCAGGGACGAGGAGCAAGACACACACAGCGGTTCTGATCACTGGGTGGGCAGCAGGGTTGCAGAGACCCTGGGCTGGCCCCGGGGCCTTTGCACTTGCTGTTCCACCTGCCTGGGGCACCCTGAGCTTGGTCCCTCTTGGCTGGCGCCCCGAGCACAGGCGTGAGCCTGTGTGCCCTCCTCACAGGGGCCTTTCCCTATAGTCTGAGGTCCCCTGTCTCCACAGGGCTTCGCACCCGCCCATCCACCACGTCTGCTGTGGGCCTCCTGTCGGCTCCGAGGCCCGAGCCTCGCCTGCCCTGGGTACTCTGCGTTCCAGAACCTGACGTGTGCCCAGCACAGGGGGTGAGATCCAACGAACGTACGCTGAGGGATGAGAAGAAAGAAGCCTGGTTCCCTTCCGAGATGGGCCGCCGCCGGCCAGCAGGGCGTGTGCATGCCTGACCCGGACCAGGGGGCTTCCAAATCCTCCACGTCCAGCCGTCCGGTCTCGAGGGTCTCAGGGGTGGAGGCTGGACTGCTGTCACCTCACATCCCTGCTGTCAGGGACCCCAGTGACTTTCTTCCCTCTGCTCGCAGTGACCTTGGAAACACAGCACCATCCCCCGTACCGTGGAGGCGGCTACCGCCAGCCACTCCCTCTGCAACTCCTGCCTTGAGACAAGAACCCCACCTTAACAGCCTCGAGCCACACAGGAAAGTGCGAGATCTGTACAGACCGCCAAGTGCCCACGCAGAGAGGCGGCAGAGTCCGGGCGCTGCCACCAGCAGCTGTGACGCGGGGGATGCCCCACCCCTCCAGATCCCGGGCCTCACGTGTCACACGCAGACAAGTGCCCACCGGACAAGGCGAGTGTAGGGCTGAGGGGGCAGCACCGGGTGTCGCCTGGCCTACCCACGCCGCCTCCCCAGAAGGCCACTCACCACCTGCTTGTTCTGCTGCAGCAGCGGGCAGGACAGGTCCAGCTGGGGGCTGGCGTAGACGGGCGCCAGGGTGAGCCTGGAGGGCGGCGCACACACGAACTTCACCACAGCAGGCTCCAGTGCCGGGAAGGGGTTCGTGATGCTGGGCCTGTTCCCCACCGTGAGGGCGACGACCTGGCAGAGCAGAAGCAGCCGTCAGACACCCCACGCCCGAGTCCCTGCTCCGCTGGGAGCCCCCAGGACTCAGTGTGCTCTTCTGCAGAACTGGGATGGTGGTGATGCCCGCATCCCAAGCGGGTTACGGCGGTCCAGCGCCACACGCCCAGGAGAGAGCTCCCTCAACGTGCAAGAGACCTTCCGACAGGGGCCCTGGCGCCCTCTACTAACAGAACAGAACCACTGCCGGCTCCTGGGCCCGAGGAAGAGGTGGGTCGGGGGAACACCATGCAGCTTCCCGGGACCCTATGAAGACCCCATGGCTGATGAGCAAATCGACAAGCTTGTGCGTTTAGAATGAGGAATCCAGAGTGACTTGGAGACACCCATCACAACGAGGTGCAGGCGCCGCAGAGCGTGTCTGATGGACTGAGCCCCTGGGGGGGGACCAGCTGAGGGCTACGGAGGGCGGGGCCGCTGAGCAGGTGCTGGAGCCACAGCCCTGCCCTCCTTTCGCCTCTTAGACAAGCTCAGCTGGAGGCTGCAAAGACGGAAATTAAAGGTGCAAGAAAAGACACGGAGATTTATGCTTGCTTTCAGAGCTGGGACCTCAGAAATCAAGCCTGGCCCCCATTTTACGAGCAACACGGCTCACGGCCGGTCCTGAGGGAGCGGCTCCCGGTCCCTCAGTGACACTCACTTTCACACGCCAGAACAGTCCGGTCCAGAAGTCCCTCAACCTTCCTGACCACGAGGCAGGACAGAGGGCAGTGTCCTGGGTGACCCCCAACACCCCAGAGCACCAGGGTAGGGGGCCCTCAGGGCGGCCCTGCTGAGGGTCCAACCCCTACCGTCCGAGGGGGACACAGATGACTGAGCCAAGCCAGGGCTAAGAAAGTTCTCTACGTTCATTTTTGAGTAAGTTTATTCTTGTTGTGGTATTTATTATTTTTCTTATTCTTCAATTGATTTTGTAAAAAAAACAACGAAGCCAGTGGAAGTGGGCCTCTCACTGTGCCTCTTTTCCGCTCACACCAAGCCAGTCTCGGTGTGGCCGTCTTCATAAGGGTGCCTGGGGGCCGTGTGTGTGTGTGTGTGTGTGTGTGTGTGTGTGTGTGTGTGTGTGTGTGTGTGTGTGTGTGTGTGTGTGTGTGTGTGTGTGTGTGTGTGTGTGTGTGTGTTAACATCAACTGACATGCTCTGTACTAGTACATAAACACAGGTGTTCTTCACTTCCCCCAAGAAAGGGGCTCTCTCCTATGTCTCTTGATTCACGCTGGCCTCCTCACCCCTTGCGTTCTGTTTCCGGGCACCCTGGGAATGGAGGGTTACACCCCTACTATAACCAGACGAGTGTGCAGCCCTGAGCCTGGGACTGCCAGGCACAGGGGAACGGAGGGGCGAGCTGCTGCTCTATCCAGCCGATGCCGGCCCTGCAGGGATCACAGGTGCACTGTGCTCCGTCCACCCAGGCTAATTTTTTTGGTTTTCAGCATTAAAAAAAAAAAAATCCAGACACTCCATACACCTGAAGCTAATATAATATTGTAAATCAATTATATTTCCATCTAAAAAAAAGATTCCGGAGAAAAAAATATTGGGATTCTCGGCTCATCCTGAAACACCGAAAGGATCTGCCCACCCTGGGTCTGCAGTCCCACTCATTTATAATACTGATACTTGCCTGACCCTGGAGGCCTCTGACTTTGCGAGCCCGATCTCAACCCACCCGGACTTGACAGTGGGGAGTGCTGACGCCCTGGACCAAGAGATTGCCCCGGGTGTGGAAAGAGAAGCAGGACTGGCCAGCGTGTAGCGCGGTCCCAACTGCCACACCCCGCTAGGCCCAGATGGTGCTTACTCAACCACCCTCATCCTCAGTCTGCCTGTCTGTGAAATGGGTACAACAGCCACGGCTGTCTCTCAGGGTTGCCTCGAGCAGTTAGATAAAATAATGCTGCGAGGCACAGCAGGGTGCTTGGGGGACGTGACTTTCCATCCCTCGCTCTGGGCAAGGCTGGTCTGGGGGTGGCCCCCCGCTCACCTGCTCGCCCAAGACCTGGCAGGTCACGAGGATCCAGTGTTGCTGGTGATTCCGGGCGGCAGGGGGCCCAAAGAGAGCCAGACTGACGCTGTCCATGTCCTCAGAGGTGACGTTGCGGAAGAACTTGGAAGGCTCCAGGACCCAGGGTCTGGGACCCCCCTCGAAAAGCATCTCTTTTGAGGAGCCGAGGGTCACCAAGGCGACAGAGGAGGGGTCCACAGCCTGTGGGAGAAAAGAGGGGAAGCGTCAACGTCTCCCTGGGAGAGGCGAGCCTGCCAGGGCTGGGGTGGCTCACTCTCTGGTCCTTGCTTTACTTGGTGCTGGTTGTTCTGCCAGGAAATGATCTGTTTGGGCGTCTGTCTCCCCAGCTGGCCTATAGGCTCATTAAAGGAAAGGCATGTCTGTTTCCTCTTGTATCTGCAGCGCGATCTCAACCACATGAGAAATGAAAGACCTTACAGACAAACTGAAATATTTTTAAAAGCGTAAATTACAACTACACTGTGATACTATTTCTCTGCCATCTGATTAGCAAAAATCCAAAAGTCTGAGCACACACACTGCTGGTGAGTCCGTAGGGAAACACGTACTCTTTTATAAAATTAATTAACTTGTTTTTTGAAATATAATTGACATGTAACATTATATTCATTTCATTAGTACAACATAGTGTTTTGATATTGGTATATGTTGCAAAATGGTCACCACAATAAGTCTAGTTAACATCTATCACCACACAAAGTTACAATTTCTTTTTCTTGTGATGAGAACTTTTTTTTTTTTTTTTTTTTTTTTTTTTTGGCGGTACGTGGGCCTCTCACTGTTTTGGCCTCTCCCATTGCGGAGCACAGGCTCCGGACGCGCAGGCCCAGCGGCCATGGCTCATGGGCCCAGCCGCTCCGCGGCATGTGGGATCTTCCCGGACCGGAAAACGAACCCGTGTCCCCTGCATCGGCAGGCGGACTCTCAACCACTGCGCCACCAGGGAACCCCAGATGAGAACTTTTAAGATCTATTCTCTCAGGAATTTTCAAAAACAGTATTATCGAGAAACGTGTTCTATCCCGCTGGGGAGACAGGAAAATGGCACCACCCCAACAGAGAGAAATTTGGCAATATCTACTAAAATGACAGTCACATTTATCCCTTGTCCAAGCAACATTCCTTCTAGGAATGGACTCCGAAGATACGCCTCCATGAATATATAAAACATACACACAGAGCTACGCATTACAGTATTACTTTTAAGAGTAAAAGCTTGGAAACAGCACAAACACCCACCAGCAGGGGCCTAGTTAGGTAAACTGTGGTCTATCCATACGATGGAATGTCAAACAAAGATCTTCCCATGTGGATGTCGAGAGATTTGCAGGTTATTTTCCAAGCAAAGAAGCAAAGTGCAGAACAGGATATCTAGCATATTACCCTTGAGTAAGAGAGGAACGGGCAGGGCATAAGAACATACAATCGTTCTTGCTGACTTTTGCAAAAAGAGACACTGACACTGTAAAATGGAAACTAATCAAAATAGTTTTTGACAAGAGGCAGGGAAGGGATGGAAGTGAGGCTTCTGGGTGTACTTTGAATACGGGTTTAACTTGGGAACCACATAAACAACTTAGACAAAAAATAAGGTTAAAAAAAGCAAACCCTGGGTCTTCCCTGGTGGCGCAGTGGTTGAGAGTCCGTTGAGTGGTTGAGATCCCCCGTCCAAGGCAGGACCTCCTGTCACCTGTTACCTCCCTTCCCAGCTGGACCGCCCTTCTCACCACCTGTCATCACTTCCTGTGTGTTCTTAAGTGCATTTGCTTCTCTGTCCCCAAAGCTAGAATGAAGCTGTCACTCAGCTGTGTGACCTTAAGCAGGTTAATGTCTATAAGTCTCAGTCTCCCGTCCTATAAAATGGGTACAATGAGAACCCTGCCTCATGGGTTATCTCAGATTCAAGGGGGCATGGATGGGAGCCCTGAACACACATGTAGCATATGCTCAGTAAATGGCCCCCACTACTGTCAACTGTCACCCCCATTTTGCAGATGGAAAGAGTGAAGCCCAGCAAGCAGAAACAACTCGTCCAAGTTCACCCAGCTGGCGAGCCCGGGTCTGTTCCGACTCCAGATGCCCTGCTCTCACCCGTCTCATCACCACAACCAGAACAGCTCTGCTATGGACAAAGTAGGTCACTGTAAACCTTGCAGGAGGATTTCTTCCTGACCAGCCCAATAGAAAGACTGTGCAAAAGTACCACATGTCCTATAATTAAAGCTGGAGAATGATCAATTATCACCTTGCTGTGCAATTCTCTTCCCATCCAGGCATAAAAGCGTCACCGAACCGTGTGCCAGGGAGATAGGTTAATAATCAGCATGGCTAATGAAGGACACTGATAAATCGTACTGGGGGCGTCAACACGCAGATACCAGGACAGGCCAAGCAGGAGAGGAGGGGCCCCGTATCGCAGTCGAGACCTTCTCTCTCAGGGACTCAATTTCCTGGTTTGCAAAACAGGAGGGCGTCTGGTCATCAAGAGGCCCTTAGCATCAGCACTCTGCGTTTCCAGGAGATGGACTACCCGCCTCAGTCCAGGATCCAGAGAAAAGGAGAGGGGAGGGGAGGGGAGAGGCAGTCAGAGGTGACAGTCCCCCCTCAACCGCCGCCCCGGCACCTGGCTGACCCAGAGGCTCCAGGGTGCACAGCCCACGCTGATTATCACCGGGATGAAGGAGGCAGGCGGGGACCCCAGACCCTGGCACTCCAGGCCCCCAAAGGGTAACCCGCAGGTGGGGTGACAATGTACCCCAAACTGCTGCAGCCAACCAGGCTGAAGAGGAAGTAGTGTGTTGGCTGTGAAGGGAGTTAGGGAACTGGCAAGACAGCCCCCCTCTGTCTGTGGGCCAATTAGACAGAAGAGGTTACAGGTAAGTCGGGCCGGGGGGGTGGAGTGGGGGGCTGGCGAGTGGCACCTGTTAGATCTGGGGAGGGTCTTTCTTCTGCCGTGGGGGGCATCCTTACAATGTGCTTCCAAGACACGGCCACTCACCCTCCCCGCCAGCAGCAGGGGTCTCATGGGTGTGACTGTCCCTCCCTGACCTCACCTGCTGCCCACTGCTGCATGAGAACATCCAGCTCTAACCCTCGCTCGACCTGACCCAGGGAGCCTCCAGTCTCATGCCTCACCCCGAGATACACACACTCCTTCTGGTGCCCCACCAGCCGAGCTTCCTGCCTTCACACTCTCGTTCTGCTTCTGCGTTCACAGGTGACCCGTGCCCACGGGACTCTTCGTTACCTCTACTACGCTTGCTGTGTCTGTCTGCACGTCTGCATTCCTCACAGATGGGCAGCCTCCCAGGGCACAGAGGGGGAGATATTTCCCTAGATCTGTCTCCCCACCCTGAGCCTTGTACCAACAAAACACCAGGGACTGTCTGCAGAGTGAGCTGGCAAGCACAGGCTGGACAAGAACTGGTAGCTGCCCTTCCAGTTTCCACACTCCTCTCTTCCTCAGAGAAAGAACTTCCATTTTACTAGGGTGGTAAATTGCCCAGCTGAAATGACTCCCTAGTCTCTTACAGCTAGCTGTGGCCAGCAGATGAAGTTCCGGCCAATGAGGTGCAGGGGGAAGCTGCTCTTTTAAACTTCTGACAAGGCTACTACAGGAAACTAACTCGGCTCAGAGATGAGCTCCTTCCCCTTCTGGCTATATGGGATGCAGATGTGATAGCTGCAGCTCCAGCAGCCACCTTAGAGCATGAGGCAACTTTGAGGATGAAATCCACATATTAGGACGATGAAGTGGAAAGACAGAAACCTGGGTCCCTGATGACTACAGAGCTGCCACACTAGACCTGTGTGAAACCTCTCATGTGAAAGAGGAATAAACTCTCTATTCACTAAGCCACTGTTATTTTGCGTTTTGTTACTTGCAAATACACCTAATCTTAACAGATATCAAGGCACAAGGAAGATGAGAGAAGAGACACATATCCTGTTCTTTTCCCTATAATTTCTCCAGTCAGGAAGCCACCTTTATTGGGGACATGTCCACCTTATCTTCATCCTTACATCCCAGCTTGGGACAGTGAGCTCAGGGGTTGGCCCCTGATGCTCCACCAAACACCCAGACAATCAGACCATGTGGTCACCTGGACAAGCACCCAGGAGGGGTCCTGAAGAACCTCCTCCCCAGGCTCCATCACACGGCTGGCTGTGGCAGGGCCTCCCCAGGATGACCGCTGCCATCTTAGGGATTTTAGTTTTCTCTCAGCCCTGCTCCCCGAGCCCTCTCACCTCCAGGGTCCTGATCAGTGAGAGGATCTTGACCTTTCAATTTTACGCTGCCATCTTTCCTTCCTCTGCCCTCCCTATCACCCTTTCAACGCTTTACTTTTTCCATGGCATGCCTATACAAAATACCTTACTTACTAGTTTATTTACTGTCTGTCTCTACCTCTGTCTCTGCTACAATGTCAGCTCATGAGGAAAAGGATTTCTGTGTGGTTTTTTGCACTGTTGTACCCCTAACGTTTAGAGCAGGGACCGGCACCTATGAGTAGGTATTCATATATATTTTGGTTTGGGGGATCAGGAGACCTTGGATTCAGCCCTAGCTAGGTAACCCTGGACACATTTCCCCACTCACTCCTTCTAAATTAAACAACTCTTCTCAAAAAATTAAAAACAGAACTACCACATGACCCAGCAATTCCCATAAATACTTATGGGCATTTATCCAAAGGAAAGAAAAACACTTACTTTAAAGGAAATCTGTACCCCATGTTCATAGCAGCGTGATTTACAATAGCCAAGATATGGAAACAACTTAAATGCCCATTAATGGATGAATGAATAAAGAAGATGTGACATATATAGAGATATAGATATAGATACAGGTATATAGATACAGATATAATAGAATATTATTCACCCATAAAAAGAAGGAAATTCTGCCATTTGCAACAACATGGATGGACCTTGAGGGTATCACACCAAGTGAAATAAACCAAGACAGACAAAGACAAATACCTTATGATCTCACTTATAAATGGAATCTAGAAACAAAAAAACAAAAACCACAAACTCATAGAAACAGAGAACAGACTGGTGGCTGCCAGAGGGGGCAAATGGGTGAAAGTGGTCAAAAAGGACAAACTTCCAAGTACAAAATAAGTGAGTCCTGGGGATGTGAGGTACAGCATGGTGACTCTAGCTAATAACACTGTGCTGCATATGTGAAAGCTGCTAAGAGGGTAGATCTTAAAAGTTCTCATCACACACACACAAAACGTGTAACAATGCGTGGTGATGGATGTTAACCAGACTTATCGTGGTGACCATTTCCCAATAGATACAAATATTGAATCACTCTGTTGTCCTAAGGAAACTAACACAAGGTTATACGTCAATTATATCTCAATAAGAAATCCACAACAACCCTTGGTTGTCGTCTGCTCTGTATCAGGCAGTGTGCCCAGGGCTAGGGGTGCAGCGATGAAGAATTCTTATGTCACTGAGCTAGCTTCTAATGGCTGAGGGGGAGAAGAAAATGCATCCCAAATCAAGGGGACCAGAGCTATCCTAGCGGCTGAGACTGGTGCCCGGGAAATGCAAGTGCTGACTGGCCCAGCCTGGGAGGCCCGCCCCACGATCCCCGGGCCTCCCGAGCGAGGCTGCCTGGCCGCACCCTGGAGAAAGGGCCAGGTCTTCCTTGTTCACACAGTAACAGCTAACCCTTACTGAGCGCTCAGTACCTCCTAGGGACGGTTCTCAGCCCACCTGGTTCGTGAGCTCAGCTCATCGTCACCACAACCCTGGGAGGCAGGTGCTGTATCAGCCCCATTTACAGGCAGGGAAACTGAGGCCCAGGGAAATTACACCAGCCAAAGTCACAGAGTTGGTGCTGGACCTGGATTGAAACTCGGGAGTTGGTGTCAAACAAAGGCAGCATGCTCTGAGTAGGAACACTCTAAATGCCTTCTGCACGAAGACGCATGGGGGACCCAGACGCTGACGGTTACCTGGCATCAGGCGAGGGGCACATCCAGACCTGACCCAGGCCCCGAGGCCCCAGAATCTGCACCACGTGCCAGGGCCATTGTCCCCACGCCAGGGTTCTGTGGAGACCCTGCAGGGTGAGTCTCTACTGGACCAGGAGCCCCTCTGTCCCGATCCGTGTGGGAATCATTTCATCCACAAGGATGTCGGCGCTCACCGTCTGCCACCAGGGAGGCCCTGCCCCTGCTCCATACTCCTAATTTCAGCTTGACAATCACCTCTGTAGCTGTCCCAAAAGCTATTCTGAACAATCAGTGTTTTAACACACATTCACCAGAGCAGATGGACAATTTGCACCAGGGAACGGGGGGAGGGCAGGGCCTGGGGCTCACCTTGAGGGGCAGGTAGGCGGCAATGGTGATGCGGGCACTCAGGTGGATGTGGCCGTGCTTGTAGCTCACGAGGAGCGCGGTGTAGCCCTGGGCCTCTGCCCTCACCGTGACACCGCTGCAGTGCTCAGGCCCCGGCCGCAGCCTCCCTGCAAGAAGAGAACCACAAGGTCACTGAGACCTTGCCTCTGCCGGGAAAGACAGGACAGGCTGACCGCCCTCTTCCATTCTGGGCTTGAAACGAATCTTTTTAACTTACCATTTTAAAGTATAATTCCCATACCAAAGAGCACATGACACATTGTAAGCACACAGCTCACAATTTTTCCTCCACAAGCTGAACACGCTCTGTTTCCAGGACCAGGATCAAGAAGCAGTACGACCTGCACACTACCCCTGGGATCTCCTGTGGACCCTTCTGGTCAGGAGCCCCGCCCCCGAGGAAAACCACTGTTCACTGACTTCTAAGAGCACAGCTGAATTCTGCTGGCTCTGGACTCCAGACGAAGGGGACCTCCTTGGTACCTGCCCCCTTCAGCTCAACACTGGCGGTGGGATTCCACCTTACGTTTCGCACGCTGTAGATCTTCCACTCACATTTGTGCGTTCTGCTGCCGTGTGAACAGACGGCGGTTTCTCCACGCTACAGGGACCACGCGGGGCTGCGACGAGTCACGCTGCTGTGCGCGTGTGTGCGTGTTTCTTTGGGGACGTATTCACCTCTTCGGAGGGGTGCACCCCGAGGAGTGGGAGTGCAGATAGTGGGAGTGTGTGCTCAGCTTCCCTCATTATCGCCAATTACCTTTCCAAAATGGCTGATGGACTTACACTGCCTCTAGTGGCTGTGAAACATCCCTGCCAATCCTTGGTAAATATTTTCCATCTTTCATTAATTAAAAAAAATTCTGGTACAATACACATTAACATCAACTTTTACCACGGTAATAACGTTTCCAGTTCAGTGGTGTTAGGCACATTCACACTGTTGTGAACCACCACTCATCTCCAGACCACTTCTCATCTCGCAAAACTGAAACTCTGAACCCGTTAAATATAACTTCCCAACTCTCACCCCCTCCAGCCCCTGGCAACCACCATTCTACTCTGTCTATATGAATTAATGCTGCTATAAACATGAACATACAAGTATTTCATCAAGATTCTGCTTGCAATTATTTTGGGTATACACCCAGAGATGGGATTGCTGGATCATATAGCAGTTCCATGTTTACTGTCTTTTTCTTTATTTTTTTGGCCGCATCGGGTCTTAGTTTTGGCACATGGGATCTTTCATTTCGGCATGCAGGCTTCTCTCTAGTTGTGGCGTGCGGGCTTCTCTCTCTAGTTGTGGCACGTGGGTTTTCTCTCTCTAGCTGTGGCACCGGGCTCCAGGGCACATGGGCTCTGTAGTTTGTGGCATGCGGGCTCTCTCACTGAGGCCCGCGAGCTCAGTAGTCATGGCCTGCGGGCTTAGTTGCCCCAGGGCATGTGGGATCTTAGTTCCCCGACCAGGGATCGAACTCGCGTCGCCTGCGTTGGAAGGTGGATTCTTTACCACTGGACCACCAGGGAAGTCCCCCACGTTTAATTTTTTCAAGAGCCTCCATACTGTTTTCCACAGTGGCTGCACCATTTTACATTCCCACCAACAGAGCACAAGGGTTTTAATATCTACACATCCTCAGCAACACTTGTTTTTTTTCTGTCTTTTTGCTAGGAGCCATCCTAAAGGGGTTTAGGTGGTATCTCACTGTGGTCTTAATTTGAATTTATATCATGATTAGAGATGATCTTTTCATATACTGGTTGGCCATTTGTATATCATCTTTAGAGCAATGTCTATTCAAATCCTTCATCCATTTTTTTCATTAGGTTATTTATTATTGTCAACTTGTAGGAGTTCTTTATATATTCTATAAATTTATTTATTTATTTATGGCGGCATTGGGTCTTCGTTGCTGCGCACAGGCTTTCTCTAGTTGCGGCGAGTGGGGGCTATTCTTCGTTGTGGTGTGCGGGCTTCTCCTTGCAGTGGCTTCTCTTGTTGCGAAGCACCGGCTCTAGACGCCTGGGCTTCAGTAGTTGTGGCGCACGGGCTCAGTAGTTGTGGCTCGTGGGCTCTAGAGGGCAGACTCAGTAGTTGTGATGCATGGACTTAGCTGCTCCGCGGCATGTGGGATCTTCCTGGACCAGGGATCGAACCCATGTTCCCGGCATTGGCAGGCGGATTGTTAACCACTGAGCCACCAGGGAAGTCCCATGTATTCTAGGTATGAACCCCATATCAGACATATGATTTGCAAATATTTTCTCCATTCCATAGGTTGCCTTTTAAGACTTTTTTAGAGCAGTTTTAGGTTCACAGAAAAATTAAGAGAAAGGCACAGAGATGTCCTACGTACTCCCTACCGTCATATATACACAGCCTCCCCCATTATCAACATCCTCTCCCAAAGTGGTACACTTGTTACAACTGATGCTCCTACACTGACACACCACAATCACCGGGAGTCCACAGTTCACATTAGGGCTCCCTCTTGGTGTTGTGCACACTATGGGTTTTCACAAATGTGTAACGACATGCATCCGTCATTATAGTATCACACAGAGTATTTTCTGGGCTCTCTATTCTATTCCATCGGACTGTAAGTCTGTGCAAATGCCACTCTGTTTTGATTACTGTAACTTGTAATAAGTCCTGAAAATGGGAAGAATGAGATCTCCAAGTCTGTTCTTTTCTCAGCATTGTTTTTGCTATTCCGGATCCTTTGAGATTCCACATGAATGCTATTTTTCTAAATTCATTTTACACCTAAGAGTTCTTTTGGTGGAATCTTGAGGGTTTTCACATATAAGATCATGTTATTTGCAAACAGATAAGTTTACATCTTCCTTTCCAATTTTGGGTCTTTCATTTCCTTTTCTTGCTTAATAGCTCTGGCTAGACTTCCAGTATTATATTGAAGTGGTGCTAGCAGGCAACCTTGTCTTGTTCCTGATCTTAGGGTAAATAAAAGCTTTCAGCCATCCACCATGGAGCATGATGTTAGCTGTGGGTTTTTCTTATATGGCTTTTATTATGTTCATGTAATTTCCTTCTATTCCCAGTTTGTAGGCTGATTTTACCATAAAAATGTTTTGAGACTTGTCAGCTGATTCTTCTGCATCAATTGAGATAATCATGCGGTTTTCCTCCTACATTCTGTTAACGTGATGTATCACATCAGTTTTAGACTACTGAAACAATGCATTCCAGGCATAAATCCCACCTGTTCATGGTGTTTAATCCTTTTAATATGCTGCTGAATGCAGTTTGCTAGTATTTTGTTGAGGATTTGTCCATCCACGTGCATAAGGGATACTGGTCTGTACTTCTCTTGTAGTATCTTTGTCTGGCTTTGGTATCAGGATCATGCTAGCTTCACAGAATGAGTTAGGAAGTGTTCCCTCTAATTTTTTAGAAGAAGGATAAGTGTTAGTTCTTTAATTCACCTGTGAAGCCATCAGGTCCAAGGACTTTCTTTGTCAGGAAGCTTTTGATTACTGATCCAGTCACCTTGCTAGTAATGAGTCTATCCAGATTTTCTATTTCTTTGTGACTCGGTCTAGGCAGGTTTTGTATTTCTAGGAATTTGTCGTATTATCCAGGTTATCCAATTCGTTAGGGTACAATTGTTCATAATCCCTTTTATTTCTCCACAGTCACTGATAATGTCTCCACGTTCACTTCTATTTTAATAGTTTGTCTCCTCTTTTTTTCTTAGTCAGTCTAGCTAACAGTCTGCCAACTTTGCTAATCTTTCCAAAGCACCAACTTCGGGTTTTGTTGATTTTCTCTATTGCTTTCCTATTCTCTGTTTTATCTCTGCTCTAATCTTTATTGTCAGCTTCCTTCTGCTAGCTTTGGGTTTAATTCATTCTTCTTTTTCTAGTTTTCTAAGCTGCACAAAGTGAGGTTATTGATTTGAGATCTTGTTTTGCAGTGTAAGCACTTATAGCTATAAATTACCCTCTTAGCACTGTTTTGCTGTGTCCCTAAGTTTGGTACGTCCTGTTTCGTTTTCCTTCATCTCTAAGTAATTTCTAATTCCCCTTGTGATTTCTTTGACAAAATTGTTCTTTATGAGTATGTTATGTAATTTCCACAAATTTGTGAATTTCCCACTTTTCTTCTGTTACTGATTTCTAACGTCCTCCCATTGTGGTTGGAGAAGATACCTTGTATGATATTTACCTTTTAAAATCTACTAAGACATAAGTTGTACTCTAACACGTGGTCTGTCCTGGAGAAGGCCCCACGTGCACTTGTGTGTTGTGTTGGTGGGTAGGGTCGCATGTGTCTTAGATCTGATTGCTACACTGTGTTGTTCAAGTCCTCTACTTCCTCGCTCATCTTCTGTCTGGTTGTTCTATCCAACCCTGAGAGTGGGGTATTGAAAGCTCCAACTATTATTTAGAACCGACTATTTCTCCTTCAGTTATGCCCATTTTTGCTTCATATATCTTGATGATCTGTCATTAGGGGTGAAAATGTTTACAGTTTTATTTTCCAGCTGTACTGAATATACAGTGTTTTCTTTGTCTCTTGTAACAATTTCTGATTTAAAGTCTATTTGTCTGATGTTAGTATAACCACCATGCTCTCTTATGGTTACTGTTTGCATGGCATGGACTGTCTTTTTCAATCCTTTCATGTTCAAATTTTCTGTCTTTTTTTAAATTTATTTTTTATTTTTGGCTGCATTGGGTGTTCGTTGCTGTGTGCGGGCTTTCTCTAGCTGTGGTGAGCGGGGCTACTCTTCGTTGTGGTGCATGGGCTTCTCATTGCGGTGGCTTCCCTTGTTGAGGAGCACAGGCTCTAGGCGCACAGGCTTCAGTAGTTGTGGCTCGCGAGCTGTAGAGCACAGGCTCACTAGTTGTGGCATACAGGCTTAGTTGCTCTGTGGCATATGGGATCTTCCCGGACCAGGGCTGGAACCTGTGTCCCCTGCATTGGCAGGCGGATTCTTAACCACTGCGCCACCAGGGAAGTCCCAACTTTTTTGTGTCTTTGGAACTAAAATGAGTCTCTTATAGATGGCATGGCGGGATCATACATTTTTATCCATTCTACTAATCTGCCTTTTGTTTGGAGAATTTAATCCATTTACAGTTAAAATAATTACTAAAGACATTTCTTTTACTCTGCTGTTTGTTTTCTACATGCCTTCTGGCTCTTTTGTCCCTCATTTCCTGCTTGGCCATCTTCTTTTGCTCTTAGCTGATTTTTTGTAGTGAATCATTTTACTGCCCTTCTCATTTCCTATTGTGTATATTCTATGGCTATTTTCTTTCTGGTCACCGCAGGATTACATTTAACATCCTAAAGTTATAATGGTCTAATGCCAATTTACACCAGCTTAACTTCAATAACATATAAAAACTCTGCTCCTGTACAGCTCTGACCCCACCTCCTTTCAGTTACTGATGTCACAGAATTATACCTTTATGCATCGTGTGTCCAAAAACAGACTGTGTTTTTTAAAAATACATTAGTCTCTTAAATCAAAAAACAAAAAGTGGAGCTACCAGCTGATGTTACAATAGCACCAGCTTTTCTAATCATCTGTGTATTTACTTAATTTCTTCACAGGGCTTTGTCCTTCATTTAAACCTGAAGGATGCCCCTCGTTGCAGCTAGGTCTGGTGGTAAAGGTCGCTCAGCTTTGGTTGATCTGGGAAGGTCTAAATCTCTCCCTCAGTTTTGAAGGACAGTTTTGCCAGATATAGTATTCTTGGTTGACAGCTTTTTTCCTTCAACACTTTGAATACATCAAGCCCACGCCATCCGGCCTCCAAGGTTTCTGATGAGAAATCTCCTGATCTTACTGGAAAAAATCAGATGAAAACTAACTTTCTCGGGCTTCCCTGGTGGCACGGTGGTTGAGAGTCCGCCTGCCGATGCAGGAGACATGGTTTCGTGCCCCAGTCCGGGAAGATCCCACATGCCGCAGAGCGGCTGGGCCCGTGAGCCACGGCCGCTGAGCCTGCGCGTCCGGAGCCTGTGCTTTGCAACGGGAGAGGCCACAACAGTGAGAGGCCTGCATACCACAAAAAAAACAAAACAAAACAAAAAAAAACCTAACTTCCTCTCAGCTCTACAGATGCTAACAATGTACCTTCACACCCAGGCCAGGTCTCTACTCGTCTTCCATGCAGTTTCTTCATATGCATAACTTCCTGGAGCCGACAGTTCTTAGAATTGATAGTAAATGAATTCCTTTTTTTTTTTTTTTTTTTGTGAAGAAGCGCTCTTTAATTGCGCAGGGACGGCCCACAGGTGTAGTAGGAAGGACCACACAGAGAACACCTGGATTCCAGGTCTAGCTTTGCTCAAGCCAAGCAGTTCTTGCTGAGTTACTTGTTATAGGTATCATCGCAGAGAGCTAGGCAAACAGAAGGCATTTGTGTTTTCCTCTTTTAATCCCTAGATCAATTGTTTCCAGACTCCAGTATGTTCCAGACCAGCAAAATTGTTCACTTTGTCTTATTGGACTGCTCGGTGAGCCGCTGGAACAGATAATAATCATTTGTAATTAGAACATCAATTCTTTGTAGGTAAGTAGGTGTCTTTGGGTTGTTTTAAAAGCCCTTTAATAGTAGTTTCCTTTAACTCCCAAAGAGACTAAATATTCCTCCTGTTATTTTCTTGCCTCTATCCTTGTGCCAGTAAGGCTTTTTCAAAAAAATACAGAGCACAGAGGAAAATTTGGGGTCAATGAATTCCCATTTAAATTCTATTCTCATTGGTTCCTCTGTGTGGGTTAGTTGGATTGTGAGCTCCACAAGGGGAAGTCTGGAATCGCCCCTCAACATCCCAGGTTTTCAAATACTATGTACTCGACATAATAACAAAAATTTAATAAAGATACTTACATTACCATGTCTTATGCAACAGAATATTTTCCTGTAGTGTCGTGATGTCAGTTGAGTTGTAATATTGAGACCAGAGTTTAAGGAAACAGAATTTAATATTTCAAGTGTCTATGTTATGAGGTCTTTAGAAGCCAAAAATTATTACAGATTTTCAAGCTACAAATGAAAAGGCCACTGGATTATCCTACAGTTTTCATTTCGAATAAAGTAAATATCAATCTTGAATAATCCACATAAACAGAAAGCTCTTTGGGTCCTTTTTTTGTTTTTGTTTTGTTTTTTTGGTTGTTTGTTTGTTTGTTAAAGAATAAAGGGGTCTTGAGACCGATTAGTGAGAAAACCACTGTGGTTTATCCCCAGCTGTGACTGGTCCGTTTCTTGCTCTGACCTCATAGGTGCCACTGTGATGTATTCACAGAAAACCTATAGAAGTCCCTGCTGGGCCCAGGTTTTGGGTCTTTATAGCCCAGGAAGCTGCCTTTGGTGACCTGATGGCATTGGACCCACAGTTGGCTTGTTTTTTGCTTTTTACCGCTGTTTTGTTTATTTTTTCTTTTTTCTCTACTCTTTTATTTTTCTTTAGTTTCTTTGTTCTTTTTCTCATTTTATCTGAATTTTTTTTTGTATTTTTAGTACAGTTAGAATTGTTGGTATAGTTAGTGTAGGTAGTATTATTATTAGCACAGTAAGTATAGTTAGCGTTGTTAGTTAATATTGTCACTTAGTGTAGTTAGCAGGTCACCATGGTGCAGGGCCTCACTGAGGCCTCCCTGCTGACAAGGAGGCTCGTGTGGACTGTCCCAGGCTCCTCAGGACCACTGGCCGAGGTAGCTTCGCCAAGGTGACATTGGCCCAGATGGCCATCAGGGTCGTTAAGGAAACTCAGCAGAGCTCCTCCAGCCTCCAGGCACTTTTCCATGAAGTGCACAGCATGAAGGTTTTAAATCACCCAACATCATAAAGTTATCTGAGGTGACTGACCGGAGGAGACCTGTTGGACCATTTACAGGCCACAGGACACACGGAGGCCCGGGGCACATGGGCAGCTGGTCTCTGCCCTGCAGCACGGCCACCAGGAGGGGATCCAGCCTGGGACCTGAGCCAGGATATCTCCTCTCTGAGGATGAGATGGACACGACAGCTGCAGACTTGGGCCCCAGTGTGAGTTCACGGGCAGAGGAGCCTCGCATCCCCACGCGGCTGGACGGGGACAAAGTGGGCGGCCTGAGGAGTGCCAGGAGTCAGGGCAGAGGCCAGAGAGCCCACCGGTCCCCCAGCCAGCCTGGAGGCAAGGACCACCACCTCCAGCCCAGCCCTGCGGCAGGGCCCGGGGCCTCCCCTGCTCTCACAGCACCAGCTGCCACACTGGAGCCTCAGAGAAAGCCGCACGCCCCCAGGGCGGGACCCTCCTGGGCACCCTGACGCTGGGACCCCCGTCTCGCCCTCTGGCAGCCAGAACCGGCAGCGGGTGGCTGGGAGATTCTCAAACTTTATCAGAAAGCATCTACGTTCCAGGCTGCCGGGCAAGAAGCGTCACAGCAACGTGAGCCCAGTGTGACCCCTTTTGGACGGTGGAGGAAGGACGGACCGCATTTAAATGCAGAGCAAGAGGACGCGGAGCCAGGAGCCTGGCGACGCTCCCGGGGCCATGTGGGGCCACGTGGGGCCACGTGGGGCCATGAGGGATGCATCGTGCTGCTCTGAGCACGTGTGGTGTTTCTCTGGGGGGCGTATTTCCGCATTTCTGTCGGGTGTGTCCCAAGGAGTGCAGGATCTCACCTCCGGTCCTCAGCACCTATGTTCAGCTTTCGTCACTTCTGCCAACTATCCTTCCCCAAATGGCTGTGTCGAGTCACACTGCTACTCACAGCTGCGCTGCATCCCTGCCAATACTTGGTATTTTCTACCCGTTTAAAAAATGCCATTCTGGTGGAATTTTAGTTTTCTTTCCAAACATTTAGAAAGAAATCATGCCGTGAAGCTCCGCAGACCTGTCCCCTAGATTCTGCAGCTACCATTTGTTTGTTTCTCTGCTGCATATCTATCCACCACCTCCCCATCCATCAGTCCATTCCACTTTCTTATGCCTCGAAAAGTGAGCCGTGGGGCTTCCCTGGCAGTCCAGTGGTTGAGACTTCGCCTTCCAATTCAGGGGGTGCGGGTTCGATCCTTGGTCGGGGAGCTAAGATCCCACATGCCTCACGGGCAAAAAAACAAAACATAAAACAGAAGCAATATTGTAACAAATTGAATAAAGACTTTAAAAAATGGTCCACATCAAAAATATCTTAAAGAAAAAACAAAAAAATGAGCCGCAGGCATCAGTACACTTCATCCCAAACGCTTTCGCACACACATAATTACCTGCAGGTCAGTATTTCTTTAGGGTTCTTTTTCTCTTAAGGTCAAATTTACACAGGTGAAACGCACAGAGCTGGAGGAGAGCACGCCAGGAATTCTGACAAATGCAGAGCTGGGACCTAGGACTGTGGAACCCAAACCCTGTCCACTATCCTTTATTCCGGGGACCTCCTGGCTGCAGCCTGTGGACGCCCCTCCAGGACGCGCGTGGGGGCCGGTGCAAGCAGCAGGCTCCTCTCCTGCCATTGGTGGGCCTCTCTCTCCCACACTGATGTTTGCTTCCACCCTAAACAGTGGCCTCACTGGGGACACAGTCCATAAAGCCCAGTTTCTCCTGGACAGTCAGAGAGGATGCAGCAGCACCTCCAGGGAAGGATGTGAACGCGATGATGTCCAGGGACGTTCTGTGACGTCCAAGCAGCTTCACGCTCAAACGGCTCTGTGAGTGCCGACGACCACGGTGGCGGCGTGGAAAGCCGCTCGGTCCCACAGGCGAGCCTACAAACACCTCTGCTGCCAAGCCTCCTGAACTCTGCCAGCATCACGTGCTCACTCCTCTGCTCCAAAACCAGCGGTGGCCCCCACTTCTGGCCCCTGAGGTCCACGCCCCCCCAAGGCCCCCGTGATTCCGGATTCGACAGGTTCCGCCACGCCAGGCCACTGTGCACACACACCCCACGGGTGTGCCTGCGAACGCTGCTCCCCGCCCACTCTAACCCTGCCCAGAGCGTACTCCCCATCAGTCCTTGGTTTTCGTCATCTGCAATTGGAGGGCACTCCCTGGGTTGACTCCCCTGGGAGGCCCTGCTTCCCGGGGGACTAAGGATCCAGGGTCAGTGTCAGACACACCCAGCTCCATATCCCTTGTGGCCGGGAACCTCACGGGACCTTGGGCAGCGCGACGCAGCCTCAGTCTCTTCGTCTGACACGTGACCCAACCACAGCCCCTCCTCCCACGGTGGCTGTGACGCCTGGTGAGGTCACGCACGCCAAGTGCACACACCACGCCCGGAAGGGTTGACACCCTATAAGACGGTGGCTGAGCATAGCTGCCACCATCACCACCGATATCACTGCCCAGCCCTGCAGGGGGTGCTTGGCTTCGATGGCCCTGGAGGGATGGACCGTGCAGTCACGAAGGTGTCATAATTCTGTAACCCGTCAGAACCACTATCGACAGTGTATCCTGAGCACCTGTCACATTCCAGGCACCGCGACGGGCATGGTGACATGCGCCTCTACTTCGGATGACACCCGTTTTAGAGATGTGGAAACTGAGGCTCAGGAAGCCGAGTGACATGCAACCACATGGCAGTAAGATCCAGACCAGACCACTGCTGATGGTGGACAAGGGGACAAATGCCATTTCTCAGGCTATGACCTTGCTGCTGGTTCAGCCCCTGAATTAGGAATCTGGGGCAGCCCACGCTGAGAACCCAGGCCGTCGGCCCCGACCCCGCCGTCCGGCAGCTGCTCACAGCGCTGCTTTACCTGGGAGCGGCTGGAACACGCCCTGGTTCTCCATCTCCACCGCCAAGTCGAAGTGGGAGCAGTCGCTCAGCGTGACCACCTCGTCAGCCCCACCGGGCATGAGGCCGTGGATCCTCAGGGGCAGCTCCAGGCTCTGGCCCATGCTGGCCTCCACGGGGCACGGGGCGAACTCCATGCCGCTGGGCTCAATCACGTACACCTGGAGGACAGGGGCGTGCATGGTTGGCAGGCTCCTCGGAGGAGGAAGAGCCGCTGCTCAGCTTTCCTGAGACCCTGTGTATGAGCACTGAGGACCCATCGGTGAGAAGCCTGAGCTTGGGGAACACGATGGTGTGTACTGGGGGCAGGGAGACCTTCAGGACAGAGCCGTCAGGGAAGGCCTCCCTGGGAGGGTGCTGTAGAAGCTCAGACCTGGGAGCCATGACAAGGTCTGGGAAGACGAGACGGTCCGTGCAAAGGTCCTGAGGCACATACGGCTCAGCACATTGGATGAATATGAGGAAGGTGAGTGTGCAGGGTGAGAGGGGCATCACCAACAACAACACTAATACTTACACCACACAAACTTTTCACACGCCAGGCTCTGTTCCAAGAACAGAATGAACTCATCCCATCCTCTCAGCTTCCTTGTTAAGAAGGTTCTATTATCAACCTGTCTGCCTGATGAGGAACCTGGCCCGGGAGGTTAAGAGCCTGGCCGGCTGGAGCACGGTGGTGTCTGGACCAGGCGGCGGCCCTGGAAGCCAGGTTCTGACCACTACACATGCTCAGGAACTGTCCTCAGGCTCTGGGCTGAGCAGCCAGGTGAGAGGGGCACATTTACTGCGATAAAGAAGCTGGGGGGCAAGGGAGGGGGCAACCTGGTCACAGATTATCCAAATACTTGACAATTGTGCTGCAGTTAAGGGGTCTCAGTTACAACCCTCCTTACACGAGTTACGTGGACCTTTAGGTAGGTGCGTGTGGATCGAAATGAAAAGAGGAGAAAAACCTGTACATCAATGTCCCGAACAGTGTAGGAGGAGGTTGGGGATGATGCGCTGCATAAGGAGCTTTCATGTCAGCCCTAAATGAGGTAATAAAACAGGCTGAGATCAGGGTCAGTCGGTCAGGAAAGAGCTGGGGTCCGGAGGCCACCAGGTGGGGCTGGCAGAGGCTCGACTGCAGGTGGCCACTCCCACCTTCAGCCTTTGCTGAGTTGGTCCCACGTCACTTGGGACGAAACCAGGTGTAGGGGCCCCGTGCAGGGACTCCCGACTTGGACCTGAACAGGAGTCAGAGGAAAGGAATGGGGCCAGTCTCTTGGGGTCTGGGAGCTTTCCCTTCACTGTGAATTTACAACCCAACGCCCAGTGGCCCTTCCAACTTGGAGATTCATAGCTTCAGGTTGGGGGTATCTTCTAGAATGACTCCTTTGAATACCTCGTGTCTCTGTGTCCTCTGGTCTCCCTTCCAGAAACCCGGCTGGTTCCATCCCTGCCTGGTGTGGGATGGGACGACCATGTCCCTGAATTGGCCATGAGCTCAGGGGCAGGGCTGGACCTGACACCCGATGCCCTCACCATCACCACCAAAGCCAAGTGCAAGACCGAGGGCGAAAGGGTGTTTCTGAATTAAGCCTGAGGCTGGTTAAGACGGTGGCTGCAGACCACCACCCGAGCCTCCCCGCGGCCGACCTGGCCCAAGGTCTTACCTTCATCTCACCGAAATGTAGCGGGTTCTGCACATCATGTGCCTGGATCACACTGAGTCCAGTGTCACTGCCTGTGGTCATCACGCCCTTGACGGTGACCGTGGCAACCACAGAGCTCGAGGAAGACCAGCTGAAGTTCCCACTCCCACCGTGGGCCTGGGGAGGGAAACCATCATCAGGTCAGCCCACCTGCCCGTCCCTTGGTCCCTCTCTCTCTCACACGCAGTCGGCATCGCGCCACCACCTGGTGACATGTGGCATCAGCCAACGTCTGGCTGGCGCTGCCTCTGCCCCTCGCTCTCCCCACCCTGTCTCTTTCTGGTCCTCATATTCTGGGGACCTTGTGGCTTACACGCGCGTATGCAAATGCCCATGACGGTGGCCCCAGGACCCAGGGGCACCTCCCGAGCTCAGGCTGGAATGGGAAGACCCGCGCCCCAGAGCCGCGTGCGGGACTCGGCTTCCCAGCCCACTCCTGACATAGACCCCTGCCCGCTTCGAGTCATCTGCCATGAAGTCAAGGACAGTCCAGAGGCTTCCAGACCAGGGGCCACCATCCCAGGACCCTAGAGGGGCCAAGAAGGTGACACACCTGAGTGAAGAGGCAGTGGGTCCCAGTACCGACACAGGACACCTGTCCTCACTGCCGTGAGACAGCAAAAACTGATGGGACGGGGCAGGCCACATGGGCTCTAGCCCCGACGGGCATCGGTCCCTGCCACTAACGCCAGGTGCGCACGTGAACAACAAAGACCAAGAACACCTTAGATGTGACAGAGTTGGAGACGCTTTCCCCTCGAATTCCAAATTTTTCTCTAAAGATCTTTACACTGTTTCCAGAAAACAAAAATTTTTTACAAAAAGAAACATGTGTGGAAGTTAAATCCACGTTCAGGACGTTCTTTATCATGCTTTCTTTACTATTTTTCAAGGTTTTTTCCTAATTACCAAAATACACTGCTGTGATAGAAACCTCAGACAAAACAGAAAGCATAAAGACTCTGATTTTGAATTCTCTCCCGACCACCAGAAGGTAATTATAGTAGAAACAGAATGGACGTAAAACCCCAACCCCATGGAGACACCCAAAGGAATGCACCCAGATGGGGTCTCACGGTTACCTTTATCGTGTACTGATAGGCGCCCGTCTTTGGTTGCCAGGGAAACGTCAAGATGCTTGGATAGAGGGTGATGGGGACATGGATTTCCACCTCCTGCTGGTTCCACACAGGCACCCGCAACGTGTGGACACCTCCATCCTGCAGGGGGGGAGGGTGCCGTATGCCACCATGACAACCAGGTCAGCACTCAAGCAGGGCCCCGCCCCTCCCTGGGGACTGGTCCCCAGGTAGATTTTTCAGTTGTGGGGGAGTGGGAAGGAAGATGCCAGGTACCCTGCGGCCTTCTCCATCTCCATGGAGACGGCGTTTGGTGGCTCTGCAACAGCCATTCCAATAAATGCTGCTTGACTGCATCCTCACAGCACCCCTGACGGGATGGACGTGGTTATCCCCAGTTTACGGATGGGGAAATCTAGTCATGGGGCGTGACAGCAACTCGCCCAAATCCTCCAGAACGGAAGCGGTAGGAGTCTCCCTTTGGTAGGAATCTCTGCCTGGTTCACAGGCCGTTTCTGCCGCTGCCAGGTCCGGGAGAGGTTTGTGTGGGGTAGGAAGATAAGAACACCCACACCAAGCTTCCAATCAGTAAAATCTGCTCCCACCGAAACCGACTGGCCTTTTAAATACAGGGGGAAATTTTAAAACTTTGAAGAATCCAAGCACCCAAAACAGCCAAAGAGATGCTCGTGGGTCCTGGTCAGTGCATGGCTGGACACACGGGCCCAACACTGCTCCCGGCGAGGGATTCCACCCCCAGGCCCAGAGGTGCAGGCTCACTTTTACAGGGGCCAGCAAAGGGCAGAGGGAGAGGGGCTCTGGCCCAGCACAGGGACAGGGGACAGGCAAAGGCCAAACCCCCCACCCCCAGACACCACTGTGAGCCCAGAGCAGGAGGGACCCCCGTGGTGCCCACGACAGCAGTGCACACTTGGGGTCCCGACTCCCCCGGGCTCATGTCCAGCCTGGTTTGACATTTCCATCTGCGTAGGTCCCGGGGGGGCTGGGGGGGCCGAGGGAGGCGCCAACTTGCCTGGTCCACCACGGAGGTGAGGGCGGCCTCGATGGCCGTCTGGCCTCTCTTTGTCGCCCTGACGTGATGGTACGACCCGTTCTGGGAAGAAGCCAGAACCTCAAAGAACTCTGCAGGGAGCGTGGTTTCGATGTGGATGTTCTGGAAGGTGAGGCGGGAAGGTGAGATGAGCTTCCAGGACAACTCAGGGACGGTGGGACGCAGGAAAGAAGCCGTGTGGCCCCAAAACAGCAGCCAGGCCCTGGATCTGAGCTCTCAGTGCTCTGGCCTCTGACCTCTGACCCCTCCCAGGCTGCCCTCCCCTCGTGGCCCGAGGACCTGGCGCTCCGAGCCCGCAGGCTACTGTTGGCTCTCAGACCCTGCGGTCCCAACAAGGAAACCACCAAATACAGAAAAGGACATCAAAAGCCCTCAGAGCTAATTTCACCCAAAATGGTGATCGACCGCGTCTTTGTCTAGTAACACAAGGAAGGCAGTGGCTTCGGCAGAGAGGCTGAAGGGGAACCTCGCCCCCTCCTCGAAACCTCAGACCCCACAAGGAAGGTCCGGAGATTCTCATGATCCTGGGAATTTCTCACAAAGGACCAAACACGGCCGAGACTGCTTTCCACCTGCCCATTTGTGATGCTCTTTCCAGAGCCAGGAAGCTACTGAGCTTGGCCTCAGTCAAGGGGCCTTCCGGACAGGTTGCGGGTATTCCTGGCCCTGAGGCTCTGCAGTGCTGTGAGGTCCCCGGGCTAATGAGGAGGGGCAGGAGGGCAGCGGGCAGACGCCACCTCCGCGGCACTGCCTTTGTGACCCTGCTGCCAGGGGCCTCCTCTCCCAGCTCCAGCCCTGTAGGAAGCGGGGCCCCTGGTGCAGACGCACAGGCTGACAGGCTCTTGAGACGCCCGAGGGGTCCCACAACACTGTCTTCCATGGACCCAGCCGCACCGCTAGGAAGCACCGCAACTCAGCCTGCCTGCTCAGGGCCCCCTGTGTTTGGGGGCTGCTCGTTGGGCAGCTGCTCCAGGAGACGCACCCCACCCCCCAACCCCATCAGGCCCGAAGGGGGACTCACATCCGACAGGTAGACCTTGTTGCCGGACTTGTCAAGCACTTCGACGGTGATTTCGTACAGGCGGCCGGTCTCGAGCACCCACCTGCCACCAGGGTGGACTGTGAACCCTACAAAACAGGCACGCACAGAGCCTCAGCGCTGAAGCCACAGGGGCCTGTGGCTGAGGGAGAGGATGGCACTAGGCCTGGTCAGCACCGAGGCCCCAAGGCCGCTCCTCTGCACTCCTCCGGGGAGGAACCAGCTGTGCGTGACGGTGAGATCTAATGCCCATATCAGGCCTGAGCCCTCAGAACCTGAGCTGACCTCAGATGCACCAGGACCAAACATTCCCCACCGGCTGCCCCAGGGCCCATTCACACTTGACCCTATCCACGGTGGCTCTGACTCACAGTGAGACTACACTCTGAATCCACAGTAGGTCTACACTCTGAGTCCACTGTGAGTCTGAGCTCTGAATCTATAGTAGATCTATGCTCTGAATCCACAGTGAGTCTGCACTCTGAACCCACAGTAGGTCTACGCTCTGAGTGCACAGTAGGTCTACACCCTGAATCCACCGTGAGTCCATACCCTGAATCCACCGTAGGTCTACACTCTGCGCGCTCTCCCTGTGAGCCGGCCCTGCCCTCCCAGGCCTCCAGCTCTGTTCCCACACACGATGCCGCCAGCTGCTGGCTGACCCCTGCAACGCCACGTGCTGCCCACCTCCACACCATCGCCTGAGCTGTGCCTCTGCCAGGATAGTGAACCCGCACAAGAGCAGCTTCTGAGAAAACGCCTGCCTCGAGCACCGTCTCCCAGAAGCCCTTCCGCTGCACTCACGTTTACTAACTCTTTACCACTGTCCTGTCACCATCTGTTTGCAGTGGTCTCTCCCTGCAAAACCAAGCACAAGGCCCCCACTTCCCTCCTCCAGACTCCAGTGCCCCGCACGTGCCAGACAGACGGAAGGTACCAAGGGTTCTGAGCAGACGGCGCTCCCAAGACACACAGGGCCACCCTGCCCAAGGTCACTATGTGTCAGCGTGGGTCTCACCCAACAGCAGCCTCACTCAGCAGCCAACAAGAGGACCAGGGGGCTGCTGGGTATCAGCCAACAGCTCTCTCACCCGAACCACCAACAGGAGAGGCGGCTCAGGCCCAGGTAACATGTGTGTCCAGACATCTTTCCAGGGGTCGTCTCTACGGCAGCTCCTGGGCCCAGGCTGTGCCCGTCCAGGTCCTCCAGGGCTGTGGACTCCTCCCTTCCTGTCTCGGCCTCAAGCCTCGCCCTCTCTTCCACCAAGGCATCTTCCAAACGTCCATAGCCATGGTGAGGTCTGGGCAGAGCCCTGGTATAAAACCAGAAGACACAGCCCTCCCCTACTCTACCCTATCCTGTTTCTCTCCCTGCAGAGCTGGCCACCAGCCGACCTTGGTCTACCCTCTGCTTCTTCTGTGCACAGACAGGGGAAGGGCTGGGGGGGGCAGCCCCAGAAAGGGCAGGGTGGCACTGATGTCCCCAGCCTCCCCGCTGGCAGAGCTGGCCAGAGTGAAGCATTTCCTGGGGGGCTGTTACTTTTATGTGACTTTTTAACTCCTGTGATCACAAACGAGCCAGGATGCCCACTCACCCAGGTACCCGGGTTCCACCACGTAGATGGTGCTATTGGGTAACCGGGAAGCGCCCTGCATGCGGATACCTGGATTCTGAATTAAGGAACAAATAAACCAGCTGGCAGGCGTCGGTTTGGCTCCCACAGCTTCGTTATCATCAACATCACGTGAGGAGAAGAGGGGATGGGAAGGTCCCGGCCTGAGGCCACGCACAGCACAGGCCGTTTCCAGACTCAGTGGCCACAGGGCACTTCCTCCACTCCAAAAGGGGGACCTCTGCAAGGACCCTGGCGACCACCCGGGGCATGCAAACAAGTTGGGGACACATGACAACCCACACGGAAACAGCCTCGGCCAGGCCCCTCAGATGAGACCAGAGAAGGTTCCAGAGGCGGGGTTGGGGCTCCTCTCCGGCCACCACCCCTCACCTCAAAACCTCTAAAGCAAGTCTCCCCAGAGGTGAGCGATTCCGCTCAGCTGGGGTGAGATTTTGGTCCTTTCTGATTTTCAGACCTTGAGGGAAAACGGGGCTATTTTTAGCCTCGCCAAGCTTTCAGGGAGAAAAGTGACTTGACTTCCAAACAGCACATCTCCTGTGCAAGACACGCAGATGCGTGCGCGCTGCCCGGGAAAAGGATACTCCTGTGGCCGAGGACCAGGTTGCTCTGTCCCAGCTGCACTGCGGTGACCAACGATGTGTCCTGGGCCAAGACCGCCACGGGCCGGCCCGGGTCTCCCTCGGGGCCCCAGACGTTGTTCTGAAGCTGTAGCTCGTACTGATCGGAGGGCATTGAGAGTTCTGGTCACCCAGAAACAAAGCAGAACAGAGAGGGGAGAGAGAGCAAAAACAGGAAATGTTAAAAGTCAGTGTCGCCTCCTTCCTCCACCCCAATCCCTGGACCCTGCTGTCAGTACAGCTGCTTGATTTTTTCGCTTCATTTTTTTTCAGTGCTTTAAATTTTAATAGTATTCTCCATGGCTGTGGACAAAGCTGACACTCTCCATGAATTTTCAGAGGCAATCACTTTTTTGTGGATGCCACGAGCACCTTTCTTTTTTAAAATTAAGCACAGCCTGTGACTCAAACTGCCAGCTGCTGGCCGGATACCGACATCAGACCCTTTCCTGTTCATCACGGAAGCAAGTGAAGTCGGCTTCTGCATCGAGGGGCCCAGGGTGGGGCTCACTGGACCTAGGCGTCCTTTGGGGGTTTCCAAATAACCCACTCGCTGTGCCTGCGTATGTGGCCCCGTTCCAGCCCTCTTGCATGAGACAGGGACAGGATGCAGGACCACAGACAGCTTCCCTGCTCACCACTGGGGTGCCAGGCAGGGACTGCCATGGGAGGCGCCCAGGACAAGGATCCTGGAGGAGTTTCAGCTAGAACATCCTTCCAAACTCCCAGGAATTCTGAAAGGGGGGCAACTTGCCCACCTCTTGTCCCAGGGTATCTGTTGTGTGTTCCAATAAGTCCCCAAGAATGTGCCCTGGAACAGAGGGTTCTCAAAGTGTGTTCCCTGGGCCACCAGCATCACCTGGGAAACTGCAAATAACTGGCCCCATGCTGAACCAAACTCGGGGGATGGGGGAGGAGGGGTGTCGGGGGGGGCAGCCAGCACTCTGCATTTCCACAGGCACTTGCTGGAACTGAGAAGCCCTTCCAGTCCACACAACCCACTTCCTGGTCTCTAATGGGGAAGCCCAGCCATGCTGGGTTGAGACTTGTAGACGATGTACCCAGGGATCAAAACACAGCAGCAGTGCATCAAGGACACACGTCATAATAAAATAATAAGGTAATGGCACTGCTCAGAGAGCAGCATTACTCGGTGCTGCTTCAGGAAGCACTAGCGTCCTCCCTTGTGTAACATTCTGCAAATGAAAAAGGCCCTTTCAGGAAATAAACAGACCGACTCTGGACGCACCTTGCACCACGTGATGTAACCCTATGTACAAAGCCCGAAGGCGATAAAGAGAAGGGCCTGTCTGGCGGACCCCTTCAACACCTCTTTTTTGTTTTTTGCGGTACGCGGGCCTCTCACCATTGTGGCCTCTCCCGTTGCGGAGCACAGGCTCCAGACGCGCAGGCTCAGCGGCCATGGCTCACGGGCCCAGCCGCTCCGCGGCATGTGGGATCTTCCTGGACCGGGGCACGAACCCGTGTCCCCTGCATCGGCAGGCGGACTCTCAACCACTGCGCCACCAGGGAAGCCCTTCAACACCTCTTGTATTGCAGGACCTCACTACTTCTCAGAGGCACTGAACAAGGAAGGCTTTGTGGATGTGAAAGGTCCCCGTCTGTCCACAGGCAGAGGAAGGCTGCTCCTGGGGCCCCAATCCAGCCCTGCTATCACCCGCTGAGGGTAACGGGTCATCCTGTAGGCTGCCCTTCCATGGCCAGGAGGCCCAAGTTCTCCTAGGAGACCCGGTCTCTGACCCCCCCTGACCCTGGCTGACCCCCCAGATGTGCTTCTGATTGTCAGAACCCCCACTCCCACCCCATGCAGGGTCCAGGGAGGACCATGGAGCTCCGGGGGCGGAGGCTCCGAGCCCAGAATGACAAGGAGCCCACTGCCCTGCCTCCGAGCCCAGCCCATCAGGCAGTCCAGCATGCACTCGCCCTGGGAGGCCACGGCTCAGGGTGCGATGGGTCCTTTACCAGCTGAGGCTTGGACGCAGGAACCCCTGTCCCACACCCGTCCCTTTTCCAACCTCAGTACAATTTATCCCAGTAATTTCCAGCATTCCCGTCACCCGAGTTCTTTTCAGACATCGACTCCCTCAGCCAGCTCGTCCTCCCCACGTCTTGTTCGGTCTAATAGGCTGGTTACTGGGCCGGGCACATCTACAGCGCCAGCACCAGGCAGCGAGCAGCAAGGGCAGAAGGCTGTGCCCCCTCTGTGCTGGGAACGCTGCCCATGGCCTCACAGACACCCCTCCTCCAGGCCCCTCTCTTCCCTTGCCTGCCCCACTGGCGGGGGTGTCTGCAGGTCACCACTGGAGCTCCAGGCGGGAGGAACCCGGGCAGCCCCCTGACCACTGCAGCCCCCCAGCAGTGCCCGCAGTACAGAGTAGGGGCTCCGTAAACGGGCCCGAGAGAAAGGAAGCCCCTACTTAACAGAAGGCAGGCAGACGTCGGGAAATAAAAATATGGAAGGCAAGAAGGAACATTACATGTTTAAGGAAGAAAGACTGAAAGAAAATGTGAAGAACTAATTTGGGGTAACTGCCCTCTCACCTGTAACTCTCTGAACCTTCTGCGGGATGCCGTGCAAGACAGGGGCTTGCCAAAATTCATGTTCCCTGTAATGATGTCATGCCCTGACTTTCCTGTCTAGCAGCCAGTTAAAAATGACAGTGATGGGAACTGTATCTCAATTAAAAAACAAAACAAAACAACACAACCCATCAAAACAAATGGACAGTGAGCTTCCACCCGATGTCGTGTTCCCGGTGGACCTTTGCAGGCTCCTCCCCCATCTGCTCCCCTAGAGCATCTGTCTGGAATCCACTCCAGCCCTGTGGCACCCGTTACCATGAGTCACGTAGGTGTGTTTATTTCTGGAGGCGTTTTCCATCTCATTACCACACAGATGCAAGAGAGGCAGCTTAACTACTTCCTGTCCGGGGGTATCTTTCATGTGCCCCATTCTTTGACTTCTACCGTAGGTCAGTGAGTAAACCCCAAAGTTCTCTGGGTGTCTTGGCATGTGCTGTCCATCTGGGCCATGCACCAAAGGGTAAGCTCAGAATCCCTCTTTATTAAATCCCCTCTAACCTCCCTGGTGGGGGCACAGCTCCCCGCCCTCATCTGCCCTCACAAAGGGGCCACCGGCCCTGCCCTGGGAGAACAGAAAGCCCTTCCTGTGCTCCTTTGGGGCCCAGCACCACACAACCCTGCAGGACTGATTAAGGCCAAGGACCCGACAGCTTTGTGACTATCAGGCATTCTGTGCCTTGGTTTCTTCGTCCGTAAAACAGGGTATTAATGCAACCCACCTCACAGAGTCGCTGAGTCATAATGTGAAAAGCACAACACCTAGGAAACTCTCATGACGGTCAGATGTTCCAGACTGTCTCCATCAGGCCACAATGTGTTCAAGACAGTGCTCTGGTGGAGATGGTATTTCTGAGAAGCCCCTGTGGGTGCCCTCTGGTCTTTCAACTTGTCTCCACTGCGTTCCCCCTGAGGATGCAGGGGCAGGGTCCTGAGAGCTCCACCGCTGAGCCATCTCCCCTTTAAGGGTCTCAGAAAGCCACACCCAGGTTCGTCCCTTTGCTTTTAGACTCTGCAGCCCTAAAGTCTCCGGTGCACGCCAGGCTCTGGCCAGGACCCCCAGCCCAGCTACGTACACAGCCCGCCTGCATGGTGACAGGGGCTAAAGAGCGGGACGCTGCACGCCCAGCACACGGAGACACTTGGAACCCTCAGTCTACTGCCCTTCAGCAGGGCACCCCGTGTGGGAGAGAACCAGGCCTCGGGGCAGGAGGGGCCTGTCCTCGGTTCTGAGGCCTCCCCAGGGCTGCAGCGCCCTGCCACACAGTAATCACTGACCAGACCCGCTGCCCTCAGACTTTCAGACCCAACTATGGAGGAAACCCAGGCTGCTCGGATGCTAAAGCATGGACACGCTTCCTAACTGATGCCCTGTAGCGCAGACAGAGCAGCCAGCAACCGGGGAAGCACCTGCCCAGACAGGCGTCCAAGCGCTCGGGCCTAGAATGGGACACCCTTATACCCGAGACACTAGATGACCTGTGCTCTGACCAAGAACTGTGTGTAAACTAAACAAAAGGATGATAACGACAGTAATTCTTAGGAGGCTTGGTGCTGCGTTAAGAACGCTCACCACTGAAGATGCATCACATGTACACGGCACTTTAGAATTTCCAGAAAAAATCCACGTCCATTAATTCATTCTGCCCTCAGCACAGGCAGAAAGGCTTTGAGGGCTCCAAGAGAGAAACTGAGGCCCAAAAGGGAGGAGTGTCTTGCCAAGGCTGCCCAGCAGTCAGTGGCAGACCCACTGGCAAAACCCAGTCCAACGTGAAGCTCATGGCTTCGGACATTCTTAAAACAAAGGGATATAAACCCAAAAAGATGGAAAGCAGGGTCTCGAAGAGATATTTGTACACCTGTGTTCATAGTAGCACTATTTACAACAGCCAAGAGGCGGAAGCAAACCGAGCGCCCATCGATGGCTGAGTGTCTAAAACCTGGTCTCTACAGACAATGGGATGTTATTTGGCCACGAAAAGGAAGGAGATTCTGACACCTGCTACAACATGGATGAACCTTGAGGACATTCAGCTCAGTGAAATAAGCCAGACACAGAAGGACAAATACTACATGATTCCACTTATACGAGGTCCCGAGAACAGTCAGATTCATGGAACAGAAAGTACAAGGGTGCTTGTCAGGGTCTGGGGAAGGGGGATGGGGAGTCAGTGTTTGATGGGCACAGGGTTTCAGTCTGGGAACATGAGAAAATTCTGGCGATGGATGGTGGTGATGGTTGCACAAAATGTGAATGTAATCAACGTCACTAAAATTAACACTTAAAAATAGTTAAAATGGTAAATTTTAGGTTAGGCCTATTTCACCGCGATAAAAAAGGGGGGGCGTCGCCATGAGTACCGAGCTGAGCTGGTGACCCACCTGTAATCTTCCCTTGCCTGATCTTCTGCACCTTGTAGCGGATGGATGTCCCCACCATGAGGTAGACGTCGTAAGCTGGGTTCAGAAGGATGTTCTCCAAAATCAGGAGCCTGACCTCCGCGGGGCGGACGTTCTTAGCACGAGGAAGAGAGGAAAGGTGAGGTGAGCCCGGAGTAGGGGTCAGTGTGAGCAAGAGAAAGCGTGTTTAGAACTTTCCAGTCTGCTCATGTGGGCACAGGGAGGGTAGGGTGAGAACACAAGGCAGCACCTCTGGACACCCCAGAAGCCCAGGGGAGCCCTGTGGTACAGCAGGCAGCCATTTAGAGGTCATTGCCAAAGTACACCGAGTCAGGAGTGATGGCTACGGATACAGAGGCCACTAGGGGCCCAGGGGCTCCACCCACAAAAGCCCCAAAGGCCCGTGCTGGGGGCCGTACTCCTGCGGCCCACAGGAGCCTGACGATTGGAGAGACTATTCTTGGCGGGACACCACCCCTAGGGCACTGCACAGATAGCAGACCGACACACGCCGGGCTTTCTGAGAAAGAGGCTTATCTGCCTGCGCAGAGGGGCCCACAGAAGGCTCTCAGGAAGCGGGGGCGGGGAGGGCACCGTCACAGCCCCTCTCCTCACTTGAGTGCGCCTGTTTCTTACAGAAGGAGTATATACCCGCCTCTGGTGCCCTGACTCTGGAAGCTGCTGCCAGAGAACGTGTCTCCATGCCCGTCTCTGGTGCCCAGCCGTGGGCTCTTGGGTCCCGCAGGACCGGAACCAACGGAGAAAGAGTTCTTAATCAGCTACCAGCCCCAGGGCACAGCAGAGAAACCCGATCTTTCTGGAAAGAGGCCCATTAGCTAATCATCACAGCTGCACCTGAGGGGCGGCTTCTAATTAAACACACATCTAAGGGCTGACAGTAAACCCTTCCTGAGGCCTTGGGGGTTGGAGGGACATACCTTCACGCCCTCCCTCTGCCCCACTCCAGAGCACCGGCATCTCTAGGAGGGGGGCTCTTATACATGTCTAGGACCCCAGCTCTTACACCTGGTGCCCTGGGTTTTGCGGCTGCCGCCCAGGGGATGCCCCTGGATCACCTGGCCCTGGGGGCCCCTGGGCCCCACAGGACCATCCATCAGAGACAGTGCTTGGGCTACGAACCCCAACACTGCACACACAGCTGACTGACACCCCCCAGCCCTTAGGTGGAAGAGGCCTACCTGCTGGAAAGAGGCTTTGGCCTGGAGGGCAGGCTTCAGGGCTGTCACGTGTAGGGTCTACAGAGGGGCTCTCGGGGAACGTAGGCTGGGGACATTATCTTTGTACCCCCATTGCCTCACTACAGCTCGTGGCATCTCCCAGACGGGAGCCTGCACCCTTGTCTGGAGCCCCGATTCTTGTGACTGCCGCCCAGGAGACACCTCCAGATCCCCTGGCTCTGGGGGCCAGGGAGGCTCTGCTCACAACCCCAGAGGACTGTACATACGTGCGTCCTTTAAAAGCTGTTGTCTGGGGACTTCCCTGGTGGTCCAGTGGTAAAGAATCCGCCTTCCAATGCAGGGGACGCGGGTTCGATCCCTGGTCAGGGAACTAACATCCCATGTGCCGCAGGGCAACGAAGCCCGTGAGCCTCAACTAGAGAGCCTGTGTGCCCAAAGTACAGAGTCCACGTGCTCTGGAACCCACGCGCCACAACTAGAGAAGAGAAAACCCGCACGCCACAACGAGAGACAAGCCTGTGCGCTGCAACTAAGACCCGACAGCGGCCCCAAAATAGATAAATAAATAATAAGTTAAAATCTAAAAAAAATAATTAATTAGGAAAAAAAAAGCTGCTGTCTGAGGGCCTGGCTTCTAACCAGTCTGGGTCTGGATCTAGGTGCTGACTGAGATCCTCCCCTTCGGGACAGAGAAAGACAAATAACATATGGTCTCACTTACATGTGGAATCTAAAACACAACAAAACACCCAAGCTCACAGACACAGAGAACAGAGTAGTGGTTGGCAAAAACGGGGTGGGCAAAATGGGTGAAGAGGGTCAAAAAGTACCAACTTCCAGTTATAAAATAAATAAGCCCTGGGATGTCCTGTATAGCATGCCGACTATAATTAACAATACTGTACTGCACATCTGGAAGTTGCTCACAGCATAGATCTTAAAAGTTGCTATCACAAGAAAAATATACTCCGTAACTACATATGGTGACAAATGTTAACTAGACTTATGATCATTTTGCAGTACATACAAATATCGAATCATTATGTTGTACACCTGAAACTACTATAATGTTGTATGTCAGCTATACCTCAACAGAAAAAACCAATAAGTTAAATGATATCTTTGATACATTAAAAAGAAAAAACCACCACACAGAGCACCCACCTTGGGCCGGGCTGTGAGGTGGGTGCTTTCCGCAGGCAGGACAAGGCCGCCTTTGCAGCTCAGCGGGAGCCCGGTCCCAGCCCAGCCCTGTGCCCCCATGGGGCCCAGGACACAAGAAGACAAACTCCCCAAGCACTAACTGCAATCCCAGGCACGCTGCAGGACTGTGCCGAACGTGGCTGCCTCACGTTTCCAAAATCCTCCAGGATTCCCAAACTACAGCCAAACCGCTGAAGAGAGTGAATTCTCATCCATCACTTTAGAAATTAATCAGCAGGTGTACCGCAAACTTCCTGCTTGGGCTGCAGGAACCAGGCAAACAAGAGGAAGACCCCAGGTCTGCAGCTCAAAAGGAGGCCCAGGCAGGGCAGGCCTGAGCCCACAAGAACCAGAAAGGAAGCAGGCCTTGGCTAAACCCACTTCTCGCTGTCCTTTCTGCCCCTGCCCCACCTCCACTCCCAAAATGGGGCTTTGATGGAGAAGCAGGTGCTGGTGAGGCCAGACGATGGGGGGAGGGGGGGGTCCGGAGTCCGAGCCCTCCACACGTGGCACCAGGCAACCAGTGTCAGGGCTGAAGGTGGGGCACAGGGTGAAATGGCTGGGTGTTCCAAAGGCTCGGATGTGTCTCTACAGCGGGACAGGGGAGCTCACTGAAGATAAGCTAGTTGATGCCAACCCCACTGCTCCCGGACCTCCCTGGAAATTGAGGAGAGAAGATGCCTTGTGACTGCAGAGGTGGTGGCTCTGGTGCCCCGGCCACCTGTTCCTAAGCCGTGGCTCACACCAGACACCGTTCCCGGTAGGGCATCTCCTCTCTGCTACTAAATATGTGAGGGAACCAGTCGTCCAGATCCCGCCCCGGAGCGCAGGTGCCCGCCTGCGCCCACCTTGTACACGGCCTCCTGGATGCGCGCTTTCAGCTTGGAGCTCCCCGTCTTCATCCCGGACACCAGGATGGTGTCCCCCTGCTTGGCCGCCTTCTCCATCTCTGAGATGTAGGAGGGAGGGATGTACGTGGACTCCAAAAAGGTCAGGATGCTGGAAAAGGAACGTGCGGTCAGACCTGACGCCTGGAACCCAGGAACCTCACGCACTCACTGTCCAAAGCTCCTGTGCGTGGTGCCAGACCCCATGTAAGTGGTGCTGACCTAGACGGTGCTGCCTGGAAACCTGTCCCTGGAATGTCCTACCTCAGAATTGTCAGCGTCCCTGTGAAACATGCAGATTCTCGGCCCCGGCCCGGCCCTTGGTCTGCACGAAGCCTGGGGATCTGCATTTTATAAAACTCCCAATGTGATTATGATAAAAGGCAGGCACTGAAATTTGAAGACCGCCCACTTAGTCGAAATGTTTTGGTCTCACAGACGTGAAAGGTGAGGCTCACGGAAGCTGAGAACAGGCCCAGGACCACAGGTCCAGCCAGGGCCCTTCAGGGCTCCCCAGGAGTCCCAGCCCCCTTTCTTGGCCAGCTCCTGCATCTGGGAAATGGTTCAACGACCACGCCCTCCAGTGTTAGAAACAGGGAATCACATCAAATCCTACCTTCCCTGGAGTTAGGCTGTGGGGAGAAGGGAGGGAGAATTCAGGATGGGGTGGAACCCCCAGAGCACAGGCTGGTAAGCGGGGCCAGCCTGAGTCTCTCCCTGGCAGCCCATGATTTACAGATAAGGCCTCCAGTTCCACCCGAATGAGAGCAGTCAGTCGGACACGCTTTCATTCTCCCCAAGATCTGCCGGGCGCTATACTACGCAGTGATTTATTTCCTTGCCCAGTTTTACGACGTGTCACACACTGAATTTAATGAAAATCCAGGACACTCTGGTTCCAGGACCCCTTAGCACCTTGGACTTCGGTCGGCATTCGACTTACATGCCGGGTGCTTGGAAGCTCCGGGGGCCATCAGGGCAGGAAACAAGCTTGGTGGTGCGAGCGGGGCAGGTAACCAGCATCCCCTGAACATCTAGTACGTGCCGGGCCCAGAGAGGGGCTCTCACCCCCGTCAGCGTGCTCGCCCACCCTGCCACCCTCAGAGGTGGGCACAGTGACACCTCCATCTGCTGCAGGAGGAAGCTGGTGCTCAGGTGGTCACAGTCCTTGATGACGGCCACAGGCAGGACATCACAAGGCGGGACCGGAATGCAGGTCTTTTGGACCTAAAGCCCACATTCCTGGCTTACTGAGACCCCAGAAATTCCAGAGTTCAACCACAGACAGAGGCTGACAGCCCAGCCCCCAAAGAGCTCTGACCCAAGAGGGCAACCTGGCTTGCACAGCGTCAGGGCATGAGGGTGCCCGTCATGGAAATGGCCGTGAGCTGAGCCTGGATGTGCCCTGGAACCCTGAGCTGGACTTTTGAAGGTGTAAACAAAAGGCCAGACTTGTAACTCCCCACAAAATACTTATCAATTGCAAGGGAGTAAGAAAGTGACTTCAGAGCAGGGCACCTGGCAGACCCCACCCTACCCAAGTGATGACAGCGAACAAAATCATTGACGGACCAACAAAATCACGATACGACGCAACGAGAATACGGAATCTCGCCTCTGTGATGTTCCTGCAAAGATGCAGAACTCTGGGTCTAATCAGGAGGAACGTCAGATAAACCCGAAATGGGGGAGGGTCTGTAAGATGACTGGACTACAGTCTTCATGACTGCAACGTCCCAAACGTCGAAGAAGGACCGAGAAACTCTTCCACGCTGATGGAGACTAGGAGAGACAGGACGACATGCGGCAGGTGACCCCGGGGGTCATGTTCTGCTACAAAGGATACAATTGGGATAAACTGACAAAACTTGAACAAGGTCTTGTGACTGCGGGCGTCAGTGTTAATTCCCTAATTGTGATGACCGTCTTCTCAACGTGCAGGAAAACGTCCTCAGAGGTAGTAAATACACATTAAAATAACTGGGGGTTACGGGCACCAGGGTGGCAGCTTGCTCTCAGATGGTTCGGGGAATCCACTTTCTGTACTACACTTGCAACTTTTCTGTAGGCTAAAAATTGCTGCAAAGTCTTTAAAAAAAATAAGTCTTCCTCCCCCAAAAGGGACTATACTCTAACATTTTTATAATACAGCACGAGGCAATGCAGCATAGCAGAGGACATTAGCCCAGACCTTGGGTCTGCACCAGCACCGGCCAGCAGAACCTTCTGGGATGGAAATGCTCCACGTCTGCCCTGTCCAGTGTGTGGTAACACCAGCCACACAGCTAACGAGCCCTTGACGTGTGGCCAGTGCAATCAAGGATCTGAATTTTCCACTGTACCTAGTTTAAATTTAAACAGCCAGGATAGGGTTCATGGCTACCACACTGCACTGGGAGAAGCTATACACGTCTGAGTTCAAATTGTAGCTCCGCCCCTTACCAACCTAAGGCACGTGGACAGTGGGACGGAAGCCACACAGCCGTTGGGGGGACTGGATGAGTCAAGATGCGTAATGAGTCTGTCGCACAAGGAGTCCGCCTGCAGGCCCACTTCCCACCCCCGTGCTGGGGAAGGCAGCCTCCTGCGCCTGGAAGAGGTCACTGCAGGAAGGTCACCCCAGCCGGAACTGTCTCCCCGTTAGCTCACCCCCAGCGGGGCCGCACCCCGCCCCTCGCCTGCACCCCGGGACAGCTCCCATTGTCTGGCACAAGCTTTCTCTTCGGCAGCTGGACAGCCCAGCCTCCTCGACGATGTCCCACAGAACACACCCCCGTGGGCTGCACAAGCAGCAAGGTTCCTGCAAAACCGTGTGAGCCGAGGGGGATGATGATGATGGAAGCCCCCAGCCCACGTGGAGCCGGCGACAACCCCCTTCCCGCCTCCCTTCCAAGGCAGGCGCCTCTTACCGGAGCGCGTTGTGGGTGTCCGAGTACCCGTCGGCCTCTGTGTCCTTCACGATCATCCAGTCAAAGACCAGCCCGGCCAGGGTGCTGAACGTGTTTCCTGTAGGAGCAGAGGGGCACACCCGAGTTACCCCCCGGGGCCAGGGGCAGGGGACATGCACCAGCCCCTGCAGAGCAGGCAGCACTGCCTGCAGCCTCCAGCCTCCATTCAGCAGGGAGGAAGGGAGGGAGGGGAAACGAGGCTGAAAGAACCAGGGTCACGTGACTGTGAGGAGTGAGCCCTGGCCTCTCGGGGGAGCCGTGTCCTTCCCGCTGTACCTCCTGCCTGTGCGCACCCATCACCCCTCACGTGGGGAAGTGCTTTACGGTTTAGACAGTGGTTCCTGAGACTGTCACTCACTCCCCCCTCACCACCTCCCTGTGCTGGGAAAGGAACCCAGGCCGTGAGCTTTCATGTGCCCATCCTTGCCCCTCGGCCGAGATGCTGAGACCCCAAGTCCCGGGTGGAGGAGGTGGACGCTCGCACAGCCGGCCTTGGCTCTGAAGCCCCGGCTGCCGTCCGCGTGCCTTGGACCAGAGGCCAGAACACGCGGAGCCCGGCACGTGACTGGGCGACCGCTGCCGGAGGAGGACTCAGGGAGGGTCTGAATCCCTCCGTAAACACCTTGTCAGGGTAACTGCAAGACCTGGTTCTACGCAGACACCCGGGAACAGGGCGGGGGATGAAAACTGGGGGCTCAAAGGCCTGATCTGCTGGGAGCTATGGTTTGCTTTTTCCCCAGGCGATGTTGATTTTACATTCCTTAATTGGCTCCCATCATTTCAAATTAAGAAATGCAGTATACTGTATATCCAGCTTGCAAGTTCAAAAGTCTGAAGACCCCGCTGCCTGGGCCCTGCTCCCTCTGGTGACGAGAGGCTGGCTCAGCCTCTCCAGCTGGTCTGTCCCACTCCCCACACCACACCCTATCGCCCACACCCACTCCACCTCCATCGTCTACATTCCTGCCTGGCCAGCCCCCAAAACAGAGCATCTGGGGCCCAGGAAAGCTCTTTCTTCACTGCGAAGCGCAGAGCATTTAGAGTCAGGCCCCACCCCACCTCTGAGGTCTCAGGGCTGTTGAGATCGACAGGAGAGAGTGCCGCCAGCGAGGTGCCTGGGGGGTGCCACCCAGCTCAGGGGCGAGTGCGGTCCAGCACGGCCTTCTGAGGACGAGAAGACCGAGGCTGGGGGAGGCCTCCTTGGGTCTCGTAACCTGGAAAATGGAGACAGGAAACCCTGTGTTCGTCCATTTCAGTGGTTACGCTTGGAGCTCGGTTTTTCAGTCAGAATCCCCGCATCTCTGTCATGTTCGGATGTGAGGGGAGGGATGAATGTGGGATCATTCCTGGAGCAGAAAGCATCCTGGGGCTTCCAGAAGTTTCACCCACATGGGCAGGGGCGCATGCAGGACCAGCTGCCTAATTTGCAGGGCTGTATGCAAATGAAAACCTGGGGCTCCTCATTCCAAAGGCAGGGAAAGCACCAGAAGGACGCAAGTCAGACTTGGGAGAGTTGGAAGGAGACAGAGAAAGCCCCAGGCATGAGGCTGGCTGAGGGGGTGCTCCCTTGGGCGGGTAGGGACACTCTAGGGTGAGTCAGACCCTTAGAGGTACCCAGAGGCCCTGCCCTGCAATTTGGGGTACACATGGATGTGTCAGTTACAGGGGTCCCCTCCTGCCAGCCACTGGACCAACACACTGTGTCCTAGCTGAGCAGGCTCTGTGGAAACTGAGTCAGGCATCTCTCCTTCCCGCTCTGCTGATCCCCACACTAACCCTCGGTAGCCTGTGTATGGATATGTTAGGAAACCAGATGAGGGTGGGTGAGAGGCTCACTCCGGCCAAAATGCAGCCTCTAGAACGGACGTGCCCCGGGACAGGGATGGCCTCTGCCACGCTCCACCCTGCATACCCTGGGGACACGCGCCTATCCCAGGCCCCCGCTGGGGATGGAAGGTGGCCGTAGTCACAGGACAAGGCTGGGGAGGGAGCGGACAGGCAGGACCCAGGACACCGGGGGACAGGGCACAGGTGGCCAGGAACCCAGCCCAGGAGGCAGGGAGGTGGCAGGGAAGCAGGATCTCAAAATCACGGAGGCTCCAAGTCCCATCAGACCCCACTCACAAAACACGAGTACAAAAATAAATCTATTAAAATTTCAAGACGGCAACGGTGGAGCATTAAACCAAGCCTGGGGACCTTTGTAGCACGAGAGGCTGTGTGAAGCTAGCCCTGACGTCTGGATGACAAAATAAAACCACAGGAGATGGCACGTGACCTGACTACAACTTCCCAGAGTGGACAGTGGGCAAGGGCACCTTCCAGCAAAACAGGCTCCAAGACCCACACATTCAGCAGGAATTTGCAGGCTTGGAGGTAGGGGCGGTTCAAGAAGCTTCTGCCTAGAGTTTTGCCGTGTCTCTTTGAAAAGCAGCTATTATGCACTCCTGAAACTAACACAACATTGTTAATCAACTATACTCCAATATAAAATAATTTTTTTTAAAAAAGCAGCTATTAGACCTACTATGTGCCAAGTGCTCACATTAACAAGGAAATCCCAGGGCCCAGTCTCCGGAGGCTGCACCCCCTGTCCTGGTCCCAGGAGGGCAGCCGGAAAACACTAAGCAATTCAACTTAACAAACATTTGCTGGATGCCCGCTGGGCCCAAAGTCCAGTGTCAAACAAAGAATGAAGTGATCCCAATTCTGCCCAAGTGCGGAGCCTGACAACGAGTAAAAAGTGCCCCGTGCCCCAAGGCTGGGCTTGCGAATCACTGAGGGATTTCAAGGAGGGACAAACTCCACCTTGGGAGAGCCCTAGAGGAGAAAATATTGGAGGGGATGCCCAGAGGGCCTGGGCTTCAGAAAGCAGAGATCCGGAAGTGGGAGTGGACGGTGCTCTGAGTGGGAGGTGAGGCGTGGCATTTGGGGGACCGGAGCCCCCAGCACTGCCCGGGCACCAGGTACATGCGGGCTGGGAGAGAACTCTGAAAACATTAACTCGAGGCAGGAACCCTGCAGATGGCCTCAGGCCAATAAAGCAGACCCCAGTCCCTGGTGCAGACCACGGTGCCCAGGAAAAATGCAGCAGTTGGAGACAGGCAGTGTGGCCTAGTGGACAAGAGTTCCAGCCCCTGCTCTGCCGCCCACGAGCTGCATGACCCTGGGTGAGTCACTGAAGCTCTCTAGGCCTCAGCTTCCTTGTCTGTACAATGGGCTAATGTATAATTACCATCCACCCTTGTGGGGTAAAAGACGACACTTAGGGCTGGGCACCTAACAATGTTTGCTGAGCCACAAGCAGGTTAAAAACCAAACAGGCACCAACCTAGACAAGGTACATCCCTTCTGAGACTGGGGGGGCCCTCCAAGGTTATGAAGGTCAAGTTTGTCTTTACAAAGGAGACTGACCAGTAGGGAGGATACAGGCTCAGGACAAAGGAAGAGGGGATTTCTAAGGAACTAGTCCAAGCGCTTCTGGGTGGGGACACCCTCACAGTGAACAGGGAGGCAGGGAGTGAACCACCTGGTGCCACAAAGGTGGGCCTTGACCTGGGCTCTTCCTGAAAGGCCAGTGTATGCAGGCCTGGGTGAGCCAGGGCTCCCCCCGGAACTGGCCACATGCACCACCAAAACCTTAGGAGTGGGAGGACTGTGAAACGTGATCCCCTAGGACCACGGGGCACCTGTCCCACACAGGAAGGCCAGGCAGCCACCTTCCATTCCTGATACATCCACCAGCTGCCCAAGGGGAAAAACCAAAGTGACTTAAAAATGAATAAACTATTAAAAAAAAAAAAAAAAAAGATGGAGAATAACAAGTGATGGTGAGGATTTGGAGAAACCGGAACACTCATGCATCACTGGTGGGGATGTGAAACAGCACAGCCACGGTGGAAACACTCTCCGGCTGTTCCTCAGAAAGGTACATATAGAGTTGCCCTTTGACTCAGCAATTCCACTCCTGGGTGTAGACCCAGGGGAAATGAAGGCCTATGTCCACACAAAGACTCGAATCCATGTTCACAGCAGCACTACTCACAACAGCCCAAAGGGGGCAGCAACCCAACTGTCCACCAACTGACGGAGGGATAAACAAATGTGGTCCATCCATACAATGGAACATCGCTCAGCCATGAAAAGGAACAAAGCACCGCCACAGGACACAACGTGGGTGAACCTTGACAACAGGCTCAGTGAAAGATGGCAGACACCAAAGACCACACACTGTATGATTCATTCATATGAAAGCTCCAGAAGAGGCAAATCTATACACACAGACAGTAGATGAGTGGCTGCCAGGGGCCGGAAAGAGAAAAGCACAAGAACCGACTGCTAATGGGTGTGGGGTTGCAGTTTGCAGTGATGAAAAGGTTCTAAAATTAGACAGTGGTGACGGCTGTACAACTTTGTGAATATACTTTTAAAACAAACCCCTGAACTGTACACTTTAGATGGGTAAATTTCATGGTATATAAATCTCGATAAAAATAAACAAAACTCGGGTCGTGGGGAGGGATAGATTGGGAGTTTGGGAATGACATGTACACACTACTATACATAAAATAGATAATCAACAAGGACCTACTGTAGAGCACAGGGAATTCTGCTCAATACTCTCTAATAACCCATATGGGGCAAGAATTTGAGAAAGAATAGATACATGTATAACTGAACCACTTTGCTGTACACCTGAAACTAACACAGCATTGTAAATCAACTATACTCCAATATAAAATAAAAATTTTTTAAATAAACGAAACTTTATTTTTTAAGTGACAAGACAGGAAATAGACCAGAGAGGTTAAGAGCAGGGGTTGGCACTCCACAGCCCTTGGGCCAGATCCAGCGCCCACCAGTTCTTGTGAATAAAGTTTTATTAGAACAGCTGCGCCCCTTCATTCCACACTGTCTGTGAGTGTTTTAGAGCCACGCTGACACAACTGAGCGGTTGCTGCAGAGATGATCGGGCCGGCAAAGCCTAAAACAATTCCTACCCAGCCCATCACGGAAACCACGTGCTGACTCCTGGCTGAGAGTGAACCCAGGATCCAACCAGGCCGGAGCTCAGATTCTGGCTCTGCTGCGAATGAAGGACTAGGATGTGTGTGTGCCTGGTCTGTGTGTGTCTGTGTGTGCACTGTGTGTTCTCTCTCAGTCTCCGCTCCTGGAAGTGAAACGAGTCAGGACAGGTGAGGCGCCCAGAGACGCCTGGCTCCAGTGAGCGGCATATGACCCCCGCCACCGCGTCGGGCAGGTGAGCTCCCATCAGCTCGCTGCACAAACTCCTCCTCGGCGCCCTCTGCCTCAAGACCAGGCGCAAATCCCACACCTGACACAAGGCCCCTTTATATCCTGTGTCCCTTGGCCTCTCCAATTTCAGTCTCAAGGATGAAACGGGGTCCCCGCCTGGCAGACCCCACATCCCTCGAGGCTCAGTCAAACATCCTGCCTTCTAAGAAATTGTTCTGACCCCTGACCTCCACGCCCCGCCTCCAAGCCCCCTGGAGTTGCTCTCCCACCCAGTGGTCCCTTCACACTTTGCACCCAACGTGATTACAAACCGCACCTGCCGGGATGCATGTGGGGCCTGATCTACCCGCGGACCCCCTGGCCTGAGACGCTAGGGGCAGAGGCCCAGTGCGCCCACCCCACCACAGCAGTACCCCAGGACCTGGCAGACCCAGAAGGCAGAACACACTCCATGGCCACCCAGCGCACTGAGCACCCACCACACACCAGGCGGGGCTGACCCTTCACACTCACTCACCAGGTCCTCGTGACCAGGTAAGCATCATTATGTCAGCTTCACAGATCAGAGGGGAGTTCAGAGAAGCTGGGCAGCTTATCCGATGAATGAATACAGAGCGGAAGGAAGGCTCGGACAGATGCTTCGAAACACTGATTCTGCCCCCAAGGGACATTTGGCGATGGCTGGAGAGATTTCTGGTTGTCACAACTCAGTGGGTGCTACTGGCATCCAGTGCACAGAGGCCAGGGATGCTGCCGAACACCCTAAAATGGACTGGGTAGTCCCCACCACAAAGAATTATCTACCCCAAGTGCCAATCCTGCCTAGACTGAGAAACCGTGATCTATAACAATGTTTTGAAAAAGCCGGGGCAGCGGGGGCTAGAGTGGTCGGGGAGATTTCAAAGACAAGGTGAGTCCTGGCTTGGATGTGAAGTTTTAGAAGATCCTTCATCTGGAAGATGCCTTTTGCCTGACCTACTTTCTTCAACAAGAACCTTAACCTACAAATTTTCCCTTTGCTCCTTGACCAAGAGGTCAGGTTACAGCCAAGACAGTCTGCCAACCAGTAGAACAGACCTTCCACAAAGAATCCCAGCCCAGAACAAGCCAATGTTCTGCTATGAAGTGAAGGATGGTACGTGGGGCCGGCAGCATAGACGTGCTCTCTTACACACACACATACACACGCGTGCGCGCGCATGCGTAGGCTGCAATCTGGATCAGGAAGCCAGCCCCAGACCCCAGAGCCTCTGTTGTTCACAGCAGTGACCCCGTGAGCCCCTCCCAGCTGTGCACAGGCACGGAGCTGGCCTCCAGGCCCTGTGGAGAAGTGGCCGTGGCCTCGCTGCCACCACGGGCCTGGCGTCCACTTAGAGGTGGTCCTGACCTCTTCCACGTTGCCCCCCTGGCCAGAGCAGCCCGCCTTGGGGGAGAGCAGGCCGCACACGAGGAGAGGAAGAAACAGAGCCCGCCGGGCCAGTGGCCTCACCTTCCGAGTCCAGGGCCTGGATCTTAAGCTCCAGCGGGGAGTCCTCCAGGTAGAGCTCGCGGGTGGTGGAGACGATCTGAATGCCGTGGATGAGGTCCACGATGGCGTCGCAGCGCAGGACCTGGCCGGTGGCTGCAGGGGAGGGAACACAGGGTCAGCCGGAGGGCGGCCACCCCACCTCCAGCGCCTCATAGGTTGGGTGGTCTTATTCTTTGGGAAAGACAAGGGAAACCAACAATCCCCCCCAAGAAACAGGGCTGGAAGAACCGAGTCGACCCTCAGGACCTCCACGAGGCCCGAGAGTCAGCACGGACGTCCAGGAAGTAACGGCCTTCCAGACACTTTCACTGTCCATCTTGTACTTTTCCACCGCGAGCGCCAGCGTTTAAAGCTGTGTGCAGAACACTCTTCCTAGACTTCCGAGTTTTGTTCAGAGTGTAACCACTGAGCTAAACGACAAGGGTTCTGGTATGATAAGTTAGCCTCCAAAAGGACGATGCTGTTCTGAACGCCTGTCCCTACCCTGAGATTAGCAATTACACCCGGAATTTGTGCGTTTGTGTGTGTCTGTGTTTACACTGCAGTTTTTGCATAAGACTATCAACTACACTATCGTGTAAAAAAAGAGTGTGCACGTCTACACGGATTTCTTACTTGCTCCATCAATAAGACACATAAATGGCATTACCTGGAGAATCCTCTAATGTAGAAAGTAACAGCTTGTGACACGAAATCATTCCGACCATTCTCCAGGCACCATATAACTACTTGTACACCCTTAACTTTGTGAGAAAGCCATTCAGCCCCATTTATCAAAAAACCTTAAAAATATTCATAGGCTGTGACCCAGTAAAGCTGCGAATCTATCCTTGGCAGGAAATAACCTGAAGGAACCCAAAACTGTTCCCCGAATGAAACTATTTATTTTCCTATTTGACACTGAAACAAACATCTGAAAACGATCTGAATGCCTCACATACGGGAATGCTTACAGCACAACCTCTGGTTAAGAATAGTCTTCGGCCATTAAAAATACAGAGTGAAGTAAGTCAGAAAGAGAAAGACAAATACCGTATGCTAACACATATATATGGAATTTAAGGAAAAAAATGTCATGAAGAACGTAGGGGTAAGACGGGAATAAAGACACAGACCTACTAGAGAACGGACTTGAGGATATGGGGAGGGGGAAGGGAAAGCTGTGACAAAGTGAGAGAGTGGCATGGACATATATACACTACCAAACGTAAAATAGATAGCTAGTGGGAAGCAGCCGCATAGCACAGGGAGATCAGCTCGGTGCTTTGCGACCACCTAGAGGGGTGGGAGGGAGGGAGACGCAAGAGATATGGGAACATATGTATATGTATAACTGATTCACTTTGTTATAAAGCAGAAACTAGCACACCATTGTAAAGCAATTATACTCCAATAAAGATGTTAAAAAAAATTCTATAATAAAATGGGAAACTTTTCATACCATGTTAGGTGGGGGAAAAGCATGACAGAAAATTCATTGTTTTCTAAGCATCTTATGACCATAATATGGCAAATTAAATATGGGGAAGTGAAACATTGCACAACTTTCTTCATTTTGAATCAACGCCCATTAAGAGTTATTTTGGTAACAACTAATAACTTAGAAATGAAAGCCAGCCTCCACGGGAGGGCAAGCAGGACAAGGTTGTGGCAGGAGGGACCAGGGTTCATGTTGCCTGCTCAGTGTAGCCCCAGCTCCATGGGCGTCCTCAGACCCAACAAGAGAAGGGGAAGCGTGGCCATGGGCTCTTCCGTCCCTGTGGCCCGAGGCCTCAGCGGGGTGTTTCCAGCCGCTCAGCCCCCATCCCCACCAGGGGCCACGCGGCGCACTGGGAGGCCTTACTGATGTCCTCCGCGAAGATGATGCTTGTGAGGCGGGCGGGCTGGGACAGGCGGGCCTGCACCACTGCCTTCCGGGAGCACTGCTGCTCGTCCAGGCCCAGCGGCTCGATGCTGGCCACCTCCGGCCGGGTCGATGACCTGCGGCGAGAAGAAGAGAAGTCACCCTCTGGAGCCACCGGAGAGGCAGGGCTGGGACCGGAAGCCAGAGCCGCAGCACCCCCCATCTGTCCCAGACTCGCAGGACAGAGAGGCCAGGCTCCACCAGCTTCAAACCCAGAGGAGACAGGCAGCCGAGGCCCCTCTAGTAGGAGCAGGACATCCTGAGGGTGAGGACCTCCCCTCCCACCTCACCCCCACCCCAGCCCTGAACATATCACACAGGCAGAGAGTCACTGCTCGGGACACTGGAAAACATCTCCATGTTCAACAGTCACCTGACAGGACTATTCCAAGGAACTGGAAATAACTATTGGTGGGAAAAGCGCCTACAGTCCCTGGGGAGGAGGAGAGGCCAGGTACCTGCTGACCTCTAGGCAGGACCTGGCACACGGCAGCCTCCCAGACGGTAACCTCCATCCCCAACAGGCCCTACAAACCCAGAGCTCACCGACGGGAACCTTGGCAACAGGCACAAGGCCCAGCGCACGGGGCCGAGGTTACAGGGAAGGTGGGCAGAAGGGCAGGTAAACACCTTCACCACAGAGGGAGGATGGGTCATTCTTCACAGAAGCGATGGTTAATCACCCTGCACCCCGAGGCAGGCAGAGAGCGCCGGACATGAGAGGGGATGAGAGGCAGAAGCAGATGTCTGGCAAACACAGAGACACCCAGAGACTGTTATTAAAATACAGAAGTGTGCTGGGGGAGTGTGGTGGTTAATTTTACGTGTCAACCTGGCCAGGCCATGAGGTGCCCAGCTACTTGGTCAGACATTATTCTGGGTGTGTCTGAGGGTGTTTTGGGATGAGGTTAACATTTAAACCAGCAGACTGGGTAAAGGAGATTGCCTTCCCCAGTGTCGGTGGGCCTCACCCAATCAGTTGAGGCCTGAATAGAACAAAAAGGCTGACTTATCTGCAAATGAGAGGGAGTTCCTCCTGCCTGAAAGCCTTCAGAGGCGTGTATACACACACACACACACACACACACACACACATATTGTTTCTCTGGAGAACCCTGACCAATACAGAGAGAGCAAATAAGATAACGAAAGAAACTATCTACCATGTGTTAAGCCCAGAGCCAAATACTTCTGTCCATCAGATTACTTAACCCTCCAGGAGGCCTATATGGGAAAACCAAACCGAGGCTCAGAGAGGTTGAGTAATTCCGCAAAGCCACACAGCTGTACGTGGCGGGGCCAGTGATCAGAGGCAGGTCTGTGTGACTCCAGATCAGACAATCCTCCCACCACACGAGTGCTTCCCCCAGGGTACGGAGCACACAACACCAGAGGGCAGTGAGGCACCGATGAACTGTCTTTAAATTGACTCTTTATGTCATTTAATTACTACACATTCAGTGTTAATTGTTTCAGGAAAAACAGATGTATCAAACTTATGAGCTCCTACATGTTAATACTGAAGAGGATGTCTGATGTTCAAAACAGGAATCATTTTGAAGCAAACAGTAAGTTTTCGTATACGTGGTACACGAAAAAGGCAGCACTCTGACAGTGGCGTTCCCAGGACAGCTGTGAGGGGCGGGGCTGCCCATCAGCCGCCATTTTCCAGTGTTTCTATAAAACAAGGACAGAGCGGCCTCTCACACTGATAGCTGGAGCTCTCAGAACCAGTCTGTCCCCACACTGGTTGGGGAGGACCCACATGAGGCACGGAGGGAAGGGGGGAGAAGGCACGTGGGCCGCGCCAGCTCCCTCAGCCTAACCCTCGCGGGCTCTGGGCTCATGGCCCAGGCGGCAGGACGGGTCCAGCGAGCAGGGCTCAGAGAAGGCGGGGTCTGCACAGAGCTGACAGCTGAGAGGCCCACCCAGAAACCAGCTCCGAAGGCCAGGTCACTTGGACACAGCATCACGTTCTGCCAAGGAAGCAGGTCCGGGCTCAATGGCTTTTCTGCCGGAAGAGCCTTCCTCTGTCTCCAGTTTAAACGAACGGCCGCTGCTCAAAACGGATGAGAGCTGCTCCAGCTTGCCCACCTGGTCGTTCTGTGCACCTCAGCTGGTGGTCAGCACGCCTGCCCACCCTCCCCACTCATGGACTCGCCTTAAGGCCCACGGGAGGAGCTTCAGGGGCCTCCCCGGCCCCTGGCGCACGCAGTGATGGTGACATGGCCTCACTCTGTTGAGAAGCTGAACGCCTAGGGCAGCAGGGTGCTGCCACTCGCCAGCTGTGTGACATTGAGCAAACGATTCCACCTCAATTCTCTGTGCCTGTTTCCTCAGCTGTACAATGGCAATAAAAGTGGTACCTGCTGCAAAGGGTTGGGGCGGATTAGATAGGATGACAGATGTAAAGCTCTTACTGCAGGGCGTCGCACATAGTAAGCTCTCCAACTCAGCCACCAGCAGGAGGTGCCTAAATGAAGGGCTTCGGGCCCTGAGGTGTTTGGCGAGATTCTGACCACAGACCTTTGCTTTTTAAAGAAAGTAAGAAAACATGGGCCCTTCTAGATTGTGATCGTTCATGTGTGACCTGGTGGGGCCCTACCCCCAACCGCAGACATCCTCAGAGCCACAGGCAAAGATTCAGGCCCGAAGTAGGGTTCACCACTGGCAAGAGCCTGAAGCTTCTGACTTCAAGTCTAACCTCTGCTCTGAAGTTCTCCCTCCCCCAGCTTCCCCCCATCCCTCCACTGATGCTGACCCCTCCACTTCTCGCGTCCCTCCCACCAGCTCTTGTGCGGCCCGGCCTTGAGGGCTCATGGGAAATGGTAACTCTTCCACGGACCCATCCCTGACCCTGCTCAACCTCCACTCAGCTCTCACAGCTGGTCCTTCTTGGGGTCCCTAATGCACCCATTCGTTCATTCATTCACTGAATCCATATTCATTGGGTGATGTGCAGGATTCCAGGTACCGTTCTAGGTGCCGGGGACACAACGAGGTACAAAATACACATTAATCCCCACCTTCACGGAGTTTACGTTTTAGTGGGAGGAGAACAAGGATAGACAAAATAACTGAGTGGAGGTGGGATCTCAGACAACAGTGCTTTGGACAAATAGAAGGCAGGGGAGGGAAAGGCTGTAGTTTCCAACCGGATGGTGAAGGGAGCCTCCCTCAGAGGCGACATGTGAGGAGGAGGGGCAGACACAGGATCCCTGGATATCTGGGAGAAGGGCGTTCGGGCAAAAGCATGGGCGAGGGCAAAGGCCCCGAGACCATGGCTGGTGTGATCCTTCTCCTTGTCTGACCCCCTCGGAGACTGAGCCTGAGGACAGCGCCCGTGCGTGCTCATTTCTTGCCCTCACTGCACCCAGCATAAGACTCTGGTGCAAGTTTGTTTGTTTGTTTGTTTTTTGCGGTACGCGGACCTCTCACTGTTGTGGCCTCTCCCGTTGCGGAGCACAGGCTCCGGACGCGCAAGCTCAGCGGCCATGGCTCACGGGCCCAGCTGCTCCATGGCACGTGGGATCCTCCCAGGCCGGGGCACGAACCCACGTCCCCTGCATCGGCAGGCGGACTCTCAACCACTGCGCCACCAGGGAAGCCCCGGTGCAAGTTTTTGTAGATGCCCCTTATCAGGTTATGGATTCTCTTCTAATCCGAACTTGCTGCAAATTTCTATCATGAATGACTGTTGAATGTTCTGCACCTATTGAGACCATTATATGGCTTTTCTTCTTCATTTTGTTGATACAAGAATTGTTTATTGTTGCTCAAGCAATTACATTGATTGGTTTGTGTTAAACCAACCCTGCATTCCTGAGATCCACTCCAGTTGGTCATAACACAACACCCTTTTTATGTTTCTGGATTTGATGTGCTGCTATGTTGTTAAGGAATTTTGTACTCTGCGTCTGTGAATTTCTTTTGCTTATAATGTTTGAGGCTGGTTTGCAATCAGTGTAATGTTGGCCTCATAAAAAGGAGCTAGGAAATGATTGTTCTTCCTGCCTTTCCTGAAAGAGTTTATGAAGGATTTGTACTATTTCCTCCTTAAACGTTTCATAGAAATGACAAGTGAGGCCACCTGGGCTTGGAGTTTTCTTTTTTTTTTTTGCGGTACGCGGGCCTCTCAGTGTTGTGGCCTCTCCCGTCGCGGAGCACAGGCTCTGGACGCACAGGCTCAGCGGCCATGGCTCACGGGCCCAGCCGCTCCGTGGCATGTGGGATCCTCCCGGACTGGGGCACGAACCCGTGTCCCCTGCATCGGCAGGCGGACTCTCAACCACTGCGCCACCAGGGAAGCCCTGGAGTTTTCTTTATGAGAAGGTCTGTAATTATAAACTTAATTTTACCAAATGTCCTAAGTGGACCGAGAGGCACCAAGGGCTCTCTATGCCTGAGAACCCTTCCCCAAGTCCTGCACAGGAGGTGGGGAGCCTGCGGTTCAGTTCTGGTGGGCATGTTGCTTCCTCTCCTCTCGAATTGCTCACCCACATCCCAGCGAGACCCCCTCCCAGATCACAGCAGCTCCCGACAAGGGCCCCAGGTGAGCAAACCCAGGGTATATATACTGCCCCGCCCCCGCGCGCGCGCGCGCGCGCGCACACACACACACACACACACACACACACACACACGCTGGGCAAACAGGAAGCAAGGCAAACGTGCACACATGAGTGTCATTCCTGCAGGGGACCCGTGTTGCGTTTTGGCTGCCCAGACTCCATTCCCCCTCCTCAGTAACAGCACCCAGCTTTTCTGGGGGTGCTGCTCCCCTCCACCCTCAGACCATGAGGCTCCAGGGCACCCATGCTCCTTGGACCCTGGGAGGCAGGTGGCTGGGGCCTGGCCGATCGGCTGTGCATCCCCCTGGATGGAGGTGTTCAGACCCGGCGTGAAAGGCTTGACAAGGGCTGCAGGGCTGGACCCGTCCTCTTGCTACCCCAGGGGGCACCCGGCTGAGGCCCGAGACCAGGTCCTGCTGACATCACTGAGCCCTGTGTGCGGCCTGAAACAAAATCTGCCAAAACAACATCCCTGCTTTATTTAAACTATTTTGGTTTGAGCTTCCTGTCACATGCAGGAAAGTCAGGAGAGTTGAGACAAATGAAATCCCCTGACTGAATTCTTCAAGACTTGTGGCCTTATTTCATTCAAACTACTGGTACTATATTTTTTTAAAAAGAAAAAAAAATTGTCATTTATTATGTGCTTACTATGTGTCAGGCTCAAAATAAAACATATCACAAGTGTTTTATTTGCCTCCCAACAGCCCTATTGAAACCCCCCATTTGATACACAAGGAAACCCCTGCACGGATGTGAAGTAACCTGCCCAGGGTTACATTCCTGGAAAACACCTCAGCCGGGCCTGGCTCTAGACTCCTGGTCCAGACACCACCTCCCGCCTTGTGGTGAATGCACCCAGATTGTTCAAAACAGAGCTAATGGCCTCCACCTACCTGGGGCTGCCCATGCGAGGGCCCAGGCCGCCAGACCTCAGTGAAAAATGGCTCCATCTCCTCAATCACCCCCTACCCCACATGCAGCCTTAATACTGCTTCTTAATGTGTCATCAACTTCCCTTAAATGCTACTGAACCTGGGTAAAACCGCCATTGATGAGAAGGTCTGGCACACTTCCCGTGCATCCCAGGACTGAGCTGAGGCTGTGACCTGGTTTTGAATGTGGTTCTGCCAGGTGAGTGGGGAATAACATGCAAAGTATGCAAAGGAATTAGCGGAAAAACTGGTTCTGCTATTTGGTTCCCTCTGCCATCCCCACCTGCAACATTCAAAGTCCCTGCCTCTGGACTTGGGTCTCTGGCCACCCACCGGGGCAGCTGCCTGGACACCTGCACCTTCCGCCCTTCCCGGCCCCCCATCCGGTTACATCCAAGTAACCTTCGTATCTTTTTCTTACTTTTTTCTTTTATTTGTTTTTTTAAGACTTTTTTTATGTGGACCTTTTTAAAGTCTTTACTGAATTTGTTACCATACTGCTGTTTTCTGTTTTCCGTTTGGGTTTTTTGGCTGCGAGGCATGTGGGATCCCAGCTCCCTGACCAGGGATCAAACCCGCACCCCCTGCATTGGAAGGTGAAGCCTTAACCACTGGACCACCAGGGAAGTCCCTTACATTTTTCTTTTAAATTGATTCTTCCTTAATGAAAACGTACTTTATTTATTTATTGGCCGTGCCCCACGGCATGTGTCATCTTGGTTCCCCGGGATTGAACCTGCGCTCCGTGCAGTGGAAGTGCCCCGCCTTAACCACTGACTGGCCAGGGAAGTCCTGAAACAATACTTTAAAAGGAAACTTTATATCACTAGTGTAAACAGAAAGCCTATACCATTTGCCATCCCAGGTAACGATAAAAACAAACAAGAATCAAAACAATGTTACTGCATTTGGCGGGGGGGGGGGGGGGGGGGGGGGGGGGGCCGGGGGGGACACTGTCACCCCCAAAAAAGAAACAGGCAGATATTACAGGGTATTAGGAAAAGCAGAAGGTGGTTGTAGGGGCCGGGGGCCGGGGAGGGGTTAGCATTTAATGGGGACAGAGTTTCAGTTTGGGAAGCTGAAAAAGTTCTGGAGATGATGGGTAATGGTTATATAACAGTGTGAATGTCTTGATGCCACTGAACTGGACACTTAAAAATGGTTAATTTTATGATATGTATATTTTACCAAATTTTTTTTAAAAAGAAAAAATGGAAACAACATGTTGGCACCAGAAATGAATTTTTTATCTTGAGGGTGTCTAATGGGACAGGGGAACCCGGGGACAGGGAGGGTCAGGCCAGAAAGCTACAGTGGAAAAAGGAGAAGTGACGGTTGTACAAAGAAGCAGTGAGTGGGGCCAGAGGAAGACACAGCCCTCCCTCCACCCACCTGCAGGTCCACCCTTCCCTGCCCCCCATGACAGAGGCAGGGCCTGCAGGGCGGAAGCCACGTCAAGGGGCAGAGCAGGCTTGGGCTGGGGGGGGACCCACAAGGGAAACAGGAAGAAAACCACCCACGGAAGCAGGATGGAACATCTACCCAGCAGCATGGTGCCCAGGCACTGAAAACTTAAGATCGTGAAGCAACACAGAAAAACAGCTGGGCTTTAACACTTGCTGGTGGTTGGTAGAGAAGGAAGTTCCCAAGCGACCTGAATACCAGGTTTGAGCTTCGTGGTGGTGGGGGGGTGGAATAAGTGATCAAAAGGAAAACAAAATGGTGACTGACTGTGTTACAGTCAAAGGATTATGGGAGACTTCCGTGGTGGTCCAGTGGTCAAGATTCTGCGCTTCCAATGCAGGGGGCGTGGGTGTGATCCCTGGTCGGGAACTAAGATCCCACATGCCACTCGGCCAAAAAAAAAAAAAAAAAAGATTATGGGATACTTCTCTTTTTCTCCCTTTTCCCAACTTTCTCTCTCGTGTCATTTATATAAAGGATGCCTTAAAAAGAAGCTCATGAAAGATGCTTTGGAGCCCTTTCAATAACATGAAATATCAAAAAAGAATCAGGAGTTTGCCACATAACCAGCAATCCCTCGTTGTGACTGGAGGGGTTCAGTCAGGTCTGGCCAATTCGCCAGAGGCTGCAAACCCCTGAAAGAGGTGGTACGGGGGTACGGTCCCAAACTCAAGACCGTCACTACTTATACGCGTCCCCCAGAGCACTGCCCTCTCTGAGGTTCCGACTGAAACGTGAACAGTTTTAACCTGATGCTCTCTACAGTTCCCCTGACCTTAAAGTTGCCTGATGATTTGATGCTATAAAATCAAGAAACAGGAAAAGCAGACTTAAAGCCCCTGGGGCTCAGGCACGCAGTGATTCCAGTAAAGTGGGAGCTTGGCCGAAAAGTCCAGGGATGAGCAAAAATTCCCCCAAGGTCCAGGAAGGTTTTCATTTTCTCTGTTCTTCACCTCACAGACTTCACAATGAACTCCTTAGGTGGAGAGGCTATTTTCCTCCCAGGTATAGATGAATGCAGATAGAAAGCTTGCCTTTAGGCCCACTCTTAAAACTCCAGAGGGGACTCTTCAAACCCTAAAGCAATACCTGACTGAACTAGGAAGCACACACTAAAAATAAGGGAAACATTTCTAACGCTTGACTGACAGAAGCTTTTCCTGTGAAGTTAAGGGGAAAATCACAACCACCAAACAGCTCCAAGACACTTAAGGTAAGTAGTTACACATTTGCAATAAAAGCTATGGGTCAGATTCAAAACAAGTTATAAGATACTTAGAAACCCTCTGATGCATCAGTGATTAGGAATGTTTTTTCCCTTCCTCCTCAGAAACTATACAAGTAAATTAAAATCCACCAGCTCTTCTCAGAAAAGAAAATGCAGTCAAAAAAAAAAAAAAAGTTGTTACTTCAGAAACGAAAAACACAGCTCTAGAATCTCAGAGGAAGCAGCATACAAATACACCGAAACGGATTCATTTGAAGCCAGCTGCTTTTAATAGCCAGCTTCCTCTTTCTTGCCCCCCATATCAAGAGAACAACTTCAACCAGAGAATGAGCACGGTCACCTGCAAAGTGTGGACTAACAGGTGACCTCCCCACACCACACAGGGCCCTGGACAGGGATGAAGAAAAGTTAAAGAGAAGATGTGATATCAAGCCAGAAATACGACCCTCCAGAGGAGGCGGGCTCTAAACCCAAAATGCATTTGTCTGATGTGGCGTGTCCTTATTTCAGGAGGTGACCTTCAGAACACAAATAGGTACTAGTAATGCACATAAGCTAGAAGGTAGTCTGAGCTCCAGCACCAGGCTCGCGGATGTGCACGGATGACTATCCCAACAGACTTAACACGTGTTGGACTCTCTGTACTGTGATCACACCCTGTTACACTGTCTAGCCTTGAAACAGGGAACCAAAGGGAGGAGCAAGGGCGTAGCGCGTGGGGATCACCCCCTCCTTTTCATCTCCAGCAAGGTGGCGGGGAGGTGTGGTAGGGCCTTGGTCACACCCAGCACCGCCTGCACCCTGCTAGGAATGAACCTGCTCTGAGTGGAACCCAGAGGCCGCTTCAGGCTGCTGCTCCTCCATCTGAAGGATGGAAGGGCTGGACCACATCACCCAGCTACCGTGAGGTGCGGCGGACCTCCAGTTTCATTAGTTCCTGGGGTTCCCAGATCACATCCCCCACAAAAGGTGCAGAACTCCTGCGTCCCCCCAGGAGGCTAGGGATCAAGGCAACCCTGCTCTGTGGGCAACCTGGGGTGAACCACCAACCATGCCCTTGCATCTCTCATCTGTAAAACAGGTGCATCATCTGTTAAACACCTAGGGTTTCCTCCGAAAGACCTTTCATCAAAGGTTTCCGTTCCTCCCAAAGACGCTGAACGACTGATTCGACTCCCACACACACCTTCCCCACTTCTCCACAAGCCCAATTCCCACACCAGTCCGGCGCCAGGGATGAGTCCCGGTCACCAAACTCCCGAAAGCGGCGTCCCCAGCCTAGGTCTCTCTGCAGGGCCCTGACCACCTCTCCCGGAGCCTGGACGAGAAAGGCGTGCGACCACGTGGACGCGCATCCCGGGACCAGCTGCGCCAGTGCGACCCTCTCCCTCCGGCAGGAGGTCCCTCCGGAAGCCCCGGGGCGGGCAGGGCTTCCCTGGCCCTTCGCCGCGCCCGTCGCACGCCCTCCGCGAGTCCCGCCGACAGCAAGGCTCCCGCCCGCACCACCTCCCGGGCGGGCCCCCTCCCGCCAGAGAGCGCGGAGGCCTCGGCGCCGCCATGCGCAGTAGGGGCGACCCACGCGCACGCCGCCGGATCACGCGCGACCAGCCGCCAGGCCAGTGGCCGCCCGGCCACCAAGCCGGCGCCCGGGAGCGCGCGCCGGCGCACCTGCTGCGCGGGCCTGCTGGGGGCGCGCGGCTCCCGGCTTCCTGGCGCCGGCCGGGCCCGAAGGCCGCGCGCCGCAGGCCCCGTCAGACCCGCCCGAGGCCGCGGCCTCCTCCCCGCGCCCGCGCACCTGCAGCGCGCCCGCCCGGCCGCCCGCGCCCGAGGTCTGCCTCCCGACCCGGCCCCACGCCTGACCGCGCCTCACCAGCGATAGCAGCCCTCCGAGGCCTCCAGCGTGAAGTTCACGCGCGTGGCCCGTGTGAAGGGCAGCAGCACCTTGGGGATGTTGAGCTTGGCCGCCGGCGCGCTGGGGCCCAGCGCCAGCAGCCCCGAGAGCGCGAGCAGAAGCGGCCACAGCCGCCGGCCCCGCGTCACCATCCTCGCCGCTCTTCACCTCCCGGGACCCGGAGCCCGGTCGCGCGCGCACGCGCGCGCGCTCCCCTCGTGCCCTCCGTCCCCGGCCGCGCGCGCCCGGCCAGCAGGTGATAAGCGCGGGAGGGAGGAGGGAGGGGGCGGGGCGAGGGGCGAGGGCCGAGGCCTCGGGCCCCTTCCTGGGCCCCGGCGGGCCCTGAGCGCTGGAACTGAGGGGCCCGGGCTCCCACCCCCGGCCCCCGGCCCTACGGGGCGGAGGGAGGGGCTGGGAAGCGCACCCGAGGCCACGCGGGCCTGGGTGAGTGGAATGGGGCGCGCGCCCGAGTCACCGTGGGCGGGGGAGAAGGGATGAGGCGCCCTGCGGCGGTGGCGCCCCTCGACCACGCGGGAAGCACTGCACGGTTTTCTGGCCTCCACACTCGTATCCCTGGTTTCAAACTCTTGGTTTCAAACTCTCGGGCGACACTGCACGCGGATGTGGAGCCTCTGAGCCGTCCCGCAGCCATTCATTCGGCCCAGTTCAGCGCCTCTGGCCAATGACCCTGGCCAGGGCCCAACAAACAAGTCCGCCAGGCCCCTGAGACCTTGAGCTCAGACCATCAACACACAAAGGCCCCCAGAAAATCTGGAATGCGGAGCGCATCCTGGCCCAGGCATCCAGTAGAGGGGCCCAGTTCCGCAACGGCAAACGAACTGCTGAAGCCCTGGGGGCCCTGTGGGTGCTCCTTCCCCCTTCAACCTCCTCCAGGCCTTGCCAGGGAGGCATCATGATCCCCAGTTCTCCAGGAGGAAACAGGGTGAGTTGGCCTGAAGACCACGCAGCTACGAAGGGCAACACTGAGGCTCTCAGATCCCAAAGCCCTTCTTTGCGCTGCACCCACTGTCTTCCGGAAGCCGTGAGGAGGTTACCCAAAAGGCAGATTTAAGGCGCCAACGCTGCCAGAGCATATTCTACCCCTCCCCCGCACGCACCATAGAGAGAGAGAGAGAGAGAGAGAGAGAAAGAGAGAACGTTCAGCATCACTGAATTGTGCGTGCAGAAACCCTAAATCTTAAATTCACTTTACAGGTTGTGCCCTAGGTTTGTAGTTGTCTTTGTTACGAATTACAGGAGGGGGTGAGCTCTGCAGGTACCCTGTGCACCAGTGCCTTTAAGATGTTAATCTGCTGCGGGGAGGGCCCAGCCTAGTGGGAGGTCAGGAAGAGGCGGGGTAAGTGCACTGGGGCCCAGCCTGTGTGAAGGGTCCAGGAAGTGTGCCCTGGCTTGTAACCGGATACGCACGTGGATGCCCCTGCCTGATGAGGGAGGGAGAAGCTGAATTTCAATCAGGCTGGGAAAGGCTTCTTGGAGGAGGTGGCCCCTGGGCTGGGCATAGACACCTCACTAGCCTTCAGAGAGGCCCAGATGGTCTGAGCGTGCCCCTCAGGGGTCATCCAGATTTTGGGTGGTGAGGAGGGCTGTTTGGGGATCACCCTCAAAGCCTAAAGGCCCCAGACCAGAGATCTCTTGGAGCTGGGCTCTTCCCTGGGTGGGGAAATTCCAATGGGTTCTCTTGTCTAAAGAAACAAGAGTTGTATGGACAAAGCAGCCTCAGAGCAGGTATCTGTGAGGAATTTTTAGTGTTCTTGTTTGCATGTTTTATTGATTCATTTTTTAGTAAATAACAGATGAGTTTAAGCTAAAAAAGACTCAAAAGGGCTCATAGGAAAAGTGACTCCCCCTTACTACCCCTCACCCAGTACCCCTCCCAGAGGCAACCAGTATTTTCTGCTTGTGTATACTTCCAGACAGATTTTATGCATATACAAGCAAATACCTGTGTGTATACAGTTAAAATTCATGATATATAAAAAAAAAAATTCATGATATAACTTATCATGTTCCAATTATGCCCACTTAAATTGGCAAACCAAGAGCCTTGCCCAGCAGGTAAATAAATACAAAGGACTAGGCGGAGTATCAGGGATCTTAAGCCCATCTGGCCTGTTAGGATCATGAGTCCCTATGGCCCCATCTTTCCGGATCTTCTGATTATTGAGAAGAAATCAGTAATGTGGATTTGTAGATGAAACAGCTCAACTGTAAATGAATGCAATTGATTTATTAAAAACAAACATGCACACTCTTGGCCATTTATCCCAGGAAAATGAAAACGTATGCTTACACAAAAGCCCATACATAAAATGTTCAAAGCAGCTTTATTCATAATAGCCCAAAACTGGGGCTTCCCTGGTGGCGCAGGGGTTGGGAGTCCGCCTGCCGATGCAGGGGACGCGGGTTCGTGCCCCGGTCCGGGAAGATCCCACATGCCGCGGAGCGGCTGGGCCCGTGGGCCATGGCCACTGAGCCTGCGCGTCCGGAGCCAGTGCTCCGCGACGGGAGAGGCCGCAGCGGTGAGAGGCCCGCGTACCGCAAAACAAACAAACAAACTTAATAACCCAAAACTGAAAACAGCATAGAGGTCCTTCCACAGGTGGTGGTTAAACAGACTGGGTGCATCCACACCATGGAATGCTTCTCGGCAATAAAGGAACAAACTGTTGACACACTGGACAACTCAAATCTGCAGGAAATTATGCTGAGTGGAAAAAAAGCCAATCGCAAAAGGTTACATACGGCATAATTCCATTCATATAACGTTCTTGAAAAGCAACGTTATAGAACTGGAGAACAGGTGAGTGACTGACAGTGGGTGAGGGCCAGACGGGATAGGGGTGGGGGGTGATGTGGCCATAAAAGGACAACATGTGGAATCTTTGTGCGGCTGGCAATGTTCTGTCTTGACTGTGTCTATGGTAAATCCTGGTTGCAATGTCCTATGGGTTTTTATTGTTGTTTAACTGAAGTATAGTTGATTTACAATGTTGTGTTCATTTCAGGTGTACGGCAAAGTGGTTCATTTATATATATTTTTTTCAGGTTCTATTCCATTGTAGGTTATTACAAGATATTGAATATAGTTCCCTGTGTGTCCTATAGTTTTGCAAGCAGTCACCATTGGGGGAAACTGGGAAAAGGGTGCATGAGTCTCTCTGTACGTCTTAAATATGTCTCTCTCTATGTCTTTTTTTTTTTAAAGAATCAATTTTATTTATTTATTTGTATTTGGCTGCGTCGGGTCTTCGTTGCAGCGCACTGGCTTTCTCTAGTTGCGGAGAGCAGGGTCTACTCTTCGTTGCGGTGCGCGGGCTTCTCAGGCTCAGTAGTTGTGGTGCACGGGCTTAGTTGCGTGGGGTCTTCCCGGACCAGGGCTCGAACCCATGTCCCCTGCATTGGCAGGCGATTCTTAACCACCAGGGAAGCCCTCTCTCTATGTCTTAAAACTGCATGTGAATCTACAGTTATCTAAAACGAAAAAAGTTTACTTACACAAACAAAAAAGCAAACATACAAACAGGCCTAACAAAATAATCTGGGTGGACACGGCTTGCTGGCCACCTGTATGCTTTAATTTAAGGCGGTCAGGAAATTTCCCCAGCAAAACACTACGAATGGGAAGCAACAAAATGATGGATAGAACATTTTCCCATTTGAGATGTTTCCCTTTCTTTATATTGTCCTTAACTCTGTCCCCCCCCCCCCATTTTCACTTGCCAGTGAGCCTGGTAAGGGACCATGTCGGGGCCCCGGGGTCCATGCAGCACCCTCCTTCTCTGCCTTTGGGCGCCTTCTCTGGGTATCAAGTGCTATATCTGAGAGTCAGGGAGACAGTGGGCATGGCCTGAGCAGGCCACGCTGCCCCAGGCACAGAGACCCTCAGGGATGAAGAGACCCCAGATTTGTCTACCTGATAAATAAAATGAGATAGGAAAATGACTTGTATCGGTGACTTCCACGCTTGGAGAAACCTTACAGTATCTGAGTACCATCTGTGCTGTTATTTCCTATTTGTCTTTAAATCAAAGTGTTTACATATATTTAAAAAGGAAACTTTGTCACTCCAGTAAGTAGAAAAACAGTATCTGTTGCCAAAATAGAAGTAGCCACAAAATAAATACAACGAAACAAAGGGATGCCGTTAAGTTACACGAGACACTGTTTCCTGTCAAAGGCTCAGAGCCCCAGGCCTGTTCTCACCATTCAGAGGGAGAGGACCAAGCACTGGACGATAGGGGCCTTTCTTCTTGAGCGAATAAGGGTTGAGAAGGAATTTCAAAGGCAAGGAACTACTCCTAGTGGTATGTTGTCATATTAGAACATATCTACCATCTTTTTTTTTTTTGCAGTACGCGGGCCTCTCACTGTTGTGGCCTCTCCCGTTGCGGAGCACAGGCTCCGGACGCGCAGGCTCAGCGGCCATGGCTCACGGGCCCAGCCGCTCCGCGGCATCTGGGATCCTCCCGGACCGGGGCACAAACCCGCGTCCCCTGCATCGGCAGGCGGACTCTCAACCACTGCGCCACCAGGGAAGCCCTACCATCTTTTTGCAACAAATAGATTTTTTAAATTGTGCAGTGGAGAAGCTCAAGCATTCACAAGAGTTGAGAGAATAGTATACTGAAGCCCCAGGCATGACCGTCCAGTCCCGTGACCATGCGCCTGCAGCCAACCCCAGCCCTCACCTGTATCATTTTGCAACAAATCTGAGGCATCCTACCTCTAAAAGATAAGGACCGTTTTAGAGGTACACTCTAACCACAATACTATTATCACATCTAAAATATGAACAATAATTCCTCAGTCATAAAATATGCAGAGTTCAAACTTCCAAGTGTCTCATAAACATCGTAGCTTTTTTTTCACAGTTTGTATTTTCAGAATCAGGATCCACGTAAGGTTCACACGGCAATGGCTTGAAATGAGCTTTTAATGTCCAGGTTCCCCCTTCCGCGCTCTTTCCCTCCCGGCATTGTCTGTGTTGCCCCTTTCTGCTGGAGTAAGAGTTTTTCTTTAGAGCACCCTCACTCACACCCAGCACACCCCATATGCAGGACCCAGCCCAGCAGCAGTGGTTTCCCTGCCGCACAAGGCCGCAGCTACCTTCTGGTCACGGTCCCTGGGGACTGAGGAAAGGGGGGTCCCACTGTAGGCCTTTAGCACTGTCTCTGGGCTGGAAACCTCAACGTTTGGGGAAATAAAAAATAAGAAAACGTCTGGGAGCACGGGAACAGTTTCAGCCTTGGCAGAATGCTTTCCCGAACTTCATCCTGTGTAAGATAATGGCGCCATTTAATTACAGAAATCGCTGCTTTTCTTTAATGCGCAGACATGCTGCCTGCTCACAGGATCCAGTTTCTATCTGTGCTTCTACTCTCACTCAGGACGGCTTTCTTCCACTTGCCACATCCATTCTCTGCCGGAGTCGGGGACTGCTTCGGCCAGTTAGCTGCCCCCGGACCACTGAACACCTCATCCTCGCCCACCTACTCCCTTCGTCCCCAAAGGCATCGCTATGGGACAGTGGCTGCAGGATAAGCTGATTGCAGCTTCATACCGTCAGGCCCCCTTAGAAGTTCTGGCACGGGTGTTATCCCAGCCGGCTAAGTCTGACACCAGCAGCCCTGGAGGGACACACAGGAGTCCTTAGACATCACTAGGCCACCAGAACTGGAGGAGGGTACGTCCTACCCCTGGCTCCCCAAATGGCTATTTCATACCTCCAGTGTCGCACCTAGCTCATCAAACCTCTTAGGAAGGAAGATTTCTTTTAATACTCCTTTATAAGAAAAAATTATTTTCTGTAATAAACATTAAATGAGGGAGTTCCCTGGCGGTCCAGTGGTCAGGACTGGGGTGCTTTCACTGCCATGGGCCTGGGTTCAATGTTCAATCCCTGGTGGGGGAACTAAGATCCCACAAGCCATGTGGTGTGGCAAAACAAAAACAAAAACAAAGAAAACATTAAATGCAACATAATAATGGCTGGGAAAAAATAACTTTTTAAAACTTGTTTGATTGAGCTTTGTATATACAAGCAAGCCAGCAAAAGCAAGTTTTTAATTAAAAAAATAAAATAAATATTACTTAATAGCCAAAAAGGGAAAGGTAATAGATTAATAATTTTTAATGACATTAATGCATTTTTTAAAAACGTATACTGACATATTGGCCTGTTGCAATAATAAATAATACCAGAGTGTACTGGTCCATTTAATAAATGAGAATAGCAACAAAGAAGAAATCTTTATTCTTAATCTAATATGAAAATTCAGTAAAATAGTTCAAGTAGAAGGTAAGATTTGCACTTAAGCAACAAAAATATTACCCCTTACAGTTTGCACTCTGTTTCACTGTCTTAAAATTTAAACCAGGTAAGAATCATAAGTGGGCTCATAGGATGGCTGAATAACAATAACACGAGTCGTTTTCTCTGTCTTGACAATCACGGTGCCATCATTGATCATTTCGGATCTACTGTTTAGGCACAGAAATGTGTACTGTGGTGGGGGCTGGAGACAAGAACTGTGTCTGAGGCAAATTCACAGGATTCCAAAAGTTACTCTGGAAACAAACACGAATCCATATGTATGGGGCCTACTGTGTAACTAAGAGTTTTCAGAATTAACATCCATGTACAGTACATTGTGTGTAAAGCATACATTTTTAAAGTGTGTAATTTTAATGTTTATATGTTATTAAAATTCAACAGTGCACAGGCAACCAAAGTAAAAAGAGATAAATAGTACCACATCAAACTTCAAAACTTCTGTGCATCAAAAGATGCAATAAATAGAGTTAGAAGGCCACCTGCAGAACGGGAGAAAACATTTGCAAGTCACATATCTGATAAGGGGCTAATATCCAAATATAGAAAGAACTCCTACAACTCCACGACACCAATATAAATAACCCGATTAAAAAAAAAATGGGCAAAGGACTTGAATAGATTTCTCTGAAGAAGATATACAAATGGCCAATAGGTACATGAAAAGATGCTCAACATCATAGTCATTAGGGAAATGCAAATGACTTTTGCATGAGATCTCATCTCACACCCATCATGATGGCTACTATTTTTTTTAAAAAAAGGCAAAACCAGAAAACATGTTGATGAAGATGTGGAGAAATAGAGATCCCTTGTGCACTGTTGGTGGGGATGCAAAATGGTGCAGCCACTATGGAAAACAGCATGGAGGTTCCTCAAAAAGATATATAATTACCATATGATCCAGTAATTCCACTTCTGGAACCCAAACAATTGAAAGCAGGGTCTCAAAGAGATATGTTCATAGCAGCACTGTTCACAACAGCCAAAAGATAGCAGCAACCCAAGCATCCGTCAACAGATGAATGGATAAACCAAATGTGAGGCATACACACAATGGAATATTATTCAGCCTTGGAGAAGGGAGTACTGACACATGATACGATATGGATGAAACTTGAGGATATTATGCTCAGTGAAATAAGCCAGTCACAAAAAGAAAAATAAAAAAAAAATTCCACTTATATGAGGTCCCTAGAGCAGTCAGATTCATAGAGACAGTCGGACGGTAGCTGGGAAGGGGAGCAGAATATGCCACCCCAAAACGTGCCACTCTCACATGTGGATCATTCTGAACTGAAGACAGTCGTGGCCCAAAAGACTCAGGAAGAGCTGTGTACCTCCCTTAACTGCCTAAAAGAATTAGAAGGCATGGTCAGGGAACGGAGCTGCCACCAGAGATAACCACAGAGTGTGGGCTGGCGTGATGAGCTGGGCGTTTGGCAGGGCCTGACAAACGTGTGTTCACCGAGCACTTGCTCTTCCCAGCTTCCTGTGACTTGTCTTCCTCCCCCTGGAGCCCCAGAGCCCTAGCCCTTCACCTTAGTTCAGCTGGCACACAAGCCTCCGTTGCCTGTCTTGGAACCTCTCATGTCTATGTGAGGCTCCCATAAGTATGACAAGAAATTTGTTTTTCTCCTGTTAACCTGTCATATGTCAATTTAATGAACAGACCAGCCAAAAGAACCTAGAAGGGTAGAGGAAAAATATTCCTCCCCTACAGTTGCCAAGGGCTAGGGGAGGGGGAATGAGAAGTGGTATTTAATGGGTATGGGGTTTCTGTTTTGCAAGATGAAATGCCTGGAGATTGATTGCAAAATAATGTTAATATGTGTAACGCTAATGACAGGGAAGTCTACTCAATGCTCTGTGGTGACCTAAATGGGAAGGAAATCCAAGAAAGAGGGGATATATGTATGTGTGTGGCTGATTCACTTTGCTGTACAGCAGAAACTAACACAACATTGTAAAGCAGCTATACTCCAATTTAAATATATATATATATATATACACACACACACACACATACTTAATGCTAATGAACTGCACACTTAAAAATGATTAAGATGGGGCTTCCCTGGTGGCACAGTGGTTGAGAGTCCGCCTGCCGATGCAGGGGACGCGGGTTCGTGCCCCGGTCCGGGAGGATCCCACGTGCCGTGGAGCGGCTGGGCCCGTAAGCCATGGCCGCTGAGCCTGCGCGTCCGGAGCCTGTGCTGCGCAGCGGGAGAGGCCACAACAGTGGGGGGCCCGCGTACCGCAAAAAAAAATGGTTAAGATGGTAAACTTTATGTTATGTGAATTTTACCACAGTTAAAAAAAAAAAAATTTTTTTTAAACCCCTTAACAGTAGCCACAGCAATTCTTTAGAACTTAAACCTACAGAAGTTTGCGGGGATTTGTGTATTTTATCCCCGTGTGCTGAATAATAAATACACAGTGTGTATTTTATCACTGACATTATTTAATATTGCCTGTGCGTGATGGTCATAAAAACCAGACAAGCTTCAGGCCATCTTGTTACTGTTTTCAAAATCTCTGTGGACAATGCACCCTCACGTTGCAGGCGGCCCTCCTGCCCACCTTGGGCACAGCTGGCTTTGAGGCCTTTGCAAATGCTGGTCAGATGCTGGCTCTGCTCCCTACTGGCTGCGTGGCCCTGAGAAGTTAGTTAGTTACACCTTCATTGATAACATGTAGCTCCTCGTGGTATCTAAGGCACAAAGATTCCATTAATAACACATGTAGCATTAGGACAGTGCTTAGCACGGTAAGTGGTCAAGTATTCACTCCACAAGGAGGCCCTATTAACCGTCGGACAAAAAACACTACCCAGATTTCTTTAATTTGAATTGTTTCCCAATATTTAAAAATCAGGCTATTTTATATAAAATCTAGATTTATAATTTCTTTCAAAGCATCAGAAGTGCTGGCAACACTGGGCTTATATTTCCACACAGCAATGACATGCTGGAGATGAGCGGCAGCCACTTATAAAAGAAGGATTTGTGACCTCCCCAGTTTGCCACAGTTCCCACCACTCCCTTCTGGCCACAGTCCCCACCACTCCCTTTTGTACACGCCAGCCAGCTTTACATTATACATAAAAAAAATTCACACCCAAGAAACCAATACACGGTAGGAAATTCATTTCACGTACAGCTTCGCCAACGCAGTGATCAAGAGGAATTTTGTTTTTCCCCTAACTTCCCATATGTTCACTGAAGGGGGAGCCACAGTTATTCTGTCAACCTTGCAGCAGCCCTCAGATTGTCTGCCCTCCACCTGAGACACCTATCAGAGGGAGGGCAACTTTCTGTGTGATGCTCCAGTCTCCCTGCCCAAGGAGCAGGCTTACTTAATCATTCAACAGATCAGCCAGGTAAGTTTAGCTAAACTGTTGACAATATCACAACATTTACATTACAAAGGTACACGTTAGACTGGGACGAACTATAATGTCCTTAAGTCATAACCTGACTTGACTGGATAATTTAGGTTTTGTGGTTTTGCACCCATAAGAAACTTAAATGAGCTCAAGGTTTAATTAACTGGGGGGAAGGTGTCTTTCCTGCCATTTTTACCACGTGGGCCCTGAATGCTTCTTGTATGATTGAGAAAGGCAGTGTCCGGAGGGAAACTAATAATAAAATTGACACAAGACACATGAACAGGAGAAAAAGAAGTAAATTTTAATTTGTGCTCATAGAGGTTTCATAGAAATGGGACCTAAGAAGTGGCCAAAGCAAGCAGCTTTTATATTTTTTAGACAAAGAAACAAATTTGAGAGGAATTGACAGGAAAAAGAAACTTAGGCTTTGGGTACTTAGTTAGGGAAGACTAAACAGGGTTTGGGTTTGGAGTGGTAAATTAAAGAAGTAACGGGTTGTTTGTATAGACTCGCGGCCCTGAGTTCCCTATTTCTGGCAATAAGGGTGTCCTTCTACCTCCAAGTGCAGAGCGTGGACCTTTCACATGAGAAATTTATTTCCTGCTTTCAGGAAGACAGAGAGGAGCGTCACAGTGCCCCTCTCGTATCGGCTATGTCTTAAGGAACTTTAATTCAAGATAGTTACTATGCCATTAAGGCATATTTGGGGGTGGCCTGCCCTGGGTCCCAACAGCAGAAGTCATCTTTATTTGAGATTTCTTACTTTCTCTCCTACCATTATTATCTCATGGAAAAAAGATAAGTTTGTGAGACTAAATCCAACTTCTCTTCACTTCATGAGAACAAAAGACCCTCCTAGGGCTTCCCCGGTGGCGCAGTGGTTGAGAGTCCGCCTGCCGATGCAGAGGACACTCGTTCGTGCCCCGGTCCGGGAAGATCCCACATGCCGCGGAGCGGCTGGGCCCGTGAGCCATGACCGCTGAGCCTGCGCGTCCGGAGCCTGTGCTCCGTAACGGGAGAGGCCACAGCAGTGAGAGGCCCGCGTACCGCCAGAAAAAAAAAAAAGACCCTCCTATCAGCCAGGGAATCCCAAGGGATTTAAGAGCTCTGTGTAAGGATCCAGGGTTAAGGACCAAATATCAGAACAAATGATGCTCCTAGAAATTAGAAGGGCTTTAGGAGCTCTGTGCCACGAACTGGGGGCAGAGACCAATTACACATTTCCTATTATTTCATAGTAGGCAAGTAAAACCAACCCCATTTCACAGATCTGGAAACTGAGCGAGGCCAGTGGCTTCTAAAAGGTCACATGATCACTTGGTTGGTAGAATAACACTTAAAACCCAGTTCTCCTGACGTCCAGGCCAGTGCTAAGGATATTTCCAATGACATGTGGGGGTTTTTTGTTGTTTTTTGAAAAATATTTATTTATTTTGGCTGCACTGGGTCTTAGTTGTGGCATGCGCGATATTCATTGAGGCATGCGGGATCTTTAGCTGTGGCATGTGGGATCTTTTTTTTTTTTTTAGTTGCAGCATGTGGGCTCTTAGTTGTGGTGTGTGGGATCTAGTTCCCTGACCAGGGATCGAACCCAGGCCCTCTGCATTGGGAGCACGGAGTCTTAACCACTGGACCACCAGGAAAGTCCCGACATGTTTTTTTAAAAATGAGAATTCTTTTCCCATTCCGTTCTTACTTTGAGTGTGAGGTGTCCATGAGAACAGGAACTGGGCCCACGTGTGTCATCTCTTCCACACTAATTAGTCTCAGTTTGATTTTGCTCAGGTCAGTTCAGGCACACACCAAAATGAGGATATTAGTCATTAAAAGAGATTTAAAAGGAGCTGCTGTGAAGAGCTCTGTTGTTTTCCAATGCCAGTTTTCATCCCTGAGGTGGGATGAGACGTTTGCCTGTCACAGAACTCTGTGTGTCTTTCAGCAAAAATGGGCTGCATTTGGATGCTAAAGAGTTGACGTCCTGAGAAACGTGGGCTTCAAATATCATGTTCTTTTCCTCCTGGGCAGAAGAAAATGACACCCTGCCTGCACCTCAGCTGTTAACTTTCCAGATGCCACTGTCAACTGTGATCTTTCCATCCTCACTAAATATCAAAGCACAAGACACAGGAATTGGGAAAGTGTTTTCAAGAGACCCAGCAAATGCACGCTTTTATGCCCACTGTCATCTTACAGGCGAGGACACCGAGACCCAGAGATGTGGAGTGAGGTGCCCATGACACCACTGTGTCTGACTGAGACCTTGGCCCCAGGGCATGTTCCTGTATTTGGGGGCTGCGATCGAGGTGAGGTTAGAACACTCCACACACCCCAGGACAAGAGCATTTTGTTAGTTGGTTTAATTATTTCTCTTTTAAAAAAATCTGATCTTGTTTATTCATGTATTTATATTTTTTATTGAAGTATAGTTGATTTACAGTGTTTCAGGTGTATAGCAAAGTGGCTCAGCTAGATACATATATATCTATCTTCAGATTCTTTTCCATTATAGATTTTGTAAGATATTGAATATAGTTCCCTGTGCTATACAGTAGGACCTTGTTGGTTATCTGTTTTATACATAGTAATTATTTCTTTTCAGTCAGGGAAATGGACCATGTTCCTGCTTAAAATAGCTTCATGGTCTTTAGACCAATGACTGGAAAACTGTGAATAATAATTTTTTAAAGAAACATGATAGATTAGGCAGAACATGCTAGCTTCTCGAAGAGTGTCCATGGAATCCTTGTTCGAACATGAATGATAGGCTGTGACTGTGAGCACAGACAAGCTATAGCACCACCAGGGATGGAGGATTCATCACCACCTAAGCCGGCTGCTGGCTCTTCTGCCCCAGTCAATCCAGGATCTGCCTTCCCACAGCTTCCCTCCATCCGGCGGCCTAAACTCTCCCCTCGGGAGCACCGCTGAGGATGAGCCTGACACGGCCCTCGCCCCACTGCTTGTCCTCTACACTCCTGACACAGGCCTGCGGGAGAAGGGGACTCCGAGACACAGCTCAGCTTGAGGGTGAGGCCCCGACGCCACTCCGAGCCTGGAGGTCTGCACCCCAGTCCTGGATCCTCCACTACTGATGGCGGGACCTTGGCCAGGTCACCTCGACTTCCTTTCTGTCCTGAGAGAGCTGATTGCGCACCTTTATTCTTTCGTGAAACAACTGCTTAGAGTTGTATTAATCAGGATTCTCCAGAGAACCGGAATAGGACGTTCATGCGTGTGTACGTTTCAAGACATTTATTTATTTACTTACGTATTTATTTATTTATTTTTAAAGATTTTTTTGATGTGGACCTTTTTTTTTTTTTAAGTCTTTATTGAATTTGTTACAATATTGCTTCTGTCTTATGTTTTGGCTTTCTGGCCGCGAGGCATATGGGATCAGGGATCGAACCCGCACCCCCTGCATTGGAAGGCAAAGTCTTAACCACTGGACCGCCCAGGAAGTCCCTCAAGAGATTTATTATAAGGAATGATTCACATGGTTAATGAGGCTTACAGATCCCAACATCTGTGGTCTGCAAGCCAGAGACCCGGGAGGGCCCATGCTGTGGTTCAGCCCAAGTCCGAAGGTCTGAGAACCGGCAGAACCAATGGGGTAAGTTCCAGCCCAGGGGCAGGAGAGGACCCGAGTCTCAGCTCAGCACTCAGGCCGAGGAAATTCCCTCTTACTCAGCCTTTTTGTTCTGTTTGGGTCTTCAGCTGACTGGACCGCATTAGGGAGGGCAATTCACCTTACTCAGTCTAGCGATTCAGGCGTTAATCTCATCCACAAACACCCTCACGCAGAGACCCAGGATGTTGTTTGACCAAATGTCTCAGCGCCCCCGGGACCTAACCAACATAAGAGCTACTAATTTTCCAGAAGCACTGGTTTCTGGGCTTCCCACAAATTATGAACTGCTGTGTTTTCACTCTCATCCAGTTAAAAATAGTTTGAAACTTCCCTTGTTACTTTGTTTTTTATTCATTGCTTATTTAAAAGTAGGTGGTTTGATCTTCAAATATTTTTGAGATTTTCTGGATAGCTTTTTAATTTCCTTTTTCATCGTAGTAAATACACGTAACAGATATTATCTTCTTAACCATCTTGAAGTGTACAGTTCAGTGGCATAAGTACGTTCACGTTGTTGGGCAACGATCACCCCCATCCGCCTCCAGAACTCTTTTCATCTTGCAAAACTGAAACTCTGTCCCCAATAAACACTGACTCCCCATTCCTCTCTCCCTGAGCACCTGGCAACCACCCTTCTACTTTCTGTCTCTGTGAATTTGACTGCTCTAGGGACCACATATAGGTGGAATTATACAGTATTTGTCTTTTTGTGCCTGGCTATCTCACTGAGCGTAATGTCCTCGAGGTTCATCCATGTTGTCGCATGCATCAGAGTTTCCTTCCTTTTTCAGGCCGAACAATACTCCGTTGTCTGCAGAGACCACATTTTGTTTGTCTATCATCTGTTGCTGGACACCTGGGTTACTTCTACCTTTTAGCTATTGCAAATAGTACTGCTGGCACACAGGTGTAAAAATGTCTCTTGAAACCCTGCTTTCAATTGTTTTGGACGTATACCCAGAAGTGGAATTGCTGGATATAGTAATTCTACGTTAAATTTGTTGAGGAACTGTCATACTGTTTTCCCCAGAGCTGCATCATTTAACATTCCCACCAGCGATGTGTGAGGGTCCACTTTCTCTACATCCTTGCCAACACTTGTTATTTTCTGGGGTTTTAAAAATAGTATCCACCCTAATGGGTGTGAAAAATAGCTTATCTTTATTAATACCTAATTTAACATGATTTTTGAGAGTTATTTTATGGTCCAGCATGTGGACTATACGCAATGTATATTTCATGACTACTTGAATAGAATGTGTATTCTGCAAGCGTTCAGTCTATAAATATCAACTAGGACAGTTTGTTGACAGTGTTGCTTAAATATTCTGTATCCTTACTCACGTTTCATGTACTTTTTTGTCTACTGAAAGGAGGTGTTAAAATATTCAATATTATATGCTAATAAGTTTGACAACCTAGATGAAAGTAACAAATTCCTTGAAAATCACAACTCAGTGAAATGGATACAAAAAGAAATAAAAAATCTGAATGATCCCTTAACTGTCAAAAAAAATTAAATTGTAATAAAGAACTTTCCCACAAAGAAAAATCCAGGTCAAATGGCTTCCCTAGGGACAGCAGATCAAACATTTGTAGAAGAAATAATTCTAATTTACACCATCTCTTCCAGAATATAGAGGAGGCGAAGATGTTCCCTACTCCTTTTAGTGGGCCAACATAACCCTGATACCAAACTCTGACAAAGATATTACAAGCAGAGAAAAGTACACATCAATACCCCTTTTAAACACAAAAATTATTAACAAAATATTGGATGATAGTTATAAAGCAGAAACCAACACACCATTGTAAAGCAATTATACTCCAATAAAGATGTTTAAAAAATATATTGGAATATAGAATCCAGAAATATATAAAAAGATAACACATCATGACCAAGAAGTACTTATCCCAGGAATGTGAGTTTGGTTTAGCATTCAAAACGCAATCAGGGGGCTTCCCTGGTGGCGCAGTGGTTGAGAGTCTGCCTGCCGATGCAGGAGACACGGGTTCGTGCCCCGGTCCGGGAAGATCCCACATGCCGCGGAGAGGCTGGGCCCGTGAGCCACGGCCGCTGAGCCTGCGCGTCCGGAGCCTGTGCTCCGCAGTGGGAGAGGCCACAACAGTAAAACTCAATCCGTATATATCATCACATTAAGGAATTAAAATGGAAAAATCATATGACCAACTCATTAAGGCAGAAAAAGCATTTGAGAACATTCAACACCCACTCATGCTAACAGCTTTCAATGAAGTAGGAAGAAAACTAATAAAATGCATCTATGAAATACACATAGTTACCAACCTGCTTAATAGTGAAACGTGGAAAGCTTTCCTTCACATCAGCAACCAGGCAAGGATGTCTAATCTCACCACGTCGATTCAACACTGTATTGGAAGTTCTAGCCAGTGCAGCAAAGAAAGGGGGAAAAAAAGAACATACTGGGGACTTCCCTGGTGGTGCAGTGGATAAGACTCTATGCTCCCAACACAGGGGGCCCGGGTTCAATCCCTGGTCAGGGAAGTAGATCCCACATGCTTGCCACAACTACGATCCAGTAAAACCAAATAAGTAAAATCAGTAAATAAATTTTTTAAAAAGAAAAAAAAAATATTGGAGGAAGAAATACAGCTGTTCCTATTTGCAGGCAACATGATCCTGTATACAGAAAACCCAAAAAATCATAAAAACAAAACCAAAAAACTACAAAAACTAGTAAGTGAATTTAACAATGTGGCAGGTGATACGGAGGAGGAATTTTTCCTCTGCCCTTCTAGGTTCTTCTGGCTGTTCTAAGAATTAAACTGACATGAGACAGATGAACAGGAGAAAATCAAACAAAATTTAATAACATGTATATATGGGAGAGACCAAGGAAAATGCAGGAATTCAATAAAGTGGCTGAATCCATCACCTTAAATACCATCTTCAGCTAAAGACAAAGAGGATGCTGGGGGAAGTAGTTTGTGACTTCAAAGGGGAAGAAGGCAATTCACACAGAGATGGAAAAGCACATGTTTGGTAAACAAGCTGCTGCTGGGCCAGGCAGAGACAATGGGACACAGAGAGGAATTTTAACCAACAGACTTTGCTGGGTTCCTCCTTGTGTACACACCTAGTTCACGTTATCTATAGTAATCTGTGGAGATAGCTCCCTTCCCGGAACAGGTCCTCTATCTACATTCTTTTTAGGCAGTTAGGGGGATATCAAAGATTCTTCCAGAATCTTTTGGGCCTTGATTATTTTCAACTTGACATAATCCCATGCCCAAGAGATACATATGGCATGGCAAATTTTGCTCCTCCCCACAGGATACAAGATCAACATACAAAATTTGAGTTTACATACAGTAGCAGCAAGAAATTGGGAACAAAAATGTAAAAAGACATCATTTGTAATACCATAAAAATATCACACATTTAGAAATTAATTTGATAAAATAAATGCATGATTTCTACATTGAAAACTATGAAACAACGCTGAGAGGGTGGATACACCATGTTCATAGATTAGAGGATTAAAAATTCGTAAGCTGTCCATCATCCCCAAATTCACCTACAATTTAACACAAATCCAAGAAAAAACTCAGTAGGCTGCTTAGTAGGAACTGACAAGCTGATCCTAAAATTTACATGAAAATGAAAATGATCTAGAAGAGCCAAAATGATTCTGGAAAAGAACAAATTTGGAGGACTTCTACTTTTTTATCTGAACACTCACTGTAAAGTAATCAAGCTTTTATGGTATTGACATAAGAATAGACAAATATATTTGTGGAACAAAATGGAGTCAGAAAGAGACCCTCACATACATAGGCAACTGAATATTGACAAAGCTCCTAAAGAATTTCAGCTGGGAAATGCAAGCTTTTCGGAAGAGTGCACAAAAACATAAAAAAATAATTTGAGATATAGGCAGAACCATAAATCTTCTAGAAGAAAACATGGAAAAATACGTTTGTGACCTAGGGGCAGACAGAGATTTCTAAGTAACAAAACCATACAAGAAAAAAAGTGGTAAAATGGATTTCATCAAAATTTTAAATTTCTCCTCTTTGAAGACACCAATAAGAGAATGAAAAGACAGCCACAGACTTGGAGAAAATATTTGCAAATCATGTATCTGATAAAGGAATTGTACTCAGAACAAGAACGCTCAAAACTAAATAAGAAGACAAAAAATCCAATAAAAAAATATACACAACAGATTAGAGCAAACACTCCACCAAAGACATATGGGTGGCAAATAAGTAAAGGAAGATATACACAACATCCTTACTCATAAAAGAAATGCAAATTAAAAGCACAGTGAGATACACTGACATAGCTATTAAAATGGCTAGAATGAAAAAGATGTACCAAACCAAATGCTGATGAGATTGTGTTGGAATTGGAATCCTTATGGAAAGCTAGTGGGAATGTGAAATTCTACAGACACTTTGGAAATCAGCTTGGAAGTTTTTAATAAGTTAAACATATACATACTATATGACACAGGAATCTCACTCCTAGGTATTTACCCAATGAAATGACAGCATATGTCTCAAAAGATTTGAATACAGATATACATATTGGCTTCAGTTGCTTTAGCCAAAAACTGAAAACTCCCAAATCACCATCAGCAGAGTGGGGGAAAAAAACCCTGTGGTTTCTCATAGAATGGAATACGTCACAATAATAATAGAACAAGGTATTAACTTACAGAAACATGGATGAATTTAAAAATAACTATGCTGAGTGAGGAGGGTGGCAGGGAGGGTGTGAAGGAACTCCAAGTGAGGGAGCCTGAGAAGGAGGCTGAGTAAGGAAGGTAAAAGGGAGGGCGAGTGAGGGAGGGAGAGAGGGGGCCTGCGTGAGGGAGGGACAGAGGGAGCCTGCGTGAGGGAGGGACAGAGGGAGCCTGCGTGAGGGAGGGAGAATGGGAGCCTGCGTGAGGGAGGGACAGAGGGAGGCTTCCTGAGGGAGGGACAGAGGGAGCGTGCGTGAGGGAGGGAGAGAAGGAGCCTGCGTGAGGGAGGGAGCATGGGAGCCTGCGTGAGGGAGGGACAGAGGGAGGCTTCCTGAGGGAGGGACAGAGGGAGCGTGCGTGAGGGAGCAACAGAGGGAGACTGCGTGAGGGAGCGACAGAAGGAGACTGCATGACGAGGGAGAGAGGGAGCCTCCGTGAGGGAGGGAGAGAGGGAGCTTGCGTGACGGAGGGAGAGAAGGAGCCTGAGTGAGGGAGGGAGAGAGGGAGCCTGCGTGAGGGAGGGAGAGAGGGAGCCTGCGTGAGGGAGGGTCAGAGGGATCCTGCGTGAGGGAGCGACAGAGGGAGACTGCGTGAGGGAGGGACAGGGGGAGCCTGCGTGAGGGAGGGACAGAGGGAGGCTTCCTGAGGTTGGGACACAGGGAGCCTGCGTGAGGGAGGGACACAGGGAGCCTGCGTGAGGGAGCGACAGAGGGAGACTGCGTGAGGGAGGGACAGAGGGAGCCTGTGTGAGGGAGGGACAGAGGGAGGCTTCCTGAGGTTGGGACACAGGGAGCCTGCGTGAGGGAGGGACACAGGGAGCGTGCGTGAGGGAGCGACAGAGGGAGACTGCGTGAGGGAGGGAGAGAGGGAGACTGCGTGAGGGATGGAGAGAGGGAGCCTGCGTGAGGGAGGGAGCCTGAGTGAGGGAGGGAGAGAGGGAGGCTGAGTGAGGGAGGATGAGAGGGAGCCTGAGTGAGGGACGGAGAGAGGGAGCCTGCGTGAGGGAGGGAGAGAGGGAGCCTGCGTGAGGGAGGGACAGAGGGAGCCTGAGTGAGGGAGGGACAGAGGGAGCCTGTGTGAGGGAGGGACAGAGGGAGGCTTCCTGAGGTTGGGACAGAGGGAGTCTGCGTGAGGGAGGGAGAGAGGGAGGCAGCGTGAGGTGGGGAGAGAGGGAGCCTCATTGAGGGTGGGACAGAGGGAGCCTGCGTGAGGGAGGGACAGAGGGAGCCTGCGTGAGGGAGGGACAGAGGGAGCCTGCGTGAGGGAGGGAGAGAGGGAGACTGCGTGAGGGATGGAGAGAGGGAGGCTGCGTGAGGGAGGGAGCCTGAGTGAGGGAGGGAGAGAGGGAGGCTGAGTGAGGGAGGATGAGAGGGAGCCTGAGTGAGGGACGGAGAGAGGGAGCCTTCGTGAGGGAGGGAGAGAGGGAGCCTGCGTGAGGGAGGGAGAGAGGGAGCCTGCGTGAGGGAGGGACAGAGGGAGCCTGTGTGAGGGAGGGACAGAGGGAGGCTTCCTGAGGTTGGGACAGAGGGAGTCTGCGTGAGGGAGGGACAGAGGGAGCCTGCGTGAGGGAGGGACAGAGGGAGCCTGTGTGAGGGAGGGACAGAGGGAGGCTTCCTGAGGTTGGGACAGAGGGAGCCTGCGTGAGGGAGTGACAGAGGGAGCCTGCGTGAGGGAGGGAGAGGGGGAGCCTCCGTGAGGGAGGGAGAGAGGGAGCCTGAGGGAGGGAGGGAGAGAGGGAGGCTGCGTGAGGGAAGCACAGAGGGAGCCTGCGTGAGGGAGGGAGAGAGGGAGGCAGCGTGAGGTGGGGAGAGAGGGAGCCTCAGTGAGGGTGGGACAGAGGGAGCCTGCGTGAGGGAGGGACACAGGGAGCCTGCGTGAGGGAGGGACACAGGGAGCCTGCGTGAGGGAGCGACTGAGGGAGACTGCGTGAGAGAGGGACAGAGGGAGGGACAGAGGGAGCCTGCGGTGAGGGAGGAAGAGAGGGAGCCTCAGTGAGGGAGGGAGAGGGGGAGCCTGCGTGAGGGAGGGACAGAGGGAGACTGCGTGAGGGATGGAGAGAGGGAGGCTGCGTGAGGGAGGGAGCCTGAGTGACGGAGGGAGAGAGGGAGGCTGAGTGAGGGAGGATGAGAGGGAGCCTGAGTGAGGGAGGGAGAGAGGGAGCCTGCGTGAGGGAGGGTCAGAGGGATCCTGCGTGAGGGAGGGTCAGAGGGATCCTGCGTGAGGGAGGGACAGAGGGAGCCTGTGTGAGGGAGGGACAGAGGGAGGCTTCCTGAGGTTGGGACAGAGGGAGTCTGCGTGAGGGAGGGACAGAGGGAGCCTGCGTGAGGGAGGGACAGAGGGAGCCTGCGTGAGGGAGGGACAGAGGGAGGCTTCCTGAGGTTGGGACAGAGGGAGCCTGCGTGAGGAAGGGACAGAGGGAGCCTGCGTGAGGGAGGGAGAGAGGGAGCCTGAGGGAGGGAGGGAGAGAGGGAGCCTGCGTGAGGGAAGCACAGAGGGAGCCTGCGTGAGGGAGGGAGAGAGGGAGGCAGCGTGAGGTGGGGAGAGAGGGAGCCTCAGTGAGGGTGGGCCAGAGGGAGCCTGCGTGAGGGAGGGACAGAGGGAGCCTGCGTGAGGGAGGGACACAGGGAGCCTGCGTGAGGGAGGGACACAGGGAGCCTGCGTGAGGGAGCGACTGAGGGAGACTGCGTGAGAGAGGGACAGAGGGAGGGACAGAGGGAGCCTGCGGTGAGGGAGGAAGAGAGGGAGCCTCAGTGAGGGAGGGAAAGGGGGAGCCTGCGTGAGGGAGGGACAGAGGGAGGCTTCCTGAGGGAGGGACAGAGGGAGACTGCGTGAGGGAGCTACAGAGGGAGACTGCGTGAGAGGGAGACTGCGTGAGGGAGGGAGAGAGGGAGCCTCCGTGAGGGAGGGAGAGAAGGAGCCTGCGTGAGGGATGGAGAGAGGGAGGCTGGGTGAGGGAGGGTGAGAGGGAGCCTGCGTGAGGGACAGAGGGAGCCTGCGTGAGGGATGGAGAGAGGGAGCCTGAGGGAGGGAGGGACAGAGGGAGACTGCGTGAGGAAGGGAGAGAGGGAGCCTGCGTGAGGGAGGCACAGAGGGAGCCTGCGTGAGGGGGGCACAGAGGGAGCCTGCGTGAGGGAGGCACAGAGGGAGCCTGCGTGAGGGGGGGCACAGAGGGAGCCTGCGTGAGGGGGGCACAGAGGGAGCCTGCGTGAGGGAGGGTCAGAGGGAGACTGCGTGAGGGAGGGTCAGAGGGAGACTGCGTGAGGGAGGGAGAGGGGGAGCCTGCGTGAGGGAGCGACTGAGGGAGACTTCGTGAGGGAGGGAGAGAGGGAGCCTGAGGGAGGGAGGGAGAGGGGGAGCCTGAGGGAGGGAGGGAGAGGGGGAGCCTGAGGGAGGGAGGGAGAGGGGGAGCCTGCGTGAGAGAGGGACACAGGGAGCCTGCGTGAGGGAGCGACTGAGGGAGACTTCGTGAGGGAGGGAGAGAGGGAGCCTGCGTGAGGGAGGGAGAGAAGGAGCCTGCGTGAGGGAGGGAGAGAAGGAGCCTGCGTGAGGGAGGGACAGAGGGAGCCTGCGTGAGGGAGGGACAGAGGGAGCCTGTGTGAGGGAGGGAGAGAGGGATCCTGCGTGAGGGATGGAGAGAGGGATCCTGCGTGAGGGAGGGAGAGAGGGAGCCTGCGTGAGGGATGGAGAGAGGGATCCTGCGTGAGGGAGGGAGAGAAGGAGCCTGCGTGAGGGAGGGACAGAGGGAGCCTGTGTGAGGGATGGAGAGAGGGAGCCTGCGTGAGGGAGGGACAGAGGGAGCCTGCGTGAGGGATGGAGAGAGGGATCCTGCGTGAGGGAGGGAGAGAGGGAGGCTGAGTGAGATAGGTTTGAGGGAACCTGATTGAGGGAGGTGTAAAAGGAAAAAACAATGCAAAACAGTGAAAGAAACGAAAAAATTAAAAAAAAAAAACAGCTGAATAAAAGAAGCCAGACACAAAGGGAGGTACACTGCATGATTGCAAATATATAGAAACATGTAGACAATGAAAACTCATCTATCGTAATAGAAAACTCATCAATGGGTGTCTGGGTGTGGGTTTCAGGAGAAGGGCCAAGGGTGGAATAAGGAGGAATTACAAAGGGGCATCAGGAAGGATTTGGCGGTGATGGATACCTCAGTACCTTGATTGTAGTCTTGGTTTTCCTGATGTACATAATTAAAATTTTATTAAATTATACACTTGAAATATGTGCAGTTATTTTAAGTCACTTACACCCCAAAGCCGTTTTTAAAAGTGAAAAGAGGGGCTTCCCTGGTGGCGCAGTGGTTGAGAGTCCGCCTGCCGATGCAGAGGATGCGGGTTCGTGCCCCAGTCCGGGAAGATCCCACGTGCCGCGGAGCGGCTGGGCCCGTGAGCCATGGCCACTGAGCCTGCGCGTCCGGAGCCTGTGCTCCGCAACGGGAGAGGCCACAACAGTGAGAGGCCCGCGTACCGCAAAAAAACAAAAACAAAAACTGACATTTTATAAAAGATACACAAATGGCCAATAAGTATATGAAAAAGAGTCTACTGTCATTAGTCATCAGGAAATACAAGGTAATACCACAATGAGACAGCACTTCCCACCCACTAGAACAGCTGTACCGAAGGAAAGTGACAATCCCAGTGTTCCCAGGGATCTACAGAAGTCTCACCTGTTGCTGGTGGGAGTTTTTAACGGTACAATGGCTTCCAAGAGTTGTTCAGCTGTTTCTTATAAAATGAAACTAACTCTATGATCCCGCAATTCCAGCTAGATATTTACCCAATTAAAGTTATATGTACACACACACACACAAATTTTGTATGCAGATGTTCATAGGAGCCATACTTATCATTGCTTCAGACTGGAAGTAACCTAATCGCCCAACAGCAGTAGGACTCATAACTAAATTGTAGTGTATTCATAAAGTGGGTACCAGCCAGCAGTAAAATAGAACAAACTCGCGCTTCACATGAAGATGGAAACAAATGCTATAGGCATAGTGTTGAATGAATGAAGCCAGAGACAAAAACAATATCCAAAATATAGAAAGAACTCATACAACTCAATAGCAACCCCCCCCCCACTAATCCAACTTAAGAAGGAGCAAAATACCTACGACATTTTTCCAGAGAAGATATATGAATGGCCAATAAGTATATGAAAAATGCTCAACTTTAGTGGTCATTAGGGAAACGCAAAGCAAAACCACAAGATACCGCCTCACACGTTAGGATGGCCATCATCAAAAAGACAAGGAATGAAAAAAAAAAAAAGACAAGGAATGAGAAGCAATGACCAGGATGTGGAGGAAACGGAACCCTGTGTACTGCTGGTGAGAGTGTAAAGTGGTGCAGCCACTATGAAAAACAGTATGGAGGTTCCTAAAATAACTAAAAATAGAACTGCCATATGATCCAGTAATTCGTCTTCTGGGAATATATCCAAAGGAAATGAGAACACTGACTTGAAAATATACCTGTACCCGCACATTCATAGCAGCATTATTTCCAGTAGCCGAGATATGAAAGCAACCTAAGTGTCCATAGATGGATGAATGGATAAAGAAAATGTGGTATATGCATGTATATAAATGATGGAATATTGTTCACCCATATAGAAGAGGAAATCCTGCCACCTGTGACAACACGGATGGACCTTGCGGGCATTATGCTAAGTGAAGTAAGTCAGAAAGATAAATACCACATAATCTCACTTAAATGTGGAATCTACAGCAAAACAAAAACTTACAGAAAAAGAGATCAGATCTGTGGTTATCACAGGTTGTGGCGTGGGGGAGGTGACATTGGAGGAAGGTGGTCAAAAGATACAAACTTCTGGTTATAAGAGAAATAACTACTAGGGACGTAACGTACAGCATGATGGCCACAGCGACCACAGCTCTATGGTGTATAGGAAAGTTATCAGGAGAATAAAACACGAGTCCTCTTCATAAGAAGAAAACATTGTTCCCATTTCTTTTTACTGTAGGTATATGAGATGATGGATGTTGGCTACACTTCTTGTGCTAATCATGTCACAATCCGTGGAAGGCAAACCTTTATGCTGCACACCTGAAACTCATCAGTGACACACGTCAAGTATATCCCAATAAAACTGGGGGCGGGGGGGGGGGGGGAGGTTGGGATTCCAAGAGAGTCATTCCACATTGATGTCCCAGATGCCAGGTAAGAGTAGGTCTGCTTTCTTCCAGGAATTAGGTGAGAGTTTCACCTGCTCTGTCCCAGATCGGGAGAGTCCATGGAACGTTGGGAATGAAACCCTAGGGCAGGCGCTGGGGCCTGATGTACCTGTGAGCAGTCGTTTCACACCTAGCCACCGCCAAACTTCGTGGCTCAGAAAACCATCACTTACTGCTCATGGCTCTGTGGGTCAGTGTGGTGGTTCTGAGGTGAGTCAGGCCTGGCGGATCCTAGCCGTAGTCCACGGGCAGCTCAGCTGGGCTGGCAGGTCTAGGATGGCCTCACATATGCCTGGCAGCTGGCCAGCTGTTGGCTGGGACGACGACAGGAGTCACTGGGCCACGGGTCTGTCACCCTCCAGCAGAACCGCCTGGGGTCCTTCACACGGCAGCTGGGCTTCTTTCAGGGACAGAGGGGAAGCATGAGGGGCCTCTCGGGCCAAGGTTCGTTACTGGTGCAGCCTTGCTCCAGTGGCGGTAAACCATGAAGGCAAGGGGTAAACCACAGATGCCACCTCTCGATGGGAAGATCTGCCGCATCACCTAGCAACGGGCAGGGATATTAGAGAAACGCACAACAAAACCACCACGAGATACCACCTCACACCCACCAGGACGGCTGCAATCAAAGCAACAGAAAACGACAAGTGTTGGCCAGGACGTGGAGACATCTGAACCCTTGTGCACTGCTGGTGGGAATGTGAAACGGTGCAGCTGCTGAGGACAACAGGACGGTGGTTCCTCAAAACATTAAAAATAGAATTAACACGATCCAGCAATTCCACTTCTGGGGATATACAGAAAACAACTGAAAGCAGTGTCTTAGAGAGCTATCTGTAGAGTCATGTTCACAGCAGCACTCTTCCCAAAAGCCAAAAAGTGTCCATTGACGGATTAATGGATAAGCAAAACGTGGCCTGTACATGCAGTGGAATATCATTCAACCTTAAAAAGGGAGGAATTTCTTCCTGACACACGTAACACCATAGATGAACCTCGAGGACCCTATGCTAAGCAAAAGAAGCTAGTCGCCAAAGGGCAAACATTGTATGATTCCACTCATATGAGGTCTCTGGAGTAGTCAGATCCCTAGGGACAGGCAGTAGGCGGGTGGGGGCCAGGGGCTGGGGGAGGGGGAGGGGGAGGTGTCGTTTACTGAGGACAGTTTCAGTTTTGCAAGGTGAAGAGTTCTGGAGGTTGGTTACTCAACGATACGAAGGTACGTAACACCACTAAACCGTACAATTAAAAATAGTTAAGATGGTCACCTTTATGTTATGTGTATTTTACCAAAATGAAAACAAAAGAGGTACAGATATTGAGACTAGTAGACGATTGGGACTAATTCTGTAAAACACCCAACCACACTTGGGTTCTAAGCTGCCGGACCTCGCCAGGGTACCTCTCTGAGGTTACCTCTGAGGCTGAACTTGCTGGGGCCCAGGGCAGGCTGCCCCCAAATATACCTCAATAGCATATTGATTATTTTAAATTAAAGTTACTTAAGAAATGGCCGATGCAAGAGGGACACTTTGACCCTCCTCTCTGTCTCCCCGAAAGCAGGAAGTAAATCTTCCATGTGGAAGGTGCCCTCCCTATACCAGGAGAAACATCCTTATTGCCAGACGCAGGGAATTCAGGGCCGAGAAGCCTGTATAAACAAACCTCATTACTTCTTTACTGATTTACCACCCAAGCCCAAACTTAGCTTACATTCCTGACTAGTTAAGCACCCAAACGTGTTTCTTTGTCCTGTCAATTCCTCTCAAATGTATTGTTTCTTTGTCTAAAAAGTATAAAAACTGCCTGCTTTTATGGAGGTCCCATTTCTATGAGACCTCCGTCCCTACAAGTGAAACTTCTTTCTTTTCCTCCTGTTCATCTGCCATGTGTCAATTTTATTAGTCCAGCCACAAGAACTCAAGAAGGATAGAGGAGAAGTTCCCCCTCCCCGACAAACTTCCTTCGGTGATCTTTATTTCCATTTCACAGAGGTGCACGTGAGACAGCTGAAGGCCTTGCTCCGAGATAGAAAGCTGGCCTTGGCCTTTCTCTTGGTCACGTGGTCCTTCAGCTGCCTCGGAACGGCAGCTATGGGCATCCGGGGCCACCTCTCACAGTCGGCAGGGGACTTTCTCCCCGGCATTCTGAGAATTCTCTTCGCCAGCCCGCACCTTGCCTGTGTCCTGCTCATCACTCTGGCCCCAGCTCAGACATCGCCTCCTCCCTGCCCACTCCAGACAAAGCGGCCCCCTAACTCGGTCTTCAGCCGTCACCCCGTCTCATCCTTCCCACAGCAGAAATGGCTTATTTACATATCTCCTTAGTGTCTTTTGTGTGCCTCTCCCACCTAGAATATACGTTCCTTGAGGGCAGGAAGCAGTCTGGTTTGTTGCCAGTATTGCTCATTTCCGTATCCCAGTAGCTAGGATTTGCTCACAGAGTATTTCTGGAGTGAGGGAATTTGATCCTTAAAGTCCTATGAGATAGGGATAATCATCTTCATTTAATAGACGAGAAAACTGAGTCCAAGTAACTTCCAAGAATCACACAACAGGTAGCTGAAGAATCTGGGGCTGAAAGACAGACCACACGATCCCCTATCTTGTGACCACCATGGTGCAGGAATTGCAGTCTGGCTCTTCGTGGGGAGGGGACACATTACCAATAAACCAGTCCCACAAATCCAGATGAGTGGGAAGGGTGTGATTCACTTGCAGCCATGCAACAGCTGGTGGAACACTGCACAGGAGCGTGGCCTGACCCTCAGAGACCCGTAGGGCTTCCTCTTGTTCCCCACTCCTGTGCTGTGTTACACCCGGTAAGTCACTGCCCTTCTCTGGGCCTCAGTTCCTCTACCTGTACAATGAGGAGCCAAGGGAAGGAGGGGACAGTGTCTGGAAATGCTGTGCTAGGCCCATTTCAGATGGCCCATGTTCTTTTGCCTTTCCTGGTGACCTGCTTACCTGTGAGTGAGCAATACCTAGGGTACAAGTCACTTCCTGTCTGGAAGCTTATCTCCTTGATCCCAAGGCAAGGCTGCACCCCGTGGCTCCCTGGGCCTCAGAGAGTAGAAGCAGGATGTGTCCTGAGGATTTGGGGCAAACCCTACCCTGAAGGGAACTGGTCCCTTCCTATTCACCCTTGTAAGGTCTAAAGCAGAGGGGTGAAGGATTGATCGCTCTGACCAGGGGCTGGGGGTGAGGGCAGTGCAAAGACACCAGTCTGGTCGGGAGGGCCTGCCCTTCTTGAGTCTGGCAATACCTACTCTGGCTCACTTACTCCAAAAGTGGGGCTTACTGAAGGGTACCAGGGGCTCCAGGATGACTGGGAGCCTGGAGAAAAAGGCTGGCAATATGGGCCAGAACCCAGGGTGCTAGTGGTAGGGGGTCGGGCAGCAGGATCTTTACCAGAGGTCCTGCTACAGGAGCAGGAATGGGCCACTCTGCATGTCCCCACTTCAGGACAGTCAGTATGGCCTCCAGCTGTAACCGAGAAGGACCCTAAGGGACCTTCCCGAAACAGGCCCCCAACCGTGTCCTCTGCCTGCCTCTTTTCTGTAGGAAAACTTCTGTCTCCTAGGCGTTCCCCAAGTTCCAAAGAGTACATTTAATCAGAGAAGTGATAACATGCACAAAGAAAGGAAAACAGTCAAGCAAGACAAAATAATAAGATTAGCCATTGAACAAAGTCAAGGACCTTTAGTTCCTCCTCAAGGGCTATAGATAATATTCTGAATCATGTCCTTTGAGCAGTTTTGCGGACACTGAGACCCCCACCAGGTGGAAGAAATTAACTGTATGCTGCCTACAAGCCCACAGACCCCAGACGGGCTGGAATCAGAAGGTTGATGATGTTGACTCTTGGTTACCTCACCACCAACCAATCAGAAGAATGTCCATGAGCTGATCACACACCCCACAACATACCTCCCTCACTTCATCTTTAAAAACCTTTTCCTGGGCTTCCCTGGTGGCGCAGTGGTTGAGAGTCCGCCTGCCGATGCAGGGGACGCGGGTTCGTGCCCCGGTCCGGGAAGATCCCGCATGCCGTGGAGTGGCTGAGCCCGTGAGCCATGGCCGCTGAGCCTGCACGTCCGGAGCCTGTGCTCCGCGACGGGAGAGACCACAACAGTGAGAGGTCCGCATACCTCAAAAAACAAAAACAAACAAACAAAAAACAACCTTTTCCTGAAAGCCTTCGAGAAGTTTGGGCCCTTTAAGCATTGGCTACCTTGCCTACTTGCTTGGCGCCTGCAATGAACGCTGTGATTTCCTTCACCACAACCCGGTGTCAGCAGATCGGCTTTACTGCGCTCAGGCCAGCGGACCCGCATTTGCTTCAGTACCAGACCGTGGCTCCCCGCTGAAGGGTCCAACCCTGGGTAACAGCAGTGGGTCGGCCAAACCTACCTCACAAGCCTCTCCACGCTCCCCCGGCTGGGCTGGTGAAGGAGGATGTAATGGACGCTGTGGGTTGAGGCTCCCTCTGGGCTGAGGCGCTGTTTCTCTGGCTGTCAGAACGCTTGCCCACTGGCAGCTCATCTGCGCTCCTCCCTCATAGCCTGTCCTGGGTGGAAGTGGGGGGTCGCTTCACCCAAAGCGAATGCAGCACATCTAATGACCACACCCAGTGACAGGGACGGCAGGGTGTTTACAAAGGCCCGCTGTGTGTCCTTTCCCACCAGCCGCTTCAACTTCGCTCATCTCTGTGAAGGGCGAGCTCCGCTCCAGAGCTCCTTCCATCACGAGCTCCTCCACCCCCGCATCCCCTGAGGCCTTTCTGCAACTGTGTGGCAGTTAAGTTGCTTGCTTTGCCCAGTCGTGCTTCCCTTAGTCCAAGACCCCCTCCCCCCTGTTGAGATTGGCTCCCTGGGAACCCAACCTGCCACGGAGAGGGTGGCTCTCCGTCCTCTGCCCTTGGCTGCTCTATATACTGCCACCAAAGGTCCACTCCACAGGGGCTCCTGGGCCACTCAGCTCTCCCTGCCCTCCTAACAGAAGCCATGCACTTTAGCAGTGCCCCGGACGGCCAGCCAAACACATTTCCCACTCTCTTGCAGCCGCAGTCATGTGACTAAGTTGTGGCCAATAGGATGTAGGCAGAGTCATGTGAGTCACTCCTGGCCAATAGGATGTAAGCAGTCCTATGAGCCGCTCTTGTCCAGTAGTATAAAAGCAGAGTCACAGGAGCAGTTCCCGGGGTGAGGACTCAGGAGGAAGGGGCTTGCCCTTCCCTTCCTATATAGATGCTTATGGAAAGGGGACAGAGGGCAGGCCGGTGGAAGCTGGCACAGTCGTTTTAGAGCCAAGAAGCCATGCACGGGAGACGGCAGAGTGACATCCTGGATTATTCCAGAGTTGGATTACCTGTCCTGGGTCACCCACACTGACTTTTATGAGAGAGAAATAAAATTCTAGCTGATTTAAGCTCGCTGTTATTTCTAGTTTTAGCAGCCAAGCTTTTAACGCAATCAATTCAAAGGATTCTATAAAAGGAAGAACGGGTATTGAAAGGACAGTAAATAAAAGGGAGGGTTCTAATACACTGACGATACAGATGGGGTCCTTAGAGGGGGGCATCATCTCGTTGCCAGCCCCAAGTCTCAAGTTTCCCTCCCCCTGCACAAAGTTCCAGCACAACCAAGGCTTCCTGGGAAACTGACCCCTGATTAGACGGAATCCAGGCGTATTGATCAGCTTGGCGGTCCTGGATGAATGCCGAGGCTGGGAAACAAATTGGAATTAATTGTCTTAGATGCACCTGGCCTAGTTTCCCCTTTCCATTTTAAGTGGGAGGTCATTAAGCCTTATCCAATAATCAAGCCCAGGATTTTGCAGTCATAACTGCAGACCTAGGAGCAAACAAGAAAAGCAGAAAAGAAACCTCAGGAATGACTGTGCCTAAAGCGAGGAAAGCTGGTTGAAAAGACAATTTAGCAACAAAATTAAGGGTAACTTGTGCTTTATTTAGCAGCTTGGGGGTACAAATAAAGTCCACGTCTAATTTTTCAAATTAAAACAGATTTGAGTGTGCACATACTAGGTAAGTTGTTTATCTTCCTGAATTTTTGGAAAACTTTGAGGAATTAGTCCAGCAATTCAAAGGAACTCTTGAAAGAGCTGGATCCAGCCCCTAGCAGGGCGCGATTTGGTTGGGATTACTTCCGTGCTGTCGCACGCTGTTTCTGTGGAGCACCTGTCCTGTGCAGCCTGGCCGTGGGCCAGCGTTCTCACTGTTCTGGCACGGTGCTGTCCCACACTGTTTAAGGCTTGCATTCACAATCTCATATTCAGCCATTGTCCCCAAATCACGCCCAGCATGCCAGAGTTCCTAGTTTGGGTACAATATACTCTCCCCTCCCCCTACACAACTAGGCCTGGTGTGGAGCCCCAGTCAGAATGCCCCAGTGGTGATTTCTCCGTGGGTGGCTCCACATGTCCGTTCTTGCAAGGTGTCTTCATTCAGGAACACCCCAGTCTGTCAGACAGGTTTACTATAGTGGAATCTCAAAAGAGAATGGGCTGGGATCTCGCTTACTTTATGCCCAAGAGGTAATTTGGTCCCAATGCAAAATTTCTTAACTTTTCCCCAGCCACCAGCTTTGATAGCTAGTGGAGCCCATTATAATCTCCTCCTCCCAAGGTCTTGGGTGCCCTCCACACTTGCTTTTTTGGATAAACTAAGTCAATAACTTAGTTAAGTAGACTCAGGTAAGCTAAGAGGAGCCACTTATAATTCTTCTCTAAATAATAACAATTTACTCTAAAGTGACTTTTTGAGTTCATCTAGACAAAGAAATGAAATATAACTTCTAAAAAGCAACTTCGAAACAGAACCCGCACCCTAAGTTCCTGTAGTTGGACACCTGCGGCACCAGGTAAATGACCACCCATCATCACAGCGCCCATCACAACCGGCAAAAGTGATGCCTGTGCTCTCTCCCTGTCCTTGACGCCACACGCGGACTCATCCTTACAGAGCTGCTCAGGTATCTGGGCCAGGAGAGAACCAGCAAGGCAGAAAGCGAGATTCCACTGTGCTGACGTTTCAGAGCGAATCCTGAGGCAGCGACTACAGCAACAAGGCTGCAGACGCGACTTGCCAGTTCGTCCTCTCTCTGCCCGGTGTTAGCCTGCAGGGCGGGGCCCCTTGGATTAAGTCAGCCCCCAGGGCCCTAGATCCACCGGTTTGGAGGAGGAGACAAGGAAGATAAAGGGCCTTCTGTGGACACCAGGTTCTAGAGCCCGCATACAAGACTCAAATGCGTTATAGTCAACTTACGCTTGAAAATTCCCTAAAACACCTGAAATTAACAGAAGTTAAGGCCTTGGGAAGTTCCAAAGCTCATAATTAACTTTTTTCTCTTTTCAATTTGGCCTGGCTTGCCTTGGGACAGTGGAGACCAAGGTCTAATTTGAATGGGGTGGGAACCACAGAAGGCTTAGGGGTTAAAAGAGCTGTCTCTCTCAGGTTGGATTTGTTCTAAGTTCAGTGTGCCTATGATATAGCTCCTGAGTGTAAATGGTAACATGGGGTGTAGTGGTCCTGGATGCAGTGTGTCATTTAACCTCACAATAGCTCTATGAGGTGGATAGTATTACTTTCCATCCACCCTTTATAGATGTGGAAACTGAAAGTCAGAGATGGCCCGTGTGTAGCCTCAGGGCTTGAAAATGGCCACTTAGTGACCCCTCCTCAGTCCCGTTGGCTCATCAGATATGCCTGGATGGCTTAACCCCAGAGCAAGCTCAGCACAGGCTCAGGCTGGAGCCCTGTTGCCCAAAACATCACAGAATACTCTTTGCTCCTGGTTCAAACTGAGGGCTCTGGCAGGCTGTCAGAGTGAAGTACGTGCCAGTTAAGTGGATGGAAATCGGGGACATGTCTCTGAGGGGCAGCGCTTTGCTTTGCTCCTGTCGATATTCCACCTGTGAAAGATGGGGGTGAACAGAGCAGAAAGGCATGTCCGGCAGAGGAAGAGGCTGAGGCTGGGAAGCAGAGCCTGCTTCCTGGGGATTAGAGAGTGTGGCCGCAGTGTCAAGTGGGTGGGGTGTTCCGGGCTAGAGAGCTGGGGGCGCCAAGTCACGGGGAGCCTTGAGTGCCGCCGTGAGGGGTGAGCTTGGGGGGTGGGGGGGCCGGGGAGATGGCCCACCCCCAGAAGCCCTGCTCAGGATGCCCAGAGATCGTGGCTGCTGGATCCCAAACACAGGGAGAAGGCGCCACCACGCGAGACATCAGCGCAGTGGGCGCTTGACGTATAGGAACCCCACACGAGCCTACCAGAAACACCTCGCTGAGCCACTGGGTGGATTTCGTCTTCGTGTGAAGCCTCTCTCCGTGCATCTTAGCAGACTGGGGCCGTGTGTCTGTGCGTGGCAGGGACAGAAAATCCAGCTCACACTGGCACAAAGGGAGCTTAGGGGAGCTGGTCGCACTGACCTGGCTCTGGGCCCGGCTCAAACCCTCTGGGCCTCGTCCCCGCAGCTGCCCCGCTTTGCTGCCCGGTGAGGATGCATCGGCCTCCCTCTCAGCCAGCCTCTCCCGAGTTGCCCCAAAGATGGTCCCCAGCGCTCCTGATGTAGATTCTTCTTCCATTAACTTAGCAGCCTCAGGGGAGAAGCTGCCTTTTCCCAGAGTTCCAGGAACAATCTCAGGAAGGGTTTTCATTGGTCCAGCTCAAGTCACATGTCCTTGATCACATGAATTAAATGCCCACCCCTGGAGAGCCCATTGGACGGGGGAGGAGTGGGGAGGACTGGTTCCCCAAATAGAAGAGATGAGCCCTTTTTTTATAAAGGCCACTTCCTTACCCCTCATTTTTTTATTGTGGTAAAATACACATAACACAACTTAACCATTTTAACCATTTTGAAGTATACAATTCAGTGATTATCAATATTTACATTGTTGTGCAACATACTACTAGCTCCAGAAGTTTCTCATCACGCCAACCTAACACCCTGTACCCCTTAAATAATAATTCTTCATTCTCCCTCCCCCCAGCCCCTGGTAACGACCATTCTATCTTCTGTCTCTATGAATTTTAGTGCTCTCGGGACCTCATATAGGTGGGATCTTACGGTATTTGTCCTCTCATGTCTGGTTTATTTCACTTCGTACAATGACTTCAAGGTTCATCCACGTTGTAGCATGAGTCAGAATCTCCTTCCCTTTTTTAAAAATAAATTTATATATTTATTTTTGGCTGCATTGTGTCTTCATTGCTGCACGTGGGCTTTCTCTAGTTGCAGCGAGCGGGGGCTACTCTTCATCGCGGTGCACGGGCTTCTCATTGTGGTGGCTTCTCTTGTTGCAGAGCACGGGCTGTAGGCATGCGGGCTTCAGTAGTTGTGGCTCGTGGGCTCTAGAGCACAGGCTCAGTAGTTGTGGCGCACGGGCTTAGTTGCTCTGCGGCATGTGGGATCTTCCCAGACCAGGGATCGAACCCGTGTCCCCTGCGTTAGCAGGCAGATTCTTTTTTTTTTTTTTTTTGCGGTACGCGGGCCTCTCACTGTTGTGGCCTCTCCCGCCGCAGAGCACAGACTCTGGACGCGCAGGCTCAGCGGCCATGGCTCACGGGCCCAGCTGCTCCGCAGCATGTGGGATCCTCCCAGACCGGGGCACGAACCCATGTCCCCTGCATCGGCAGGTGGACTCTCAACCGCTGCGCCACCAGGGAAGCCCGGCAGGCAGATTCTTAACCACTGTGCCATCAGGGAAGCCCTCCTTCCCTTTCAAGACTGATCAATATTCCGTTGTACGGATGGACCACATTTTGTGTATCCACTAGCCCATCTTTGGACATTTGGATTGCTTCTACCTTTTGGCTATGGTGAGCAATGCTGCTAGAAACATGGGTGTCCAAATATCTCTTTGAGACCCTGCTTCTAATTCTTTAGGGTGTACACCCAGAAGTGGAACTGGTTTAGTATTTTGAGGAATTGCCCAAATGTTTTCCACAGTGGCTGCACCACCTTACATTCCCACCAACAAACAGTACATAAGGCTTCCAACGTCTCCATATCCTCACCAACACTCGTCATTTTCTCTGTGTGTGTGTGTGTGTTTCATAGCCATCCTAATGAGTGTGAAATTGTATCTCATTGTAGTTTTGATTTCCATTTTTCTAATGATTAGTGATGTTGAACATCTTTTCATGTGCTTATTGGCCATCTGCATATCTTCTTTGGAGAAATATCTATTCAAGCCCTTTGCCATTTTTGAATAGCATTGTTTGGTTTTTTGTTATTGGGTTATACGAGTTCTTTATATATTCTGGACAGGAATCCATTACCAATATGTAATTTGCAAATATTTTCTCCCATACTCTGGGTGGCTGAGATGGGTCCTTTTAACAAGAGGGGGTGCTGGGCAGGCAATTCCACTGACATCCACCCTATTGGTCTAGGTTTCTGGAAGGTGGGAATTAGTCTGCTCTTCCGTCACAGCAGAGGCACATCCAAGGCCCAAGGGAAAGATGGGAAAGATTCCACCCAAATTGATTAATTCGATCACTTTGGATTAGTCAGATCCCGTCCCAAATGGGAATTTGAAAGCCCAGTGTGTCCAAGGAATTATTCCCACTCTTTCTGGAATCAAGCCCAGGTGTGACTCTTTCCCGAGACTGCACAGATTATTTTTTTCCTAAAGTGTCTAATTCCTTATCAGTTCATAGCAGTCATAATTCAGATTCATGATGGAATTTCCCTTTATGGAAGGATTCTGTGAAAAATAGATAGTGTCAGGCTTTCCTTTTTTTACACAAATATCTTCCCAAATATCTCTGTTTCTCATATTTGGTAGAGTGTGTTACATAGAGTAGCTTCTTTTTTCTTTTAATTGAAATAGTAACTTCTTAATAAATGTTCAAGATTGCAGCACATTTTATAGTCTGTAAAGGGGGTTTAATTAATGTTCTTTAATTTATGTGCTGACATCAGTCCTGAGAGAGAACCAACCAGGGATTAACCTGTCCATTTTATAATTCAGAAAACCGAGACTCAGAGAAGTGAAGTGACTTGCCCAAGATCACACAGGAATGGGTGGCAGATATGGGCTTTACACGCAGGCCTGTATTACCCCCCGTCTCTGCTCTGAGTGCTGCATCAGGCTGCCTCCAGAGAGCGGAATGGAACAGAATTTTTCGTCTGGAGTAGAGTTCTCAGATAAAATACAAGATGCCTAGTTAAATTTGAATTTTAGATAAACAACAAAAAAAATTTTGTATAAGTATGTCCCATATTGCATGGATGTACTTAAAAAAACTCTTTGCTGTTTACTGAAATTCAACTGTAAATGAGCAGCTTGCATTTTTATTTGCTAAACCTGGTAACCCTAATTTGGGAGAAACCTTAAGTGGCCCCTGAGGGCCACGGAAGGACAGAGATTTGCTCAAGAGCACACGGGGGTTAGTGGCAAATCCAGGATTGAGGCCAGTCTGCCTGTTCTCAGGTCCTGCCCCTCGTGGTGAGGTTGCCAAGTGCTCTCAAGTCCCGGGAGCAGGGGTGATGGTGAGAAGAGCTGCTCCCTCTCTGAAGGATGCCTGCACGACCCATCAGCTACCCAGCTGTCCTACCCACCAGGCAAAACCAGGAAGCAAATCCCAGCGCAGAGAGATGAGATGAGATGAGAAGAGCGAGGTGGCACCAGTTTAGAGATGATGGTGTTGACTGAGATTTCCAGACAGGGAGCACAGTCTGCTCAGGAAGTGGCTACTTAAGCAGGAGACTCCAATTAAGGAGCAATTTGAGTGTTTGCAGCAAACCCCCACCCCAGCCAGTGCAGCAGAGAGACCCGTGGGCCGCTCTTGCCTCCTGCTCAAACAAGGGACCTCAGGGCTTCCCTGGTGGCGCAGTGGTTGAGAATCTGCCTTCCAATGCAGGGGACACGGGTTCGTGCCCCAGTCTGGGAAGATCCCACATGCCGCGGAGCACCTAAGCCCGTGCGTCACAACTACTGAGCCTGCACGTCTGGAGCCTGTGCTCCGCAACAAGAGAGGCCGCGATAGTGAGAGGCCCGCGTACCGCGATGAAGAGTGGCCCCAGCTCGCCGCAAGTAGAGAAAGCCCTCGCACAGAAACGAAGACCCAACATAGCCATAAATAAATAAATAAATAAATAAGAAAGGCTTAAAAAAAAAAAAAAGTCATTACTTTCCTTATAAGTAGGTTGTCAGCAGAAAGGATAATAGAAGAAAAGGTTCTGCTCACAAAACGCTTAGGAGTCGATGGCGTGAAGAGTGTACAGGACAGACCTTTGCAGTAAGACTCCGTGGGGGCGTGACAGGAGCCACAGGGAGACACGCCATGGAGATGCTGTCCATTCTCACCTCCAGCACAGACAAAGATGGGTGCACAGTGCTCTCCCCAAGCCCCCCACCCTCCCCCAGGAGACTCACCTTTCCACGGGCCCAGGAAATCGTTTTACATCTTCTTACCTGTCCGCAGATGGCCCCTTCCTCCTGCTCCACATGCCCCCTGGCGGATGCCGTGTCCACACTGCTCAGAGGACACAGAGGCCGGCACTGCCCGTGTCCTCCCCCTGCCCGCATACTGGGCTCCCCAGCCGTACCGCCTCCTCCACCCAGGCTTCCACCCCTGCCCTCTGGCACCTGATGCATCAACAGCTTCCCCCTCTCTCCTGAGCATCCCTTTGCTTTAATAGTTTCATCTCGCAAAGCCTTCCTCTTGGCCCCGTAACTCCTCCACCTACTTCTCCATCTCACAGCAAATTCCTTCAAACAGTGATCTGCACTGACGGTTCCCACCGCCTCACCTACCATTCTCCTCTCAGCCCTCTCCAATTGTGCTCTTATTGTCTCCATAACCAAAAGGCTCTCAACACCAGTGGCTACTGCCTGGGCCTCATCCTCAGTGACACCCGTCCCAGCTTCAGGAGGAATTCTCTTCTCCAGGCCTCTGTGCCACCACTGCCCCTCTCCACCTCCGTTCCAGCTTTCCCACCTCACTCCCTCTTCCTCCTGCAGCCTCAGCTCAAATGCCACCTCCTCCAAGAAGCTTTCCTGGACTCCACTAACGTGTTTATTGTCTGTCCCTTCCCCTAGGAGGTAAGGTCTTTGAAGGTGGGGATTCTTATCTTTCTCATTCACTGCTGTATCCTCACTGCCTACAACAGTGCCTGGCACATAGTAGGTGCTCAGTAAATATCTGTTGGCTGAAGATTAGATCAGTGTGGCTCAAATGAGGGTAACAGGCTTTTTTCCCACCCCGAATTGACAAAATGATAATAAAGGTCATCTGGAAAACTACATCTGTGAAGAATGGCCAAAATAATTCTGAAAAAGAAGAGTAGTGACAGGGGCCAACCCTAAAAAGACACACTCTGGTAGAAAAGAAGTAGCTAGATAGCTCAGTGGAGCGCTACTGAGTGGTGGTTCTCAGCCCTGGCTTCCTGTTAGAATTGCCTAAAGTGCTTCTAAAAAACAAATGAAAAAAAAAAAAAAAAACTTGGGCCCTATTCCCAGAGATTCTGATCCTACAGGGTGGCAAGTGGATATTGGTCTTTTCTTCCTTTAACAAATTTTTAGGGCTTCCCTGGTGGCGCAGCGGTTGAGAGTCCACCTGCCGATGCAGGGGACACGGGTTCGTGCCCTGGTCCGGGAAGATCCCACGTGCCGCGGAGCGGCTGCGCCCGTGAACCATGGCCGCTGAGCCTGCGCGTCCGGAGCCCGTGCTCCGCAGCGGGAGAGGCCACAACAGTGAGAGGCCCGCGTACCGCAAAATAAAAAAAATAATTTTTAGATCTACAAATTTTTAATTTTGTATTTTCTTAAATGCCTCCAGAGGATTCTGTTATGTAGCCAGGATTGAGAACAACTGGGTTGGCAAGTCCCGAAGCGGGTTTGGCCCACAGAACATGTAATTTTTGGTAAAGTGGCATTTCAAATTGGTGGCAAGAAGAAAGCTTCTTCAGTTAGAGATTCTGAGATAATTACTTGATCGTTTGGGAAGACCATTGGATCTTTACTCCCGGCACCAAAATAAATCCCATATGGATCAAAGTCTTAAATGCTACAAAATAAGAGGGAGGGGAAGGAAAAACCATGAAGGTTCTTGAAGAAGTTATGGATAAGTTTATAATCATGGTGGGAAAGACCTTCCAAAGCTGGTTATAAGCCTAAAGAGAAAAAGTTAGTAAGTTTAAGAACATAAAAACATTTGATTTCTGAATGTCACAAAATATGGTAAATGAAGTCAAAAGATGGATGAAGAAGTAGAAAAATCTATTTAGAACATGCGTGCCAGACAATGAACTACATTTTCATGATTAACAAAGAGCTCTAATCAGTAGAGCTGATTAGACACCAACTAAAATGATTCTGACACCAGCTAAAATTCTGCCCGCCAATTATGCTGTGTGGGTTCTTTTCCCCACACCAGGCAATTCTGTGACACCAGCTGCGGGTCCTACAATTCAGTTCTGACACTGTCTACCCAGAGGTAGTGTCAGATCCCACAGGTTAAGGGCTCAGGCCTACAAGGAAGTTCCCTGAACCCCGTCCTTTTGTGTTTTTATGGAGGACTCATTACACAGGCATGAATAATTAAATCATTGGCCATTGGTGATTGAACTCAACCTCCAGCCCCTCTCCCCTCCCTGGAGGTGGTGGGGGGCTGGGACTGGAAGTTCCAACCCTCTAATCAAGGGGTTGGCTCCCCTGGCAACCAGCCCCGCCCCCTTAGGAGGTGTCCCAGAGGCACGTCATTAACATAACAAAAGACACATTTAAGGCTCAAGTCAAGAAATTCCAAGGGTTTTTGGAGCTCTGTGCCAGTAACAACAGGATGAAGACCAGCTATTATAAATCACAGTATCACAAACAGGAAACGTACAAACAACCCAACAGTAAATGAACCCTAATGTGCCTAGCAACATTATTCCAATAGCCAAGAGGTGGAAACAACCCAAACGTCTATCATCTGCTAAATGGATAAACAAAATGTGGTCTATCTATATAGTGGAATATTATCCTGTCATCAAAAGGAATGAAATACTGAGACCTGCTACGACATGGATGAACCTTGACAACATTATGCCGAGTGAAATGAGTCAGACACAAAAATCCATATATTATACGATTTCATTTTTATGAAATGTCCAGAATAGGCCCATCTATAGATGCAGAAAGTGGATTAATGGTTGCCTGGGGCTGGGGGAAATGGGGCAGTGTCTCTTAGTGGTTACAGAGGGGTTTTTTTGGGGGGGACAAAAATGTTCTAAAATTGAATATGCTGACGGTTGCACAACACTAAATATACTAAAATGATTAAATTGTGCACCTGAAATGGGTGAATTGTTTAGCATGTGAATTATATCTCAATAAAGCTGTTAAAAAAAACCCTGAGAGATGACTTTTCACTCTCCAGATTGGCAAAATTAATGAGTGTAGGGAGACAGACTCTCTCTTACATTGTTGATAAAGGTGGAAATTGGTGACACCTTTTTGAAGAGCATTTTGGCAATCTCCGTCAGAATTAAAAACACACAGACCTTTCTTCCCAGGGTTTCTACTTCTAACTGACCCTATGGAAATTCCATACATCCAGGTATAACAAGGAGCTGCTGTCGGGGCTTTGTAACAGCAAAGAAACTGTAAATAAACACGCAGAGACAGGGAATGCAATCCTACAATGGGAATAGAGTACAAGCATTAAAAAGAAGGTAGAGGGGCTTCTCTGGTGGCGCAGTGGTTGAGAGTCCGCCTGCCGATGCAGGGGACACGGGTTCGTGCCCCGGTCCGGGAAGATCCGACGTGCTGCTGAGCAGCTGGGCCCGTGAGCCATGGCCGCTGAGCCTGCGCGTCCGGAGCCTGTGCTCCGCAGCGGGAGAGGCCACAACTGTGAGAGGCCTGTGTACCGCAAAAAAAAAAAAAAAAAAAAAAAAAGAAGGTAGAGATCAGGCCGTCTTGATCTGGAGAGCTCAGCAGAGATATAGTTTAGGTGCAAAACTTGCAAGGTACAAAATAGTGGGCAGAGTGTGATCCTTTGTTAATCAGTAAAAACGCTGCTATACCAAAGTATTCAGGAAGGAAATGCAAAGAGCGATCATCTCCAGGGAGAGGGACTGTGATAGAAAAGCTTTTAGTTTTTATTTTATTATCTTTTTGGAACTGTTTACATTTTCTACATGTGCGTGTACATTAACTTTATTTTTTAAATGCCACTGGGATTATCTGTGCGGTGGCATTACGAGCCATTTTCATTATTTTTTTCTATATTGAAAAAGAAAACCTTGTAAAATCTCTTGCATTCCAGACAAATGTGTGATGGTTCTGTGTGTGTGTGTGTGTGTGTGTGTGTGTGTATGTGAGAGATGTACAGCTGTTCCCCACAAGGATCCGCACAGAACTCATGCCCTCCCTCTCTGGGCCTGTTTACCATCCTCAGGGGAAGGGCTGGGACAGGTGGGTTGGGGGAGGGGTCCACTTCACTGAGAGAGGGAACCTCTCTCCAGAGGCAGATGCCACCCCCTCCTCGTCCTGCCCATCTGGTGTGAAGCCAGCTCATAGGGAGGAGGTGAGCTTGGAGCTGGGGTCCAGGTGAGGAGGCAGGAGCAGGGTCCACTCCTCAGAAACAGCAAGAACACAGATGGGGATGGCTCCGAGAGGATGCTCTCTTGGTGTGAAGCAGCTGGGCCGAAGCCCGCTTTCCAAGCGAGGGCTGCAGGGGTCTCTGAAGCTGGTGCCCACAGGGGCCCAGCCCCTGCTAGCCACCTGGAGCGGGTCTGGAGTCCGGGCACCTGTGTCTGTGCTCCCACATGTGTTGATGGGCTTACACGTCTGTGTTTGACGCATGTGTTAGAAGTCGCTTTGCTGTCAAACTCCAGGGCCCTCACTGACACAGGCCCCTTCCAAGGTCTGTCTCTAATCTGTTTTCATAGTTTGAGTCTCCTTTTTTGGAAAAACTTCTCCCTCCCCCAATGAATAAACATCGGGCCCAACAAAACCTGAATCTGCCCCTGACATATTTATATCGTGCTCTCACACATCTATGTCTCTGTCTCCCTCCCTCCCTCCTGCCCTCCATCCTTCCTTTCCTCCTTCAAGATCTGTGTTCCAGGAACATTCCCCTCTGGGGCAGAGGCACCTCGATGAAGCAGACATCAGGGATCCACAGGGGCACACTGAGGGGCATCCCACCTTCATCCCGGGACAGTCCGGAAAACTGGTACTGGAAGAACGGAAGAATTGGCCGGGGTGGAGGGTTGCGGGCTGGGCGTGGTGGACCGCGCTGTGGGCGCGTATGCGTTGTTGTGTGTATCTGGGTGTGACGCGGTGGGTGTTTGCCTGTGGCTGTGGGGTGTGTGTCCCTGCGGGTGTGCAGCTGAGGGACACCCCGAGTGCCTGTGCGCTGTTTGTTGCTCGCCTCCTGGGCCCGCAAGTGACAGAGACCAGGCAGCTGTGGGCTGAGATGCCGTGGCTGTGGAGTGAGTTCCCTCAGGGCCAGTCCTCCCTGACGGAGCAAACTGCCGCTAGGAGCCCAGAGATGGGAGCGATGATTTCATCCCACCCAGGGCGCCCAAACATCCTGCTGGTCTCAGAAGGCCCTGCCAACCTGTCTGTCTGAGGCTAAGGCCCGAGGCTCTACAGATGCGCCACCCGGTCAGCTCTTGGACCAGCTCTTTGATTTGGGGTACGGTTTGGATGGTAGGCTGAGGTGGCCAAGCCGAGTTTCAGGTTTCCATGGTGACAGGCCCTGTGAGTGCTCTGGGTCAACGGTACTGGGGACAGGGTCGATTTTCAAGTCTAACTCACTCCTGTTATAGAGTTGGCTCAGAAGGGTCTGCAGAAATCTCCAAGGTCACCTAGAACACCAGTGGTTATTCTCCGCTTATCCCCATCCCCCAGATGCACTTGCTACAGCTTTCCACTCTGCTTTGTGTCCCCTCATGAAGCTCACCTCTGTGGACATCATCACCTGGGCTTCCTTGGCTAGGCTCCAAGTTGGCTTCAACCAATGGGAGGCACCAAAGGAAGATAGCCAATGGGACCTAGCCAATGGGAGGCACCAGTGGGAGACAGCCAATGGGAAGCATCAGTGGGCATCCGAGGGTGGGAGGAGAGAAAAGTTGGGGTATTTTTTTCTACCAACCCCCAGTTTTGGCAGTGGCTGAATCTCTCTAAACGCTGCTCTTCTCAGAGGATCCTTGACTCATACCTGCAGCTCTCACTTCTTCCAGAAAACCACTCCTCCCCCACTCTCTTCAGGTTTAGGGGATGAAGGCTTCCCACTGTTGCCAGCGCAAGTACTGTACCGTCCCCTGTTGATTCTCCTACACACCCTGAACACCTTCTCCAAACACACACTTCAGATAAATTACCCCTTCATTAAACTGTTTTCAATAAACCACTGAGTGGGTCCTCTCTTTTCTCCTGAGACCCTGCCTATTACTTAGAGCTTCACGTTGTGGCAGGAATAAAATATACACTCGCCTTTTTCTGTTTCTTGAATACAAGCTCCTTCTGGCATCCATGCCTCTGCACTTGCAGTTTTCTTTACTTGTTTAAAAAATCTTCTCTTCATCAATAAACAAATAACAAAACATATTTTACATACTTGGCAGTGCTTTGGCCCTGATTCAGGGTTTAACGAATACTAGCTAATATAATTGTTGTTATTGTTGCTGTGGTGTTAAATATGGACAAAATTGCCAAGGTACAGCAGTGGAATGGAAAGAGGGGTGCTTACGTGAACTTAAAGGACATGGTTTTAAAACCATGTCAATTTAACTAGTATTAACTAATACTGAAATATTGGGTCTGTGCCAATTATTTACTCACCTTTGGTACATTTCTACAGTTCATGTTGTCCTTTGTATAACTGTATTGTTCAAAAGAAGTGTTATGTTTTGGGGGCTCCTTATTCACTTTCAGTTGAAATATATTCCAAGACTTCATGAAAGGGGGGAAATAATGTAAATGTTCGATAATTCAGGGTCTCATTTCGTCGCACTGACATTTAAAATAAGATATACATGCTTAAAAAGTGAAAAATAATAATCTCTTCCAAGGGGTGTTCCTAATCACTGTCTAAATCAGGGGCCCCCTCATTCTCTCTCACCATCACACCTTGTCCCTTTCACAACACTTCTCAACACTTTGTAATCATGATTATTTGTTTCCTGGGTAGGTTAAGATTTGTCTCTCCCCCTAACCTGTGAGCTTGACAAAGCCTTTTAGATCTTGCCTGCTGGGTTCGCTGCTTTGTCCCAGTGTGGTGTGTTGGTGAGCAGATAGACTAGGATTCTGTAACAAAGAGGCCCCCAAACACTCAGCACGAATAACATAGTTTATTTCTCCCAGAAGTAATAGCGTGTGTAGGTGGTCCAGGCTGGCATGGAGGTTTGAAGGTGTTCTCAAGCCCCAGGGCTCCTCAGAGCGCCTCTCTCCTCAGCCACACAGGACACAACTTAAAAAACCCTCTTCCCCAGAGCAATCCCACTCTTTTTGGCCTCAGCTCTCCTATCCAGTCTGCCCCAGATCTTTGTTCTCTCAACAAGAGGTTCATCCCTGTGACTTCCCAGACCACAGAGCAAGCTCCTGAGATGAAGTCAGCCTCTCTCAATGACACAGGACCACTGTGTGCACTTTCTCCCTTGTTGTTATTAAATATTAATTTTTTCTTTCTGTGGCTATATTTTTTCTGTCCACATCCCTGACCTTTTGGCAAATTACTTCATTCTGTGCCCCAGTTTCCTCATCTGTAAAATGGGGATAACCATAGTTCCACTCCTAGTGGTGCTGTAAGGATCAAATGAGCATAAAGCTTTTAGAATTGAACCTAACGCAAGCTATGTGCTATTTAAATAATAATTAGCATGATTATCTCTTTGGATTCTCTCAGCCTCCCCAAGGGTGGAGGGACAGGCATCACTTCATTTTCAGACACAGAAATGAAGGACCAGAGAGCCGAAGCCAGTTACCCAAGGCCACAGCACTGCGGGCAGGCGGCGGTCTGGGTTTAATCCAGACCTGAACCTCAGTTACCTCATGATAAAATTAGGGTGATGATGGTAACCCTCATAGGATTAGGTTGTGAGAATCCAGGGTCATCGTGCAATCAGGTGATGGGCACATGCAGGGCACTGTTCAAACGTCTGTGCCCTTCCCCTTCATGGTGCCCCCTCACCTCCACCCCCGTCACACCGACACAGCGATCTCAGCTGCCCTGCCCCTGGCAGCCCTGGGGTCAGCTGCTTCTGTTTGGTGGGCGGGGCAGCTGGGCCTACAGAGAAGCCCATTGTCTCTGTCCTCTGGGGCTCTATTGTTGGGGCCTCCTCCCAGGATCCAGCCCCAAGACACTCTCAGCTGTCGCCGGGCTCCTCTTGGCTTCCCGGGGCGGGGCCGGGGTGAGTGTGCAGATAAACAACTGTACCCTGAAGACTGGATCACCAGTCTGATTCTACTGGTAAGGTCACTGAGGCTCAGAGAGCCTAAAGAACTGTGTGGAGAGCGCTTGTCTCATGTCAGAGCCGCCAGATGGGGCTGGGCAGTGGGGGGTAGTGGGTGGCCTCAAGTCAGTGTGGTCATGCATCCCATTAGGTCGGAGATGTCAGGGCCAGAACACACGGCCCCCACTCTTCCATTTTACTCGTGGAAACAGAGACCACAGAGCCCGGACGCTTGCCCAAGGCCACACTGCGGCTCCGCCTCGGAGTCCGCCGGGAAGCCCGGCGTCCCTAACACCCAGGACGCCCAAGCCTTGAGACCGCGCAGGAAGGCCTGGCGGCCGGGGGCGGGGCATAGACTGGCCCTTCCCACGGGGCGGGGCGATGCCTCCCGTTCCAACTCTGGGACGAGCGGTCCTCCCCATAAGGGGCGCGGCTTCCGAGCCGGGCGAGATCTCACTGGGTGTCAGTCTGAGGAAGGGGGGACTTCGCGCTTGAAGGGCGTTGGGTGGCGTGGCCTCCCTCCCGCAGAGGCGCTCTGTGCGGGACTCCAGCCCTCTGTGCTGTGACGCAGGCGCGAGTGGAGGCGGGGCGGAGCCGAATCTTCGGAGCTCCGCCCCCAGTGGAGACGGCAGAGGCTGGGGGCGTGTCCTGGGCGGGGCCGCTCCCCGGCCCGCCCGGTCGCGGAGCGGTGGCAGCGCTGGGAGGGCCCGGCCCCGGCATGTGAGTGCGGTGGGGGCGGGGATGGGGGCGCGGGGTGGGGCGCCGGGCCAAGCCCCGGGGGTTCCGGGGGTCCCGGTGGGCGGGAGCACCAGTGCGCGGGCGGCCGGGCGAGCCCGCCAGGTGCGGGCCCAGGTATGGCGGTTGAGGGGCGCTCGGGCCTCTTGTGGCCAGGCCGGCCCCGCGTGCCGGACCAGCCCAGCGCCGCCAATCTGCGGCCCACGGGACGGGCGCCGGCGCGGGGCGCCGTCCCGGCGGGGGCTCGCTACAAGCGCAGCTCTGACGTCTGCCCTCGGGCCCCACCAGCTAAGCGGAGGCCCCGCAGTGGCAGCCGGGTTTCTGTTCCCTGTGCGGCAGCTGCGGAGGTGTTATGGGGGTCAGCTGCGCGGCGGGGCCCCAGGTGACCCCATTCCTGGCTCCGGGTTGGGCCGCAGCCTGCGTGAGCCCCGACCTGCTGTTTCTGGGAACTGTCACCTCAGCTCTCAGGGAAAGGGCGCTTTCTGTGCTCAGTTGTTAAATGCGTTATCTCATTCTCAACAGCCACACATTTTACAGTTGAGGAAAGCGAGGCCTACGGCCACAGAGCTGTTGATGTAATTGTTATCATGTGGAGGTGAGGTGCTGAGGCCTTACAGCCAGACACACCTGGGTTCACATCTGCTGTTCCACAGACCCGTGTGACCTTGGGCGCACCTGGTTCCCTCCCGGAGCCTCCGGTGGGATGGTGGTGCCTACCCCCCAGGGCTGCTGTGAGGATTGGGTTGAATGATTCAGGGAGCTCAGTAAGGAACCGCTATTATTACTGTTGTTGCTGTTGGTAAGTGGCCCTTTTTCTGCCACCGAGGGAGCTGGTGGTGCTGGGTCAGGGCTGTCTGCTCAATCCCAGCCTGCTGGCGCAGAAGGGGAAGCTGCTTCCCACGGTGAGACTGTTCCTGTCTGTGCATGTCTGTCTCTGTGCCCATGGAAGGCCACACCCAACCCAGCTGTACCAGCATGTGCCGGAGTCACGCTGGCCCATCGTGTACTCACCGCGCTACAACATAACCTTCCTGGGCCTGGAGAAGCTGCACCCCTTTGATGCAGGAAAATGGGGCAAAGTGATCAGCTTCCTAAAAGGTATGGAAGGCCCCACTCGTACCCTACATCTGCTTTCTCCAGCCCACCTGCCACCACCTGCTGCTCTTTCCCTGGCACAAGCGTCAGGCCCTCCCACCTCCAGTGTCAGCCCTGAGACAGCCTCCCACCCGTGCTGTCAAAAGGATCTTTCCAACACAGACTTCTAAGCATGATATGCTCCCGTATCACACCTTCACTGGCTCTCCATCGCTGTGGACCTAAGTCCTGTCTCTGCCCCTGGAGACCCAGTAGAAGGGGAGCTGATGCTTGGAGGAATGCATTGTCCATAGCCCACAAGCTCCTAGAGTCTGGGAAGTGGACAACCTTTGCTCCAACCTCACGGATTACAAATGAAGGAACTTGGGGCCCAGAGAGTTAGAAAATGTGCCCAAAGGCACACAGCTATTGAGTGGGGGAATGGGGCCTGGACCTCAGAGCCCCAGGCTCGTCCGCTTCATGGCTCATCCCCTGAGTGGGGTGGTGCTCTGGGGAGCACGTTGTTTCAATTGTGGTTTGTAATCTAGGGGTCTGGTTCATGTGGAAAATTCAGGCATCACAGTAGGCTGGTGAAAAAAAATATTCTAGTTCCTTGTATTGTGGGTTCTTTAACTGAGGGAAGTAGGAAATATTACCTGAAATGTTACCTGGCATAGGATGAAACACTGCATATCTTTAAATCGCACAATCCCTCTGATGACACCTGGGGGAAGTTTCACTGTGGGGCTAGCCCGTCTTTAACACCTAAGCCCATCTCCCTTTTTAACAAATCTAGAGCGAGCCTCAGTCTCTGCACCTGGCAGAAAATAGAGTCAAGTTAGAGATTAATAACACTGTTATTTGTTTTTATATTTTTTGTTTTTATTTTTGGTTAACTTCTGTTTATGGCAAGGGATACTGATTTTCCACTTGCAATAGTGACCAGAGTGCATATTCAAAGAAAAATATTAAGTAGAAAAGAGTACAAGTGGTGTGCAGCCATGGCAAGAGCTCTGGTGAGGTGAGCGGAGCCATCCTGCCTCTCCCCTGGCTGTTCTCATGCCTTCCTGAATGGGGTCCTTTATGCTCTGCTTCCAGTGGTCCTGAGTCTCTGTGTTCATTGCCCCTTCTTGGGCTCCTGTGTCACCCAGTAACGCAACATAAGGGTTCCTTGTCCCCCTCACTCGGAGCTGACCATTTTCCTGAGTTTCCACTGAGCATGTGGGTGGAAAGGAGCCAGGGCCACATGGTGAAGGGCCTTGGGTACCGCCAAGAAAACAGCTGGTTCCTTGCCGGAAGGCAGTGGGGAGCCATGGAGTGTTTGGGGGGGATACCTGCTATATGTGGAGCTCTTTGTGAGAAGTGTATGGAACTAGTTGGTTTCTACCAGGGTTGGTTTCTAAGAGTGACACATTAGCATAGGTCCCCTAGATTCTGACCTTGTCCTTCGACTTCCCTAGAACCAGAGCATCATGGTCCTGTTGTCACTGTGCCCTAGAGCACTTCGTCCTCTCTGCCTTATTTCTTCTGTTGCAAAAGGGAGCAAGTCTTGTCTGGTGTATGCGTATATGGTAATGAAATAACATGGTTTTTCCCAAACATCAGTCATTTGCAAACCACTCTTGGTCCCTTGCCATCGCCTCATACCACCTGTTCCATTATTTACTTCATAGTTTTTATTGACTTAGCCTTCGTTTTAAGAAACTTAAATAAACCTGTTTTAAAAGGAAACATGTCATCTAAATGGAAAAAGCCAGTTTCATTTGCCATAAATAGAAGGTCACGGTAAAAAATAAATGCAATGAAAACAACAGTGTTATTTCAGCTCAGGCAGCTTACTGTTGCTGCGTACCGTGAAACTGATTGCTCCTTTTGGGGGGTTAAAAAAAGGGAGATGAACAAGGGTCAGGCAGGTGTTAAAGAGAGGCCCCCCGTATACCAAACCCCCCATGATGTCATCCCAAGGTGGAGGGAGAATCGAGCAGAAGAGCTTTTTCTCACCTTGAGAGTCAGCGTTAATGAGCCGTGTGCTACCTGCCTCTAAAGGTATCCAGTCACACTTGAGCTCGCCTCCCGGCTGTCAGGGGCCTGGGAAGCACGAGGATCACTGTGCACAATGTCGTATGTCCCCTGGCCCGAGGGCCTGGCCGCTGTCCCCACTGGCCTGAGAGGTGGCCCGTTCTCAGACCGCCCACAAGCCACCAGGGCCCACCTTGTCCTGGGGCAGGGCTGCCAGCCTGTGGGAGGGGCTGGGGCTGGGCCCGGCCTGGAGGCGGCAGGGATGCATGGGGCCTGCTTTGTGGTTTCAGAAGAGAAACTTCTATCAGACAGCATGCTGGTGGAGGCACGGGAGGCCTCGGACGAAGACCTGCTGGTGGTGCACACGAGACGCTATCTCAACGAGCTGAAGGTACAGGGCCTGGGGGCTGCCAGCCAGAAGGAGGGGCTGGAGGAGGGGGCCCTTAGCCTGGGGATGCACAGCCTCGAGGGGCTCCGTTCCTGTCCCTGTGCAGGGGGAGCATGTGAGTCTGTGATCCCCGACAGGAGAGAGGTGTCCTAGAAAGGCAGATGCCAGGGGTGGGCTAGGCTACTCCAGGGTAGAGTGAGCTCCCCATCCTTGGGAGTATGAAAGCAGGGATGGCCACTTGGTGGGGGTTGAACCTTCATTGGGGTTTTGGGCTTCTGCATGAGTGACTTTCAGTCTGTGCTATGTGGACAGGCCTCAAAGACCCCTGCTGGGATGATGGGTGGGGGGGGGGGCCCAGTCCCTTGTCCCCATTCAACCAAAGCTATTCCACTTTGGCCTACTTTTACCTCGGGCTAAAGTATAAGATGCTGTTTCAAGGGCTTCTGCGGCTAAAGACGTGTTGGAAACTGTTGGGCTGCAAACGAGTTTTTACGCCCCAGGGCCCAGCAGGAAACATAAACAAGGGGTGGGTGGTGTCTGGGACAAGTGGAGCTCCTGCCCTTCCCAAGCTGGTGGCCGTCACTCAGCGTCCACCGTGGGCCTAGCTTTCAAAGAGAAGCCAGAAATCCAGATGTTAAGTGACAGTTCCTGATTTCTTAATGTAGCAACTCATTGGAAGGTTTTTGAAGCCCACCTGCAGAGCACATGGGGTCTGCCCGTGGTGACCTCCTTCTAGAGGAGCTGCATGGCTCTCCTCAGCGTGGTTCTGAGGGTAGAGGCGTTCAGTCAGTCCCCTGTGTGGGAGAAGAGGGCAGGCTGGGCTCGGGGTGGCATCAGAACCTGGTGTGTCAGGGATGCCACAGGTTCTCTGTCCCCAAGGGCGTGGAGTCCTGACCCCTGACCGCTAGGCTTCCCAGCAGGACTCATCTTAGACTCAGAGCTAGAGTGGGTGCCAGAGGTCACCAGGCTTCTTCCCCATAGGTGGAAACACCTAGCCCCGGAAAGAGGCCCCACCTGCTCAAGGTCACCTGGGAAGTCCAGCAGGCCCGGGGGAGACCCCAGGCAGGGCATCCGGTCAGGTCTTCCGGGTTCCAGGCCACGGCAGCTGCCCTCCGTCCTCCTCCACGCCGGCCTGAGCTGTGAGAATTCTAGATGGATCCGTGACAGTGTGAGCTCATGAAAGATTACCAGGAAGAGGTTGAAACCTGGCTCCCGGGAGAGCGAGGTGTGCGAGGCCTTGGCACGAAGCCCAGCACTTGGCTGCTCTGGTTTCCCAGGGCCCGGACATGCGTGGTCACAGCCCAGCAGCTCGGTCAGGAGGACATGCCTGCCAGAGTCCGGAGGGTGAGGGTGGGGGCAGGGAGAGACCAGAACAGAGTGGCGCCAGGCTGGAGCCAGTGCCAGGATAACGCTGGGGATGGGGGATGGGCTCCAGGGCTCCAGGGCTCCATCCGTTTGAGGGGCTTTTCAGGAAACGGTGTGGGACTGACTGCATGCCTGGCCTTGGGACCCCAGAAGCCTGAAGGCAGCTTACTATGTGATAAGCAATAATGCAAACAAGTAGAGCCCCAAATAGAAAATTGAGGTCAAGGACAGGAGGAGACTTCGGATACGCCAACATAACCAAGATGCTATGGTTGTGCCATGTATTTGGAGCTCCCTGGCAGCCAGAGCAAAAGGAGAAACATGATGATTTCCACATGACCTACTAAGATGAAGAAGTATTCAGTCACGCAGCACGTCTATATCGAATACTGACTGTGTACTGGGTGCAAAGAAAAAAAAGAATAAGCAAGTTTCCCTGCTCCCATGGATTTGTATTTCATTAAAGAAGACTGAAAATAAGAAGTAACCGTACAAGAGCATTTCGGAGAGCACCAAGGGCTATGAAGGGAAAAAAAAGGGTAATTAGGCAGAGGTACGTTCATTTAGCTTGAGCAGTCAGGGAGGGCCTCACAGAGGAGGTGAGGTGTGAGCAGAGATCAAAGAATGAGGAGTAGGTGATACTCGTGGAGTTTTAAAAGAAGAATGTCCAGAGTCTCAGGCCTGGAGAGGGAGGGGGCTTGGCCTCCCGAAGGGGAGAGGGTTGCTTGAGTGGCCAGGTTGAAGGGAATGAAACACTGACGTGGCACATGATGTGGTCAGGGAGGCCAGCAGCCCTGGTCCACAAGCCCTGCAGGCCTCAGGAGGAGTTTGGATTTTGTTCCAGGTGCCACAGGAGAGTGATGTGGGGTCCGATGCCCCAGACGCTCAGGTGAGACCCATGCACATTCCAGGCATTGTGTGGTGTCTAGGGGCTGCTCTCGGGAACAGCCCCCTGGCCCCTGATGTCCATGACGTTTCTTTCCTCTTTTCTCTGCTGCAGGACCCCCAGGGCTGCTTCTCCTCAGCGGTCCTGTGTGTGCCATGCCCGTACTGCCCCATACCCGTGTTCCGGGCTCATGCCTGGCCCTGCACTGGTGTGGCCTTCAATGCTTAATACACTGGGCATTGAACGAGGTGCAGTGGCCTGATGTTTGCCAGATGACGTCCATTCAGGGAAACAAGTGTTTATTGAGCGCCTGCTGTGTGCAAGGCCCAGAGTCGGCCCCACTGAGGGTGGGGTTTGGGTCGGGCCAGGGCCAGGCTCCTGCCTTGTGCTGACCCTGTGACAGTTTGCCGTGGGGCGCCGGGTGGTGGGATGCAGACCCGACATGTAGTCCCTGTGTGCCCTGTGCTGGGCAGTGCTCGGGACACATTTATGTAGTGAGTGTTTAGAGGACCGGGCTCTGCTCTGGGTGTAGGATGATGGCGGAACAGAAGAGACTGAATCCCTCTCTTGATGGGACGGAGTTGGTGTGTTAAAAGGCGCTCAGTGCCTTGGGGAAAGGACAGCAGGAAAGGGGGTGGGGAGGACCGCCCTTCAAAATAGGAGGTCGGGGGTCTCACTGCCATGTGACCGTGGACTGAGGGCCCTGAGGGAGTGGGCTCGGTGGGCATCTGGGGGTAGGCATTCCGAGCAGAAGGGTCAGCAAGTGCAAAGGCCCTGAGGCAGGAGTATCTCCAGTGTGTTCCAGCAGCAGCGAGGACTAAGTGACTGGATGGGAGGAATGGGAGGGAAACGGTAAGGGGTGGGGTCGGAAAATGATTGGGGCCAGGCCACAGAGGGCCTGTGGTCGCTGTGGCTTTGCTCTGAAGGAGGTGGGAGCCCAGGAGTGTTTCAAGCAGGGGGACGTGATCTGACCTAGATTTTAACAGGATTGCTTGGCAGCTGTGATGGGAATGGTTGAGACCAGTCTGTCAGAACAAAAGCAGGGAGCCTGGGAGGGAGCAGGTGGTTGCAATGATCCTGGTGAGAGAGCCTGGCCTCTCAGATGAGGCTGGAAGTAGCTGTGACCTGGGGGGGGTACGTGGCAGAACTTGGGGTTTGTTATGAAGTTGGAACAATAGGATTTTCTTTTGTTCAGATTGGGTGTGGGGTCTGCAAGCCAAGGAAGCCAAGGATGCCAAGGATGTCCCAGAAATTGTGGCTGGAGCCCCAGGGAGTCTGGGCACAACTTGGGCCTTGTTGCTACCCTCACAGCGCCCGGCGCCTGTGGGAGAAGAGACACAGGCCCCCGTGTGTGCCACGGAGCAGCCGGGGGGGCGAGTCTCGGAGAGTCCCAGGGAAACAGGACGCCCGGGGTTACAGGATCAGCTTCTCCATTTCTGCAGAGAAAAAAAAAGGCCATTGGGATTTTGGCAGGAATTGTGCGTCTGGAGATGAATTAGGAGAGAACTGACATCTTTACAATGTTAGGTCTTCCAGCCCATGAACACAAGATGTCTTTCCACTTATTTAGATCTTCTTTAAGTTCTGTCAGCGGCGTTTTGTAGTTTTCCGTGTATGAGTCTTATACCTGCTTGGTAAATTTATTCTTTTTGAAGGTGTTGTAAATGAAATTGCTTTCTTAATTTCTGTCTGGGGCTATGGCTTCCTCTTCTTTCATTCTCTGTCCCCTGCTGGCTTGCCGAGGGTGGGAGGGGGGCATCGACTCAGTGTTTTCCTTCACGGGCTCGTTGCTCACTTGTAGCGAACAGTGGTTCTCTGCCTCACGTGTGCCGGACCGGTGCTGGGTGATGGGCTTGGCGGGACAGATGGGTGGAGCTGGCTGTCTTCCCTTCTCTGGGTCTGCCCCTTACCACACACGCATACACATGAATGCATGTGCATATGCACACCTCTGCACACATGCACGAAAACACACACACACACACACACATGGGTCTCGCAGCTGTCCAGCCAGACCATGTTCTCCCTCTCCCCAGCAAGGCTGTCGCGTTGCATATCAGCGCCTCCCTGCTGGGCTGCTATGTGTCCGTGAGGCCAGGAGCAGTGCCATCTTGGGACCTGCAGCCTAGCAGGCGCTTAGTAAATACCTACCAAGTGCTGGGGCCCCTCCAGGGCCCTGCTTGGGGTCAGTGGAGAGCAGGGTCTGGACCTCGGGCGTTCCCAGGCAGGCAGGAGATGGTCTAGGAGCGGGGTGCATGGATGCTTGCCCAGGGCTCGGGAGGTTATAGGGAAGGCCTGTGTCCTTATCTTGGTGCAGACGCCTTCTCGGTGCTCCAGACCCTCCTGCCTCAGCAGTGGAGGATGAGGACATCCAGCCCCATTTGAAGGGATGACTGATTCCCGGTGGATGGGGAGGCTGTGCTGTGCCTGGACAGCAGGAGCCCTGGGCGTCCAGTCCTGGCTCCGTCAGTGACTCCCTGTGACCTTGGAAGGAAAGATCCTCCCCCCAGCCCCCCGCCTCTCCGGGGCCTCAGTGCCCCTCTGTGCAGTGGGCGGGCTGGGCCAGTTCTGGGTGGGCTCCGTGGTGACCTGGAGTCCCCTGCAGCTCTCCTTCTGGGCACAAGAGGGCAGCCGAGGGCCTTGGAGCACGAGGACCGAGGGCTGACTTAGCTTTAAGGAGAGTGCGGTTGTGAGCATCTCTGTACTGAGCCCAGAGCTCAGCCACGGTGGGAGCTCCCATTTCTCACCCAAGGAGCTGCGCTCGCCCAAAGTCCCCCCACCCCGCGCCACCCCGAAGCTGGCCCAGGGGGAATCTGCTTCCCCGCTGCTGCCTCTGGGCTCACCGGGCAGAGGGAGGCCAATGGCCCACATCTCTTTCCACAGTGGTCCTTTGCTGTCGCAACCATCACAGAAATCCCCCCTGTCATCTTCCTGCCCAACTTCCTGGTACAGAGGAAGGTGCTGAAGCCCCTCCGGACCCAGACGGGAGGAACCATAATGGTAGGTGGGGAGCTGGTTTGGGGCGGGGAGCAGCGGCTGGGCTGGGCCCTCCACCCCAGGCTCCTTCCCACCCTGGGTCTTTGCCCACCCTGGGCTCTCCATCTAGAATGCCTCGTGCTGCTGAGTAGTTGAGCAAAATCCTAAATATTCCTCAAGGCAGCAACAAGAACTCTTTCTTCCAAAGCCTCTCCTGCCTGGCTGGGACATTAGAATTCACTGTTCTGCCCCCAAGACCACCTGTTAGAGTTACCGTATTTGCTGGTGTATAAGATGTATCCCACCCCCTGGAGAGTATGTCCTAAAACTGTGACTCCGAGCTACTCAAATTTCAGATGGAAACAAACCCCTATGACGTCAGCGATGGATGGTGCCCCTCCCCCCCATCGTGGGTGTGACAGTCACAAACAGTTGCAGCAAAACTGGGTTTCACATTCTGTGTGTAGTTTTCTCTAAAATTCACCACAGACTGCTGAGTTGATTGGAGGTAGAGGAGCTGAAATGATTTGAATGTACAATGATCCAACCCAGACAGGGATTAATACCTGTTGACCCCTATAGTTTTCTTTTCAGCTTTGCAAATTTGTGCATTTTGAAAGTTTATTAGAATATTACTGCCCACCCCAAAATTATGATTTCCTATAGGATTTCAGTAATAAGGCGACAGTATTTCCAGGAACAAAAATTTGTCCATTTTCCCTTTAAAAGCTGCTTGAGAACCCTTGTCAGCTCACGTTCCATCCTAAGAACTGAACTTTGATTTCCTCCAGTCTCCTCACCAAATTGCACAGGGGCTTACGCACCGCATGTCTCATAAGCCAGCCAGTTCGGGGTTTGCTGGGGATGGGTGGGTGCTTCCTGTACCCCACCTCCCAGCTCATCCCCACCTTGGAGCTGGCTGGAAATGGTGTTTATGGGATGAGTGATTCAATGAATAAGTAAGTGCAGGAATTGGCCGCCCGCACCCCTCATCCTGTGCTTGTTTCCAAAGGCGGGGAAGCTGGCCGTGGAGCGAGGCTGGGCTATCAACATAGGTGAGTGCCCCGTGGCCTGGCCTGGGTCCTGGGGGCAGCAGCTCTGGTGCCACTGTGGACAGGGGTGGCCGCGATGGCAAAGCTGCCTCCTGACCCAGGGATGGTGACATGCCCACGTGGGGTCAGCTGACTTAGGCAGCCTGGAGCCCGGAGCCGTCCCTGGGAGCTGAGCGGGGAGGGGGGCCCTGGGAGGAAGGTGGGAGGGGGGCGTCTGGGCCTTGAGCCTGGCCCTGGCAACACCTCGGCTGTCCTCGCAGGCGGCGGCTTCCACCACTGCTCCAGCGACCGGGGCGGGGGCTTCTGCGCCTACGCAGACATCACGCTCGCCATCAAGGTGTGCCCGAGAGCATGTGGGGGGGGTCACCTCCGAGAGCCTCCCTGGAATCCCCCAATCTGGTGTGCTCACCCCGCATTGTAGAGAAGACAGCTGAGGCCCAGAAGGGGCGGGAGCTCGCCCGGGTCCCTCAGCCGGGCTGGGACCCAAACCCAGATGCGACACTTGCTTTTTCGTGTTGCCTGAGACGGTCCAGAGGTGACAGCCTTCAACAGTGGCAGGGGACCGGAGGGGAACAGTTTCCATGTCAATATTAAATTATGAGAAGGGTGAGATAGAAATAATGACCCTGATGGTGGTGACAACGGCTAGCATTTACCGCGGGCCCGGCCCTGTGGCCGCCTCCATCCTCCAGGGCTCGCCCCTGCATCCTCACGTTTTACAGAGGAGGAGATGAGGAAACGGGCCCAGAGGGGCGAGGGCACAGCCGGAAGGGGAGAGCTGGCAGCGGTCTCCACGTCGGTCAGACCGCAGTGCTGCCTCAGCACCCGCGCGTGGCCTCGTGCTCGGGGTTGGCATGGGCCCCGTGGCTCCTGTCGCCACGGGGAGGAGGGACAAGTCAGCAGACCCTGGGCATTCGGAGAGGGGGACGCAAGGAGACCTTCTTGGAGGGTGGGGGAGGGGAAGGAGGGCTTCTCAGAGGAGGAGGCTTTAGGGCTGGGCCCTGTAGGAAGGTGGAGATGGCAGAATGAAGTTCCAGGCACAGCCTCGAGGGGGGTTCCCCGCTCTGCACCCCAGCATTTCCCCGGGAATCCTGAGCTGTCGCGGAGGGCCAACTCTCTTAACCTCCTCACCTCTGGCCCTTCAGGGCACAGCACGTGCCCCTCCAGGGAGCCTTCCCTGAATACACACACAGGCTTCTCCAGAGCCACACAGCTCCCGAGGGCTCTGCCTGGTGGCCTGATCTCCCATAAGCATGTACAGGCTTCGGCCCACCCCCTCGCTAACTGGGAGCCTCTACAGGGCTGTGTCCTCTGGCCTGTGTGGTCCTTACCTCTCCCCTCTCCCGCCCTGGGCAGTTTCTGTTTGAGCGAGTGGAGGGTGTCTCCAGAGCCACCATCGTTGATCTCGATGCCCATCAGGTGAGTGCCTGGTGGGGCCCGGGGTCCCACAGGCCCGCCCCCCGGGCCACCTCCCCGCACTCCCCAGCTGCCTCTGACGCGCACCACCGTGCTGTGGGCTCTGCTCCCCCAGGAGCATCCCCCAAGCCCCAGGCTGGGCCTCTGCCGCCCACACCCAGGCACGCCCGCACCCAGGCACGTGGGGTGTTTCCTGGGGTGTGGTTGGGGGTGCCTTTCCCGGGGCACCTGCCTGTGAGTGGCTTCCGTGTGTTCCCCACAGGGCAACGGGCACGAGCGGGACTTCATGGGCGACAAGCGCGTGTACATCATGGACGTCTACAACCGCCACATCTACCCCGGGGACCGCTTTGCCAAGCGTAAGCTGCCCTGTCCCTCAGCCCCAGGGCCTCTTGCTTGGATGGGGCTCTCTCTGGGGCCTTTCCTACATGCTGGGACCTGCAGAGGCCCCTTCATTTATTTATCCTCGGCATCCCTGCGAGGGGGAGACTGACGAGGAAACGGAGACCTAAAAAGGTCACTTGACCCACCCAAGACCACATAAACCTGCCCAATAAACACTGTGAGTCCTTCTTTTGGGGTAACCACCAGAAGACTAAAGTAGCCTTTTCTACTAGGTATGCAGCTGTCTGGTCAAAAACAGGGAAGGACAAAAAGAAAAAAGAAGGAAAAATACATATAAAATAAGACGGCAGAAATTAGTTCAAATATAATAGTTACTAAGTAAATGCAGGTGGATTAATTAAAAGGTAGAGACTCTCAGATGAGCTTTGGAAACACAGGGACCTGCCCACCCTGTGGGGAAGGGACATTTGCGCAGTAAGAGCCGGCGGAGCTGCTGTGCGTACCTCAGCCGCTTTGCCGCCCCAGGGACCCGTTTCTGAACTGAATGTCAGATGTTCTGGATTTGGACCTAAGGGCACATGGGGTGTCCAGGCAAGGACTTACGGAGACAGTGGGCTCAGACACCTGACGTGGGTCCCTGAATCCCCAAGGCAGTGTTTCATCTGTGATCCCCCTGCTTTCCTTTGGGTCCCCCTTGCCGCTTGTGTGCTCTTTTTTTAGCCTAGTTTTGGGTGAATAAGAGGTCGAGCACTGGGGAGTCAGATGGGGAAATGGGCCGTCCTCGCCCTCCCCAGCCTCAGTTTCCCACCCCTGCACATTGGGGCTACTGCTGTCTCCCTCGCAGAGGCCATCAGGCGGAAGGTGGAGCTGGAGTGGGGCACGGAGGATGATGAGTACCTGAGGAAGGTGGAGAGGAACCTGGAGAAAGCCCTCCAGGAGCATCAGCCCGACGTGGTGGTGTACAACGCAGGCACTGACGTCCTTGAGGGGGACCGCCTCGGGGGGCTGTCCATCAGTCCGCAGGTACCTCCTGACCCTGGGGCAGGGGAGGGTCCAGGGACACAGCAGCGGCAGGGCAGGTGGGCAGCAGTGGTGCTTCTCTTGAAGCCAGAGGGGAAGGGCAAAAGCAGCAGCGGTCTGGAGCAGGGTTAGACCTGCAGCAGGACTTTCCAGCCTTCCCCATCCCCCACACCAGGGTGTCGTGAAGCGGGATGAGCTGGTGTTCCGGCTGGTCCGAGGCCACCAGGTGCCCATCCTCATGGTGACCTCGGGCGGGTACCAGAAGCGTACAGCCCGCATCATTGCCGACTCCATCCTTAATTTGTATGGCCAGGGGCTCATCGGGCCCCAGCCAGCCAACGTCTCAGCACAGAACTCAGACACACCCCTGCTGCCCCTGGAGGTGCCCTGACGACACTGCCCTCTGAGTGGCTCCCTGCCTGCCGCCCACCCGCCCGCCCGCCCGCCCGCCCACCTGCCCCTCAGTGCTTCTCCTTTTCCAAATGAGGGGGGGGGACCTCGCGCGCAGCTGCACTCTCCGCACTGGGTGTCGCGGTCTCCGGGCCGTTCTGCGGGTGGGGGCAGAGGGCAGGGCCTGAGTCCCAGAAAGACCCACACGGTCACGGTCACGGCCTGACCAGGCGGCAGTTCTCCCAGGAGGGAGGAGGGCAGTTGAAGCTCCCAGGCGCAGGGAGGGCCCCCAGGGGTGGGGTGTTCTGGTTTTCAAAACAGTGCGACCGTTTCAGACCAAGGAAGCTTCCATCTCTTCCACAGTTGGGCCCCCTCCCTCCTCTTCTGCACCCTCTCCTCCTCCCTTCAGGGGTGGGAGACCTGAGAGGGGGCTGGAGCCAGGCGTCGGGGGTCCCTGGGTTCCCAGCCAGCAGGCAGGGGCCCTGGTCCTGGATGTGAGGGGGTGGCAGGGAAGGGGATGCAGGTGGGTTTTCCCATCTGGCTTCTCCTTCAATAAAGCGAGGTCTGGACCTGCTGTCCGAGAGCCCCTCCCTGGTGGGGAGGGGAGGGGAGGCCTGAGGAGCCCCAAACCCCTGCTTCAGCAGCATCTTGCCCGTCCAGGGAGGGCGCCGGGTTTGGGGGAAAGAACTGTTGGCTCAGGGACAGGCCTTAGCTCTGGAGGCTTGAGGGACAGAGGAAGGTGAGGCCTGGACCAGGTAATCGGGGAGGGACAGGTGGCCAAGCTGGGTCCCACAGGCCCTGAGGCCCAGGTGGGGAGTGAGGCGCTGGCGAGGCCAGGCTGGCGTTGCTGGAGGGGAGCAGAGGGTTGTACGCGTAGGGGGTTGGGGCGGGGCCCCGGCGGGGGCTGCAGCCTCCACTGGGCTCATCCAAAATGCCAGGCCCTGATGTGCACTGCCCAGGGGGGCCCTGACCTTGTCGTCAGCTCTACTCTGAAGGGGATGCTCAGGACCCCACAGGAAGCTGTGGGTCGGGGGGAGCGTCCACTGCTCCATTGCCTGGGTGTGTTCTTAGTGGTCAAAGCAGGTGGGGAGGGAAAGAGGGCCGTCCCTGATCAACCCCCCCACGGGACTTGTGCTCATTGCCATCTGGGGGTCTCCTGAATTCTCCTACCTTCTCCCTCACACCCCTCTCGCCGCTCCCTCTGCTGGAGGGGGCGGGGCAGGAAGGGTTCCAAGATCACCAAGTGTCAAACAGGCTGAACTCCTTAGGCTTGGACGTCGCACCCGCCCCGCCCTGCCCCACCCCGTCCCTGCCCCGCCCCTGCCCTTGGTCCCTGCATCGGACTCGAGGCACCTAACACCACTTCACCTCGACACGGCCTGCAGCCTTGTGGGGCAGGCGGCGACAGGCTTGTCACCACGGAGCCTCTGCTCCAGAGAACCATAAAGGCTCTTTTGATCCGACCTGGCTGCCGTGTGTTTTTTTAAAATTAATTAATTTTATTTTTGGCTGCCTTGGGTCTTCGTTGTTGCGCGTGGGCTTTCTCTACTTGCGGCGAGCAGGGGCTACTCTTCGTTGCGGTGCACGGGCTTCTCATTGCGGTGGCTTCTCTTGTTGCGGAGCACCGGCTCTAGGCGCGCGGGCTTCAGTAGTTGTGGCTCGTGAACTCTAGAGCGCAGGCTCAGTAGTTGTGGCGCACCGGGTTAGTTGCTCCGTGGCATGTGGGATCTTCCCAGACCAGGGCTCGAACCCGTGTCCCCTGCATTGGCAGATGGATTCTTAACCACTGCGCCACCAGGGAAGCCTTGCCGTGTGTTCTTGAGGTGAAGAATCCATAACTCCTAAGGATTAAAGGAAATAAAGATTGAAAGTTCACACGGCAAGAGGCCTGGCGTGGGGTAGCTGCCTGATAAACGCTAGTGTTTTAGCCCATGCACAGAGTCCCATGGAGAAGGTCATTATTCCCATTCTACAGATGAGGTCGCTGAGAGTCGGCGAGGCGTTTGCTTCAGGCCACATGTCTCGTGAATGGTAGAGCCAAGTTTGACCTCAGCTCTGCCAGTTTCCAAAGTATGTGTTCTCAGCTGTGTCAGGTTAGGCAAGGGTGAAGGGTGCTCTCTAGACAGAGAGGGGTGCAGGGGCGGGGAAGGGTGGGGATGGGAGGGCAGGCTGGGCTGGGCTCTGCCCAGTGTAGGAGGCAGCTGGGGGCCCTGGTGGGGTGGTGTGTGTGTGTGTGGGGTCTTCCAGGCCTGGGCTGGGAGCACAGGTGCGGATGGGCTGGGTGGGGGCCGCTGGGGAGCAGGACCTTGTCCTCAGCCTGGCAGGGTGACCAGGGCACCCCCAGGGTTAGTGGCACAGCCTGGGTGGGGAATGGGCGCTTCCACAAGGGTCAGCGCCGGGGCAAGGGCAGGAGATGAAGACATCGGGGTGGTGGGCCCTGTGCTAGGTGTGAGGGGGATGAAGGTTGGCACGGCCCCGTCCTCTCTGTTTTCCAGAGGCAGACAGCGAGGCACGGGGGCTTGGTTCCTTGCTCAGAGCACACAGCTAGCAGGCGGAGGAGCAGGGTTCCAGCCGAGGCCTTGGTTCCAGAACCCGCAGCTCTTTCCTCCTCTGTATTCTGGGCCTTTAAGGACACCGTAGTCACCTGGAGGGTGGGCCCAGGAGTAAACACCTAGGACGCCGCGAGTGCCCAGGGGGTGTTAGCAATGAGGGTGATTCTCCTGAAGGGCAGAGAGAAGAGCCAAGGCCAGTTCCGGTGAGGTGTTCAGAATCTGTTCTTAAGGTCTGTGCACTTTGTCCTCTTTGCAAATTATTCTCCAAGTTATCAAAACCCAGGGGGCACATTCCAAACCCTGGCTGTCCGGGCGGGTGGGGCAGCCCAGGATGAGACTGGGGCCGGGCCGGGAGCTCTGGGGTCAGACACGTGCTCCGGGGAGAACCTCCAAAAAGGAGCCCGTGTGGGCCAGCCAGGTCCTGGCGGGCGTGGGATTTCTGCAACAGACGGCTCCAGAGCCTCCTGAATGTCTGAGCTCAAATGAGGCCCCTTCCCCCCACCATGTGCTGGGGAGCATGCTGGGGAGTGGGCAGACCTGGGACCCCAAGCCCGCCACGTGGGGAGCCCTGCAGGGCCTGGGCCTGGGTGTGGGGCCTTGGGCGAGTGACAGCCTCTCGGAGCCTCCTTCCTCAGCCCTCCTGGTGGGTCACATCCTGAGCCTGCAGGGCTGAGCAGGGGTGTCGGGTGACCCCGGAGGCAGCTCAGAACCTGGCACCACGTGAGTGCTGTGTGATCGCTGCCGTCCCTCTCCTCCCCCCCCCAGACCCCGCACCGTGCCTGGCGCTGGCGGGAGCCTGCTAGGCCTAGGGGAAGGGGGTGCCCTCGCACCTAGGGGAAGGGGGTGCCCTCGCGGAGCCCTAGCCCTGTTCTCTGCCGGGGGCCGGTGGCGGGCTGTCAGGCAGCACTGGGGCAGCAGTGTCCCCCCACCTACCCCCTCCTGAGGCTGGTGGGGGCAGAGGCAGGAACGAATGTACCCAGCCTGATGCCTGGCGCATAAACAAAGGCGGGGGCGTTGGCAGGGCCCCCCAGCCTAGCAGGACTCCTGGGCAGAGCTGAAGGAGACGTAGGACACCTCCCTGGCTCCTCGGCCAAATGCTTGGGGTTTAGGGCCAGGAACTCCTCCAGGGCCGCCTGCCCTTGAGTTGGTTTCATTTAGCTCAGCCAACACTGGCTGGAGATGCTCCGCTCGTAGCCCAGGGCCAACACGGGGAAGCTCGGTGCCACCCTGGGAGCGATGTCGTCCCGTGATTGTTAGCCAGGCTGCGGGGGGCAGTGGTTAATCCATGCCTCACTGGACTGGCCTTGCGTCCTACCTCCTGCCGTTGCTAGCTGGGTGACTCGACCTCTCCGTGCCTTAATATACTCATCTGTAAAGTGGGATGATACCCCAAATGGGGACGACTGTCATGAGAATTAAACGAGTTAATATTTCTAAAGTGCTTAGCGCAGTCCCAGCATGGAGCATACACTTAGTACAAGTTACCCATCATCGTCATCATTACCATTTTACAGATGATGAGATCGAGACTCAGAGACGTCAAGTGACTTGTCCAAGGTCACACAGTCAGGCAATGGAAAGGCCAGGGAAGGGACCCAAGGCCACCTGACTAGAACGAGTGCCCTTTTCCCACAACCAGACCTTCTGGCAAAGGTTTGGAATGAGAGTATCTTGGGGGGCATGGTGTCCCCCTGCCCACCTGGACCTCTCAGCTGTTCCCTGGTTCACGCCTGGGAGAGGCAGGTGTCAGACCCCGATGTCCAGATGAGACAGCGGACCCCAAAGGGAAGGCATCCCTCCTGGGTCCTGCAGTGTGGTGTCAGGGCCAGGCTGAGGTACATGTGACGGTTTTAAGTGGCTGTCTGCTCAGGCGGCTTCCGCGTCCTGCCCCGGGGCCACCTGTTCACCTCTCGTGCACATGGCACCCAGAGGCCACCTCGTGCATGGCAGCTGGATGGTGGGTGGGACGCACTGCAGGAGAGGGCAGGCTGTCCTCGTGGAGGGCCCGCTGGGATCCTGGCTCGCTGCTGGTGGTCACCACCGTCAATTTATCAATGGGGAAAGTGAGGCCCAGGGAGGGCTATTAAGGAGCCTGACACCCCTGGCGGCCAACTGGTACCAGAGCCCGCCTCCTGGCTTCCTCCCATGGCGGGCCAAGCATCGCTTCCGCCACCACCCCGGGCGTTTTCCTCTGCACCCCTTGTTGCCACCAGGGTCAAGGCACGGTTGACAGGGCAAGTGGGAGTCCTGAGCTCTGCCGGGACGGCGGGGGGCCTCTGGAGAAAGGACGTGGACTTTGGGGTTGGCCAGCCTTGGTTTGAACCTGCTCTGCCACTGGCCTGCGAGTGACCCTGGGCAGGTGTGTCCCCGCTCGGAAGCTGGCCCTCCCTCTGCAGAGGCCTGTGTGAGGTGACGGAAGTGTGCTGGCCTATACTCTCTGGGTCACTTGAGGGCAGAATTAGTGTCCAAAGCGTGAGTGTGGGATGCATCCTTCTGGCTTGCTCCCCACCCTCTCGCTGCACAGACAGAAATGGAGACCCGGAGAGACGGGGACCTCGCCGCATGTGGGAGCTCATCCATCGGGAGGCGGTGTACATGGTGGTCGGATCCTGGCTTTTCCGCCACCTGTGCGGCCCTGAGGAAGGCAGTCACCTCCCTGAGCCCCGATCTTCCCCCCGTGCGGTGCCCTGGCATCAGCACAGGTGCTTAGTTAACGTTAGCTAATGATGTCATTCAGGTGGGAACGAGACGGGTGTTCTCAGAGCCGGGACACAATGCAGCTTCTGGGTTCACGGCACGGTTCACGCACGAGCGTGTGTTCAACCGCTTTGTTCTCAACACAACTGTGTCTGTGGAGGAGGAAAGGGGCGCAGGGAGGGTGGGTCTCCACCCGGATATGGCCCCTGCCCACCCCAGAGGCTGGGCCCAGCATGCTGCAGGTACCCCACCTTTGGGTGCCCCCTGGCCATGACCTCCCCTCCCAGGGGGTGTGCTAGCGAGGGGTGGTCAGGGATCCAGCTAGGTGGCTGCTGGGACTTCCCACCCCTTTCTGACTCTGAGCGTGAGATTCTTGGCAGGTTCCCTGGCAAGCCTTGGAGGTCCAGGGAAGGGTCACATCCGAGGGGCGCTCCCGCGGGGCCAGGAGGAGTGGGCAGGGCCCGGCCAGAGACTCCTCCCTGCTGGGACCCCCGAGCCAGTGCTTGCAGCCCGCCAGTCGTCGCGGTAACCGATACCCAGGCGGCCAGACGGAGTTATGGTGTGTGGCTGGGAGGCTATTTTGTCTAATATGTTAAAAGGCCTTTGGAAATTCCTGGAGCCCATCTGGTCCTAGTTACACCACAATATTGCTGTCTCTTCAGTTTGCAGACAAGGCAACACTTTTATTTCTCCTTTCGGAGCTCAGGAATGTGCCGAGAACACAGGCCGGCAAACGCCCATCTGGTTCCCCGAGATCCTCGATCACGTGAGGACCCATCATCCTTTTAAAGGCTGCGGCTCCTTCCCCGGGAGTCCTGAGATGCCGTGGGGGGCTAAGACCTTGGAGGGGGGTGCCTGGCTGTGTTATGTGCCCCTGGCCTCTGTGCTTCCTCGCCCGTGCAGCAGAGACAGGAGCTCCTGGAGGGGGGCACACTAGCCTGGCATGTGGTGGGTACCTAGTCAGCACCAGTTTCCCAATCAGCTCCATGAACCCAAGAAAGTTCCTTAACCAATCCAAGCGCCAGTAGCCTCTGTCGAATGGGGTCTACAGCTCTGAGGGATGTCGATAATCATTCCTGACTCACCTGGCACCTCCGCCCACCCACAGCCATCCCTAGAACCAGAGGAGAAACGAATACAGAGGCTCCTCATCTAAAACATCCATGTGGAGTCCAGGCCGGGCCCCTCGTGCTCTTCTTCCCGGGGTGCTGGTCCCTGTGGGTCCGTCGGGGCTCCTGCTGCGGCCGCGTCCGGAGGCTGGTGTGGCCGCTCGGCGGCCTCGCTCACACACGGCCCTCCCGCCTGGCCTGGCTCACGCTTAGCTGCTGCTCTGAACAATTGTTTAGAGCCGCTGGCACCCTCCTCCCTTCCTGGAGGAATTCCCACCCCTCAGTCCCAGCCTGTAACAGGCACGGTCCCCTGCCCCCCTCAGCCCAGCCCCCGCTGCCCCAAGAGTAGAATGTGATTCAAGGTCAATCACCCTAGAGGGCTGCACCTCCCCGCCCTCGGAACTCGGATGTGTCCACGGACTTGCTTCAAGAAGTGTGAGCTCAGTGCTTGTGTGTCTCCCGGGGGGGAAGCTTCCCCAGCCAGGGGGCGATTCTCCGAGTGCCTCCCCTTGGCTGCAGCAATGGCGGGAGCACATTCTGAGCCGTGGCACCTGTTAGTCTGGGTTTCTGAAAGCCCCCGGTGAGCAGAGCCCCCAGGCAGACGGGGGCAGACATTCAGTGTGAGCGAGAAATGAACTGAGGGTTTCCACGGCGTGTTGCACAGCACAACCTTGACGGTCCTGACTGATACCCGTCCCCTTCCCCTGACCATGGGGATGGTTCAGTGATGCAGTGTGACTCAAGCTGGACCAGAGTCTTTACCTAGATTTTTAAATTTGGGGGCAGGAAGGGAAGGGACCTTGTCTAACGAGTTACAGAGCAGCCCTACTTCAATCACAAAGATAAAGCCTGTCTAAGGTACAAGAGAGTGAAATGGAGGGAGAAAAAGATAAAACATGATGGAGAAAGAGGGAATCCTGGTGGCGTCAAGATAGGGCTGCCATGGACAGCTGTGCAAGTTGCGCACGGCACAACTCTGAAGTGTCCTGTTCGCACAGTAATCGGGGTAGATGTGTGTATTTATCAGGACAGTTTTCCAGCAGGTGGCAGTAAAGTGTCTCAAGGAAGTGGAACCTTGCTGTACTTGGCACAGAACTGTTGTCCAGGATGGCAGCCTTGCAGTGTCACGTCCCCGAGTTCAGTCCTGGAGTCCCCAGAGCATCCGGAGCTCGAGCAGGACTTGGTGGCATTTGTTCTCGTGATGAATCCCTTTGTCGTTAAGAGTCTTTGACTGTCCAGTCGTTGACCAGCAAGACGCATCAAGCTTGTTAGCCGCTTTCCAAGCAAACCCTAGGTGCTTCTGGAAGTAACAGTCCAACAATAAGAGAGGAAACAGAACAACCATTAAAAGCAGACACAAGAACAGCATCAACAAAGTATCAGTTTGGTGCCTTTTATGTAGGCGTGAGTAACCACCCCTCTCTCCACAAGCACCTAGTTTCTTGCTCTGCTGTGCTGTGGCCTGAACATGGTCGGCGCGGTTGTTTTTCTTTAGGAGCACAGAGGAGACATTGTGTGGGCTTCACTTCCTCTTGAATGGTTAAGTATAACTGTGTTGTTGCTTAAAAGGATAGACCAAAATTATCTGGAGAGGGCACATGTGTGTGTGGCTTAAGCTAGATAAATAACGTATCATTGTGAAAGGATGGTGTTGGCCGAGGTCCAGCCCCCAGCTGTCCCCTGCACAGGAGGGTCTGCCCAGAGGCCAGCGCCCTGACCCCACTCTGCCCGGCTCAGGAGAGCTCACGACTTGAAATGCCGGGAGCTTCCAGGAAAGGTTTGGGGAAGGCTGGGGGCTCTGGTGTCGGACCACCTGGGGTGGCGTCTTGGCGTGGCCTTTTCCAGCTAGATGACTCCAGGCAAGCGCTCCCTGCTTCGGAGCCGTAGTTGCCACTTCTCAAAAGAGACGGAAAGCTGACACCCACCTGCTGGGTCGTCGGGGGGGTCAGGTGGGCATGGGAGCACCCTGGCACCTAGAGGGTGCTCAGCGCACGGGCTGGCACAGGGCGTGGTGGCAAGTCGCTTCACTGTGTGGAGCCTCAGTTTCCTTATCCATCAGATGGAACTTCGCAGGGTGTGGGAAGCAGTCGGGCCCTTTCTGCTTCCGCTCTCTGTGCTCCCCGCCGGACAGTAAGCGCTCAGGGATGGGGTCTGCCCCCCAGCACCATCCCCGGAACAGGGCCAGCTGGCACGCAGTAGGTGCTCCGTAAGCACTCCATCTGTGTTCCGGCGGCGAGGGGGACCGGCTGGTGCCCGTCAGGCTGGTCTGCGCCCTGCAGGCTGGGCGTGGGGACAGGCCAGGAGCAGTCTTTGCCAGGCAAGCCTAGAGACCACCTCCCCATCCCACGTCTGCGGGGGGAGCCCAACCCCCCCTCTGAATCCTGAGCAAGTGCCCCATCACTTGCCCATCCCCAGCCCCTGCCCAGGCCCTTCGCAGGTCTCTCCGTCAGGGCAGCTTGGCATCTGTGGGGCATGGAGGAGGGAGCCCTGGGCCCTTCCGGCAGCCCCGGGCCAACACCACAATTGTTTTTCCACCTGGAGCTTCCAAGGAGCTGCTGGCAGCCAAGCTGGGGGGCTCGGGGTGAGACGCTGGCGGGCACGGGAGGAGCGCAGCTTCACCCTCTCCATCCACAGGGGTGAAGTGGATGGTGCTGGTTGGCACTTTCCTCTGACCTTGGGTGAGTGACTTAACGTCCTTGGTCTCAATTTCATCCGTAAAATGGGGATGACATCAGCGCCTACCTCTCAGCCTTGCTGTCGGCCCACGCAAAGCACTTAGAATAATGCCTGGCACAGAATGAATACTCCAGAATTGCGTTGCCGTGATTATTATGATTGTAAGTCATCGTTCTTGTGGGTTCTACTGTTACGGTGAAGTAGGTCTGTCTGGCCTCGAGCCTCAGTGGACCCGGTGCGTAGGGAAGCTGTGAGCCAATAGACACGGGGTAGGTGGAAGCCCCTTCCCCCCTCCTGCTCTCCTTCCCCTTCTGTCTTCCTTCTTCCTTCTTTTAGCCTGGGAGCTGCCCCGAGAGGCAGGGGACAGCTCCTTTGGCCGTAGAAACGGTGGACTTATGGCCCCGGATATTGCCATGTCCCGGCCCCCTTTGCGCAGAATTAAAAACCGAGGCTGCGGTGGGGACAGGGCTGCTGCCGAGCAGATGTGAGGTCCAGCATAGCTGAGATGTGGTCAGTCACATCCCTTGGGCCCGGCTGTGAGAACAAGCTGTCCCCACCCGCCTGGCCGCCGTCCCACGCTGTTGTTTGGAGGAGACGGCAGTCATCAGCCCCTGGCAGCCCCCCTGCCCCTTGGCTTCCCCGGCTCCTTGGCCTGGGACAGCCCCTGGCTGACCGCGTCATGCCCTGGGTAGCCAGCGGTAGGCCTGGTGCTCTCTGGCCCTCCATTCCCTGCTTCCACCCGAAAACTAGGGGATGGAGCTGTGGGTCTCCACGTGCCCTTCCCACTCCAGGCCTGGGGGACGGCGGACGGGGCGCAGCGGGCGGGGCAGGGCCCCGGGAGCCACCTCCTGATGGCATGTGAGAGGCAGAAATGGCCGTTGCCCTTTTAGGGAGAAGATGCCCAGGTGCGCCTCCAGGGGTGGGGCACCTCCCCCAGAGTCCCTGCCTGCACTCCTTCACCACCCCCTCCTCCCACCCTGACCCATCTGGATCTGGGCTGAGTGGCAGCTCCTGGGCTGTGGAAGGACCACGTTGCCCAGAATGGGACAGGGGCCCTCGGGAAGCTGGGGGGAGATTTATAACATTGGCCTGGGGAGCTTGTCCCGGGCCAGGTGGATCCTGGGGATGGGCTGGGCCCATGTGGGTTCTTGTTATTGCCTGCTGGAACCAGCAGGGGCAGCAGGGCCCAGCCTTTGGGGCAGCAGGAAAATGGAGGCAGGAGCCCAGTTATAGGACCTGATGAACATGACCCAGCAGGGAGACAGCTACTAAGTGGGCACTCAGGCCCCAGGGTCGTGGTCAGGACAGGGCCCACAGCCCTACCTGCTGATGGGAGAGAGGCTGCTGTCCCCTCCCTCCCTGGTCAGGAAGGCCCGGGCCCCAGGCAGGGAGAGGCCGGCCTGAGGAGCATTGAGGAGACAGGGCCATGGTGCTAATCCTGCCTGGGCTGCTTCCCGGCCGTGTGACCTTGGCCAGTACCCTTCTCCTCTCTGAGTCCCCACTCCTCTTCCACAAAGCGGGGAAGTAATGCCCCCAACGTGTGCAACTTGGCCCTCGTGTGTACCAACAGCCCGCAAGCACTTGGTGCTCTGTGCCTCTGGCCACCTCCATCCCCCCTTCTCTGTCCGGGGAGCTGAGGATGCAGATGTGGGTAGTGTGGGCACCGGCTCTGGTTCCCATGGCCCTGGGAACCTCCAGGCCAGCCCTCGGCTGCCTCTCTCGGACGACGCCCACCCAGAGACAGATTCTCTGCCCGTGGGAACTTGGGTCCATCCCAGGAACGGGAGGGTAGGGGTCTGCCAAGCTCTCTTGGGCCTGGGACGGAGAGTGGGCACTGCCCGCCAGGTTCAGCGCCAGGGGCTTCTGGCCAGGGTCTAGAGCAAACAGCAGTGCTCCCCACTGAGGGCTGGAAAGGGGAGCTGGGGAAGCCTGCAGGCTGTGAGCAAATATCTCCCCAAAGGATGCTTGGAACAGGGCTGACTCGGGGAGCTCCCTGTGGCAGCTGGACACGTGGCCTGGGGAGGCGGGGAAGGGGAGCTGCTGAGAGTGAGGGGAGGACGTCTAGCAGGGCTTGGCAGATGGCGTGCGGAGCCAGGGAGCCGGGACCAGGCTTCCAGGCCTGGGGCCAGGACTCCTGGGGTCAGATCTCCATCCCTGGGTGGGCTGGCAGGGCCCAGCGGACCCAGCCTGTGTGGCCCCGCAGAGCAGCTGTAGACCTCAGAATGCCTCTGAGTGTGTTGCAAGAAGGTGACCCTTCAGCAGACACAGCAGGCGTGCTCAGGCTTGGTGGGGGGCACGGCTTCCCATGCCCGCGTGTCCTAGCATCACTAGACACAGCCGCCCTGGTCGTCCTCAGAGCTGGTGCTTCCCTTCCCCAAGGCTGGTCTTGGAAGGGCAGCCTCCTCGGTGGGGAAGCTGGATCACAGTGCCCCCACTGAACTTGACCTTGAGTGTCTTTCCCCCCTCACCCATGACTCCAGGCCTTGGGGTGGGCTGGGGGTGACCTTTCTCTGACGCCCTGACCTCAGTGTGCTGGGGTCCTGCACCAGGGCTGGACCGTTTAGAAAACCCTGTGAAGACTTAAGCACCACCAGAGGGAAGTGAGGCCCCAGAGTGAGACCACGGTGGTCACCGTGTGTGACCAAAGGGATGCCCAGCTGCCCCCACAGGTACCCACAGGCTCAGGCTGAGGCTGGCTCCCTCCTGCAGGTGCGTCTTCACCCCACGCCCTGGGGCGCTGCGGAAGCCCCGTCCCACCTGACCCCCATCTCCCCTCCCCACCCCGGGCAGCGCCAGGCTGAGACAGAGCGGCCGTCCCTCTGCGGCACCCCAGGGAGGAGCTCTCTGAGGAGTGTGCCCCCAGAGATGTGGGGAGATTTCCCTGACCCTTCTGGGCCTCTGTTTCCCCAACTCCAGCTCCAGCCAGGCTGTCCTTGGATGGATGGAGGGGATTACGAGGTCAGGGGCAGGGAAAGATGAGGCAGGGGACGGTGGCCAGCTGCCCAGGTGGGGACAGTGCTGGGGCCCCCTCAGGGAGGCCCCGCCCTCTGAGCATTCCATCCTGCCCAGACGGCTCCACAGGGAAGGTATCCACCCAGAGATAACGCTGCCTGAGCCCAGGCCAAAATCTTCAATTGGGGGAAGCTGGCAGTGTGACCAGGGACACCTGGGTGGCCACCAGTTGGACGATCCCCTAGCAGGCCCAGTGCCAGCACCCCTTCCTGACAGCCCCGCAGGACCCTGGGCTGTGGTGGTCTCGGGGTGAGGGCAGACTCGTCCTGGGGTCGGGAACTCAGGGAGCCTCGCGGTGGGCACCTGCCGTGGCTGTTACACCGTGCTGTCTACTTCTGCTGGAAATTTGAGGTAGTAAAAAGTCATGAAGCAAATCCTAAAGGATAGCAAAGTGCTTTGTCTATTGTGGTGTGAAATTTCTCACTTTGAATCCTCAGCCCTGGACTGTTTTATTTATGACAATGTGGGGAAGTATTCTGCCTTCACGTGGGTGTGGACGGGCACTATGGTTTACAGTTTCGTGCAAATAAATGTGTGCCCCAAAGTGGAAGCAGCTCAAATGTCCATCTGTGGATGAACGTGTACAGTAAATGTGGTCTGTCCACACAGCGGAATGTTATTGGGCCGTAACAAGGCCCAAAGGGCTGGCCCCTGTTACACTGTGGTCGGACCTGGAATGGCATATAGGAATACGTCAGTATTAAATAATGAAGTGTTTTGTATTGAAAATTGTAAAAAAAAAATCATGGTTTTAGAGTCAGTGTGCCCGTAGCCCCAAGTGTGAGATGTCTTCTCTGAGCCTCAGTTTCCTTGCCTATATAATGTGGGTAACAATTGCGCGTTCTCACTGGGTGCTCGTGAAGTGATTGGGGCAGTGTGAGCCTGGTAGTGAGAGCTGCCCAGCCCCCCTGCAGCCCCACCCTGAGCTCTGGGCCCCGCTGGCTTGAGGCAGCAAGAGGGGGCTCTGCTCTGGGACCCCTGGGTCCCCTCCTGCCTCCTTCTTGTACAGCTGCGTGCCCTTGGGTGGTTGTGCCTCTGGCAGGTCAGTTTCCCTGTCTGTGAAATGGGAATGAAGCCAGCAAGGCTCTCCTCTTCTTCCTCATGTCACGTCCTCGGGGAGGCCGTCCCTAGCTTCTGTTTTAAAAACAGCAACCAGTCTGTCCTTGTCCTTCCCCGATGTATTTTTTTTTACCTACCGCTTTCGGACATGTTACCTATTTATTTGTTCATTTATTCTTTTTTACTGTCTCTCTCCTCTCTCTGTGTCTGGCTCCATGAGGGTCTAGAACAGTGCCTGGCAGTCTACTTTGTAAATATCTCAGGGGTGTTGAATGAACCCGTGTACTGTTGGCTAATACAGGAAGCCGGCATATTCCCGCCTCAGGGCCTTTGCACGTGCATTCTTTCCCTGAATATGCACGCAGCTTACTCCATCATTTTATTTGGTTTTTTGCTTACATGTTACCTTCTCAGAGGAGCCTGACTCCCTGCTAAATATTCACCCTCCAGCAGGTGCCAGCTCTTCCTGCATTTCTCCTGCTGCCTGAGTCACCGTCGGACACACTGTCTTGTCCAGTGGTCTCTTCCACTAAGCCGTTAGGTCCATGAGAGCGGAGAATCTGACTTGTCGATTGCTGCGTCCCCAGTGCCTGGAGCAGTGACGGGCACAGAGTCAGTGCTCAGGAAGTATGTGTTGAATTAATATTACTTATTTACTAGGGGTGTGTGTTATACATATATTGAAACCCATAGAAAAATGTCTGAATGTCTATGCAGCAGAGTCGTGGCCATGGGTCCCTCTGGGCAGTGAGGAGAAGCCGTGATGGTCAATCCTGCGTCTTAAGGAGACATCAGCCTCCTCTGTGGTATGTTAGGGAGCACTGCCTAAGTGCCAGGCACCGGTGGAGGGGCTAAGAGTCCATGCTAACGCAGAGGTTCTCAAAGTGTGGTCCGCACAGCCCTGGCCATCCCCACGACTCTCTTAGAAGATCCGCAAGGTCAAAACTACCTTCCTAATAATCCTAAGATATTATTTGCCCTTTTCTCTTGCTGATACTTGCACTGATGATGCAAAAAATGGCAGGTCCAGCATGGATCAGGGCCACAGCACAGCTGCAGTAGTGGTCTTTGGACTCTTCACCACCATGCCCTTGCGCTGTGTCCTTGCTAAAGCGAGGACGTAACTGACTGTATTGCTCTTGAGCACGCGTCTTTTTCCTATTCTGTGTGAAGACATGGGAAGCACACAGAAAGCAGCCCCAAGTATGATGGTTGTCTCAGGAAAAAGCACGTGTATGACTATTTGAGGCGCTAGCTCGACCACTTGCCTTTTTATGGAAAGGAAAACTGAAAGAAAAGCACGGGTTATCCAGACTTGGGCATCTGACAGACATATTCTCGAAAGTGAAGAGAGCTGTCACTTCAAGGGGAGCAGCTGACAGTAATTGTTGCCAGTGATAAAATTTGAGCTAGAAACTTAGAATATGGGAAAACTTCCATGTGCACTAGAAGCCAAAACTTTAAGGCTTTTCTGATGAGATAGGCAGTGTTATCAACACATGTGAAGTTTAGTAGCTAGTTAATGAAATATGTAAACATTAGGAAGACCAGGAAACCTGTATTTCTCAAATGACTAATGCAGGTTGTTATTAATACAAAATCCTGTGTAAATAAAAGACCCATTCAAAGTGCAAGGTAGACAAATGGATTTTTGTGTAACCAAGTATGAAAAGTTCATTCATATGTTTTCAGATTCCATGTAGCAACTGAAGTTTAAGAAATTACCATTTGTTGAGTTTTGGTGTGAAAGCAAAGACAATTATTCACAGCAATCTGAAAAGGCTATTAGAATACTCCTTCCTTTGCTTACTACATTATCTGTGTGAGGTCAGGTATTCCTCACGACGTCCAACCAGAATCACATGTCACAGTAAACTGAATGCAGAATCCAGCTATCTTCAATTAAGCCAAACATTAAAGAGATTTGCAAAAGTGCAAAACAATGCCACTTTTCTTATTAATTTCTTTTGTTTTGCAAAATGGAGCTCTTTTTTTTTTTTTTGTGGTAGCACAGGCTCCGGAAGCGCAGGCTCAGCGGCCATGGCTCACGGGCCCAGCCGCTCCGCGGCATGTGGGATTTTCCCGGACCAGGGCACGAACCTAAGCCCCCTGCGTCGGCAGGCGGATCCCCAACTACTGCACCACCAGGGAAGCCCAAAATGGAGCTCTTTTTCTTTTTCTTTCTTTTAAATTAATTAATTAATTTATTTTTGGCTGTGTTGGGTCTTCGTTTGTGTGTGAGGGCTTTCTCTAGTTGCAGCGAGTGGGGGCCACTCTTCATCGCGGTGCGCGGGCCTCTCACTGTCGCGGCCTCTCGTCGCGGAGCACAAGCTCCAGACACGCAGGCTCAGTAGTTGTGGCTCACAGGCCTAGTTGCTCTGCGGCATGTGGGATCTTCCCAGACCGGGGCTCGAACCCGTGTCCCCTGCATTGGCAGGCAGATTCTCAACCACTGCGCCACCAGGGAAGCCCCGGAGCTCTTTTTCATAAAAATACGTTATTTCTTGTTTTTCAAAAATAAATATTTTAGCAATTTTTCCATTTTAGTTTCTAATACAGTAAAGATCAATGTTTATAATCCCATAAACATAAGCTCTTTGAGGTTTTCAATAATTGTTAAGAGTGTAAAGGAGAGGGTTGCCAGATAAAATGCAAGTATGTCCAATATTTGAGACACACTTACACTAAAAAAATTGCTTGTCATTTATCTGAAATTCAAATTGAACTGGGCATTCTGTATTTTTATTTATGTACTAAACCTGGCAACCCTAGTAAAGGATCCAGAGAGGAAACTATTTGCGGCCCACTGGGTTATACACCTGTAGGTGTTACACCGGGTAAGAATGCAGACAGAGAGGGAGAGCTTGCTTGCTCAGCATGATCAGGGCCACGGTGACACCAGGGCCCAGACACAGGGCTCCACAGACGCCAGGGCCCAGGGTCCAGGCAGGCTGGGGGGTGGGGGACACAGCAAGGAGCAGGGGACACATGGGGACAACGGGGACTCCCACTGCCCTAAGATCTGCTTCGGGAGTTAGAACATCTCTTTGTCCAGGAAGTGGGGCTCAGACTTGTGTAGCTGGTGTTTGGCCATCAGGAGTGGCCCCCTTGGGTGTGACACCAAAGCCCACGTTTGACCTTTCTAGCATTTTCCGCAGCTGCAACACAAGGGCTGGCCTGCACAGGGTCTGGCGGTGGTAGATGCTAGGCAGGAAACCTCCTTCCTCCCTGGCCTCAGGGAAGGCTGAGATGGGGGGCCAGGGGCAAGGGCAGCAGAACAAAGGCCTTTTGTGCGTAGGAGGGATTCTGGCCGGCCCCGTCTGCACGTGGGATGAGGGTCATCAGTCTGGCAGAGCAGCCATGGGTTGATCCAGGCTGCCTGCTGGGCACGGCCTCCCTGCTGGTACGGGGCTTGGCTGCTGGGTCACGTCTCTGCAGTGGTGGGCTCGCGGCCATCTGGGCTGGGAAAACGAGAGCCAGAGAGAGCCTGACAAGTGTCTTTCTGGGGTAACAGGGCAGAGCCGGAAATGTCCGCATCCTCAGAGATTCCCCCCCGGGCCAGCCCTGCCACTACTCAGATCAGAGGCCTGCTGGTCACTCCAGGTGGGACACAGTCAGGGCGAAGACCCTGTTGATCTGATGCCCACCGGGTGGGCCCAGCAAACAAGACAAAGGCTCCAGCCACAGGGCCCGCGTGGTGGCCCCAGGGCAAGGCCTGGGGAGCAGGACCCTTTCTCACAGCTGGCGACTTCCCAGGGCTGTGTGGACCAGGGGGAACAGCCCCCCATGCCCCTGATAACGAACATGGGGGCCTTGCCTGTACATGATTTGAATCAATAATAAAGGCAGTCTGCTTTGTATCATCACCACGCGCCAAAACGTCTAAAAAGAGGTCAAGGATAAAATACTTCACTGTGCCCAACCATTGCTGTGGATACGGTTGTTTGAATAACATAGATGCGTGCTTCGGATGTGCGAATTTTGATGACGTATCTTTTCATAAGCATTATGTTGTATGTGGAATTTCATTGAAGTCCCCGTGATCCAGTCGCCCTGGCACCTGTGGATTCAGCTCTAGGCATGTGTTTGGGGGGTAAGTTGGTGATGGTTCAGAGTACCGAGGCCACTTACGGTGCATTTGGTGTCTCTACTGCCTGTGGTGCCAACTACCCATGTTTAGGCAGTGATTGGAAATAATCGGTGACTGCACGGGGATTATAAAGATGGAAAAGCAGAACTTGACTTACTATTGTTCTTTCTATGTGACCACATAGAGCTTTTACTTGGGTTTAAAATCTAAAAACAGTGGGGAAAAAAATGCAAACTCTGAGAGAAATGCTTTCACTTGGTGGGTGCATGTTTTTGTCCAGGCATAAAATATTTCCATTTCATGATTAAAAGTGGGGTCTTGGGCTTCCCTCGTGGCGCAGTGGTTGAGAGTCCGCCTGCCGATGCAGGGGACACGGGTTCGTGCCCCGGTCCGGGAAGATCCCACGTGCCGCGGAGCGGCTGCGCCCGTGAACCATGGCCGCTGAGCCTGCGCGTCCGGAGCCCGTGCTCCGCAGCGGGAGAGGCCACAACAGGGAGAGGCCCGCGTACTGCAAAAAAAAAATAAAAAAAAAGTGGGGTCTTGAACAGATGTCTGCACATCCATGTTCACAGCAGTAGTCTTCACAATAGCCAAAGGTGGACTGGCTTGGACACCCCAGGGTTGATTCATTCATTCATATGAATGGATAAACAAAATGTGGTCTGTATATGTAATGGAATATTATTTGGGCATAAAAGGAAGAAATTCTGACACCTGCTGCAACATGGATGAACCTTGAGGACATTGCTCAGTGAGATAAGCCAGACACAAAACGACAAATAGTGTATGATTCCACTTATATGAGGCCCCTAGAGCAGTCAAATCCATAGAGACAGAAAGGAGGATGGGCGGGTGTATGTGTGTGGGGGCCAGGATGGGGGAGGGGGAGTTAGTGTTTAATGGGGACAGAGTTTCAGTTTGGGAAGATGAGAAAGTTCTGGGGATGGATGGTGGTGACGGCTGCACAACAGTGTGAATGTCCTTAAGGCCACTGAACTGTGCTCTCAACAACAGTTTAGATGGTAAATTCTACATTATGTGTATTTACTACAGTTATGTGCTATGTATAAATGACTACAATTTAAAGACGGTGGCCGTGATGTTCCCGTGGGGAGGGGAAAGGCAGGCCGGGGAGGCTGGCGTGGTGGCGCCAGGGCCGGTGCTGCCTGTTCCCAAAGCCCCAGGGCAGCTAGCTCTGCCCCAAGGCAAGGGCTCTGCACGGCCCACGGGGTATTTAGTCCACCAGGTGGGGACCCAGTGCTGTTGTACGACATCAGCAGAGTGATGGGTCCGGCCCGGGAGGTGCTGAGGGACGCTGTTGTCTGGAAGAGCCATCGGTGTTGAGATGAGACTGGACACTAGGCATGGGCTCGTCCAGCCCTGCCTTCAATCTTCTGCAGGAGTGGAATTGATATATTTACACACTTTATCAGGTTACTCGCCACCCCAGTCTGTGCGAAGACGTTGACTTCATTAAGCACTTTTCCCCGTGCCCGTTGAGACGATGGAATGGCCTTTTGCGTCTCCAGTACCCGGCCCACCTGCCCTACAGGTGAGGCCAGGCTCCCGAATGGGCTGTGCGTGCACGTGAAGCCTTCCCTCTGCAGAGGCGGCTGGATTCGGTCTGTTCATTTTTGTTCAGGATGTTTGCATCTGTGTCTCTGGATGAGACTGGCCTGTGCTTGTCCTTCCTTGTACTTGGGGGAGTCTTCTATTTCTTAGCTCCCCCTGCCCCGCTATGCTCTCACCAGCTCAGCCATCTAAGCTGGACGGGGCCCCAAGACCGAGGGCTGGGTGGTCATTGCGGGTGCAGCTTCCTGGGTCTGCGTAGACCTGAGCTCATCTGTACAGCCTGGGGGGTTCTGGGGAGGGGGGGGCTCCTGATGTGTGAGGCTGGTGGCCACTGGCAAAGTCATCGAGCGGACGGAGACCCCCTTAGTCTGCGTGGCAGGTGGGGGCCTGACTTGGTGGATGGGGGCCTCCTGCAGCTGGGCTGCAGCCTGGTGCCCCGTGAAGCCCCCGTCTCTTCCTTCACAAGGCCCAGCTTCCTAATTCACTGCTACCGGTTCACTGAGCAGCCTGCATTCCTGGGGGGACAAAGCAGAAGGTTCTTTTCCTTCCGTCCGTGCTGCCCCCAGCTCTGCTGGCCGGCTGTTCCATGATCTCTACCTCCGGCAGATCTCAGAGGGCTCAGCTAGGGAAAGTCGGGTTCCGGCCACTGCAAATCTCCTCCCCTTTTTCCCCTCCCGGGTTGGATGTGGTCTGTGGCCCGGGACATGGTGGGAGGGTGCGGCCGGCCTTCCCCTGCTCCCCGCCCTCCTCTGCATGCAGCCTGCGGAGGTGGGGGATTGCAGGGAGGAGGCCGGCGTCCAAGTCTGCTGTCCTCTCTCTGCTGGTCTCTGTAACTCCTGGGCTGCACTGAGCGGCTGTCAGTGTCCCCAGTGTGGCCTCCATCGCAACCATCACATTCACGGCACATGTGATTCTTCCAAAAGTGGTTAGGGAGAGGCCCCCCGCTCTGCGGAGAGCCCTGACCTGGGGCACCTGGGCCCAGCTGGACTCTTTCCCATCTGCTCGGTTCCTGCCCCAGCAGGGCCCCCTGCTGCTGTAGTCCTCCCATTACCAGGCGTCCCTCTAGGGTGGGAAACAGACAAGACAGCCCACGCCAGGCCCCTTTATTGTGCTGACCATTGGGCAGCAGCGGACAGTCCCTGCAGCCGCCCTCTGCCCCGCCCGCTGTCTCCTGCCCACACGGAGGTGCAGGATACAGAGCCACTGGGCCTCTGCAGGACGTGACATCCAAACTGAGAGTGAGGGGCCTGTGTCCTTGCAGACCCACCTGATCTCCCAGAGATTTGGCTTCCGGGGGAGGGGAAGTTCGGCTTATGTCCTGTAAGAACAGTGCACAGCCCTGATGGTTGTGGAATGCCCTCCCAGCACCCCACATCCTCCTGGTCGGCTACAGATTCAGATGCGTGTGTGGGGCGTGAGGGGTTCCTGGGGGGATGGCCGGAGCTGCAGGCTTCTGACTCTCTTTAGAACGTGGGCTTTGGGACTTCCCTGGGGGTCCAGTGGTTAGGACTCAGTGCTCTCACTGCCGAGGGCCTGGGTGCGATCCCTGGTCGGGGTACGAAGATCCCACAAGCCGTGTGGTGCAGCGCCCCCCTAAAAAAGAAAATATGTACGAAAACCATAATCTGAAACTCTCATAGAGTGTGGGCTTCGGGGGGCCTCTCTGTCCTTAGGTTTGGGTCCTGGCCACTCGTTCCTGGAAAAGCAAAAGTCTCTCGCAACACCCTGGGCTACTGACAGGCTCCGATAAGGCGGTGACTCAGCCCCGACCCCACAGGGTGTCCTGATTAGATCTGAGGCTGCCTTCCCTCCTCTAGATCCCCAGATAGGGATAATCCCCCCATCACTCCCTGTTGCTCTGACATCTAAGGACACAAGGAACAAGGATTCCGGTACAAGTAGTGACCCCAGAAAGCACAGTGAGGGTGGAGGCAAGAGAAGGAGGAAAGTCACCAGCAGGGGGCGTGTTCATTAGTCAGTCACCACGGGGGCAACTGGAGCCCAAGCCAGTTGGGGACCCTGGAGGGCCTGTGCAGTACACCCCTCAGAACTGCCCTGGCGGGGCCCGGGAAAACCAGGTGTTTGCCCAGCCATCCTGCCCCTCGCTGGCCGAGGTTAACTCCGTGGCACTCGGGTGGCCCTGCACACGTGGGCCAGGTGCACCCCTGCGACCAGAAGCCCTGTGGGAGCAGGGCTGACCGCGGGGGCTGCGGCGACCTCCCACATGGGCTGAAGGGCGGCGGGCAGGGCACGGACGTTGTCTGCCACTGGACCACTCTGATACCCTCTGGAGACCTAATCAAAACACACATAAACAGACCTGGGGGGGCATCGCAGCTCACCGCAGTCCTGTCTTTGGGTAACTTCTTATGCCCCCGGCATAAGTGTGTGCTGGATTTTCACAAATCACACAGACTCATGCAACTGGCCCCCAGATCAAGAATCAGAACCTAAGCAGACCCCCAAAAGTCCCCCGTGTGCTCCCTCCCAGTCCCAGCCACCCCGAGGGTACCCGCTCCCAAGCGACTTCTTGGGCTGAGTTAGTGAGCGATGTCCGTGTTGTCGCGCGTGACCGGGAATTGTTCGTTTTCACTGCGATACCATCTGCAGGTGTGTGGGCACCCCCTGACTCGCTTGTCCGTCCCCTCTGTGGTGGGCACTCGAGTGACTTCCAGTTTGGGGAACTACGGGCAGTGCTGCTGGGGATCTTCTTGTCGGGCCGCTGGAGGACGCCCGCTCACCTCCTCTGGAGGAGAGTTTCCGGGTTATCCAAGTTCAAGTGTTCAGCTTTAGCCAATTCCACCAAACAGTTTTCTGAGATGATCGTACTGTGTGAAGCTCCCACCAGCGGCGGACGAGAAGCTGCTGTTCTTCCCTGCCCACACTGGAGACTTCCGTCCTCTTCCTTCTGCAAACCCGGTGGGCGTGGGACGCACCATGTCCTTCTGCTCCCCCACGAGCCTCTACCACACTTCACAGAAGACAGAACAGAGGCCCGGAGAGGGAGTCCCTTGCCCCATGTCACACAGCGTGCGGGAGGCGGGATGGGACTTGAGCCAGGCTCTCTGCGGGAGGCGTTCTGCTGGCAGGCGGCGGGTGGAGGGGACGTGGGCGGATGCTCCACAGATTTCCTGACACCAAGTGGTGAGTGGGACTGAGATGCGCTCCTCCCTTGAAGCCGTGCAGCAGGCCGGGTGATGACAGCCGCCCCTGCCTGTCCTCTGATCTGCCGAGGGGAGGCTGTGCTGCACCCCATCTTCTCAGGGCAGGGTCAGGGGAGGTTGGGGGGAGGACGCCCCTGCCCTGGCTGCTGAGAGCACTGGACGGCACCATGCTGTGACCCCGGGCAGGGAGCCTCTGGGCAGTGCAGCGACTCTCGGTCCAGCCTCTGCCCCTCCTGGCAGAGTCTGAGGGCCCGTGTCCATGACCTCCAAGCCTCTCAGGTTCCTCATCTGTTAAACGGGACTGGCGGCGACGCCTGCCCGGAGGGCTGGTGTGAGCCTTGCACGAGCCAGGGGAGGAACATGCTTTGACTGGCGCTCGGGGGCGCGCGAGACTCACATGGCAGGGCCTGGAGGCTGAGGGATGCTGGGATGCTGCCTGCCCGCCGCCCCTTTCTCCCACATGTTGGCATGTGGCTTTGTTCAGCGGCAGCCAAGCTGTTGAAAGAGTCCAGAACACGGCCCCTTGGTTCGGTCCCACATCTGCCCACTCCCTTGGCCTGAAATGGTGGGTCAGACCTCAGACCGGCCACCCAGGGCATGATCTCTGATGGAAACAAGGCCAGGGCTCCCCTCTGTGAGACGGGGAAACAGAGAGGGCTTAGTCCGGCCGGACTGGAACCCACCAGCTCCCGGACTCCCAGTCCACTGCTCCCCCCTCCTCCACCCTGATGTCGGTTCCTAGTGGTCCCTGGGTCCCTCCCAGGGTCTGTGTCGGGGCTGCCACTTTTCTTAAACAAGCCCATGCTGCCCCTGTCCATCCCTGTCTTCCACAGAGAGTTTTGTTGATCTGGCTCTGTGCAGCCACAGTCCCACTTATGAGGAACATAAGTGTGAGCAAAACAGTCATGCTCTTGACCGTCAGGGAGTTTGCTGTCCAGTGGCAAAGGCTGATGAGGCTGCTGACAATTATGGCACGGGAGCAGTGCCCGGAGACACAGCACACAGGCACTGTGGCCCCACAGTCTGGGTTGGGGGGGGCGAAGCCACGAGGGCTCCCTGGAGGAAGTGATGTTTCAGCTAAGACCTGAAGGCTGAGAAAGAAGCAGGCAGGCAAGGATGTGGGGCCAGTGGGGAAAGGAAGGGTGTTTCTGGCAGGTGCCACAGCATGAGCAGGAGCCGGGAGGTTGCAGAGAGCAGGGTGTGGGCAAGCAAGTGGAAGAAGCCCCGTAGGCATGGAGGGGAAGGGACACTGTGAGAGGAGAGTCAGAAACACTCTGCTCCTATGGAGGGTAGACGCAGATCAGAGCCCAACCACTGTAGGGCCTTGCCGGCCTGGCCTCTGGGCGTGGGCTTTGCTCCATGGCCCCTGGGAAGCCACAGAAGGGCTTAAAGGCAGGGAGTTACATGGCCAGACTGTGCTTTAGAAATCAGTGATTGCCAAGAAGAAAACAATATCTTCGGGGGCAAAAGACACGAGCAGAAATTTCACTGAAGAGGAAATGCAGATGGCTGGCAAGGTGCTCATCCTCATTAGTAACAAGGAACATGTAAATTAAAACCACACTGAGATACCATTTCACACCTACTACATGGGCTAACATTAACAGGGTTGGAGTGGAGGTACAGCGTCGGCAGCAGCTGGCGGGAGTGCAGGTTGGTTCAAACACTCGGAAACAGCAGTTTGGCTTGAGCTGGTGAACTTGAAAATGCATGCACCCGTGACCCAGCGCTGCCTCTCCTGGACCCTGGCCCTAGAGGACTAGTACAAATGTCACGGGAAGACTGGTGTGAGAGCCATCAGATTAGCATCACTTGTAATAGGGAAAATCAGACAGCAGCCTAAATGTCGATAGACAGGAGATTCACCCAGTGTGTTAGGGGCAGTGGAATATTACACAGCACTGAAAGGAAACGCAGACCAGCTGCAGACTGACATGGGTGCGCTCATCGATGCAAAGAGGAACATTCACACGGTGTTTGTTTAGGTCAAGTTCAAATACAGCCCAAACGACATAACAGTTTAGGGATGTACCCAGAGGTAGTCACCCTTTTCAGGAAAACTGGGGAGATGCTGCAACTGGGGAGGAGCCTGGGAGGGGACTTCTGGATCTGGAAGGCCCTGTCTTTCACAATCTCCCCTTCTGGCATTTTCACAAAATGGAAATCAGCCACTGGGCTCATGTCACATTCTCTCCAGCTGGCTTAACATTTTTGCAATGGGTGTAACCTGCTTGTTTTATTATTAGTCACCAGCCACAGGCGACAGAATTCCTATCAGGCCCACGTTGCTTCCACGGTGGTGCCCGGCCTCTGGTACCCAGCCCAGCAGGAGTCAATGACTGTGTGAGATCCGGGAATCTCTGGGCTCTCATTGGCTGGACTGGCTCAGGGCTTCCTCGGCTGAGAGCCAATCACTGATGAGCTTGATGAAGTCCCCTTGTGTCTATTGGGGCTTTTACAGAGAACATACTTTAAGAATGTGTGCTATTAGCTGACAGTATCTGAGTTGAATGTAGAAAAAAATCAACTTCAAATCCAAGAATGCAAATTTATCCGCCCTGTCGGGGTCATTCATGGATTCCTCTCCAGCATCTGGCAACGGACCCCAGTTTCCAATTAGAGGTTCACCCCCCCAGCCAGGCTTTTGGGAGAGCATATGACTTGGGTTGAGCCAATCAGCACAGCCCATTCCTCTGGCTGCAGTGATTGGTCCAGGCCTGAGCATCTGACTTAAACCCCCCCAACTGGAGAGAACCTTACTACCAGTGGAGTATTGCTTCATTTTGTCTGGACTTGAAGGCTTGTGGGCCAGAGCTGCTGGGAATTTTGGTCCCCAGGAGAGGTGCTTCTGGTGGAAAATGGAGGAGAGGGGAGGAGAGCTCAGAGACAAGCGGGGAGAAACTTGCTCCTGGAGACATTTGAGTACCTGGATCCAGCTATGCTTGAAGTCCTCCCTTTTTTGGCTTAAGCCTCTTTGAGTCAAGTGTTCTGTGACTTGCAGCAGGAAGTCCAGACCGGCACCCCTCCCCAGCTCATCAGTGACACCTCCTGAGCCAGAAACCCAGGAGTCACCCCTGCCCCTCTCTCTCCCCGGCTCCCAGCATCACACCAGCCTGTGTGGTCTCTCTCCTCAGTATCTCTCCAATCCTACCACGTCCTCATGTCACCACCCTCATCTGAACTCCATCATCTCCCACCTGGACTCTAGTACCAGCCTCCTCAGCAGTTCCCACTAATCCGCCAGCAGCTCCCACAGCTCTCAGAATAAACACCGAATGCTTCCGAGAGCCCACCGGGCCTCGTCAAATCCTGTCCTTCCACAGCCCTTCCTTCAAAGGAGTCCTCAGGGCTTCCCTGGTGGCGCAGTGGTTGAGAGTCCGCCTGCCGATGCAGGGGACACGGGTTCGTGCCCCGGTCCGGGAAGATCCCACATGCCGCGGAGCGGCTGGGCCCGTGAGCCATGGCCGCTGAGCCTGCACATCCAGAGCCTGTGCTCTGCAACGGGAGAGGCCACAGCCGTGAGAGGTGAGAGGCCCGTGTACCGCAAAACAAACAAACAAACAAACAAAAAAACCCAAAGGAGTCCTCAGCTTTGTGTGCTCAGCCGGCAGCCGAGGGGCACTGCGGTCCGTGTGTATGGGCAGTTCAATAGTCACCCCAAATAACTACTTCCAGCCTGGGTCACATCGCCTGAGGTCTAAAGGTTGGAACGTGGAAGGTGAAACTTCTCTCTAGGCTGCACAGAGAGCCCTGGGGTCCTGAGCTCAGCCTCTGGCCCAGCCTTGGGAGAGGGACAGGCTGAGATGACCACAGGGTGCTGGGCTTTTGTCGGTGTGGAACATAGTCGCCCTGGGCCCTGACTGAGGAGGAGCAGGGAGCTCTGCGGTTACCGGAGGGCAGGGCCGGAGCCCAGGAAGGAGTCGCCTCTCTGTGTGAGGAAGACTTTTCTCTCCACACCTAATAGCCCAGTTTCTGGCTCCTTCTTCCAGGTTCACCTGGGGCAGGAGGTTCCAGGCTCCTCCACTCAGGGAAGGGTGTTCTGGGCCCTGTCCCCCGGCAACCCTATGGCCAAGTGGGGCCCAGGGGTCTCAGAGTTGGATCAGGAAACACAGAGCCTGCTGGGCCATGGCTCTGGACTGGGAGGCCTAGGCTGAAGGGCTTGGGACTCTGGGGTGGGAGTGGGCACGGGGCTCACACAAGCTGCCTGGTGGGACAGAGAGAGCCTGGATTTGGACCCAAGCCCAGCTCTGAGTCAGCGGTGTGGTGGAGAGGGATGCAAGAGACATGGTCGTACCAGAGCTTCCTAAAGTGTATGACACCATGACTATTTTAGTTACTGTCTTTACTATTATTCCAAAAAGCTTCATCCAGGACGCGGGGGCCCTCAGCCACTTTTCTGCTGGGGGGATACTGGGTCTTGCTGGAGTGATCCTGCATTTGTAGCCACTGTGCTCCGTTGCTGGCTGGGGGGCAGCTCAGATGGAGGGGGTGGGCGGTTACCCGCTCTGCTTGGGGCAGGAGATCTGAGTGATGTGTTCCCATGGCCTCCACGAACATCATTACCCTAAACTCGCTGGCACCCAAGGACTGGTTGGGTGGAGCCCTGTCAGGTAACTGGAGGTCATTGGGAGCCTTGGAGGCCAAGGTTCATTATTTAGAGATGTGTTTCCCCTCCCCACATTCCTAGAAGGGGAGGCTTCCAGGAATTACCAGAAATTCCTGTCCCTCAACAAGGCATTGTGCTAAGGGTCCAGCCACCAGCTCTGTGGACCCCGGTAACCAGAGGACTTGGAGTTAGATTAAAGGGTAACAATGAATGAAGGATGGATGAATGAATGAACAAGAATAGTGCTGGAAGAAAACATAGGTAGCTTACTACGTCCCTCTTAGAATGGAGAAAGCCTTTCTAAGCACAAAGGAAAATACTGGAAAGTTTTTCTACATCAAACTTTACAAGTTCTACATGCAAAAAATATATATATACAGAAACCAAGTTAAAACAGAGGCGTCTGCTGTATGTACTTGGCGGACAAAGGGCCAGTACTACTACTATACAGAGAAGTCTTAAAAATTATTAAGATGAACGCCTCAAGAATGAAAGTGAATGAAGGACATGTACATGGAGTTCTCAGAAGACACACAAATGGCTGGTAAACATTTACAAAGGCAATCGGCTTCAAACAACGGGACAGCATCTTCCCCTGGCGGACGTATCACAAGCATTTGCAAATGTACATGCCCTTCGCCCTTGCGACTTCTGTGAGGTGGACAAATGTCCCAAAATACAGATTCAAGAATAATCTTCAAATCATTTTTCATGATAAAAAAATTGGAAATGATCAGTGGAGGATCAGATCAACTATGGTTATAGCAGATAGTGGAATACTGGGCAGCTCTTGACAGTGATTGTGTAGATACGTGTTTTGTTGTAGAAAATGGCCACGATAGATCACATAAAAATGTAGCAGAAAAAGTGTTCATTAGAATTTGATCGTGGGTATACATACATACATTCATTCATGCAACAACTTATATGTATAAAACAAAAGGGGTTGGAAGAGGTTCTCTTGTGAAGGTGGATTTTTTGGTGTTGAATGTTTTTTTATGTGTGTTTCCTAACTTGTTTATTAAAAATCAGAGTCAGCCTCTCCCATTTCACAGATGGGAAAACTGAGGCTTGGAGCGAGCAAGAAACCTGCTGGGACCAGGCCTCCCGTCTCTGGGCTGCTCCAGTAGGGAAACGGCTCTGAGACCCTTCAGCCTAGTTCTCCAGCCCGCTAGGGAGGTCCCAGCCCCTGAACAGAGTGCCCCTGGCCTCCTTGCTCTCCCCCCTGCCAGGCGAGCTGGCCTGATTGCAAGGCTGGGCCAAGTCTTGTCTAGGGTGGCCAGAACTTTTCAGAAGTGCCAGAAATTTCATCACACCAGGCGGAGGGATGGGCGGGGGTGAGTCACGAACGAGCGAGGCCACAGGAGGTAGGGGCTGACCATTCCCAGATGGGAGGCGTTAGGCTGGGCAGCTTTCCTGGAATAAGCAGACAGCTTGGGAAAGTGTGAGTGAGAGAAAAATTGTAACGGCTTCCCCCACCTCCTCTCTCTGCATACCCCCCTCCACGTGCATCAGCCCCTCCAGCCACGCTGCCAAGGGGGCGCCTGGTCCCTGTTCATACCCTGGGGATGGGGAACCCACTGCCTGACTGCAGGGTGCTTCCCTCCTGCCTCGGGAAGGGCAGGGAGAGCGTGTGAACTCGAGTCAGACTGCTCTGGGCTGGGGCCCTAGTTATGCCACCGAGCCTCAGTTTCTTTGTCTGTGAGATGGGGGTGATAATATCTAGTCCCACTGGGACTGTTTTGAGGATCGAATGAATTAATCAGTGTAGGGTGCCTATTAAAGTGTATGATGAACAGATACGAGTTTACTTTTCATTTATTTAAGGTAAAGCATCCTTGGGGATCATAAAAAACGGATCCCTGATGGCCAACTAACCCGGTGTCCAAAATGGGCCTGGGAAATGCCGGTAGGTAATGTCGCCACAGTGAAACTCGGGCTATTAGCCAAGGCTCCTGGGTGCAAGCAGTAAGAGCCAAATTGAGATTGGCTGAAGCCCCAAAGGGAATTTAGTGGCCCCTGGAACTGGAAGGGGTGGGCTGGCTTCAGGCCTTGCAGACTCACAGCTTACCGCATTTGAGAGCTCATTGCTCTCTTAGGTGAACGTCTGGGCCAGGTGCAGTGGCTCCACGATGCTCAGGTATGCCTTCCACCCAAGTGTGACTTCCACCTGGTAGTCGAGGCGGTGCTGCAGCTCCGTGCCCACCCCAGGCCGCCGCCTCCAGCAGGAAGGAGAAAGGGAGGGAGGGGCCGCACCACTTTTGCTCCCATTCAGTGGCCTCAAATGTTCACTTTCCTACCTGGATGCCGGAGAGGCTGGGACTGTAGTCTTTAGTCAGGCAGCCGTGGGTCTGTGTCACGTTTCTATAGTTTTGTTTCTTACGTGGAGAGTGGGGGACGGCTGGTCACGTCTGCCCCGGGTGGCCCAGCTTCCACAGGGGATGGGAAGGCCAGGAGGTGGGGAAGTTTTCAGGGCACGATCAGCTGTCCATGGGGTTGAAGAGTAGGAGGCCGGGGCTACGGACAGGAGCATGCGTGGGGTGGGCGAAGGGGCTTGAGAGGTGGGTGGAGTCCAGACCAGAGAGGACCTGAATTGCGTTCCCAGGACTGCCTGTGTGCCCACAGATCTGAGCTCCGTTCACGCCACCTGCCAGCCGCTGCCCTCGGCCACCCCTTGGGCCTGGGGGGTGTCTACCGCGGCCCACACCTGGGGGCAGGGCCAACACAGACCCTGGGACTCAGGGCCGTCTGAGCAGGGGATGCCAGGGCCTGGCATGAGGCATCGTGGGCTCCAGGTGGGAGGGACACAGTTGGAAGAAGGGTAGAGGGAGCCTGTGCTTTCTACACTTGGCAGCATCTCCGGGCACCTGGGGCTTAAAAAATACTGATGCCCAGCTGCATCCTTCGGAGACTCAGCTCCCCCCGTTCTGGGTGTAGACGCCCCCGGGTGATTCTAGAGGACGGATTTGTCCTACAGCTGAGGTCTGGGTGGCGCTGCCCTGGGGCTTGTTGGGCAGAAGTCTGCCACCCTGGGTGAGGAGCGCCTCTGTGCGAAAATCACTGCCCATCCGCTCTGAATGTGTATTCTGTAGTTACGGAATATTCTCGAGTCTGGCTGGGCCCAGACACTCCCTTTCCGTGCTGCCCAGTCATGGTGGCTACATCGGATGCTGAATGTGAGGCCAGAGCGATGACGGAGCCGGCCCAGTGCAGAGCTCACCCCTGGACAAAGGGGGGTCCCTTGGCCCCCAGAAGCAGCAGCAGGCCAGGTCCTGGCAGGGGGGTCAGGCCCAGCATCCAAGGAGCCAGCTGCCCCCACGCTGCCGGCACCCAGGTGTGCAGGGAGACGGGGGCGCCATGCTGGCTCGAGCTGGTCTAGGTCGTGTGCCGTTAGGAACAGCAAGCACTTAACTGAGGGCTCATCACCTGCCAGACCTGCTCTAAGCATCTCCAAAGCAATCACAGGAGACAGGAAATATTGTGTGGACGAGGCCACTGAGGGCAGAGGGCTAAAGCCACCGTGAACGTCACACAGGGGCACGTGGCTTTAAACCAGCCACGTGGCTACAGGGCCCATGCGTGTAAACCCTACGCTACTGCTGTGTGGGCTATTATTATTGTCACTCTCATTTCTCAGATGCCAGGAGAGGCACAGTAACCTCCTCCTGGCTACCCAGCGAGGATGCAGACCCAGGAAGCCCGGCGGGCCTCCTCCGCTCCACCCGGGCTGGCCGGGGGTGCAGGTGGGCCCCGCACCCGCCAGCCCTGGCGCCTCGATGCCCGGGAGGCTGCCCAGATGTCACCGATGTAACTCGGCTGCCCACTCTGAGCACTCTGTCTTGGCCTTATCGGCCTGGAACTCCCTCCAACCGTGTCTCGCCTGAGCCCCGGGCCCCAAATTCCTGGTGGGTGATGTGCACTCCGTCTGCGATAACAGCCCTGGCAGGGCTCCGAGGGGGCGGCTGCCTTAGTGCATCTCCAGCTCAGATAACAGGGAAGTATCTCACTTTCTCTCCTGAAAGCTGGCCAGGCCTTGGGGGCGGGCTGAGGGGAGGCCAAACCTCCGCTCGGACACCTGGGGCAGGAAGGGAGCGCATTGGAGGGCAGAGAGTCGCCCAGGCTCACGCGAGGCAAGGCCTGGTGCCTTCCGCAAGTAATGACGGAAGGAAGGATTCAATCTACCACTCACTCAATCATCAGATGCTACTGAGCTCGCCCCTGGGACCAAGCCCTGTTCAAAGTACTCTTGGATTTCAGTTCCGTTAATCTTCTTAACAATCCCACCAGATTGGCCCTGATATCGTTCAGCTCATTTTACAGTTGAGGCAATCAAGACCCAGGGACGTCAAGCAACTTGCCCAAGGTCACACAGCTTGGTGGAGTTTTTACCAGGCTATCTTACCTACAGTCACTTATAAATGAATTTTACAAAGGCCGCTAGTGACAAGTCCTCTGAGGTGTAGAGAGGGGAAAGAGTGACCGAGGGAGGGGCAGTTGCTATCTCTGCTGGCGTCTTAGGGAGGGCTCTCTGGGGTGGTGACATTGCACCTGTATCTAATCAAAGGTGAGCCAGTCATGGGGACCTGGGGGAAGGGCATTCTAGGCAGAGGGAACAGCAAGTGCAGAGGCCCCAAGGGAGAACAAGCTCCAGTGGGGAAAATGGCCCAGAGAGGAAGGGCCTGGCATGGCTACACAGAAAGCCGGGGTAGCCTGGCCCCAGGCTCTCAGTGCAGGCTTTGCCCCTCCGTCTCATTTGTGGCTCCTCCGCGGCCAGCCCTGTCTGAGCCCCTGGGCGCTTTCTGGCTTTACCGCCTCCCAGCTGTGTGACCCCAGGCAGGTGGCTTCCCCGCTCGTTGCTTTTGCTCTTTGCTGCCTCACCCCAGTCCTGGGCTCCGGAGGCCCCCGGCATGGGGGTGGGGCACACTCTCGGTCCACGGCTGCTGCTCTGATGTGAGGTGGCAGCCGCTGGGCCATCTGTCTCCTGGCAGGGATGGACGGAGCTCCCAGAGGTCCTGGGCTAGGCCTCAGGTCCTGGAGAATGTGGCCCCAGGACTGCGAGAGACACAGAGACTAAGGACAGAGTCGGAGGGAAATGCAGAGACCAAGGACAGAGTAAGACAGAGAGACAGACTGCTGTCAAAACTGAGATGGAGACCCAGAGGGAGACCCAGAGCAGGAGAGACAGGGTGGGTGAAGAGTGAGACGATCCAGAGAGACACGGAGACATGGGCCATCTGAAGGGGACACGGAGAGCTACAGAGAGACGTCGATTCACAGCAGCAAAGAGAGATCGAGAAGGAGTGGCTAAGAGATAACAAGAGAAAAAGTTGTGAATGCTCTAAATGCCGCTGAATTGTACACTTTCAAAGGTGAATTTTACACTATGTGAATTTTACTACATTAAGAAGAGACAGAAGGTGGCAGAGAGAGACAGAGATGGAAGGACAGACTTCCGGGATCCCGACTCTCTCTGGGAAGGGACCAGGGTGTGGGTCCCTGTGCCAGAGTCCGGGCCTGCAGGGCCCAGTGGGTTTGGGGCCAGTCCCCCTTTCACCAGGTCTGCTCTGGTGCCAAATGTTTGCCCTGATCTGCCAGGGCCTGATTTTGCTTGCGTGGGTTTTGGGATGGGGTTTTGAGCCCTTGGCCTGCAGAAAGCATCTGGGAGGTAGCCTGTTCCCTGTAGGTCCTCTTACCAGGCACAGGCTCCAAGGCTGCCAAACCTGGTGAGTGGGGAGCCGACGATGACCCATCCTGCCTCTGCTCTGGGGGGGAGAGTTACGGTACTTAACGTTTTGAGCTGAGAGCCTGGACTGTTCACTGCCTGTTGGGCCCTGTGCTGAGGGCACGACATGGGGTTCTCCATGGCTCCCCACCAGCAGCCCAGGGTTAATCTGCCCAAGAGATGAGGAGGCTGGGCTCAGAGAGGTCAAGGGCCTTGGTTGAGGTCACACAGTGGCCACAGGCAGATGTGGAGGTTAGGGAAAGGACAAACCTAGGCTGGAGGCTGGGACCCGGTGCCAGCAGGCCGGGGTTGGGGGGGGAAGGGGTGTGGGGGCGCCCAGGGCAGGCAGCAGGGGATGGGAGGCGGCCAAGCTGGGCCTCCCTCCAGCCAGTGTTACTTCTAAGCCTCGCAGGCCCTCCCAACTTGCCCGAGGTGGCCGGGCCCATCTTCCCGGCGGGGACACTGAGGCCCAGGCTGGCTGAGGTTCCGGGCCAAAGAACGCTGCGGGCAGCAGGGCGGGGGCTGGGACTCCGCGTTCAGACGCGGCGACGAGGGGGTGCGGCGAGGGGGGCGCGCCACGGGGGAACGGGGCTCGGGGCGCACGCGCGGCGCGGCCAAGTCCGGCCCCGGGTGCGCGGCTGGGCGAGGAGCGTCGGCGCCGGCTCGGCCCCCTCCCCGGCCGCGGCGGAGACCCCGCCCCGGAGGTGGAGGGGGCAGGGCGGGCAGGGGGCCCGGCGCCGGCTCAGCCCGCCCCTCGACCCGCCCCGCCCCGCCTCGCGCCGCCCCGCGCCGCCGCCGGACTCCCGAGCTTTAGACGCGCCGACGGCGGGGCAGACGGACTAGTGGACAGACGCGCCCGCCGCGGGACGAGCGGAGCGCAGCGCGGTGAGTGCACGCGGACCTCGGCACGCGCTGCGGGCTCCACGCCCCCGGGCCGGCCGTGGGGACGGCGCCCCGGCGGGCGGATGCGACACCCTGGCCGGCGCCCGGCGGCTCGCGAGGTGGCGGAGGGCCCCCACCCGCCCGGGTCCCGCCACCCCCTCCCTCTTCCGCGCTCCCCCACCCCGCCCCGCAAGTCCCGAACCCGGGTCATCGTCCCGGGAGGGAACTGGGCCCTCGGTCGGGCACCGCCGCCGCCGCGCGCTCTCCTCCCCCTCGCGTCCGCCCATCGCAGGCGGCAGAAGTTCCTCAGGCTCCGCGGGGCGGCCCCGCGTCTCCGTCCCGCATCCCCCCTCCAGACCCTTTCGCTCTCACGCACGCCCGGCCCCTCACACTCATCTGTCACACGTCGCTCTTGCGCACGCAGGCTTCACACACACGTGCCTGGCACACGGGCGTCTCCCAGACACGCACGCCTCTGTCAGCCCGCCGTCTGTGAAACGCGTGTGCCTCGTTAACACACGCGCGTGTCTGTCACACACACATATGTCTCACATGTGTCACACACGTGTCTCTCACATCCCTGGGGCGGCAGACAGACCCCCTCCCCCCCCACCGTGACTCTTGCACACACAGTCGTACACGCCAACAACTTAAGAGTCCAGCGGACCCCGGCCCTCTCCCCTGGGCGAGCACAGCCCTCCGTGCCGTCCTGAGCCGGATGGGCCCCGAGTCGGGCTGGGGGAAGCTCTGGGCTGAGGCTCCCTTAGGGTGTGGGGAGCACAGGCAGGGGGCTCAGTAGGCAGGGGTGGCCCCGACTCCGGGGACCTCCCCATTCCTCATCAGCCCCTGCCCCCCTGCATCCTCTCCCCCTTCCCACTCTCCCTGCAGGGGTGCCCTCCCTCCCTTTGCTGTCACAAGGTCTCACCCCACCTCGGTTTGTGACCATCACTTGGGCGGGTCCAAGCCAGCAGGTGTCGCCGTGACGGGCCAGAAATGGAAGGAAAATTGGGGTGATGTTCGTCATCCAGAGCCCCTTGAGTAAGGGTGCCGGTCCAGGGCGCTGCCTGAGAAAGCCCTGATGCCTCGTCCTGGCACGAGTTTGTGGCCGAATCACTGGGGCTCTGAGCCTCACCTTCCCCACGTGCAAATGGGGGCGACGATCCCCGCCAGGAGGAAGGGAGGGCCCGGGAACTACTGCCTCCACCCTCGCCTCTTGGCGTCCAGCGCCCGCCCGCCCGTGTTAAGAGGGTTGGGCCGGGGAGGGATGAAGTGTAAGGCTGTTACCTCCTGCAGGCGCAAACTTGCCAGCCCCTACCGCAGCTGGCTGTGCATGTTTTGTTTGGCTCTTACCCTGTTGTTATTATTTTTAAAAAGTTAATTAGCTGCCAGCATTTACAAATTGGCAGCTTTCACATAAAAGTACGGATTTCCGTCTTCTGAAAAATCACAGGGTCTGCAGCTCAGGACCCACATCTCTGCGAGGTGCCCTTCGCTAGTGCTGCTTTTCTGCTGCCCCTGGGCTGGGGCAGGAGACCATCTGGCCACAGTTCCCACCCGGCCTGCGTAGACCTCTGTGTCGGCTGTGCCTGCTGTGTAAACTGGGCCGTTTTTGCAGCAGTGCCCACCCCGGAGTGGACCTAGGGTAGTCCCCTCGCCCATGGCTGGTGAGCCTCGTGTGGCCTTAGTGGTGGGAGCCATGAGGGGACCTGGAGCGCGGGGCCTCTTTGTGATGGTGGCCGGCACTGTCTGCGGGGCTCTGGGGGTGGGCGCTGGGGTCCCTGTGGGAGGGAGGCAGGGATCTCAGAGCCAGGCCGTGTCCTTCGCTTTTCTCCCCAGATCCCAGCCATGATCCTGCAAGGTCGCAGTCTTGCCCCTTTTGAAAGTTGGGGAGACTGAGGCCCAGGAAGGGTCTCCCAGCAAACAAAGGGCACAGCTGGGATTTCAGCCTAGGTTTTTCTGACTCTAAAACCAAGCTCTTTGCCAGCCTTTCAGTGAGTCCACGAGGGGAGGGACTTGGTCTCATTGACCCTGGGCAAATTCCCCAAACCACGTTCACACCTGACAGGCAGTAGGTGCTTAATGAACGCTTGTAGAAGGACTGAGGGCAGTGAAGCTGCCTTCTCAGCAGGGTTCAGGGTGGAGCTCAATTCAGGGCCTAAGGTGACAGTCTCACATGACCTAGAGGACCACCACGGTTCCATTTGATTGGCCTGAAAGCCCAGCACACTTTCCTGCTCTGCTCTCGGGTGACTGTGACCCCAAGACCAGTGTGGTGAAGACCCCAAGTCCCTGCAGGGCCTCAGGGGGACCATGGTGTGTCCTGTTGGGCGTCAGAATTCTGTGTTTGCCTTGCACGTGGGGCTGTGGGTGGGAGCATTTTTTCCTTCACTCCCTGGCTGGCCTTGGTGGAGGAGGCGCTCTGCAGGGAGGGACGCGGGCCGAGGGACAGGCCCAGCTCCCGCGCGCGCGCTCCTTGGTGGCCTCTTGCTGGGTGGCGTGGGGTGGGGCAGCTGCTGAATTATTTTACGTCCTGGTTCCTGTGACTCTCTGCTGTCTCTGTTTACCACGTTATGCGGCTGAATTCATGGGATCTGAATGTCCCTGTGATGTGTGTCCTCCTGGAAGTTTGTTGACTGAGTGAAGGAGGACCAGCCCTGTCGGCGGCACACGGGACTTGGGGATGGTGGGCAGCCCCTGGCCTCATCCGTGTACCTCCTGGAGGTTTTCGTTCCTGCTGGGGAGGAAGGTGCTGGGCCTGGCCACACAGGTGGTGCAGGGGGTCTCTCCCTCCCGTCAGTGAGCCTCAGTCTTCCCTTCTGTAAAGTGGGTGCTGTCTGACCACTTTCTGGGGCTCACAGTACTGAAGTGGGTGTTGGGGATGGGAACTGGGGGTCTGTTGCCTAGGAGGTAGGTGGTGTATCCCCTCTCTGGCTTCTTGAGCTCTGAGCACCCGCCTCCCCACCAGCTGAAGGCCCTGCCCTGGGATGGAGTTCTAGCTCGCAGTGGGCAACCCAGTCCAGGCGGGAGAGCGGGGCCCTCTGAGAAGGGGATCTCTGAGCTGAGATGGGAGGGTGTGGGCAGAGGGTACAGCTGGTGCAAAGAAAGGACTTTCGGTGGGGCCTGGCTTGGTGTGTGCGAGGGACAGGAAGGGAGGAGGCAGGAGCGGGTGGGCGAGGGGAGGGGGGAGGAGGAGAGGGGTGGGGCAGGACATTTGAAAGCTTCGGAGAAGTTTCTCTCCAGGGAGCAATGAGATGTGATTCCCATTTTAAGACACCCTCCCCAGCTGCAGGATCTAGAGGTTGTAGGCCTCCGCAGTGAGGATGTTGGCAGGAGTGCGGAGGCCCTGTCCCGGGCCCTGTGCCGGAGGGCAGGTCTCAACCTTGACAAGCCACAGGTAGGTGGGGAAGCAGGGCTGTGGACAGACACTTGAGATCCAGGGTGATATGCGCTGGTCAAAGAGATGTTGGTGCAGCCATACAATGGGATATTATGCAGCTGTAAAAAATGAGGCGGCTCTGATCTTTAAGATCTGTTGAGAGGAAAACGAGGTGCTGAATGGTGTGTAAAATACGCTGCCTCTTGTGTCAAATAAGACGTAAATCCACGTTTGCTTATAGGCTCATAGGCAAACACTGAGAGGAAGCCCTGCGGGGTTGCAGTGGTTACCTGTGGTTACCTGCAGGGCGTGTGCAGGTGGGGGACAAGGGTGCCAGGTGAGGGGACACTCCCGTTGTGTGCCTTCTTATATTTTCTGGATTTTGAGCCGTACCACTGTATTGCCTGTTCCAATATTACATTAAATTCAAAAGCAGTTGGGCAGTTGGTGGGTGACTGTTCATTTGTGGGTTTTAAGTGCAGTGTTTAAGGATGGGTTTTAAGTTCCCTTTACTGACCTTGTTGTAGAACACACTGACTTCTTTCTGGCGTGGTATACAAAGGTTTCCACTGTGATTAAAATTAGATGGGAACAAAGTCACTCTTTTGCACAGTTTGGCAATCGGACAAAAGAAAAAATGCCCCCTTTTTGTCTTTCCCCTTTTCCTGTGGGTGTTTCCTTCTGCCGACTTGACTGCTGGCTTTTCCTGGGGTGGGCACCACAGCAGTTAGCGTCCCATCCTCAGCCTGTTTCCACAGCCCGCCTCCCAGCCGGACCGGAGCTTAGCGACAGGTCCAGTCCCCCGGGGGTCTGTGCAGGTGGCAGCTGGGCACAGGGAAGTCCCCGCTTTGGACACCTGCCAGGCTCAGATCCCACCTCTGCCACTCACAGGCCATGCTTCCTTCGGGCCAGTGACCTTTTCTGAGCCTCAGTTTCCTCATCTGTCAAATGGGTGTCATAACCCCTCTCTTAGGGTTGTTGGAAGGAGGAAGTAAGTGATACCTACCAGGGTGCTGGTCACTGTTCTTGGGATAAAGCAGTACCAATACGACCTCCACTGCCCCCACAGAGCTTGCTTTCTGTCAGAGCTGGCCGTGTGCGCCTGGGCTAAAAAGCAGACGGAGCCGGCTGAGACCAGGGTGGGGGTGGGGCTGCTTTAGGTAGGGCGTCGGAGGAGGCCCGTGGAGTACGGACACTCAGGCAGAGGGCACAGCACGTGCAAATGACCTGGAGCAGCTGGAGGACAGGACCCCTGTGAGCAAGGAGGGTGGTCAGATCTGGGGGTGCAGGAGGGCTTTCAGTTTTATCTTGGGTGTGGTGAGGTTTCAGTTCGGGGAGGGGTGAGGTCTTCCTGGGATTTTCAGGCTCCCTCCACTCCCCGCCCCAGCTGCTGGGAGGGTAGCAGCCTGGAGGGTAGCAGCAGCCTGGGGCCTCCATCCGGGCCTTGTGGGGCAGTGGGAGTGGAGTTGCAGCCTCCCTCCTCAAGGGTGGGCAACCCTGGGCAGGGGTTGTGTGGGAGCAGCTGGGAGAGGCTGGCTGGACTCGGGGTTCCTTCCACATCAGGGGCCTTGGTCCCTCTCCTTGCACACAGCACTCAAAATAGCCTCTGGTGTGGGCCGGCCCATGGTCCCTCCCTGCCCCTCCCGAGGGCCCCAGAGACCCATGTAGGCAATTCTGAAATGCTTCAGTCACGGCTGTCCTGGAGGAGAGCACAGAGGCTCTGGGAGCCTAGGCATGGTGAGGGAGGGCTCCCTGGAGGGGGTGATACTGGCGCTGTGATGTGAAGGTTGAGGGGTGGACAGTGGAAGGTGGGTTGGAGGAGTGGGGAAGGAAGGCTGGCCCCGTGCACTGGACCAGACATGGAGGACCTCATGTCCTGCTCTGAGGGTGGCAGATGGGCAGCCTCGGGGTGTTTTTGAGCAGGGGAGGGGCATGGCCAGAGTGCTGGAGGGGCCCTCTGGCAGCCCAGGTGTGTGGGGGGGAGTGGAGGGGCAAGCTGGCAGGCAGGAGGCTTGAGCGGTGACGGCAGGGAAACAGGCTCGGAGGGGGTGGGCCTGACTGCAGCCGCACAGCAAGTGAGGAGGAGGGGCTGGGCGGGAGCTAGGTCTGTCCACCTCGAGGTCCTGCCCCGGGCTGGCCGCCCTGGCTTATGGGGTACTGTGGCACGTACGCACCACTAATTCCTCTCCTTTGGGCCGGTCCCTTCCTGGGGCCCCTCTGGGGTCAAGCCATGCGTCATTTTGCCCCATTGTCCTCAGTGTTGTTGGAATTTGGAAACGTTGCAAAAACACCTCTGTCTTCTCATATACGGAGATTATTGCAGAGAAAGTGCTGGTTTGGGGAAAGGTTATTTCCTTCCTCGAGGGTGGGGAGCCTGGCTTTTCGGTGTGTGGGGGCTATAATGTGGGCGGCCACGGCGACCCCGCCCGGGTCAGTGTTGGTGAAGAAGTGGTGCGCCTGCCTGCCTGTCTGCTGGGGGCGCGGGTGCGGCCGGGGGGTGGGGGGAGCGTCGAGAGCCTCCGCGAGGCCAAGAGGGTGGGGGCCGCAGGAACCCATGTGCCTGGGAGTGGATGGCCGCCGGCGGCCACGGGAGGCTTTTGTCTTCAAGCAGACCCTGCTGGCCTCAGGCCATCTCACCTCCCAGGGCCTCAGTTTCCTCATCTGCGCACTGGGGACAGCCCTCCTGGTTCTGCTGTCATTTGGTGCCCGGGAATGGCCTGAAGCGTGGGAAAAGGGTTCTGAGGGGCTGGGTGATGGTGGGGTGAGGACCTCGCCAGGCCAGGGAAGCGCCTGCCTGGGCCCAGATGACGGGGGCCTTGGCTTCTCCATCTGTAGCATGGGCCTGGTGGCGGTGCCCGCCTGGGAGGGTCCTGTGGAAAGCCCCCAGCGCGGCTCTTGGCACATATGCAGTGCTTAGTTAACACGTGTTAGCTCGGTTCTGTCGAGGGTCACGCCCCCCTTCTCCGTGATCACTGATATGCCATCGTCTGCATCAGGGCTGGCCCTGGGCCTTGTGCTCCGGGCTCACCCATTGTTGAGCCTCCCAGAGTTCATCCTGCCTCAGCCTGGGTCTCTCATCCAGCTGTGTCTGCGATCACCAAGTGAGCTTTCGGCGCTCCAGAAAATTCTGTTCTTAGAGTCTCCCCACAGTGGTCTTGACACACGTGCACAACCACACGGTACCCTCCTTGACCTGAAACACACACAGGCGCCTGTAAACACACACACGCACACACATGTTCTCTTTCAAGACCACCATGCTTCATTCTGGTTTCCACGTCAACTTTCCGAGGCCTCGGGAGCTGAGAGATTAGCCATCCTCCCGGGGGTTCAGTGCTGGCCGAGCGCCCTCATCTGACCCCCTGCATATCCTCAGAGCAGATGAATTCAAGTGTTGTCCGAACACGGGCACTGCATAGGGGGTCTTGTGCCCTTTCTTGGCAAAAAAAAAAAAAAAAAAAAAAAGCCAGGGCATGTTGGCTTCTGCTTGTGCTCAAGCAACCATTAGCACAATGCCGTCACGTTTTGTGCTGGATCGCCCCCACCTCCTGTGCCTTTACATTATAGTTAATAGATTTTAAATAGTTCCTCCCCTGTTTTACTTACACTTATACTGAAAGGAGGCCGTTTTCCACAACTGTAGATAGAATCAGGATCACTCGCTCTAAATCAGCAATACCCGTGAGAACAAAGATGACAGCCCCAGTGCAGGACTGAATCCCAGCCCCTGCTGTTCCCAGCCTCTGCCGGCCTTACGCCCGGTGCGCCTACCTCCTCTGTGCCACGAAGGAAGGTTGGCAAGGGTCAGGGAGGTGTTCGCTCCACACAGAGTTCTCTGCCGTCCTGACTGCGTAAGAGGATAAAGGGGGATGATTACACATCGCGGGGCCGCTGGTACTGCTGCCTTCTCCCTGAGGTCTCACCTCACCCCGAGAGGTCATCTCTAGCCCGACTGGGAGAGGACCCTCTAGCTGGTCATTACACACCTTGCATCTTCTGGGGATCCCTTCCTGCTTTCTGGGCCCCCCCTTGGCACGTTTCCTCCTGGGCGGGGCCGTGAGAGGAGGCTGCTGTCCCTCCAACGGAGATGTCTTCTCTGAGACCAAGTTCCTGGTTCTCAGGTAGCGGCTGGTCCCCATTCCCACGTGGGGGCTATGGTGTCCCCTACACCCCAGCTCTGTGCCCTTCTGGCTGCCTGGGCAGAGCCCTGGAGGGTGAAGGCAGCTTAGCCTGGGCCGTCCTGTGGCCTGGGGTCCATGCTAGTGGGGGACAGGCTGGAGCTCAGGGCCAGGGCTCCAGTGCCGGGAAAAGGGGGCGATGGCGCCTGGCAAGGTGAGGCTGGGCCCAGTCCAGGGAGGAGGTGGGGAACTAGGCCTGGCCAGATGGGAGGGTGCCTTGTAAACTGTAAAGTTCTGCACCCAGCTGAGCAGTCATTAATGTTACTTCTTTTGGGTCACACCACTGACACCACAGTAACGGCCGGTCAGGCCCTACTTAGCCACGGGACCTGGCGTGGAGGAAAGTTTGCCCCAGTCCTTGTACCACCCCCCCACCTAACGTGTTTTCTTTTTTAAAATTCTATTTATTTATTTATTTATTTTTGGCTGTGTTGGGTGTTCGTTGCTGCACGCGAGCTTTCTCTAGCTGCGGCGAGCGGGGGCTGCTCTTCGTTGCGGTGCACAGGCTTCTCATTGCGGTGGCTTCTCTTGTTGTGGAGCACCGGCTCTAGGCGCACGGGCTCAGTAGTTGTGGCACACGGGCTCAGTAGTTGTGGCTCACGGTCTCTAGAGCGCAGGCTCAGTAGCTGTGGCACATGGGCTCAGTTGCTCTGCGGCAGGTGGGGACTTCCCGGACCAGGGCTCGAACGCGTGTCCCCTGCATTGGCAGGCGGACTCCCAACCACTGCACCACGAGTCCCCTAATGTGTTTTCTGAGTGCCTGACCTTACACTCTCAAAAGTGAGCGAGAATCGTTTAAGGGATTGCTGGGGATGGAAAGGTTGTGGTGACATCCCGTGCCTGTCCCCAAGGAAGGACATGCCTGACCCAGATACACCCCCTCGATGTGGCTGTGGCTTCCCATGCGTGGGGTGGGAGGAGTGACCCTTCCTTGGCCTCAGACCCCGGGGGGTCCCACAGGGATGGTGGAGCCTGAGCACATGGCCAGGTAGCCCACCACGACCTGGGCTCAGACCCCCATAGTGCTCTCCCTGCTCCTGGCGTCAGGAGAGGCCTTCCCGTCGCTGTGGGAGAGGGTCTCCCTCATGTAGGCTTATCTGTGTCTGAGGGGGTCCCTGCATGGTCAGTGCAGGGCTGGGGACTCCATGCCACCAAGGCTGCCTCACGCCCCATCTTTTTTGTCTCTGCTTTTCTCTGTGAGTCTGGATGATTCTCTCAAAATGACTTAAATGTGCCCACCCTCAACTCACAGTTTCTTGCCACCAGAGTTGGTCTGTGTTTTCTTCTAGTTCCAGTTCAAAATCCTGGGGAAGAGCTCTGATTGGCCCAGTTTGGGGTGGGGGAGCTCTGATTGGCTGAGCTGAGGGTGAAGAACTCTGATGGGCCCAGTTTGTTGGGGGAGAGCTCTGATTGGCCCAGCTTGGGCAAACCTCCACTCTGGGCCAGTCAGTCGGCTGTGGCTAGGGGTGGGGTCACTTAGTCCTGACAGTGACTGCAGCTCCAGCTGGTCCCTAAGGATGAGCATTGAATGAAACCGGCTGCCACCCCAGGAGGTGTCCACTGCAGGAACAAAGTTCAGTAACTCCAGAGACTCAGATGTTCTAGGAATCTGGTCAGTGACACATACAGCACAGTTGCTACTCTTGCTTCCTCATCACAGCTGTCAGGAGTGATAGAAAGTACGACTTTAGCAAAAATGTCATGGGACTAAAATGTACAATGGCTGCCTTCAGGCTTGGCTGTATGTGTGGGCTCTAGAGATGCTGTGAGGGCTCTGTCTCCATCCTCCATGTTGGTTATTCTCAGGCGGGCTCTGCCATGTGGCAGTCGGGTGGCCCAGCAGCTCCAGGCTCCCTCCCTTCGGCCCAGGGGCTTCACCGTGGGCCCGCGCAACTGGGTTACAGGACCATCCCTCACCAGTCATTGTGAAGGAGGAAGGAGCCTCTGATTGGCCATTCTGTGGGCCACGTAGCCTGAAGAGTGGGAGAGTTGGGGTTCTCTTACCAGGAGGAGGGGGCAGAGAGCCGCACAGCATCGCCAGCCTGCTTTCCATAAACGGCCCCCACATTTCCTTCCCCGTCCGCATTTCACGTGGTGGACCCATCCTGAGGGAACGTGAGGATGTCCCAGTGTGAGCAGAGGCAGCTCTTCACCACCTGGGGTAGTTCCTGTTAGAATGGGGAGTTGGAGGTTGGGGTTGGCACTGCGGGGTCCTGGTCTCCAGCCCAGCCATACTTAAGTCCAAGTGGTCGGGAACTCCATGTACAGAACGCAGGGAGGTCAAAAGAGGCAGCCATGAACTCTGAGGAAAGGTTTCCCTGAAGAGGGAGTACTGAGCTGGGTTTTTAGGGATGAACAGGAGTTTGCTCAGGGACAGAAGGGTGTGCCTGGCAGAGGGAACAAAGGAATGGGCAGACTTGAGGAGCTGTGAAAGATTTAGAGGACCTAGGGCAGGTCATTTATTTTTTATACTGACTGTGTATTGAATGCCTGTTGTTTGCCCGGTGAGGTGCTGGGGTCTTTACGTCCCCTCCTTGAGTCCTCCCCGTGTTGCTGGGAGGCCATTGTGATTGGGCCCATGAGCAGATGGGAGTGTGTCTGTTCCGGGGTCATGTGCTCTGAGCCGCCCGGCAGTCTGGGGGGAGCTGGGTTCACATTCGAACCCTGACCTCTGGGGCCCAGGGCTTGATCCCACTTGCTGCCCATCTCTGCTCCGGCTGGGGCGGCTGATGGCGTTGGGGGCCCTACGGTCATGCCACAGCCTGGGCTAGACGCCGCGGTTGGCTGCGCACCAGCTGCCCTGCTGGCAGCCTTGAGAAATTCCTAAATTTCAGGGCCATGCGAATGAATAGGGGCGCTGGCCTGGCAAAGGCGCGAGAGAGCTGCAGAGCTTCCCTGGCTGAGCACTCTGTGAGGCTCAGAGGACACGTGAGATGGGGCTTCTGTCTGAAGGGTGGACAGCGGTGGTCACGCCGTGAGGCTCCCAGCTCAGCCCCTGACTTGCCAGGGGGCCTTAGGCAAGTTTTTCTCCGTCTTTGAAGGCCCTACGGGGTTGAGTGTTGGTGACACTCACGTTTATAACTCATCTCGTGTCCTGTGTCAGCCCTGTGCTGGGGCCGTACAAATTAATCAGTCCACCCAACCCCACCCTGCCACCCACCAAAAGCATCTGAGTGCCCATGTGGGCCAGACCCCGGGTCAGGGCTGAGCAGGAGAGCAGGGTCCCTGCCTCAGTCTCATCCATGTGAGATGTCAGCTCCTAGCGTGGGAGGGAACCTGCCAGCCTCAGCCCCAGTGAGCATCCCGTCTGGTTAGAGAGGAGGTGGTAGCAGAGTGCGCCTCGCAGGGCGCTGCGTGAGCCTCGCTGAGGGGGTGTTGGCAGGGCTGCCTGCGCTGAGGCTGGACAGGACCCGTGATGCCTTAGGCGCTGACGGGCTCCAGTGCAGCTGTGAACCCGGCGGCAGCAGGAGGCAAGTCCTGGGTTCTAGGAAGCAGCGTGATCTGGGCAGAAGGGCAAGGTCAGGGGCTTCGGGGACTAGGGACCCCCTGCCCCTGCTGGGGCTGGAGAAGGGACAGGACCCACCAGGTAAGGGCGGCCCAGCATGCACGTGCGTGCACACGCAGGCTCACTCTCACACACACTCACACACACATACATGCCTAAACACACCTCACGTGCACACACCTGCCCACACTCACACAGACTTAGGTTTCACATACACACAGATGCACTTACGCACCCAAACTCCCCCCCCGCCCCCGACCCCCGGTCCCCCGGTGCTCACGCGGACCCGCATGTACACGCACCTCTCACGCAGGGACCCTTGGTCTTTCAGCTTCCCTTGAAAACACATCTTGTATCCAAAGGAGAAGGAAAAGAGAACGCAGGAGACGGTCTGCGTGAGCTCAGAGGTAGGGTGAGGACGGGGTCCGGGCCCCGCTCTGGGGACTCCCTCACCTCCTGGAGTGGTTTCTTAGTGTAGACGGAGCCCTGGACTCAAATCCAGGATCTGGAGAAGGCGTGAGAAGGGGCCGTGCCAGGGTTTGGGAGGCTCTGGAGGAGGGTTGGACCCCAAAGTTTATCTCCCACCTTTGTCTTCCTTTCAGGGGAAGAATTAAATCCCCCAAAGACCAGTTTATTCTGTGAGGGGGGTGATGGGTGAACCCATTCTCGGTGCCTGGTGCGGAGGAGGGGCCCCTCCCGTAGGGACCTGGTAGATGATCCCCTTCACCAGGAGACGCTTGCTCTTCCCCGAGCTCTTAGTCACAGAACGTTGACGCTTGTTGACTAGCATCTGCTGAACTGACCACGTAGATTGGTCTTCTAGTGAATGGCATTGACTTGCTGGTATTGCACTACGTTTGCGTTCCTGAGGTAAACCCTGTTTGGACACAATGTGTTATATCCCTGTAATATGCTGCTGGGGTCGACTTCCTGCTATGTGACTTAGGGCTTGGCAGCTAGATTCCTAAGTGAGACTGGCCACTACCTTCCTCTTGGAGTACCACGTCTGCTTTTGGTATCAGGACTTTCCTAGTCGCATAAAATGGCAGGAGGACCCACCTTCCTTTTTCTAGATGTTGGAACAAGTTTTTAATAGGGTGGGAATTATCGTCCGCTCTGACTGTACCCTGTCTTGGGTTGGCCTCTGTAGATGCTTTTAAAGTTCATCCCACAGCACCCTGCGAGGGGAACGTGATGCTTCTCATTGAACAGATGGGCAAGGTGAGGCTCAGAGAGCCGGAGCCTCTGCTCCGTGGTCAGACAGCACGTGGCGGCTCCGCTGGGCTGTGAGCGCAGGCCAGTCTGACTCTCCCTGGGCCTGTGCTTTTCCCGCTGCTCACCGCGGTGCAAGGATCGTCTGAGATGCTGGCCTGCAGGAGAGCCGTTGCCCTTGCTCTGGGTGTTCCAGGGAGGCTGGGAAGAGCACTGATGGCGCATCAGGAGAGCTGGCCTCGCTCCGCTCACCATCCGCTGGCCCACCCGCCATCCGTGCATCCGCTTGTCCATTACCCGCCCAGTCGGCCAGCCGTCCTTCAGCCCTTTGTCCCCGTGCTGATGCACCCACCATTAACCCACCTTCCCATCCACGCCTCCTCCATCTCGTCACCCATCGTTCCACCCACCCACCTGCCCATCTATTAGACATTTATCCACAGGCTGGTTACTCATCCAGCCACTTTTCCACCTTCCCATCCATCTGTCCTCCATCTGCCATCCATTCACTCACCATTTATCCATGATGGGACCACCATCCATCTGACACCCAACCATCTCTTCATCAACGATCCATCCACCTACCAGTTCACTTCATCAACGATCAACGACCCATCTGCCTACCAGTTCACTTAACCATCCGCTGGCACTTTCTCCTCCATCTGTCTTCCACGTGATATACCCACCCACTCATCTGTCCACTCATCCATGTACCCATCCATCCATCCATCCATCCATCCACCTGCCCTTGGGGCTTGGCCTTAAGGTAGGGGGTAGGGTTTGGGTGTGGAGAGATTCAGGAGGGAGGGCACCCTGGTTTGGGATAATGACACAAACCAAGATCAGGAGTTGGGAACCAGAGTCTTCGAGGTTAGCGGGAATTGGGTGTATGGAGGGCGACGGAGGGAAATGGAAAGAAAAGGTGGGAGGGAAAGATAGGTGGGAGCTAGATGGTGAAGGACTTAGAATGCCACCCTTAGGAGTTTTCACTTTATCCTTGGTCCAAGGGTATTCAACCTGGGGTCCATGAGTGAGTTCCAGGGCGTCTGTAAGACCCCTAAAATGATAGGCAACGTTTTTTTTTTTATATATAAGCCCATATATCTGTTAAGACTCTTGGTTGCAAGTTGCAAGTGACAGAAAACATGTTCCAAGTTAGCTTGAGCAAAATGGTTGCTTGAGCAAAAAGTTGCTTGAGCAACTTTGTCATTGCAAAGTTCAGCTTTTCAGTTAGCTTCAGGTATGGCTGGATCTAGGTACTCAGCAGCTGTCACTGTGACTCTGTTATCTTGGCTTTTCCTTTTCCCTTTTTATTTTTTGAGTAGACTCCAGACTCAGACGGTCTCCGGCTGACAACAGGATGGCTTCAGGGACCCTCAAGGTTAAATCATCTCTTGTCTGATACAGTGGGAACAAGAGGCCATTTGCCTGATGTCTCACTTGAATTGGGTCTCACGGGCTCAGGTTGGCCTCGTGTCCATCCTTGAGTTAGGCATTGTTGCGAGAGGAATGAGAAACACCGATTGGCCTGACAGTTGAGTGGTGTGGACCCCAGAATGAAATCCAGGGGCCCTTCTTGGAAGGAGGGTGAATGTGCGATGGGTGATGAGAAACCACCCCATGTCCACTACTAAGCTTTGTTCACACTTTCCTCTTTTGGTGGACGTGGGTGGATTACCCAAGGGCCAGAGGTGGTAGGGAACCATCAGGATTTCGAGCAGGGTGGGAGGACATCAGACGAGACGTCGTCGGCAGGCAGGACCACGGGCAAGCTGGATGCCTGTCTGGGGCCGGGTGGAGGGTATTGGGGACGCAGTTGGGGAGAGCAGTGAGCTCAGCCTTGGCCACGGGCAGGACGGTTTCTCATCACTCTGCCCAAAGAGTGTTTCTTCTCTCCAGAGTCATGACTTGTGGGGAAGGAAAATATCGCTCCCTCCTGTGCCAAAAGCAACATTTTCTTTTCTCAAAGGTTGATTATAAGTCACGGACATTCATCTGTGTAATTTTTCACCTGTTTATGTTGATAATGAGATTAGTGATTACATATGCAGGGTCACTTCTCACCCAGGGTTTAAGGAGCTTTTTATTCATTTTACTTATTTTTTCTTTATTAGTTAAGAGGGGGAAGGGAAGGGAACAAAACCTCGCTGTTGTACTGGAAGGACGATTTTCCCAGTGATTTTATGCTCACCCATGGAGGGTCCCCAGGGGTCCATGAGCGTGAGGACACGGGCCGCCAGCACCCTCTGTGCATTCCACCTGGGCCTGACTGCTGTCAGCGCTTTGCACCCAGGGTTGGCCTGAGACCCGGTGTCCCTGTGCTCTGGACCCAGCCCCCCAGCCCTCCCTTGGGGGTCTCAGGCCAGCCCCCTGTGCCCTCAGCCTTGCCCGCTCTCCCCAGGCCAGACTTGTCGTTTTGCAAACAATCGCATTGATTATTGAGATTTTTGCCCATGAGGAAATGAAGGAAAATAAGTATTTAACGGTGGAAGCCAGGCTCGATCACGTTTCTTGCGGTGATTTGTGATTGTTTTTCATATCCCTCCCCTCCTATCCATTTCTTCTGCCAAGAAGTCTCTGGCCTCTGCTCTGTTTCCTTTTTCTGGACTATTATAATAGGCTCTTTTCTTTTAAAAGTCTCTGCTCTTGTGAAAAAATACATATAAAAACATACAAAAAGTACATGGAAGTCAGCGTATACCCGCCCCCCATTGCCCTAACCCCAGCACCCTTCCCCCTCCGCGGTCTTTTCCCCATCTCCCCCCCCACCACCACCACCGCAGGTGCCGTACTCCCTCCGTGATGTTAAGGTGTTACCCAGCGCTGCGCTTCCTGGGGCTGGAATCTTCCTCCGCCTTCCTGAGGACTTCCCAGCGTGCTATGGCCCATTGGTGCACTGCCCCCGCCCCGTTGGAACAGTGTCCACGCTGTCAAGACACTTTGCTACATTCTCTGGGGCCCTGGGCGTGGGTGACTGACTGACCGGTGTCCTCTTCTGACCTTGTCTCCTTCCTTAATTTTCATGCCCCGCGCCTCTTTCCCTCTTGCTGCCCACCTCACCTCCTCCCGCTCCCTTCTTTGTTCCTTGCAATGCCGGCCGCAGTGGGTCCGGCTGGTTCCTGCCTCAGGGCCTTTGCCCATGCTATTACCTCTGCCTGGGATGCCTTTCCCAGTTCCTTGCACGGCCACCGCATCTGCGCCAGGCAAGTCTCAGCCGAAGTGTCACCTCCTCAGTGAGGGCTTCTCTGCCCGCTCTTGCCAGGGGCGGGCCCCAGGCCCTGTCCCTCACAGCCTCCTTACTATCTTCTTACTTACTTGTTCTTTGTCTCTTCTCTTCACCAGGATGTTGGCCACACGGGGGGAGGGCCTCTCTGGGCCTTGTTCACCGCCACATCGCAGTACCTGCTGTGGGGACTGGCAGGTAGCAGGTGTGTAATGAATATCGACAAACTGAAGGCCTCTGGCTGTGCTCCCCTGGCCAGGCAGACCTGGCTTCGTGTCTGCGCACCACCTTTTACTGATGGTGTGACCGGGGGCAGGTCGTGTATCCTGTCTGGGCCTGAGTTTCCTTATCTGCAGAGCATGGTTAAATGAAATCAACATCCCTAGAAGCTCTCAGGCCAGCGCTTGGCATCATGTCGGTGCCGAGGAAGTGATAGTTAATATGAACCTGATCAACAGCTAAAATCCCTCCTAAGTTTCTGTGCCAAGAACACGTTTATTATTTTCCCCAGTGAATTAGATGACTTCCTCTTATCATACAAGGAGCACCAGGTCATCCTCTAATTTCCCTTTTGGCCTTGGGTGCCAGGAAGCTGACCATGATGGGGAGGTCTCAGGGGCAGCTCTTGTTTCCTGTTGGGTCTTCAGTGCAGCACTGTTTTTCCTTTCCGCTCTCTGCTCTTTGATTACTCACTCTTGGCTCCACAGTGCACGTTTTATTACTTTTTACTGTAGTAAAATACATACAAAATTGACCCTCTTAGCCATTTTTTAGAAATTTTAATTTATTTTTGACTGCGTTGGGTCTTTGTTGCTGCGCACAGGCTTTCTCTAGTTGCAGCGAGTGGGGGCTACTCTTTGTTGCGGTGCACGGGCTTCTCATTGCGGTGGCTTCTCTTGTTGCGGAGCACGGGCTCTAGGCGTGCACGCTTCAGTAGTTGTGGCATACGGCCTCAGCAGTTGTGGCTCGTGGGCTCTGGAGCACAGGCTCAGTAGTTGTGGCGCACAGGCTTTGTTGCTCCACGGCATGTGGGATCTTCCCGGACCAGGGCTCGAACCCGTGTCCCCTGAATTGGCAGGCGGATTCTTAACCACTGCACCACCAGGGAAGTCCCAGAACGTCCTTTTTAAGGCTGAGTAATATTCCGTTGTGTAGAGAGACCACATTTTGTTTATCCACTCATCTGTTGATGGACACTTGGGTTACCTCTGCCTTTGGGCCACTGTGAATAATGCTGCTATGAACATCGGTGTGCAGATACTGTTTTTAGTACATTACTTTCTTACCTTTCTGAGCCTGGGGTGATCTCAGCCCAGATTAGAAATTAAAGCTAGGTTTGGGATCGTTTCTAGGAGCAGACTCTCTGACCTGCTGTTGCAGGGGTGTGTGTGTGTGTGTGGCAGAGCCTGTGCCCCCGCTGGTGCCCGGGCTGGTTCCTCCTCCTGGTGCACTCGTCCCCCAGCTGCCGCTAGTGGCTCACACCTGCGTGCTTCTTCAGACGCCCTTGGCCAACAGGTATTGGTTCCCCGCATGGGCCCAGGAGGTGATCCCCCCGCTTCGTCCCACTGCCAGCCTTGGCCAATGACCCACTGATGTCCCTGAGTGGGATGAGCCCTGGGGTGCCAGTCACATTGCAGAGCCCCCCCGCCCACCACCACGGTTGCAGGCTGGTGTCGGATTTCAGCTGAGACCACGTCTTTGCCATCCTGTTTCCCGTTCCCTTCTCCCAGGGGTTCTCCCAATAAACCACATGCTCAGAACCCCATCTCAGGCTCTGCTTCTGGGAGGTCCCGGCTTCAGACAGTGTAATTAACTCGAGCGTCCCTCCCGTGGTTGTGCGGCTGTGGGGATGCCGCTGGATTCTGGTACGATTGACCTTTGAGCCCACCTGGGTGGGAGCGGGCTCCTTGGAGGGGGCACAATTCCCAGTGTCTGCCACTTACAGGAGAGACAGGTCCTAACCCAGGAAACCAGGCCGTTCAGGCAGTGGCTTTGGGCCAGGGGGAGCAGGAACTCCTACCTCCCCTGGGCCTCCCTCCTTTGTGTGTAGACAGGAGAGGCCCAGGAGGGTTCCAGAGGATAGAGGGGAACGGGGGAGCCCAGTGATGCCGCTGGAGAGTGAGCGTGGACCAGTGATACCCCGCCGTCAGGCCCAGCTTCTGATTTTCCTAGAGAAGTTGGGAATCCAACTTAGGTGTAAAATGTTCTGATTTTAAGTGTTATGACATTAAATCAATTATAAATTAATAGCATCGCCATGTTTTAATAACAGCAACTAATTTCAAAAGTGCCATGTGGGCCCCCAAACACACTCCACAGACAGCCAGCCAGGCGGCTGGCCGGTGACCACCCTCTGGCTGGACGTGGGGGCAGCGGGCAGCCATCTGGGCAGGCCTCTGGGAGAAGCTGGGAGCGGCACCGCCCTCAGAGGTGGTGGCCGGCGGGCCAGGTGGTCCTGATGACTCGCGGGCTTGTAACTGGTGTGTCTACAGGGTCCTGAGTGTCTATATCCCTTCTGTCATCCCCAGCTGCTTGAGAATCTGTGTTTGGCTGTAGCTGCCCCTTGTTTAAAAGACAGATCCCCTGCAAACATTTTTAATGTTTTGAAACCACAGCAGCACCAACCTGAGACTTTGTTCTTGTCTGGGGCTGCCCGGTAAAGATGTAGGATGCCCAGTTAAATTGGAATTTCAGAGAAGTGGTGAATAAGTATCTCCCAGATATTGCACAGGACCTACTTAATGCCAAATCATGATGCACTGTTTATCTGAAATTCCTCTGGAACTGTATGTCTTGTATTTTTATTTGCTAGCTCTGGCAAGCCTGTTCTTGTCAGAACCAGAAGGCTCAGAGAACCAGGAAAGGAAGAATTTCCTTCACCTTGTGATTCGGTGTCACATGAGGCCAGACCCCGCTTTCGGTAGTGGTGGCACTGGTGATCAGTCAGTGCCCCAGGGCCATGGGGGGGGCACCAGGGTGGCCTTGCTTCTGGGGCCTTCTCTGGGTGGCCACTGAGGTTCATTGTCAGGACGGGGTCACTTACTGTAGGGACGTGTGTCTGTGTTTGCGGGTGGGAGCAGTGAGGGCGGCAGAGGTGCGGTCAGCTCTGATCGCCAGCCTCCCTTGCCCGGGTGCCCGGGGGTGGGGGAGGGAGGGAGGATACGGGACGGTGGGCGTGTCTTGCACAGAGCCCTCAGCCTCCTGTCTCCCTGGACACTCCCGGGAGTGTGCCCCTGCCCCGTCCCCCCACATCCTGGTTGTGAGACGCTGACCCCGGCCTACGTGAGAAGCCCGCTGCCCCCGCCCTAGCAGGGGTCTGGCCAGCCAGGGCCTCCGCACCTGCCCGCTCCTGCCTTAAGCCTGCTTCAGCTCCGCACAGCTGGATGCACCTCGGTGTGGTGTTGGGGGCTCCCATCTTCCTTCCCGTCTAAGGCTTGCTGTCTCCGTCTCTTGGTTGTGGAGCGTGAAGCCCGGAGAGGATGCCCAGACGCCATCACCGGCTTTCACTGCTGGGCATAGTTGGCTGCGTGGCCTTTGTTTCGTGCTGAGTGTGTGAGGGCACATCGCAGGCTTGGTGGTACTCAGAGTGTCAGTCTTTCAGAAGCACCACCGTCTGCAGCTGTCGGAGCTCACGGAATGATGCTGTCCCTGCATGTCCCCTGGCCCGTGGCCCATCTCGGAGCCCGGGGAGCCCGGTGTCTCTCAGCTGTCTGTTCGCTCCAGGTCCGAGCGGGAATCCCGCACGCGGTGGCTGTCACGTCTCAGGCCAGTGTGAACCCAGCACAGCATCTCCCCTGCCCACGTTTGCTGTGTGCCGAGGACTCGGGGCCTTTGTCCTTTAGAAGGTCCCCCCTGGACTTTCTGCTGGGGCTGCTTACTTGGGTCCCAGTGCTTGCGGGTCCAGCTGCCGCGTGACCAGCGGCCCGACACCTGGTGGTAGCGGTGTATTTGCTCAGGGGTTTAGGCAGGTGTGTCGTTGGGGACCCTGGTGGTATTTATACTAGTCTCCGGTCTGATGGGGGTGTCTGAAATGGCCTCATTCACATGCCAGTGTGTGACCAGCGGGAGTGCACACTGGGCTTGCAGGGTCTCCCGGGCAGGGTCCTCACCCGTTTTCCTGGTGGCTCAGGACTCCAGAGACCAAGGTGGAAGCTTGCCAGCTCCTGTGGGGGGGGTGTCGGCGTCCCTCTGCGTCCCCTGTGGGAGTGGCCACCATTCTGAGTCTCACTGGTTCATGGTTACAGCCCCCTGCCACCAGTCGCAGCAAAGGGGGGATGGGCTTGTGGGTTGGCTGGATGTGTTCGTGCCCTCACCTGAGCCCTCCTGCAGGCTAGTGGGGCTCCAGCGGGAGCTGTGGCCATGGGGGAGGGGGAGGAGTCATCACCAAACCCCTGCTCTGGAGGGAAGGAGCAAGGGAGGTGGGGAACCAATACCCCAACCCCTCTCCTGCCCTCTAATCCCCTGTCAGTGGTGGCCCCTGGGCACTGCGGGAGCCCGGGCACGCAGTCTGAGGAGTGCAGCGCCCCTGTCCCTGCCGGTGCAGAGCCAGGTGGAGAAGGGCAGGGCAGGGAGTGGGTCTGGGGGCTGGTCACCGGCCTAGTGGCCTGTACCCGTGTCCTGTGTCCCCTCCACCAGCTGGACAAATACCCAGTGGCCACATGGTGCAGAGTTCTCAGGGAAATGCCCGGGGCAGGAGAGCTCGGCACTCACCCTGCACGCACGTGTGGCCTGCTTGTGTGCGTGCCCCTCTCCTGGTGTCCGCTCCAGGGCTCACGGAGGCCAGCTGGCACTGTAACAATCGTAGTCTTGTTAACGTGTGTGCATTACCCAGCTTCGTTCATCTGTGGGTGTCAGGAGATCCTGGGGGTCTTTCTCTGCGTCTGCCGGGTCCCCGATGAGCCCCTACCTCGGAGTGTGCGCCCCGTGACCCAACCTCAGGCCCAGCCTCAGGGGTCTTTGTCACCACAGTCTGCCTGCTGGGGTTCCCCACTTCAGGGAGGTCAGGTCCCCTTTTTCAGCCCCTCCCGTCATGATTCCTCTTTTCATATTGGAGGGAGGCCGATTTGCAGAAGCCACATGTTCAGGGGGCCACTTCCTGCAGGGGCCGTGGGAAACAGCAGCTGGAGACCCCTGGGAGGGGCATGTTTGAATCTGAGAACCAGCAATGTAGAGATTGTGCCCTCCTACTTCTCACTCGTATGCGTGTTCCCAGCCCCGCTAGCTTATCTCCAGGGACGGGGAGCTCCCTCCGCACCTGCAGCCTGGTCTGACTCTGACCTGGAGAAAGCTTTCCCCACGTGGAGCTGAGGTCTCTTGCCCTCCATCCTCCGTACACACCTGAGGGGCCATAACCCGTCCTGAGCAGCTGGGGAGTTGTGCCAGGCGCCCCTGAGGCTGCTCTTCCCCAGGGTAGCCACCCCAAGGGACCCAGCCCCTCGCCACTGGGCCACCTCCTGCGGACACATCCCAGCCGGCCCCATCCCTCTCGAAGGTGGGCGCACCCCCTGCAGACTGACGGGGATTCTGAGCAGCGTGCAGGGACCCGGACTTCCATTTTCCCAGCTGGAGACCACAGTGGGGATGACCATGGGGCTCCCAGTTCAGAGGTGAGCCTGGGGGGACCCAGAGCTCAAGCACGTCCAGCCAAGTGTGAGTGAGCAGAGAGTCCATGGCGTAGGCTTCGTGGGGAACCGGGAGGCCACACGCTGTATGACACCTCAGGGTGGCTGGGGCTCAGGAATTTTCCAGAGAAGTAAGAAGCTGGAATTTTCACGTGAGCATTTCCAATCTGTAAGTGCTGGTTACTAACTGAAAAGTAAAAGCTCACTGCGTGGGGGACTTCCCTGGTGGCGCAGTGGTTGAGAATCCGCCTGCCAATGCAGGGGACACGGGTTCGAGCCCTGGTCTGGGAAGATCCCACACGTCGCGGAGCAACTAAGCCCGTGCGCCACAACTACTGAGCCCGTGCGCCACAACTACTGAAGCCTGCACGGCTAGAGCCCGTGCTCCACAACAAGAGAAGCCACGGCAATGAGAAGCCCGCGTACCGCAACGAATAGTAGCCCCCGCTCACCGCAATTAGAGAAAGCCCGCTCACAGCAACAGAGACCCAGCGCAGCCAAAAATAAATTAATTAAAATAAATAAAAATTTTTAAAAAAGCTCACTGCGTGGGACACACAGTGCATTCGTGGGCTCGGTAGTGCCCGTGGGCCCCAACTATGACCTGAGGTGTGGTAGAGCCTCTCCACTGTGTACAGATGCAGAGCTGAGAGGCTCAGAGGGGGCAAGGGCCTTGCTCAGGGTTGCACAGCAAGTGAAAACGCCAAGCGGGGGGCTGATGTTCTCTGTCTTTCCTCCGGGCCTGGATTCACATGCTTGTGGGCCGTTTGTGACGGTAGGGGGTCCAAGGGCCAGGCCCCGCTGGGAGCCGTGTGTGGGCTGTGGCGGGAATACTGCCTCCTGGATGCAGGGTTCCTGTGAGTGTGTGATGAGGAGGAGTGGGGGGCACGGGGGGAGGAGGCTTCTTTCTTAAATGACACTGTTGAGGGCAGACTGGAGGGAGGGCCTTCGTCCCTCCCATTTCCGTGGTTTGTCATGGGGATCTTGGGCCTCTGTCCTACGGGGCCCTCCACCCTCCTGAGGCAGCCGTTCAGCTTGGGGGGACATGCGTGTCAGCTCTTGTCCAGAGACGCCCCCTCTCGCCTCTTTCCGCGCCCAGCACAGGCTCTTGTCCCTGGAGGCGCCCTTACCATCCTCACCCGGACCATCTCTGGGCTTCTCAAACTCGACAAGGCCCAAACCAGGCTGCCCATCTCCATGCAGGCCTGTGGCCCTCCTCCACGGCTTTCCCTGCCTCAAGAAGCCCCAGCTTTGTCCTTCCAGGTGTTCAGGCCCAAACTTCTGCTCATCCTGGACTCCCTTTCTCACCCCCACCCAGGCCGTCAGCACATCCCGCCACGTCCTCTCCCACTGCCCATCTCTCGCCCACCTTCCCATTCTCAGCGCGGCAGCAGACGAACCCTTTAAGTAGAGCGTCCCATCAGGTCATTCCAGGCTCCAGGGCTTATCTGGGCATTACCACCCTGGCCCTTGCCCACTGGTTCCGCTGGAGTGGCCCCTGCTGCTCCCCACCTCCCTTGTGCAGTCCTGCCTCAGGCCCTTTGCACTTGCTGTTCCTGCCACCTGACATGCTTTGCCTCCAGACATTCATGGGGCTGTGTTCACCGATTTGCTCAGGCCTCAGCTCAAATGCCACTTCCTTAGAGAAGCCTTGCTTGACCACCCTGGCCAAAATAGGCTCTCCCACACCCCGGCCTCTTCCTGTCCCGTTTCCTGGCTTTCATTCATTTATGTCTTCATTGTCCTCATGACTGCCTGGCGTTCAGTAGCCTCTGGAATTGCTCCACGCACCAGAGTGCCAGCGCTGGCAGAATGGCCATGGGGCCTGCCTCACTTGCTGGTAAGCCCCAGTTCTGGAGGGTGCCGGCTTGGAGGGCCTGTGCCCTCAATCCTGGCTGACTGGCCTCGGAGGCAGACCTCCTCTCCTGCTGCATGGCCGCTGAGTTGCTCCGTCACTGCCCTGCCCGACAGGGTCCTTGCGCTGCCGTCACTCTCTCCCCAGCTCAGCCAGGAGGTGGGCAGCACCATGGCTGCTTCTTTCTCCTCTCTGTTAAAGACTTTTAAGAAGTTCCTGTTGTTCTATTTTTTAGGTTTGAAATTTACGAACTTAAAATAGTAGAGATCTCACTTTATTGTCTTTTTTTCTAAATCAGACAATCGTTGCAGTGACTGCAAATGATAGTGCAGCTTCGGGGCCGGGAATGGGTGGAGAGGGAGCCCTTGTCTGTGACTGAGGAGCATGCAGCCCAGGGATGCAGGCCTGGCCCCGAGTCACGCGGGTCCCAGGGCTGTGGGACCGGCGACTTTTGTGAGGATGGAGGTGGGGGGAGGAGCGAGGACAGTGAGAAGGTGACATTTGAGTGGCTTGTAGAGGGTAACAAGGAGGGGCTGCGGGAGGGTCATGCCAGGGCCCCTGGAGGGAGGGTTAGGGTGGCTCGCACAGGGAACCCAGACTGTTGCTTCCTGGTTGGGAAGCCAGGAAGCCATGCACGTTGGGGTCAGCTCCTTCCAGATCACAGCGGCTTTGCAGAGAAAGGGCAGGAGTGGATGGCGGGGAGGGAGGTGGCAGGCGTGTTCCAGGGCAGATGGGGGTACAGCTCGAGCCAGGGCGAGGCTGCGGTGGTGGAGGGAAGTGGGCAGAGGGCAGAGAGCTGTTCACGCAGCTCAGCGGATGGGCGGGACTTGGTGTGTGTGTGTCTGTGTGTGTGTATGTGTGTGTGCGCGTGCGCACGTGCGGGGGACAGCGGGTGTCCAGGATAATTCTGGGAACGGTGGTATTATTTGCTGAGGCATCTGAGGAGGTTGGCAGGAGGCTCCCCTGCAGCATAACTTGCAGTGCAAGGGGATCTGTTAGGGGGTGTTCCTGGGCCCTGGGGTCCGAGGGCCATGGCAGGGGGCTTGGCTGTGTGCCGAGGCCTGGGAGGGCCTGGTTCCTGCCCAGTGTCCACTTGGCTTTGCCCTCTGGCTGGCAGCCACGGGACTCTGGGTGCATGGCTGGGGCTCAAGCTGGGTTTCGGGGGGAGATAAACTGTTTGGGCGCTGGTGACTGTGTGTGTGAGACCACTCGTGGTGTCCCGGCACATAGGTGAGGCTGTGGGTGAGACAGCGCATGTAACTGTGCCTGGAGGGCTGTAACCCGGCCTCTGCGTGCCTGCCACGGAGGGCGTGAGACCCCGATGCCCCAGGCGTGCCAGCCATGTGCCTGGAGAATGCATGTGACAGTGTGAGTGTGTGCGGGACCGTCGGCTGAGGGTCCTACCCGGGGACACGTGTCAGGTGGCAGGTGAGAGTGGGGGTCAGCGGCCCTGGGCAGGGCCACGCTGGCAACTCTGTCAACACCTGAGCGACGGCCATGCCTGTCTGTGCATCTGAGCAGGTGCGAGTGGGAGCGTGTGCGTAGGGATGTGAGGACGAGTGCATGCGTGTGAGTGAAGGTGGGGAGGCTGCCCAGCCGTGCGCACGTGCCGGTGTGTGTGCCAGGTGTGCACACGTGTCCCCCTGTGGCCGCCACGTGGTGCTGATCCGTGTCCTTTCCGATTCCCCCAGGGCCTCGTGAGAGAGAACGGTTGATCTGGAGGCGACGCGTGGCCGGCTGCGGGGCATGGCATCACTCGCGGAGCCCGTGGGAGCCTGGCTGGCCGTGGCCGTGGCCCTGGCCCTGGGCCCAAGCCCCAGCACGGCGGTCCCGGGGCAGGACTGCACGGGCGTCGAGTGCCCCCCGCTGGAGAACTGCATCGAGGAGGCGCTGGAGCCGGGTGCCTGCTGCGCCACGTGCATGCAGCAGGGCTGCGCCTGCGAGGGCTACCAGTACTACGACTGCCTGCAGGGTGGCTTCGTGCGCGGCCGCGTGCCCGCCGGCCAGTCCTACTTCGTGGACTTCGGCAGCACCGAGTGCTCCTGCCCGCCGGGCGGTGGCAAGATCAGCTGCCAGTTCATGCCCTGCCCGGAGCTGCCGCCCAACTGCATCGAGGCCTTGGTGGCGGCCGACAGCTGCCCGCAGTGCGGCCAGGTGGGCTGCGTCCACTCCGGCCGCAAGTACGCCGCCGGCCACACGGTCCACCTGTCGCCCTGCCGGGCCTGCCACTGTCCCGACGCCGGCGGCGAGCTCATCTGCTACCGGCTCCCCGATTGCCACGGAGACGCCGCCCCTGGAAACTTCTCTGACGCCGAGGAGGGTGACCCCGAGCGACACTATGAAGACCCCTACAGCTACGACCAGGAGGTGGCCGAGGCGGAGGCCGCGGCGGCCCTGGAGGGCGAGCTCCAGGCGGGCGCTGGGGGCCCGGCTGCTCTGGGAGCTGGGGGTCAGCCACCTTCAGCCATCCAGGCCACCCGCTGGCCGGCTGCCCTCCCCAGGCCCACGGCAGCTGCCGCCCTGGGTCCCCCAGCCCCCGTGCAGGCCAAGGCCAGGAGAGTGACGGAGGACAGACAGGAGGACAGAGAGGAATTGACAGTCAGGGAGCAGCCGGCAGCAGGTGGCCCCAGGGGCCTGGATGGACGGCCCACAGCAGGTCCAGCCCCTGGTCTCCCTGTCCAAGAGGAGGCGGCAGAGGCCAGGGCACGGCCCGAAGAGAACCTCATCCCGGACGCCCAGGCCACCCCCCGCAGCGCTGGGCAGGAGGGAGCTGGGCCCATTCCAGCGTCAACCACGGCCAGTGTCCCCGCATCACAGGCCACGCAGAGCGCTCCCGAGGGCCCGGCAGAGCCCAGCACCCACGCCATCCTGACCACACCTCACCAGGAGGCGGCCCGCGTCCCACCCACCCAGGAAGTGCCCAAGCAGCCACCGGTTGTGCCCCGTTCTCGGCCAGAGGAAGACACAGACCCCAACTCTGTGCATTCTGTCCCCAGAGGTGACCCTGAAGGTAAGCCTGTTTCCTGGTTTCTCCAGGGACACTCATCCCAGGGAAGGGCAGCCTCGGGGCTCTGTAGCCTGGCCCAGGTCTGTGCACAGCTGCCTGGAGCAGGGGAAGCTGGGTCTGCGGGGCCAGGCCAGGGACAGCCAGCGCCATCCCCTGAGCTCTGGGCTGGAGGCTCTGAGATGGGGCTTCCTCCTGGCTCAGCTTCTGGGGGTAGCATGGTGGGTGGATGGGTGGGGTCCCTGTCACGGTAGATGCTGGGCTGCCTGATAGGGCTGTGGCCGAAGGCCTCTTACATGTACCTTATCAGGGCTGGGGAGCCCCTGCAGAGGGGTCCACAGGTGCCCTGGCAGGAAGTGGGAGCTCACAACCCTGATACAGCTGCCTGCTCACACCTCCCTGACAGTAGCCTCTGGTCATGGATGCTGGGCTCTTGGCCTCTGTGGTGGCAGCAGAATGGATGCAGGCTCTTGTTGGGGCTCCTTACAAGAGCCCAGTACTGGGTCTGTCACCCCTTCCTGCCAGGGGTCCTGCTAACATACAAGTGGTTTCTGTCCCTCCTCTGCTCAGTACCTGCTGGGGCTCCCACCTACTCAGAGTAGATACTGAAGTCCTCTCAGGGGCCTCAGGCCCTGCACAGCCTGACCCTGGGGCCTCCCGGGCCTTCTCTTCACCCTTTTCTTGTGCCTTTTGGCTGTTGTAACAAAAATACATAGACTGGGTGGCTGAACAGCAGGTGCTTATTTCCCGTAGCCCTGGAGTCGGGAAGTCTAAGATCGGTTGTCTGATGAGAGCCTGCTTCCTGGGAGAGCAGATGAGGCCACATCTCATCTGGGTTACATCAGAGGTGGAGCAAGCTCTCCAGCATCTCTTCTTAGAAGGGCACTAATCCCATCATGAGGCTTCCACCCTCAAGACCTAGTTTTCTCTCCAAAGCTCCGTCTCCAGATACCATCCCACTGAGGATTAGGGTTTTAACGCATGAGTTTGGAGGTGGGAGCATAAACACTCAGTGCCTAGCAACCCTCTCCCTCCGCACTGTGCTTAGCTGCACGGGCCTCCTGGCCCCTTCCAGTACTTTCCAGCCCCAGGGCCTTTGCACTTGCCACTGCCTCTTCCTGAAGTGCTCTTCCAGGTGTCCGTGAAGTTCGCTTCTTCCTGCCATTTGCTCTCTGTTCAGGGTTACCTGCCTAGAGAGGCCTGCCCTGACCACCCCAGTCAAAGAGCACCCCACCTTCCTCTTACACTGCTTTAATTCCTCCCAGTAATACCTGGCATTGTAGCACATCGTTACTTGTTTAATTTTGTCTCCCCCGGTGGAATGTTAGAGCCATGAGTGGAGGGACCCCATCTGCCATCTTCTCTGCTGTGCACACAGTTGGTGCTCTGTAAACATTGGGTGAATTAATGAGGGAATGGGGGGGGCTCTCTGGCCACCCCTTTGCCAGTCATCCCCCCTCGTGCTAGTTCTCTGCCACCCCATGAGCACCCTACACTGTCATCCCCCTGTGTCCCACCCCTCTGCTCACACTCTTCCCAGTGAGCTCAGGCAGCACCGCTTCCAGGAATCCTTCACTGGGTCTTTGTGTCTTGCATGACCCTTCCTCCATCCCCACTCTGCAGCTCCCTGCCCCCACCTCTGAGGGAGCCCTAGGAGTTGTCTGGGTGTCTAGATATCTCTCTCCACAGCTGCGAGTCCATGTCTTGTTCAGTCCTGTGTCATTCACTCTGTAGACCCTTATTAGGTAGCAACTGTGGACAGGCCCTAATGGGCCGCTGGGAGGCAGGAACTGGCCAGTGTGGTCCACAGGCTGTGAGTGGGGGCTGCCCGGGTGGCATCTGGGATGGTTTCCTGGGGGAGGGGGCCCGTGTGTCCAGAGCTATGGCCCTTGCTGGGCGACCGCTGTGTGCTAAGGCCGAGACTGCAGGCTCCCACAGCCCCCAGGCCCCCGCCCTGGCGGCTCCTTCCATCCTGCTCTCCGTGGACGGGCACAGAACTCGCCCTTGCTGAGCACCTACTAGGTGCCCGGCCCCGTCTGTGACTCGATCCGCCCACAAGCTGGGAGCTGGGCTCCTTCTCATTTTCAGCTGACCAGGTTGAGGGTGGAGAGGTGTGGCTCGTGGCCGCAGGGCGCGCCGTGAGAGGTGGCGGCAGGGACCAGGGCGGGGGGCTTCCGGGGGCTCCTCCCCGCCCAGCCCCGAGCCTGCAGGGGGCGGGGCTGTAATGAAGTCCACGTGTGCCCGGGCGGGCTTGCAGGCCTGGCGCCGGGGATGGTGCGTGCAGCCTCCAGGGTTTCCAAAATAGACACGCCCCGGCCCCGGCCCCATCACCCGCCCCCTTGCTACCAGAGGCCTCTCTGTGGTGTGGGCCTTGGAACCCTGGAGAGATGCTTCGTTCTCAGGAGCCCCGGGCTCTTTCCTCTGCCCCAGGCTTTCTCAAATGGATTTTGGGGTGTGGCTGTTGGTGAAGGCCGCCTGGGGGTGGGGCCCCTGACTGAGTGCCTCTCATCCCATCAGAGGCCCCGCCCATGCAAAGCCCAGAGCAGGGCAGGGACAGGCTGTGCTTCTTGGAGCTCGGGGAAAGGGAGATGTAGGAAGTTGGGAGAGGTGGGCCGGCAGGGTGAATTTAAATGGGACCCAGGAGTTGGCCCAGGCCGTGTAAGCAGAGGCTGGCTGCCGTCCACCACCCCCGTCCATCTTCCCTGCTTCTGCTCACCCAGTGTCCACCTGACACCCACCAGCGCATGTGCTCTGTAATTCAGGCGAGCGGCTCTCCGCCTTGTGCCTCATTTTCTCCATCTGGAAGCGGCAGAGAAGGCCCTGCTTCCTGGGGGTGTTTTGAGGATTAAATGAGCTAACTCATTCAAACTCGGCATGGGGCCTAGCACTGCTGAGTAATTAGAAATGTTAGCCGTCACTATTCACCATCTGTTCCTCGATCCACCCACTTAGTTTCTGCAGCAGATAGGTGCAGAGCACCCTCTCTGCACCAGGGGCCGTCCAGTGAACCGGGTGGGCACAGCCTCTCCCCTTTGGGGTCTGATGGGGGTGGAGGGCGGTAATGGACGAGCCCACAAAGATTGTCCGTGGTCACAGCCATGCACACGGAGTGGGGAGGGTGGCCAGGGGATGCCTGCTGGGTGGGGCTCAGGGACCCGACGAGCGTCCTTGGGGCAGTGAGGGCCTTAGAGCCTTCTGACTGCTGTTGTAGGGGGAGCCCTGGGGGTTCCCAAGGGATGAAGGGGCCCTCAGTGGGGAGGACTGGGGAGGTGGTAGCTTTGTCCTGCTTGCCCGTGGGGCCGGCTGAGAGGCGCACCGTGGGGCGGAAATGACCCCCGGCCATGTTGCCATGGCAGCCCTGGGGCCTGGAGGAGGAGGTTTCCAGCCATTGCCCCAGGCCCGGCTGCAGCGGGGGTCCTGTCTTTGAGCCGGAGCTGTGCCAGGGATCCAGGCTGCCTCTGAGCATGTCCAGATGGAGCCTAATGGAAGCCACATGCCCTGCTCCCTGCCGGGGAGAAGGGCCCTGACGTCTGTCGTCCCTCAGGGGGCTTGTGAGGGCGCCTTCTACCACAGGGCTGGCACGATGGAGGGAGCTGGGGACCACCCCCCGCCCTCCTGGGCCACAAGGGTGGGAACCTGGGTCAGGGTCGCCCTCAGAAGATGCAGGTTCCAGCCCCTCTCCTGGAAAAGGGCTCCAGCAAAACCTGCAGGCCCCAGGACCCCGTGGCAGGAAAGGAGCTCCTTCCTCGGGGCCTCACATCACCGGATCCCGTGGGGCAGCGGTACTTGAACGGTTTGACGTTCCAGTTAATAGAGAAGCTTTAAAATTCAAATAACTGTGTATTAATTGCAGACACCATATTGGCTTATGACCTGTGCCTGCAGCATCGTAAGCCCTCTGAGATCACTGGCTCCTTTAATCACCACAGCCGCCCCCTTGGTGCACAGCAGAGGAATAGGGCCACTTGCCCACGGACACACATGCAGGAAGCGGTGGATCCAGGTGCCCCTGCCGTTTCTTCATGTCTTCACCCCTGATAGTCATGTCTGGTGCCCGGCGTGTGCAGGGGCTGTGACAGACGCCAGATGGACCGTGTTGCCCCTGCCCTCGGGACATTATGGTTTAGTGGGGAAGAAAACGTGGTAGTCATAGGACGAGGACCGAGGAATGGGGTGGTTGTGCTCTGTGAGCCTGTCTGGGGGATCGGACTCCCCTGGGGATCAGGGAGGTCTTCCGGGGAAGTGCTGTTTGAGCACAAGGAGCTGCTGACTGGGTGAGAGGTGGGGAGCAGAGAGAAGAGAGTGCGTCAGGCAGAGGGCATAGCACGTGCAAAGGCCCTGCAGCTGGAGGGAAGAAGTTGGATTGAAAGGAGGCTGTGTAGCTGGTGTGAGAAGAGGCTGGGGAGTGGTCAGGGGCCAGGCCCAGGGCGATGGTGTTTACCCTCAGGATGAAGATCTGGGCCCTTCCCCAAGGGCAGTGGGGAGCCACTGCAGGTGTTAGGCAGGAACTGGCAGGATCTTATTTGTGTCATGCAGCACTTCCTCTGGGTGAAGGGAGGAGAGCACAGGAGCAGGCTCTCCCCGCCTCACCCTGCAGCCCCAGGAGCCAGCCCTGGGCCTTCAGTGTCTGGGGGTCTCCAGGGTCCCCCAGAATCACTGGGTTGTGGTTCCAGGGGGCAGAGGGAGACCCGCCCAGCCTCGCCCTATTCCCCAGAGGATTCCTACAGACCCTCCCCTCTCCTCTCCAGGCTCAGCTGTGGGAGACTTAAGCTTGTGTGGGGTCTGAGTGGTCCCTGAGCACAGCCTGGGGACCAGAGGGAGCCAGGCTGGGAGTCTGGACACCTGAGCTCATGTTCTGTGTGCCAGAATCAGCCACAGGAGCTCCTGGCTCCCCAAAGCGGCCTGGGGAGGGGGCGCCCTGCGAGGAGAGCTTGCAGGTGGGCCAGCCGGCCCTTCCCCTCCTCACCCCCAGCCCACGGGCCTTGACCTGGGATGTCTGACTCGTCCAGGGCAGCGTAGGCTCTGCCGAGGGCAGCAGGGCCTGCAAACGAGGGGCCTGGGCTTCCCGCAGCCCCTGCTCACCCGTGGTGAGTCCCGGGCCGAAGCTCACACGCGCTCGTTGTGTGACCTGGGGCCTGGGCCGCGATGCCTCTGAGCCCCGGTTTCCTCACTGACCCCGCGTAGCCGGGGTTGGTCCCGCCTCTGTCTGCTGCTCTGCTAATGGTGCACGCCCCTGTCACCGGTCAGCTTCTTTCTGCAGAGCATCTTTGTAAGCACTAGAATTTTGTTGCAAACATTTAGAAGCTGGAAGACTTCCCATAAATTCCAGCTTTCTGGCTTTTGTTGAAAATCGGCAGCTGCGGGCACACCAGGCCCATGTACCCTGGGCCATACACTGGGGGAGCTGAGAAGGGGCTGCCTGACTGTCAGACTTGCGGGGAGGTGGGGGGGCTGTAAAGGTGGTAAAACCGAGGAGAGCTGGGTCCTCTGCTGGGGGCATCTGTCAGGCACTGAGTTTCACCCTGTGGCGACCTTGAGAGAGACTGTTTGGTCTGCTTTATGGAAGAGAAAATGGCACCCTGAGAGGGGAGGAGGCTTTTCTGGGGTCATAGTAGAGCTGGGCAGGGGGCCTAGGCTCCCAGGGGAGGGGCTGGGCTCGTGGCTCCCATGGAGGACGTGGGGCAGGAGGGGGTGTGAGTGGCTTGTAGCTGGGCCCCCTGGCTTTGGCTGCCCCAGAGCTTACAGCTGCATTTCACAGCCGCTCCCCATAGAGAGGTTCTGGGGCCAAGGCTCGGCCTGTGGTGGGGTTCTTTAATTTTTAAAAACTGTGTTTCCTTCCTTCCTTCCTAGACAGCTTTATTGAGTTATTGTTCATGTACCATAAAGCCCTCCCATTTAAAGTGTGCAGTTCAGTAGTTTTTGTCAGGGTCGTGAGAACATGGTCAGAATCTAATTCTAGGTCATTCTTGTCACCCGACTGCTATGCCGGTAGCAGCCACCTCCCACTCCCTCCTCCCAGCCCCCAGCAGCCTCCAGTCTACTCCCTGTCACTATGGATTTGCGTTTTCTGGACATTCCTGGACATGGAATCATACAATATGTGGCCTTTGTGGACGGTCCTCCGTCGCCAAGCGTAACGCTTTCAAAGCCCCCTGCACGTTGCAGCATGAATAAGTGCTTCATTCCTTTCCGTGGCGGACATTCCAGTGTGTGGATGGGCCCCATTTTGTTTATTCATTCACCAGGTGGCAGACACTGTGTTTGCACCTTTGAGCTATTGCGAGCACTGCTGCTGTTAATATTCATGACATACTTTTGTGCGGACGTATGTTTTCATTTCTTTTGGGAATGTACCCAGGAGCAGAATTGCTGGGTCATCTGGGAACTCTGTGTGTGACCATAAGATGAAACACCGAACTGTCATCCTCAGCGGCTGCACCATGTTACATCCCCAGCCACAGCGCACAAGGGCTCCAGCTTCCCTACGTCTTCACCAACACTTGTCATCGTCTGTCGTTTTGAATGTAGCCGTCCCAGCGTGTGAAGTGTGAAGTGGTATCTCACTGAAGGTTTAATTTGCACTTCCCTGGCGGCTAATGATGTTGAGCATCTTTTCATGAGTTTACTTCAGAAAATTCTAGAAAACAGAGAATACACAAGTACGCATTCCATTGGCCATCAAAGTGATGACATCATTACTAAGTCACGTAGTGTGTGGAAGACTCCACTGTATGCTCATAGGAGAAAGGGTGTGAAGGAGGCAACCAGTGTTGCAGTGTTGTTCTGAAAATAATGTTGATCCCGTGGTCCCCGATTAGGTCCCAGGGACCCTCAGGGCCTATAGGACCACACTTGGGAACCACAGGTCCTACGACGGCAAGCGTGCAGGTGTGTGCACTGTTTTTCTCACGTATAGCATATTGTGCACACCTTTCTGTCCTGTGCTTTCCTCCGTGAACAGCCCCCCTTGGGACTCTCGCTGTCGGCACGTGGGGAGCTCCCTTTACCAGCCAGGGCTCCGCCGTGTGCACGTCCCAGCTGTTACTGACTGTCCTGGCAGACGGATGCTGCGTTGTGTCCATTGCTGGCAGTGAATGGCTTCCTGCTGCACCCAGTGTGGAATCGCTGGGTCTGTGTGCACATGCGTTCCTTTATTTTCTCTCTGTAAGCCATTTATCCAAGTGTAACCAGGAGAACCTATTAGAAGCATGCAAATCAGTAATACATTTCACAAAGGAACACCCCGTGTGCTCGGCACTCAGATCGTGAAACATCCCGAGACAACCCGGGTCCCCTCCTCCGTGCCCGTCCCGGGAACCGCTTCCCTGACTGTGACTGGCTCTCGGACTTTTGTAAACGGGGCCACGCAGTCTGCTCTCGTGTGTGGCTTCTTGTGCTCAGCACAGCATTTCTAGGTCCACATGCTCTGGGCTCCGTGGTTGGTCCTCTTCGTGGCTGAGAGCTGCCCCATGGTATGGTCAGACCCCAGTTTGGTGGCTCCTTCTCCTGCCAAGGGCTCTGGGGTTGTTTCCAGCCTGGACCGTTAGCAAGAGCGTTGCCGTGCACCTGCCGTACCAGTCTTTTGATGGTCGTCTGCACACTTTTCTCTGGGGAGGTGCTGGCTGCCATGGGCTCCGCTGCAGAGGCCACAGGAGGCCTACTTAAAACGCGGTACTTGCCAGCTCATCTACATTGATGGTGTACCAGATTTTGCTCACCCCTGCCATGTATGGGAATGCCTGTTTCCCCAGGTTATTTATTCAACAAATATTTATTGAGTGCCTACCGCCCAGTTGTAGGTGCCAGGGATACAGCCGTGATCAAAATGGTTGAAGTTGGTACCCCTCACGAGGCTTGTGTTCCGTGGGATCGGGGCAGGGGCAGGGGGCACACAGTCATTCATTACGTAAAATCTGTGTTGCATGGTGAGAAGCGCTAGGGAGAAAACCGAGCAGGGGCAGCCAGATGTTCCCACCTTGGCTGGTGGGAGCTGTCTTGCAGGGGCGTTAGTTTGTGAGTGTGCCCTGCTCCCCCCCACGCCCCTGCCCCCACCTTGGCTGTGGGCTCCCCAGCAAGTCTGGCCACACCCCCGCCAGCAGCACGTGGGCGTGGGGGGTGGTCTTTCTGCCCTCTCGCCAAACCCGCTCCTGTCCTTCCTGCCGGGGACACACCTCGGTCATGGAACGAATAGTCTCTTGCCTCAGTAGTGCGAGTCGCAGGCGACTGCAGAACGTCTGGGGCGCACAGTGGGCGTTTCTTGTTGATCCCAAGTCCACTGGTCAGCCGGGCTTGCTGCCCCAGGCTGGGAGTGGCTGCTGGGAGTGGCTGGTCTGGGACAACCTCTGCCAGGGCGGCTGCCTCTGCTCCACGAACTCGTTCCCATCGCAGAAACAGGGCTCAGAGTGAAAGATGAGACGCGCACAGGAACTCTTGGGCCCAGGCTTGGAACTGGCTCAGCCACTGCTTTCTCCACGTTGGGCTGCCTGCCTGTCAGGAGGCCAGCCCGGGGTCGAGGGCTCCTCTTTTTTTTTTTTTTTTTTTTTTTTTGCGGTACGCGGGCCTCTCACTGTCGTGGCCCCTCCCGTTGCGGAGCACAGGCTCCGGACGCGCAGGCTCAGCGGCCATGGCTCACGGGCGCAGCCGCTCTGCGGCATGTGGGATCTTCCCGGACTGGGGCACGAACCCGTGTCCCCTGCATCGGCAGGCGGACTGTCAACCACTGCGCCACCAGGGAAGCCCCGAGGGCTCCTCTTGATGGGCATCGCCGGGGACGTGGGAAAGGCAGGGAGGAGGATGGGGGGGGTCAGACAGTGAAGCTACCCCCGGCCCCGGCCGGTGCCTCATCTCAGTCCCCACACGACCTTACCATGAGTCCCTTCCCCTGCCCAGGGGACATGGGCCCACAGGCCAGCAGCGAGTAAGTGGTGGGCCCAGCTCTGGATCCAGGTCCTTCGGTGCTTCAGGCGTCTCTGGCCTGGTCCAAGGCTCCCCCAGGGGGAGGCTGCTCTGCCCCTCACTCTCTGTGAGACTTTTAGGCAAATCACTTCACTGCCCCGGGCCTCAGTTTTCTCATCTGTAAAGTGGGCTTACCGAGGGCTCCCTCCTAGAGCGTGTTCTCACTGGGAGAAAGCTGGTGTCGGGCCTCAGGTGCTGGGGTCTGCCGCGTAGCAGGGCTCCACTTACACTGGTGTCCTGGTCGCTGAGGTTTCAGCCCTGGGGGCTGTGCCAGGAGGGCGGCGGCCTCTGAGCTCCGGCTTGCTTCCCATTCACGTGCCGAGCGGCTCTCCCGAGGCTGAGCCAAGTCGCCCCACCCCAGCCTCCTGCACCCTGAGCCTTCTGGAATCCCGGGTGCCTCCGTGAACTGGAGGTCAGAAGTCTGGGCTGTGACCTTCCCTGGGGGGGGGTCAACGTCGTCTGCCTGACAGCACCTTGTCCGCGCCGGGCCAGGGGCTGTGTGGCCTCGGGGTCCCTTGTCCTGCAGCAAATGGAGCTTTTAGGAGGAACTTCCGTCTAGCCGAGGTCAGCTTTGCGTGGACTGGGGCTCTGCTGGGCCCTCCTTGTGTACTCCGAGGTCTCCGTACAGGGAAAGCGGGCTTGGGGCCGAGAAGTGCTGGGGGTGAACCAGCTTGGTCCTCAGAGGGTGAAGCCGTGGGTGTGAACTCTGCCTCTGCTGCCCTGGCTGTGTGACCTCAGGTGATGGACTCACGCTCTCTGAGCCTCAGTGTCTGCAAGATGGAAGAGTAATCTCTATCCCCCCAGGATTACTGACAGGGGTAGGGAGAGGACGTCAGCTGGCTCAGAGCAGCTGCTGTGGCTGTGAGCCCCTTCCTTTCCCTGCCCGAGGGCCCTGCACTCTGGGTGGTGGGGCATGGATTTGTTTCGCTTAAGTGAACAGATGTGGGTCTTTTCTGGTGGCCAGGAGTTGTCCCGCTGTTGAAAAGGCAAAGGGGCCAGGTCTCGTGTGGTGGGGTTGAGGGTGTTCAACTGCTCACTGGCTGCTCCCACCCCGCCGGTCACTCCGTCTGCCTCCAGGTGTGCAGGGGGTGCTGCCCCTCCACTATTTCGTCCCTGCCCTGCGCCTTTGTTCCAGCGTCTGCCCACGGAGTCAGCCCCCTCCTGAGGTCTCGCCTTCAGCGGCACAGCCTAGCTGCGGGGCTGACGTCCCAGAAATGGGGAGGGTCTCCTCCTTCACCCTCGCAGGGGCAGCGTTTATCACGTGGCTGTGGGCATCCCGGACGTGAATCGATCGGTGCGTCAAAGCCTCGTGACACCCATGTGCGGGGGGACGGTCATTATGCCCATTTCAGAGCTGAGGTGACTGAGGCACAGGGAGGTAACTGAGGGCAGCGAAGCAGATGTTTGTCGACCACTGACTCTCGGCCTTTGCCCCAGCACCTCCCAGGGTTTGCCCAGCTGCCTGGCACGAGTAGGTATTTTCCTGTTGTCAGCAGATCGAGACTCCAGGGCTGCCCTGTGTCCCCAGCCCAGGAGGGGCAAAACAGGGCCCAGGGCAGGGCTGGCAGGCCCCCAGCCCCAGAGTCTGAGATTCTGGGGTTCTCTGGGGTCCATATGGTGGAGGGAAGGGGGAGCAGAACGAGCCAGTCTGGCTGGGGGGAGCCTGCCTGCCTGGGCCCAGTGCTCCCAGAAGCTGACGGGGTGGGCGGGGAGAGAAGGAGACAAGCTGTCTTGTCTCCCTTGCAGCCCCCCACTCCCTGCCCCACTTGAGTTCTCGTTCATGACAGTTCATGGGCCCCGTGCTCTGGGCCAGACTGTATCGGGTGCTGGGGGTGCAGTGGGAACCAGAACGGTGGAGACCTCCCCGCCCAGCACACTCCTGCCCGGGGTGGGGGTGCCTGCTGTGACGCGCAGGCCTGGGACGGACGCGATGAGGGAGCAAAGCCAGGTGCCCCCGGTGAGGCAGTTGGTGGAGGGGAGCCGCTGGTCGTGGGGATGAGGATGCAGCTGCAGCCGCTCCCGGGCTCCAGTTGTCGCCCTGGAGTTGGGGGCCCAGCGTGGCCCATCACTTTAAGTTTTCTGAAAGAAGCCTAGGATCTGGAATTTTATATAAAACCTCCCCGTTTGTAAATGTTGGCAACTAATTCACGTATATCAAAGCCTCAGTAAAGCATGAAGTGGGCACCGGTTTGCTGCCAGTTTAGACTCACAGAGCGCCAGCTGCTGCTTGTTATACGTCTGGGTCGCAGAGGCCCAGAGGCAGGCAGGGGGTTGGCAGAGACTCACAGCGAGCTCCGAGGGTGGGGTCCCCGAAGTTCCGGCTCCCAGGCCAGTGTGCTCCCCCCCAGACCTCCCTGCCCAGCAGAGTCAAAGCCCAGGAAACAGGTGGCACAGGCTCAAAGCCCCTGGAGAGAGTCACAGAGGGGACTGCAGGGTGAGGGCACAGCAGCAGTGGGAGCTGTCACCCCAGGCCCAGAGGGGAGCTGTGGCCTTACACAGAGGTGGCCATGCCTGAGTGGGGGCCAGGCTCCATCAGCAGTGGGCAGGGTGGAAGGTGAATCTGGGACGGCAGGTTTGGTGGCTGCGGAGGCACCGGGAGCTACAGGACTCCACCTCCCAGGCCCAGGTGCGGCAGCGTGCTTCCTGAGATGGGCGACCCCAGGTCAGTGGGTGAGGGCGGCTTATGGTCAATCCCATCCTGGAAGTGTCGGAGCCACTCGCTGACCCCCAGGGGAGGGGAGGTGCCTTAGGAAGAGGTCCGGGCCGGAGGAGGAAAATGATCGGCCAGGCTTCTGTTTTTCCCCCCCTGGGTTGGCCTCACTTGGCAGGTGGGCCGCGGGGGGGTGGTGGGTGATCACCTGGGAAGGTCTCGCTATTCCTTGTCTGCCATTGCATGGCCCCTGAAGCCCGGATGCAGGAACAGAGAGGCCGAGGGTGTTGCCTGAGATGGCTCAGCCAGTGGGAAGCAGAGCAGGGTTCTGGCTTCCTAGCTCTGCTTCCACCTACACCCAGTTTAGGGTCTTCAGTGTGGGGGGGTCTCCTGGGCCCCTTGATTGGGGCTCATTGCTTCACTTTGAATATTCACCAGCCACTCTGCAGGCTGCAGGGGGAGTGGGACAAAGGATGGAGATATTTGGGGTGGGGAGGGGAAGAGGTCTGGTCAAGGTCTAGTTGGGGCTGTGGCCCAGGTATGTGGCTTAAGAGAAATGGAAAGTTGCTGCGTGGGGTCCCTGGGAATTTGGGCTAGAAGAGCCCCAACCTGGCCGCATGGCATCCCACTTGGGAACGCTAGGAGCCTGAGGTCACAGACTTGCCGCCCCCAGACCCCTGGCCAGTACAGCCCTCCCACCCAACCCCCCGCCTCATCTGATGCCTGACCCCAGTGTGCCCACTGCCTGTTCCGCAGGCAGGATTTCCATGTTGCCACCGCCCGGCCCAGTGATACCACCTGGGGCTTCGCAGGAAGCCACACTGGTGACCTGCTTCCTGTTTGCCTCTAAGAGGAGAAAAAAAACACGTCCAGTTTCTTTTTTTTTTTTTTGCGGTACGTGGGCCTCTCACTGTTGTGGCCTCTTCCGTTGCGGAGCACAGGTACCGGACGCGCAGGCTCAGCGGCCATGGCTCATGGGCCCAGCCGCTCCGCGGCATGTGGGATCCTCCCGGACCGGGGCACGAACCCACGTCCCCTGCATTGGCAGGAGGACTCTCAACCACTGCGCCACCAGGGAAGCCCGATGTCCAGTTTTTTATGTGATATTTTCAACTTTTGTATTTTTTTAACCAATCACTTTCATTAAGGTGGGAAATAAGGTTATGTTTACATTTCTCTTATAGTAAATACTGGCCCGGGAAAACCAAAATTGCCTTAAAGTTAAACATCATCTCTTATTAAACTGTGTGCATGTACGATGCACTGGTAATTAAATTAAACTATCTGGAAAGAACAGTTAAGTAGAATTAAGTCATTTACAAGATTCATGTATGAAACAAAGCGCTATCCCAAGAAGCGAAATGCCATCAGACTCTGGTTTGAGCCGTAGCATAGTCGGGGGTGGCCGCGGTTTCTTCAACTAATAATGAAAGGGAGGAAATTCGCAGTTCTTTTTGAGGAGGAACAGAATGCGTCCCAAGTGTCTTGGTGAAGTTCTGGAAGTCCACACGTTTGGTTTGTGTGAAGTGTGAGTTACATTGGAAGGCTGTGCTGGGTGGGGCTGGGGGTCTGCGGAGGCCTGGGGAGCACAGCAGGGGGTGGACATGACTGGTGGCGGAGTGAGCCTGGCGGAGGGAGGGACAGCTCTCCTTTTAGGTGAAGGCCCGCCTGATGGGCATCCAGCCTCGGTCACACGCTCTGTGCTAGAAGGATGCTTGCAATGGTGTGATTCTAGACTGATCTCCCGGTGACTCGTTCATTCTTAGGATGTGAGCTGTCCACTCCTGTGTCCAAGTACTTGAATCTCTTTATTCTGTCCTTGTGCTGGGGAAGTTATTTTCTAAGAAAATGAGGCTGGTCCCATTCAGTTTTTCAGCATTTGCCTGCGGGTTCCATGTGGCCGGTGACTCTTTCTGGGGTGCATCCTCTAACCCAGATGCCAGGGCCGCATAGTCCTCTTGAACAGAGCTGAGCTTGTCGCAAGTCTTGGCGCTGCTCCGCATCAGGGCAGCCTGTTTGTGTACAAGCGGCTTTTCTCATTGATTGTGAAAGTACCAACAGACGTAGCCCATTAAAATGCCCATGACAGACGCACACCCCCTGCTCCCTGGGAGGCCATGGAGGGAGGGTAGGGCCTGTGCATGGGTGATCCAACCCTCACCACCCCACCTCCCAAAGCTTCCCGGGGACCAGCCTGAAGCCAAGCACCGTGGGGCCTCAGGGCTCCTCCACATGAGCAAAGCCCGCCGTCGAGTCCTCTCGTAACTGCGGCTTCACCAGCCGCAGCGCACCAGCATCCCAGAGTCCCACCTGGGACCCCAGCCGCCACCTGGCAGCTGGGACAGACCCTCTAAGGGCAGGGGGCTCAGGGAAGAAGTCTCAGCCCCGTAACGGTCCAGTGCTTGCTCTTCTTTCTCTGTGGTTTGAGATACAGCGTGTGTGCGGGCATGTGCGCACGTGTGCGTGATGGAAACATTTCAGCCTTGACACGGTGTGTCGCAACGGAGAAATAAAGACATCTCCTGTATTACTGCATACTGTGATCCTACACCTGCCACAGTTGCCAGTTCCCTTGTGGCATGTTTGTATTCTCCACTTGCCCGCAAAGTGTAACGTATAGCCCGTTTAGTAAAGTAATATTTTATCAGGGGTGGTGAGATCTTTTTTGGTTCCTATTTGGTTGTTTTTTCTCTTGAATTTCCTTCCATTGGAAAGTATTTATTAAAGTATACTATAGATACTCTTGAATATCTTTCAATCTAGATTAATATAACAGTCCTCCCTTAAATTTTTTTTTATATCTGATTATGTAGTTTTATAAAGTATTATGTATGTAAAGCACACGCTTCTTCCTAAAATAGCTCAGTGGGTTCCAGGCAGCTCCACTCAAGTCAAGATACAAAACATCTCAAGCACTCCAGAGTTTTCCTGGTGTCCCTTCTCAGCCAATTCTACTCTCCCTCCCCCCACTGCCCCCCACCCCTCACGGAAACCACGAGGCTGACTTTTATCACCATCAGTGACTCCTGCCTATTCTTGAATTTATTTTGTGTAGTGGGAACCATATGGTGTGATTTTGCTTGCGTTTAACTTCCTTAGCTCAAGATCCTGTGTTTGAGACTCATCCAGACTTTTGCGTGTAGCAGTAATTCACTTAAAAAAGTTGCTCTTCATTTTTCCATTGTAGGAATAAATCATGGTTTATTGATCTGTCCTAGTGTGGCTGGAGGTTTGGTCTGTTTCCAGTGTGGGGCTGTGATTAATACAGGGGCTGTGGACATCCTGTGTGAATTTGTCGGCTATTTACCAGGAGTGGAATTGCTGTATTGGAGGGTTTGGCAGCTTTAGCTGACGCTGCCAGACGGTTTTCCGAAGCCTCACCAGTTTCCGTCCCCGCCAGCCATGAGTGGAAGTCTTTGCCGACACTGGATGTGGTCTCTTTTTCACTGTCGCCAACCTGATGGCTGTGCAGTGGGATCTCACTGTGGTTTTAATTTTCATTCCCTCATAGCTTACTACGTTGAACACGCTCTCATGTTACTGTTGGGATTCCGTCGTTCTTTGCCCGTTTCTAAATCAGGTTTCTCTGTCTTGCCGATTTCTAGGAGTTCTTGACAGATTCTGAGGATGCGTCTTTTGTTGGATCACAAGTGCCGTGTCTCGCTCTCTGGCGTTTCTTTCCACTCTCGTGAGGACGTTTCCTGATGAGCACCTTTTGCACATGCTGTCTTCTGAGGAACGCAGATTCCGAGGTTTAAGGAAATACGATTTACTGATCTTTACTTTTCTGTTATTGTATTTTGTGTCCTTTTCAAGAAATCTTTGTCTACCCCAGAGTCATGAAGATATTTTCCTGTGTTACAGTCTAGACATTTTAACTTGTTTCACCTTTCGCATTAGATCACATTTAGGTTTGTTTCTCTGGACGGTGTGAGTAGGAGTCAGAGCCCATTCTTTTTTCAGGGGATGTTCAGTTGCCCCCATGCTGGGTGTGGTAAAGACCTTCTTCCCCCACTGCACTGTTACCTTAGTCAGGAACCAAGGGCAGATGAGTAGGTCTTTTCTGCCCTCTCTGTTCTGTTCTGTTGTCAAGCTGTCTTTGCACACTGCCTCGATTTACTAGAGTCCTCCAGTCATTTTTGATATCTGGTCATGTGGCTGCCCCTGGCTGGGGCATGTGATCTGGGCTGCTGCCTGCTCACCTGTAAAACCGTCGTGGGGATAGGACCCTCTTCCTAGAGCTGGAGGGAAGGTGCCGTGGCTGCAGGTTGGGGCCCGCCAGGCGGCTCGGCCAGGCCAGAGGTCCAGCTAGTCAGCCAGGGTGGCCCAGCGCCTCCCAGGCCGGGCTGGGGTGGTGAGCAGGTGGGTGGGATGCTGACCTGGGCGGGGGGAGGGAGCCAGTCAACACCCCTACGAGGAAGCTAGGCTGGGGGAGGTGCTGCAAAGGGCAGGGGCGGCTGGGGGCTGTCCTGCCTCAGGTGATGGATGAAGGCATCTCTAAGGGGCTAGGTTGGGTGGGCCCAGCAGGTGGGCTCAGCCCAGCAGCTCCTGCTGGCTCTCAGCCGTTGTGTCTGGGGTCCCGGGGCAGGACGGCAACGCTCAGGATCCTTCTTGTTTGTCCATCTTCTAGTCATTGTAAAAGGACTCCCGGCACCACCAGGGCCTGCGGGTGACAACCCTGCCGCCGCCCCCCCCCCCCCACCCCCCCCCCGCAGTACAGAACATCAGAGCTGCAGCATTCCCTGGGGTGTTTGCTCAGGCCCCACAAACATCCTGTCCAAACAGGGTGCTGGTGGAGGTGGCCGCTCATCACCCCCAGGTGTAGTGTTTTTTGCAGCATTTCCGAAGCCACCATTCTTTTGGGCTCTGATGTCCGGGAGAGGGGACTGTCTAGAGGGGTCATGACCTCCAGGTCGGATTGTTCTGGGCACCCACTGCCTGTGATCAAAGGAGGTTAGGTTCCCTGGAATCTCAGGATCTTTTTACGACAGCATGTTTCTTGAATAGGTAATACCTGCCCGCGGGAAGGAAAACACATAAAAGATACAAAAGAGGTAAACAGTGGATGTCAGCTTGCTCCCTCCCTCCCCAGGGCCCGGTCCCTCCCTGAGACACCCGCTGCTACCCGTTTCTGGGACCTCCTTCCAGAAATCCTCCACGTGTGTCCACGTGTTACTTTAAAAAAGACCAACGGTGACTTATTATACATACTGTTCAGCATTGAGCCTGTCTTCTTCATTCTTTGTGATATATTTGGAAACTGTTCCACAGAAGTGAGTGAAGATCTAACACGTTCTTTTTAACACTTGCGTGAGATTGGGCGGATGTAACACCAATCATTTCATCACTGCCCTGTCGATGGGGGTTGGTTGTTTCTGGATCTTTGCTGTCACAAATTCGGACGCAGCCAGGATCCGTGACTTACGTGTTTGTGCCCAAGGCACGTCTGTCAGCCATTAGATTTCTAGAAGGGGAAGTGCTGGGTCACTTTTTTGTGTTTACACTTCAATGCATTATTTTCTCTTTATTGTGGTAAAATACACATAACATAGATTTGGCCATTTTAACTGTTTTTAAGTGTACTGATCCGTGGCGTTAAGAACATTCACGCTGTTGTGCAGCCATCACCACCATCATCTCCAGAACTTTCTCATCTTCCCAAAAGTGAAGCTCTGGCCCCTTTAAACACTAACTCCCCATCCCCCATCCCTGGCCCTGGTAACCTCTATTTTGCTTTCTGTCTCTGGGAATTGGCCTATTCTAGGGCCCTTGTATAAGTAGAATCATATAATAGTTGTCCTTTTGTGTCTGGCTTGTATCACTTTTTTTTTTTTTTTTTTTTTTTTTTTTGCGGTACGCGGGCCTCTCACTGTCGTGGCCCCTCCCGTTGCGGAGCACAGGCTCCGGACGCGCAGGCTCAGCGGCCACGGCTCACAGGCCCAGCCGCTCCGTGGCATGTGGGATCTTCCCGGACCGGGGCACGAACCCGCGTCCCCTGCATCGGCAGGCGGACTCTCAACCACTGTGCCACCAGGGAAGACCTGGGTCACATTTTTAAAAGGCTGTTTGCCTCTTTAGTCTTAGAATTTTCTAATCCTACTACGTTTTCCGGTAATATTTTTGTCATGGAGTATTTGTGACTAGAAGAGCGTAAGGGACTGTCTCAACAGTTAAGGAAGGGCACCCCCCAAGGCACCAGCCCTGGGGACAGAAGCCATGGCTGCCCTGACCTCCTCCCTGGTTACCACTGTCCTGGCTTCCGTGAGCACGAGTTCTTACCACCTCAACAGGTGTTTTGCTTTTCTCTGGGTTTGAACTTCACATGAAAGGCAGTGCACAGTGTCCTTCTGTGACTGCTTCTCCCCTGGGGCCGTGTCCCCGTGATTCGCCGTGTGGTCACCGCGCGCCCATTTGCACGGCCTGGTCATGTCCTAGTGGCCACCTTTTCCTGTCCTTGGGCGCTCCGGTTATTTCCAGTTTGGAGCTACTGCTTGTGGGTCCCCAGGTGGAGACCATGGGTGCCCGTTTCTCCTGGGCGTGGACCTGGGGGTGAAATCACCACGTCATCGGGTTTGCGTGTCTCCGCTTTCCTGGATGATGGTAGATCATCTTCCAAAGTGGATTTATCCTCCCTCCGCTCCTCAGGGGTGTCAGAGGTGGGACTCCTGCCAGAGTCAAGGTCGTGCTGTCTGGCTGGTGGGGCCTGGTGTCCTGACTCTGAGGGGCAGCCCGTGGGGATGCATCTGGGAGCCAGGCTGATCCCGGCCCGGGTCAGCCACGAGGCTGGTGAGAGCCTGCCAGCCAGCCTGCAGCTGTCACAGTGGGAGGTGGCCTTCACCTCTCTGGCCACGGTGCTCGTGCCTAACCGGCAGGCAAGGAAGGCCATGCTCCCTCTGGGCCGAGCGCAGGCAAAGTGAACAGAAATGGGGGAGTCCATGAAAACCCAGAGCAGAGCAGGGAGGGGTTGCTGGACGCCGCTCCTGCCTCTTCTGGAGGGATTACCGTCCTGTCCATCCTTTTATCAGCCTGTCCCTCTGTAATTAAGTAATTAACTGAAGAGTGCCAGGGGTGGGGAGGTACTGCCTACTGAGCTCCTGTCCTCTTGTCCTTTGCCAGACACTGGCTTCTCCCCTCCCCACTTTGTGAAATGCGGGCAGGAGGGGTGATTTGCCCATTTCACCGGCAAGGGCACAGAGGCTTGAGGGTGAGTGACTTGGCTACGTCCCCCAGGCAGGGAGGGGTGCCCTGGCTGAACACCAGTGCTCACGGTGATGGGTCAGACACGCCCAGGCTCACCTCTGAGACTCGGTAGAAACTGCTGTGTGGAGGTGATGTGTGTGCGTGTAAAGTTCTTCTCCCTCCTTTTCCTGAGTCTGTGCCATTGGGCTGTGTATCTTAAACCCTTAGATCGCTATTTATACATCTGGGAGATCAAGGTAATTGACCGATTTCACGTTGTCAAGGTGAGCTTTGCATGAGATGGTATACACCACGGGCCTGGGGTGTGCTCCACCCAGCCCCAGGGTTTATCAAGTACTAGGTCTGTGCCGGGCACTGGGGACCCTGAAATGACTGCGAACCGTTCTTGGCCCCTGAGACCCTGTCCCTCTGCTGTCTGAGGCTGGCATGTCCCTGGCAGTGACGTTGTATATGTACCAAGTGCTGCTGTGAATGAGGCCGGACGAGGGGCTGTTTGTTCTGCCCGGGACGGAGGTGGATGCTGGCGGGACCACAGAGGATGCTGGCTGGGTAGTTGGGCAGGGTAGAGGAAGGGCGTTCCCAGCTTGGCGCGGCACGTGCAAAGATACGGTGCACAGAGAAGCCTGCTAGCTGGTGGAATAAGTGCTGAGACGTGAGTCTGGGCTGTGCTGTGAGGGCCCCGATTGTCGCTCCAGGCAGGGGTGCTTTATCCTGCAGGGCAGTGGCCTTCCAGTGGGGTCCGTGGGCCTCAGGGATCCCCGAGATGACTCTGAGCTGGCGAAGGCCAGGGCATTATGAGCAAAACTAAGTAGGGTGCTGCAACGAGGGTTGGGGTGCAGGTTAGTTTAGATTCAGAAGTCAGGGACATCCTGCCTGAGGAGATGAGAGCCCCAAACAAGGGTAGCCCTGTAGAGAGTGGGGGTCGGGCAGGGCTCAGGAAAAGGGCAGAGGATTCCAGGCAGAAAGTACAGTGCGTGCAAAGGCCCTGGGGCAGGAAGAGCCTGAGGGGTTCAAGTGGAGAGAGTGAGTGAGAAAGGAGACGCGGTGGGGAGGTCGCAGGGCCATACCAGGTAGGTCTTGGTAAAGAAAGGGGGGACTCTGGGGGGCTGTAGGCCGTGGAGAGACACAGTCTGATTCATACTTGTCAATGGTCATTCTGACGCCATCTGGAAGATGGACCAGAGGAGGACACAGGGCAGCAGGGTACCTCTCGGGCCCAAGAGATGGTGGCAGAGTGAGGGGTGAGGTGGTGACAGGGGTGACTTTGGAGGTGGCCCTGCAGGTGACGGATGGGAGGAGGGAGGTGAGGAGGAAGGAATGGGCCCAGGAGGGTCCTGAGGTTGGCACAGGGAACACCATGGGAGAGGTGGTCCGGGCACAATCGGCTGCTGAACAGATTCAGGCCGTGGGATTGCCGGGGATGCCCGGTGGTGGTCGCTTAGCCAGCTGTGTGTTTGCAGGAGACGGACATGAAGGAGGGCGGCCAGGTGAGGTCAGCCAGGCTGGGGCGTGGACGGGAGAAGAGGCCCTGGGGCTCAAACTCTGAGGGGTTAGAGAGAGACAGAGGCTGGGGCCTCGGAGGGGGTGGTCAGGGAGGGGGCCTCGGGGTGGGCCTCTGGACGAGCAGCAGGGGTACACACCTTGTGGGCTTTGCCCGGCCCCCTCTCGCACGCCTTGGACGGTACTGGGCAGCGCCGCCCTTGGCCCCTGTGTTGATTCCCACTCCCGCTCCAAGTGGGTGGCCTCCCCAGCATAAGGGGTCACGCCCCTGAGTTCCTTTGTTTGGAAAGAGGGGAAACCAGGATGGGAAAGGCCAGGAGAGAATGGAGGGCAGGCCGCCAAGCGCAGGCTGAAACCTGCATCTGCTCGGGAGGGGCAGGAAGGGAGCCCCATTCAGTCCACAGGGAAGTAGAGCCTCCTCAGGCCGGTGCTTAGATTCTCAGAGAGGGCTTCCAGGACCGGCTGCATCAAGCTGCCCGTGCAGAGACAGGAAGCTGAGGCCGGAGAGGAGAAATGAAGGCTTGGGGCTTCTAACTCCCCGCCTGGTCTAGAGCGAGCCTAGCAGCGGTCCTCACCGTAATACCAGTGGGGATGAACGTGCCTGGACTCACGCCTGGCTCGTGGCGAGCACCAGTGCATTCCAGCCGTTACTGTTCCCCTGACAGGACACCCATCTCGTGTCATCTAGCTGAGACCCAGGGGCCTGTTGGAATCTCCTAATCTCTGTAAGGCAATCTTGGAGAAGGCTTAGGGAGAAAAAGTTCAGTCCAGTAAAAGAAAGGACGTTCTGAGCTGAGCTATGCAGAAAGGGACAAGCTGCCTGAATGGAGCGAGATCCCCACCACCAGAGGTGTTCAAACAAGGTGAGACCCCCATGTGCACGGAGTGTGATGAGAGAGGATTAAGCGTGGAATGGTGGCGTCACTCTCAGGGGCCACAGAGACTCAAGTCGCAACTCTGACGTTGTAGGGGAAGAAACAGACAAATGAAAAAGTAAGCTCATAGATAAACACGAGGGTTTCACATAGTGATAAATGCTGTGTGGAGACTGGAAAGTGAGTGATGTGATCAGACTGGGGCTGTCTTCTGCCATACAGGTATTTTAGACTTTTATCTGGTCGGTTGTATTAAGGTTTTCCTTTTTGCTTGTGGATTTTATTTCTTTTTTTCCCCCAGCTTTATTGCGATGTAATTGACCTATAGTATTGTGTCAGTTTAAGGTGTACAATGTGATGCTTTGATATACACATGTGTAGTGAAATGATTATTACAATAAAGTTAGTTCACACACCTGTCACCCCACACAGTTACCATTTTCTCTTGTTCTTGTGGCGAGAACATTTAAGACCTACTCTCGTTGGAACTCTCAAGTTGTTAGCCGTAAGCACTGTGCGGTGCGTTAGATCCAGAACTTACTCGTCTTGTGACTGGAAGTGTGTGCCCTTTGACCAACATGGGTCCGTTCCTCCAACCTGCTCTCCCCCAGTTCTTGGCAGACGTTCTCCTCTGTTTCTATGAGTTTGGCTGTTTTAGATTCCACATATAAGTGATATTACAGAATTTGTCTTTCTCTGTCTGAGTTATCTCACTTAGCATAATGACCTTAAGGTCCATCCATGTTGTTGCAAAAGGCAAGATGTCCTTCCTTTTTATGGCTGAATAACATTCCGTGGTGTGTGTGTGTGTGTGTGTGTGTGTGTGTACACCACATTTTCCTTATCCGTTCATCCATTGATGGATACTTAGGTTGTTTCCGTGTCTTGGCTATCGTGAATAATTTGATGAACATGGGGAGGCAGATATCTTTTTAAGATAGTATTTTCATTTTCTTCAGATAAATACCCAGAAGTGGGATTGCTGGATCGTATGATAGTTCTAGTTTTAATTTTTTTGAGGAGCCTCCGTAACGTTTTCTATAGTGGCTGCACCCATTTACATTCCCATCAGCAGTGCACAAGGGTTCCCTTTTTCCTACATCTTCACCAACGCTTACTATCTCTTGTCTTTTTGATAGTAGCCATTCTAACAGGTGTGAGGTGATATCTCTTTGTGGTTTTGATTTACATTTCTCTGATGATTAGTGATGTTGAACACCTTTTCACATACCTGTTGGCCATTTATGTCTTTGGGAAAATGTCTCTTTTGGTCCTTTGCCCATTTTTTAATATATATATATACATATATATATATTTTTTGCTATTGAGTTTTATGAGTTCCTTATATGTTTTGTATGTTAACCCCCTTATCAGATACATGGTTTGAAAATATTTTCTCCCATTCCGTAAATTGTCGTTTAATTTTATTGTTTCTTTTGCCGTACAGAAGCTTTTAAGTTTGATGTAGTCCCACCTGTTGATTTTTGCTTTCATTGCTTGTGTTTTTGGTATCATTACCAAAAATTTGTTGTGAAGACCAGTGTTAAGGATCTTTCCCCCTATGATTTCTTCTAGGAGTTGTATGGTTTCAGTAATTCATTTTGAGTTGATATTTGTATATGGTGTGAGACAAGAGTACAGTATCATTCTTTGGTGGATTTTATTTCTGAAGAAGTCTCTCTTTATCCTAAAATTATTTTCCTTGGTTTTCTTCTAGTATTGACTTTATAGATTTGGAATTTATTTTTGTGTGTGATGTGTGGTAGAGCCCATCATCAGATAGTCAATCCTTTCCCCATTGAGTGTGAATGCCACTCTCATTATATACTAAATTCCCATATGCACATCATCCTGTTTCTGAATTTTATTCTGTTCCGTTGATCTCCTTATCTTTTTAATTATTAAAACTTTAAAGGGTGCTCTCTTCTTTTCTTTTTGGAAATTTTCTCAGGTATTTTTAGACATTTCCTAGTTGGGATGAATTTTAGAATCAACTTGACAAATTTCATGACTAATTATTTTGGGACTCTGGGATTCCACCTAAGCTGTAGGTTAAATAAAGGAAAATTGACATCTTTACGGTATTGAATCTTTCCATCTAGACACATGGTATATATTTCTAACAAAGTAAACTGTTATATATCTATGAGACATGTTTTTTTTTTTTCTTCATGTAGATTTAATGTGTTTACATAGATTGATTTCCAGGTTTATTTCTTTTTTCAGTGGGATTTTTTTGTCTTACCTTTTCTATTTAATTGTTGCTGGTGTATAGGACAGCCACTAATTTGTGTATGTTGATTTTGTTTTTTGCCACCATATGATAATAATAAATTAGTATTCATTTAAGTACGGTGTTAATATTGATTCCTTTGGATTTTCTAGAAAGATGAACTTGTAACATCTGCAAATAATGACTGTCGTCTCTTCTTTTCTAATACTCCTGCTGCTGCTTTTTTTCTTGCTTTATTGCATCTGCTAGCCTCTCTAGGACACTGTTAAACAGTAGTGTCAGTCGGTACTTTTGTCATATTTCTGACTTCAGTGTGGTGTGTGTCTAATGTTTCACCACTGGGTGTGATGTTGCTACTTGTTTCTGGTAGACACTGGTTATCGAGAATTTTTTTTTTCCTCCTGGTGCCTCAGAACAGCCCTCAGGTTGATACTGAAGCTTATTTCCCCGTCTTTTAGAAGGAAAATTGAAACTCAGAAGCGCTCAATGACTAGAAACGCCCACTAAGCCGGTGAAGAGGATGATTCTTAGTGAGCTCTTTCTGTTCCTAGAATCTTGCAGGCAGCTGACATTTCTTGGTGCATTTCTTCCTCCTCCCTGCCAGCTTATGTGAACTGCTCAAGGACATTTAGAGATCCTTGTAGGCTTCAGCGGCTGTGCAGCTGTAGGTCCTCATAACAGAGCAGGACACTGAGTCTCTAGGGAGGAGAAATGGCTGTACATGGTAGTACTAAGGTGTGGACCCAGGTTCAGAGTTATTCTGTGACACCCTGGTGTCCTCAGCACGTATGTAGGTGTCCGAGACGGGCTTCATCTTTGAATGTCGTTTATTTTCAGACCTCGGAGGCAAACGGCTGCATTAATTGCATTCCTTATTTCCTGGTTCCTTATCATCTTAGCAAGACTCTCTTTTTTTTAATTGATGTATTTATTCCCTTTTATCTCCTTTCCCCGTTGACATTTCTCCCTCCGCTTACCCTAGGCAACCGTTCTCTTCAATCCGTGTGGGTTTCTTTTTTTTTTTGCTTTTATGTGTTCATGCGAATGTGTACTGTAATTTTGCACACGATCTTTTCAATTCACGTAATGGATCTCACTTGGCTTTTTCCTGTTTCCCCTCAGTGCTCTGTCCTTTGCTGCTCTGTGTTGCTGTGTGTACGTGTGTCCAGCTTCATGATGTGGTGTGTACTTCTCGTCTGCCATTTCTGACATCTGTGGAGTCCTCCGTGGAGGACGTCCCCATGTTCTCTTCATACTCCTCCAGTGATGGACAGTCCAGTCTCCCTCCCACCCACTTCCATAAATCACACTGAAGTGAGCTTGTACTGGTTACATATGGGTCCGGGAAACAACTTCCCTGCAATACACACCCCGGAGCAGAACGACTGGGTCCGGGATGATGCCTGTGTTTAATTGTGTAAGAGGTGCTGGGTCTCCCTCCAGACTGGCTGCTCTAGTCGCCACTCCCACACCCCAGGGCATGAGGGTTCGCACCTGTGCCTGGCATTTATCACTCTTTCTCATTTTTCCGGTTTCATAGGTATTTTACTTTGGGGTTGGTTTTTTTCATGTTAATTTTCAGAAGGTTACTGTATTTCTCAATAGCAATTCTTCGTCAGTTTTAGAACATTCCCAAAACATCTCTTAACCTGTCAGCAGTCTGTTATATTTCTCCACAGAATTCTTTGTTATACAGAGAATTTTAATTTTGAGGTAGGAAAATTCATCCGTTTTTTAGCCTGTGGTCTGTGCCTTTGAGTTTTAAGACATTCTCCCAACCCCCGACTCCTGCCCTCCCCGGTCACAGATATTTTCCCCAGGAGCTTTCCTCGATGCTGTTGCTATTTCCTATGTCTTGTCCTGTCTTGGTGTCTTATCTGGTCCCTCGGAAGCAGAGCCTGAGCTGGGGGTTCTTGTGCACGTGGTTCATTTGGAGAAACTGCCCAGGGCGGGGGGCAGGGAAGGAGCTGGTGATGGTCCTGGCCCCACGGAGAGCTCTGGAGCGGGCGTGGCCGCACAGGGCTGTCTCCTTGGAGACGGGCTTGGCCCTTGAAGCCCCACTACTCAGTGATTGGCCATCCTCCTCCCGGCCCTCTCCCGCCGGGTGGACTTACCCTCCCAGGCAGCTCTGCAGAGAAGCCTGTGCCTGTGAGCTGCTGGTGGCAACAGGCCCAGGCAGCGGGTGAGTGAGTTCCCAGCCCAGTAATGCATGGGGATCTGGCCCGGCGGCAGCAGCACGTACCACGCCCGCTGGGCCTAGACACCTGGGAACCGGGCACCTCCTCCAGCCGGTGACTCTGCCTGTGTTACCACCCACAGTGTCCACGAAGGACCTGATCGAGACGTGCTGTGCGGCAGGGCAGCAGTGGGCCATTGACAACGATGAGTGCCTGGACATCCCCGAGAGCGGTGCTGAGAGTGCTGTGTGCAGGTAGGGTGGGCGCCGGCTCCATGTCCCTGTGTCCTCCTCCCTGCCCCGGGCCCCGCACTGCCAGGTGAGCACCACTCCACCTGCGTCCAGGTGCCCGCAGGTGGCTGGATGTGGCTGCCTGGCTGGCTGGCCGGGCTCTCTCCGGGTGTGGGGAGCCCGAGACTTGCCCCAAGAATGAACTAACAGTGCAGACTTGTCGCCGGCCTGGTGAGCACGGTCGGAAGAGCACACGTTGGGACCGCTGTCACCTGGGGACGGCCAGCTGCTTCTCTTACCAGGTGCTGCGTTGCTGCTGGGCGGTGCTCAGCCCACTGGAATTTCCTACCTCAGACTTGAGCCGAGCCCAGCCGCTCCGCGGCATGTGGGATCCTTCTGTATCGGGGCACGAACCCGTGTCCCCTGCATCGGCAGGCGGACTGTCAACCACTGCGCCACCAGGGAAGCCCGTCAGCCCTCTTTCTTTCCCCACTTTGCTACCCTGGGGTCTCAGGAAGGCTGGCCTCTCCCTGTGCTCTGCTGTGTGCGCTGACTGCTTCTTCTGATGACAGTGTTCTCAGCAAAGGAAGCAGTTATACCCACACCCTCCTTGTGCCAGGCCCGGGTGACATCCTGCTCAGCCATTCACCCCTTCTTTATTCCAGGGATGCCATCTTGTCCAGCCTACTCCTCTTTCCAGATAAGGAAGATAAGGTTCAGAGAGGTGATGTGATTCACTCAAAGCCACACAGCTCGTTGGGAGCTTGGCCAGGATTAGACTCCATGTTTCCTATTGTCCCGCCCACAATGCCTCCGTTAGAAACATTTAAATTCTAGCCTTGTCCCTTTCCTTTCCCTTTGGTCATCCCACCAGTTTGGGCTGCCTAGGAGTCAGAGCATGCAGCATTCAGGAGGCTTGAAGTAGTGCGTGCTTGTATCCCTCTTGTGGTGGGAGACTCACTGCTTCCTAGCCAGCCAGGTCCATCACCAGATGGCCCTTGCTGGGACACGCCCTTCCTCAGGTGGGACTGAAGCCCACCTTTTCATCTCCCTGTTTTGTGTGCTGGCGCATCAGCTGTCTCTGCCCGGGGCAGCCCTACAGTTATTGGAGGCCTGACCAGGGACCCTGGCGGTCCCAGGCCGACCGCCCAGCCCTTCCTGAGATTGGGTCTCCCTTTCCTTCTCAGCCCTGTTGGGGGGCTTGGAGTACGGAGCCCCTCCCTCATCTGGTCAGGGACACAGAGCCCAGTGGGACCCAGGCCTGAGTCGTCTTAGTTAAGCTGAGAACAAAACCCATGTCACTTGGTGAGGATGCGCGGGCCTTGCCGATGCCCTGGCGCCAGCAGGGGCCCCACCGGCGGTGGGCCGTGGCGGGGGCTTCTCTTCCCTGAGCTGCAGCCTCCTGTGTGAAACAGGGCCTGCGGTCCCTCCTGGCGGGTTCCCTGGGAGAATGGGGCACTGGGTGGGGCTGAGGCGCGCCTCTGTTGCAGGACGGCCCAGAAGCACTGCTGCGTGTCCTACTTGAAGGAGAAGAGCTGCATGGCCGGTGTCATGGGGGCCAAGGAGGGCGCGGCGTGCGGGGATGAGGACAGCGACACCTGCGGTGTCTCCCTGTACAAGGCAAGCCTGCCCTGGGGCGTGTGTGGCCTGAGCCTGAAGGTCCTTGAGGGCCGAGGGGGTGGGCCGCCCTGTGGGGCTCCTCTGAGGGGAGGATGCTCACGCCTGGGGGCAGGGGAGCTCTGCATCTGCATAGAAAACATCACCAGTTATCCTACGGACCAATTCATTCGGGAAATACTGTTTGAACACCAGTCTGTGGTGGCCCTGTTTTAGGCATTAAGAACGCAGAAGTGAATAACACAAAACTCCCTTCCCCCACGGGGCTTTCTTTTTCTTTGGTCTTTTTGTAACTGGCATTTCAACTGAGTGTGATGTCCCCAAGGTTCATCCACGTTGTTGCATGTGGCAGAACTCCCTTCCTTGTAAGGCTGAGTAATATTCTGTGTCTGGAGAGACCACATTTCGTTTATCCATCATCTGTCAATGGGCACGTGGGTTGATTCTTCCTCTTGGCTACTGTGAATATTGCTGCTGCGAACGTGGGTGTAAGAAAGCCCCTCTCTAGAGGACAGACGGTACGTCCACTTACATCACATTGGCTAGAACTTAGTCTGGCGGCTGCCTAGCTGCAAGGAAGGCTGGGAAATTTAGTCCTTATTCTGGAGAGGTCGTGTGCCCACTGCAAATGTGGAAGGAGGGAAAACGGACTTTGGGGGCTAACAGCTGGCTGTCTGTGCTGTAGAGGATGAGGGCAAACTTGGAACAGTTTCAGGAAGTATCACAGAAGGATGTTGTGTTTGGGGGAGAGAAAGGGACGGAGTTGAAGAAACCACAAGCCTGGATGACGGTTGAGGGACCTCTGGAGGAGGGCACCATCTGGCAGAGGCTTTTGACATCGAATTTTCTCTCATTGGGGTCAATTTTTCCTAAAAAATAACTGATATTAGCGAAAGGACCTTGGTGACTGGCGAGTTTAGAATTCCATTTGTGTTTATATGTTTGACCCTGGACCAGTCCTTTTTCCTCATCGTCAGCTTCTCCATCTATAAAATGGGGATAATAGTTCATGTCTTTCGGGGTGTTTGTGAGGATCAGAGGTAATGCAAACTGTTTACCAAGTATGTGGGTATGTTCACTAAGTGGATATGTTCACCACTGGGAGATGCAGTCTGGAGTATCAGTGAGCTACTGCTGTGTAACAGACCATCCCAAACCTAGTGGCTGATGACCGGCTCAGGTCATGAGTCAGGGTAGTTGTGCTGACCTGGGCCATGCCCAGCTGACCTTGGCTGCCACCAGCTAATGGTTCTGCTGGCACTAGGTCTAGGATGGCTGTAGCTGGGATGACACTTCCCTGTTCCATGTGGTCTCAACCTCCAGCAGGCTAGCCTGGGCTTGTTTAGGTAGTGGCTGAGCAGGGTTCCAACATGGGGAATAGATGTGTGCAAGGCCTTCTGAGGCCTGGGCTCAGAAGAGGCGCACTGTCACTTCTGTCTCCTCCTGTTGGCCGAAGCCAGTCATGAGGCACAGTCAAGAGGTTGGGAAATGCACCCTGTCTTTCGACAGGAGGAACTGTACTATCAGACTGCAAAGACAGAGGACACAGTAAAGAGTGAACGACTGGGGCTGTTATTGTAATCAGTCTACCACAGTAGTTTAAACGAATCAAAGACTTTATTTTTGGAGGCATGCAGTCTGGGACAGGGGTGAATCTGTGTAATATCTTCAGGCACCCAGGCTTCTATATTTCTGCTCGATCATCTTTAGCTTGTAGTTTCCATCTTTAAGGTCACCTCATGACCCCAAATAGCTGCTAGAGCTCCAGCCATCACATCTGTTCCAAAAAGGAGGAAGGGGGAGAGCAAAAAAGATGTACTTTCAAGTTGAGTCAGCCCCGGTTAAAAGCTCTCCTGAAAGCTTCACCCAGTGTCTCTTATCTGTAACTTTAAGGGAAGTGCTGCCTTTTAGGTGGCCTGAATAGATTTGCAGTCTGCTGGTAAATATGGGAGCAGTTAATTGGTGTGGCTGTGGGTTAACTTGTAGTTCTTTTCATAAGAGGCCATTTATGAATTATTGTAAAAAACTTGCACTAGCTGAGCCAGACACGGGAAATGGGGACAGATGACACCTTTGCCCCCGGAGAGCACATCCCGGGCACAATGTGGAGACGAGGGTGAATTCGCTCCCATTTGTCAGCCCCTCCCCAGAGCCTGGGGCTCCAGCGTGAGTCCCACAGGCTCACAGGCCATGCGGAAGGCCCTGAGCGGCCGGGCTGGGCAGTGACGGCTCTTCTCTCTCCAGCAATGCTGTGACTGCTGCGGCCTGGGGCTCCGCGTGCGGGCCGAGGGCCAGTCGTGTGAGTCCAACCCCAACCTCGGCTACCCCTGCAACCACGTCATGCTCTCCTGCTGTGAGGGCGAAGACCCCCTCATCGTGCCCGAGGTCCGCCGGCCTCCGGAGCCTGAGGCTGTACCACGGAGAGGTGCGTGCTGCTCCCCAGGCCAGGCATATGGGCCAGCTGGCCGACGGGGGAGAACTGCTGGGGCTTCTAGGCAAGGCTGGGGGTCCTCTGGCCTTCTGTGGGGACCTTGGTCACCTTCATCTGTGGTTCAAGGCACAAGTTCCGCTCTGGACAGAGTTCTGTGGCCTCCCATGATGGGCTCCTGTTATTTCAGGAGATGAGATTTTCAGGAGATGAGATTTTCTGAATGAGATGGTGGTCTCATTCAGTTTTCTACTTACCATCTGCTCTGCCCAGTTAGTACCACCCATCTCCCTCCACTCTCCACCCACCCACCCTCCTGTTTCTTTGTTCACCTACACATCCATACTTCTTCCTCCCCATCCACCCATCCATTTCACACATCCCCCTCCCATCCTCTGGTCCATGCACCACTCATTCCCCCATCCTCCCATCCATCTATTCACACATCCGTCCACCCCTCCATCCACCTCCACACCCAACCCTCCATCCACCCCCCCCACCTCTCCGTCCCGTCCATCTGTCCGCCTACCCACGCACGCCCCTCTATCCACCCCTCCGTCCACCCACCCCTCTATCCACCCTCCATCCATCCACCATCCACCCATCTATTCTTCCTTCCATCTACCCACCCATCCACTTACCCATGCATCCACCCATCCACCCACCCCTCCATTCATCCATCCTCCATCCTTCATACGTCCACCCATCCACCCATCCACCCACCCATCCGTCCTTCATCGTGCTGTCTCAGCTGAGCACACAGAAGGTTCTGGTGAAGACCTGATCTGGTTTCCTGAGGGCCTGTGGTCCCAACCACTTGCTGGGGCCAGCCTGGGTCTCATCAGGAGCATGGCCCCCTGCCCCAGTTTCAGAGGCGGAGTTGACGAGCCGGGAGGCCCTGTCGCTGGGCACGGAGACTGAGCTGCCCAACAGCCTGCCCGGTGACGACCAGGACGAGTGCCTGCTCCTCCCGGGGGAGCTGTGCCAACACCTGTGCATCAATACCGTGGGCTCCTACCACTGTGCCTGCTTTCCTGGCTTCTCGCTGCAGGACGATGGCCGCACCTGCCGCCCAGGTGAGGGCCCGGACGGTTGGGGCAGGTGCTGGGGCGGGGCTGATCTTGACCGCAGAGCGTGGTGTTCCTCGGGTGGGGACCGTGGGGGACTTCGCCTCCCGCCACCCCACACTGTGGAACCCGCCGGCGCCGAGGGTCCCCAGCGATGGGTTTGTGAGGCCAGGCAGACGGGCTCCCTCCTGGGGCTCCATCTGCAGGGCAGCCCCAGCGGCCCACCCTGGATTCAAGTGCAGGGCCGGGACCTGGGCCACCGAGGCCCCCGCCTACCTAGCCGCGTCCCCAGTACCGGGCCCGCGGCGGTCAGGCTCCGGCACCTGGTCTGGAAGGACCCTCTCCCTGCCAGCTTCCCGGGGTAGATTCATCTGGGGCCACAGACGGGTCCTCCTCCACCCTCCCTGCCCCGATTAGCGGTGAGACGGATCTGGCCTGAGGTGCGTCCCTCCCTGAACCTCAGTTTCCTCTCCCGTGGGGTGGATGGGGGTGGGTAAAATGAGCCGCCCCCCGACCTCGAGAGCCCGGCATGGCGCCTGTTAGGGCCCGAGGCTGCCTGAAGACGCGAGACCCCCCTCCTGTCTGCTCTGTCCGTGACAGACGGTGACCGCCCCAAGCCGGAGGCCGCCGAGGAGTCAGCGGTGAGGCCCGAATCCTCCCAAGTGGTCCCCAACACCATCGCGCTGCCCGTGCCGCAGCCCAACACCTGCAAAGGTAAGCTGGCCGTGGGCAGGCGGGGAGCCCTCGGGGCTGGGCGTGTGCGGGGTGGCCCCACCGGGGCGTGCTGCTTCTCGGGCACGGGGGGTCGGTTGGCCTCGCCGTCGGAGGTTGGGTGAGGAGCTGTGAGAGGTGAGAATGGGGGGCGCAGCCTGGGGCAGGCGTGGGTGACCCCAGCATGGCCCATCAGCCGCTTTCAGCCTCGCTTTCTGTAAAGCAGAGAGTACAATCCTTGCTCGCCCAGGCATCACGGAGCCCGCGTTCAGATACGTGCGGGCGTTCTCTGCGACCTTCCCGTCCTCCCCTCCGTCCTCCTCACCCGCATCCCTGTTACTTGAGGGAGGGGTGTTTTGGGGCAGGTCCCAGACACCAGCCGGTGTGTGAGCGGGTTGAAGGGGTGACCTCGTGAAAGGGGCAGGAGTGGGGTGCCCTGTAGGCCGGAGCCGCATGGTCTCTGACTTCCGTGCGGTTTCCTCGCAGACAACGGGCCCTGCAAGCAGGTGTGCAGCGTGGTCGGGGACACCGCCATGTGCTCCTGCTTCCCCGGCTATGCCATCATGGCGGACGGCGTGTCCTGTGAAGGTGAGTCCCCCCTGCCGTGGGCCCCGCACACCTGAGTGGGCCCGGAGCGGGGGAGGTGTTCCAGGGCCAAACCTCGCTGTGCTGGTGAGCGGGGAGCAGGTGTGGCTGCCATGACGACCAGCTGAAACAGCTGCGTCCGCCCACATCACGTGCCAGGTGTGCGTGCAGCCCAGGTGGGCACACGGGCTGGCCGCAGCCCCGCCACTCCCTGGAGCAGGCCTCCGCAAACTTCAGTGTGCAACAGGGTCACCTGTGGGCTGGGACCACAGGATCCTGAGAAGTCCACACGGCCCCAGGGGTCTGACCTAGTAGGTCTTGGAGCCGGGGAGGCCCGAGACTCCCTGGGTCACGCTCTGACTAGCTCTGTCCTCGAGGGTCACCCCATCTGAGTGGCCTGACTGGGTTTGTGACCGCCTTGCTCCCGTCCCAGCCACGGGTGGAGCCGACAGAGGGCGGTGCCTGCCCTGTCGTCCTGCGGCAGGACATCGCTCCGGCTGGCCTCCATGGGGAACAAGGCTGGGGAGAGGCAGCCCCAGCTGAGGGCACATTCTCAGTTCTGAAACCAAGGAGGGACGGTGGATGTTGGTGACTCTGCCTTCACAGAAGGGCCGAAGAGGGTTTAAAAGCACAGGCCTCCCTTACTTACGAACCCGCTCAGTCTGGGTCTTGTCCCGATGGGGTCTCTGCGGGCTGGGACCTCCCCCTGTGAATTGGGGGGCATCGGATCCGACACCTGCTGGGGTGGTTCCCACAGTGAATGACACCTGGAGCACCTCCTCGTGTGTGGAGACAGGCAGGCAGACAGCATGCAGATGGTCTAGGAAATGCTTTAGTTGCAGGTTCAAGTTCAGGAGACATGAACCTGGTTTGGGTCCATGGGTAACAGGGTTAAGTCTGCCTGGGAAGAGACCCACATCCCTGTCAGAAGCCGAAACCCACCTCTAGCCAATTGCCCAGGACTGTTCTGGTGTGGATGAAAACCATCCTCATGCCCAGAGAGGACAGGACACTTGCCCAGAGCACACAGCATGGTGGTGACTGACAGGCCTTTCTCTCAGATGGTGGGGGCAGATCTGGCTTTGCTTCTCATCTCCCAGGGCCCTGAAGACATGAGGACTGTATCTCTTCTGGGTTGGGACTCCTTCAGGCCATGGGCCCGTGTCCCTATCCCTCCAGGCCTCCCTTTCTCTCTGCAGCGCCCCCAGTGGTAGAGGCTGTGGGGTCCAGGCCAGAGGATGCAGAGGGCGTTTTGTGGGTGTAGCCTGCCCCGCAGGGGAGTCCTGCAGATGACATTTTATCATCTGTTTAAAATAATCAAACAAGTTACCAGCAGTGACAGATCAAGAATTTTTTTTTAATGTCCAAATTTCAGGTTTTTCTTGAAACTTTGTAACATCTGTCCACAAGGAGCCCACAACCTTGGTCTCCCTTTCGACAGAGCACAGGCTCCACAGTGCCCTAGAGCCCCCTTGGCCCCTTCTCCTGTTTATGTCTCCAGCCTGGCCCCCTAAGCACTTAGGTTTGCAACTCCTGCCATTGTGTGGCTCCCGTGGCTGCCCGTGGAGGTAGAGGGTCTCCAGAGCATGGGTGGGAGACGGCCTCTGGTCCCGCCCGCTGTGTGACCCCGGACAGGCTGTCTGCCCTCTCTGAGCTTCACTTTGCCACCTGTCTCTGCTAGGGCTCCTGCTGTGACATCTTTCAACTGGACAAACTCAGACTTGGGCCCAAAGCCCAGAGGGACCACTGATGGGCTGGGAGGTCCTGGGCAGGTCCCTGCCCGTCTGGGTCTCAGTTTCCCCATCTGTCACTGGAGGCTCCATGTCACTGGGGGCCACGCTTCTCTAACGGCCCTTCTGTTTTTCCTCCCGCGGCCGTCACTAGACCAAGACGAGTGCCTGCTGGGCACTCACGATTGTAGCTGGCGACAGTTCTGTGTGAACACCCTGGGATCCTTCTACTGTGTCAACCACACAGTGCTCTGTGCGGAGGGCTTTATCCTCAATGCACACAGGAAGTGCGTGGGTAAGCCAGAGCCCCGCTTGCCGCCACTGTCACGGCTCCCTGCCCCGCTCCACGCCAAGCCCGCCACACTGCAGCCACATGCTAAAGGGCCTGCCCTTTGCATATGAGCTCTCAGCACGGCCCGCCACCCCATGCTCCATGTCGTGCCCCTCGTGTCCTGCTTCTCCACCGACGCCACCGGGAAGCTGCTTTCCCCAGGGACGTGCCTGAGTCAGAACTTTGTCTGAGGTGTGACCTGGCTGGTCATTGAAATGAGGTCATTGAGACATGTGGGCAGCAGGATAGGGAGGCCTGGGTTCGAAGCAGGACCCCTTAGTATCTCTGTGGGCTTGAACTTCCTCCCAAGCCTCCGTTTTATCATCTGTGAAAAGGGAGCACTGAGGGCACTGCTCCCCGTTTGGAGGTTATGTGACATGTGTATCACATAGCCAGAGCCCAGGGCATGGTGTGCGTGGGACCTCAGCTGCTGAGATTGTCCTTAGATGCGGCCAGAGCCCCTTCAGAGGCAAATACCCCAGCTAGGCGTCCATTTGCTGTGTGACCCGGAGCAGTAGTGCTTGCGTCTCTGAGCCTGTTTCCTCACCTCTAACCTCGGGGCTCGGAGGCCTGGCACGGGCTGGTACCCAGGTCCCGGCCTGTGCACGGATGGGCTGGTGCTCAGTCATGCGCCTGCCCTCCTGCCTCTCGGTGCCCTTGTGGGCCAGGGCTGGGGCTCCAGGCCTGCTCTGTGGGCAGCAAGGACTTGCTGTTCTCCCATGGCTGGGGGTCTGGTGTTTTCGTTTAGGAAACATCATGGACCTGAACAGAGATAGACCCAGGGTAGCAGGGGCTCGGGGCAGACTGGGAAATGCTGTGGCAGGGACACGAGAGGCCAAGGGAGAGGCCATTCCAGCTGGCAGCGTCTGGACACACTCCCTGGAGAAGGTGGCGTGTGCATGTGTCTCCAAGGACGATGGGGATTTGGGTGTTGGGAGGGGCGTGAGGGAGGAAGGAACGGCTGCAACAAACATGTGGCGGTGGGAACTGCACTGCACGTGCCCAGACCCCTGTGTGTCGTCCTTGTGCTTGGGGACCACGCCCAACCTGGACATGTCCTCTTCCTCACCCTCCGCCGCCGGGCAGCGGAGTGGCCGCTGCAGACATGTGTGCCCCTGGCCTCCAGCCCCCGGCCCAACATGCGCCCTCTGGAGCCTGCTTGTCAGTGGCGGGGCAGCTCCTCCCGTCCGGCTCGTGTCTGTGTGTGTCTGGGAAAAGGCGGTCCACCCTGTGAGCACCCTCCCAGGACGCGGGTGTGCAGGGTTCCCTGGCGGCCTGGAGAGAAGACCTTGTCCTGAAAGGGGTCGCCGGGCAGCTGGAAAACGGGTTCTGGGATGAAAGCACAGAGGTGCATTCCATTCAGCAAAGTTTATGGTCATTCTTTCAGCCTTTCCTTCCTTATCATCCGGCACGGACCCCAGTGTCCTCTTCGTCCTTGTGTTCCGCTTATGTGTTCATCTCACCTGTGAGCACTCGTTCTTTCCATCACTTGCTCATCCACAGACGTGTCTTCTGTGGTGCGTTTGTGAGCTCCAGGCATGTTCTATTAACCCTGGCTGGTGAGATGGGAGACGGGTGCCCGGGTTAACAGTGTGGCCTCTGCAGCCAGACTGGCTGGGTTCAAATCCTGGCTCTGCCGTTTTCTAGTTGTAGGACCTGAGACCAGTCATTTGATCTCTCTGAACCTCAGTTTCCTCACCTGTGAAAAGAGAGGACTAATGTCTACCTCAGAGGGTCACTGTGGCGGTTACATGAATCCATGTAAAGAACTTGCTAGTGTTTGATGCCGTAATTGTGATTCAACAAATGTGTTATACTGAGGCAGCCTGCAGAGGTAGTGAGCCCCCATCACTGGAGGTATGTAAGCTGAAGTGGGACAGTATTGGGCGGTGCCAAGTCCACAGGACTTCTAACAGACAGGTGACCTCTGTGGGGAATCCCCTGTGCTTTGCTGTTGGCCTTTTGTGCCCTGTCCTTTGAGGAACATCTTGGGTCCTGGGAATAGTGTTCCAGGTGGGCTTGGCTTTGAGACGGTGGGAGCCCCGTCTCTGGGGCCCACTCTGCAGCAGTGGGGAAAGGGCTGGGCGCTCTGGGTTCTGTTCTTGCTGTTGTCCCGTGCAGGCTGGGAGACTTCAGTCACATCCCCTCTGTGAGACCTAGTTCCTTATCTGTGAAGCACTATCTCTGGGGGATCGAGGGCAGTTCCTGTAAGCCGCCCGATCCCTAAGTGAGCCACACAGTCAGTGGTGTCTGCTGTCATCTCTCACCACGATTCCTCCCAGGCTAGGGCGGGCTCCTGGCCCATGATGTTTCTGGGCTCCTGAGAATGTGTCTCTCACTGTCAATCCAGCTTATAAATCAGAAGTCTCTGTCTGGCCCAGCCAACCCTTCCTTGGAAACCACGGGCCAGAACTCTCCCTTTTCCTCCTCCTCTTCCCCACCCAACCAGCCTTGGCCGGGCCTGTACACCAGTTGGCTCACCTGTGAGTTTGGGACAGTCTCTTGCCCCACAGCCCTGTACCCCTCCTCTCCACGTGGTCCTGTCGTCCTGGTAGGCTCAGCTCAGACATGACTGTCCCTGAGAGCAGCTCTGACAGCGCAGCGCCCACAGCGGGCAGTGCTCTGGCCTGAGCCCGGGGCTGTGCAGCTTACCTCCCCAGCGTCTCCGCCTGACCTGTCCTCTCTCCCTGCCTGCCGACTGGCAGTTCCTTGGGGGCAGAGGCTGTGACACACCTCTAGGCCACCTGGGCTTAGCACAGAATAGCTGCTCGTTAAGGTGTGTCCAGTGAATGAACGAATCCGCACGACTGCTGTACCTCCCCTGCCAGGTGGAGCGTGGCAGAGACACGGGGTGTCCTCTGCCCACCTGCAGGGACGTCTGACTTGGCCACCTCTCTGGGTCTCCTCCGCCCTCCCTGATGCTACTTCTTTCCCTCCTTTGCTGGCTTCTCCCCTCCCCCCCTGCGCATCCCAGGCGTCAGTACTCGGCCCCCGGGTGACCTCAGCAGTGACCACTCCCACGTCAATGTCTCGCCTCAGACCCCTTCCATGAGCTCCGAGGCAGGCCTCTGGCTGCCGCTTCATCCTCAAGCCCAGTGTGACGTCAAGGGCTCCCAGCCTTCCGCTGTGAGCCTGCTCCTCCCAGCTGGCCCCAGCCCGGGTGCGGGGCCCCCATCTGTAGAGCTGCTCGTCCAGAAAGCTTTGCCAAGGCCAATGGGCTCCTCTTTTTCTCTCTCCTTCGTCGCATCCACCGTAGATCCTGTCGGTTTGACCTTCACAGCACTTCCAGGACCCGACTGCTTCTCTTTGCCTCTGTGGGCGGCAGCCTAAGCCCCATCATCTCCTAGTCTAACAGACCCTCACCCCTGGAGTATTTGCACTCAGCCAGGGGACCCTGTTACCAATAAGTCAGCCCACTTCCCTCCTCTGCTGGAGCCCTCGATGGCTCCCACCTCCCCCGCATCTCCTAACACTCTCCTCTCCCGCCCCAGTCACACCCCTCTGGGCCAGAGCCTGGGCCTGCCTGGCGGCCTGTCCCCTCTGCCTAAGATACATGCTCGGCTCATCCTGGCACCTCCTCAAATGCTTTGCTCAAGTGTCCTCTGCCCTGAGCATCCTTCGTGCCTCCGCCCCCTGCACCTCCCACTCCTGGTCTCCTTCGCTCTCTCTTGCACAAGACTCAGGACCACCCTCCCTCTTAGGTTTGTCTGTCCGCTGGTCCCCCCGCTCTGAGTGTCCCGCGCCATGGCAGACTTTCTGTCTGTCTTGTTCACCATGGACCCCTGGGGCCATGGCACATGCTCCATAAATCTTTGTTGAACGGGTGGTTGCACAGACCGTGCTGCTCTCTGGGAAGTGAGTACCTTGAGGGCAGGGCCGGCTGGCCGGCAGCGCGTGCGCCGTACCGGGAGGGCCCCGCAGCCTCTGACGGCCTCACCCTCCCCGCAGACATCAACGAGTGCGTGACGGACCTGCACACGTGCAGCCGGGGCGAGCACTGCATGAACACGGTGGGCTCCTTCCGCTGCTACAAGGCTCTCACCTGTGAGTCCGGCTACATGCTCAAGGATGGCGAGTGCACAGGTGAGGCGAGCTGGCTGGAGGCCCTGCCCACCTCCCCACCCCCGCCCCACCTTCTGATCCGCCCCCAGCCCGCCTGCAGCCCACCTGGCCCGCCCAGAGCCTTCTCCCTTCTGGCAAGCTCCCAGCCCTGGGGTTTCCTGCGCCGGTTTAGGGGCAGAGGCTGGGGCGGGGGGTGGCCTCCGAGGTAAGTGTGTCTGGGTCAGTTAGTCCCCTCCCTATGCCTCAGTTCCCACAGAACGGTCACTTCTGTCCTTTTTACCAGAAAATTCTAGCCGCCTCAGAAGAGAGAGAGGTTCCATTGAACCGTTTCAGCAGATGCTTCCCCAGTGTCGTTTGTGGGCCTGGCAGGGTTCTGGGTGGCAGGGGTACCGGTGGGGTTGTGTTCTTGTCTCTGGCCTCCTGTTGGGGGGACCGGCGGGCCCACAGGCACGCGGGGCTGGGTGTTGCTTTAGGTGGGGTCCAAAGAGGCCGGCCCCTTGTGGCGGTGATGTTTGGGCACAGACCTGCAGGACGAGAGGCCCCTGGGAAGGGTGTTCCAGGCAGAGGGAGCAGCAGGTGTCATGCCCTTAGGGAGGGGAGGAGTCTTGGCACAAAAGGCAGAAAGGGCGTCTCGGGTGAGAGCACGCTGCCGGTGGAAGGAGGCTGCGGGGTTGGCAGGCCCAGATAGGCGAGCAGTTGGGAGTTTGTTTCACCTGTGACGGGAAGCGTTTTATTTTAACTGAAAACGTCTAGAAGAAAGTCACCCAGGAGGTGAGACCCAGAGCAGTGCTCCATTGTTGCAAGCCCGGAAAATGGCGGTGGGAAGCGGCTCTGAGGTCGGCGGGAGCTCAGGCAGGTGCTGAACGCACTCCATGCCGGGCCCTGAGCTGGGCGCGGAGCAGGGGTGGGGTGAGCTGGCAGGAGATGAGCCCAGGCCCCTCGGCGCACACCTGTGCACACCCACACATGCCCACAGGGCTCACACAGATCCACGGTGAGCCCCCTTTAGAGAACCCTGACACGTGGGGAGGGGGGCCGTCTCCCTGGACGCCCCAGCACCCCGCCCCTCTCATCCCAGGGCCTCCTTCTTAGACCAGAGTGGCTGGGCAGGGGCTGTGTTCTCAGCCTCCCGGGGGTCCTTGGAGGGGGTTCTAGAACCCAGCACAGGGTTGCCTAGAGGCTGGGCTCCTTTGGGAAAGTGGTGGAAACCTTGGAAACTGGAGGGGGTGGATGGATGAACAACACACGGACAGACCCACAAGGTTGGTCAGGCCGTCAGGAGGCCGAGGCGGTCCCGGCTGTGCCACTAGCCCTCTGTGTCCCCTTTCTGCTCCGTGCCTCGGTTTCCTCGTCTGGAAAGAGCCCGACATGCCTGCTGTGCGGGAAGCACAGGGGAAGCATGGGGCCTGCACTTTGTAAACTGGGTGCTGCACAGCGGGGAGGGGCACCTGTGACCTGCTGGTGCCACACCGCAGGCGGGGACAGCGGTGCCGTCCAGGTCTGGCAGTTCCATCGTTGGAAGCTCCAAGCCTGGCTGCCCGGAAGCAGTGCCCCAGCTATGGAACCCTGCCTGTGCCTCAGTTTCCCCTGTGAAGGAGGGGGCTCGTCATAGCCTGCTTCCGGGTACATGTAAGCACTGAGTAAATAAGTACGTCTCAGAGCCCTTGGGACAACGCCTGGTAGCACGGCAGAGTTCAGTGAGGGGGTAACGTTGTTGTTACTGCTGGCATGGGCCACGGCAGCTCCCTGTGACGCAGAAGACCTTTGTAACCGTCAAGGTCACTGTGGGGATGTGCGGGCAGGGGCCTGCCAGCCTGCCGGCCCCTGACCCCCGGCCTGGTCTGTGTGGCAGACGTGGACGAGTGTGAGCTGGGCACACACAACTGCCAGGCGGGCTCCGTGTGCCATAACACCAAGGGCTCCTTCTACTGCCAGGCGCGGCAGCGCTGCATGGAGGGCTTCCTGCAGGACCCCGAGGGCAACTGCGTGGGTGAGTGGGGCCTGGAGGGGCTGCCTGGCCCTGGGGGTCTTTAGGAGAGGTCGTTGGGGGGATAGGCTCTGAGGGCTTTACAGAAGAGGGAGCCCTGGCTCGCTGCACTTTCCCCCTCCCGGCCTCAGTGTCCCTCTGTGAATGGATGTGTCAGTGCCTGGGCCCCGCGAGGCACTTGCAGAATGGAAGCTCTTATTATCCTGAACTGTCTGCTCGCGGCTGAGTTACTCCTCTTGTGGCCTCAGTTTACCCATCTGTGGGATTGGACTGGATGAAAGTGAATCACGTTTTTTTAACCTACCCAACAGCGCTTGGGTTCTGGGAGGGAAAGCCCACGGGTCCTGGGACTCAGGGACTGGATAGCCCGACCTGGACTGGTCTGGGGCCCAGGACTGGCCGCCTCCCAGTGCAGCCCTGGACTCAGATGCTGGGGCTCCAGGAGGGGCTCCAGCAGGCTCCCTGTCACCCGCACCCGCCTCCGCAGACATCAATGAGTGCACGTCACTCTCCGAGCCGTGTCGGCCAGGCTTCAGCTGCATCAACACGGTGGGCTCCTACACGTGCCAGAGGAACCCGGTGATCTGCGGGCGTGGCTACCACGCCAGCCAGGATGGGACCAAGTGTGTGGGTAAGGCCCGCCTCCCCCTAGCCTCTGGCTTCCCGGGTGCCCTGGGCCGGGGCGGCTGGTGCAGGGGGAGAGTCCGGGCCTCAGGGTGCCCTGCTCGCCTCCCCCTGCAGACGTGAACGAGTGTGAGGCGGGCGTGCACCGCTGCGGCGAGGGGCAGGTATGCCACAACCTCCCCGGCTCCTACCGCTGTGACTGCAAGCCTGGCTTCCAGCGGGACGCCTTCGGCCGCGCCTGCGTCGGTAGGTGGGACTGGTGGCCGGGACCCCGTCCGGCTGCCCTGAGAGGTGCCCGCCTGCCCCAGGCCCTCCCCCCGGCCAGCCTTGCCCTGACCACATGGCCGGCCCGCTCTGGGCTGGACAGCCTTCCTGCCGTCCTGTCCAGCTGTGGCTCTGCTCTCGGTCCCCATCGCGCTCTTTTCTTGCCCTTTGCTGTGCCGTCTGTCTCTCCATGTCTGCCTCTGGTCTCTGTCCAACACCTCCTCTGCCGTCTTCCCCTGCTCCCTCTTCCCCCGCGTTCCTTCTGGGCTCCTGGGTCCCTCTCCTCCCCGGGGCTGGAGGCGGCTGGCGTCCAGGCCCCCTCCGCCCTCCCTGAGGCCCTGCACCTGCCGCCCGCCCCGCAGACGTGAACGAGTGCTGGAGCTCGCCCAGCCGCCTGTGCCAGCACGCGTGCGAGAACACGCTCGGCTCCTACCGCTGCTCCTGCGCCTCCGGCTTCCGGCTGGCGGCCGACGGCAAGCGTTGCGAAGGTACGGCCGTCCCGGCCTCTGACCCGTGGCGCCCCGTGCAGGGCCCCAGGCCTCAGCTGCACGCTGTTTCCTGCCAGGGCCCCCCACTGCCATCTCAGACCCAAGGGCTGGGTGTGTGTGTTGTGTGCACCCCTGGGCGGGAGCTCCCGGCAGGCAGGGGCGGCGGCCCAGCCTCTGCCCCTTGGTAGGTGCTGACCCTGGTCATGACCACGGTGCCCTGGGCTTCAGGCGGGGGGCAGAGTGAGTGAGATGAGAGGTAGGCCCGTGGCCACGCGGACGGCCCGGCGGCCACACAGCACCTGGCAGTGCCCTCCAGAGTCACCCCATCTTGGTTTTCCAGAGCCCAGAAATCTAGATATGTATGCGAAGTCTGCTGGTTTGTACATGTCGCTGGTGGATCTAAACTTAAACACGCTGTGTGTTAAACCGAGCACGTGAACTCGCCCATGTGGGGTGCGCCTGGGGCTGACGGAGGGGACGCGTGAGGGACCGTCACACTGTTCCCACCTGTGTTCATGGTGTGGTTGGGCCAGGTCTGGGGGGGTTGGTGTGGAGGGGTGCAGGGGTCCCGGGCTGCTCAGTGAAGTGGGGAGGGGCCCCGTGAGTAAGGGGGTGTGGGGTCTCTGGCCCCATTTGCTGGTGCCGTCTTTCCCAGCACTCCCCTGGAGGCGCGTTCCTCATTTCCCTCCTGGGGAGGTGAGTCTGCTGAGACCCCTGGGAAGGCCATGCACCTCTCTCTGATTGCCTGGCCTGGCCAAAGAGCTGGCCTCTTGTGGGACGGGACCAGCCCAGGGACAGGGGAGTGACCCCAGGCCTGGCTGTGTCAGACGGCACTTGGATGGGCTCCCAAAACAGACCCTGTCACTCCCTTTCACTCACGGGGGTTACAGCCACCCGTGAGCCCTCCCCCCGGCCAGGCTGGGTGCAGACAGCCGTGGGGATGGAGCGTCATTCCCACCCTAGTTGTAGTTCATTCGTTCACTTCTTGGCCCTTCTGCCTCCCCCGCCGCCCCTACTTCAGGCCACTTCTCTCCAGCTCCATCTGTGGCTGGACGGTAGAGACTCAGATGGAACCAGCGTGGCCCCTGGCCCCCGGGAGCTCAGAGCCCGGTAGAGGAGAGAAGCCACTCATTCACTCATTCACGGCTTCCATCATTTTGTGTGAAAGCTGTGTATGTTGTGAGGTCCCGAGGATCATGCGTCAGACAGTGGCCTCAAGGCCACGTGTGAGCTGACCCCGTCCCCCGCACTCTGCTCTGACCACACCGGCCTCCTCGCTCTTCTGTGCGTGCACAGGGCGCACCCTCACCTCGGGGCCTGTGCTCTCACCGTGCCTTCTGCCTGGAACGCTTCCCCAGATGCCCGCGCGACTCTAACACTGCAGCCCTCCCAGACGCACCCCTGCCCCTTCTCTGCTCTCTTCCCATAGCACGCGCCACCTTCTGCCGTACTAGGTATTCCGCCCCTTTAATCCCCCCGCTTCTTCCCCAGCACACACGTGAACATCAGCTCTATGACAGGGGGGTGGTTGTCCGTCTTGCTCGTGGCCCTGTCCCCACGCTCAGCACAGGCCTGGCGCTTGTCGGAGCCCGGCAGGTCTTGGTTGGATGAATGAGAGACAAGTCCCTGCCCACAAGGAACTCAGAGTCCAGCAGATGCCCCATCTCCCCCGTCCTCCACTCACACAGCTCACCCGCTGCCTCGCAGGCCGGCTCTCCCCCCTCCCCCACCCCCATGCAGGCCGGCCCTGGGGGTCAAGGGCAGGTCCTTGCTAGCACCTAGGTGACATCTCCCGGAGCCATCTCTACCCAGTGCTGTGGACCCTCAGTAGGGCAGCATCTAGCTCCCCGTGTGGGGATCTGAGCCCCACCTGTGGCTGATTCCTCTGGGCAGTAGGCCGGGACTGCACCAGCAAGCTATAATACATCACTGCCCCTGCTACTGCGTGTCTCAGGCAGGCTTCTTGCCTTTTTCTGGGCCTCTGGTTCCCCGTCGGCCCGAAGGGAGGCTGGGACTGATGGTCTCTCAAGATAAGGCTCCGGGTGAGCCGGACCTTGGCCCTCTGCGCTGGAAGGACACCTCAGTGACCTCCGGCTGGTCTGTCTGCAGACGTGAACGAGTGTGAGGCCCAGCGCTGCAGCCAGGAGTGCGCCAACATCTACGGCTCCTACCAGTGCTACTGCCGCCAGGGCTACCAGCTGGCTGAGGACGGGCATACCTGCACAGGTACCTCTCCTCTGCCCAGGGCCCCCTTCCTGAGAGACACCACTTCCCGTGTGCCAGGCTCCTCGAGTCCCCACCGGGCCGGGGACACAGGCCACATGGAGGCCTTAGCGTCATATCAGAGTTTGAGTCCCAGCCGGGCGTTTCCTGGCTGTGCCACCTTGGACAAATGCTTCCCACGTCTGACGTCAGTGGCATGAAGGATTAAGTTAATTACGGTTGATCCTTGAATGACACGGGGTTTAGGGCCTCCCCTCCCCGATAGTCAGAAATCCACATATAACTTTACAGGCGGCCCTTTGTATCTGCGGTTCCGCCTCTGTGGTTGAACCGAGGACAGATGGCGTAGTACTGTAGTATTTATTGGAAAAAGTCCTCGTGTAAGTGGACCTGTGCAGTTCAAACCTGTGTTGTTCAGGGGTCAGCTGTACCTTGTCCACACCCTGTCTGGTACCTGATTGGCCCTCAGCTGGCAGTAGCAAGTATGGGGCGGCCCCGGGAGGCAAGCCCTGGAATGCGGGTCCTGTGAGCTCTGTGGCCTCAGGCAGCTCTCTTCCTCTCTCAGCCCTGTCGTCCTTACCTGTAAAATGGGCCCCTAGGCTCCACTGCTGTGGCAGGATGACCCAGGGTTCACGAGGGGCTGAAACTCTCTCTGGCAGACATTGACGAGTGCGCTCAGGGCGCCGGCATCCTCTGCACCTTCCGCTGCATCAACGTGCCAGGAAGCTACCAGTGCGTGTGCCCAGAGCGCGGCTACACCATGACGGCCAACGGGAGGTCCTGCAAAGGTGAGTGCGGGGTCCGCCCCACCGGGGCCTCAGGCAGCCTCCAAGCAGGCCCAGAAGCCTCATGCAGCTGGCTGTGCTCCCAGAGCTCTGACACCAAGTGCATAGGCAGAGAATGGCTGATGCCACTGGTGGCCGTGTTCACCGAGGTCTACGCCTGGGATGAGGCAGGTGGCAGTCTTTCTGCTGCTTGACCCAGCTTAGAGGCTTGGACTCCGCTCTGGGCCCTGCCCTGCGAGCGGGACGGGGGTCCTGTGGGATGGTTCTAAAGACAGGAGACCTACCCAGCCTATTCAAGAGAAGCCTCAGGGGTCCCAGAAGCTGGCCAAGCCTTCGTGGCTGCAGAGCTGTCTGCTTTTTAATTTAAAAAATAATCTGTCTGGGGCTTCCCTGGTGGCGCAGTGGTTGAGAGTCCGCCTGCCGATGCAGGGGACACGGATTCGTGCCCCGGTCCGGGAGGATCCCACATGCCACGGAGCGGCTGGGCCCGTGAGCCATGGCCTCTGGGCCTGCGCGTCCGGAGCCTGTGCTCCACAATGGGAGAGGCCACAACGGTGAGAGGCCCGCGTAGCGCAAAAAAAAAAAAAAAAAAAAATCAGTGTGGACTCTGTAAAAGGTGAGGGTCTTACCTGCCGCAAACAGCTGTGCGGGAACGATGACTCCATGTGCCTAGAGCGTGATTTCAGTTTTGAACCTGAGGCCCTGTTCTGCTTGATGGTGGGAGCACAGCACGGGCTTCTTGGGCGGCTCAGACGCTGCCATGATTCTGGTCCTTGAAGGCGCTTCAGGCCGGAAACCCGTTCGCGTTCAGGACATCTCCCCCGACCCCTCCTCCCTGGCCTTCCTGGCGCGGGGGCTGGGGAATGGCCAGTGCTGGCAGCACAGAGGCTCCCAGGCCCTTGGCTACTGTACAGAGTGGAAGAGACGGGAGTATGTGACGCTCGGGTGGCACGTGAGCTGTGCGCCCACAGGCCGAGCTGCTCTGAGACCCAGGCCCCTGGGGCGGGCTGGGGTGGCTCGGACGAGGGTCTCCAGCTCTGGGCATCCCTCCCATCGCCCTCCTCTGCTCCCCCCAGACCTGGACGAGTGTGCACTGGGCACCCACAACTGCTCTGAGGCTGAGACCTGCCATAACATCCAGGGTGGCTTCCGCTGCCTGCGTTTCGAGTGTCCCCCAAACTACGTCCGGGTCTCTGAAACGTGAGTGCCCCCACCCGGCCTCGGCCAATCCACACTGCCCAGGGCGGAGGCCAGGTGACCGGCGCACGCCTTCACCACCTCCTGCTCTTCACAGGCCCCACTGCCAGGTCTGTGGTCTGATGACTATAAATGGTACAAGAGAGCACCTTGCGGAAAGCTTGGAGCATAGAGCATGAAAGGAGGAAAACTCACACACAAAAATCTCTTTCAAACACACACACACACACACACACACACACATTATCTTTTGCCGTGTAACGAGTTCTTTCCAGCACTTCGCATCTTAACGTGACAAGTAGTTATCATCTCATGCAGTCTTGGAGGGTCACGAGCCAAGGAGCTGCTTAGCTGGGTGGTCCTGGCTAAGGGTCGCGTAGGGCTGGGTCCTCTGAAGGCTTGACTGGGGCTGCAGGATCCCGCTGCCCACTCATGGCTCTGGGCAGGAGGCCTCAGCGCCTCACCATGTGGCCTCTTCATGGGGCCGGAGCTCTCCCAGCACGGGTCATGAAGAAGGCAAGTGAAGGTCCCAATCCTAAAAGTGACATTTCATCACTTCTGCTCCTGGCCACACAGTCCAGCACTGCATGGGGTACCCTGGGAGGCAACATTCAAAGTGTGAGTGACAGGAGGGGACACACCGGGGCCATCTCGCAGGCTGGTGACCACACTCTCTAGTGATGCCTCTTGGTGTTTCGCCGTATTTCCTGTCCTTTCCTTACTAAACATGCATTTCCATAGAGGACTTGCTGGAGCGCCCATCTTGTTTTCTCTGCGCGGTGCTGTCATGTGGATGTGCTCGGTTGTTCGAAGCGTGCTTTCTCTGCTTGGTCGCCGTCTTTTGCATCTGTGCGTGCAGCCCGCCTGGGGTGGCGCTTCTGAGCATGTATGCGCTCGTGATTTACTTGCCGGCTGTCCTGCTGACCCCGTGACATGCTTGCTAATACACACAGTGCTGGGGAGTGTCTACGTGCAGGTGTGTTGGGACGCTTGGGTGACTGTGTCTGGGTGACCCTGGGCAGGTGACCTCCCCTCCCTGGGTCTCAGCTGCTCCGCCTGCAACATGGGTGATGGTAGCGCCAGCCCCAGGGTGGGTGTCAGCACGGCATGAGTGAAAACACGTCATGAGTTTACAGAGTGTGTGGCATGGCCTGGCGCTGCATTGGTGCCATGTGTTGGTGACGTCATATCCCAACCCCGCGTGGCTGGGCACTGTGGTCCCCCAGTTGGGGAGCTCTGCTCAGAACATCCACGAGACCTGCTGAGCCCTGGTGGCCATTTTGGAAGCACTGAGCTTTGAGACAGGGATTTGGTGATGGAGGTGACAGTGTCTCATTGCACCCAGAAGAGACCAGATTGTTGCTGAGCTTAGAAACCGAAGCCTTGGGCCCCGTGGGGTTTGGTGCAGGTTCTGTCATCGTGGTCCCGTAGCGTGGCCGAGTTCCCGGCGTCCTCTGGAGCAGGTGTGACTCAGCTCTCTGATCCTCGGAGAGGGGAAAGGGCAGGCCATCCCAAGTCAGAAGAGGAAATGGCTCCGCGGGAGAGTCAATCATGGAAGAAAAGGGAATCTGAGAAAAGATCACAACAGTAAAAACACCGAGGCCAGGGAATCCATGCACATAGGCAAGGGAAAGAATGCAGGCAGGGAGGTAAGAATGACAAGCTACCTGGCGCTGTGCTGAGAGCCCGCATGTTTATAACCTCACCCCTTCCCACCAGTGAAATCGCAAGGCCATTAACCCGTCCTACGACGGGGAAGCTGAGGTCCAGGGAGGTCAGGTGACCCGGCAGAGGCTGCGAGGCTGCCAAGGGCGGAGCTGGGCTGGGGGCCGGCGCCCGGTCGCGCTGGGTGAGTGTAGGGGTGGGAGCGAGCCCGCCGCTGACGCCCCCGCCGTGCGCCCCGCAGGAAGTGCGAGCGCGCGCTGTGCCACGACTTCATGGAGTGCCAGAACGCGCCGGCGCGCATCACGTACTACCGGCTCAACTTCCAGACCGGGCTGCTCGTGCCGGCGCACATCTTCCGCATCAGCCCGGTGCCCGCCTTCGCCGGCGACACCATCGCGCTGACCATCACCAAGGGCAACGAGGAGGGCTACTTCGGCACGCGCCGCCTCAACGCCTACACGGGCGTCGTCTTCCTGCAGCGGTCCGTGCGCGAGCCACGGGACTTCGCCCTGGACGTGGAGATGAAGCTATGGCGGCAGGGCTCCGTCACCACCTTCCTGGCCAAGATGCACATCTTCTTCACCACCTTTGCCCTGTGAGGCGCGGCCGCGGACGAGCGCGTGGAGCCCCCGGTTCTCCCTGGCCCGGCGCCCCGGCCGCACGCCTCTTTCCGTGCTCCCTGCCGGCCGCGTTGGGGGCGGGCGATGTGGCCAGTTTACTCTGACCCTGTAAATTAACTTAATTTTGCTGACCTGTTCCTCGCGTTTCGGCCTCTCCTGTGCCCCTGGAGGGAGCTTTGCGCAGGCCACTGCTGGTGCCCCGTGGATGGGGTCGGAGGATCCGAGGCTGGACATGACCAAGACTGGAATCAGCGACCACGTTGGAGATTTTGGACTCAACTGGGTGACCTGTCCCCAATGATAATATTCTGTTTCATGTTCCACTGTGATTAGCTCTTCACTTTTTTTAAAAATCGTTTTTAAGTGTTTTTGTTTAATTATAAAGTAGTACATGTATATTGCAAATATATATATATATTCAAATAGTACAAAAGGGTTATGAAGTAAAAAAGTGAAAACAGAAAACCCGCTTCCTTTTGTGCAGCGTTTGCGTGTGCCAGCGGTGCCTGCGTGTCTTGGGCCCCCGCCTCGGGCCTCACCTTGGGTTGCTGAAAGGACGGCAGTGGGAGCGTGCTCGCTTCTGATCCTACTTCTTCTCCTCCACCTGCGTCTCCCTCTTCCCTCCTCTCCTTCTCCACATGTGGGCCGCACCTGGCTTGTCACTTTGGACGCTGTCCAGAAGCTGGACATCTACATTTAGTGTTACTTTTGTCACCTCCTGACCGACTGCTCTTCGCACCTGATGACGAACGTGCGTGAGACTGTTTAGCGTAGAAATGAGCTAATGGTTAGCTAAATCCAGTTCTCTCTCGGGCCAGCCGTTCTCCATTGGTGTTCCATCCTGCGGAGGCTGTAACTCCGTGTCCCAGTGTATTTGGCCATTGTCAGTATTATAGCTTCACCAGTGGTGCCAGGGCTATGGGACATATCACGGGAGGTAGGAGTAACCTGCAAAATGAGACTGGAGTGCCCTCCAGTCATTAGCAGTTCATCCAGCGAATCGTCTCTCATGTGACTACATGGCTTCCAGGACAAGGCTATTCAGGTTTGCAGCGTCCATTTCACTTTGTCAGGTTCCAAAGGAAGGAGTGAGCTCGGCTTCACCCTTTCAGCCGTCTGGTATAATGGAGCTGAGAGATGGTGTTGCCTGCTTCTCTAAGCCTCATGAGATACTAATGTCCTGGACAAACGTAGTTGTTGCGTAACCCATTCATCCTTTCCCCTCAGCTGTGATTCCGATTCTCTCCATTCCGATTCTCTCCATTTGTACCCCAGTTCTTCCACGTTGGGAATGGACGTTAGGTTTGGCCATCGTGCTGGTCTAGATGAAGGGCAGCAATGCCCGTCCAGCGAGCACCTCCCCCCCCGTACCCCGGCGCACTCCGTTCCTATAGGTAGAGTTAACCAGGGGGCCATCTCAACCAGCGGGCGACACACAGCTGCAACCCTGAGTTTGCCAGATGGGGTGAAGGCACCGTCCACCCCATCAGGCCCTTAGGAATTCTGACACCAAGGTTTAAAACTCTAGTTATGGTTTCTTGCTTAGGAATCAGCCCTGCTTCCTGCGTGCACAGTGGCAGCCTTGCTCCCGGGACAGCTGCGTCAGATACAAAAAAAGAAAGTTGAGATGGTGTCATGCCAGCATCCTCCCCCTGTGTGAAGAATTGTGCGGTCGCAACAGAATTCTACCCCACCCCCTGTCCCAGATCACCTAAAAAGCAGAGGAATCTTTCTAGTGGGGACCTGCCTTGGCTCCCTGGTGTTGAGGGTGAACGTATACTCAGGAAGGCTTGAAAGCCAGCCCTTCGCGTCTTTATCTTCCCTGCCCCATGTCAGACGACTGGGGTCTCAGATGCCGTTCTAATTCTCTGCCTAAACATCATTCCAAGGAGGAGGTCTCTCTGCCTGCTGTTGACACTGTGGGGTGTCACGTGTGATCCTTGGTTTGAAGAAATGTGATTTGGTGGTCCCAACTGGCACACTGTCTCTCGTGCCCACACGCTTACAGTATCTGTAAGGGTCCAGGAGGCGTCCTAACACAGTTTCTGGTTATGCCCTCCCCATGGAGTCCCAGGTGGCATAACCTCCTCCCAGCCTTCACGTATGAGCATTGCCCACCAGGGAAGCTCCTCTGAGCCTTTGGTGTCCAGAGTTTTTATTGGAGCTGGTTGGTAGCTGGGGCACACCTATTCCCTGACACAAGGGAGCAGTACAATTGCCAATGCTCTTACCAGTGGTGACCTGGGGGCATGTCCTGGTGGAGGGGATGCTGCAACAGATGCGACGGTGCAAGCATTTGAAAAATACAACAGCAGAATTGGCTGGTTGCCACCAAGCTGTATTGCCCTGCAGAGGGACAGTGAGAAAGTTGGAGCTGTTAACGAGCAGGTATTGGCTAAGGGTGAGAGGCAGGGGCCCTCGGTGGCAGCTCCCAAAGAGGCGCCTGGCTCCTGCGGTGGAAGGGCAGGCCGAGCCGTGTGGCAGGCTGAAGACCTGCGTGTGAGAGTCACAGAGATCCAGGGGCGTTTGACTGCTCGGCCAAGGTCTGCCGTGGGACGTTAAGGGCTGGTGTGGAAACCTGGGGTCCTCAAGGTGGAGGAGGCCCTCTGGAGGTGCAGAGGAGACCGGCCCTTTCAGTAAGAGCCAGCGCTGTCGTGCCTGAAGAGAATGCTGTTAGCCACCTTCCCTCACCACCACCAGGCAGCAGGTGCCCCCGCAGGAGCTGCCCTCGCCTCCTCTACTGGCTGCCAGGCTGATAACAGATTCAGTCTGTTTGGGAATTTTCCCTCCTGCACAGTTGAGTTCATATGTGATGGGCCTGAGCCGATGACACCCGTGTTTCCCGACACTGATTGGTTCCAGGATGGGCCTCGGATGTACCCGAGGTCTTTGCGGGGGTACTGAGATGGAGGTGGTTTTCTTGACCCCTGCCCTTGAACCTAAGGGGCTGTCAGGCCTGGAGCGGCCACCGCCACGTGACAGCAGGTGAAAGCCGAGACTGAAGTCTGGGTGGAGCCCCTGAGGGGGCAGCACAACCGCAGAGCCTGAGCTCTGAAACCTACCAGGCCTGAGGCCACCCGACCTTTGAATTTTCTGCCTGTATCTTCTCTTTCATGTAAGCTAGCTTGATTGTTTTCTGTCAAATGCAACAGGCAAAGTCCAACAGAATGCAGTAACAAGTGAGGAAGGGTGTGCCGGGCAAAGGGAATGGCATGTGCAAAGCTTCTGAGCTGGGGAAGAAGGCTGGTGTGCTGGAGACTTGAGGAGTGAGGGGCGTGGTTAGAGGGTGGGGGGCGGGTGGCCGGAGTCACAGCAGACCGCAGATGTGACCCTAATTAGTTCTCAGGGCAGTGGGGGTCTGTTGAAGCACTGGGGGCCACCTTTGCAGTTTACAACCATCCCTCTGGCTGCAGTCTGGAGGGTAGATAGTAAGCATGAGGGCAAGCCCTGTAGGGGGCTTCTTTTTTTTTTTGGTAGTATTTTTCGGTCTGTAATGGTCTTGTTTTAGGTGTCATTCAGTCTCTTAATTGCTTTGCACCGCTTTAAACTTGTATCGTTGTCACTGTGGGTCTGGTCTGTTGCTGCAGAGCCCACCTTGGGATGCCCCCCTACAGTAAACCCTGTGATGCCTCCCGGGCTGCCTTCCAGAAAGGCAGCACCAGCCAGCCTCCTGTGCCCTGTGTCCCATGGGTGGTCTCACTTGCTGACACGTGCCAAGAGGAGGAGCGGGCAGGGCCGTTGGCCTGTGTGCGGGGAGGGGGTAGTGGTGGTTCTGAGCATTGTACGTGGGTGCCCAGGCCTGCTTCATCCAAGTCACTGAGCTCCCCCAACATCAGGGTCCCTCCCGGAGAGCTGAGGGCCCGTGGGCTCCATTGCATGGCTGGCACAGTGTTTAGAAAAGTCTTGAGCCAACATGGAAACATGGAGAATTTTCACCCAAACGTGTAGGTTTTCAGCTTTTCTGGAAACCCCAGGCCTCTTCCTTCCTGTGGTTTCCCAAGGTAAAGCTATTCTTTTAAAATGTGTCGATTCGGTAGCCCCCGTGGCCCCTTAGAACCTCATGGCCCCTGCGAAACAGACCATATGGCAAAGCGGTGACAGCCTGGCTGGAGATGGTGAGCGTCCCGTCACGGGAGGTGTGCAAGTTGGGCCCAGAAGGTCCACTGGACATGGGATGGGGCCCTGGAGTTTCTGTCTTGTCCACGTTCCATGATTTTGTGAGGCAGGCGTTGTCCCCTCCTGCTTTTCTGCAAGCCAGTGGGGTGGAGGAGGTTCTTTCCAACAGGCTGGACGTTCCAGGCACATGAGCCGGGCAACGGTGCCCCCTCGTGGCTGCAGCCCAGCCCAGGAGCTCTACCAATGACCAATGGAGAGGGATGGATTTGGACAAGTGGGATGGGGGAAGGTGTTTCTGGTGGCAGGGGGGGCCGTGGTACCTCATGGCGGCGCACGAGAGACCCTGACCATGGCCCAGTGTGGCTGGAGGGAAGGCTGTAGTGGGAGCAGAGGCTGGAGGTCTGGGGGAGGCCAGATGGGGAGGGCACCAGGTGCGGAGCGAGGAGTGGTCCTCGAGGGGACATGGGCCTGAGTGGCGCCCTGACTTTGGCAGCGTGATCACCCCTCCCTTGAACAGCAGGTGTGTCCGTGGCCCCGGTGCTGAGGTCTCCCAGGCTCTGCTCCTCTGCCCTATCTGTGGGACCAAGAATTCCCACCCATAAGAATCTTCCTGGCAAGTGAATTTACTGACCTGGCCTGGCCTGCCCTGCCATGGATGGGACCACCATTGACGGCCAGGTGCTTTAATGGTGGAACTGGGGGTAAATGGTGCCACGCAGAGAACTGACATGCCTGGGCTCCGCCAGCATCTACCGGGAGACACCACAGGGGTTCAGCTGCTGTGCTTGGGGCTCTGCATCGCTAAGATTGCTTTTCATCCTGCTGTGACCTGTGAGGGAGGGCTTCTGTTCCCATTCTACAGAAGTGGAAACTGAGGCTCAGAGAGAGCATGTGACTTGCCCAAGGTCATACAGAGACTCAAACCCAGATCTGCCTGACTGCAAAAGCTCATGGCTCAAGGGAATGGGAGGACAAGGGACAAAACACTTGCAAAAGATACAGATGACAAAGGGCAGTTATCTAAAAAACACAAAGAACTCAAAATTCAACAATAAGAAAATGAATAACCTAATTTTAAAATGGGCAAAAGATCTGAACACACACTTCACCAGAGAAGATCTACAGATGGCAAACAAGCAGGTGCAGAGATGCTCCACATCATATGTCATTAGGGAACTATAGATTAAAACAAGGAAGTATCACCGCACACCGATTAGAATGGCCAAAATCTTGAATGCTGACAACACCAAATTCTGGTGAGGATGTGCATCAGCAGGCCCTCTCTCTCACTGCTGGTGAGAACACAAAACTGTACGGCTACTCTGGAAGATACTTGGCGTCTCTTACAAAATTAAAAATACTCTTTAACATACAATTCAGCAGTTGCCATCGTTGGTATTTACCCAAATGAGCTGAAAACTTATGTGCACCCAAAAGCGAGAACATGGATGTTTATAGCAGCTTTATTCATATTCGCCCAAACTAGGAAGCAACCAAGATGTCCTTCAGTAGGTGAATGGATGAATAAACTGTGGTACCTCCAGACAATGGGATATTATTCGGCACTAAGAAGAAATGAGCTAACAAGTCATGAAAATACAGGAGGAACCATAAATGCCTATTACTAAGTGAAAGAAGCCAATCTGAAAACGCTGAAAACTGTACGATTCCAACTTTTATGACATTCTAGAAAAGCCAGAACTATGGAGACAGTAAAAAGATGAGTAGTCGCCAGGAGTGTGGGGGGAGGGAGGGATGAATAGGTGGAGACCAGAGGCTGTTTAAGGGAGTGAAACTATTCTTTATGGTATTACAATGGGGGACAGATGTCATTATACGTTTTCTGAACCCATAAGATGCGAACCACCAAGAGTGAACCCTCATATAAACGATGGACTTCCGTTACTAACAGTGCAGCAGGGCTCGTCAGTCGTAACAAATGCAGCACTGTGATGGGGAATGCCGATGGTTAGGCAGACTGTACACGTGTGCAAGTAGGGGGTGTGTGGGAACTCTGCACTTGCCACACAATATTGCTGTGAACCTAAGACTGCTCAGAAAAAGAAAAAATCACTGAGTTGCCTAACCAGCCTCTGGAAACTCACAGTCTGGTGGGGTTTGGACAGAAACAGGTACAACCATTTGGACAGTCACTGCAATGATGACGAAGCCACGGGGGCTGTGGACACTCAGAGGAGCTATTACACTGGCATCAGGGAAGGCTCCCTGGAGGAAGTGTTGTCTCCAGTGGGCTTTCACGGCCCAGGTCTGGAGTAGCAGGGCAGGCATTACAGGCAGAGGAACCAGCACGAAGAAGGGCATGGAGGTGTGAGGCTCTGGGGGAACAGCGGAAGTTCGAGGTGCAGAGTGGGGTTTCGAGGGCAGAGATGAGTCGCAGGAGGTGGGCTAGGCTGGAGGCGAGGTCTGGGTTTGCGCGGGCTCCTCTGGGCGCGAAGGTGGAGGTGGTGGTGGTGGTGGGTGGGGGTCCGCGGCGACACCTGGCGGTAGCGCGCGGAACTGCGGGCGGCCGCGCAGGCGCAGACCAGGGAGAAGCTGTGCTCGCCTGGGCGGGCTGGGCTGGGCAGAGTGCTGGCCCTGTCCTGGAGCAGAAATCAGGGGGTCCGTGAATATAGATGCGCAAAATATGACATCTTTTGTTTGTCACTAACCTCTAATGGAAATGAAGCGTTTCCTTTCATTATGAGCACAGGCAACAAACCGCAGTAGCATTAGCTGTGTTGCCGTCACATCTCAGGAGTCTCAAAACAGCGGCTCGTCAGTACTTTGAAATTACCACCTGCCGCTGGATCGCGTTAGGAAGCATGGTGTTAGGAAGCAGGCCCACATTGTGCCGTAGTATAGACTTCTTTTTAGTATTTTGATAACTATAATTTCAATCTAATTGGCAGTTAAAAACCTACAGTGTCCTCCAGACTGTCAAAGGTGCCTCTGGCACACACACGTGCACACAGATATGCACACACAAACACACATGCACACGCAGACATGCACAAGCACACACACAGTGTTTGCGACCGCCTCCCAGGAGGAATGATGACACCAGCGAGTGCCCCCTGTAAGGTGCTGACCATACAATTTATCGTCTGCATCTGCACGCTTGGGTGCAAAAGGGGCAGCAGGTGTGCACAGACTCTCCCTCGCATCGGGGGCCTATGGGGCGTCAGTGGTTGTGTCTGTGGGTGGGTGAGCTTGAGTGTGGAGGAACCAGTGGAGTGCATCTGATGTGGGGGGTGCCGTGTGTGTGCGTGTGTGTGCGTGCGTGCGTGCGTGCGCGTGTGTGTGCGTAGGGGGTCTGTCTCTGGTGTTTGGGTTCTGGCAGCGGCCTGACCTACAGCCCCGTGTTCAGCCTGGTCATTCTGGCCCTCACAGGGGATTTTGCTCAGGTGTTTCCAGGGGTGGCAGGTGGTATTGGTGGGGGGGTCTGCCCTGCCTCGTCTGAGGGAGACAGGTGGGCTCCGTGTCGCCTTTTTGTGTCGCCAAACTCATCCTCCCTCCCGTGATCACCCCCGTTTTACAGATGCAGAAACTGAGGCCCAGAGAGGTTGAGTGTTCTGCCCAGGCCACACAGGCAGTGCAGCCATGGATGACGAGGGGCAGGATTCCTGGTGTTTCTGAACCTCGGCGTCCTTGCCTTTCATTTCAGGAGAGGAAGATGCCTGAGGCCGAGATAGAAGGGGGGGTCTCAGCGTTGGCCCCTCTCCTGTGCAATTCCCATCCCGACTCCTTATCCTTCCCAGCTTCAAGTCCAAGTTCCACGGCCTGGTATCACACCCAATCCATCCCGGTGCTCCAGCCACCCCAGCACTAGCCCTTCCCGGCTCCCTTGAGCGCCTTCACATCTCCAGGCCTCCGCCCATTCTGTTCCCTGTGCTGGGAGTGCCTGGCAGATTCACTCATCCTGCAGACCTCTGCTCTGACCACTCCACATAGAGTTGGTGCGTCCCGCTGTGCTCACCACTGACTTCACACAGCCCCGGGGGCAGCCCTTCTCAGGATTTACCCAGATAAACATGATCTGTTTCCCCAGCTCTTAGCACCGGGCACAGCATAAAGTAGGCACTAATAAATGTTTATTGAATGAATAAACACACATGTTTGCACACCCCCGCACCCACCCATGAGCTGCTCCAGAGAAAGGCTGGGTCCTCTCCGGCTACTCAGGTGGTCATCAGAGTTGGTTCAACTGTCTAGGTTGGGCCCAGAGCTGCAGTAGGAGCAGGGCTGGCTGGTGGTGGCGGCAGCGTTGGGCGGGGTCCCAGGCTGGGGTCTGGGAGCTGCACACCCGCCGCGTGCTCCTTGGGGGGGTCCCCCCGAGGGTCCCCCATGGGCTCAGCCCTCTGTGGTTCTTTCAGTCTCGGCCCTAAAAGGTCAGTGCTGGGCCACACCTTATCCTCTCCTCTGTCCATTTATCAGGTCGGAAGCTCAAGGCTGGTCCGGCCCAGCTGGGGCCAAGGTTTATGTGCTTGTCCTCCCTACCCCAGCCACTCTGACCCTGTGAAACACGCCAGGAAGGGCGGGGACAGGAAGGGGACAGTGGGTCTCTGCGCCTGCCCCGGGACACTGTCAGCCACGTCAGGATTTATGCTTCGCTGCCCCCACCCTGAGAGCTGGTCACCGGGCTCACGCCCTTGGGCTGACGCTGGGCCATCCCTGCAGGGGGCCTGGCCAGGCCTGCGGGCCGGGAGCTTGCCAGGAGGTGGCAAGAGGGAGGCATTCTGAGATCCCGGCTGCCCTCACAGATTGGGCCCAGAGTGAACACAGGTCCCCCGTCACTGATGCGGGATGGGAACTCCCGTGGTGGGGGGTAGCATCTGAGCGAGGGGGCCTGAGCTGAGCCCAGCCTGGTCCCGCTGAGACACTGGCTAGGACATTGGTCAGGGCTTCAGTTTCCTCAACTGTCAATGGGCTTAAATCTTAGTAGCCACCCCTCGGGCCCCTCGGACAGTGTACGTCCACATTGGTTAACGCGGGGACACCAGCTGTTTGTGTCTGTCTGGGGGGCTCTTCCCTACTTGTTGGACCGGCCACCCCAACCCCATGTTCTTTTGGGGAGCTCCCCTCCCCCATCCACGTGGTCTTCGCCGAACGCCTTCCCGTCCATCTGTCCAGGCATCGGGGTTGAAGAGGGAGCCTCCTCAGCAGGGGTCCTCAGGCACTGGCCGTGGCTCAGATGTTCAAGGAGTCAAGGGAGAGGTGGTGTTAGGGGGCTTGCTGGCTGCAAACTGAGTTCCAGAAATCACAGCGGACAGGGTTGCGGGGAAGGGGCAGGTGAGCCAGAGTTGGATCAGGGGGTGCACGGCGGTGGCGTCTCAGGTCACCCAGTTGCTCAGTTAGAAATCTGGAGTGGCTGGACTCCTGTCAGTCCCCACATGCAAACCATCAGTGAGCCCTGCCCGCTGGACCCTCAGAACATTCCAGAACGCAACCTCTTCCCCGGCCTCTCCGCCTCCCCTAACCCTCAGAGCACCTCAGAACCCAGCCAGCTCCTCTTCCTGTCCTGTCGGCAGCCCGGCTCCAGCCGCCAGCATCTCTCACCTGGGTCCTGGCAGTGGCTTCAGCCCCATCCCTGAGCCACAGCCCTCCCGTCTGCACAACCCTTTCTCCTCACTGCCTGAGCAGTTATGTTAAGTAACTGGCCTGTTCTCAGTCCCTCCCCGCCCCATGGCTTGCCATCACACCCAGGGTAAATGTCAGTTCCTTACTGTAGCCTGTTGAGACCGCCCTAGTTCCGCCTCCTGCGCACCCTGCGACCTGACCTCACATCCTTCGCTCCCTTCCACGTCCATCGGCACCTCCTCGCTGTTCCTCGTCCTGCCTAGTGCATCACGGCCTTTGCACTGCTCTTTCCTCTGACTGGAACGCTTGGTTCCCAGGTACTCCTAAGACTCCTGTCCTCCCTTTGTGCGGGTCTTTCCTCAATTGTCACCTCCCCACAGAGGTCTTCCCTGACCCCACATGTACAATAACCCCCCGACCCACTGCCTAGCATTCCCTGTCTTCTTAGCCTTTTTTATTTACCTTTAAAGCACATGCACTGATAATATTTTGTACATTTAGTTGTGTGATTACCGTCTGGGGTCCCTGCTAGACCGACCCAGTGGTGTGATGAGTGCTACGATGGGGGCGACTCGGGGCTCTGGGGGTGGTCTCGGAGCATGGCGCTGCCTCTCTCTCGGCCTCAGTTTCTCCTCTGCACCCTAAGGCCTGCGCCCTCCCTCTGGTACTGCCTGCTAATGTGATGTGGGTAATTCTGAGTCTTCGCTTTGTCCTGGAAGAGAGGTTGCCATGGAAACAGAGGCTGAGGCTCCAGCGGAGGGAGCATCCACCTCCCTTTGTTAGATCCAGGGAAGGCTGCCTTCTGGGGGCCCCGCTGCCTGGTTTCGGGGAAGAATGCTGCCTGAGGTCTGTGCTTGTTGAGGGGCAAGGCCGGCCATCCTCCTCACCCTCCAGCCTGCCATTCACTCCATCAGTTTGTGAGACACTTGATGGAAGGGCAGAAGTCACCGGACAGGGTGGAGGATCAGGGGCCCAGGGAACCAAGGCATCTGGACCCAACCCTGTGTTTAGGCAAGTCCCCCGCTCTTCTCTGCACCCCCAGCCCTGGCATTTCCATCAACTCACAGCTCTGCTTTGACAAGATCGATGCTGGGCCCCCTCCCAGTGCCCAGACCTACGGGGCAGTATGCAGTTATGCTGGGGGGTGGGGGTCCCCGCTAGGTTCCACCAAAGACGCGTCCTGAGAGGTCAGGGCGCCGGCGCGGCAGGAAGCCCTGCTCTGCCTCCCAGCCAATCGCGGCCGGAAGGTTCCTGACCCCGGGCTGGGGTGTGGCCGCTCTCTTCCCCGTCCTGTTGCTGCCCGGTCTGGAGGGGTAGGAAGCCCGGGCCCCCTGGAAGGGCCGCCCTTCGCACAGGTGGCAGGGCCCGGCCGTGCGGAGTCGCCCCCTCCCGCCGCCCCGCGCCCCATCCCCGCTCCCCTGCCACCTGGCGCCCCGTTGGGCTCCCAGCTGGGCTCCCCGCTGGGCTCCCCGGGTACCGCAGGAAGGTGGGAGCCGCACCGCCAGACGCCGCCAGGGGGCGCTGCGGCGCTGCGGGTCTCCCGGCTGCTCCCCAGGCCCAGGCGATGGACCGCCCACCTCACCCCTTGGTCTGGCTGCTTATCGCTGCCCGGGGAGGCGGGCCGGCGGCTCCGACCCCGACACCGCCGCGGCTCCCGCTTGAGCGCCCACCGACAGGTGCCCGTGGTGGAAGCCGCTCCTTCAAGGCATCCTGGGCCACTTCTCCGAAGGGCACGGGTGCGCAGAGATCTCTGGGCACCGATGTTTTTCCTGGAGAGCTGAAGGCTGAGTTCTCGAAGACGTTCCATGAAGGAAATTGCAGTCCCTTCGGTGTCTGTAATACTGCGTTTTCCAAATCCCAGCACCAGAATTCTGGGCTCCATGCGCTCTAAATTTTAGCACAGAGCCTGAAGCCGAATGTCTTGACTTCAAATCCCCACTCTGCCACTAAGCAGCTAGTGCCGGTGGGCAAGCCCTTAACTTCTCTGTGCCTTGTTTTCTCAGCTGAGAGATGGCTACACATCACCATCTCTGTGAAGTGGGGATTATTATCGCTCATCACAGCGTGTTTGACTCATGGGCTCAGAAACCCAGAGAGACAGTTGGAGGTGCAGAGTCAGGAAGCTGAGAGACGCAGTTTGTGTGAACCCTGATGGCTGGGGGCGTCCACGAGACATTTGGCCCAGACTTTTCTGTTGCTGGGAAGAAAAGGACCAGAGGCCCTAGGAGGTTGAGCTGTAGAAGGTGAAGTCTGTGTGGGGTCCAGACCGTGGCCTGGGAGACGCCAGCCAGCTGGGGGCTGTGTGCACGTTGTGGGGTGCTCCAAACCTGTCTCCCCCCACCCCCCGTAAACGGGATGCGGATGCGTCTCATGTAAGGCTGAGGAGGCGCATCCAGGATGCCTCGTGGCACACAGTAGGTGCTTAATAAACGTGGGTGGCTGCCTCTTCTAGTTCCGTCACACAGCAGGAGAGGGGCTTGTATGGGGGGCCTGGGACAGGCCAGCCCATTCACCCGGAAGAGGGCAATGGAAGCTGCTGTCGGGCCATCTTGGAAGGGTGCTGGGCAGGTGGATGGCAGCCCTCACTTCCACTGGCCGTCCGCCTCGCCTGGGCACAGCCCCCTGCTGAGGCTGCCATCCCCTGAGCAGCAGGGCACCATGGGCAGTCACTGTAGGACCAGGAAAGCACACCAGGGGCAGGTTCTTGTGAAAGGCACAGATCCAGCATGGGGACAGGATCATTGGCAATGACATGGGGGCTGCCTGGGTCCTAGGGAACTTCGTGACCATCTCACTAGCCCCACACTGTACCTAAGAGGAGCTAAAGCCAGCGAGGATAAAGGACTTGTCCAGGGTCACGTGGCTAGATGGAGGAGGGTGGGACGAAGCGGGGCTGAGCCCGTATGCCTCTCCTGCAAACAATATCCAGGCCAGGTTCACTTCTGCAGACCTTTCGGCATGAAGATTTGCTTGTTGAGTGAATGACTGTGTCTGTCAGGCCACATTACCAAAGGTCTATGCTTGTAATGAGGGAGGGGATGTCCAGTTAGGCTTTGCTCTTCTCTGAGCTTCTTGGTTCCTGTGCTCAGCTCCACATCCTTCAGTGGACTCTGAGATGGAGAGCAGCTCCTGGAGACTCCTTCCTGTGAACAGATGGAGTGACTCAGCCAGGAGAAGCACAGCCTCAGGGGTTCCAGCTGCTGTCCCTAATTCTCTGCAGGGTTGTCCTGGGGCAGGAGGGCCTGGGAGGCCTCTGGGCTGGGACCCTTGGGAAGATAGGGCCCAAAGCTGTGAGGAAGTGCCGTCATTTTGCTCATAGCCGCCCCATAATGGGGGTTCGCAGGTTGGGATGGCCATTTGACAGGAATGCTCATGCAGCTGTTTGTCCAGAAGTCATTATTGAGCACCTACTGTATGCCAGACACTGGAGCTGACATTATTTTGCTGGAGAAAGGGACAGTGAACAAATTAAATTAGAATGTGATGGCAGGTGGTGAAAAGTATGAAGAGGGACAACAGAGCAGAGTCTGGGGCACATAGAACACGGGGGCCCGGGTTGGAGAGCAGAGGTGTCACAGGACCACACACCTGGATGATGGGAAGGTGGCTGCCATGTGAAAGGCCGGAAGCGTCCCAGGCAGAGGGCTGTGCAAGGGCAAAAGCCGGGAAGTACGAATGTGCCGGTATGGCTGGAGTGGGGTGGGTGAGACTCCAAAGAAGGGCTGTGCCCCGTGCCCCAGGGCCCCCTTGCCTCCTGCCCAGTCACCGCTTCCTCACTCAAGCTGGCTCCAAGACCCCAAAGCCGTCTCTAAGGGGCTGTGTTGATTCCTTTGGCCACACGGGGGCAACAGAGAACACCACTGGGAAGGACTGGGGAGGCTTGGCTGGATCTGAGCGCCTTGCGGGCTCGCGGGACCCCCGTCGGGAACCAGGGCTGAATACTGGACCCCTCCCTCTCCGCTTCTCTGCACCCATCCTGCCACTGTCTTCTCAAGCTCCTCCCTTCTAACGAGCAGGGACACATGCTACAGTCCTGGCTCCGGCTCTTGAGGTAAGGTGGGTCCCCCTGGAGACTGGGATCTGCATCTGTGAGGTGGGAACAGAGTTCCATCTCGAGGATTGCGTGGGTCCCAGTAACAGTGTCTGTTTACCATCGTGTGTGCCTCAGCCAATTAGCTATGTGGCCTGGGGCCACCTGCGTACACTCTTCGAGCCTCAGTCTCCCAACTGTGAAATGGGAACGATGGCAGAACAGCGGTGGGGAATCTTGTGCGAGAAACCTGACAAAATGCGTCATGCCCACCAGGGACCCAGCACAGAGCCTGGCTCTCAGTAAAGGCTCCGTGGTGATACTGTCACGACAAGCGCATGCATGACTGGGGGGCGCAGAGCCGAGAGAGACCTGCAGTTCAGATGAGAAGCTGAAGCTTATGAAAAGGGAGGGTGGTTTGCCCAACTTCACTCGCCAGGAACGAGGCGGAGAGCCCCTCCAAGTCCGGCCACGGCCATCCTGCAGCTGACACAGGACTGGAGTCCAGGACGCCCTCTTTGTGGCCACAGCTTATCCTGCCCGTCCAGAGAGCCTCCGCCTTCAAGGCCCCTGTCCCCAGCCTATCACCCAGCTCTGGACACTCCTCCCCATGGTGGCTGTCCAGGCCCTGCTTGCACACCCCCAGGGAGGTCACCTCTCTCCCTGACAAGCCGGTGCTGGGCCTCTGTAGAACTCCAGGAAGGAGCTTGCGAGAGTGGCACTTTTCAGGCCATGGCGCCTGGGTTCCTTTTTCTCCCCAGCTTCCCCTGTGCCAGACTGTGGAGGACTAGAGACCTGGAAATCTTGGAACACCACATTCTTGGAAACCTCGTCCCTTCCCGCCTTTGAATTCTTAGAGCTTCCTCTTGGAGCTGGGGCCCCTCATTTCCGATGGAACCTGTGGGAGCGCCCCTTGATTTTGATGTCCTTTGGGGTAAAGGAGGTGTTTCTGGAGGGTGGGCCGTCGGTGGGGGGGGCAGCTGGAGGTGATGGCGGGGGCGAGAGTTGGGACAAGAGAAGGAGGGGGTTTGGGAGAGTGGCGTGTGGACCCCCGTGGGGTGAACTCTTCTCGCAGTGGGTGCACCTCTCCCTGTGGTGTTTTGTGGGCAGTCTCCCGAGCCCCTTTTTCTCCACGTCCTTGTGAAACACCACAGCCCTCTTGGAGTAATTCCTCCGAAACCTCGAATACCTCCAGCGTCTCCCAGGGTATTTTTCTTGTGGTTAAGGTGGTATTTACAGTGAAAACAGCTATTGAAGCGAATCGCGAAAATAATGTCAGTGTTTCCACTTTTGACAAAAATGGGAAGGCAGGTGGTTTCTTGTCTGCGATAAGCGCATCTGCTCCTACAATAATTACTATTTGAGATAATTATGAAAAAGAATTTAAATACTTAAGGCATGCACAGGGGCCAGGACAACTTTCTTTCGCCTTATTCATAATTTCTCCTGCAAGTCGGAGTCTTGTCCCGACGTGGGCCGAGGGAGGGGCCCTGGGAGGCCGTGGGCCAGCGCCCAGACCCCACCGCTGAGTCTGGGTCAGGACGAGTGTGGGTCTTGGAATAGGATCCACCTGGGTTGCATCTGGATTTGTCAGGGCAGTGACTGTGGACAGTTTCCTCCGCGCCTCAGTTTCCTTATCTGTGAAATGGGGTTAATCCTTGAGTGTGCCTTAGAGGATTGTGATGAAGCGGCGCTCTGTACGGTGCACAGCAGGGCTCAGCATGGGCTGGGTCCCGTGCCATGCTGTGCGAGGCCTGGACCAGCTCCTGCAGCTCCCTTGCCCACTGAGATAGAAACCCAGTCCTCGAGAAGCCCAATGAGTTTGCGTTCCCTCCCTCCAATCTCCTGCAGGACATCTCCCTGGGATGCAGACTTCAGAAGTGGCAGGTCAGCAAATACCCATGAGCTTGGAGAGGAGCCGCCTCAGGGAACCCTGGTCCCCGTCCCCAGGTGAGCCCAGAGAGTGCCTCAGGTGTCCCCGTCAGAGCTCAGCAGGGCAGGGCCGAGCTAGGATGTTGGGAAAGAAGTGTTCTTTCTGTCCCCTGAGGTGTCTCCGCCGGACCTGAGTGACCATGTGCCAGGGATGCCAGGGGAGGGACAGGGTTTGGGTCAGAGGACTCCTGAGGGCCTCTGGTCTTAAGATTTAAGGGCAAATCAGAACCCAGGAATCCTGGGTCCTGGGGGAGGCTAGGGAAAACAGATGTGGCCCAGAGAGGGGAAGGGCCTTGCCCGGGCTCATGGAGATGCCCTGGCAGAGCCCAGGCCTCCAGTGCCTCCACACAGGGCTGCCTCTAGGGACCTTGGGATCACCGTGGGTGAGAATGAGGCAGCGGGCTGGCCTGGGTGACCTTGGGCGAAGAAGGTCCTGTGACCCACTGGAGCAGAAATCAGGGGAGCTGGCCCAAGCCTCACAACAAGACAAGGCAGGTGCCTCAGTTGCGTGCTGGCTCTGCCCTGACTCATCATCTGGCCTTGCACAGGTCCGTGCGTAACTCCATTCCACTTGCCCCGTCTAGGCAGTAAGGGGTTTGGACTGTAAAAGAAAATGCCAAAGAGCAATGGCTTAAACAAGAGAGAAATTTCTCTCTCTTTCATATCTAAACCTAGGGGTATGTGGTACAGGTCGTGTGAGGACCAGCCTCCCTCTAGCTCCTGGCCCTACCAAACAGAGGTGGAGATCTGGTCCTTGGGGTCCAAGATGGCTGCCAGAGTTCCAGCTGTCACATCTGACTTCTAAGCAGCAGAAAGGAGGAAGAAGAAAGGAAGAAAAGGGGGCAAAGTGTGGGTATCAGATGTCTTTTAAGAAAGGCTCATGGAAGTTGATGCTGGATGCTGTTTCTTACATCCCGCTGGTCAGAGCTGAGTCACATGACCAGTCCTAGATGTGCAGAGGCTGGGAATGAGGTCTTCATACTGGGAGCCCAGCTGAAAATCAGAGAAAGAGGGGAGGGTGGTGCTGGGGGCCACCAGCTGACTCTGCCATAGGGTGATCTCGTGGGGCCTTTCCGCTTTGACTCTTGAGGGGTCTGAGGGTCTGGAATTGTGCAGTCTGCCATGTCCAGACTTCCAAGAAAACAACGTGGGCTAAATTGAAATAAGCTTTCAAAATTCTGAGATTCTAGCATTTCCAAATGGAGTGCCTGTGTGTGTGCGTGCCCAGGTGCTGAGGAGCAGGGCTCAGGTAGCAGATTCGGGGAGCTTGGGGACGGGGGCTGGTGGTGCCCCACGGCGGGCTGCTCCCTCGGCTCCTGGAATCCCCTCGTGCCGGCCTGTCTGCACATGTGCCTCGTGCACCGGAGGCCCGGGGCAGGGGCGGCAGGAGGGGGCCGCCCAGGAATGCTTGCTCTTTTTAAGGCAGAGTTGTCCGTGCAGACTCCGGAGGTCTGGCGCCATGGCCGGCTCGGGCGCTGGGGGGCGCCCGAGAGCAGGCTCCAGGCACTGGGTGGGGTGGGGGTGGGGTCAGAGCCAGAGCTTCTACCTGGGGGCCTCCTGGTTTTGATTCAGGTATGTTTTGCAGCTATTCCGAGTAAGATTCTGTTCTAGGCACTGGGCACTCAGCAGAGAAGCTCCCGGCCCCCGGGGAGCTGCCGTCAGTTAACCAAAGATATAAGTGAATAAACGCAAGCAAAACCAAGCAGGAAAGGGGGTTGGGGTGATGGCAGGGATTGCAGTTTTAGATCTGGGTGGTCAAGGAAGGACTTGCTGGGAGGGTGACACTTGGGCAAAAAGACTGGAGATAGAGGAGCGAGTGAGCCAAGTAAGCATCTGCAGAAGGTGTGCTGAGCACAGGGCACAGCCCAAGCAAAGGCCCTGAGGCAGGTGTGTGCCTGGTGCATTTGAGTTACAGAGCAGGGCCAGGGTGGAGTGGGCTGGGCAGAGGGGAAGGCGGCAGGAGGCAAGGTCAGGGAGGTCACAGAGCCAGGTCATGCGGGGCTTGCAACCATTGTAAGGACTTTGGCTCTTACTGGGCGTGAGGCGGCAGCCGGCGGTCTGAGCAGTGGAGGGTCACACTCTGACCTAGGTCTTCACGGGGTGCCCCTTGCTGCTGTGGGCAGAATGTAGCTGAGACGCTGGCGGCTGTTTTCCTGCAGGCTGTCCCCTGCCCCAGCAGCATGGAGCTCCAGCTTCCCATCCCATCTCCTGAGTCTTCCTCCTTCTGGCCCCTCTGCCTTCTCCACAGCCACTATTCCAGCTCAGGCCTCAGCTTCTCTCACTGTGATTCTCTTGCTCCTGCTGCCTCTGGTTTTTCACCCCCTCAGGACGGCAAAGTGGCTGCAGAGGTTCCAGGCCTCACATGTGGGATTTTTAGCAGGGCCAGCAGAGGCTCTGGCCTTTGCAGGGATTAGGTCGTTTCTGTGCCAGTTCCTGGGGCAGGAGGATGCCGTGCTCTGGTTCCGGGTTATCTGGATCAATTGTTGAGGCAAGTGCCTGTGACTCTGACCTGTCTCTCTTTTCTGCCTTTTAAGGACCCTTGTGGTTATGTGGGGCCTACTTGGATAGCCTGGGTCGTGTCCCCATCTCAACATCCTTGACTTAACCACATCTGCAAGTCTCTTTTGCTGTGTGTGGTAACACATTCGGGGTCCCAGGGTTGGGACGTGGACGTCTCGGGGTGGGGAGCACGATCTGCCTCTCGCGGCAGCCATGCCCTCTCAAGGCCAACATGCGGCCCCTGCCCACCGCCAGGTGTGGCCCTCGGGGGGAGTCTGGGCTAGTGGGAGTGAGGTGTGTGGTGAGGGGTGTGCCCTGACCAGAATGCACAGGACCGGACCTGGGACTTGCTGTGTGACCTTCGGCGCTCCCTTGACCTTGCTGGGCCTTGGTTGGTTTTCCCACCTGTGAACGAGGAGGGGGCTGGTGACGTGTTCTTTCAGAGGCTTTCCAGCCCGGGCACTTAAATGCAACCTTGAGCTGCAGTTTGAAGTGAGAAAGTGCTGGATTCCAAACCTGTTTCCATATGTCCCTCCCTGACCCTCCACTTTCCCATCTGTAAAGTGGAGTCCTTTGTCCCCACCCTGCCTCCTTCTCATGGTTGCTGCCAAGAGTGATAATGGCCCTGAACACGCTTTATTAAGCTCCAGGCTGAAGGGAGCATTTGTTGAGCACCTGCTGTTTGCCAGGCACTGTAAGCCGCTCTGTAAGCTGGATTCATCACCGGCTTTCACGTATGAAGAAACTGAGCCCCAAGGCGGCCGTGTGAGCTGCCTGAGGGGGCGGCAAGTGTGCGAGGGATCTGGATTTGAACAGACAGTGCAGCCTGGGGGAGCTGCTGGGCAGGAGGATGAGTTGGAACCCCTTGAAGATCTCCGGGTCACCTCCAACCTGCGGTGAGCGGTGGCAGCTCCGACCTGACTCCCTGCCTGGGAGCAGGAGGTGGGCGGAAGGCTGATGTGCTTCTGGGTAGGGCCGCCCGGGAGAGGCCGGCAGGAAGACAAGGGGGCCTCGGGCCCTGCCAAGGGGTATTGATTCCAGGCACCAGGCGCTGTGCTGGGGCCCAGCCAAGAGATGAGGTCATGAAGGACGGGGACGGAGACTCCGGGGGCCGGCGTCCCGGCCGATGACGTGATCGCCAGACGTGAGGAATCTCTCTCTGCCTGGAAGACGCAGCTCCTCTCCTTCCTTCTCCTTGACAACCCCCTTACTCCAGGCTGTGGTGCCCGGGGAGGGGGCCCACCTTGCTGTTGTGCTTTGTGACCTTGGGCAAGTCACTGCCCCCTCTGGGCTTCCTCCTGGCACCCCATGGCTCTGAGAGCACCTCCAATGGATACTTCGATCAGTTCCCACTCAAGATCCTCAGGCTCTGGAGGGTCAGGCAGGGAGGCTGGCATGCCCCAGAAGGGGGTCATCAGCAGCTCCCAAGACCCACCCACAACTGCCTCAGTTTCCCCACCGAGTCCTTAGGGACAGGAGGTGGCTATCTTGCCAGCTCCCTCTGGCCTGTTCCTATTGTGGAAGCCGAAGTGTGCAGTGGGGGTTGGAGCCCCAGGTTCTGCCACTTACAGGCTGTGTGGCCTCTGGTAAGTTGCTTAATCTCTCTGTGCTTGTCTCCCATCGTGAGGCTGTGGCAGTAGCTGAGAGCTGTTGAATGGGCAGGTGGACACCGGCTGTAGGTTGACCCTCTCATCCAATCAGACGTCCTCACAGCTTGAGTTTGGGTCCTGGCTTTGGTGCTGCTAGGCTGTGAGACCCAGGGTACTTTGGTGCCTTTCTCTGAACCTCAGTTTCCCCATCTGTAAAGTGGGGACCACAGTATCCCCCAGATTGGGTTGCTGGGGTCGTGAAGGAAGGCTGTGTGGGGCCAGCCCTGACACAGGGCTGGGCACCCAAGGCCACCACCCCACGGATGCTGACCACTGGTGTCCTGCCTGCCCGGCAGGCCCAGCCCTGCCGCCACACCTCCCCTCTCCTTGCGCTGGCCCAGGGTCATGTAGGCCCCCCCGGGTCCCCCAAGAGTGTCCTGTTTGACAACTCAGCTGGGGGTCAGCACATCACCAGCCAGGGCTGAGGATGGCAGACTTACCCATGGAGGTGGCAACCATATGTGTCACATCTCCCAGAGCCACGGCCCAGCACCCACCAGCTATAGAACCACAAAGCCATGCAGCTCTTTGAAGTTCCCATTTTAACTCAGGGGAATTGAAGTAACTTTTGAGGGAAAACCCCCAGATAAACAAAAGGAAAACAAGAAAACTTGCCTGCAGTTTCCTCCCCTAGAGATGGCCGTTGGCATTTCCAGTCTCTTCTGCTACGCCTGTGTGTATCTGTATTTAGATAAAAGGGACCACTCCATTTTTCCTTTTAACGGAACATAGTGCACGTCTTTCTGTGCTGGGAATCATTACTCCGCAGCATCATTTCCCATGGCCACCACGTAACACTGAGGCCTGGATACAGTGTAATGATCCACCCAGCCTAACCCTCCATCGACACAAAGTGTTGACTAGATTCCGTACCCTTCCCCCGCCACCACCTCGTGCCCGCTGTAATTAAATGCATCTGATCACTCTTGCAGCTAAAATCGCCTGGTCAAAGGATGTGCATTTTTTTTTTTTTGGATGTGCATTTTTTAAAAAATAAATAAATGTTTAAAAAAATTGTTGGGCTGCACCGGGTCTCAGTTGTGGCACGCGGGAGCTTCGTTGCTGCGCATGGGATCTTTAGTTGCGGCACGTGAACTATTAGTTGTGGCATGTGGACTCTTAGTTGCAGCACGCATGCGGGATCGAGTTCCCTGAGCAGGGATCGAACCCAGGCCGCCTGCATTGGGAGCGTAGAGTCTGACCCACTGGACCACCAGGGAAGTCCCAGGATGTGCATTTTTAATGTTTGATTGTTGATACCCGTTCATATTCCCAGCAGCTGTGTGTTAGTTTTTATGCAAAATGTCCTGGGATGAAAAGTGATTGTGTCTTGTTTGTTTCCTCCTTCAAACACGATCTCCCCTGCTCTGGGAGAATCGATACCTCCTGAGAGGCAGACTTCATTCCTTCGTGTCAGCCTCACACTGTCTGCCTCTTCTAGTTCATTCTAGCTGGGCTGGCCACCTCACTGTTCTTCCAACTTGCCAAACACATGCCTGCCTCGGGGCCTTTGCACCTGCTGTTTCCTCTTTCTGGAATCCTTCCCTCAGACAGCCAATTTGAGTTGTTTCCTCAAGAACTCAAATTGTATTTACTGAGAGGTCTTTCTTGGCTGTCCTAGCTAATAAATACCTGCCCACCCTCATCTCTTTATTCTTCTGTTTATTCTCATCATAGCACTTTCACTTTTGGAATTTGTCTTTTTTAGGTATTTGCTTACTTGCATAAGGGGTACCGGGGGCACCAAAGGAAGGCAGTGGATTGGCTGAAGGTCAGCCCAGGTCTCTGCACGACAGACGAAGCAGGACCTCCCCTGTGCCCTTCCCTGCAGTCTCCCGAGAGCCCAGTGCCTGGAAATGAGAATGAGAATGACCATGAGCTGGGAGGCAGGTGGGCAGTGACCTGAGAGTGGACACTCTGGCCTCTTGTTCAACAGAATACATGGGGCAGTTTGAGGGGCAGGGAGGGCAGCAGGCCTGGTTCCTTCTCCGAATCTCAGTTTCCTCAGCTGTAAAATGGGAATAATGCTTTCTAACTAGCATGTGCGTTGTGAGGAAGAAAGGTGATGATGTATGTCAGGTGCCCAGTGCCATGTCTGGCACCCAGTAGTGGAAATATGCAGAGTTTCATCTTGGCCGTTTCCATGTCTGGGGCTCTGTTCTTTGCACCTGCATAGGGTACCTCATTTAATCCTCATAGCACCTGGACGGTATGTGGTAAATCCTATAATACAGCGGCGGTCCCCAGCCTTTTTGGCATCAGGGACCGGTTTCACTGAAGACAATTTTTCTGCGGACAGAGGAGGGGGACGGTTCAGGCGGTAACGCGAGCGGTGGAGAGCGGCAGATGAAGCTTCGCTTACTCACCCACCGCTCACCTCCTGCTGTGCGGCCCCATTCCTAACAGAATAAACATCCCTATTTTACAACCAGGTGGACTGAGCCCAGAGAGGTCATTGGCCAAGGTCATGGAGGCTGGAGCTAGGATTCCACTGCAGAAACTCACCCCCTTGTATAACCACTGTGTGACCCTGCCTGTTTTGTTTGTTTGTTTGTTTTAGTTTAATTTTTAAATTTTAATTCATTATTTTACTTTTATTTATTTATTTATTTAAACAATTTTTATTGAAGTGTAGTTGATTTCCAATGTTGTGTCAACTTCTCCTGTACAGCAAAGAGATTCAGCTATACATATGTATACATTCTTTTTTTTAATATTCTTTTTCATTACGGTTTATCATAGCATATTGGATATAGTTCCCTGTGCTATACAGTAGGACCTTGTTGTTTATCTATGCTATATATAATAGCTTTCATCTGCTAACCCCAAGCTCCCACTCCGTCCCTCCTCCAACCTCCTCCCCCTTGGCAACCATCAGTCTGTTCTCTATGTCCGTGATTCTGTTTCCATTTCATAAATAGGTTCATTTGTGTCATATTTTAGATTCCACATATAAGTGATACCGTATGGTATTTGTCTTTCTCCTTCTGACTTTATTCACTTAGTGTGATAATCTCTAGTTGCATCCACATTGCTGCAAATGGCATTATTTTGTTCTTTTTTACGGCCGAGTAGTATTCCACCGTATGTATGTACCACATCTTTATCCATTCATCTGTTGGTGGACCTTTAGGTTGTTTCCATATCTTGGCTATTGTAAATAGTGCTGCTGTGAACATAGGGGTGCATGGTTCTTTTTGGATTATAGTTTTGTCTGGATATATGCCCAGGAGTGGGATTGCTAGATCATATGGTAGTTCTATTTTTAGTTTTTTGAGGAACCTCCGTACTGTTCTCCATAATGGCTGCACCAATCTACATTCCCACCAGCAGTGTAGGAGGGTTCCCTTCTCTCCAGCATTTATTTGTAGACTTTTAAATGAAGGCCATTCTGACCAGTGTGAGGTGGTACCTCATTGCAGTTTGATTTGCATTTCTCTAATAATTAGCGATGCTGAGCATCTTTTCATGTGCCTGTTGGCCATCTGCATTTCTTCTTTGGAGAAATGTCTATTTAGGTCCTTTGCCTACTTTTTTTAATTGGGTTGTCTGTTTTTTTGCTGTTGAGTTGTATTAACCGTTTGTATATTTTGGAAATTAAGCCCTGTTGGTCACATCATTTGCAAATATTTTCTCCCATTCTGTAGGTTGTGTTTTTGTTTTGTTTGTGGTTTCCTTTGCTGTACGAAAGCTTGTAAGTTTGATGAGGTGCCATTCGTTTATCTTTGTTTTCATTTCTACAGCCCTGTGTGTTAAGTGGTGGGGATGCCTTAGCAGAGGTGGGATCTGGTCTGGCTCCCAGAGCTCTGGGAGACCTTGGGCAAGGTGCATCATCTCCAAAGACCTCAGTTTCCCTGTCTGCCCACATTTGTCAGTGATTCTCGGGGGGAAAAGTAGGGTTGAGTCTTTGGGAAGCTTCTGGCAGATGGGGCACTGCAGCCGCAAGTGTGGGATAAAGGAAAAGCAGAGGAGGGAAAAGGAAACACTTAGGGCAAGGTCGAGGATCAGGGTCCAACTCCTGCACTCGCCACGAGGACACTGCCCTGCCCTCCCCACTCTCCAGCTCCCTGTCAGCTGTGGTCCCTCCAGGGAAAATGCCATCATGTCCTGCCTGTGGCTGGGCCACAGGTGGAGATGGCCCAGAGCCATGGACAGGCCACACACGGATTCAGGAGTTGGAAAGGTTTTGTCACGTTGGCAGGAATGATGCGAAGTGAATTTAATTAGCAATAAATGTCAATTCCAGCACTGGGGTCCCCAAAGCAAGTGGCATGTGGCCAGAGTCAGAGGCTATGGCTTAGCGCTGTCCCTGGTGGTCAGGAGCTCAGTCCCTGTGTGGTATAGACAAGCAGATGTGCCCCAGGCCATATTACTTAGGGCGTAGAGCCTGGAAGGGGGAAGGTGGTTGCTGCCTTCACCCTTGTACTCTTCAGAATCCCTTAAATGCTACAGCTGAGATCCTTGGGACAAGGACAGGTGTAGGCTGGGGGTGTCTGGTGGGGCAGCCAGGCAACAGAGACATCACTTCACGGGGAACGGTTGGAGGAGGTGGGCCACTCAGCTTAGAGAGGCGAACCCAGGGTCCCAGTCACTGCCTGCTCTGGTGTCTGTAGGGACTTTCCTGAAATGAAGGGGGGTGGGGGCTGGGGAGCAGGCAAGTCTGTGGGTCAGAGCACAGGGTCAGGGCCCTCTGTGTATGTGACAGTGAGGGAGGCTGGTAGCTCTGTCTGAGAAGTGCTTTTTCCCAGTCCCAACTTCTGGGGAAGAGATGGGCTATCTTCAGAGATATGTTTTCCTTTCATCCATCTGTCTGTCCGTCCGTCCATCCATCCATCTGTCCTTCTGTCTATCTGACCATCCATCTGTCCAGCCACCACCCATCCATCCATCCATCCATCTGTCCATCCATCTGTCCATCCACCCATCCATCCATCCATCTATCCATCCATCCATCTGTCCTTCTGTCTATCTGACCATCCATCTGTCCAGCCACCACCCATCCATCTGTCCATCTATCCATCCATCCATCCATCTATCCATCCACCCATCCATCCATCCATCTATCCATTCATCCATCCATCTGTCCTTCTGTCTATCTGACCATCCATCTGTCCAGCCACCACCCATCCATCCATCCATCCATCTGTCCATCCATCTATCCATCCACCCATCCATCCGGTATTTATCGATCTTCCTTGCATTAGGCTGGTCACAGCAGTGGAAACAGGCTCTATTTCTGCCCTTGCAAAGCTCACAGTCTGGAGTGAAGACTGAACAGGCGACAACACCTGGAGGGGTGAGAGTCAGGAGAGCGAGTGGGTGCTCTGACCCTGGAGGTGGGAAGGAGGGTGGAGAGACCGTTTGCTGGGGAGGGATTTAGCTGTCACATGGGAGGTGGGGTAGGATGACCTTGGGGCCTGTCAGCGGGGAGGCGCAGGTTGGCGCGGTTGTCCTGATCTCAGGCTATTGTTGGCGGTACAGACCGCGAGTCCTAGCCCCCGAGGCCATGGAAGCATCTCTTCTAGGGAGCTGGATGGGTCTTTGAACATCCCTGCTGGGATGCAGGGAGGAGGGGAAGGCAGCGTGTGAGCAGGTCTTGGACCACGCAGTTCCTTCCACCAAAGCGACCTGAGCTTTCTCGTGCGTTGGGTGTTGAGGTCAGGGTCTCGTGCTTACACGAGCTGGACCCCACGTCTCTCTAGGGTCCTCTGTGGATGTGGTCTTCTGAAGACGTGAGCTATGACTCACACCTGGCCATTCAGAGAAGAGCATGTCCTGACCACACTGAATGTGGCTCAGGGATAGTCACATGACATGAGACACATGAGGTCACATGACAGGCCAGTCAGCACCGGTGCTGAGGTTGGCTCCCTCAGGGGGCCACCTTCTAGGGGCTTGGGGCTGCTGGCCGGCATCTCGCCACCGCAGGAGAGATCCTGCCTGAGGACGAGCCACACAGGTCAAAACGGTGCTGAAATAGGCAAAGAGATAGTCCTGGGGACACCTTTTGCCAGATGTCCAGCCTTGCCTGAGTCCTGATCCACCACTAAGCTTTTCATTTACATGTGCCAGTGTTCCCTACTTCTCCATTTCTCATTTTCCATGTATTTTTCCAGCTTTATTGAGGTATAATTGGCAAATAAAATTGTAAGATACTTAAAGTGTACGTCATGATTATTTGCTCTACGTATACATGGTGCCTCCCATCTGGTCGATTTACACATGGTCACCTCACATGTGTATGTTTGTGTTCTGTGTGTGTGAGGTGAGAACATTTAAATTCTACCGTCTTAGCAAATTTCAATTATACGACACAGGCTGTCAACATAGGCGCTATGTTATACTTTAGGTCCTTATCGATCTTATCGCCAAAGGCTCGTACCCTTTAACCAAGCTCTCCCTAATCCCCCCGTGCCCAGCCCCAGGCAACCACCTGTCTACTCTGTGATGCTATGAGTTTGACTTCTTTTTTTAAAGATTCCCCGTATAAGTGAGATCATACAATATTTGTCTTTCTCTGTGTGGCCTGTTTCACTTAACATAATGCCTTTAAGGTCCATCCATGGTGTTGCAAATGGTAGGATTTCCTTCATTTTAATGACTGAGTAATATTCCATTGTATATATATAAACCGCATCTCCTTTATCCGTGCATCCCTCGTTGGACACTTACCTTGTTTCTATATATTGGCTGTTATAGATAATGCTGCTGTGAACATGGAGTGAAGCTATCCCTTTGAGATCCTGTTTTCGTGTCCTTTGGATAAATACCCAAGAGTGGGATTGCTGGGTTATATGGTAGCTCTAATTCTAATTTTCTGAGGGACTTCCTTACTGTTTTCCATAGTGGCTGCACCAGTTTACATTCCCACCAACAGTACACAAGGGTGCCTTTTTCTCCATTTTTTTAAAAGCCAGTTTGCATTGGCTGCCCTTTGCACCTGAAGTAATCCTGCCCAGTATACCCTCCGGCATTGTACTTGTAGAGAAACCAGGGAGGGAGACCCAGAGAGGGAGACCTTGCCTAAAGTCACCCAGTGAGCTGGTAACTGACACGGGAGCTGACCCAAGGCCCTGCCTCTCCGAGCCTCTTTGCCCTGCTTAGAATGGCCTCTGGGAGGGTGAGCTGGTAGGGGGCTGGGAGCCCCCAGAATCAGGCAAGGTGGGTGGGCCAGTTCTTTTGCCTCCCAGCAGGGGCCCGTCTCTGTACTGGGGGCCCTGGGGCAGGACATGAAGCTAGAGCTGGGGACGGTTGCTGTGCTATTGCCGAGGACCAGCGCAGGAGGAATTCAGCTCAGGGGCAGAGGAACAGCTTCCCACACACAGAAGCAGATTCCACATGGGAAGAGCCTCAGTCTCGACTCATGCCTGAAGCTCAGACAAGCTTCTGTGTGGCCCAGAGTTTCTGGGGTCCCTCGGCCTTCACGGTCGATGGGCCAGGAGGAAAATGACAGCATTTTTCATCTTTTTTGTTGTTGTTGTTTTATGTTTTGGGGATTCTTTAATGGTTTCAGTTGAAAAATAAATAGGAATTCAACCACTAAAAAAGTTTGAAAGACGCTGAACTCATGTCCACAGCCATTTTACAGATGGAAAAACAGGCTCCAAGCAGAGTCAGAACTTTGCCAGGGCCCTTCAGGGGGGAGGCACTGGCCTGAGACTCTGGTTTTCTGCCACCCCAGCCCAACCTTGGGCCACAGGCTTGCTGTGTGACGTCTGCCAGGCTCCATGCCCTCTCTGAGCCTCCGTGGGATCAGGTGGTCTCTGGGAGCTCTCCAGCCTCGTGCTTTGCATCCCTAGCCACCTCCTGGGCTCTCCGGTCCTCACAGCCACCTTCAGTGAAACAAAAAGTCATTTCTGTCTTTACAGAAAGGACGGATGAATCAGAGGGTTGGTCAGTGAGGGGACTAATGCAGCGCCCCAGCCAACTTCGTCACTCCTGTGTGCCTTGAATGAAATTCCTCTTCCGTATGTGCCTTTCAGAAAAAGAAAAGAATAGAAGAACACAGGGTGAAGAATTCAGAGAGATGAATTGACCCTGATAATATCAAAGAGTTAATTTCTGAGGTCATTCCTGAGCTGTCAGGGGTCTGGAAGACTTTCTGTAAGCCATAAATAACGCATTTTAATAACGGGGACTTTGATTCCTCTCTGGGGGCTGAAACTGTATTGTGATTCGGGTGGCAGCTTGTTAGGGCGCCGGTACAGGGTTTCTCCAGCGCTTCTTAAGGGATTACATATTTTGGGTATGTTCAGGTCTTCATGGTCTACTGGAAACCCATCCTGCTGAAATGCTTTTGACCCAAGGAAATGGACTTGTAGTGGAAAACATTTTTTTCCAACTCTCAAGTTCATTGTTTAGCAGTTTCACCCTGCATTTGGTTGAAAGTTTTGATTAATTATTTTCCCCATTCCCCTGACCTTACAGCAGCTGCAGGACTCAAAGGCGACTCTGGTCTCCCACCTCACTGGGACCCACGTGTAAGGCTACTGTGGATAGTGGAATTTCAGCATCTCGGGGAGTAAGAAACCCTGCCTTGGACAACCTTCAGGGCTGAGATCTGTCCAGACCAGGTTCAATCTGAAATGTATCTTCAAAGATCTGGGCTCTAGTCTTTGCCATGGTTGTGCTGTGTGATCCTGAGCAAGTCACTTAATGTCTCTGGGCCACGTCTCCTCCTCTGTGGAATAGTAACTTTAAGCCCAGTGATTCTGTGGTTCGATGTTCTTTGAGTTCTGGAGAAGAGCTGTTTCCTCTGCTGTGAAGGGATAGTGACACCTCCATGCAAGGGGAACTTGGTTCCTTTTCATGGAGCTGAAGACAGAGCTACAGACACAGAGCTTATAGCTACCCTAAAAACTGTAGGGCTTTAATGCTCCATTCCAACCTTTGTATATATTTTAATTCTGTAAAGAATGAAAGAGAAAAATATAGATTAGCATGATAGATACTGCCATTTACCTAACCAATAACCATATCCCCCTTTTCTCAATAACAGGAATGTGATTTTGTTCAGAGCAGCACTATGCCAAGGCAAAGAGCTACTTCTCTTGCTTCCCTTGCAGCTAGGAGTGGTCATGGGAAACAGTCCTAGCCAGTGGGTTCTAAGCAGGTGCTGTTGGGAGGGACTTCTGGGAAACTCATTTGGCTGCTCATCCTCTGGCAATTCTTTTCCTTTCTGCTTGGGATTTGGATGTAATGGCTGGAACTCTACAGCTATTTTGTGAGCATGAGGACAAGGGGCATACCTGAAGGAAGGTAGAGGATAGTGCGGAGTTGCTGCCTAGGCCTGGCCTATATACCTCCTGGTTTTTAGTTATAAGAGAGAAAAACAAATCAGCATCATGTTTTAAGCCACACTTATTTAGATTTTCTATCTAGTGCAGCCCCACAAACAAAAGCAATGACAACCAAGAACTTCCGACAAGGCAAAATGTAAACCTTTCTAGAGATCAAGTCTGGGAAGAAAGTAAGAATGCAGCTATACGGGCCACAGAATTCTACACAGCGTTAGAAGCTGACCTTAAAATTTGGCTTGAGCTTCCTAGTAGCCAAGTAAAGGAGGAAACACTGCCACTGACATGATTCTCATTATTCCCTGGCAGCCTCTGTGAGTTACCCCCTCTCCTGTGTCTTGAAGCCCTCTTTCTCTGCTGGCTCACTTCCTTCCCTGGCAGGCTGTTTCTTTTCTCCCTTTCTCCACACTTCCTGAATGAGTCCTCTACACCCCGGTCTCTGTTCCCCATCTTCTACTTTCTGGATTCATGGCCAAAAAGGACTGTTGCAGACCTCTCACATTTGACCCTCATTCATTCATTCATTCTACAGATTTTCAGTGACCACTTACTGTAGCCCAGGGGTAACCGTGGTGAAGAGAATCTCAGACCCTAATCCCCGCCCCTGCTTCGAGCTGATGGACACAGCGGCGTTTAAAGTCTGTGCACATGTCTGGTGTCCTGCATGTGCCTGCGGAGGAGGAGGACAGCACAGGGTGAGGGTGGAGAGCACGGCGGGAGGGAACAGATCGTATAAATATAAGGTAGCCAGGGAAGACCTCGCCCAAGGAGGGGAGGGAATGATCTCCAGGAAATGTGTTCTGTTAGTGAGCACAGCAAGTGCAAAGGCCCGGAGGCAGAGGTACGTTTGGCTTGTTTGAGGACCAGCACAGAGGCAGAGTGGCCGAAGCTCAAGAGGGAGAGAGTAGTTGAAGATGAGGTTGGAGTGGGGGGTGGGTGTCTCTGGAACATCCCAGGTGGCTGTGAGCCAAGGGAGGGTGTGGAGCAGGGAGGGCGGTGGCCTGGCTTAGGCTTTGCCAGGCACCCAGCCTCCTCCTGGAAACCCTCTTTGCATTTTCCTCCTGCCTTTCCTCTGACCCCTCTCTGTTCCCTTTGGGCTGGTTTCTTTCCTCTCTCAGGTGTCGAGGTTTCAAGGGCTCTGTCCTCGGTTCTCCTCTGCCTCTGACTCCTTCCCCTGCATCACCTCAAGACTGCCTGCTTCTCCCTTCCTCCCTCGCCATCGTCTCACCTCCCGTCACCCTGTCCCTCCTCCTGTCACTCGCCGGCTCTCACACTCTCAGCTCTCAGTCAGCCTCCTCCCTGGCCTCCCTGCCTCCAGTCTCTCTCTGCCAGCCTGTCCATACCCACAGTTCACCCTGTAACTCAAAACCAACTGTTCCTTTAAAAACGCTGCAATGTTCCGCCTCCCCTGCCCCCCCCCCCCACCTTCCTGCAGGTGGAGACCAAACTCCAGCACTTGTCCCTGGGTGCGAACCGGACCCTCGACCCTTGTCAGCTCCAGTATCAGCTATAGCCCCCCACCCCCCGGGAGATTCTCTCACTTCCCTGCAGGGGGCATCCCCTCCCACACCTCTGCACCCTCACACACCTCGTCCCCTCTGCTCAGAATGTACCTGTGCATCTTGCTGACATGAAAACTCTGACTCACTCTTGAATGAGAGTCAGTCAGGATGATTCTGACTGCACGAAAGCTATCCATCAAGGACATTTATTTTTACCTTACAGAGAGTCTGGAGGTGAGGGAGGCAGTGCCTATGTTCAGGGGTTCAACACAGACACCAGGGCCCTAGTTCTTGCCATCCTTCCAAGTGGACTCCTCTGCACGGTCACTTTCCCTTCAGGGTTGTGCCTCATGGTCCCAAAACGGCTGCCAAGACGCCAGCCAGGCACCGTAGACCCGAAGCAGGAAGTGAGAGAGCAGGGTACCCAGGGACTTTCTCCTCATGTGCTAGTCCCTTATCAGGGAGGAAACATTTTCCCAGAAGCCTCCAGCGGACTTCTCCTGGTGTCACATGGTCACCCCTTGGCCAGTCACAGGCAAATGATGATAAGAATGTCATGATTAGCATGCAGCAATCATCCTTTGTTCTCTGGGTCGATGTGTTTTAGCCCCACTGAGAAATGAGGGCCTTGTTACTAAACAGAGAGGAGGAATGACTCTTGCGTGGACACCCAGCCAAATCTGCCTTGTGAAGTCTGCTGCGATGCCCCTCCCCTGTCACATTTCTTCCCCCAAGCCCCCAACCTTGGAGTTGGAGAGAGCCTAAACTCCGGACCATATTCCAGTGACTACTGGACCTGGATTCAGTATTTCCTAGCCCTTATCTCATGCATCTATTTCTGTAAGCTCTATTTCTATAAGCCCTGTTACCCCCATTTTACAGAGAAGGAAGCTGAGGCTCGGAGCTGGGAAGGGCAGGTAGGCATTGAAGGTCAGAGGAGAGGAGGGACTGGCCTGAGGTCTCCCATCGAATCTCTGCTGGAGATAGGCTGGACAGTGGAGCCTTCGGCAGTGATGGAGCTGTTACATGTCTGCACTGTCCAATATGGTAGCCACTAGCCACGTGGCTGCAGAGAGCTTGAATTAGGGCTAGTGCGACAGAAGACAGAATTTTTTATTGGAACAGACATGTGGCTAGCGACTGCTCCACGGGATGGTGCGGTGCTGGAACCAGGCCTGGAACTTCAGTGCAGCTGCAGACAGGAGGTAGGCGGGCCACAGACAGACAGGCGGCCTCAAAACGTGTGAACTGGAGTTCACCACATCCCGGCCCTCACTGGGGGCTCCGGTTGAGAATGTGTCACTAGAAATGCAATTATAGTCTTGGAAAGGGCTTGGCAGGGTGAGGAAATCATTCACCCACCCTAATAAGCTCTGGAAATCATTTACCCTGAGGAGAACGAGAAGCAAGGCCCTGAACTGGTTCTGCTCAGAGCATTTGCTTGTGGAGTCCAGTCCACCCCACGAGTGGCAGGCAGTGGGCTCCAGTCTCCCACCTAAGATGCAGACTAGTTCATCAGGACCTGAGTGCCAGGAGTTGGGGTGGGGTGGAGGTCTAGAGACGCCATGCAGGCAGCCCCTCTTATCATTGCAAGGGAGACTGAGGCCCAGACAGGGGTATGCTCTTAATGGAGCTGGTGGTACCTTACCCATCTGTCATAGGACTGGACACTTGCCAAGGTCCTCATTGCGGCCACCTTAGCATCCACCCTTCCCTCCTTCCCACTAAGCAGCGGTCATGAGGTGTGGGAGGTCACTGTCTCCACCTCAGCACTACCATGGACACTCCAAGCCAGTAGGCACAATCCCATCTCTTTTACCGTAGTGATGGACCACTAATGGGTGCCTAAACCAACCAGTGCACTGGGACAAGTCACCCCGAGGGCAAAGCCAGCATCCAAAGGACTGTGGAGAAGAAAGAGTCAGAGAAACAAAGACAGAGCCTTGATCAAACCATGCTCAAAGTCATCTGTTTTTGGAATTTTCCATTATGTGATCTAGTAAACCCGCCTTATAGGTTAGATGAGTTAAAATTGGGTTTTCAGTTACTCGCCACCAAAAGCATCCTTCCTGCCACAACCCGTGACATCCGTTCTGCCATCACGCCACAGATTCTCCTGAAGTAGTAGTGAGTGATCCCAAACTGTAGGCGAAGAGGTCTGGAAAGCGACAGGTGCTTGTCCCAGGTTACTCAGTCCGTGGGGTAGTGGACCTGAAAGACAGCAACTGTGTGCTGTCCTGTTCTTTCATTTAATTCTCACAACATGTCGGTGCATTAGGGATTAGTGCCCTATTTTACAGACAGGAATATTGAGACTCAGATGCAGAACGGGACTTGCCTGCTTCTCATGACGACATGATGATGCCGGAGGAGAGCTGGGACAACATGTCAGTTATTCCGAGCCCCGGTTTAGAGATGTTACGTGAAGCGCTCTAACGGCACTTTTTTTTTGCACGAGAATGCCCTAACTGTCTTCGCGTGGCTACTTTGGTATCGTGTGTTCCTTCCCTCCATCTTGGAGAACTTGGATGCTTCTTAGTTGGGAGCTGCACTGAGATGGCCCTCTGGATCAGTGATTGCCGTGTAACACACCACCCCCAAGTTAGCAACTTAACTCTGCACCCATTTATTCTTGCTCTCAAGTCTGTGGTCAGCTGGTTGGTTCTCATCTAGACCAGGCTCCACTCTGGGTGACCTGAGAGAAGGGAGTTTACTGAAGGGCCAGTGAAGCTCACAGAATCACTGGAGTCAGGAGGACCTAGTTTGGAATGTGGGCCAGAATATCTGCGAAAGTTGATGATGCTCAAACTCTGCTCCCTAACCGACACCACCTCTGAGGGTATTTCTCGGAGTTGCTCAGATTAGTGGACACCGTGAGACACATAGGACTGGATTCTGCTCTGCTGCCCATGGTGGTGAAATCCAAAGGCACCTGCGCCGGTATCAGTCAGCTGTTGCAGTGTAACAAAACGACCCCAAACTCAGCTTCTTCAAACATCAGCTTGTGCTATTGCTCTCGAGTCTCTGGTTCAGCTGGGCAGTTCTGACACACTCACATTCTGGAATAATCATATAGCTGTTAAAATGAATGAACTTGAACGACAAATGTCAACATGGCTAAGTATAACGTTGAGCCAGAGAAGCAAGTACAGAAAGGATACTTACAATGATACATTTGTATAAAATGCAAGAGCAGTGTTTATAAAAAGGGAGGTACCTGGAGGGCTCTCTGGAGAGCTGGCAGAGACCGTGTTGTCACCTGACCGCTGGCCTGCCAGCTCCTCCTTGTTCAGAGTTCGTCAGCCTGTGGGGCTGCCCTGGGCAGGAGAGGGGGAAGCTGGTGCTGAGAGGTGGGCATCCCCTTCTGCCTAAGGGGACCTCCAGAATGGGGAAGGGGGGCTCTGAAGGACATCTGGGAGCATTAGGGGAGAGCCTGGACACTGCCCCAAATGACAGCCCTGCCCTCCCTGACACCCAGATCCCCTCCTCGTGTCGCCCCTCTCCTCCCAAAGCCTTCTCCGCCTGCCTTGCTGTCTGATTCAGTACCTCCCTCTTCTGGGCTATTCTAGAGCTCTTTGTCCTCTCTTCCTCTCTTAGGGTCCCCAGAACTTTGCTGTGTTCTGTGTGTGTCAAATCTACTGTAAGCAGGATCTGGAAGGATGGAGGGGCTGGGAGATGGTCTGGAAAGAGAGGTCGGATGGAAGGAGGGAAGGAAGGAGGGAGGGGAAGGAGGGAGAGAGGAGGGATGGAAGGGAGGGAAGGGCTAAAGGGCTGAAACCTCCTGGCCACATGCATTCCCTGCAGCATCCCAGCCCAGAGGAGGCTTGCCTAATCTTGGTGACTAGTTGGCTGTGGGATTTCTTAGGGAAAATGGTGATGATGACGGTCCCCCAAGTTTTCTCCATGTTGACACCAAATGTCCTTTGACTTGATGTCTTCTGACACTGTGGAGAGTGAAGGACACTCCTCCCTGGGGGCGCCCCCCACCCACGCTCCCAGCAGCTTCCTTCTCTGTCACCCATCTCCTTCCTCTTGGCTCAGATGTGCTCAGACCGTTGTTGTCCGTGGCCAGCAGGTCCCTCTGCCCTTGTCTCCACCTGCGTTCCTGCTGTCAGTCTCCCTGCTCCCTGCAGGCAGAGCCTGAGGCGAGGATTGGGTGCCTGGGGTTTCTTGAGAGAGCTCTCAGGGGAACCTGGGAGGGAGAGGAGCAGGGTCAGACGGGGAAAGAGACAGCAAGGATGCGTCTCAGGAGAGGTGTGGCCTTAGCCTGACCCATGGAGAGCTCTGCAGAGGAGAGGTGCTGTGGAGCTGCCCCCGTGGGGGGACTGGACCTCGTAAGGTCCATCACTGGTCAGTCACCGCTCCTGAGGGCGCGTGTGGGATGGACAGAAATCTCCCTGCTATTTATTTCCAGATTCTTAGGGTACTTTCTCAGTAAAGGCATGGCTACGAGCTGTTAGTAGCTGGGGCATGGGTGCCGCCCGCTCAGGGGATTTGGGGACCAGCAGCACCCACGACCTCACCAGCCTGGCTGCATCTGCTCCCTGGGGCCCGGGCTGCGCAGCAGGTGGAGGGCTTCCTCGACTTCTGCCTCCTCGGGGCACTGCTGGGCCACTACTTCTGCGGAGCCCCCAGCAGAAGGAGCGTCTTGGTCTAGATGAGAGGCTCTCAGTGTGAGCCCATTGAGGGGATTTTAACAATTGGGAAATGTCACACACTGCCCTGGATTTCTGGCCTCTCTTGGAATCAGGGAGATCCAGGCCCTTGGGTCCACACTCCTGCAGGGCCGTAGGGCAGCTGGTGCCGGGCACGGAGCCACCGTATCTGGGTCACTGGCTCCCCGCCCTGCACAGCCCCCGGCCCACTCCCCTCATATATGGTGGCTGCTGGGCCCCTGTGGGCCTCTGAGGTTTGCACTCATGGCCTAAGTGACCCCGCCGGCCTCTGAGCTCAGACATTCTGCGTCTCTGTGTTTTCAGTGACGTTCTCCTTACTGAGAGCCTACGGTGTGTGGCATTGCAGCTACTTCACGTCCAAAGGTGACAAGCAATTCTCAGTGTCTTACCAAAAAAAAAAGAAAAAGAAAAAGATAAAGCTTTCACTCTGCTGGGGACGAGCATAGGACTAGATGGGGAGGGACACAGAACCTGGCTTGAGCAGCGCCACAGTGAGGCTGGCTTGGGAAGGGGTATGTGAGTGCCTGTTGGAGGCCTGGTGGGCACACGTGTCTGTGGGGGGGTGTTTGTCAGCGGGCAGGAGCCCAGGAAGGAGGATGCTGTGTTGTCCAGGTGGGAGGTGATGGCGGCTTTAACTCCAGTGGTTGCCATGGCAACTGAGAGCTGGGACTGCATCACAGAGAGACCAAGAGGGCTTGGCGGTGGTTGGATGGGGGGCCGGAGGAGGTGGGCAGGACAGGATGGCTTCCAGGTGTTGGCCGGTGTACCAGGCTGACTCACAGATAAGCAGGTGAGGGTTCTAGAAGGAGCAGGCCTCGTCCCAACTGCCCTCTTGGCCGGCTGGCCATGTCCAGCCCGGCAGGGAGAGAGCTCGCTGACCCAGACCAGGCAGCCCAGCGGCGAGCCCTTGCAGTGCCGGACGGGGTGCGAACAGCCCACTTCTGGGGCGCAGAGGTGCTGAGGCCTGTCTGGGCTCAGAGCCTGAGCCCCACTACTACCCTCTGTGCTGTCTCCCCCGGCCCAGAAGCCCCGGGGTCCTGGGGAGTCAGGAGCCAGGCCCTTCCCTCTGCCCTCGAGGCCCTGGTGGTCCCGGGCTGAGATACCTGTGCGCCCTCCCCGCAGCCCGGCCGTCACCCTCCCGAGCCGGCTTCTCGGATCCTCCAGGAGATGAGCTCAGTGACGTCACCTGGCCCGGGGCTGTCCCCTGGGGCTGGGGACCACAGCCCTCAGACACCCCCTAGCCGCTCCCCATCACACTCCCACACCTGTGCTTTCCCCCCTTGACACAGCCTGTACTCACTGTCCTGCCCCCCTGGCCACAGAGCACGCACTCCCCAGTCTCACACACACACACCCCCGACACGCATTCCCACGCGCGCACGTGCCCTGCTGCGCACTCTCCCTCAGGTCCGTGTTCTCACGTGCCAAGGGCCACGCTGGTGTCACACACACTACTCTCGCTTCCACCCCTCCCCTGCCCCCAACGTGCACTCTCTCCATCCCTGATCCGCAAGCCCACCCATGAGGCCACGGCCCCGAGTGCAAATCTCCACGTGCGTCCTCGTCCCCAAGTTCACACCTTCAAACCTGTAGGTTCCCCGTGACCACCCCCAGTACCTCCGAGACAACGAGAGCCACCCAAGGGGGCCCTGTTGTCTGCCATCTCCGCAGGGAGGAGGAGGCATGTGACCCAGAGCATGGGGCCAGCCCACAGGAGCAGAGATGGGGAAGCCAACCCCAAGCCTGTGGAAGGGATAGCTTTCTCTGGGTCGAAGCTGGCTAAGTGTGGGAGTGAGTGCCCCATCACAGGAGGTGTGCAAACACGGGCTAAACTCCTGATGGAGAAGGGGTGGAAGGGCCTCAACCCAGAGACCCTGGGAGGCGGAGGGGATGGAGGAGCTGGGTCGGGCGGCGGGCTCTGGGGTGATGAAGGGGCCGGCCAGGGCAGGAAGGGGGCAGGGGGGGTGCTGGAGGGGCAGGTAAGGGTGGGGCCGGCTGGCCCAGAGGGTGAGGGCTGTCTCGCCATGGCCACCATAACTCAGCTGGGGTGGACAGTTTCCTTTCTCCTGCCTGATTTACTGCCTGCTCGGAGGGGCGAGGCCCATTCTTTGAACTTCAAAGGGAGCAGTGAGGGAAGCCGGGGCAGTGGTGACAGCCCACTGAGCCCGGGGGGCCTGTCCGCAATCGGCCAGGAGGCTCCCGGGCCTGAGTCTGCCGGCCACTCACCAAGGCTTGCTAAGCCGCAGCCTCTCGGCCTGTGAATGTGGTCCCGGAGAGGAGGAAGAAGGGTCTAGTCCTGCACGTGTTTTCAGTGTCGAGGGCTGTGACACCGGGGTCACAGCGGTCCGTTCCACAGGGGTCCATTCCAGCGTCTCAGACCTGGAAGGTCTGTCCAGGACCGAGAGGGGACCTGCCCCTTCTTCGGTTTTTAGCACGCTGCTCTGTTGTCATCTTCACAAAGACAGAAACGAGGAGAGACGTTCTTAGGTTTGCCTTTCTGCATTTTCAGGTGGGTAAATCAAGGCCCAGAGACATTAGGTCTTCCAGCCACACAGGAAGGCCTCTGGCCCCAGTCCCTGGTCTCTCCCATACACTGCCCCACGGCTTGTGCCCCTGGGTCCGGAGTCAGGCAGCATTTGTCTGTTGGGTTTTTCATCCGTTTTGCTGAAGGCCAGCCATGGCTGGCCTGGGTCTGCCGCGGTGCCTGTGTAACCGCAGGCTGCCGTTTCCATCTCTGGGCCTCAGTTTCCTCCTGAGGATCCCAAGCTCCGTGGCAGGGGCCTTAGTGCTTGATCAGAGCAGCGTTTTCTTTGTTGCGCCCTGTGTTACATCGAGCATTCAGAGCAGGTGTGGGTCAATGTTCAAAATAGGAGGCTTCCCATAAAAATCTTGGTTTCCACCTTCTCTTAAAGAATCAGAAACTTTGGTCTTGTTGATGTTCCCATCTGCTGGTCACAGGCCGGCCAGAGCTGGAAGTGGTTCCCCATTAGGTGGAGGGCACGTTCTCCAGCCCCCGCACCCCCTTCCACACAGGGCCCTTGTTGATGTACTCCGCTGGCCCCTGGGACGCCTGAGTTCGAGACCCCCTAACTTGCCTAAATGGACCTGCTTTGGAATTCCTGCCTCCTTTCTTATCTGCTGTGTGACCTTGGGCAAGTCACTTAGCCTCTCTGATCCTCAGAATGGACTGAAGCATGCAGCACCTGGAGAGGTTCTCAGCACAGGCCCTCTCGGCATTTCGTCTGTGCTTTGGGAACATCTTGGTCTTGGCTGACGGCAGCTGGGCTGCTGGGGCCTGTAGGAGAGCTCAGTGCTTCCCCCTCACAGTGCGTACAGGAGGTGAGCGGCAATGCAGGAAACGTCAGAGGGAGGCAGTGGGCATGGGAACAACTTGGCAGAGGGACCTGGATTTGAGTCCTGCTTCCAGCACTTTCTAGCTAAGTGACCTTGGGAAAGTTACTTAACCTCTCAGGCCCCTGCTTCTGTGGGCTTCTCTTCCCTGGAGGCGTGTGGTTGTGGGGAGGTCGGGGGTTAGTGCGGGAAAGGGCCTGGTATGTAGCTGGTGCTTCATGATCCAGGGCAGTCAGGGCCCCAGGAGGCACCACTGAGGGGGTGCCAGGCATCGAGAGGACCTCCTGGAAGACCAGGGAGTTGAGGGTCTGGACAGGAGGTCTAAAGATGGGGGGAGGGGAGTCTGGGAAAGAGCGAGGGGCACCTGGGAAGACTGCAGCTGGTCTGGGAAGGGCCATAGGGGTGACTGGGGGCTGGCAAAGGGCCGAGGAAGTGAGCTCAGGTGCCCAGACCACACCGTGGCGTGTGGGGAGCCATGCGGGGTCTTGAGCAAGGGGGCACCTGTCTCTCTGTGACGTCAGCTGTGACATAAAAGGATGCACTTACCCTCGTGCCCCTCCTATTGAGGTGGATACACACACTGTCCTCAAAGTTCCTACCCTGGGGCCGTGGAGACAGCAGGGCCACTGCAGCCTGGGTCTGGGTCTTTGGACTCAAATCCCTGCCTGCTACCGGGCCTCACCGTGGGTGTCAGGCACTTCCTGAAGACCTGCTGGGGTGAAATGAGCCAGGCCTTTGGGTTCAAGTGAGCAGGGCCCAGACCCCAGCTCCACCCTGTGTGGCCAGGGCAGGATTCCTCGACACCTTGAGCCTGGGTTTCCTTATCTATGCAACTCAGGGATGAAGCTTCTAGAAGTTTAGAAGTTCCCTTTCAGTGTAGGCATGTTGGAAGGCAAAAGCGTTTTTTGTAAGGGAGGGGGATGGCGCAGGTCCCTCCTCCCCTGCGGGTGAGCATGCGTCTTGAGCTGGGATCCCATGCGTGGCAGGTAGGGACGGGAGAAGGGGACCCTCCCGCCCTGTCCTCTGGTGCTGCCCCTGGACAGACACACAGGAAGACAGATGTTTGTCGAGTGCTTACTGTGTGCAGGGGCCTCCCCGGGGCCCCACCGGACAGACACTTCAGGCAGAAATGTGTCACTGGCACCCAGAACGCAGCTGCGTGGAGAGAGAGGTTGGTCGCGCAGAGGAAAACCCTCAGCTGGGAATGCGCACTGTCTTTCAGGAATGATTTGGGGGCCATAAATTTTCGGTAGCACGGCAATCTGCAGAGTTTTCATAACGCTGAAGAGTTTAGACTTGTCTCGAGGGGTAACAATTTCACCAGCAATGCACCAGCTCCAACCGTTTGTTATTGCAAAGGTGGATTTTTTCCCCCTTAAGGTGGATCCTCCTCAGATTTCATGCTCTGCTTTAACATGTTCCCTTTCACCCGAAACATGAATTAAAATAGCCCATGAGACGTACAGACGGAGGAGGAAAGAAACAGGGCAGAGTGTGTGCTGAGCGTGTGTTCTGCGTCGGCGCCTGGCGGAGCGCACACTTCGGCCGGGCCCCCGGCCTTGACCGTCCCCCCCCCCACCGCCTTGGCAGCCCCTGTTGCGCTGGGTGGGGCAGGACGGACCCCCCCCTTTCCGGCTCCGTGGTCCTCACGACAGCTGCCTTAGATGCAGCCATGTGACATACCAGGAAAGGGAGCCTCGGGCACCCAGCAGGCTGCCCAGAGTCTCACAGGTGGGCCTTGGGGAGCGAGATTCACACTCAGGGCTGTGTGGCTTGAAAGTGTGTTTGGGGGAGCAGAAATCTCTTTGGGGGCAAATCTCTTGAATCCCTGCTTATCTCCAGTGGCCAAGAGAGCGCCCTCTCCGGCTGGAGCGCCTGCTTCGAGTGTGGAGGAGATTGCAGGGAGGGGATGTTTTACATAGTTGATTCCGGGGTGATTTGATGGCTCCTCGAGCACCCTAGAAGCCCCGTTTCCATGGCGACTGTTGCTGTGCCGCTCTCGGGCATTTTGATCCACTCAGTAAAGCGGGCCCTGAAAGGATGCCAAAGAGGACACTTTCTGCTCAGAAGCGGGTCATTTGCATGGCATTTGCATATTTGGGGGGTGTTCTTCCCAAACTGGGGCCAGCTGACACAGGGAGTGCGTTGTCTGCAGAGCCTGACTTGACAGAATAAAAAGGGTCAGAATTCTGCTCTGTGTTGACAGAGGGGCTGAGGCTGAGCTGGAGAAGGGCAGGCTCGGGGCCCCATTGTGGAGCCCAGGTCCCTGCAGGCTGTCCCATCCTGCAGGGCTGGGTCCACTGGTGGGAGGTTGAGGGAGCACCCCAGGAAGGCAAAGTCCCATTCAGCCAGCTAGAAGGTTCTCTGGGCAGGGCTGTCGAGATGAAGCCCTTTGCTTTTGCCTGTATTAGAACACTGGGTGCTTTATATGCGTTAGCTCTGTTCTCTAGTGAGTAGGGAGCGTTTATGCTGTTCCCCAGGTGCAGAAAGGGGCCGCCACTTGCTCCATGACAGGTAAGAGGACCAAGTGGAGATGGGTATGTGAACTCTGGGGGAAGGCAGGATCTGGTGAGCTCAGGAGGCACACAGAGGGTGTTCCAGGATGGGGACAAAGCCGCGGAGGTGGGTGTATCGGTCAGCTTGGGCTGCGTGACAAATAGCACATTCTGGGCAGTCTCAACAACAGACACTTATTTCCTCACAGTTCCAGAGGCAGGGAGTCCGGGATAAGGTATCCGCAGAGCCGGCTCCTCCTGAGGCCTCCCTTCTTGGCATGTAGACGGCCGACTTCTCCCTGTGTCCTCACGTGCTCATCCCCCTGGGCTGTCAGTGTCTTCCTGTCTTGTAATAAGGACACCAGTCAGATTGGAGTAGGGCCCACCCACATGACCCCATTTTAACTTCATTACCTCTTAAAGAGCCCCATCTCCAAATACAGTCCCATTCTGAGGTCCTGGGGGGTCAGGACTTCAGCATGTGAATTTGGGGGGACACAGCTCACCCACAAACGGTGGAGGTTGTTATGGGGGTGTCCGTGGGCACCCTGAGAAGGGAACGAAGAAGTTAGAGGGTGGGTGGGTGAGAGCGTGGCTTGGGGAGCTTTGAATGCCTGGCTGAGGTCTGTGTGAGGGACACACGCCACAGTCCTCAGAGCAGGGAGCTTCAGGTCGCAGTGGACATCTGGAGCCAGCTGGGCTGGTGCGGCTGGGTTGGACTGGGTTGGAGGGCCTGGGGGAATGACATCCCTTCCAGCACACAGCTCAAGTGTGAGGTCCTCCCGTGCAGGCCAGCTTTCTGGGGGCTGATGGGCCTTCCAGTGCAGGGAGAGTCACCTGGTCTTTTAGCCTGCCTTTCCCCCCAAAGGGTGAGCCTCAAGCCAGGGTTTAGGAGCTGGTAGTTTATGTTGGGGTGGGATCCCAGGGACCAGGAGTAGAAGACTGGGGTGAGAGATGCAGGGAAGGGGACAGGCCGTCCAAGGGGTGTGCTGAGCTGCTCTGGGCACCAGGGGCCCATCCTGCTGGGGCCCCTTGGGATTGTGCCCGAGGGTGAAGAGGGGCTCCTGCCACTCGTGCTCAAGTCCGCCGTGGTGGGGGGCAGTGGTCCCTGCCCTCCCAGGTTTGCCCTGTGCCAGCGTGACTCTGGGTTGGCCGTGCCCCACGTGGTAGCTTCAGGAAAGCCCATGAGAGTGAAGCCGGGACAGCCTGTGAGGGGCTCTGGTTACACCTTTACAGAGCTGGTGGTCATGCCGCGGCCGGAGTGAACGTGTGGCCAGAGCATGAGGTGGGGGCCCGGGGGTCCGAGGCACCTTCCAAACTGGCGAGAAGTCTAAGCGATGGAACCACCTGCTTCGGGGAGCCAGAGACCCTGCCAATGTTCATGTTTTGGACAGAGGCTGACGAGCGCATCTCCTGGGCCAGGCTCCATGCTGTGCCATGTTGGCCACCACGCGATGATAGGTGCCGTGCCATGGGAGGCCACCCAGAGGACCCTGCTCCCCTCAGTGAGGAGCGGGCAGAAGCGATGCCCGCCGGAAAAGGCATCCTCCTCCACGTGGTTCATCTCCACTCACTGGCTGCATGACGCCAGGGCAGCCACCACGCTGCACAGGTGCTGGTGCCCAAGATGGGTCCCCAAGCGAGTGCGTGAAGCTGAGCTCCTTGGCCAATGACAAGAGTGAGAAAAGGCCTTTGTCATGATGAGCCGCTGAAACTTCGGGGCTGTTTGTTACAGCTGTCAGTCTTCCCTGACTGACACAGACTGCTTATCGGAAGTGCAGTGTCGCTATAATGACCTCAAGGATGCGGCACTGGCTTGGCTGTTGAATGACCGACCGTGTGGAAACTGATCAGAGCCTTTGAAATCTGGCATCCATGTGACGAAGTGGTGAACCCTTCGGGAGCACTGCCGCCCGGGATAACTTGGAAGGCCGAGCACGTGGGCGCTGAGCCTATAGCTCTGGGGGAAGTGATTGAAAAGAATTAACGGATTAGTGTGTCTTGGCCACTATTGGCTGCACTTGGCAAGATGTTACAGGAAAGAGAGGAGCTCAGGATAGCAACAGCTGGTTTGAAGCAGAAACAAAAGGGAATAGAGAGGAGGTTTTCAGTGCTGGAAAAGCCAGCGGCTTCTGGATCTGAAACGCTAGGAAATCAGGTTGAGAAAAACTTCAGGCTGCCTGAAGATTAGCTGAAGGATGTGATATTTCCACTCAATTACATGGCCTTGGGATTGTCATGAGGAAGGGAAGAGGGAGAGACAGGAAGACGAGGAAGCAGGAGAGAGATGACCAGGGCTTGACAGTTACGTCTAGGAGAGAACTTGGGCCTGGTTGTGGGCACATAGAATTGACTGGAGGCAGATGGATCAGAAACCTAGGTTTGGAGGGAATTGTATTGCTAAAGAAACATTGATCCTGGACTAAAAAGAGTTTTGACTGAAGCTTAAAATAACCCTCGTGCCCCCCACTCTCTGGAAACTCACGGAGGAAAATGGATGAGTTCTCCGGGAGAGCAGAGCTGGGGTCTGGGCAGGGGCTGTCCTGCGTGACCCCTGCCCCACAAGCTCCCACTATACTGTCTTCTATCCTTCCCTCTGCCCAGTCAGAGCTTTCACTGTTATCTTACCATCACGCACTGTGTGTGTGTGTGTGTGTGTGTGTGTGTGTGTGTGTGTGTGTGTGTGTAGGGGGGCAGCAAACATGTTTCCTCTCTAGTTCAGAGGCCACAAGGCCACGCGGCGACTGGACGGGACGCTGGGTACGGAGACGTCTCTGTTACTTCCTGTCCCCCTGGGTGCTCCAAGAGGGCATATTCCCTTGCAGTTGGCCAGGGTCGTGTGACTGAGTTATGGCCAAAGGAATGTGGGCAGAGGGGTGCACACCACCTCCAGGCCTGGCCCCCAGACCCTGCATTATCTTCTGGATCCAGGCCCAAGCTGGATGAGGCCAAGGTGACCTTGGGGACAACATGTTGAAGGGGGAGGTGCCTGGGTTCCTGGGTGTCCACGTGGAGCTGAGCCCTGGGCCCCCTGCGTGAGCTGACGTGATGGACAGGGATGTGACCTGGGGGCTCTTTGTTACAGGGTGACTCATCCTGACTAATGTGCTCACCCATCTTGCCCGTCTCCAAACCTGGCTGGACTGTAAAAGCCACGCCCTGCTCCTACGGAAGCCTCGGGGATAGCTCCGTTGCTCACAGGGCCATCACGTCCCCTCCCCACAGCCCCCGGGGCCCGCACGCCGGCCCTCTCCTGTCTTTCTGAGCCTTTGTCCCCTCTCGCTGCCCCTTGCTTTCTCTTCGGGTCACATTTTCTCTTCCTCAAATACCCTATGCTGTCTCCTCCCTCAGGCCTTCCTCCGGTGCCTTCTGCCTGGAAACATCCAGCACTGCTTTATTGTGTTCACCCCGCGATGTCAGATCGTACCTCGGATGTCGCGCCCTCAGGGGAGGGTTCCTGGCACTCGCAGACTGGATTAGGTCCCCCTCCCCGCCCATATGTCAGTTGTGGATCTGAGTTACCATCTCCCAGAAGCCACCCTGGCTCGGGCAGAAGAGGAATGTTCTGGAAGTTGTGCTAATTAGATGCTGCTAATTGTCTCCCCCGTTGTTCCCCTCCTCCCGCCCTACAACGGAGCCCCAGTTTGGTTCAGAGGGACCGTGTACCGTGGCAGCTCCTTTCCCAGACTCTCTGGCCGTGGGTCCCAGTTCCGGCCAATGTGATGTAAGTGGGAGTCTACTTGGTGGGTTCTTAAAAGGCCATTGTTTTCCTAAAATTGCCAGCCAGGCCTTGCCCCTTCCCCTCCCGTCTTCCTCCTGCGGCCTCTGCGAGGATGCTGGTCCAGGAGCTGGCAGGAGCCCGTGCCCTTGCAGGCGTCCTCCAGCGACTCTCCTCCCTGCAAAGGAACACAGACCCTGTCTAGTCCTGCATGCAAAGGGGGCTTCGCTACGTGCAGCGGAACACATCGTGCCTCATGCAGAAGGCTTCTAGAGGTCCAACAGGATGGATGGGAAGTCCAGAGAACCATGCTTGGGACACTTGGTACCCAAGGCCACTGCTGCCAGAGAACACAGCCTCGGTCAGGGCCTTAGGGACCATGCGAGGACGCTGCTCCTAGGTTCTCGGCATGAATCCAAAGCCTCTTGCCTCTCAAGACATGTTTCACATCCAGAGCCCTGGGCAGGGCAGTCCAGTCCTGCCTCTGTCAGGGCAGGGGGAGGGGACACCTGGGCCCCTGGTTCCTCCAGTGGGAGGTCAGGGCCTGGCGACCACCTGCTCTGTACTCTGCTAACTTCCCCTGCTCTCGTCACGGTGATTCTAAGCCAGATCCTGAGGCAGGGGGATGGGCGCAATGTACAACATACAGTACGGTGTTATTATACTGTAGCGTAGTCACCGTGCTGCGCATCACATCCCCAGGACTTACTCATCTCACACCTGGAAGCTTGTACCTTTTGACCCCCTTCGCCCATTTTGCCCACCCTCCCATCCATCACCTCTGGCAACCATCAGTCTTCCTCTGTTTCCATGAGCTCAGCTTTTTTGTTGATTCCATATATAAGAAAGATCATATGGTAATTGTCTTTCTCTGTCTGACTTATTTCACTTAGCACAGTGCCTTCAGGGTCCATCCATGTTGTCACAAATGGCGAGATTTCCTTCTTTTTAATGGCGGAGTAATATTCCATTGCGTGTGTGTGTGTCTACACACACACGTATATCTATACAAACACACACACGCACACATATATATATACACACACACCTACTTATATCTCCACAACTTCTTTATCCCTTTATTTGTTGGTGGACTCTGAGGTTGTTTCCATGTCTTGGCTATTGTAAATAGCACCATGATGAACATAGGGGTGCAGGTATCTTTTTGAGTTAGTTTTTTTTTTGGTTTCCTTAAGATAGATACCCAGAAGTGGAATTGCTGGATCATATGATAGGTCTCTTTTTAGTTTTTTGAGGAACCTCCATACTGTTTTCCACAGTGGCTGCACCAATTTACACTCCCACCAACAGTGCACGAGGGTTCCCTTTTCTCCACGTCGTCACCAACACTTGTTATCTGTTGTCTTTTGACGATAGTGGCTCTAACAGGTGTGAGGTTATATGTCTCTGTGGTTTTCTTTTGCATTTCCCTGATGATTAGTGGCGCTGAGCATCTTTTCATGCGCCTGTTGGCCACCTGGATGTCTTCTTTGAGAAAATGTCTCTTCAGATCCTCTGCCCATTTTTTAATTGGGTTCAATTTTTTTGCTCTTGGGTTGTCCGACTTCTTACATAGTTTGGATATTAGCCCCTTATCAGATATGTGATTTGCAAATATCTTCTCTCATTAGATGGTTTGCCTTTTTATGTCATTGAGGGTTTCTTCGCTGTACAGAAGCATTTGAGTTTGATCTGGGGGCGCACCTTGAACGCCCACCTGCCGCTTGGGCTGCTGCCATGTTCCTGAGACCACTCCAGGGACCCCACCCTCCCAGGAGCCGGCTTTCCTCACTTACCTGCGGGCCTCCGGACCCCAGCAGCCCCACAGGCTCGTCCAGCCTCCACACAGAGGTTCAGGCTGGGGCCGCTAGATTCGGAGACGGGTTTGCCGAGCCCCCCGTTCTCAGAAGATGAAGTGGGGGAGCTGAGAACCGTCGGGCAGGGAGGCTGGCGGTGAGGGGTGTGGTCCAGGCGCCGTGCTGGTGTGCATCCCGGCCTCAAGTCCTGGCTCTGCAGTGTGAGCGCCACAGAAGTAGCGCTGTGCACGCAGCGGGAGCCCAGAGTCCCCAGCAGCCTCGCCTGACTCGCAGTGAGGTCTCCCCACTCAGGGGGAGCTCAGGCCCCCGGATCGAGGTGGGCTGGTGGGCCCTGATAGCAGGCGGCCTGCCACCCCATGGGAGCAGTGGCTGGCGGGGTGTCCCCGTGCAGGCGAGTGCTGGTGTGGCAAGGGGACGCGAGCAGGCAGGCGGGGGCGGTGCAGGAGAGATGCTGGCCTGTGGGCCCTGGAGGTGGCCCGGAGGGGCCTCCCAAAGACAGGATCGGATTGAAGGGTGCTGCACGTCTCCGGGCTCCTGGGAAAGGGTGGCGTCCCCCCGTTGACTATGATTCAACTTCTGTCAGAGGAGGACTCAGAAGTGAATTTGAGATATCGAAAAATCTTTTAAAAAGTGTCTTGAACATTGGGGTTGTGGATTAGGTATCATCCATGCTCCGCGCTCAGCTGTGGCCGTGGTTATTTTCTCGTTGCTGTTTCTGTTCAGCTCTGGAGGAGGCAAAATGGGATTGTGTGTGTGTGTGTGTGTGTGTGTGTCCCGTGCATGTGTGTGCCTCTGTGTGTGTGTGTGTGTGTTTGCTTTTAATGTGCGTCTGCAGGTGTGCATGTCTGTGCTTATGTGTCTTTGTGTGTGCGTGTATGTGTGTATACGCCCGCCTATGTGTGTGCATGTGTTTGTGTGCCTTCCGGTGCGTGTGTTGCCTACACCCAGCCTGGCTGTGCACAGCTGCCCTCCCTCCATCCCCAGCCCCAGAATGCTGTTTTGTTTCTCACCCTTTCATATTCAAATGCCAGCCTGGCTCCCAGCATCCCGGGGGATTTATGGGCTGATTGTGTATTGTTGAGCGGGGTGAGTGGGTGAGCTCATCACTGGCTTGTGATGGTAATTCCTGCCTGGACCGGGGACCAGGGCCCCCATCTGCTTCAGAGGGGCCTGCCTGGGTCCTGCCCCCCCGACGCCCCTCATTGCCTGGGTGCCCGAGCTGTTCATTCAGTCCAGAAACAGGGAATAAGACAAGTGACAACAGCAACGGCAGTGACATTTATTTACTGGGGCTAACTGTGCTGGACATGGTTCTCAGCCCTTTCAAGGTTCACCTCGCTTTAGGTCGATGTGAATGGGTGAGGAGGCAGAGGAAGATGCCCACGGGCAGACAGCTACCACCACGCTGGGTGCCTGGCTAGCGGCGGGTGGGAAGGGCAGAGCCTTTGGGCGGTGGGGTGCCCTCCTCCCTGTTCCCCGCCAGCCCCATCTTCTGCCCAGGCTCTCTCCCTCATCCGCGTCATTCTTCTTTATCACGTGGCTTACCTTAGCCCTGGTCTCAGCTCCTGTGTCCTGGACGCTGTCCTCTGCCTCCTGGAAGCTTCCCCATCCTCAGCACAGCCGCTGGGTTGTCTTTCCTAAAACCTCCTCCACTCCTGGCCTCATGCCTTGTGTGCCTCCCCACTGTGCTTCAGCCGAAGCTCAGATTTCTCCTGGCGTTTAGAACCCACTGGCATCTGGTCCTGTCGCCCAGCTTCAGCAGGGCTGTCCCGGGGCAGGTGGAGCAGGTAGAGAGCAGAGCTGGCGCTGGTACTGAGGTCCTCGGTGGGAGAGGTGTGTAAGTGGGGCTTTGACTGGACTTGGATCTGACCCCGCTGTCCGTGGTGGGAGGTGGGCATTCAGGCAGGAATAGCTGGGAACAGCTGCTGCCACTCTCAGCAGCAGGATGGCCCAGCCAGAGGCTGCTCGGGCACTGACCCTCCATATCCTGGGCTTGTCTGACCTCAGATGCCCCTGCTCCACCCCTGTTTGCAGGGAAAGGGGAGGAGAGAGGCTCTCCTCAGGTCCGGACTGTGAGCCACATAGAGGAAGCCAGAGATTCATGGACGCAAGGGGCTGGGTGGAATTTGACCATGGGGTGGATGGAAAGATGGATTGGGGTGGAGCTTTGGAGTCAGATTCTCCCGGGCTCGTCTCCCTACTCTGCCAGCTGCCAAGTCAGCAAACCTCTGGCTCCTCAGTTTCCCCATCTGAGAAGTGGGACAACAGCGCTGTAACAGAGTTGCTGCTAATGCCAAGGGTTCCATCAGAGAAGGGCCTGCATTTAAGGCTGTTTTTTTAAAAAATGCCATTTCTACAGCAGGCAGCTGTGCATGTGGGACCCCCGTTTTTCTCAGTGGAGCCCTGGGACACTGTCATTTTCTGCCTTTGTATCTCTCTGAGCCTCAGTTTCCCCATCCGTGAAAAAGGCATGATGCTGGCCCCAGCCTTCTTACGGGGCTCTGAGCGTTAGCCAGCCAGCCTGCCCACCTCCACCTGCCTGATCCTGAGGCGTGAGTGTCCGAGGGCTGGGAAGAGGGGTTGGGGATCCTGTCACTGTCGGCGGGTCCAGCTCCCAGACCATGGGAATCGTATTAACCTTGGCCAGGGAGATCACCATCTGTCCAAACAGTGGGCGCTAGGCAGCCCGCTGCCCGAGCAGTCTGAAGCACCAGGCAGCATCGCCTGCTCCCTCCCAAGTACTTACTCAACAGACCCGCCTGGGGTCCACCCTCCCTGACCTCAGTCCTCCTCTCTGCACAAAGGGTGTCGACTGGCCTACGCCAGGTGGCAGCCCTGAACAGTTCCTCCCAGGCCCTTCAGATCTGATTATTTACTACTTCGTTCGTGTGGACCTATTTTCTGCCCATCCCAGTGCTGTAGGCTGAGGATCCAGGGACGGACCCCCAGCCTCTACCCTGAAGTGCTCCCCATCTCATCAGGAAGACAGACAGAAAAGCCATCAGTGTCAGTGTGAGGCTGTAAGGATGAGAGTGAGGATGGTTATGAGGATAATAATCAATAAAATATGATAATAATAAGAAGTTACATGCCCACCATGTCCCAAGACGTTTCTAAGCACTTTACATGTACTGTCTCATGTAATTCTCACAACAGCCCTGGGAGGAGAGTCTTGTTATTTTCCATTCTCATTTTTCAGACGAGGAAACTGAGATACAGAGAGGTTAGGAAACTTTCCTTGGGTCAGAAAGCTGGTAAGTGGTGGATCTCAGAGCAGTGAGGGAGCCCAGAAAGGGGGTGATTATATCCTTCGGGGGGAAGGGGAAGGCTTTGCTTAGGAGGAGCCATTTGACCTGGCCTTTGAAGGATATATAGGAGTCCACCAGACAGAGGAGCAGTGGGAACAATGTGTGCAAGCCTGAGGCAACATAAAGAAGCCAGACTTGGCCCAACCAGGGCCATCTTTCTGGAAAGCACAGGGCATCACGGGAACCAGGCAAGGAAGGAACCACAGCCTGAGAGACAGAAGTGGAGCAGGACCCAGGAGGGCCGTGCATGGGCTGAGAAACCATCTCTGTACATGAACCGTGGTCTAAGGGGGAAGTAACGGTGAGGGTGCTCAGATACACCCCTCCCCAGCCACTCCAGGATCCTGGTCTTCTGTGAGGGGCAGCCCCACCCCAGGAGAGACACAGGGGCGGGGTGGAGGGTGGTCCTGTGCAGAAGAGCAGCACGGGGGGATGAGGCTTTGGGGGAACATGGTTCTTGCATATTCACTAGTTCTTTATTTAATATTTTGATATAGGGCATATATAGTTTTTCCTCCAAACTAGGATAGTTTGAGAACAAATGGGACCTCATTAATCGGTTGCCCCAGGATGAAGGTTGTAAATCAGGACAAATGGTCCCACAGCACAGATGTGATCTACCATGCGCTTCACAACTATTAACTCATTTAATCCTGACAAACCTTATAAAGGGGGTTGCTATCACCCCCCTTTCCAGATGAGGAAACTGAGGCACAGAAAAAAAGAAGTTCGTCTACATTAGTACCCACTGTGTGTTAGAACTGAGCTGGGCCGTTTCACATAAATCCATCTAACCCTGACAACAGCTGTGTGAAGGATGTTTTGGGAACCCCATTTACAGATGAAGAAACTGAGGCTCTGAGACCCAACCCGAGTCCAGGAGATCCCAAGTCTCAGCCCCTCTCACTGGCTGACAGAGTCTCCTTGCTCAACATTCCAACCCGAATCTCTTGCTTGCTTTTTTCTTTTCTTTTCCATTTCTCCCGGGGGGATTGCAGCAGGGAGAGAGGTGTGGCGCCAGCAGGAAAATGCATGTATTCTTTTAGGTGAGACGGGAACAATGAGGGGTGGAGGGGCTTGGCTGCATGGGCCGGGGCTCTAGGTGGGCTGGGGAGTGGACAGTTGGCAGCGGAACTGCCGAGCTGGAAATCTAGGCTCAGTGCGCATTCTCTCCCTCTCTCTCTCCTTCTCTCTCTCTCTCTCTCTCTCTCTCTCTCTCTCTGTCTCCGAGGGAAGCAGGTGCACAGAGAGCGCCCCTGTGGATGGGGCAGTCTTTTCTGAGCAATCCCATCACCTAGGGCTGAGTTCTGGCCTTATGTCTGTCCTGCCCATCACTGACGTGCTGTGTGACTTCGGGCAGGGCCCTTCCCTCTCTGGGCCTCGATGTCCCATTTGAACTCCAGGTTCAAGGGCCTCTTAGAGCCTTGGGCTCTGTAGCTGGCTCTGTAGTGATTAGGGACTCTGGATTCAGGGTTAGGTGGCCTGGGTTCAAATGCAGCCTCTGCCTTTCAGATGTGTGTCCTTGGGTAAGTTATTTAACCTGCTTCCGTGTTCTGCCCTGGAAAATGGGCCAGCGATCGCGATGATGATAACTATGACGATGGTGATGTCGTCTCACTGGGCTGCAGTGCCTGGCCCAGAGCAGGGGATGGGCCGTGTTTATTATTTTTACCTTCTAGGGTAAACGTGAGAACAGAGGCTCCAACGGAGGAGGCGGGCTGCCCTGGATGGGGTCTTGCATCCAAGTCCCTGCACAGGAACTGGGGTTGGCGGGGAGGTGGAGGTCTGGGGGTAAGGACAGGAGGGAGTTCCTGGCCAGGGGCAGGCCCAAGCTGACCAGGCACTGGACAGACAAGACATTGTGCAGTGACAGGAGCCCTGCCAGCTGAGGGAGCCTCACCCAGCCCCCTCCTGGGACCCAGTGCCTCCACTCCACGCCCCAGTGGAGGTGGAGCGTGGGCCCTGTGGCCAGAGCTGGAGGGGACCACCACCACTGGCCAGCCCGGCGACTCTCCAACCTCAGCCATTTGGGCGCCACCTTGGAGATTTTTGCCCCGTGAGTGAGCATTACGATAATTTATTTCATGCTTGTCTTAATTTTAAATTTATTTTTTCATTTAATTTTGGGGGGGATCTGAGTTATGCTCACATGGTTCAAAAATCAAAAAAGTTTCATGAACGCTTTCGGGACAGTCCGCCTCTGGCCGCGTCTCCCACCACCTGGCCCCTCCCCACGGGCCAAGGCTATTATTCTACACCAGTAAATACAATACAAAGTATGTATTTGATGTATTTTCCCCACTTTAAAGACAATCCAAAGCATGCAATGCACACCGTCCTACAAGGTGATTTTTTTCTCTTGATATGATTTTGTAAATCAACTTTTCTACTTAAATGAATTTAAATGAAAAATACATCCCGCCACTTCCTATAAGCAGAAGGTAGCCATGCCACATGGGAACAGAACAAGACTCAAAAATCCCGGTGGGGTCCCGTTGTTGGTGAGGACCCTGCACTCGAGATCTACCTTCTTTCTGTTCCAGAGGGACCAGCAAATGTTAGAGGGAAGCTGAGACGTCCATCACCAGGCTGGTTTTTTTTGTGAGATAATCAAAAGGACTAAAAAGATTTGGACGGCAAATATCTTTCCCACCTTGGAATTCGGGGTATTTAATGCAGCGTTTTCATCCCGTCAGTGGTGTAAGCTCACACTTCGGGAAAATTTCATCTAGTCCAACAATGTAGTCATCTGAAACAGGAGTAAACTGAGACTCAGAAGGTGGGGAGGACTTAGAATGACCCAGTTCATTTGTGGCAAAGCCTGGAAGAGACCTTAAATCTCCAGGGCCCCGGCTATACTCCCTGGGACAGGATGAATGGGGTTTTCTTGGAAAAACTATGCCTATTCCCTGCTCTACCTCCCAGCTCCTCCCTCACCTCACAACTTCATTTAGCCAACCTCTGCTGTTTAATCTAAGTCATATAATTTGCTGGTGTACAGTTATTCATAGTATTCCATTTTGTTTCTGTGAGGTTGGTAATAATGTCCCATCTTTCATTTCTGATTCTAGTCATTGAAGTCTTCTCTATTTTTTTCCTGGTCCATCAGTCTAGCAGTTTGTCAGTTTTGTTGATTTTTTTTTCAGAGAACCAGCTTTTGGTTTCATTGATTTTTCCCTATTTTTCTATTCTCCATTTCATTAATTTCCTTCTTAATCTTTATTATTTCCTTCCTTCTGCTTACTTCAGAAGAGTTTGTTCTTCTTTTATCAGTGTCTTAAGGTAGAAGATTAGATTATTGACTTGACACCCCCCCTTTTCAAAATCTAGGTATTTACAACTATAATTTTTTTTCCTTCTAAGCACTGCATTAGCCGCATCTCACAAGTTTAGGAACGTTGTGTCTTTGTTTTCATTCATTTGAAGTATTTTTCATTTCATTCAAAGTGTTTTCTAATTTCCCCTATGATTTCTTCTTTGCTATATTGGTTATTAAGGAGTGTGTCGTTTCATTCCCAAATTTCTTTCTGTTATTGATACCTAATTTCAGTCCATTGTGGTTGGAGAGCATAGTTGGTATTATTTCTATCCTCTTAAATTTATTGAGGTCTGTTTTGTGGCCTAACATATAGTCCATCCTGGAAAATGTTCCATGTATACTTGAGAAAAATGCATATTATGCTGTTGTTGGGTGGAGTGTTCCATAGGTGTCTTTTAGGTCTAGTTGGTTTATAGTGTTGTTCAGATAATTTATTTCCTTTTTGCTCTTCTCACTTGTTGTAGTATCCATTTTGAATACAACAATTTTTATTGAGATTTCCAATTTTTATTGACTTGTCTATTTTTTTCCTTCATGTACTTTGGGGCTCTGTTGTTAGGTGCACATATCTTTATTTATAATTGTTATATCTTCCTGATGGATTGACTTGTTAAAAAGCCCTGTTTATTTCTAGTAATGTTTTGTTTTAAAGTCTATTTTTTTCTGATATTCGTGTACCCATTTCAGCTTTCTTGTGATTGCTTGTTACATGATATATCTTTTTCCTGCCTTTCACTTTCAATCTTTTTGTGTCTTTAAACCTAAGCTGTTTTTCTTGTAGATAGCATGGAGTTGGAACTCATTTTTAAAATCCAATCTAACAACCGTTGCCTTTTGATTGGATTATCTCAATCACATTTAATGGTATAATTGATACACTTGGATTTACAGTCTGCCACTTTACTTTTTGTTTTCTGTATGTCTCATGTTTTCCCTGTTCCTCTATTCCTCCTTTACTGGTTTCTTTTTAACTGAATATTTTCTTATGTAGTATCTATGTTTCTTTGATAATTTTACTATATGTTTTTAAATTATTTCCTTAGTGGTTATTCTAGGGCTTACTAAATACATGTTATCTTTTCAAAATCAGCTTCATATTTATACTAACTTAATTCCAGTGAGAAATAGAAATGTTACTTTATGTAGTTCTACTCACTGTTTTCGCTTTTTGTGATATTGTTATACATATTCATCTAAAACTATTACAAGCCCAAGAATATATTGTTATAATTATTAATTTATAGAATTTTATGTCTTTTAAAGACGTGAAGAGAAAAAAGAGGGTAGGTATATGTCTGTAGCTTCTGTTATGTTAACTTTCTTATCATTTCTCGTTCTTTTCATTTTTTCTGGTAGATATTATTTACTATTTGGAGTCATTTTCTTAGGCCACTGCAGCTTTGCTTCCACCCACCTTCTTGTACTTTTATTGGCATTTCTACATTTAGAAATAAATAAATAAATACATTTATTGGCATTGACTTTTCTATATTTTATAGGCCCAACAATACCTTATATACATATTACTTTATATAATTGCTTTTAAAATCAATTAATAGAAGAAAGGAGAATAAATATGAACTTATACTAACTTTGATAATTACACAATTAGTTTTATCAGTCCTTTTTTTAAAATGTGAATATAGGATTCTTGGTTCACAGTTTTTTCTTCGAGCACTTTCAATATATTATCCAATTGCCTTCTGGCTTCCACTATTTCTGATGAGAAATCAGGTGTTAATCTCATTGGGATTCCTTTGTAAATGATGAGTCATTTTTCTATTGCTGCTTTCAAGATTTTCTCTTTGTCTTTGGATTTCAGCATTTTTACTATAATGTGCCTGCTTGTGGATTTCTTTGTGTTTATCCTGTTTGGAGTTTAATGAGATTCCTGGATATATAGATTAATGTTTTTCAATAAATTTGGGTAGTTTTCAGCTATCTTTTTTTTTTGAAAATTTTTTTGTTCGTTTCTGACTCTCCTTTCCTTCTGATACTCCTATTACATGTATGTTGTGTTTAATGATGTCCCATATTTCTCTGAAGCTCTGTTCATTCTTTGTTAGTCTTTTTTCCTTTCTGCTCTTCAGATTTCATGATCTCTATCAGGTTATCTTCAAGTTCACTAATTCTTTCTTATGCATGTTCAAATATATGGTTGGGCCCCTTTAGTGAATTTTTCATTTCAATTATTGTACTTTTCAACTCCAGAATTTCTACTTGGTTCTTTTTTTTTTTTTTTTTTTTTATAATTTCTATCTCTTTACTGAAATTCTCAGTTGCATGTGGCATTGTCATCATACCTTCCTTTACTGCTTTAATCATGGTTTCCTTTAGTTCTTTGAACATATTTGCCATTGCTATTTTGAAGTCTTTGTTAGGTTCAACAAATCTGGTCATTCTCACAGGCAGTTACAGTCACTTATTTTTTCCTTTCTCTGCTGTATGAGTCATCATGTCCTATTTCTTAGATTTGTCATGATGTTTTTGTTGTTCTTAGAAACTAGACATCTTCAATAATGTAGCAAATCTGAATGCTAGTCCTAACTTTAAGGGCTTGTTATTTCCTTGTTTACTTGTGGCTTGCTGTATTGTCTCATTGAAGTTTATTTCTCCCAACTGCAACAGTGTGTACCTTCTGATGTCATTCCTCATAGGGCACAGCCTTGGGTATGCCAGGGTCATCCTGGGATGACATGGTTTTTATAGGACTCTCTTTGACTCTCTGTTTCCCTGGCCACACCCAGCTGTTAAGCTCCACTAATTGCTGGCCGATTGTCCTATTGTCTTCAGCAATGCCCTGGGGCATACGTTTCTTCACAGGCTGAACCAATCAAAACCAGGCTCCTTCGTACAGATAGTTCCTGAGATCCGTGTTGGAGTTTTGTTGTAACACCCAGGAGGGCTCTTCCCAGCTTTCTCTTTCCATGGTTCTCTTCAGCAAAATGTCTGGTATACCACTTAACCTATATCACCAAAGAATTTATCAGTTGCCTCCCAATTGCCGCTCACCAGAACTTCCACTGTTTTTGAATGTGCTCTTAGGCTTGAGCTTCTCCACATTGATGGCAAATTAAATCAGTTCCTTTGAAAGAAAGTTGGAGCTCTCTTTTCTATGGCCTGCTTCTTCCTCCAAGCAGAATCTCTTGATGCGTAGCTCTGGTGCTAGGAGTGGGGCAGTGGTGAACTTCTCTTTGAATGACACCCCAAATTTAGGGCCTGAGTGCTTAGTGTATGCGGGGAAGCAGTCCAAGGTCTTGGCTTACCTCTCTTGGTGTGGAACCCTTGCCCCATGAGCTGGAGCAAGGGTAAGTGGGTCTCCGTGGATCTGTGCCCAAGGCAGAGGCTCCATGCCATGGTGGGGACTGAGTGAAAGAAGGAAGAAGGAGTCTTTCCCTCTCGGCTGCACTTGCCTGGAACTTAGACTCAGCAACACGTAGCTGGAGCAAAACAAGAAATACTGATGCCTTTCTCCTCTTGGGAAGATAGCCCGTGACTAGGAGCTGGGGAAAAAGGAAACCCTGTGTTCTTGGCTGTACCAGTTTGTCTCACTGAGCAGGGAGTAGGATGGGATGGAGTGGATCTTGGTGTAAATACTACAGATTCTTGCTGTTCTTACTAAATCTTAGTATATTTTCTTGAATAAATGTTATTCATTTCCAGATACTTTAAATGTTTTATTTTATTTTATTTCTTTTAATTTCACCTATTTCTCTGGCGAGTGGTCCGTGGAAACACTCATGCTGTCAAGCTAGAAGTGGAACTCACAAAGATATTGTCGTAAAATAGTTTCTAGAAGCTGTATTGCTTTGCCTTTCATATTTAGGTCCATAGGTCACCTGACTTTGATTTTTGTATGTGATGTGAGGCAGGGGTCGAATTTCTTCTTATCCCATATTGAAGAAACGGTCTTTTCCTCATTGTTCAGATGAGTCTTCTTTGTCATAACTCAAATGTCCAAATATGGCTGCTCTACCTATCTGTTCATCTATTCTTGTGCCAATACCACACCGTGTTGATTACGGAGGCTTTGTGATTAGTCTTTATATCTCTCTTGGCTGTTCTAAGCCTCTTGTATATCCATACACATATTACAATTATCTTGTCAATTTCCACCAAATAATCCTCTTGGACTTTGGAACTGCATTGATTGATTCTTTAGGAATTAAGAGTGAACACCTGAACATAGTTATTTAGGTCAAGAGTTGGCAGACTGTGACTAGCCGGCCATCTCTGCCCACAGCCTGTTTTTGTAGGATCCTCAAGCTAAGAATGGGTTTTACATGTTTTAAGAGTTGTTTTAAAATAATATGCAAAGGAGGCCAGGGCTTCCCTGGTGGCGCAGTGGTTGAGAGTCCACCTGCCGATGCAGGGGACACGGGTTCGTGCCCCGGTCTGGGAGGATCCCACATGCCGCGGAGCGGCTGGGCCCGTGAGCCATGGCCGCTGAGCCTGCGCGTCCGGAGCCTGTGCTCCGCAACGGGAGAGGCCACAACAGTGAGAGGCCCGCGTACCGCAAAAAAAAAAAAAAAAAAAAAAGGAGGCCAAGTTGCTCAGTTTTGATTGCTATTATTTTGTTCAAGAATTTTGCATTTATGTTCATGAGTACTGTTGGCCTATAATTTTTCTTTTCTTATGATGCCCTTGTTAAACCAAGATTATGTTGACCTCATACAACTAAATTGGAGAGTTTTCTCTCTTTTTCTGTTTTCTGGAACATTAGTGGAAAGTAAACTTTGCTTCTTTCTTACGTATTTGGTAGAATTTTCCTGGGTTTTCAGGGTGGAAAATATTTAAATACAGATAGACTTTCTATAATAGTTATAGGTCTACTCACAGTTCTGTTTCTTCTTATCTCAATTTGACATTTTGTACTTTTCTAGGAATTTTTCCATTTTACCTATATTTTCAAATTTATAGCTATAAAATTGTCCATAACATCACCTTATTATTTTTGAATGTCTGCAGGATCTGTAGAGATGTCCCTTTTTTATTCCCAATATTAATAATTTGTGTCTTCATTCTCTCATTTCCTTAATCAGTCTTATAAGGAGTTTATTGGCTTTATTTTTAGGCTTTTCAAAAATATAACTTTTGGCATTATTGATCCTCATTATCATATGTTTCTTGTTTTATTAACTTCTGATCTTTATTATTTTCCTTCTATTTACTTTCTTTGGATTTATTTTGTCGTTTTTCCTCGAACTTCTTAAATGGTTCACTGATTTCTTTTCAGCCTTTCTTCTTTTTAAATGCTAAAAAATTTTAATTCATGTTTAAGCATTGCATTAGCTTTGGTCAAAAGTTTTGACATGTAACATTTTCATTATCTTGTAGTTAAATATGTTTCCTAATTTTCTTCATGATTTCTTTATTGACCTATTCGTTATTTGGAACTATATATTTTAACTTCCAAAAAATGAGAATTTCCTAGTTATTGATTTCTATCCTAATTGTATTGTGGTCAGGGAGTGTACTCTAGGTGATTTCAGATCTTCTATACGTGTCAAAACTTGCCTTACAGCCTAGAGTATGGTCAGTTTTTTGTCCAGCTGTGCTAGAAGAAAGAGAAGCATTTTGCACTTGTGTGTGCAGTGTTCTATATGTGTTAATTAGGTCATGTCTGTCTGCCATGTTGTTCACATCTTACGTATTCTCACTGATTTTTGTGTTTTTGTTTTATCAATTACGGAGAGAGGCACAATCTACCAATATGATCATGGACTTTTCTGCTTCTCCTTGTATTTCTGACAATTTTTGCTTTATATATTTTGAGGCCAGCTTGTTAGATGTTTTCAAATTTAGAATTGTTATGCAGTTCTGGTATATTGAGTTTTTAATAGCGTGACGTGCCCTACCTTATATGTCTACTAATGCTTTTTGCTTTAATGTCTACTGTGCTTGGTATTAACATAATTGTACCTGCTGACTTTTGGTCTTATTGTTTGCCTGCACATGCTCCATTGTTAATTTTCAATCTATTAATTATCTTTTATTTCCTTTATATCTTTTGAAAATAGCACATAGTAATAGTTTTAAAAATCCAATCTGACAATTTTTTTCTTAGAGTAGGAGGTTTTTAGTCAGTTTACATTTTATGTAATTGTTGCTACATTATTGATTTATTTTTGGCCATGCCATGTGACATTCAGGATCTTAGTTCCCAGACCAGGGATCGAACCCGTGCCCCCTGCATTGGGAGTGCCAAGTCTTAGCCACTGCACTGCCAGGGAAGTCCCTACATTTAGGTTTAAATTTAACATCTTACCAAGTGCTTTTTAATTGTCCAACATATGCCATTTTCCTTATTCTCTACTTCAGTGACACTTTCATTTATTTAAGAATTCATAAATTCTTAGTTATTTAAGAACTTAAAAAATTATCCCTTGTTAATTTGGAAAGTATATACTGTTTTAATATTCTTTTAGTAGTTACCCTAGAGATTACAATAGGCATCCTTCATTTATCAAAGTCTAATGTTAATTGGTACTTTACCCTTTCCTGGACCATGCAAGGACTTTGGCATATTTGAATTTAAATTAGCCTCTTGACTCTTATGCTGTTGCTGTCATTTATTTTAATTCCGTATATATTTTAACACTAATATTAATTGTAGTAGTAGTATTATCAGTATTCATTTAGACTTATCTGCCTATTTTAAAAGATTTTGTTTTGAGGTATTTTTAGAGTTACTTAGTAGTTGCAAAAATAGTTCAGAGAGCTCCTCTGTACCCTTCACCCAGCTACTCCCAATGATAATATCTTTATAACCACAGTACAGTGAACCAGACCAGGTGATTAACAGTGATGCAGTGCAATGAACTATAGACCTGATTCAAATTCACCAGTTTTTACATACACTCCTTTTATAGGGGGTGGGAAGGAATGTACTTATAGTTCTATGAAATTTTATCACATATGTAAATTCATGTAACCATCATCACAATAAGGATACAGAAATATTCTGTTATCTCAAAGAAACTCTCATGCTACCCGTTTATAGTCACACTCTTCCCTCAACACTAACCCCTGGCAACCACTGATCTTTTCTCCTTAACTATAGTTTTGTCACTTTGAGAATGTTATATAAATGGAATCATATAGTATGTTACCTGGGATTGGCTTTTTCCTCCCTCAGTGTAATGTCTTTGAAATCTATCCAAGTTGTTGCATGTATCAGTAGTTCATTTCTTTATATTTCTGAGTCATATTCCATGATATGCATGTATCAGTTTGTTTAATCATTCACCTGTTGAGGAACATTCTGGCTGTTTCCAGTTTTTGCCTGTTACTTATAAGGCTGCTATGAACATTGCCGTAAGGTTTTTTTTTGTTTTTTTTTTTGTGGTACGTGGGCCTCTCACTGTTGTGGCCTCTCCCGTTGCGGAGCACAGGCTCCGGACGCGCAGGCTCAGCGGCCATGGCTCACGGGCCCAGCCACTCCGCGGCATGTGGGATCTTCCCGAACCGGGGCATGAACCCGTGTCCCCTGCATCGGCAGGCGGACTCTCAACCACTGCGCCACCAGGGAAGCCCTGTGTAAGGTTTTTATGTGGACGTAAGTTTTTATTTCTCTGAGGTAAATACGCAGGTGTGTGGTTGTTGAGTTGTATTGCAGTTTCAAAAGAAAGTACCAAGCTGTTTTCCAGAGTAACCATAGTATTTTCCACTCCATGAGCAATGTGTGGGAGATCCAATTTCTCTATATCCTCACCAGCACTTTTCCTTATTTTTAATTTTAGCTGTTATAATAGGTGTATAGAGATATTTCATCCTGATCTTAGTTTGCTTTTCCCTAATGATGATGATATTGAACAACTTTTCATGTGTTTATTCACCATCCATATATACTCTTTGGTAAAATGTCTCTTCGTGTCTTTTGCCCTTTAAAATTTGATTGCTTGCTTTTCTGTCTGTTGTTTTAATGTGGAGTTTTGAGAATTATTTATATATTCTAGATATGAGTCCTTTGCCAGATACATGGTTGCAAATCCTCTATCCTGGTCTGCTAATTTTCTTTTCATCCTCTTAACAAGCTTTTGCAGAGCAAGAGTTTTAAATTTTGATGAAATTCAGTATATTGATTTTTTTCCTTTTACGGCTCATGCTTTTGGTGTCAATTTAAGTACTATGCACAAAGCCAAGGCTTTCTCCTAGGTTTTCTTCCATAAGCTTTAGAGGTTTATGTTTTGCATTTAAACCTATGATCTGTTTTTGCATTAAGATGTGAGGCTTAGGTCTAGATTCATCTTTTCACCTATGGATATCCAGCTGCTGTAGCATTTGTTGAGAAGACTAGCCTTCCTCCACCAAATTGCTTTTTGCCTATTTGTCAAAAATCAGTTGGCTATACTTGTGTGGCTCTATTTCTGAGTTCTCTGTTTTGTTCCATTGATCGATGTGTCCACCTCTTCACCAAATACCACACAGTCTTGCTTACTGTAGTGATATGGTAATACTTTATCTGATATTAAACAGCTATTCCTGCCTTCTTTTGTTTAGTGTTTGCATAATATAACTTTCTCATCCTTTTACTTTACTTATGTCTTTAAGTGAGGTCCTTATAGAAAAGCATATAGTTGGGGTCGTGTTTTTATTTACTCTGCCAATCTGTCCTTTAATTTACACTTAATGTAATGCCGTTTCATTTTCTGTTTATTGCTTCTGTTTTTCGTTTCACCGTTTCTTTTTCCCGCTTTCCTGTGGGTTACTTGAACAGCTGTTAGAATCCCATTTTGATTTATCTGCAGTGTGCTTGTATCTTCTTGTATAAATTTTTATTGGTTGCTATAGATATTACATTATACATACATAACTTATCAGCAACTGCTGGTGCTGACATTTGACTAGTCTGAGCAAAGTGTAGAAACTTTATTTCTCTTTACATTCCTGTACCCTCCCTTGTTTATAATACAATGGCCTTAAATATGTCCTCTAGGTTCATTGAGAACTACATCAGACAATATTATAGTTTTGCTTCAACCATGTAACGTAATTTAAAAACCCCAAGAGGAGAAAGACCATCTTTTGTATTTACCTATATTTTTACTCTTTCTGTTCCTCTTTCCTGATGTTCCAGAAGTTCCTTCTTTTATCATTTCTTTTTTCTTCAAGAACTTCCATAAGCCATCCTTTTAAACAATTTCTCTTATTTTTCTTCTGAGAATGCCTTAATTTTCCCTTTATTCCTGCAGGATAATTTTGCTGGATACAGGATTCTAGGTTACGGGTTCTGTTCTTTGAGTGCTTTGGAAAATGTGCTACTTCTTCCTTCTGATCTCTGTGGTTTCTGATGAGAAACCCACTGTCATTTGAATTGTTTTTCTCTTTTAGGGAAGGTGTTGTATTTATCCTACTGCTTTCAAGATTTTTTTTTTTTGCCTTTAAATTGAAGCAGTTTCATTGTGGTGTGTCTTGGTGTGAATATCTTTGAGATAATCTTATTTGGGATTTGTTCAGCTTCTTGAATCTGTAGGTTTATGTCTTTACCAGATGTGAGGATTTTTTAGTTGTTATTTGAATACTTTTTCAATCCCACTGTCTTTCTCCTCTCTTCCTGGGACTTTGATGATGTGAATGTAAGATCTTTATTATTTTTTCAATAGTCTCATACATCTTTTTTTCCCCCAGTTTATTTTCTCTGTTATTCAGATATGGCAGTGTCTACTGTTCTATCTTCAAGTTCACTGATTATTTCCTCTGTCTTATCCACTCTGCTGTTGAGCCCATCCATAGGGTCTTTACAATTTCAGTTATAAAATTTCCATTTTGTTCTTTTATATCTCTTCTGTTTCTTTGTTGAGACTTTGTATTTCTTCACTGAAGCTTTGGGTTTTTTCATTTGTTTCAAGTGTGTTCACAATTGCCTGTTGAAGCACTTTTATAATGGCTGCTTTAAAATGCTTGTCAGGTCATTCTAACATCTGTGTCATGTTGCTATTGGAATCTGCTATTGTCTTTTCTCATTCAAGTTGAGATTTTTCTGGTTGAGATTTTCTAGATATGGTGAATTATTTTCAGTGGTATCTGGGACATTTGTGTGTTATGTTAGGAGTCTCTGGACCTCAGTTAACTATTTTGTTTCAGCAGGGCTCCTCTGACACTGCACTGCTGGGGTAGGAAGAGTCATCTCAGTGCTGTCAGGTGGGAAAGGGAATCCAGGTTTTCTAATAGGCTTCAGTTGATAACTTCGAGGCTCATGCCTTGTTATTGCTGGGCATTGAAGTTTCTCACTAGACCTCTGCTGACATATGTGGATGTGAGGGAGAGGGAAACTTTGTTACTGCTCCTCACATGGTGCCCTTCACATTGAGGGGGTGTCTCATCACACCGAGGCAATGGTGAAGATCCTGACTCCTACTTGTCCACCTCTGACACCTCCCCAGAGGGGTGGGGGTGAATGCTCTGGCCTCCCACTCAACCTTTGCTGATAAGAATGGGGTGGGGGCACAGTTTTTTCCACGAAGCAGTAGGCTGGTTTGGCTAGAGGAAGGCAGTTACCTAACAATTTTCTGCCTGGCTAGGTTTGTTCTTTCTTGGTTCTTTCACTAGAAAAATCAGACTTTTTGAAGTACTTTTAAATTTCTGTACCTCTTGGTATTTCTGCTGGCTTTTCCAGCACCCAGTCTGAGATCTAGAAGACAACAAAGAAGACTCGGGAAACTCACTGCCACGTCTTCTTGAGTCTCGAGGTCTCTAGCTGGTCTGCTTCCTTCTCTCCAACTTTCAGAGTATTTATTCTCTATATGGAAGAGGGTTTTTAGTTGTCCTTAGAGGTATAGGCAGAAGTGCATCTACTCCATCTTGTCCTGTGTGAAATTTTGATTAGTAACTCATTTATTTACTTGTTATACTTCTTTCAGATTTTTATTTTTCTTTAATTAGTTTTTGGTAATTTGTGTCTTTTGATAATTTACTCTAAATTGTCTAATTTGTTGGCAAAAAATGTTCATAATGTTCCCTTATTATCCTTTTAATTATTAAAGGATGAGTAAGAATATCTCTTCTCTCATTCCTGATTTTGTTAATTTGTATCTGTATCTTCCATCTTTTTTTCTTAGTCAATCTAGCTGAAGTTTTGTTGATCTTTTCAAAGATAAAAATTTGAGATTCATTGGTTTTTCTCTGTTGTCTGCCTATTTTCTATTCCATTGATTCTGCTCTAATCTTTATTATTTTATTTCTTCTGCTTGCTTTGCATTTAACATGGTCTTCATTTTCTAGTTTCTAAAGACAGAAACTTACGTTATTGATTTGAGATCTTTATGCTTTCCTGATATAGGTGTTTAAAACTTTCAACATCCCTGTAAGCACTAGTTTAACTGCATCCCATAAATTTTGATATGTTTTGTTTTTGTTTAATTCAGGTCAAATATTTTCGAACTTCCTTTGTTGCTTCTTCTTTGGCTCATAGGTTATTTAGAAGTGTGTCATTTAATTACTAAATAGTTAGGGATTTCCCATATTTCTTTCTAATTTAGTTTTGTGGTTGGAGAGCATATTTCATATGATTTTCATTTTAAAAAATGTATTGAGACTTGTTTTGTGTCTTAACATGTGTTCTATCCTGAAGACTATGCCATGTGCACTTGAGAAGAATGAGTATTGTCTTCTTGTTGGGTGGAGTATTCTGTAGATGTCTGTTAGGGCTAGTTGGTTTATAGTGTTTAGTGTTCTATTTCCTTTTAGCTCATCTTCCTAGTTGTTCTATTATTGGAAGAGGGTATTGAAGTCCACCCACTGTTGCTGAATTTCTGTTTCTCCATTCATGTCTTTTAACTTTGTGTATTTTAGGGGTCTACTCTTAGATGCAAACATGTTCGTTTGTTTGTTTTTGATCTGGACCTTTTTTAAAGGCTTTATTGCATTTGTTACAATATTGCTTCTGCTTTTTATGTTTTTGATTTTTTGTCCCTGAGGCATGTGGGATCTTAACTCCCCAACCAGGGATCGAACCCGCACCCCCTGCATTGGAAAGCAAAGTCTTAACCACTGGACGGCCAGAAAGTCCCTGCAAACGTGTTTTTAATTGTAGTGTCTTCCTGATGGATTGGCCCTTCTACCATCATTAAAATGTTCTTGTTTTTCTCTAGTAAGAAGTTTTGTCTCCAACTATTATTGTTGAATTGCCCATTTTTCTTCCAATTATTTCAGTTTTTGCTTCATGTATTTTGAAGCAATACTGTTTTGAGGCTCTTGTTAGGTATCTATATATTTATAATTGGTATATCTTTAGTTGATCATTTTATTATTCTGACATGTTCCTCTTTGTTCCTTTAGTAACATTTTTTGGCTTTAAGTCTATTTAGTCTGATTTTAACATAGCCACTCTAGCTTTCTATGGTTGCAGTTTGTAGAGGATATATATTTCCATCCTTTTTCTTTTCAACTTGTCTCTTTGCATCTAAGGTTTGTCTCTTGTCAGCAGTTTATAATTGGATCTCACCTTTTTATCCAGTATGATGATCTCTGTCTTTAGATTGGGATGTTTAAACCATTCACATTTAATATAATTATCAATATAGTTGGATTTACATTTGCCATTTTGCTATTTGTTTTCCATGTCTCTTGTCTTTCCTGTTTCTCTGTTTTCCTTGACTGCTGTCAGTTGCGTTAAGTAAATATTTTTTAATGTACCATCTTAATTTTTCTGTAGATTTTCCCCCTACATTTCTGAGTTATTTTTTTAATGCTTGTTCTAGGGATTTTTATATGCATCTTAACTTATAACAGTCTCCTTCAAATTAATACTAATTTAATGCTAGTAAAATATAAAAGATTTGCTCCAGTATAGCTCTGTTCTCCTCCCCCTACTTTATGCTGGTATTTCCATATATATTACATCTAGATATGTTGTAAAGCCAAGAATACAGCATTATAATTATTACTTTATGCATTATTTTGTATTTCTAAGACATTAAAAGAAGACATGAGAAATATATATTAATAGAGTCTTTTATTAAATTAAGTATTTACTATTCCAAGTGTTTTTCATTTCTTCCTGTGATTTGAGTTACTCTCTGCAGTCATTTCCTTTCAGCCTGGAAGACTTCTTTCAGAATTTCTTTTAAGGTAGACCAGTCAGCAGTGAATTCTGTCAGTTTTTGTTTATCTGGGAATGTTTTAATTTTGCCTTAATTTTTGAAGGGTAGGTTTGCTGGACATAGTAATTTTGGTTGACACCATTTTCCTTTTATCACTTGGAATAGGGCATACGACTGCCTCATGGTTTCCATCATTTTCTGATGAGAAGTCAGCCATTAATCCTATAGTTGCTCCTCTGTACATAATGAGTCAATTTTCTCTTTCAAGATTTTTGCTTTCTCCTTGGCTTTCAACAGCTTTAATGTGATGTGTCTATGTGTGAATATTTTTGTGTTTTCCAACTTGGAATTTGTTGAGCTTCCTGGATGTGTAGTTAATGTTTTTCATTAAATTTGGGAAGTTTTGGCCACTGTTATTTCAAAAAAATTTTTCCTACCTCCTTCTCTTTCTTTGCTTCTTTTGGTGCTCCCATTACACATATGTTGGTATGCTTCGTATTGCCTTATGCAGGGGTCCCCAACCCCTGGGCTGTGGACTGGTTCTGGTGTGTGGCCTGTTGGGAACTGGGCAGCACAGCAGGAGGTGAGCGGTGGGCGAGCAAGCAAAGCTTCGTCTGCCGCTCCCCATCATTCGCATTACCGCCTGAACCATCCCCGCCCCGCCCCGGTCCATGGAAAAATTGTCTTCCACAAAACTGGTCCCTGGTGCCAAAGAGGTTGTGGACCACTGGCCTTATGGGTTTCTGAGGTTCTCTTTATTTTTCTTCAATCTTTTTTACTCTCAGTTCTTCAGACTGGATAATTTCTTTTGATACATCTTTAAGTTCACAGATTTTTCTGCCCCCTGAAATCTGCTGTTGAACTCTTACAGGGATTTTTTTCATTTCAAATATTGTGCTCTTCAACTCCACAGTTTGATTTTGATCTTTTCCTATACTTTGTATCTCCTAATCAATAATCTTTTTGTTGATTCATTGTTGTCATACTTTCTTTTAGTTCTTTAAATATGGTTTCTTTAGTTATTTGAACATTTTTGTAATAGTTTCTTTCAAGGACTTTTTTGCTAAATCCAACATCATTTGGCACAGCGGGTCTTCCAGGGTGGGCCAAGGTTAAGGAGGCTCCCTCAGTCTGGAGCTGTGGGTGATGCCCGTGCCAACGGGCGCCGGTGATGGAAGTGATGATCTCAGAATTGGAAAAACAGGGAGAGCCAATGAGTCTATTATCCTGAGTTGTGGTTGTTGGTGGGGTAAAGATATCCCTGACTGAGGCTGCGCATGTGAAGCAAAGAATGGAGAAGGTCCAAGCTCTTCACAGCCTCCTGGTCCCCTGATTTGAGGAAACAGGAAATGGCCCAAACACAAAGGCCACACAGCTTTCCACTGTTCTTATCTGAATCTCAGCAGTTTTTCAAGCATAAGAGCTTCTTGGGTTTGGAGCAGTGAATGGGGGTAGGAGAGGCAGGGAAGTAGGTTTCCTTAAAGACCTACGTGATCCCGCTGTCCTGGCAGAAAGAATTCGAGGTGATTTGTCCAGAAGGTGTCTCAAGCTGCCCCTCAGGACCACAGATGCCATTTGTGTACCCACAGGACTGAAACCATAGCCGTGGAAACTGAGGCCCAGGGTGGAGAAGGGGATTCTGAGTGGGGTGCAGAAGTAGGATGCTGGCTGTTCCCCCAGGCCACAAACCACCTCAGTGGAAACTTCTGTGACCCTTGAAGTGTCTGATCCATGAGAAGAGCAGATGCCCCTCCTACCCTGGCATCCCCTGCAGCATGGATGACACTGCCCCCACCCAGTTCCTCTCACTTCTCTCTCTGACCCCCGCACATGTTGGGCTTGTCCAACGCCAAGGCCTCTGCCCCTGCTTTTCTCGGCCTGGGGTGCTTCTGCCCAGTTCCCCACAGGCCTCACCTCCCATGTCATCCTCCTGAGAAGCTCTCCTGACCACCCAGCATAAAGTGCGTCTCCCTGGTTCTCCATCACGAATCTGAGTTTTCTTCTTTTTCAGTCTCTAATCCCCATCTGCAGTTACTGAAATCATTTACATATTTGTTTCTGGTTTGCTTCGCTCTTTATGGAAGGAAGTTCCCTAAGCTCAGGAACCCGGTACCGGGGCTGGTGAGGAGACAACAGTCACACCAACGGAAGTGGGGTGAAGGCTCAAAGGGGGATGAGTGAGTTAATGCCATGATCCCCGGGCCCTTAGTGTGAAACTCCTCTGTGAGGGGTCAGCCCTGTGTGGCAGGAGGACAGTGGCGGGGCCGTACCCTGCTGAGAATAGGGAGGTGGCTCTGTGTCTGTATAATCCCAGGCCATTTAATTACCCAGCGAAGCTCTACTTACTGGGGGCCTATACTATGCTAGGAGTGAATACAACCAATAACATTTCCTGCCATTCTATACACACAGGATAAATAGCTCCATCATATAATATCATTTAATATCTGATATGATAACAGCTGTTAGAAATAAAACAGGGAGATGGAGAAAGAGTTGGGGGGACCAGCTGCAATTTAAGGCAACATGTATACAATGGCATGATCTCCAGCCAAGGGAAAGAAGGAAACCCTGCCACTTGTGATGGCGTGGGTGGACCTGGAAGGCGTCATGCTAAGTGAGAGAAGCCAGACAGAGAAAGACAGCTACTGTGATATCACTTATACATGGAATCTAAAAAAGCCTAACTCATAAAAGCAGAGAGTAGAAGGGCGGTTACCAGGGGCTGGGGGTGGGGGAAACGGGAGACGTTGTTTAAGGTACAAACTTGCAACCAGTGGATAAATAAGACCCGAGAGCTAACGCACAGTAGAGTGATGAGTTCAGTCAGCAATACTCTACTATAAACTTCAGAGTTGCTAAGGGACTAGGTCTTAGTAGTTCTCAGTACAAAAAAGAAATGATAATTATGTGACATGATAGCGGTGTTGGCTAAGACTACTGCTGTTGTGATCCTATTGCAAAGTGGAAATGTACCAAATCAACACTGGTACACCTCAGACTTACACAGGGTTTATGTTGATTATATCTCAATTAAAAACCATAACTTAACGCATATACCTCCCTGAGCTTATTACATACAAATATGGTAATATATAATCATAGAATTTCGCATTCATTGTATCTAATGTTATATGAAGTATATTATGTAGTATCTATATACGTTATAGTGTTGTATCTAGTATACGATACCAGGTATGTAATCATACTATAAAATTATATCATATGATAAATTATATGATGATTGCACATACGTGATTATCACATATAACAATGTAGGGTATTGTGTGTAAAGAGTACTCGGAATTAGAGAGATGGCATAATCATGGCACAGTAGTACCCCCTCTCACACCTCCTCACAGTCAACCAGCATCAAACTCTGTGATCTTATTTTATCGTAATGTCTGTATCTGTGTGTGTGTGTGTGTGTGTGTGTTGGGAGTGGGTGGGAGGGGCGAGAGGTTACCTGGCATAATTTCAAGAAAAGGGAATCCCAGACTTTAAAGATACGGATTTTTAAGAAGTAACCACAAAACCATCATTGCGTCTGAAAGAATGACAATAATTCCTTAATATTTTCTACCTTGGAATGTATTCAGTCCTTCCTGTTCATGTTAAGTGTTTTTTTTTCCCCACACCTGATTTAATCAAATCAGGATCCAAGCAAGGCTCACGTATTCCATTTGGTTTATGTCTCCTGTGTGTCTTTGAATCCATAATGTATTCTCCCTTTTTATTTTCATGCCATTTATTTCTTAAGCAAACCAGGTTATCTGTCCTTTAGACCAGTACGTGCTTTAGAATGAATGAATGAGTTAGTGAACAAATGATCACTCACATCCTCTCAGGCACTTTTTCAGGACAAGTGGGAGAGTACTGAATTCAAACTCAGGCTTTGGAGGGTGTGTACAGCCCATGGGGCTTGAATTTACTTATTGGTTGTTTTTTCCGGAAATCCTTATTTCCCGAAACTTGTCTAAGCAGCTGACCTCTGGCAGGAAATGTGGAAACGGCAGCGTCTCCCAGACCATCTGCAGCTCCCTGGACTGAGCAGGGATCCTCTGAGGGGCTGGGCGTTATTTATGGAGATGTCCGAGTGACAGGGGGAACTTCTGGCCAGGGACTGCCCGTGGTGTCACATCCTTAACCTGCTGACATCGGAACGCCCTGGAGGGAGCATTTCTCCAAGGAAAGGATGGTGGGTCAGGAGCCCCCATGGCGTCTTTTCAGAGCGATAATAGAGATATCAAAAGGGCAATCTGTCAGGCGCAGTCGGTGGCAGGGATCACTGCGGCTGGGCAGGTGGTGCAGAGGAGAGGGACGGGGCCCGGAACCAGATGTTACATTTCCTGAAAATAGACATGTCAGGTCTTTGGGGCTGTCAGGTGCCCCCTCATTAGCCCATCAGCCTGAACGGAGCCACGGAGCACTGACATCTCACTCAGCCGTGGCACCCGGCGGGGACCCGGGTCCAGCCTGGGACCCAGGCCTGGGCTTTGAAGAGGCTGGGGAGGTAGGGCTCCGATGGCCAGTCCTTTCCCCTTGGGGGAAACTGAGGCTGAGACCCCAGCAGAAGGTACTGCAGAGCCCAATGGGCCAGGGTTCAACTCGAGGGACCCGGAGGGATGATTCTGTCTGTGACTTGGGACCCATGTGGGAGGGTTTCTAGTGCCTAGTTGTTCAAGGCTCTCCTGAGCGGTCCCTGAGCTGCACGGCCCCTCCCCATTTTTGCCATATTATGGAGCACTTGTCCTTGGACTGACCTTTCTTTAAGCACATTCAATTTTTTTTTAAATTTAAACAAGTGGAAACTTGCTAGACTATCTTAAAAACCCACACAAACCACCACCCCAGCCTCACCTACTAAAAATGAAAGGTAAGGGCAGAAATAAACTCAGTGACTCTTAAGCGACAGTGGTGCTGAGCCAGCAGGTCGGTCTCAGGACGCCTGGCCTGAGGTCTCCTCTCGGTTCTGACAGCAGAGGGCGGCGTGGAGGGTGCCGATGACAGGCAGGCAGCAGGCTCCCCACGGAGCCCTCGGGGGAAGGAAAAGCCACGGGGACAACCTGCTCGCCATGCACAACGCCAGCGACACCTAATAGCCAGGTCCCACCCAATGCCACGGTCCGGACGGGAAGCTCCAAGGTCGGCGAGGACCCCACTCAAGGCCACACAGCCACAGTGCTGCTGCCAAGAGTCTCGTGTCCAGGAAGGTCCCTCTGCTTCCCTGCGACCAGCCGGGCTGTAGTGACTGCTGTGTGGCCGTGACCCTGGGAGGACTGCCCGCCCTCTCTGGGCCTCGGTTTTCTCTTCTGTCCAGTAGGAACAAGAACCCTCCCTTTTCCAGGTTGGTTGTGAGATGTTAAGAGGAACCCATTCATTCAGCAGATACTGACTCAGCATCCTGTGTCTGGCACCTAGTAGGTGCTCAATACACAGAACCCCTTCACTTCTAAAAAGTGACTTTGTGGCGTAATAAACACCAAGTACCAGCACCTACTCCACGCCAGCACCTGCCTTGGGGCATCACCCATGCTCCACTCAACAGGTATCACGTAACCATTTAACTGACGAGGAAGTGGAGGTTCCGCCTGGCACAGAGCAGCGCTGGGACTCGGACCCTGACACAGGCCCAGGGAGACCAGACCCGCCCGCGGCCTTGATGCAAACATCCAAGCTGCCTGCCAGCGATTGCAGAGGCAGGTTCTGAATTTCCAGACCCCAGAGAAGAGCGAGCCTGTCTCCAGCCTCTTGGGGGAGAAGATGTGTAATTATTTCGGGCAGATTGAATGCTTCTGACAGAAAGAAGGAGGGAGGAGGGAACACTCAGCCCCACGTTGCAGGCCGCCGGTATTTCTCTTGCAACGAGCACTGCAGCCCGAGACGCTGTAATTAGGACCTGGTAATAACAGGCTCGGTATCTCCTGCACCCTGTCAGGGAGAAGAATCCATCTTATCGGTAATTGTAGGGTTGGCGGTTTCTGAACGTCTCTTTCCGCTAGGCCGGGCCTTTCCCGGTGGGGGTGGGGGGAGCTGGCAGGGCTTTCTGAGCGAACGCTGCCTGGGCTGGGGTGAAGGAGGGTTGGGGGAGGAGCCTCCCTCTGAGCTGAGCTCAGGGCCCCGAAGCCACTGTCTGGATCCTGGCCCCGGCCTCCTAGTCTGGGTTCTCTGTCCCCCACCCTCCCACTACCCACCCTCCACAAGCAGCCAGAAGGCTGCAGCTACACTGGGAGTCACACCACGTCCCTCCTCTGCCCCGCACCCTCCCTCACAGGCAGCCACAAAGCCCTCCGGTGGTCTGCAGGCCTGCATCATCTGGCCTGGCCCTCTCTGTCTCCTACCTTCCGCTAGCTCACTCTGCCCAGGGCCACTGGCCTGCTTCCTGGGCTCGTGCCTACACAGTCCTGCCTCAGGGCCTTTGCACATGCTGTTCCCTCCTCCTGGAATGCTTTTCCTCTAGAGACGTGCTCCCTAACCTCCTTCAGATCCCGGCCTGGATGCTCCCGTCTCAGGATCATCCACTCCAGGGCCTACAGCACCTCCTTTGTATTTATTTATTTTTTATTTTTTGCGGTACGCGGGCCTCTCACTGCTGTGGCCTCTCCCACTGCGGAGCACATGCTCTGGACGCACAGGCTCAGCAGCCATGGCTCACGGGCCCAGCCGCTCCACGGCACGTGGGATCTTCCCAGACCGGGGCACGAACCCGTGTCCCCTGCATCGGCAGGCGGACTCAACCACTGTGCCACCAGGGAAGCCCACCTCCTTTATTTTTCGTCCTCTATGTTTCTCCTTACTCTTTGTTTCCCCACAAGCCTCTCAGCTCCAGGAGGCCAAGGGGTTTTGTCTGGCCAGCTCACTGCTGTGCCCCAAGTGGCTGAAACAGTGCCTGTCACACAGTGGGTGCCCAATAAGTGGCTCACAGCTGGCTTGGCTCTCGGCCCACGTGTTCTCTGCTTCACCTGAAGTTCTGATCATCACCGGGGATGCACGCCACAGGTCCCCTCCTCTAGGAAGGCTCCTTGGAATCTCCTCTAGGAAGGCACACCCTCCCTGCCCAGGCTTGTCGAAGACACTTGACCTCCCCGCACTCAGTCACCGTCTTTTCCTGAATCGGTCGCCATGGACTCCCCAGGGCCGGGGCTGGGCCAAGGCTGATGTCCTCTGGGTCTCTAGGGACTGGCCATGGCCCTGGATCCTAGCAGGTGCTAAATAGATATTTCTGACAAAATGTGGGCATGAAGGGGGTGAGTGGCTGGGGAGGTGGGTGACCAGGGAGAACAAACAGTAATGACCACTGAAATTAATCAAGAACGTCCCATGGCCAGGCGCTGCGCTGTGCGCCCTGCCTGCACCTGCTCGCTCCTCAAAATAGCCCCGTGAAGCAGCTATGGTTAGCATCTTGCCCATTTTACCAAGAACAGAGGTTATTTTAACAGGTGAGGTCCAAACGGTTTTGGTAGCACACACTTATTGGTTAAAAAAAAAATGAGTCTAGATCTCTATTTTTGCCCTTTTTTCATCTATAAATTATATATATATTAATATTTATACATACGCATGCACAAAAATAGAAATATTAAAGAGATGGCTGTTGATGAAGAGACGGTTTTATGTGTTCTTCCTTTCCACAACGGATCTTGCACAACCTCTGGGTCTGCACATCCCATTTTGGAGCCAAATATGCCACAGATGCGTGATGCAATGAACGAGGGAATGAGTGAATGCCCATGAACCACGGTGTTCAAGAGCTGAGGCTCTGGGCTCAGATTGTTTGGTTGCCTTCTTCACTTATTAACTGTGTGTCCTTGGGCAAGTTACTTAACCTCTCTGAGCCACAGTTTTCTTATCTATAAAGCGGAGATGGAAATAGTCTTGGCTTCACAGGGCTGTGGTGAGGACTAGATGAGACGGTCTATATAAAGTACTTAGAACAGGGCCTGGTACCTCGTTAGCTGTTGCTCTTGGGAAAGTAGTTCTTCCCGGAAATAAGGCTGAAAAAGTGGCCAGGGTCAGAAAGTCAAAGACTGAGAACACTGGGGAGAAAGCTCGTCATCAAGTCCCCTCTGCTGTTTGTCTACACTGACATGGGCTGGAGCTGAAACCCCTCTTTGCAAACAGCATGTGAGGGGAGAGTGTGGAGATTGGGGAAGACTCAGCCCCGTCTCTAACTTGTGTGTGGACCGATCGGGCTCTCGTCTGCACGGTGGGATGGAGAGCAGTGCACAGCGGCTGGATGACTTAATGGCGTGAATGTGCTCTGCCAGTCGGAGGAGAATGCGCCGGGCTCTGGGTTGCTTGACGGGGTCATAACTCGTTCTTCTTCTGCCCAAATTGGCATCCTCACTTCCTGGTTTACAGGGATAATTTTTCCTCAGCCCGGCTGTGGACAGAGTACATCAGAATCACCTGGAAGGCTATACACGTATAAAACCAGCAACCCTGGCCTTATTACAGAGGGTAGACTCAGAACTCTGAATTTATAACAAGCTCCTCAGGACTGTACGGCACAGCCGACTTGGAAGTGGTTGTGTTACGTAATCCACATTGCCTGCTTTATAATGTTTAAGGGGCTGAGAATTTCTCTCTGTGAGGGGCTGTAGACCAGTAGGCAGGATCAGACAGGGCTAGGGTGGAAATGGACCAGCAGAGTGACTTCGGATCATTTGCTTTATGGCTGAGCCTCGGTTTTCTCGTCTGTAAACAGGGGTAGTAAGAGCACCTGTTTTCCTAAAGCCTCTAGCAGAGGCCTGCCTGGTAAGTGCTCACCAAGTAGTAAGTATGCTTATTGCTATAATAATAATAAAAAATTGTTATTTGATGTAAGTATATATAAAATATAATTTTTAAATTATAACATAATTGTATATAATTGCTATAATTAATAATAAATTAGTTGCAATAATTAATACAGCAGAATCGACCCCTCCTCTGTCTTCAGGCACCTCTAAGTGTGTAACGTACTGTGCGTAGGTTAACCATTCTGTCTTTCTGTTCAATAAGGGAATGACTGCATTCCCAACAGCTGAAGCTGAAAAAATGATACAGCAAATTACTAAAACAGACACTTTTCAATGCAAATACACTCAAAATGTTTCACATTAAAATCGTTTTCTTTAATTACTTTAAAAGACAGCAGTGCTCTGTAGTTCACATAGTATTTTTTAAAAAAGCAGTTAAAAAGCCCTCTAATAAGTACTTAATGAAAATAAATTTACTGAAGGGTAGCGATGATGCCTTTTGCAGTAACAGTAATATTTGGAGGGTAGGTGGAGAAGATATCAAACAAGAAGGTAGGCATTTAAAACTGCATCTTATCCAGCCTTTATCTGTTTACTAAATCTTGCGTGTATTAGAAGAGGTGATTCAAGACACTCAGCTTCAGTCGTACTTCAAACGCCCAATAGACTTCGGCATCATTTGACATCAGCAAAGTCATCGATTGACACATATAATAGGAACTCTTACATGTTTAGGTCTTTGATTGGCTAGAGTCTCTCAGCGGAGGACCCTGGCCTTGTAAACCTTTTCTTTGTCCTCGTTGGTGTGTTATAATTTTTAATTAGATAAAAGGGCATCTTATTGTGGGTACTGTGATGGCGGCTGTTACTGATAAAATAAGAACACACTTAAGAAAAATTGAAACGTACGACTCACTATCACAAGAACTCTCTAAGCAGACTCAAGGGTGGTTTGAAGTTTCTCTATGTGATTTTTTAAATGTTTCATGCAAAGCGGTCATTGCCTTTGTAATTACCCGGATAGTTCATTTGAAAATTTTCTTGTCCTTTCAAAGCTAATACAATTGGAGTGAAATTGCAAAAAGAATACTTAGCCCTTGAAATCTTGTTCAAATGAGTGTATTTACAAAATCAAATGTTCAGTGAAAAATGCCTTGAAAACTTAGCCTAAGACCAGGGATTTGGCATCTGGGCTTTCCCCGGGTTAGTGCGCAGAATTAGCTGATGCAAGACATTTCTGTGGGCATTTTATCTTGAAGGGTGTTTGCTGGTTTCTGTAGTGAAAGAGCTGCATTTAATACCAGATGAGACTCATCATGATCTCAGCTACCCAAACTGATAATCAGAGAACCTGGTTTTAAAGAACAATGCAGGAAGCATGGTCGAGTAGAATCTGCAGACATTTCGTGATTATTTCTGGTACTGCATTTTTCATCGTTCATGGACTGACGGTCATTTATGAAAGATGCTGGGATTCATAGGAAATCACCACCACCAACTAGAAGAATTATCAGGGTGATGATTAACCAGGATTAAATTGAGCCTTTAGCAACGGAGGGACCAACAGAAACCACCGCAGTATGACCTTTTATTAGACCCTAACATCTTTGGGCCCTTTTAAATTGACTTGAACATTTAAAAATAGAAATAAATTCCGGCCTTAAAGACTAACCAAAAACAAAAAAAGAAAAAAAAAATTCCTGTGACATCATGAGAGTTTATCAAAATTTTGACCAAGAGAATTTGGGATATGGGAAACGCAAATTTAAAAAGCTATTTTCCACATGTTTCTTAGAAAGGCAATGCTTTCGTTCTTCAGGCGTCCATGATTTCACCAAGTCCTGTCCATCCCTTTAGCAAAATGTCTTGTCTATTGGCTCTCAACATCTGTGGATCAGTTTGTCTTTTCCAGTATTTTAAAAGCGTTCTAAATCCTTTAGGCCTTCAGTATGCTGGAGAAATACACATCCCAACTATTTGCATCTTAAAGAAATGCAGGCGGGCTACTTTCCTCTCGAACGATCTTCAGAGGAGCTGGAGCCCTAGCTTGAGTAGGATGAACTTGATCAGTGCAGCATCCGCCGTCGTAACCTTCACAGCGCGGTCCTGAAACCTCACCCCACAGGGGACTCCCAGTGCAGGAGGCCACGGACCCCACTTTGAGAAACAACTATTTACAGCTCTAGTCTGTTTTTCCTTTGGTGCTAGGTGCGCCACTGACAGCGTGATTTATTACCTTGTGGGTCACTGGAATGAGAGGCACACAGACATTTGTGGAATGTCATCGGTGGTATTTTCACGGAGGCTCATCACTAACGTGGTAACGCTGGCGCCAGATTTCACTGAAACCCCAGGCATCCCTGTCTTGATCACTGGAGTTCTTAACACATCCTGGTATCTGATAAGGCAGGTCCTTGACCCTCTTCTTCAGGCATGTCCTGATTCTTCTTGCATTCTACGTAATTTTTGTGTATGTTATTTTTTCGTGTTTTAAATTGATATATAATTCACATATAATAAAAATCCATCATCTTAAAGTGTTCAATTCAGGGTTTTATATTATATTCACAGGGTTATGCTTCCATCACCGTTATCTACTTCCAGAATGTCGTCACCCCCAAAATAAACCCTGAGCCCTTTAGCAGTCACTGCCTATTGCCCCTCTCCCCAGGCAACTGCAAAGCCACTTTCTGTCCCTGTGGATTTACCTGTTCTGGACATTTCATATAAAAGGAATCACACAATACCTGGCCTTGGTGTCTGATCTCTTTCGCTGAGCATAGAGTTTTCCGGGTTCACTCCTGTTGTAGCAGGTGCCAGTACTTCATTCCTTTTTTATGGCTGAATAATATTCCACTGCGTGGATAGACTGCATCTTGTTTATCTGTTCATCAGTTGATGGACATTTGGGTTGTTTCCACCATTTGACTACTGTGAATAGTGCTGTAATGACATCCGTGTACAAGCTTTTGTGTGAACATATGTTTTCAGTATATACCCAGGAGTGGAATTGCTGGGACATACGATAACTTATGCTTCATTTTGTGAGGCCCCTCCAAACTTTTTACCACGGTAGCTGCACCATGTTGCGTTCCCATTAGCAGTGTCTGAGGTCTTCAGTTCCTCCACATCCTCGCCAGCACTCCTCATTGTCTGTCTTTTTTATGAGAGCTGTCCTGGTGGGTGTGGAGTGGAATCTTCTTGTGATTTTGGTTTACTTTGCCTTATGACCAAGGATGCTGAGATCTTTCAAGTGCTGTTGACCCTCTGTACGTCGTCTCTGGAGAAATGTCTGTTTAGATCCTTTGCACGTTTTTAATTGGGTTGTCTTTTTCATTGTAGGAGTTCTTTATAAGTTCTGAATACTAGACCCTTGCCCGTCTGTTTGTGGATTGCCCCTTCTCCTGTATCAGTTACTGGTACCAGGATTTATCTTCCTGACTACAAAAGAAGCTCAGTAACGACTTAGAGTGGCCACATGATCTGCTGGAGCGGGGAGGTTGACTTTGAACTTATACAGCTGGGGGATATCGGGAAAGTTATGTACGGTATCTGTGCCTCAGTTTCCCCTCTCTGTAAAATGGAGATGATAATAATAGTGCCGACCCCCATCTGTGGCCTAGGGGATTGCGTGACGTAAGGAATGTGAGGATGCCCGGAGGAGTACCTGGCCAGTGGCAAGGTCTCAGTCACTGTTCGGTTGGAGTTGCCATCCTCCTCCGCATCGCCACCTCCAACCTTCTCCACAGTGTGAAACAGATGACTGTGGATTCAGTGGATCTGTGTCTGAATGGTGGACAAACCTCTCTGTAGCCCCCCCTTACCCCTTCTCTGCTAAGTGCCAGTCTTCACCTGTGAATTCACGCCTCTCCAGGGGTCAGCCCCATGGTCCTGGTGGGGCCACCCTAGCTCCAACCCTGACACATGTCAGTCTGTGCGTCACTGTCCCAGCCACAGCGATTGGGTCCCGGGTTATCACATGACCGAGGCCTGGCCAATCAGAAATAACCAGGCTCTACTCTAGGTCTTTTGAGTTCTCTTGCCCCCAAGGACCTAAAGCTGGAAGGGGTGGGGTGTTGACACCTCTGCATCCCTCTCCTCACCACAACAGGGGACCTGCCTGGGCAAAGAGCCAGTGCAGAGTGGGTGACCGCATAGAGGAGGCGAGAGAAATCAGTAGCAGTGACATACCTTGACCCCTGCATTAAGCCTCACCTGAAGGCAGATCTACTCTTTGCCTTTTCAATTGGTGAGAAAAAAATCCCCCTTATGCTTAAGGCAGCTTGGGATAGGCACCTGAACATTTCCTAAACCACAGTTATTCCAAGTCTCTGTGACGTACAAATTTACGTGTATTGCTACTTGCGTTTTTAAAAAGAATTTGTTCCGCAAATGTAAAATACGGTGCAGCCGGTGCTGAAATCGCAAGACACTCGGCCTTTGACGAGCTTTTGAATGCCTGTCTCCGCACCTCCCCCGCTTCTGAAAACCGCTGGGGTACCTGCTTCCCTCCACACGCTGCACGCATCCTGAGCTGCCGTCTTGTGCCAAGCTGTCTTGTGCCAACACTGCACCCTATGGCCACGCAGTGTGGGACTCAGTGTTTCCTATACCTTTTTCCTGTCCCAGGAAGGAATTATCACCTCTCCCCTTGTATCGTTTCTTATTAATAATCAATTCAGCCCAACTCAGGCAGTTTCCTTTTGACCCACACGCTGCCCTTCTCCTTGTCGAATCCCTTCTGGAAATCACACCCCCAAACCCTTGATCTGTCCCTCTGTTTCTCTAGCCACTTGTGTGTCTCCCTTCACCCCAGAGATGCTCCACTTTCCTCATTATGACCAGGGAGCCTCGAAGATGCTAGTGATGTTGGCAGAGATGTGATTTCTTTTAGGAGCTCACCACACCTCCCCCAGTCTGTGATTAACCATCTACGTACCCCCTCCCTCACGGGCAGAAGGCCCGATCCAGAGGAGACCCTAAAAGTGTTTGTTGAGGGAACACACTGCAAGGCTCTACCTGAGGCATATACAGTGAGCCTTCCTCTGGGCCAAGGCCCTGTGGCTTGGAGCTGAGACCCGCTGCCCTCCCCCCTCCACTTATATGTATATTGCAGTGGTTCCTCTTCTCTCCTGAAATCGAATTCATAGATATTATTCACTACTTGCAACCCATAATCTAAACAAATCAATATAATGCCCCAGTTGTAATATTAAAGAGAAGTAAAAGGAAAATCATTGTAACAAAATTATACATATTTCATCACGCGAGTGCTCGGGCAGGACTCAGAACAGAGGATAAAGTTGTCAGGTGATTGTGCCTATTTGTAATGAATATGTTTAGATTTAAGAGAAATAGGACACCCTTTAACTGAAAAATGTAATACTTTCAAACAAGGGCTAACACATGTATTTACACATATGCATAGGATGTACCATGTATACAACAGCTGCAGATGCAGACGGACACAGGTGTGGTTTATAGTAACTGGGGAAGGCAAGTGATGTTATGAAGCAGGGAGCAACTCTTGGCAAAGTCCTGGGAGAGAGAAAGCATCGCCTTCCCTCGATTTACACAGTGGTTCCACCCCTGGCAAGATCATATGTATTAAAAACAAAAACCTTGCAAAAAATAATAAAACTGCTTTGTGTTCAAATGCAAAATAGAGTGAGATTCTAGACTCTGGGAATCGCAGAGAGGGGTGCCGACAGCTCTTCCTGGTGGGACAGTCCTGTGTGTTGAGATGTCCAGCTTCTGGGATCCTGTCTGCTAAGTGGGAATAGCTCCACCCCCCAACTACCGGGATGAACATAAACACCCCATAAAAGTCCACATGCCCCTGGGAGATAAAACTCCCTTTGAGAAATCCTAGTTTAGAAAGAAGTCTGGCAGCTGCAGGGGCCAGGGTTGACTCTGTACAGCCTCGGGTAAAGGGCTCCCTGAGCCTCGGTTTTGTCCTCTGTTGAATGGGGCTTTTTGATGTGAGGTAAGATGGTGAGTTGGTGCGTGACAGGTACCCAACAGGTAGGAGCTCTCTCTTCCCTCCCCTGTAGTCCTCGGCCAGGCCTCGAAGCCCTCACTCTTCCTCCCACTCCAGGAAGCTGGGCTTCAGGCCCACCTAGCCCTGTGTGCTTCCAGAAGCTTCTGTGGGTTGGCCTTGCATTGCATCTGAGATCCCTTGCCCTCCTAAAGCCTCTGCCGGCCAGAAGCCTGAACCTCTCTAGCCGTCTGATTCCTTCACTCAAATGTTGCTAGAGCACCTGCTTGCTGTGCGCATGGGAAAGCCCGGGAAGGGTATGAAAGGAGCACAGACTGGGGCTCAGATTTAAGGCACAGCCGAAGCCCTGTGCTGTCCGAAGGCAGCACAGAGGGCTTCCTGGAGGAGGGGGTACCTGAGCAGGGCCCAGCAGGTGGGGAAGGTTTGGACATGGAGCTCTGAGGACAAGAGCATCGTGGGTAGAGGAAGTGTTGGGGTCAGTGGCTGAGAGGCTGGGACATGGGAGGTGGTCCGAAAGTCACTCAGTTTGTCAGGGGCCGAGTTCAGGTCTGCTGTGCCCTGACCTGTGCCTCCCTGGTGTCCTGGCTTCCAGCGCGCTCCTCCAGGCCTCCTCTGATCCTCTGCTAAGAGCAAGCTTCCCCAGTTTGCTGTTAACCTCGTCCAGCCCTGCTCAGACCTCCATGGCTCCCATCTCCCACAGGGTGTTCAGCTCCTTGGTGACTTGGACCCACCTCCATGCTTCTTCATACCCTTTAGTTTATTTGTTTCTTCATTCAGTACATACTGAGCACCTACTACGTGCCACATCCTGCTCTAGAGGCCAGACAATTAGTAAAACCCCAACACAGAGGTTCCTAATCGATGGGATTGACACTTTGGTAGGGAAACAGACAATAAAGAAAACACAAAAATATAAAATGATGGAGTTAAGAGCAGGTAAGAAAAATACAGCAGGGTCAGGAGACAGAGAGCAAGGAAGGAGTTTTCTTAAATATGTATATTTTACGGGCCTTCCCTGGTGGCGCAGCGGTTGAGAGTCCGCCTGCCGATGCAGGGGACACGGGTTCGTGCCCCGGTCCGGGAAGATCCCACGTGCTGCGGAACGGCTGGGCCCGTGAGCCATGGCCACTGAGCCTGCGCATCCGGAGCCTGTGCTCCGCAACGGGAGAGGCCACAACAGTGAGAGGCCCGCGTATCGCAAAAAAAAAAAAAAATTAAAATTAAAATAAATGTATATTTTAAATGTTAAGGGTTGATCAGATACCATTTTGTCATGGTGGTTTTTTTAAAAATCCATATTTTGTTCCTGTGAAAGTTTTGTCTAATTCTGAGGATGAATTCTGACTGGACTTGGTTGATCTCGGCTGTCCCACTCCCCTTGGCCAGGGATTTGTTCAGGGATGGGCACAGGTCCATTTTGGCCAATAGTATTTAATGGAAGGACTGCCAGGGGCTTCTGGGAACAATTTTACTAGAAAGAGATATGCATGGAGAAAGCCTTTTGGCCATAGCTTCCCTTACTTTTTGCTTGAGCTGCTATCATGAGAGGATGTGATACTGGGGACTGTGGCAGCCATCTTGTGACCATGAGTAGAGGTAGCATGGCATGCAAAGAGTGGCAAAGTGGCAAAGTAGAAAAACTTGTGACCTCAGTGACATCACTGAACCCCTGAACAAGAGCAGGGCCCCTATTCAGTCAACACTAATGTTTTAGATAACACTTTTTTATTAGCGGGTGTTACTGGTTATAGGTGTGCTGAATTATGGCTTCCCGCAGGCCTCAGGCAGTAGAGCAGGGTGAGTGGCTGGAGTCCCAGGCTGGTAGCTTCTGACCTCAAAAGTGCCTTCTATTTCCCCCGGTAGCCAACCTACAATATCATCCCTCTGCACACCCTGGAGGGATGGGGCAGAGGTTGGGAAGCCCTGCTTGAGGCCCAGCAAGTCCACCATCCTACTGTTGTCAACCATGCCCATCTTCAGTGATCGCCCTCTGCTCCAGTTGTTTGGAATTACTCATGGTTCCCAAGACAACCCCAGGCCCTGTCTAGCTCCATGCTTTTGCACTTGCTGTTCTCTCCTCCTGAATTCCCTATTTGCTCAGCTCTTTCTGGCAAACTCCTACTCACCCTTCAAAGCCCAGTTTGAGATTCAGTGTTGCCTCTTGTGTGAAACTTCTCCAGACCTCTGCTCCAGTGTCTCTTTTGCGCTGCCCTGCCACTCCCTCCCATCGGTGGATGGTCTCTCCAGTTGAGGGCCTTCCAGGGACTGGCTTTCATTTCTACCTGTGGTCCCTGTTCCTAATTCAAGGACCAGAGGGCTCAGACCAGAAGCTAATGGTTTTTGTTGGTGAGGGAGTGAGCGAGTGAATGAATGTTCTCAGCTGCCAGACTGAGGGCAGAGGCTGGGTTGGCCTGTCCTCTGCAGAGCACAGCACAGAGGTGGTGCTGGCACCGTGGTTGTTCTGATGATCTGGAGGTGATGCCCCAGGAAGGCGGGGCAGGTGGAGGCCTGCCTGCTCCCAGACCTCCTGCTTTCTCTAATCTCCGCTCTGTCCCTGCATCGCGGATGGGCAGCTTCCCAGGGGCCAGTTCCACCCTAGTTCTTCCCCAGGCCTCTGCCAGCTGAGTTATACCCTCTGCCATCTCTGGGATTCCGGGAGCAGCCCCCGCTTCCTTCGGGTGTGCTTGGGGGGTGGAGTGGGACACTGGAGAGGAGACAGGTGACAGTCCTTGCTGCTCTGGGGAAAATAAATTAGCCTGGGTTCCGCAAAGCACTTTAAAGACAAAAGAAGAGAAAGAAAGGAAATTCACGTGGCAGTCCCTTATCGGGACAGTTACTACCTGGAGGCTTACCTCTCCCCTCTGCTAGGTCAGGCTGTGTCCCCATTCCATTACATACCTGTTTTTCTAGAAAATCCAACTTCTGAAATCCAGGCACTTCGGTGCACAGAGCAAGGAGAGGCACATTTGGGTTCCCTCTAGGTGGGGCCCCAGCTGCTGAAAACTGGTTCCCAGTTGCCGCTGCGATGCTGGGCTTCACATAGGATTTGGGATTCCAAGGCCAGCGACCCTGGCCGGGCCTCGCCTATTTGAGCCTCCGGATTGCAGCAAAATGAGGGTGGTGATGCGTCCCTTGGAACCAGGGTATGACAAGTACTCAGTACACCGAGCTCCCGGCCTCTCCTGTCGGGACAGAGCAGACGGAGTCCGCGCAGCCCGCAGGTACAGGCTGGGCCTGGAGTCTGGGCTTGGTTCCCCACAGGCCACCCAGCCAGCCTGCCCGCTACAGGGCGGACTCCAGCTCTGAACCGCAGAGCCAGCTGCCCGCTGCCAGGATGCCAGCTTCCTCCACGCAGTAGGAAAGGCCTCGCTGGGCCACAGGCCGGCGACATAGTGGACTCTTGGATGACCAGAGTCATCTCCTTGAGATACCCTGGAATATTCCCTCTGCCCTTTCCTGAATTGGAAGCAGAGGCTCAGAGAGGTCCAGTCTGTGGTGAATGGATCCCCAGCTGGGCTTCCCGGCTTCACACCCCAGCTGGGCTGGGGCAGGGGTGGCCGACAGGAGGCAGGTGAGGTTTGGCAGAGGGAAGCTCTGTGAGCTTTTTTTTTTTTACATCTTTATTGGAGTATAATTGCTTCACAATGGTGTGTTAGGTTCTGCTTTGTAACAAAGTGAATCAGTTATACATATACATATGTTCCCATATCTCTTCCCTCTTGCGTCTCCCTCCCTCCCACCCTCCCTATGGGGCTTCAGAAGTTTGGCACGGTTCAGCTCAAGGTGGGTGACGCTTCCTTCTTGGGGACCCCTCCCCTTCTCGGGTGCTGGCATACCTGTCAGGCAACAGGTGGGCCTCAGAATCAGCTCATTTATGGTTCCAGGTGAGTGATGGGGGGCCCCCCACTGAGAACTGGGGAGGAGGGGCCTTGGGCTCCAGATGAAAGGCCAGAGGTGCCCCCCCGCCATCTCCACCCCTCCCCACCTGGAGCTCAGGACGCAAGAGCATTCTGGGAAACCAAGGTGCTTGCTTCGCCCTTCTGTGCCCCACGGGGGCCCGCCTCTCCAGCTGGGTCCCTTCTGCCTTGGAAGGGGCATCACAGGTGCCTGGTGGGTGCAGGCCTGCACAGGGCGCTTCAGGGGCTCCTGGACAGGATGCGCTGCTGGCGCGCATGGTCTAGAGCAGGTCCCTCACCTCGCTCAGCCTCAGCGTCCTCTTCTGCAAAATGGGGGTAAGAACGAACGTCCCCCGGCCCCACAACAGCGTCACTGAGAAGATGAAGTGAGATGAGAAGCGGCTGAATCAGGGGCTCCCCGGCACTGGCCCACTTGTGCAGGCACAGGGGATGGAGAGCGAGTGAGCAGAGGGACGCCACGTCCTGAGGGCAGGCGACCCGAGGGCTGTTGTTGGCGTCTGCCTGCTGACAGACTCTGAGCCCGTCTTTGGCCCCAAGGAAGCCTGGAAGCAAGGATGACGGCGATGGGGCGCTCGCTCTGTGCCAGCCCCCGTTTTAAATGCTTCACCTGTTCTGAGTCATCTAACGCCTCCACCACACCACCCAGGAGGCTGGTATTTTATGGCCGTTCTCAACCCTGGGGTGAGGGACTGAAGCCCAGGGAGGTTGGGTCGTGGCCTGAGGATGCCACACGCAGCTACAGAGTGCAGCCCTAGGATCCGAACCTGTCAGGCTCTGAAGCCACTACTTCTACCCATGGGATCACTCTGCCTTCCAGAGAACAAATGCTCAGGATCTCTATACAGCAGAGAAGTATAGGATCAACGTCGTAAAGCAGAGGGAAGCGGAATCTGGGAGATGCCCGTTGTTCTTCGCAAACTACAGCTTCTCCTGCTCACGCCCCATCAGGGGCTCCCCAGTGCCTATGGGACCAGTGCAGGGCCCTGGGTGCCCTGACCCCTATGTCCGCCTCACCCTCCACCACCCACGTCACCTGCTGGCCACTCGTTGTCCAGCCTGGTCTCGCCGACCCCGTTGCTCCACCGACACTGCTCTCTCTGCCCAGCCCCTCTCTCCCTTTCCACAGGCCCAGCTCCCTGGCTGCCTGGGCTCCCGGGTCCCTGTTGCCCCCCATCCCTCCTTGGCTGGTGGCTTCCTGGTCCTGCCAGCGAGGCACAGTCGCTGCAGGAGGTTCGCAGACGTGCCAGGTTTAGTACTGTGATTGCTTTATCACATTTTTCTTTCTTCATTTTAAACCTTTGAGGGTACCGTAGATACGTAAGTATCATATAAAGTCAGGAAAATAGAGAAGCAGAAGGTAAGTATCATATAAAGTCAGGAAAATAGAGAAGCAGAGGGTACCGTAGATACGTAAGTATCATATAAAGTCAGGAAAATAGAGAAGCAGAAGGCAGAGAAGGGCTCTTAAACTGCACCCCTCCCCAGGAGATGGCCGCTGTTACTGTACCTGGGGTCTGGCCAGCAGGCCTCCTCTCTTTTTTCTACTCGTGTGGTTTCAAAACGTTTCCTTAAACTTCCGCGGGCAATGGGAAGTCCCACCTTTTCCTTTCTTATTTCAGGACCTATCCGCAGGGGATGAGTAAGTCCTCCTGCGTCTAACCTACGTCCCTCTTATGGGGTTCACCGCGGGTCCTGCTCTCCAAAGCAGTGGACCCCCGAGAAGCTGCCGTCCTGGGTTGCAGTGGTGGGCAAGAAAGAGGGTCTTCACTGGAATCTGGTCAGAGGGTCAGGGGCTCCAGGAGCCCCATAAAATGAGGGATGGAGGGTCACTAAGTAACCTTGGCAACCTGGAAGACCAGCTCCAGGGGGGCAGTGCCTCTGCCTATCCTGTCCGCTCCGTATCCCCGTGGCCTGCAGCAGGGTTCCCAGGGCAGGCGCTCCTGCTTGTGGAATGAAAGAGGCAAGGAGTGCCATGTGGAGAGGCGGGGAGATGGACCAGACCAGGGAGGAGGAGACCTCGCCCACCGTCTAAGGCTTGGACATCAGGGGCTGGGCTGTCCCTGCAGGGTCGGGGGCCAGGGTAGAGTGGAGGGGCTTCCTGGCAGCCACCCAGCCATCATCCAAGAGGAAGTGGAGGCTACCAAGTCAGAATGCCTGAGGGCAGCCTGGCTTTGGAGCCATTTATCACCAGCAGCAATTCCAAGTATGCGGAGCCAGAGGAGAGAGGGAGGCTGGGGGAGCGGGGATGCCCCGCCTTTCTCCAAGAAGCAGAGAACCCAGACCCTTGGCATCTGGAGAAGGCAAGTCTCGCCCGAAGACTCAGACTCACAGAGCAGTGGGGGACGCTGGCTTTTCGGGGGTGCCCACCGCATGCCAGGCACTGTCGTGACCCTTGTGGCACTAAGTGCTGCCACGAGCCCCGAAGGTCACACCCTGGGGCCTGGCAGAGCCAGGACTCACACCCAGAGCTCACACATTGATGGAGAGCGCTCCGCTGGAACCCAAGCCAGGCGGGGCCTGCTGTCTGCTCCACTGCCTACATGGCTCCCATCTGCTCAGAGGAGAAGCCAAAGCCCTCACAGTGGCCACAGCGCCCATGTGCTGCCTCAGGGCCTTTGCACTCGCTGGCCCCACTGCCCGGGATGCTCCTCTCCTGTTACCTGCTTGGCTCACTCCCTCTCCTCCAGGTCCCTGCTCAGAAATCACCTCCTCCAAGAGGCCTTCCTTGGCCGCCGTGATGTGACCTGCTCTCAGACAGCAGCCACCAGTTACTTAAAATATGCGACTCAGAATCCAGGCGTGTCATGAGTGTCAAATAGGCACCCGATTGCCAAGACCTGGTGTTTAAAACAAATGTAAAACAAATCACTAATAATTGTTTGTATTGATTACATGTTGCCATGATAATATTTTGGATCTATTGGATTAAATTAAATATATCATTAGGATTAATTTTGTCTTTCTTTTCACTTTTTTCCAAGTGGCTGTGAGAAAATTGGGAATGACGTGGCGCTACCTTCACTCCGACCTCTTTTCTCCCAGCGCTCACCCGCCTGCCTGTCACAGGCGCCCCTGCCTGTCTGTCTACGATCTGGGCCTCCCAGGAGGAGGACAGATCCACTCCTGTTCCCTCGGCTGTAGCCCAGCACACAGGGCAGTAGCTGCTGTTGAATGAGGTGCCTGCTCTGTGTCTGGTGTGGCTCTGGGCTTTGTGCCTGAGCATCTGAACTTGGGGTAGGGGTGGAGAGTCAGGGGAGGAGGGCTGGGGTCCACAGGGGTGGGGGGACAGGGCACGACGGGGCTCGGGGTCCAAGCAATGTCCCTGGCTCGCTTTGTCCCTCTGCATTTTACTGTCTGTCCTCTGAGGCCCTCGTTCTGCGCAGAGGTTCTGATGGGCTCCCTGGGGTTGTGCCGTGAGCTCTGGAGGGCGGGAGAGGCTGGGGAAGCTGCCGTCTCCGCTGATTCACACCTGAACCGGGCAGCATGGTTGAGCGACCAGTGCCCCGGGGAACCGCCGCCTTTACCGTGGCCCCGCGGCGGGCAGTGGGAATGGAGGAGCCGGCGATTTGGGTAGGAGGTCCCCGCACCTTCTGGGGTATGGGGACAGGGACCAGACAGAGGGGCCTGGGGACACACACAGGTGGACATGGCCTGGTCCTCCTCCTTGACAGGGGTCTCGAGAATTCCAAGACCAAGTGAGGCAAGGGCAGGGGGTCCGCAGAGAGCGGCTGCAGGATTCCATTGGCGAGTGTGGCCTCTGCCTGGCTTGAGCAGAGGATTCCCAGAGGAAGTGACGTTTCCCCTGGGTGGGGAAGGCTGGGTGGCGCCTGAGGGCAGCTGAGCAAAGGCATGGAGGGGTGTGCCGTGGGCAAGGAGGTGGTGACGCTGAAGCCGAGGCCCCTGGTGGTGGTGGGAGCCCAGCCAGAGGGGTTGTCAGGGGCCCGGGTGCCCTCGAGGGGACCCTGGCCTGCCCCGGGGCTCCGTGGCAGCTGCCGCTCGGGGTCTGCTGAGAGCTGACCAGAGGGCCCAGGCATCCCTGCTAAGAGGATGCCAGGAGGTCGGCCAGCCCGCAGTTCATCTCTGCGTACCCAGATGCCTGGCCAGCCACAGCTCGCACACCTCCACTCCCTCCAGGGTGGCCCATGGCTGGGAGAAACGTCTCCTCGTTTAGGGGGATCTCAGGGGGAGGGGAGAATGCTTAGACTCCAAACAACTTCTAAGTGTCTTGATTTTTGAAGAACCGTTCGTATCCTAGAGTGTTCAGATGCCTTAGAGCAGGGTTTTTCAAATGTCTCCTTTGTCTCCACCAATTTGGTATTGTTCTTTGGACTTTGGTCATTTATATTTTGTTTTATGTTGTGAAAGAACGCCTGTCAGTTATTTTGTTGACAGACCTTCCGCGTGAATCTGTCTGGTGTTTTCTCATGATTAGAAGGAGGTGACGCATTATTGGTAAAGATGCTGCAGACACGCTTCCTGGAGCGTCTTATCAGGGGTCTCCACCTCTGCTGTCATTGGTATTTTTATTGAAATGGATCCCCTTTTTAAATTCACTGCCTGACTTAATCTAACCATAAGAAACACTGTCCCCTGAATTATGATGGGTTTGATATGCGATAGCTGTTGAAATGGAAATGCTTTTTTCCTGTTCCACGTAAAATCAACTCGATGCCCTCCAGGGCGATATGCACCACTTTTGACAATATTGCTTTAGATTGTGTAGGACCTTTGGAACTGCGCAATGTTGCTCTGGTTTATTTTATTATTATTGTTTTCAAAGAGTCCTCATAGCTGTCAGAACTGTTTGCCTCCTTGATCCCTCTTAGATTCAGTATGTTGAGAACTTTTAGGAGTTCAGGCCCGAGTCCTCCGTCTCTGCTCCTACCCGGCCTCCTCAGCTTCCCAGTTGCCTGGAGGGGTGTAGCTTGTTCAAACTGCACATTTCTTTTTTTTTTTTTTTTTTTTTTTTTTGCGGTACGTGGGCCTCTCACTGTTGTGGCCTCTCCCATTGTGGAGTACAGGCTCCGGACGCGCAGGCTCAGCGGCCATGGCTCACGGGCCCAGCCGCTCCGCGGCATGTGGGATCTTCCCGGACCGGGGCACGAACCCGTGTCCCCTGCATCGGCAGGCGGACTCTCAACCGCTGCGCCACCAGGGAAGCCCCAAACTGCACATTTCTTGACCCTGAGAAACCTTGGCCAGTGTGAGACTCCCACACTGCCCCCTCAGCACCCTGCAGAGACGTTTATCACGCCTCGGCTGGTATAGAAATTCCAATCAGGAAAAGCAGAGAAGTCTGGGGAGCTCTGAGGTCTGGCTTCCCAGAGTCAACCACGCACGACCCGGGAGCTTGTGTGGATGTCTGTGGAAGCTGCCACATGAGCCCAGGCCACGCCAGAGCCACGTCCACTCTGCCACCCCGTCTCATGGGAATTCCGCTCCCAGGAAACTCTTCCCCCAACGGGACAGGGAAGGGACCCTGGGAAACGCTGTTCCCAGGCTGTGTGGGGTGTGAGGCTGGGCAACAGCCATGTTTCATCCCGTCGGCTTCCGCAGACGTGCGTAACGTGTTCCCTTCTGTTTAGCGATGTGACAGCACCATGCGTATACCTACCCTCCCACCAGCGGAAGGCAAAGCGCCCCCCACCCCCGAAGAGGAAGCGTGGCGTCTGTCATTGGGTCTCTTCCAGCCGAGCCACGAGCCCTTTGACACTGCGACTTGAATGCTGAGATTCGCGTGCCTTGTATCACGACAGGATGGAGTTGGGGGGTCGGGGAGGAGAAAACTAATGGGTTAATATATACAAGGATATTCACGTGAAAGCAAGAAAAATGCACATAAATCCTAGTCATCATTTCTGCCGTCAGCCCTGTGGCCTCAGCTGCGTCTGGAGCTTCCTTTTGCCCTCGCTGTCCCATGTCCCGTTGGCTCTCATCTGAGCGTGGCTCCTGGCCTCATGGCTGTGTTCCTGAGTGAACTGTGCCACTCGTGCTTCTGCCTGTACTGACTGGGCTGCTGTAGTTTCCTAATAACCACAGGGCACGGGTGTACCTAGACGTGGCCCTGCGTCCAGAGGCCTGCCCTGTCATTCTGCTGCCAGCACCCCAGAAACCTCCGCTTTAGGAGTGCCAGGCTGCTCCCCTGATGAGCCCCGTGACAGGGAGCAGCCCGACTAGGAAGGGGTCCAGTGGGGAGCAGAAGACGGGGCATGTCCTGATGGGTGCCAGACAGCAGCCCGGCTGCCCCCCACCCCATGCGAGGTTTGAGCCCAGCTGCTCCAGGCGCTTCAGGGGGTGACCTGGGGTCTCTGGAGACTCGCTTAGGCCTCTTTTGTCTTGCCCTGCCCCTGAGCCCTGCTGTCTGCCACCCAGGAAGCCGGGCCAATTCTGGGCTTGGAGTGTGGGGAGGGCAGCCTGGCAGGGCCGCCGGAGATGCTCTGTCTCTCGGGGATGGGGAAGGATGCACTGTGGGGTTCGGGCCAGGGCACGAGCAGTGCAGGCCGCGGTGGGTTCATAAAGCGCCCTTTCACTACCTTGCGGGGTGGTGGCAACTCGGGGGGTCCCTCAGCAGCCTTGGGGTGTGGGGAAGCCAGTTCCCAGGAGACAGCTTCAGGCCCGTGTGGCATGACATCTCGGTGGGTGACACTCCTCCAAGATGCGCACACACAGGGCCTGAAGCCCAGGCCTCAGGAACGCTTCCTCCGGGCACCACGTCTGAAACTTCTCACCATCTTCCAGGACATGTTGCATCTTCCTTCCCAGGTTCATTGTCACTCTTTAGCCTTTTTTTGAAAGGCTAATGGCCTTTCTGGTGTGCTCTAACACACCAGACACCCCAATTACGTTACTCATCTTCATGGTTACCGTTTGTCCACAAGGACAGGGTTATTTTTGTTTGTTTTTTATCCAATACATCCACTGCCATAACTTCAGCAGCTGGTGACTGCTTTGCACGTAGAAGTTTCTCAATAAAGACTTACGGAAGGAACACATGCTGTGTGCTTAGAGTAGGGATGTGGGAAGCTGTCTCTGTCCTCAAGGAGCTGACATTCTTGTGGTGACAACAGATGCGGGAACTGGTGACTGCCATCTGGGAGGCGGCAGAGCCTCTGGCTGAAGCCAGCCCAGGGCTCAGAAGAGCTGAAGGGGGTGCTGGGCCCCTGGCTGGCAGGGGAAGGACATCGGAGTCGGGGGAGGAGCAGAACATGGAAATTTAACATTAATACCGCAGGACCTAATTCATGAAAACATCTAATTACAGGATGCCGGGGTTTAATTGTAATTTTGGTAATGACCTGCAACTGCATACAAATTATAGGGTAATCAACTCAGACGTGCTTACAGTTGCTGTAAATGCCATTTAATCTAACGTGGGGCGCAGACAAGGGCAGGCTGCTCGGGTCGTCCTCCATTTGGCTTGTAATGTCACAGCCAAGGAGGTGGCTAGCACGATGCTGGGCTGCAAGTGCCAGCTGCCGTGCATTCCCCCTCCCCCCCCATGCATGAAGAGTGGCCTGTACATAGGCCCCAGTTTAAACTGCAGCAAGAGAGACTTAGGTCAAACCCAGGCTGATCCGGAAGGGCTTGGAAGAGGAGGAGGGTCGGCCTGCTGGTTGGTTTGGGCAGGTGGGAGCCAGGAGATCGTTGCTTGGCTGGCTTGGCTTTCTTTGTACTCGCAGTGGGTGGACCGGTTAGAAGTTGGAAACCAGTGGCCATGGAGGTATTTTATTTGGGCTGCACAGCGTTCTGAAGGAGCGGATCTGAGAGCCTTGGACGGGGCGCCCGCTTTCTTGTAACCACATCCCATCTTGTCTCCTGTGGTCACCCTGCAGCCCACTGTCTTTCACCCTCACTTGCACCTGTACTGCCCAGGCCCTGGCGGCACTGAATCGCCCACACGCTTCCAGAGGCAGAGACTCTGGTAAGAGGAACATGGGCTTTGGGGCTGGACACCCAACGATTGAAACCCACACTCTGCCCCTTGCCGGCTGAGTGGCCCTAGGCAAGGAAAGGGATCCCTGAGCCTCTCCGTGTGTGAGAGAGATTATGCGCATGTATAAAATGCCCAGCTTTCAGGGTCAGCCGACACGTTCTCCAGCTGCAAGAGGCAGTCTCGCGTCGTGGATGAGAGCATGGGCTCTGGTGCCAGCTACCCGGATTCCCATCCCAGCACTGGCATCTGTGAGCTTTCCAAACTTGCATACCCTTGGACACCCTCATTTCTCTATCTGTAAAATGGGGATGGTTGTGAAGAGTGCTGCCTAGCTCAGAGGGTTTATGGAATGAGTTCATGAATAGGAAGGGCTTAAAATAGTGCCTGGCACACCATAGGCACTCTTAGCTGTGAATACCTACCGTGTGCGGGGAGCTGTGGGTAAAGTGGAAGACAGGATAGCTCAAGTTCCCGCACAGGCGCATGAGTCTCCTCTCCCTCTCCTTGAAAACTTTCCCTGGCTGATCTACCTGGAGAACTTGTATTCATCCCTCAACACCCAGCTGGTTTTTTCCTCTTCTTTCCAGTCTTGGCTACTCCCCTCCTCCTCTGGGGTAATATCTGTTGGATGCTGGCTGCTCTGGTGGCATCCAGTTCAGGGGGCCATTGGCTTGTCTCTGTCTCCGAGTGGAAGTGTTCGGGAGCGTTTTGGTGGCTGGCATCATAACCACCCTGGACGCGGCACCCAGGAGAACTTGCTAAACATTGGTTGAACTGGTCCTATTGAATTAGCAAGCAAGGAGGCCCCTCAGAGGACTCAGTGCCGGGGTAGATGCTTTTTCATTCATTTTTTCTTTTAAAGGAAACATGTTTGTAAGGAAAAATGTATGTATTAACAGTAACTAATTATATAGGGTAAAAGTAAACTTTTCCTTCTCAACCTCTCGAATTCTCTAGAGACAGCCAGTGTTTATAGTTTCTAGTATTTCACCGCAGACATTTTCTATACATCTACATGCAGTATATATTTCTCTACAAATGGACCCTCAAAACACACGTGTCTGCATCTCCTGTTTTCAGTTGCTACTATTTCTTGACCATCCTTCAATTTCAGATTTCACAGACCACCCCCATTTGTTTCAGTGGTGCGTGGAGTTCCAAGGTACCGATGCCTCTTGATTTATTTAGCTGGCCCCCTATTCATAGACATTGGGCTGTTTCTGATTTTTGCTCCCCCAAGCCAGGCTGCACAAGCATCTCTGTACATACCCGTCGGCGTGCGTATCTGCAGGTGGTGAAGCAGTGGACGGCGGTGAGGTCTCCTGAGTGGCCCGGCCTGCCCCCCACTGCTGGGCCTTTCCGTTGCTTTCAGTCCTTTGCTGTTTCGCGGGTCTTTTAGCCGCTTAGTGCTCGTTCTGCACTGCTTTAGAAAGGGCCTTATTCCTGTGGTTCCCTCCGCCGTTCAGGAGCTCCGAGGTTCTGACGGGAAACACCCTCGAGGGTGAGACAATGGACAGACAGGTACATCTCTGCCATCTCCGTCCGCTGTCACCACCAGCCAACTGGGGCAACTCTGCTTTGCCCTGTTTTACGTGGATTTTTTTTTTACTATAAATGTGGAGTTTCTCAGCTACGGAACCATGTCCAAAGGCTCTTCTCTCTCCGTGTTTTAGACCCAGGGAAACTGAGGCCCAGGGAGGGGGGCATGGAGGCTGAGGCCCTGCTCGGGCCTGGGGCGGGGGGGTTAGGGGCCCTTTGCCGGAGCGGCCCCCATCGGGGCCCTGCAGCCCTGTGCCCCGGCCTAATCCCGTTTTCTGCCCAGCTGAACAGCGGAGAAGGCTTATTTCTCATCCCATTTTAATGCAAAGGAGGCTGCCAGGCCTGGCTTGTTCTGAGCTCGGTGACAGTGGCCGTGAATGGGGACCCCAGTAACCGGGACAAAAATGTGACAGGGCCCTCCATCATGGCATTGTCCGACAATCAGGACATTATAGTTGCTCCTGGAACCCTCTCCGGGAAGGGCGGGGGCCTCCGCCTCGTATGCTAAGCAGACAGGGGCCGGCCCGCCTTGGGCCACCCGGCCTTGGCCTGGTCAGTACTTCCATTGTGTCAGGAGCTTGGACCTGAGCAATTCAAAGGGTGCCCCAGCTAGCCCCTCCCTCCCTCCCTCCTCCCGCCACGAGGCCTGGCCGTGTGCGTGCGGTGGAGGGGCTCCCAGACCGCCACCCGGGAGAGGCTGCTGCTGCCCCTGCCCTGCTGCACGACGGCAGGACAGGCGCTCCCCTCTCTGGGCCTCAGCGACAATAACGATCACCACCCAACAGCCGGCGTTTCTGAGTGGCATGGAGGGGCGCGGGAGGCATGGCTGGGGGCCCCCAGACTGCTGGGTGCAAAGCGGGGGCAGCGCTGTCCAGCAGAAAAGGGGCGCAGACCACATGTCATCTCAGACTTTCGGGTAGTCACGTTAAAAGAAAGTAAAAAGAAACAGGTAAGATGAATTTTAATAGGATAGTTCATGGAAGTCCACCCAAAAAAGCATCTCAGCACGTAATCTATATTGAAAATACCGTTAACAAGACATTTCACGTGACTTTTTTCATACCAAGCCCTTGAAATCTGGTGGGTATCGGACCCACACTGCACATCTCAATCGCCTTGCAAGGGCCCAGGGTTCACACGTGGCTGCTGGCTGTCGTGCTGGACGGCTGAGCTCTAAAGGGGACCAGCGGGCACGCCCACACTCTGCCAGGGCTGCTCACCTACGCTGTGACCCCGGAAAGGGCGCTCCGCCTCTCTCGGGATCAGTTCCCCCTCTGGAGCTGCCTTCACAGCCGGTGACAGAGAGGAGAAAGGCGATCCCCAGGGCCCTGGCTCGTGGCACCTCATGCGTAGGCCCTCTGCCAGGCCCTCTCTGGGCCCCCTGATCATTCTGCAGCCACGCCCCCCACCACGGGCCTTCCCCCCAGACCCTCCTCTCTCCAGGCACCAGCAGAGCCCACGCAGCTTCTGTCCCACTCCTCTTGGGGGCTGGGGTGGGAGCGCTGGGGTAATGCAGGTCGGGGTGAACTAGATGGGTATCTCCTAAGCCCGGCGGCAGTCGCAAGATGGTTTCCCTTTGCTAAACCTCCCCTTGCTGAACCCATTTTGCAGATGTGGAAACAGAGGCCCATTCACACAGAGACACAGGGGGAGGGCGTGGCTGAGCCACTCTTTGACCTGCCTCTTGCAGAGGTTTAGCTAGGACAGTCGTCCCCACTCCAGTTTCTTCAATGATTGGCGAAGCTCCTTCACTTACAGATGCAAATGCCACTACTTTCTAGGGTGAAAACCCAGGGTGGGGCAACTGGGAGGGGCCTGCGATCAGGAATCATGCGGCCTCCGTGTGTGTGATCTACGACTGTAGGTAAGTCATTGCCCTCCCCACCCGGTTTCCGACGGGCAAGTCCAGGGTCTTGGCATCCAGGGCAGGGAGGGCGACATTTGCAACCTGTGAAGAGCAGTTCCCAGGCCAGGGGTGGGAGGGCAAAGGGAGCAGGTGTGGACACAGCACCTCTCTCTCCTCCCCACCACCCTCGCCAGACCCCATTGATCGCAGGAGGCTCCTGTCCTCAGAACCACAGGCTCGCCTGCTCTCAGCTCCCTTCCATTTGCGACTGGACAAGTTCCAGGGCCGGGGTGGGGCAGACAGTAATGGACCACAGAGTGAGTTATGCAGCCATGGGGGGAGGGGGGCACCTCGGAGGAGGTGATGGGGGCTGGGGGCACTCAGGTGTGAAATGCCTCCGCCCTTCGCCTCCCTGCCTGGCCCCTCCCCGATGCCCCAGTCTCCTCAGAGCCTCCCTCCAGTCCTCTCCCCCTTCTACCCCAGGTGGGCCGGGCGGCTCCATTATCCAGAATTGGAGACTGAGGCCTGGAAGAGGGGAGGGGCATGTCCAAGGTCACAGAATAAGTGACCTATAGAGTCTGAGGTCCTTTGTCCTGGCGCAGAGGTGCCTGGGGACCCTCCTAGCAGCCTGAGCCATGAGCCCTCCCCCTACCTGCTCCAGTGCTGCGGGGTCCAGCCCTGAGGCTCCCAAGTCTGCTGTCTCCCTGGCCTTGGATTGGGTCTGCTGCTGGAGGGTGCTGGGCCCATGGCTTCACCTTTACGTGCTGTGTGACGTTAACCAAATCACTTCTCACATGAGTCTTTCCTCATGTGTAAAATGGAGAATGATTTTTACACCTGGTCACAGAGCAATTGGGGACAATGTGAGAAAGCCTCTTAGGGCCTCTGCCCTTCGGGGCACGCTTGCCTGAGCCCTGACGCTTGGCATGCTGGATCCTGGAGCCCAGATTCAAGCGGGGGTCCTGACAGCCCTGGCATAGCCCCGAGCAGGGTGGACCTCTGTCCCCCTGACCCCCTGGAGCTTCTGGGGCCCAGACCCTGGAGTTGCCCCCCGACCACAGAGGCGGCCTGGGCTCTGCTGATGCCTGAAGGGAGGAGAGGATGCCCAGACACAGTCTGGGCGAAAGGCCCCTAGGTGGGGTGCTGCAGAGTGATCCGGGGTCCCAGGGAAGCCTGCTCAGGGTCACCGAGAGGCTGAGCAGCCCAGGCGGAGCGTGAACGCGTCCCTAGGCCCTGAAGCTTGTCGTCCGTCACCTGCCTGCAGCGCAAGGTGGGCACGTGGGGGCCACGCACTCATTCCTGGAGCACTTTACTGAGCACTTATTCCTGGAGCACTTATTATTGAGCACTTGCTGTGTACTGAGCACCAGGTGTTGTAGACCAGTCCCAGCCCCCAGGAGCTCCCAGCCCACTGGGGACCCCATCAACTGAGTAGGGAGAAGGGAGCAAATGCCGGTGAAAACCTGTACTGGTGTTGGAGGAAATGAGAAAGTTATCGGTGGGGAACAGGGGCTTAAGGAGCGCCCTCTGAGAGGAGACTGGAGCTGAGGCTGGACAGCAGAGTTGGGAGAAGGGCATCCTGGGCAGAGGGACCACACGTGCCAGGGGCCTGAGTGGGAGCAGAGCCCAGGAACAGAAAGGGCCTGTGTGGTTGGGAGCAGGGGGGAGGGGCAGGAGTCAATGGCAGAGACAGGCCACGGCGAGGAGTAACTTTGTTCCCGGTGGGGTGGGGAGTCCTGGGCTGTTTTAAGCAGGGCGATAACCTGGACGAGAGATGGTGGTGGTGCATCCACGTGGCAGGAGACGGGGAGGGAGAAGTAGATGGATTCCAGATCTGTTAGGAGAAGGGAAGGGCAGCCTCAAGGGTCAGACACGGGAGCTGAGGGAAAAATGAGGAGCACTGCTGAAGTTGGTCTGAGCAGGAAGGTCTGGGGGGGTAATCAGCGTTTCCACACTGGCCTCATCAGGTTGCCTGTGAGACCTTCAAATGGACAGGACACGCAGGCAGTGGGAGGCCTGATCTCACTGGGGTGGGTGTCTCACAGCAATGATGAGATCACTTGGAAACAAACACGGAGAGAGCAGGGAGGATGGGCTCTTAGCCGGGCCAACTTGAACTCGGGTCCCATTAATCAAGGTCTATACCTAGAATGAGGGAGGTGTAGTTGTGCTTTAGGCTGCTCAGACCCCTCCTGGATCCGGTGCCTGGGGCTGGTTGAGAGGTACCAACCAGCTTTGGGCGGAGTCTGCAGACACCATTCTATACGTGGGGCTGGGGAGATGCCGAGCTCCGTCTGGAGTCTCTGCCGGCTGCCCCAGGCAGGGGAGGAGGTGGGCCGTGGGCCCAGAGGGCCAAGCTGGGCTCCAGCGGCCAGAGCACAGAGAGTCAGGCTCCAGCTTGGTGTGAAGGATAGCGTCATCCCAGGCAGACTCAGCAGGGATGGGGCTGGCTGACCAGTAAGGGGGCAGTTCCCTGTTCAGGGAGCCTCACCTGGAGGGTGATGCAAGTGGTCTCCGGCATTGGGTGGGGGCTGGACTCCGCGATCCGCAGGGCCCCTTCTGCTCAAAGATGCGGCCTCCAGCGGGGAACAATGTTCCCAGGAAGCAGCAGGAACCACCACTGATTACAAATTGCTCTGTGATTTTTCTCCCGTTACCAGGGCGACAGCAGGCTGAGCATCTTAAGCAGCAGCGGGATCTTTTAAAGCCATAGATGATTTCTCTTCAGGGTTCTACGCCTCCTTCACTTCACAGCCTCCCCTTCCCCTTGTACCACCCTGTCTCCTTAACACTGTTTGCTCCCTCCCTCCCTCCCTCCTTCCCTCTCTCCCTCCCTCTCACCAACCCTCTGCTTGGCAGTAGGGATCATACCTGTTCCCTACTCACCTTCTAAATACTGTGCCTTCTGTCTGCAATTCACGCCAAGGCTTCTTGCTCTCAGATTCTCTGGGCCTCAGTTTCTCCATCTTTAGAATGGGAAGGGCATGAGCCTGGGCGACCCTCCCCGTCCTCACATGTCCAAATCAGCTCACCCTGCATATCCAGCACCCATACTTCCTCCTACAGGAAGTCTCTTGAGTGTCCTAGCCTGAAGCGAACACCCGTTCACTCACTCATTCATGTTCGCAGGCATTCAGTACCCTGCACTGTCCAGTGCAGTAGCCACAGGCCACATGTGGCTACTGAGTCCTTAAAATGTGGCTGGTACCATGTTTTGAAATAATATTGAGTTAAATAACATACATTATTAGAGTTACTTGCATCGGTTTCTTTTCACTTTTTTATTTTATTTATCTTTTTAAACATCTTTATTGGAGCGTAATTGCTTTACAATGTCATGTTAGTTTCTGTTGTTTAACAAAGTGAATCAGCTATATGTATACATATGTCCCTGTATCCTTTCCCTCTTTTGACTTTTTAGAAAATTTTAAGCGATCTATGTGGCTTACCTTGTATTTCTACTGGAAATGACATTAAACTAACATGTGTGACCACAGAGTAGCAAGGACAGTAACAGCTGCCGTGGACAGAGCGTGGGGACTCGTTTCAGCTGACAAAACACCGTGACGTGGTGTCCATACCGTTAGTCTGACTGACAGGGCGAAGGGAGGGGCTTGCTGAAGGTGCCCTGCTGGGTGGTTGTGCTGGGACCCCATCTCGGTGCGGGGGCTCTAGAAAACAAAGCCCCCAGATGCAGGGGTTTAAGGCAGAGACCAGGAGCCTTCAGAGCTGGGTGGAGGCTTCAGAGCTGGGTTGCAGCTTCAGGGCGTTCAGGTTGGTAGCAATGCCAGTGGCCACCCCCGTGTCCAGGATGTCAGGTCGTGGTAAGCCCCAAGGGGGTCCTCACCAAGCCTGGAGCCCCTCCTTAACCTCATCGCCCTGAAACTCTGGCATCACCACCTCCTCCGGTTGGATCTAACACCCAGGTCCCACCTGCTGTTCTGTCCTGGCCCCGCACGTGTCCAGCTTTGTAGCAGCTTGTGTGATACCCTCGTCCGTGAGTAAGCTTGGTATATGCAAGCTTGTGTATATGCACACGTGTACACACACACATGTACACATACATAGATCCAGTGCGTGTGCACATGCCCATATAATCCCCCCACACATATATGGTGTATATGTGCACGTGTATACATATACACGTATGTACACATTCACATAATACATGTATACATGTGTGTACACGTGTATGTATGTACGTATATAAAAATTGTAAAAACCATTAAAAAATGCCACGTAAGTGTCCAGACTGTGCCCTGCGGATGCCAGTTGGATGCCCGGGTAAGCCGGCTTCCGTCGCTGGATGGAGGATGGAATGCTTCCTGCAGCCTCCACAGCTCACCTGGCTCACTCTGTGTCCAGCTAGCGTCTGGCTCGGCGCCTCCAGTCCCCTGGACAGGAAGAAATGGAGGCACCGTATTCCTGGGACTTTGCATCGTCTCTGTGGCCAGTGCCAGGGCTGAGCACTTGTGAGGCGAGCTGGGGACCAATGGCAAGCGTGTGTGCGGGCAGGTGCGTGCGCCCTGCGGGAGCCCAAGCTCTGGCCTTCGCCAGCTCTGTGGAGACAGCTGGGCTGGCTATTGTCCATCAGCCCCTCCAGACCCCCTCGCATCCTGCGGCTGACCCCGGGGCTGTCCACAGCGTGTGAGTGGGGCTCCCTGGCCCTCCTGCAGGGCGGCAGGTGGCTGCGTCCACCAAGGCCTGTGACTCCTGCCCGGCAGCCCACTCCTCTGCTGCCGCTGGTCCCAGGGACGGCTTTTCTGCGCCGCAGGCCTCGAGAGAACAGCTCCCCACTGCTGCTAGCCCCCAGGTGCCTCACCATCCCTACTGATTTCTCTAGCCACTGCCCACGCCTCTGACTGTCCCCTGTGTTAATTACCCACTTGACTGTTTCCTGCCAGGACCCTGCCTGATGCACCAGGCACACCCCTTCCTGTAGCTGAGTCTTGCTTTCCGTAAAATGGGAGTGATCACAGGAGCTACACCTGGTTGAACAGGTTAAGTGAGAGAATTCATCCAGCGGCGTGGCCAGCCCATCACTAGTGCACGGTAAATGACTGTTATTTAACTGGGCCATGGGGGTGGGGAGGGTACAGCAGTGGTCAATGGCATGGACTCTGGAGCCAGACGGTCTGGACTCAAATTCCATCGCGGCCACGTCACGGCCGTGTGACCTTGGGCCAGTGACTCAGCTTCTCTGTGCCTCACCTGTAAAATGGGGGTGGTAAGTATTAGAACACCTGTCACATGGGGACTAAGCACACTTCCCAGCTGGGCTGTGACTGCCATTCCCTAGTGGCCATGGACGCCCATGTGTGCTGGTGAGAGGCTAAGTGCCCGTGGGCTGTGGGGTGCAGTGGGCGCCCGCCTTCATTTACACCGTAGACGCTGACAAACACGGCACATGGGGCCTCTTCCATTTCCCCAGATTCTCCTCGGCTTCCTGTTCCACGCTGATGGTCGGGTGGATGTGGCCACACAGTCCTGGAGGGTGTGTTCATGTCCTCTCCTCTCTGGGTGAGGGGTCTTGGGTGAGGGCTCTGTGGCCTCTGGGCTCTCCCCCTTCCCTCCCTCGCGTGGATGGGCGGGGCCTCCCGGAGGGCCAGCAGCATCGTGGCCCCTCCTGGGGCGGGCGCCCCCCTCCCCTGTCCCGGCCGTGTAACCGGAGCCGCAGCCCGGGGAGCCAGTCCCGCGCCGGATCGCACAGGTATCAGCTGACCACCTGTGTCCCGTTTTCCTTCACACGAGGGCAGCTAACAATGGCTGACAGTCCTCACGGGGGGCCCGGCCCCCCCAGGGAGAGGCCCCTGCGAGCTATCGGGCCACACGATCTCGCCCCTTAGAAGGCCAGCCCTCCCTGCTGACACGGTGCACAAACGGGGCCTTCACCGGCTGCCAGCGCCCGGGGAGCGGCCGGAACCCGGGCCCCCGTGCCAGCCGGGCCCGCACGGCGGCCTCTTCCCCTCCATGTGAACCTGCCTCTCCACACACCTGACCATTCTTCTCCCCTCAGCCTGGATTACACCCCGTGAAAGCCCTTTGTTCCCGGCCCTGGACGAAACAGGGCCCGGCCCGGCGAGGGCCCGCCCTGCCTCTGCCCATGGAGCCTCCTGCCCCCCGCGGCCCTCGGGCTGTGACCGGCTCGGTGGGACAGCAGTCCCAGTCCCAGGAGGCAGGTCGGGGGGTGGGGGTGGTGAGGCAGGGTGCTGCGGTCGCCTCAGGTGGCCCTGATTTTGTCTCTTTCCTGCCCCCAAGATGCTGGGCTCCTTTGCTCGAGGAATTTCTCCACAGCAGCACCTGGGAGACTGGGATTTGTGGTCCAGCGGGGCCAAGCTCTCCTGGATGAATGGGGGAATCCTCCGGCCCTCGTTGAACCTTCTCTTCTTCACCTGCAGGTCGGTGATGATGACGGCTGCCTGCCTCATTGCTGCAGGCCTGCCTGTTCACGCCAGCGCACAGTAGGCCCTCAGCTCACACTGGCAGCGGTGGCGACAGGCCTGGCAGCCGCACAGTCAGGCGTGAGGGAGTTCACACGGGGCAGCGAGAAGGCCAAGCTCAGCTCCAAGCACTGGGCTTGAGACCTTCAAAGCCGCACCTTTCAGGGCAGTGGGGAGGGCGGCCTGAAGAGGCCCAGTTTCAGGCCAGGACTGGCGTTTCTTGAGAGAATTCAGCCTAAGCGGTGGCCTGTCCCCGAAACAGGTTCTGAGTCTGTGGGAGCGCCAGGTCCTGGGAGAGCCAGACCATCCAATGCAGGAGCTGCTTGTCACGTGCGGCTACCCACATTTAAGAAAGATAAAATAAAAACTAGTTGCTCACTCGCACTGGCCGCCTTGCAAGAGCTCAGTAGCCAGGCATGGTTGCCGCTGGTACCCTGGGCACTGCGGAACGTTCTCTGCGGTGGCGCTGCTTTAGAGCCTGCGGAGAGTGAGCCAGCACACAGTGGCTGGGCACCTGCCGTGTGCCAGGCCCCAGCCAGGCTGTCCGTGAGCTGGCCGGTTACAGGCGCCCTCCAGCCTCACTGCTGCTCTTCCCACGCGCGTGTGTGGGGCACGCACTGCGCTAGCACCGGAGGGAGGGGATGCCAGCTGGGCCCTGGGCAGGCTCGCAGCAGGCAGCGGATGCATGTGGGGTAACATGGCCCTGGGGTGTGATGATCCCTGAGGGAGGTGCCGGCCGAGGGCTGGGGACCTGGTGAGGAGGAGTCACCCCCACTGGGGCAAGGGATGCTTCAGTTTCTCTATCCCAAAATGTGCAGGATGGGCTGAGAGTGAGTTCCGAGGTTTCAGGTCTGAGCTAAGCATCCATGACTCCCACCACCAGGGTTCTGAGTGGGCCTAAGATGTGCTTCCATACCTCCGGGGACGGGGAGATCACTACCTTTACTTTGCCAAGACACAGCTCAACCTAGCTGTGGGAGACAGGAAAACAGTCCCCCAAAAATGCCTGTGTCCCAATACCTGGAACCTGAATATGTTACTTTGTATGGCAAAAGGACTTTGAATATGTGAACAGATTAAGGGTCTTGGGGGGGGGGGGGTTGATCCTCAATTGCACAGGTGGGCCTGATGTTATCTTAATGGCTTTCTGAGGAAAGCAGGGAGTGATGTGCTCTGAAGACAGAGGAAGGAGCCAGGAGCCACGAAATGCAAGCGACCACTAGAAGCTGGAAAAGCAAGGGAACGGATTCTCTTCTTAGAACCTCCAGAAGGAACCAGTCCAGCTGACACCTTGCCTTCAGCCCAGCAAAAGTGATTCCAGACTTCTGACCTCCAGAGCTGTAAGGGGGTAAGTCTGTGTTGCTTTAAACCACTACGTTTGTGGTCCTTTGTTAACAGCAAGAGGAAACTAATACACTGGCATAGTGGTCAGCATCATGGGTTTTGGCACTGGAAACAGGTTTGAAATACAGCTACTACCTCTCCTTTTTGCTTTTTTTAAAATATTTATTTATTTATTTGGCTGCACTGGGTCTTAGTTGCGGCACGCGGGATCTTCGTTGCGGCATGTGAGATCTTTAGTTGTAGTACGTGGGATCTAGTTCCCTGACCAGGGATCGAACCCCAGCCCCCTGCATTGGGAGCATGGAATCTTAACCGCTGGACCTCCAGGGAAGTCCCCCACCTACTACTTTTTCTAAGTGGATACTCTTGGGCAAGTGGCTCCATTTCTCTGTGCCTCAGTTTACTGTAGCTGGAAAATGGGTCTCATAATGATACCCACCTAATAGGGTACCGTGCAAGCAGACTATTCAGAAAATGTCCCCTGTTGGCATCATTCTTATTATCTCTTGAAAGGCAATATGTGGTTTCCTGAGCGTGTAGTGCCCAGAACTGGAGCATCTGGGCTGTAAAATTACTCATAAGGATTTCTTTATCTGTAAAATTGCAGTGGTGATGGGATGTTATTAAGATTAAATGAGGGACTTCCCTGGTGGCACAGTGGTTAGGAATCCACCTGCCAACGTGGGGGACACGGGTCCGATCCATGGTCTGGGAAGATCCCAGATGCCGCAGAGCAACTAAGCCCGTGCGCCACAACTACTGAGCCGACGTGCCACAACTACTGAAGCCCATGCGCCTAGAGCCCATGCTCCGCAACAAGAGAAGCCACCGCAATGAGAAGCCCGCACACCACAATGAAGAGGAGCGCCCACTCGCCGCAACTAGAGAAAGCCCGCGCACAGCAACGAAGACCCAATGCAGCCAAAAGTAAATAAATAAAAATAAATAAACTAAAAAAAAAAAGATTAAATGAAATATACTGCATACCTCACTAAGAATAGTGCCTGGCCCCTGGTAAGCATTAAATCGATGCTAATTATTATTATTGATGTTATTGTATTCCCAGCCCCAGCACCCCATCCTGGGGGCCCCGTGGACGTAGCTGAGCGTGTGGCCAGGAAGGCTGCTGGGCAGTGCCCTGCCCAGGGGACGGGCAGGATGAGGGTCTGGCCGGGCCTGGCTGTCTGCATTCTCTTGCTTGCTCTGCCCCGCGCCCCTCAAGCTGTCCAAACACGGGCCGGGCGCCCGAGGAGGACTCCCAAGGAGCAGCCCTGGGAAAGGCTGGCTGTCCACAGTGCACGGCTGGAGGAAGTGGCCCTTGTTTGCTTTCCTGCAGCCCCGGGAGCTTCCTTCCCTCTGCGTGTTTGCTTTACTTCCCAGCAGCTGTCTGCTGTGGAGGGCTGGCCACCCAGTGGAGCCGGGCCCTGGAGCCCCTGATGCTTCCAGAGCTGCAGAGGCCGCTCAGAACAGCTCAGCCCCCGGTCTCAGCTCCCAGACTCGGCTGGATTCCTGGCCATTGAGCTGAGTTTTAAAGCAGCTGAAGCCAGCGTTGCTGAGCACCCACTGTGTGCCAGGCCCCCTTTGCGGCAGTCCACGTAGGTGAGCTCCTTGAACCCTCCCTGGGACACTTTGAGCTGGTACCTTCTGTCCCCATCGACAAGCCAGGAAGCCGAGGCACAGAGCCACCAGGCAGAGCACCCAAGTTCTCAGCACTCTTGGGAGCTGGATGTGATCTCCAAAGCCGCCTGCTCTGTGTGGCCCGCCCTGGAGCTTTAACATAGAATCAGAGGCTCAGAATGACGTTATCAGGGCATTTGAAAGCAGAGTCGTAAGATACGGGAATCCGACGATGGGAATTCGCAATGGTATTGCAAGACCTTGTAGTAAAATCGAAAGCCTCCTTACATCTCACTACCGGGAGCCCCTGAATGTCCTGCGGTCCCCCTCCTGCTCTGTCCCTCCTAGGACGCATTTTCTCGCACTGCCCCACTGTGAGGCTCTCCCACCTCCCCAGCCCGCATGTCCTCCTAGCAGCCTCCCTCCCACCTCCCCTTCCTCCTTGCCTGCATAAATTAGCACTCCTGCCTCTGAACATCTGGTGACAAACAGTGGCACTGATTCTACAAGTGCCACTGCATTTCTCGTGTGTGTTTCACAGGGTATTCCCGGGGGAGGATGGGGGAGTGTCATCCCGAGGCTGCTCTAGTTCCCTCAGCAGACCCCACCCCCCCTTCAGATCATGGCTGTGAAGGAACCTCACGCAGGTCTCAGCCAGGATCAGCCTGCAGTAGGTTTGTACAAAAATAAAAGCTGCGAGTGGCGACAAATGAAAGGTTGTCCAGGGCAACTCAGACGTTGGTGGAGGAGCCCCTCTCTGCGGCACCCTGTCGAGTGGTGGTTTAAAAATCCCTTGAATTCCTCCAGCAAAGGAAAGCTCACTACCTCAGGGCTGATCCAGGGTCATCCTAGGGGACGATCGACCCCCTTCCTGGGAGGTCCATGAAAATGTAAAAGCCACCACCATTTGAGCCAGAAACCCCACTGCTAGGAGGCAGCCTACGGCAAGGCTCACGCCAGCGTAGAAAGGTAAATGTTCGGGGGTCTCTGTTACCGTGTTGTCTGTGATGGTGGAAAAGTGCACAGAGCCCTTTCCTGTGTCCGTCATCAGGAGGCTGATGAAATCATTTGGGTCCCTCCATGCCATGAGATACTCTACGGCTGGTAAAAAGAAGGAGGTAAGTCTACGTACATGGATGGTGAAGTTAGCGGAACAGCCTGGGAAACAGGCCCGGGGCGGGGTGGAGATGAGAATGTGCATGTCCCTGTTCACAGAGACACAGTGCGGTCCTGGGGCTTCCCTCCCGGGAGTAGGATTTTGGAGGAGACATGCGTATTTCTACCTTTTACTTTAGACACTTCTGTGTGTTTTTAAACCAGGGAACAAGTATTAACTTTTGTTATTGAAGATATAAAGAAAGAGGGCGTCCCTCCTGTGCCTGGAGCGAGCACAGGAGAAGGAAGCGCTGCTCGATTCATCCCGTCTGTCAGCGCTGTCACCAGACTTAGGGCCGGGCCAAGCTGATGAGGTGGACACGGCCCCAGTCCCGCTGTTCCAGCTGGTCATTCCTGCTGCTCTAATAGCGAAACCTCGGCATCTCGGTGGCTTCACGCAGTCCAGGCCAGCCCCTTGCTTTTCCTAAGTCTGCAGAGGGCACATGTTGGGGTGGGTGGGGGTCGCCTCTGGGAACAGGGGCCTGCCTGGAGGGGAGGACGGGCAGAGTCCCCAGGGTGGGGATGAGCGTGGCAGGTCAAACCCAGCCTGCAATCGCCGGCTTAGGCCGCCAGCAGGCCGTTCAGGAGAGGTGGGCTGCCGCAGGAGCCAGGTCCCGGGGCCCCTTCGGCCACGGTAAGGAGTTTGAATTTATTCCAGTTGTGACGGGAAACCAGTGGATGAATGAACGAGGCAAAAGAGCAGACAGGGGTGAGAATGCAGCGTGGTCTGTCCCCGGCAGGGAGAGGCCAAGCGCAGGGCACCCCCCGAGTCCAGAAGCCCCCCAGACATAAGGAGACGACGCCGGGGAGCAGGGAGCTCGGCCAGCCAGGGAGCTCGGGAAGGTTTTCTCAGGTAGTGGCCCTGGTGGGAAACGAGGCCCAGGGTTGTAAGCAAAGCCATTCACAGCAGAGGAGACAGAAAAGGCCCCAAAGCACGTGCAGAGATGGGCAAACTCACCAGTCTCACTTTCATCCACTAGACTGGGAAGGACAGGGCTGGGTGCTGCCAGGTGCGGGCATGCGTGTGGGCGTGGAGGACCCCTGGTGCCCTGCGCGGGAACAGCAGCTGCTGGAGCCAATCACGACAGCCACCTCTGGGGCGCATGCAAATGAAGTGCCCCCGTCCTGGGACTCAGCAATTCTGCTCTGGACGCTTGTCCCAAGACTCCCTCACAGGTCCCTATGGCGCCCTGGGGTGCTGTCTGGGGCAGCGGGCATTGCAGGCACCTGGGTGCCCATCACTTGTGACTTGCAGGCACTGTGCCATGCACTTGACCTCATGATTCCACTGCAGAAAGAATCTCTATTGTGCCCATTGTACTGCCAAGGAGGCTGAGGCTCAGCAGGTGGGACCCCTGGCCCAAGGCTGAGTGTCCAGAGCTAAGGTCTGACTCAGGGTCAGCTGTCCTGGTGGCTTCAGCTCCTGACCCCACTCCCCGTCACAGGGGCAGCTTCTGCAGGGATGGTGGCTGTGAGGCGGCAGGAGGTGGTCTTGCGCCCTGGCCATCGTCAGGAACCTGGTGTGAGTCGTGGCCCTGCTACTCAGCAGCCCCACAACTTCAGAAAAGTTGTCCCTTTGCTGGGCATCCTCAGGCTTCCCACCTGTGAGGTGGGCACAGGGGGACCCACCTCAGAGGCCTTAGTGGGTTTCTTTTTTTTTTTTTTAAACATATTTATTTTGACTTATTTTGTTTTGGCTGTGTTGGGTCTTCGTTGCTGCGCACGGGCTTTCTGTAGTTGTGGGGAGCGGGGGCTACTCTTCTCACTGTGGTGGCTTCTCTTGTTGCGGAGCACAGGCTCTAGGCGCGCGGGCTCAGTAGTTGTGGTGCATGGGTTCTAGAGCACAGGCTCAGTAGTTGTGGCCCGTGGGCTTAGTGCTCCGCCACATGTGGGATCTTCCCGGACCAGGAGTTGAACCGAACCCGTGTTCCCTGCATTGGCAGATGGATTCTTAACCACTGTGCCACCAGGGAAGTCCCCTTAGTTGGTTTCTTATATCCAGCCCCTGACACAACTGATGTGTCTTCCCCTTCTCCCCAACTCCCCATGCACACGGGGGAACTCTCCCATCACCACCCCAAATTTCAATAAGAAAGGCTTCTCAGCCGGGGAATCATAGAAACTGGTTTTGCAGAAGTTGAATCCAGGCTGACTCAGTTGTGAGGCCTTCACTCTCGGGCCTCCGTCCCCACCAGTGTTAGGCCAGATGGTCCAGGGGAGCTGACACTCTGACCCAAGCAATGCTTTCTGTTGGGGGCCAGGAGCTCTGGGTGCTCTTGATGAAAGAGCCCGGGGTGGGGGGGGGAAGGGAGACTCCCCAAGGGAGTGTGGACTAACCTGCACACCAACGTGGGGGCACGTGGAAGGGTTCACAGCAGCCAGAGGCCCCAGCCCTTTTCTCACCAGCAGAGCCTCACCCACATAACTGCCTTAGCAAAGACCCTTGGACCTGACACCCATTGCACTCCACCTGGGCCCGAACAGAACAGAGAGGCCAGACACTGAGCTGCCGGCCTTCCTCGGGGGACAAGCTGGCCACCGGGCTGGGGTGGCTGGAACCTTCAGACGGTCAGGGAAGAAACAGGAACCAGCGGAGGGTGGCTCACGGTGAAGAGTCCAGGCACTGGGGCCAGACGGCCTGGTTCGCGGCCCGCCCATCTCCCACGGCTCCCTGGGCAAGTGTGTCGCCTGCCTGTGCCACCACAGGGACAGCAGCGGGGCCTAGTCACGGGGTTGCTGTGACCACGCAGCAGGGCAGTTGTTACGTTAGGCACACGACACAGGTGAGCCACTGTCGTTGTGATTCTTGCACGTGCACCAAGGCCTCTGGGGCACACGTGGGCCACGGCATCCCATTCATCAGGACTGTCAGTCAGGACAGGCGAAGTTATGCTACGGTAACAAAAGCCCAAATCCCGGGGGCTTAACACAACAAAAGTTTATTTTTCACTCATTCAGCACGCCCCAAATGGCTCAGCTGTGGCTTTGCGCTGTCATCGAGTCAGGCTGATGGGGCAGCCAGCGTCAGGAACACTGCCAATTGCTGTGGCAGAGAGGAGGGAGCAGGGGTTGCTACTGGCTCTTGGAGTGTCTGCCTGGACGTGAGACGCATCACTTCTCCTTGAAACTGACCAGTGCAGGTCACGTGGCCAGTCCCAAGGGAGGAGCACGGCCCTGGCTGCACCTGGAAGATGGAGAGGCACCTTATGTATGAGCCGCGCCAGTGACTGCCTGCCCAGCCAGCCTCCTTCATCACCATCATCACTATTCATTATTCTAAACGCTGGGCTCAGAGGGACCAAGGAGATGGCCCCAGACCACAGGGCAGTCACCGGCAGAACAAGAGCCATTCCCTTGGTTGACGATTGTTTATTGAACAGCTACTATGTGCTAGACCCTGTCTTAGGCATTGGAGAAATCACACAGAACGGAGCCAAAAAGCTCTGTGTTTAAAACAAACTTTATTTTTTTCTGGTGGTCACGGGAACAGAGACATAAGCAGTCAACATAATAAATGAGTGAGGGATAGCCTCAGTGAGAAGGTGGAAACAAGAGTCAGGGAGGGGAGGTTGGCATCCTGGATGGAAGGAGGCCCTTCCGTTTTAAGGAGGGTGGTCAGGCCTCATTGAGAAGGTGACATTTGAGCAAAGACTGAAGAAGGTGCGGGGGTGAACCATGGGGATGTCTGGGAAGAGCATTCCAGACGCTGGGAGCAGTACGTGCAAAGGCCCGTTCTGTCACTCAGTCGACAAGCACTTATTAGGCCCTACTCGGGCTGGGCAAGTGCTGAGAGCACGGCACACAGAGCCAGATGAAATAATCCCTAACTCTGAAGACTTCAGAGCCCAGTGGGGAAGAAAGGAAAGGCCTGGTCATTAATGAATTAATCATCCATCCATCCACTAAGCATTTATTTCGTGCCCACAGAGTACCCTGCTCTGCGTGGGGTACGGGGGCTTTGGCACAGGTGTCTGTGCCAGCCTGGTGGGGAGGGCAGTTGCCATCCAGTGTGAGAGAGAAGCACAGAGGTCAGAGCTGCCCAGAGAGGGGCCCGGGGCTTGGAGAGCTCTGAGACCTGGGCCACAGTCCCAGGGAAAGATGACGAAGGCTGACTGTAACAGTGGGGCTGGAGGGGAGGGATTTAGGAGGTGAGATCAGCAGGACCTGGTGACTGATTGGATTTGGAGGCTGGGAGAAGGGATAACCCAGGGTGACTTTGGGGGTCCCACCTGGGGTAACTGGGAAGCTTGAGAAGGGAAGATTAAGAACGTGGGAGGCAAGATGAACAACACAGTCCTACCGGACAGCGCAGGGAACTGTGTTCAATATCCTGTGATAGACCACAATGGAAAAGAAAAAAAGAAAAGAAGTTGGGATGCAGAAACATCTTGGCACAAAATGATGAGTATAGGCTTAACCACATGGTGTCTGGTGGGACGTTGTGCTGCTTCATTGGAGGCCTGTGGGTTCGAACCTGGGTCTGCCCTTGCCTGGCTGCACGGTCTGGGACAAGTCAGAAGCCAGTCCTTCTCTGAGCCTTATTTTGTCACTTGTAACCTGGGAATGAATATTATGTACTTTGCAAAGTTCTGGCATGGTTGGGGGGCGGTTAACTGATGTCACCTATGTGCCGCATCGGTGGCCCTCAGCCTCAGCTGCTCACAAGAATACCAGGGAGCTCTGAGAGAACCCCACGCCCCAGCGGCTCCCCGGCCCCACTCAGTCGCAGGGCGGGGGCGAGGCATTGTCCTTCCAGAGCTTGGCGGATGAGGCCAAGTGCAGCCAAAGTTGGGGACCACTGCGCCACCTGCTCTGCCTGGCACACTGGGGAGCTTTTTGTTTTCAGGTTCGATGCTGTTATTTTCTGTACCACTATTTGGGTGGCAATATCGAGAAGGCAGCTGGAGAGCTAACTCTGGACGGAGGTCCTACCTGGTGCTGCAGACCCTGGTCTCCGGCCACGTGGGTCAGAACACTTCCCAGTGGGAGTCGCTGCCTTGGGCCTTCCTGAAAAGGGAACCCTGTGGGGATCGACTTCAAAAAATGAATAAGAAAGGAAGCAGATTGTGAAAACAGTTCCCACCCATCAGTGTAACCGGGAGCTTTATTCCTCTCAAAGTAATTGAAAGTTTTTACACCAAATCGGAATAAAGGACAATTACAAAACACAGGTAAGGAAAAAGAACACAAAATGCCTAAGTCCACCACCTGGGGGAAAATCACTGTGAATAACCTTACAGGCAAATCTCAGGTAAATATATTAATTATACACTTATAGATTCATATATATGTATGTATATACAAGTATTCGTAACTATAATACTTTTATTTCCACCAAAAATAAAACCAAACCCTTAAGCTTCAAGCAGACCTGGATTCACACCTGCCTTCACCTGTTAGGCAGGTAACTTAACCTTTCTCTGCCACGTGCTCCTCGTCTAAATGATAACTCCCACAATAGATGCATCGCTGCTTGTGTTTAGACAGTCAGTTATTTTGAAAGACATTTAAATACTGCAGAATATCGTCTTTTACATTTCCCCATGGAGTCGCCATTTCCAGTGCAATCTGTTCCTTTGTGTAAATCCAAGTTTCCATCTGGTGTCATTTTCCTTCCTCCGAAAAGACTAAATGCTAATTCCTTAGCATTTCTTGTAGTGTTTGTTTGCTGGTGATGAAATAGTTTAGTTTTTGTGTGTTTGAAAAAGTAACATTTTTTTTTCCTCTGGCTTCTTTTAAGATTTTCTCTTTATCGCTGCTTTTGAGCAATTTGATACGATGTGCCTTTACTGTGATTGTCCTCGTGTTTCCTATGCTTGGGGTTGGTTGCGTTCTTAGACCTATTGGTTTATAAATTTTCATGACATTTGGAAAGTTTTCAACCATTACTTCTTCAAGTATTTTTTCTGCCTCCCTCCCCGCCTTCTCCTTCCCAGACTCCAATGACTTGTATGTTAGGGGGCTGAAAGTGGTCTCACAGCTCACAGATGCACTTTTCAGTTTTTTTTAATTTTTTCTCTGTGTCTCTCGTATCAGATAGTTTCTGTTGCTGTGTCTTCAAGTTGCTACTATTTTCTTCTGCAGCGTCTCATCTGCCTTTATCCCTGTCTAGTATATTTCTTCGTCTCATAGTTCTTATCTTGAGAAGGTGTTTTTACTCTTCCACATTTAAAATTCTTGAGCTCGTGGCAGCCAGTCACAGGAACTATTTTAACATCCTTCTCTGCTAATTCTGGTGTCTACGTCCGCTCTGGTTTGGTTTCGATTTAGTGGATTTTTTTTCTCTTCATCATGGTTGTGTTTTCCTGCTTCTTTGCCCCCTGGTGATCTTTGGATGCCAGACATTGTGAATTTGACCTGGTTGGGTGCTAGTATTTTTGTGTCCTATGAATCTTCTTGAACTTTATTCAGAGACGCAGTCAAGTCACTTGGAAATGGTTTGGTTCTTTCAGGTGTTGCTTTTATGACCTGGTCGGGGGGTCTGGAGCAAGGCTCAGTCTATGGCTAGTCATCCCCGGCTCCTGAGGCCAGGCCTTCCTGAGTGCACTGCTCACCGCCCTGTGAAATGGGAGGCTTTTGGTCTGGCTGGCGGACACAGGCACCATTCCCTGTCCTGTGTGATACCAGGCCACCGTCTCTCTGATCCTTTCAGCTGGCTCTTCCCCGGCCTCAGATAGCATCCTCGCACACCTGCACAGGTTACCTGCTGGTGCTCAAGGGGGCCCCTCCTTGGATCAGCAGGTTCTCCCTCTGGGCACTCTCTCCTCCTGTGCTCTGCCCTTGAACCATGGCTGCTGTAGTCTCCGTGTACCCCAGGAGTTCTCTGAGCCCTGTGAGCTCCCCTTCCCCACGACCCAGCCTGAAAGCTCTCAAGGCAACAAGGTGGGTAATCATACGAGCTCACTATGGGGGCTTCCCTGGTGGTGCAGTGGTTGAGAGTCCGCCTGCCGATGCGGGGGACATGGGTTCGTGCCCCGGTCCGGGAAGATCCCGCATGCCGCGGAGTGGCTGGGCCCGTGAGCCATGGCCGCTGAGCCTGCGCGTCCAGAGCCTGTGCTCCACAACGGGAGAGGCCACAGCAGTGGGAGGCCCACGTACCGCAAAAAAAAAAAAAAACAACTCACTGTGTTCATTTCCTGTGTTGCAGTGATCATGGTCCTTTGTGGCCTGAAGCCAGTGTCTTGATAATCGCTGAGTCATGTATTTTATCTGTTTGGTTAGTTTGTTTCAGGTACTAAATCGGTCCCTGTGACTCCATCTTGGCCAGAGCAGACAACCCCCAGTGATTCTGGGCCTCTGCACCTGAATTAAACTTGTTTCTTCTCTCTCCTCCCTCTGCCAGCCAAGGCTGATGTGCACCCTGGGTCAGGCCTCCTGCCACGCCTGAGGGAGGCCACGTGGAGGCGCAGAGAGCCTTGGGCCTGGAGAGGTCCCAGCGCCTGGGGAGAAGGAGGGGTCACAGTCAGCACGGTCCAGGCACCTGGCAACACGTGTCACCCACCCCACCGTTCACAGGTGAGAAAGCTGAGGCCCAGAGAGGTGGAGCCCCCCCAAGGTCACACAGCATGAGAAGTCAGGGCAGGATCTGAACCCAGGCCTGGCGGACCGTAGTGTTAATAGCTAACACGTGTTCAGTACTTACTCTGTGCCAGGCACCGATCGTCTGTAGCTCATGATGTTTAATCCGCAGCACAGCCCTGTCAGGCAGGAGTGGTTGAACCAGCACTGCTGCTGAGGGTTCGAGAGAGCGAGCGCCTCTGGACCCTGAGTTTGAATCCTGCTTCTAGCTTTTAAAGCATGTGTGCTCTTGGACCAGTCACTTAAACTCAGCCTCAGTTGTCTCACCTATAACTAAGTGTTAGAGGTTGAATTTTCCCCCCAAATTCATATGTTGGAGTCCTAGCCCCCAGAACTTCAGAATGTGACCTTATTTGGAATGAGGATCAATGAAGATGTAATTAAACTGGGATGAAGCCATTAGGGCGGGCCCTAATCCAGTGTGACTGGAGTCCTTATAAAAAGAGGACATTTGGGCGTAGAGGCACGCATTGAAGGCAGACAGTGTGCAGATACTCGGGTTGAAGAGTGTCACGTACCAGCCAAGGAGAGAGGCCTGGAACAGATGCTCCCTCACAGCCCTCACAAGGAACCAGCCTGCTGATGCCTTGATTTTGAATTTCCAGCCTCCAGAACTGTGAGGAAAGAAGTTTCTGTTGTTTAAGCCACCCAGTCTCTGGTACTATGTTACAGCAGCCTTGGTAAACCCATATGTCAAGGCTGATAACAGTACCTGTCTCACATGGAGAGGATTACACGAGAGCAGATGTGTGAAAGTGCTTAGAAAAGGGCCTGGCCCACACCAACACACGATAATTGATGAGGCAGCTTAGGCCCAGAGAGGTTAAGCAACTTGCCCAGGATCACACAGCTCCTGTGCTCCTGATCTCTTGATCACCCTACTGAACTCCAATCTAAGTTCTCTCCAAGTGCGCTTTGTGGGGTTCCTGCCACCCTGGGCCTTCTTTGCCTGTAGTTGGTGCTTAACCACATCAGTCGATCATGCTTTCAGAGGTCAAAGGAAAAAACTGAAACAGCAGAGCAGGGGGCCAGGCTGGCAGAAGAAGGATCTTACTCAAGGAAGTAATTATATATTAAGTGGAAAAGCTCACCAGTGTGTTCAGTGATTCAGCACTGCCACATCCTTGTCAGATGTGCAGCCCTGGCTGCCTTCCAGTGGCTAGAGCTGTGTCAGAGTGTCTGCTGTAAGTCACCTCTCTGCCACCATCCAGGTCTGCCGGCTTGTGGGGGCTGGAAGGTGGGCTGGAGGCTGCTCTGGGCAGAAGACGTTCCCGTGGAGAGGAGGGCGTGGCGTTTCAGGATGCAGCGGCCTGGCCCCTAATTAAGTGCTAAATCACAGGCCCTGGGAGCCGAGCCTCAGTTTCCTTGTCTGTAAAATGGGTGTCACTGTGATGGGGAAGCCCCAGGACCTGTGGACGTTCAAGAGCCTATTGCTGGGTGGCACCTCCCCAGCCGTGCCCTGCTGGAGGCCAGAGAGAGTCAAAGCAAGGCTGCAGAGGACGCAGTCCTTCCCAGTCATCCAGGGCTGGGGAGAGGGTGGGAGAGCAGATTGCAGCAGCTGTGGGACAACCTCTCCAAGTAGACCTGAGTGGCTATAGCGTGTGGGGTACAGGGGCGGGTGTGTAGGGTGGGTGAGTGGATGTTGTGGACACTGAATTTTAGGGAAAATGTTACTAGAATGAAATGTGCCCACAATCACCACAACTCTGCTCCTGCCACCCGCTCATCTCTGCTCTGGGGAGAGGGACTATAATGCAGATCAGAGAGGTGGAGGGACTGCCCCTGGGGTGCACAGCCAGAAAGTGGTCAGGTCATGCTGCTGAGGACAGATGTCCAGAAGGCAGGGGCCCTGAGCACCCAGAGCAGGCCTGGCACAGCTGGGGTCACCAGATTTAGCAAATAAAAATAGAGGACACCAGTTAAATTTGAATTTCAGATAAACAGTGCATTAGTATAAGTATGTCCCATGTAATGCTTAATATATAGAAGAAGGTGGGGTTTCGGGCGGGAGACTCTCAAGCCAGACCGCCTGAGTTTCAGTCCTGACTCTGCCACTTACTGGGCCCATGGTCAGTCTCCTCAGGTTACTGGAAGCTCACCCTGGGTTTCCTCCTCGTCTTCAGATCACCTTCTTCATAGGACTGGAGTGAGGATTCCCTGAGATGACCCTTCTAAAGCCCTCAGATGGGGCCTGGGCACAGTAAGGACTCAATACATGCTCCCTATCATTCACTAAATTGGGGTGCACAGAGGAACTATGATCAACCGTTAGCCATGTGTCTAAGGCAGCAGGTCTCAAACACTGGGGGTCTCAGGACCCCTTAGCTTTTAAAAAAATTATTGCAGACCCAGAGCTGTTGTGTATGTGTATATCTATCAGTATTTACAGTGATAGAAATTAAAGCTGAGAAAAATATAAATACTTATGCATTCATTTTAAATGACAACGAACCCACTGTGTTTACAGAAATAATACATTTTTAATGAAAAATAGCTCTTTTAAAACCAATGAAATACAATGAAACTTAGCGAAAAGCGTGGCACTGTTTTTCACTTTTGCAAATCTCTTGAACGTGTGGTTAATAGAAGTCAGCTGGATTCTCACACCAGCCACCACTTTCCACCTCTCGCGATATCACACCTCACGTAGCCTCTAGAAAACTCCACAGAACGCCTGTGAGCCTGTGTGAAAAATGCAAGTATCCCAGTTATTACCATGAAAATAGTTTGACCTTTTGCTCTCCTGATCCTCTGAGAGAGGCGCCAGGACCTCGCTTTGAGAATCATTGTCTGAGGCTCGTTTGGGGCAAAGCCACCCTCCCGCCCCCCCGCCGCCGGCCCGCACGGCCCGTGAACCCACCCGGCCACAATGGCAGTGGGGCTGACCCGGACCTGCGGTGTCGAGGTGGTCCGGGCGCTGCTGCTGACTGCGCTGCTAGCAACAGGGAGCCCCGCCTGGCATCATCCGTGTACCCCATCTCTCCAGGTAAGAGGGAGCGAGCTGTGGTTGGAACCCTGCGTCTGGGGCTGAGAGCAGGGGCTTGGTGGGGGGCACACTGCTCTGGGGGGGGCAGGGCTCAGCCTCAGGGCTTGTCTGTCTTTACACACACACGTTCACACGCTCGCTGCGGGCCTGCCGCAGAGCAGGTCCCAGGGACCACAGGTGAATGGCGAGGTCAGGCCGTGGCCTCGCAGGTGATTCAGGTTGCTTAGTCCGTGTCTCGCCTCTGGGTGGGCGTGCATCTTGTGAGTGACCCTGTGCGCCTTGGGGAGGCCTGTGCACGTCTCAGGGCCTCTTGCGGGGGTCTGTCTGGGGCTCTGGTCAGGGCGGATGTGTGTCTGCCCTTCTCGTGGGTGTCTGGCCTCTCCGTGGGCGTGAAGCCCTCCGGGTGTGTGCAGGCCCTCCGGGTGTCTTGTTTAGTCCGCCTGTGACCGTGGGTCCGTGTGTGCTTGCACATGAGCATGTGATGTGACACTTACTCTGGGTCAGAGGTGGCTTGCCGTCTTGGAGGCTAAGCTGGGGGTGGCTGCAGAGTTCTCCCGTTGTCTTCAACACATTCTTCTGGGGCCAGGAGCGTCGTCATGGCAACCAGTGGCCACCTTGTCAATGGAACAGATGTGCCTGTGACCACATCCAGGGGGCTTGAGCTGTCTACACTCCTAGCCACTCCCTGAGCAGGCAGACAACCCTCAGGACAGGCCACCTCTTGTCCCCCAGCTCCTGGGCTCCAGAAGCCTGCCTAAGCCCACTGTCCCCCAGCCTGGATCGGGGCAGGGGCTGGGCTAGTCTGGGAACAGATCCAGGTCTTCATTCTTTCTTTTATTTCCCTGTTTTTATTTTTATTAAAAAAAATTTTTTTATTGAGATAAAGCTAATGTACAATATTATATAAGTTACAGATGTACAACGTGGTGATTCACAATTTTTAAAGGTTGTAGTCCACTTACAGTTATTATAAAATACTGGCTATATTCCTTGTGTTTATAGTATCGCCTTGTAGCTCATTTATTTTCTACACCATAGTCTGTACCTCTTAATCTGCAACTGCTGTCTTGCCCCTCCTCACTTCCCTCTCCCCACTAGTAACCACTAGTTTGTTCTCTATATCTGTGAGTCTGTTTCCTTTTTGTTATATTCACTAGTTTGTTTTATTTTTTAGATTCCACATGTTAAGTGATATCATACAGTATTTGTTTTTCTCTGACTTACTTCACTTAGCATAATGCCCTCCAATTCCATCCATGTTGTTGCAAATGGCAAAATTTCATTCCTTTTTATGGCTGAGTAGTATTCCGTTTTGTGTGTGTGTGTGTGTGTGTGTGTGTGTGTGTGTGTACACCGTACCTTCTTTATCCATTCATCTATTGATGGACACTTAGGTTGCTTCCATATCTTGGCAATTGTAAATAGTGCTGCTATGAACATGGGAGTGCATGTATCTTTTCAAATTAGTGTTTTCACTTTTTTAGATATACACCCAGGAGTGATTGCTAGGTCATAGGGTAGTTCTGTATTTAGTGTTTTGAGAAAACACCATACTGTTTTCCACGGCGGCTGCACAAGCTTACATTCCCACCAATAGTGTACAAGGGTTCCATTCTCTCTGAGGTAAATAGCTCATTGTGATTTTTGCATCTCTCTGATGATTAATGATGTTGAGCATCTTTTTATGTGCCTGTTGGCTATCTGTACGTCTTCATTGGAAAAATGTCTCTTCAGGTCTTCTGCCTATTTTTTTAATTGGGTTGTTTGGGTTTTTTGATGTTGAGTTGTATGAGCTGTTTATATATTTTGGATATTAACCCCTTATTGGTCATATCATTTGCAAATGTTTTCTCCTATTCAGTAGGTTGTTTTTTCATTTTGTTTCCTTTGCTGTACAAAAGCTTTTTTTTTGTTTGTTTGTTTGTTTGGTTTTTGAGGTACACGGGCCTCTCACTGCCACGGCCTCTCCCATTGTGGAGCACAGGCTCCAGACGCGCAGGCCCAGTGGCCATGGCCCACGGGCCCAGCCGCTCCGTGGCATGCGGGACCCTCCCGGACCGGGCCACGAACCCGCGTCCCCTGCATCGGCAGGTGGACTCCCAACCACTGCGCCACCAGGGAAGCCCAGCTTTACTTCTTAATGGAGCCTTTTAATTAATTTATGTATTTTCTTCTCTGATTACTGTGTCTAGGACTTCCAAAACTATGTTAAATAAAAGTGGCAAGAGTGGGCATCCTTGTCTTGTCCCTGGTCTTAGAGGAAATGCTTTTAGTTTTTCACCATTGAGTATGACGTTGGCTGTGGATTTGTCATATATGGCCTTTACTATGTTGAGGTATGCTCCCTCTGAAGAGTTTTTATCGTAAATGGATGTTGAATTTTGTCAAAAGCTTTTTCCACATCTATTCAGATGATCATATGATTTTTATTCTTCAATTTGTTAATGTGATGAACGCATTGATTCGTTTACAGCTATTGAAAAAGCCTTGCATTCCTAGGATAAATCCTACTTAATAATGGTGTATGATCCTTTTAATGTATTGTTGGATTTGGTCAATATTTTGTTGAGGATTTTTGCGTCTATGTTCATCAGTGATTTTGGCCTGTAATTTTCTTTTTTGCAATATCTTTGCCTGGTTTTGGTATCAGGGTGATGCTGGCCTCCTAGAATGAGTTTGGAAGTGTTCCTTCCTCTGCAATTTTTGGGAATAGTTTGAGATGGATAGGTGTTACTCTTCTCTGAATGTTTGGTAGAATTCACCTTGAAGCTGTCTGGTCCTGTAATTTTGTTTGTCAGGAGTGTTAAAATTACTGATTCAGTTTCATTACTGGTAATTTGTCTGCTCATAGTTTCTATTGCTTCCTGGTTCAGTCTTGGGAGATTGTACATTTCTAGACATTTATCCATTTCTTCTAGGTTGTCTCTTTTATTGTCATTCATTCTTAGTCAACCAATATTAAACCCCAGCTGTGTGCTGGGCACTGGAGACCCAGTGGCTGCAAAGAGAAACAAAGTCCTGCCCCCAGGAAATTTAGTAAACATGTTAATTAAACCTCACACTTCCTCAGTTCTTGTGGTGTACTAGGCACTGTGTTTTGCCATTTACATGTGTTAGTTCATTTAATCACTGTGACAATTCTATTACTGCTCCCATTTTACAAATAGGGACATGCTGACACAGAGAGGTTATGTTACTTGCCCTAAAACCACACAGCAATAAATAGCAGAGGCAGACTTGAACATAAGAGTATCTGGCTCCAGAGTGCATGCTCTTAACCACCTATACTGCACAACCTTTAGTAAATGAGAGATAACATTTCAGATAGTGGTAAATGCCACAGAGAGACAAAAATAGTGGATGAGGGGTGCTGGAAGCCAGGGTGCTAGAGGTATATACTTGAAGTGTTGGCATTTGAGCTGAGTCTCATCAACCAGAAAGAGCCAGCCATGCAGAGGTCAGAGGGGATAGCACATGCAAAGGCCCAGGGGCAGGGTGGAACATGGCATGTTGGAAGAACAGGAGGAAGGCCTCTGAGGCTGGAGCCTAGTGAGGGAGGGGCTCTGTGCTGTCACAGATGAACTCCAGAATCTCAGTGGCTCCCCACAACAGACGTGTTTTTCTTGCCCTTGGGTGTTCCTGATCAGCAGGTGGCTCTCCTCCAGGTGGCCATTCAGGGACGCAGGGCTCTTCCTTCTGGGGCTCCACTGCCCACACCTTATGGCCCGTTGTGTCAAGCTAGTGGAAGGGAAAGAGTGTGAGGGGTGCTGATGGGCTCAGAAGTGGAGCACACCACCCCTACTTCACGGTCCAGAACCTAGTCCCATGACCACTTCCAAGTGCAAGGGAGATGGGAAGCGTGGTCCAGCAGTGTCACCTGGAGGAAGAGGACCTGTGTGGCGGGAATTCAGCCAGATCCAGCCACACCAGTGGATGGTGGGTTTGCAGACAGAGAGTAGTCCCGTGGGATTTGCTGATGGCTGGGGGAGCGGAGGAAGACAAAACCCAAGACTGACTCTAGGACCAAGCAACTGGTGGAGGTGGCTGAGGCTCTGGGGTGGGAGTGGGGGTCCATCAAACAGAGTGGCTGTGTCCCTGCCACATGGTCAGTGCTAACACTGTCTTCTGCTCAGGACAGCATGTGCCAGTGTCTTCACAGGGGTCCTGTCTCAAGTCCCCTCCTGGTGCCACACCCATTGTTGTGTGGCTGGGCAGCAGCTCCCATTAAGAGACAGTCTCCTTCCCAATTCCTGGAACCTGGGCTGGCCCTGTGGCTTGCTTTGGCGCTTAGCATGTAGCGGAATTAACGTAGTGCCGGTGCTGGGCCTGGCCTCAAGGAGCCTGGCCCCTTCTGCTCCTATTTCTGGAATCCTTCTTCTCTGGTGTGAATGAGGCCTGCTGGAGGATGAGATCATGTGGGAAAAGACCCAGCCATCCTAGCTAAAGTTGTTCTAGATCAGCCTATAGCCGCCAAGTCTGAAATACAGATTCTCACCTGTATGTGGGAGTGATCAGCCTCCTAGGGGCTCGGGAAACATGTCACGGACTGGCTCGAAGCTGGCAGGGGACGGCTGTACCTCAGGTGGAGAAAACTTTGTCCCAGGACTCTTCTGACCCGGGTCTTGCTGAGGGAGTCCCTTGAGTGGAGGGGCATGGGGCAGGGAGCGTGGGAAGATTGGGGGGTGGTCCCAGGCCTTCTGCCGGGGCACCCCCTGCAGAGTGGTGCAGGGCACAGCCCATCCCTGCGGGGCCGTGGGAAGGCTCAGCTCCCTCCCTGGGGAGCCTTGAGCTGATTTTAAACTTTAGTCCAGGGGGCACGTGAGAGTGTGCACACGCACGCGTACTCACATATGTATGTCTGAACAACACATTAGCCTTGGTCATCCCTCTACTGTGCTTGCTGTGTGGTCTGGGGTAGAATCCTGCCTCTCTCTGGGCCTCAGTTTCTCTGTCTCTGAAACAAGAGATTTGGTCCGAGTTCGAGGCTGCACGCCGCCGACACAAATGCCAAGTTCAGCTTGCAGTCATGTTTTGCGCCATCCTCGTGGTGTTTGTCAACATACAGAAAAAGTAGATTTTACTTTAAAAACCTAAATGTTCAGCGCTTCTTGAAAAACCAGAAGATCTGGCCACCGGGTGGCCCACGTTCCTATGTGGCCGCAACGGGCCTGTGCTGAGCGGCTCACTTCCCACAGTTTTGTTACACCTGGGCCCCGGCATCTGAGTGTTCAGCACACAGTCCTGGGGCTTTCTAATTTTTGATTCAGCCTCTTATGATTTGGGCCTTTTTAAAGTCAGTTTTCTGGAAAGGCCACTTTAGGAATAAACCAAAGAGGGGGAAAACACCTTTGCCCACCACAGAGCCAAATATTTATTACCATAAGCCATGTTTGAAGAATCTCATCATTATGGGAAGAATATAGTAATAGTAGTAGTGATAATTAATAATACTAATATTTAGCATTGATCCATTGCTCTGCCACTCAAAGGGCCGTGCAGTCATTACCGGGAGGGAGGACGTTCACAACAGCCCTGTGAGGGAGGGATTATTCTCCCCCTTTACAGATGGAGAAGCTGAGTCTCAGAGCACAGCTGAGCTGGGCACCTCGAGAGAAAAGGCAGGCCCCAGGCTTGGGAACTAACAGTATTCTAAGGGGTCACGGGAAGCCTGGCAGCCGACCTGGTCATTCTTCTCAAAGGCCTGGTTGCCCTCATGCCACGCCCGCTCCTCACCTGGATTGAAGGGGAATCATGGGGTGATTTCTGATATCATGTTATGTGATTAGCATTAAATGGTCATCTGGGGAGTCTGGTCAGAAACGCCCCCATTCTCAGGGGCCATGAGACCAGGAGCCGAGGGACCACAGGATTGGGAAGTCTCTGCTCATGGTAGACACTGTAGGTTTTCCAAGGCAGAGATAAACTGAGACATGGGGTGGGGGGCGTCAAGAAACTTCTGTATATTTTCTCCTCCCTTATCAGTCCACCCATCCATCTACCCATCTACTGACCCACCCACCTACACACCCATCCTTTATCCATCCATCTATCCATCAACTTGTCCATCCACCCATCAACTCATCCATCCATCCACCTACCCATTCATCCATCCACCCATCCATCCACTTATCCACCAACCCACCCACCTACCCACCCATCCATTATCCATCCATCCACTTATCTATCCATCCATCCATCCACCCACCCACCCATCCATCCATCCACCCACATATTCATCCATCCATCCATCTACCCATCCACCAACCCACCCACTTACCCACCCATCCATTATCCATCCATCCATCCACTCACCCATCCATCCACCCACCCATTCATCCATCCACCTACCCATCCACCAACCCACCCACTTACCCACCCATCCATTATCCATCCATCCATCCATCCATCCATCCATCCATCCATCCATCCCTCTACCCACCCATTCGTCCATCCGTCCATCCATCCACCCACCCACCCACCCATTCATCCATCCATCCATCTACCCATCCACCAACCCACCCACTTACCCATCCATCCATTATTCATCCATCCATCCATCCATCCATCCATCCATCCATCCATCCATCCATTCATCCCTCTACCCACCCATTCATCCATCCGTCCATCCATCCACCCACCCATTCATCCATCCATCCATCCATCCATCCATCCATCCATCCATCCATCCATCCATCTATCCATCTACCCACCCACCTACCCACCCACTTACCCACCCATCCATGATCCCTCCATCTATCCATCCACTTAGCTGTCCACCCATCCACTCACTTATCCATCCATCCATCCATCCATCCATCCATCCACCCACCCATCCACTGACCCACCCACTTACCCACCCATCCATTATCCATCCATCTACCCACCCATTCATCCATCCATCTACCCATCCACTGACCCACCCACCTACCCACCCATCCATTATCCATCCATCTACCCATCCACTGACCCACCCACCGATTATCCATCCATCCACCCATCCACTGACCCATCCACTTACCCACCCATTCATTATCCATCCATCCACCCATTCTTCCATCCATCCATCCATCTACCCAACCACCGACCCACCCACCTATTATCCATCCATCCACTCATCCACTGACCCACCCACCTACCCACCCATCCTTTATCCATCAAATTATCCATCCACCCATCAACTCATCCATCCATCCACCTACCCTTTCATCCATCCACACATCCATCTACCCATCTACCAACCTACCCACTTACCCATCCATCTATCCATCCATCTATCCATCCACTTATCTATCCACCCATCCACTTATCTATCCACCCATCCACTCACTCATCCATCCATCCATCTATCCATCTATCCATCCATCTACCCACCCATTCATCCATCCATCCATCTACCCACCCATTCATCCATCCATCCATCTACCCATCCACCAACCCACCCACCTACCCACCCATCCATTATCCATCCACCCATCCATCTACCCATCCAGCAACCCATCCACTTACCCACCCATTCATTATCTATCCATCCATTCACCCACCCATTCACCCATCCATCCATCTACCCAACCACCAACCTACCCACCTACCCACCCATCCTTTATCCATCAAATTATCCATCCACCCATCAACTCATCCATCCATCCACCTACCCATTCATCCATCCACACATCCATCTACCCATCTGCCAACCCACCCACTTACCCATCCATCCATTATCCAACCATCTATCTATCCACTTATCCCTCCACACTCTCATCCATGTATCCATCCATCCATCCATCCATCTACCATCCACTGACCCACGCATTTACCCCCTCATGCATTATCCATCCATCTATCCAACCACCCATCCACTAACTCATCCATCCACCTGTCCATTCATCCATCAACCCATCCACTTGCGCACCCATTCATTATCCATCCATCCATCCACCCACCCATTCATCCATCCACCCATCCATCCACTGACCCACACACCTACCTACCCATCCATTATCCATCCACCATCTACTCACTCATCCATCCATCCATCTACCCACGTACCCATCCATCCATCCATCTACCCATCCACTTACCCACCCATTCATTATCCATCCATCCATCCACTGACCCACCCACCTACCCACCCATCCATTATCCATCCATCCACCCATCCATCTACCCATCCACTTACCCACCCATTCATTATCTATCCATCCATTCACCCACCCATTCACCTATCCATCCATCTACCCAACCACCAACCCACCCACCTACCCACCCATCCTTTATCCATCAAATTATCCATCCACCCATCAACTCACCCATCTATCCACCTACCCATTCATCCATCCACACATCCATCTACCCATCTACCAACCCACCCACTTACCCATCCATCCATTATCCAACCATCTATCTATCCGCTTATCCCTCCACACTCTCATCAATGTATCCATCCATCCATCCAACCATCTACCATCCACTGACCCACGCATTTACCCCCTCATGCATTATCCATCCATCTATCCAACCACCCATCCACTAACTCATCCATCCATCTACCTATCCATTCATCCATCAACCCGTTCACTTGCCCACCCATTCATTATCCATCCATCCATCCACCCACCCATTCATCCATCCACCCATCCATCCACTGACCCACACACCTACCTACCCATCCATTATCCATCCACCATCTACTCACTCATCCATCCATCCATCTACCCACGCACCCATCCATCTACCCATCCACTTACCCACCCATCCATTATCCATCCATCCATCCACTGACCCACACACCTACCCACCCATCCATTATCCATCCACTCATCCGTCCACTCATCCATTCATCCATCCACCGACCCACCCATCATTATCCATCCATCCATCCACTCACTCATTCATCCATCCACTCATCCCTTTACATGCCTACCCATCCTGACACCCATGTAAAGAAGAAAAAAATGGTCCAAGGGAAGAAGTCAACCAACTGTCCAGCCATTTTATTTGTCCATGCTGTGATCCAGGCCCAGTGCTAACATTGGGGAGTCCAACACAGCTTAGACACTGAGGGGCTCCCAGTGTGTGGGGCCATGGGGCTGTGGTCTCAGAGGTATCTGAGTTTCTTCAGTGTCTATGGGCACGTAGTTCAGAGGTGCCATCTCTTGGTGGCTCAACACAATCACCAAAGGTCCTCGCTGTCTGCTTCACACCACGAGCTGTCAACCGCAGGCAGAGACAACCCGGGACCAGCAGATGCACGGGCACACAGCAACCTGAATCTCCCAGGCACATGGAGAGAGATACACAGATAGCTGTGTACATGCAGAAGCACACAAGACGTACACACATCAGCACCTGGGAGGTGCTCGAGGGTGCCGTCACATGGCAACCCCGAGCATCCGTAAAGTCTCTCTCTCTCTCTCTCTCTCTCTCTCTCTCTCTCTCTCACACACACACACACACACACACACACACACTCACAGGGAAATGCAAATGGACACACATTAGGACACCACACACTTCTGGAGGAGAGCTTTCCAGATTGAGAGGCACTCGATGTAGTTGGACCCAGTGTAGAGAGACCGCATCCACACCTCTCTCTGCCCTGGGTCTGTGACACCAACCAGCCATCCACTAACTCACTGCTGCTCGTGGGACCCCTCACCCCAGCTCTGCTGCCCCATAACTGAGGATACACGGCAACGGCAGGGCATCCTGGTGAGGAGCGGGCTCCCTTAGCTGGCTTCTGCTGAATGACGATGACCTGTCCCTGTGATGGTCATGTGATGCCGAGGGCAGGAGCCTGCCCACTACATGGCTCAACTCGAGGTCACTGCTCAGGGACCCTGCTCAAAAGGCCTGAGCTCAACAGGCTGTGGCCAGAGACCTGCTTCCTTCCTAGGGATACCGATGACACTGCAGCCCAGGCATCTGGGGCCACTTCTGCCCACAGAACTTGAGAACCCAGCCATGTGAAGGTCCCCGTGGGGCTGACCCCATACCCAGGCCTCGCCCCTCCTCACCCCAAAGGGAGTACTGGAATTAAGAAGAAGCACAAGCCATGGAATGATACAGGCAGACTCAATATAAATAAAATATTCATATAAAAATAGTCTCTTACAAAATATTCTCTCTTATCCAGTGGCTCACTTTCCAAAAGATGGAAACTGCTGGGAGTTTTAGTATTACCTTTCCTCTCTCTATATATTCCAAACTGGACTTTTCTAATGGTGACGTTTGAGCTGGGGAGGACTACAGGATGGGAAACGTATCCTGGAAAACGTCTCCATTTCTGGACCAGCTTAAATCTCTGGAGAATTAGCAGCAAACAGCAAAAAAATATAAGTGTGTGTGTATATGTCTACATAGGTATACAGGACGTCTGCCCTTGCACTTAAACATCTAGTGCGGCAAGGGGGTACTTGCGAAATCAACTAGTAGAAGTATCTGCAGAAAGAATCATTATGTACAGTTCTACTCAGCTCCTTGTCCTAGCGACAGAATTATCCCACAGGAAAGCAAGCGGTCCACTTTGATTGCAGAAAACGGATCCCGACGAGGTGGAAGGGTTCTTTTTAATTAAATAAATTAATATTATTTTTTATCAGAATAAATTGTTAAATATTGCTCTCTTGAGGCCCCGGAGTCCAGAGTTTCTGGTGCGAAGGCTCTGCTCCGGCCAAGGAGGCCCCAGGCAGCGTCTGGGGCCGAGGGAGCGGCGCTGGGTGTGGCGTGGACAACTCGGGGCCCTGGAGGGGTCCCCCGCAGGGGACCCCACAGCAGACAAGACAAGCTCAGCGCGGCTGCAGAGGTCTGGGCCGTGCCCGCAGCGTGGAGAGCGTCCGGTCCTCGCCGCCCCACATGCGGCCAGTGGGGCCGCCGCCCCGCCGCTCACTTGCACGTGTAGACCTCGGTGCGCTCGCTGCACGTGTTGCACTTGACGTAGCAGCACCAGTGGAACTTGCAGTTGCACTGCCACACGCGGGCGTACTGGTGGGTGTTGTAGCCGCGGCCGCAGCACATGAGGTCACAGCCGCTGGCCTGGGGGGCCGTCTTGTTGCAGGCACGGCCCTGCGTGCCCACGCTGCCCGTCACCGGGTCCTCCTCGCAGTAGTTGGGCGACTTCTCAATGTACACCAGGTCGGTGTCCATGGGCTTGCGGTAGGAGAGTGGCTTCTTGATCTTCAGGAAGGTGGGCCGCTTGTTGCGGCTGGCGCGCACGGGCTCCACGTGAACAGCCTCGTTGTACTTGTCCTTGAGCACGTAGCCCAGCTCGCGGAACTGCGGCAGCGTGGTCCAGCAGGTCTTGGTGGTGCATGAGCCCGACACGCCGTGGCACTTACACTCCAGCTTCATGTTCTCCTCCAGGATCTGCGGGGGTGGCAGGGAGAGCACAGCGCGTCACTGCGTGGCCGGCCGAGTGGGGCCCCTGCCCCGCCCGCCCCCTGCCCCACCTGGCTGGGCTTGGCGTGTGTTTTTCTTTCTGGCGCAGGAAACTGAGACCTGGATTCGAACCACTCTCACCTGCAGCCTTTGTGCTGTGCCTTCCCCAGGACTCGCCTCCCCTCCCAGCCAGCCCACCCTGAGTGGTCCTCATGCCGGCGCTTAGATAAGTTCAGGCCAGTCCAGACCACACATAGGTTCTCTCGGGGCTGCACAGGCTCAAAATCATTCTTGAACCAACATTTAAAAACCAGGAGACTTTCAAAGACAGACTGCCAGGTTTGTTGGCAAACAGAAAGGGCATCTGGCAACTCTGGAGTGATACTCAAATTATTTCATAACCAGTGCAGCTGGGCACTGACCTGCTGGCCACAGAGGCCAGCACGGCAGTCCTGCTGCATCTGGCTCCCCTCAGCCAGCATCATCGCATGGCATGATACCTGGAGTTCTATCAGCACCTGCCTCCCTCACGGGTCGGCATCCCTCAACTCGCCACAGTCCTTACCACTCCCTGTTGCTTCCCTGACCACAGGCTATGCTTTTTCAGAGGTCATCTGCTTTGATCACTTGTGGCAGCAACCTGAATCTCCCAGGCACATGGAGAGAGATACACAGATAGCTGTGTACATGCAGGAGCACACAAGACGTACACACATCAGCACCCGGGAGGTGCTCGAGGGTGCCGTCACATGGCAACCCCGAGCATCCTTAAAGTCTCTCTCTCTCTCTCTCTCTCTCTCTCTCCCTCTCTCTCTCTCTCTCTCTCTCTCACACACACACACACACACACATACACACACCACACAGGGAAATGCAAATGGACACACATTAGGACACCATACCCTTCTGGAGGAGAGCTTTCCAGATTGAGAGGCACTGGATGTAGTTGGACCCAGTGTAGAGAGATGTCCACACTGCTATGGACATCTGAGTCTGGTAACCCTGACTCTGATTTCACCTTCCCTGACTCCCAGCCTGGATGATGTTTTCCTTCTTCTGAGTTCCCAGCACCTCTCAGGCATCATCACAGCATGAGGGGCAGCATTGTACAGGGAGTGAAAAGCAGAGATTTGGACCCTGGGTTTAAATCCCAGATCTAACATGAACCTGCTGTGTGCCCTCAGGCAACTTGCTTCAGCGCAGCTGCAGTTTCCCCACGTGCAGAACGGGGAGGATGATAGTACTTCATTATAATCGTACAATGAGATGCTGGACAGAAATGAGGAGGAACTTCTAACACACACAAGAAGCTCAGGTCTCTAAGATGTAATGTTGCATGAAAGAAGTTGGATGCAAAAGAGAATATACTGTGTGATTCCGCTGATAGGAAGTTCAAGGGCAGGCAAAGCTAACGACTGGTTTTCACTTAATCTTTATTTACATGTATAGGCAGTGGGCCAGAGATGGTCCACGTGCTGGATTTTGCTGACCCCTGCTTTGGAATATCCCAGCAATAAAAGAAGACACCATTTACCAAACCCCCCATCGTATAAGATATTTATATTGCTTTCAGGGTTGGTTTGTTTGTTTTCCAATTTTTCTCCTCCCTCCTTTCTTTCTGTTTTTTTACAAACTATATGTAATGTGTAAGGAGGTGTTTTTGGAACTAAAGCTTCTCCTGCTTCCCCTCATCTTCAGCCTGATTTCATCCTAACGGACACTTGCTGTTGTGTGCCAGGCAGTGGGATGGGGATGTATTAGTGAACGTGGTTTCTGGGTCACTTTCCTGCTTCTTCATCCAGACTGCCAAATTGCCTTTGCCTGTTATACAGTGAAAGAGTAAGTGAATGAATGAGTAAGTGACTAGACATCTATTTGTCACCTGTGCACACCACACACTGGGTCCGTGCTTTTCTACGTGGCGTCTTATTTAACTCCATGGAGTTAGCGTGACTCCATTGAACAAGGCAAAAACCGAGGCTCGGCTGACTCCCGGAGCGGGTCTGTGAGGTGTTCGGGAACGAGGGTCTTACTGCCAAGGGGTGCGAATCGAGTGCTTGGTGGCTGCACACTTGCTCTGTGACCTTGGGATTGTCACATCCCCTTCTGCGGGCCTCAGTTGCCTTCAGTGAACATGGAGTGAAGGCAATTCCATCTTTTCTGACAAAAGTTAGAGGGCTGGAACGAAATCAGATATCCCAAAATAGCCATTAGTTCTGCCTCTGGGTCTGGGCCTGTGCTGGTGTTGGGGACACAGAGGTGACAAGATAAGATTCCCGTCTCCAAGGATGGGCCCATGTCCAGGGTCCTCCCAACCCTGGATGCTCAGCTTCCAGGAGGAGGTGACCCGTGCTGGTCAGTATACTCAACAGAAGGGGAGACCACGGTGTCTGCACTTAAACAAGCCAGCGAGGCCGGGGCATCCCGAGTGTTTGGGGACAGGGATGGACTGCGGTCAGCTGAATGCCTGGTTCCAGGACACCGAGAGCGACAGAGCACATACTGTCCTGCAGCCTCCACACACGTGCAGCTGGTGGTGGGTGAGCAGCCCCCCAGATCACACAGATGTCCCTTTTGGTCATCAGTGAGGAGATAGTTCCCAAATGTGACCATTCCGTGTTGGTCTAAAAAGCGTGGGGAAGAGCGAGGGGCAGAGGTGTGATGTGTGCCGGGGGCAGAGTTGGGCAGGCGTGTCTGAGGCCGCACGGCCTGGCTGGTGGATCTTAGTGTGTCAGAGACTCCAACACGGATGCCTGAGGGCAGGGGGCATTGGGAACAGATTCTGACACTGAGTGTGGGTGAGGCCACAGAGCACCTGGAAAGCTGAGATGCACAGAGCTGTGAATCAGAAGTGTCCCTTCCAGGATGTGTGCCCTAGAGAATCATATGCTTGTGCGCACAGGAAAGAGGTTCAAGAATGTTCAGAGCATCAGCGTTCATTGTGGCTCCAAACTGGGCGGGACCTGATGTCCATCCACGGTTAAATGGATAAGCGGAGGCGTGTGGGCTCAGCGGGACACTCGAGGGCAGTGACCATGACCAGCTACGGCAGCAGAGGTCAACCTCAGAAGTACAGTGGGGAGGGAAAGAGGCAATCGTGGATGACTTCCACAGAATGATTTCATGTGTATCAAGTTCAAAGGCGGCATAACTGGACTGTGTTGTTTAGGGGCACATACAGAGGCGGTGAGTGCAATGGAGAGGAAAGAAATGAGGGCCATAAATATCAAGGCAGTGGTTGTCCGTCGGGTAGGAGGTGAGGGGCTGCGGCGGGTGAGGATCACCCAGGGGGCGCCTGGGGTCCTGGCAATATTCTGTTCCTTGATATGAGTGCTTTAAAATTATTCTTTTAAATCCACGTGGATGATCTGAGCGCTTTTCTGCGTGTAAGCTGTACGTGCAATTTATAAAAATGCAGTGGGCACAGTAGCCCACAAGCACAAGAAAATACGCTCAGCATCATTCGCTCCAGGGAAATGCACGTCAGCAGCACAGTGAGACACCAGTTCGCACCCACTGGGATGGCTACAAGGGGAAACACAGGTAGAACAGTTGCTGGCGAGGATGCGGAGAAAAGGGAACGAACCCTCAAACACTGCTGGTGGGAATGTGGAATGGTGCAGCCCCTGTGGCAATGGCCCGGCAGTTCCTCAAAGTGTTGAACATACAGTTACCAAGTGACCCAGGGTTATGGTCGCAATGTCTGGGTCTCGCCCTCCCCACCCCTCAACTCATACGTTGAAATCCTAACCCCCAAAGTGATGGTATTTGGTGGGGCCTTAGGGAGGTTCTTAAATCATGAGGGTGAAGCCCTCGTGAATGGGATTAGTACCTCATAAAAGAGGCTCCAGAGAGACCCCAGCCCCTTCCAACTCGTGAGGACCCAGTGAGAAGGCCCCAGTTATGAGCCAGGAAGTGGGTCCTCATCAGGACTCAACCCTCATCTCGGGCTCCCAGCCTCCAGGACTGGGAGAGATCAATTTCTGTTGTTTCTCTGCCGCCCAGTCTGGGGCATTTTGTTGTAGCCACTCAGGCACACTAAGACACCCAGCAGTTCCATTCCTGGGCATATACCCAGGGGAAATGAAAACACACATCCACATAAAAAACTGATAAAACAAAGTTTATAGCAGCATTCTTTAAAATAGCCCCAAAGTGGAAACAACCCATATGACCACTGATGAACAGATAAATGAACCCAACTGATGAAAGGTAAGTGAAGTCCATCCGTTCAGCAGAATATTATTCAGCCAGAAAAAGGGATGAAGTGCCGACACCTGCTACACCATGGATGGACCTTGAAAACATGATGCTCAGTGAAAGAAGCCAGACACACAAGACCACATACCGTATAGCTGCGTTTATAGGCAATGTCCAGAAGAGGCAACTCTGTGGAGACAGACGGTAGACTAGTGGGCTGGGAGGAGGTTCGGGAAATGGGGAGAGACGGCTGAAGAGGGTGTAGGTCTCTTTTTGAGGTAAATTGATCGTGGTGATGGTTGCGCGTATCTGTGAATATGTCAGTGTTGACCTGTACGCTTTGAGTGAGGGCATGGTACAGTATATGAATTAGACTAATTAAGTTGGCTTTTTAAGAAAAAGTCCCTGGTAGGATGTCGTGAAGAAGCATTGGGTTGTATTTGTGCGTCTGTGACACTGAATGTGTCCTCGGGGGTGGCCCCTGAGCAACGAGCCCCAGAGCCAGGGCCAGGCGCCCAGGCTGGGCAGGCAGCTGCCTTCCTCTCCTTCTGTGGCCACCATGACCTGAGGCCGTGGCGGCATTTGTGTGGGCCCCTAATCAGATGACACGCAGCCCCTTCATGCCGCAAACTCTGCATCTTGAGAGCCTCAGTGATCACATTATGTCCGCATTAAGCTGGGCATAATCACAGCCGCCCTGGCCAGGGCTGGTCACCCAGATGGGCACCGAGCCCTTTGCCCAAAGCAGGGGACAACAGCAGAGGAAGTGGGTGGGACAGAGCCACGCTGTGCTCCCACCGTGAGGCCAGCTGGCTCCCAGCTTCCAAGCTGCCCAGGGGGACTTCCGGGGCACCCCCCTTACACCTGAAGACCTTGGGACACGCCGAGCACCTGCTGTGTGCCGGCACCATGCAAGGACTGGGGTCTCAGTAAAGTTAAGGCCACGAAGCTGCCGCCCTTGTAAAGAAGACATGCTGTGGGGAGAGGGGAGCAGGCACCCACTTCAGATAATAGAATAAGTGAGATGGAGAAGGTGGGAGAGGATCGGGGCTGGAGAGCGCGGGAGGAGGCAGGGGCGGCTGCGTGACACTGACGGTAGGGGGACACCCGAGCAGAGGGCAGCACAGACCTGTCCTCTCGTTTCATCTCCACTTGAAAGACGGACTGAGGCAGGGCAAAGGGCCCGAGGCTTCTGCACAGTAGGGCCAAGGCCTTGCGCTGACCGGGCTACAGTGCAGGTGTCCAGGTGGCACAGGTAGGGGGGCCCATCCCAGAGGCTCTACCAACCATGTTAAGGAGGTGCGATTTGTTTTATTATTCAGTGTTTTTTTGTTGAACTTTTAAGTTTTATATTTACGGAAAAATTGTGAAAATAGTACAGAGGATTCCCATACGTCCTGTATCCGGTTTTGCCTATGACTAACATCTGACATTAGTGTGGTAAACGTAAACTTATTAGTGTGGTAAATTAATTAATTAGCTGATATTAATTTACTATTATGAACTGAAGTCCACACTTTATTCAGATTCCCTTGGTTGATATGGTATGTCCCTTTCTGTTCCAGGATCCCATCCAGGCCACCACACGGCATTGAGTCATCCTGTCTCCTTGGGCCGGGAGGTGGGGTCTTATCGCGTGTGGACAGGGCAGCCAGTGCTGCCAGGAGCAGGATTTACGATTTTAGAGAGACCTCACGTTGTCTGGAACAAATCCAGCACTCACGCTGGTGCTGGGGGACTGTGTGTGTGTGTCTTTGGGGGTGGAGGGTAATATGGGAAAGCTCTGTACCTTCTCCTCAGTTTTGCTGTGAACCTAAAACTTTTCTGAAAAAATAATCTATTTAAAAAAAAAAATCCCAGGAGAGAAGGAGGGAGTTTTTCTGGAGTCAAGATTTGGTTGTTTCTGCAGCTGACCGGCTGGATGTCCTCACTGGGCCTGGGTTTCCCCATTTTGAACTCAAGGGTTTGAAGTAAATGATTTACGAGGCTGCTTCTGACTCTGAGAATCCTGACCTCATATCCACACTGCTTTTTAACCCAGACCAAGCGTTTTCAGAGCTCTGATGGCATCTGGTAGTCTGACACCTGCTGAGAGATGGGCATATCCATCCCATTTCACAGGTGAGGAAACTGAGTCTCAGAGAAAGGAAGGGACTTAAGACCACAGAGCAGGCTGGATCTCCTCCATACGTCTCTCCAGAGCACTCCCCACCCTTCCCCAGGAGGCTGGACCAGAGGGTGGCACCCCTGAGCTTGATCTGGTTCCCTGATGGCTATCGGTGAGTGGCCTGGCCCAGGGCACACCGGCCGAATGCAGCCGCGCCCCTTCCAGGTGGGTCTGGCCAGTGGAAGGCACTGGAGGGAGCCCTGAGGGCAGAGCAAAGTCCTGGTTAGTAGTCCTCCCGCCCCCCCCGCTGGCCCACAGGGTGGCTGTGTTCCTCTAGCAGAGGTCATGGCTCCCACATCCTCTCTGTGAGTCCCCCTGGGTTCTAGCAGCCCGACCACCCTAAGGAGTAATGGGACCCCTGGCACCAGCCCCAGGGTGCTGCACCATCCCCCTTGGTTCCTTTAACTTTGTCCTTTGTTTTATTAGCAACCTCTCCTTTACAAAACAGCTCTGTTGCAATATAATTCACATACCATACGATTCACTGTATTAAAGTACACGATTCAGTGGGTTTTAGTATATGCAGAGCTGTGCAACCATCACCACTAAGTTTAGAACATTTTCATCACCCCAGAAGAAACCCCATGGCCATCCGTAGTCGCTCCTGTTCCTCCCTTCCTCTCAGTCCCTGGCAACCACTGATCTACTTTCTGTCTTTATAGCTTTGCCTGTTCCGGACATATAAATGGACTCATACAGTATGTGGCCTGTTGTGTGTCCAGTTTCCTTCACTCAGCATAATGCTTTCAAAGTTCATCCATGGTGTAGCAGGTGTCAGCACTTCCTTCCTTTTTATGGCTGAATAATATTCCATTGTAGGGGTATGCTGCACTCTATCCACCCATTCATCAGTTGTTGGCCTGCAGTCTCTGTTTAAAACTCTCCCGAATTTCCTAGTCTGAATGTGCCTGTTGCATGGGCCCTGACCCCGGCGCTGCACACCATTCCTCGTGGCAGAGCCAAGCACGAGCCCACCCCGGGACTCCCAGCCTGTCCTCTTTCCCCTTCGTCCACCTCTGGGCTCTGCACCTGCCGGCCCTTATCTGGAAGGCCAATCTTTACTGCCATTATAGAGGCTCAAACCAACAATTCCACCACAGAATATGTACCCTCTGGGGAGGCTCATGCATGTGTAAAATGACAGCCTCAGAGAGGCATTATCTGAAATATCAGAAGGCCGAAAGGATCTAAAGATCACCAACGGGGACTGGTTCTACAAATCATGGTGCACGGGTAGACTGGAATGTCCTGCAGCTGCCGGAGAGAATGAGGCAGCCCTGCACTTTCTAGTGAGGTACACAGTGGAGAGAACAGAGGTGCAGGAAAGTATGCAGAGCAGGAGCTGTTTGTACGAGACAGAAAAGACCTGTGCGTGCGTGTTCCTAAGAACACAGAATAACATCCCTGGAGGAATACGTGAGACACTGGTAGGAGTAGCTGCCTCCGGGGAGGATACCAGGTATCAGGGGCCTTACTTTTCATAGGATTGTTCTTTGTACCATTTGAATATTCTACACTGTCAGAAAAAAAGTCACCTCCTCCCCAAAGCCTTCCCTGATTGCCAGGGCAGTCGTTCACTCCCTCATGGTTTCCATAACTGTCCTGGGCTGTTGGGTAATTTTCACTTTGTCCCTGTGGTGACTGTCTACCTGTTAGCTTCCCCCATCAGGCCAGCAGCCCTCTGTGGTGGACATGGAGATATACCACCCAAACCCCCTTCAAGGGAGGTCTTGCTTCACAGCTACATGTAGAGATGTGCTGGTGAACAGACTCTCAAAAAAAAAAAAAATGCCCTGTTTTGTAGTGTTTGCCAATTCCTGTGGGATAAATCCTCCCACCATGGCCACTTTTAAGCTACCGGTGGTTTCCCAATCAGCTTGCAATCTCTAATATTTATTTAATACTGCATCTTACGAGTGATAAGCCCTGGCACCAGCACACCATGGGACAGGGAAGGCTCCAGCTGTCAGATCCTGCAGGGTCTGTCCCAGCTCCAGACCCCTTCAGCCCTCTCTGGGGACAGAGAGAGGCAGGGGTGCCAAGGTCCGGCCACTCCCACCGCAGCTCCAGAGCACCCACCGTGGCTTTGCAGGCCAGCATCACGACTGCACTTCTGCCCTGTCCTGCTCCTCCCACCCTCTTCACTGACCCCTAATAAACAGCTTAGACCGAACTTCATCTCAGCCTCTCCTCCTGGAGAACCCTACCTGTGACACTCCTGGGGGGCTGGGGACATTCCCCTCCACCTCCTAGCCCCAGGCAGAGAGCCTGGCGTAGAACAGGTGCCAGCCAACTGCGAGGGGAAAGAAGGACCTACTGTGTGTCTGCTCTGATGTGCATTCATTCACTTGCTCACTCATTTTGCACTGAGCACCTACTGTGTGCTGCTGGCATCACTCCTGCTGTGGAGGCCCTGGGAGGACCATGATACAAACAGATGCTGCCCCTGCCTTCTCTGAGCCTGCAGACCCACACCAGAAGCAGCCATGGAATTAATACTCCCCCCAAATCTAATTACAAGTTGGTGAGTGCTGTGAAGGAGTGACACAGAGAGCGAAGAAAACTTGACCCAGGAGGAGCTGCTCTGTTTGCAGCAAGGGCCAGATACCAGGAAGGACATATTAGAATGAGCTAAACTCAAGACCATACAATGGAGAAAAGACAGGCTCTTCAATAAACGGTGCTGGGAAAACTGGACAGCTCCATGTAAAAGAATGAAATTAGAACACTCCCTAACACCATACACAGAAGCAAACTCACGATGGATTAAAGATGTAAATGTAAGACTGGATACTATCAAACTCTTAGAGGAAAACACAGGCAGAACATTCTAGGACATAAATCACAGCAAGATCCTTTTTGACCCACCTCCTAGAGAAATGGAAATAAAAACAAAAATAAACAAATGGGACCTAATTAAACTCAAAAGCTCTTGCACAGCAAAGGAAACCATAAACAAAACGAAAAGACAACCCACAGAATGGAAGAAAATATTTGCAAATGATGCGGCCGACAATGGATTAATTTCCAAAATTTACAAACAGCTTATGTGGCTCAATATCAAAAAAACAAACAACCTAATCAAAAAATGGGCAGAAGACCTAAACAGACATTTCACCAAAGAAGACATACAGATGGCCAAGAGGCACATGAAAAGATGCTCAGTGTCACTAATGATTAGAGAAATGCAAATCAGAACTCCAGTGAGGTATCACCTCACACCAGTCAGAATGGGCATCATTAAAAAGTCTACAAACAAATGCTGGAAAGGGTGTGGAGAAAAGGGAACCCTCCTACACTGTTGGTGGGAATGTAAACTGGCGTAGCCACTATGGAGAACAGTATGGAGGTTCCTTAAAAAACTAAAAATAGACCTACCACATGATCCAGCAGTTCCACTCCTGGGCATATATCCGTAGAAAAACATGGTTCAAAAGGATACATGCACTCCAAAGTTCACAGCAGCACTATTTACAATAGCCAAGACCTGGAAGCAACCTAAATGTCCATCGACAGAGGAATAGATAAAGAAGATGTGGTACGTATATACGATGGAATATTAGCCATAAAAATGAATGAAATAATGCCATTTGCAGCAACATGGATGGACCTGGAGATTATCATACTAAGTGAAATAAGTCAAAGACAAATACCATAAGATATCACGTATATCTGGAATCTAAGATGATACAAATGAACTTACAAAACAGAAACAGATTCACAGATTAGAGAACGAATTTATGGTTACCGGGGAGAAGGACAGATTGGGAGTTTGGGACTGACATGTACACACTGCTATATTTAAAACAGATAATCAACAAGGACCTACTATACAGCACAGGGAACTCTGCTCAATATTCTGTAATAACGTAAATGGGAGAAGAATTTGAAAAAGAACAGATACATGCATATGTATAACTGAATCACTTTGCTGTACACCTGAAACTAACACAACATTGTTAATCAACTATACTCCAATATAAAATAAAATTTTTTTTTTATTCAAACTTGGAATAATATTTTTTAAAAAATTTCTATGGAACCTGAGAAAAGTGAAGAAACGTAAAAATGTAAAGGAAAAGAAACTAAAATCTTTCTAAATAAATACCTGACATTAAAAAAATAAAATAAAATCGATAACCAACAAGGACCTACTGTATAGCACAGGGAACTCTGCTCAATATTCTGTAATAACCTAAGTGGGAAAAGAATTTGAAAAAGGATACATGCACATGTATACGTATAACTGAACCACTTTGCTGAAACTAATGCAACATTATTAATCAACTATACTCCAGTATAAAATAAAAATTAAAAAAAAAAATCAGCCAGACTTAGGGGGATGGGGCAATGGCAGTTCAAACCAGGGAAGAGCACATGCCAAGGCCCAGAGGTGGGAGGGATGCAGCCCGACCCCGAGAGGAACGGAGCAGACACGGCTGGGGCCGTGTGAGAAGAGATGGAGCGGGGAGGCGGCAGGGCTGGACGCTCAGGGCAGGGATGCACCTGGAGTACCTGTGAGCCAAGGGGCTTTCGTGCAGGGAGTGATGAGGTCTGACTGACACTCTGAAAGATCGTGCCAAAGAGAGTGGAAATTAGGTCAGAGAGTCAGAGTGGCAGGATGGAGATCCAGAGGGAATGTTCCCATCACCCAGGCCAGAGATGACGGCAGCTCCGATGAAGAGGGTGCAGTGGAGGGAAGAGAAGGCAATACTCGGTGGGGGAGGATTGCGGGGCCCAGGGGTGACTCATGGGCCTCTGATGGATACGGAGGCCGTGCACTGAGACGAGGGACCGGAGGAGGGGCCAGGCTTGGGGAAGGGCTTGTGTTGAGGGTGTGATGAGAAAATTTGGGGCACAGTGAGTGGCCAGGAAAAGGGGCCTCTCAGGGAGCAGAAGGGCCTTTTGGTGCCACTGAAATCTGGCCCCAGCCAGCTTGGGTGTCCACAGTGGATAATCCCAGTCAGGATTCAGTCACTTCCAAAGACTAAATGAAACGTGTGGTTGAAAACAGCCAGAAGTAGGACGAACACCTATAATTTTGGGTATTAAAAAAAAAAAAGATTGCGGAAGCACAAGATAGGAGAGACTGAGAAAGACGGAAAGCTTTAGCTGACCACCAGAGCACTATGAACTCAGAGGCTGCGGAAAAGCCAACCATCTGAAGCCGTATTAACAGAGGTCTAGCGCTCACAACACCAGAGGAGATGGTCTTGCTCTATCGTTTCCAGAACTGGGCTACGCCCCAGCAGATGGACAGAACCAGAGCACACGTGGAGGGGAAGGGACTGGAGAGCCCAGGCTAAAGGAGCTGGAGCTGTCCCGCCTAGAGAAGGCAGTGTCTGGGGTCCTGGTCACCGCCCCATACATTCTGCAGGCCTGTCCTGGGGCAGGGTGAATAGGAGGGACTGTGTCTGTTTCGAGGACAGGACTGGGACCCCAGCTGGAGGGGAGTCATAAGGCAACAGGTCCCAGCTCAGTGAGATGCCAGCCGTCCCCACTAGGCTGACCAGCACTGGAGGGGCCGCCAGGGGGCGGGGGGGTGCTGGTGAGCACCTGTCCTGGGAGGGTGTGGGGTCTGCAGTGGGGATTCCTGAACCAGGTGGGGCAGGGCTGCTCTCACCCTGCTTCTCTGTCCCCCAGCCCAGCCCCAAACCTGTCTGGAGCAGTAGGAAGGATTTTCTGCATCGCTGGAGGGAAGAAAATCAATCTCCTTCTGACAGGTCCCCCAGGAAGTGCCAACAATGTACCAGGTGCTGCCCAGAGCCCAGAATTACCAGGGCGGGGCTCCCACGCCTGGGAGAGGCCTCCAGAGAAACTTGGCTCCAGAAAGATTCCTGATTCATTACACCCAACAGATACCATCAAGGTTGGCCTCCTGGGCTGTCCAAACTCTCGGGGCTGCCCAGATGATCTAGGGGTGAACTTACTGGAGGAGGAGGGGTTCTCAGGGGAGGGAGGTCAGACAGCGACCTCTGGCTCCCACACGTCCCCGCCACATGGTGCTCCTGGGACCGGGAGCCTCTGTCACCTGCCACAGCATTCTGAGAGGCATCTGAGTATTAAAGCCAAAAGCTGTTTGCCAGTGTTGAATTCCACCGCCTCCCTTCACCTCTCCGCCAAACTGCAGTCCCCAGGAAAAAAACAGCCCAGCAGGATTTCCACCTCAGGGCAACCGGTCCTCCTACCTGCCCTCCTCCAGGAATGCACCTCCATTCATCCCGGCATGGCCCAGTCCATCCCAGCCTTTCCAGGGCCTCGGCAAATGCCACCTCTTCCTCAGAGTGCCCTGCCCGCGCCCCGCCTAGCCCCAGGAGGACTCCTCCAGCACGGACCTCTCCCACTCCTGACGCCCTTCTCTTTGTGCTTTGTTTTACAGCGAGCGCAGCTGGGCCTCCGAGTTCTGCAAACTCTGATTCCTCGGTGAGCCTTTCCCCAGCCGCAGATGCTAAAGCAGTCCCACAGGTCATCACCCCCAGATCCTACGGGTCATCACTCCCAGTTCCCACGGGTCACCACTCCCAGCTCCCACCGGTCATCACACCTAGATCTCCCTGGTCATCACCCCCAGATCCCACGGGTCACCACCCCCAGTTCCCATGGGTCACCACTCCCAGTTGCCACTGGTCATCACCCCCAGTTCCCATGGGTCACCACTCCCAGTTGCCACTGGTCATCACCCCCAGTTCCCACCAGTCATCACCCTCAGTTCCCACGGGTCACCACCCCCAGTTCCCACGGGTCACCACCCCCAGTTCCCACAGGTCACCACTCCCAGTTCCCTCCGGTCATCACCCCCAGTTCCCACCAGTCATCACCCTCAGTTCCCATGGGTCATCACCCCCAGTTCATACGGCTCATCACTCAGATCCCACGGGTCATCACCCCCAGTTTCCACGGGTCACAACTCCCAGTTCCCACCGGTCATCACTCCTAGATCTCCCCGGTCATCACCCCCAGATCCCACGGGTCATCACCCCAGTTCCCACGGGTCACCGCCCCCAGTTCCCACTGGTCATCACCCCCAGTTCCCACGGGTCATCACCCCAGTTCCCACGGGTCATCACTCCCAGATCCCACGGGTCACCACCCCCAGTTCCTACGGGTCATCACTCCCAGATCCCACGGGTCATCACCCCCAGTTCCCACAGGTCACCACCCCCTGTTCCCACAGGTCATCACCCCCAGTTCCCACGGGTCACCACTCCCAGATCCCTCCGGTCATCACTCCCAGTTCCCACGGGTCATCACCCCCAGTTCCCACGGATCATCACTCCCAGATCTCACTCGTCATCACCACCAGTTCCCCCCAGTCATCACCCGCAGTTCCCACCGGTCATCACCCCTAGATCCCATGGGTCATCACCCCCAGTTCCCACGGGTCATCACCCCCAGTTCCCATGGGTCATCACCCCCAGTTCCCACGGGTCATCACTCCCAGATCCCACAGGTCATCACCCCCAGTTTCCACCGGTCATCACTCCCAGATCCCACAGGTCATCACCCCTAGTCCCACCGGTCATCACTGCCAGTTCCCACCGGTCATCATGTCCAGATCCCACAGGTCATCACCCCCAGTTCCCACCGGTCATCACTGCCAGTTCCCTCTGGTCATTGCTAGGTATGAGCTGGTGACTCAGGCAAGTCAGGACCAATCAGAGTGAGTCCTGGGGATTTGGTGTGAAGAGAAGTCAAGAACTATTGGTAATTTCCCGCCAGAGGAACAGGATGGGATACCGAGGGCAGAGCTGTGGACAGCTATGGACAGGCATCTCGCAACGATGTGGGTCTAACTAAGAAAGCAGAGCTGAGAAACAGAGAGTGAGGGGTGTGTGGACTTGGTTCCTGGGAGTATCATTTGTACCCTGGATCAAGCTGGCCCTGAATCCATTAACTCAGGACCATTTGGTTCCATGAACTAACGAATTTCCTTTGTTTTTAAGCTGGCTTGAGTTGGGTTTCTGTCCTTTATGGATTAAAATGTCCTAACTGTCCCAGAGGTGCTTTCGTCTGTGCAGTAAGATGTTTTACATGGACCCACGAGCCAGTCCTTACTTCATGGGTTTGAAGTCACAGCAGGAAGCAGATCTGAGGGCCTTGGGGAGACCAGGCCCTGAAGGTGGAGGCTGCGGGTTAGCTGGGCATCTGCTGCTCTGTCCGTCTGACCCCCCCCACTGTTGGCCAGCCTGACTCTTCTGCAGGGAGAGGTCAGTTCTGGGCCGTGTGCACCCCAGCTGGTGAGCAGTGACCCAGGCAGTCAGAATCAGTCTCAACATGGCAGCAGACTGTGACAAAAGGCAGCCTGAAGCAGCGGAGAAGGCACCAGTGTCAGAGCCAGGCAGCCCAAGAACCTGCTTCGAATCCCACCTCTGGCCACCACACGCTGGTGATAGCAGAACTAGGCAGAGGGAACAGGGCACACCTCCTGTCTGGCCCTCCACGGCCTAACCACAGCTTGCCTGCTGCTGACCACAGAGGCTGAAAACACAGGCAACTACCTGATAAAAAGAGAGACCTGAGAGAGCAACTTCTTGTTTTCCGTCTTTGTATGCTGTGGTGTGAAAGCGTGATTCTGGGAGCTTAGGCAGCCATATTGTGATGCCGAGGCAAGAGAACCAGAGGCCAACAAGGTGACAATCTGCAGACGGGAGGATGAGAACCAGCTTGGGCCTCAAAGAGATTTGTTGAACGTCTGAAAGAAACTACATCCAGATTTTCATTTTGTGAGAAAAAGCCAGCTCCTGTCAATGAAGCCACATCTGGTTAAGCATTCTGTTACTTGGCACCCAAGACTCTTCAGTGATCTGCTCCTTGTTGTAAAGTAGGAGCAATTCTTTCCTCAGAAGAAATGGTGGGGATTAAGGAGAGAAGGGCTATCAGGGCCTGGTGTGGCGCATCTCACACTATAGGCCCCTAACCCGTGAGTTCTTCCCGTTTCCACACAACGAATGCTGGGGGTGCCGGGGTGAGCGTGGCGTGGTGCTGGAGGGGCTGGGGGCAGGGTTATGGGGTGGAAGGAGCTGGCAGGCGCTGGTTCTGCTTCTGCCTCCACATTGCTGTGTGGCTGCGGGCAAGGCCCTTTCCTTCTCTGGGCCCCAGTTTCCCCTGCCTGTACAATGAAGGCGCCGGAGGGGGATTTCCAAGAGAGAAGACAGTGACACAGAAGGACAAGGAGGGCACATTCTCCCAGACGTTGCCGGGTAGGAGTCGACCTCTGGGTAGTGCAGTAGTGCAGAGACACGAGGAAGTGACCGTCCCCCCGGGGCCACCGTGAGTGGCCAGTGGGCCCCCTGAAGCAGCTCGGCCCGTCGCCCTGCCTCCTGCCTCCTCCCACACGCAGATGCCTGTCCTGTTGTGACCCGCACCCGCAGCTCCTGCGGCGCGTCTGCGCTGCGGCCACCTGCACGGGAGAGCCTCCACGGTCACCTCCTCCTCCCTCACCCCATCTGCCCCACTCCCGGCAGCATCCTTGCCCGTCCGTGTTGCCGCTGTGCCTTCTCCCGCTCTCAGCATCCAGCCACCCTCCCCCAGCAGGAGACCTGGCTCCCGAACCTTCTCCAAACCCACTCCCCACCTGACCCGAGGCAGCCAGGCCACCTGGGAGAGGCGGCACCAGCAGGGAGAACACAGAGAGCAGGAGGCAGATCTGCTGGGTGCCGAGGCCGCCTCCTCCGGGGCTGTGTGGTTTCCACAGAAGGCCCTGCCTGGGCTAGACTCAGGGGACGCGGGCAGGAGGATGGTCCCCGCGTCCCGCTACTTTCCTCTTCCAGGGCTCCAGGCCCCAGCTGCCCGTGACCCAAACCACCTGCAACAACAGAGGCCAGCACTGGTCCTTCGTCCTCTGTGTGTGACACAAGGTGTGCCTCGCTGTGCACGTGCTATGGCCATGCCCTGTGCTGGGCCCCTCGTGCCATCTGCCTAAGGAGCCCCACAAGGTGGGGGCCATGCTGGAGTCAAGGCTGAGGGCCTGGATGTGCTGGGCACCTCTGTGCCCCCTTCTCCGGCCCTGGAGGCTCACCTGTGTACCCTGCGCCCACAGGCTTCCCGTGCTCCAGCGTCTGGTCAGGCCCAGCCGGCAGTGGGGAGCAGGGAGTCCTGCAAGAGACTGGACGGCAGGAGAGAGGGGCAGGGACATCTCTTCCCTGGATCCCCTCTCTGTAGGGCCACGTGGTGGCCGTTACCCCGTTCCTCTACCTGGGGCCACGGCTCCCGCCAGGTGGCCCCTCTCCTCCAGCTGCTCGCCCTCCAGTCCACAGCTCCCCTCTCTGCCCCACAGGCCCCAGGCAGTACGAGCTCCCCACGGCTGCCAGCCCCAGGTGCTGCAGCACCCCTCGGAGGACAGCCTGGATGCTACGTATGCCCTGTAAGTAACCCCTCCGTTCAAGTTCCTTCCGTGATCCCAACTGTGCCACTGACCAGACCCCGGCTGGGACACTGGGTGAGTGCCACCCCTCCACTGGCCTCGGTTGTGTCTCCTTGTTCAACAGAACACATCCAGTGGTGGCAGCATCAGGACCCAGTGACCAAAGGCATGGTGCCCGGCCGGAGGAGCCCTCAGGAAGGGCAGCTGTGTCATTATGGTGGTTAGATTACTGACGGCACTGCATGAACTCCCTGTGTTCTTGGGTAAGAGTAGAGACAGCTGCTCACACAGAGGCCCATGCCTGCTCCACGCCAAACTGCCCTGTGTCATAACTTCCTGTCTGCACACCCATCCCTCCCGCCAGGCCGTGAGCCCCACGAGGGCAGGAACCGTGCCCAACTCCAATAAAAGCCACTGACAGCATCAGCTGGCATTCCAAGCTCTTAACAGACAGCAACTCGCTGAATCCGCACAGTAACCCTATGAGGCAGATTTATCCCCATCATCCCCATTTTACAGGTGAGGAAGCTGAGGCACCAGGGGCCACAGATGGGAAGTGCTGGGCTGGCATGTGAACCCAGGCAGTCTGGCTGTAGCACTACGGAATGCAGCTGAACAGAAGGAAGGCAGGTGTGCCGGGATGGCGTTGCTCCCCCAGGCCACGGTCACAGGACTGGAGAGTGCTGTGGACGCCACGGTGCCCCCCCAGGTCCTCCTCCAGGACCACGCACTCGCTGCCTGGCTGCCCGGAGTGTCAGCCGCTGACACCCTCAGCCGCATCCCTCCTGGAACCGTCCTCCCATCACGGGAGCAGCCTCACCCGCGGTCATGGCCCCTCATCAGGGCAGCCCCGGGAGTGAGTGGCCTGGCCCAGGCCACTTTGCTCTGCCCTCAGGGCTCCCTCCAGTGCCTTCCACTGGCCAGACCCACCTGGAAGGGGCACGGCTGCATTCAGCCGGTGTGCCCTGGGCCAGGCCAATCCACTGGCTGATGCTGGGGACAACTCTAAAGGACCATTCCAGCCCAGAGCCACTCATCGGACCAGCTGCAGCCTCTGTAGCTGCTGCATCCCAGCCCAGCTTTGCTCCCACTTCCTGGGAAATGCCCTGCATGCAGCGGGCCTTTCCAAGGACGTTGACCTAAGACAACGTGGAAGCCAGCGGGCAGGCAGCCGTGGACACTGCCCTCACAGAACATACACAGGAGACGAGAGGTGTGAGCGCCGCCCTGGGAGGGGGCTGCAGGCTGGGGGCCCAGAGCTGACAGCACCGCCCCTGCTCTCCCGCCGCCCCCGCCCCTCTTCCTCCTCCACCTGCCCTCCTCCTGCACGTCCATCCATCGTGAGCAGAAAGCTACCTTTCTTTCAGCTGCAGCTGTATTCCTCTGGGCAACTCAGATGAAAGAGGGGAAAAGACAGCTTTTTTTTTTTTAGTAAACATTTGGAGTATTTTCTTCTTGGTCACATTCTTTGAGTCACACTGGATGCACCGACTTCAAGCAAGTATTCCTGTCTGCCTCGGGTGGGGATGGCAGGGGAAGCTGCGTTCCACAGAACAAGGCCGCTGGAATGCAGCTGGGTTAGCCCGACGGCACGGGAGGCGTGGACTCCGGCCAGGGCCTCAGGAAAAAAAGGGGTGTCAACCCCATCCCGAGGGACAAGCTTCCTGGTTTAGACTGGGACCTCCTGTAAGGAGTGTTCGCCAGACTACGGCTGCTCGAACACTGTCTCTGGCTCCCAGTCATCCGGGGCTTGAAGCCCGGAGTCCGTGGCCTGGCTCGAGGCCTCCACGAACTGGCCTCTGCCACCCCCGGGGTCTCGGAGGAACCGTTTCTCGGGGACCGACACCCCTCACCCCCAGACTTGTGTCTTTCTTGACGCGACTCTCACAGTCACCACCCCCGACACAAGCTCACACACAGATTCTTGGATGGTGGAAGCCGGCAGGGGGGGTCCCCGTGCGGCCCACCAGGGCCTGGGCAGCCTCTGCTGTGCTCGCCTGTACCCGGGGCCAGCGCGGCCCACTGTCAACGTGGAACAGACAAGCCCCACGGGCAACCCTGCCCCAGCCCAGCCCTGCCAGCGCTCTGGCTGCGGCTCTCTCACCTGGGGGTGGCCTCTGACGGGGTCTGCCGCCCTGGAGTGTGGACTGCGGACTGAGTGAGGCAGTCAGGGACCCCAACTATCGCCTGAGGGGCAGGTAGGCCAGCGGGAGTAGGTGGAGCTATCAAACACACGCCCCTCCCGACCTCTGACGCATCAGCGGGTTGGCCTTGGCATTCATTCATTCATTCATTGACTCACTAATTCATTTTTCTACCACATGTTAATTTAATCCCTGGCCTGGGTGGGCCTGAGGTTGGTGGCCAGGTGGCAGAGAGAGGCCAGGCCCCTGCTCTCTGGAAGCTTACGCTCTTGGGGGATAAGGCAACCATGCATCCAAATGTCACATGGGCACGAGGCCAATGCCAGCCTCCACCATCAGCGGCTCTGAAGGAAAGCGCGTACCTGCCCCTCCTGTGGTCACAGTCCCCCAGCGGTCCCCCGCTCCACAGCCCAACTGGAAAATGTTTCTAAGACAATGGAAGAGTCTGAGTCAGGTGGGGTGTTACAAAGCCCCGAGGGACTGTTCACGTTGCTCCGAGTACTAACGCTGCCACTGTCATGTTCTTAAAATCCTTATTGATTAGAAATACGCAGTAGGTGAAATAACATCTTGTTGGATTCGCCCCATACCGTTCCAGTTTGTGGGAGCTTGGGGGTGGAGACTAGAACAATGCTGATGGCTGCTGGCCAATGCTGGGGTTCTGTGCTGGGTCCGAGGGGTCCCGTATCCCTCTCCACCTACACCCCATGTTCCCATACACCGTCCTCTCTCCACCTACACCCCGTGTTACCATACACCGTCCTCTCCACCTACACCCCACGGTCCCGTACACCGTCCTCTCTCCACCTACACCCCATGGTCCCTTACGCTGTTCTCTCTCCACCTACACTCCGTGGTCCCGTACACCGTCCTCTCTCCACCTACACCCCTTGGTCCCTTACGCCATTCTCTCTCCACCTACACCCCGTGGTCCCATAAACCGTTCTCTCTCCGCCTACACCCCGTGGTCCCTTACACCATTCTCTCTCCACCTACACCCCGTGGTTCTGTACAGTGTCCTCTCTCCCACTACACGCCGTGGTCCCGTAAACCGTTCTCTCTCCACCTCCACCCCGTGGTCCCGTACACCGTCCTCTCTCCACCTACACCCCGTGTTCCCATACACCGTCCTCTCTCCACCTACACCCCGTGGTCCCGTACACCGTCCTCTCTCCACCTACACCCCGTGGTCCCGTACACCGTCCTCTCTCCACCTACACCCCGTGGTCCCGTACACCGTCCTCTCTCCACCTACACCCCATGGTCCCGTACACCGTTCTCTCTCCACCTACACCCCGTGGTCCCGTACACCGTCCTCTCTCCACCTACCCCGTGGTCCCTCACACTGTTCTCTCTCCACCTACACCCCATGGTCCCTCACACTGTTCTCTCTCAACCTACACCTCATGGTCCCTCACACCGTTCTCTCTCCACCTACACCCCATGGTCCCTCACACCGTCCTCTCTCCACCTACACCTCATGTTCCCTCACACTGTTCTCTCTCCACCTACACTCCACGGTCCCTTACACTGTTCTCTCTCCACCTGCACCCCCTGGTCCCTGCTACCTCTTTGGCCTCATCCCCTACACCTTCGTTCACTCCACCCTAATCGCCATGGGCTCCTTGCTGCTCCTCCAACACACCAGGCATGCTCCTGCCTCAGGGCCTTTGCACAGCTCTCCCTCTGCCTGGAACTCTTCCCCACCCTCTCCATGGCTCCCGCCCTCCTTTCCTAGGGGCCTTTTCTCAAATCTCACCTTTGCAGGGACTCTCCCTGACCCCCGCCCTGGTTCGTTTTGCTCCCCACGGGCATCGGTATCTGACATAGCACACATTTCTGTCTTCGGTTTCTCTTGTCTCCTACCAGAATGCCAACTGCCCAAGGGCAGGGACTCGGTTTGTCTGCTCCTGCCGTGGCCCCAGCACTCTGACTCGTGTCCAGAGCACAGCCAGTGCTCAGCGAATACTTGCTGGGTGAATGGCTGAGAGCAGGAACAAAGGAGCCCGACTGGAATGAGGAGGTGAGGAAATAAGCCCTGAGCTGAGACAGGGCCTGAGGAGGGCCAGGCTGGACAGAAAGCAGGAAAGGGCAAGCCGGGCAGAGGGAACGGCACGGGAGAAGGGCAGTGCGGAAGGGAGCAGGGGGAGGCCAGAAACGGGAAGGAAGCCAGCCGTCGGGGGAGGGCCGACCCGCTGCCAGACAGGACGGGGTACTTGGCACTGCAGAGGCTCCCTCAGGCAGCCACGTGGGGGACAGACCAGAGGCCCGAGCAGGTGCGGGAAGAAGTAGGACAGTGGCTCAGCCAGGCAGAACCACAGATGGGGAGCAAGGAAGCACAGAAGCCGGAGGCCCGCTCGCCGCTTTCCAGGGGCAGCCCCCGCGAACCAGCTGACGGAGGCCGAGCCAGTGTCCATGGCACCTGCTGGGCTGCAGGGCTCTGGCCAGCCCCACGGGGATGCAGAGCCAGAGTGCTCAGGGCGCAGGTCCCACCTGCGTCTGTCCAGACCCTCCTCCTCTCTTGACCCAGAGACATGGCTTTTTCAGGGACAGCCCTGAAGAGGATGGACTTCAAGGATGTGTGGCACTGACCACGGCGCGGCACAACCATCAGGCCAGAAACACGCGTCCAGAAACACACAAAACTTGTCCATGCGTGTTCACAGCAGCACTGTTCAAACAGCCAAAAGGCGAAACAACCCAAATGTCCGTCAACGGATGAACAGAGAAACTAAATGTGTTCTATCCATACAGGGGAGTATTATTCAGCCCTAAAAAGGGGTGAAGTGCCGACACCTGCTACACCACGGATGGACCTTGAAAACATGATGCTCAGTGAGAGAAGCCAGACGGCTGAAGTCATATATTGTACAATTCCGTTTACACACAATGTCCAGAACGGGTAAACCCACAGACACAGCAGATTACTGGCTGCCCAGCGCTGGGGGAAAGGGGGATGGGGAGTCACTGCCAACAGGTACGGGGGTTCCTTTTGGGGGGATGAAAAGTTCTAGAATTGCTTGTGTTGATGGCTGTGCAGCTCTGTGAATCCCTCTGTGCACACTTAATGCCAGGCCCTTCTGAACCACTCCAAGCCCCCAGGGCTTCTGCACCTGCTGTCCCTTCTGCCTGTGACACCCTTCTTCCGGTTCCTCATCTTTCTCGTTCAGGAGGCACCAAGACGAGGCTGAGATGTTCAGCAAGCATTTGCTGAATGAACGAATGAGCGAATGAATGAATCCACCCTGGCTCGAGAGCCTGGACGGCCATTTCCTTCACGGTGGGGTCTGGTACAAGAGGCCCTGGCTCAGTCCATAGAAGATCAAGCTGGAGCCCCCAGGGAGGGGCTGTGGGACAGAGGACATAGGAGCGGACACCCCAGAGCACAGAGGCATCCGCCCTCCGGCTGACCACCCTCTGTGCCCCTGGCCACGCCCAGATGAATTGCCCTGACCTCAGCAAGGCCCTGCCCGGTGACCAGGTACCACTGAAGCCCTCTGAAGCCCCCATCCCAGAGCAGGAGCTCCTTTTGTGTGGGTGTCCAGGAGGGTGGCTGGTCTGGGCCGCAGTTCCTGCTGCCCTGCAGCCAGGCCTGAGGACACGGGCGCAGGGACACCTCCCCTGAGATAGCCTCTTTCCTGCCCCCAGTGGAGTCAGGTTTTTTTCCAGGCCAGCGACTGGGAAAAACACCCTGGGTTATCTCTATCCCAGGGCAGTTTCCAGCCGAGATGGCGGGGGCTCTCCCCCGGGCAGGGGTGGGCATGGTGGGGGGACGAGCTGCTTCTTACTGCTCCGTGGCAACAAGGAGCTGACACAGGATCTGAGCCCCGGGACCGTGTGGCTTCTGATGCCCACCCTCCCGGCCAGCGCTGCGGCTCCGTCAGTCCAGGTGGGCCGGCCCTGTGTGCCTGGAGGAGCTCGAGTGGGCCAGGAAGGACCTGGAGCCTCTGACAGCAGAGGGAGGAGAGGTCTCAATGTCCTTACTTGGAGCCCTAGCTCTGCCACCTCTTGGCTGGGTGATCAGGGGAACAGCATTGAAACTCCCTGACCCCGGTTCTTCAACAAGAAAGAACAACAACAACAACAGAGACCATCGCTGAGGCAGAGCGCGTGAGGGGCCTGCTCACAGGAGGGAGCCGGAGGGGAGGGCTTCGAGGGGCCCTCCGCATTTTTGCAAGACGGTTCTCTGCAGAGGATGCCAACCAGCTCGGGGACCCAGGGAGTGAAGCTGGCTCTTCCCAGTTGGCCTGGGGGCAAATCGCAACTAAGAGCCTGTGGGGATGGAGTGAACGTCCCAGGAGGGAGGGAGCTCCCTGTCACCAGAGGTATTCAAGCCACATTGAGATCTGTGCCATCCAAGAGGGGAGCCACCAGCCACACGAGCGCCTGAACTGTGGCTAGTCTGAACGGAGATGTGCTCTAAGTGTAAAGCAACTACCAGATTTCAAAGACTTATGGAAAAAAAAAAGAACGCAAACCATCTCAGTATTTTCATATCGATTACATAGGGAAGTGACAATATTTTGGACATATTAGATTAAATAAAAGATATTACTAAGTTTACTGTCATCCTTTTTACCTTTTTGATGTGGCTACTAGAAAATTTAAGTTACCTGTGTGGCTCGTATTAATTTCTATTGGACAGCACTGATGAAAATCCTTGAGCTCAAAGACTGGTCCCAGGGCATCACCCGGGAGCTTGTTGGAAATGCAGACTCTCAGGCCTCATCCCAGACCTGCAGAATCAGAAGCTGCGTCTTCACACTCCTCAGGTGATTCGTGTGCAAATTAAAATCTGAGATGCCCTGCAGATGCCTTGGCTGGGGGTCTGAGGGACCCCGCTTTAGGGGTCAGTGAGAGCAAACGGCCTGAAGTCCGTTTCACAGCCGTATTCTGTGAAATTTCACAGCCGTATTCTGTGAAATATTAAGTAATGGATACCTTCGCCCCCTGAGTCACACACTCGGTCCAGCTCGCGCTCACCAGAAAGCAGACACAAACTTTCAAGAGAAAAGGGCAGCTTAGCGGAGACTAGGCTCTCTTAGAAACGAACGATGTCCCAGAATACACCATTAGTTGGCATCCTGCAACTTTTTTAAAGTCTGGGCAATAATCTCAGAAAACAACTGAAAAATGGATCTACGTGTTAAAAAAAAAAAAAAAAGTAACCAACTCCCCCTAAATTCCTCCTCCTTTTTCTTTCTGAAAACTTGGCCTAGAGGCATTAAACAGCACTAAATATAGAAATGGTGAGCAAGTAAATCTCTCCGAGGTGCCACCCGTGGCCCAGGGCCTGTTTCACCGCTGAGCTGTAAACCATTGAGAGCTGGGAGCTGTAATCAAAATGCTGACAGCCTCCCAGCTGTGAAGAGGCCAGGAGGATGCAGGGCTGGGACCCCCACCGAGGGGAGCAGGGAAGCGGGGTGGGGGTGGGGGGGCTTTCCAAACACAAATCAGCCCAGGTTCAAAGTCTGCCACTGGTTTTCCGGGACATAACCAAACCCACACACCCTCCTTATAGGGCCCAGAAGGTGATCTGCCCATATCTCCCAACCGGACCCCAGACTCCAAACACACCATGTGGGACCTCATCTCCTCTCTCCCTCACTCAGTGACACTGGCCTCCTTGCCTTGGGCTCTTACATTTGCTGTTCCCTCTGTCTCAAATGCTATTCCCCAGACGGCACACTTCCTCACTTCCTGTTCAGAACTCGCCTTCTCAAAGAGGTCTCTCCTGACTCCCTAAGATAAAATGCCCCCTCCATCACCTTTGCCCTCTCGACCTGCTTTACTTTGTCATCATAGTATTTATTAGTCTCTGGCAGCAGATTCTATATATATTTGATTATTTGTTTGTCCTCTGCTTTCCCTCTGGAATGTCAGTTCCATAAAGGCAAGTACCATCTAATACCAGAGCCTAAAATGGTACCAGACACATAAATAGGTGCTTAATAAACATTTGCTGAAAGAATGAATGGATTTCCATTCAGCTGTTCTGGTGATCTCACTGGGATAATGTCCAACTTGCCAGCAATGAGCTCAGCTTTTTACCCATCCATTCACCCAAGCATGCTTCCAAATAACTATCCATTCATCCATCTATCTGTCCATCCATATAACCATTCATCCAACCATCCTTCCAAACACTTTCTTTCTATCTATCCACCTACCCTTCCAAATACCTATCTATACATCCATCCGTACATCCATTCATCCAACCATTTTCTAATATCTATCCACCTAATCATAAATTTGTTCATCCATCCATATAACCATTCATCTAACCATCCTTCAAAATACTGTCTATCATCTATTTATCCATCCAACCATCCACATATCCATCTGCCCAACCACTCAGCCATCGACCCATCCAAACCAACCCCCAGATGGTTAGACCTCCTATCCCGGGGTCCCAGAGTCCCCTACCTTCTCCTTTACCCTGTTCAGCTCATGCTGCCATGATTACACGCAGTAATTCACACTTTCCCTCTGTTATTAGAATGTAAGCACCTTGAAGCAGAAGCTGTGTCTTATCTCTGATTTCCAGTGCCTAACAGAGGGCTGACATTTAGTAGATGTAAGTGAATATTTGCTGAATGAATATATTTTTCCCTTCCCCTTATTTACTTGTTTTGCATTTCCTACTAGACTGTGAGCTCCCTGATAGCAGAGACCTTTTTTTTTTGAATTTTATTTTTTTTATACAGCAGGTTCTTATTAGTTATCCATTTTATACATATTAGTGTATATATGTCAATCCCAATCTCCCAATTCATCCCACCACCACCTTCCGCCACTTTCCCCTCTTGTTGTCCATGCATTTGTTCTCTACATCTGTGTCTCTATTTCTGCCCTGCAAACTGGTTCATCTGTACCATTTTTCTAGGTTCCGCATATATGCGTTAATATACGATATTTGTTTTTCTCTTTCTGACTTACTGCACTCTGTATGACAGTCTCTAGATCCATCCACGTCTCTACAAATAACCCAATTTCAGTCCTTTTTATGGCTGAGTAATGTTCCATTGTATATCTGTACCACATCTTCTTTATCCATTCATCTGTCGATGGGCATTTTGGTTGCTTCCATGACCTGGCTATTGTAAACAGTACTGCAATGAACACTGGGGTGCATGTGTCTTTTTGAATTATGGTTTTCTCTGGGTATATGCCCAGTAGTGGGGTTGCTGGGTCATATGGTAATTCTATTTTTAGTTTTTTAAGGAACCTCCATACTGTTCTCCATAGTGGCTGTATCAATTTACATTCCCACCAACAGTGCAAGAGGGTTCCCTTTTCTCCACACCCTCTCCAGCATTTGTTGTTTGTAGATTTTCTGATGATGCCCATTCTAACTGGTGTGAGATGGCAGAGACCATTTTTTAGTCATCTGCTGGTCTCTAAAATCTTGTGCCTGACACAAAGTAGATATGTTATAAATATTTAGTGAATGATTGAGTGAATGAATGCACACAAGAGAAGAACTATAGCAAGAGTAGAGACTCTGGAGCCAGACTGCCTGGATTCAGAGCCTGGCTATTTTTTTAGCTGTGTGACCTTGGGTGAGTTAGTGAACCTCTCTGTGCCTCAGTGTCCTCGTTTGTAAAAGTGAGATAATACTACTTACATCATAAGTCAGAAGGAGAAAGACAAAGACCGTATGATATCACTTATATGTGGAATCTAAAATACAACACAAATGAACCTATCTACGAAACAGAAACAGACTCACAAACATAGAAAACAGACTTGTGGTTGCCAAGAGAAGGGGGGGTGGGGGAGGGAAGGATTGGGAGTTTGGGATTAGCAGATACAAGCTATTATATATAGGATGGATAAACAACAAGGTCCTACTGTAGAGCACAGGGAACTATATTCAATGTCCTGTGATAAACCATGATAGAAAAGAACATGAAATAGAATATATATATATATATATATTTATAACTGAGTCACTTTGCTGTATGGCAGAAATTAACACAACATTGTACATCAACCATACTTCAAAAAAATTTGTTTTGAAATAGTACTTACTTCACTAGGTTCTTATCAGAATTTTATGAGTTAATATATATGAAGTACTTAGAATAGTGCCTGGAGTAAGCTAAGGGGACATAGGAATTTAAAAATAAAATCTCTATTTACTACCGACCCTCTGGAACAAATACTGAAGACATAGGTGAGAGGAAAGCTTCTGTCTGAGCCTGTACAGTTCCCATAGAAGCCTCCTACAGCACTTCTTCCCCAGCCACGCTGGGATCATTTGGCGACTTACCAATATTATGTCAGGTGGTCATAAGTGCCATGTAGAAAAAGAAAACATGACAGCGGACAGGAAGTGGTGAGGCAGATGGGGGGCAATTTCAAATAGGGTGGTCAGGAAAGGCCTCCTTAAGAAGGTGATATTTGAGCAAAGACTTGAGGAGGGGAGGGGGTGGATGTCCAGATAGCAAACGCTCCAGGCAGGGGGAACAGCAAGTGCAAAGGCCCTGAGGTAGGGACACACCCGGTGTGTTTAAGGAACAATGTAGGTGGAACAGAGTGAGTGAAGGGGAAATAGGAGATGAGGTCAAAGGGGCCCAGGGGTCCAGGTCATGAAGAGCCTTGCTGGCCTTTGTGAAGACTTCGGCTTCTCCTCTGATTGAGTTGGGAGCCGCTGTGAGGTTATGAGCGGAGAGGAGACGATTTAACTTACATTTGAAGAGGCTGCCGGGGCCAAGGCGGAAGCAGGGAGATGGCTTAGGAGGCTGTTGTGCTACTCCAGGTGGGAGATGATGGGGGCAGGGGTGTGGGCTGTGAGACGGGGAAGGTCCTGGACAGATGTTTTAGGCAGAGCCAACATGCTGGATGTGGAGTGTGAAAGGAGTCAGGATGAAGCCAAGGTTTTGGGCCCAGACAACCGGGAGGACGGGGCTGCTGTTTCCTGAGCTGGCAGGGGATGGAAGGCAGGAGCATGGCTGTGGGAGAAGGACCTGCAGCGAGGTTTGGAACAGGTGGGTTCCGGGCCAGCAGACGTCCAGGAGCGGGGGGCAGCTGGATGCACGAGGTTTGAGTTTGGAAGGAGGTCTGGGCTGGAGACTGGACTTTGCGGACAACTGTGCAGGTCCCAGAGTGTGGCACGGGCTTGGGTGGGCTCTCTCCACAGGGAGCAGCTCAGATACCCCCGAGAGACCCAGATGGACCTCACCTGTCACAAAGTGAGGAGGGCCAATGTGGTATTGCAACAGCGTTCTCCCCAGCGAACCCTCTTTTCAGTGAAGTGACAAATCCCCATGGATTCCCAGACCTCTCCTCCCCAAGTCCTCCTAGCAGGCTACACGAATGGTACATGGGAAACATGGAGCTTCAGAGCTAGAAAGATCCTACAGAATGGAATATGGGAATTAAAACCCAACTGTGGCTTTAAAATGACTACGGCTGCTACCACCACTAATAACAGTAATAACAATATTCATACCAATAGCTACCGTCTTCTGAGCACTCACCACCCGAGAGTGTGGGCCTCGGTACTCCCCGGGCATCATCTCATTCACTCAGCATGATGGCTCTGAGAAGTGCAGGTTATCACGGCCTTTCTGCCACTGAGGGAACCAAGGCTGGGGGAGACTACCCAAGGGCACGCAGCAAACAAATGGCAGAGTCAGGGTTTTTCTGGCCACTTTTCTCAGCCGTGTCGTTCCTGCTAGGAGCCCCCAGCCTCCCCCCAACCCAGGACTCTATGCCCCGCAGAGCCCCCCACCCTGCAGGCTGAGCGGTGCCCGGCCTGAGCCTCAGGTATGTCGCCTGAAAAATGGGCACATTTACACCGCTTGCTTGGAGGAAAGCTGTGAGGCTCGGCCAAAGAAAAGTGTTAGAAAAGGTTTCGCAAATTATAAAGTGTTTTTACAAACGTTGTGAGAATCATTATTTCAAAATACGACCAATCCTTCCAGGTCTAAACTAGACACACACACACAACTGAGGGCTAAGAAGAGACCCAGAGAGGACGGGCAGCGCGTGGGCTACAGAAGCAGGATGGCTGGGAGGGAATCCTGGCTCGATGTTTTCTACTTGGGGCACCTCAGTAAACCCACTCTACCTCCACTCTCCTCATCTGTAAAATGGGACTAACCACACCTTCCCTGGGGGATCATTTATGGAGAGCACTAGGTGTGGGGCAGCACATGGTGCATCAGGCCTTGGGAGAGGCGCGCAGAGCAGCTGAGGGCTGGCCTGACCCTGCCCACCCCCAGCCGGCCCTGGGCCTGCCCCCTCCACACGACATTCTGGGGAGATCCTGAGATCAGGTGAGCCCTTCATCTGCTGCAGCGGGGGCTGCCCTGGGACGCTGCTCAAGTCACTGGCTGGACCTCAGCTGCCCATCTGTGACATGGAGTTCAGAAGGACCCCCAAGGTGGTCGGGCCAGTGAAACGGATTCACTCGTGTAGACAGAGCACGGGATTAGTGTCTGGAAGGCACACCGCAGGGTGAAGACTTGAAGAAGGCCCTGTGTCAGGTAAGGGGTCCTTTTTCGGGACATAATAGTACCTGGATTTCTCCTCAAAGGACACACAAGTGTGCAAGATTAGGGCAAGTGACGCTGCGCCTGGGTGCCAATTCCTCCTCACCCCCCGCCCCGCCCCTGCCCACCCTCCACCACTTGGCTCCCCGTCCCCTGTCTGGGCAGATTTGATAACACCCGAGAGTCCCACTCCCCCTGCAGAGGACAAAGGCGGTAATTGTCCCTGGTGGGCGCCTTTTGACTTGGTCTCACCGTGGTGTAACCGAGCCCCCTCGGCTGCACCTCACCTGGGAGGCCTCCCGGGGCCTCGCCACGCCGCCCCCTCCCACCTCAGCCGGTTTCAAATGTGCCCCCTCTGAAGGGCCAACAGCCATGGTGGGGATTCCTTCCAAGAGAAGTGACACGGCCGCTACCGGAGACCCCGCCTTGGGCTGGCAGGGGCCCAGGGAGGTGAAAGGATTGCTCCCCCGCGCTGCTGAGACTTTTCCGGGTCCCTTTAGTGGTGACACCAAAGCCCGAGCCCAGCACCTGCCGCTCCAAGCTGGTCTGTCCACCGGACCTTCCTGCAGCAAGTCACGAGCCACGTGGCTACCCAGCACTGGACGTGAGGACTGAGGGGGTGAATACTCAATCTTATTCATCTGTGATTAATTTAATCTAAATAGCCCCACGTGGCCTGTGGCCACCACACAGGACAGCAGAGCTGCAAGCACTTTAAATGCATTTAATCTTTTAACCCTCACAACACTCTACAAAGCGATCACTGTCCCTGCTTTACAGATGGAGAAACTGTGGCGCAGAGAGGCAAGTGAACATGCCCAAGGCCACACAGCTGAGAAGCAGGGAAGCCGGGAATGGTCTCCGGAGGCCGCCTCCCACACCGGGACAAGCCATCCTCAGTCCATCCCCATCCACTGCACAGCCGTGCTCAGGAAGGCAGAGGACACGCACTCCCAACCCCCAGGCCTGCCAATCCTCTAAGTCCCCTTCTGGATGCCAGCCTCGCACTCACGTCACGCCACGTCGCTGAGAGCACCCACTGGGTGCCAGGCTCCAGGCTGGGCTCTGGGAGATGGCGAGGTGTCTCTCACGCCTGCCCGGAAGGATGAGAGGATCCAGCAGGGGGACAGGATGTGGGTCCCCCACTGCCTTCCCTAGGCTGAGCCAGCCCAGAAAACCCGTGACAGCAGGAGGTGTGCCAGGTCTCTGCACAGTGTGGGCACTCCTGGGCACCTCCTTGCCCAGCCCCTGCGCCCCCCATGGCGGTCCAGGCCCCCTCTCCTGCTGGGGAGGGGCAATGAGCAGAATCTTCTTCTCCACGTGGCCAAGCTCCCTCCTGGCCTGCAAGAGGCCTCTCTCAGGCAGACGACAGTGGCCCAAGGACCGTCCCAGGGCCGCAGCGACCAGCAGCGGGGAGCACGAACAGTGCCAGAATAATCTACAGTCCCCAAACCACCAGACACTGGGGCCTTTTGGGGGCTGGGGACCCCAGAGTCTCCAAGTTGCCCCAAACAGGGGATTGGAGAATCTTAGGACAACATTTTGGAATGGCAGGATGTGAGAACTGGGTCTGAGGATAAACATATCTGAGTCCAAGAAGCCCCAGGGCTGGTGAAACAGTTCAGAGGTTAAGAACTGGGTCTGGAGCCAGACTACTTGGATTCAGACCGTAGGGCAGCACCTGCCAGCTGTGTGGCCTTGGGCAAATTTCTTTACCTCTCTGGGCCTCCGTTTTCCCATTTGTAAAATGGAGAGAACAACGGAGAACGTCAGCCTCACAGGACTCGTGGAGGTTAAGTCAGTATGTACCCCATCGTCTACATTCTCCCATCAAACAGGCACCTGCCCTCCGGCTTATCCCATTTTTCTCATCACAGCTGCAACCTGCATCTTCCCACATTCCTCTACTCCATGGTCCTGGTCCTGCCTGCCGCCCTCCCACCGCCCCCGCCCCCAGCCCTTCACTGACTGCAGGACAGTGACAGCCCCCCGAGGTGGCCCTCTCCGGGCTGAGTTCCCGAGCCCCTCCCAGGCTGGTGTGTCCAGCCGCCCCCTCTGGGCCTGCCCCAGGCCGCCCACGCCCACCCAGACTGGGGTGGGGAGGGGGTCTCAGTAGCCCAGAGCAAAGTGGGGTGCTGAGGACCAGGCCTCACGAGGCTGGGGACCCACAGACGTTTCCCTTCTCTGTGAGAAGGGCTGCTCCTACACCGCCCCGGCTCCCCCCATCTCATCCCCTCCCTCCCCCGGCACCATCCACTGCTATCATGGCAGCATCGCCCACCGGACCTGGCTGGGCCCTGCCCTCGCTGTGTCATCGGAGAAAACTGGAAAAAAACCCTCAGGCCTCGTGGGCGTCCTCCACCCGGGCCCGAGTTGGTTCCCCTCCAGCCCCTCCTCAGTGGCTTCCGCTCCGGACCTGTCTGACTTTTTCCTCCAGGCCTGCACATCCCGGCCTGGTCATCCCAGTGGGCATTCCCCAGTGGACACGTCAGCCCCGCCCAGCCCCACCTGCCCCGGCCAGTCATGAGGGGAGGAGGGGGCAGGAGGACCTGGGAGCCAGGCCCTGGGTGTGAATCCTGCCCCGCCCCCCTTGCTGCGTGTGAATCCTGCCCCGCCCCCCTTGCTGCGTGTGAATCCTGCCCCGCCCCCCTTGCTGTGTGTGGCCTTGGCAGGGCCTCCGTGGTGGTGTCAGTCTCTCATCTATTAAATGGGCCCAAGGAAGGGAGTCTGGTTCTGAAACGATTTTTCTCAGTACTGTCTGGAGACCAGCCTCCTCCACGGGGCAGCAGGGGCTGGGCAGGGGTTGCCAGGCTGAGAACATAAACAGACAAAACGATAACCCTGACCTAATATATGCACCTTATATAAAAGTTAATTCAAAATGGATCATGGAACCTTGAAGACATTCTGCTCAGTGAAATAAACCAGCCACAAAAGGACAGACACTGTCTGATCCTACTCACATGAGGCCCCTAGAGCAGTCAGATTCATAGACACAGAAAGTGGACGGTGGCTGCCAGGGCCTGAGGAGGGCGGAGGAGAGTTAGTGGTTAATGGCGACAGTTTCACTTTGGGAAGATGAGAAAGTTCTGGGGATGGATGGTGGTGACGGCTGCACAACAGTGTGAATGTCCTTAAGGCCACTGAACCAGACACTTAAAAATGGGTGGCATGGTAAGTTTTATGTTATGGGTATTTTACTATAATAAAAAATAAATACATTTTAAAAATCAATTTCAAGGGGCTTCCCTGGTGGTCCAGTGGTTATGACTCTGCACTTCCACTGCAGGGAGCATGGGTTCGATCCCTGGTGAGGAAAGTTCTGCATGCTATGAGGTGCGGCCAAGGAAAATAAGAAAAAAAAAAAAAATCAAATTTGCGAACTAAAAATTTCAATTTAAAAAAGAAACAAACCTTAGTTGGTCGATTTAAAATTAATTAATTTTAAAAAACAAAAGACTTACATGTAAAGCTACAAGGCTTTTAGAAAAAAACACAGGGCAAAATCTTCAGGACCCAGGGCTCAGCAAACAGCTCTTAGCACAAAAGCACTATCCGTAAAAGGAAGAACTGATAAATTGGACCTTATCAAAGTTAAAAAGTTTTGCTCTGCAAAAGAGCCTATGAAGAGGAGGAAAAGACAAGTTATAAATTGGGAGGAAAAAACTGCAAACCACGTGTCTGACAGAAGACTAGGATCCAGAACATACAAAGAAATCTCAAAACTCAACAGTAAAAACCTAATCTAATTAGAAAATGGGCAAAAGACACGAACAGACATTCCACTGAAGAGGACGTACAGACGGCAAATACGCACGTGGAAAGACGGTCCACATCACTAGCTGTTAGGGAAACAGTCATTAAAATCACAGTGAGATGTTGCACACACCTCTCAGAACGGCAAAACCAAAAAACAGTGGTGACCGTCAACGCTGGAGGGGATGCAGCAAAACAGGACCCCTTGCACATTTCTGGTGGTAATGTAAGACGGCACAACCACTCTGGAAAAGTTTAGCCCTTTCTTACAAGGCTAAACGTACAACTACCGTATGATCCAGCAGTTACACTCTTGGGCATCTAGCCCAGAGAAATGGAACCCTGCGTTCACACCAAAACTGTTCACAGCAGCCTATCTGTCATAGCCCCAAACTGGAAACAACCCAGGCGGCCTTTTAACAGATGAACGGTTCCATGCTGTGAAACACCACTCGGCAATAAAAAGGAACAAACTATTCATAAATGCAACAAGTTGAATGAATCTTGAGGGGCTTATGCTGAGTGAAAAAAGCCAATCCCAACAGATTACACACCGTACCATTCCATCTATATAACAATCTTGAAATGATAAAACTGTAGAAATAGAGAACAGATTAGTGGCTGCCAGGGATTAGGAGGGGATAAAGGAGGGAGGGAAGGAGATCTGGCTCCAAAAGGGTAGCACAGGAATCCTCACAGTGGAATGTTCTGTGTCGTGACTATACTGATATCAATACCCGGTTGGGATACTATATAATTTTACGAGCTGTTGGGGAAAACCGGGCCAAGGGCACATAGGATCTTTCTGAATTCTTGCAACTGCACATGAGTTGACAATATCTCAACATAAAAATTTGAATTTAAAAGTGCAAGAAACCGGGGCTTCCCTGGTGGCGCAGTGGTTGAGAGTCCGCCTGCTGATGCAGGGGACACGGGTTCGTGCCCCAGTCCAGGAAGATCCCACATGCCGCAGAGCGGCTGGGCCCGTGAGCCATGGCCGCTGAGCCTGTGCGTCCGGAGCCTGTGCTCCACCACGGGAGAGGCCACAACAGTGAGAGGCCCACATATCACCAAAAAAAAAAAAAAAAAAAAAAAGTGCCAGAAACCCATTTAAGTTTTAATTTGAGATAAATAATGAATAAAGTTTTGCTATAAGTATGCTCCACACAATATTTGGGACATACTTGTACTAAAAAATATTTGTTATCTCAAGTTTAACTGGGAGTCCTGTTTTTTATCTGGCAACCCTACTCCTGGGAAATTGCCCCAGGTAAGAGGAGACACCTGTCACGTCATTCATTCACTCAACAAATATTTCTTGAATACTTACTATGTGCCAGGCACTGTTCTAGGCACAGGGGATACAGCTGTAAACTCAGGCCACCCCTACCCTCGTGGTACTGACATTGTAGTGGGAGGACAGAGGGAATAAAGACGTAAAGAACTGTGCAAATAAAATCGTTTCATATGGTGTTAAGTGTTATAGAGAAAATAAAGCAAGACAGTGTACAGACAGAGCCGAGGTGGAGAAAGGGGAGGAAAGTCAGAAAGTGAGAGAGGGCTTCCCCGGGAGGGCAACGTCTGAGCAGAGACCTGAAGGAACAGCAGGAACTAGTTATGCAAACAACTGAGGGAAGGGCCTTCCAGACAGGGGAAACAGCATGTGCAAAGGCCCTGAGGCAGCAACAAGCTTGGCGGACTCCAGGAGCGTGTGGCTGGAGACATAGTTGGTGTCCAGTGGTCCTAAGAACCCTGTATTCCCTACCCCCACATGTCAGAACTAGAAGACCCTTCTGAGACACGAGGTCCCACCATGGGAGAAACTGAGGCCCTGGAGGGCCGGGATCTGCCCAAGGCCACCCCTGGTCCAAGTCCCTCAAGTTCCAGCTGGAAGCCTTTGCATCTGGGAAGGGAAGAACCCACACCTGCACCAGAGCTGGAGCAGGAAGGGAGGGCACGGCGGCCTGCGGAGGCCTCCTCACAGCCCGGCCTGGTCAGCTGGCTTCAGGCCAGGCAGGGCCTGGCTCCTCGGGCCCTCAACGTGCCACCACTGACCATTCTATCCGGTCAAATATGCAAGTGGCCCTCGGGACAGCAGAGGAGAGCATAGCTGAGCAAGCCTTATCGGGGCCCCGCCCCAGCTGCCAGAGGCCAGGTCCCTGGTGTCCCCTGACTCACAGGCCTGCCTGCAGCCAGGGCAGGGTGGAAATCCAGCTCCCAGGAGCACCCAGACCAGACAGGGCAGGGCAGGAAGGGACAAGACCAGCACCCTCCGCGCGCAGAGGCTGGGCAGGGACTGGGAGGTGACTCTCGTTTGGGTGGAATTCCATCCCCCTGAGCTCACCTCCCTTGGAGCACATTCCAGCAGGGGCCAGCCCCGTCCCAGCTGGGCCCCCATCCCCAGGGCTGCCTCTCTTGGGCTCAGTCACCACGCTCCCAGGAAGGGGTTGTGGAGGCCCCCTCCCTCCCTGGGGCCCCCAGAGCTCCCAGCACACTTTGCCCTCAGTGGCCGGCAAGGCCTCGACGGCACCCCCGGCCCGGTGCAGTAGCATCAGCGAGGCGCGGAGAGCCCGGACCCCCGGCCCCGCAGCCCAGCTTCCAGAGCCAGGATGCAGCAGAAGGGGGCTCTGAGCTCAGTGCTCAGGGATGCATCTACAAGGACCCACCTCCCTGTCTGCTCTTCTGTGTCCCATAGCCCTCCTGCCCCAGTGCCCATTTCCTCAGGGCTGTGGCCGGCTCTGGGCTTTCCCACTAGAATCTTCCTGCTGGCCAATCCTGCCAAATGCCAGGGCTTTGGCAACTGCCTCGCGTTGGTGGCTGCCAGGAAGTGGCTCCAACCAAGACCTCTCTCCAGGCACCAGTGGCCCCTGGGCATCTCCATGTGATGCCCACAGGCTCTCCCACTCACATGCCCAAAAGCACCCTAATAATCATCTCCCCTCAAGTCCAGACTCCACACGCCCCAGTGCCTGACCCCAGTGAGGTAGAGCGCCCACCTATCCACCCCAAGTGCAACCCAAGGCGGGTCCTGCCTCTTCTGCTCCAAAACAGCTATCCCTCCTGCCTACCCGTGGTCCCTGCTGGGTGGGGCACCAGCTGCCACCCTGGCAGGCAAGGCCCTGCACTTGACCCCAACCACCTCTGCAGTCTCATCACCCATCATCCCCTCTCCCCAGATGCACGCAGTCCGCCCCCACCTAATCATGCCTTTTCAGGACTTCATGCTTTTATAGATGCCGTTACTTCTCCCTGAACTGCCCTCCCCCCCACCTGCCTTGTCCACCTGGTGGACTCCTACTTATCCTTCAAAGCCCTACTAAAGGGTCCCTTCTTCTTGCCCCAAAAGTGTCCAGACTCCTCCGAGAAGAAACCGTACCCTCCTATGAGCTCTTACGCACCTTCTGTGTTGCATTTCTCCTGCGGTGTTTAGCCCTGAATCATCATTTTTGCTCCTCTTAAATGCCTCTGTCACCAGACAGAGCCCCTTGAGGGCAAGAAGCACGGTGAGTTCATATCCTCACTGCCCCAAAGGTGGGAAAGAAACGATTCAAAGCCACAAAGATTCCACCATCCAAAGATTTCAACCCGGGGCTTCCCTGGTGGCGCAGTGGTTAGGAATCCTCCCACCAATGCAGGGGACACAGGTTCAAGCCCTGGTCCAGGAAGATCCCACATGCCACGGAGCAACTAAGCCCATGCGCCACAACTACTGAGCCTGCACTCTAGAGCCCACGAGCCACAACTACTGAGCCCGCGTACCGCAACTACTGAAGCCCACGCATCTAGAGCCTGTGCTCCACAACAAGAGAAGCCACCACAATGAGAAGCCCACGCACCGCAACGAAGAGTAGCCCCCGCTCACAGCAACTAGAGAAAGCCCGCACGCAGCAACCAAGACCCAATGCAGCCAAAAATAAATACAATTTTTTAAAAAAACAAAGATTTCAAACAGCAATTTAAAGTTTTCTTATTGGCTCCTTCGCACTACCACCAACTATGAGCTATACCTTCAACCGTTAATAAGAAATACAATTCAAAGTTACTCCAGTGCAAATTTCTTGTGAATCATTTTTTGTTTGTTTCTTAAATTGCAAATTTAAAATTTAGATTAACTCAAGTTAATCTAAAAAAAAATGACTTCATTAAAATGTACCTATACTTAAAAAAAAAACAAAAAGATTTCAACCCACCGCTTCTGACGCCTCTCTCCCTCCCAACCAAAGATCCTGATTCCAAGCCCCCCATGTGAGGGTGTAAACCTAACATTCTACAGTCCCAACCTGAACCGTCTGTGATTTCAATGCCAAAATACCATGGCCCTAAAATTCCAATAGAGATAGACTCTGATTCAAAAATCACGTCCCCAAAGGACCTGTTGGCTTCCCCCATTCCTGTCTTCTACTGTGACCCCCTCTGATTCAACCCTGCAGACCACACAATTGCACAAGACAGTGCCGGGGGGAGGCAGGGCACAGACACCCCCAGCCCTGCGGCCACATCTGCAGGTGAAACCCTGGCTCTGCCTGGGCCGGACCCAAACCGGAGACCTGTGAGGGCAGGTGCCCCCCCCGCGGCATTATTCCTCTTGATCTGCCAGCTGAGTCGGGGGCACCCTGCCACCCCAAGGGCCGCCCGGAGGACAAGCCCTGAATCTCCGCTCACTCAGTGGGCCACCACCTCGGCTCACTCAGCGGGCCACCACCTCGGCTCTGGGACACGCACCCCTTCCCCACCTCCCCCTCCCCCTTTTCTCTCGCACCAGCTGCCAACAAGCCCCAGAGCCTGTGGTCAGGTTGAGTCTTGTCTTCTCACAGCAGGAGGAGGGAGCCGGTGATAAACACATCTGTGATCCTTCCCGAGACGCTCAGCCAGGGGCGGCTGCGGGCTGGCCCCTCTCCTGCCGGTTCCAGCTCCACTGTGCATGGGGCCCACGGAAGCCTGTTGTGGGCAGAGTTTCTGGAATGGGGTCCCGTGCCTTTGAATAAATGGCAGGCCGCAGGATCCTGGGGGTCTCCAGTGTGTGCCCTCGCCTGGCCCTGACTAGCACCTGGGATCCAGAACAGACCAAGGATCATAGTGCCATTTGACAGATGAGGAAACTGAGGCCCCCAGAAGGGATGGAACCCAGAGATGATACACACTGAGCCTTACCTTCCCCAGGCTAGGCGGCTGCCCTGCTCCTGGCCGCTCGGATCTGTGTCTGGGCCCTTGGGGTGCCCCACGTCTGGGAGCGAGGGGCTAGGCTGGGAGACCACCTTCCTGCCGTGCCCTGGCCAAGGGGTGTGGCCACTGCCTTGCATAGCTGAGGGCCAGTCGGGATCCTTTCTGGGCCTCTGTTTGCACCCCCAAACCACAAAGGGGCTGGACTGGTGGTTAATCAGGCCTTTCCTGTGTCCACTGGGGAGTCCCAAATTCTACCTCTTGGCTCTGGAAAACATACAGTGCCTGGCTGAACTGCCCTTCCAGGAGGTGACCCTCAAGCGTCCTCCTGAACCAGAGTGGAGCTAGGCAGCAGGGGATGGTGGGAGTGCAGGGGGCACCCTGAGCTGGGAAAACCATTCCTGCTCAGAAGTGTCAAGTGAGGCCCAACCTGCGCACCCCACCAAGGATGCCCACACCCCGTTCCTGACACCGCCCAAGGCCTCGCTCTGCTGCCCTGGAGTCAGTCTCTGAGACTTCTGACCCGCTGCTCCAGAACCATCAGTGGCTCCCCAGTGACCGTAGGGGACTCAACCATTCACTCCGCACGTACATAGAGCGCCTCTATACACCAGGCCCTGGGGTGCAGCTGTGAATGTGATGCATGAGGTCTCTGTCCTTAACAAGCTTATGATCTGGGGAGGGGAAAGGCTAGGAAGGGGTTGAGAAGGAAGTCTCTCTGAAGAGGGGATATCGGAGCTGGAACTCAAGCCGTAAGGACAGGGCAGCCCTGAGGGGAAAACACGGCTCTCACTCCCTGGCCTGGAAGGTGACCTTGCAGCCCTCTGGCTGCAGCCACCCCTTCAGGGGCTCACAGACCAGCCAGTCTGGGCCCCTGGACTGGCCCCAAGCCCCTCCTCTGGGCCTTTGGCCACTACCTGGGTTGCCCCTACCTCTCTCCTCTGCCAAGCCAAACCTTGGAGTAGGTGGGGTCCACCTACTCCAAAAAGGCCCCTGAGGTTGACCTTACAACATATGATGGTCCCATCATCTGCATCACCCCAGAGCTGCCCTGAAAAGCAAGCACAGCCTCAAGCCTGCTGGCGCTGGTGGCTCAGGAAACCCTCTCCCATGTGGAGAGAAGGGAACCCTCCTACTGTTGGTGGGAATGTAAATCGGTACAGCCACTATGGAGAACAGTATGGAAGGTCCTTAAAAAAAAAAAAAAAAAAAAAGAACTACCAGGGCTTCCTTGGTGGTGCAGCTGTTGAGGATCCGCCTGCCAATGCAGGGGACACGGGTTCAAGCCCTGGTCCAGGAAGAGCCCACATGCCGCGGAGCAACGAAGCCCATGCACCACAACTACTGAGCCTGCGCTTTAGAGCCCACCAGCCACAGCTACTGAGCCTGAGGGCCACAGCTACTGAAGCCCAGATAGCTAGAGCCCATGTTCCACAACAAGAGAAGCCACCACAGTGAGAAGCCCGTGCACTGCAACAAAGAGTAGCCCCTGGTCACCGCAACTAGAGAAAGCCCGCGCGCAGCAACGAAGACCCAACACAGCTAAAAATAAAATAAAATAAAATAAATAAATAGAACTACCATATGACCCAGCAAGGCCACTCTTGGGCATATACCTGGAGAAAACCATAATTCAAAAAGACACATGCACCCCAATGTTCACTGCAGCACTATTTACAATAGCCAGGACATGGAAGCAACCTAAATGTCCATCAAGAGACGAATGGATAAAGAAGATGCGGTACATATATACAATGGAATATTACTCAGCCATAAAAAGGAATGAAATTGGGTCATCTGCAGAGACGTGGATGGACCTAGAGACTGTCATACAGAGTGAAGTAAGTCAGAAAGAGAAAAACAAATATCATATAATATCGCTTATACGCGGAATCTAGAAAAATGGTACAGATGAACTTATTCACAAAGCGGAAATAGACACACAGATGTAGAGAACAAATGTATGGACCCCAAGGGGGGAAGGGGGGTGGGATGAACTGGGAGATTAGGATTGACATATATACACTACTACGTATAAAACAGATGTATAGCACAGGGAACTCTACTCAGTGCTCTGAGGTGACCTAAATGGGAAGGAAATCCAAAAAAGAAACCCTCTTCCGCCTGATGTGCGTGGGACCTTCCTTCCCCCAGCTGAGCGCTCTCTCCCCTCATTCTCACTGTGGCTGGACCAGGTAGCCACACAGGAGGAAACAGGGGGAGACGGAAGCCACTTGTCCCTCTCCTGTCCACTCCCAGGGATGAGAGCTTCAAGGCCAGGAGGGACCCCATGACCTATGACCTCAGCCCTAGGAAGTGATCTGACCGTAGAAATCGGGAGGGATGAAGAGCTGAGAACCCTGGAGGAATGTGCCGCCCTGAGCAGGAGCTTCCAGCACAGGGCAGGGCCGGCAGGGCCTTGCAATCTACCCCGGCCATCATCCTAGGACAGACCAGGTGAGCAGCCTGCTGCGTGACTCACCGTGGCCGCCTGGGAGGCTCTGACACACCAGATGTGCCCGGAGACTGCAGAGGAGGGAGGGAGGGAGGGAGGGAGGGAATCCCAAGGCAGGAGGAAGGGCTCCTGGTGCCTCCCATTCGTCTGTACACGGGTGGGCAAGCCACCCCCCAACACCACTTACCAGACAGCTCCCTCCCTCGGTCTGGGGTCACACCCACCCTGTGCTGAGGACCAGCTGTGTGCCAGCCCTGGGGAAGGGCTCTCCTGCCTTCTCCCCGCGAGGACACTCCTGCCATCTCTGCTTCCTTCCCAGGAAGAAGCGAGCAACAGAGCTCGGATCTGAACCCAGGCAGCCCACCGCCAGCCCGCACTGTGCAAAGGACACCAACCCGAGAACCAGACGCCAGGCTTCACATCCTGGCTTTGCTCCCGATTAGCACGTGACAATCCCCCTGTTCCTCCATCTCTTCACCTGCAAAATGGGATAATGAGGCCACCGTTCACAGGGACGCTGTGAGAAGCACAGGGAACTCAGCTTGTCCTGTTTCATGCACAGGACTGAGCGAGAGGACTGCTGGCCCACGGACATGTTCTAGCCAAACCAGGTCAGCTGGCACCCAAATGGGCAGCTCGAGGCCCACCCTTAGCCAGCATGTGTGTGTTTGAGCTCCTATAGCAATCCTCTTTCTTTTTTCCTTTTTCTACATTTTTTAAGAGTCACTGGTGACGACCAATTTTAAATGCCAACGCCTAAAAAAATAAGTGCTTGTGCATGAAAATCTGGGTCTAAAACCAGAGGATGAGGCCACCCTGGGCCGGCATTCCCGCACAGCCTCCACGGGCTGGAGCCAAGCTGGGGGCCCCACGGATGGGGCCTGTGTTCCTTGGTCTCTACAGCCCTGGGCACGGTTTCCCCCATTCTCTTCACCGCTGCTCCTGCCTGGCCCCCCCAGTGGTGCCCACACACACCCTGTCACTGCAGTGGTCCGTCCTCCACCCCGGCGGCATGGAGCCCTCCCTCCCTGTCTGGCCTGGCCCATCAGAGCCCCTCCTTGCCCAGTACCTCCGGGGCCTGCGGGTCCTCACACAGGCAGGATCCACCCTCCTGTGACAGCCCCACCCCATAGGCCCTCACTGTACTCTGCCGGCAAACCTGTCTGCTCCCTTGCCTCATGGGATAGGGTGCCCATCCCCTTTGAAAGCCAGTCACCTCCATTAGAAACATCCTGGCACAGCCTGGACTCTCTTCCAAGCTGAGCCCAGAATCTAGGAGGATCTGAGGAGGCGGTGAAGAGGGAATGGTCACCTCCATTATTTTGAGCTCCAGATCTTGGTTAAGGTGACCAAGGATACGTCACCAACCCTGGCATCTGCCCTACAGCAATGACTCCTACTGCACTCACCTCAACTCCTCCCCACAATCAGAGTTTTGTACAGCTGATTTTGTGGGCCCGAGGATGACAGTTCACATCCGTCCCTCTTTCCATCTTGCTGAGTTACATCCAATGTTTAAACAGAGATTCGATTATTCAACCTTGTCAGTAACTGACAAGTGTCATGCCACACAGAAATCCTGACCAGCAGCAAATCGACAACAGATGCAAGCAGAATGAGGCTACGGGCAGAGCCCTGTGGCCCATCGCCAGACACCCAACACCAGTTGTTATGAATAAGCCATTTTGCAGCATCTCTGCAAGAGCCGCCCGGCTCCCCTCCCTAGCTGCCTACCTTTCGGCCTGCCTCGTTATTGTGTAAGTTCATGAGAGTCCGGGCATTCTGCTTGATCTCCCGGGCATCCACAAAGACCTTGGCGAAGCCGATGCCGTAGCGGATGTCGGCAGAGCAGCCACCCCACTTCCAGCCCTCGTCCCGGTGGTACTGGCCTTGCTTCTCCTTGTCGCAGCCGCAGTCGCTCAGGTTGCCCTGGGTGCAGGCAGCAGTGATGGCGTGGGCCACGCCGGCTGCGATGATGGCGTAGGTGAAGGCGGCCTCCCGGCTCCCTGCGGGGACAAGAGTGGAAAGGCTGGGCTCAGGTCCAGGGCGTCCTGGGATGGGAAGGGAGGCTGAGCTCACTGTCGGGGCACCACAGAGACTGACTGAGCGCCCGTTCCTCACTCCGAGAAAGCTCCGTCCCAGGCACCCCCATCACGCACATCCCCGTTGAATCCCCAGTCACTGAACGCCCTTGGGGAGTCGACGGGGCAGCGGAGGAGAGAGGCTGGAGACCAGAAGAGGGATTCCTCTGTGGATGGCCACCCACTCCCCCCAGGCTGATGTGGCCATGCCCGCTGCACACACGCACAGCACTCGTGGCACCTGGTGGCAAACTGTAACGCAGCACTCTGACCGCCACAGTGCACCCAGGCTCTGGAGCCAGAGGCCTAGGCTGAAACCCCAGAACATCGGTCTGTAGCTCTGCCACCTTCAGCCGCCACCACCCCCTCCCTGTGTCTCAGTCTCGTCGCTGGAAAGTGGGGACACAGCAATAGTCCCTTTCTCATGGGGATGATAAGAGAGTAGCGTTTGTCCATGTGAAGCTCTCAGCGCCCTGCCTGGCTCGTGGCACCTGCCTGACACAGCAGCTCCTGTGCTCGTGGCCTTGCTATCGCTGCTGTGTCACCTGCTGTCTAGAGGTCTGGACCCCCGTGGCCCCCTCACTCGACTGTGAGCATCTCCAGAGAAGGCTGGGACCTGCATCCTCGGGACTCCGACTGACAGAGGGGACAAGGGCTGCGGGAGGGGAGAGGGACTGCTCGTGGGCAGGCAGGAGGGACGGGAGAGCAAAGGGCCAATGGGGGCCTGGGGAGCTGCTGAGGCGTCGCTTCCCCGCAGGGCTTCCCAGCTACGTGGAGGTGGAGATGGCCCTGCTGGGGGGCTGGGAGCCACATGTTAAGAATTTACAAGGGCCCTGCAGGGCGGTGCTGAGCTGTTAAGTGGGGTGGAAGGGTCCTGAGTAGCTGGGGTGCAAGAGTGGGGGGCGGTCACTTAGGCCTGGTGCAGATACGCCCTGCCACCCAACCTCCCGGCCTCCCTGGGTCCCAGAGCGGCACCTCCTGCTGGGATGGAGATGAACCCAGACCCCGTGCCTAGGGTAGGCACTCAGCGCGTTCGCTCTCAGAGCCAGGGTGGGTGCAGGTCAGGGAAGCACCCTAGAGGAAGAGGCCCCAGGGATGGAGAAGTCTCTCAGGACACCGTCACCCCGACTCAGGTGGACCTTCTCACCCGTCCCTCCTTCACTTCGCCGCCCCTCACCCAGGCTGCTAGGATGCCAGCAACCTGCACGCCGACCCCTGGCCACCGCATCCACACCCTGCAGACACGTAGGCCTGTCCACCTGCTGGACCGACGGCTTCACTGTGCCGACGCCTGGCCCTGACATTCCACGGCGGCCCTGTTAATACGGGGGTGCTGGAGCCCATACGCCCAGATTCAATCCCAGCTCTGCCACTGACTGACCGTGACTTGGACCAGTTCCTCCTCTGCCTGAGCCTCCGTCTCCAGGCACCAGCTCACACTACTGAGAATCAAACCCACGAGAAAAGGATACACTGGAGGAACCAGGCGACAGCGAGATTAGATCCTCACAGACATCAGAGAAAGAATCATCAGGTGCAGAGTATACAGAGAATAAGATGGGGGAGGAAATCTCTGTTCCACCACTTTCTGGCTGTGTGACCTTGGGTGAGTCACCTAACTGCTCTGTGCTCCAGTTCCTCTTCTACAAAATAGGATGACAACCGCTCACTTTAATTAGGGAGGTCGAGAGAACTAGAAAGAATTAACAAAGGTAAAGCATTTAGCAAAGGGCCTGGCATGAGACAGTGACCCCAAATATTAGATTTATTACGATTGCTATTGACGATGGTAATAACGGTCCCTTATAAGAAGGCTGTGAGGTATGGAGTAGGAGTTTTCATTTGTTGAAGAAACTGAGGCCAGGAGAAAAGTCTGGTTCACCCAGGCCACCCAACTGGTGGGCAGCAGCGCTGAGCTGCAGTCGTGGCCTCTGGACACCCTGTTCAGACCAAGAACTTTCTCCGGGGAGCAAATGACTGCAAAGCGCAGCGGCCCCACTGGCAGCCTCCGGCAGCTAAAGGGAAACTGTATCCCCTTTATCAGACTCAGAACAGAGCAGCAAATTGAGGAAGGGTCGGAGCCTGGCCCGCCACCTGAGACTTGCCCTTCCCCCAGGCTCTTCCCTGGGGGTGGGGGTGGGGACAAGTGTGTGAGGTTCTACCATGCAGCAGGCGGAGGTCCCAGGTATCTCTGAGCCCTCTGAGCAGCGCATGCAATGCACATGGCTTCTGCTCCTACCCAGGATCCCCCAGCACATCCCAAGGTGGGTGGGAGAAGGGCGGCTGCACCCGGCACACACACAACTCCCTTGAGTTCAAGGTGCACTCCTAGACCAGAGTGAAGTCCATCCTGGGCCATGGCCTTCCCTCCCCACCAAGCTGGCCCTCACCTCCGCACCCACGGCCCCCGAGAAACAGAGGGACCGTTATTCTTAGCTTCTGAGCTCCCCGGGACCCAGGTACTGGCTGTTGCAGTCCAACGCTTCCAGATGCTAAAGGGTCACTGCTGACCCCTGCCATTGACCTTGACCTGGGCCTTGCCCACCAGTGTTAGACTAGGACTGCCCAGTCCCCATACTTCCCCCTCCTCACTGACCACCAGGAAAGCTGCCCTGGGCAGTGGGCTGGCCGTGTAACTAATGTCAGGCCTGTCAACCTGTCTAAGCCTCTGTTGCTTCCTCCATGAAATGGGCTTAGCAGCATCAGGGGCTGGTGAGTGGACAGCGCCCGGCATGGGGTACGTGTTCCATAAACACTGGCCGCTGCTGCTGTGATCACGATTACCACCAAGTCCGTTTTGCCTCGTTGAGCTCCAGGATGCACTGAAGGACACGATAGCCTCACACAGAGGCCAGTGTGTGGGGCTGACCCAGACTCCGGCTGCCCAGCCAGACTTGGGGGGTCCCGAGGGAGCAGGGCCCGTGTCTGTCTGTCTCCCGCTGTTTGCAGTCCCCACGATAGTGTGTGACGGATGAATGAATGAGCAGACCTCACTGCCAACCCCACCCCGCCAGAAGCTGGGTGACCCTGGGCAAGTCACTGGGCCTCTCTGATCCTCCATTTCCGTATCTGTGAATCTCACCCAGCTGGCACCCAGCGGGTGGGGGTCCCAGGTATCTGTGAGCCCTGGGACCAGTGCATGAATAAACGGTAGTGAGTATTATAATAATTACAATGGATGGAATTACAGGCCCCCTGAGAGGTACAGAGAGAAACTCCCCCGCTTCAGTTTTCTCCACGGCCCTCCTGCCATTTTAGACTTATTTGTTTGTCGTCTGTTTCTCACACCACAGCCACCACTCCTGCTGCCCCTACAGCATAATGTCCTTGAAGGCAGTGCTTTGTCATGTGCCCTTCGTGTCCCCAGGGCCTGACATGTAGGAGGTGCTCAGTACATATCTGTTAGATGAACAGATGGATAGATAAAGAATGAATGAATGAACGCTCCAAGCAGTGGCCAAAAACCAGGTGAGTTTCATTTAGTGCTTATTACTGGCCAGGCTCCGTGCTAGGCGCTTTGGGAAAGTGTTCTGGTCACCTATTTATAGGGAAACCAGCTGACTGAGGTTCAGAGAGGCTCTGACCAGGCAGGTGCAGAGCAGCGATGGGCTCCACCCGTTCAGCATGACCTCCCCCAGGGCGTCAGGACAGAGTCTGCCCAAGGCCTGGGGTTTCGGGGCTTTTCAGTGCAGGGAGAAGGTGGCAGGAAAGTAAGCTTTGTTAAGCACCTGCCAGACCCACCCTTGGGGGTGTTGCCCAACAGCCCCGTTCGGTGGCCACCATTCTCCACAGTGTTACCGATGAGGAAACCGGGGCTCTGAGAAGTAAACTGATTCACTGAGGCCGCCAACCCAGAAACTGGGATTCCAGGCCCAAGCTGGCAGTGTCCTCCCTCAGCCCCTGCTCCAACCACCCTTCCAGCTCCTCGCTGCGTGGCAAAGCCCACGGTCGAGAGAGATTCCTTTGCCTTAAGGCAGCAACCCTGATCAAAATGCCTTTATTTCTGCCATTCAACTGTTACCAGTTAAAACATCAATAAATTTATAGGACGCATTCAAATAGGACGGCCTCCTGAGAACAGGGTTTGATGGCAGAAAGAAGGTAGACGAGCATCCCAGAATCTTACCATCGCAGATTCCTTGCGTGAGAGGCCATCTTAACCTCCATCCGTCCATGCCTCCTTCGCCCATCCCAGGTAAGCAGCAGTTCCTTACTGTATCTGTGGGCAACTGAGGCTCGAGGAGGTGACTTACAGAGGCAGAGCCAGGATGCAAACCTAGGGGTCACAGGCCTCCAACCACTGCGGAGGACACCCCCGACCCTGACCACGCTCGGAGCTCCCGGGACAACCCCACCCTCAGCCTGGGGAAGCCCCTCCAGTTGGGCAATTTCCCGAAGCTGTCTATTTGTCTCTTACTGGCTGTCTGCACGGGCAGTTCTAAGGTGTGTCTTATTGCTGCAGAAACAGAATGAGGTGATGGTCCCAATGGCACACGGTTCATAAGAAGAACAGCAAAGTCATAAAATGCTTACTATTTGCCAGTCTCTTTCCTAAGCACTCAATACAGATCAATTCGCTTCACTCTGGCGACACTATGAGGTGTGGAGCATTTTTATCTCCATTTTACAGATGTGGAAACTGAGGCCCAGAGAGGCGTGTACTCTGACCAGGATTCAACCCTGGTCAGCCTGGTTCCAGAGTCTGACCCTGTCTCCTGCCTTAAGGTTACGACACCCACCCCAGTCCTACTGACTCCTGGCCCAGGCTCTTGCCCGACTCTTCCACATGGGGCCAGTAAGCAGAGGACACTGGGCTTGGCTTACTGCCCATCACTGACCATTGCCCCTCCAAGAACAGACCTAGCCCCCTCCTGCCTGGACCACCTACCTCTCCCTCCTGTGCACGAGCAGAGGAAGAACCTCCGTCACACCTTGCCTCTCCTCGGCCCCCCTGACCGAGCCACGTGCCCTGTTCCTTCACTCAACAGATATTGCTTGAGCACCTACTATGTGCCAGGCACTGTGCTGGGGGCTGGGGAAACTGAGAGGAGGGATTCAGACATGGCCTTGGCTTCTGAGGGGGCAGAAAGCAAGACACATCACTCACTCAGCGGCAGCGGAGGACTCTGCAGACGCGGGACAGGGAGATGACGGGAGCAGGGACCACCTGGGGTGGGGACTTTTGAGCCGGGAGGAGCCAGCCATGAGGCTGTCTGAGGGGAGAAGGGGCTCCCGGCTGATGGGCAGACCCTGCGGTGGCCCTGACCCGGCCTGGGCAGTGGTGGGAGCAGGTAAGCCCACGGGGGTGGGAGGAAGTGAGGCTGTTGGGGCAGAGGCAGGTCCTGCAAGCCCTACCATCCTGCCCCAGCACAGGGCCCTCTGTGCCCGGAACCAGAGAAAAGTCTCCCAGAGCCACAGACATAAGGCCCGTGGGTTCATCCTGGAATAAGAGAGGTTCACAGAGGCCGGGAAACGTGCCCAGGCTCATCAATGACTCAGCAGCGAGACCTGGGGGATTAGGACCAGGGTCTCCTGGCTCCCAGCGTGGAGTCCTGCCCTCACCTCCACCACAGCTTCTTTCACTCTCAATCCACCTGCATCTCCAGGTAACTTTCCACGCAGAAGCTCAGGCAGCCTCAGCTCAGAACTTGGGTAAGATGGAGCCTATTAGTCCCTCCGCCCTGCTCCTTACTCAGGGCGGGGTGACCCTGAGCAAGGATGCTGGCTTCCCGGCCTCAGCTTCCCCACCTGTGAAATGGGATCCACCAGGAGGACACGGCCAAGCTGCCCTGAAGACGAAACGAAACCTCTGTGTACAGAGAGGCCCCGTTCCCCAGAAGGTGCTTAGTAAAGACCGTTGTTATCACGGAGATGAACCCGGGGAGCCCGGCTGACGCCCTCCCCACATTCCAGCTCCATAACGACCCCGGCGGGTACAGAGGAAATAAACTGATGTCCAAGCCTGCCTGAAAGATTCCATTCCACCGCCCTGTGCAGCCACTGCAAATGGTTTGCACCGGAATATTATCTGGGTGTATTTACAGTATCTTACTGGAAACCACAAAGTGCATTGTATTTTTTTCTATTTTGCTATTTAAAGCCAATGGGTCAGAGGGTGAGCAATCTGCAGTGACACCAGCTGAAATATATGATGATTTGGAAAATACACAGACGGAAAAAGGTTGCCTTTGCCAGCCCCATGGCATGACACTCACAGCCCTTCTGGGCTCAGAACGCCACATCTGGCTGTCTTCGAGCAGAGGAACTAGGGGGCCTCTGGATGAAGAGAGAGAAGAACGGGGGCTGCAGGGGGCACGTGTCTGGGCGGGGCCTGGCTGACGTAACAGGCCCACAGAGACGGACTCTGGTCTCCCAGCCCCCGCCCTTCTCTCCCACCTCCGTTCTATCCAAGCGTCTCTTCCCAGCAAGGAAGGCCAGACCGCACTGCTGCCACCCGCCAAGGGTCAACAACCAACGTACAGAAGATTATTCAAATACCTGAGTTTTTTTTAATACTTGTACAGAAGAGTAAATAGGACCATGAGTGTATTAAAATGTAAGTCAAAGTAGCCATGATTGACTGATATCATGTAAACTGTATCTTTCTTTTTCTGATTTAATAAAAAAATTTTTACAAAAGAAATGCTCAGGGCATTCCTTCCTTCCTCCAAGCCGTCCTGCCTCCAAGCCTTTCCACACGCTGCTCCCTCAGTCGGTAAATGCCCTTCCTCTCCCACGGGCTTGGTGAAAGGCCATGTGGCTCAGTGGTTTCAGAGCAGGGCCCTGGGGGGCCAATCAAGCCAGGTTGGCAGCCTGGCTCCACTTCCCGGGGGGAAGGATCGGGGGGAGTTGACTGACCTCTCAAGGCCTCGGTTTCCTCCTTTGTAAAATGGGAATAATAAAGCACCTGCCTCCTAAAGTCATTAGGAAGGTGAAACAAGCCAAGACCACACCTGGAAGGGATCAGTACGCAGCAGCTCTTACTAGGCGTGGCACTGGTTAACTGTCTCCATCAAGACACTGCTCAGGGTCCCCTGTCCGAGGGCCTTCCTGACATCCCCTCCTCGGCTTTTGGCTCAGCACCTTTGCCATCCTTACTCTGTGTTAAATTGAAAGATCAGTCTCTCCCCACAAGGCTGTGAGGACCCGGATTATTCATCTGCGAAGCCTCGACCGTTGAATGAATGAATGACTGTGCATGTAAAGGCGTGGGAGTGTGTGTCAACCATAAGAAAGCTGGCAAGAGAAGGTTCTAACAAAAGACTCATCTCAAAGAATGGTGTCAGGAGAGCTAAAACCCAGGATGAACTGAGGCTTGCAAAAAAAAAAAATGCACGCGAGACAAAAAGTCCTTTGTTAGCTGCGTTCTAAGCAAGAATAGGGAAAGAATAGGTCTTTTGCTCCGGCAAGATGGCGTATTGTTAAGAAATGGCAGAGAGAAAGTGGAGCTGGCCTGCCCCTCACTTCTGTGTCTCTCACCGGAAAGGTCTTCAAATCATCCCTCCAAGCAGTCATCAGCTCACCAGACATGTGCTCCATCCACCCACCCTGCCCGAGACAGACAAAAAGACGGAGCCACTGTGCGAGGCATACGGATTCTCAGACCTGGGATCCTGGGCCCAGCCGGTCACCCGAGGGAGAGGGGCGAGCTGCTGAAGCGACCACTCGGGAGGAGAAGCGGTGAAACGGGACAGGAGCGGAAGCCCAGAAATGCATCCAAGTTCCCCGGTTGGTAGACAGAAGAGGGTGGCCCCTAGGGCCTGAATCCTAGGTCATCTGTGCCCTTCCCTGGAAAAATTCCACAGGGGAGTACCAAACAGGAGGTCGTGAGTATGTGAAAAAGAATGCAGCCGTCCCCAGGAGCACACATCAGGAAATCACCATTTCTTTGTTGATAATAATGCGAGACTCATAGCAAATTTCTATATGTGCTAAGAATTCGATCATCTTCCCACATCCTGTCTCTCCCCAGAGACAAGGGAGAGAGATTCTTCGGACAGCTCCCCTCCCAGGCAAACCCTGTGGGATGGATTTGTCTCCACTACTCTCTCCAGCCTCTTTCTGCCCTCCCTGCCCCCCAGCCTGGAGCCAGTGCCCAGATTACTCTAGAGACCCGGCTCTGGCTGGGTCACACCTGCAAGCCTGCTGCGGCTGCCCATCCCCACCACACCCTTCCTCTCCTGGGCTGTGGCGGCCCATTTTAGGTGACCCTGTAGGCAGCCTTCCACGCTCCAGTCCAGTGCCACCTGTGCCCTCTGCTCTTCTACCAGCCCCGACTCTGCTGTCTGTCCCCAACAGACGGTGAGCGCCCCGAGAGCAGACCCTGTGGCCGATTCATCAGCCACTTACCACGCTGAAGATTCTAGTAAACATCTGTGGGACCAACGAATGAGTGAATGAATGGGTGGACATACTGTGGGTGGCAGGGGGGGTGTCCCATGAGCACTTAACTTACATGAATTCAACCAAATGCACCCGGGGAAAAGTAAATTTAACATACTGTACGTGTGGGAATGTAAGTCGGTGCAGCCTTTATGGAAAAAGAATATGGAGAGTCCTCAAAAAATTAAAAATAGAATTAGCATACAGCAAGTCTACTTCTGGGTATTTAGCCAAAGAAAATGAAAATGCTAACTCAAAAATATATTTGCATCCTCGTGTTCACCACAGCACTATTCACAATAGCCAGGACATGGAAACAACCTGAGCCCATCGACAGATGAATGGAGAAAGAAGATGTGATACACACACACGCACACACGCACACACACGCGCGCATATGTGTATATATATGTATATACACACAATGGAATATTATTCACCCATAGAAAAGAAGGAAATCCTGTCATTTGTGACAACATGGATGGAACTTGAGGGCATTATGCTAAGTGAGATAAGCCAGACACAGAAAGACAATACTGTACGATCTCATGTATATGTGGAATCTTAAAAAAAAAAAAAAATTGAACTAAAAAAATAGCGTATGAATACCTTGGATGGGGTGCATTACTGTATATACGTTATACACACACATGAATGTCTTCCTACTTGTATAGAAAACTACGTATTCTGAATTTTGTGGCTGATTTCAGGGACTTTGCAGAGTGACACTGACTCGTATAGATCTCATCGTCCACGTCCATATCAGATACTGGAACATGCCTCCGCTGTGCCCTTGCGGAAGGAGGTCGGACTTGGTGGTGGGTAAATATACTTTGGGTGGATTCCTGGTTAGTCCAAAAGCCACAGTACGAGCATGGCCAATCTGTGAGGGTCTCCAGAGCAGTGTTTCCTGGCGTGGGTGCCTTGGAAGAGCACCTCCACCAGATGGCCAGTGAGTCTGAGGTCAGAGGAGTGTGGACCTCCAGGGAAGCCTCCTCAAGCTGCTCTCTTGTCTGCAGGACTTTTCAGAGCCTTTAATACACTGGATCTCTCTCTCAAGCAGGGAGTATGGCATGCTGAGTTCCCAAATTTATCATCCAGGGAGCCCTCCTTTTTACCCCAGAGCAGCGGGTGCGGGTGGGGAGGGATAGAAACCAGTCCGCTGAACAGACTGGGGAACAGGTCCTCTTGAGTCACGCCATGGAGGGGGGATCTCCCCTAGGCCTTGACCTACCCAACATTTGATCCCATTTGAAGCCAACGCAAATGTGGGAGGAGAGCTAACAGAACGCTGGCCTCACATGGATCAAAATGCTCACATGCAGGAATGAACGATCAGTCTTGTATTTTGGGTCAGAAATGGAAAGCATTCACTCAACAAAGAGAACAGAGCGCTTCCCATGTGTGCGGTGCACCCAGACCTGGGGCCACAAGACTAACAAGACCCTGGAGGGCTCAGAGCAGCTGGGCCTGTAGGGTAGAGAGGAGCTGGCCTGCCAGGAGGGCGAGCATCTCTCCATGTGTTTCCTGAGCATCTACTGTGTGCCAGGCCATGGGCCAGGTGCTGGGGGTCACAGAGAGAAGACGACTGACAGGCCCGGGCTCCATGGACTTCCCCACAGCCAGGGACCGATGGCAGACACACACAGCCTTGCAAAAGTATGCAAAGTCACTTCTGGAAGTGGTAAGTCTATAAAGACAACAGCACAGCATGACCTACAGGGGAGGCTGTCTCGGCCAGATGGTCAAAGGAGGCCTCCTGGAGAAGGCGGCGTCTGGGTGGGGGCCTACATAATGCTGGGGTATGCAGGTTACCCACCATCGCTCAGCAGTTTCTCCCTGTGGCCCTTCTGCTCTGACCTCTGCTCCAGAAGGAGCTGGGGCGGGGGTCTGCACCAGTACCTGGGGGTGCACCACATCCACTGAGCCCTTCCGGCTGGAGAGACTCAAGAATAACATAGCTGTGATTTATGGAGCACGTCCTGGGTGCCTCGTGGGGTGTAAGTAATCTCAGCTGCCCACACCTGCAAGATGGGTATGTTATCATTGCCGTTTGGTCCTGGTCCACAGCCAGGCAATGGGGAAGCTGGGAAGAGAAGCGGCAGGTAACTGCAGGGCTGAACTATAATTCTGGGCGGCACAAATGAGCAAATAAATAGAGGATGTGCCCTGGAGTAGTAAGTGATGAGGAGAAAAACATGGAAGGTGAGGGGTAGCTGGAGAATGGATGGTCTGCACTACACAGGCGGTCCTGGTGAGGGGCTGCCGTGTGAGCTGAGGGTGGAAGGATGGGAGAGCACCCAGGCAGAGAGACCAGCTGGGCCAAAGGCCCTGAGGTGGGAAGGACGTAGTCACGTGAGAGGGTGGGAGAGGGTGGCAGAGCTGGGGTGGAGAGAGGCTCGGGATGCAGGTCACGGAGGTCAGCAAAGCACCAGGGGACCTGCTGGCATTTTATTCTCAGAGCGAGAGGAAGGGTTTCACACAGGGAGACACCGTGGTCACAGCGACCGTGGGGAGACTCTTCGCTGGGTGCCAGGTGGTTGGGGGGGTACATTAGGGGGCTGATGGAGTTGGGTGACAGCTCTCTGAAGATGGAGATTTGAACAAGGAGATGATGGGGGAGGTGGTGAGAAGTGGACAGACTGGCGGATACACTTTGTAGAATCAAAATGATGAGCTCAGGTTAGAAGTGGGACCAAGAGCTTCTCCCCTTTCTACTCCACATCTCCCTGTCCTGCTGTACCAGGAATAAAATCCGGGGCATCCCCAGGTCCTTGGGTTCCTCTTCGTAGGAGACAGGCACGTGGGCCTCCTGGAAGGGTGAAGGGACATCCCCTTGGGGCCCTAACCCACCAGGCGCTAGGGTCTTACGTCCTGTGAATACTGCTGCCACCTGACAAGGTGGGCTGCGTGACTCGGATGTCAGCGCTCGTGTGGCTGCCTCAAGCCCACCAACAAAACGAGGTTGTCCAACACACGGCGGCCTCAAGAATCTCACGTGTGGCAGAACCACACAAACAAGAACCCCTCCAGCAGCAGGGAACTCGCCGGCCAACTCAGTCTTGCCACAGAACACCCACGTGACTTGGTCAGCCTCCACGTGGCTCTGAGCTGAGATGTAGGTGGACATGCGTCCTTTCAGGGATGGAGAGGACCCATGAGGTGATGGACCCAGAGGAAGGGCTGCCTCTGCTCCTGGCCCTCACCCACCGATCCTCCACGAAAAGATGAAAGACAGGGGTGTGAAGCCCCATGGGACCCACCCTCCCTGGGGTCCTGCCTGATGCAGCCCTCACTCTTCTACCTGTGACACGAGCACACACAACCGGATGGAAAAACAGGCAACGAGCACGAATAGGCAACTCACAGAAGAGTCAACCTGCACGGCCAGTAAACATAGGAAGGGATTTCAACCACACGACTTCTCAGGGAAATGTAAATCAAGAGGACAGTGACGAAGCATTTTACACCCATCCCCCAGGCAAAAATGAAGACGTCTGGGCGATCCCATGTGTGAGCGAGGCCGAAGGTCAACACTGCCGGCTGGGGGAGTGGCACGTGGCACGGTCACTGCAGAAATCAGGCCCATCCTCATACCCTGTGACCAGCAATTCCATTCCTCAGCATACACCCCAGAGAAGCGCACACGTGGGCCCCGGGAGACGCGCACAGGGAGGCCCGCGGTGGCACTGTGACAGCAGGTGCTCAGAGACAACCCAGACGCCCCTCAACCAAGGCATGGGTGCACAGATGGGGGCTATTCACCACAGCTGAAATGAATCAACAACAGCTAAGAAGAACAACACAGATAAGCTTTGTTAATACTGAGGGGAAAGAAGTAAATTCCAAAAGACTGCCTATAGCGTGATGCCTTTTCTCTGTAAAATTAAACACAACTCAAACTAAATAATGTACTTCTGGGGAATATATCAGTAGCATAAATTAGACATCAAGATTCAGGATAGAGAAAGTGTGACTTGGGAGGCGGGAGCAGGAGTTGCCTAAGGGACGTTCACAGGGGTGCAAGCTACCGGTCCTTATTCTAATTGTCATGCTGGTGGTGGATTCAAGGGGGAGTTCATTGTTTTATTTATGAAAATGAAAAACCTGGAGTGGGGTGAACACCTTTTTGGGTCCCCAAGGGCCACACTGAGCCTGGTTAGCAGTTGATAAACTTGTCGTGGGGTCACATAAGCCCTGGCATTTAAGACCCTTGAGAGCTGGCCTGTCACCTCACCTGAGGCTGCAGACCCCCGCTCGCCATCCCCTTAGCAATCACACGTCGTCTTTGTCCTGATGTTCCCTCTGCCTGGGATCCCATTCACTGACCCGTGAAATTCTTCCCACCCTTCAAGACCCAGACCAAGGCCATCTCCATTGGTCCAATCTGCTCTTTCCACCTGGCAATCTCACCTCCGAGCACACACCACAGCCCATATGCTTTTCCCTAAAGTGCAGACCAGGCTGCTCTCAGACTGCTTGTTATGGGCTGAATTGTGTCCCCCCCCGCGGAATTCATATGCCCAGCCCTAACCCTCAGTACCTCAGAATGTGTCTGTATCTGGAGGTATGACCTTTCAAGAGGTGATTAAGTTAAAATGAGGCCATTCAGGTGAGCCCTCTTCCAACCTGACTGGTGTCGGTAGAAGAGGAGATTAGGACACACAGAGACATCAGGGCACGTGCACAGAGGAAAGACCAAATGAAGACACAGGAAGAAGGCGACCCTCTACACACCAAGTGTAGGGGCCTCAGAAGAAGCCAACCCTGCCAGCACCTTGATCTTGGACTTCAGCCCCCAGGACTGTGTGTGGAAGTCGCCCCGCCTGTGGTCGGTCCTCATTCCGGCCGCCCGAGCTGCCTGAAAGCCCCACAAACAGTCCCCCTCCCTGGGAGATGGTGCAGGTGTGGCTCCCAGGCCTGGACAACAACAGCCCTATTGTCAGTGGTCCCTGTGATGGTTTGGGATGGACACACGCCCAGAAGTCAGGCCCCAGATCCAATCAGAGTGAGCTCCAGGGCTCTTGCAGGCGCTGCCACAGAAAGGTCAGGCTCTTTCCTGCAGGACCTGAGCCTGGAGGTTGACCCCCCCCGACAGACACCTTTCTGCCCCACAGGAAGCTGATGCCAGCTCACATCCCAGGGCTCCCCAAGTCGGCACCCCGACCTTCAGTTCCCGAGGATGCACAATTCCCCTTCCCGCCTGAGGCAGCTTGAATTGGGTTTCGGTTTCCAGCATCCCCGAGGGCCTTGCCTGGTCCTGCCCTGGGGCCCTCTCCTCAGATCTAAGCAGTAAAATCCAGAACACTCAGGAGGGGAGACAGAAACATAGGCAGAGTGGGGACCGGACTGGGCGTGAGGAGGTGGAGAACGGTGAGCCTTTGGGTCTCAGCATGGGATGCAGAACCCGTGAAGGGCTGCTGCCCCCCACCAATGTCAATCTCCTCCTTCCTGCTCCGTCACAGACCCTTAGCTTATCTCACAGCCGCTCAGAATTAAAAGAAAAAAAAAGACTACATTTCCCAGCTTCCCTTGCAGCTAGGTGTGTCATGTGACTAGGTCCTGGCCAATGGGAAGTAGGCAGAAGTGTGGGGTGGAGCTTCTGGGAAGTCTCTGCAAAGGCCAGTGATGTGTTCTGTGTCCAGAGTGTGGACTTGATGGCCAGAGTGCCCAAAGACTACAATCCTGATCCCTCACCCCTACAAGGCAGCCCCAGCTGGCTGGTCATCCCAGAAAGAGGCAATCCCATGAGGGCAGAGCAGTGTTGAAGAGCCTGGAAAGCGTAAATCTGAGCTTTGCTTCTTGCTGTCCTGGAGCAGGTCGCCTGTTTACACACGCAGAAGCCAAGGCTCGGAGGGGAAGTGACTCCTCAGACTCGCAGGGGTCTCCTCTTGACCTCCCCTTCCTCTGTTCCCACTGCCACCACCTGAGAAAGCCAGACCAGGGTAACTCCTTCCTAACCAGCCTCCAGATTGTCAGTCTCGCTCTATCCTGGCAGCTCACGGCCAAAACGGGTCTCCACTGCTACCACTTTGCCACCCCCTGCCTGGAAGACTGGACCAGACTCCTCACTCCCACACTTGCCCCTCCACTCACCAGAGGAAAATCCAAACCCTGGACTTGGCCTGACAGGTGCCACAATGTCTGCCTACTGGCTCCTTCTCTGACCTCCGAGTCTCTGTACTCCAGCCACGCCAGCCTCCGTGCTGTTTGTCAAACCACCAAGCACATTCCTGCCTCAGGGCCTTTGCACCTGCCGTCCCCTTTGCCTTCCCCCAGACACCTCCCTCACAAATCCAGAGGCCTTCCCTGACCACAGAGGCTGAAAGGGCAGCCTCCAGCCACAGAGAAATTTTTGGTGAACGCATGAGTGAGTGAATGAATGAATTCCGTACCCACTCTTTAATGACTCTTCCAGAATTCCCATTGGACTGAATCACATAATGTTGTTATTTTTGTGGGCCTGAAACCACTGACTTGTGGCAATTTCATATAGTGCAACCTTACTTTGGCAGTCATGCCCCTGCTCAAAGTTCCCCGTTATCTCCTACCACCTAGAAATAGAAACTGCGAGCCGTGACCCCACACACCTCCAGGCTCTGGCTCCCACTCCCCTCCAGGTCCCGCAGGCCTGCTGTCCAGCATCGCAATCCCAGGGGTTTTCTTGGTGCCTCTGTTTGCTTAAATCCCCTGAGGCCATCCTACCCAAGTCCTCCTCTCAAAGAATGCTCCTTGCCCCAGGCCTCTGCTCCTGCTCAGTGTATACTGGTATTATAAACTGGTGGGGGCTTCCCTGTGGGCGCAGTGGTTAAGAATCTGCCTGCCAATGCAGGGGACACGGGTTCGAGCCCTGGTCTGGGAAGATCCCACATGCCGTGGAGCAGCTAAGCCCGAGTGCCACAACTACTGAGCCTGCACTCTAGAGCCTGCGAGCCACAACTACTGAGCCCACGAGCCACAACTACTGAAGCCCACGTGCCTAGAGCCCATGCTCTGCAACAAGAGAAGCCACGACGAGAAGCCCATGCACTGAAACGACAAGTAGCCCCCACTCGCCGCAACTAGAAAAAGACCACGCACAGCAACAAAGACCCAATGCAGCCAAAAATAAATTAATTAATTAAAATTTTAAAAAATTTTTAATAAATAAATAAATAAACTGGTGGTGCATACTGGCGGTATTCCCCCGCCTCAGCCTGCAACGGATCCCTCAATCCTACAACTCTGGGCAGCTGGGGGCTTCTGGACAGCAGGGACTCCTTCATCCCAGGACTCCCTGCACTGGAGCCCTCCTGTTGCACCCTGGCAGGCATTATCACAATGCCACCAACAGGCTAGCTACTCCAGGACTGCGAGTGACACTGGGATCAGCCCAGTCCTAGGAGACCCTGCCACTCACTTTTTGCTGACCTTGGGCAAGTCCCCCTGATCCTCAGTTTCCCCATATGTAACATCTCATATGTCAACAAAGACACCGCTCAAAATAACGCCAGAGCCCAGGCCTGGGTCCCAGAAACAGGGGGCATGGGTGTGAGCAGGAGAAGGCAGGAAAACCATAGCAACCACAAGGGAAGGTGCACAGGATGGTGGGAGATGATACCAGGCAGAAGGAATGCGTGGAGCCGAGGCCCCCAGGCAGGACCCAAACAGTGCCGTGTGCTCGGGAAACAGCATGAGGCTGGGTGGGCAAGGGGGACAGGAAGATGGGAGCGGATGAGGACAGAGGGCAGCGGCGGACCAGTGAGAAGTTGGGATTTCATTCTGAGGCCAAGGGGAGCCTCCCAAGGAGGTTAAGCAGGGAAATGACAGGATCTGATTTCCACTTACAAAGGACAACCCTGCCCGCAGGAGGGTCTGCAGGATGGCCGGAGGCTGGGAGGTGCCACCTGTGTGACCCGAGGGGGAGCGAGGGAGGGCGTGGAGCAGTGGCCAGACTTGGGGTGGATCTTTTCAACATGAACTGGATTTGCTGATGTCGGGGCTGAAGGAGACAGAGAACCCAGGGTGCCCTGTGAGCAGTCGAGCAGGCTGGGTGAACCACTGCAGCCGAGGGACCTGAGGCTGACCCGACTTTCAGGGAAGTTCACTGCTCGATTCAGCAGTGAGGCTGCAGGCTTTCCGGCCCCCCAGTCCAGACGCATACAAGCGAGAAGACATACAACATGGCCTTCCCCACATCGACCGGGGCCTCCTGGCAACCAACATTGTTCCCGTGCCCTTTCCACCAGGCTTTTACACATTCCCATAAAACAGGGGTTGGAAATTCAAATGCCCACAGTGGCCAGGCAAGGCAATGCAGAAGGGTGGGGACTGTGGCAGTGAATGGGCTGCCCAGGTTCCACCTAAAGGGCGCTGTGTTCTCAGCTGCAGCCCATTAGTAACTAAGTGGACACAGGTGTAAGCTATCCGTAGATCTGCCAATTTTTCAAAAGAAGCCAGAAGTCCATATTTTTAGGCGAAACAGATAGTTTCTAAATTTGGGCTTCAATTTAAAAAACAGTATCAGTGCTGTATCAGCCAGTTAGCATTTAGGCCACTGGCTGCTGGTGTGCAACTCTACTGGGAACGGCTGGCGGTGGATTCCAATCGGAGAGCTGACCCTCCTCAGCAGACCTAAATTCAAGTTGTGGCACCTGCAGGATCCCTTAGCTAGGGCGTTCCGGCCTGCAGCAGAGAAGGGGGTCCCAGAGCACTCCCGAGGCAATTTGGTCTCCCCACAGTTTATAAGACCCCGCTTGGGGTGTCTGGGTGAGCACATACCCACTTTGAGCTCCTTTCCGAAGACGGTGCGCTCCCCCAGCGCCGAGCAGTTCCAGCGGCCATTGCGGAACTGAAACTGACACTCGTCCAGGCCCATTTGCGAGCCTTCTCCTATGACGATGATGGCGTCGGGCCGGCTCTGGCAGATCGCCCGCTGTCTGGGAGCCAGGCCTGGGATCTTGTTACAGATGATGCTCGCGCCCAGAGCTACCACCGAGGAGAAGCCACTGGAGCAGGGGACACAGAGAGATGGAGCGTTAGGCCAGCAAGGTGGGGGGCACACCTACAGGCCCTCCCTAGGCGTCCAGCCCTGCCCTCCCCCTGCTACTGCTCCCAGCACGGGTCTCTCAACTTTTTTGATACTGCACCCCCAACCCAGGCTCACTCATTTATAATTCCCATCGGTACTTGTACCACGTGTATATTCAATATTAGTGAGGCTTAATTTCTCTCTTAGACACAAAGAAAGATGATGCGTGTCACAAACATACTGTCAAATGAACTAAGCCAGTTGCCTTTGCATCTATGGGAGAATTCAATCGAGATGAAGTTTAAAATCATGCAAAATGGAACTGCACTGTTTAGGGGTCATCTGTGTGCGGTAAAACTGCAAAGGTAACCACCAAGTTTCACGTAGCGTTTGCCTCTGAAAGGGGGATGGGTGCACAGATGTTGATTAAAGAACAAAAACTGTTCAGACATGTTATATATGGACAACATAATGTATGTATGTATATGTTTTATTTTTTAAAAGTCTTTAAAAAGCAACTGTGAATAAAAGTTGTAGTATTTCCTTCCTGCACGCCAATGGAATATGTGTATCCCACTCCAGGTATAACTGGCCTAGAGGACGCTTATGACTATCGCAGCAAGGTTCCTGTCTTCCCAACTCATTCACAGGTACGTACTAGGCACCTATCAGGGCACCAGGCTCCCAGGCACCATGCTGGGAGGCAGGCAAGGCCCTAACTTCGAGGGGCTATGGAGGGAGACCATGCAAATGTCTCAAATGAACACAACACAACATTCAGTGACATGCACTACAAAGAAAATAAATGAAGATACTGTGATAACAAGTAGTGGTGGGTCTGAGAGGGAAGGGAGAGGGGCTGCTTTAGCATGAGTGGTCAAGGAGGGCCTCCCTGAGGAGGTAACAGTGCAGCAGAGACCTGAATGGTCAGGAACCAGCCATGGGAAGGTCTGGGGAAGAGTATTCTGGGCAGAGGGAACAGAAGATGCAAAGTCCTGGGAAGGGAACAAGCTTGGGATCGCCAAGGAACAGAAAGAACCCACAGAACCCAATGCAGAACCAGGGCTCGGGGCGGGGGGGGTCTGGGGAGAGGAGACGGCTCAGGGCTGATCTATCTCGGGACATCAAGAAACACTGAAGGGCTGGAAGCAGGTTACTGACAGGATCCCATGCCTCCAGCCCCAGCGGGGAGAGGACTGCAGGGCTCCAGAAGAGCAGGGAGAGTGGGCAGGCCAGAGGCGGCATGGCCTGCGTGGCCGCAGATGGAGGCGACCCAGCTCGCTGATGGATGAGGTGGATCCGATGGGAGGGCTGGGGAAGGGTACAAGGGAAAGAGAGGCGTCAGTGTGGCTCGTGGGTATCTGGCCTGAGGGTGGGCCCATTTCCTAATATCAAGATAACCCCAAAGAGGCTCCAGTGGTAGCCCTGACAATGCAGCTAGCCCTCCCTTTACACAAAGATGGCCCACTTGTCTGGAGCTTCCTTTTGTATAATCCTTCAAAGGTCATCAAGCACCCTTTGAAAGAGAAGACCTCACTCTGGTTATAATAATGAGCTCCCATTTACATGGGCCATGGTCAGCCGCTGGGCTAAGCGCCTCGTCTTTCCAGTCCAGGCTCAGCTGTGGGAAGTTGTTCTGGAATTGGGATTTCTCAAGGCGAGGGTCCCCTGACCAGCACCACAAGAGCTGAGGTGACCCCACTCCTCTCGAAGCACATAACTGCCGCTCCTGCCACACACCAGCCCTCTTCCTGCCTCGGGCAGGTCCCTCTCCCTGGAAGCTCTCTCACCCCCTGACCTTCACACGGTTGGCTTCTTGCCATCATCCAAGTGACCTCAAGGGTCCCCTCCCTGACCATCCCACCTAAGGGAACCTGCCTCTGCACCCCATCCCTCCTAACTTTCCATCACAGTCTCTGTTTTGTTTACTTAGTACTCTTGATTACTCATGGTCTTCTGAAATGTTTTAATGTATGTGTTTGTTTTTAACCTGTGTGCTTGCTTTTTTATCACCTGTCTTTCTCATTAGACCAGCAGCTCCTCGAGGACAGGGAGGCTGTCTGCTGGGCTTGCTAAATGGATTGTGGAGCTTCAAAAATGTCACTGCCTATTACACAGCAGGTGCCCCTGGTTATGCCTTGAATGCATCCGGGACCTTCTGCAGCACCCCTATTATATGCAAATGCAGTATGGCAGGTGCTACCACTAACTCTAGACCAGTCGGCCTTTCTAAACAGCCCTATAGGGCAGGAATCACCATCTCCATTTCACATATCCACTTTGCAGCTGAGAACGGAGGCTCACCGAGGTTGAGGCCTGGAGGCTAGCAGGTGATGGATCTAAAACAGGACCCTAGCAAGAGCTCTCGGTCATTCGTCTCAGCCACTCAAAGAGAGTCTAACACAGAGCTAGGATATTTTAAATGTTTCAGGAGGACGCAGCACAGAAAGAGGAGGTCAAGTGGAGATGTTCTGGCCACAAGTCAGGAGGAACCTGTCGACACCTAGTTGACCACCAGGAAATCCCTACACCGGCAGAGAGTGAAACTATATATTGGTGCACAGGCACCATAGCCTCGCAGCTAAGAGCTCAGGTCTAGGGCGCCATCTAAGCTTCCTTCACCTAGTAGCTGTGTGACCTTGGGCAAGTTACATCCCCTCTCCGTACTTCAGTTTTCCCATTGCTAAAATGAGGATATTAACTGGACCTCACCTCATAGGGCTGCTGAAAAATTAAATGTGTCAAAACATGGGAAGTGCTCTGAACGTGTCAGGCACACAGTGAGTACTCAATAAATGAGCTGCTGTGGTAGTTATTATTATTGCATCTGATTGTTAGAAAAAGGCTCGTGCTTGAGTCACTTGAACTATCCAAGTAAAATAAGAATACCACAGGTGCCCTGCCATCCATCCGCGGAACCGAAAGGCCTCCCATGCCCATTTTACAGATGGATAACCCGAGGTACAGAGAGCAGCAGCAGGGCCTGGCCCCAAACCACCCTGCAACTCCTCCCGACCTGGCCCTCTCCCCACCCCAAAGGGCGGCAGCGGGGCGGAAGGCCGGCGCCCTCCCTCCGGGCAGCTGGGCCCCTGCGGGGACTATGAGGTCTCGGCGCCGCCGGCGGGAGGTCGGGCGGGCGGGGCGGCCAGGGGAGTTATTTTCTGTTGTTTTCCCTTTCTCTCTCCCCTCCCGAGTCCCTCCGCCCCGTTTCTAATTAAAAAGGAGATAAAGCCGCACGCGGCCAGCGCCAATCAGCCCCACCGGCTTCCTGGATGCTGGATGCGCGCGGGACGGCGGGGCGCGGGCCAAGATGAAGATTAAAGCAGGGGAAAAAAAAGAAAGCCACCCAGATGCGGGCGAATCAATAACACTTAAAACACACCGGCAGGCAGGCAGCGCGCGAGCCTCGCAGCCGCCTCTCGGCCCGCGGTCAGGGCTGGCAGCCGCTTGGTCCGCTCTGTGCGCACCTGCTGGCCGCCACGGCCGGTCAACTTGAGAAATCCCCACGCCAGAGCCGCGGGGTGGTGAAACGGGGGAGTGGTAGTGACAAAACACAAAGGAGGCACCACACACACACACCATCGCCGCAGCCCCTGCAGTCCGACCTCTCCCCGAGCGGAGCTGGGGGAGCAGGTTGCGTGAAACCTGCCAAGGTGGCCCTTGAGCGTTAGAACCTCTACCCATCCCTAAAGCCCCCGCCCCCACCTCCTGTGCTTCACGCGCATTATCCCCGAAGTACAAAGGGTGACTGGCCGCGCAAATGCAGCTCCAAGACGCGTCCCGAGCCGCCCCCTCCCACCTTCCAGCCAGCGCGCCGCCCCGGCCCCACCTCCTAGAAAGGCTGGCGTGAGGCAGGGAGGGCTGCTCCGCGAGCGAGCCGGCCGCCTTGGGTGCCCAGTTTTAGGGGGCGGGGTGTCCCGCCTCTCTCTGGCGCTGGCTCTGCGAGCTTGTCTCCCTGGGTGTCTCGGGCCATCTCTAGTTCTACCTTTGTGTGCGTCTGTTAGGGTGGTTGGCGCTGTCCCCTTCGCCTGGGATGGGGCTCCGGGAGTCTGAGGGTCCTTGGAAACCGGGTGGTGCCAAGGCTCTGAGGAGCGGTTTGTGTTTTTGCCAGCGAACGTCCCTCCCTCCGGGTACCTGTTCCCTATTCACGGACCGGCCCCGCCTGCCGCCCGGGGACTGCCCTGTACTAGGAGCGGCTGTGCCCTCGCCTCTGTGTACAGAGCTCCTTTCGGGCTCTGGGGGCTGAGCTCCCTGCGAGCGGCTGTGGTCCTGGCTGGGTGTTCCCGCTGGACCTGCTGTTCCCATGCCCTGGTCTGAAGGGTCCTTGGGAGACGCTGACCTTTGCAGCGGCTAACACTCTTCAGAGTCCCCCAAGCTGGAGCGTCCCTACTGGCTGTCCTTGGGTTGGGGGTCTTCCAGCCTCAGGCGTTCTCAGGACGGCTGGTCCCCCTGCCCGTGTCTCTGGAGCTGTGCGCGCCCCTGGGGCTCCCGCCCGAGGGGGGCCTTTGTGCGCCCACCGCTCCCGCACCGCGCCCACCCGGCGTCTCTGAGGAGCCAAGGAAGTTGGCGGCCGGCGGCGGCTCGCGGGCGGCGCAACCCCTCCCCAAGCCACGCCAACTTTGCCGGGACGCGCGTGCAGGAGGTGCGAGCGGCCCTTACCCGATCCGGAGGTAGACCATGCCCAGGCTGAGAAAGAGGTGGCCCAGGCAGCGCCGCGCTTTCCGGTTCATAGTCCCCGCTGGCCGCCGGGGCCGCGGGCCGGGCTGTGCTGATCCCGCGGGCCGGCCCTGGCGGGGCAATCAACATAGCCCGCCCGGGAGGCGCGGGCCGAGGCTTCCCGGGGCCGTCTGTCGTGCGCCCGTCCGCGCGCTCGGCGCCTGAGCCTCGCCGGGAGCGCGGGAGCCACGGAGCGGGAGGAGCGAGGGAGGAGCGAGCGCGGCACGGGGCGACGCCGGGCTGCGCGCGAGCGGCCGGTGCAAGTGTGCGAGGCGCGGAGAGTGCGGGGGCGCTGCAGCCGCCCGCCCCCGCCCCTCCCTCCCTCCCTCCCTCCTTTCTCCCGTCCCTCCCCCGCCCCTCCCCCACCCGCCTCCCCGGAGCGCCCGCCCCGCGCCCCCGCGCCCGCGGGACAGGGCCGCCTGCTCCAAGCGCGCTCGCGCTTGCCCCACGCGCTCCCGCGGCGCCCCCTCCCGGCTCCGGGGCGCCGAGCTGGGTCCGGGGCAGTGGGAGTCCGGAGGGGCTCCACCCGACGCTAACTCGTAAATTGCGGGGCGAGCGGACGCGCAGGGACTGCCCTCGGGTTGGCGGGAATCGGGGCTCAGCCGAGAACCCTCTCGCCCTGGCCTGCCTCCCCGTCCCCGCGGCCCGGCCGAGCGCTCGGAGCTGTGGGGTGTTAGGGCGCACCCAGGTTCCTCCCTCCCCTTGGCTTCCAGCCCAGCTTCAGGGGAGGGCTCCCCCTTACGCAGGGCTACTGGCGGAGCGGGGAAGACTGGCTCAGAGCATTCCTCCCCGCCCCCGTCTATTCGAGGCGGGGAGGCAGGTGGGTGCCCAGGTGAGACAGCCTCCTCTGGAGTCCCGCTCCTAGAGGAAAGTCGGAGTCGGGCTGAGGCCTGGATGCCCCGCACGCAACCCAGACGTGGGGCGCCCGAGTAGCCGTAAGGCTTCGGTCGCAGCCGGCTGCTCAGCGCGCTCTCGCGGCGACACCTGGCGGGCGCGACGGGCGGTGCAGCTCCGCCTCGCTCCCGGGGACAGCGTCCAGGCTGACCAGAGGTCTTGATCCTTTCCTGTGACAGACACCTTAGTCCAGTGAGCTAGGGGGCGGTTGGACTCAAGTTTCAGCTGAAGAAATCGAGGCTCAGGGGCGCAAAGGTGTTTTCCCACAGTCACCAGCTGGTGAATGGCAGCGCCAGATTGGAAACAAGGCGTGCCTGACTCTAGTTAACAGCCCCCTCCCCAGGGCTATTACTTCTGGATTGCTTTTCTAAATTACACACACGTGGGGACTTCCCTGACGGTCCAGTGATTAAGACTCCGCGCTTCCACTGCTGGAGGCTCGGGTTCGACCCCTGGTTGCGGGAACTAAAATCCCACAGTCTGGGGAACTAAGATCCTACAACCGCATGGCACAGCCGGAAAAAAAAAAAATCATACACGTTCCCTGAAAACCACTATTCTTGCCTTCATTCCCATTCCACAGATCTCTGTGCCAGGCACCAGGGTGGGCACCGTGGATACTGTGAGGAACAAAGACAACGTCCTGCTCTCGGAGCTGGTGGAAGAGGCAGACCAGAAGTAAACAAATGTATCATTTGAGACATCACAGGGGCAACTGCAGACAATAAAGCAGAGTGATGGGAGAGGCACTACTGGGCTGGAGGGTTGGTTTTAGATGTGAGGAGGTGGCCTAAAGGACACGGGAGCCAAGGGCCCGGCAGCGCACGAAGGAGGCAGTGCAAAGGCTCAGAGGTGGGCGGGGCCCCAGGAGGGCCAGGGGCTGCTCCAGAAAGAGAAGGATGGGCAGCGGGCCCCAGGGAGGAGATGGGGGCATGCGGATCCCACAGAGTTGTGTGGGCACGTGCGGAGCTCAGCTTTCAGCACAGAGTTTGGCGGGAAGACGTTGGAGGGATCAAAGAAAGGGGGACTCATGTGACTTGTGTGTTGAAAGGTTGCCCTGTGGAGAGTCCACGGGGGCATGGAGAGGGCTGGGCAAAGTGGGACACAGCAGAGAGGAGGCCACCCTGTGATGCAGGTTCCAGACATGGGTGGCTTCACTTTGTGTGGCCTCTCAGTGAGAGGCGGGTCCTCCGTGTCTCCCTGCTCGAGTCTGGGGGGGCCGGTGAGGGCTTGGTAAGGTGACCGGTAAGATGACAGAGTGACACCACAACGCGCCTTCTGTCTTGTTGCCTGGAACACTGCTGTGCAGCCCTGAGCCACCAGGGGAAGAATCTGCAGGCTGCCATGTTGGGAGGAAGCCCAGGCACATGCAGAGGCCCTGGGGGGCGTTCCAGTCCACCGTCCCCGTTGAGGTTCGCCTTGGAATTACCCCAGCCCAGGCGCCAGACGTGTGGGTGAAGGAGCCTCTAGAAGAGCCCGGCCACCAGCCATCGTGTCTTCCCATCTTCTCGGCCGAGGCACTGTGGACAGTGGCTTCTGTGGTCATCCCAGTGTGCCCTGACCAAGCTCCAAGCCCCATAACCTGCGAGCATAATGCAATGGTTATTTTATGCCACTGTGTCTTGGGGTCCCTTGTTGCATAGCAATTGTAACTGGAACAACTAGGGTGGACATGGGGTGCAGACAGGAGGGAGGAGGCTGGCACATGAGCAGCTCTGATGGGACTTGGAAGGAGTCAGTGGGGAGGGGCAGAGGGAGAGAGAGAGAAGCGAGGAAGCCGCAATGTCCCCCATGCTGGCTGGGGTGCCTGCGTGGAGAGAGGTGGCAGTGAGTGACTGGGGCGGGGACGGAGCCACCCAGGATTTGGAGCAAAGTCACAGGTCTTTCCTGGCCATCTTCTTCCTCCTGTCTTTCTCCCAGCCCTGAGCAGTCTGCCTCCAGAACATCACTGACATGTTCTCTTTCTTTTCTACATGCGCTGTCATTCTTAGACCAAAGATGCGCTCATGTCACAAATGTTAGGGGATGTTCAGAACCAGGACGTTGGAGCAGGTGCTGGAAACATAACAGTGGATCAAATAAATTCAGAGTCCGCCCTCCAGAAGCAACTAGTTTGAGGACCAATTTAATGATCAGTCACATAGGTAGCACGTGCTACGTGCCAGCTGCTGTCATTAAGAGCGTCAGTGTATGAACTCATTTAGTCCTCTAACAATACTATGAGATAGGTGTTAGTCTTCTAGCTAATACAATGATTGTCAGAATTATCATCATTTTACAGTATGGGAAAAATGAATCATGGAGGGATTGAATATACTCCCAAACTCCCATAGCCAGTACATGGCACACCTGGGATTTGAACCTAGAGAGTTTCCAGCTTTAGCGTCTGCTCTTAGCCCCTCAATTACGCCGCCCACCTCCTGGAGAAGAGAGACTTAGGCCATTGCAATAGAAACGGTATCGGGCCTCAAGATGGGGGACACACAGAGAACTGTGGGAACACAGAGAAGGGGGCTCCAAATCCAGCATGGGGCATCAGGGAAGGCTTCCTGGAGGAGGTATACCTAAACTGGGATCTGGAAGAAATGTGTTGGTGTGAACCAGGTAGAGTTTTTGGAGCCAGGGGAAGCAGGCCTGGAGAATGGAGGAACGGAGTGGGGGCGGGTTGCAGAGATGAGGCCCAAGAGAGGGTCTGGGGATACATTCAGAGCGTATTCATAAGTTTGGGCCTTCTCAGAAAGGGTCGCAGGCGGGTGATGGCATCTGATTTGTGTTTCGGAAGGCTCACGGTAACTGTTATGGGACCAGTAGAAGGGGGCAGAAGAGAGGCAGAAGGTCTTAGTTATCCAAGGAGAAAAGGTCCAGCCTGGACAAGAGTCAAGGAGAGAAGTGGGTGGACCGGAGGTGGTGTGAAGGCAGGGTAGACAGGGTGAGGAAGCCCCAGGACAGGACCAGTGTGGCTGATGAGGACAACCCAGGAGAAGCTGGTCTGAGGCCCATGAACTTGGTTTTGGAGGTGCCGAGTTGGGTGTGTCTGTGGGTCACAGAAGGGACAGGGGGACGTGTGTGCCGGGCACGCAGGACGGAGGGTGCCCGGGGTCTCCACAGCTAGAAGTGGGCAGTCGTCAAGCTGAGGCGGGGATGGAGTGCTGTGCGGGAGCCACAGGGGCTGAGCGTGGTGTAAAGAGCAAGCTGGGAGCCGGAGCTTCAGGAACCGGTTGGGAGCCCCTGAGAGAAGCAGGGGAGGAGCAAGGAGCTTGCAGGGTCAGAACCTGCAGGGGAGGCAAGGACTGAGAAGGGGCCACACTCAGCTCCCTGGCGTTCAAAGATCCCCTCTTCAGCGGCTTTCCCTTTCAGCCACCCCTAGCGGGCCTGGGGCGGGGCTTGGGGCTGGGGGCTTTGGTGCCCCCTGCTGGACGCACAGAGTGGCTGCTTGGATCCCAAGACTGGCATTAGCAGGTGTTAACACACTGGGTCGGCTGCTTGCCAGACACTGCTCTAAGTGTGGGCTGTAAGCTGGGTCCACGTTTATCTCTGTGACCTTGGGAGAGCTCCTTACATGTCTCCTTGCCTCGTCTGTAAACTGTGGGTAACAGATTCTACCTCCCGAGGGTGGTTGTGAGGTTTGAGAAGCTAAGGTAAAGTGCTTAGAAGGCTGCCTGGAGCACGGTGAGGGCCGTGGATGCATTTGGGACATTCAGTTAATGGGGAGGCCACAGCCACCTCTTGGTGACACCACCGATCAGGAAAGGACATCATGTTTAAGGCAGTCTCTGCCTTCATTTGGGCCTATAGGAAAAGGTCAGCAACCCAAATCAGAGGGGAGGCTTGCATGGCTGCAGTATTTGGAGCAGCTGGGAGCAGGGGGAAGTGCGTGGAGATTCCCGAGAGCCAGGCCCCCAGCGACCTGCTGCCTGGGGCAGCCTGTCGTGAAAGTGCGGGCCTTTCCAGCGTGAAGGAGCACAGGGCTGTGGGGTGTGGGGCAGAGCTCTCGTGTGGGAGCCAAGAGAGTGACATTCTCCTTTGTCACTCCTTTGTTCTGCATGGCTTCAAGGGAGTCGCTACATGTCACCTCCTCAGAGCCACCTGCCCAGGCCACTCAACCTCAAGTGGCCTCCTCACCAGCCTCCTTCTATCCCTTTGCCCGTCCGGCTCCTTCACAACGCTCGCTGCTGCAGGGGCCCTGCCTTCCATTCTGGGCCTCTTTTGTTTCTTCCTCATCCATGTCACCTGTACGTGAGCAGGGAGGGCAGTGACAGTCCCATGTGGGTTTTCCAAGCAAGCGAGCCTCCATTAGTTTGTGGCTGCCCGGCACCTGGCCCCCTTGGGACTGACACAGCAGTCTCCGCTGGGGGAGCCCCCGCTGTGGGTCAGACCGGTGGGTGTGGTGCAGCCCCTCCCATGGAAGCTCTTCCTCCCTCTTCTCCTGTCTCAGGGCTGTGGATTCCCCCCCAGGTCCTCTCTCCCAGGACGGGAGCACATGGGACGAGAAGGGGGCCTGCAGGCCACACTCCCAGGGCTGGGAGCGGCAGCAACAGAGATGGGCCATCTGGTACAAAAAGGAGCCGCCCCTCCCTCAGAGCTAGGCCAGCACGGTTTACTGAGCCTCCGCTATGTGCCAGGCCCTCCCAGTGGACGCTTTCTGTGTCTTTGCCCCCTGGAAGCACTCTTCTCCCAGATAGTTTATCAGTGGTCACTCCATCCAGCTAGTCCCCAAGCATCCATCCTGCCCCTCACGGCACTTTCTAGACACCTCTTATCCTGGCTTTGTTTCTCTTCCTAGCATTCATTGTCACCACCCCCAACTTTACATGGTATGTTTATCTGTTGACTTATTTGTGTCTGTTTTCCCCTGCACTACTGGCCCTGTGAGGTAGGCATATTTGTCACTTCACTGCTGCATTTTCCAGAACGATGGCTGGCACGTGGTCAGACCTCAGTGGAGGATCACTGGAAAATTAGTAATTGAGAGGGTCTCATTTACTCCTTATAACACCCTCATTTTCCAGAAGAGAAAACTGAGCTGCTGAGTGGCTAAGTCCCTTGCCCAGCACCTAGCTGGGTGCCCGGCACACAGTCAGTGCTTAATAGCTAACTGTCAATTCCCTTTCTGTCTCCCCCTCCCCATCTCCCCACCCCTACCAGAAATGGGGGCCTCCACGCTGTTTTCATCCACATCCCAGCCCTCCCACTCTCCGGTGAGTGATTCAGTGCTGAACACAGGGGGCCAGGACGGTAGGGCAGAAGCATCCTGACCAGGAGGAGTTGGAACGTGGGCATCAGGCCTGGAAAAGCAGCGCCTCACTCCTGCTGCCAAAGTCCTGTTGACTGCCCACCTAGGCAGAAAACCCAAAAGGCCTGTTTGCAGATTTGGGACAGAGATCGTGGAGCACAAAGGATGCAAGAGACTGTCCATTCCATACTTGAGGAGACTGAATACTGAAGCCGCTACAGGAGGCTCCGAAGACACACGGCCAGCTTGAGGCAGGGTCAGATGTGAAACGCTGCTGAGGGCGTTGGGGCAGCAGGTCCAGCCTTGAGTCCTGGCTCAGCCACTTGCTGTGTGACCTTAGCAAAGTGATTAACCTCCCTCAGCCTCGGCTTCCTCCTCCGTAAACTGGGATGATTATAATAAGGCTACCTGATGAATTCCATGCTGTCGTATGTGTGAAGCATTTAGCAGAGTGTCTGTTATATACCATGCATGAGACATATGATAGCTACTTGATGATGATGATGGTGATAACAGTGCGGGTGAAGAAGGTGATGAGGATTTTGGTGGTAACATGTATATTGGAATCCAGCCCTAAGGACCTTCAGGAATCTTAAAGGTCATCTAAGTCAGTATTTCTCAAGCTTCCGTGGCAACAGGATAAATTAGTTACAAAAATAAAAAGATGCCCAGGTCCCCCTCCTGGACTTCCTAAAGGAGGTTGTCACCTCTCTGGTTATAACCAGCTCCCCAGGTGCCGGCCACGTCGGGGGAGCTAGGCCTTCGGGGAACCCTGCTGCGCCCAGTCCTAACGCAGCGCCCATCCTCCCTCAGTGCCATCCCTGCTGAGTGGTGGCCACTGTGCGCAGACCTCTCGCAGGGAGCGCAGCTTACTTTACTTCAGGTGAGGCCCTGGCATTCGAGGACAGCAGCGGCAGGTTCACAGTTCTTCGTCAAACCAACGGGAAAGCAGCTGATGGGGGTCAGAGGGATCAGAGAAGGGAAGAGTGGGTCCCCACCTTCTCTGGGCCTTGATTTCTCCAGCTCAGACATGGGGCCAGGCGTGGCTGCCCTAAGTCTGCATCTCCCCAAAAGGGACTTCTGCAGACCCTTAGTTTTCCAGAGGCAGGCTCAAGGCTCCAAGAGTGAGAATTTTTAAATTGTCGTTTCAATTCAATGGGAATCTAACATCCACGTACCTTGGACTATCGGGATGACAGCTTTCTGACTGAGGGCCACCCTCCGCTGAGTTCCCTGCTTGAGTTTGTCTCTGTGTTGATTGTAGTTGTCTATATTTAATCTGGAACTTGCTGATTTTAGAAGAGCCTGTACTTAGTTTTATGATAGTGTATATTAAACAATGGAATACAGGTAGACTTCTGAGTTACTGTGGGTTCGGTTCCAGACCACTGAAAATCCAGACAGTAACGCAAATATCACAGTAAAGCGAGTCACAAGAATTTTTTTGTTTCCCAGCGCATATAAAAGCTACGTTTACACTATACTATAGTCTGTTAAGTGTGCAATAGCATTAGGTCTAAAAAAAGTACACACCTTAATTTAAAAATACTTTGCTGCCGAAAAATGCTAACCATTAACCGACACTTCAGTGAGTCATGATCTTTTTGCAACCATAACACCGATGATCACGCACCGCAGATTACCTTAACAAATATAATAATAAAGTTGAAATATTTCGAGAATTACCAAAATGTAGCACAGAGACACAAAGTGAGCAAATGTTGTTGGAAAATTGGCACTGACAGATTTGCTCAATGCATGGTTGCCACAGACCTTCAATTTGTAAAATCAAAACAAAAACAATATCTGCAAAGCATAATAAAACGAGGTATGCCTGTAATAAAAATTGGTCAAACCACCATTTGGTGCAGGGGAGGAGCACACAGACAGCTTTCTCAAATTCGAGAAACACTGTCCCTGTTGGTTTCCAAGGACCGTCATGGTTTATGAGCTCGTAGATGAGCCACCACATGGGATTTTCCACTGAACTTTGGGCTTAGAGTCATTACGAGCCATTTTACACTAACTATAGTGTGGGTGGGGGAATGGGGAGCTTGGAGTTCAGTGGCATCAAAATCCCCTTTGCCCCCTCTGGACTCCACCCTTCCCATTTGGACATCAAGGGGTTTGGACAAGTCTAGTGCCTCTTCTAGAAGCAAGCATAAGACTCGAGGCCTGGTTTGCCATGAGGAGTCGAGAGCCTGTGGTTTTATTTGTGAGACTTCACATCCAGGCTGGGAGCGGCGGGAACAGGAGGGCAGGAGCTCCCTGCTTTGGGAGGAGCTGGCGGCAACAGATAGGCAGACTCCCACTTCAGATCCCACCTCTGCCCGTGTGACCTTGAACGAGTGACTTATCCCCAAGTCTCTGTTTTTTTTTTCCCTCATCTCGAACGTGGAGGTGTTCATCCTCATGACGTAAGGTCACCAAAAAGCCTCTTCTGGAAAGCACCTGGAACTATTCTTAGACACAGCTGAGTGCTCGAGCCACACGTGGCCTCACTGATCACTGACGTGGGCTCTGGTCACCTTGGGAGGAGGGTGCTTATCACAATTCCACCCCCAAGGTCTTCCTCAGGATAATCTGTCCCTGGTGATTCATCTCGTGGGCTGGGCCCTTCCTCTCAGGCCTGAAATATCTCCCTCCCTCCACCGTTCCTGGGTCAGGCCTGTGACCCCCACCACGTGACTTCCTCCGGGGACTGGCCCTGGGCCCCTGCCCGCCTGCCAGCCCTCCAGTCCCTCGCTAGGGACCCGTTCTGGGCCTGACATATCAGGCAGGGCTCAGCTGGGGAGGAGGAAACCCACAGCTTGTTGTGCTGGGGAAAAAGTCCATCCCCACGTCCTGCCCCGACCTGGGCCCAACCACACCTCTGCCTTCAGCGGGCTGGGCTTCCGCTGCACATCCTGGCCTGGCCCGGCCCTTTATCACCCGGCTGCCACGTGGTGCCCTGCCCCTCGGGCACACACATTCCCAGGGAGGTTTCTGGGCTGGCTGGGGCAGAGGGGTTGGCCAGTGTACCCCCCAACTTTATGGAAGCGATCTTCTTCTGGAGCAAAGGACAGCTCTTTGGAGAAGGTAAAGAGATGTGGACACACATCCCAGTTCCACTGTGAACTTGCTGTGTGACTTTGGGCAAGTGAGTCTACCTCTCTGGATCTTAGTTTCCCCAATTTTAAACAGAGAGAAAAATACCATCTCCAGTTGCTGTGAGGGCTAAATAAGGTAATACAAGTACACAGATGCCCAGGCTCTACCCCTCCAACCAATTAAGTCAGCATTTCTGAGGGGCAGGTCCCAGGCACTGGGCACAGCAAGGAGTGGAAAAATTGTAAAGAGTCGAAGTTTTAAAGTAAACCAACATGGGTTTGATTTCTGACTCTCTTATATAAGCCTTGAATAGATCGTTAGCTTCTCAGAGACTCCGTTTACTTGTCCATAAGATGGGGAAAATAGTGCTTACTTCCCAGTGCTGTTGGGAGAATTAAAGGGAGGAATCACTATCAGGTGCTCGGCACATAGCCCCCAAGTGACCCGTGTGAGGACAGACCCTTGTCTAGTCACCACTATATACCCAACAGCTGGCTCTGTGCCTGACCCACGGCTGGTACTTCAAACAAACATCTGTGAGTGAATAAATGCAGCTGTTGTCGTCACTGTATATTAAAAAGTGATGATGAAATATCAGTTACCATGAAGATAAAGCTTCTGTCTTTTGACCTAAAAACGTACATTTCCCAGCATCCTCTGCAGGCCTCTGCTCTGGCCAATGAGACTCAGGTGCAAGTCTCGGGGCTCCTAGTCCCTGGGGTTCCCCCTTCCTCCCCGACCTCTGGCCACCATCTTGAGAAGGAGGCCAGAATGAGAAACAAGGAGGATCTGGGGACATGGCCGAGCTGCCACAGCAGCCCAGACTGCCCACCTCTGGGCTTTATTTCCCCCCCCCCAAGTGAAAGAAACTTGTCATTGTTTAGACCCCTGGTTGGGAATTTTTGTTTCTAGTAGAAGGAAAACAGATGCTTTGAACTTCCTCATTGTCCTACTTTCTGTCCACAGTCCTCAGCCTCCAGATAAATATAGGACGAGAAGATCAGCAGCCGGTGTCACTAATTCCCTCCTCAGACCCCTGGGGCTGGGTTAGGAAACCTGCCCTGCCTCAAATCTGACCTCTTGGGCAGAGTTAGCCCTGTGTCCTGTCCAGACTCCTCCGGCCTCCCAGAAGGTTCAGGAAGAGAGAGTGACTGTCTCATTCCCCAGAGGCCAACCTCATACCAAAAGCTCCCATCTCCTGAGCAGTCTCTGGAGTCAGGAAAATCTAGCTCAGACTCTTGAATCCTGCACTGGATTGACTCCTGCACTGATCTGCATGGGCAAAGTGTCTTTGAACAAATCGCGATGTTCACATTTGTCAACTGAGGCTATGGCCACCAAGAGATAAATCTAAACACGGAACTCAGAGAGGGAAAAGCCAAGGTAACAGGGATAGAGGTGAGTAATGCTTCCAAAGAAACCCAGAACTAGGACTAAACATCCCAGGGAAGGGAGGTGGCAGAGTAAATGTAGATATTGAAGACCTTGGCATTATGAAAACAATAGCCCGACGGCAGAATGTTGGGCGTGGGCACGGAAGAGAGTGTGAGGGACTTACTTTTCTCATCCTCCACAGTAGGGAAAAATCGAGCCAAGAGTGAAACATGTAATTTAAGAAAATAAATGACCCCCAACCTCTTAATGTTCTTCATAATCTTGGGGGAGTCTTGTAGGAAATAACATGTCATGGTAACAATAAGTAAAATTAGCAACTGCTTTTAGTTCATTTAAATTTTTTTATTTTGTTAAATTCAAGTATAAATAAGCTCCATGTATTTTAAAATTTAGCAAATAGAGTGTGATCCCACTTTATAGAATTCTTTCTTTTCCTTGCTTCCTTTTACCCTCCCTCCCTTCCTTCCACACAACCTTCCTCCTTTCTTCTCTCCTCCTTGCCTCCTGTCATATACATGCCTAGAAAGATGTCTGGAATGATGCTGCTAATATTAATACTGGATATTTGGGGCACTAATATTCACAGTGATTCTCCACCCCCCATTTTTGCAGTATTTTCCTGTAAAGCTTGAAAGCATTTAGCAATTTTATAGAGAAAATAAAATCATTTCCCCCAAAATTAATAGCATCTATTTTTGTGGGGTTTTGTGAGCACTGAACAAGAGGGCCAGGAAAGCATCTGGCGTAGTGTGGCAAGCAGAATTCTGCGATGGCCCCAAGATCCCTGCCCTCTCATGGACATGCCCTGGACCTGCTTCTCCTACCTGGAACGCCTTCCCTCTCCCTTTGGCAAATTTCTATTATCCTTCAAAAGCTACTCCAGTGTGAAGAATTTCCTGACACCACATTAATCAGATCCTCTCTCTGGACACATAGTCTGAGCAGTGGCAGCCCAGTGTCCAGGGGTGACTGTTCAGAGGTTTTGGGTACTGAGACCACCTGGGGCAGCCCAGCTGCTGCCTTGTTGACTCTTGTCTTCAGGCCTCCCTTAATTCCTTATCTCTTGACTATCCGTTCAACAATTGTTTTCATGTAAATTCCTAAGGTCAGCTTCTGCAGCTTGCAATTCAAGTACCCAACTGTGGCCCTGTCTCCCCAATATTGAGTTCCAGGCTATTAAAGGTTTGTGGGTGAACCTCAGTCACAATGAAGTCATTGTAAGAGGCTGTCCTTCCCTCAACCCAACCTTCTGAAGGATGACGAATGGGATTGACACCTGTGCAGCCTCATTCTGCGATGTCTGGGGCTGGAGGCAGGGCGCGCACAGATAGTTTTTACTTGCCCAGGAGTTAGGCCTTTACTGAGAAGAAACTGGGCTCGGTGCGTCTGAGCAACGTGCTCGAAGCCACACAGCTATGGACAGGCAGAGAGGGCCAGGTGTCCGTGCGCCTCTCCGCATTCAGGGCCAGGCCTCTCGCTCTCTTGTCCCAGGCTCTCCCCTGCGTCCACCCTCGGCCTGGTGCACCGACAGCGCGCAACACGCATTCACTGCTCCCCAGCCCCGCCACGAGCCCCGCCACGAGCCCCGCCACGAGCCCCGCCACGAGCCCCAGGAGAGCGGGGTTATCAGCAGCTTCAGTTTGCATAAGGAGAGACGGAGATTCAGAGGCCCCAGGGTCATCCAGTTGCCATGTGGGTCGAGTCCGCGATGCTCCAGAACCCAGGGCCACCCCTCAGCCCGCGCGGCCTCAGCGACGATGGAAACCCGGGGGAACCCTGCGGGTCGTGTGCGACAGGCTCCCCCAGAGCGGCCGGGTCGGTGACTGGTGGGAAGGTGCCGGGGGTCTTCTCAGGTGACTGGAGAAGGGGGCGAGGCTGCGGGTGGAAGCGGCTGTGCAGGACACAACCCGAGGGGGGCCGAAGAGAGCCGAGCCGGACCCAGCCACGACCGTAAGGCCCAACGCGGCAAGCGTGCCATTCGAATTTGTTCTACAGTTGGAGAGCAGCAGAGCACGTGGGCCGAGCACGTGGGCCGAGCACGGCCGAGCACGTGGACGGAGCCTGTCGGGCGGAGCCGAGCAGGGCCGAGTGGAGCCGAGCGGAGGCGAGCGGGGCCGAGCGGGGCCGAGTCCCGCGGAGCAGCGCTGGTGACCTCCAGGAGGCTGAGAGAGTCCCGCCTAGCGGAGGCGGTGGGAGTTGGTAGAGGTGAGGCAGCTCTGGAAGTCCTGTGATCCTTCGCATTTAGACCCCGTCTTTTCAGGCTAAACAGGGAAAGCAGGGCACTTCGTTCACCAAGCCCGCGAGGTAACGTCAGAGGAGTCTTTTCCTGTGGAGGCCCTTGTTTCCCCGTTTGCACACCTGAGGCCGTGGAGGGGGGCGGAAGCCGCTGGAGGCTCAGCCTGACTCCGACTCAGGGGATGTCGTAGACCTTTCGCATTTTCTGGTCGGACTGGCTGTCACCTCGGTGGGGTCCCTCGGGTCCAGTTAACCTGGGAAGGGTTCTGGGGGATGTCGCTTAAAAGACTCTGCTTCTCTGGGGCAGAAATTCTCCGTCACGTTGTTCGGAGAGCGTGTCCTCGCCTCGTCGTGCGGTGGGTACTGTCCCCGGTCCGGAGCGGGGAGTGGGACACAGCCGACACCAGCTGAGCCTGGGCTGCGCCCAAAGGCCGGCGTTTTGACGTGAAGCAGGAGGCGCTCCCTGGGATCTGGGCGGTGAAAGAGTCCCAGGTGTGGGCAACCGCCCCGAGCCTCAGTTTTCGCCTGCAAGGTGGGGAGACACCCCTGCCTCTCAGGCTGGTGTGCAGCCCGGAGCTAACTTCGGAATTTTCAGAAAGCAGATTTGGGGATGGTTGGGGTAGGGGATCAGGATTTTGACAGTATTATCCTGTGGTCTTTTATATAGTAAAATACCACCCCTTTTGATTTTTAATAAAAACTCATATGTACCAGGCACTGTTCTAAGCAGTGAGGACACAGACGCGAACAAACAAGTCAGTAATCCCTGCTTGTATCCTGGTAGGAGGCAACTATTCCTGTGGTCTGGCCCCCAAATTCAGGCGGAAGCATAGTCTTGGATACGCTGTCCCCGTAGGCATCTGATCCCTTCTCGCAGTCCCAGCCTGTATTCCTACAGCTGAATTGTTCTGAAACACACATCTGATCATGTCACTTAGGTACTAAGAGCCCTTCAGTGCTATGAGATAAAGGCCTCCCTCAGGGCTCCCCCAGCCTACCTCTCCGGTGGCACCTCCTTTCTCTCCCCGAAATTTCAGGAACGCTTCGCTACATCCCTTTGCTCTGGGTTGGTTGGTTGGTTGTTTTTTCTTGTTTAGAAGTGCTGAGCTCAATACTGACACGAGATGGCGCCAGAACTGTACTCAAGGCTTTCTCTAGTGGCCGTTGAGCGTGGGCTTCCTGGAAACTGGCTTGGTTGTTGGACCTTTTAGGAAGCCACTTAAAACTTGTTTTATTAGCAGCTTATATATTTTTAGCACAGCTGTCAATGAATTTTATGTATCTAATTAATTTTCCAGAGGTAAACAGAGATGGGAGTATTATACAGCTTACCTGCCCGCACTGTTTCAGTACCATCACAAAGCCCTCGGAGAGCGAGCCATGTAATTGTACTCAGAACCTGGCCCAAAGTCCGAACTCACAGCCTCTTCCCGCAACTTCCGTCGCCAGGATGATTTAGGGAACTTGGGCCAAGGTTGGGGACGTTCCCTTCTCTTTGTCCGGCTCTGTTTTTCATAAGCCAGGAAACAGTTCAATCAGAAGGATTCCCCTCCATCCCCCGATCGCATTTACCTTCCACCCACGCTAGGATTAGGTCAAAAGCAGATATTACTTGCGCTGCTTTCTCACCAAAATTTCTTTCATTTCAAATGTGTGAACATGCAGGCCCCTCCCTATCTTAGGAGGGACCACAAAATGGAATTTCATCCGAAATTCAGAAGTGGTCCTGACCTAGCCTCTGCTGCCAGCTCATGAGGAAACATGCCATCCTTTTTTAGGTGGTTTTTCTCCAAAGAGAAATTGTCCTGTGGAAGGAAGATTGAGGGGGACATTTTAGGGGCCAGGCTGGAGGCAGTTGACGCCACTTCCTTCCCCAGATTCCAGCAGCCTGAGCTCAGTCCTATGGTCTAAAGTAATAGCAAGAGAGACTGGGAATGAAATCTGGGCGGAGGGGGGGATTTGTGAGCATCCAGCAGATCTCGCCAGAAGAGTCCCGGGTATCAATAGAATACATATTGTATTCTGTGACGGCATGACTAGCTGAGAGAAGAATGAGAGTGGTTGGATCTGGGATACAGATTATTTTGGCTCTAGATTAGGCAGGGTTTGCTGAGAGATGGATGTGACCAATAAGGGATAAGAGAAACTAAAGTTGATTCCTGAGTTTTTGGTTTGGGCAACACAGGTGGTTCATGCCACCTGATACTGGACAGAGAGGGGAGGAGACTTGGGGCAGGAAAAGTATTATTGGTTTTTCCTGGGGTTGGAGAGTTCTGTGTTTGCACTGTTAAGTTTGAGATACTATTAGATATCCATGCGGCGAGGACTGCAGGTCAGCGGGGTGGCAGGAAGTCACGGGCATCGGATAGTATTTACAGTTGACCCTTGAACAACACAGGTTTGAACCGTATGGGTCCACTTCTACTTGGATTGTTTTCATGGTAAATTCTGCAGTACTGCATGATCCCTGGTTGGTTGAATCCCCAGAGGCTGAATGTCGAATAGGGAGGAACCACTTATAGGGAGGGCCGACTATTAAATTACATGTGGATTTTCGACTATGTGGATGGTCGGTACCCCTAACTCCCTGCATTGTTCAAGGGTCAAGACAGGGTGACCAATTAGAGAAGCTTGGGGAGCCTCGCCCTGAGTCCTGGGGCACAGGACACTTAGAGACAGAGAAGTCTCTGAAAGAGACAGAGAACAGACGTTCGGTCAGTAGATGGCACACCAGGTAAGCGTAATGACATGGATTTCAGAGGAGATGATTTCAGGAATACAGGTGGGGCCACCTCAAGCCAAGCACCACTGGGAGCGAGCAGAGGGAGATCGAGAGGAGACCAATAGATTTGGCACCAACGAGGTTACGGATGCTCTCGATGGAACCAGTGTCCTTCAGGTGTTGGGAGCAGAAGCCAGTTGGGTGAGTTGATGGCAGAATGTGGGTAGAGGACATGAAGGCAACACGTGATATTTTTCTGATTAAGGAGAATGAGATAAAAGGATACCTTCCCAGGCTGTTAACATTGTTGATCTTGGAGCTGTGGAATTCGTGTAATTTTGTAAAATCTGCATTTTTTTTCTCATTTGTGGCCACTGAAATCTCTGCTGTGTTAGCATATTGGTCAGCTCATAACCGGAGAGAGATTTGCTTAAAAACACGGAGCTAATACGTCTTGTAGTTTAGACGCACTCTGTGTGTTGGGACATGCCTTCAACGTGGTGAGGCAGTTTATAACTTGTAGTCTTTGCTTCCTGCTTGTGCAAAATGCCTTTTCTAGCATACCTACAGCCCTGAGTACGCTCACTACCGTATGTGTGCTTGTGGGCTTTTATATCCCCCAGGAATTCAAAGCCCCCTAGGGACACCTCATTCTCCAGATTTTACTTTTTAAAGGTTTTTGGTTAGCTTGTTTTTTACCCTGTTATCATCATCTCAGCTAGCTCAATTGCTGCTGATTTTTTTTGACAGATGCACCTGGAGAAAATGCTTTTCACAGTGGGTGATTCTGAGTAAGGTAAAATAAGAGAAGGCCCTTGAGTGGGGTTATCTCGGGAACTTCCAGACAGGTGAAATAATAACAGTTCTCTTGGAACGGGGCTTTGAATGTGTTCCAGCCCAGTCCTTCCCCTTCAGTGGCTGCTGGACTGTAGATTTTCACCCTGATTGCTGGCTCTTGATTTTCAAAGATACCCACAGGTGGAGTAAAGGGAGTATAAATAGAGCTATTTATTTATTTATTTGTTTTTATTTTTGGCTGTGTTGGGTCTTCGTTGCTGTGTGCGGGCTTTCTCTAGTTGCGGCGAGTGGGGGCTACTCTGTTGCGGTGCACGGGCTTCTCATTGCGGTGGCTTCTCTTGTTGCAAAGCACAGGCTCTAGGCGTGTGGGCTTCAGTAGTTGTGGCACACAAGCTCAGTAGTTGTGGCTCGCGGGCTCTGGAGCGCAGGCTCAGTAGTTGTGGCTCACGGGCTTAGTTGCTCCGTGACGTGTGGGATCTTCCCAGACCAGGGCTCGAACCCATGTCTCCTGCATTGGCAGGTGTATTCTTAACCACTGCGCCATCAGGGAAGCCCTAGAGCAATTTAAATGCCACAGAGCTGGCTGTTCTTACCTTCCTTGAATAAATGCTCTCCTGATTGTTACAAGCCTTGTTAATGTCAAGAGTTCTGAAAGAGTTGATTTTGACTATTTTTGCTGGTGTTGTCATCACTTTTATGAAGCAGGGTATGTTGGGGGCACTTACTATGTCATCCCCCTGATGTCTTCCTAGCTCCTTAGTTTCTAGTAACTCTCCAATCTGTGCATTTTCTCTTTTGCTCTTTTCGGCTTACTTCTTGTGTGTACTTTATGGGTTTTCTGCATAATATAAGTTCATATGTGAAGTAATTCATATGTTCTCCTCCCCAAATTGTCCAAAAATTTTTTGTACCGATTGTCTTTTGTCAGGTATTTTTTCAGATAGGGAAGGGAGTATTTACACTTGAGCTTTCTTTGGTTCTGGAAAAGTAGACATGAAACCAGACTGTCATACACACAACAGGACACTTCTGACCAAGGATACATCTAGGTAGATTATAAGAATATTCACAAAGAATAGTTATTTGTGTTATTTATTTAAAAAGGAGATGTCAACCAGTTACATTCATTTTCAGTAAAGCATTGACTGTGGTGGAGGAAGGAAACGAATGTAGTAAAATTGGAAGCCAATTTCATGTAAGCTCAGAGTTTATTCCTCTAAGAAAAATATCCCATAGTTGTTTGAGGGCATTTCTAATGTAGTTTAGGCAAAGTTGAGAGAAACTGTGCTAGCGTGAACTCCCATGGACATAATGAGTGAGGGAAAGTATTCTACAATAGCTGAACCTGTGCAGCAGGAAAACTTTTGGGATGTAATCAGTGTGGGGAAACCTTCAGTCATAACAAACCTCGTAAGACCTCAAGAGATTAATAGTGGAAAGAATCCTATAAGTGTAATAAATGTAGGGAGGCCTTCACCCATTTTTGCCCGCCCCCTTGCTTCAGGTAATCACCAATCTGTTCTCTGTATCTGTAAGCTGAGGTCTTGGTTTCTGTTTGTTTGTTTTGTTGTTCTTTTTTTTTTAGATTCCACATACAAGTGAGATCATATAGAAATTTTTTAAATTAATTAATTTTTTATTTTTGGCTGCATTGGGTCTTCATTGCTGCGCACGGGCTTTCTCTAGTTGCAGCGAGCGGAGGCTACTCTTCGTTGCAGTGTGCAGGCTTCTCATTGCCGTGGCTTCTCTTGTTGCGGAGCATGGGCTCTAGGCGCGCAAGCTTCAGTAGTTGTGGGATGCGGGCTCAGTAGTTGTGGCTCGCGAGCTCTAGAGCGCAGGCTCAGTAGTTGTAGTGTGTGGGCTTAGTTGCTCCACGGCATGTGGGATCTTCCTGGACCAGGGCTCGAACCCGTGTCCCCTGCATTGGCAGGAGGATTCTCAACCACTGCGCCACCAGGGAAGCCCAAGATCATATAGTATTTTTATAGTCCTTCTCTGTCTTATTTCACTTAGCGTAATGCTGTTAAGGTCCATCCATGTCACAAATTACAAGACTTCGTTCCTTTTTATGGCTGAATAATATTTCATTATATATATATTTCATATATATATATATATCACATTTTAAAAATCCATTCATCCATCGATGAATACAGGTTTTTTCCATATCTTGGCTATTATAAATAATGCTGCAGTTGACATAGGGGTACAGATGTCTTTTCAAATTAGTGTTTTTGTTTTCTTTGGATGAATACCCAGAAGTGGAATTGCTGGATCATCTGGTAGTTCTATTTTTAATTTTTTGAGGAACCTCCATACTGTTTTCCATAGTGGCTGCACCAATTTACACTGCTCTTACTAATGTAATAAATTCATCAGAATGTGTGAAAGTTCCTGAGTTCCTTACCATGCAAGAACTCATACATGGGAATAAAAAATACGTGAGACATATGTAGGTGGAAAACCAATCTGGGAAGATCATCTGGAAATGAAACCTCTTTGTACATCACTAAATTTTTCTTGAAAGCAAACCCAATTGTTTTATTAATTTGGAAAATGTGAAACTCATATAAACATATTCAAAAATTGATATTATTTGATACCAAACTAAAGATAAAAACTTATAAGACCATAAGTCTTCAGTATAAGTTTGTAATTTTTTCCGTGTTAAATAATTCAGGTAGCAGAGTAAAAATTCCATACATTCGAATGGAATAGGAATATAATAGGATATAACTAACAGTTACTATTTTCTTAATATCTCACTTTTCTTTTAAACAACAAATTAAGAAAGACATTTTTATGAGGGTCATGCACCACATATTATCAAATCAGAATTGCTACAAATTATAAAATGTAACACTATTTTATGTACCACTAAGACTTTTAAAAAAAATTCCCAATTAAACTATGTCATTTCAATGATTATAAAATGTATCATGATACAGAGATGTTGAGATATGGGTCATAAGTGCATTGTAGAGTCTCCCACCTACATGGTAATTCAGTAATATTTCATTAGGTATAGAGAGAAAGAGCATTGAATTTGAGCCCTAATTCAACAAAATGAAGTCTTTCTCCCTCTACCAAAAATCTTGTGCTAAGATCGTGAATTGGACTTCTTTCTGTGATTTTGTGCTTTTCATTAAATCCATTTTTGAAGTCTGACCTGATAACAAATGTCTAATATTTTCAACATCTGCATGGTATAGGTTTGGTATCTGTTGATGATGTTTATCCCTTAAAATTGGTCACATTTTCCTGATTCTTTATATATTGAGTTATTCTTAATTATATTTAAACTTTTTGAATGTTATGTTCTCAGTCCTGTTCCCTACCTCTTGAGGTTTTGTTTTGCTGTAGAAGGCAATCAGCCTGGTTTGGTTCAGCCTGTGTGTCTAGTTCAGCTTCTGTGTGTTGGATCAAACAGCTCTGTTGCTTCGGGTGTGAGCCATATGTGTTCAGAGATTAGGCTGAGACACCTGCAGGGACATAGATGGATTAGGACCCCTTTGCAGGTTTTCCCCTCTGGAATTCCCTCCCACACTCTCTGGCCCTCAAAGGCACCTCTTCTGTATCCTCCGGCCAGGCGGATATGGTTTCTGTTACTACTGCCAGGCCAATTCATGGGTGAAAAAAATCCATGAGAGAAAAGAAATGGAAACCTTGTCCTCATACATATATATCTGGTTTATTATTAAAGTCTTTAGATCTTTGCTTATGTTTTAATTCCCATATTTATTTCTTTAATGTTTTTCACGCTTATCTTACATATGTGGTAATTACAGGATCTGGACTTTTGGAGTTCTTTCCTCTTTAATTTCAATGGAAATTTGATTTTTCAATGTATTGAAAGTTTAGATTTTTCACTCATATATAGCTGACTTTACTCCAGAGAATATTTTACGAATGGATTGTTATTTGCTTCTTTCTTGCTCTTGAGGACTAACAACTAGAGAACATATATTCTTTATCACACACATTTGTTAATTTGAAGTCCAAACTAACAAGAAGGAAAACTTTCCTCACTATCAGATCCATATGAAAATTCTAGAAGTAAAATGAAAAATTAAAAAATTGAAATGAAAATACAATGGAAAAGTTTCAATTCTGCTATGGTAAAACCCATTGCTCTTGCCAATTACACATAAAATCTTTGGGCAAAATATAAAAGACAGCTATCTGAGGGCTCTGAAAAGTAAACAAAAGCAGGCCAGCTGTGGAGGGAGCCCATTGGAGATGCATCCTGCATGAGGGTGGGTTTCCCGTTTCTTTTCTCTCGTGAAGTAATAACAGAAACCATGTTGTTCTGGCAAAGAGGGAAAAAGAGAAGGGGCCTCTGAGAGTCAGAAGGGAATTCTGAATCATGAGGATAAGCCTTGAGGACAGTGTGCTCAGTGAAATCAGCCAGTCACAAAATGACAAATACTGAATGATTCCTCTTATATGAGGTCCTAATGTAGTGAGATTCATAGAGACAGAAGGTAGGTGGTGGTTGCCAGGGGCTGGAGGAGAGGATTGGGGAGCTGTGTTTAACGGGGACAGAGCTTCAGTTATTTAAAGTGCAAAGAGTTCTGGAGCTGCATGGTGCTTATGGTTGCACAACAGTGTGAATGTACTTAATGCCTCTATACTGTACATTTTAAAATGGTGAAGATGCTAAATTATTTTTATGTATTGTATCCCAGTCTTTAAAAAGTAAATGCTTTGACTCTATGTCTATATTACCTGACATTAAAAAGAGACTTCTTGTGCTCATTCTTTACATGGCATCTCTCTCACTTTGTATGTAAAGTGTTGTGGGACTTCCCTAGCAGTCCAGTGGTTGGGACGTCCCCTTCCAGTGTAGGGGGTGCAGGTTCGATCTCTGGTCGGGACGCTGAGATCCCACATGCCTCACGGCAAAAAAAACAAGACATAAAACATAAGCAATATTGTAACAAATTCAATAAAGACTTTAAAATTTGTCCACATAAAAAAAAACCCTTTAAATAAAATAATAAAATAAACTTCCTATTTTAGCATACATATAATATGGACTTTCAAAAATCATTCTCCACCTTTGCATGAATTTGGATTCTTTAGATTATTAACATTTTATATACTTATGGATACAGTTGGATTGAGATCTATCATTTTCTTATGTGTTTTCTATTTGTCTCCTCTGTTTTTTGTTTGTTTGTTTTTGTTTTGTTTTGTTTGCGGTACGCAGGCCCCTCACTGTTGTGGCCTCTCCCGTTGCGGAGCACAGGCTTCGGACGCGCAGGCCCAGCGGCCATGGCTCACGGGCCCGGCTCACGGGCCCAGCCGCCCCGCGGCATGTGGGATCCTACCAGACCGGGGCATGAACCCGCGTCCCCTGCATCGGCAGGCGGACTCTCAACCACTGCGCCACCAGGGAAGCCCCATGCATTCACTTCTTAAAGGACATTTGTGTTGTTTCAATTGTTGTCTACCCATGAATGCACAAGTCTTTTTTGTGGTTGTGTTTCCATTTTTCTGGGGTAGATACATATGTGGAATTGCTGAGCAAAAGGGTAGCTGTATGTTTGACTCAATAAGAAACTGCCACAACCTTCCAAAGTCATTGCATCATTTTACACTCCCACCAGCGATATGTAAGACTTCTAGCTGATTAACATCCTTGCCACATTTTTGTTGTTTGCTCTGTAATTTTCTATATTCTACTGGATGTATAATAGGGTATTATTATCTTACCTTGTTTCTGATCTTAGGAGGAAGACATCTACTTTCTCACCTTTAAGTATGATGTTAGAGGTGCATGTTTTGTAGCTCTTCTTTACCACGGTGAGGAAGTCCCCCTGTAGTGTTAGTTTGTTTTTTGTTTTTATGATGAATGGGTGTTGAGTTTTGTCAAATGATTTTTCTGCATCTATTGATATAATTATATGATGTTTTCTTTTTCCCTGTTGATATGATGGGTTATGTTCATTGATTTTCAAATGTTGAGCCACCTTTACACACCTGGAACGAATCCCACTTGGTCCTGCTGTTTATATCTTTTTATGCATTGTTGGATTTGATTTGCTAATATTTTGTTGAGGATTTTTGCATCTATATTCATAAGAGATATTGTTCTGTAGTTTTCCTTTCTTGTAATGTCTTCATCTGGTTTTGATAATAGGGTAATTCTGCCTCTTAGAATGAGTTAGAAAGTTTTCCCTCTGCTTTTATTTTCTGGAAGATATTGTAAAGAATTGGTATAATTTCTTTCTTAAATGTTTAGTAGAATTCACCAGTGAAACCATCTGGGCTTGTTGCTTCTTTTTTGTGAAACATTTTAATTATTGATTTAATGTCTTTAATAGATGTAGGCCCATTCAGATTATCTGTTTCTCTTTGTGTGAGTATTGATAGTTTGTGTCTTTTAAGGAATTAGTCCATTTTATGTACGTTATCAAATTTATGGATTTAGGGTTATTCATAATCTTCTTTTATTATGCTTTGCATGTCCGTAGGATCAGTAGTGTTTACTTCTCTTTCATTTCTGGTAAGAGTTTTATCAATTCGAAGAACCAGACTTCGGTTTTATTAATTTTCTCTATTGATTTTGTGTTTCATTGATTTAAGTTTTTATTTTTATTATTTTTTTATTTCTGCTTACTTTAGATTTAATTTGATCTTTGTTTTCTAATTTCCTAAAGTGGAAGCTTAGATTATCTATTTTAGATATTTCTTCTTTTTCAATATATGCACTGAATGTTGTAAATTTCCCTGTAGGCCCTGATTTCAGTACATACCACAATTTTTGACAAGTTGTATTTTCATTTTTAGTTAGTTCTAAATAGTTATAATTTCCCTGAGATTTATGTTTGACCCATGTGTTATTTAGGGGTATATTGTTAATCTCCAAGTATTTGGGAATTTTCTAACTTTTTGCTGTTGGAAAAAGTTTAATTCCATTGGCGCTCTGGAGCATATATTGTATGATTTCTCTTGTTGAAAATTCGTTGAGATGTGTTACTTGGCCCAGGATGTGGTCTATTTTGGTAAATGTTCCATGTGAACTTGAGAAGAATATAATTCTGCCCTTGTTGGATAAAGTAGTCTATAGATATCAATTAGATCTAGATGAATGGCTGGTGAGTTCAGCTATGTTCTGACTCATTTTCTACCTGCTGGATTTGCACATTAGTGATTGAGGGGGATTGAAGTCTCCAATTATAATGGTGGATGGATCAGTTTCTCCTTGCAGTTCCGTCAGTTTTGGATCATGTATGTTGATGCTCCGTTACTAGGCACATATATATTAAAGATCTTTATGTCTTCTTGGAATGTTTTATAACTCTCAGTCAAGTCAAGGTGATTAATGTGTCTTTCAAAACTTTGCTCTCTTTACTGTTTTTTGCTTGTTTGTTTGCTCATTCTATCATTTGGGGACTTTTAAAATCTATGATTGTGGATTTGTCAATTTCTTCCCTTTATATTGTCATTTTCTTCCCTTTGAATTGTCATTTTTTCTATATGTGTTCTAAAGTTCTGTAAGTAGTTGTACACACAGTTAGTATTACTATGTCCTCTTGAATAATTTTAACCCTTTTGTTATTATGAAATACCCCCATTTTATCTGTTATCAGAATAGACATCCCAGATGTATTATGCTTACTATTTGTAAAGTGTTTCTTTTCTATCTTGCAACTAATTTTTAAAGGACTACCACTCATTGCATTTTGATGCAGTTTCAAAAGCAATGTACACTATAATGAAAAGGCTGTGAAAATACTCCTCCATTTCCCAATTACATATCCATGTGAGATCAGATTTTCTCCATATGCTTTAGCCATGATACTATTTCACAAATATTGCATAGAGTAATATATATAGGAATCCAGCTCTTTTCTCTTAAGTCAGACATTAAAGAGCATTTTAAAAATGTGAAGCATTAAAATAAAGACTATTAGAAGAGACAAAGAAGGACACTACATAATGATCAAGGGATCAATCCAAGAAGAAGATATAACAATTGTAAATATTTCTGCACCCAACATAGGAGCACCTCAATACATAAGGCAAATACTAACAGCCATAAAAGGGGAAATCGACAGTAACACATTCATAGTAGGGGACTTTAACACCCCACTTTCACCAATGGACAGATCATCCAAAATGAAAATAAATAAGGAAACACAAGCTTTAAATGATACATTAAACAAGAAGGACTTAATTGATATTTATAGGCCATTCCATCCAAAAACAACAGAATACACATTTTTCTCAAGTGCTTATGGAACATTCTCTGGGATAGATCATATCTTGGGTCACAAATCAAGCCTTGGTAAATTTCAGAAAATTGAAATTATATCAAGTATCTTTTCCAAGCACAGCGCTATGAGACTAGATATCAGTTACAGGAAAAGATTTGTAAAAAATACAAATACATGGAGGCTAAACAATACACTACTTAATAACGAAGTGATCACTGAAGAAATCAAAGAGGAAAACAAAAAATACCTAGAAACAAATGACAGTGGAGACACGATGACCCAAAACCTATGGGATGCAGCAAAAGCAGTTCTAAGAGGGAAGTTTATAGCAATACAATCCTACCTTAAGAACAGGAAACATCTCCAATAAACAACCTAACCTTGCACCTAAAGCAATTAGAGAAAGAAGAACAAAAAAACCCTAAAGTTAGCAGAAGGAAAGAAATCATAAAGATCAGATCAGAAATAAATGAAAAAGAAATGAAGGAAACGACAGCAAAGATCAATAAAACTAAAAGCTGGTTCTTTGAGAAGGTAAACAAAATTGATAAACCATTAGCCAGACTCATCAAGAAAAAAAGGGAGAAGACTCAAATCAATAGAATTAGAAATGAAAAAGGAGAAGTAACAACTGACACTGGAGAAATACAAAAGATCATGAGAGATTACTATAAGCAACTCTATACCAATAAAATGGACAACCTGGAAGAAATGGACAAATTCTTAGAAATGTACAACCTGCCAAGACTGAATCAGGAAGAAAGAGAAAATATGAACAGACCAATCACAAGTAATGAAATTGAAACTGTGATTAAAAACCTTCCAACAAACAAAAGCTCAGTACCAGATGGCTTCACAGGCGAATTCTATCAAACATTTAGAGAAGAGCTAACACCTATCCTTCTCAAACTCTTCCAAAATATACCAGAGGGAGGAACACTCCCAAACTCATTCTACGAGGCCACCATCACCCTGATACCAAAACCACACAAGGATATCACAAAGAAAGAAAACTACAGGTCAATATCACTGATGAACATAGATGCAAAAATCCTCAACAAAATACTGGCAAACAGAATCCAACAGCACATTAAAAGGATCATACACCATGATCAAGTGGGATTTATTCCAGGAATGCAAGGATTCTTCAGTATACGCAAATCAATCAATGTGATACACCATATTAACAAACTGAAAAAGAAAAACCATACGATCATATCTCAATAGATGCAGAGAAAGCTTTCGACAAAATTCAACACCCATTTATGATAAAAACCCTGCAGAAAGTAGGCATAGAGGGAACTTTCCTCAACATAATAAAGGCCATATATGACAAACCCACAGCCAACATCGTCCTCAATGGTGAAAAACTGAAAGCATTTCCACTAAGATCAGGAACAAGACAAGGTTGCCCACTCTCACCACTCCTATTCAACATAGTTTTGGAAGTTTTAGCCACAGCAGTCAGAGAAGAAAAGGAAATAAAAGGAATCCAAATTGGGAAAGAAGAAGTAAAGCTGTCACTGTTTGCAGATGACATGATACTCTACATAGAGAATCCTAAAGAGGCTACCAGAAAACTACTAGAGCTAATCAATGAATTTGGTAAAGTAGCAGGATACAAAATTAATGCACAGAAATCTCTGGCATTCCTATACACTAATGATGAAAAATCTGAAAGTGAAATCAAGAAAGCATTTCCATTTACCATTGCAACAAAAAGAATAAAATATCTAGGAATAAACCTACCGAAGGAGACAAAAGACCTGTATGCAGAAAATTATAAGACACTGATGAAAGAAATTAAAGATGATACAAATAGATGGAGAGATATACCATGTTCTTGGATTGGAAGAATCAACATTGTGAAAATGACTCTACTACCCAAAGCAATCTACAGATTCAATGCAATCCCTATCAAACTACCACTGGCATTTTTCACAGAACTAGAACAAAAAATTTCACAATTTGTATGGAAACACAAAAGACCCCGAATAGCCAAAGCAATCTTGAGAATGAAAAACGGAGCTGGAGGAATCAGGCTCCCTGACTTCAGACTATACTACAAAGCTACAGTAATCAAGACAGTATGGTACTGGCACAAAAACAGAAATATAGATCAATGGAACAGGATAGAAAGCCCAGAGATAAACCCACACACATATGGTCACCTTATCTTTGATAAAGGAGGCAGGAATGTACAGTGGAGAAAGGACAGCCTCTTCAATAAGTGGTGCTGGGAAAACTGGACAGCTACATGTAAAAGTATGAGATTAGATCACTCCCTAACACCATACACAAAAATACGCTCAAAATGGATTAAAGACCTAAATGTAAGGCCAGAAACTATCAAACTCTTAGAAGAAAACATAGGCAGAACCCTCTATGACATAAATCACAGCAAGATCCTTTTTGACCCACCTCCTAGAGAAATGGAAATAAAAACAAACAAATGGGACCTAATGAAACTTAAAAGCTTTTGCACAGCAAAGGAAACCGTAAACAAGACCAAAAGACAACCCTCAGGGGATTCCCTGGTGGCACAGTGGTTGAGAGTCCGCCTGCCGATGCAGGGGACACAGGTTTGTGCCCCGGTCCGGGCAGATCCCACATGCCGCGGAGCGGCTAGGTCCGTGAGCCATGGCCACTGAGCCTGCGCATCCGGAGCCTGTGCTCTGCAACGGGAGAGGCCACAACAGTGAGAGGCCCGCATACCGCAAAAAAAAAAAAAAAAAAAAAGACAACCCTCAGAATGGGAGAAAATATTTGCAAATGAAGCAACTGACAGAGGATTAATCTCCAAAATTTACAAGCAGCTCATGCAGCTCAATAACAAAAAAACAAACAACCCAATCCAAAAATGGGCAGAAGACCTAAATAGACATTTCTCCAAAGAAGATATACAGAGTGCCAACAAACACATGAAAGAATGCTCAACATCATTAATCATTAGAGAAATGCAAATCAAAACTACAATGAGATATCATCTCACACCAGTCAGAATGGCCATCATCAAGAAATCTAGAAACAATAAATGCTGGAGAGGGTGTGGAGAAAAGGGAACCCTCTTACACTGTTGGTGGGAATGTAAATTGATACAGCCACTGTGGAGAACAGTATGGAGGTTCCTTAAAAAACTACAAATAGAACTACGATATGACCCAGCAATCCCACTACTGGGCATATACCCTGAGAAAACCATAATTCAAAAAGAGTCATGTACCAAAATGTTCATTGCAGCTCTATTTACAATAGCCAGGAGATGGAAACAACCTAAGTGTCCATCATCGGATGAATGGATAAAGAAGATGTGGCACATATATATAATGGAATATTACTCAGCCATAAAAAGAAACGAAATTGAGCTATTTGTAATGAGGTGGATGGACCTAGAGTCTGTCATACAGAGTGAAGTAAGTCAGAAAGAGAAAGACAAATACCGTATGCTAACACATATATATGGAATCTAAGAAAAAAAGTGTCATGAAGAACCTAGGGGTAAGACAGGAATAAAGACACAGACCTAGTAGAGAATGGACTTGAGGATATGGGGAGGGGGAAGGGTAAGCTGTGACAAAGCGAGGGAGTGGCATGGACATATGTACACTACCAAACGGAAAATAGATAGCTAGTGGGAAGCAGCCGCATAGCACAGGGAGATCAGCTCGGTGCTTTGTGACCACCTAGAGGGGTGGGATAGGGAGGGTGGGAGGGAGGGAGATGCAAGAGGGAAGAGATATAGGAACATATGTATATGTATAACCGATTCACTTTGTTATAAAGCAGAAACTAACACACCATTGAAAAGCAATTATACTCCAATAAAGATGTAAGAAAAAAAAATTACTCAGGAAAGACAGAACCAGGAAAATGTGACCAATACTAAGGTATAATAAATACATAGAAGCCAAACCTAGACTCAAAGAAGCTGTTATAAGTTATAAATATAACATATGTTATATATTTATTTGTTAATATTTATATATTTCTAATATAGAATATAAATGTGATCCATAAGTCAAGAAAAATACTCTAGAAATGAATGAAAAGATAGGATATCTCAGTAGAGAAATAGAAATTATAGAAAAAAACCCAATGGAAAATTTAGAACTGAAATATTTTACAACCAAATTGAAATCTTCCTTGATAGTCTCAATAGTGAATGGAGATGACAGAGAAAATCATCAACAAACTTGATGAAAGACCAATAGAGAATAAGAGAAAATGGACTGAAAGAAGTGGACAGAGCTTCGAGGTCCTAGCAGACAATATCTAAAGGTCTAAGGTGTATGTAATTGGTGTTATGATAATAGAGAAGGAAAAGGGAAAAATATTTGAAAAAAAAGAATAGCCAGAAAACTACCCAAATGTGACACGTGACATAGATTTATCAACCTGGAAGCTCAGCAAACCCCAAACAGGGTAAATTCAAAGAAAACCAAGCCTAGATCGATCGTAATAAAACTGCTAACACCCAAAGATGTAAATATCTTGGAAGCAGCCAGAGGTAGAGGATACATTGAAAGTGGGAAAACAATGATTGGAATGACCATGGGTTTTTCATCAGTAACAATGGATGTCAGAATGCAGTGAAAATATCTTTAAAGTGCTATAAGGAAACAAAACAAAACAAAAAAACCTGTTAACCCAGAACATTATATGCAGCAAAAGTATCCTCAACTGAAGTAGAACTTAAAGAAGTATTTACAAGCATATCTGCTCTACAAGATATGCTAAATAAAGTACTTCATTCTGAAGGACGAGGGAAACTTGGATCTTTAGGACTTAAAGGATAGCACAGAAATGGTAAATGTATGGGTAACAAGAAAACACTACTTTTATTCCTTCTTAGATTTTCTTTAAAATACACATGACTGTTTAAAGCAAAATTTCTAACACTTGGACTGGGGATTTTCTGTGTGCAAATGTACTACCTATAAACAATGATGGTGGTGTAAATGAACCTATATGATACTAAAAATTTGGTGGTTTATATGCATTGGTACTATTATTAATTCTAGGTAGATCATGAAAAGTTAGATATATACATTAATTTTCCTAGGGTAATAATGAAGTAAATAATTCAAAGATATACCACAAAAATTCCAATTGATAAATTAGAATACTGATATTATTCAAATAATTCAAAAGCAAGCAGGAAGAGGAGGAGAAGAAGAACTGCAGCAGAAGCAGCAAAAACACGCATAGGGGACAAACAGAAACGAAGAAAAATGATAGATCTCAGTCCACCCATGCTAATAATTACATAAAATGTTGATAATCTAAACTGTCAGATTAAAAGGCAAAGATGGACACGGTGGATAAAAAACAAGTCCCTATTATATGTTTTCTAAAATAGGAATATTAAATATGGAGTAAAAGAGATGCACCATTTAAAGAGTAAGCATAAGAAATCTCAAGTTGCTTTTTTTTTTTTTTTTTTTTTTTTTGCGGTACGCAGGCCTCTCGCTGTTGTGGCCTCTCCCGTTGCGGAGCACAGGCCCCGGACGCACAGGCTCGGTGGCCATAGCTCACGAGCCCAGCCGCTCCGCAGCATGTGGGACCCTCCAGGACCGGGGCACAAACCCGTGTCCCCTGCATGAGCAGGCGGACTCCCAACCACTGCACCACCAGGGAAGCCCTCAAGTTGCTATTTTAATACTAGATAAAGTAAACATAAAGATGAAGCATTTACGATAACAAGAGAGATATTTCCCAGTGATAAAGGCAAAACTTTATCAGGAAGGCATAACAAATGTAAACATGTCTTCACCTATGCATATGACCTCAGATACATGATGCAAAAATTGATAGAAATCAAGAGAGAGAAATATAGTCATGGTGGGAGATTTTAACACCCCTCTGTCAGAAATTAATAGTAGAAAAATTCAGAAAAGACATAGTAGTTTGAACAACACTATCAATGACCTTGCTCTAATTATCGAATACGGAGACCTACATCCCAAAACTATAGAATATTTTTTTCATGCTCATGGTACACCAAGATAAGTCATATGCTGGGATATAAAACAAGCCTCAGTAAATTTAAGAGAAACAAAACTATACAGAGTTGTTTTCTCTTACCACAAGCAACTTGACTAGAAATCCATAAAAACAATATACCTAGGAAGGAAAGAAAAATAATCTGACAATTATAGAAAAAATTAATGAACCTAAAAGCTGTTTTCCAAGATCAGAAATTACAAATTCTTAGCTACGTTGATCCAACAAAAAAGAAAAAACAAATCACCGGTATTAGGATTTTAAAAAGGTTTAACAAAATGAATGGATAAACAAGATGTGGTATATATACAGAATGGAATACCACTCAGCCATTAAAAAAACACTGAAAATTTTGCCATTTGCAACAACATGGATGGACTTGGAGAGTATTATGATAATTGAAATAAATCAGAGAAAGAGAAATACTGTATGATATCACTTATATGTGGAACCTAAAAACATACGACAAACTAGTGAATGTAACAAAAAAGAAGCAGACTAACAGATATTGAGAACAAACTAGTGGTTACCAGTGGGGAGAGGGAAGGGGGTAGAAGCCATATAGGGGTAGGGGACTTAGAGGTACAAACTTATGTATAAAATAAGCTACAAGGATATATTGTACAACACAGGTAATATAGCCAATATGTTACAGTAACTATAAATGGTGTATAACCTTTAAAAATTGTGAATCACTATATTGTACACCTGAAACATATAATATTGTACATCAACTATACTTCTTTTAAAACAAATGGGTTAACGCGACTTCCAGTTTCTGGTTCTGCATGTAAGGAGCTTGGAAGTCGCCGCTCCATTCTAACAAATAAATGGCTCAACAGATTGAAAAACCATTAACTCATCTTGGATCCAATTGAGAAGGGAAGACATAGGGTAAACCACAGCCCCCAAGGTTGGAGAGACAGGCAAATACAGGAAGACGTGGATTAATAAAACAGAGGCTCACAAGTGGAAATTGCTGCAAGAACCAGTGCCAGGGTAGGAAGACCTGAACTGTAATTAAAGGATTGCTGGAGATTCAGTGTGGACAACTCAGAGAGTTAAAAACTCCAGGGGGACTCAGTCCTTGGTGGTGGTGGTGGAGAGACACTATATTGGGAGATTTACCTTCAGGAGCTCCACTGTATTCCCACAGTTAATATCAAAGAAAAATCCCCTCTGGCTTCCTGGAGGGGGAGAGGGAAAGGAACCATTTAAAAATAAACTAGAGCCCTCTGTTCTTCTTTACAAACCCTGCCCTCAGAGGAACCTGGTTAACCGGTGGCTAAACTGGGGTATTATCAGAGCCTAACTGACCCAGGTAAGGGGAATACCCAACTGCAGCTCTCTCTAGCCATTCTGTCCCACCTTAACGGGCAGAAAAAAACTGAGAAACAGTTGTGAAGTTCACAGCCCAGAGGCATGGGCTCGCTGAAAGATTGCGGCCTAATCATAGAAATAGAGAATGCTTCCCCTCCTCTCATACCTCGCAACCACATTTCTAGTGGAGTCACACATTTGATGACTATAATACAATATTGTTGTCTATATTCACTGTACTGCGCATTAGATCACTAGAGTTTATTTACTACTCATTCTAACTTTGTACCCTTAAACATCTGTCCTGTCCACCCACCCCCATCTCCTGTTAACCATCATTTTACTGTTTTTATGAGTCTGGCTTTCTTAGATTTCATATATAAGTGATATCATTCAGTACTCTACTTTCTGACTTATCTCGCTTAGCATAATGTGCTTAACACATTATGCTAAGCGAGATAAGTCAGACAGAAACAAATTATAAACAAATTTATATAAATAAAAATAAAATAAATTTTTAAAGAATATTGGAAAGATCTATCTTATTTGTGTTCAAGGAAATAGAAGGGAATTTGGAAATCTTACTCTGAGAAATATTTGGTACAGAGTGCTTGATTACAAGATCAGGGAAAGGAAATGTAACAATAGATGGAAACTGACAATAGAAATTCTTTATTAGGAAGGAAAAGAAAGTGAAATGAACACCTTGAACAAAAAAGCAGGTGAAATGAAAACGAGGAAACAATAAAGTAAAGCAAGTAATAAACATGAAGGAAATGAAAAAATTAAACAAATACGTTGTCACAAATGGCAGGATGTCCTCCTTTCTCATGTCTGAATAAAAAATGCTGCAAGAACATGGGGGTGCCTATAGCTCTTTGAAATCCTGTTTTCATTTCCTTTGGGTATTTAGAAGTGGAATTGCTAGATCATGTAGTAGCTCTATTTTGAACTTTCTGAGGAAACTCTATATTGTTTTCCATAGTGGTTGAACCAATTTGCATTCCTACCAACTTTGTACAATCTTCCACATCCTTGTCAGCACTTGTTATCTCTTTTCTCCTTGATGATAGCCATTCTAACAGCTGTAAGGTGATATCTCATTGTGATTTTAATTTGCATTTCCCTGATTAGTGATGTTGAGCGTCTTTTCAAGTACTTGTTGGCTGTTTGGATGTCTTTAGAAAAAAAGTCTATTTATTTAGTTCTGTGCATTTTTCAATTGGATTTGTCGTTGTTGTTGTTATGCATTCTTTATATATTTTAAATATTCACTCCTTATCTGATATAGTCTTCCCTCAGTATCAATGAAAGATTGGTTCCAGGACCCCCCCATGGATACCAAAATCCACAGATGTTCAAGTCCCTTATATAAAATGGTGTAGTATTGGGCTTCCCTGGTGGCGCAGTGGTTGAGAGTCCGCCTGCCAATGCAGGGGACACGGGTTCGTGCCCCGGTCCAGGAAGATCCCACATGCCGTGGAGCAGCTGGGCCCTTGAGCCATGGCCGCTGAGCCTGCGTGTCCAGAGCCTGTGCTCCGCAATGGGAGAGGCCGCAACAGTGAGAGGCCCACGTACTGCAAAAAAAAAAAAAAAAAAAAAAGGTGTAGTATTTGTGTATAACCTACACACATATTCCCATATACTTTAAATCATCTCTAGATTACTTATAATACATCATACAATGTAAATGCCATGTAAGTAGTTGCCAGCATGTGACAAATTCAAGTTTTGTTTTTTGGAACTCTCTGGAATTTTTTCCAAAGATTTTTGATCTGAGGTTGGTTGAATCTGAAGATGCAGAACACACAGATATGGAGGACTGTGTATGGTGTGCAAACATTTTCTCCCATTCTGTAGGCTGCCTTTTCATTTTATTAATTTCATTAATTTTTTTTCTTTCCCTGTGAGGAAGCTTTTAAGTTGAACATAATCCCATTTTTAAAATTTTGCTTCTATTGTTTGTGCTTTTGGTGTCATTTCCAAAAAATTGCCAAGACCAATATCGAGGAGTTTCTTCCCTATGTTTTCTTCTAGACGTTTTACAGTATCAGTCTTATATTTCAGTCTCTGTCCATTTCAAGATAATTTTTGTGAGTGCTGTAAAATAAGGGTCCAATTTCATTGTTCTGCATGTGTTTATCCAGTTTTCCCAAAATCATTTTTTGGAGAGACTATCCTTTCCCCATTGAATGTTCTTGGTTCCCTTGTTGAATATTAGTTGACTGTATTAGCAGGAATTTAATTTAGTTCTGGGCTCTCTATTCTAGGCAATTGATCTGTGTCTTTTTTCCCCAGTACCGAACAATTTTAATTACTATAGCTTTGAAGTATAGCTTGAAATCAGGAGTGTGTGTGATACCTCTGGCTTTGTTTTTTTTCCCCTCAGGATTGCTTTGGATATTTGAGGTCTTTTGTAGTTCAGTACAAATTTTAGGATTGTTTTTTCTGTGAAGAATGCCATTAAAATTTTGATGGAAATTGCATTGAATCTACGGATGCTTTTCAATGTTATGGTCATTTCAACAATATTAATTCTTCTGACCCATGAACACAGGATGTCTTTCCATTTGTATCTTCTATTTCTTTCAACAAAGTAGTGAAAAAAAATGTAGTTTTCAATGTACAGACATTTCACTCCCTTGGTTAAATTCATTCATAAGTATTTTATTGTTTTTCATGCTATTGTGAATGGGATAATTTTCTTTACTTCTTTTTCAGATATTTCATAATTAGTGTACAGAAATGCAGCTCATTTCTATATGTTAATTTTATATCCTGCAACTTTATTGAAATCATTGATTAGTTCCAACAGTTTTTGGTGGAGTCTTGGGATTTTCCATATACAAAATTATATTATCTGCAAATAGCAACAATTTTACTTCTTCCCTTCAGCTTTTGATGCCTTTTATTTCTTTGTCTTGCCTAATTGCTCTAGCTAGGACTTCTAGTAGGACATTGAATAAGAGTGGTGAGAGTGGGTATCCTTGTCTTGTTCCTAATTTTAGAGGGAAAGCTTTCAATTTTTCTCCTTTGAGTATAGTTAGTTGTGAGTTTGTCATAAATGGTCTTTATTATGTTGAGGTATGTTCCTTCTGTATCCAATCTTTGAGGGTTTTTTAAAATTTATTTATTTATTTAAGGCTGAGTTGGGTCTTTGTTGCTGTGCGCAGGCTTTCTCTAGTTGCGGCGAGCGGGGGCTACTCTTCATTGCAGTGTGCGGGCTTCTCATTGTGGTGGCTTCTCTTGTTGCAGAGCGTGGGCTCTAGGTGTGCAGGCTTCAGTAGTAGTGGCTCTTGGGCTCTAGAGCGCAGGCTCAGTAGTTGTGGCACACAGGCTTAGTTGCTCCGCAGCATGTGGGATCTTCCCAGACCAGGGCTCGAACCCATGTCCCCTGCATTGGTAGGCAGATTCTTAACCACTGTGCCACCAGGGAAGCCCTCTTTGAGGGTTTTTAATCATGAAAGAAGTTGTATTTTGTCAGGTGCCTTATCTGCATCTATCAAGATGATTATGTGATTTTTATCTTTCATGTTATTAATGTGATATACTACATTTATTAATTTTCATATGTTGAAACATTCTTGCATCCCAGGGCTAAATTCCATTTGGTCATGGTGTGTAACACTTTCAATGTAGTCTTCAATTCAGTTTGCTAATATTTTCTGAGAATTTTCGCATCTATATTCATCAGGGATATTGGTTTATAGTTTTTTATCTTTTGTGTTATTATCTGGCTTTGATATCAGGATATTGCTGGTCTTGTAGAATGAGTTTGAAATTGTTCCCTCCCCCTCAATTTTTCAGAAGTTTTTGAAAAGAATTGGTGTTAATTCCTCTTTAAATGTTTTGTAGAATTAGCCAGTGAAGCCATCTGGTCCTGGGGTTCTTTGTGGGGAGGTTTTTGATTACTGAGTCAATGTCTTTACTCATTATAGATCTGTTCAGATTTTCTATTTCTTCCTGATTCAGACTTGGTAGGTTGTGTGTTTCTAGAAATTTATCCATTTCCTCTAGGTTATCTAATTTATTGGCATATAATTGTTCATAGTAGTCTCTTATGACCCTATGTATTTCTACAGTATCAGTTGTAATGTCTCCTCTTTCATTTTTGATTTTATTTATTTGAGTCTTCTTTTTTACTTGGTGAGTCTAACTAAAGGTTTTCCAATTTTGTTTATCTTTTCAAAAAACCCACTCTTAGTTTCATTGGTCTTGTCTTTTTTTCCTGGTCTCTATTTCATTTATTTCCTTTATGATCTTTATTATTTCCTTCCTTCTGCTAACTTTGGGCTTAATTTGTTCTTCTTTTTCTATTGTTATAAGATGTGACGTTAAGTTGTTTATTTGAGGTCTTTCGAATATATCAGTATATGCATTTATCTCTATAAACTTTCATCTCTAAACTGCTTTTGCTGCATCTTGTAAGTTTTGATATGTTGTGTTTCCATTTTCATTTGTTTCAAGATATTTTATTTTTCTTTTGATTTCTTTATTGACCCATTATTTGTTCAGAAGCGTGTTATTCATTTCCACATATTTGTAGATTTTCCAGCTTTTCTCTTATTGTTGATTTCTAGTTTCATACCCATTGTGGTCAGAAAAGATAGTTGGTATGATTTCAGTCTTAAGTTTGCTAAGATTTATTTTGTGTCCTATCATATGCTCTATCCTGGAGAATGTTTCATGTGTACTTGAAAGGAATGTGTATGCTGCTGCTGTTGAATGGAATACTCTATATAGATATCTGTGAAGTCCAGTTGGTCTAAAACATGGTTCAATTCCAAGGTTTCCTTGTTGATTTTTTGTATGGATGATTCATCCATTGCTGACAGTAGGATATTGAAGTCCTCTACTGTTATTGTATTGTTGTTTATTTCTCCATCAAATCTGTTAGTATTTGCTTAATATATCTTGGTACTCTAATGTTGGGTGCATATATATTTATGGTTGATATATGTTCTTGACCCTTTTATCATTATGTAATGACCTTCTTTGTCTCTTGTTACTACTATCAGTTTGAAGTCTATTTTGTCTGATATTACTATGGCTGTCCCCACTTTCTTTTGGTTCCCACTGGCTAGGATGTCTTCTTTCATTCTCTCACTTTGAGCCTATGTACGTCTTGACAGCTGTAATGAGTCTCCCGTAGACATCATATGGTGGGTTCTTATTTTTCTTATTCATTCAGCCACTCCATGGCTTTTGATTGGTAAATTCAATCCATTTACACTTAAAGTGATTATTGGTATGTAAGGACTGACTTTTGCCATCTTATCATTTGACTTCTGGTTGTTTTGTGTCTCCACCATTTCTTTTCTCCTCTGTTTCTGCCTACCTTTGTAATTGGTGGTGTTTTGTGGTGATAGGCTCAGTCTCCCCTTTTTCTATGTTTTGTGAATCCACTCTAGATTTTTGCTTTGTGGTTACCATGAGGCTTACATTAAACTTTCCATTGATAAAACAGTCCCTTTTTTACTGATAGCAGCTTATCTTCATTCACCTATAAAGACTCCACCTTTTTACTCCTCTCCTTTTATTTTCGATGTCACAATTTACCGCTTTTTATGCTGTGAATTTTTAAAATTATCATAACTGTAATTATTTTCAGTGTTCTTTCTCTTTAAACTTTATACTATAATTAAGTGGTTAACACAGTATTCTAATAGAGTTACTTTTTCTAATACTAAGTGTCTATTTTTCACCGTAACCAGCATGTTGTTTACGTTCATATGTTTTGTGTCACTAGTTAACGTCTTTTCACATTGTTTTGAAGAGCTCCTTTTAGCATTTCTTGCAAGGCAGGTGTAGAGGTGGTGAACTCCCACAGCTTTTGTTTGTCTGCAAACCCTTTACTTATCCTTCATATCTGAAGGATAACTTTGTGAGATGAAGAATTACTGATGGCAATTTTTATCTTTCGACATTTTGAATTTGTCATTGCATTCTCTCGTGAACTGCAGAGCTTCTGCTGGGAAATTTGCTGATAGCCTCATGAGGGTTCCCTTGTAGGTTACTTTCTTTTTTCCCCTGGCTGCCTTTAAGATTCTTTAGTTACCATTGATTTTTGACAGTTATGCTATGTTATATTATGTCTTGGAGAAGATCTTTCTACATTGAAGTAATAGGGTGTTCTGTTGGTTTTGTGGACTTGTATGTACCAGGTTGGGAAGTTCTCAGCTATCATTTCTTATATAAATATAAATATATATATTTATTTATTTTTAAAATTTTCTTTAGGTAAACTCTCTGCCTCCTTCTCCCTGTCTTCTCCTTTGGTACACCAATTATTCTTATGTTTTCTTTTCTGATAAAAACTGATAGTGCTCATAAAATTTCTTCACTTTTTAAAAATCTTAGTTCTCTCTCCTCTTCCAACCAAATCATTTCTAAATTCCTATAAGTCACTTATTTTTTCTTCCATCTGTTCTGCATTACCTATGGTCTCTAATGTATGCATCGTCTCGATCACTGAATTCTTCAGCTCCAGAATTTCTGCTTGGTTCCTTTTTTAAAATTTCAATCTCTTTAGTAGAGAACTCCTCTGCTCATTGATTTTATTCCTGAGTTTATTGAATTCCTTTCTGAGTTTGCTTGTAGCTCAGTGAATTTCTTCATAATAGCTATTTTGAATTCTTTATCAGTTTCATTGCAGTACTCCTTGCCTTTGAATTCAATGGTTGGAGAATTATCATTTTCTTTTCGATGACATATTACCCTGATTCTTCATAGTGTTTGAGGATATGCACCTCTGCTTTCACATTCGAAGTAGCAAACACTCTCCTTAGGCAAGGATTTGGGCTTTTTAGCTGTTACAGTTCAACAGGCTGGCAATTAGAAACCTTTCTTTTGTATTTCAGAAGGTGGCACTATAGCTCAAGTTTTTGGTTTCTCTTACTGGCTCTGGCTTTCAGAGCAGTCCTACTGACCATGCAAGAAGAGGTGGCAGCAGAGTGAAAGGAGGTGTGGCCTTAGCACCTGGGGCTGTGGGTGCCCTGGCTCTGTTGGGGGATCGAATGGGAGACTCTAGAGGTTCATAGGCAGACCTCCTGCTGAAATCCTGGAGCAGGCAGCAGGAAATGCATTCCTTCAATGCGCTTTGATATTCTTGTCTGCCTCCTTCCCTCTCCTCTCACTCCCCAACCCCTATCCCCGTCACAGAAGTCTCTCCTCAGCAATCCAGGTGCTGCTGTAGAGAAACGGGTCCCTTCAGCTGCAGTGTGTTCAGTCGGGCAGTGAGTCACTCACCGCTTTTGCATCCCACTCCTCTGCCAGGGAGGTCACGGCTGTCCCCGTTACCAGCAAAAAGCGCAGTACCTCACAGTGGCACCCTGGGGAGGGGGACCTGCTTGGTGAGTTCCTCTGTCTTCTCTTCCTCCAGACTCATCTCTATCCTGCTCTGATGGCACACCACTTTCTCCCATCGGGTTGGATGGACCTCCACAGATTCTCTGTCTCCCATGAATGGCGCCCTGTGTTACACTCTCCACGTTTCCCTTTTCCTGGTGTGAAAAGTGGGTGTGGGGCAGGCTCACCAACTCCCGTGGACCCACAGCTCCACTGAAGGCCTGTCTGCCGTGCTGGATGCACAGGTGGTAGAAACTCCTGGATGTTCTGGCGTAATGTGCAGAGGCACTTTGGTTTGGTTATGGACATCCAGTTAGTTGTAAATCGGGGGGGAGAGAAAAAAAGGAAAAACTCACACTGCCAAAGATGCTGTTTTTCCTCCACAGCAGTTCCTTTTACCAGGTGCATCTAGTTCAGCTATCAGAGAAAAATTACATGGCATATCAAAACATAATTTGAAGGGACAAATCAAGCATCAGAAGCATACATGGCAGAGATGTTGGAATTAGATTGGGAATTTAAAACAACTACGACTAATATGCTAAGGGCTCTAGTGGATAAAATAGACAATATGTAAGAACAGATGGGCAATGGAAGCAATAGATGTCAATTATATCCTGTTGATTGAATATTGATGGGTTTAACTGTGTCCTAACTGATTTTCTGCCTTCTGGATCTGTCTACTTCTGATAAGGGGGTGTTGAAGTCTCCAACTATTATGCAGGATTCATCTGTTTCTCCTTGCAGCCCTACCAGTTTTTGCTGCATGTAACTTGATGCTCCATTTTTAGGTATATGGCATTAAGAATTGTTGAGACTTCTTGGAGAAATGATCCCTTTATCATCATGTAATGCCTTCTTTATCCCTGATAACTTTCCTTGCTTTGAAGTCTGCTCTATCTGAAATTAATATAGCTACTCCTGCTTTCTTTTGATTAGTGTTAGCATGGTATGTTTTTCTCCATCCATTTACTTTTTTTTTTAATAAGTTTATTTATTTATTTATTTTCGGCTGTGTTGGGTCTTTGTTGCTGTGCGTGGGCCTTCTCTAGTTGCGGTGAGCAGAGGCTACTCTTCATTGCGGTGTGCGGGCGTCTCATGGTGGCTTCTCTTGTGGAGCACGGGCTCTAGGCGCACGGGCTTAGTTGCTCCGCGGCATGTGGGATTTTCCCGGACCAGGGCTCGAACCCATGTCCCCTGCATTGGCAGGAGGATTCTCAACCACTGCGCCACCAGGGAAGTCCCCATCCATTTACTTTTTTTTTTTTTTTTTTTGCGTTACGCGGGCCTCTCACTGTTGTGGCCTCTCCTGTTGTGGAGCACAGCCTCCAGACGCGCAGGCCCAGCGGCCATGGCTCATGAGCCCAGCCGCTCTGCGGCATGTGGGATCTTCCTGGACCGGGCGGGGCACGAACCTGTGTCCCCTGCATCGGCAGGCGGACTCTCAACCACTGCGCCACCAGGGAAGCCCCCATTTACTTTTAATCTATATGTGTCTCTGTAATTATAGTAGGTTTCTTGTCAACAACATGTAATTAATTGGGTTTTGTTTTTTGATCCAATCACTATCGTTTAACTGGTGTATTCAGACTATTAACATTCAAAGTGATTATTGATACTGTTGGATTAATATCTCCTGTATTTGTTACTGTTTTATATTTGTTGCCCTTGTTCTTTGTTTCTATTTTTGTCTTCCACACTTCTTCTGCCTGTTTTTGGTTTTCATTGAGCATTTTATATGATTCTGTTTTCTCTCCTTTTTTAGCATATCAGTTACACTTCTTTACTTTTTTAGTGGTTGCCCTAGAGTTTGCAATATACATTTACAACTAATCCAAGTCTACCTTTTTTTATTGAGGTATAAGTGCCATATAACATTATATTAGTTTCAGGTATACAACTAAATGATTTGATATTTGTATCTATTGTTAAATGATTACCACAATAAGTCCAGCTAACATCCATCACCACACATAGTTATAAAAGTTTTTTCTTGTGATGAGAACTTCTAAGACCTACTGTCTTAGCAGCTTTCAAATATGCAGCACAGTATTATTAGCTAGAGTCACCATGCTGTACCTCACATCCCCAGGACCTGTTTACCTTAAAACTGAAAGTCTGTCCCTCTTGACCCCTTGAAGCATTTTGCCCCCACTCCACCCCCTGCCTCTGGCAACCACCAATCTGTTTGCCTTATCTATGTGCTTATGTTTGTTTTTGTTTTTGTTTTAGATTCCACATATAATTGACATCATACAGTGTTTGTCTTTCTCTGTCTGACTTATTTCACTTAGCATAATGCCCTCAAAGTCCATCCATGTAGTCAAAAATGGCAGCATTTCCTTCTTTTTTATGGATGAATTATATATATATATATAATACATATAATATATATAGATTATAGATATATATGACATTTATTTATCCATTCATCCGTGACTGGACACTTAGGTTGTTTCCATGTCTTGGCTATTGTAAACAATGCTGCAATGAACATGGAGATGCAAATATCTTTTTAAAGTTAGTGTTTTCATTTCCTTCAGATAAATACCCAGAAGAGTAATTGCTAGATCATCCAGTAGTTCTACTTTTAATTTTTTGAGGAACCTCTATACTGTTTCCATAGTGGCTGTACCAATTTACCTTCCCACCAACAGTGCACAAAGGTTCCCTTTACTCCACATCCTTGCCAAGGTTAGTTATTTCTTGTCCTTTTGATAATAGCCATTCTAGTAAGTGTGAGATGATATCCCATGGTGGTTTTTTTTTTTAATATCTTTATTGGGGTATAATTGCTTTACAATGGTGTGTTAGTTTCTGCTTTATAACAAAGTGAATCAGTTATACATATACATATGTTCCCATATCTCTTCCCTCTTGCGTCTCCCTCCCTCCCACCCTCCCTATCCCACCCCTCCAGGCAGTCACAAAGCACTGAGCTGATCTCCCTGTGCTATGCGGCTGCTTCCCACTAGCTATCTACCTTACGTTTGGTAGTGTACATATGTCCATGCCTCTCTCTCGCTTTCTCACAGCTTACCCTTCCCCCTCCCCATATCCTCAAGTCCGTTCTCTAGTAGGTCTGTGTCTTTATTCCTGTCTTACCCCTAGGTTCTTCATGACATATTATTTCTTAAATTCCATATATATGTGTTAGCATACGGTATTTGTCTTTCTCTTTCTGACTTACTTCACTCTGTATGACAGACTCTAGGTCTATTCACCTCATTACAAATAGCTCAATTTCGTTTCTTTTTATGGCTGAGTAATATTCCATTATATATATGTGCCACATCTTCTTTATCCATTCATCTGATGATGGACACTTAGGTTGTTTCCATCTCCTGGCTATTGTAAATAGAGCTGCAATGAACATTTTGGTACATGGCTCTTTTTGAATTATGGTTTTCTCAGGGTATATGCCCAGTAGTGGGATTGCTGGGTCATATCGTAGTTCTATTTGTAGTTTTTTAAGGAATCTCCATACTGTTCTCCATAGTGGCTGTACCAATTCACATTCCCACCAGCAGTGCAAGAGTGTTCCCTTTTCCCCACACCCTCTCCAGCATTTATTGTTCCTAGATTTTTTGATGATGGCCATTCTGACTGGTGTGAGATGATATCTCATTGTAGTTTTGATTTGCCTTTCTCTAATGATTAATGATGTTGAGCATTCTTTCATGTGTTTGTTGGCAGTCTGTATATCTTCTTTGGAGAAATGTCTGTTTAGGTCTTCTGCCCATTTTTGGGTTGGGTTGTTTGTTTTTTTGTTATTGAGCTGCATGAGCTGCTTGTAAATTTTGGAGATTAATCCTTTGTCAGTTGCTTCATTTGCAAATACTTTCTCCCATTCTGAGGGTTGTCTTTTGGTCTTGTTTATGGTTTCCTTTGCTGTGCAAAAGCTTTGAAGTTTCATTAGGTCCCATTTGTTTGTTTTTATTTCCATTTCTCTAGGAGGTGGGTCAAAAAGGATCTTGCTGTGATTTATGTCATAGAGTGTTCTGCCTATGTTTTCTTCTAAGAGTTTGATAGTTTCTGGCCTTACATTTAGGTCTTTAATCCATTTTGAGCCTATTTTTATGTATGGTGTCAGGGAGTGATCTAATCTCATACTTTTACATGTAGCTGTCCAGTTTTCCCAGCACCACTTACTGAAGAGGCTGTCCTTTCTCCACTGTACATTCCTGCCTCCTTTTTCAAAGATAAGGTGACCATATGTGTGTGGGTTTATCTCTGGGCTTTCTATCCTGTTCCAATGATCTATCTTTCTGTTTTTGTGCCAGTACCATACTGTCTTGATTACTGTAGCTTTGTAGTATAGTCTGAAGTCAGGGAGCCTGATTCCTCCAGCTCCGTTTTTCGTTCTCAAGATTGCTTTGGCTATTCGGGGTCTTTTGTGTTTCCATACAAATTGTGAAATTTTTTGTTCTAGTTCTGTGAAAAATGCCAGTGGTAGTTTGATAGGGATTGCATTGAATCTGTAGATTGCTTTGGGTAGTAGAGTCATTTTCACAATGTTGATTCTTCCAATCCAAGAACATGGTATATCTCTCCATCTATTTGTATCATCTTTAATTTCTTTCATCAGTGTCTCATAATTTTCTGCATACAGGTCTTTTGTCTCCTTCGGTAGGTTTATTCCTAGATAGTTTATTTTTTTGTTGCAGTGGTAAATGGAAATGCTTTCTTGATTTCACTTTCAGATTTTTCATCATTAGTGTATAGGAATGCCAGAGATTTCTGTGCATTAATTTTGTATCCTGCTACTTTACCAAATTCATTGATTAGCTCTAGTAGTTTTCTGGTAGCATCTTTAGGATTCTCTATGTAGAGTATCATGTCATCTGCAAACAGTGACAGCTTTACTTCTTCTTTTCCAATTTGGATTTCTTTTTCTTCTATTTCCTTTTCTTCTTTGACTGCTGTGGCTAAAACTTCCAAAACTATGTTGAATAGGAGTGGTGAGAGTGGGCAACCTTGTCTTGTTCCTGATCTTAGTGGAAATGCTTTCAGTTTTTCACCATTGAGGACGATGTTGGCTGTGGGTTTGTCATATATGGCCTTTATTATGTTGAGGAAAGTTCCCTCTATGCCTACTTTCTGCAGGGTTTTTATCATAAATGGGTGTTGAATTTTGTCGAAAGCTTTCTCTGCATCTATTGAGATGATCATATGGTTTTTCTCCTTCAATTTGTTAATATGGTGTATCACGTTGATTGATTTGCATATACTGAAGAATCCTTGCATTCCTGGAATAAATCCCACTTGATCATGGTGTATGATCCTTTTAATGTGCTGTTGGATTCTGTTTGCTAGTATTTTGTTGAGGATTTTTGCATCTGTGTTCATCAGTGATATTGGCCTGCAGTTTTCTTTCTTTGTGACATCCTTGTCTGGTTTTGGTATCAAGGTGATGGTGGACTCGTAGAATGAGTTTGGGAGTGTTCCTCCCTCTGGTATATTTTGGAAGAGTTTGAGAAGGATAGGTGATAGCTCTTCTCTAAATGTTTGATAGAATTCGCCTGTGAAGCCATCTGGTACTGAGCTTTTGTTTGTTGGAAGGTTTTTAATCACAGTTTCAATTTCATTACTTGTGATTGGTCTGTTCATATTTTCTCTTTCTTCCTGATTCAATCTTGGCAGGTTGTGCATTTCTAAGAATTTGTCCATTTCTTCCAGGTTGTCCATTTTATTGGCATAGAGTTGCTTATAGTAATCTCTCATGATCTTTTGTATTTCTGCAGTGTCAGTTGTTACTTCTCCTTTTTCATTTCTAATTCTATTGATTTGAGTCTTCTCCCTTTTTTTCTTGATGAGTCTGGCTAATGGTTTATCAATTTTGTTTATCTTCTCAAAAAACCAGCTTTTAGTTTTATTGATCTTTGCTATCGTTTCCTTCATTTCTTTTTCATTTATTTCTGATCTGATCTTTATGATTTCTTTCCTTCTGCTAACTTTGGGGGTTTTTGTTCTTCTTTCTCTAATTGCTTTAGGTGCAAGGTTAGGTTGTTTATTCGAAATGTTTCCTGTTTCTTAAGGTGGGCTTGTATTGCTATAAACTTCCCTCTTAGAACTGCTTTTGCTGCATCCCATAGGTTTTGGGTCATCATGTCTCCATTGTCATTTGTTTCTAGGTATTTTTTGATTTCCTCTTTGATTTCTTCAGGGATCACTTCGTTATTAAGTAGTGTATTGTTTAGCCTCCATGTGTTTATATTTTTTACAGATCTTTTCCTGTAATTGATATCTAGTCTTATAGTGTTGTGGTCGGAAAAGATACTTGATACAATTTCAATTTTCTTAAATTTACCAAGGCTTGATTTGTGACCCAAGATATGATCTATCCTGGAGAATGTTCCATGAGCACTTGAGAAAAATGTGTATTCTGTTGTTTTTGGATGGAATGTCCTATAAATATCAATTAAGTCCTTCTTGTTTAATGTATCATTTAAAGCTTGTGTTTCCTTATTTATTTTCATTTTGGATGATCTGTCCATTGGTGAAAGTGGGGTGTTAAAGTCCCCTACTATGAATGTGTTACTGTCGATTTCCCCTTTTATGGCTGTTAGTATTTGCCTTATGTATTGAGGTGCTCCTATGTTGGGTGCATAAATATTTACAATTGTTATAATTGGATTCCTCATTATGTAGTGTCCTTCTTTGTGTCTTGTAACAGTCTTTATTTTAAAGTCTATTTGTCTGATATGAGTATTGCTACTCCTGCTTTCTCTTGATTTTCATTCGCATGGAATACATTTTTTTTTTTTTTTGTGGTACACGGGCTTCCCACTGCTGCGGCTTCCCCTGTTGTGGAGCACAGTCCCCGGACGCACACGCTCAGTGGCCATGGCTCAGCACGTGGAATCTTCCTGGACCAGGGCATGAACCCGCGTCCCCTGCATCAGCAGGTGGACTCCCAACCACTGCACCACCAGGGAAGCCCTGGAATACATTTCTCCACGCCCTCACTTCCAGTCTGTATGTGTCCCTAGATCTGAAGTGGGTCTCTTGTGAACAACATATATATGGGTCTTGTTTTTGTATCCATTCAGCCATTCTATGTCTTTTGGTTGGAGCATTTCATCCATTTACATTTGAGCTAATTACCAATATGTGTATTCTTACTGCCATTTTGTTAACTGTTTTGGATTTGTTTTTGTAGATCTTTTTTCTTCCCTTCCTCTTTTGTTTTCTTCTCTGTGATTTGATGACTATCTTTAGTGTTGTGTTTGGATTCCTTTTTCTTTTTTGTCTATCTATTGTAGACTTTTGGTTTGCAGTTATCATGAGGTTTTGATATAGCAGTCTCTATATATTCAAGATTAAGTTGCTGGTCTCTTCATTTCAAATGCATTTCCAATATCTTAACATTTGTACTCTCCTGCTGGTTTTGATATCATATTTGTGTGTGGATGATTTCCTACCTTTACTGTATGTTTGCCTTTACCAGTGAGCTTTCCCATTCGTAATTTTCTTGTTTCTAGTTGTAGGCTTTTCTTTTCTGCCTATAGAAGTTCCTTTAGCATTTGTTGTAAAGCTGATTTGGTGATGCTGAGTTCTCTTAGCTTTTCCTTGTCTGTAAAGCTTTTGATTTATTCATCAAATTTGAATGAGAGCCTTGCTGGGTAAAGTATTCTTGGTTGTAGGTTTTTCCCTTTCATCACTTTAAATATATTGTGCCACTCCCTTCTGGCCTGCAGAGTTTCTGCTGAAAAATCAGCTGATAACAATATGGGGATTCCCTTGTATGTTATTTGTTGCATTTCCCTTCTTGCTTATAATATTTTGTTTGTCTTTAAATTTTGTCCGTTTGATTAATATGTGCCTCAGCATGTTCTTCTGTGGGTTTATCTTGTATGGGTCTCTGTGCTTCCTGGATTTGGGTGACTGTTTCCTTTCCAGGTTAGGTAAGTTTACAGCTATTATCTCTTCAAATATTTTCTCAGGCCCTTTCTCTCTCTATTCTCCTTCTGGGACCCTTATAATGTGAATGTTGGTGTATTTAATGTTGTCCCAGAGGTCTCTTAAACAGTCCCCATTTCTTTTCATTCTTTCTTTATTCTCTTTCGTGGCAGTGATTTCCACCATTCTGTCTTCCAGCTCACTTCCATTCTTCTGCTTCATTTATTCTGCTATCGATTCCTTCTAGTGTATTTTTTCATTTCAGTTATTTTATTGTTCAACTGTTTGTTTTTTATATCTTCTAGCTCTTTGTTAAACGTTTCTTCTATCTTCTCAGTCTGTGCCTCCATTCTTTTTCCATGATTTTGGATCATCTTTACTATCATTACTCTGAATTCTTTCTTGCGTAGGTTGCCTATCTCCACTTCACTTAGTTGTTCTTCTGGGGGGTTATCTTGTTATTTCCTCTGGAACAATATTCCTCTGCTGCCTCTTTTTGTCTCACTTTCTGTGTTTGCGGTCCCACAGGCTTCAGGATTGTAGTTCCTCTTGCTTCTGGTGTCTATCCCCTGGTGGGTGATGCTGGTCTTTGAGGCTTGTGCAGGATCCCTGGTGGGAGGGACTGGTGCCTGCCCACTGGTGGGTGGAGCTGGGTCTTTTGCCTCTGGTCGGCAGGGCCATATCAAGGGGTGTGTTTAGAGGTGGCTACAGGCTCAGGAAGGCTTTAAGCAGCCTGGCTGCTGATGGGTGGGGCTATGCTCCCGCCCTGTTGGTTGTTTGGCCTGAGGCATCCCAGCACTGGAGCCAAAGGGCTGATGGTTGGGGCCAGGTCTCAGTGCCAAAATGGTGACCTCCAGGACAGCTCACGACAATGAGTACACCCCAGAACCTCCGCCACCAGTGTCCTTGTCCCCAAGTGAGTTACAGTGAGCTACAGCTGCCTCCCACCTCCCCAAGAGACCCTCCAAGACCAGCAGGTAGGTCTGGTCCAGGATCCTATGAAGTCACTGCTTTTTCCCCTGGGTCCTGGTGCACACAAGACCTTGTATCCTCTAAGAGTGGCATTTCTGTTACCCCCAGTCCTGTGGAGTTCCTGCGATCAAGCCCCGCTGGCCTTCAAAGCCAAATGCTCTGGGGTCTCCCCCTCCTGATGCCAGACCCCCAGACTGGGGAGCCCGACTTGGGGCTCAGAACTCTCACTCCTGTGGGAGAACCTCTGCAAAATAATTATTTTCCAACTTGTGGGTTGCCTACCTGGCGGGTATGGGGTTTGATTTTATCACGAATGCGCCCCTCCTACCCTCTCGTTGTGGCTTCTTCTTTGAAAGTAGAATATCTTTTTTAGTAGGTTCTAGTCCTTTTTTGTCTATGATTGTTCAGCAGTTAGTTGTGATTTTGGCATTTTCATGAGAGGAGGTGAGCTCAGGTCCTTCTACTCTGCCATCCTGTCCTTGCACCTGGGATCTGCTTTTCTGATTCTTCTTGCTTTCTAGTAAATGCTGACCCCTGGCTGGACTGTAGCTTCATACAAGCAGAGGCCAGATAAGTCACCTCCCTGTGTCCCTAGGACATGGATGGTAGAGGTTCCCTGAATGTATCAAATGAATGGGATCCAGGACTAGTCACAGGTCAGTGACATCTTGATCAAAACGTTTCCTGAAAAAGTATGTTTGTTAAACATGCAAGGCTCTGCCTGCAGCTCAAAGAAGTCCCAAAGCTCCTCCAGACTGCACGGCTTCCAAAGCTGGTGGCTCCCGCTTCCTGACGCCAGACTCAGAACCACACTCCTCACCCTGAGCCGGGCCTCCAGGCTTCAGAGAGCCAACAGCTCACTCTCTGGGGTGGAAGGCAGCCTCCTGTGCTCATGCTTCATGTCCCCTGGGCAGTGTGGGCTGGGACTCATTTCTAACAAATACAACACGTTAATGTTGACAGCGACGCCTGTGTGAAGGCATCTGCTCACAGAATCAGTGAGCTCCGTATGGACGCAACACAGAAAAGTTTAACAGATTCAAAGTGATCTACCAGTGTCTTCAAAGGAGAATTTCAATTGAATTTTTCATAATTTATATTTCCTTATATCACAACATTTTTAATTAGGAAAAGCAAATTAAAACCCACTCAAAAATCACGTTTTCCTTTTAATTGACACTGTTTCCTCTCTCAGGTGCTACTTTGGTAATGATTAGGTCCCCACCTCTCAAGAACATTGCATCTGAACAGGCTGAGACAGAGCCAGTGTGAACACAGACCCCAAAGCAGGGCTTTTGGGATAACAAAAAGAGAAAAAAACAGCCTTTCTCTTCATTTACAAAGGCAGTCACTCAGAGGGTCCAAAGCTCTGTTTTCCAAACGTAGAAAACATGGAGCTCAATGCAAACTAGAACCCAAAATATATCAGAAATGAAGCATAGTGCTTCGTCACATCCTCCAGGCCTGATCGTCCCGCCTCTTCTATAAGGAATGCCCCCCTCCAGCATTTTTAAAGGAAGATGTTTGTTTCTATTTCACTTTCCAACTGGGTATAAAATCTACTAAAAGGGATACAATGAATCAGAATAGATCAGCTCACTCACAAGACACTCCCAGATAAAGATTTTTGGTTGCTGAGATTATTCAGCACATTATTTCAAAATGGCCAAATTCAGGACAATCTGAGAATTCAAAAGTGGCGGCTACATTCGCTGACAGGTTATGTGAGACACACATACATACAACCCATGTTTCAGTGTACATGTCAAGGGGCCAAGACCCCTGATCACTCAATAAGTTATTTTGTACATTACAGTGCACAGAACAACAGAGGGAGAGACACTTTCTTGGAGAGGTTCATCCTCTCTGAAGGAGGCTGGAGACCAGGACCCTCATTAGCTAGACCCCTCCTCTTCTTTGGTTGTGGCAGCCTCAGAGACAGCCGTTTCCTCTAATCGATCCTCCTCCTCCTGGGGATAGAGGTCCGGGTACTTCTGCATGCACTCCTGCATGGCCCGGAACTGGTCTATACAGTCCGACCCCTTGACATCCTCTGTGCTGTAGTGGAAGCAGGAAAAGGCCGCCTTGAACTGTTCCCCACACGGGCCGCTGGCCATGCCCCCCAGGCACGGGCAGTTCCAGTTGATGTCTCCGTTGGGCAGGATCAGTCCTGGGACAGGAAGATGAGCAAGGAAGTGTGAGAGGTGCTACCTGAGGTTTCAGAAAAAGCAAAACCAAGACCAGCCCTCATAGGCATAACGGTAACATGAACCACTGCCTGGCCGGCACTCACCGGTGGACCTGCTGCTCCCTCGGGATGGGGTTCAAATGCCCGGCACAAACCCAGCATTCCCGGCTCTGTCGGAAAGGTCACCATCAGCGACTCTCTCCGTGTGCAGCACTGCTCTGTGTCCTAAGCCGCCTCCCAGTGCTGTGGCCGTGCCTGTGCTCCAAGAACTACACAGGGAAACCGTTTAATCCAAAGCGGAAGTAACCGCTCGGATGGTTACTGAGAAGCTTTGAAAGCCCAAACACTGGAAGGAGTCAAGGTGCTGGTCTCCTCCTTTCACACAGATGGTCAGGAACCCCTGCGCCCCGGACCTTCTCCTCAAGCCCCTCCCGCTCCTCAGCTGCTCTCAGCTCAGCACAGTGTCAGGACTGGTAAAAGCGAGGCTGGAAGATGTCCAAGGCATGATGGGCAGGAAAAAGCGAGTGACGTGCCAGAGCACTGCGCTCCATTCTTATAAAAATGGAAAACCATTCAAAAAATCAGAAGAAAGAGAGGCGGAAGAAAGAAGAAACTCCTAGGTTCAGCCTGATGGCCAGGGAAGCACGTGGGGACGAGGGCTGGAAAGCACACAGCCCCTCACACCTGATGGAGACGCACTCAGTGTCCCAGGAGCAGTGGTGGCCAAGGTAGACACCTGGAAACCCAGCCGCGGCCAGGGATGTTGGACTCCCACCCCCGCCCAGCACTCACCGTGCTCCTCGTAAGGATCGTTGGGGTCGTCGGCCACCAGCTCCGCGTTGCTTGGAGTTTCATGGTCTTCTTTGGTCACAAATATGATTCGATCCTTTCCTAGTGTTTGGAGAACAGAGGGAGAAATGTTTCACCCAGGAGCTGTGAATCAGCCCTAAACCCAAGCAGCCAGGAAAACCTTGTTTGAAGACTGTCCCATTTGAAACCCCGAAGTGAGTTCAGTGGTGCTCCCCAGGCTGGGGACTCGCTTACTGCTGACTCTGGGGGAAGGTCTAGCAGCCGCTCCTGCATCACGTGCCTGTGACCAGACTGGGGAGGAGGAAGATGGCTCCTGCTGGCGCCATGTGCATCCTCGAGTGGGAGACGAGACGCCCCAAGCCATCAAATGCAGCTGTTTTCAGTCCCCAAGTTTGCTGACATCTAACAAACGGGTCTTCTTCCTCTGCTCAGAACTCCCATGAGCTCTGACGGCTCTGTCACTTCCCGTCCCTGTGAGCACCTGGTCCACTTGCTCCAGGCCCCTCAGGACCTGCCAGCAGGCGCCCTCAGATAACATTTTACCAATCGGGCTCCTCCGGAAGAGGCTTGGGGAAAGCACGAGGTTGACAGTAAACACCAGAGAGACGTGCCAGTGAGGACAGCAGAGGGGACAGAGGGAAGGTACTTGGTGTTTACACCCTCCCCACACCTGTACAGCGTCTCCCAGGAGGGGTGACAGTAATGGCAGCTGACCCTCGGCACGCTCAGGACCACGGCCTGCTCAGAACACCTGAGGGTTCTCTCCAACACCTCCCATTCTATCTCAGAGAAGGTGGCTTGTCCCAAGTGGCCTGGGAAAGGATTGGGGCCGGGCAGCCAGGGCATGTTGAAGAACCTGAAGACCTTGGTAATTCTGGCCAGTGTTCAGAACACTTAAAAGCAGCCTGCAAAAGTGCTGCGTGCTAAGCAAAATAAATAAGCTGACACAATTGCTCAGCTCAGCTCTGACAGTTTTGTTTACCAAGGTCTCAGCCGGGCCCAGCCGAATGGGGAGGCTGGTCTCAGGCCAAGGCAAGGCGTCCAAGCCTGCTCGGTACGGGAGGCACCTGTGGGGCTTATGAGGCCCAGCCTCACAGAACAGAAGCTGAATCAAGCTCTCTGCACGTCCACACCACTGATGGGCTCCCAAGTGACTGATGCACAACCCCACCCAGAATGTTCCAGGTCCCTCCCACAGGCTGAGTCCTCCCAGGCACCTTTCTGGACATCCCCCAGAGAGATCGGTTATACTGGATCGAAGGATGTGATACTGTCATTTAGAATAAGAAGTATATATTTCACCTTTGACCCCATTCTTAGCACAGAGCTCCTAAAATTTTGGTTTCCCAAGTGATGAGAGCATAAAGATCTTTTTGTTATGTTAATAGGATGACTTGGGGGAGCCTGAGGATGGGGGCTGGTTGCCAGGAGAAACGGCCCTGGGATTAGAGGGTTGGAGCTTTCAGTCCCAACGTGCCCCCCCCCCACCCCCGCATCCCACCCTGGGGAAGGGAGAGGAGCTGGAGGCTGAATCAGCTGCCAGCGGCCGATGATTTAATCAATCATGCCTATGTAATGAAGCCTCCGCAAAAGCCCAAGCGGACAGGTGAACACGTGGAGGTTCGGGAAGAGAGGGCATGGAGGCTCCGCCCCTTCCCCACACCTTGCCTTGGGCGTCTCTTCCATCCAGCTGTTCCTGAGTTATATCTGTTAATATAATATTCTATCCTTTTATAATAATCCAGCGATCTAGTAAGTAAACTGTTTCTCTGAGTTCTGTGAGCTGCTCTAGCAAATTAATCCAACGCTAGGAGGAGGTCGTGGGAACCTCTGATCTACAGCCAGTGGTTAAGAAGAACAGATGACAACCTGGACTTGTGACTGGCACCTGCAGTTGGGGCAGGGGAGAGGGGTGTTGCAGGCCTGAGCCCTTAAACTGTGGGATCTGACACCATCTCCAGGTAAACAGTGACAGACTGAGCTGAATTGGAGGACATACTGCTGGTGTCAGAGAATTGCTTGATGTGGGGAAAATACCCACACACTGGAATTGGAATCAGAATCGTTAACGGCAGAACATAACTGCATCTTTTACACACTTGGGCCCTACTCAATGAGTTTCCCCACCCGTCGGCTCATTTAATCCTTACACCAACACTGTGAGGTGGGTATTACTAATCTCCTTTTTACAGAGAGAGGAAACGGAGGCCCAGAGAAGGTAGGAAACCAGCCCGAAGGCACATAGTATGTGAAGGCAGAGCAGGAACACAAACTCTGGTCTGAAAGATTGCGAGTGTGTCACCCTGTCCACTGCACGCCTGTCCCAGCAGGAATGTCTGAGAGTGCACACAGGACTGACAAAAGGACAGTGCTCAGCGATCCCCGAGTCCCAACTGTGAAAAGAGAACTCATCATGACTGCCAACTAGTGGGGTAACCAGCTAGACTGGAAGTCTCATTACATTTCTCTGGAGAAAATATAAAAATGCTTGTTTTCACTTCCAAGATAACCTTAAAAAGTTGATACAAGCATATTCAGAAGGACGTGGATAACCACCTTATGCCCTCTTAGAGTTCCAAGTCAAGATTTTCATGATCACGGCCGATGGGAGAAAAGGCCTGGGGTGGACTTAACTCCCAGCCAAGGAGGGCCAGCGACTTCCTGGTCTCCACAGCAAAGGCTCCTCGGTCAGAGATTGGCCTTGGATGACCTCGGTCATCAGACGGTGGCACAGGGACAGTAACCTCAAGGACCCACCACTGGCACAGAAGCACATTCTCCACGCAAGGGGCAATTCAGTGAAATATCATCTACGAGACTGAATTAATGTTGTAAACTGAATGCTGTGAGAATTCAATCCACTCATCTGTCCAGTTTTAGAGTCACTGAAGCCCACGGGCACATGTTTATTAGAGCAGGTTCCTTAGACATTTACATGACAATAATAAAAGAAAAATTTAAAAATCAACACAAAAATATATTTCTCAAATTCAGGAAGCAGGGATTCCCTGATGCTGTACTCACTATAGGAGAATCAACCTTTTTAAACAACCTAATAAGGACTTCACCCTCATGACTTAAGCTCCTCTCAAAGGCCCCACCTACTAATACCATTCACCCTTGGGGTTTGGATTTCAGCATATGAATTTTGGGGGGACACATTCATATCGTAGCAATGGGAAAATAAGGAGCACATTCAGATACCCTCACAGCCTCCCTCTCCCTGACTTCATAGCTCCTGCTCAGATGCCATCTTCCTTCATCACTCCCCATCACCCTTAACCTGCTTTTTCTCACCTAACAATTATGTATTTGTTTTTGTTTTTTTTTGCGGTACACGGGCCTCTCACTGTTGTGGCCTCTCCCGTTGCGGAGCACAGGCTCCGGACGCGCAGGCTCAGCGGCCATGGCTCACGGGCCCAGCCGCTCCGCGGCATGTGGGATCTTCCCGGACCGGGGCACGAACCCGTGTCCCCTGTGTCGGCAGGCGGACTCTCAACCACTGCGCCACCAGGGAAGCCCCAATTACGTATTTGTTTACCACCTGTCTCCCCCACTGAAATGTCAGCTCCTCAGGGGCAAGGATTTGTCTATTCCATTCACTGCAGTATCCTCGGAGCCTAGAACAGTGCCCAAGACATAGTGGGTAATCAGTATTTGTTGAAAAAGTGAATGGAGGAATGAACTCTGAATTCAGACATGAAGACCCCCAGACCCAGCAGAGGGCAGAAGACAGAACGGCTATCACTATGAAGTAGGTTAGAGAAAAAAAAAACCTTGGATGGGTGGTCTCATTCCCCCTAGAACATGCGTGGGTCTTTACACAGCAGAATCTCTTGGTACATCCAACCCAGAAGGGGCGCCCGCCACCTCCACCGTGCCACGAAGGCAGACCGCCCACCTGTGCCCACTGCCATGTGATCAGTGGCTGGCACATCACAGGTACTCAATAAACGTTTGTTGACACAACAGGAGAGAACACGGTCAGCATTAGAAAAGGAAGAACAATGACAGGAACAGTGTGGCCCTGGGCCAGGGAGCGAGGCTGAGTCCACGCTGCCCAACACCTTGAACGCCCTGCTAAGGCCTTTAACCCCAAGGCTTGGGGGTGGACCCCTGAAGTAAATGTGCACAGGCAAGTGACTGACTCAGAACAGAGGGCAGCCGTGTGTATGGGTTCACTGGGTAAAGGTGCCGGGGATATGGCCCATCTAATGCTCTCGGCTTGCTGCAAGAACATAAGAAGGAAGATGACAAAAATAAACCAGGTAATTTCAAAGAGTTTAGGATGTGAAAGACACAAAGACCCAGAGAAGACCTCACTGAGGCGACATATGAGCTGAATCTTAGAGGATGAGGAGGTAGCCATGGGAAGAGCTGGAAGAAGGGTGCACCAGGCAAAGGGAAGGGCCAGAGGCCAGTGTGGCTGGTCAGTGATGGCAGGAGCCGGATCAGGCAAGGGGCTCGCTCACATCAGCCTTAATCTGGAAGGAGTGTGGGATCGTTTCTTTAAGTCCCATGGGAAGCATAAAGAATCGGTGGGTAGAAAAACAAGAAGTTGGGGACTTAGGGGACAGTGGCATGGATAAGATAAAAACTAGGGAAGGCCTAAAGTGAGTGCTTTTAATTCTCATCCCCAAACTAAGAGAGCTTTGATCCAGGAAAAGATAGGGATCTAAACACCTGCCTCTGCTTCCCAGAGAAACTGCAACCCCTAGAAACCCTCAAGAATGAGGATTATACCTTCATTATACCCAAAAGGTTAAAAAAAATTTGCTAAATGAAGAAGTAAATTTGACTTAGAAGGAAATTAAAAACAAAAGACTTGCTGTCTAACAAAGTGGTGAGGGCAGAGGACTTTTGCTCATGGCAAAGTTAAATATCAATCAATGGAAACTACTCATTAGAGACATCAGTGAGTTTTACGGCTTTATGACCCAGGGAAGGAGGATTCCAGAAGCAGAATGGGGTACTGGGAAAAGGCTTAGCATTTTAGACTGAGCTGTTCTAACTGAAGCATGACCTTGGGTGGGTCACTTCCATCTCTGGGCTTAAGATTCCCTTAATTAACTGAGGGAGCTGGACTATTCGCTAAAGGATTTCTGGGTGAGTTCCAACTCTCTCTGGAACTTTATAGTCTCAGGTGTCCACCAATCCCCTCACCTGGCACCGAGAAGGTGCTTCATGAATATGCATGGAATAAATGAAGATCAACTTCTCATTTTACAAGACTGGACACTAGGCCCTGGAGGAGTTGGGTGGCCGCTCAGGGACAGAGCCGGTTAGTGGTTGTGCAGGAAGACCCTTGGACCCGGCTTGGAGACTTCTGAGGTCCCGGGTAGAGGTAACAAGCAGACAGACAGTAGGCGGGGACCAACTTTGTTTTATTTTGTTTTGTTTTCTGCACAGGGTGTCTTCTGAGCGGAAGGCTCCCTGGAGTCCACTGGGCACCAGACTGGGCAGTTCTGGAATCAGACCGCGGGCCTCCAACCCCAGCTTTGCGACTTGCCGGCCGTGTGGCTTACCCAAGTCACTTCTGGGTCTTGGTTTACTCTCCGGATAAAAGCAGGGCCTGACTTAGGAAGGTCGTCGCGAGATAGGCCACTCAAAATTCCTGGACCAGGGTCTGACCCGTCGCAGCGGGCGGCACTCCCACCCGCAGCGCAGCGCCCACCGAGGGGCAACTTTCCGGGACAGTTGAAAGCAGTGCAAACGGGAACACGTGGTGTGTGGTGAGCGCCATAGTAACATTATAATTAGAATCAATAAATTCCCAGTTACCAGCCACAGGCAGGGCGCTCGCACAGCCCTGACCCCCGGGCCTAGGTTACGAGCGCCCCCATGTGCTGTTCCCTCCGAGGTCCGGGTTCGAGCCTCACAGTGACCTCGGCCGGCCTCGCTCCTACTCGGGCCTCGGTTTTCTCATCTGAAAACCGGGGATGGCGACTCCGCCGCCGGGCCCAACCCGAGAGTCCCGAGGACTGTCCTCCGCGTCTGCAGTGGGGGCGCGGGGGTCCGGCGCGCTGCACAGACCGCGTGTCCCCTGCAGGCCCTCGTAGGCCGTCTCCACGCAGTCCCATCTCCTACCTTCCTGCCGGCAGTAGGCCATGGTGCAGCCCGGCGCTCCGACCTCGCGGCGACTGTGGCGGCGGCCTTACGCCGTGACCTCTCCGCTGCAGGGCTGGCGGCTTGGAGGCCCGCGCGGACCCGCCCCCTCCAGGCCTGCCCGCCGCGCGCCTGCCTCGGCGCGTCTAGCCAGGCCCTTTCAGCCGGGAACTACATTTCCCGGCAGGCCGCACGCAGCCCGGCTGCCCTTCCAGGCAATAGGAACTACATCTCCCAGAATTGCTTGCAGTGCGCAGGCGCATCAGTGAGGTACCGGTAGGTTGCAACTTTTGGAGCGTGCACCCGACCCTGGACTACATTTCCCAGGAGGCGGCGCGGCGAGCGAGAGCCGAAAAGCTCGTGCCCGCGGGGCGGTAACTGTGGCGCGTCCCGGGCTCTGGGATTCGGTTGGTTGGTTGCCGCTCTCCGGTAGGCGAGAGGCCGCGGGACTCCGCGCTGCGGCCGTAAGCACTTCTCGGAGCTGAGCCGAGCGAGGCGGGCGGCGACCCAGCCGCGGCATGGCCGCGAACGTGAGTGTCTTCTGGTTCGCCGGCCACACCCAGGCCTCCCCGTGTCCCGGTCCCCTCTCCCCGCGGGCGGGCCGCGGCCGCCTGCCCGGTGAACCCCTTCCTCTCCCGTATCCGGGCCTTCTGGCAGCCGAGCCGTCTGTCCGTTTCTCCTAGCTCGGCCGGACTCCTTGGGGCGCGCGGTGGCGAGGACCGGGCCTCGGGACGTGTGGCTTCGGCTCCCCGCAGCTTCTCCTTTCGTTCCCAGTTCTCGCCTGGGTTCTCGGATTTCTCCCATGTAAGGACCTTGAGGGCTGGACTGGGCCGCAGAGAAGGCCAGTCCACTGGGGCGGTGGCGAAGCCGATCCGCGACGCACTGTCCGGGCGGGCGGTGAGCTCCCCGCCCCAGGGGGGTATGTAAACCCCAGCTGATGCTGCTGCAAAGGGGCGTGGGCTGGTTTGGGAGCGGAGGAGTTAGGACGACGGGGAGAAGGGGGCATTTCCCTACGGCCGGCCGTCTGCCTCCTAGCATGGATTTGGTTGCAGACGCCCTGGCCGAAGGTGGTGCCCCTGGAACGGCTGCTGGCTGCTTTTTCCTGCAGCCAGCCGTATTTCAGGAATCTTTCTATTTAAGCCCAACATTCATTCAACAAACAGAGGGGCACCTCCCGCCAGGGTGCAGGGCATGGGAGGAGCTGGTGATTCACACTCGCCTTCTCTCTGAAAGTGTGTGTGGAGCCAGCTCACAGCCCTGCCAGCCCAGGCACTCCCTCCCTCCTGCTGTGGTGGAGTGTCCAGCCACTCTCCCCTGGTCTGTTACCTGCTCTTTTCAGGCCCCTCCTCTGTCCCCAAGCGCCCTCTCTGCCTCCCACACCCCCTGAGAAGCCAGGGCTGTGTCTTCCACAGCCTGGATTAGAGTTGTCTGGGAGTCCGAGAAACCTTAAATGGCGCACCTAGAGGTGGTCCGTGAGACGCAGGGTCCGCTGCCGGGAGAGACCCAAGCTGGCAGGACACGGGCCTGCCCCCATACCGCCACCACCATATCTTACAGATGAGGAACTTCCCCGGCAGGGGAAGGCACTTGCCCAGGGTCTCACAGCCAGTTTGGCAGGTCGTGGGAAGGTGTGGGGCAGGTTTTGGAGTCAGGCTGACCTGGGGGAAAATGCAGATTTTTCCTCAGTAGCTGTGTGGCCTTAATCTCTTGGGATTTTTGTTTCCTCATGGGAGCAGTTACTGTGAAGTTTAAGGGAGACTGTGTTTAGCATAGTGTCTGGGGCATAGTAGGTACTTAATACGTAAAAAAGAAAACGGTTTGTCTTCAGTTTTGGTGGGCAGAGACCTTGGATACATTGGGTCCTGACCTTTGCCAAAGAATGTAGATGAATTAGGGTTCCCTCTGCTGCCAAACCTTTGTTGATTCACCCAGCAGTGGGGTGCACATTTACAGGGGCCACGAGGCCCCGTGAGGAAGAAAGATCTGAAGATGATGGGGCGGAGCAAGGAGGCCACAGGATTATTAATCACTGTAAAATCTGTCCAGTGATGGAGTTACTGTTACCATCTCCACTTTATAAATGAGTAAACAGGATCAGAGAGGTAGAGCAGCTTACTCAGTGTTACACAGCAAGTGATTTTCAGGGCCTGTATGTCGATCCTTGTTCCTACCACTCACTGCTCATTGATTCGAAGCTTGGAGTAGGGGAGTGGGCAGGGAGGAAATCTCCACGAACATCCATGTTTACTGGGCATTTGGTCCAGAATGTGGGCTGGGTGTGTCAAGCCACTCTGCACGCTCGCCAGCCTGAGGGGCACCTTCTTCTCCTAAGGCCATCTTTGAGCCCCTTATGTTGATGTTGGCTCCTAGCTGTGTGCTGAGGGGAGGCCCAGGAGGAAGCCAGGCCTTCCAGCCATCGACTTGGGGACTGCACTGGCTGTAGCGGGACTGGCTTCTTTTCCTGTCTTGCCTGCCTGCCTGCAGCGAGCTCCCAAGGAGTGAGGAACGCAGTCCAGAGCAGAGTGGTAGGAGAGTGGCCTCCAGTCTGCCCATATTTGAATCCTAAGTTCATCTCTTAGAGGCTGTGTGATCTGGACTGGTGGTATAAGTGCTGAGCCTCTGTGTTCCTGCCTGCGAAATGGGGTCGTGATAGCACCCCCTTCCTTGGGCTTGTCCGTGTCTGGCCTGTGATAGACTGGAGTGTTTGCCATTGTCATCATGATGATGGTTGATGGTCACCTACCTGCCTGCAGCAAATTGCTCCACTAATGTTTCCAAATGGCCTGGAAAGTCAAGACCATTTCTGAACGCAATGGACATCTGGGCCCTGGCAGGCCTGGGCTGGTGGCATTCAGCGACAGTCAGAGAACATGGCACCAGCTTCGTTTAAGCAGAGACTGCCTTGATTCTCCTCTGACTCCCCAGTGCCAGGATGGGCTAGCTTACCCTGCATGCTCATCCGGGAACCGCTTACATCTTTGTGGCTTTTGTCAGCTCAGCCCGGCCCAGCCTTGGTATCAGTGATAGAGAAAGCTGACTGCATTCCCACCAGCCAGCACCGGCATGGGGCTCCCTGTGCCCTGGGCACTGAGCATCCAATAATTATGTCCTCTGGTTCTTACCACAACCCTATGTACTGGATTATTAGCCCCATTTTACCCATGAGGAAGTGCCGGGCACAGCGGGGTTCAATCGCTTGCCCAAGGTCTCATAGCTGCTGTGTAGCAGAGCCTGCATTCAAACCCAGCCTTCTGGCTCCAGAGTCCTGCTTCGGATGATGACGCTCTGGGTCAGCAGCGGACACGCTGAACTGTGCTTTGTTACTGGCTGGACAATCCTGACCCACTGACTCTGGAGTTTGCAGCCTACCATGACCCACCTAGAGCCGCCTAGCTGCCCTCCTCTCCTCCCCATGCCCTCCACAACCCAGCCAGAGCAGAGAGGCCGCTGTTCCCCCTGCTAGGGATGCCCTCACCCCAGGGTCCGCCTCCGAGAGCCCACTCAAAATGCCCCCTCCTTCAGGGGGCCTGCGTTGACCCTCTCAGCTGGAAGGGGCCACTCCTTTAACACTGGCTCTGTGCCTCTCACCAGGCACTCAGCAAGGCCTGGCACTGTTTGTCACCCTGACTCAATGGCCCTAAAGCCTCTCACCCCTACATTCTTACCCCTGTGAGGCCTGGCACTGCCCTAAGGAAACTCAGCCACTATTCGTTGAACTGAATTAGAAATATATCTCTAATAACCTGTTTGTAAAACAATTTGCTAATTTCTTAAAAAACATGCATCTTCCCTATGATCCATCAGTTCCACTCCTAGGTATGTACCTAATGCTCAGGGGAAATGAAAACACATGTTTTCCTGAAGACTCTGACAAAAATTCAATTAACAGTCAAGTTAAGAGGAAAAAAAGTTAATTCTGTTGGAGCCAAACAGGATTATAACCCGGGAGATAGACTCTCAGAAGCTCTTGAGAACTGTTCCACATGTTAGAAGTCAAAGGCACACACCGCAATGAGAAGCCCATGCATTGCAACGAAGAGTAGCCCCCGCTCGCCGCAACTAGAGAAAGCCCGCACGTCGCAATGAAGACCCATCGCAGCCAAAAAAAAAAAAAAAAAAAAGTCAACCTCCTCCCAAGGCTGTGTATACTGACTGAAGGCTCAAGAGCCATCCCCAGTCCACTCCACTTTCCACCCCCGCCATTTTATCCCATTATCCTGTAGTATGTTCTTCGTTGCACTTATCATTATATAAATGTATCTTACATATTTAAAAAAAAAAGAAGTCAAAGGCACAGTCGTGTACATTTTCAAATCAAAGGATCAAACATCAAAATGACATACTGATATTTTCTATGAAGTTCATCAAAGACACATTGTCCAGTAGGCACGTACAAAGGAGCAGTAAATCACCATGACTGCCTGCAGAGCTGGGAAAGAACGCTATTCTTTTGAGAAGTTGCATTGCTTGCATCAGAAGAAAGGGAAAAAAATAATCTTTACTGTCGAGCAGGTGCTTCTGTCTTTGAGAAGGTCTGGTCAGTGTAATGCAGATGCAGACTGCACGTTAGGGAGGGAGAGAAGAGGCCCAAATGCACACAGAATTTTAGGCTTAAATTTTCATGTCCTGCCTTAAAATATAAATTTCATTTCATCTTTTTCCCTCTTTTGGTAGAATACATTAGGTGATCAAATATTTGATCCCTCCATGGGGTTGGTGGTTGCTTACCTGCCCTGCATCCTCTCCCTTGATGACAGATCTTAATAGCCTGGTTCTTTCTTTCCTTTTAGCGGGTTAGGCTAGTAAACTGCTTGGCAAGGACTGATGGTCAATTGTCCAATAGGACTTATGCCAGTTTTACCCTGCATATGCGTTGTGCATACCTATTATCTTATATAGAACTACAGGTATGATCAATAGTGTCAAATCGTTAGACATCGTTATTTTAGTTGGAGTTTTTTTTTTTTTTTTTGGCTGTGTTGGGTCTTCGTTGCTGCGCGCGGGCTTTCTCTAGTTGCGGCGAGTGGGGGCTACTCTTGGTTGCGGTGGGCGGGCTTCACATTGTGGTGGCTTCTCATTGCGGAGCACGGGCTCTAGGCGTGCGGGCTTCAGTAGTTGCAGCACGCAGGCTCAGCAGTTGTGGCGCATGGGCTTAGTTGCTCCTTGGCATGTGGGATCTTCCCAGACCAGGGATTGAACCTGTGTCCCCTGCATTGGCAGGCGGATTCTCAACCACTGCGCCACCAGGGAAGTCCTTGGAGTTTTGAGTATACAAGAGGCACAAGAGATTATTACTCTGTAAATGAAATCAATAAAGCCAACGACAATAACAAAGTCACAAGCAGAGCTTTAAGCCATGAATCCACAGAGTTGAGCCATTTCCCTGAGATTTCACCTGGACTAGGAAGGGGATCCTTCAGTACGGAAATTGTACTTGGTATGTGAGCTGTTAAATGAGTTGTATTAGAGGACTCGTCCTATATGGAAACGCAGCATTTAGTCTGGGTTATAGCACAAGCTTCTCCTTGCAAGGTGGTGTTAAAAATCAAGAGCTATTCGATTTTGCAACATCACTTTCCCATCGTAGAAACTTCAGAATTGAGTAAATTAATCCTATAGAGTAAACAAACATAGAGGTGTATGCTGATGGGGAAACAGTTTATAGATTATACGTTTTCTAAGGCAGCACTGTTAGCTAATACTACATGAGCTAAGGAACTTAGGGATGTCTGTTGGGCTGCAGTGCTGCTTGCAGTCTCTTTGGCTGTTTGACCAATGGTGCCTGATAGATTTCTGAGCATATCTCTGTTTACATATATTCCTGCCCTAGGACTCAAGATTCCCAAAAGACTTTGCCACCAGATATCTTGATATCCTGCTAACATGGATCTCTTGACTGTCATGGAGAGAGAAAGGAGGTTCATCTGCCTCATTGTATAGACAGTGGGGTAACATAATGCCCAACAAACAAAAAGCCTTTTACCTGCCAGCTGTTAAGACATTTATGTGCCCATCCTTGGGTAGGTGTGTCAGTTCCAATACCATATAAGAAGATAAAACCTAGGGATGCAAGTGTTCCCTCCCAGAGAGCTCTCATGGATAGCCGCATCGATTGGAAGTTTTGCTAACACGGTATTAAACCATGGTCGTTCTTGCAGGCTTTCCAAAAGCTGTCTGTATGGTATTTGACATGGGGGAGTTGTGGGCACAAGTTCCTTGTGTTTTTCTCTTCAAGACATTTGTAAGTTAAGTAAGAGATGGAGCTCGGGGCGGGGCGGGGCTGGGGTGTGGGTACTAGCGTAAGTTGTGTCTGGTCCCTAAGGACTGAGGGTAGTGTAGTGTCAGACAAGGCATGGACACATTAGCACTTTAGAAAATTTGAACCTGAAAGGTTAGGCCAGAGGGAGGTTGATCTAAGTAAGTGGTAACATTGGGAACATATGAAAAGTCAATGACAGGAGTTATGAGGGCCTGTGTCGGCCTTGTATTGTCTGAAGAGTTGGATGACAGATCCAGCGATCGATTAAATTTGCCTCCGGTAGCTATACTTTGCAACAGCTGTACTAAGGAATTTTCCTTCCATCTTAAACCCTGGGGCAAAAGCATAGCTAGAAGTAAAACAGTAGCTGTCAGTTTTGACAGACATTTGGTAAATAGTACAATTGAACGGGTAGGATGGGTCTTGCAGGCCTGGTCTGGACTCTTGGGGCAGTTGTCTGCTGCTGTTGTCCCCTCATCCTAGCTTGGTGGTACTTGTCTTAGTTGAAACAGGGTGTTAGAAACGGGTCGAAGTCCATTTAGGTGGAGGGGCCTTTTTAAAATGAGAGACGTGAATCCATGAATTAATGTCTTTCGGTTTGGCTGAGCATGGATTAGTTAACAATAACAGATAAGGTTCTTACCCTTGTGGCTGCAAAGAATCATTTATTTGATGTCCTTTCCAATAAACAAAATCACTAGGTTATAATCCATGATCTGTAGGGTTTTCTGGGAGCTCGCTGTAAAAAGAGTTAGTTACTGATTGTTTTCTAAGTGCCTCAGTGAGACCCTGACAATAATGTAATGTTTCCCTCGAACCACCGTGGAGGCAAGTTTCCAAGAATACTGTTTTCCCCAGAAACCGTTTTCTCAGGCGCACAGTGAGTTAAAGGGGGTGCGTGCTGGAGCGATGGCAGTTGTGCTCCAGACACTAGGTGGCTTTTTTTCAATCAGGTCTAAACCATATATCTGTGGTGGGATCAGAATTCCCTTTTTTGTGGCCATATTTGTTTCTCTTCTTTAGTGGCAATTTCTTGAGCCTGTAGAAGGAAATCTTTTACTGGGTTAGCAGGGTTAACTGAGAGCAGTGGCCGTTCTGGAGGCTGGATAGGATGAGTGTTTAAAGCTGCCTCATGGGCGGGAGCGTCACCGAGCTGATTTCCTCTAGTTTACATACTATCAGATTTGGAATGCCTGGCGTAGGTGAAAACTGAAAATTATTGAAAATTCCGGTTTCAATAATTGCTCACTGTATTGGCAGTCGTATAACAACAACTCTGCAACCTGTTTTCCATTTCTTTATTAGGTTGTCCTGAAGAGCTTAAAAACCTCATTGTTTCCATAACATTCCAAAGTCATGTGTCACTCCAGAGGCATGGTGACTGTCAGTATAAATATGTATTAACTGGTCTTTAGCTAGAGTTAAGGCAGTTAATTCAGCTTGTGCTGACTTTGTTCCTGGTAAGTAAAAGTTTTCATTATGTCTACTGTGGGCGTTACTGCATATCCAGCTCGGTAATGTCCTAATGCCCTGCTCATCCCTTAAGTAGGACCATCTATAAATTAAATTAGATCAGCATTACCGATATGGGCTTCCTGGAAGCAAGAAGATAATTGGTTAACAAAACGCAGTCATGGTTGTTTTCTTCCTGTGGTGCTGGAAGCAGAGTTGCAGGGTTAAGGTTATTACATGGAACCAAGGTAGCATAAAGCAACGATACTTCATACGAAGCTAGCTGGCTTATAGAATAGTGCTGAGGGTGGTGAGAGTTTAGAAGAAACTCACCCGAGTGTGGGACATAAATAGTTAAAGGAGACCCCATTACTATTTCTTCAGTGGCTTTATGTGAGAGCCGTGGCTGAAACAGCCCTCGTACAAGGAGGAGGTCCTTTTGCTACCGAGTCTAATTTAATTTGGGAGCATAACAGCAAGTCATCTACAAACATTTTTGTAAAAGCATCAGTTATTGTATAGGCATAACTGTGTATAAATGACAAAAGACTTAAAAGCATGGTTAAAGACCTGATTACAGTGTAGTTATCAAGGAAATTTGGCTATTTCTGTGGCATACAACATTTTAAGATACTGTAAATCATGACTGACAACATACCAGGACATTTCAAATTTTAGGAACTTCATATAATTTCTAGAATGTTTATAGTAATATATTTAGCCATATAATATAACCTAACAAGATTTATCATTACTCATTTGACAATGTTTCCCATGTAATTTAACATACCAAATGAGCCTAATTAGTTTAAATATTTCTCTTTGAGCTGTTTAGGGGCCTTCTGAAGCTTCCCAAAGGTAGCTGGAGGCCAAAAGAACATTTAGAATTTGATTTGAGGAAGTTTGTGAACGATATCAAGAGGTTTTAAATGTTTGGCTAAGTAGAATCATAAGTCACTGTGAAACAATATTTATTCACTTAACCAAAGTGCTAGTAAAAGATTTCGAAAGCAAATACAGAAAGTTACAGAAGATTACTTAAGAGTTAAAGAAACTTTACAGTCTGTTATCAAAAGCAGATCAATATTTCAAGAGAACTTTGTCCTCTTAACAGAAAAAAACAAACTCTAGTTTTCACCATTTCACCTTTAATATTAAATTTCATTCATTTAATTAAATTCGGTCTGATCTTAGTAAGTCCTGGCCATGCATAAAACTCTTTTCTCAGGGTTCCCTTTTTAAAATTAGTTTTTAGAAATGTATGCCACTTTTCCAACAAAGCACAGAATATATTTACTAATAGTCTCAAACATGTTTAATCTCTCTGTAATAAGAGATCAAAGTAGGTAAACATAGACTTCTTTAGCAATTAATGTTTCAGTATTTCTTATTAAGAAAATGATCTAGACATTCAGTGAATTCCATCATTTGACTTAATTTAGCAGAACGCTGAAGTTTCAAGTCACCAAAAATCTGGAGAAACTGTTTTTAGGCAGACATACCATAAAACAAAATTATTCTTAAAGAGTTCACCCCAAAACTTATTTATTACTTATGAAAATATTATCATACCAAGTTAATTTTCTTGTTGACAAATTTTATAACAGAGATAACATGAGCTTATTAACTTTTGGTAAACCTAGGTACAGTTAAAGTATTACACTTAACGTTTGACTCTAAAGACATGTCTATTAATTAAACCATCAATTCTGACTCATTTTCATTCATTAAAGATTAAGCCTAGATTATGTGATCCTTTAAAAATTCGGGCTAGTGTAATTACATTTAGAAATATTTGATTTGTATGCATTTACTTTTAAGTCAATTAAGTAAACCTCTTTTACCAATTAATGTTGATAATACCATTTGGAGTTAGAGACGGATCGTACATACATGCAGACATGCACATATCCAGCCAGACACGGACAGAAGTCTCCTGGTTTTCCTGCTTGAGTTTCACAACGGCCTCCTCTTTGCACACACTGTGCGCCCCCCACCCCCGCGCCCCCCGTTTTTTTCCCCCGTTTTAGAGTCTGTTAAGCCAAGGTTGTAGACTCAGGCGATGTGGGCTGTGTTTACATTTCAGGGACATGAGAAGAGTTGTAACTTCAGGCTTTCTCCTAGGAATACTTTTGTTCTCTCAGGGTCAGAGTTTTGAAAAGATGTTTTATCAAGCCAGCTTTCTCTACAGTGTTGGAATGTTAGAAGAGCTCCATCCTGGCCATTTAAGAGCTAAGATAAGTGTTTGCAAAAGCATCGGTTTCTTCATGAAGCCAGCCAGAGTGGCTGCCCATCAGGGGGCTGTTTGGCCTTTGAGCACGGTTTCCCATTATTAATTTGGCAGCCCAATTCAGATAGGATCCGAACAACTTTCTGAGGGCGGTGTGATGGATCGAATGTGTGTCTGTCTCCCTAAGGGCTTCCCCTTGGGTCAGCTTGACTCTCACGCGTCTTGGCTTCTCCCTCCGACAGTCTGAAACCACCATGGATGCTCAGAGCGCAGGGTGATCAGCCTTTATGATGCGAACCTGGCGAGCAGAACTTAACTCAGTGGTTGTGGTGGGACTCCCTGGGCGACCGATGCGTGTTAAGAGACTTGATCCTCAGACACTTCCCCCAGGTTCTCAGTCGCCTGAGAACGGCTGGTGGCTGGAAGGAGCAAGTGTCCCTTTACTTCGGAGCTGAACATGCTCAGTCTCTCATTTCACTAGCAGTTTGTTCAGACCGTATATACATAATCTTTCCAATTTAAGTCAGTTTTTAAAAGAGACCAGTGAACCCCGTTCACTCCAAAGCTCCTCCGAGGTCCCTGCCTAGGATATGTTCCAGTACCCCCTTAGGACTCCAAGTCCCAAGAAAAACAGCTCAAGTAAAACTCAGGATGTCATTTAAAGCAGTGCTGTCCAGGTACCAGGAGAACCCACCAAAGTGCCTGAGGAATACGGAGGAGTGGGGCTCCAAGGGCCTATGCTGGTACCAAGCACCCGTTTGGGGTGGACTCCAGGTGTCCTCTGCTGTCTGTCTCTGATATCCCGCCACCTACGCCAAGCAAATGTCCACGAAAATTCAACTAACAATCAAGTGACAAAGAAAAAAGGGCATTTTATTTGAGCCAAACAGGATTATGCCCCAGGAGTTCTGAGACCCAGACTCTCAGAAGCTCTGAGAACTGTTTCGCCTGCTAGAGGTCGAAGGCATAGTCATGTACATTTTTGGGACAAAGGATCGTAAATGAAAATGACATACTGATCTACATAAAGTTCACCAAGGATACATCGTCCAAGTGGTAAATGTACAAAGCGAGCAGCAAGTCATCATGACCCCCTGCAGGGCTGGGAAAGAACGCTGTTGTTTTAAGAAGTTACATTGCTAGCATCAGAAGAAAGGGAAAAAAAAATGGGCTTTATGGTCGAGCAGGCGCTCCTGTCTTTGAGAAGTCTGGTGAGTGTAATGCAGATGCAGACTGCATGTTAGGGAGGGAGAGAAGAGGCCCAAGTGGACACAGAATTTTATGTTTAAATTTTCGTGTCCTGCCTTAAAATATAAACGTTATTTCACCAACTTGTACATGAGTGTTCACAGAAGCATTGTTCATAATAGCTAGGAACTGGAAACAACCAGGGTATCCATCTACTGGTGAGTGAATCAACAGAAGTGATATGCTCGTGGGTAGAATTCTACTTGGCCATAAAAAGAAACAAATTACTGATACCGTGACATAGATGACCCTCAAAAGCGTTACTCTGAGTTAAAGAATCTGGACAGAAGGAGTTGATGCTGTGTGGTGATTCCATTCATACCAGGTTCTAGAAGATGCAAAACTAATCCGTAGTGATATGGATTCAAATCGTTGTTACCTCTGGGCGGTGGGGAGAGGGAGTAGTGTCAGGAAAGGGGCACAAGGAGCCTTCTGGGTGATAGACATGTTCTGTGTCTTGACACATGGGGTATGCACTTGTCAAAACCAAACACTTGGAATGTGCATTTTTTTTTTTTTTTTTTTTTTTTTTTTTTGCGGTACGCGGGCCTCTCACTGCCGTGGCCTCTCCCGTTGCGGAGCGCAGGCTCCGGACGCACAGGCTCCGCTGCCATGGCTCACGGGCCCAGCTGCTCCGCGGCATGTGGGATCTTCCCGGACTGGGGCACGAACCCGTGTCCCCTGCATCGGCAGGCGGACTCTCAACCTCTGTGCCACCAGGGAAGCCTGGTCTGTGCATTTTTAACATACAGAATTAAAACTCAATAAAAACAGTATAAATAGGACTTCCTGGTGGCCCAGTGGTTAAGAATCTAGCTGCCAATGTAGGGGACACGGGTTCGAGTCCTGGTCCAGGAAGATCCCACATGCCGTGGAGCAACTAAGCCGGTGCGCCACAACTAGTGAGCCTGTGCTCTACAGCCCGCAAGCCACAACTACTGAGACCACGAGCCACAACTACTGAAGCCTGCACGCCTAGAGCCCATGCTCCGCAACAAGAGAAGCCACTGCAATGAGAAGCCTGCGCACCACAACAAAGAGTAGCCCCCACTTGCCACAACTAGAGAAAGCCCGCACACAGTAACGAAGACCCAACGCAGCCAAAAAAAAAAAGTATAAATAAATAGCAAAATTCAATTTATTTTTTGAAAACCAATTTTCTTTCTTTTTTTTTTTTTATGTCTTTTTTCAGTATTCCAGTACGAGTAACAGGAAAGAACATGTCAGAATTACAACCAAGTCCCAGCCAGGCTTCCTGGAGCGGCTGAGTGAGACCTCGGGTGGAATGTTTGTGGGGCTCATGACCTTCCTGCTCTCCTTCTACTTAATTTTTACCAATGAGGTACGATGTTCGGAGTCCCTCTGTGCAGATTGAGGGTCCCTGCAGTATCAGGGAGCAAAGGCTGTGAATTCGGAGGCTGGATATGGTAATAAGGGTCTAGATTTTATGGGGGCAGGAGCTGAATTAATCAGAGTTCTTTCTTTTGTGACCCACCTCACGGCTGATGTAAGCAGGAGGGGGAATGGATCTGTTCGCACACCTGCAATCCTGGGTAGCATCAGTTTCAGGCACGGTTGCATCCAGGCGTTCATGCTGGGTCACTAGGAATCTCCATTTCTCCATCTCTTGCCCATTTTTCTCTGTTGTGGATGTTTCTTTGGCAGGCTCTTCCTTTGTGGTGGCAAAGGTGGCCCCGTAACTCCAGGGTCACATCCAAGCAGCTTAGCAACCCCAGGGAAAAGAGGAACCATCTCTTTCTAAATCAGTTTAGCAAAAGTCGCAGGGAGATCCCTCAGTGGCCTCAGTCCTCTCTCTGAACCGCTGCCTGTGGCCAGTGGACACAGGATGTGATTGCCGAGGCCTGGGTCACATGATTTGAACAGGTGTGCGATCGCCCCAAGTGAAGCAGGAGGGAAGGGGCGGAGAAGGCAGAGGAAAATGGGGGAGGGGTGCAGGGCAGAAGAAGCAGCAGCTCTTCCTGGCACAGGCGGTGCTGAGATGGGTGCCGGGTGGCCTTCCTGGGAGAGCGCACGTCCTGGGTTCCTCTTGCCCAAGGCAGAGGGCACAGCTGTGTCCAGTGGTTGAAATCCTCACTCCCCGCTGTGCACAGGGCCGCACAGTGAAGACGGCGACCTTGCTGGCTGAGGGACTCTCGCTGGTGGTGACCCCCGACAGCATCCACAGTGTGGCTCCAGAGAATGAGGGGAGGCTGGTGCACATCCCTGGGGCCCTGCGGACGTCTAAGGTAGGCTTGGCGGTGGTTGCTGACCCGCGGAGGCCGGGACACATCGCAGGATATTGTCTGATGGAGGATTTGAAAGCGTGGGCCTTGGAGACGGGGACACTTGGTGTGACTCCCGCTGTATCTCTCAGCAGCCGTGTGGACCCATCTTTCCTGAGTCTCAGTGTCTTCCTCTGTCAAATGGGGAGAATAATTGTAACAGACCAGGGCCCGGTTCTGAAGATTGGGTGGGATTCAGTAGCTACCCTCCCGGCACAGTCTCTGGCCCGAAGCAAGAGCCTCACAAAGAGGCGCTTTAACAGTGATGATGGATTTGCGTGTCTGGTGCCAGGTGTTCTGTCTGAACACCCGACACGCTGCGTGGGTACCGCACACTTGGGCCGAGCAGCCTGAGCTGTGCACGCGGCTCGTGTCACAGTCTTGCAGGTTCAGCACTCGGGACGGGCAGCTTCCCTCGTCTCCCCATGCGAGCAGCCGTGGAGTTCTCTGTGCTGTTCTGCCCTCTGGACCTGTTCCTCCTCCAGCCCGGCTTCCCCCGAGCTGGGCATTCTTGTCCTTTATTTTTCTTGTTTGATTCTATCTGAAGCTCTTGTCTGATCCAAACTACGGGGTCTACCTCCCGGCTGTGAAGCTGCGGCGGCACGTGGAGATGTACCAATGGGTGGAAACCGAGGAGTCCAGGTGAGGGGCCGGCGGGTGAAGAGTTGGCTGGGGCTGAAGGAGGCGTGGGGATTAGGGTGACGTGCAGGTGGCGCTCACTTTGACACTTCGGAAATTTAAAATATAAAATCTTCCCATCAGAGAAATGTCGAGTTATCCCCCAATTACTGGCTGATGGTCTTGTTTGGAGGGGGCAGGAATCTCCTGCAGAGGGGCTAGGAGGAGAAAGCGGGGTTGGTTAACTCCCTTCCGGGGAAGTTGTCTAGGGCTGCCCCAGCTTAGGCTCAGACGGACCTGTGCCAAGTTGTGTCCCATCTTCTCTTCCATGGGGGGCGGGGGCGTCCTGGGTCATGTGCTATCGGATCTAACAGGAGCTCCAGGCAGGCTCTCATGGACCACAGGTACTAAGAGTGAGGGTGGAGAGGGGACTCGGGGAGCCCAGGTGGCTCAGTTTGGGGCAGGGCAGCCTCAGGGGCCTCCACAGGGCTGTCGCAGAGCAGAGGGTGCAGGCAGATCGCTGAGCCCACAGGGCAGGGCTGGGACACAAGCTAGGGGAGGCCGGTTTCAGCTCAGGATGAGAAAGCTCTTTTCTCTAGTGAGCGCCTTTGAGGCCTGGAGCTGCCTGTTTGCCAGGGAGCACCCTGTTTCTGGGCTGGTGTGGACCAAGCCTGCTCCATCTGGGGAGTCTGACCTGGGAGCCCCGAGGTTGCTTCCAGCTGGAGATGCTTAGAGATGGGGATGCCTCGGGAGTGATGGGCTGACTCTGGTGCTGCCTGTGCTTTCCCTGCAGGGAATACACCGAGGACGGGCAGGTGAAGACAGAGAGGAGGTACTCCTACAGTGAGTACCGGGCCCCGGGCCTGCGGGCGGACAGAGCACCTCCCTGCACACCTGTGGGCTCTGTCCTCACCAAGCATCAGGCTCCTTGGGTGCTGGTCCTCAGAGCCCTGCTCTCCCATCCATCCAGCGAGGCTCCAGTAGCCGCCCCTTTGGCTCCCGAGTGGTCGCAGGCTTGGATAAGAGGACGTGCGGCCAGTGGGCCTCAAACCTGAGGTTTACCGTGGTTTCTGCATTTTTCCCTCTGCCTGAAACAGACACTGAATGGAGATCGGAAATCGTCAACAGCAGAAACTTTGACCGAGAGATTGGCCACAAAAACCCCAGGTGAGAGCTAGGTCCCCAGGCCTGAGCGTAGCCCTGTCAGCCACTAGCAGGTGCCCAGCCTCAGCCTCCTCATCTGAGTAATGGAATTGAGTTGCTTCTGTCTCGTGAGCTGATGAAAATGTGGGACAGGTTTCCGAGGCCAGGTCCTGTGCTGGGCACCAGGAACAGAGGTGAGACCTGACACCCCTGGCCCCAGGCGACCTCCCCTCAAACAGGTCACGGGTGTAAGGCTGGACTGAGTGCCTGGAGGGGTCACCAGCGGTTGGCGTGGGTGGGAGGACAGTCAGCAGGGGCTTTCAGGAGGCAGCAGCGTTTGACCCGGCCCTGCGGGGGTTCCGGCAGAGGAAGGTTAGCTCAGGGGCAGGATGGGGGTGGCGAGACAGGCGTGACACTGGGCTGGGCCAGGGAGGGCCTTGAATGTGCACAGTAGGGTTTGGGTGTTAGCCCGGCTGGGAAGGGTCAGGAGGGTGTGAAGTCTGTGGAAGGGCCGTCTGAAGGCTGGGGGACAGGATGGGACATGCTGGTAGGGGTCCAGGCAAGAGGGTAGGAAGCTCTGGGGGACAGGAGGCCGGAGGAGCCTGCTCCTCCCGGGCAGAGGCTGAGGCAGGGGGGGAAAGACCAGACTGTGGGGCTGGGCTGGACATGCAGGAGCCCTCTGGGTTGGGACCCTGCCCAGCACAACCCACAGGGACCCAAGCAGTGCCTGCCCAGCGCCCTCCTTCACCAGAAGCTCCCCCTCTCCCACAGTGCGATGGCCGTGGAGTCATTCACCGCAACAGCCCCCTTCGTCCAAATCGGCAGGTTTTTCCTCTCGGCGGGTGAGTCTCAGGCCCCTTTAGGTGAGCCAGCATCGACCCGGGTCCCTGCACTTTCACCTGGCCGCTTCCCAGGAGCCGGGGCCCTAGCACTCAGCCCTCAGATGCTTAAAGGGGTCCCCTGCTGTCCTGGGCATGGGGTCAGCCGGAGCTTTTCCAGCATTGTACTCTGGGCCGAGGCCAGAGGGCAGGTGTGTCCCCAGGAGGTGGGGAACCATGTAGAAGCCCTCCTGAAACCCATACCAGGGAGCAGCTGCTAGGTGCTGCGTTCTTATCGGGCTGACGAGGCAGAGCTGAGAGCCCTTGCTTGGCAGCCCTGGAGCCGGCAGCGCAGAGAAGGCCCCAGGACTCCACTTCTGAGCCCCACTGGCACCCAGCCCTGTGCCCGGGGTCGTCCGGTTCATCACAGGCCCCGAAGGGACTCTAAAGAGAGGCTTGCAAGGGACAGGGTGGCACCACTGGCCGCAGAAACTCCTGGGGCTCTGTCCCTGGGTCTCAGTCCCTGGGCCTGACCCAGGAAGGAGGGAGAGAAGACACTTAGGTGGCAGATAGCCAGGGGGACGGGGGAGAGACTGTGTGAGCCGGGGCCTGGCTTGTCTGCTGTCTGCTCTGGCGCTCAGCTGGTGCCAGCCATGCCAGCCAGCCCCAGCCTCGTGCTGTTGCTGCAGCAGGGAAGCCAGGCCTGGACACAGATGACCAGACCCACGGTGGAGTGGCTGCCAGGCTAAGGCCCTTGCGGAGCTGAGGGGAAGAGGGGACAGGGAAGGCTTCCTGGAGGAGCTGAAGACTGAAGGGGGCTGGCATTGCGGAAGAACGGAATCGGAGGGGGACTCCGGGTGGGAGACGGCATGTGTGGACGCCCAGGGGGCGAGCCAGGAGGTGGCTGCATGGCTGGGCTTGTGAGGGTGCTTGGAAAGGCCGTCAGGCCGAGGGTCTGCAGCCAGGAGCTGCAGTGGACTCAGCACTGTTTCTAACTGCCCGCCTCTCTCAGGCCTCATCGACAAAGTGGACAACTTTAAGCCACTGAGTCTGTCCAAGCTGGAGGACCCACACGTGGACATCATTCGCCGGGGGGACTATTTCTACCACAGTGAAAACCCCAAGTACCCCGAGGTACCCAGCGGGCTTGGGCGCTCAGATGGCAGAGGTCAGGGCCCCAGAGTCCCACCCCCGACAGCGCGTGGGACTCAGAGCGCAGCTTCAGACTCTGGTCCGGTTCCGGTGAATCACAGCTACACTCGGCCAGGGAAATTGGAGGGGAGAGACTTTCCGGGTGATGGGGCCACCTGGGAAAGGGCAGAGGTCATGGGAGTGGGGCACGCCGTGGGCCCAGCTGACAGCTCCCGCCTCCCTCACTTGCTTCTCTTCCACCCCAGGTCGGAGACCTGCGCGTCTCATTTTCCTACGCAGGGCTGAGCGGCGATGACCCCAACCTGGGCCCAGCTCACGTGGTAATCAGCTCCCCGGGCCGACTCAGGGGGGCCTTCCTGGGCGCAGATGCTGGGGCCCAAGCAAAGGCTATGGGCGCTCCCCCCCCCCACCGTGTGCACACGTGCCCTGTGCACGTCCATGGGCCCCAGGCTGAGGGCGCGGTGCTGGGGGTCTCGCAGCTGGGCCCGATGAGGTTCTTTCAATCACGTGCAGTCCCTCTGCCCCCAACCCCGGCTTCTGCTCTGTAGAGACTCGGTCCCACGTTCCTGACCCCGTCACCCCGGCCCCAGCCCCTGCTGAGCCCTGAAACGCGCTTCTGCCCAGGGTCCTCCCTGGAGCTTTGGACGGAGCAGCAAAACAGGAGCCACCATCCCCTGGGCCGACGTGGAGGCGGAGGCTCGGGGTGGCGTGGGTGTTCCCGCTCGCTGCCTCGTTGGCACATGGTGAGGAGGGGAGCTGGGCCCCCGGGTGGTTGCCCCGCAGCTCTAAGCCTGAATTCCCTGACCAGGTCACCGTGATTGCCCGGCAGCGGGGCGACCAGCTGGTCCCGTACTCCACCAAGTCCGGGGACACCTTGCTGCTTCTGCACCACGGGGACATCTCAGCAGAGGTGAGTGGCCACTGTGCACCTGTGCTCTGCCCTCCAGTGGCATGTCACAGACTGCCACCACGGAGGCAGACCCAGGCCCCGAGGCCAGAGAAAGCTGTAGAAGGGGTTAGGTCTCCCTGTGTGTGCAGCCCACGTCCCCAAAGTGGGGAGCAGTGGGCAGGGCCCCTGCAGCCTGGTGTGAGGGGCAGACGCTGAGCTCACAGACATGGAGACAGCAACCTCCTGTGGCAGTGGGCAGCAGGGGATGTTTTTGCTGAGTCCCAAGTGAAGAGAAGGGGCCAGCCAGTCGCGCTAGCAGGCCAGGGCCCTCCTTGTCGGGGCCAGGACGCCGGGTGGCCCTACCCAGGGAGGGGCGGGCAGAGGCCCGTGAAGGCTGTGTGAGCTGGGGTGAAGGGGTTGAGCTACGTGGCCCCAGGACCAGGCGAGTGAGGGCGGGTGCCTCCAGAGAGACCAGGGCACCCACCCCATCCGTAAAACGGGGTCACGCCTCACCCAAGCCCCGAGGAGAAGGGGTGCAAAGACGTGCCATTAGTTCAGTGCCTGCCTTAGAAGTTAGCCTCTCCTGTCCAGGCACGAGATCCTTCTCTGTAGCAGAAAATGCGCTTGTATGTTGTTGATGAGCACAGCATGTCCGTGGAGAGCTGTCCTAAACCTGCCCTCTCAACCCATAAGGGTTTGGAAGGTTAAGGTAGTGGGCAGGCGGCAGGGCTTAGCTGTGACCTTTTGACCCGCTTATTGGGCCTTCAGCTGTCGTCCTCTCCCTTCGGCCCCCAGTCCAGGAGGCGCTGGGCTGTGCCTTCTTCTTGAGCTTGGGACGAGGGTGTGGTCAGGCTGCGGCCCAGTAGCCAGTTACCAACCTCAAGGCAGGGCTGGCCCCTCCCAGCCTGGTGACTGTGAGTCACCCTTTCTCAGGCAGCTTTCAGGGCCCCAGGGAGTTTCTAGAATTAGGAGGCCCAGCCCAGGCCTCTGTCCCGGGGCTCCAGCCTCCCGCAGGTGGGGCCCCGGTCTCAGAGCTGCCCCCCAGAGAGGAGTGCTGGGGCTCGTGGCTTGACGCCGCGTGAGGACAGATGACCCCTGGAAGGCGCTGCTGCGGCAGGAGGGTCAGGTTTATTCGGTGAGACGGTGGGCTGGTGGCTCTTGGAGGAGGCGGGCTGTGATCTGAGGGCCCAAGCCTGCCTGCTCTGTGCTGCCAGGTGGGCGAGGCACGTAGGCCTGGGTAGTGCCCTTTCCTCCTTCTGGTCTGTCCAGAAACGCAGTGGCTCCTGGGTCAGCCCGGGCCCCTCGGCTCTGGCCCTGCCGACTGGGTAGGCTGGTGACCCCCGGAGCTGAGACGTGACGGCCCCTCCCCGCTTGTCCTCCAGGAGGTGTTTCGTCGGGAACAGAAGAGCAACTCCATGAAGACGTGGGGCCTGCGGGCGGCCGGCTGGGTAGCCATGTTTGTGGGCCTCAACCTCATGACGCGGATCCTCTACACTCTGGGTAGGTGGGGAGAGACAGGGCCTCCTTGGCTTCTCCCGCCGCCGCTCTCCCTTCCAGCCTGGTGGGGGGCACTCAGCCCATCCTGTGCCCCCAAGGCTTTGGGACGAGAGAGCAGGGGAAGCAGGATGTGGGTCAGGATGCTTCCAGCATAAGACCGGGCGGATGCTGACCCCCGAGGCTGCGGGTTTCCCCGCTCCGTCCACCCGCCCATCCCCTCAGCCCTTCACCCCTTCACCCCTTCATCGCACAACCAAATAGCCGTGCTGAGGAGGCTGGCCGGCCCATGCCAGGCCTGAACAGAGCTCTGGATTCCTTTCCTGGCCTGGCTTCGGTTTCCTCACACCTAATTTGCAGAGTTCTGTGAAATGTTTGGCAAATAGGAAGCACTCAGGAACTGTTATGCTTCACCCCGACCCCAAATCCTGGGCTAGACTTGGCACAGCCGCTGGCAAGTCTGGAGCGCAAGGGAGAGCGTGCCGGGCTGCCCAGGGCCCGGGGTTGGCCCGCTTGAGCCCCAGAGCTGCCCAAGCAGCCCAGCCTGGCTCAGGAGGACCAAGTGCCTGGGGTGACTGAGTGCTGGGCCTTGGCCGCTCTCCGGGAGGATGGGGCTTCTCGGGGGACGCCCTGTCCAGTGAGATGGTTCTGTCCACCGTCTCTGGGCCCGGAAACCCGTCCCCCGCTTACCCTCTCCAGCTGGGGAGAGTCTGGCTGCAGACTGTCAGATCATTTTATAGCTGGGAAAACTGAGGTGAAGGGAAAGGAAGGCTGCTTCCCTTGGACAGCTGAACTGTACTCAGAAAGGCAACCGCGTCTTGGGCACAATCGCTAAGTCCATCGTGGCTGTGACCTTGGACAGGCTGTTTTCCTCTCAGAGCCCAGTTCCACCATCAAGTTTGTCTCATAGGGCCCTCCTTTGACTCTCCGACTGGTTCTCTCCACACTGGAAGGCTGATCCTCCAGAGTCAGAACAGACATGAGAGCACAGAGGGACAGTGCAGGGGAGGGACTCAGGAATCTGCAGCGCAGGGCGCCCGTTCACACCTCCACTCCTGTGATGAGCACTTTCCGAGTGCCTGCTGTGCGGAGGACGCTGCTCCGGGCCCCGGAGGCCACGCAGCCAACAGTACGGACTCGCTGTCCTCTCTGGGCTTAGCACAGAGACTAAGACCTGAGGCTCTGCACTCAGACAGTCTTTTTTTTTAATTTATTTTTGGCTGCATTGGGTCTTCGTTGCTGTGCACAGGCTTTCTCTAGTTGCTGCAAGCGGGGGCTACTCTTCAGTGCAATGCATGGGCTTCTCATTGCGGTGTTTTCTCTTGTTGCAGAGCACAGGCTCTAGGTGCACAGGCTTCAGTAGTTGTGGCACGTGAGCTCAGTAGTTGTGGCTCACGGACTCTAGAGCGCAGGCTCAGTAGTTGTGGCGCATGGGCTTAGTTGCTCCACGGCAAGTGGGATCTTCCCGGACCAGGGCTCGAACCCTTGTCCCCTGCATTGGCAGGCGGATTCTTAACCACTGCGCCACTAGAGAAGTCCCACTCAGACAGTCTTAAGTTTAAATCCTGGTTATGCCACCTTCTAGCTGTAAGTTTAACTCCCAGGCCTCAGTGATCTTGTGGGTGAACTGAGGTTGAGAGCAGTACCGGCCTATGCTGCGGAGCAACTAAGCCCGTGCGCCACAGCTACTGAGCCTGCGCTCTAGAGCCCATGTGCCACAGCTGCTGAGCCCGCGTGCCACAGCTGTTGAAGCCTGTGTGCCTAGAGCCTGTGCTCTGCAACAAGAGCAGCCACCACAGTGAGAAGCCCATGAAGCCCGCGCACTGCAACGAAGAGTAGCCCCCGCTTGCCGCAACTAGAGAAAGCCTGTGCGCAGCAACGAAGGCCCAACGCAGCTAAAAATTAATTAATTAAAAAAAAAAAAAGATCAGTACCGGCCTTACAGGGTGGGCATGGTGTGGTGCAACACATGGTCCCATGGTCAGTGCTCAAATGTGACGTGGGCTTGTGGGGGCCCTGCCGTCGTGGCAGACACCCAGGCCGGCCGTGCAGACCCAGCGGCACCAGGCCCCTGGCCCATGGGAACTGAGTGCAGATCCCCCCAGTGGATGATGGCTATGGAACGCCTGCCTGCAGAGGCCAGGAGGCCAAGGACGGCTAATTCCACAAGGGGTGACGGATCCGAGACTGTATCACGTTGGGCGGTAGACTGCAGGGTCCTCGAGGTGGGTGGCTGGGGCCTGTTGAGTCCCCTCAGCCCCTCCATGGAGCTGGGTGCACAGGTAACTGGTAACGGCTTGGGTGACCGAATAGGTCCCTCCAGGAAGGGCTGAGGGGCCCAAATAAGCCCCCCAGGGGGTTTGGCCCAGCCTGCTTTGTGAGGGGCAGCAGCCAGGTGCTTGCCACCATCCCCGGAGAGTCTCCGTTCTGCCCTCAGCGCACAAGGTCTCAGAGCACGACCACGCGCCCTCCCTGGGGCTGGGACGGGCTGCAGTCAGGAGCAGGGCTCCTCCTCGTGTGACCTCCCAGCTCCCTCAGGCCACATGCCCCGCCACCACTTCCTCTTCCTCCCCACCTGGTCCAGAGACAGTGGCTGGCGGGGCGGGGAGAACAGCAGAGCACGGGGGCCTGGGAAGCCTCACTACCTCTCTCTTCCCCACAGTGGACTGGTTCCCCATCTTCCGAGACCTGGTCAACATTGGCCTGAAGGCCTTTGCCTTATGCGTGGCCACCTCGCTGACCTTGCTGACCGTGGCCGCTGGCTGGCTTTTCCACCGGCCCCTGTGGGCGCTTGTCATCAGCTGCCTGGCCCTGGTGCCCATCATCATTGCTCGGACACGGGTACCGGCCAAAAAGCTGGAGTGAGCCGGGGCTCCGGCACCCACTGGACACTGCCTGTGCCTCGGGACCCAGGTCATCCCCTCCCCCAAACCCACGTCGGTCTTGGATTCCGCACGCGCCCCACTCAGGTGGCAGCCTTGGCAGTGTGCATGGGTGTCGGGTTGGCGTCCATCACTTAGCACTTCGCACCCCTTCTTGCCAGCGGGCAGCTTTGGTGGCAGGAGGCGGCTCCTGTCTGGCAGCGTGACACGCGCCCTCCTGCTTGTTTCCTTTCCTTCTCTTGGGGCCGTGCGGCCACTTGCGTGTTTCACTTAGCTGATGTCTGCCGCGGTGGTGACACTCAGCCCTGGGGACGGTGTCAGGCTCCACCACAGCCACCGCCGTGCCCGCCTCCCAGGACAAGGCAGCAGGGGCGCCACAAACCCACTCTGCGCATGGAGCTTGATTCGGTACTTAAGAGAACCGGGGGGTGTGGTGATGAGGAAGGTGGACGTTTGTTGGGCTTTGCACGCACATTACCATTTGGCAGAATCTTTGTGGCGTGTAGGACCCCCACAGGCCTGGTTGTTTCTTGCCACTTCGTTTCTCTGCACATAGCTCCCCGACCTGCCCTAAGAGGGGGCAGTTTCAAGTCAGATGTAGAAAACAAACACCTCTGGAATGATGTACGTCTCAGACTGTTACAGAAAAAAACCCTTTCATCTGTCAGTTGAAGGTAGTTCAGAGCACAGAAAGTTCAGTGGGGCTGTTACTTACCTGGTTGAGAAAGTTACCTGTCGGTGTTCTGGGTCCCTGAGAAGCTTTTCAAAGCTTCAGGTGCTTTGAAACCAGTGTTAGCAAAAGGCTCGTTTTCCCTCTGGGAGGAGATGGGCGTCTCTATCCGGGAGAGAAAGGCATTTCCTTCCATCCTCTGGCATCAAAACCCAGATTTTCTTGAAGATGATTTTGAGTTTTTAGTCAGTTATCCTAAGTGGGCTCCTTCGTGGTGACACCCCACCCACCAACCAAAATCAGGCGTCAGAGGCTGCAGATTGGAAAGCTCTCTGGCCTGGCTCTGTTCATCACAGGTGTGCTTTTGACATTAGCATCTGGGTCTCAAGTGGCTGCTTCTGGGTGATTTATGTGTTCAGTATCCACAGCTTTATTCCTAAATCATATCTACCCATGCTTATTTAATTCACAGAGTTTAAGTTTCCCAACTACTCTCAACACCCTTTGAAAGATTAAGTATGTTGTAACACTGATGTCTTAAAAGACTTGTGTGTCCTTTACCTTTTAACTATTTGGAAACTGTTGTGTTTTGCTGGGAGTGGCTGCTTTAGTGGAATAAGTATCTGGCAGCTGAATAGGGCTTAGAACTTCGGAAACTCAAGAGCTAATAACCTCTCTCGTTGTCCTGGGGCATTTGTGGTACAAACTGAGATTTTTCATGTTCAAAACAGCCAGCCCCAGCGATGAGTTATCTGGGTTTAAGGACTGAAATAGTGTTGTTCACTGTTGCTTGTTAAATGAACAGTTTCTTCGATCTCTCAACTCTTAAAGATGCTTTTGGAAAGCACAGTGACGAGATGATGGCTAAATACAAAATCCTTGATATTTGGTTTGTGTAATATTTTTCTGGCACAGATTTTAAATTACTGCCAATTTCAAGTGTTCTTAAAGACCAAAATCATGTTAAGAAATATATCAGGCCTTTGGGAAATCATGACGAAACTTGTATTATCTTTGTATTTTTGATAAAAGTTCAAAATAAATTTCGAAATATCTTTTGATACAGGAACTCGCCATTATCCCTTTTATTTTTTGCTTTCTGTCTGAAATTTCTGTCTGAAAGAATTCAGCCATAGAATTTATTAAGAACCCTATGAATTTTTGGAACTTAGGTTCTAAATTGCTTTCAGTGGTTAAAATTGGTTTCAATTTTTGAGAAGGCACCTCAGTATTTCTAGCACTTAGAAACCTGCTCTGGTTTGTGTGGACTTACGCGGCTCCCACCTTTGCCGGTCTTCAGATCGTTCTCAGAGGTGGGAGGGAGCCGGCGGGACCCGGCACAAAAGGCATCCCGCATCTGCCGCTGACGAGCTGTGTGACGCTAGGCATGGCAGTGACCTGAGCCTCAGCTTCCTCATCTGTGACACGGGGACAGTGCCTCTCTATGGAGTGAGATAAAGCCCACGAGCGCCTGAAGAAGTGGGCGGCCGCGAAGTGTCCGCCCTGCAATTTGAACTTCTTTCCCCTTGTTACAGGATTTGAAGCAGGTGAGTGGTAACTTTCCAAAACCTGAGGTTTCACTCCATTTCCAAGATGCATCCTAGGAGCTGCCATCTGCCTGAAGAACTAGTTATTCCTGCAGAGACAGGGCAGTGCTCTTGACTCAACTCCCAGAAAACACGGTGCTCACTTCCAGGAGGGTGAGAGCCAGCTCTGGTGCACACAGTGCCAGACCAGGCGGTTTCCATGGCAACCCCCATGTGTTTCACAACAGGAGCCTGCCTGCCAGTTCTTGCTGCATGAGTCACACCCCAAGTATTTTGCTTGTTTCCCTTGGATAAAACTGACTCAAAATTTTAATGGCTCCTGTCAAAGATTAAATCATATCTCCTGGATTAAACATAGAAATAAAAAAATTCCATGTGTGTAATGGTAAGTTCCCAGCCTGTGGGAAAACAAGATCTGATCTTTAATGTAGTCACGACCTGTATACAGTCACTGTCATCCAAGTGTTCTTATCTGATGTAAAATCTGAAAGAAAACGTAGTCACGTCTTTCTAGAGAAATGCTTTATTTTTTTCCTCAAAATGTTATAAAAGTTATTTCTCCTAAATATCTACAGTGCATAAGGCTTTATAAATGTATCCAGTAATGAATAAAATCTCGTTTAACACTGATCCACTCTTCCTGACATTTCTCTAATTCTCATCGTTTGTCCTTTCCTTTCCTGACTTTAGCTCTTTGTTCTGGTCTTCTGCCACCACGAAGTGTTACCTGGGAATGTAGGTCCAGCCATGTCACCCTGAGACGGCCTGCGCTGACCTGCTCTCCCCCCACAGCGTCAGGCGGCTTCAGGGACCTGACTGAGGGCAACGAGGGGCCTGCAGAGAAGGGGCCCGAGTCTGCAACAGCACGCATGTCAGACGCAGGAGGGATCTATCCGGGAGCAAGGTCTGGGGCACGGCTGAGCCACTGAGGAGGTGACCACTCACATCACAGCTTCTCAAATGGGAACAGGTGGGAAGCTGCCTCCTTCTCCTCCCTCCTGCTCTTCCGGGGGCACTTCCGCTTCTCCTCTACCTCTCGGTTTTGGGGCCAGGAGGCTGCCAGGATCCTGGCCACTTCCGCTGGAGAGCTGGTCCCCTCCTCCTCGTCTGAAGAGAGTCCTCCTCCTGCGTCTGCGTGGGGAGCGGCTTCCTCACTCTGGGGGGGACAGTGGAGGAAGCCCCGTCAAGAGGCAGTGACGCCCCAGCAGCGCTGAGCCGTGACCCGGAGGACAGGGCTCAGCCCAGCAGGTCCCAGAGCGCTTGCTGTGCACACAGGGCTAGGGCCACAAAACTGCCCTTGGGGAGCTACGAGCAATCCAGGAGGTAACTGCGTTTTCTTCGTTTCTAAACAGAACAAGTGCACGAATGCACAGCATCAGCGCTCAGTGCCCGCTGCTGCGAGGACGGGCTGGGGAGGGAAGGGGGAGCCGTGCGTGGGGTCGCAGCTGCCCCCAGAGCGTGTCTGTGCGTCTCTGACCACTCCACGTGACTGTGTCCGGGGGGCCTCTGTGCCCCCATGGGAGCCCGCAGGGGCTGTGAGAGGGGCCTGAATGAGCACCTGTGGGCCTGAAGGGTGGTCACAGCCCCAGGGGCAGCACAAGGCCAGGAGATGCAGACACCTGTCCCCCGCCCCGAGTGGGCTCAGCACCAGATCCAGCCCATAGCAGGCACCCTCTTGTGCAGACAGGGCGGGGCTGGCGGAGCAGCCGAAGCCTGACTCCAGGACACCTTGGACACCTCCTCAACGTGGACAGGACGCAGGGCCTGGGAGACACAGGTCTGTGGCACCGGAACAGAGCTGACTTGATCTCTGAGCAGAATCGGCCCCTGGTTCCCTAACTCCGCCCCCCTCCAAACCTGGCGTGTCCTCCAAGGACCACCCTGACCTGAGCCCCGTAGCGAAGCCTCAGCCGCTCCCGGATGAGCAGCCCTTTGACCAGCAGCTTCCAGTTCCCCAGAGCCCGCTTCTCCCTTTTCTGCAAAAGCAAACAGAATGGAAAACACTGTGCACTGCCGTTTCAGGAACATAAAGATACAGGTAATGCTTCAGGTTAAAATAGTTTCTCAACCATACCAGGTGTGATTCATAAAGTGCTACACATGAAAGGCACCAAAACCAAAAACCTCTTAATTGTTACCAACTCTAAAGTGTTTAGTGGAGGAGGGGGTCCGGGACCTGGACCACGGGCAGCTCCCTTTAACAGAGGTGGGTGTCGGCAGCAGGGGTAGCGGGCCCCAGAGCCCGGATCCAGGCAGACAGTGGACAGAGACAGGGTTCTGAGGGGCAGGCAGGTCGTTGCTCAATGCTGCCTCCCAGGAAGAAAGAGCCAGAAAGAGGGCTGAACCCGGGCTCTCCCCTTCTCTTACACGTGGAGTGAGGGAGGCTGGAGGGAACACCAGCTCCGCTGTGTGCGCTTCCCCACCTTTCTGCTCCCCCCTCCTGGCCCCTCCCAGGCCCTGCCTGCTCACCTCCTTCTCCTTCTTCTCAATGAGCGCCTGCTCGTTCTCCCAGGCGGCCAGGAGCACATCTTTATATTCTTCACAGATTATGTAGCCATCGGTTCTGTGGGGATCAACACAGATGGTCTCTCGAGTCTGGGCCTGCTCTGGCCTCTCCACTCCCCTCCGTGGGGGACAGTGGGCTGCTCCTAAGCACTTGGGGCCCTGAAGTACTTCCAGGGTCAGCAGTCCACAATCCCGGCCACAGCTGCTGGCTGACACCACCCATGCAGGAGGCAGGCCCGTGGACCCCAGGCTATGTCCTCTTCCCCAGCCCCTCCCCACCCCCACTGCAGGGCAGGACAGAGGTCACCAACCAGGAAGGATGCTGACCCTATTCAGTCACCCTGACCACCCCCAGAACACTGTTAATCCACATCGTTAGGATGCTGGTTTCGCAGCTTTCACTGGTTTTGCAGCCTCTGGTTGGAAGCCAGAGTAAAAGTATAAAACATCGAGGGTTAAGGCTGATTTTGCAAATCCAGAGTAAAACCTTAGGGCTTCCCTGGTGGCGCAGTGGTTGAGAGTCCGCCTGCTGATGCAGGGGACACGGGTTCGTGCCCCGGTCTGGGAAGATCCCACGTGCTGCGGAGCGGCTGGGCCCGTGAGCCATGGCCGCTGAGCCTGTGCGTCCGGAGCCTGTGCTCCGCAACAGGAGAGACCACAACAGTGAGAGGCCCGCGTACCGCAAAAAAAAAAAAAAAAAAAAAATAAGAGCCACTGGGCCTCAACCCCTGCCAGCCCCACACCAACCTCCCGCCCCTTCTCCATAACTTCCCCCCACCCCTTCTGGCCTCCATGGGAGGCCCCTCACGCACATGGGATGGGAGTAGCCTTTGTGGAAATCGAAGCCCGTAACAGCCTGGGCACAGTCAATGTTCAGCTTTCGGGCCACGCGGTGCAAGTTGGGCAGGTTCAGCTGGACGCAGCCGACAGGCATCATGCCGGGCAGGAAGAGGTACACGTTGCCAAATTCGTTCCGGGGGACCTGCGGAGGGTGGCACACTGGGTCCGGCGGCCACAGAGGGAGGTGGCCTGGTACCGACTGAGCGTGGCCCTTACCTACCAGGTGGCCTGGTACCACTGAGCGCGGCCCTTACCTTCCCGTCCACAGCCACTGGCGGCTGGTACTCCTCGGTCTGCCACTTGCCAAACAGGCCCAGGTCATTGTAGTCCTGCAGTTGCGGCTCAGCCAGGCGGGCTCTCCGGGCCCGGTTGGAATAGCCTTTTACAACCTACACCCGAGGGGACAGCCACAGTTAATAACAAAGGCAACCACTTCCTGAGCATTCACTGTACACCGGGCACTGTTCTCAGTGCTTCTGTGTATTGATTAATCTTTTCAACAAACCCAGGAAGTAGAGCCCATTATCGCCTCCATCTTACAGCAGCCTAGGAGGTGTAAACAGTTCACCTACAGTCACACAGCTTGTAGAGCGTGTGTCTTGAACAGCTATGCTGTGCTTGGTGTCCATCACTGAAGGGGAAATTGGGACTCAGAGATGTTCCTGTGGCCGGTGAGTGACGGGGCCTGCTTTTGGCAGTGACCGGCTCCCCGTGCCTCAGCCCCTTCCCACCAACCAGAGGCCCCTGCACCCTGGCCCAGCTCCCTGGGTCTCACAATGCGAAGGGCTCCTCCGAGGGATCTGACAAAGAAAAGCGACTGTGTCTCATGACTGGCCACCGTCCTCCGCCGGCTGAAGCGGGCCCTATGTCCCGTGACAGCCTGTGTGGTCTGCACTGAATTCATGCGTCTGTGGGCAGCTGACCGGCTAGAGAGGGAATGAGGCATTGGGGCTGCACGCTGCCATCTCACTAGCTCTGGCCTTGGACAGGTTTCCCTTTCTGAGCTCCTGTTTTTTCATCTGTACAACGGGCATCCTGATGCTAACTCCTGTGAGACTCAGCAAAGATCACATACATGCAAAATGAAGGGACAGTGAGGGCGGGTGGGCCTGTCCACGCCAGGCAGGGCTCCGGCCTCCCAGAACAAATGGGTGACATGGTTCTGACCCACAAGGCCAAGGTTCTGACCCACAACACCGGGGCTTGGAGGGCTGCTTGCTGGCCTAGATTTCCTGTGTGCTCGGGAAGGCCCATCTCTTACAAGGTCCTCAGTAAAGATGCTCTTCTCCTCTGATCCTCTCAAGCCAGAACAGTCTGTCCCCACGCGTGCGCGGCAGCCCACAGTCCCGTGGCTGTTACCTTGTAGGGCACTTCTCCAAGCCTCACCACTCGGGCCTGTTTCAGCCACGTGTCCTTGGAGTGCAGGGTGTGCACGCAGTCCCTAAGGAGCCAACGGGAGACAAGACAGGGTTCACGCCCACTGAAGCACCCCGTGCCCAGTAGCCCGCAGGGCCCAGCTGCCTCCTCTGGCCCCCCAGGAGAAGGGGGAGCTCGGCCCTGGAGCGTCTCCCGGGGCACCAGGGGCCTGCGTCAGGCCCACGGTTAACAGGCACCTGCTGTCTCGCAGGGGGATGCATCCACTCACAAATCCCAAACTAAATGGCTTCCCGTGGTGCCTTCCTCCTCCTCCCGCCAAAGGGCCCAGCAGCCGGGGGCGGGGGGGGAAAAGCCAAGCAGCACAGGTGCAAGCCCCCCAGGGTCTGGTCTGCTCCTGAATACCAGAGACGGGGAGGGAGGGGCGAGTGTCCAGAGAAGGGGTGGGGAAGCCAGAAGACAACAACACGGAGACTACAGTAAGCTGACAAAGTACACAGGTTAGGATGAATGCACACAGAGCAATCGGTTCCACCTGGCTCTGGCTTCGCTCTCCTTCCAGAGCTTAGAGCCACACCCTGCCTCACATTCCAGCTGCTTCCTGCTGAGCCTTCAGCAAGGCCCGCCCTTCAGTAGGGCTCCAAGGAGCAGGGGCACTAAGCTCCCTGTGGTGCGGACATCCGGCCCTTTGCCTACCCCCGGGCTGAGGCTGACGTCCAGCACAGTGCACCGGACAGGGTCACACCTCCTCTGTGCCCCTTCCTAGCGGGGTGACCCCCGATCCATCAGGAACGGTGAGTGCTGCCTCCCTGCCTCACAAGCTGCTGGCGGGACCAGAGCCAAGGGCTCCACACGCGTACCCACCGCAGGGGCACATCTCTGCCTGAAAGAGTGACTGTCACAGTCGTGGTCTTCCGGGAGGAGCGGAGAAGGGGCAAGCAGGTGGGCATCGTCTGGACATTCATAAGGATAGCAGAGGGAAGTGGGCACAGACAGCCCGTTCAGAATAAATCTCAGCTTCTAACCACTTTACATCTATTAGGACACTACTCAAGAAACAAAACAAGAACTGGCGAGAATGTAGAGACAGTGCGACCTTCATGCTCTGCTGGGGGACATAAAATGATGCAGCCACTGCAGAAAACAGTGCGGAGGTTCTTTACAAAGTTAAACAATCATCATGTGATGCAGAAATCCTACTTCTGGGCATATACATCCAAAAGGACTGAAAGCAGGGTCTCAAGAGATGTCTGTGCACCCATGTTCATAGCAGCACTAAAAGCAACAGCCAGAAGGGGAAGCAACACAAGTGTCCATCAATGCATGCCATGGATGCCAGTCAGAAAAGGACAAATGCTGTAGGATCCACTTCTATGAGGTGCCTGGAGGAGTCAGATTCATAGAGACAAAGTAGAGGGTGGTTACCAGGGCCTGGGTGGGGGGAGGGGGGTTAGTGTTGATGGGGACAGTTTGGGAAGACAGAAAAGTTCTGCAGATGGTGGTGATGGCTGCACAACAATGTGAATGTACTTAGTACTACTGGACTCTTAAAGCGGTTACATGGTAAATTTCGTTCTGTATATTTTATTACATTAAAAACAGGAAAAGTCTGCCTCGAAAGCTTTCTCCAGGCAGGGACCCCCTTGCCACCAGATGTCCCCTGCACGTGAGGACACCTGTGCTGTATCCTCCATTGAGGTCGCCAGGCCCTGGACGCTGACTGTCGGCAGCTGGGCCCCTGACCAGCCAGGGGACAGAAAGCTCCCACAGTGACCCTAACCGGAGGGTCAGGGATGACTCCCTTCGGGGCTGAGCTGCAGGAAGTAGCTCTCAGGCAGAGGACTTGAGCCACCTACTCCTGTGAGTTTCCCTAAGTTTCCTTTTCTGTCTTCCTTTTCTCATTTATTAAGAACATCCTCTATTTTGTGGTCTTGCATCTTGGTCTTGGTCTTTTTAGAGTTTCTAAAAATCACTTATTTTCTTTCTATTAACATTTCTTCCATTTCTTCCATTGTTAATGCTGACTCACCTTAAGTTTATTACATTTTTTTCTCAGTTTTAACTTTGTATATATTTTGTTTTCTATGCTGTTCCCTTCCCCCCCTTCTTTGGCAATGTTTTTACTGTGGGGAAAAAACACACATAAGATAAAATTTACCCTCTGAACCATCTTCCGAGTCTACAGCTCAGTGGCATCTAGTACATTCATACTGTTATGTAACCGTCACCACCATCATCTCCAGAACTTTCTCCTCTTCCCAAACTGAAACTCTGTCCCCATTAAAATATCTGCTCATTTTAAGTTTCATTATCAAATCCTTTATTCCTTCCTTTTGCATGTTTTTTGACTTCTGTTTTGGGGGGTGTTTTCTTATTACCCCATATAATCCTTATCTGTCCTACGTATCTTTCCCCCCATAGCTTTTCTCCCCCTGCTGATCTTTTTTTTTTTTTTTTCTATTTATTTATTTATTTTTTGCGGTACGCGGGCCTCTCACTGTTGTGGCCTCTCCCGTTGTGGAGCACAGGCTCCGGACGCGCAGGCTCAGTGGCCATGGCTCACGGGCCCAGCCGCTCCGCGGCATGTGGGATCTTCCCGGACCAGGGCACGAAGCCGTGTCCCCTGCATCGGCAGGCGGACTCTCAACCTCTGCGCCACCAGGGAAGCCCCCTGCTGATCTTGTAATCCCCGTGGTTTTCATTTCCAGGCCGCAACCTCTCTGCCATGCCCCCCGCCCACAAACGGCATGCGCACACCGTGAAGCTCGAACCCCAGCCCGGAGAAGGCTGCTAATCCCAGGCCGCCGGGCGACTCCTCACCTGGAGTAGACAGCCTCTCCGCGGCAGTACCCGAGGATGGCAGCCGTCTCGGGGTAGATGGCCTCGTACTTGAGGAGGTGCCTCTTGAGGGCGTACAGAGGGTGGTTCTTGTACATGCCTATGACGGTGGGCAGAGGCTGGTCCAGGTGCCTCGCCTGAAACTGCAGAGGCCGAGAGACGACGTTGGGCGTGGTGCTCGGAGAGGGAGGGAGGTTGGCGGCGACCCCCGAACTTGCCCAGGTAACTGACGGTGCCGTGGGGCTTTCGGGGCCCCAGGGCCGCCGCACCACGCTGTGACCTGGCGTTCTGTCCCACGGGTTTAGGTGCCTCGGAAGCTCCGCAGGGGCCGGTAATCCTGCAGCTCGCAGCAACAGAAAAGTCAGCCCTACCCTCTGACACCTCGGCCGGCCCGAGCAGAGCCTTCCTCGGGAGGAGGCCTCACCTCAAGTGACACCACAATTCTGTGACACGGGTTCAGCGGCTCGGCTCCCCCGGAAACCAGAATGAGCACTCACACCTTCTCCGTCCACTACGATCAACACATGTTCTCCCCGCCGCCTCAAGGAGCCTAGCTCCTCGCAGGCAAGCCCACTGCTCTCACCTGCATCCCACTCACCAGGTCTCCTGCATTTCCCCGCAGCATCTCTTCAAACCCCGACAGACAAGGGAGGAGCGGCAAGTGGGGAGCAGGAGGGACCCCGCTTGGCCAGCTTGCATGACAAGCCCTTGAACCAGGTCAGTCACAACACGCTCTGCACGACTCCCACGACCCTGTCACCTCTGAGCCACACCCTGAGCGATGCAGTGCAGAGGGACGACTCCCTGCCCCGGGGAAGTGGGAATAATTCTCTAGCAAGTCTGCCCACCCTGCGCTGTGGGCAGCCCTGCACAAGCCCCCGGCCCTCTTCCGGGCCCACGGCTGTCCCACGACTCAGGGACGCGCTACTGCTCCAGAAGCCGCCCCCCAGGGTGCCCCTCAACAGACAAGCCATCTCCTCAGCCCTCCTCCTGGGAGCTGAGTGTGCCGGGTCAGGGCAGGGGTGCTGGCGTGCACACCTCTGCGCGTGTGCACGCTGAGAAGGGGGACCAATTATGTTACTGCGTGTTTTCCTCTTTCACTCAGGACTACTTACCTGACGTAAAGCTCCAAATTTATAACTGGGCAACAACTGAAAGTACACAGGCTTTGAAGCCAGAGCAACCTGGGTTCAAATACAGGTTGGCTCATCTCTCAGACTCTAAACGTTTAGCTGGTAAAATTAAGGCTACGATAACCCCAGCTTTGTACTGTTGCTGTGACAATTAATTGAGGTAAAAACACAACACGGGGCTGGGCATCCAGCAGGTGCACGTGCGCAAGGCCTCACCTCCTGGTCCTCCTTCTGCTCCCTCTCCACCAGCGGGCTCCGGTAGGGTCGCAGGGTCTCGGCCCACCACGCGGCATCAACCCGGCACTTTCGGGTCACCGTCATCCAGGCAGGGTCGTACCTCTGTGTGACATCGCGCAAGCAGCCGTCGCTGTCGATGCCCACGATGTAGGTCACAGGCTTGGTGGCATACTGGTAGCAGGTCAGGGGCTGGCCCACTACACCGTGCACACAGTCCACGCACACCCACTTCTCCTCCTGCTCAGAGAACACCTCCAGCCACTGGTCCACACCAGCTGCTCTCCGGCCGTCTGCTTCCTCACCATCCACGGGCATCTTACGCTTGCCTCTCTTACGCTTACTGCTGGAAGCGCTTACAGACGCTTCTGGAAAGCCAGGGGGCTGACCGTCGCTTCCACGCTGGGACCTGGACTCCCTCTTGGACCCCACCTTCATCCTCTGAGGGGCGGCGGCCCTCCTCTGCCTTGGAAGGCCTGGCTCAGAATCCTCGTCGGATGGGCGATGGCTGTCCGAGCTGGAGAGCTCAAAGTCAGAGCTGCTGCTGGCCTTGTCACTCCCGCTCTCCTCTTTGTAAGACACCCTGGCGGCCGCCTGCCGCTCCCGGCCCCGCGAACGCCTCTGGGTCCCCTCCGTCTGCCCCCCGGCCTTGCCCTCTTCTTTCCTGCTGGAGGAGGGCTCTCTCCGTTTCTTCCTGGTGGCAGCCGCCTTGCTCCCCTTCGCTTTGTCAGGTGCACTGCCAGTGCCCTCAGAAGACATGTCCTCTCGTCTGCTTCCTCTGCTGGTCTCTGGTTTGCTTGGCTTTCCAGGAACTTGGCTAGAAGTTTCTGAGGAGCCTCCAGGACCCTCTGTGGATCTCTCCTTGGAAGGTTTCTTTCCCTTAAACAGAATAGGAAATTTTTGTGTTTTCTTTTTTTGCTAGTGATGCAATAAAGACTCTGGCATCTAATGGGGCTAAGTCACACTGGAACACCAGCGTACACAAGACATTCCCGGCTCAGACAGTGACAGACTGGCTACCCTCCAGGATTGTAAGAAAGCAGTCACTAAATTCTGCAGCTCCTTAAATAAGGCCACACTCTAATTCTTTTCAATACAAAGTGTAGCACAGGGAAAAGAGCACAGGATGTGGAAACAAACCCGGGTTCAAACTCCACTTCTGCTTTCTCATTTTTTATGTGATTCAGATAAATTATGTAACCTCTGAGTCTCAGTTTCCTCAGCAATAGTACTCACCTTGCACATAAGGCATTTTGCAAACAAAGTCACAGCATTAAGAATTCAGAAATTATTAAACTTGACTCCTGGACCGAATTTCGGACAATGCCAGCACCCCAAGGAGCACAGTGTTCAGCCTCCTTGGATGACGGCAGAGCTCTGAGTCCTCACCGTCCTCTCTCCGCACTGCTGAGGATGACCAGTACCTTTTTATTCTACCATTTACAGAACAGAAACCAGAGCACGAAGGAGCCCAGGCTCTCGCAGGCCCCTCTACGCACGCAAAGCCCGGCTGCTAGATACCCACCCAGGCGCCCAGTCTTCCCAGCACAGGGCCTGTGCCAGGCAGGCTCAGAGGAACCCTGGTCCACGAAGACTGATTTTTAAAAATCGTCTAATGAGCAGATCTGTTTGCTCTAAGTCTCATAATTTCTCACTCCTCCCTGACCAACTACTCTTTTCTCTGAAAGCCCCGGGAACCTCACCTTTGCTGCTGATAACTTCAGAGGAATTGGCTGTAGAGACAGTACAAGTCGGGTAGGGAGATGTAGGGCCCGGAGAATCAGTAAAAATATCTATGATGAAAAAGAACAACATGCTTATCCTCAGGGAAGAATGAAGCATTTGCATAATTCCAAGCTGTTTGTTGTGGTGCCTATTTATAAAAGGGAAACAACCAACTTGTCTAACAGTAGAAGCCTGGAACCCTCAACACTATTAAAATGATGCTGTAGAGATTTATCTTTGTAGAAAAATGGGGAAAGGTAACCATATATTAAAGGAAAATAAATGTTTGCTTTTTAATGAGTTATGTTAATTTTTGTAAGAAAAAATCGTGTCCAGACATAAACATGTATGTGTATTTGGAAAAGCACCCATATTGGGTTATGGGTGTTTATAGGTGTTTGGTTTTTTTCCAGCTTACCTATCTTCTGATTGTTCTGTTTTCAACATGTGTTGTGTTTGTGATAAAACAGTAAAGCAAAATACCACTTCGAGAGAAAAGGCATCATCATCATCAGGCCCGAGAACCCCTCCCGTGCACTCAACCTCCCCAGAGCGAATATTTCAACCAGAGGCTGCAGCTCTAAAAATTCTGTGAACTTGGAAGGATGGGAGCCTCCTCATGGGAATTAACCTCCAAAACAACAACAGTGGGACAGCACGTGAGCAAGATCTTCCCACACAGACCTCAGGGTCCTGGCGTCCTCATGAATCACTACAGTCACCTTCCCTCCTCGGAAAGCAAGAGCAAAAGTCAGAAACAGGAAGGCAGGTTTTCTGTGAAAAGCCAGTTATATTGAAAAAAATAACTACTTTTGCCTTGTTTCTTCTGGAGTTAAAAATGGCGGATGAGAAAACATCAAAGAAACCCAAATTGAGGAACTCTACAAAATTCCTAAAAAGCACTCCTCAGGGGCGCTGGGGTGACAAGATCACTAATGCCTGGACTGCATCCTGGGACAGGAAAAGGGCATCAGTGGGAAAACGTGGAAAACAGAACTCACCCCTACAGTGTGGCTGACCACACGCTCTTAACTGGCACAGTGCACACCATACGAGTGTTGGTTGGCTCCTCACTTTCTCTGTGTGTGGGTGGTGCAGGGGCATGGGTGTAAAAGGCAGGGAAACCGAGCACCAGCAGGCGGCTGAATGATGGTTTAAACCTAGAACCTCCATCCGGAACATCCCCACCTCGTCCTCCTCACAAGACCACAGGGAAGACTGAATAAGGTCAGGTACACGACAGCACTCTGGAAGCGATCTTGTGCCTCACAGAGACGCGTGGTCACCACCTTTCACAAGTACGTCACTGAAGAAAAAATTTAAGTTACAAAACTGTATGACCCCTACACTAAATACAAGGTGAGCCAAGTGAAAAGGACGAATCCTAGAAACATACAAATTACCAAAACTAACTCAAGAGAAAACAGAGACTCTGAGAGACTGAGTCAAAAATCAAGCCCTCCCAATAGAGGGGGATCAAGACAGCAGAGTATGAGGACGTGGAGCTCACCTCCCCCCACAAACACACCAAAAACACATCTACACGAGCAATAACTCCCACAGAAAACTAACTGGAAACTCACAGAAGATCTCCCATAACCAAAGCTGCAAGAAAGATCTCCATGTAATCGGGTAGGATGCAAAAAAGAAAGGTACCAGGTTGGGACCGGCACTCCTGGGAGGGATCTGTCAGGAAGAGAAGGTGTCCGCTTGCCCTGGGGAGTCCCCTTCCTGCTGGGAAGCCCACTGAGACAGACAGGAGGGCTGGAGAAGCCTAGACTCTACTCAAGAGGAGCATGCGGGCTGGCTTGCTAACAACCAGGACAGAGAGACCTGCCCTGGTGGTGGCCGCCTCCCCGCACTTCCCAATTCAAAGGGGCGAATGCCCTGGCCCTGCTCACTCCACACCGCGGCCTGGCGTGAGATCAGTGCAGAGACTGGGTCTAGCCGCGCAGAGGCAGACGGGGTGCCTAGGATGTGATCCAGGTGGGACTGTGAAGACTCCCGTCAGTGCACACACAGGGGCGACGGGGCACGCTGGGAAGACAGTGTCAGCGCATGCCACACGTGGCACCTCAACAAGGTGCAGCAGCTAAGCAGTGAATTTCACGTAGAACCTACAAGATGCTGCCACGAGAAACTCGCTTCATGGCAAAAGACGCACACAGACTGAAAGCGAAGTATGAAAAATATTTCATGCAAATGGAAACAACAAGCAAGCGGGCACAGCAATACTTAACAAAAGACAAAGCAGACTTCAAAACAAAGACCATACAGAAAGACAAAGAAGGACATTACATAACAATAAAGGCATCAATACAACAGCGTATTACACTTGTTAACATATACGTTTCCAATACAGGAGCACCTAATTATATAAAACAAATATTAACAGACGTAAAAGGAGAAATTCACAGGAATACAATAACAATAGAGGACTATAACATCCCACCTACATCAATGAACAGATCATCCAGACAGAAAATCAGTATGGCAACAGAGGTCCTAAATGACACAATGGACCAACTGTACTTAATAGATATCTACAGGACACTAAATAAGAAAAACACCAAATATACATTCTTTTCAAGCCAGCAAGGAACATTCTCACCGATAGACACATACTTGGTCACAAAACAAGCCTCAACAAGTTTAAGAGGACAGAAATATTTTCAAGCATCTTTTCTCACCACAACGGTAAGAAACTAGAAATCAACCATAGAAAGGAAAACAGGAAAAGAACAAACACATGGAGACTAAACAACATGTTACTAAAAAGCAAGTGGGTTGATGATGAAATCAAAGAGGAAATCAGAAATATCTTGAGACAAATGAAAATAGAAACACAATCTTACAAAATCTATGGGATGCAGCAAAAGCAGTTCTAAGAGGGAAGCGCATAGCAATACAGGCCTTCCACAAAAACAAGAAAAATCTCAAACAAGATAACCTACCACCTAAAAGAATGAGAAAAAGAAGGACAAACAAAACCCAAAGTCAGCAGAAGGAAGAAATAATAAAGATCAGAGAGGAAATAAAAGACATCAAAAAAGCAATAGAAAAGATCAATAAAACCAAGAGCTGTTTTTGTTTTTAAGATAAACCAAATTGATAAACCTCTAGCGAGGCTCACCAACAAGGAGAGAGGACCCAAATAAACAAAATAAGAAATAAAAGAGAAACAACTGAAACCACAGAAAAACAAAAAATCATGAAAGAATACAAACAGTTGTATGCCAACAAATTGGACAACCTAGAACAAGTGAACAAGTTTCTAGAAACATACAGCCTGTCAAAACTGAGTCAAGAAGAAACAATTTGAACAGACCATTCACTGGAAGTGAAATACAACCTATAATTTAAAAAACTCCCTGCAAACAAAAGTCCAGTACCAGAGAGCTTCACTAGGGAATTCTACCAAACATACAAAAAGACAAAAACAAAAACTTAAATCTATCCTTCTCAAACTATTCCAAAAAAATGAAGAGGAGGGAACACTCCGAAATTCATACTATGAAACCACCATTACCCTGATACCAAAACCAGACAAAGACACTTACAACCCCAAATCTTTGATGAATATAGATGCAAAAATTCTCAACAAAGTATTAGCAAACTGAATCCAACAATACATACTAAGGATACCACACTCAAGTTGGATTCACTCCAGGGTTGCAAGGATGGTTCAAAATATGTAAATCAATCAATGTGATACACCACATTAACAAAAAAATAGATAAAAATCACATGATCATCTCAATAAATGCAGAAAAAGCATTTGACAAAATTCAACAACGATTCATGATAAAAATTCTCACCAAAGTGGGTACAGAGGGGACATAACTCAACATGATAAAAGCCGACCATGTCAAATCCACAGCCAACATAATATGCAACAGTGAAAAACTGAAGGCTTTCCCAATAAATTCAGGAACTAGACAGGGATGTCCACCCTTGCTGCTTCGATTTAACATAATATTGTAAGTCCTAGCTACAAGAAAAAGAAATAAAAGGCATCCAAATTGGAAGGGAAAAGGTAAAACTATCACTATTTGCAGATGACATTATATTCTATATAGAGAACTCTAAAGTTTCCACATAAAAACTATTAGAACTAATAAATGAATTCAGCAAGGCAGCAGGATGTAAGATTAATATACGGAAATGTACTGTGTTTCTATACACTAACAATGAAATAATCAGACAGAGAAAGTAAAAAAAGCAATCCTGTTTATTAAAATTGCATCCCCCCCCCAAAAAAAAACCCAAAAAAACACAAAACACAAAACCTAGGAATAAACTTAACCAAGGAAGTAAAAAGATCTATTTGCTAAAACCATAAAACACTGATTAAGGGAACTGAAGATGATTCAAAGAAATGGAAAGATATCCCATGCTCTTGGATTGGAAGAATTAATATTGTTAACATGAACATACTACCCAAAGCAACCTACAGATTTAATGCAATCCCTATCAAAATACCCATGACATTTTTCACAGAACTAGAATAAATAATCCTAAAACTTATATGGAACCACAAAAGACCCAGAACTGCCAAAGCAATCCTGAGGAAAAAGAACAAAGCTGGAGGCATAACCTTTCCAGACTTTATACTATACTACTATACTACAAAGCTATAGTAAACAAAACAGTGTGGTGTTGGCATAGAAACAGACATATAAATCAAAGGAACAGAATAAAGAGCCCAGAAATAAACCCACACACGTATGGTCAACTAATCTATGACATAGGAGGCAAGAATATACAATGGAGAAAAGATAGTTTCTTCAACAAGTGTTGCTGGGAAAATTGGACAGCTACATGTAAAACAATGAGATTAGAACATTCCCTCACACCACATATAAGAATAAATTCAAAATGGCTTAAAGACCTAAATGTAAGATCTGAAACCATAAAACTCCTAGAAGAGGGCTTCCCTGGTGGTGCAGTGGTTGAGAATCTGCCTGCCAATGCAGGGGACACAGGTTCGAGCCCTGGTCTGGGAAGATCCCACATGCCGCGGAGCAACTAGGCCCGTGAGCCACAACTACTGAGCCTGCGCGTCTGGAGCTTGTGCTCCGCAACAAGAGAGGCCGCGACAGTGAGAGGCCCGCGCACCGCGATGAAGAGCGGCCCCCACTCGCCGCAACTAGAGAAAGCCCACGCACAGAAACGAAGACCCAACACAGACATAAATAAATAAATAAATAAATAAAAATTTAAAAAAACCCCACAACTCCTAGAAGAGAACATAGGCGGAACACTCTGACATAAATTGTAGCAATATTTTCTTGAATCAGTCTTCTAAGGCAAAATAAATAAAAGCAAAAATAAACAAATGGGACCTAATTAAACTTAAAAGGCTTTACACAACAAAGGAAACCATTAACAAAATGAAAAGACAACCTACTGAATGGGAGAAAATGTTTGCAAATGATGAGACTGACAAGGGTTAATATCCAAAATATACAAACAGCTCACACAGCTCAATAACAAAAAAAACCAAACAACCTGGGCTTCCCTGGTGGCGCAGTGGTTGAGAGTCCGCCTGCCGATGCAGGGGACACAGTTTCGTGCCCCGGTCCAGGAAGATCCCACATGCCGCGGAACGGCTGGGCCCGTGAGCCATGGTCACTGAGCCTGCGCGTCCAGAGCCTGTGCTCCGCAACGGGAGAGGCCACAACAGTGAGAGGCCCGCGTACCGCAAAACAAAAACAAACAAACAACCCAATCAAACAATGGGCAGAAGACATACGGATGGCTAACAGGCACATGAAAAGATACTCTACATTGCTAATTATTAGAGAAATGCAAATCAAAACCACAATCAGCTATCACCTCACACCTGTCAGAATGGCTATCATCAAAAAGCCTACAAATAACAAATGTTGGAGAGGATGTGGAGAAAAGGGAATCCCCGAACACTGGTGGTAAGAATTTAAATTGGTGCAGCCATTATGGAAAACAGTATGAAAGTTCCTTAAAAAACTAAAAATAGAACTATCATATGACCCAGCAATTCCACTCCCGGGTATATCTGGAAAAAAAACCTCTAATCCAAAAAGATAACATGCACCCCAGTGAACATAGCAGCACTATTTACAATACTCAAGACATGGAAGGAACCCCAGTACCCATCAACAGATGACTGGATTAAAAAGATGTGGTATATACATACAATGGAATATTACTCAACCACAAAAAACAATAAAATGCTTTGCAGCAACATGGATGAACCTAGAGAATATTATGCTTCGTGAAATAAGTCAGACAGAGAAAGACAAATATGGTAATGATATTACTTATACGTAGAACCAAAAAAAAAAAAAATACAAATGACAGTATATGCAAAGCAGAAACAGAGTCACAGATATAGAAAACAAACTTGTGGTTACCAAGGGGGAGTGAGAAGAGGAAAGGGACAAATTAGGGTATGGAATTAACAGATACAAACTACTATACATAAAATAGATAAGCAACAAGGATTTGCTGTATAGCACAGGGAATTATACCCATTATCTTGTAATAAGCTATAATGGAATATAATCTGCAAAAAACACTAAATCACTATGCTGTAATCTGAAATTAACACAATATTGTAAATCAACTATACTTCAATCAATCAATCAACAGAAAATCCATGAATGCAATGCACTACGTTAGTAGAATGAAGGGGAGAAAAATCACAAAATCATCTCATTTGACACAGAAAAAGCATCTGACAGAATCCAAAGCACTTTCATGATTAAAACACATTCAGAAAACTAGAAATACGGAACTTCTTCAACATGATAAAGAATGTATATGAAAATCCACAACTACCAAGATACTCAGTCATGAAAGAGTGAAAAGCTTTCCCTCCCAATATCAAGAACCAGACAGGATGCCTGCTTTTGTCACTGCTATTGTACACTGTGCTGGAAGTTCTAGCCAGAGCAACTGGACAAGAACAAGAAACAAAAGGCATCCAAACTGGAAAAGAAGAAGTAAAACTAACTCTATTCACAGAGGTCAAGATCTTATATATAGAAAATCCCAAAGAATGCACAAGAAACCGTTAAATGAACTCAGCAAAGCTGCAAGGTATAAGATCAACACAATCAGCCGTTTTTTTAATACACCGTCACTGAACAATCTGAGAAGGAAATTAAGAAAACAATACCATTTACAACAGCATCGAAAAGAATAACATACCTAGAAAAAACCAAGGATATGAAAGACAGGTACACTGAAAACTACAAAATACAACTAAAAGAAATTTAAAAAGCAAATAAAAGGAAAAAGCCATGTTTACAGACTTAATATTGACTAGATAGCAATGCTGCCCTAATCAATGTACAGAATCAATGCAAACCCTATCAATACTCCAATGGCCTTTTTTTTTTTTTTTTTTTCGCGGTACGCGGGCCTCTCACTGTTGTGGCCTCTCCCATTGCAGAGCACAGGCTCCGGACGCGCAGGCTCAGCGGCCCAGCCGCTCCACGGCATGTGGGATCTTCCTGGACCGGGGCATGAACCCATGTCCCCTGCATTGGCAGGCGGACTCTCAACCACTTGTGCCACCAGGGAAGCCCCTCCAATGGCCTTTTTTGCAGAAATGGAAAAGCAGACCATCAATTTCACATGAAACTGCACAGGGCCCCACATAGCCAAAATGGCATTATGAGGTTGTACTCATACTTCTGATTTCAAAACTTACTACAGATTCACAGTAATCAAAACAGTGTGGCACTGGCATAAGGACAGACATGTAGACCAATGGAATAGAACAGACAGCCCAGAAATTAACCCAAGTGTCTATGGCCAATTGATTTCTGATAAGTGTGCCAAGACCATTCATCCCCATTGAAAAACTTCCAATAAATAGTGAAAATAATACAACAAATACAATGAATAGTTGAAAGACTAGTCTCTTCAAGAAACGGTGCTGGGACCACTGGATATCCATGTGCAAAAATAATGAAGTTGAACACCTACCTTACATCATATAAAAACATTAACTCAAAATGGATGAAAGACCTAAATGTAAGAGCTAAAACTGTAAAACTCTTAGAAGGAAATACAGGAGGAAATCTTCATGATCTGGGATTTGGCAATGAATTCTTGATATGACACCAAAAGTACAAGAAACAAAAGAGGACTTCCCTGGTGGCACAGTGGTTAAGAATCTGCCTGCCAGTGCAGGGGACACGGGTTCGAGCCCAGGTCTGGGAAGATCCCACATGCCGCGGAGCAACTAAGTATGTGTGCCACAACTACTGAAGCCCGCACACCTACAGCCCGTGCTCCGCAACAAGAGAAGCCACCGCATTAAGAAACCCGCGCACCGCAACGAAGAGTAGCCCCCACTCGCCGCAACTAGAGAAAGCTCACGCACAGCAACCAAGACCCAATGCAGCCAAAAATAAAATAATTTAAAAAAAAAAGAAAAATAGAAAATTGGACTTTGTCAGAATTAAAACTTTTGTGCATCAAAGGACTTCATGAAGAAAGTAAAAAGACAACCTACAGAATGGGAGAAAATATTTGCAAAGCATATATCTGATAGGCGTCTGGTAACCGAAATATATAAAGAACTCTTACAACTCAATAACAAAGACAAAGAACCCAATTTTAAATGGGCAAAGGACCTGAACAGACATTTCTCCGAAGAAGATAAACAAATGGCCGATATGCATATGAAAAGACATTAACCCATCATTAATCATCGGGAAAATGCAGACCAAAGCCACAGTGAGTACCACTTCACACCTGTAAGGATGACTATAATCCAAAAAATGGAAAATAACAAGTGTTCGTGATGATCTGGAGAAACTGGAATCCTTGTACTTTGCTGGTGAGAAGGTAAGATGGTGCAGCTGCTATGTAAAACAGTTTGGCATACAATTACCATATGACCCAGCAACTCTACTTCTAGGTATATACCCGAAAGAACTGAAAACAAGTACCCAAATAAATATATGTACACACAATGTTTATAGCAGTACTCTTCACAACAGCCAAAAGATGGAAAACAACCTAAACGCCCATCAATTGATGAATGGATAAGTGAAATGTGGTCTGTCCATACAATGGAATATTATTCACCATAAAAAGGAATGAAGTTGATACATGTTACAAACGTGAATGAACCTGGAAAGCATGCTAAGTCAAAGAAGCCAGACACAAAAGGTCATATGTAGTTGTCCCTCGGTTATCTTTGGGGATTGGTTCCAGGACCCCGCCGGACACCAAAATCCGCAGATGCTTAAGTCCCTTATACAAAGTGGCAGAGTACAGCTGGCGCTCCCTCTATCCTTGGGTTCTGCATCTGCGGATTCAACCAACTGCAGATATAAATCTGGTTGGCAGTCGGCTGAATCCGTCAATGTGGAACCTGCAGATAAGGAATGCTGACTGTACTGTGATTTCTTTTATATGGAATATCCAAAATATGTAAATCCATAGAGAGAGAATGCAAATGGGTGGCTGCCAGATACTTGGGGAGGTGGGAAAAGGAGCAAGAATGGGAGTGACTGTGTAATAGGTACAGGGTCTCCTCCTGGGATAGTAAGAGTGTTTTGGAAATAGATAGAGGTGGTGGATGCACAACACTGAAAATGCACCGAGTATCACTGAATTGTTTACTTCTTTAAAAAAAACTATTTCTTTGCTTAATAAAACTACACAAACAAAACAGTATATGCACAGATATACGTGGGAACAAAGTCTGGGAGGATGACACTGAAATACGAGTGTTTTTCTCTGGGTGGTGATATCACCACACAATTACTGTCCAGATACCCACACTTTTTCAAGCCAAATTGGAAGAGACGTAAGATGCCAGTCATTTGGTCTCTAAAGATACAAAAAGTCTCTTTCCCTAAACGGAATCTGAAGTTCAGACACAAGTATATGCATCAACAGAAATCTTCCAGGGATAAAACCACATTTCTACCTATTTTTGTTTTATTGAGACAGAGCCTTACCTAAGGGTATTTTAAGCATGCGACAAAGCCTGTCTACACACAAACTCTTCGCCAAGACTCCTTTTGGACAGAACCCTACTCACTGCACGGCCACCTGCCAGCATCTTCACCCAGCTTGGAAGGTAAGGAAACACTTTCTTAAGGATTTCAGCAGCCAATTTGAAAAAACATTTCCTTGGGACTTTTAAACACGATTTTTGACTACTGTAAACAATTCGAGGGCAGCTGACCAAAAATTAAGTGCTTTAATACACCAGGACACCAAGTAAGAGACAGGAGAGAGGGCAGCTTTCAACTCACACGTGGGCCCAATCCTGTCTCCAATGCTCACCAACCGAATGACCCTAAGAAAGTGATTTAGCCTCTCTGAGCTTCAGTACCTGTTTTTATTTTATGAGAACTGAGCAAGGAAATATATGTAAAACAGCTGGAATGGTATGTGGCACATGACTGCCATATTCCCCAGCTAACAGACCTAATGAAAACAGTGCTGCCAGGAGTCACTCACGTGGACCAACTCTTCACTGTCTCTCGCAGAGTAAATAGCAAACCTTCTCTCCAGCGTCGTCTGCAGGCCATCCTGCTCATTGGTTGAAAGGTCTGCATTAACTGTAAATGTTCCAATGAACCTGGAGAGAAATCAGGCATTCCTCTGCGTCAGATGTCAGGGCAAAGAGGAACTCTGTTCTTCTACAGCCAAAACACAGAGCGGGGTGTCTTGGGAGCCCCGCCTGCCAGTGCCCCTCTTCCCAGCCTGTCTGGCCAACTCCTGAAGACCCAACTCACACCCTCCCCCTGGGGAGCCTTCCCAGCCCCTCAAGGAGGGTCTGTGGAACTGACCTGCACCCAGCCTCTGAGACACAAATCCTACACTACGCTCTGCAGCACAGGCCTGAAGGCCCTACCATTTCGCCAGGTTTGACAGGTAGCTGACGTCCACGTCTTGAGGTGGCACTTTGGTAAAGCGAGTTGGGACGATGGAGAGGCCGATGGCACGCAGATCTGGCTGGTTGCAGATGCTATTTCGATAGAAGCCATTTGCAAGCAGACACAGAAGGTGAACCTGGGGAGAGGGAAAAGGGAAGGCTGAAAACCAGTGGGATTTTTGCTGCCAAATTCAAAGACGTTTTGCGGACAGGAAATATTTGTTGTCATTTCTACATACAAGAAAGTAAAAATACTAACGCTGCCATCTCCCAAGACTCTGTCTTTCATCCCCTCTTCTCTCTAGGTACTCCTTCCCTCAAAGAAACAATCACATCTCAAAGCTGCAAAATACAAACTTCCTTTTTCTCAAGAGGTCTTATCTTTTAGAGGTACTGATACAGCCTGAAGGATTTGTGGATGAAATGTTACAAAGTCTGGTGTTTGCTCCAAAAAGGAGGAAACGGAATGGGGGAGAGCCGCTGTCGCAGCTGGGATGGGATAGGCCGTGTGCACCTCAACCCCACCCCGGTGTGTGTAATGCCTCCGCCGCAGACCCACACGTGTCCCCACGCCTGCGCGCCACCCCAGCCTACCCCAGCCTTCCCCAGCCTCCGGAAACAACCACGAGGCTGTCTGCTCCTCCTCCCACTCAGCTTTGCATCATTTCCCCTCAAGGCAGTCCCCCTTCTTCCTGCCTACAGCCGGCCTGCTGCAGCCCATGCTCCGCCCTTCTCCCCTCACTTAAGCTTCACATCTTGGAGTCATAGTCATCCTCGCCTTTCTTTCACCTCCAACACCAAGGGGTAAAAGAAACCCAGCCACCCGGCTTGGCGCCCAGGCCTGTGAGGGCGCCAGGCCAGCTCTCCCCTCGTCTCTCCACCCTGACTCTGTGCTCTTTGCACCCCTCGGCTTCTGCAGCTGCTGCAGGCAGTGCCCCTTCCACCCTCCGCATCACTACACTCTCCCTAGCTGCCTGCTGCCGGTCAGAGGAAAACCAAAGTCTGCCCTTGCCTCACTCTCCATGGGCCTCCAGCGCATGCTGCCTCCTAGACGCAGGCCCCCGGCTGTCCCACCAGCCCGGCCACCACTCGGCCTTTCTGCGTCTCCCTGTGCCATCCTTCCTCCTGACCCGCCCCATCCTCTCTCCTAAATGAGGCCTTCCTCGGCTACTGAGGCCCACATTGATCTCTTTCCTTGTGCTATGTCTCGAGTCTCCCTGTTTTGATGTCTTTCCTGTTCCCTGTGTGAGATCAGAAACTCCTGAACGGTAGGAAACAAGCTTCATGCAAGTCTCTCTCCCCACAATGCCAAGCACCTTGCTAAGGCCCCGGTGTATGTTCAGGAAGTACCAGCTGAAGCCAGAAGCCACAGCAACTTTAGCTGAGATCAGAACCAACGTTATTAAACAGCTGAGAGAAGGGATGGGAGGACAGTGCCTGGTATTAGCCCCTGCTGCCCGCCCGGCACTGAGCTACGTGCTTTACATGTGCTATCTGCTTACTCCTCACGCCCATCCCCCCAGGCAGACACTGTTATCACCCCCACTTCAGGACCGAGTCAGAAACTCACCAGGTCACACAGTGAGTGGAAGCCCAGAGGCAGGGCTGACGGAAAGCCCAGTTCCCCTGCGTACCGCCCTCCTCCTTCCCTGCCGTACCTTGTGTGTGTCCTCACGGACTTCCTTATTGAAACGTTTCATCATCCTCCGAAGATACGTCTCAAACTCCGTTTTTATCTTTTCACTGCAATGCACATTGAAAACTCGGAGGATGAAGGGTCAACGCCTTTCAGCTGCAATGACTGAGGCTGTGCTACTCAGCAGACCTGCAGGCTGGCTGTTCCCACTCCTCCTTACCCGCGAGCCCTGGCCCAGGACGTTCCCTCCCCTTGCTCGACCTGCGCCCACCCGCCATCCAAGCATGCTTCAGAGCCCGCCCTCCAGGACGTCCCCTCTGACTATTCCGCCCCCAAGACTGACCGGCTCCTCAGCACACACTGCCTTACGTCAAGTTAGCGCACGCTTGTTTGTGCGATGCTGTTCTGCTGTAAAATCTCTCTCATGTCTGTGTCCCAAGCATCCTGAGGAAAACCTGAGGCTTCCTGACTGCTATTGTCTCCCTCCTTCAGGCCTAATAACGTGCCCATCACACGGGGGCCTCAGGAACCAATTAACTACCAGGAGACGCACTCCATATGGCCGGGCTGCCAGGGGCTGCCGAGGGCCTGGGGACCCTGGAGAGGAGTGGGGGCCCCTAGCTGCAGCAGGCACTGCCGCAGGCCCTGCAGTGACATGGGGAGACGAACAGCAATGCCGGGTCAGCCTGAGGGACGCAGATCGTGGCGCATCCACTCACAGCAGAAATGTTACTTAACCTCTCTGAGTCTCCGGCTCCTCATTCGCACACTGTCCTAAAGACGGAGTAAGATGACGGGCAACCTGCAGAGCCCCTGGCACACCTCCTGCCCTAGCCAGGACACAAAGGTGTCTCCTTCAGTCCTAAAGGTGAGCCCAGGGCTCTCTCCCCTAACGCTCCTGACAGCTCTGACACTCAGCCCGGGTCTCCTATGTGTTTTTCATTGAGGAGCAGCTGCCAGTGATGATACGTGACAGAAACTAGAAGCAAGTGCTTAATCGTACCTTCTTTCTCTTGCCTTCACCTGCTCCGGTGTTTCAATTTCTATCTCCACGGGCTTCACGGGCAGAGCGGATGTAGAGAAGGCTGCGCTTTCCCCCACGTCACCCGGCACGGGCTCACTAACTTCTATAAACAGTAATTTTTAAAATCAATGATAATAATTATCGTTATAATAGATACTGTACCAAACAAAATCGAGGTTCTGCTGGGACGGAGCAAGTGAGGAATGGGTGTGAGGTAGGAAACCGTAGAGACCATGTTCTGAGTTCCTAGGAAATGCCAGGCCCTGTGCTCTTACAATCTAACTGTCTCATTAACCTGCACAAGAACCCAGAGAAACAACCCTCAGAAGAAGAACCTTAGGCACAGAGATAGTGAGGTGAATTAGATACAGACCCCTGGTATCATGGAGCTAATGCTCATCTGTGTGTGATTTAGAAGAGACTTAGGGAGCAATTTCCTATTCTCTGTATCACTATGGTAACGCTCACAAAAATTTGCTTTGTAGAGAGGCATGACTTCCCCATTCAACTGTAAACTTGTACTGAATACACAGCAAGGCATGCATCTTCATCTTTCTCCGCTACACTGCTTATAAACACCAGCTGAAATAAATTAAATTTGCTGAACTGTGAACTTCATTAGCAAAGTTCCTTTCAAAGCAGCTCTGGGCCTAGAAGCAATGACACCCCACTGGCAATGACAATACCCAGTGCCAAGACCTTGGTTTCTATGTACCTGTTCCTACTAAAATGAACCAGGGCTTCTTAGAGAAAAAAAAGGCCAATTCCAGGTGTGCAGCAAGGGAGTATAGAGAGATCCTGGAACATCTTATTGTGCCAAAGAACAAAAACATTCTCAGAAACTAATGAAGTCATGTCAAAAGGACTCTGTAAGGTAGCTAGCTCAAAGGGGCTCCTGCTCGCCAAATGTGGGACAATCCAAAGATCAGAAAATGTAATGATGATAACTGATAACATTGAATTTTTAAGTCCATAGTGATACCCAAAATAAATAAATACAATTCTTAAAAGGCAGAGCTCTTCTTTACAGATCAAAGTCAGCTAATAAATATACATGAGATGACAGAATCAAAATATTTGCAGTGCTCAATATAATAATCTTTGATTCAGTCAAGATCATTGACGCTTGCTAAAACCATTAAGTAGAAAGTGACTGGGGAACAGGATATTCACACAGAATCAGAGTCCCACTAGAGATGGTAAATTACAAAAGGAAAATGTACCTTTACATTGGCACAATCAGGCAGTACCACAGACATGATCAAACTTAGCATCGGCAGCGGTACAACCTGACATTAGATGCCTCTGAATGGATGCACTGTGAAGTACAAAGCTCTGAAGTGTTCCTGCCAAAAAATGTTTAATCTAAATATAACTAAGTCTTTGGTCTCCTTACAGTTTGTAAGGAATCCAGGGGGCATTCAAACAAGGTTCCCACCATCACAAACCACAATATGAGACATTCTACAAAACAGGAGGCCAGGACTCCACCAACACAAAACAAAACGAAACAAAAACCCAGTGCTATGAAAAGCAAAAAAAAAAAAAAAGAGAGAGGAAAAACAGTTATAAAGGATAGTTTTATAACAATTAGGGACTTAATTTAGGTATGATAATGGTATTTCACCATGCAGGAGAATGTCTTACTCTTAGGAAATGCATGCTGAAGCATTTACAAGTGAAGAGTCAGGATGTCTGTGACTTACTTTCACGTGGTTCCACAATGCAGATTTACAGAAGGAAAGATGCTGGTACATTCAAATGGCACAATGGTAAAGTTAATGAGTCTAGGTGAACAGTGTATGGACTACATGTTCAATTTTTTTGTAGGTTTGAACACTTTCAAAATAAAAATCTGGGAAAGAAAAGTCACGCTAGGGATGGTGACATTAGGGGCTATGTATTGTGAGTATGTGATGCACCAGGCCCAGCACATTTTCCCACAACAACCTGGAGCCTAGACTGTGCCCAGCTCACGGTAAGCGTTCGGTGTTTACCAACTGTCACCAGTGGAAAAACTCAGCTCGGACAGCTGGAGTTACTCACTCACCCAGCTGCACAAGTGGCAAAGCTGGCCTCTGAGCCAGGTATGAGCACCCGCAAAGCCCGGGCTCTATGAGATGATGCGGCTTCTCTATCTCACGATCCCCTCCATGGAGCACCACCAGAGGAAGAGAATATACAACGTTCTTTGCTAACCTGGTCATGACTTTTTCCTTACATCAAAAGCAAGTCCCCTACTGCAACTTTGTTTTTATTAGTTTCAAAAGGACAGGATTGCAGTGACATGACTCCAAACAGAATCAAACAGAAAAACAGCATCAAACAGTTCTGAGAACAGAGGAAGACACTTTACCTTCTACCTCTTCCCAGTCCTCCTCACTCTCTTCCTCGTCGCCCCCTTCACCCCCACCTTTGTCCGCAGCAGCCTCTTTCTCTGGACGGTGCACCTTCTTGAGGGCACTCGGGAAGTCCCTGTGTAGAGATCACAGGAGGGAAGATGAAGAAAAGCTCAGACACCCTAGGGCTATGTTTAAACTAAACTCAACTGTAAGGACTCCTTCTATTTACTGAGAAACTGTTGCAATTAGTTGATGATTTGTGAGCTCTGAGCCTCACTTCCTCCATTAGCCCGGGTCTCAAGTTCCCATCAAGATGTGCTCTGATCACAGGTCGCACACTAGATGTGCTGTCAAAACAGGAGGAACATGATGAACCTACAATCTAGAGCTGTGTGAAGGGAAACAGCTGTGTCTGTAAATGATACAGGGCAAGTTAGAAAAAAACCACAAAAATAATGTGAGTCCCAGAAGTAAAAGCTGCGATGTCTGTGTGCACACACGTGCAGCCAGACGCCAGAAAGAAGAGGAGAGAAGTCACATTTGCGGATCCTACCATGAGCCAACTCAGAAGATTGTTTCCCCACCTCTGGGAAATAAGACGAAAGGAGACCGAGGTTGGTACAATTTTAACTTCTAAGTAAGTGGGGATGTAACTGAACACAGGTGTGTCATAAGGAACACGGACAACTGGAAGGGTAAGGAGAGAACTACGTAGATACGGAGCTGGCTAAATACTGGCTCAAGAGTCAACGGTTGCTAATATGCAATAAAATTGTGCAAATTCACACATCAAATATGTTCAGGGAATTGAGTTACTTACAGCTTTTGTAAGACTGGACACATGGTATCCAGTGAGAATATGACCCAAGATTTTAGCACAGACGTTTAAAATAACAAGCCTCAGGCTTCAGCTCTAAAAAGACAAACACTCCCTTTTTACCCTGCCACTTCCTCTCAACACCACAGCAACAAAAATGTCCCCTTAGAGTAAAAGTGGCAGAAATGGCAACTCTTAACTGAGAGGGAAAGGGGGACCAGAGCTTTCCCTGGCAACATCCTGGTCTATCTGTTTGTGAATTTCTATGCAGAAAGAATTCAACAAGTGCGGAGCGGCAACTGGGAAGCAGTAAGCTCAGAGGCATTCGCAGGAAAAGTCTAAGAGATGAACGATGGTGGAAAATCCACACGCTTCCTTGCGCTCCTTCCCACAGCTGCCCTGTCCTGGCCTACTTTCTGAGCCAGGACTGGAGGTTGCTGGAAAAGCTGACACTAAGAGTGAGGGTTTATTTCTGAAACAAAGAAGAAACGACTGCCTCTCTGTTTGTCCTCTTCCTCCCCCCTCCCCAATTTCCCCAGGAGGCAGATGATCAAGTGTTGATTGTTCACCACATATTAATATGTTCATTCACTGTCAAAGGCCCTGCCCTAGACACCACGGGGCATAAACAAATGAACCAGTGTGGGTTCAGCCGTCTGAGCTCACAGTGGTATATGGCACGGAAACAAGTAAGTGTAACACAAGGCGGATCAGTTACACTCTTACGAGATGCAGCAAGAAGTCCGAGGAGGAAAAGGGGGAGGAATCAATTAAGACTGTGGAGGGGATGACTTCTGCTCTGCATCTTGAAGGTGGAAGAAACCGTTCCAGGCAGAAGGAAGAGCGTGAGCACGTGTCAAGTGAAGGAGGGAAGTCCAGCTGGGCAGGGGCGGAGTGCACCTGAGGAGAGCAGGACAGGACATGGCCAGACGTCAGGGAAATGCCTCGTGTATGAAACGTCTTCGTGTGGTATAAAGAGTACTGGACCAGGAGTCAGAAGACTGAGGTCTCATCCTGGTTTTGGCCACCATCTAGCTGTGTAACCACGAACAAATCACTTTCTGAAAGCTGTCATCCTCATCTGAAAAGTTTGGGAGGTAAACTATATAATTGCCAAGACTCTTCCCAGCTCTTACTAGTGGTCTGAGCTCTACCTAGAAGAGTTTAAAGATCCCACCTTTTCCACAGATCCCAGTGACAAGCAAAAGGAGTAGGTTTTCTTAGTCACACTTCCCTGATGGGAACAATCAAGACCTGCTCAAGAGGTTTTCAGCCATCTCACCTGGAATCTTCCCCATCACTGAGGGCTTCATCCTTAATAACCGGAGGGTTTTCGGATTTAACAGTCACTTTGGCCGCTTTCTTTCTTGCTGGACCATCTGCTGGGCCCCCAGAATCACCGAAGCCTCTCTTCCTCTTTCCTCGTGAAACTTTTGAGCGAACACTCTTCTTTGGAGGTTTCTCATCTTCGAAGACATCTAGATGACCACACAGAACATGAGATAAGGGACAAAAGGAAAGGTGGAGACACTGTAGCTTCATGGGCAGGGTCATGAGAAGTCCTCTCTGGTAACCTCCCTCTAAACCTCCGTCACCATCCCATGTTGGGTCAGCAACCAGCTTTCAGCCTCTTCCCACCTCCAGCCGGTCTACACTCTACACTCCTCCTTTATCAGCACTGTATTCTACTCCTCCTAAGACTACAGACACACCACCACATGACTCATACAACCTAAACTGCAAACCTTAAATTTCAGCTAATATCCAGCAAGGAAAATTCACAATCCATTAATTAACACCTTGCTTATTTACTACCTGCCAAGACTAATTATTTATTTTAGGGATAATCCACTCCTATTAAGTGAAATGATTCAAGTTCATAAACATGTCCGAGTGTCCAGTTTTAGCACAACTGATTTCTCCTAATCTAAGTTCCTGTCATCTTTCAAACCCAAACACTACTCAAAACACATACATTATGAAATCTTTCCAGTCTCACCTCAGTGCCACTCTCAGTAAACTTAGGGTTGGAATGAGTTAGCAGTAACTCAAAAATAACTTTATTTTCTCAAAATAATTATTGTTTCCTTTTTTTGTTAAAGGGAAATATAAAAAATGCATAAACTGTTGGTTTTAGTTCAACTAGGGTATCTAAAAGCATGGTCTGCTTATTAACATATATTACTGTTATATATATTTATAATATGTATTAATATGACAGGGAAATATTTTCTATTTTATTATAAATATATTCCTGCAAATTATCTTAAATCATCTTCTTTTGCTGCTGCAGAACTCTGCTTCAATTAACTATGGAAAATAAAAATACCCTAGCCTTCACTGAGGTTCCAAAAGGAGCTGCAATATTAACCTAAAATATCAAATTAATTCATTCCTTTCATCTATGGTTTGTCCTGCTGACTCTCTGGATAGGTATTTATATTCCCCAAGAATACAATTTTGCATGGGGAAAAAAGACTCTCCCTTTTGATCTAAACAAAATCATAACTTAATTTTAATAAATTTCACCTTATAACAGCATTTGTTTTAATGCTGGTTAAAATCACTGATTCAGTTCTGTTTCTTTAAAATGTTCTCTAAAAGGAGAAATTTATGCATTCCCAGGTTTTAAACATTTTAATGGAAACAAAATATTTCAAAATTAGTTATTTATAATCTGGAAACAGATTTCTTATTTCAAGGCCAGAATTTGCTTAAAAGTTTATTTATGACTTGACAGTTTCGTAGGGCACCCTTAAAAACAGGATTTCTAGATCTTACAGTGGTTTTTAGCCCTTTGTTAATAAGCAAAGATGTTAAATACTCCACTTTACTAATCTAAAGATGCAGGTGGGAGGTTGCTCCAGAAGCACTATTTCTTCCTCACCAAAATCACTTGGTTGGTTAAAAGGCACAGCTGTGTATTTTTGTGTTTTGAAGAGAGAGGTTGAGGAGTTAAAAGTGAGAACAAGGGAAATAAACTGTGAATCAAAAAACTGTTCATAGTATCATTATTCATAATATCCAAAATTTTTAAAATCTGAATGTCTGTCCATTAGACAAGCATCAGGTATGGTACAGTCACACAATGATATGTAATTCAGCCATCTTTTAAGACAAAGGAAAATGATATATGATAAAATGCTAAAAATGCAAAATTATTTTAATAGTATACTTTCTACTTCACACAAAAAAATACACAGACTAGAAGGAAATACACTATTATTTAGTGGTGGCTGTTTCTGCATGGCAGACATACGGATGACATTTTTTTCTTTATTCTTTACTGTTTTTTTTTTTGTTTTTGGTGCCACAGTATCAAGAGGCTATTATCCAGATATTCCATGCAAATGGAAACAAAAAGATAGCTGGGGTAGCAAGACTTGTATCAGACAAGACAGACTATAAAACAAAGTCTATACTAAAAGACAAAGGACGTTATACAATGATAAAGAGGTCAATACAAGAAGATATCATTCATAAATATATATGAACCTAACATAGGAGCACCTCAATATATACAGCAAATATTAACAGAAATAAAGGGAGAAATTGACAGCAGTACAATAGTGGGGGACCTTAACACCCCCACTTACATCAATGGACAGATGGTTCAGACAGAAAATCAATAAGGAAACAGTGACCCTGCGACTTCCCTGGTGGCACAGTGGTTAAGAATCTGCCTGCCAATGCAGGGGACACAGGTTTGAGCCCTGTTCTGGGAAGATCCCACATGCCACGGAGCAACTAAGCCTGTGTACTACAACTACTGAGCCTGCGCTCTAGAGCCCGTGTGCCACAACTACTGAAGCCCGCACGCCTAGAGCCCGTGCTCCGCAACAAGAGAAGCCACTGCGATGAGAAGCCCACACACTGCAATGAAGAGTAGCCCCCCACTCGCCACAACTAGAGAAAGCCCGTGCACAGCAGCGAAGACTCAACACAGCCATAAATAAATAAATAAATGGGGGAAAAAAGGAAACACTGACCTTAAATGACGCATTAGACCAGATGGACTTAATAGATATCTGCAGGACATTCTGTCCCAAAACAGTACAATACACATTCTTTTCAAGTGCACGTGGAACATTCTCCAGGATAGATCACATGCTAGCCCCAAAACAAGTCCCAACAAATTCAAGAAGACTGAAAATGTATCAAGCATCTTTTCCAATGACAACAGTATGAAACTAGAAATCAGTGACGGGAAGAAAAAAGAAAAAAATACAAACACATGGAGACTAAACAAGATGCTACTAAAGAACAAAAAAAACCAATGGATGAATCATGAAATCAAAGAGGAAATCAGAAAATACCTTAAGACAGTGAAAATAAAAACACAATTTTACAAAATCCACAGGATGCAGCAAAAGCTTCCTTCTAAGAGGCAAGCTTACAGCAATACAGGCCCACCTCAAGAAACAGGAAAAAATCTCAAACCACCTAACCTACCATCTAAAGGAATTAGAAATATTACTCAGCCATAGAAAGAATGCAATTTTGCCATTTGCAACAACATGGAGGGTATTATGCTCGGTGAAATAAGAGAGAGAAAGACAAATACTGTGTTTTCGCTTATATGTGGAATCTAAAAAATAAAACAAATGAACAAATATAACAAAACAGAAACAGACTCAGATACAGAGAACAAATTAGTGGCTACCAGTGGGGAAAGGGGTGGGGGGAGAGGCAAGATAGGGGAAGAGGATTAAGAGGTACAGAGGACTAGGTATAAAAGCAGTAAGTTACAAGGATGCAATGTATAGCACAGGGAATATAGCCAATGTTTTATAATAACTTTATATGGAGTAGAGTCCAATATCAGATCACTATTGTACATCTGAACTAATATTGTAAGCCAACTATAATAAAAAAAAAAAAAAAGAGGCCATTTTCCAGGACTCTCCAAGATCTAGAGCTGTCTACTACAGTCAGCCCTCCATATCCCCCTGGTTCTGAATCCACAGATTCAACCAACCTCGGACTGAACTTTGGTTGAATCTGCAGATGTGGAACCCGAGGATACGGAGGGCTGACTGTACTACACTGTTACGTAAAGGATTTGAGCATCCGCACATCTTAGTATACATGGAGGTTCTGAAACCAATTCTCTGCAGATACCGAGGGACAACTGTCTAAGCAGCCTCCTTGACCTTAACCAAGTAATTTCAGCAGGGCATGAATTAACCACTGGGGCTTGATTGGCCAGCCACTGATTTACTAAAAAAAAAAAAAACACCTGCTTAGAACTGCCAGCAGCACCTCATAGCACTAAGAATAAAATGCAAACTCCTTAGTTTGGTCTCCAACCTAAGGGTCCTACTCACGTCTCTCACCTCAATTCCAAAACATTCCCTCCTATGGGTCTTCAAACTTACTGATTCCTCTGTCCAGAGCTCTCTTCCCCCACAATGTCCTACAAAAGGCTCCTTCATTACAGTCAGTAATTGGCTCAAAGTGTCAAGTCTTCACACAGGAGTTCCTTGACCACTAATTCTGACAGCCGCTTCTTCCCTGTCCCCATGTCAGCTTTATTACAGCAACCTGTCCTACCTTCTTCATAGCTCTTATCACCATGTGAATTTATTTTTTAACTTACTTGTCCTACCTACCCTTCCCCAAAGATTACAGGCATCATGAGAGCAGGAACCTTGCCTATCCTGTTCACCGCTATAATTCCAGTGCCTAGCACAGGGCCTGAAAATAGCAAGTGCTCAGTAAGTAGCTGTTGAAGGAGTTAATGAACTACATCGATGAAGGATTTAACATTGAGATTAAATATGGAGAAACCAGAAGTGCCCTAATGGAAACAAAGATATAACGTGGAAGACTATTTTCTTTGTCCCCAGCTGTTAGAAGCAGCCAAGTGTCACGTTCATGTGCATGCACTGAGGTTCTGGTAAAACCCACACTATGGTGCTGTTAGTACACTGGAGAGTCACCAAATCAGTGTCACCTGCGGCCAAAACCACAAGCAAATTGCTCCTCTACCCAACCACATCAAAGCTGATAACTCTTCCCGGAAGCTACATTGGAAACTTACTGCAGCTCCACTGGCTCGCAGAGCGTGAGCGAAGCTTAAGTGCATCCTTGCCTACGTGTAGGCTGAATTGATATGAGCTACCCCATCTGATTACTTCACCTGGACCATACCAGGAGCCTTACCGGCTGAAAATTCACAGCCACCCAGCAGGTTAGAATTAAGTTTCACAGACGAGGTCCAGTGAGGCTAAATTATTTGCCTCTCATATATAACCCAAACACATATAACTACTAAATGTTGGAGCTATACCAACCTGGTGCCAAGGTGAAGTGTTTAGCTGGGAGGAATGCTACCCAGGCTGGTGGCATTTCCAATACCTTTTGATTTCAAAAAAATTTTTTAATTGCCACGTATTCAGAATACATTCCCTCTGACTAGAATGACAACCCCTTTTCACAGCCGTTTGCTGAAATATTACCTATTCTTCAAGTTGCAGACCAAACATAACTTCTTCAGAGAGCATTTCCCAATTTCTCCCGATTATTCCTTTAGAAGTCAGAAAGCCTTATACCTTATCCCATGAAACCACACGCTGTCTTGGATATTTTTTTGGTAAATGTGAACACTACCCTACTCTGATCTCCAAGAAACCTCTATCTCCCATGTCACCTAGCTCGTGTGCAGCAGACATTAGGTACTCATAAAATGTTATAGGAATGAGTCAACGAATAAAATGGAACTTGTAGTATTAACTGTGAGGTAAATCACCTTTTAAGTTTAGAAATGGTTACCATTTGACTATTTCCTAATGAATGATGGCCTTAAAATATGTACAGAATCACAGAATTACTGAATCTATGTCACAGGAGCCCTTGATGGTGACCTAGGCTAATCGTCTACCCAGTTATATCAGGTACCCCAGAAATCCGTTCTACAGCATGCATTATGCAATTATTTATAATATTTATTGAGTACTTAGTATACGCAGAGAAGGGGGGAGGACAAGATAGGATACAGCAAAAAAATAAGACATGTTTACATAAGCTTAAATTCTGGTAAGACAGGTCAAAAAGGAAGCAAATAAATGAACAAGATCATTACAGATGTGGCACAGGCTGTCAGAGCCTCTGTCACGAGGGGTACCTGGGAGAGACCACCTTAGGCAGGATACTTGAGGAGTGCCTGGGTTGAGACCTGGAGGAACAGAAGTGAGCCACGGCAAAAGCCACGGAAGAACGTTCTAGGGAGAAGGAACATCAAAGGCAAAGGCTCAAGTGAAAAATAACAGCGTATCTGAGGAACCAAACGGAGGCCAACAAGGAGGGTATCTGGCAAAGAAGACAGTGGTAGCAGACAACAGAAGAAGCAGGAGCCATATCACGTAGGATCTTGTAGGCCATGGTGAGGAATCTGGATTTTATGCCAAGAGCAATGGGAAGCCACAGAGGATCTGAAGCAGGAGCATGGCAAGATCTGATTTTTTTTTTAAGATCACTTGCGCCGCTGCATAGAGAACTCTTGCCGTGGTGAGGGATGAAAAGAAGTAAGGAGGCCAGTGAAGAGGCAATCGCTAGTCGCTCAACTGAAAAGTGAGGGTGGCTTGGGCAGGGGGTGCGGCCACGGGAATAAAGAGAAGTGGAGAGATTGGAGATATGGTTCTGAGGTTGAACTAACAGGACTTGCTGAAGGACTGGAGGTGTGCGTGTAAGGAAGAGGAGGAGTCTGCTTAAAGAAGTGAAGGGATCAATTCCTGAGAAGGGGAAAAGTGGGGAAGGGGCAGGTTTAACTGGGGAAAATCAAGAGTTTTACTTTGCCCAGGGCAAATATAAGAAGCCTATTCGATATGCACGTGAAGAAGTCAGGTGGGATCCGAAGCTGGGGCTCTGAGGTGAGATTTGGCTGAAGGTACTATTCAGGAGATCAGCACACTCCAGCACTCCAAGTCCTGGTCCGTTCGTCTGGTGGGGACACAAAACAATCGCAGTGCCTCTTGCCTATGCACCCTCTGCATCTACCAGGAGGCCGGACTTGATCCTGCGGGTGACGCGGAGCAGGAAGAGGCTGAGCAGGGGAGCTCGCGGTCCGGCCGGGCTCCGCGGAACCGCTCAGGGCGCATCGCTCCCGGCACGGAGGGCAAAGGCGCAGCGACGTCGGGGAGGCCCGGGGCAGCCGCATGACGCCTGCCTCCCGCGGTCACCGGAACGCCGTCTCGCTGGCCCAGGTGGGCGCGGGGCTGCCTCGCCCGCACCTGCAGGAGGCCGGCCTCGCCCTCCCCCACCCGGCCTACCTCCCGCCCTCCTCCAGCCTCTCCCCCTAAGCCCGGCTCGGCCTCGCTCTCACCCGCCTCCTTCTCCTCGCGCCTGGCTTTGCTCTCGCCCTTGGCCGTCTGGCTGCGTGACTCACGTCCCCGCGGCCCCCTGCCCGCGGCCACCTGGCCGCGCAACTCGCTTCCCCGCGGCTCCCTGCCCGCCGTGCGCTTCCGAGCCATCTTTGCCTGGGCAGGACTGGCGGACGCTGGACGTACCTCGCCGCCAAGGGACGCAGCCCGCGCGCTGGCTCCGCCCCCAGGCGGGGCGAGGCGCGGCCACGCCCCCTCACTGAGACGCCAGGTACCCAATTCCCCCCGCCCCAACGTCGGCGCCCCTGATAAAGCTCCGCCCCAGCCCCAAAGGACCAATGCCAACTGCAGGAAGCAAGAAGCAGCAAAACCGATTATTTCTACTTCCGGTGCATTGCGTCCTCGCCTTTCCAGAGACCGGAGGGGGTTCTCGTGCTCTCGCGAGAGGCGGGAAAGAGCGCAGGGTTTGAAAGATGGCGGATGACGTGGACCAGGTGAGTGTCTTCTGAAGAACTCGCTTCGGCGCGGCTTTCCCACGCTCAGGCCTGGCTCTGCCCCACTTTGCCTGTCAGGGTTGCTTTCTCCAAGCTGACGGCAAGGTGGCCAATTACGCCGCCTCTTTCTGGGTCTTCACGGCCTTAATCTGCCTCTTGGTTAACCGCGCCTCCTCCCAATTTTGCCTGAGGCCCTGAGATTTTTTTTCTGTTCGAAGTCCGCTGGAAACTAGTTATTCCTCGCTCTCGTCGCTTCCTTTCTCTTGAGTCTCACCTTTTTCCGTAGGGTGGGGAATAATTATCCTTGCCTGCCTCACGGACCTGTCGGGATTCTGATAGAAAGCCTGATAGTACAGTTAAGGAGTTGTTATCGTTACTGAGCGCAGCAGTTGTTGCAGTCAACAAACACCTAGTGAGCATCATCTTTGTGCGGTTGGACACCGTTCTGAGCACCAGGGACACTGGCATTGACGTACGTGGTCCCTGGCCCCACTTGAAGTTTATATTCGGGGAAGGACGGGTAAAAAGTAAACATAAGTGTGCGCGATATGCGGGGCTGTGATGTGGTATGAAGGTAACAAGCAAGGAACTGGTATTCAGAATAACTGATGGTCCTGCAGGCTTTCTCACCCGCTCTCCTTTCTTTCCAAAATGCTCTTCCTCAGATATCTTTGTGGATCAGGTTACAGCTTGTTCAGCTTTCTACTGAAATCTCATCTCCTCAAAGAGGACTTCTCTGGCCACCTGGCATCAAACGGCACTCTCCAGTCTGCTTTATTTTTCTTCCTAGCATGTTATTGGTTCATATTAAGTATATGCTTCTTTATTTAATGCCTGTATCCCCCAACTGGAATGTGAGTGCCTTAAGAGCAAGAGTTTTGTTCACTGTTCTGTCCTCGGGGTTTAGAACGGTGCTGGAAACACTCAACAGATACTTATTGAGTGAATAAATCGAATGATCAGGGAGTCCGCTTTGAAAAGGCAGTGTTTAAAACTACGGGATGAAAAGGGTGGACAGTGGGTAGTAGGGCACAGTCACGTATATATCCTTACAGTGTTATGATTACTTATTTATATGCCTCTCCCCACTAGAATGAACTTGAGGGCAGGGACTGACTTCTGTATCATTGTAATCTAGTATTTGGTTAGCTGGTCCTTAACAAACACCTCTTGAACTGGGGATGGGGACTACGTGAGTCAGTATTTTTTCTTCTTTTTTTTTTCCCCCCTTTTACTCTATGTTAGGGCTGTAGAGCCTGTAACATTAAGTCACCTTCCTCCACTGGCCTTATGTACTTACTGAAGCAGCTCTCCTTGAATAATCTTATCAGCTCTCCTGGCTTCAAGCATCCCTTCCGTATGCACCCCGGTCATCCTAGCCTTGGTCTCTTTGAGACTTGTTTCCAACAGTTCTTTAATAGTAATAAAAAGAACCGTTTATAAGTACTTTTCTGTTTGCCAGATACTATTTAAAATATATCAGATACTTCAGTTAAATACATTAGCTCTAATCCTCACAAGAATTATGAAGGGAAGATTGTGGATTCCTCATTTTGTAAACAAGGAAACTGAGAATTAGAGATGGCATGATTTTTTAATCCCAATTCGTAAGTGTCAGAGTCAGGAATTGAACCCACACTGCCTGACTCCAAAGCCAATGCTTTCAACCAGTATTCTATACTGCCTGCTAAATATATTCATCTTACTGACCAAATGGCACCCTAAACTCAACTTGCCCTGTACTGAACTCATAATCCTCCCTCAAACATTCATCTCTGCTTAGCATTCTGACTAGTATGTGGTAGTCATTAAATGTAAGTTCTTCAAATTACTAAATGATATTTGAGATAAAACTGAAGTCTCTGAGAGAGTGACTCCCTACACACTGAAATGGGGTCAGACAGTTTGGATTTTGAGGGAACAGAGTGCCGTCATGATTATTTTGTCATGTAACTCCTTTCTGTGTACGTATGTTTCAACCCTCATTGATCTAGCACTTACTCTGTGTCAGGCACTGTTCGATGCCTTCAAATATGTCATTTAAGCCTCACAACAACAGTGTTAGGTAGGCACTGCCGTTATACACATTTTGCAGATTAGGAGACTGAGGCATAGAGGGGTTAAGTAATTTGCCCACAGTCATGCAGGGCACGGATGGTTCATACACTTTACTCTCTAGTACTGTATTACTAAACCTGTTTCTTTTATCAGCAACAAACTACCAACACTGTAGAAGAGCCTCTGGATCTCATCAGGCTCAGTCTTGATGAACGAATCTATGTGAAAATGAGAAATGACAGAGAGCTTCGAGGCAGGTTACATGTGAGTAAATTTACTAAATCACCTTGAAATCAGATTATTTCCTTACCGTTGCTCCCTTGTCCCACCCCTTTGAAATGTAAAAACTGTCCACTGTGGAAGAGTGTTTGAATGTAGACAAGGAGGAGGTGGAAAGTCAGCCATATTTCCAAAAGCCAAATGCAACTGTGTTTTATTCATATTGTTAACATTTATTTCTCTTAACGGAAATGGTGTGCTTATTAAAGAATATTTTCATTTCTTTCATTTTATCCTGTTTATTTGTAAATAACATTTATTTGTCCTCCATTCTCATTTAAGTGTTCTTTAAATTACTGACATATATATAAATTTGTGTTTTGTTGTGAAAAATTTTAGACAGCACAGACATACATAGAGTAAAAGGGAAAGTGCCATTTCTTTTGAGTCTATAGTCTTTCAGGTCTTTTCTATATATCTACACATATATACAAGAATGTGTGTCCGTATGTATATATTTGCACTATATACACCACCTCTAAAAAAAATAAATGGGATCTTGCTATACATTTTGGGGATACCTTTCTTTGTCACTTAATTGTTCTTGGAAATTATTGATCATGAGTGCATATCAATCTCCTTTATTTTTTTAAATGACTGTAGAATTCTGTATGTGGTAGCAGTGATATTAGGATTGTTTTCCATTTCTTACTACTATAAGCATGTTTATACATCGACCTTTGTGTATATCTGCAAATATTTCTATGGGATTGGTCCCTTGAGGTGGTCCCATTTATTCATGAAGAAAGTATACTGAAGGTTTTGCCTCCTCTTGATAACTCGTTACTTTCCTGAGTAAGTTGTTTTTATAACTACCATTCTACCCTAAAGTGATTAAAAATAGCTACTTTTTATTGAGCATTATTTATATGCCAGGTACTGTTACTCTAAGTGTTTTGCATGTAATATCTTATTTAATCTCTGTAACAATTCTATGAGGGTAGATACTCATTATCCCGTTTTACGTTTGAAGAAGCTCAGGCTCAGAAAGATGAAGTTACTTTGCTTAAGGTGACACAGCCAGTAAAAAGAGGGCCAGGCTAGGAACCTAGGCAGTCTGACTTCAACCCCCTCTTAAGTACTATGACTCTACCTAACATGAAACCTAAAGGTAGAGAACCTCCTGTGCTTGGAAAGGAAGTGGGGACCTAGTAGTCTTAAATTACAGAAAGGAAGAAGAATCCCGGGTAATGGAATAGTGGCAACTTCGCAGAGAAAAATAGAATTGAACTTAATCTCTTGGGCCAGTGGCAAGTAGACAAACACCCCAGGACAGACGTGTTGCCTTAACTCTTGGAGGCTTCTTCAGTTCCCTGCCTACACTCAATTGTCTCTGTACTGAATGACCCTCAACCTTTTGTTTTCTGGCCCTTATCTGTAGATCTTTGCCCCCGTTTGTTGCTTTGCCTAGCAGTTCCCCGTGTTGCTAATTGGCTATTTTTATTTTGATGTGAGCTGGTGAACCATTTAACACTTGGCTAGAAGTAAGCATAAGTGGGTTCTAAACAAGCCACTCCCTCCCTCCCACCCCCTGGAGCTTCACATTTTAGTACAATGCATGAGCCTTAGAGCTTGGATTGAGGACATCCCTGAATATCTGAGTTGCAATATTTGTCGATCGAGCCCACAGGTGCCGAAAAGCTGGTGTTCTGGTGAGTTTTGGTGAGGCTATAATGTGCAGGGTGTTCCTCTACTTACTTTACTTTGTGGTGTTTATTTTAGGACAAGGTGTGTTGAGTGACAGGGTCTTGTGCTGTTAGGAGACTGCATTGCTGTCATCTTAGCAGTTAAAGAATTTTATTTCCTTTACTGTATCTTTCTTGTCACGCTATTACAGATGGAATTGAAAGAAGTATACTGAGAGGTATATGAACTGGCTTTTTTTCATAATTAAATATTGTAAATACTTATGTGACTGCCTTAGATAACAAATAGGGTGGGCACTTTAAAAATAATTTCAAATTATTTTGAGTAATTCAGTTTTGACCATAACAGTTTTATATTTGTATCAGGTCAATTAAGTTAACATGGAGATGATTGGCAGAGAAACAGTATATTAGCACAGCAGGATTATTTTTTATTTGCATGTAAAACTTTGTGGTGTAAGTATTATGTGTTACTTGTAATTGAGTGATTTGCATATTATAAGCCCTGTTTATTATTTCCTAATTTGCTTATTACATTTCTTGGTCCCTCACCTTCCCACTTCAGGCCTATGATCAGCATTTAAATATGATATTGGGAGATGTGGAAGAAACTGTGACGACGATAGAAATTGATGAAGAAACATATGAAGAGATATATAAAGTAAGTCTTGCAGTTCCATTCATCGCTTTTAAAATGTCAGTTCTTCTCAGAATCCAACAGTTATTTATGGAAAGCCTGTCGTGTTTTGATACCTATTCATGGACTCAGTAGAGTGTAGCAATTAAAAAAACCAAAGGCATTGGGGTTGGACAGACCTGGTTTCCAGTGCTGGCTTGGCCACTTCCTATCTGGGGTACGTTGGACAAGGGAAGTACCTTTGCAGATGTAACTTCCTCACTGGTAAGCAGGAATACAGTCACTTCTGTCGTAGGGTTGCCAAGATTCGTTGAGATATGGCTGTGTAAGATGCCTCTGTGTGCTGGTGTATAACAGTAATACTGGACAGTGTTTTGTTTGATGTGGACTTACGTATCAATACTTACTAGAAACTAAAACTGAGAAATTTTTAAGATATTTAACTAATTAAAAATAATAAATCGATTACATTTTGACATAAGTAACATTTTTATGAATAATAGCTATATTTTCTAAAACAAAATATTCAGTGAGAAGTGTCTTTGTTTTATGTTTTGCAAATGCTTGGCTTAATAGACAACAGCTAGTTACTCACATCTTTGTTTCTGCATTTAATCTGTTGCACTATATTGTGAATGTCACACAGATAGGTAGTTGGAAAGGGAGGAGTATTTCTTGTGGATACTTGCCTTTGATACTATACCCAAACTCAGCAAGCGGTAGTTTCTTAAAGGCTAGTTGTAGTGTAGAATCTGAAACTATATCAGTGAACTTTTCATTTTCTTGTTATATGCAAATTCATTGGTCTACCTTGCGCTTGGAATGGATTTTTTATACATGTGTGATTTTGTAACATCAAGCTCTGGTCGTTTGGAAAATATTGGTTCACTGCATTATGCAGATCTTCCAGATATTGGCACATTTTGTTGTTCAGTCTTTTAAGTATTGAGAAGCCACTCTGGCCCTCAGGACCGCCTGGATTCACATCTTGACTCCCTTGCTTACCAGCTATATAATTGTACCAGTTACCCAACTTGTCTGTGACTAAGTTTCTGTATCTGTAAAATGGGGATGGTAATACGACTCACTTCATACAGCTATTGAGGATTCATTGAGAGATTCCGTGAAAAGCCTTCAGGTGGCAACAGGCACATAGTAAGTGTTCACATGTCAGCCTTTTTTGGGTTTTGTGGTTCTGCTTTATCCCGGCTTTCCTCCTCTTTTCAACCACTCCCGACTCCGTGGCTAGTTTTCTTTCTCCTTCTGAACGTGGGATTTTTTTTTAATCTGCTTTTTTTCCCCCCTCAGATGTCAATTAGTAATTACTGTTTGTTATAAGCCATCAATCTGTAATAATAGTACAGCATGAAAGCTTGAGCTCTGGCTTAACAGATCTCGGTTCAAATCCTGGCTGCTGGTGATTAGTTATGTGACCTTGGGCAAGTTCTAGAAATTTTTTAAGCCTCAGGGACCTCCTCTGTAAAATGCCAATACAATAATTGTGCCTTCCTCCCAGGATTACAGGTTGCAGTGAATTTCGTGCTTGTAAAGCTGGTGGCAAGTGGTGATTGGTGGCCATTATGATTATGGATAAATCTGTGTCTCCAGCTTTTTTCTTTTCTGAGCTTCACTCTCTCATTTCCAATATTCTTATTGAAACTATGTCCACGTTGGATGTTATCTCAAACTCAGTACATATAAAACTAAACTTCTGGTGTTCTTCACCTTCAAAATGAGCTCATTCTCAATTCCCTGTTTCTGTTCATGATTTTCTCAGTTATTTGGACGTTATATCTCAGAATTTTATATAACAAGTCAGCCGAAAACTTAGTGGCTTAAAAGTACACACGTTTATTAGCTCACAGTTTGTGTGGGTCAGGTGTCCAGGCTCAGCTGGGTCCTCTGCTTCAGGGTTTCTCACAAGGCTGCACAAGGGCTGGGTTCTCATCTGAAGGCTAAAGTGGGGAAGGTTCTGCTTCTAAGCTCACTTTCGTGGTTGTTGAGAGGATTCATTTGCTCGAGGGTTTTGGACTGAGAGCACCTCAGTTCCTTGCTGCAGGGCCTCTACCACTGGCAGCTTGCTTCATCAAACCCAGCAAGAGAGCTGGCTAGCAAGGTGGAAGTGACTATCTTATGTAACCTAATCATGATAGTGACACCCACTAACTTTGTAGATTCTACTAGTTAGAAGCAAGGCACAAATTTTACGCACACTCAGAAGGAGTGGGTTACACAAGTGGGCGAACACCAGGAGGCAGGGATCCTTGGGGGCGATCATAGAAGCTGCTTACTTGTATCTCCAGAAAACTATAACTGAATTAATAGAGAATCATTTCAGATGAAGTGGTTTCCATATGAAGGTAAGGTTGGAACTTTTTAGTTCAGAAGTATGACCACTGAGTGAGGGATTTGAGTAAAATGTATCAGTTATTTTGATGAGCGCTGACTCCTTCACTGAACTGGCTATGGTAAGACTAGGTTGCCTTTTGCAACTAGAAGGAAACCAGAAGGCAGTGCTGCTTCCTAGTAGCAGACAGCAGACATGATCCTTGTTTCTCTGAGAGTGATTCTCAGAGTGTGTTCCTCGAACCAGGAGTATGTGCACACCTGGAGTGTGTTAGAAATGCAGGTTCATGGGCCACACCCTGGCCTACTGAGTGAGGATCTCTGGGCATGGAGCCAGGAAACAGCCCTAAAGGTGATCTTATGCACATTGAAACTTGAGAACCACTGCCCTGAGAGTGTATTATCTGGGAAAGAGTTAGATACATTCATGGATGACACATAAGTGTACTTGATTTAGCATACTACATTTATAGGTACTACTTGAATTTACTGTTGGGGCTTCTCCTTTTATGTTAGTTCCAGTACCCAAGAAGCTCGTAAAACATGGTTCTTACATTTTTAAAAAGTTCTGAAGACATAGCTATTACCAATATTTTCTGCCTGGTGGAGAGAGAGTTCTTTGTCGGACCTACATGTGGTCAGTTGTGGTACAGATTCGTGTAAGCTAAAAAGGATAAATTAATTGTCATTGCCCCACCCACCTCCACTGTAGCACAGCAGGGACAAGGATATCTGCTGCCATAAAAACTCCCTTTCAGAAAAGGAAAGAACAGGAACGTAGAGCAGTTACTGGTCCTTCGCACTGACGGATCCCCTGGGGAGGCAGTAGTAGAAGAAATCCCTTGGTTAGGTCATGTATGTCCTGTGTGATATTTGGGACATCCTAAAAAAAATTCTTTTTCATTTATCTATAATTCAAATTTAATTGGGCGACCTGTATTTTTATTTGCTAAATCTGGAGGCTGCAGAACGTTCACAGAAACGTCTCACTTATGCTGGAAGACTCAAATTGTCAAAGGCTTTTTTCAGCCAGGCTATGTATGGGTTCTTTGGCAATACCATTTCTTTAAAAACTTATGACTTCATATATTTCTGATCTGTTTATTTCCAATCAATTCTTTGGGCCAGTCACCTCAAAGTCTTTTTCTGTACAGAACTTGTAGACACCTTTATTTCTTTAGTTCCTCACCTCTAATTTGTGTAACTACCTCTCCCACAAATTAACGTTGACTACCTTGGGTCATTTGCTAAAGTAAATTTGGGTGGGAAAGGGACACCCTTAATCTGATCTTCCCCTCAGGGCTGAGCTTGTTTACCTGAGAAAATTTACAGGGCCGCTTTGTTCCTTAACGCATTTTTCCTGCTTATTGTCCACAGTTGGGAGTCTAAAAACAGTTGGCTTTTATGACATCATGAATGCTGTTTCTTGTAATCTCTACTTGAAAACCAGCTAGTTCTCACCTAAGCTCATCTCTTCCTTACACTGCCCTGCCCAGTGCATCAGGTTAACAGCAACACTACTAACGTTTGGCCTTTTCCAACCTCTTCCCCAGAACCTGTAGGTTTGGGACATCTTTTGGGCTTTTTCCAGCCTCTTCCCCAGAACCTGTAGGTTTGGGACATCTTTTGGGCTACCTTTGGAGTCAACGTTTACTTAATGTTTTGCCGAGGCATGAGAAAATTTCAGACCTTCCATATCTGTTTCCTTACAGCCTAAGGCTTGTTCCCTAGGCTAATGCAAAAGGTATCCATTCTGTATATGAGTGCAGTAGCACATAGAAGCAACACAGGAGGGCTTAGCACAGTAGGATTTTATTTGTACCCACACAACGGTCTTTAGTGAGGTTTTAGGTCAGTACGGTAGCTTTCTTCCAGGTGCTCAGTCAGGGACCCAGGCTTCCTGGCTCTGCCGTCCCCAGGGTTCTCCATAATCTGAGTCCATGGTCGCGGGAGAACACAGAGGCGCCTTTGTGGGAGGTTGCTCATCACTTCTGTTCACTTTCCATTGGTTAAAACCCAGTCAGTGGCACCATCTGGTTGGCAGGGAGCATGAGAAATGTGGTCTAGCTGTGTGCCAAGAAGAGGGGCAGAAAGGGCTGGGTGGATAGCGGACGCCTCTGCCCCAGTTGTGTTCCAGGAAAAGAAACAGTTAGTAGATGGTTCTTTGTGCCACAAAGGTAAGTGAACAGGTTTTTTAAGCAATTTGTTTGTGTTATGGTGAATCTGTGGTTTTTTGTTTTCAAATTTCTTTCTCGAAAAATAAATAATACTACTACAAATTTGTATAAATGTGTTCTGTGTTTTTTTTCCTCTTCCAGTCAACAAAACGGAATATTCCGATGCTCTTTGTCCGGGGAGACGGTGTTGTGCTAGTTGCCCCACCATTGAGAGTTGGTTGAAACAAAGAATTTATCCTGTGTGGAAAATAGGAGATTTTGTATGATTGCCTCTTTAAATGTAGAAGATACTCAAAAGAGAAACCGGCGTACGTTTTGATTTTAAGAAATAACCAAGAATTCTTCCACTTCTGAAATAAGTTGATTTGCAGATAACTCACAAATTCTTAAGCTAAATGGCATTTTTATTTTTGTCCAACCCTTCCAATAAATGTGATCACCAAGATGCAGAACTTTTTCAGGAGGTGATTTGCTCCATTGTTTTTTCGGACAATTTCTGGGTTTCTTTCTTTAAATTAAATTTGATGTCTCCTTTTTTGATTTTTAATGCAGTCTCCTGTCTTGTGAATTCTTTCAAATAAGCACATGTGTTCCATTCACTTTATTTGTACACTTTTGTGTTGCATCTACTGTGTTTGCGGCACCAAGTTGAGTCCTGGGAACGACAGTTTTGTCCATTTGCTTCCCTTCCTGGAGTCTTCTGGAAAGGCAGTTGTTGAAGCCAGTAACTGCAGGACAGTGAGGTCAGGGCTGATGGCATCATGCAGGTATGGGATGCCGTGAGAGCACAGAGAAGAGCACCATGGGTGGGCAGTCGTCGTGGTGGGGCTCTCGTTGTAAACACTGGCACTGCAGTGAAACATGGGAGGCTGGTTCTCTTTTCTCTGGCCGGGTTATTTCTAAGGCCAGGCTTCAGTGGTTGTTAATCCATTATCTAGCACAATATGCTTAACATATGCACAATATTTTAAGCCACGTGCAAGAAAGATGCTTTCTTTAAGGCGTTGTGTAATAAAGTTTCATTTTATTTCTTGTGCCTGTTCCTGCAAGTTAGTGGAGAAGAAAAAAACAAGTGTGGGCAAGCTGACAGATGCCTTACCTTACGTGAGTAGACAGGAGAGAACCACTCACTTCTGCCAGCCGCACTTTGTCCACAGGCTTCAGTAGTCCCAGGACGCAACCTGTTTATAGCAGCCTGTTCACTGTTGAAGGAATGGGACTGTGGTTCTGATGGTAGCAAGTGGTTGATCCTTTAGATCACCCTGTCTGAGTAGAATGCTTGCCTAAGTGCTGATGATGGTGATACATGTAATAATTGCCACCTTTTGTCGAACAGAGTACACCAGGCAAAGGCATTTTGTGTACATCTTCCTATTTAATCCCTGCAGCAGCTCTCCTGCAGGATGTTACGAGAAACTGAAGCTCCATGAGCTTTCGTTGCTTGTCTGTGGGTCTGAGGAAGTACCTGTGTGAGTGAGTGGGCCAGGCATGTGGTGCAGCTCTGGCTCCTAATGTCCACCACAGCCATGACGGCCACTCTGCGGTTCTCTCCACGCTGCATTTATTTTTAGTGGCATCTGATATCTGTGCCTAATTCCTGAATACTTCTTCTACTCCGTTCTTGGTCATCTTTCTCTTTTTTCTCCTAAAATTGATAGGTTACAGCAGAACTTTTTTTGGCTGTGAGGACTTGTGTACATGCACACGTTTCTGAAAACCATGAACCTTACAGTCAGACACAGTTGCCATCGCGTGCACATAAAACTCAGCAGCCCCGTACAAATGTCCACTTACTCCTGTCTGCTAAGATACAGGGAGGGGGCAACAAAAGATTTAACTGCAGGATAACCATCTGCGTGTTACCAGATGGGGGTTTTGTGAGCCCTTTTGGAGCTCACGCTACCTGCCTGGAGGGTTGGAGCTGGGACCCAGTCCACAGCAGGGGCCGCTCAAGCAGCGTCCTGCCACAGATCCCCATCAAGGCTTTCTCTCCAGGTCTGCAGGGGCGCTGCCCTCTGATAGGGCCCCCGGTGCCATACCTTGGACTTCTGGTGCCACATAGCACACCGAGCTCTGGCCAGCTGGACGGCCCGTTGTCGTTGGAGCCGGTGACTGGTGGTTTCTGCAACGCGGTGTCAACGTAACTCAAGGGGAGCCTTCTACCCATTTTTCCTTTGGAAACCTCTCAAGCAGATGCCATACCTGGATCCCCGCGTTGGTGGATTCCTGAAAGAGATTGTCGTGAATTGTCACGGCTTCCCACAAAGAAAGATGGACAGACAGAACGTGGAACTACACACTCAGCTTTGAGATGAAATGTGCCCAAATTGAAATCTGAGTAACTTGAGTATCGCAAGTAAGACTAAAAGCATTAGCTACAAGTGGGCAATTTTCACACATTTTAAATAGTGGTTTTTGTAGATCTGCCCAAACTAGGCTGTTTTCACACTTCCTTTTATTACATATACAGGCGGACCGCGGGGCTATTGCAGGTTTGGTTCCAGACCACTGCAGTAAAGCGAGTCACGGGTTTTTTGTTTTCCCAGGGCATGTAAAAGTTATGTTTACACTATACTGTAGTCTATTAAGTGTGGAATAGCATTAGGTCTAAACAATGTACATGCCTTAATTAAAAAATACTTCATTGCTAAAACATGCTAACCATCCTCTGAGCCTTCAGCCAGTCTAAATCTTTTTGCAACAGTAACATCAAAGATCACTGATCACAGATCACCATAGCAAATATAACAATGAAAAAGTTGGAAATATTGCAGGAATTACTAAAATGTGACACAGAGACATGAACTGAGCAAATGCTGTTGGAAAAAATGGCGCCAATAAACTTAATGCAGGGTTGCCACAAACAATTTGTTAAAAAAAAACGCAATAAAGTGAAGCACAATAAACAAGAAATGCCTGTAATATATACCTACATTGATATTAGCCTGTAGTCAGAGGGGAGGAATGTTCCATTGTGTGAGCAGTTGCCAGCTGTGAGCAATGCTCACCTGCACTGGACAGGGAGAGTCACTGAAAATTCCAGGAGTCATCCTGGCAGGAACCAGAGGCTCATTGATGTTTTTGTCCCTCAGCTCTGCTGAGCTATGTGGATTTCATTCTTGGGCAAGCCCTGCCTGGTAGCAGATCCAGGCTTACAGCCTACCTGCTTGCCAGCTGCAGTGATCTCATTCTCGATTGGCTCACGTGCTGGTCCATGACTAGTCATCGTGGCCAAGAGAATACAGGGTTCTGATTGGAACTAAGAGTCAGATTATCCCTGCCTGGGCCATGTGGTCTGAGGGTGGAGAGGGGTAACTTCTCTAAAGGGAACCAGGGAAAAGAGTGGATGGGAGCTGCAGACAAAGAATGCCTGCTACGTAAGAATAACTTGTAGTCTCCTCTAACTTCTACAAAAATAAGCCATTTTGATACTTGATTATTAGTAACAAATTTCTTGGAACACACCTCATAGCAGACATTATGATTTGAAGCCATCACTCTGGAATCTAGTAGGAGGCCTTCGAGCACCCTGAGCGGGGTCGGTCAGTGTGTAAGGAGCTTAGATGTGTTCCATGACTGGGCCTGATAGTAACGAGTCCTCTTGGGGGGCCAAGGTGGGGACCTGCAACGCAAGAGGGTATTTGGCTGAGAGTAGGTATTGGAGTTCTCAGAGCTCTGAGGAGGGTGGGATACTTGCATGATATGAGTGAGAAACAGCGAGCCCCACCCAACAAGTGGCTTTTTGTGAGCAGGGACCATTGTCACAACCGCAGCCCAGGGCTTGGCCAAGAGTGTGTCCCCAATAAATGCTGAATAGCTGAGTAAACCATAAGAAAGCCAGTGACAATACTATGGGTGGAAAGGCTAAATGGTACTCTTTTTTTCAGCTTTATTGAGGCATAATTGACAAAATTGTAAGGTATTTAAAGTGGACATTGTGGTGACTTGATATAAGTATACATTGTCAAAGGATTCCCACCATCTGGTTAATACATCCATCACCTCATATTCATCTTTTGTGTGTATGTCTGTGTGATGAGAACTTTAAGTTCTCCTCTCAGCAAATTTAGATTATGTAATACAGTGCTGTCAACTTAGTCACCATGGTTTACATTAAATTGTCAGATATTACTCATACCTGAAAGTCTGTATGTTTATACCAACCTCTCCCTGTTTCTCCCACCCTCCAGCCTTTGAAAACAATTTTTCTATGAGTTTGACTTTTTCCTTTTTTTTTTAAATTCCACATATGATACATGCAGTGTTTGTCTTTGTTTGGCTTATTTCACTTAGCATAATGCCCTCAAGGTCTATCTACATTGTTGTAAATGGCAGGATTTCTTCTTTTCTCGTGGCTGAATAATATTCCATCATTTAAATATATATGTGTGTGTGTGTGTATATATATATATATATATGTATATTGCAACTTCTTTATCCATTCAGGGCAAATGGTACTTTCAAAGTACCGTTGCACATTGTTTTCCAGATACTTGTGATGTCCTGCCCACAACTGGACACTTTTTGCCCTTCTAGCCATCTTGCCCCCATTACCATTTACCTGAGAATAGCAGTATATGCCAACGGTAGATACCTAACTATTTATCAATTTACATGGAAAACTAACACCAGAAAACAAGAAAGCCAAGCGTTTTATTTTTTTTAATTAATTAATTTATTTTTGGCTGAGTTGGATCTTCATTGCTGCATGTGGGCTTTCTCTAGTTGTGGCGAGCAGGGGCTACTCTTCATTGCAGTGTGCAGGCTTCTTATTGTGGTGGCTTCTCTTTGCGGAGCATGGGCTCTAGGCGCACGGGCTCAGTAGTTGTGGCACTCGGGCTCTAGAGCGCGGGCTCAGTATTTGTGCTGCATGGGCTTAGTTGCTCCGCGGTATATGGGATTTTCCCGGACCAGGGCTCAAACCCGTGTCCCCTGCCTTGGCAGGCGGATTCTTAACCACTGAGCCACGAGGGAAGTCCGCCAAGTGTTTTAATTCCTTTTAGATCCATTGCTCAATTTTAATACCTGGAGCACGTAGGTTCTTATTTTCTTGCCTGCTTCTAGAAGTTTCCTGGATGTAGAAGTAGCATGCCCCAGCGCAGGTTCTGATATTGATTACAACAGAGGAATTTTTTCTTGGCAGTCATCCTACCCACCTACAGTGCTATGGGGATCTGGGCTCTAGGTGTTGACAGGACTCCCGGAGTTGCCCTTGGTGGGTTGGAAGACTGACCACAGAGTCTGGAGATGTGGTCAAGTCAGATAAACCTGGCTACAAATCGCAGCTGTGCCACGGGCCAGCTGGGCAAATTACTTATGCCCTAAGGTCAGCCTGTAAGGGTTGGAAAGCTTTTCTGTAAGAAGCCCAGGACGGAGCCAGGAACGTTGCAGACACATCACAGACCCCCGGTTCAGAAGTCACAGAGAAGGAGGCAGTACTGGGAGGCCTGTTCAGTTTGCTCTGGTCACTTACTCATCTTACTTCAACTCTCCCCACACTTTCTCCCCAGATAGATTCCAGGAGGACCATGAATGTGAAATAATTCAATTCAGTCAATTAAAATTTATTCTCAAATGTCTTCTCTGTGCCAGGCTCTGTCCATGGAGGACTGAAAACACAAACAGTGCACAGTGCTAGTGCTGTGAGGCACGTGGAGGGTCAGGTGTTGAGCACACAGCGCGACTCAGTGGAAGGTGGTCTAAGTAGGTAATGTTTGAACAGACATCTGAGCAGCAGGAAGGAGCATTAGTCCAGGCCCCTGGGAGCCGTGCAGAAGCTCTGAGGCGAGGGCAGTGTTGCCTGGTCAGGGGTCTGCAGGGAGACCAGCAGCAGGAGGGGGAAGACCTGAGGGCCCACACACAGCCCCTGGCGTTGTGTGATGTGTAGTCTGCACGGTCCCTCCTGATCACACACTAACACTTCACTTCCTTTTCCTTCCTCCCTCCCTCCCTCCCTTTCTGTCTGTCTGTCTGTCTCTCTCTCTTTTTTTTTAATTCAAAACTTGTTTATTGGTATGGTTTCCCACTCAACTTGGTTCAGAGTGCTTTTAGTGCTGTCTGTGTCTGTAAGCTCTGCTTTTCCTCCTGTGGCCTGGTGAGGACAGTGGAGCAGCCAACGTGCAAAGCTGCCATGTGCGTGGCTCCAGTGGTGATTTCGTGGCTCACTGGGCATCTCACACCCATGAAGCAGGACCTGGGGCTGTGCACCAGGCACTTCTCCTTGTGTTTCCTCTTCTCTTCTGGAGAGAGATGGAGGGCCTGAGCCAGAGGCATGTTCCCTCTCGTGGGAGGTGTTACCCCCAGTAAGGGCCTTCCCTTCTCAAAGGGAGGGATCTTCCTCCTTGAGGCAGGGGACGGCTGGGAGTCTGTTCCCTTGAGGGGAAATGACTGCTCTCCCCTCAGGTGGCCTGGTGGGAAAAACAAAGGTGGAAATAGCTCTCTCATCCGTGTTTTGTGAATTTTGGCAAGACTCGCACCCTTTCTGGCCTCACATGAGGGAAATGCAGGGAGAATTTGACCACCCGGCCATGGGCTTGTGCTCCTAATGCAGCGCCCAGCTCAGGGCGTGCCTCCACTGCCATCTCAGATGTCAGCAGCAGGTGGCGCTGTGCTCTCTGCTTCTCTGCCTCCACGTTTCTTGGTTTGCAGTCAGCGCTGATTCGTGCTGGCCAGCAAAGCCTGCGCCACTTATTTCCTTAAATAAGTGGAGCTCTAACCCAACAATATCTGTTGCTGCCAGGATCAAAGAAGGAAAGAAAACAGCGTGCTGTTAGGCCCCAGGGACTAAGTTGTAGGGTGAAATGTCCCTCGTGCCCACATCTTACTGAATTAAAATGAGATTGTTGACAAGACCACATCCCAAACAACATGCCTTTTGTCAGCACTCTGTCCTGTGTGTGCATGTGGTCGACAGGTGGTCGGAGAGAGCTCTTATCAGGGTTTGAGTCCAGATGCTGCTGCTGTTGAGCAGATCCTCTTACCTGCTCACAGCCTCAGTGCCTTCATCTGTGCAGTGTCCCTTCAGCTTAAGCATTGTGTGTTGGGGGGCAGGCTGCGATCATTCTGTTACTGATGAAAAGAGCCTCAGTTTGGAGTTCTTGAAAAACTCTTGGTTATAGTATTCGAAAGCCAACAATTGTGTGCTAGGTGAACGGTACAGATCTGGAGTCAAGAAGCCTTGCATTCATTTCCCCATACCACTGCTTACTAGGTGAACAACAGGTCTGGCCTCTGCTCTTCAGTTTCTTCCTCCATAAAGCGAGGATGGTAGCCGTGCCCACCTCATGAAGAGGCTAAGCATTCACTGGCATCCACCCAGGGTCTGGCTCAGGGCCTGCATGCAGTAGCAGCCCAGAATATCTTTGTTTTCCTTAATTAAGCCAGCGGCTCCAAGTACCGTTCTTGTCTCCTCCTGTCTGCATTTCAGGCCTCTGTGGTTGGTCCATAGTACAAAAGACCAGTCGTAAATATTTCTCTGTCTTATAATAAGGATCAAAGCTGTTCTTTATGAGTTCATAGTTTCTGCCTGGCTGAGTCTCCTACAGCATTAAAAAAATAATAATCTCATTGATCTCTTTTTGCATTGTTTTTCCTTAAAGGCTTTTCCAGGCTGAGGACTGCTAGAAAGTGGGTCGGATAAAAGCTAATCATGAAAAGGATTTGGAAATCAGATGAGAGGTCAAGGGGTCTTCCCTTGTGCAGAGTCTTGACCCTCTCCCTCCTTGATTCTCAGCAGTGTTTTTCTCAGTTCAATATTAGGGTACAAGAGAAATGAGTGGAACCAGGTCTATGAACAAGGTCACCCAGCAGCATCACGAGACGATGACATCACTGTCAGCTCTTGCCCAGGAAAAACCCAGGGCTCAAATAACCGAGGGAAAGGACAGGTCATCTTCATGGCAGGTTGACAGAGCTGGTTGCAGGCTGCCATCAACTATCAGGCCCTGGAGTGTTGCTAAAAATTACCCAGGGCCACACCCACCTCTGCTCAATTTGCGCTGGGCAGCCTCCCTGCCCTCGCATGCTCAGGACATGAATATCACCAACAGGTGTTTTTTTTGTTGTTGTTGTTCCATTTCCTAGAAGAAAGGTTACCAACTGCCAGAATCAAAATAGAATGTGAATTGTGTCCCAGGAATCCTGTCCGATCCAAGCACACTCATATTGTGCAATGACCTTGAGGGGATAGAGCAGATAAGCGAAATCTCAAAGTTATTTTCACTTTGTTGGAATTGACATCACAGAAGGCCTCTCATCAGCTTCTGTCTCCAGGCTGGTTATGTTTCCGCAGCTGCTGCATGTCAAGTGAATCCTGTTTTTAGTGCCCTGGAGGGACACTGTTGCTTAGGTGAACCTGAGGCAAAATCCCTCACATGAAGAATCCTTTTGTTAAAGTGAGTGGTTGCTCTCAACTTTATCCATTTCCCAAATTCATGGTTTTATACATTTTTTTTTCTTGGCTTAAATTCTTCATTATTCTTAATGGTATGATAGAGTTTTCCATATGGTAGTGAAATACCTATGGTAACTTTCCTGAAGAACAAAAAAAAAGTTAAATTAGAGAATTCAGAGCTTTGTAGATTTGTCTTTCACATATATGATGAATATTATCTTTTTTTAATTGTAAAAAACTATAAAATTTATCATCTTAACCACTTTTAAGTGTACAGTTCAGTAACACTAAGTATGTTGACATTGTGCCACACACATTGTGTTTTCTTAAAGCAAAGCGCTCCTGGGTGTGTTTATCAACAATTAGAGATGGCCCCTATCTGCCAAGTGTTTCTTCCATGAGGTAATACCTTATTACTACGCCTACACTTACTTTTTCAGGATTTCAAAGCTCTGGAAAGTAATTCTGAACAAAATCCATGGGCAGTACTTAAAACATAGGGAACCCTAAGAGAAGGCTGTGAAGATAATTCATCCTTTATTTGTCACAGTTCTAACTCATTTGGATAGAAAGCCTGTGGACCTGCATAAGGAGGGCTGGCCTCGGGACTGTCAGATGAGGGTCATGGTTAAGGCATTCACGTCATGTCGTCTGTGCTTAAAGTCTCCAGTGGCTTCCCATCTCACCAGAGTGACCTCTGCATACCTGACCCATCTCATCCCGCCCTGATCCTACCCCTGCCCACCTTTCTCACCTCACTTCCTCTGGCATTCACACTGGCCTCCTTGCTGACCCTTGAAAATGTCAAGCTCATTCCCTCTCAAAGGCCTTTGTATTTACTCTTACCTCCTTCTAGAACAATCTTCTCAACTTGTGCTGAGCAATAGAAACACTTACGCAAGTCATAGCATTCTCAGTGCCCAGGCCGCATCCTATACCAATTAAATCATCATCTCTGGGGCCTTAATGATCAGTATTTTTAAAAAACAAACTCACCAGGGGACTTCCCTGGCTGTCCAGTGGTTAGGACTCTACGCTTCCGCTGTAGGGGGCACAGGTTTCATCCCTGTCAGGGAACTAAGATCCCGCATGCCACGCAGCCAAAAAAGAACAACACGAAACAAAACAAAACTCAGCAGGAATTCCAATACAGCCACGTTTGAGAGCCAATGTCCTGGATCAGTGGTTCTCAAAGTGTGGTCCCAGATCAGAAATAGTAGCATCACCTGGGAACCCCACTCTAAACTTACTGAATCAGAAACGTTAAAAGTAGAGCCTGGGAGTATGTATTTGAACAAACCCTGCAGGTTCTGTCACGTGCCTAAGTTTGAGAACCATTGTCCTATATCCTCGGTGCTCACGAGGTGGCTTGTGGGCCAGCAGCGTCAGCATCACTTGGAAGCTTGTTAGAAAAGCAGAACCTGACACCAGCTGGTAAATGCAACCAACTGAATCAGAATCTGCACTTTAACAATATCCCAGTGCCTCCTGCACATTAACATTTTAGAAGCTTTCTAGCTCTGTCCCCTGCGAGAGCCTAAGAGCAATAATGCACTGGTAGCAGGAGCCTACCTGGCACCTGGAGCTTGGACTCTAAGTGTCTTTTAATACCAAAAGGCTTGTTGGAGAAAAGGCTTATTCCATGGCTCGTGCAGGGAAAATGCAAGATGAGTCTTAAACATCTTGTGCCAGAAAGCAAGGAAATGCTTAAAGAATGATGGGGACACGTCAGAAAAACACAGGGGCTGGGATAAAGGGGCTCTTGTTGGCCAAATAGGAGACAAATCTGGCAGTAGTGGATTATAACCTGTTGAATAAAGTAAAAGCCAATGGGTTTGTAGTGCTATAAGGAAATAAATTATTGTGTAAATAAATGAAAGAGAAGGAAAAACTCTTCCTTGCAGTAGAATGCCAACTAATAAGCATAGAAGGAAAGATGGAGTAAGAAAATCAGCCACGAATGCTAAAACTGATGGGTGAAAGTTTGAGGAACAGAATATTTATATTCTAAAAGTACCTCCCCACAATGATTTATTAATTACAAAGGGGACAATAGTAACTTTATAGTGGAGAAACCTGGCAGAGACCACCTTCACCCAGCAGTCAAAGTTAGCATCACCCACCCTGGGACAGACCAGCACCACGTGCCTCCCGCTGTGCAGTGCTGAGGAGGGCAGAGTGTACGTTCAGTGGCGTTCCTGCCAAAAAGGCATAACTGAATCTGCTCCTCAGGAAGCATCAGGAAACCCAAATAGAGCAACAGGTCACAAAGTAACTGACCTGCATGCTTAAAAAATGTCAAGGTCGAGAAAGACAAAGAATGGCTAGGGAAGTGTTCCGCATTAAAGGAGACTAAAGAGATGTAAGTACTAAATGCTGTATGAGATCCTGGACCCAGAAAAATATATGTCATTTTAAAAGGTCATTGTAGGAGCAATTGACAAAATTTAAATACGGACTGTGGTTGTGTAAGAGGATGTTCTTTTTTTTTAAGATTTATTTTTTTCTTTTGATGTGGACCATTTTTAAAGTCTTTATTGAGTTTGTTACAATATTGCTTCTGTTTTATGTTTTGGTCTTTTGGCGGCGAGGCATGTGGGATCTTAGCTCCCTAACTAGGGATCGAACCCACACCCCCTGCATTGGAAGGTGAAATCCTAACCACTGGACCTCCAGGGAAGTCCCGAGAATGTTCTTATTTTAGGAAATACACACTGAAGTATAGGGTAATGGGGCATTATGTTTGCAATATGTACTCTCAAATGGTCTGAAAAAAGTATGCGTGTGTGAGTGTGTATGTATATGTGTATAACATGTAATATGTTTAGAGAGAGAGAGAGTAAAGAGGGCAAAACATTAACAGTTGGTGAATCTAGAAGATGAGAGTTTCTTATTCTATTTCAGAACTTTTCTATAATTTAAAATTATATCAGAATAAGAGTCATATCCCCTCCCCTTGAAAAAAGACCTATGAGAACAAACACCAAAATAAACCAAGCAAGCAGCAGTGATCCAGAGCACTCTGGGTTCCGAGTTAAGTCTGACTGTCTCCTGGTCATTCAGGTCTGTACTCCTCTGTCACCTCCTCAGAGAGGCCCCAGCTGGTCACCCCATCTAATGCAGCCCCCAGCCACCACTGTCAGACCCTCTCTGTCATGTCACCTGCTTTCTTATTCTCATAGCACTTGGTTGGCATGTAAAAGTATTCTTGTTTATACACCTGTCTGCTCATTTACTGTCTCTTCCCACTCGGACATGAGCTTCATCATCATAAGAGATTTTATCTGTCTTGGTATACCCCCAGTATGGTGCCTGACAGCTAGGAGGCACCTCACGTGTGTGTGTTAAATGAATGAACAGACAGACCTCAGTTTCCTCATCCGCAGGACAAGGGGCTGCTCTACGATGCACCACCAGACTCCTTCCAGCCTAGACACTGATGGAAGGAGTCTGGCAATGTAAGAACTACTGTTTAAAGAGCATCTAAAATGTCCTAGGCTTTTACTTACAATCTCTCATTTAATCTTCACAATGACCCTTTTCCATTCATTCATTTAGCAGACACTTAGCAAGTGCCTGTTATCCACTAGGCACTAAGAAAACACTGATTAACACAACAGACACAGCCCTTACCCCCACAGAGCTTCCCAGGTTAGCCAGAGCTGGCTGAGAAAACTGAGACTCAGAGAGGTTGCCCAGCTTGCTGAAGTCACACAGCAGGTGCAATGCAGAGCTGGGAAGGTAACCATCATCTCAGTCCTACTGCTGGGGACCTGCTGCCTCTAAGGAGCTGCTGCTGTGAGTGGGTCCACTCTTCAGGGGGCTCCCTCAGAGCTGTCACAGCTCCTATGTCCCATGACCTCAACACTAACCCTCACTATTCCCCTTTCCTCAGCAAATAAACAAAATGTGCTGTATCTCAGCCATTTCTGGTTATGTTTCCATGGCTTCTTGGTCCCGTTTACTTCAGATAAGCAAGGCTCTGTTCTGCTTCACTGGGCAAAGGTTAAGTTCAGTTTAACCTAAGAAATAATCTAAGTGGGAGATGTAATCAAATAACCTTACCAGAAGAATAACTGAAAAAGCAAAAAGCAAGAAACAAAATAAAAACCCACTTCAAAAATGTTTAATGATGAGACCGAGCATGAAGAGTTAAAACAATGCAAGAGAGCAGGGAAACTTCCTAAAAGATGTTTGATTTTTTTTCAGCTCATTGATCCTTTCCCTCCTTGAAAGCTTTCTCTGCCAATTAATCACTCAACTTATTACCAGGCCCTGTTTCCCTGTTTATAATTTTGAGCCTCAAGAATCCCTCTGTAAAGACCACAATAAATTTCCCTAGTTAGCAAGACAAACATTTATCTTAGCGAATCAATTACTATGCCGGGAGGTCTTGGATTCCTGGGATTTAGTTCATACCTTTGCCCTTGATTTGTTGGGCGACCTTCACTTCTCTGCGCCTCGGTTTCTGAAGCTGCACAAGGAAAACAGTGTTGTGTTCTGAAATTGCTCTGGGTTCCCTGTTGGAAAATAGCAGAGGGTATTTGGCCAAGGATATGATTTATCTATGCCCATAAATGCCTCTCCTCCTCCTTCTGGAAGCTGGCTAATTATGTTTAGAGTTGAAATGCATTCTCTCTGGGCATCTAAAGTAGATTCCTTGTGGGAATGTCTAGCGGGTGGGTGAATAAAAGAGACACATTAACAGAGTTTTGTTATTCTAGAGAAAAATGTCATATCTCTATTTTTTGTGGCCACAAAGTTCAGAGTTAGGGAGGGGGGTGGACAAGAAAACAATATTGTTCTTCGGAACTACATTTCACAGGTGACTTACTTGTGAGAGAAGCTTTTCTTTCACTGCTGATCGATGCTTTTTCAAGCAAGCCAGGCAGCTAACTGGCAACCGAGTAGGTGATGAAACGACCACCTTTGTGTTTAGTGACTTCCCCGTCATTGGAGGTAACCAAGGATAGGCTGAAGGACCCCTCAGCAGAGGGTGGAGTAGAGAAAGTTCAAGCACCAGAAGAGGGTTTCAACTAAGTACCATTCATCCCCCTCTAACCCTGAGATTCAGGAATGCTAGTCCCTTTTGGTGTCACGTGCTCTTCTGAACGGACAGTCCCAGGTATACAGCAGAGCATGGGACAAATGGCGGCGATGGGTGAGGTCATGGGAAAATTTGAGATTCAAATCTCTTAAAGAAAGGATGGCTTTATATCCACTACAAAGCATGAACCAGAATTAGGATCCCAGAAGAAGAGGCCGAGTAGGGTATTGTGTATTTGAGGGCACATCATATGTATCTGAGAACACACCTTTCAACAGGAAGTGTTGCATGGACCATGGACTCTGCAGCCTAAAAGGAATTTGTTGCAGCCACTGAGACCCCTCTGCATGTAGCTTTCAGCCATAGAAGCCCCATCACTGATTAGAGGCAGGAGGAACCCCAGCCTCAGAGACCCAGAGAGGGTGTGCATGGTGGTGGAAATTGGGGACGGTATCAGCTTTTAATCAGGCACTTATTTTAGAGCAAATAACAACCACAATAATAATAAGAGCTGCCAATTATTGATCATCTACTATGTGCAAGTATGATGCATAGTTTGCCTCACTTCTGCAATTCTTCAAGGTAGGTGCCATATGCCTATTTTGCAGATGAAGAAACTGAGGCTTCCAGAGAGCAGAAGTGACCTGCCTTGCAAATAGTGACACCAATATTCAAACTCAAGTCTGTCCGATTCAAGATCCATGTTCTCTCCACCGTGTCAACAGTCTTGATTTAGAAGTAGGGATTATTAACCCCATTTTTACAGATAAAAAAACTGAGCTCCGAAAGTGCAAGTAATAATGGAAAAACTGAAGTTTGACTAATTCCAAATCTCTGCCAGGTATCCTGTGAGAGGAACCTTGTAGAACCCCAGAACTGGGAGACATCCGTAGGGCAGTCTGGACAAATCCCTTCAGTCTACAGAGGAGAACCTGACTCAGAGGGGGAAGCTAGCAGCTCAAGGACATGAGGCAAGACGGCGGCAGGCTGGGCAGGATGTGCGGGTGAACGGCCTTCGGGTGGAGTGGGACTGGATCTGTGCTGACCACCTCCTGGATGCCTTTGGGCTGGCAGTGAGGCTGCAGTGAGGCCTGTGACCTCGGAGAGTATCCAAGGGGCTAGAGCAGTGAGGGCTGAACTTCTGTCAGGGAATCTGGTTCGCTGTGTGAGGACGTGGACCAGCAGGCAGGCCCTGGGGTTAAGAGGTCACCAAGCCCAGCAGCTGCTCATGCTGGCAGACCTGGGAAAAGGGAGGGGATCGGTTGAAAGGCAGGGAACACAAGTGGGGCTTCTTTGGGGAGCTGAGACATTATTCCCAGATGCCCCTGCTCATCCTGCACCTTCTTCAAAGACTCTGCCTGCAGTGTGAGGCCTCCCTGGATCTATCTGAACTCCCTTCTCCCCCTCTGGCTGCAAGAGCCATTATCCTGACTGCCCTTTCTAGAAGACATTTAGGTGCCTGGCCCTAGGCTTGACACTCCATGTACAAAATCTGACATATAGCTTTCCCAACAATCCTGTGACCATGCTATAATGAGCTAAGGCTCAGAGATATTAAATGACTTGCCCAAGCTCACACAGCTGATAAGTGACAGAGCCAGGATGGCAACTCTATCAGGATAGGGATTTCTGGCTTCTTTGGTCACTGCTGTATTCCCAGTGCTTGGCACGTAGTGGCCACCCAGTACAGATTCATCGAGTAAATGTCTGACTCTAGTGCCACGCCCGTTGCCCTACACCTAGCTGCCTCTTGAAAACCCCCATGATGGGAGAATTCAGTTTTGAGTGAAAATAGATTTAGAGGACTTCAGTCAAGAATGAATCCATGAAGTCCTTTTCTATGAGTACTTTTTATACTTATCAAAATAAGACAATGAAGAAAGCGCCCTGAATAGAATGTAAATTGCATTGTGCACGTTTTTACAATTAGTAATCAGGGCTGCTACAGAATTAATTTCTTCCCCAGGCAGGTTCAATGAGATGCTCGTTAGCTCATTGTGCTTCTTTGCTTTCCTACAGACAACATGCATGCTAACAGGTAGTTCTTTTTCCTTTCTGAAATGGTGCCTTTTTGAAGTGGTTCAAAGCCATTTTGATTTTACGGCTCAGAGTCTCTAAGTCACTTTCCTCAAGCCATGAATTTGTGACTATATATTCCCAGACTCGGGGAGTACAGAAAGGGTAACCTGTATATCCTCGAATTTCCAAAAGGGAAACTTGTAACGAGGTCAGCTTACAATATAGCTCCTTCTGTTGACTGGCATGGTCCAAGTTCATTGAATATTTGGTTTATTGGATCGTAACCATCCATCCACTCATGGGTTCTCTCATTTTCAGCAACTGGAATTCTATAAATTACAACTGAACTCCATCTAAACTTTACTGACCATAATTATTTTTTTCTTTCATGATTCAGGATGTAGTTTAACACCTCACAGAGCCCTAGGCCAAAATAGTGAATTTTGAATTAAAACTTCTCAGAGCTGAAAGGGATCCTACAGATCCCCTAATCTAACTTTTCCTAAATTCTGTTTCACAGAACAACTCCCCAGTAAGAGAGTGTACCTAGAAAAATTTCCTCTCTCAAGTAAGTTTGGGAACTGCTGTGTGCTCTGCCTTCCTGTCAGAGTCACAATGCATAAGAGCAGACTCAAGTTTCCGAGAAGTCCTGCAGTAAATATGGTGGTGTTTAACTTTGTCCCACCCAGTGTTCCCAAAATTACTGGACCGGGGGATGGGGGGGATTTTTTTTAACTTCTGAAAAATGCCTACTGGAAAACACTTTGGGAAATATCACTCTAGTCAGACCTCACACACACTTGCACACATACCCACCTTCCAATTTTACAGATGTGGAAAGTGATGTTCAGAGAGGGGAAGAAAGTGGCCTGAAGCTGTACATGTCTAATGGCAGAGCTAGGCCTGGAACCCACACATTTCTTAGCTCCTAGGTTCATAATTCATATCACCTACAATGCCCAGGTAAGATTGGTAGATGAGAGATAGCCAGGTAATAAAGTATGGATTGACCCAGCTTTTATTGTACCAAATAAACTGTTTATTTTATTTTATTTTATTGGAGTATAGTTGATTTACAATGTTGTGTTAGTTTCAAGCATACAGCACAGTGATTCAGTTAAGCTATACGTATATATATATTCACTCTTTTTCAGATTCTTTTCTCATATAGGTTATCACAGAATATTGAGTAGAGTTCCCTGTTCCATACAGTAGGTCCTTGTTGGTTCTCTATCTTATATATAGTAGTGTGTTTATGTTAACACCAAGCTCCTGATTTATCCCTCCCCCTGCCACATTTCCCCTTTGGTAACCATAAGTTTGTTTTCAGTATCTTTAAGTCCGTTTCTGTTTTGTAAATAAGTTCATTTGTATAATTTTTAAAAAATTAGATTCCACATATGAGTGATATCATATGGTATTTGTCTTTGTCTGACTTATTTCACTTAGTATGATAATCTCTAGGTCCGTCCATGTTGCTGCAAATAGTATTTTTTCCTTCTTTTTATGGCTGAGTAATATTCCATTGTATATATATACCACATCTTCTTTGTCCATTCCTCTGTTGATGAACATTTAGGTTCTTTCCATGTCTTGGCTATTGTAAATAGTTGAACATTGGGGTGCACGTATCTTTTCAAATTCTGATTTTCTCCAGATATATGCCCAGGAAAACTGGTTTTTTGAAGCTTATTATATTGAAAAAGATAGCTATGGAACAAGGAAACTTTGTGTCTGCCTCAGGTGGCTTTCTCCATTCTGGAGTACAGGTCCTAACATGGCTACTTTACTTCTTATCCAGCTGTAGATTATTTCTTATAAAGCGAATTGGAGTAGTTGGAAGACGGGGTAGGGCCGGTGATCAGGCCATTATGTTGGAGCGACTGATTATCATTGTTAGTAACAACAGCCATAGCCACTTACTGAATAGGGACAGGATACTTCATTGGTGGCAGTGAGCTTGGGAGCCACACACGCTGAGTTTGAATCCTGGCCCCATCACTGAATAACTGTGTGATTAATAGTACCTATATTTTCCTGGCACTGCAGTCTGAGAGGATTTGATGTCATGATTTCTTCATCGGGAACATTGGGTATCAAACACAATAGTTCCTGTCTTAGAACAAGGAGGTTTTCCAAAAGACGCACAGAGGCTCACCAGGCAGCTATCTCATAAACCTGGGGGAGTTTGAGCAGATAGCCCAGGAGGGGCCTGTAGGTTGGCGCACAGCGGTAAGAGTGGGGCAGGGGTAGTGATTTGGGCAAAGATGAGTGAAGAGTTGCTCAATCCACACAGAAGATGAGGCACATGTTTTTCAACAATAATTGAGGCAAAGAACAGCTATGGAAGACAAATAGATTGTCTTGACCAGGATTTTTTTCATTGACAATTGACAAATAACTCCAACAGGCTTAGGAAAAAGAAAGGAGCCGCAGGAGGGGCTGACTAGACATGGCTGCATGCAGGGCTCGAGTCGTATCAGCAGGACTCTCTCTCGCTCTATCCCTTGGCTCTGCTTTAGTTGTGCTGACTCTGTTCTCAGCCAGGCGCTCCCTTCATGCTGGCAAGATGGCCACAGAAGCGCCAAGGGGACATTCTACAACTTAGCCGTATTACCCCTTTCCCCAAATTTCAAACAGAGTTCCAGGATTCATTATGATGGGCCTGGCCCCAGGTCATGTGCTGCTTTCAGTTCCTGGGACTGATTGGCCAGGCCTGAGCCACTTGCTTCCTCCTGGAAATGAAGCAGATGTGGGGCTGGGACCCTCACCTCCTGCCTTTATTTCCTCCTGTTTCTTTCAGTTCCTGACCCTTGTCTCTGTCTTCAGTTGGCCCACTGCTTCCCGGGCTTCACAACCACACATCATTCTGGCCCCAGGTAAGAAGTGGCCACATCCTAGAGGGGTCTTCTGGATAGACCTAGGACTTTCTGTTGGCTCAAAAGTAGATTCAGATAGAAGGAGGCAGTGTGGTGTGTGATGCTAGGACAGTAGAGGAGTTTTCATCCTAAGTGCCAGTTTTTTAAAGTGGCTGTCTTGCAGAGGATGGTAAAGCTGAGTCCAGACTCAGAGGGAAAGGAAGCCATGATTGATTAATAATATGTGCCAGGAGCACTGGATTAGGTGGTGGTAGCAGATGTGCCATGTATTTGCGAAACCTCATTAAAGAAACAGCATGGATCATGGAGTGTAACAGCCCTGTTCACCTCCACCTCCACCACTTAGTCCTGTGATCACATTGCAGTTACTTCGACTTATAGGCAACAGTTCCCACATTTGCACAGTGAGGACATTCATCCTGAAGAACTTCTAAAAGAATCAGTGGAGACAGTGTACATAGATAGGTGCTAACCATGTTGCATCATAAATGGAGCTTTGGTTTTTTTAGAAGTAGAAAGACATCTCACTTTTCCAGGGGTCCGCTGCCCACAGTGCTAGCATTGCCTAAGATACCTCAGTTAGGCAGATTTACATGGGTTTGAACTTCTGTTTTTCGGAAGAGTTTGAGAAGGATAGGTGTTAGCTCTCATCTAAATGCTTGATAGAATTCGCCTGTGAAGCCATCTGGTCCTGGACTTCTGTTTATTGGAAGATTTTTAATCACAGTTTCAATTTCATTACTTGTGATTGGTCTGTTCATATTTTCTATTTCTTCCTGGTTCAGTCTTGGAAGCTTGTACCTTCCTGAGAATTTGTCCATTTCTTCCAGGTTGTCCATTTTATTGGCATAGAGTTGCTTATAGTAGTCTCTTATGATCCTTTGTATTTCTGCAGTGTCAGTTGTAACTTCTCCTTTTTCATTTCTAATTTTATTGACTTGAGTCCTCTCCCTTTTTCTCTTGATGAGTCTAGCTAAAGGTTGATCAATTTTATCTTCTCAAAGAACCAACTTTTACTTTCATTGATCTTTGCTATTGTTTTCTTTGTTTCTATTTCATTTATTTCTGCTCTGATCTTCATGGTTTCTTTCCTTCTACTAACTTCGGGTTTTGTTTTTTCTTCTTTCTCTAGTTGCTTTAGGTGTAAGGTTAGGTAATTTATTTGAGATTTTTCTTGTTTCTTGAGGTAGGATTGTACTGCTATAAACTTCCCTCTTAGAACTGCTTTTGCTGCATCCCATAGGTTTTGAGTCATTGTGTTTTCATTGTCATTTGTTTTGAACTTCTGTTTTTGAAAGATGCACTGTTGGTTTCTCACCCTTATCCCATCAGGCCTTTACAGTGCATTGTATCCAGACCCAAATTCCGACAGCCAGCATCTGCTTCTCATTGCCTTTCCTGCCAACAGGGTGACAGCCAGCACCACCATCTGAGAACTTACAAAGAGTCTGACTTATCTTCATAAGATCCCACATTACCTTGTCTTATACCAAGGGACTCACTTAATGACAAAGGATGTACAGCAATGGGCACATGATCCCAGGACCCACTGATCTTCCCAGGGAATGTGTCACCAGAAGCTACTGTTGGCCCAGTAGAATGTCGGAAGGGCCTCTTAGAAGCAAAGTTAAGATGCCAGCCTAGGAGTGATATTCTGCAGGATTGGGGTGCTGTGTTTTTTATTGAGGTAAAAGTCACATAACATAAAATTCACCATTTTAGCCTTTTTAAAGTTACAATTCAGTGACCTTAGTACATTCCTAATATTATGTGACCATCAGCACTATCTCATTCCAGAACATTTTCATACCCATTCAGCAGTCAATCCCCACTTCTTCCTTACCCCAGCCCCTGACAACTAATTTGCTTTTTGTCTCTACGGATTCACCTATTCTGTATATTTTGTATAAAAGGAATAATACAAGATATGGCCTTTTGTATCTGGCTTCTTTCACTTGGCACAGTGTTTTCAAGGTTGATCCATGTTGAAGTATGGATCAGTGTTCATTCCTTTTTATGACCAAATAGCATTCCATTGTATGGATATAGAACATTTTGTTTATCCATTCATCCATCAGTGAATATTGGGTTGTTTCTGCCTTTTGGCTATTGTGAATAGTACTGTTATGAAATTCTTGTAGAAGTTTTATCTTGAACACCTGTTTTCAGTTCTTTTGTGTATATACCTAGAAGTGGATTGCTGGTTCACATGGTAATTCCGTGTTTAACTTTTTTTTCTTAATTTTTATTTTTAAATTTATTCATTTATTTTTGACTGCATTGGGTCTTCATTGCCGTGCGCGGGCTTTCTTTAGTTGCGGCGAACAGGGGCTACTCTTCGTTGCAGTGTGCAGGCTTCTCATTGCGGTGGCTTCTCTCGTTGCGGAGCACAGGCTCTAGGCATGCGGGCTCAGTAGTTGTGGCTCGCGGGCTCTAGAGTGCAGGTTCAGTAGTTGTGGCGCACAGGCTTAGCTGCTCCACGGCATGTGGGATCTTCCCAGACCAGGGATCGAACCCGTGTTCCCTGCATTGGCAGGAGGATTCTTATCCACTGTGCCACCAGGGAAGTCCCTGTGTTTAACTTTTAGAGGAACAGCCATACTCTTTTTCCCAGCAGTTGCACCTTTTACATTCCCACCAGCAGTGTGTAATATGAGTTCCAATTTCTTGATATCTTCAGTAACATTTGTTATTTTTCATTTTTTAAAATCATAGACATCCTAGTGGGTGTGACGTGATATCATATTGTTGTTTTAATTAGCATTTCTCTAGTGATTAATGATGATGAGCATCTTTTCATGTACTTATTGTCCAGTTCTATATCTTCTTTGAAGAACTGTCTATTCAAGTCCTTTGCCCCTTTTTTTAACTGGGTTGTTTTGTTGTTGTTGAGTTGTAGGAGTTCTTTATATATTCTAGATATTAATTCTTTGTCAGATATATGGTCTGCAAATATTTTCTCCCATTCTATAGGTTGCCTTTTCACTTCCTTGATAGAACCCTTTCTTACACAAAAGTTTTAATTTTGATGAAGTCCCATTTATATATTTTTCTTTTGTTGCTTGTGCCTTGGTGCCATATCTAAGAATTTATTGCCAAATTTAAGGTCATGAAGATTAAATCCTATGTTTACTTCTAAGAGTTTTATAGTTTTAGCTCTTATGTTTAGGTCTTTGATCTATTTTGAGTTCATTTTTAAATATTTTATTAGGTAAGGTTCTAACTTCCCTCCCTTGTGTGTGATTAGCATACTGCCTTGATTATCATAGCATTGTAGTAAGTCCTGGAATTGGAAAGTGTGAGTCCTCCAACTTTGTATTTTTTTCAAGATTGTTTTGGCTAATCAAGGCCCCTTGCAATTATATACGAATTTTAGGATCAGTTCATCCATTTCTGCAAAATAGGCAGATGGAATTTTGATAAAGGTTGCACTGAATCCGTTGATCACTTTGGGAAGTCTTGCCATTTTTAGCTGTCTTTTGTTTTTACTAATTGCCCTAGGCAGGACTTCCTATACAATATTGGATAGAAATGGTAAGAGTAGATAGCCTTGTATTGTTCATGATCTTAGAAAGCATTTAGTCTTTCACCATTAACTATGATGTTAGCTGTGGGTTTTTCATAGGTGACCTTTACCATGTTGAGGAATTTCCCTTTTATTCATAATTTGTTGAGCTTTTTTTTTTTTTTTGCGGTACCTGGGCCTCTCACTGTGGTGGCCTCTCCCGCTGCAGAGCACAGGCTCCGGACGCGCAGGCTCAGCGACCATGGCTCACGGGCCCAGCCACTCCATGGCACGTGGGATCCTCCCAGACCGGGGCACGAACCTGTGTCCCCTGCATCGACAGGAAGACTCTCAACCACTGCGCCACCAGGGAAGCCCTGTTGAGCATTTTTTATCATGAAAAGATGTTGGGTTTTGTAAACTCCTTTTTCTGCATAAACTGAGATGATCACAGTTGGGTTTTTTTCCCCTTCATTCTATTAATATTGTGTATTTGGTTGATTACTTTTTGTATGTTGAACCACCCTTGCATTCTTGGGATAAATTCAACTTGGTTATATATATAATCTTCTTAATATGCTTCTAGAATCTGTTTGCTAGTATTATGTTGATGAATTTTTGCATCTATACTCATATTGATATGTTGGTTTTTAGTTTTCTTTTCTTTGATGTCTATTTCTGGCTTTGGTCAGAGTAATACTGGCTTCATAGAATGAGTTAAGAAGTGTTTCCTCTTCTGTTCTTTGGAAGAGTTGAGAAGGGTTGTTCTTGTTAATTCTTCTTTGAACACTGTAGAATTCACCAACGAAGCCATCTGGTTCTGAGATTTTCTTTGCTGGAAGATTTCAATTACTGATTTAATATCTTTATTTGTTGTAGGTCTGTAAAAGTTTGTTTCTTCTTCAGCCAGTTTTGGTAGTTTGTGTTTCTAGGAATTTGTCCATTTCATCTAGGTTATCTAATTTGTTGGCATGCAGTCGTTCATAGGCATCTTTTATAATCCTGTTTATTTCTGTAATGTCATTAGGATGTCCACACTTTTATTTTTGCTTTTGGCAGTCTAGCTTCACAGTCCAAACTCTTAACCACTGTGCTATGTTGTCTCCACCATTCCTGCTTTTGGTAATTTGAGTCTTCTCTGTTTTTTCTTAGTCATTCTAGCTAAAGGTTTGTCGGTTGCTTTTTTTTAATCTTTTCAAGGAACCAACTTTTGATTTCATTGATTCTCTGTATTGTGTTTTGATTCTCTATTTCATTTATCGCTGCTCTTACCTTCATTATTTTCTTCCTTTTGCTTGCTTTGGTTTAGTTTTTCTTCTTTTTCTATTTCCTTAAGGTGGAAAGTTGGATTATTTTAGATATTTCTTCTTCTTTAAAGCAGGCATTTGGATTGGTTCAAGATGACGGAGTAAAAGGACATGCTCTCACTCCCTCTTTCATGAACACCGGAATCACAACTAACTGCTTAACAGTCATCGACAGGAAGACACTGGAACTCACCAAAAAAGATACCCCACATGCAAAGACAAAGGAGAAGCCGCAATGAGACAGTAGGAGGGGCGCTATCACAATAAAATCAAATCCCATAACTGCTGGGTGGGTGACTCACAAACTGGAGAACACTTATACCACAAAAGTCTACCCACTGGAGTGAAGGTTCTGAGCCACACATCAGGCTTCCCAACCTGGGGGTCTGGCAACAGGAGGAGGAATTCCTAGAGAATCAGACTTTGAAGGCTAGCAGGATTTGATTTCAGGACTTCAGCAGGACTGGGGGAAAAAGAGACTCCACTCTTGGAGGGCCCACATAAAGTAGTGTGTGCATTGGGACCCAGGGGAAGGAGCAGTGACCCACATAGGAGACTTAACCAGGCCTACCTGCTAGTGTTGGAGGGTCTCCTGTAGAAGCGAGGGGCAGCTGTGGCTCACCAAGGGACAAGGATACTGGCAGCAGAAGTTCTGGGAAGTACTCCTTGGCGTGAGCTCTCCCAGAGTCTGCCATTAGCCCCACCAAAGAGCCCGGGTAGGCTCCAGTGTTGGGTCACCTCAGGCCAAACAACCAACAGGGAGGGAACCCAGCCCCACCCATCAGCAGACAAGTGGATTAAAGTTTTACTGAGCTCTGCCCACCAGAGCAACAGCCAGCTCTACCCACCACCAGTCCCTCCCATCAGGAAACTTCCACAAGCCTCTTAGATAGCTTCATCCACCAGAGGGCAGACAGCAGAAGCAAGAAGAACTACAATCCTGCAGCCTGTGGAACAAAAACCACATTCACAGAAAGATAGACAAGATGAAAAGGCAGAGGACCATGTACCAGATGAAGGAACAAGATAAAACCCCAGGAAAACAACAAAGTGAAATGGAGATAGGCAATCTTCCAGAAAAAGAATTCCGAATAATGATACTGAAGATGATCCAGGACCTTGGAAAAAGAATGGAGGCAAAGATCGAGAAGATGCAAGAAATGTTTAACAAGGATCTAGAATAATTAAAGAACAAACAAACAGAGATGAACAATACAATAAATGAAATGAAAACTACACTAGAAGCAATCAATAGCAGAATAACTGAGGCAGAAGAACAGATAAGTGACCTGGAAGACAGAACAGTGGAATTCACTGCTGCGGAACAGAATAAACCAAAAAGAATGAAAAGAAATGAAGACAGCCTAAGAGACCTCTGGGACAACATTAAACGCAACAACATTCGCATTATAGGTGTCCCAGAAGGAGAAGAGAGAGAGAAAGGACCAGAGAAAATATTTGAAGAGATTATAGTCGAAAACTTCCCTAACATGGGAAAGGAATTAGCCACCCAAGTCCAGGCAGCACAGAGAGTCCCATACAGGATAAACCCAAGGAAAACACACTGAGACACATAGTAATCAAATTGGCAAAAATTAAAAACAAAGAAAATTATTGAAAGCAGCAAGGGAAAAATGACAAATAACATACAAGTGAACTCCCATAAGGTTAACAGCTGATTTCTCAGCAGAAACTCTAGAAGCCAGAAGGGCATGGCATGATATACTTAAAGTGATGAAAGGGAAGAACCTACAACCAAGATTACTCTACCTAGCAAGGATCTCATTCAGATTCGATGGAGAAATCAAAAGCTTTACAGATAAGCAAAAGCTAAGAGAATTCAGCACCACCAAACCAGCTCTACAACAAATGCTAAAGGAACTTCTCTAAGTGGGAGACACAATAGAAGAAAGGGACCTACAAAAACAAACCCAAAACAACTAAGAAGATGGTCATAGGAACGTGCATATTGATAATTACCTTAAACTTGAACGGATTAAGTGCTCCAACCAAAAGACACAGGCTCGCTGAATGGATACAAAAACAAGACCCATATATATGCTGTCTACAAGAGACCCACTTCAGACCTAGGGACACATACAGACTGAAAGTGAGGGGATGGAAAAAGATATTCCCTGCAAATGGAAATCAAAAGAAAGCTGGAGTAGCAATACTTATATCAGGTAAAATAGACTTTCAAATAAAGAATGTTACAAGAGACAAGGAAGGACACTACATAACGATCAAGGGATCAATCCAAGAAGAAGATAAAACAATTATAAATATATATGCACCCAACATAGGAGCACCTGAATACATAAGACAACTGCTAACAGCTATAAAAGAGGAAATCGACAGTAACATAATAATAGTGGGGGACTTTAACACCTCACTTACTCCAATGGACAGATCATCCAGACAGAAAATTAATAAGGAAACACAAGCTTTAAGTAACACAATAGGCAAGATAGATTTAACTAATATTTATAGGACATTCCATCCAAAAACAGCAGATTACACTTTCTTCTCAAGTGCACACGGAACATTCTCCAGGATAGATCACATCTTGGGTCACAAATCAAGCCTCAGTAAATTTAAGAAAATTGAAATCATATCAAGCATCTTTTCTGACCACAACGCTATGAGATTAGAAGTCAATTACAGAGAAAAAAATGTAACAAACACATGGAGGCTAAACAATACGTTACTAAATAGCCAAGAGATCACTGAAGAAATGAAAGAGGAAATCAAAAAATACCTAGAGGGCTTCCCTGGTGGCGCAGTGGTTGAGAGTCCGCCTGCCAATGCAGGGGACACGAGTTCGTGCCCCGGTCTGGGAAGATCCCACATGCCGCGGAGCAGCTGGGCCCGTGAGCCATGGCCGCTGAGCCTGCGCTTCCGGAGCTCCACAATGGGAGAGGCCACAACAGTGAGAGGCCTGCGTACCGCAAAAAAAAAAAAAAGAAAAAAAAATACCTAGAGAAAAATGACAATAAAAACACAATGATCCAAAACCTATGGGATGCAGCAAAAGCAGTTCTAAGAGGGAAGTTTATAGCTGTACAAGCCTACCTCAAGAAACAAGAAAAATCTCAAATAAACAATCTAACATTACACCTAAAGGAACTAGAGAAAGAAGAACAAGCAAAATCCAAAGTTAGCAGAAGGAAAGAAATCATAAAGATCAGAGCAGAAATAAATGAAATACAAACAAAGAAAACAATAGCAAAGATCAATAAAACTAAAAGCTGGTTCTTTGAGAAGATAAACAAAATTGATAAACCATTAGCCAGACTCATCAAGAAAAAGAGGGAGAGGACTCAAATCAATAAAATTAGAAATGAAAAAGGAGAAGTTACAACAGACATGGCAGAAATACAAAGGATTGTATTGTATTAGAGACTACTACAGGCAACTCTATGCCAATGAAATGGACAACCTGGAAGAAATGGACAAATTCTTAGAAAGCTACAACCTTCCAAGACTGAACCAGGAAGAAATAGAAAATGTGAACAGACCAATCACAAGTAATGAAATTGAAACTGTGATTAAAAATCTTCCAACAAACTAAAGTCCAGGACCAGATGACTTCACAGGTGAATTCTATCAAACACGTAGGGAAGAGTTAACACCCATCCTTCTCAAACTCTCCCAAAAATTTGCAGAGGAAGGAAAATTCCCAAACTCATTCTATGAGGCCACCATCACCCTGATACCAAAACCAGACAAAGATACTACAAAAAAAGAAAATTACAGACCAATATCACTGATGAATATAGATGCAGAAATCCTCAACAGAATACTAGCAAACAGAATCCAACAACACATTAAAAGGATCATACACCATGATCAAGTGGGATTTATCCCAGAGATGGAAGGATTCTTCAATATACACAAATCAATCAATGTGATACACCATATTAACAAATTGAAGAATACAAACCATATGATCATCTCAATAGTTGCAGGAAAAGCTTTTGCCAAAATTCAACACCCATTTATGATAAAAACTCTCCAGAAAGTGGGCATAGAGGGAACCTACTTCAACATAATAAAGGCCATATATGACAAACCCACAGCAAACATCATTCTCAATGGTGAAAAACTGAAAGCACTTCCTCTAAGATTAGGAACAAGACAAGGATGTCCACTCTCACCACTGTTATTCAACATAGTGTTGGAAGTCCTAGCCATGGCAATCAGAGAAGAAAAGGAAATAAAAGGAATACAAATTGGAAAGAACAAGTAAAACTGTCACTGTTTGCAGATGACATGATACTATACATAGAGAATGCTAAAGATGCCACCAGAAAACTACTAGAGCTAATCAATGAATTTGGTAAACTTGCAGGATACAATATTAATGCACAGAAATCTCTTGCATTCCTATACACTAATGATGAAAAATCTGAAAGTGAAATTAAGGAAACACTCCTATTTACCATTTCAACAAAAGGAATAAAATACCTAGGAGTAAACCTACCTTGGGAGACAAAAGACCTGTATGCAGAAAACTATAAGACACTGATTGAAAGAAATTAAAGATGATACAAACAGATGGAGAGATATACCATGTTCTTGGATTGGAAGAATCAATATCGTGAAAATGACTATACTACCCAGAGCAATCTACAGATTCAATGCAATCCCTATCAAATTACCAATGGCAGTTTTTACAGAACTAGAACAAAAACCTTAAAATTTGTATGGAGACACAAAAGACCCCTAATAGCCAAAGCAGTCTTGAGGGAAAAAAACGGAGCTGGAGGAATCAGACTCCCTGACTTCAGACTATACTACAAAGCAACAGTAATCAAGACAATATGATACTGGCACAAAACCAGAAATATAGATCAATGGAACGAGATAGAAAGCCCAGATATAAACCCACACACCTATGGTCAACTAATCTATGACAAAGGAGGCAAGGATATACAATGGAGAAAAGACAGTCTCTTCAATCAGTGGTGCTGGGATAACTGGACAGCTACATGTAAAAGAATGAAATTAGAACACTTCCTAATACCATACACAAAAATAAACTCAAAATGGATTAGAGCCCTAAATGTAAGACCGGGCACTATAAAACTCTTAGAGGAAAACATAGGAAGAGCACTCTTTGACATAAATCACAGCAAGATCTTTTTTGATCCACCTCCTAGAGTAATGGAAATAAAACCAAAAATAAACAAATGGGACCTAATGAAACTTCAAAGCTTTTGCACAGCAAAGGAAACCATAAACAAGACGAAAAGACAACCCTCAGAATGGGAGAAGATATTTGCAAATGAATCATCAAAGGATTAATCTCCAAAATATATAAACAGCTCATGCAGCTCAATATTAAAAAAACAAACATCCCAGTCCAAAAATGGACAGAAGACCTAAATAGACATTTCTCTAGAGAAGACATTCAGATGGCCAAGAAGCACATGAAAAGCTGCTCAACATCACTAATTATTAGAGAAATGCAAATCAAAACTACAATGAGGTATCACTTCACACCAGTTAGACTGGGCATCATCAGAAAATGTACAAACAACAAATGCTGGAGAGGGTGTGGAGAAAAGGGAACCCTCTTGCACTGTTGGTGGGAATGTAAATTGATACAGCCATTTTGGAGAACAGTGTGGAGGTTCCTTAAAGAACTATAAGTAGAATTACCATATGACCCAGCAATCCCCCTACTGGGCGTATACCTAGAGAAAACCATAATTCAAAAAGACACATGCACCCCAATGTTCACTGCAGCACTATTTACAATAGCCAGGTCATGGAAGCAACCTAAATGCCCATCGACAGATGAATGGATAAAGAAGATGTGGTACATATATACAATTGAATATTACTCAGCCATAAAAAGGAATGAAATTGGGTCATTTGTAGAGATGTGGATGCATCTAGAGACTGTCATACAGAGTGAAGTAAGTCAGAAAGAGAAAAACAAATATTGTATATTAAAACATATATGTGGAACCTAGAAAACAGTACAGATGAACCACTTTGCAGAGCAGAAATTGAGACACAGAAGTAGAGAAAAAATGTATGGACACCAAGGGGAGAAAGCGGCAGGGGGTGGGGGTTGTGGTGTGATGAATTGGGAGATTGGGATTGACATGTATACACTGATGTGTATAAAATGGATGACCAGTAAGAAAAAAATAAATAAATAAATAATAAACATAAAAAATAAATAAAGTAGGCATTTACAGTTATAAATTTCCCTCTGAGCACTGCTTTTACTGCATCTGATAGGTTTTGGTTCTTCTTTGAGCCATTGGTTGTTTAAGCGCGTGTTGTTTAACCTCCATGTATTCATGAATTTTCCAGTTTTCCTTCTGTTCTTAATTTCAAGTTTCATTCCATTGTGGTCATGGAATAAACATTTTATGACTCTGTTCTTTTGAAATGTGTTGAGACTTTTTTTATGGCCTAACCTATGTTCTCTGCTGGAAGATGTGCTATGTGCACTTGAGAAGGATGTGTATTTTTCTGCTGTTTGGTGGAGTGTTTTGTTTGTGTTAGGTCTCACAGGTTTATAGTGTTGTTCAAGTCTTCTTTTTCTATGTTTATCTTTTCCCTAGTAGTTCTATCCTTTATTGAAAGTGAGGTGTTGAAATCGCCAACGATTATTGTAGAACAGTCTTTTCTCCCTTTAATTCTGTCCGTTTTTGCTTTGTAAATTTGGGGTTTTGTTATTAGGTTCTATATATTTATAATTGTTATACTTCTTGGTAGATTGACTCTTTTATCTTTATTTAATGTCTTTCTTTCTTGTTACAATTTATGTCTTAAAGTCTATTTTGTCTGATATCAGTATAGCCACTCCAACTCTTTGAGTTACCATTTACATGAAGTATCTTTTTCCATCCTTTCACTTTCAGCCTATTTGTGTATTTGGATCCAAAGTGGGTCTCTTGTAGACAGCATATAGACATTTTTATTGTCACAAATTACATCTTTGTACATTGTGTGCCCATTAATATATTTTAAGAAATTTTTTTATGTAGTTGTCCTTTAAATTATACAGCAAAAAAAGAGGAGTTACAAACCACAAATGCCTTAATACTGACTTTTATATTTACTTATGAAATTACGTTTACTGGTGTTTTTTATTTCTTCTGTAGACTCAAGTTACAATTTAGTATTCTTTCAGTTAGCCTGAAGGATCTCCTTTAGCATTTCTTGTAGGGTAGGTCTACAAGCAATAAACTCTCTGTTTTTGTTTATCTAGAAAATCTTAATTTCTCTTTCATTTTTGAAGGATAGTTTTCCTGGCTATAGAGTTCTTGGTTGACCATTTTATTCTTTCAGCACTTTGAATATATCTTCCCACTGCCTTCTGGCCTTCATGATTCCTGAAGAGAAATTAGCTGTTAATCTTATTGCGAATGTTGTACGTGATGAGTCATCTCTTGCTTGCTGCTTTTAGGACTCTGCCTTTGGCTTTCAACAGTTTGAGTACAACGTGTCTCAGTGAGGATCTTGAGGTTCACTCAGATTCTTAGATGTATATATTTATATCTTTCATCAAGTTTGCAAAAGTTTTGGCCATTATTACTTCTGATATTCTTTCTGTTCCTTTCTCTCTCTGCTCTCCTTCTGGAATTTACATTATACATCTGTTGGTACGCTTAATGCTGTTCCACAGATCTCTTAGGCGCTGTTCATTTTTCTTTACTGTTTTTTCTTTCTGCTCCTCAGACTGGGTAATCTCAATTGCCCTGTCTTTAAGTTTCCTGAATCTTTCTTCTACCAGATCCAATATGCTGTTTACCTCTCTAATAAAATTTTCATTTTAGTTATTGTACTTTTCAACTTCAGAATTTCTCTCTAGTTCCTCTTTTAATTTCTATCTCTATCTCTGTATTGATAGCCTCTATTTGTCAACACATCATTCTCATTGTTTCCTTTAGTTCTTTGAGTATATATATATATATATATATATATATTTTTTTTTTTTTTTTTTTTTTTTTTTTTGCTATGTCAGGTCTTAGCTGCGGCACACGGGATTTTCGTTGCCGCATTCTGGATCTTTGTTGTGACATTAGGGATCTTTAGTTGTGGCATGCGAACACTTAGTTGCAGCATGTGGGATCTAGTTCCCTACCAGGGATCGAACCCTGGCTCCCTGCATTGGGAATGCAGAGTCTTAGCCACTGGACCACCAGGGAAGTCCCAAGCACATTTTAAGTAGTTGACTTATAGTCTTTTTTTAAAGTGAGCTCAGTGTCTTGGCTTCCTTAAGGAACACTTCTATTCATTTCTTTTTTTCCTATGTATTAATCATTTTCACTCTGGGGCACTGTCTTTTAAGGTTCAATGTGCACTTTGAAATAGCAGCCATTATATGGTTGGTGATGGGTCTACCCCACCAGGTAGACTACATGGGAACCAAGGAGTGGAAGTAGAAGAGGCCCTGTCTGTCCTCATTTCCTCAAGGAAGCTTCCTCTCTTGCTTCTGACTGTTTTCCTTTCTTCTCAAGCATAAAATAGTGGGCACTTAGATGGACATAATGGTTTGCTCATTTAGTGGCTGCCCGTTGTACTTGGAAAGAAAAATAAAAACCAAAAGCCTCTTTCACACAGGGGTCCTCTGTAGGACCCTGCAAAATCTGACTCCAGCCTCCCTTCAGGCCCCATACCCCTCTCTCACTGGACCCATTCTTCCTCCAGTTTTGTAGCATGTGATGCCATGTCCCGCCTCAGAGCCTTTGCAGACGCTCTTCCACTCACAGTGCTCTTCCCATCATTTGTTGTGTGGTGAATTATTAGTTATCCTTCAGATTTTACCTTTAAAGCCACTTCCTCAGAAAGGCCTTCTCCGAGCCTTCTAATATAAATCATTTGCCTCCATTGTTCTCTTTCAGAGGGCACTTTGCTTGTTCATTTTCTGCTTACAGTCAGTTGTCTTGGTACATTTATTGTATATTATATATATGATTAATATCTTTCTTCAACAACCACATAGAAATGTTGAGATGGGCCTTGAAGGTCTCCAAGCAGATGGATGGCAGTGGCAAGGCTCTTAGTGTTCAGAGGTAGGGAGGGGGCCTTGCAGGAGCACTCAGAGCTCTGGGGTGTGGCTTTTCTCCTGGTGATGGGGGTGTGGGGTTGGGGAGTGGCTGCATTTCCAGGAACTTTGACAGCTGTCTTCTGTCTTGACCCTATAACCCCTAGTGCTTCGTTTCTCTGTTCCTCTTGACAGCAAAAGTCTTCAAAAGAATTGTCCTCACCTCCTCTCTCCAGTTACTCTCCTCCTACTCTCAAAATCAGGCTTCTGTACCTGTTACTTCACTGAGATGGTCTATCAAGGCCAGCGATGACTTCCAAGTTGCTAACTCCCATGGTTGATGGTCACTCCTCATTCTTTTTTGACCACTCAGCAGCAGTGGACACTGCTTTGACTCTCTCCTTGAAGCTGTCTCTCCCCCGACTCCTCTGCTCCGACCACACTCACTCCCTTGGTGATTTCATCCTATCTCATGTAGAAGGTTTTAAATGCCTCCTATAGGTTGACAACTCGCAAATCAGCATCACCAGCTTGCGTCTCCTCCCTGACTCCACACTCTATATTCAGCTGCCTGCTTGCAAGCTCACTCCTGCCTCAGGCCCTTTGCACTGTTTCTTTCCTGCCTGCAGGACTCTCCACAAATGCCCCTGAAGCTTGCTTCTTTATTTCTTCAGATTTCTGCTCAGACACTAGCTTCTCTGCAATATGTCCCTTGGCCACCCTGTATCAACAACAGCCCATGTCCCCAGAACTTCCTGTGCCCTTAATCTGCTTTATTTTTTTTCAAAGCACCTCCACCATCCAAAATTCTCTCTATTCAATATTCTGTTTTCTCTCTATTCTCTATATTCTGTGTTCTTATTTGTTTATTATCCACCTCCCCTGACTAGAACGTAAGTTCTGTGGAAGTGGGAGCTGCATGTCTGGTTCACCTCAGCAGCCCCTGTACCTGGAACAGGACTGCTGAAGGAATGGATGGGGCTGTGCTCAGTACATAGTTATAGACAGATCAGTGAGTATGGGAATGTATCTTCCTTCCCTGTGGATCGCACGGATATGTTGAACTCTCCAGTAATTAGAGTTGTGAACTGGGAATTTTTTGTTTTTATCATTTATCATGAGAATATGTGTACTTCTGTTACTCTAATTATGGGGATATACAAATATTCGTATATTTAATATTGCAGCTTATTTTGGAGAAAACTATGAAGTATGTGTGTACCACAGTTAACTCTAAGTATGCTTCTGTTCCTTAGGCTTTTTATCTTATTTATTTCTATTTAAGTAGAATATTGTTTTATCATGATGCTGTACGCCAATAAAATTTTTATGTTATCACCTCAAAAACGATGATTTTTTCTCTAGAGTTGCACTTTAAACTAAATTTACAGTAGTCTTCACAATAATGTCATATCACCTTTGGCTGAATGAACTTCAATGAATTGGATTTAAAAAACCAACATCACTGGAATTAACAAATTTTCTATTTGAATCATGTAATGCCATTGATATAAAACTATCTTCATTTAATAGTTCTCAGCATGCTTCTTCTAATGGAACCAATACTTATCACTGTCGTTTTATTTTTCACATGTACGCAAGAAAAACCTGAAACTGAAAATGGGTGATATTATTATTATTATTTATTTATATATATTTTTTGCGGTACGCGGGCCTCTCACTGTTGCGGCCTCTCCCGCTGCGGAGCACAGGCTCCGGACGTGCAGGCTCAGCCGGCATGGCTCACGGGCTCAGTCGCTCCGCGGCATGTGGGATCCTCCCGGACCGGGGCACGAACTCACGTCCCCTGCATTGGCAGGCGGACTCCCAACCACTGTGCCACCAGGGAAGCCCCAAGTGAAATTATTTTTAAAAATACAGACATTTGACGTAAATGAAAAGTCATGCTTCCAACTGGGATTCTAAAGAAACACCTCATTCCTGACTCCCTACCGACCTCTTTATGTTTTAAAGGCAGAAAAGCAAAACATTCACACCTTCAAAGATCCTGCTCCTCCTTTGAAAGCCTGATGCTGCTTGCAGAGGGCAGCAGGGCTCTTCTGCTTATAGACCTGAGTCTCTGACACTGTCTCCCTGAGGGACCTTGGGCAAGTCCTGCCCTCTTGCTGGGTCTCATTTCTCCCTCTGTAAAGCTTCCTAGGGCGTCCAGCTCTGGCATCCTATGGTTTGTTTCCACCCGGGGAGATGGCGTGGCACTGGTGTCTGACCTCACTGGGAAAACATGCCAGATAAGCTGGCCCCCCTATCTCCACGGCCTTCATCTTCACCTCCGTTCGTTCACATGAACAACACCAGAGTTTCTGGGACAGCGTCCCTCATTGATAAAATGTCCCATAACTTCTCAATGAGCCCACACACTGTAACCGCAGTGATAACGGGCTATATCTGGATCGCTCAGAATCCTGACTGTGTTCCACACGGTGCTGTGGCTGTGGTTATCTGCTGTGCATGAATGGCCAGAGGCAGAAAAAGCACAGCAGCCTGTGCTGTAGAGAAGTGGAAGTGATTAACTTATGTCGCAGGCTCCAGTGTTGGTCTCAGCAAGTGGGAGGCAAAATGGATGTTGACAGCCGCCTCGGAGCTCACACCCCTGCGTCAGCACTCTGCAGGAAACAGATGGCTTCAGGGCCGCTCTCAAGCCTGTCGACAGCTCAACAGCTCGTGCTTTCTGATAGAGTTGTCAGAAAGCAGCAAGGACAGTCCCAGGAAGTCAGTTTCCTGGCCCTGGAGGTGTTCTGGTAGAGCAGGGTAACCGACAGATGGGATGTTGTAGAAGAGGTGCAGATGCCCTGGGTGGGGAGACCATGTCTATTCTGTTAGCGCGGTCCCTCTCCTCCCTGCTCAGGGGCTCAGGGCCAGGGCTTATCTCTCAGGCACCAGTTACGGTGAGCAAGCTAGGCTAACCCTTAGAAGGAGAGCCAGCACCCGGGAGTCAGGGCGGGGCCAAAGCTAGAGATCATGAGAAAAGGGGAGGAATTCAGGGCAAGGCGATAAGAATTCACAGTAGGGCAGTGAGATAAAGTGAAAATAAGTAGACATCAAATAGGATGGGAGGTCAGAAACAGGAAGTAGTCACTTTTATAAGCCTGTTAGGTTGTGATGCCTGGTACACTGGCCCGGCTTTTAAAAATGCCCCAAAGTGGGTGCTCTTTGTGTCTTACTAACACTGCATGTTGAGCGTCAGTTCAGAAAAACAGATGCTTCATTCCCCGACACACACCTGAAATGAAAATACCTTTGTTATCTTCTTCTAATGTCGAGTACCTACTTTATGCAGCATCCATGAGAGAATCTGTACTACTTTTAGCCACTTAGATGTTACTGTCTAGACTGATTTGAGAAGAAGCCATAAAGTGGCTTTCTAATCTCTCATCTCAATACAGCCAAGCAATAGGCTATATCAGACCCATGTGGGCTGCCCACATGGTCTCGTCTCTGCTATCCAATTTCATGGAGTTGAGTGCAGCAGCGGAGGGTGCAGTGTGATCTACGTGGTGCACAGGAGCCCACAGCACCAGGCTGCCCACTCTGCGTCCTCATTCCCCTGACAGCTCCACACTCATCTTTCCAGTCAGGCCAGAAAAGCATTAAAAGCTCTATGTTCCACATCCCCACACACCCCGATCTCAACCCCTCTGGGCTTTGGCAGCAGTCTGCAGAGATCACGTTCTCTCTTTCTGCCCAGAGCACGTCCCAGCGAGAGCCTGACCTGGGCGGGGTGATCTGAGGAAACTGGATGACTTCCCGGCCTCTCATGAGTCAGGTGTTCATAGCCTCATCTTTTGATTCGAAGTGAATTCCTGGAATGTAACATGTTTTCTGATCATGCAAAAACACCTCTACCGCCAAGTGGTATCCTTTGGGGTCACATCAGTGGACCCTCTGGGCAGCCTGTCTTCAGAACAGGGAGTCGGGCTGGGAGAGACAGGCAGCAGTTGCTTGTGCCGGGCCTCTGGAGTGGTGGTGAGGAGTTTGGATTTTGAGCAGTGGGAAGTTACTAGAGTGTTTAAAGCTGTGGCAGGGCGTGATCTGATATTCATTTTAAAAGATACCTCTGTCATCAGAGGGCTATGGAATCGAAGGAATGGGAGGATGAGGGGAACCGCTTAGGAGGCTACTGGATTGCCCGTCCGCTCATTTGTTCACGCACTCTCCACGCATGTGCTGCCATCCAGCCCTGTGGACAGAGGCACTGGACATCAGGTTCCCTACCCTTCTTGAGCTTATGGCAGAAGGACTATGAAAAAGTAAACAGACAAAGGGAAGAGATCCATTCCAGAGTTCCTTGACGACCTAGGGGTTAGGATTCCAGGCTTTCACTGCCTCAGCCCATGTTCAATCCCTGGTTGGGGAACATCTCGCAAGCCATGTGGTGCAGCCAAAAAAATAAAAATAAATAAATAAATGTAAAAAAATTTCAAAAAGAGAAGAGATCCATTCAGACTGTGATGCGTGCTATGCAGAAGATAAAACAGGGTGCTCTGATAAAGAGCTACTAGGGAGGGAGGCGAGGGTCACTTTGGAGGGTTGAAGGGATGGCCTTTCTGAGACCTAAATAACGGGAATGATGAGTCATGTGACAATGAGAAGTGGGCACGGGGGTGTTCTAAGCGGAGGAAACACCAAGTGCAAAGGCCTTGAGGCAGGAATGAGCTCACGTTGTGCTGGGGGACCTGCCCAGGCCACTCCTTGCTACCGAGGTTAGGAGTTGGGTTTGCCTCTGCGGGGGTGAGAGCCACTACAGGGTTTTGAACAGAGGCACCAGTGAGCCACAGACTATAGCCTGAGGGCCAAGTCCAGATCAATGCCTGTTGTTTATAAATAAAGTTTTATTGGAACCCAGTCTTGCCCGTTCGTCTACGTAGTGTCTGTGGCTGCTTGCAGACTGCAGTGGCAGAGCAGCATAGTTGTGGCAGAGGCCACCTGGCCCACAAAGCCTTTAGGTATTTTGATACTTACAGGGTAGTTTGCTGACTGCTGGTCTAGTTGCTGCTGTCAGAGGTTATTCTGGCTACTGTGTGGGTAGCATCCTGGACTAGAGCTATGAAGCTACTGCCGGACACAGAGGACAGTGAGCCTTTCCCTTAGCATCTCTGGGTGCACACAGCTCTGAAGACAGAGAGCGTGTGCGGGGCGTGCTGCCTGGTGCACAGTGGCCAGCCGAGCTGATGCTGCTTCGCCTGGTGAACTTGGCAAGGAGTTCATCACTGCTTGTGGGCCCTCCACCCAGACCATAACTGCCTGTCTTTCATCTGCGGCACCTTGTCACCAGTTTGGGGCTTAGAGACAGTGCAGGCCAAGCAGCTGTTTCCTATTACCTGCTCGTCCCATTTCAGCAGCCTGTTGTGACTGCCAAGTGTGCCCACACCACTCCCAACAGACAGCAAGAGATACTGTGAGAAAGGGATCTCATTTCCAAATTTTAGGGCGATTGGTTTTGTTTTGTTTCTTGAGAAAAACATTAAGTAAAATAGTTGAATACTGTGTTAGAAACCTAAACGTCTAGGTTTTTTGTACCACGGGATCTTATTTTCATTCCTTTGGTTGTAACTGATAAATATTCACAGAACAAGTGAGTTAGTACACTTTTTAAGAAGAAAAACCATTTGTGTTACCTAAAGAAATGGTGAAGATGAGGGCAGGGACAAGAAGAGAAGATTCGGGGTGACAGATCAGCTGTCCCCAAATAGCTGTCTGTAGGTGGGAGGTCAAATTTATTTGAACAAACATTTATTGAGTTTCTGCTCTGTGCCAACCACTGCTGGGTGCTGGAGAATCTGAGGTCCCTGATGTCTGGAGCCTCACCATCTGGTAACAAATATAACAGTGACAATATGACAAGATAACAAAAGTAAAGCACTTAATAATAGTTCTTACATTCCCACAACATCCCTCTAACATAGGTATTATCACTGCAATTTTAATTGAGACTTGAAGAGTAAATGTCAGAGTTGGGATATGAAACCATATCCTTTTGTCATTAGAGCTTTTTGCTGCCCTTCCGATTGGAAGAACTAAACCAATCAGTGTAAGTTCCAGCAAGGTAAGTTTCAGCTCAGGAACAAAAGGGGCTACTTTGGAAGGTGATGAGCTGTGTGTCAAGGGCAGTGTGTAAGTAGGGGCTTACGGAGGCCTGGCTGGATCAAGAGCCTCAAAGAATATTGTCAGAAATTAGGCTCTCTAGGGCTTCCCTGGTGGCGCAGTGCTTAAGAATCCACCTGCCAACGCAGGGGACACAGGTTCGAGCCCTGGTCTGGGAGGATCCCACGTGCTGCGGAGCAAATAGGCCCGTGCACCACAACTACTGAGCCTGCGCCCTAGAGCCCACGAGCCACAGCTACTGAAGCCCGCATGCCGCAACTAATGAAGCCCGCGTGCCTAGAGCCTGTGCTCCGCAAGAGGAGAGACCACCGCAGTGAGAGGCTCACACACCGGGATGAAGAGCAGCCCCCGCTCGCCACAACTAGAGAAAGCCCGCGTGTAGCAACGAAGACCCAACACAGCCAAAAATAAATACATAAAATTAATAAATTTATTAAAAAAAAAAAAGAAATTAGTCTCTCTCTATGCCTTGGCTCCGCTTTCCTCTGGTTTGGCTTCCAAAACAGGTAGGTCCTTCAGCTTCAGGCTAACATTCTGTCTGCTTGGTAGCCTCAACACGAAGAGGACACCTGTTCTCAGTAGTTCCAGCAAAAGCCCCAGGATTAACTCTGACTGGACTGGCATCTCTGAACCAATCCCTGTGGCTGTGAATGCGGGACTCTCATTGAGTCAACTCTCCCAACCACATGCACTGAGGGCAGCTCTCGCCCCCATCTCCTGAGCTCCCCCAGTGCCGCTCCTCCCAGTGATACAAAAGCACGGGCTCTTCGGGGTCTTTAGATGGAAGGGCATGGTATCTAGCATAGTGGAAGGAGGGTGGAATTGGAGTTCAACGGGCTTGGCTGGTCACTTACAGTGTGACCTGAGTAAACACGCTCCTCTCTCTGGGCCTCATCTGTAAACTGAGTGTTCGTAGCCCCTTCCTTCCTGGCCACAGGCAAGAGTAAAGTGGTGCTTATATAGTGCCTGGCCCAGGAAACGATGCCCAACATCCCCAGGGAGGGATTTACGCGAGAGGGGATGTGGAAGAGCCTGGGCTATTCTCAGGACGAGGATGCAGGGTGAGTAAAACGTCGGTGGGTCGCCAGCGATTCGGCCAGGTTGACAGCCACGAGGCCAGGTCTGGCTGCACAGTGGATGCTGTCTCCACACTGAGCTCCCGGGAGAGGAGCCACTCGGACGAGGCTGTTTCTAAAGACCCAGCCAAGCCTATTTCCCTCTCCATCTTCTCAAGCTCCAGCCAGATCACCAGAAAACAATGTTCCCAGAATGAACTGGCTCAGCTCCTTGCAGAAATGCTGCCAGAAAAGGACAATTAGCTCTGGGCCCTTGGCTTTTGTAGGGGTCTGCGTTAGACCCAACTGAGGGGGAGGAAACACACATTCATGGTCTTCTTCCTGGCACCGTCAGGAGAAAGGCGGGTCAGTGCGGCCGCAAGCCCGAGGCCGCCTGCATGTGAACCTGGCTCTGCCCACCACCAGCCGCGTGACCACGGGCAGGATCTCACTTTAGAACGGGGCAATGGTGGTAAAAACGGCATCTACCTCAAAGTTTTGTTGTGAGGATTACACAGGTCATATATTAGCTCCAGCCATTATAGGTCAAAAATTGGGCTCTATCAGCAATTTCATATGGTTCAAGCTAAAGTTCTTGACGCAGAGTAGGTGTTAACTATGGGCACATGCTATCTGTGGCCCTCACGACAGTCTTACCAGGAGGGCGCTGTTGCACCTGTGCTACGGGCGAGGGGGTAGCCAAGCAGCATGGCCGCCGTCCCAGAGCCTGTGTCCTGTGCGGCCAGCAGGAAACCGAGCATCTGAGAGAGACATCCCCTCCTGGGTCCTGCAGAGGTGACCTTGGCCTGAGACCCTGTCTGATGATTGTTCTTGGCTTACACGTTGCAGGCTCCTGCAGCAGCATTGAAGGCATGATCCTTTGTTCTAATCGGAGTCCCTTATCTGAGGATCCAGGTGATCAATTTCTCTTAGAAGTCAGTGCCAGGAAAAGAAATCTGTCTCGCCTAATAAACTGGTACATTTCCTTTTATCAGAGAACCCTAGGAGGGCAGAGCGAATACCTGGGCTGGGTTTCCAGAGATGGTGAATTTTTATTATTCTCTTTATTATACCTACCATGGAAGATCATTAATTATGTACCAAGACATCACACTAGGTGCACCACATGAACGTTCTCTTTGCTACTCAAAGTGTGGTCCTTGGACCAGCAGCAACGGCATCACCTGGGAGCTTGCCAGAAATACAGAATCTCTGGCTCCTCCCGAGAAGTGCTAAATCCAAATCTGTATTTTAACAAGACGGCCACGTGACTCACAGGCACATTTAATGGCTGAGGCATCCTGCTTTGCGGCATTTAGTCCCCACCCCATTCAGGAAGCACAGACTGTTTTACCCCTGTTTTCCAGCTAAGTAGTCGGGGGGTGCTGACTGATTCCAGAGTCTGCATTCTTGCCACTGTGCTGCCCAGCCCTTGAAAAGTACGAGGAAACATCTAGCAAAGCCCTAGAGGTGGGTAAGTCTGAGAACCTTGGAACAGCCAGGTTGCTGACGGTGTTTCTTGGCCATCTTAAAGCTCTGGGCGCCTTTCCCAGAGATTCAAGGAACTTAGATCTGGCAGAACTCCTTAGGTGATCACATTCAGGTGAGAGCTGGCAGCACCAGGACCAAACCCTAGTGTGAAGGGGAAGAGGCTTTGGCGTCAAATCAAAACCCACTGCTGAGCATCCTCAGGCCTGTCGATATAACCTCACTGAGCCTCAGTTTCCTCACTCGTAAATGGGGTCAAGTGTATCCACTGAGTCAAATTATTGGAAAGATAAAACAATCTTATGACACTAAATTCCTTCATCCAGCGCATGACAAGCTTGGTATGATAAATGTTAACTAAAATGAATGAGTGAGTGATAAATGAATAAACACACACACACACACACACACACACACACACACACACACAGGAGCCCTCTTCTTCATAGCATGGAGTTCCCACACTAGGCACAAGTAATTTGAAACCAACATAAGTGCTGAATTTTCCCCATGAAGTGGAAACTGGGCAGCCATGTGTAGAGGTGAAAAATATGATCCTGCTCTTGAGTCTGGTGGGTGGGTGGAATCCAGCCCCATGGACCCTTTCTCGTCCCAGGACATGTTTCTCCTGTCTTTGCCTGGTTTGGTATCAGGGTAATACTAGCTTTAAAGAATGAATTGGGATGTCTTCCCTCCTTGTGGTGATCAGCTTTATGTGTCGGTGTGGGCTAGACTGCAGTCCCCGGTATTTAATCAAACACGAGGTGTTGCTGTGGAGGTACTGTTCAGATGTGGTTAACATTCATAACCAGATTAAGTCATTTAGATCACCTATGACAGCCTGCTTCAATCAGTTGAAAGGCCTTAAGAGCAGAACTGAGGTTTCCTTGAAAGAGAAGAAATTCTGCCTTTGGGCAGCAGCTTCGGTTCATGCCCAAGAGTCCTGATAGCCTGCCCTGTGGCATTCAGACTTGCCTAGATGGCCCCCACAATTATGAAAGCCAATTCCTTGTAATAAATCCATATATTTTTATTCTGCTGTTTCTGTTTCTCTGGTTGAACCCTGACTGATACAGACTTTGATACCAGAGTCTGCATTGCAACAACATGGATGGACCTTGAGGGCATTATGTTAAGTGAAATAAGCCAAACAGAGAAAGACAAACACCATATTATCTCACTAACATGTAGACCATCAATGGCCATTTAGGTTGTTTCCACGTCTTGGCTGCTGTAAAGCTGCAAAGAACATAGGTGTGCATATGTCTCTTTGAAGATGATTTCCTTTCCTTCAGATATGTACTCAGAAATGTAATTGCTGGATAATATGGTAGCTCTATTTTTCATTTTTTGAGGAACCTCCATACTGTTTTCCATAGTGGCTGCAACAATTTACATTCCCACCAACAGAGCACAAGTATTCCATTTTCTCCACATCCTCTCCAACATTTGTTATCTCTTTTTTTGATGACAGCCATTGTACCAGGTGTGAGGTGATATGTCATTGTAGCTTTGATTTGCATTTCCCTGATGATTAGTGATGTTGAACATCTTTTCATGTACCTGTTGCCCATCTGAATGTCTTCTTTGGAATAATGTCTATTCAGTTCCTCTGCCCATTTTCTAATCAGATTGCCCATATTTTGCTACTGAGTTGTATGAGTTCTTTATATAGTTTGCATATTAACCCTTTATCAGATATATGATTTGCAAATACTTCCTCCCATTTTGTAGGTTGCTTTTTCATTTTGTTAATGGTTTCCTTTGCTGTGCAGAAGCTTTTTAGTTTGATATAGCCCCACTTGTTTATTTTTGCTTTTGGTGTCAAATCCAAAAACTCATTTCCAAGACTGATGTCAAGGAGTTCACCCATATGTTTTCTCATAGGATTTTTATAGTTTCAGGTCTTATGTTCAAGTTTTTAATCCATTTTGTGTTGATTTTTGTGTATGGTATAGGATAGTGGTCCAGGCTCATTTCTTTTGTATGTGGCCGTCCAGTTTTCTCAACACCGTTTATTGAAGAGACTATCCTTTCCCCATTGTATATACTTCACTCCTTTGTCATAAATTAATTGACCATATATGCATAGGTTTATTCCTAGGCTCTCTATTCTGTTCTGTTGATCTGTGTGTCTGTTTTTATGCCAATATCATACTGTTTTCACTTCTGTAGCTTTGTAATATACTTTGAAATCAGGAGGTGTGATGTAGATTTTCTCTTTTTAATATCATTGTTGTGTGCTACTTATTAATTTTTTCTTTCTGTTTGCTTTGGGTTTATTTTCCTAAGTTCTTGGTATGAAAGCTTAAATAATTGATATTTTTATAACTTATGCATTTAATAAACTTTAACCTTTTATAACCTATGCATTTAATGCTATAAATGTCTTTCTCAGCACTGTTAGCTGTCTCCATTAATTTTGATGTATTGTATTTTTTCATTCAGTTCAATGTGTGTTTATTTCCTTTGAGACTTCCTATTTAACCCATGGATATGGGTTATCTTCTATATCCTTGCTGGTTTTCCATTAACTTCTAGCAATTGTTGACAGAGAAGAGTTGAAGTCTCCCACTATTATTATGGATTTGTCTATCTCTCCTTTCAGTTCTGTCAGTTTTTGCTTTACATATTTTGCAGCTCTTGTTTGGTGCATACACATTTCGGATTGCTGTGTCTTCATAGTGGATTGACTCTTTTATCATACAGTGTTCCACTTTGACTCTGGTAATTTCCTTTTCTCTGGGGTCTACTTTACTGGATATTAATATAGACACTCCTGCTTTGGTTTAAGTAATGTTTGTATGATATAACTTTTTCCATTCTTTTACTTTCACCCTGTCTATATCAGTATATTTGAAGTTAGTTTCTTATAGATATCTTAGGGTTGGTTCCTGTTTTTCAAATTACTCTGCCAATCTTTGTTAATTGGTATAGTAAGGCCAATAAGTAATTTTCTGTTTATTCTGTTTTCAATTTTTTGGTTTGCTTTTTCCTGACTGCCTGTGGGTTACTTGAGCATTTTTTAGAATTCCATTTTGATTTATCAGTAGTGTTTCTGAGTGTAGCTCTTTGTATAGATTTTTTTTTTAGTGGTTGTTCTAAGTATTAAATTGTACAAACCTAACTTATCAGTCTACTGAAGTCATCATTTTACCAGTTGAAGTACAGCAAGCTTAGCACACTTTATGACCCTTTACCCTCACCTATTTGTAATATAACTGTCTTAAATGTTTCTTCTACATACATGTAGAACCATGGCAGCCAGTGTTTTAATTTTTGCGTTAACCATCAAGCATAATGTAGGAAACTCACAAGGAGAAGGAAAGTCTTACCCATATTTTTGCTTACTTGTTCTTTGTCTTTTCCCTGACGTTCCAAAGTTTCTTCTTTTGTCATTTCCTTTTTTGTTTAGAGAACTTCCTTTAGCTATTCTTTTAGAGTAAGTATGCTAGTGACACATTCTCTTAGCTTTCCTGCACCTGAGAATGTCTTGATTTTGTTATAGGATTCTGAGTTGGCAAGTTATTTTCTTTCAGCCCTTGAAAAATACGGTGTCATTTCTGTCTGGCTTCCATGGTTTCTGTTGAGAAATCTGCTGTCATTCAAATTCCTTTTCCTCTATAGGTAAAAAGTAGTTTTTCTCTGACTACTTTCAAGATATTTTTCTTTGATTTTAGTTTTCATAATTTTTTTTTTAGTTTTCATAAATTTAATTGTGATATGTCTTATTGTGGATTCTTTGGAATTATCCTGTTTGATATTCACTAAGTTTCTTAAATCTATGGGTTTATTTCTCTTGCGAAACTTGGGAAATTTTCAGTTGCTCATTCTTTTTTCTCTTCCAGCTTTACTGAGTTATAATTGATACACAAAAAAGTTCAAAAAATTAGTGTGTATAAGTTGGTGAGTTTGGATATATGTATACAATCGTGTTACTATCAGCACAATCAAGGTAATAAACATATTTATCACTTCCAGAAGTTTCCCGTGTCCCTTTTTGTCAATTTGTTTCTTTACTTGTCTGTTTCGTGGTAGCAACTCAACATAAGATCTACCCTCTTAAATCTTTAAATGCATAATACCACATTATTTCTCCTAGTGCTTTTTCAGCCCCATCCTCTTCTCTTCTCCTCTGGGACTCTGATAACACAAACTTAGATCTTTTTTTATAGTTCCCCCGATCCCTGAGGCTCTGTTCTACCACTCCCCGCCCCCACCAGTCTATTTTCCCTCTGTTGTTCAAATTGGGTAATTTCTATTGTCCTGTTTTCCAGTTCACTCATTCTTTCCTCTGTCCTCTCCATTCTGCTGTTGCGTCCGTCTTCTCAGCATTTTTTTAGGTTATTGTTTTGAATTTATATCTTAAAGTTCTAAAATTTCCATTTGGTTCTTCTTTATATCCTCAGTTTCTTTGCTGAGGCTTTCTGTTTCATTTATTTCAAGTTTACTCATAATTGCTTTTTGAAGCATTTTTTAATAATGGCTGTCTTAAAATCTTTGTCAGCTAATTCTACCATCTCTGCCATCTTGGTGTTGGCATCACTGGTTTTCCTTTATTCATTCAACTTGGAAACATCCTGATTCTTGATATAAAGAGTGGTTTTCTATTGAAACCTGGACATTTTTGTATTATCTAAACCTTCTGTAGATCTGTCTTTCTTTGACACCATTTCCACAGGGGAAGGTCGGGGGCAGCTCTTTATTCCTGATGGGAAGATATGGAAGTCCAGTTTTCTGCTTAGCCTTCATTGACACCCAGGTTAGGAGGGGTCCTCATTGCTGCTGACTCAGTGTGAGGGCCCTGGCTCCCCATGTGGTCTCTATTGATGGAAGCAGCTTCATTACTACAGGGAAATGGTGAGAGTCCTGACTCTCCACTAGACCTTTCCTGGTACAGTTTCTCTGATGTTTAGCTGGGGTAGAACTGTTATTGTCTAAAGGTTTTCTGTCTTGCTAAGCTGCTTTTTTCCTGGTCATTTGGCTAGAGAGAGCAAGCTTTTGTTGGGGCTTTTTCGTTTGTGCCCATTAGTATTTCCAAGTCACCAGCTTCTTCTATTCCAAGTGTCTTCTCAGGACATTTTGATCCCTCCGAGCTTGGGAGGTCTGTGCCCACATTACTTGGGGGTACTGTATCAACACTGTGAGGCAGCCTGGACGAGCAGACTGCATGGGCTTCATGGGTGCTGTCTGCCTCAGGGGGTCTCCTGAACATGGAGAGAGATGACCATGGTTTGTAGAGGAATACAACATGAATGATAGAAAAAGAAAAGAGTAATTTGTACTTTCTTCAGGTATGTTTTTGATGTTTAAAGAGTGATTTTTTTCATGTGTCCAACCTTTATTATTTTTTCTTGGTATTATTATGAAGAACTCTCAGTCAATATAGGAAAAATGAGAAACTAATGTTAAGGAAAAAGAAAAAGTTAACCTAAATCCCACCACCAGAGAGGACTGTTAAATTTTTGGTGTATGTCCTTGCAGTCTTTTTTTTTTTAATATACATACACACAAGTATAAATCTATATGCATCTATTTTTAAAATGAAATAGAATCATTGTGTTGTTTTTTTAGTTTCATATTTTGAAATAATCTCAAACTAACAAAAAGTTGTAAGAATAATTCAAAGAACTTCCATACCCCCTTCACCCAGATCCACTTGTTGGTTACATGTTGACCCATTTCCTTTATCCTTTCTTCCCTCCCTCCCTCCCTCTTCCTTTCTTTCTTCCTTTCTTTCTTCTTTCTTCCTTCCTTCCTTCCTTCCTTCCTTTCTCTCTCTCTTTCTCTCTTTCTGTCTCTGTATACACATATGTATATATTATATAGCACATATTATATATTTAGTATACATTACTTACATTAGATATTATATATTGCTATATTACGAATTGCCATATACAATTTCATGTTTTCTTAACCATTTGAGAGTAAATCACAGACATGATGCCCTTTACCCCTGAATACTTCACTGTCTGTTTTCTAAGAATAAGGACATTCATTTGCATAACTACAGTACGATTAACAGTGATACAATATTATTATCTAATCTACAAACATTGTTTAAATATCACCAGTTGTCTCCATAATATTTGTTTAGCAATTTTTTTTCTGGTCCAGTATCCAATCTGGAATCATGCATTGTATTTAGTTTTCATTTCTCTTTAGTTTCCTTAAATCTGGAACAGTTCCTCAGACTGTGACTTTCTTGACTTGAGGCGTACAGGCCAGGTATTTCACAAAGTGTCCCCCAATTTCGGTTTGTCTGGTGTTTCCTCCTGATTGACTCAGATAATGCCTTTTAGCAGAAATACCTCCGTAGTGATGTTGTGTCTTTCTCTATACATCTTATCAAGAGGCACTTGATGTTAATTTGTCCCATTATTGGTGATGTTAACTTTTATCTCTTGGTTAAAATGGTGTCTTCCGGGTTTCTCCACTGTGAAGCTACTATTTTCCCCTTTGTAAACGGTAGATAATTTGTACAGTGAGAGTACCCACTCATAATGTAAATATCCTCTACCTCATCAAATGTTCACCCACAAGTTTAGCATCCATTGATGATGCTTGTGCAAATCAGTTGTTACTGTGATGGATGCAAAAGGTTATTTTCTCATTTGATTAATCTACTCTGCATTTATTAGTTGGCATTCTGTTAAAAGGATGTGATTTCTTTTTATGTGCTGTTTTCACTTAGAAAATTTTGATGCCTATTTCAATATCACAGTGCAGTTCTGGCACCTAGAGTTATTGCAGATTCCATAGGTTAAGGGCACAGCCGTCAACAAGGCTGCCCTCACTTCAGATGCCAGCCACGATTTGGGGGTCCCCAGGTCACTATTCTGACCAACTAGCTGCAAATTTGGGAGGTTCTTATGACTCCCTCATGTTTGATACTTTGCTAGAATGACTCCCATAACTCAGGAAAGTGCTATACTTGTGATTACAGTTGACTATAAAGGATCTAGATCAGGACCAGCCAAACGGAGAGACACGCAGAGCGAGATCTGGGAGCATTTTCTCCCTACAAGCCTTTAGGGGCGTCTGCTTGGTGCCAGGTCCTACGCTGAGTTGGGAGAGACCTGCTGCCTGGCCATGAGAGGGAGGGAAGACCACCCAGGCAGAGGGAATGGCCTTGCAAAGATGCAGAGTCACAAGCAACGTGGTGATGTGCCCAGCAGGATCGGAACATTGTGTGTAAGGCTGGGGGACGGTGTTGTGTAGATCTGAGGCTGTGCTGTTGGGCTGTGCACTGAAGTTTGCACCTTGTCCTTTGGACCATGGGGGAGCAGAGCCTGTGGTAGGAAATGAGCAGAGATTTGTGCACCTGGTGGAGGGTGGATTGCAGGGAGAGGCTAGAGACTGCGGGAGGTCTTTAAAGAAAAGGTGGGAGATGATGAAGATACACGCTGAGGTGGGAGATGTGGGCATGGGGAGCAGGGGTAGATCAGTGTGAGGAGTGATGTTCCAGGAGAGGCATCAAGCACCACGATGCGAAGTCTGAGTACCCTTTCCTGGCTCCGGGTTCTGCCGGTGAGAAGCCATCTCATTGGTATCAGTCTTAGAGACCAGTGTGCCTCCTCCTCCCATCTTACCTGGTTGCCAGTTTCCCCAAACAGGATAAGCCTAAAGAAATCCATACAAAGCCACATTGTAATTAAACTTCTGAAAACAAAAAAAAACAAGCAAAATCTTGAAATTCAGTCAGATGCAATGTAGCTGATTTACAGAGTTAATAACTCCACCAGTGCACACAGAGCAGCACACCCTTCATTAATGCGCTATTTTTGCCAAGTTTTTGGTATCAAAGTTATGCTGGTTTCATAAAAGGAATTTGGAAGCTTTCCTTTTTTACACGCTGAAATGCTTTAAATAGCATTGGAGTTATCGTTTCTCTAAGGATTTGGTTGAATTCACTTATGGGCCTGGTTATTTCTTTTTTTTTTTCCTTTTTTATGACATCTTTATTAAGTTGTTCCTATGAAACTATCACCACAATCAACACAGCAGACATTCCCATAACCCCCAAAAGTTTCCTTGTGCCCCTTGCAATCCATCCCTCCTCCACCCCTGTCACCAGGCAACCCTGACCTGCTTTCCGCTCTTCTAGATTAGTTTGCACGTTCTAGAATTTATGTAAATGGAACCTTATGTACTCTTTCTTTATCTGGCTTCCTTCACTCAGCATAATTATTTTGAAATTTACCCATGTTGTGTGTATCAATAGTTCATCCATTTATATTGCTAAGCAGAACTCCATGGGATGAATACACCACTGTTTGTCTGTACATTCACCAGTTGAGAGACATTTGAGTTGTTTCCAGTTTGGAGCTATTATAAGTAAAGCTGCTGTAAACATTCGTGCCCAAGTCTTTGTGTGGACATATGGTTTTTTTCTCTTGGATAAATACCTAGGAGTGGAAAGATTGGGCCATATGGTAGGTGTATATTTAACTTCTTAAGAAACTGTCAAACTGTTTTCCGGAGTGGCCGTTCCATTTTACATTCCCACCAGCAGTGCTCGAGGCTTGCAGTTTCTGCACACCCTCGCCAGCACTAGGTGCGGCCAGTCCTCCTATGAGTTTCTGAGTTGTTGTGATTTGACAACTTCCTCAGTTTCTTCTCCCTCTCTTAGGCTGGGTTGCCTAGATGACAGAGTTGGAGGCAAAGCTTAGGTATTGCTGTTTCACTGCACGGCGGGCTGGGGAGTACAGACAGAGGGAAACGAGCAGGGAAGCAGGAAGGAGAGAAAGCAAACACAGGTGTGCCTTGCTGAGCTGCTCACAGCTGTGCGAGAAAGAGCAGGAGGTCACTGAGCCGCGGGATGTCTCCAGAGGAGGCGTGTGGAACTGGAACACCTCGGAGGAGGAGCAGATGAGAGAGGAAGGGAGAGGAATTTATCGCTGACGCTTTTCTTCCTTTTTTTTTCTTTAATTAATTAATTTATTTATTTTGGGCTGCACTGGGTGTTGGTTGCTGCGCGCGGGCTTTCTCTAGTTGCGGCGAGCGGGGGCTACTCTTCCTTGTGGTGCGCAGGCTTCTCATTGCAGTGGCTTCTCTAGTTGCGGATCATGGGCTCTAGGCGCACCGGCTTAGTAGTTGTATCTCGTGGGCTCTAGAGCACAGGCTCAGTAGTTGTGACGCACAGGCTTAGTTGCTCCACGGCATGTGGGATCCTCCTGGACCAGGGATGGAAACCATGTCCCCTACATTGTTGGCAGGCAAATTCTTAACCATTGCGCCACCAAGGAAGTCCCATCACTGACACTTTTCCATCTCCCATCTTTCACGGGTCCAGATTTACCCCATGGCGCCATAACTCCCATGAAAGTGTTGTGTGGCCCCTTTGGACAGCTTCTGGGGAAGCCAGATCCAACAACCCAGGGCACAGTGCTTCATCTGAGTCTGCAAACTAGAGCCTCTGCATGTCCAGTCAGGTTGGACCAGGGCGTGTGGTTCCTGCCGTGGAGGGCAAGGGAGGCCATGCCCAGGCGCAGACAGGACTGTGGGAGGCTGAGCCCCCCAGCAGTTAGGACATACGTTGGTAGCGGGACCAGGGGTCCCCTGAGCAAACAAGGAGGCTATGGTGAGGGCACAGGAGTTGAGCACAGCTGGAGAGGACTGTAAGTTAAGTTGGTGTGATCTTCTGAGAGAGTTTACATCCATTAGCTCCTCTGATCTGTGACACAGCCCAGGGGTGTAGGCAGGGGTTTATAGCCCCGTGGTTCAGATGAAGGAAGTTAGGTCTTACCTGAGTGACTTGCCCAGGATCATACAACATGTGGGTGACACACTTAGGACTTTGGTCTCTGGGCCCGGTGCTCTTTCCATGTGCTGTGTGCATGCCAGATATTCTCAGATGTACATATTGGGGACTGTGTCTGGTTTGGGGGCACCTCCTAGAGTGGGGGTCCCCAACCCCTGGGCCACGGACCGCTATCGGTCCGTGGCCTGTTAGGATCCAGGCCACACAGCAGGAGGTGAGCGGCGGGCGAGCAAGCAAAGCTTCATCTGTATTTACAGCTGCTCTGCATCGCTCGCATTACCACCTGAGCTCTGCCTCCTGTCAGATCAGCGGCGGCATTAGATTCTCATAGGAGCTCCAACACTACTGTGAACTGCGCATGTGAGGGATCTAGGTTGTGCGCTCCTTGTGAGAATCTAATACCTGATGATGTAAGGTAGAGCTGAAGCGGTGATGCTAGTGCCGGGGAGTGTCTGCAAATCCAGATTATCATTAGCAGAGAGGTTTGACTGCGCAGAGACCATAATAAATCAATTGCTTGCAGACTCATATCAAAACCTTATCAGTGAGTGGCAAGTGACAGTTAAGCTGCATCTTACAGAGTAGACTGGACATAAGCAACATACTTCGGGTGTCACCCAGATGGGACCACCTACTTGCAGGAAAACAGGCTCAAGGCTCCCACTGATTCTGCATTATAGTGAGTTGTATAATTATTTCATTATATATTACAATGTAATAATCATAGAGATAAAGTGCACAATAAATGTAACGAACTAGAATCATCCCAAAACCATCCCCCCTGCCCCAGTCCATGGAAAAATTGTCTACCACGAAACTGGTCCCTCGTGCCAAAAAGGTTGGGGACCTTTGTTCTAGAGGACAGAGAAGCACATCCTGAATCTAGTGTTTCTTCTTTTTTCAGCCATTTTGGGGGAGTGATGCAGCAGGAAGTCCTGATAACAGGGCTGCCATGGGAGGGACATCGGGGATCTGGAGTTCTAGTCCCACCTGTGTGGCCTTGGACTCATAATTTTTCCCCCTTGGGCCTCTTTTCACTCACTCACTCAGCAAACCTTTGGAAAGAGCGTATGTGCTGTGTGCCAGACACTGTGCTAACTGTGGGGAATTTCAAAATGAGTGCGGTGGTCCCTGCCCTCGTGGAATTTCTAATCCTGACCTGCTACGTGGCATACCCCGTAGGGCTGTTGAGAGAATTAAATGAGTGAATGCATGTAAAGCACTTAGAACAGTGCCTGCACACCACAGATGTTCCATAAATACGATGATGATGACGATGACGACTGTTGGCCTCATGGGAGAGGTGCTTCCTAAAGTCTTTGTATGTAAGTAAGTGGGGAGTGGACAGTGCATCCTGTGGGTTAAGAACACACGTAGACTGTGGAATCATAAACCCTGGGGTTTGACTCTCAACTCTATTAATTATTAGCTTCTTGAGCAAGATACTTACTTTTGTGCCTCAGCCTCCTCATCTGTAAAATAGGACCTCAATTTGCATTTTTGAAAATAAAATGAAATGATTCCCTTGAGATGAATTGTTTGCAAAAATGGCCCCAATTTTTCACCCACCCGTATATCCACACCTCCTGTCGAGTGGTAGAGTCTCTTCCTCCTTCCTCTTGCATACGGGATGGCCTTGTAACTTGACTTGGCCAACTGAATATACCTTCAACTTTGAATGACTGTACTTTCTCACTCTGGGACCCCAACACCACCAAATGAAGAAGCTCAAGCTAACCTGAAGGATGGTGAGAGATATAGGATCAGTCATCCCCATCAACCGAGCTGACAGTCAGTCAATCCCCAGAAGCAAAGCCAGCCTACTGGCCTGCAGTCAACCACAGACACGTTAGAGAGACCACTCAGTACCAGAAGAACTGCCCAACTGAGCCCAGCCTATATTAGAAACCCACAGAATTGAAAGCTAAATAGATGGTTGTGGTTATAAGTCACTAATTTAAGGCTGTCTGGTTACACAGCAACAACTAGCCAATACAACATGTAAGATGCTTAGCACAGTAATCATGGCTTAATTAATGGAAGCCATGATGATGATGATGATGGTGGTGGTGGTGGTGGTGGCAGGGTCCAAGCTCAGGCCACTGTTGGGAATATAAGAAAAGGTGGTGGGCTTCCCTGGTGGCGCAGTGGTTGAGAATCTGCCTGCCAATGCAGGGGACACGGGTTCGAACCCTGGTCTGGGAAGATCCCACATGCCGCGGAGCAACTAGGCCCGTGAGCCACAACTACTGAGCCTGCGCATCTGAGCCTGTGCTCCACAACAAGAGAGGCCACGATAATGAGAGGCCTGCGCACTGCGATGAAGAGTGGCCCCCATTTGCCGCAACTAGAGAGAGCCCTCGCACAGAAACGAAGACCCAACACAGTCATAAATAAATAAATAAATAAGAAAAGGTGGTTTCCCTGACCTCTGCCCTAAAGGAGCTCATGGCATGACATTACTCATGGGATAAGAAAGGCAACAAACAATTACTTCCAATGAAGTAATATGGAAGCTTCCAATGAAGCTCACTCACTCATTTATTCTTCAGAGTCTTGACCAATTATGACCTCAAGCCCCTGCTAAGGAGATTTGACTTCACATCCACTGTGAAGCACCATTGACAGGTTCTAAGCTGGGAGTGGTGGGATAAGAGCTATTTTAGGAAGATCCTGCAGTGAGCAGGAAGGATCAGAGTGAGGCAGCCTGAAGGGGAGAGAGTGACAACATCAGTCCCCTCCTTACACCTCTCATAGCACCCATGTCTCTTAGAATATCTGACTCCACAGGGCCTGGTGCGACTGCCCTCCCACCCTGTTGAACCTCTCTCCCCCATTCTCACTCTGCTCCACCACACTGGTTTGGTGCCTTAGATATGTCCTGATTTGTCTTCCCTCAGTGCCTTGGCACATGCTGTTCTACTGCTTCCCCTCCCTTCCTGTGTCACTTGTGCTCATCCTTCAGATCTCTGTAACTCAGATGTCACTGAACCCTTAATCTAAACTGGGTCACCCTGATAACCCACCTAAAAACCCTCTGCTTTTCTTTTGCAGCAGTTATGTGGTCTGTACTTACATAGGTAATATATGAGTGACGACTTGGGGTATCCGTCTCCTCCAGCAGACTGTGAGTTCTTTTGGGTCCACCTTGCTCACTGCTTTGCCCCAGAGCCTGGCCCAATGTCTGGTGTGTACTAGGCATGAACAGAATAGTAGTAAAATGAATGGGTGCCCTTGAGTGAAAACCTTTGGGGCAGAATACCTATGCTCATCCAGAATCTCTCCGTCCTGATGTGACATGGGAGGAGAGAGAGGTCACAATCCTTAGAGCTCTTCCCTTGGGAGACAAATTGATCTCACCCTGGAAGTGTCACCCAGGACCCCGGCACCAGTTTTATAGCCTGAGGACACATTTAATCCAACTAATAAATAATCCATCCCACCAGCCCTGGTGGCTGAGCGGAAGGTTCTTAAGGAGAGACCAACACTGATGTGGAACATTGAGTTCCCCAACTTCAAGGACACAGAATTCTCCTGCAGGGTTTTCATCATCTATTTGAACAAGGAATGCTTTCCCCAAGCCTTGCTTCGTAAACAAGTCTGTGATCAGAGGCAAACAAACAGCCCCTGTGTGGACATCTGACATCTGGAAGACTTCATCTAGGCAGCAGCAGGGAGACTTCACAGAGAAACACACAGAGCTGAAAGCAACAAAAACCCTTGTGGCCTTATTTTATTGTCCCCAAATAGGACAGTCACTGACATCCCTCTCCTTCTTCCAGAATCCTTCTTTTCACTTGGAGCTGGCTTACATATAGCTGTTTGTGGGCTTATGTGTCCATCTTACTAGATCATAAGTTCCATGAGGGCAAGGACAGCTTGCTCACCCATTGTTTTCCCACCCATAGCTCAGTGCTTGGCACAGAATTGGCTCCATAAATGTTTGCTGATTGGATAAGCAAAGGTGAAATGTTGAGCTATAAGTGGGAATGGAGAGGGCAAAGAGTCTGCGAATGGGCTCATGTATACAGAAAGGTAAAGTTAAAAGCATAGTAGAGAAAAGGAGTAGAGGCTGGTGGGATTGGGAGCCTCTGGATCAAGCCATACCTGAAGCCTTTGCCATCACTGGAGTTTTCAGTCATTTGCATCAGGATATTCCCTTTGTTAATTAACCCATGTCCTCACAAAGAGTTTTTCATAAAAGTTCATAGCATCTTTATTCATAATAACTAAAAACTGGAAATAACCTAAGTGTCTGTCAACAGGTAAATGAATAAACCAGTGGAGATATACCCATACAACAAATTCATCTAACAGAATACTACTCAGCAACTCAGCAATAAAAGGAAACTACTGATACATACAGCAATATGGAAGAATCTCATAGACATTATGCTGGGCGTGATAAGCCAGGTTCAAAGGACTACATATCATGTGATATCATTTAAAGGAATTTCTAGGATGGCTTAACAAAACTATGACGAAAGGATTCAGATTAGTGATTGCTTTTGGGAAAGTGGGAGTTGACTGCAAAAGGACATGAAGGAACTTTCTGAGGAGCTGGAAGTGTTTTATATCTTGAGCTGGATAGTAGTTACATGCATGTACACATATGTAAAAGCCATCAAGCTGTACATTGAAACAGTATGCATTTTACTGTGTGTAAATTATACCTTAAAATTTTTTGTGATGTATTGTATTTGATTCTCTCTGAAGTCTTTCTAATTCTCTTGAGTTTAGGATTCTGAGGTAGAGTACAGCTCACTATTACTCATTTCTCTGGGGTCCTTTGGAGGCAGTGCCCTCTAGCCAGAAGAGCACCAGGATGAGGGTCCAGAGATCTGGGCACTGGACAATGGCCAGGCCGAGGGGAGCAGATCCCGAGTAAAAGCAGAAGAAGTCAACTGACAAGGAGAAGCAGATGCACAATGAGAAGGAAGAGAGGGAGGAAAATAGAATGAGAGAGACAAAGGAAGACAAAGAGAAAGACTGGGAGAAGGGCAAGAAGTCAGAGAGCCAGAGAGAGACAGAGAGATACACAGAGACACAGAGAGACTGAGCAACAGAGGGAGACTGAGAGACAGAGACAGAGACCCAGAGAGAGACAGAGACCCAGAGAGAGAGATGAGGAGCGAGCGCAGGTTCCTGTGTGTTTTGCCTTCGCTGGGCTCTCAGTGCTCACGTCCACATCCCTGTAAGGGTCACTTGGATGCCACACTTGTCCTTGAACCTCCCCAACCTCCAGCTGTGCCTGCTTGCCTCATGCTGACTTCCTTGTGCAGCCCTAAAAGTGTCCCCAAAGCTGTGTGGTCGTTCCTTCCTTGCGTGTAGGCCTCACCCCAAGGACTGGGAGTGTCCAGAGGCCAGGAACCTGTTATCATCAGGCTCATCCTCCAGCCTCCACACCTGTCCCCAGTGGGCCTGGGTCCATCGGGTGAGTCGATTCGTTAGAGGCATTTGGAAAATGGAGCTCACAGGACTCAGAGGGCTCAGACTGCTTAAAGCCAAGGTGTGGGAGAGACCCCCAGTCCAGCAGGGGCTGGTGTGCTGAAGAGACTCATGCGTGGGTTTGCTATGTGTCTGTTGCACAATTTCCCAGGGGTCATTGAACTTGGGCCGAGTAACCAAAACCAAGATCCTCCTGCCTCCGCCTTCCTTCCAGACATCCAGAAGCCCTGGGGTCTCAGCTGAGTGGATTAACTAGTAAATCATTACATAAGAAGTCGTATGTGAGTCTTAAGGGGTGGCAGCAAGTCTGGGTTTTGCTGGAACTTCTCTCATCCGCTGCCAAGACAGCTTCCTTTGAGGACTGCCCTAACCACATGTTGGCCGTGCCTCAGTATGGTGTCTAGGATGGTGGGGCCCAGGGTCTCTTCAGTGGACTGATGCTTGCCTGACAGCGCAGCCCTGAGCTCAGGAACTTTTCCATCTCTTTGTTCCCAGACACCCAGTCTGAAGCCCTAGACCTTTAGGAATGTGTTTTGCCTGAGTCCCAGGGAGGGGGCGGTGGGTGAGGCTAATGAGGTCTGAGTTCTCTTCCGTTCCCTCTGGCTGGGATGTGGTTCTGAGTGTGGGCGGAGGAATTTGTGAGCATGGGTCTCATTTGCATCTTTGGTGACCCTCAGGCAAGAAGGGAGGCCAGAACTCAGTGTCTGTTCTAACGGGAGCCGAGCTGGGGGTTCTAGTCCACAGGCAAGTGGGTCTTTGCAGAAGCGGGGAGGAAGCAGGGCTGGTTTTTACTTCTCCTCCTACCTATCTTTGTTTCACAGACCACTGCCTGAACAGCTCTCTTGGGGTTAGTTAAAATCTTATTTTTGAGCAAGTTCTGGTCCACCACTGACTGTGTGACCTGGGGCCACCCATTTGCCATCTTGGTGCCTCTTCCAGCTTGGTGACTGAGGGTCCTTTGAGCCCCAAACCTGCCAGTCCTCTGATAGGAGTCATAGTTTTCCCCACTTTTCAAGAACAAAGGACAAGAATGGATTGCTTGGTTTCTCAGGAGAGGGGGCAGGCAGGCGGGGGATTAGCATGATGACTACCCCCTCCCCGCAAGCTGTAGAGGAAGAAATCCCAAGTTTGAAAGGGATTTGCAGACTGAAATGGCAATGCAACTGTATCTGTATCTGCAGTATCTGCCCCAAACCTCTCCCAGGTTCCACGTGCTGTATCCCATCATCTGTTCGCCCCAACACTCTCTCCTCCTCAGGTATGTCCTCCCTCTGGTAGGGCTGGCTGCAATGGCCAGTCCTTACATTCAGAGGGCTCTGGGTGCACCGGGACCTGTGTTAACTGGGGTGTGTGATCGCATCAAAGTTGGGGAGACTGAAGCACAGAGAGTTTAGACAATGGGGCTCGGAGGCTCTGCCCAAGGTTCTTCTTCCTCCCCAAGGCTCAGCTCTCAGCTGTGCCTCGTAGCTGGTGTGTGTGCATGTGTGTGCGTGTGTGCACATGCATGTGTGTTGGTGTGTACCGTGTTGGGTTTCCTGTGTGTAGAGGCGTGTGTGTGTATGTTGGAGTATGCGTTGGTGTGGTGGAGTATGTGTTTAGTGTGTGTGTGTTGGTGTGCCTATTGGTGTGTGTGTGTCAGTGTGTGTCTGTGTGAGGAGTATATGAGCTACTGCATGTAAAGCCCTGGGCCTGGAACACAGTAAGGTCTCGATAAATGTGGCTCATTATGAAGGCTTGGGCCCTCTTACGTTTTTTTACCTTATTTTCTTTATTGAGATGCAACGTTCAGTAAATGCACAGATCTTAGTTGTAGAGCTTGACCGGTTTCCGCATGTGTGTCATGCATGTAGCCACTGGCCATACCGAGGTGTGGGGCACCTCCAGCTCCCAGAACCTCCCTCCAGCACCGATTCCCCTACTCACTGACTGTCATCACAGATGGGTTGCGCCTGGATGTGGACGGCACATGAGCGGAGCTGTACACCGTACACTCCCCGTGTCTGGCTTCTTCAGTTCAACATATTGTGAGATTCATCCATGTTGTGTTTAGAACAGCTTTTTCCTGTTAAGTCGATGTGAGGTATTGCAGTGTGCGAACCTGCCACCATGTATGTATACATTCTCTTGTGGGTGGCCTTTTGGAAGGGTGCCAGTTTGGGCTGCCAGGAATACAGTTTCTGTGAGCGAGGCTTTTGTGGACAGAGCACTGACTCCGGGAGGACGCCCACCCGGAGGAGAATTTGCCGGGCACCTTTGGCTTTAGTACACGCTACCGAACAGCGTCCTGGAGTGGTGGTAAGTTCTGACCCAGACAGCAGTTATTGAGAGTTCCAGTTGCCCCGTGTCCACATCTTCCAGAGCAGGTGCTGTGGTGGAGTTTGGGGTGCCAGGTGTCTGTTAGGGCTCAGCACCTGTGAAGAGAAAGTGGGGGAGAAGAACTGGGCAGAGGGAGAAGCTGATCTGCAACGCGGGCCAACAAAGCCCCAGTCGACCAGCAGGGAGCCCTGGGGTGAGCACTGCCCATCACAGTGACCACTGTGGTGGAACTGGCAGACCTCTCAACCCTGCCTCTCTTGGTCACTGGATGTGGACCGCCCTGCGACGGCCATGGCCTCAGAGGGGGCAGCTCTCGGTAGCTCAGGCAGATGTTGGCAGGGCTGACAGCTCCCTGCGGATGGCACTTCCCAGGGCTGTCCAGCAAGCATCCCTGGAAGGGAGATCTCTCTGAGTCCACCACACACACTAGCCAGTGAGGGGGAGGGGTGCAATGATATCCTACTGAGATTTAATCAGCGTTTCCATGATGATGCATGATGCTTTTCTGCTTATTGGTCATTTGAATGTCCTCTTCTGTGTGGTGGCTGTGCAAGTTTTTGCCCATTTTTGCAATTGGGATGTTTATCTTTTTCTTACTAATGTATAAAAGTTCTTTATATATTCTGGATATGAGTTCTTATTCATAGATGTACTGCAAACATCTTCTCTCAACCTGTTTTCTTTGAGGAATTTTTGCATACCTCAAGGTCATGAAGATATCCTATTTTTTTTTTTTTTCTGGGAGAATGATCATTTTACTGTAGATCTAAGCCCCATCTAAAATTAATATTTGTGTATGGTATGAGGTAGGTTCATTTTTTTCCCCATATGGTTATCCATCTGAGCTAATATTACTCTTTAGACCCTCTTTCCCCCACTGCGTTGTAGTGCGTCTTTACTGTAAATCAGTTGATTGAATATGTCAACACATATTCAAGCTCTTTCTGAGCTCCCTATTCTGGTCCATTTGACTATTGTTACGCCGTCCCACACTGTCTTACCTACTGTGGATTTACAAAAACTCTTGACATCTGGTAGTATAAGTCCTCCAGCTTTGTGTTTTTGTTTTCTGAGGTTGGTCTTACCTATATTCTAGGGGCTTTGAATGTCCATATAAATTTTAAAAGGAGTGTGCCAGTTTTCTCAAAAATGCCTGCTGGGATACTGATTGAGTATTCAGTATACTGAATACAGATCTTCCTCACTTTACAGTGGGATTACATTCTGATAACCCACTGTTGAAAATATGGCTAAGGGGCTTCCCTGGTGGTGCAGTCGTTAAGAATCCACCTGCCAATGCAGAGGACACAGGTTTGAGCCCTGGACCAGGACGATCCCACATGCCGCGGAGCAACTAAGCCCCTGTGCTACACCTACTGAGCCTGTGCTCTAGAGCCCACGAGCCACAACTACTGAGCCCATGCGCCGCATCTACTGAAGCCCGCACGGTCTAGGGCCTGTGCTCCGCAACAAGAGAAGCCACCACGATGAGAAGCCCGCACACCGCAACGAAGAGTAGCCCCCGCTCACCGCGACTAGAGAAAGCCCACGCACAGCAATGAAGACCCAACATAGCCAAAAATAATAAATAAATAAAAACAAAATAAATTTAAAAAAAGAAAATATGGTTAAGTCGAAAATACATTTAATACAGCTAACCTACTGAATATCATAGTGTAGCCTAGCCTACCATACATGTGCTCAGAACACTTACATTAGCCTACAGTTGGGCAAAATCATCTGACACAAAGCGTATTTTATAATAAAGTGTCGAATATCTCATGTAATTTATTGAATACTATACTGAAAGCAAAAAACAGAATGGTGTCTGGGTACAGAATGGTGGTAAGTGTACCGGTTGTTCGCCCTCCTGATCGCGGAGCTGACGGGCAGCTACAGCTGCCACTGCCCAGAATCACGAGAAAGGATTGTAACCACGTAACACTAGCCTGGAAAGAGATCAAAATTCAAATTTTGAAGTACAGTTTCTACTAAATGCATATTGCTTTCACACCATTGTAAAGTCAAGAAATCCAAGAAATCCTAAGGGACCATCTGTATACAAATCTATTTGGGGAGAATTGACATCTTAATAATATTAAGTTGACCAATCAATGAACATGGTATAGCCCTCAATTTATTTAGGTGTCCTTTAATTTCTCTGCAATGTTTAGTAGTTTTTAGCATAGGGGTCTTTGATTAGATTTATTCATAAGATTTGATGATTTTTGGTATTATTATAAATGACTTTTAAAGTTTCTCATTTTCTAATTGTTGCTAGTATATAGAAATTCAATTAATTTTTGTATGTTATTATATCCAGCAACCTTGCTAGATTTGCTCATTCATTCTAATATTTTGTAGATTATTTTGTATTTTTTCCATGTACAGTTTTATCATCTGTAATATCATCAATGACAATTTGTTTGTTTCCTTTCCAATTCTTATTTGTTTTATTATTTTTCGTGCCTTATTGAAATGACTGGGTCCTGCCATACAGTCTTGAATAGAAATGTTAGTGGTTGACATCCTTTTCTTGATCCTATCCTTAAGAGAAGAGCATTCAATATTTCACTATTAATGATGATGTTAGCTCTGTGTGTGCATGTGTGTGAGTGTGTGTGTACGTGTCTGTCTGTCTGTCGGTATGTGTCTGTGTGTTTACCAGATACCCTTTATCAGATTAAGGAAGTTCTCTTTGATACTCTTTTTTCTGAGAGTTTTTATCATGAATAGGCATCGAATTTTAACAAATATTTTTCTGTATCTGTTGATTTTAGCTCACAGCTACAGCTGCAGCTCTCAAAATCTGGGAAGTGCTTTGTGGCTGATCTCGGGCCAGAGGTTTCAGAGGGAGTGGTGCCCTCCTGGGGGCCGGATGAGACAGCTGCAGGAGGGCAGGGGAGTGCGGAACCTCTGCAGAGACAGGGCAGTGACACGTGCTCACCTACCTTAGTCCTTGTGAGCTGCTGCCCTGCTCACTCCCAGTAAGGACTTGGGCTCTTTTTTCTGAAGGGAAATTAGTCCCTTTTGTATAACCCTGTGCCAGGCACTCTGTCAAGCATTGTGGGGGACACACGACACTGGTACTTACCTTCCAGGGCCCACAGGGTCCCCATGTGTCATGCCTTCATGCAGCTCTTAGGAGGAACCCGATTTGGGCTGGAACCAGGGGCCTGTGTCTCTCTCCTCCACCCCCACAGCATCCCCCTGCCAGGGACCAAAGGCCCTCTGGAGCGGTCGGGCCATGCACAAACAGGGAGAGAGCAGTGGAAAATGCATCAAATGATCCGACCCTCACCATTTCATCTCCTGCCCAGTTGTCTTGTGGATTCTTGGCCTTCCCAATGCGGTCTGGGAAGACTTACAAAGTTTCCTTCCAAAACCACAAGAAGCCAAGAACGGGAGCTGCCCCAGGCCATTTCTGTCCCTGGGTATCCTTTCAAAGGATTTCTGGATAGATGAGAGAGATTGTGGCCTGTGGGCAGTCAGGGGAGAAGGCCTATCGTTGTTTCAGATTTCTGGCTTGGCTCATATGTTCAGACTGTCCAATTCCCACACTAGATGCCTCAATTCACTGGGAATAAAAGCCTTGCCTCCAAAAAATGGCCACCACATTTGTTGCTTCTGCTGCCTCTGCTCAGGCTCCCTCCCCGTTTTCCACAGCAAGTCTTAGTCCCAGCCAGACAAGTGTGGAAGTTAAAAATCTTTAGCTTACAAGTGCTAGAAACAAATGGCAAACTAGCCCAATCCTGAAAAGAGGGTAAATTTATTGGTTCACAGATCTAAAAATTCTAGGGGGAAATGACTTCAGGTGTGGCTGGATCCAGGTGCTCAAACATTGTCCTCAGGAATGTGACCCCCTCTGTCTTTGGCTCTGGTTTCTCCTGTATGGGCTTTATTCTCAGGCAAGCTCTTCCTTTGCAATGGCAGAGAAGATCTGGCATACATCCTCCCAGCTTGGTAGCTCCAATACAAAGACAACTCCCCTTTTCAATAGATGAGGCAAAAATCCCAGGAAAGGCTCTCATTGGCTCAGACCAATTCATACGCCCATATTGAGAATCAGCCTCACTGGAAACACATGGTCTGAGAATGTGGGAAGGGTGGATCCTGAGAGGAGAAGAGGGTTTGCAACCAGAATTAAGTGTGCCAGGCAGACAAAATCCTAGGTGCCACTTCCAGCTGCCCCTGCCCACCACTATGCCTTTGTTCGCATGTTTTCCTTTCTGGAATGTTGTCCTCTTTCCCGTGCTTAATGTTTCCATTCCTCCGATCCTCACCTTCCTGGAAACCTTCCCCAGCCTTCCAGTCCACACAGACCTCCCCCTTCTTTGAACTCACCGTGTGCCAGTAGTCTGTGCATTTGAGTTCATTTTTAAATGAATATAATTTGACTTCCTTCTGATTATATCACAATAATACTTGTTCCCCAAACAAATCAGAAAGTACAAAGATGAAATCCCGTTACCCCTGTGGAGGTGACACTGTGCCCAAGCCTGAAGTTTGAGTAGAAAGTAGACAGGAGAGGAGCAGAGCCAGGAGTGTTTCAGGGTAGGGGAGCAGCACATGCAATGACTCGGGGGGGCTTGAGGAAGCAACAGCAGCTCAGCGAGCAGGAATGGAGTGAGAGAGGGTCAGGGCTATGAGAGGAGCTTGGCAGAGGCCTGAGGGCCATGGCAAGGAGGTCGGCTTGTATTCTGCATGAGATGGGAAGCTGCTGGAGGATTAATCAGGGGGCAGCGTGGTCTAGCTGGCATTTGGGCCAGCTCTCTTGGCTGTGGAGTGGAGAAGGCAGAGGTGATGCTGGTTCTGCCCGAGGTGGTGGCCATGGAGAGGGAGAGGAGCAGGGGAATTGGAGTGGGGGTAAGGGTGGGGGAGAGAGGCTGAGGCGATTGCCAAGTTTCTGGCTTGAGCAGCTGTGTGGATGGGGTACGTTTACTGCCATGGGGAAGATGTATCAGACATTCTCTCCTGGATGGACCCAAAGTGGATTGCTACTCACATTTACATAAGTTGCATAGAGTTGCTTGGATTAGTGCTCTTTTCCCCACTCAACTGAGTATCTTTCCATATCCATAACATGTCTTGATAGCATCCTTGGCAATGCTGGCATACTATTCCGTATAATGTACTACGATTTTTTTTAACCAATGATCCACGGATGGACACTTAAGTTGTTTCTGTACTGCCCATTTAGTACTTGATCAGCTGCCAGATTGCTTTATTTCTCAGTGTTTTGCCCCTTTATCTCGTCTACAATTTTCTCAAGTCCAAGAGCTGTCCCCTCTCTGCTCCTCTCCTCGGTGTCTTGCATTTTGGTCACTAGATGGTGCTGTTGCATAGCATCCCCTTGTGGTTCCAGCCCACTCCAGTCTCAGGGCTGAGAGCTCAGGAGAAGGGCACCCAACCTCCCAACTCTGACCCCCACCGAGAACGGGACTGCACAGCCTTCCTCAGAGACCCACAGGTTGGTGGACCTCACATTCTCAGTGCCCAAAGAACTGCCCTAGGGGTGGGACTTCCCTGGTGACGCAGTGGTTAAGAATCCGCCTACCAATGCAGGGGACACGTGTTCGAGCCCTGGACAGGGAAGATCCCATATGCCGCGGAGCAGCTAAGCCCATGCGCCGCAACTACTGAGCCTGCGCTCTACAGCCCAAGAGACACAACTACTGAGCCTGCGTGCCACAACTACTGAAGCCCGCGCATCTAGAGCCTGTGCTGGGCAACAAAGAGAAGCCACCACATTGAGAAGCCCACGCACCACAACCAAGGGTAGCCCTCACTCACCGCAACTAGAGAAAGCCCACGCACAGCAACGAAGACCCAACCCAGCCAAAAATAAATAAGTTTATTAAAAAAAAAAAAAAGAACTTCCCTAGGGGTGACCTGATGCCCACTTGCAAACGGATGTTTCCATGCTTCCTTCCCTGCAGGAATGAGGGGCCGGCCCTTTGGACAGTGTCTTCTGAAATGTGGTGTCCACATTGCTGGTGGTGCCTGAGACGGTTTGAGGGGGTGCCAGGACCTACATTACCAAAGCTTCTTTAGGTTTTTTTTTTTTAAGATTTTTTTGATGTGGACCATTTTTTAAGTCTTTATTGAATTTGGCAGAATGTTATTTCTGTTTTATGTTTTGGTTTTTTGGCCCCAAGGCATGTGGGGTCTTAGCTCCCTGACTAGGGATGGAACCCGCACCTCCTGCATTGGAAGGCGAAGTCTTAACCACGGGACTACCAGGCAAGTCCCTGGTATGTTTTTAGAAGAATATCAGTTTGTATGTCAGATCCATGATTTCACAGATACTATTATTATTTAGAATAAGGTTAAATTAAAAGAAAAGTTTTTATATTTAATTTAAAATTTAAGTTTAAAGAAAAATCACAGTACAGGTAGCACACAAATAAATTACTGACTTCATTGAAATTATGGGATTCCAGCTATGGGTCTAGATGAGAAAGTATGATGGACTCAAAATCTTACAAGGACTGAATGTAAAAGCTTAGACCCTGGAAAACATCAAATCTTAAACTCTTGGAGCCTAGAAGTAGAATCTTTGAACCACGGTATCTTTGATTGGTTTTCAAAAATACCATGGAAAGACAATGTTTAATAAAGTATTCTTAAAATTCTTGGAATCCATGAGAATCCTGGGAGATTAGACTTAGGGGATCCTGGACTCCCAGGACCTCGTGTGAAGGAGTCTGCTTGAGTTCTCTTCTTCGGCAGAGGAGGAAATAGCAGTCTAAAACGAGAGGTGGGTGACTTGCAGGGAGCCCTGCTGATTGGTGGCCCTGAAGGCTCTACTCCCACCTTCTGCCTCACCCTTCCCTGGTGACCTGGATCCCTGTGTACCCCACGATGCTCAGGGCTTCCAACAGCGGAGCCCCACCCAGGCATCCTCATACCAGCTCTTGCTTTTCTCTCATTTACTCATCCTGCCTCCTTCCCGGGAGCTCCTTCTCTATGCTAGCTAAGCTGATGGGCTAATGAATCCATACCCCGTCATAGTAACAGGCAAATGAGTGATATGTGTCAACACATGTCCTCCCTCGCAAGTAACATGTGCTTCCTACAGAATGTTGCAATCGCCAGGGTGGTGCTGACAGTGGAATCTGAGGCAGTATGGCCAGTCAGTGAGGACAGTATCTGGAGGACCTGGCGTCTTTGGGTGTCCTTCAAGTCACTACCTACTTAGAGCTCCAACTTTTGCTCTTTGTTCCCACCTGGAAATGAGGTGACTGGATTGGGGACTGCAGAGATTGGGAACCCAGGGAAAACTCCTTGCTATTATGTCCTTCCTGATCACCATGTTCAGAGGTCCGCTGGAGGTGAAGCTCAGTAGCTTCTAGAGTCCTGAACATTTACAAATCCTTCCCATCTTTCAAGACTCAACTCAATGTCAACTCCTCTGGGAAGCCTTTCAGGATTATCCCCCCACAGAGCTGAACATCTCCCAAGGGCTTCATATAGGTACCCCTCATTTGTCTCCCAGCTGTATACTCCTGTTCACTGACAATCCCCATGGAGTGATTATTCCCCAATCTCTTTTGCTGTCTTAGAATTAGTGACCCAGACTTTGCCAACTCAACGCCCACAGGGGCCAGTTCAAAATGTGGGGGATGGCAGAAAACCAGAGGATTTACCAGAGCGGTCATTCCTCACCCCACCTAGTGAGGCCATCTGGGAATGAGGGCCCAATGTTACCAGATCTTACTGTTTTTCTAGAAATCTGGATTTTTTTCTTTTTAACATCTTTATTGGAGTATAATTGCTTTACAATGGTGTGTTATTTTCTACTGTATAACAAAGTGAATCAGCCATGTGTTTACATATATCCCCATATCCCCTCCCTCTTGCGCCTCCCTCCCACCCTCCCTACCCCACCCCTCTAGGTGGTCACAAAGCACCGAGCTGATCTCCCTGTGCTTTGTGGCTGCTTCCCACTAGCTATCTATTTTACATTTGGTAGTGTATATATGTCCATGCCACTCTCTCACTTCGTCCCAGCTGTAGAAATCTGGATTTTTAAACTAAAACCTACTGATCAAAATATGTTGATAATTTTTTTTACATGAAAATCTTTCTTTTCAGGCTAAATAAAGCACATTAACAGATTTAGCCCCTGAACAAATACTTTGGGGCCTCTGCCTCAGGCCCTTGTTGATTTGGGTTGGTGTCATCATAGATGACAAGGTAGTTTTTAGCAATCACAATGGCTGCCTTGGCCACTTATTTATCCGCTGCCTGTTACAGCATCTGGAACCCCACATTGTTGAAGACTTGTTGCAGAGGTTAAGTTTGTCAGTCCTAAGACATGACTCCCAAATTCTTTGACACCCCTTTCATCAAGACACATAGTGTAACGTAGACCCTCCTCCCCCTTGAATTTGGGCTTTATTGCTTGACCAGTGGAATGTGGCAGAAGTGACACTGTGCCAGTTTCTGGGACACTGGCTCTCGGAACGCAGCCACTCTTCCCTAAGGAAGCCCAAGCAGCCTGTGAAGAGGCACTGAGGAGAACAACCAAGATCCCACCCGCATCCCTCGCTGAGCTCTCCCAACAGCTGTAGGCACTTCATCTTGAAAATGGATCTTCCAGGCCCCCAGTTAAGTGGACCCAGCTGACACCAAAGGGAGCGGAGACCAGCTTTCCCCACAAAAGACCTCTGACAGATGAGGAACCTGAAGGTCAGAGAGGCCCTGTAGCTTGCCGCAGGAAATGTAGTGGAGACATAGTGGAGCTGGGGCTTTGGGGAGTGGGGAGAAGAGGGCTGCCTTTGCATTGGCCTCTGCCCACCCAGCCATCCAGTCTCCCCTGACCACAATTCCTCCGACTCAGCCCCCAGGCTGTGGCTCCCCACTGATGCCTGAGTCCTTCTGCAGGCAGGTTTGGCTGGGCAGGGCTCAGGCCAGATGGACTTGGGCTGGCTGGGAGGCCTGGGAGCCAGGCCTGGGGAAGCTGGGGACAGCCAGTGGAAGCCCTGAGGTCCTACGTGCGCCAGACCCCTTGGCACCAGGACTGCTTGCAGTCCCCGAGATAGGGGCAGTGGGTGAAAGAGCTTGCACGCTGGGTCAGGATGCTGCAAACACCTGCGCATCAGCTCTGACCAGGGCCGTGAGCCTCACACAAATCACCTCACCAGCTTCCCTCCCTGAAACATAACAACAGTAACAGCACACATCTGCTGGGTACTTACCAGGGGCCAGCACTCCTATGAGAATCTTATGCATATTAATTAATGCATCCTCAACAATCCTACCAGGTCTGTCCTGGAGTTACCCCCATTTTTCAGATAAGTAGACTGAGGCACAGAGAGGTTAGGTAACTTCCCCAGGCCACACAGCCAGGGAACTGCAGAGCCAGAATTTAATCCCAGGAATTCTGGCCTGGAGTCCACACCCTAAAGCACATGACACAGCCCTGTCCTCACAGCTGCGTGGCCCCCGAGGCTGGGCTCTGATCACCCGCATTATGTAGATGAAGAGGCCGAGGCTGGACAGTTTCTGCTGGAGACTCAAGGCTCACAGGCGTGTCTGGACCTCAATCCAGCTGCTAAGAGGGGGCGGGGAGGGGGCGGAGGAGCTAGAGGGCAGGGAGACTAGAATAGAAGGAGGGGTCCAGCCCACCATCCTATGGCCATCCCCACCCGCTCAGCACAGCGTTGAGGGAGCCTGCAGGGGACGGTACACCTGCGACGAGAAATCTGCTTTGTGATGCCCCTGCTCCCAGCAGGGCCCTGCTTCCACCTCCCAGCTCTTGCCTTATGTCAGAAGGGTCCAGAATAGAAAGAATGCAGATCCTCCTGCCAGGGGCTGTGCCCGAGAAATCTGTGGCCCCTCACTAAGTCACACGCCGATGAGCTGGCCTGTGTGCTCTGTGACCCTCGCCACCCCCCAGACACGGCCGCTGCCTACATGCCCTTGCCAGGTGAGGAGACCCAGGCTCGGCAGGGTCGAGTCTCAGGTCCAGTTAGAGGCCAGTCCGCATTCCTTTTGTTTGCTTGTTTGTTTGTTTTTAACTGTGGGAAAATACATATAACATAAAATTTACCATTTTAACCATTTCTGAGTGTGCAGTTTAGTGGCATTAAGAACATTCACACTGTTGTGCAACCATCACCACTATCCATCTTCAGAACCTTTCATCTTCCCAAACCAAAACTCTGTCCCCGTTAACCACTAACTCCCCATTCCCCTCCCGCAGCCCCCTGGGAACCACCATCTACTCGCTGTCTCTGTGGATGTGACTGTTCTATGGGCTTCATGTAAGCGGGATCATGCAATATTTATCCTTTTGTGACTGGCTTATTTCACTGCGCACCATGTCCTTGGGGTTCATTCATGTTGTAAGCATGTGTCAGAATTCCTCCCCTTTGAAGGCTGAATAATATTCCATTGTACGGATAGACCACATTTTGTGTATCCATTCATCTGTCAACGGACCCTTGGGTTGCTTCCGCTTTTTGGCTATGAGTAATGTTGCTAAGAACAGGGGTGTACAAATATCTCCTCAAGACTCTGCTTTCAGTTCTTTTGGATGTATATCCAGAAGTAGAATTGCTGGATCATATGATAATTCTATTTTTAGTTTTTTAAGGAACTGCCATCCTGTTTTCCACGGCAGCTACACCATTATCTGTTCCTACCAGCACTGCACAAATGTTCCAATTGCTCCACATCCTTCCAGCAATGGTTTCTTTCTGGTTTTTTGTTCTTCGGTTGTTCTGTTTTTCTAGTAGCCATACTAATGGGTATGACGTGGTGTGCCATTGTAGGTTGATTTGCATTTCCCTAATGAATAGTAATGTTGAGCATCTTTTCAAATAGTTTTTGGCCATTTGAATATCTTCTCTGGAGAGTTGTCTATTCAACTCCTTTGACCATTTTTAAAATCTGGTTGTTTGTTGTTGTTGAGTTGTAGGAGTTCTTTATATATACTGGATATTAACCCCTTATCATATAGATGATTTGCAAATACTTTCTCCCATTATCTAGGTTGCCTTCCTTTAGTTTTTAAAGTAAACCTCTTTTTTTATAACCTTTGGTTTAACATACACACAGAAACATGCATGGAACGCAAAAGCATGAATCATCACAAAATGAGCACACCTGTGTGACAGAAATTCTCTCCCCTTCACCCCTGCCCCCCAGTCCCTTCCTCTCCCCTCTTTCCCAGAGGTCACGACGGTCCTGACTTCTAACCACATAGATTAGTTTTGCCACCTTTTAGACCCTGTATGTGGAATGGTGCAGCGTGTGTTCTTTTCTTTTCCCGGCTTCCTTTGCTCTTCAGTCTTCGAGAGTCATCACTGCACGTAACTGCAGCTTGGTCTCCTTCGTGGCTGTGTGATATTCCGTGGATGGCCTGCCACAGGTTCCCCTTCACCTGGTGATGGACATTTGGACCCTCCCAGGTTTTGACACGGACGACTTCCTGGAGCTGCGTCAGCCAGGCGTCTGCTGCCTGTGCCTGTGGTGGCTGAAGTGGCCTGGGAGGGGGACGAGGTCACGCTTCTCTTGTGAGAGGAGGTGGGGGAGGATGTGAGGAGGCACTAGAGCCCCCTGCTGCGGCCAGAGCTGGGGTTCCACCCGGGACCACCTGGCCTGCCGGCTCAGCCAGGCCTGCTCATAGACTCTTTCACGATCCCCTTCACATGGCATGCTGTTTGTCCTCTGCCTGCCCTTCCCCAGCAGGCTCAAGAATAAGTGCAGAGCCAGGACGCTGCCTGGCCGACTCCACCGCACCTCTGTCTCCTCTCCACCAGCCCAGGAGGCCTCCAAGCTGGAACCTCCCCCTCCTGGCCCCAGGGCCCAGCACAGGGTCTGGCCCAGCATCTGCCCTGTGGATTCTGGTCAGGAGAACCAAGTGGAAATCAGTCTGGTTTGGGCAGGGAGGTCCTGGGTGCTACAGAGCTGCAAACTCCATGGGGGACCCTGAACAGAAACTCCCCCCCTGGGCCTCTGCGTCCCCCCCTACCCCACCATGCGATGATGTTGCTGCGAGGGGACGGGAGTTTGTCCCTGAGAAGTGCTCCTCTGAGGGCTGGGTGAGCGTCCACTGTCACGGTGGCTGTGTTTGGTACCTCCATTCGTGGTTGTCATGGACACAAAGGCGGCATCACCTCCCAGCTCTGCCAACTGGAGCTGGGTGCCCTCCCTGCCCCGTCAATTATTCTTTTGTGTTTCTAGCCTCCCTTGAGCTTAGTAAAATACTACCTTCCTGATAAAGTCTTGGTCTGCAGGACACTGCCCCCTCCCTTCTGGACTGTCCTTTGAGGCTCTCAGAGGCAAACAGATCGCTCCTGTCCCACTCTTAGGTTTCAAAAATTTAAGTAAAAAAGTTTTAAAAGATGATAGACACCTACAGTACAAAATTTGAGCATTTCAAGGGGAAAATTGAAAAATCAGGTCTCTCTCTCGTATACCTGTGCCCCTGCCGTCTGGTCCCCTCCCATGTGGCTCCTGTATTCCCAATCCCTTGTACCTGTTTCCAGAAATACAGTATTCTGTCACCAACAGGAACCCTGCATTTACATCACACAGATAGGACTCTCTCCACACACATTCTTTACCTTGTTATTATTTTTCTATAGCAAAAAAAAAATCAAATTGAGCAAAGTAGCCCCCAATCAACACTACTTTAAAATTTTTTTTATTTTGAAATACTTTAAGACTCACGAGAAGTTGCAAAAATAGTCCAGAGAGTTCCCGTGCACCTTTCCCCCACTTCCCCCAGCTCCTCCCACTGATAACATCTTACATAATCATAGCGCATTGTCAAAACCAGGAAATTGACATTGGTGCAGTATTGTTAACTCAAAATCAGACCTTATTTGGATTTCACCAGTTTTTACATGCAGTAATTATTTTGTTTTCTGGTACATAGTTCTGTAAAATTTTATCACATGGATAAATGTTATAACCATGAGGATCTAGAACTGTTCCAATCACCACAAAGAAATTCCCTCATGTTAATGCTCTATAATCACACCCTTTACCAACCCTATTCCCTAGCAACTGCCGATCTGTTATCACTATATTTATGTCACTTTGACAGTGTTATAAAAATGGAATCATACAGTGTGTAACCTTCTGAGGTTGGCATTTTTTGCTCAGCATAATGCCTTTGAGATCAGTTTAATTTGTTGTTTATCACTAATTCTTTCCTTTTTATTGCTTTGTAGTATTCCATTTAATGGATGCCCCACAGTTTGTTTATTCATTCACCTGTTGAAGGACATTTGGGTTGCTTCCAGTTTCTGGTGAGTACAAATCAAGCTGATCCGAATGTTCATATACTGGTTTTTGCATGAGCCCAAGCCTTCGTTTTTCTAGGAGAAATACCCAGAAGTGCAATTGCTGAGTTGTATGGTAAGTGTACGCTTAACTGGCTAAGAAACTGCCAGTGTACTTTGCAGGTTGCTGTACCTTCTTACATTCCCACCAGCATGTTTGAGAGTTCTAGTTGCTCTGCGTCCTTGTCAGCCCTTGATACTGTTAGTATTTTTTCATTTTAGCCATTTCAGTAGGTTTGTAGTGCTATCTCATCAGAGCCCTATTTTGCATTTCCGCAGTGGATAGTGATGTGGAACATCTTTTCTTGTGCTTGTTTGCTGTCCATCTATCATCTTTGGTGAACTCTGTTCAAAATTTTTGCCTATTTTCCAGTTGAGTTGTTTGGTTTCTTACTCCTGGGTTTAGAATGTTCTCTGTCTACTCCAGATACGAGTTCTTCTTGGGATACGGGCTTTGAAAGTACTTTATCCTGGTTTGAGGCTTGTCTTTCCATCCTCTTAACGAAGTCTCTTGCAGAGCACACATCTTTCATTTTGCCGAGGTCCAGTTTATCCCTTTTATCTTTTTATGGACAGAGCCTTTGCTGTCATGTCTAGACACCTTGCCTTTACCTTACTGTGTCCGTATCAACATGTAAAGAGCTTCCTCAGTATGTCTCTGTGGCTGCAAGTATGCCAATGTACAAATCAAGCATAATTTATTTAACCATTCTCTGTGGGGACCTAGCCATCCAAACTTGTACTATGCATCAGCGCCGCGGTAAATAATTGTGAGCAGATATAATTCTTACGCTGTGGCTTCACATGCCTGCGGGATAAATTTCCGGAAGTGGGGTTGCTAGTCAAAGGGTTCGAGCATTTGTAATATCCTGGTATCTTTCCCCGGCCATCCCACTACGATGCCTGCCTGATTACTATTCCCCCCACCTCTTACCAATGCAGGATTTTATCAGATTGTTTGGTCCTCACCAGTTTGAGGAGTGAAGAGTGGTTCTCCGTGTGGTTTTAGTTTAGCTGTCTCTTTAAGAGCTTCCTGTGTTTTCTTTCCTGTGACTGTTTGGTTCCTCTCCTGTGGGCACTTTCCTCCCAGGCTCCCGGACTGATTGATGAGAGGAGTCCACCCTTCACTTTCTGAATGGGGTGGGCAGTGGGACATAGGGACTCCCTCCCAGCCCAGCCCTCACTCACGCCTTGCTCCTGACCTGCTGCCCTGCGTCTCCCACTCTGTGTGGGCTCAGTGTACCCCTCTGTGAAGTGGGGATAAGCACAGCACCTCCTCAGAGGACTGTGGAGGGGATTTCTTCTATGCATGAAGGCACTGAGAACAGTGCCAGGCTCGGTGAGTGCTATGGAAGTGTTAGCTCTGTACTTAACTATAGTTAATAATACTGTGTTGTACATTTGAAAGATGCTAGGAGAGTAGACCTTAAACACTTTCATCACAAGAAAAAAAATTGTAACTATATGTGGTGATGGAGGTTGACTTATTGTAGCGATCATTTCCCAATATACACACATCTCGAATCATTAGGTTGTACACCTGAAACTAATACATTGTTGCGTGTCAATTATCTCTCAATTTTTTTAAAAAAGAAGTGGTAGCTCTTTTATTATCATCTGTAAGGACCATGACTTCAAACAGGTGTCTTCCTCCCCTCGAAATGGTCATCCAGCCCCTGCTGGACTCTCCCAGTAGGTTGTCTACAGACAACCACCAGACGGTTCCACGTTGTCATGGGAACCTCTGTGAAGGCTGCATCCTGCTGCTGGCTGTAAACCATGGCCTTCCAATTGCTCCATTCCAAGGGAGATCCCTCTGGCCATCTCCCTCCTGCGTGCCCAGTTCTGTGCCAGGGACAAGCCTGTCTGAAGCTTGACCAAGGACAGGGTGGGGACAGGGAACTGTATAGTCAAAACCAGGGAGAGAAGCTGCTTGGATGTGGCAGCTCGGGGCTCTGGAAAGTGCCTGGGTGTGAGGGTGTTGGCCTGGGTGGCATCTTAGCACGAGGTTTGTAGTCTTCCTGCTGCCCCTGGTCTTTTTCTCCGTGACCTTCTGGACCCCTCACCCTCCCAGAGACGAGGGAAGGGAGGCCCAGAGAGGACCAGTTGGAGAAGCAAGCCAGTGTCCCCACCAAGAGTATCTTGATTTGAATCTTGGCTCCTGGCTGTGTGACCTTGAGAGAGTCACTAAACCTATCTGAGCCCCAGTTTCTCCATTTGTAAATAGGACTGACAATAGCATTTGCTTCCTAGAGCAGATGTGAAAACTAAGTGAGATGGTGCCTGTGAAATACTTAGCCTGGCTGGGAGAGTGCCCACTTAGCAGTGGTGGTGGTGGCGATGGTGGCAGCGGTTGCTGTGGTTATCGAGGAGGGGTCTCTTTGTACCTACTGTGCCCTCTACCTGGAGCACTTTTCTGCTCCCTCCACCTGTCCAATCCCTCCCACAGTCAGCATCCAGACCACAGAGGGCACACAGCCCCTTCCTTGTATGATGCTGTTGGGCCAGGAAATTCCCAAACTGCCTTCACGAGAGCCTGGAAATAGAACGGCTCTTTCTGGCATCTCTTCTCTGCTCTGTTCTCCCAGGGGTGTCAGCGAGAACACCCAGGCCTCATTAACTCACGGGGCATCTACATCGTTTCACTTGCCAGAAGTTCCTCACCGCCTCTTCACCAAGTGGTTGATTTCATGGGAAGCTATTACAGTGGCCACATCTTTATCAAGGTGAGCCTTCATTCCCAAGAGTTGCGGGAAGGACTCAAGCATCTGAGAAGCATCTTGGGGCCCTTCTACCAGGCAGTGAAAGAGTTGGGTTTATGGTCCAGCTTCTCTATTGCATGAGTTGAGTCTCTTGCAGTTTGTTGCTTGCGACAGAAGACCTGGCCAAAGGGTAGAGGGACTTATTAATTCCTATAACTGGCAAGCCCTGGGGTTTCAGGTATGGCTGGAACCAGGTGCTCAAACGATGTCCCCTACTGACAGATGAAGAAATTGAGGCGTATAATTCACCTGGGTGCACAGCAGGACTGTCCCTTTGGTTCACTCTGGTTTCCTCTGCGATGCTTCATTCTCAGGAAGCCTTACCTTGGTTGATGGGAAGGTAGCCGCCAGCAGCTCCAGGCTGCACTTTACGAGCAGAGAGAGAATGCATATTTCCCCAAGCGTTTCAGCAGAAGTGTCACCAAGAGTTGTCACTGACCATGCTTGGGACACGTGGCCATCCCTGCACAGTGAATGGGCCAGGGGATCTGGGCTGTGACTGGTCACACCTGGGGCATCCACTCACCTCTGATGTAAAGGTTGAGTGAGGGCTGCCCTGCTTGAGTCGCCCAGAGAGCTACATTAGGGGTCAGCTTCAGAGGTCATAGTGGGAGGCGTCCCTGGGAGTTGGAATCCTTGGGCTGGCTGTGCTGGACAGCAGAGGCCCAGGGGTGGAGCAGGGAGGAAGGGGACTCTGCTGACCCCACGGCTGGCTTGGGTAGGGGCAGGTGGGAGGAGGTGGCTGTCCCCACCAGCCCCGCACCACCCTCTCACACAAGCTCACCAACCAGGGTGCAGCCCTGGCCCAGAGCTGGCATTTTCAGCCACCATTTATTAGACACCTACCACGCATCAGGGACCTTGGCCTTGTTTGGAATCCTCGCAACAGCTCTGAGAGGGAGCAGGTATATGGCCATTTGGCAGATGGAGAAGTTCAAGTTCTTAGAGCTGGTTTGCCCAAGGTGGTGAGGGGGTAGAGCCAGACCCAGACACGCTGTGATTCAGTGTGGGCCGGGAACAGAACTGGAGTAGTTAAGCGTAGGGCGGGTTTGCAGAGGAGGGCACAGCTGGTCAAGCTGGGGCTGGGCTGTATGGGACGGGGTGAAGGGGGTCATGCAAAGTATTCAAGAAGGACAGGATGCTTCAGCACAGTCTGGAAGGATTTCCACTAGAAAAATGGCAGTGAGGAGGGTGAAGGATGTGCTAAGCAAGGGCCCAGGGTGGACACAGGCCCAGAGATGTGAGACTGCACATGCACATGCACATGCACCTGCACCGTGTGGGGAGCTAGGAGCTGCTGGGTATTTCTGGGGTAGAATGCAGAGTGGAGGGAGAAGCTGAGGCTGGGCCCAGGGAGGGACTGAGTCAGAGTCCTTGGCCCTTAGATCCCCACGGGGGTGGCCTGTAGTGACAGAAGCTGCTGGCCAGGGAGGCTACTAGCTGGAGCAGGGGATTCTCAGCTCATTGCTAGGACGGGAAGGTCAAGGGACAGAGACCCAAACCCAAGAGCTCACCTGTGTGGCATTTCCAGATCACCCTCCAGTGTGGGTGGGATTGGGAGGGTCCCGTCTTCCCCAGCAAGAACCTTGGAGAATGCCCCAGTCACCAGTGAGCGTCCACTCTACGTGCTCACTCACAGGTGCCCTCACTCCCCTGGCCCTCTGAATACGCAGTAGAGACCCATAAGGGGGAGGGTAATTATCCGAATTCTTTAGAGGGGAAGCTGAGCATCAGAGAGGGAAAGCAACTTGCCCCAGGGCACACAGCCGGGAAATGGTGGAGTGGGATTCAGGCCAAGGACTCCCTGACTCTTTCTCCTCCCGACCACCCAACACCCCTGAGCGAGCTTTAAGCCAAACTGGCCCATTGCCACTGGGCCTCTGGAGATATCTTGAGAGACTTTCATTGAAAATGTTCGCCCTATTATTTGTTTGTTTTTTAAAAAATTATAGACCCGGGCTTCCCTGGTGGCGCAGTGGTTGGGAGTCCGCCTGCCGATGCAGGGGACACGGGTTCGTGCCCCGGTCCGGGAAGATCCCACATGCCGCGGAGCGGCTGGGCCCGTGAGCCATGGCCGCTGAGCCTGCGCGTCCGGAGCCTGTGCTCCGCAACAGGAGAGGCCACAACAGTGAGAGGCCCGCGTACTGGAAAAAAAAAAAAAAATATATATATATATAGACCCAATAAATACTCATGGTAAAATACTAAAACAGTACAGAAGGATCTAAAGTGGAAAATAAAAGTTTCCTACCTCCCTGGCCCCCATAGTAGACACCGAGGTGCCCAACCCAGATGTCCCCTGGGGGAGGGTCCTATAGAAGTGATTTTGGAGAGGTCTGAGTTCGCTCAGTCTGCCAAGCATCACCTGGGGCACAGGTTTACGTGCAGATTCCTGCCTGGGTCCTGACCCAGAGGTGCTGGCTCGTGGAGGGTGTGGGAGCATGGAGAGGGGGCTGAGAACCTGCATTGTAACCAGTGCCTCAGGGAATTCCCATGAGAACCACTGGCCTGGGAGCATCTGGGAGTTCTTCCCAACTCTGAGGTTCTGGGAAACAATCTGTGCCCGGAGGCTAGGATCAGCCACGATTACCCAAGAGCTGCTTGGTCCTCCCCTTAAGGCAGTTCTGGGGGTGGGGTGGGGATTGTAGTGTGGGCTGAGGGGTCTGAGCCTGGGGAGGACGTGAGGGGCAAGGGGAGGGGCCAGGTGAGTGGGTGGAGTGAGGGTGGGTTCCTTTAATTCCGTGTTAGTGACTGCGGAGGGATGCGGGCTGCTGGTGTGCTCCCTGCAGAGATCATCAGACTAGTCCTGCCTTCTGGGGACTGGAAGTAAAGGAAACCCACGTTCTGGGTTTGAAACCTGAGTGATGCAAAGGGAGCTACAGGCTCGGGGAGGGAGGGCAGTCTCGAAAGTGAATCCATTCGCAGAGGGAAACTGGCCCGGCCAGCACCCCGTGGGTGAAGGCCTGGAGGGGTGCCCTTCATGTGGGGCAGTGGTGGGCTGGCACTAGGGGTGTGTGTGGAAAGAGGCATGAAGCGTGTGGGGTGGTGGCTGACAGGACGGATGTGGGTGTGGATGTGGAAGGCACGAGGAGCAGAGCCAGGGGCTGCCTGTGGGGGAAGGTGAAGGGCGTTGGGAGGTAAAAGTGTGAGCACTTTCCGTGTTGGTTACAGCTCGGCTGGACGGAGGCCTGAGACTCTTGTCTTTTGAGCCCAGTCCTTCGTATTAACAGAGAATATCTGCTGAGTACTTGCTGTGTTAGGATCGCTGATGCCTTTACCCAGTGTGGCTAATGGTGGACTTTCTGGCAGCCTGACAAGCCATTGCAGGATATGTTTTGGTCCAGGAGGCTGATCCCTGCCATCTGACCACACCTGGACCCCGGGGACCTGGGGCCAGGAGACTGCCCAAGGTCACACAGTAGCAGTTGGCAAACTCTGAATTGGAAGCAGGGCCTCTCAACTCTGAACCAGCCACTTGGCAATGGGTAGCAGATGCATAGCACGGAGCACGGCTTTCTAATCAATCCTGCTGCCTTGGACTTGGCCTTGGATCCTTTATAACAGGGGTCCCCAACCCCCAGGCTGTAGCGGTCCGCGGCCTGTTAGGAACTGGACTGCACAGCAGGAGGTGAGCGGCTGGCAAGCAAGTGAAGCTTCGTGTGCTGCTCCCCACCGCTCTCCGTCGCTCGCATTACCGCCTGAACCACCCCACCCCAGGCCCCCCACCACCCGTCCATGGAAAAATTGTCTTCCACGAAACCGGTGCCTGGTGCCAAAAAGGTTGGGGACCGATGCTTTATAACATGTGCACGGGCAGCCTCCACCAGGCACTGAACGCTGGCTCTGGAAGCCAGATCACAGGCTGAATTTTTAGTGACAGGTGCCAAGATGCAGGGGCAATGGAGCAATCCCTCACACAGGTAGTGGTGGCTGAGATGGTCCAGCTGTGGCACAGGTCCAGTTGTCGCCCCTTCCACTTTCTCTGTCCAGGCTTTTTCCTGTTTCTAAGCCTTTTCCTCCAGTCTTCCTAAAGATTCCATGAGTACCTGACATCCTTCCCATAAATTCCTTTTCATCCTACAATGGCCAGTCTTGGCCTCATTGCCTGCACCCGTGAGCCCTGCTGGTGCACATGGGAAGTGGGTTACTTAACCTCTCTGTGGCTGGGTTTCCTCATGTGAGATACAGGAACAATCATAATAGTACCTCTTTCACAGTGCTGAGCCGAAACAGTCCATGCAGAGAGCTCAGCACAGCGCCCACACACAGCGAGTGCTCAATACACATTAGCTGTCAGCATCACATGCACTCCAGCTTCCAGAGAGCTCCAGGGAACGACAAAACTAAGGTTCTTAAAGCCAGGTGTGCCTTTGTGCCCTTTAAAGTTACCCCAGGGAATTCCCTGCTGGTCCAGTGGTTAGGACTCGGTGCTTTCACTGCCAAGGGCCCAGGTTCAATCCCTGGTCAGGGAACTAAGATCCTGTAAGCCATGTGGTGTGGCCAAAAATAATAATAATGATAATAATAATAATAGTTACCCCATAACCCCAAAGGGCTACACCCACCTGTCAAGGGATGCTGGAAGTGGTAGCAAAGACGATGCTGATGGTGATAAAGATGATGATGACAACAGCTAACACTTCGTGGTATGTTTTTACTGCCAGGCCCTGTTCTAAGTGCTTTACAAAAGTATCTCATTTAACCCTCATAGTCACACCAGGAGAAAGGAACTATTATTTCCTCATTTTACAGATAGAACATCAAGTAAGGTGCAGAGAGCTGAAGTGACTTGCCTGAGGTCATGTGAATTGTAAGCACCGTGGTGGGGTTTGACCCCAGCAATCCAGATCCAGAGTCTATGGCAGGAGGGTGAAGCTGTGGAGACCACAGCAGATGCTCCATAGTGGTTGCTTGTGTGCAAGGCAGCCCAGATAGAGGGGAAAGTCCCTGCCTCCATGCCCACGGGAAGCAGCAGGCCTGGCAGCCCTGGCTGAGTCGCCAGCTTTAGATACTGGGGATTCGGGCCCATGGTCAGAGCCATCCTTGGTGGGAAAATGTGGTTCCGGGGGGACTGCTTCTGCCCCCCGTGGCTGCTGCCCTGTGAGGGCCCAGCAGTCCCGCTCCAGGCAGGAACACAGCCTCCCAGAGAAGGCGCCCACCTGCCCCAAGCCCCTGGGCCTGGCATGCTGCCGTCTGCCCTGCAGACACTGGTTTGTGCCCAGGAAGCAGCAGGTAGCCGGATGTGACCACTGTGGCTCAGAGGGCTGAGGTCACTTGCCTGGGGCCGCACAGCGACTTGGTGGTGGAGCCAGGACTTGAACGCACGCCTGCCAGCTCCAGGGCCCCTGGCTGTAACCGAAAGGAGCATGTGGCATCTGTTAGGCTCACATCTGGCTGACAGTGGCTTGTCTCTGTGTCCTCTTATAACAAACAGTAAAAAAGCCCATCACTGACATTTATGGGCTGTTAGTTACCGCGAGCAGGCCCCGCACGGTGACATCATTTAACTCCCCCAACCACCCTCAAAGGGCCGGAACATTTTTACGCCTGTTTGCAGAGGAGAAGACTGAGGCACGCGACAGCATGGTAGCAGAGCGGATGCGTGCTTTCCTTGCCTGCCTAGCATTCTTTACCCCTTTTTCTGGGAGGGGCACCCCAGTTTCCATAGCCTCAGCGTTGGCTGTCTGGTCAAGACTGTCAGTCAGGTGCCCTGTTCTCCTCTAGGACCTGGGCACGTGACCCAGGCTTGGCGGGTCGGACTCTCTCTCGGGGGATTCTGACTCTTGAGTCCTGTGACACGTCTTCTCCTTGAAGACTCTGTCTGCAGGTCCTTGCCCCTAGGCCCCCTCACCTGAGCCCCGCTGATTTTGAGACTTTGATTCCAAGAGTGACCTCCTATCCTTCCAAGAAGGCCCCGTATCTTTGGCTGGAATCAGCTGAGCCTCTTCTGTTGCTTGCAGGCCAGAGTCCTAGCTAATACGAGGGCACGCCCGAAGGTCATGTGGGCAGCGCAGGACTCATACCAGATGGCCTGACACAGAGTCCAGTCTTGGCCGCTACTGGGCTGGGGCCTCTCAGGTACCTGGGTCCCAGGGACATCACCCACAGTGTCTGTGACATTTGCATTCCCTACCACAATAAAGCCACACTGCCTTTGTAATGGGAAATGTCTTAAACTACACAGAAGCGGATTTTCATCGTCCTCAGTTTTCAGGTCTTCACAAACTGCACAGACCAGATCCTGGTACCCAAGGCAGGTATGTGCCCCAGTTTCAGATACTCACCTGAAGGCCATTTGTCTCCTTGTCACCACCCAGACCTTTGCTCAGAGCCCCCCACTGCTCCGGAGTCGTTGGCAGAACCGGGGCCAGCAGGACCCTCTCCAGGGGTCGGGGTGGATGGGGTCCAGCGTGACAGAGCTTCTGAGAACCCAGGAGATCTGCTTGCTCTGTCTCCATAGCTTTGGCCATTCTCATCCCAACTCCACATTTTTATCATACCCCCGTCGCTCCTGTACAATCATTTTCTTAATATTTTGTGTTCAGTTGTCATTTATTCATTCTTTACTTAAGGTCATTAAAAAATTTAGAAGACTTCATTCATATCTCTGCTGGAAAGGGCACTGGTACACTGTGCACAAGTAGAACGCGGCAGTGCCCAGAAAACCACGTGCATCACAATCCAACCCGACACTGAGGCTGCCCAGGGCGCCAGGCCAGCCAAGTCATTGCCAGGGAGGTCTGCAGGGTTTAGCGAAGTGTGCCAGATGCCCAGCACCGCACCAAGCCTTCCTCCCTGCATGTAATCAGAAAGGAGGGTTCAACGGGAGTCAGAAAAGAATCACTCTCTGCATGTGCACTGATGTCATCTAAGGCCATGTTGTGTGCTTCACATTTCGGGACACATGGTCCTCATGCCTGGTGAAAACAGAGAGGGAAAGCATCTTATCCAAGTCTACACAGCACATCAGAGAACAAGAAGCTGGAGTGGGGCCATCCTATTTACATTCTGGCTCTTTCTGTGGCACCTCGGTTTCTCCCTTTAAAGCATTTCAGATGCTCCCTGCAGCTCCTGATGGTCTGGGACCACATTTTAATCTCCAGCATCCACTCCCCTTCCATCTGTTGGGTTTAGGCCCTCCCCTGCGTCCCCCACACCCACAGCACGCACAGCACCAGTTGGTTTGGGCTCTGCAAATGCAAACTCATTTAAATGTCAGCTGGAGCAACACGAAGCTAGCAAGGCAAACAGGTGACAAAAATAGATGTGACAATCACAGTATCCTAGACTGTCAGCGGGTGCTTCCAGGCCTTCTTAACCCTTCCTGGGGCAAGTAGCCCTTGAAGAATCACGATAACTCGGGCCTCCCACCTAGAGAGCACTCGCAAACACACTCTCACACACACACAATGTTGCCAGTGACTTTGGAGGGGTCGCGGGCCCATCCCACCTCGATACCTGACGTTTCTTATTTGTCTCATGGCCTGGGGTTCCAAGAAAGAATTTGTTTGCAAAAAGCGACCTGATGCCAAGTATTTGGAAATGACCAGTCTCGGTGACTTTTCAGGCAGCTCCCCGTTGATGAGCCATGCAGAAGGGCTCAAGTCCTTGAACCAGAGCAGCCGTTCAGGGTCCACCCTTTGTAACCAGAAACTTCGCCCCCTGACTTATCTCCCGTGGATGAAGAGCCTTGGGGGTTTATCTTAAAGGCGGGGGCACTTCTGTAGAGTCTGTAAAACTCTGACCACTTTGAAGAGGATCCAAGGTGAGATGTCAGCAAGGGAGGGGACACCGGTCTCCATTCCCGGCCTCCGGGGCCATGACCCCTCTCCTGCCTGCACAGTCCCAGGACACCATCTGCACAGAACACAAAAGCAGCCACGCCCTTGGGCTTATGCAACTTCAAGGTCCTGGCCAAGGTCCTGAGTGGCCTTCATGTGTGTGCCTGGCCTTTGTTCTCTCAGTCCCACATCTGCACACAAGGAGAGCGCCAGCAGTTGGGACTGCAACCAGCCCCACACCACGCTCTCCTCCTTGTTCTAGGATTTCCCATGCATCAGGTCTTGGCATGGCCCCATTTGAAACCTTCTCTGTTGTCACGTGGCTTTGTTTCTTAGCAAGGATTTGGGTAAAAAGTTGTCCCCCTCCCCCCGACAGGAAGTGGTAGGGACAGAAGCTGAAAAATAGGGCTGGAGAGAGACGCCCCTGGGACAGGAAGGATGGAGGAGTGATGAGAGGGGAGTGAGGGATTGTTGAAAGTGGCCTGCAGGGAGAGGAGAAGTACCCACGATGGCAGCTGGCCAGGTAGCCACAGTCTGAGGACTGAAGGAGTGGGGGACAGGTATGGGGGGCCTCGTGGCTGGGAAGGGGCAATTTCAACTTGAGACTGGGGGCCGCCATGAAACCCAATCCAGAGGCTCATGGCACGGTGCTAATGTCCTCGGGGAGCTGGCATGGTGCAGGCTGGGCTGAGAAGCCAGCTCCCGTGGCAAGCTGGGCCAAGAGGCACATCCTGCCTGCTGGGTCCCTGCCATGGCCCCTTTATCCCCTTGGGTTTCCTGCACTGTGTTTGCTGTAGAACGTGTTCCCTGGCCAGGACCATTGGGTTCTGATGTACCACCAGGCTCAGGGTCTGAGGAGGACAGATGCCCACCCTTGGGGGCCTCAGTTTCCTCATCATCTCCAGTAATGCTGGGGGTCAGAGATGGGTGCTGGGTGTGGAGGGTCCATCCAGGGTCAGGGAGTAGCCCACGTGCCGCCTCCTCGCAGCCTGCCGACCCAGAAGATGCCCTCCTTGAGCCCACAACTTAGAGGCTGCAGACTCAAATGCCTGTGTCCTTTGGGAGCAAGGGTACATTGCTGGCTGGTGGTGCATGTTCAGCCCCGGGCCCATTCCTCCCATTGCTGAGAGGCAGGCAAGCATAGACTCTGGAGCCTCTGGGTCCAAATCTTGATTCTGCCACTTACCAGCCGTGAACCTCTGCATCTCAGTTTCCTTATCTGTAAAGGGATGGATAAAGCACAAGATACATCATTGGCAAATAGCACCTTCTGTTCTCTTCCTTTGCACCCATGGCAGACATGACTAATTGATTAAAACATCAGTTTTCTCCTTTCCACCGAGGAAAACGTTGCAAAATGATCAAGAAAATTCTTTCTCACTGAGCCTCAGAATCTTGCTCTGTGTCCAGAGCTCCAGGTAGCTACTCCCAATAGAGAAGATTTGGCATTTGAGATGAAACCATTTGCCATCCCTCTTATAATGCCTATAGAGCACAATTCCTGGCACATAACTTGTTTAAATGTTCTGTATACGTGTCAGTTACCGTTCAGAATCTACTCATTGCAGAAATCCTTGTCCAATATCCCTAACTTCTGCTTACTCCCTTCCAGTGACAGGGAGCTCACTACTTACCTGGACTTGCCATTCTATTGCTGGACAGTTTGGATGATTAGGAAGTTCTCAGATCTCCCTCCTTACACCTCCCTTTTCCCTTAAATAGTCTATAATTTTATGGCTAAGTGCTTCCTCCTTTCCTGGATTAGCTGTCATTACGGATTGAGGTGATTTATTTTTAGGTGATATATTTGAACCACCTGATGAGTAGAACCTCTCAGCTTGCATGCATTTGATCCCAGACTAGCTAAGCAGCTTCAGTATTTGATGGACATGTTTGGGGGAGTGTGTGTGTGTGTGTTAGAATGTGTGGGTGACGGGGAGAGATTGAGAGAGGAAAGACAGAGTGAGAGAGAGAATGTACTTTAAAGCCTCATGATACACCAGGCCAATGTCACTTCTTATATAAGCCTAATAACTTCTCCGAGGATTGGGGCTGCATTCAGGGCCCCATCATTAGCCGATTAAGCCTGATTATTCCAAGGGGAGGGACAGCAGAGAGGGATGTGAAGTTACATAACTCTCCATTTATTTGGATTTAATCCACGCTTCTAAATTTAGGAGCTGAAAGGCTTCAAAGATGAGCCATGTCGTTTGGAGGTGGTGCTAGCTACAAGGGGGCCCAGTGAGTGTTGGAGCCCCAGGGTGCCCACAGGTGAGCTGGGGCTTCTTTGCAGGGGGCAGCTCAGGGGCCTCATCTCCTGGTGCCGGGAGAATGTGTGGGAAGCCAGGGCTGCCGGGACATTTCACACCCGCAGCAGGTACAGAGGCAGTGGCCAGGGTGGGGGAAGTGTGACACTCGGGGTGGACAGAGTGGTGATGACAGGTGAACCAGAACCCAATGTCCTGATGGGCGGGGCAGTTCTAGAAAAACCTGGACAGTCGTGGTCACCCCTGGGTTACAGCCATGTTCATATGTGTAGTTAAGTGTGGCCACTTGCAAACGGATCTCCTTTCTCTGGGGCTCAGAGCTTTCTGCAGGGGCCTGGAGAACTGCCGCCCCCCCTCCCCCGTCACTCAGGTTGTGCATTGCACAAGGGCACCGCCGCTAAGTGCGCACCTCTCACATCAAAGAGAGCACAGAGTCACATGTGTATGAGGACAGTTTTTAACAGGTGGCCTCAAAGGATGCTCTAACAGAATTGTTATTACAACGCTTTTCTGGAAGCTGGAAGTCAAGTGTCTTGAGCAAAGGGAGCCTTTTTCTGATTTGCACAAAGGCAGTGGATGGGTAAGCGGCCTCTACTTTCCCCTGGTGCTGGCTGGATCTAAACTCGGAGTTCAGGTCACAGCGATCCTGCTCAGAGGGAAGACGCTGGAAACCAAGGATAAAAGGCAGCTACAGAGCTGTGACTAGTCATTCAAGGTCTCAGAAATATTTCCCAGGCCATTGAAAAGAGGTGATAACATTCATGTAGCACAGGAGATAATAAAGTGCAGACAGATCACTTTATTAACGTTAAAGAATTCACACCCATTTTAGGAAGGGCTGTGAAACTGTGTTCTAGTAAAACATGGGCCAGACTAGGGGTCAGCCACCCTCCAGCTCTCCCACACAGGATGAATCATGTCACCTCTCTGGGCTGCGGTTGGATCAGCTGAAAAATGGAAATCAGGTGGCTCCATCGCCATTTAAGAGGCAAATGGAAAAAATGGCCATGAAGGACCCTGTGCCAGAGTCTGGATCACAGTGGGTGCTCTATAAATGCTTGATTTCTCTCCCAGCACCACTTTAAGTACCAGGCCATCTGAACAGTAGAATGCGGTATTTTCTTTGAAATCCTATATATTTAAAACAAAAATCAGTCAATATCCTGGCTAAAAAAATCCTGCATACCTGACTCCCTGCCCTCCAGGCTAAGCTTGCGCCCATGCCCGCCCCCACCCCCGCCAGTCTCCCCCAGCTGCCTCCACTCCACGTCTTCCCTCAACATGCCAGGCCACGGCCACCTCAGGGCCTCCGCACTCGCTGTTCCTCTGCCCGGCGTGCTCTTCCTTCATCTTCCCAGGATCGGCTCCTTCTCACTGGTCAGGTCTCAGCACACATTTTGCCCCTCAGTGTAAAGTAGCCCCTGGCGCCTCCTACAACCTCACTCTGTCTTCATTTTCTGCATGTCTTTATTGCTTTATTTCTTTATTTCTTTGCTCACTTGTTTATTTTCTGTCTCCATCACCAAAATCTAAGCTGCTTGAGAGCAGAGGGTTTTGTCTGCCTTGCTCACTGCTGTATCCCAAAGCACAGGTGTCTAGTGAATAGCTGTTGGCGCAGGAACAATGTCTGGGGGGAGAGTGAAGAGAGCTGCTCCTCCAGCCCGCACACTTCCCTCTCTCCCCCAGGGACTGATGCTTTTTTTGTCCGTTTCTCTCCTCTTCCACTAGATGACCTCCTATGTTCTTTCTTGATTCCCTTGCTTGTCCTACAGAGAACTTTAAACTTCTCATTCTTTCTGTTCTCAAGGTTAGTGTGACTTGAGCCTCCATCTTTCTCATCTTTCGGAACCTCTGCCTGTTGGGCTGGGCCCTCTTCTCTTTGACGGCAGAGGGGGCCACAGGGAGCAGATGTGGGAGTCACGTGTGGGAGGAGCCCCCAGATGCAGTGGGATCCTCATCCCTGAGGCTGTGAATGGAGGCTAAATAACCACATCCTTGGGATGCTCCCAGCCCCACCCCCTGGGAGAGCCCCAGCCCTAGCTGCTGCTGTACATAAAGTTACTTCTCTTCTTAAAACCAGGTTTTGACAAATCTGCTATGCAAGGGCTTCAGTGAATTGGTCTGGCTTATGCCAACTGTTAACTGGACTAAAGAACTTGAATGGCATTTACTTTACAGTTTACAGGTCTCTTTCATCAGTCGTTCATCCAGCGAATGTTTAATAAGCACCTACTATATACCAGAAATGGATCTAAGTGCTTTGCATATAATAATTTGTTCATAACACAGGTACTTTTATTATCATAATCCCCACTTTACCAATGAGGATCCTGTGTTCCGGAGCTGGGTTTACTATAAAGCCCAGTGTCTTAATCTGTTCTGGCTGCTATAACAAAATACCATAGTCCAAGCGGCTTATAAGCAGCAGAAATGTATTGCTCACAGTTCTGGAGGCTGAAAGTCCAAGATCAAGGTGCCAGCACGGTCGAGTGAGGGCCCTCTTCCAGGTCTCAGACCTCTCGTTGTGTCCTCACATGGTGGAAGGGGCTAGGAAGCTCTGTGGGATCTGCTTTATAAAAGCACTAATCCCATTCATGAGGGCTCCACCCACATGATGTAATTACCTCCCAAAGGCCCCACCTCCTCGTACTATCAGGTTTAGGGGTTAGGATTCAACATATGGCTTTGGGCATGGGGGACACATTCAGACCATAGCACTCAGAAAATGTTTTCAGGGTTTCTCCTGTACACGGGCTCCTTGCTTGTTCCCAGGTGGGGCCCCAACGCTATGTTCACGGGTCATGTGTGCAAAATTTGCAAAAGTAATATATTTCACCTGCAAGCAGCCAAGCCCTCTCTTTCTACAATGAATCTCATCCATCCCTCTTTCTCTCATGTTTAGTGGTATTGGAGAGGCTGTGGGTATTTGGGGGATCCAGCTTAGGGGAAGTTAAGTTGGAGATACATTTAATTTCAGTTTACTGAGATAAACGTATGTGGTTAAAAGTATGGTTAAGTTATTGCCAGCCATCCTGGTGTAGAAGACAGCTTTCAGGAACACCCTACAGCTGCCCATGCCCACTGGCCTGGATTGTAACTCAGAGATACTGGTCCAGAGTTCGTATCACCATATGAAGATGCTCTGTGTCACCCAGCACAGAAAGCATGCAGAAGGTGAAGGAAAACCAGGTCTGAAATTCAAGGAGCCAGAAACCATTCTGTAGAAAATTCTTCCTATCATCAGGCATGTGAAATTGTAAATGGAGGATTTGCTTCTCGGTGCTGTTGTGGACGCCTGGTCCAAACCAAAGTTCTCTCCTGCAAGAATAGACTGGATAAAGCAGCATATACAATTAAAACACAGTACATTTTTTTCCCTCTTTTGGGATGACCACACGAAATGCAATTTATCAGAATTTCTGTGTTTTTAGGGCACAAACTTATAGCTGTGCTACGACCAAGCGGTCTGTAACAGGTCATATATGAACCTGATGGGCATTTTTCTAAATCTGACATTGGTGCTAAAATCTATGTGTTTATATAAAACACTTACAAGTACACATTGTGAAACTAAAAGAAATGTTCCTGAACAGTCTGTAGTAATAAAAACAACTCAATAGGGCTCATCATTAGAGAAAAGGCTGGGTTATCTTTTAATTCCTTATAGATAATATGACGAAAGTGTCATCATATAAAGGTGATCAATGAAATGCTGGGGGGAAAGGATTATAAAGGCATCTCAGGTAGTTAATTAATACAAATATTGTGTTATTTTTCTGGGTTTTGTGATGTTTGTGGCGTTTGCCAGCTTTCCAAAATTTCCAGTTTTCTATGATTACTTTTCTCATTCTAAATCTCACCTATTGTACCTAATTTTCTATTCTTTTTCTTAAAGGGGCCCCCAAACGCTATAGGCTTTGGGTTCCACCTCTAAACTGTCTCCATCATGTCGCTACCAGGACAGGGTGGCTTCCTTACGCAAATACAAGCTCAAACAATCCGCACTCTTTTTCTGCCCTTTTAACACAAAAGGTAGCTTACAACAAATACACCGGCAGCTGTGGCAGTGCCAGCCGCGTAGCAGGACACGCGTGAGAGCGGGGACAATACTGCAATAGTCCGGGGGAGAGAGGATGGTGCCTGGACACGCAGAGTCCACGGGGGTGTGGAGGAGCGGCTGGATTTGGACTCGGTTCTGAAGAGAGTCAACGGGAGTAACTGACGATGTTGGGGATGACAGAAAAAAGAGAAGACATCGAGGACGATTTCGCGTTTCCCCGGGACGCTATGACCTGGGGAGTCGGGGTTCTGGGAAGGTGGCTGTAGGTGGAAGGAGAACCGCCGCTCTGGCGAGCGGGGGGAGCGGGGATTCGCTGCCGCGCGCTGCTGTCCCCTAGCGCCCACCGGGCCGACGCTAACGCGGAGCCGGCCGAGACCGCCCAGAGGCGTCCCAGGCCCGGCTCCAGCGGCGGCCGCGGCCGGCCAAACCCTCCCCGCGCAGACGGCCGGGCGCGGGCGGCCACGTGCGGCCCCGCGTGCTCCCAGCCCCTGCCTCCCCGCTCCCGGCCGCTGCCAGCTCCTGGGCAGGAGCAGATGCTTGCAGATGCGCCCCGGGGGAGAGCCGCAACTGGGCTGGAGGAGGGGAAGCTTGACCTGGTCAAGGGACCTCTCTTCCCTGAACCTCCCTTTCCCAGTGTAGGCGCGTGAGTGCGTCCTTCCTGGAGGAGACTGTGGTGGCTTATTGAGCTTTTCCGGGGCTAAGAAGATGACAACAACAACAGCGATGGTGAAACAGTAATAGTAAAAATGCCAGACATTTACTGAGTGCTCACTCTGTGCCAGGCACCCTTTCAAACACTCTACTTATAGAATCCCCCCAGCAACCCTGTGATGTCAGCCCTTTTACTGTCCCCATTTTACAGATGAGGGAATGAAGGCAGAGCAAGGGGCTCATGTGATGATTACTCTTACTGCTCATAATCATGAAGCAATGGCTAGCAGTGATCCTGATGGGGCTATGGCTTACTGAGGGCTTGCTCTGCATAAGCAGTCCACATGCAGGATCATGCTAAAGCCCTGCATCCCTTCTGTGGAGGGTATTTATATCATCCCCATTTCACAGATGAAGACTGAGCCTCAGTGGTGTGAAGTCACTTGCCCGTGAAGACACAAGCTGGTCAAGTGGCAGAGACGGGACGCGAACCCATGACTGTCTGAACGAACTCCCAGACATGATTGCTACTGGCCATTCCTGAAGGGGTCTCTCACCTGTGATGAGGCATCTCCTCACCCATCCCTGTCCCTAAATATGGTAGGACAGTTATGGTCTGTGACCACAGGGTGATCATTCTGGCTCCAAGGCTACGCCAAGGAAGTGGCTGCTTTGCCCAAGGGCTCACAGCTGGCAGCGGACAAGAGGACTGTAAGTGGGGCTCAGGACCAGCCCCCCACCACTTGCATGGTCTCCTGAACCTGCTTCCTGCCTCTGGGCTCAGATGAAGGAGCCCAAAAAAGCCACTTCTTGTAAATGTCCTTCTCTTGTAGATTCAGGCTGGTCAGCCTGCTGAAGACACCTGTCTTCCTTCCCTACCAGGTGCCTGGCAGTCTTGCCGTGTCCCCTGGATCTGCTGGCCCGACCCTTCATGAACTGTGGAGGCCTGACTAGGAGGCTCCCAGGGAGGCCTGCTACACTTCTGAGGGTTTGGCACCTTGCCCATTCGTCCGGAAGTCTCCCAGTCCCGGCCCCAGCCCACCTGAAAACCCCCGCTTCACTCCCATGCCACACAGACCCTCAGCCCCAGTCCTAGCCTAGAGAGCCCCCAGGGCTTGTCAGAAAACTGGATCATCAGGATCTGTTGGGACAGATGGGGGTGTCACGCAAAGTCACACAGCAACTGAGAGGCTGAGGCCGCTGTCTGCCACCTGGAAGGGGGTGGATGGGAGGCTCCTGCCTCCCCACGCTGAAGCCGGCTGTGAGGCCCTGCAATGCTGTGCAGCCTCCGTGTGCCTGATATCAGCTGTGTGGCTCTCTTTGACCCGCAGTGCTGGGCTGCTGGGACACGAGTTGAGGATCAGCCTGGGGGTCAGCTGGGGCCCTTAGGCACTGGCCCGGGACTGGCTGGCTGGGGTCCTCTGCACTCAGATATCTTCCCCCACCCACTACTGTGGCCTTTACCTGAGACTCAGAGGTTCCAAGGATAGTGTTGGAGTTGGGATTCAAGCCCAGTGCTCTCTGACTGGGCTACCATCTCTGCTACCACTTTTCTCAGTTTGAAAAGTGGGAGGCATCTTGGTGTGTGAGAAATTCCTCTCTCATCCCGACCCTGGGGATAGAGGCTCCGAGCCAGCATGGGAAGGGCCTGAGGAGACAGCTCGCCTGGGCCCCCAGAGGTGGAGTGTGAGGCCTCAGCAGCCTGCAGTGTGGCCCCTGCTTGTCTCAGGCATGGTTCCTAGAAGACCCAGGAGCCTGAGCCTGGGAGGGGACAGAGTGATCGTCCCATCTATTTAGCCAGTGTCCACAGGACATATGTCAGCAGAAAGTCCACGCTCTCTTAGAGGAATGCACTGTCACATTCTGTACGCTCAAGCATGCATACCCTTCTCACCCTAGAGAGAGCTAGATCTCTCTCCCCACCCTTAGCCCATTTCAGCCTCACATCAAGGCTGCCTCCTCCAGTTGCCTATACTGTGCACTGCCCAACTCCAAGGGGCCCCAGTCACATGGACAGTGCTGTGAACGGCACCCACGGAGTTGGCTAACACAATGGCCCTGCTCACAGTGACCTGGGAGTGAGCCAGGGAGATTTGTCCCATTCTGTTGCTGGTGGAAACTGATGCTCAGAGATAGCCAATGACCTACCCTTGGGTCAAAGAGTGAGTCAATGGTTGGAACAAAATCTATGTCATCCTTTGTCTCCCTTCCCCCAGGCATTTTAAATAGAATTATTTCTTTCTAAAACTTAAATTTACTTTTTTGTTGTTTTTTTGGAGTCCTCTTTTTTTTATACATATATATGTATATATATATATATATTTTTTTAGTAGACATATAGTTGATTTACAATGCTGTGCCAATCTCTGCTGTACAGCAAAGTGACTCAGTTTTACCCGTATATACATTCTTTTTACAATATTCTTTTCCATTATGGTTTATCCCAAGAGATTGGATATAGTTCCCTATGCTATACAGTAGGACCTTGCTGTTTATCCATTATAAATGTAATAGTTCACTAGATTTGCTTTAAAAACAAATCATTTTAAAACTTCTGTCTATTTTGGAAGAGGAGCCATATTCATGTGACAAGAATCATAAGGGTTTGAAAGGATGTGAAGAGCAAGCGGCTCCCTGCATCCCTGGCCCGTGGGCAGCCACTGCTGCTGCCTTGTGTACCTTCCAGAGAGAGTTTACACACCCTTCACACGAATGGGCACACACTCACTGTTTTCACTGCATACGTCCTGCAGTTTAGCAGAACATTTCAGGCCGTCTGATTCTTTGTTTTACGGTAAACAGAATTCCATTATGTGGAGCCTGGATGGCTATTTAAGCAGGACCCACTGGTGTTCACTTAGGGGGCTTTGGACCTCTCAGTACAGCAAACAGTGTTAGATGACACCCCTAGCACCCTCTTCTCTGCACATGTATCATTTCATGAGTCTGAAAAAACACCTGAAGGATAAATTCTTTATTTCTTTTAGGTCAAAATGTTTCATTTTTGAAACAAAAATAAAACATCATGAAAGGACACATGCTAAATACAAGAGAAGATCCGAATCGCCCATCCCTATCGATTCTACTCCCTGAAGGTGACCAATGTTTCACATGATTTCACAGCTTGCTTATGTGGCTTAATAGATGTGGTTGGTTGCAGAAATGGCCACAATCCTTCACACAACCCTGTCTCCGTGCACTCTCTCGTGCCTTTGCAGCTCCTCCCATCAAGAGGCAGAGTCTAGTTCTCCCTGCCTTGAACCTGGGCCTGCCCAGATGCCTTGTATTGGCCAGAAGAATGTGGTGGAAGAGATGGTGTGCCAGTTCCGAGCTAGGCCTCAAGAAGCTTTGCATGCTTCTGCTAACTCTTCTGGAGCCTTGCTGACGGTGGGAATAAGCCTGGGCTAACCTGCCGGAGGATGAGAGACATGTGAGCAGGGGTGTCAGCTCAGTCGCCCCAGTCAAGGCCCCAGAGAGTGGAGAGCCCAGCCATGACCAGCAAAGCCGCCTACCCAACCCACACCTGGCCTCAGGTGTGTGTAGGAGCCCAGAGAACTGCCCAGAGCAGCCCAACCTGATTGCTGACCCTCAGGTTCTCAGAACCATTAGCTAAATTTGTAGTGGTTTTTAGCCACAGAGTTTTGGAGGATCTGTTTTGCAGCTTGGTTGCTATAATAGGTCACCGATACAATGTATCTTGGAGATACTTCCCCTACAGGTATCTGAATCAACCTCATCTTTCTCATAGCTACAGAGTATTCCATTTTTGTGGAGGTGCCATGGTTTATTTTTCCAGTGTGTTCTTGGTGGACCTTTGGGTTGTTTCTTTGCTCCTGTGCTTCTGTCTCTTCATCTGTAAAATGAGACTGATGACCTTGCCTTAAAATTAATTTTTGAAAGTTGGCATTATTTGGTGTAGAATGGCTGACGCTTAGAAAGTGCCCAGCACGTGTTTTCTTTTCCTCCTTCCTGTGGGACAACTTCCACTCAGACGGGAATAGCAAACAGGTTGGTCTCAATGCCCGTTGTCTGGTGGGTGCTCCCAAGAGCTTGTTCTGAGCAGGACTGTGAGCCTGTGTCTGAGTCAGGGGCAAACACTGCCATGATGGATTACTGATGCCTGCCGTGTGCACCAGGGAGGATTGGTGAGAGGGACGTGTGCTCTTCTTCATACGTGTCTCCATCTGAGCCTAAGAGACCCTCACTCCCATTCACTCAGAGACTCTGAGAATCCATATGACCTTCAGGACCTAAGAGGAGGGCACTGGGAGGATTTGGACCCAACTCGCTGTGTGACCCAGGACAATAGGCCCTTTCCTCCTGTACTTCAGTCTCCCTATTTGTCAAGAAGCAAGTTGATGGCAAAGCTGGGACTCAACCACAGGTCACCTGACTCCCACCCTGTCCTCAGTTACTGGAGCCTGGACCCTCACATGGTGGTCTGGCCTGGGGTGGTTACAGCTGGGAGTGTGCCCCGCCCATGCTATGTGTCCCCAGAACCTCCTGAATATCCAATAGGTTTTGGCTGTGGTCTCCACAGGACACGTTAACCTGGGAGGCCATCTGCTGGGGATGGCAGCCAGGTTGCAGACTCTCAGGAGGACTGGTCCCCTTCCCATTATACTCACCCTGATGTATAGCCCTTTGTGGGCAGGGGAGGTGCCAGCTTTTTGTGGTGAGGGTCTCCTATTAGACTGTCCACCTTGAGCAGTCCTGAGCTTATTTATATTTATGTATTACTTTTTCCAAAAGTACCTACGAGTAAAATTTATTTTAAATTCCCCAAGAAGGTTAAAAAAAGAAAGAATAGTGTAGGATAGCAGGATAAAATAATTTATATATCATGAGAGAAGGTTGAGAAAAAGACATCCCTTCTCCACTTTCTCACTTACTTCCCTGCCCCCATCTCCTGACTCAGAGCTGGGGAGGGCAGATGAGTGGCGTTCGTGCCTCTGCTTCTCCTTCCCTTGCCCTCAGCAGACATTGCTAATCAATTAGAGGATTTTTCCTCATTGAGTCTAAACACAACCTCAGGATCCTTTTCAACACAGTTGTCCAGATAGCCATCCTCCACACAGCAAAGTTAAAAACTATTTCATCTGTGGTTTAGAGTTGTACCCTTCCTAAGGATGAAAGTATCTGTGGGAGAAAAAAAATGAGTGCTCTGCCCCTCAGAAAAAGTATATGAGGGAGAGGGCTGCGGCTTTAGTGGTAGAATTTCTAGCATTAGCCTACGGTTGGGCTAGAATGTAGGATTAGGAGAGAGATGCATTATTTAACTGTGGAATGTCCGTGCTTCTAGAGATATGATATTTCTCTCTCATCTTTTTTTTTCTTTGCATACATGTTCTTCTGCCTCAGTCTTTCTAACAGCTTCCTTGTCCTCATTTAGAACTGGAAGTGTCCTTAGAAATCAACTTGACCAACCCTATCCTACAGCCCTAGTGATAGATGGAGATTCTGAAGGAAAGAGACTTCACTACACACATTTTACCACACTGGTTTAGTGCTGTCTAGAAATAATTCCTCCTCCTCCTTCATCATCATCATCATCATGACTTCCCCACAGGCTCTGCCTGCCTTTCCCGGGGTCACCTCACTGGAGAAAAAAATTCCTGGGCGTTGGCCATGTAGGGAATGGTGGTGGGAACCAAGCAGACAAGAGCTCCTTGAAATCTGACTCAGACCTCTCAACTCCAACCCCTCCCCGCCTCTCATGGCAGCATCCTTAGCAAAGTCACAGTGCCTCCATCTCCCCAGGCCCGACCACTTCTGCCCACGGCAGGGCCAAATGCAGGGACCTCAGGGCTCTGCAGAGGTGAGGTGGGGAAGGTAGGGCTCAAGGCTTAGAGGAAGCCATATGCCTGCTCAATTTGTGTGCCGGAGAGGAGAGGTCTTTCCAAGTATGTCTTTGGGAGAAGAGTTATAAGATGGTCAGTGGACACTGCCCCTCATCACTTCCTACCTGCTCTGCTTGGTCTTTTGTTCAGTTGGCACCCTTTTATCGAGCACATACTACAAGCAGGCACTACTCTAGGGACCAGGGTTACAGCCATGAGCCAAACTAACACGTTCTCTGCAAGTTACATGCTGAATGGATGAGACAGAAAACAAGCATATGAACCCATGAGTATGTAATATGTCAGGAAGTGACAAGTGTTCAGAAAAAAAATTGAGCAAAATAAAGAGACGAGGTGATGGAGAGCGTGGGATGGCCGAGGACGGCCCATTGGAGCGGGACGCTTGAGCAGACACTGGAGCAGTAACAAGGAGCAGAGATCAGGGGAAGAGGAGGAAAGGGTGGTCCAGGCAGAGGCACAGCAGGGACAGAGGGAGAGAGGCAGGACGCAGCCTGGTCTATGCAGAGGACCACAAACGCTGGTCTCACCGAGAGTCCCCATGACTTCATCCACACGCCACCTGGACTGTTTTGACCTCATGATTTTCTCCCAAGAACTCACTTATGTTTTTAAACGAATAAATTTATTTCAAAAGGAAACTTCGTGGTGTTATGTCAACTAGAAAGTGAGCATCACTTTGCTGGAAAAAGAGAGGTGACTGGAAGTCAAGATGCTGAGACAAAGGGAAGCTACTACCTTCCAGCTGGAGGCTGCTGCCTGCTGGGGCTCAAGCCAGACCTGACCTCTCCTACACTGAAATAGTTCCACGATTGTCCGAGGGGTTAGAGACACAGCAGACCAAATAGAGACTTAGCCTTGCTGAGGTCTGGCATTCTGGGGGAGTCGGGCTGTGGGATCCAGTGTCTCCATGGGAGCCAGCATCATTTTATACACCCCAAACTCTGTGGGACACTGAGTCTGGCCGGGTCAGGCTCAGGGGGTTCTGGGGAGGCCGGCTGAGGAGCCTGGGCTTTCCCACAGGGCAGAGTTGCAAGCAGGGGTGTGACGTGGTGCATCGTTGTTCAGGTTTTGGTCGGACGGTGCCTAAGGGTCACCTTCTCACGTAGGGGTACCTAGGACTGTCTTTCTTCCCTGGAGTCCACGTAGATGAATTGATCCCTCACCTTCCTAGAGAGTGTGGTCTGTGTCCACAGGGAGAAGGCATTCTCTAAACCTGGAAAACTGCCTACGGTGGGAGTGGCAGAGCTGGGGGCAAGAGGTGGGGTTCTTCAGACAGCTCTCAGAGTTAGGGCACCACACGGCTCTCAAAGTCCCCGGGCACGTGTGCAAATTGAAGGATCTCTGAGTTGTCCAAACGCTAGAGATGGTGAAAGAAATGCAATGGATTTGGGAAACCAGAGTTCCAACAAGTGGCTTTGTTCTAGTTTCCCCTGCCTCCCCTCCTTCCTCCCTTCCTTCCTTCCTCCCTTCCTTCCTCCCTGTCTCCTTCCCTTTCTCCCTCTTCAATCTCTTTCTCTCTCTCTCTTTCCCTCTCCCCCTTTCTTTTATTTTTTTTAAAAGTATTTATTTATTTATTTATTTTGGCTGCACCGGGTCTTATTTGCAGCATGCAGGATCTTTAGTTGCAGCATGCGGACTTCTTAGTTGCGGCATGCAGCCTTCTTAGTTGCGGCATGCAAACTCTTAGTTGTGGCACACATGCAGGATCTAGTTCCCCAACCAGGGATGCAACCCATGGCCCCTGCATTGGGAACACGGAGTCTTATCCATTGGACCACCAGAGAAGTCCCTCCTTTTCTTTTATTTGAATACAAGCCATATTTAACAATGTTTCATGACCTAAAACCTTTCTTTGGGTAGAGGTTGTCTGGAGTACGTGTCTTTCCCATTTTATGGATAGGTCAGTAGAGGCATAGTGAGGGTGACATAACTCCATGGATACTCAGGGGAGAACTGGATCTCACATATTTGGAATCTCTGTCTCATACCAGTTAAGAGACTGTTGGAATAATCCAGGAGAGATGGTGGTAGCTTGGACATGGTGGTCACTGGGGAAGAGGAGAGAAGTGGTCAGATACTGGATACGATCTGGCTGTGGTACAGGAGGGAACTAGAGGTGTCAAAGGTGACTCCAAGATTTTGACCTAAATGAAGGAAGAGTAGATTTGGGGTCGGGTTACTGAGGACAAGTAAGGTTTGGGATGCCCACTAGATAAGGCAGGGAGATGTCCTGGAGGCAGCTGGACACACAGGTCTGGAGCGGGGGTGGGGGGTGGTAGGAGATGCACACTTGGGGTGATCACCATGTAGACTCAGGAGGCCACTGAGAGGTGCACATGGGCAGAGAACAGCAAAGGACCATGGACTGAGCCCCAGGGCTCCTGACAAGTGGGGGAGCAGAGAGGAAACCAACAAAGAGGGGGAGAGGAGCGATCCTGGAGCTGAAGGGAAGAGCTGGGAGGGCTGCTGGGGTGGAGCTGCTCTGAGAGACAGGGAGCAGGGAGAGGGGGCTGCAAAGGAGGGGGGTCCCATCCCAGGGAGCCTGGAGCACCTGGAGGAGAGCATGCAGCCCCCAGCGGCTTGTAAAGGCTTAAACATCGGATTCCTCTGGTACTCAGACCTCAGCGTTTTGCTGTAAATGCTTCTTCTACTCCCTCCCCCACAAATGTACACCTTTCTTTTTAAATAAATTTATTTGTCTACTTATTATTTATTTTTGGCTGTGTTGGGTCTTTGTTGCTGCGTGAGGCTTTCTCTAGTTGTGGTGAGTGGTGGCTACTCTTCGTTGTGGTGCGCAGGCTTCTCATTGCGGTGGCTTCTCTTGTTGCAGAGCACAGGCTCTAGGCATGTGGCCTTCAGTAGTTGTGGCACAGGGGCTCAGTAGTTGTGGCACACGGGCTTAGTTGCTCCGCGGCATGTGGGATCTTCGCGGACCCGGGCTCGAACCCGCGTCCCCCTCAGTGGTTAAGCAGATTCTTAACCACTGAGCCACCAGGGAAACCCTGTACACTTTTCTTTAAAATATTTTTTAACAAGCAAAACAAATGATGATCAATATCTTTCCAAGGGATTAAGTAACTAAAAACCCGCTTTTACTTGATTCAGAAGTTGATATCTTCAACACATCTTTCCAAAAATAAAGATAAGCAAAAAAAAAAAAAGTGCCTGAGGTTTCAGCAACCAAACTGACACCTGCGTTGGCTTCCAGATTCTAATCAGAGCTGAGCAATGGAGTGAAGAAAGGCCTGCTTTCCCAGGGGTGCAGGCGCACCTCAGCAGATGAATTGGTGGGGTGTCTGGCCTCCTAAGCTGAGCTGGCTTCATGCTCCAGGCTGATGGGCAAAGCGACTGTCTGTAGTTGTTTTCGTGGTTTGGGTTTGCATGGTCTGTGCTTCCCTGCACAGTGGGCAGCCCCCTCCTCCAGAAGACCCCTGATTTGACCACAGGGGTCCAGTCTCACTGGACTTTGGCTGAGGACTCCTAACAACTCGGACTGTCATTTGAGGCTCTTCCCAGCCTCCCAAGACTCCGTGTCTTCAGACTCAGCCCTTCCCTGCATTATCTGGTGGTTTCCCACCTCTGAGCCTCCGCAGCTGCTCTTCCCTCCATCTGATATACTCTTACGGCCACTCCTCCCATCCTTGCATATTCAAATTCTCACCATCTCTTAAGACCAAGGTGACCACGGAATCTGACTGACCTACCACAGTCCTGGTTTACACCTGTTTTCCTAATGTGATTATTAATAACATCCCCTATAGACTCAAAAATATCCAGCTTTATTTATTTTATTTATTTATTTATTTATTGTTTCTGGCTGCGTTGGGTCTTTGCTGCTGTACGCAGGCTTTTCTCTGCTTGCGGCGAGTGGGGGCTACTCTTCACTGTGGTGCACGGGCTTCTCATTGCGGTGGCTTCTCTTGCTGCGGAGCATGGGCTGTAGGTGCGCGGGCTTCAGTAGTTGTGGCTCACGGGTTCTAGAGCGCAGGCTCCCTAGTTGTGGCACACGGGCTCAGTAGTTGTGGCTTGCGGGTTGTAGACCGCAGGCTCAGTAGTTGTGGCGCACGGGCATAGTTGCTCCGCAGCATGTGGGATCTTCCCGGACCAGGGCTTGATCCGGTGTCCCCTGCATTGGCAGGTGGATTCTTAACCACTGCGCCACCAGGGAAGCCCCAAAATATCCTGATTCAGACAACAGATTCTATAGTCACCTGACAAGAGGCCCAACTCTAATGCCTCCTGCAGGAAGTCATCCCTGCTTCCCCCAGCAAAGGTCTCCTTTATCCTGAACTTGCACAGCCCGAAGTCCCTCTCCTGAACGTATCACACTCTCGCGGGCACCTTCCTTGGCATGTGGCCTCTCTCCTGTGCTGGGCAGATACAGTCTCCTTATCAAAAGCATTTACAGACTTAGTGTTATGGGTTAGATTGTATCCACCACAAAAATGCATTGAGGTCTTAACCTCAAGTACCTGTGAATGTGACCTTGTTTGGAAATAGAGTCTTTGAAGATTTAACTAGGTTAAGATGAGTTAATGCAGCTGGCCCCTGATCCAATATGACTGTGTCCTTATAAAAAGGGGAAATTTGGACACAGACACCTACAAAGGGAAGGTGATATTAAGCCACACAGGGGAAGAGGGCCATGTGATTGGAGTGATGCCTCTATAAGCCAAGAGACAGCAAGGTTTGCTGACAAACACCAGAAGCTGGGAAGAGGCAGGAAGTTCTCCCCTAGGGCCCTGCTGACACCCTGATCTGGGAGTTCTAGCCTCCAGAACTATGAGATGATACCTTTCTGTTGTTTTAACCCACCCAGTTTTTAGTACTTTGTTACGGCAGGCTTAGGAAACTATTAGGTATAGTAACTACTCTTTTAAACAACTGTTATATTGAGATGCAATTCATATATTATAAAATTTGCCCTTTTAAAGTATACACTTCAGGAATTCCCTGGGGGTTCAGTGGTTAGGACTCCGTGCTTCCACTGCAGGGGCCCTGGTTCGATGCCTGGTCGGGGGACTAAGATCCTGCAAGACACACATTGTGGCCCCCAAAATAAATAAATAAAAATAAATAAATAAAAATAAAAAATTTTAAAGATATACAGTCCAATGGTTTTCAGCATATTCACAGAGTTATGCAACAATTACCACTATATAACTTTAGAACATTTCGTCACCCCCAAAAGAAACCCAATATCTATTAGCAGTCGCTCCCCATTTCCCTTTCCCCCGGCAACCACTAATCTGCTTTCTCTATCTATGGATTTGTCTATTCTGGTTATTTCATACAATATATGGCATTTAATGTCTGACTTCTTTCACTTAGCATAATGTTTCCAAGGTTCACCCCTGTTGAGCCTATATCAGTGCTTCATTCCTTTTTATGGCTGAAAAATATTCCATTGCAGGGATAGACCACATTTTCTTTATCCATTCTTTATGCATTCATGTTGATGGGCATTTGGGATGTTTCCACATTTTGTCTAATGCTAGACAAAATAATGACTAATGCTGCTGTGAACATTTGTGCACAAGTTTTTGCACTGACATATATTATCGATTCTCTTGGATAAGTAACTTTTTTAGTTAAAAGACAAGGCCTGCACATGGTGAACAAAACGGCCAGCAGCAAAAAAAATGTTTACAACTAAAAGCCAGACTCTTTCTCTCCCTAGGTGGACTCTCCCTCCCCGGAGACCACCCGTTTGTTTCGTTCCTGTCCTCCCAGAGATATTTTCTGCACATACACACTCAGGTAAGTGAACGCTTATTTTCTCCGGCATGAATGCCCCCAATGGTTCTATCTCTTGTTCTTCTCGCCTGCCAATACCTCTGGATCCTTCTGCATTGGGGTGCAGGACTGCACTCCATTCTTTTTGTTTATTTATTTATTTCATTTATTTATTTTTGGCTTCATTGGGTCTTCATTGCTACGTGCGAGCTTTCTCTAGTTGCGGCGAGCGGGGGCTACTCTTTGTTGCGGTGCATGGGCTTCTCATTGTGGTGGCTTCTCTTGTTGCAGAGCACGGGCTCTAGGCGCGTGGGCTTCAGTAGTTGTGACATGCAGGCTCAGTAGTTGTGGCTTGCAGGCTGTAGAGCGCAGGCTCAGTAGTTGTGGCGCATGGGCTTAGTTGCTCCGCAGCATGTGGGATCTTCCTGGACCGGGGCTCGAACTTGTGTCCCCTGCATTGGCAGGCGGATTCTTAATCGCTGCGTCACCAGGGAAGTCCTGCACGCCATTCTTTTAGCGCCTGCCTCGCTGAATTGTTTGGACATACCCTTTGTTATTAAGCCATTTGAAGGTCATTTAGGCTGCTCTTGATCTTTGTCACTGCAAGTATGCCACCCTGAACTTGCTTGTGCACCCATGCAAAATTTTCTGGGGGGTAGACCAGAAGGCCCAGAGGTAGACTTGCTGGGACCTAGAATGTGAGCTTTGTTTGGTTTGAATGAGATGGTCCTGAGTTTCTTGATATTGGGGCTGAGTCTTATTCACTCTTCTGCCCCACAAAGACTCATGAAAAGCACAGACATGTGCCCAGTGGGGAGATGGGCAGAGCTTGCCCTGGACCCGTTTCTTCCCTTGAACTTGTGTGTTTTGAGCCCCGCAGGGTCAGCGGGAAGACATGCTGGATGGTAACTGCTAAGTCATCAGCCAGTTGGTGACCTCGAGTAGCTGTTTCAGCCCACCTACAGAAACTGTAGATCCTTTGCCAAACCGTTGCCATAAATGTTAAGAACCAAGCTCAATTATTCTCTTAAAAATAGTAACTTTAAAGAAGATGGAAGTCTTCAACTTAAAACCAGCCAGATTAATAAAAATAATCTTTCTGAATTATGAACTTGGTATCATGGTATAAAGAGCCTTTTTTTTTTAATCTTGCTGACTCAAAGATAGGCTTTGAAAACAAGCCTCGTTGACTTTGCGCCCCTTTGTTTGCCAGTTCTACAAAGGTTTTATTGCAAATCAATTTTATTGTACAGTGTACCTTAAAAGTTGACAATCGAGTAAGTCAGCTGTACCCCAGCCCTGACCCTAAATTAGCCAGGTGACCTTGAAAGTGTTCCTTATCTTCGCTAGGTGGCAGTTTGCTAACAACAAAGGGAGGGGCTCGATAAGACTGAGACTTTGGATTTTACACTTGGAGATCCAGCTAATTTCTGTCCTTTGATAGCTGTCAGGTGCCCACAGGTGGTTGTGAAACCTTACCCGAAGATGAAGGGTTAATGTCAGATTGACTATCTAAAGCTTGTTGGAACTTGAAGTGCAAACAAAGGGTTAATGGCACATTTAACCATCAAAATGGGCCCTTTCGGGCCTTGTTTGCCTAGCTAAACTCAGAACCAATCCTATTAGCCTGTGCAGGGACCTTTGGCAGAGGTTTGTGGGTGGACATGGGGCTAGGGAGTGGCCCAAGGAGTGCAGATGAATTAGCATCTCTTCCCTGGCTCATTACCGGAGGATAAAGGCGCCTCCCGCAGCTCCCAGCAGGTTGGGAGCAGGAAGTTGGGTGGTTTGGACAGCAGGAATCTGGCTCCACAAAGGCTGCTGAAAAGCCTTTGTTCCAGGGCTTAACAGGGCCCCTTTCGTGGGCAGCTCACATCTCCACTGGAGCCAAGGTCCTCACCCAAACACTGATAAACAGCACAGTTGTGCCAGAATAAGCTTCATGACACTCCCCTGCCAGCCAGTCACTCCCCTGCTCAAGAACTGTCAATGACTCCCCATTGCCCACCCACTCTCTGCTGGGCGCTCCAAGTTGACTACAGTCCAGCCTAATTACCTGGCTGACCTTAATGCCCACCACTTCTCAGAGTTTCATTTTAACCAACGTGTGTCCAGCATCCAGTCTGGGCCAGGCACTGTGGAAGTGCTGTGCAAGCATCTCGTTTCATCTTGATGAGTGTTCTTAAAGAAGGTCTTAGTGGGAATTCCCTGGCGGTCCAGTGGTTAGGACTCTGCACTTCCACTCCTGGGGGCACAGGTTCGATCCCTGGTCGGGGAACTAAGATCCCACAAGCCACGTGGCCAAAAAAAGGAATGTCTTAAACTCAAGGTGCAGAAGTGGAAACAAGGTCCAGAGCAGCTAGAGCAGCCTGTCTAATGCCACACAGCCAGGAAGCAAAGAGCCAATGCAATCTCCAGTCCTGACTCTCCCTCGCTGCCCGAGGTACTGAGCACCGTGTGGGCAGGGCAGTCATGGAGGGGGTGATGCCAAGTGGTGAGAGGGAGCAAGCTAGGCAATGAGGCTGGAAGAACATTCCAGACAGGGGGAACAGCAAAGACAAAGGCGTTTCTCTCTCTGGGCCTCAGTTTTCTCGTAGGTCAAGAAATGTGTTTGTGTGTGTTGCAGGAAAGGGGGCCCTTTCCAGGGCCCTAGAGTGGGGTCTTTTTTTTTTTTTTTTTTTGCGGTACGCGGGCCTCTCACTGCTGTGGCCTCTCCCGTTGCGGAGCACAGGCTCCGGGCGCGCAGGCTCAGCGGCCATGGCTCACAGGCGCAGCCGCTCCGCGGCATGTGGGATCTTCCCAGACTGGGGCACAAGCCCGTGTCCCCTGCATCGGCAGGCGGACTCTCAACCACTGCGCCAGCAGGGAAGCCCTTTTTTTTTTTTTAGAGTGGGGTCTTGTCTATCACTCGGAAATGAATTGTCCCAGGAGACACACGTGCTGACAAAGCAAGAGACTTTATGGGGAAGGGGCACCCGGATGGAGAGCAGCAGGGTGAGGGAACCCCGGAGGACTGCCCCGCCACGTGGCTCACAGTCTCAGGCTCATGGTAATGGGCTTAGCTTCCGGCTTGTCTCCAGCCAATCATTCCGACTCAGGGTCCTTGCTGGTGGCACACGCGTCACTCAGCCAAGGTGGATTCCAGCGCGAAGGACTCTGGGAGGTTGGTTGGTAGGACATATGGACTTACGTCTCCTCTCTTCTTTTGACCTTTCCCAAATTCTTCTGGTTGGTGGTAGCTTGTTAGTTCTGCATTCCTTACCAGGACTTCCAGTTGTAAGATAACTCATGCAAGTGGTTACTATCGTGCCTGGTCAGAGTGGGTGGTTTTGGTCAGTGGTTCCCCTAACGTGTGTGTGTGTGTGTGTGTGTGTGTGTGTGTGTGTGTGTGTGTGTGTGTGTGTGTGTGTGTGGTGTGTATAGATGGAAGGTGTTGCCTTCTGGTTCTCTGATTGAACTTGCACAGAAAAGCACCCTGGATTTCTCTGAATTTCCCCACAGAATCAGAGAGGGAGTGGTGGGTGCCTCTTTAAATTTCTGCCCTGGATCCCTCGCTTGTCTCACCTCCAGCCCCATCAGACTGCTGGCTGCACTCCCCATGCAACCTGATTCAGGAAATCAACAAACAGACTGGCTGAGACGGCTGAGCTTGGGGTGGGGGGTGGTGGGGAAGGGGTGGAAATGGGCTTTTCTAGCCACAGGCAGCTGGACCTGAGCAACGGCTGCCCCCTTTGGACAGCGCACCGTCTCCACTACTCCTTATGCCTTGTAAATCTGGTCGGTCTTACTTATTCTTGTCCTCTGCAAGGCCCCTGTAGCAACTTGAGTCTGCGACTCCCGGGCAGCATGTTTCACAAGGCTGATGAAGACCCATGACTCAATTTCTGGTGTACTTAGCATCTTCGGCAGCCATGTGACATCTCATTTGCTGCTTTTTTTTCTTGCTTGCTCCTTGCTTTCTCCCTCCATCATCTCCTGGTCTTTCCCTCTACGTCCTCTCTCCTCAGTCCCTAGCAAATCTCCCTTCCATCCCCACTTATTTCTCTATCACATCATGTCTAAATCTGCTTTGACATAAGAAGTCCATCAGGGGCTAGGGAGGGCTTCAGAAAGGTGGTAACACTTGTGCAGGGCTTTGAGGGGTGAACAGGAGTTTGTTAGGCAGAGAAAGAGCAGACTAGCATGCTTAAGCACTGGGCTGGATTCTCACTGGCAAAGTTTGAATCCTTGCTTCTCCACTCTGCAACTCAGTGATCCAGATTGATACATCATGTCATCCAGCCTCAGTTACCTCATCAGCACAATAGAATTTCTCTAGCACCTGCTAAAGTCCTGAGCTCAGCCTTTAGTGAGAAGATTCCTTGGTGCAGGCCTGGTGCCTGATTTACAGAAAGCACTCAGTAGATATCTGTTGAATAAATGAATGAATGGATATGCCAGGCAGAGGGGATGGCATCAGGAAAGGTCTGGAGGTGAGACCACGCACAGCATGTTTGGGGAATTGTCTCTGGGTCGGAACCCGTGGCAGAGCGTGATCTTACTAGCTCATGAGAGTCCATGTGCATGTCTCTTTCCAACTCTGCATTCAGTGATGTCACCCAGTAGCTTGGAATCCACCAGTGGACGTCTTTGCACCACGGAAATTGGCAAACACTGCAGGTCAGAGCTTTCTTCCTTCCAGGGAGCCAGTTTACCAGCCCACCAGCCCCTGCAGCTGCGAAGATGGTTACAGTTAGATTCCAAGGGACCTTGGGCAGCAGGGCCTGGTGATAGTCTGTTCTCTCTGTTCGCTGAAGGATTCAGAAAGACAGTTAGTTCAACACTACCTGACCTGAGAAAGATGAAACAAGCCCAGAATTTGAGTTCCTAAAAAATCCCAAACATATTCTATTCTTTCGCATAACTCTAAAATTAAAAAAAAAAAAAGATCCTCAGCTTAATTAGAAAAAATAAAGACCATTTATTTCTACTGAATTAGAAAACTTGAATTAGAAAAGCACTTAATTTCCCAAGTTGAAAAATCAGAGATTTTTATTTATGAGAAACGGAGTGTGGGGAGCCCCACGTGAGAAGACAGCAAGAGCCAGTCCAGTCTGTACATGATTTTGCAGGAAAGGGTGTTGGCCTTTATCCTGATAGCAATGGGAAATCACTGGAGGGTTTGAAGCCAACAAATGATATGATCAGATCTGGCCTTGGAAAAGATCCTTCCCGCCGCTCTGTGAAGAGCCTGGAGGGGGCCAGCATGGATGCAGGGAGCCCAGGCAAGAGATGAGAGGGTGTGGGTAAGCATGTTTCTGGAGAGTCAAGGTTATGTGTTCACCTTACTTCCTGTTCCTCCTGGGCACTCAGCTGGACTACACTTCCCAGCATCCTCTGCAGTCCAGAGGGACCATGTGATTTACTTGTAGTCAGTAGAATGTGGTAGGAAGAGATGTAGGCCACTTCCTACCTGGTCATAAAACCCTCCCATACAATCCTTCAGATTGTTTCTCTTTGCCTCACACCTCGTGCCAAGGATCTGGGAAGGACTCCAAGGTCCAGGGGATGACAGAACCACGAGCTGGAAGGAGCCTGGGCTGCTGAATGGCTGTGTGGAGCAGAGCCCCCATCATCGAACCACGCTAAGCCATGAAATCTGGGCTGTTTGTTACAGCAACTGACCTGACCAATGTAGGGGGATGGAAGCAGAAACAGGTGTGCAGAGCTGAGAGCTTTTCAGGGGTAAAATCATGGGACCTGTGATAGATAATGAGTGAGGGAAGAAGAGGCTCTGCCGAACATGCCCAACCTTTGTACTGAATGGAGGTGCCTTTTACTGAGAACACTGTGGGGAGACCATCTCTCTGAGTGATGGTCACTCACTGAGTGGAGATGTCGAGGGGTGCTTCTCTTGGGCTGTACAACCCAAGACAGTCCAACAGCTCCTCTGGGAGCACATCATGGTGGTGAAGGTCACCTGCTGTTCACAGGGAGAGAGTACAAGGAGTCATCGTGCTGCCCTTGACCAGAGCCTGCCCATGACGGTTGGGGGTTACTGACTGCTTCCCTCCCAGGCCAGCACACAGCACTCCATGTCTTTGGACTCCAAGCTATAGCAAGGCTAATGTTAGGGCATCATTTTTTTTTTCTCTTTCAACAATATTTCCTGAGTATCTACTATAATAGTAATGTTAAAACTACTACTTATTGGGCTTCCCTGGTGGCGCAGTGGTTGGGAATCCGCCTGCCGATGCAGGGGACACGGGTTCGTGCCCCGGTCCGGGAAGATCCCACATGCCGCGGAATGGCTGGGCCTGTGAGCCATGGCCGCTGAGCCTGCGCGTCCGGAGCCTGTGCTCCGCGGCGGAAGGGGCCACAGCAGTGACAGGCCTGCGTACCGCAAAAACAAAAAAAAAACCTACTACTTATTGAGCACTTACCATGTTCCAGATCCTATGCCAAGCACTTTATTACATGACTTCATTTAATCTTCAGTCAACAGAGATGAGAACTGTTAGTGGTCCCATTTGACAGGTGAGGAAACTGAGGCTCCCAGAGCTGAGCCTGGCCCCCTCCTGGGTTCTCCTAGTGATGCCCCTCCAGTCCCTCACAGTTCTTGCTCCTCTCAGTTGGGAAGTGGCTGCTTTCTGCCACCCGACACACTGGCACATCCCGGAGCCCCCTTCCTTTGTCTTCAGGAAGCCAGGGGCCAAGACACCATATTTCATTTCCCTCCCCCAGAGGGACTGTTGCTATGCCAGGTCCCAGGGCCCAGATTAGTAGCCCAACCATTGTTGGCATGGTAATGTGATCACATGACCCAAATCGTGGCCCCTGATGGGCACAGGCTCCCAGGCAGATGCTGCCTTTAGAAGGGGGCCATGGACCTGGCTTCTAGAGTAGCTCCTGGGCTAATTTGAAAACCCACTGAAACCAGCTTAGTCCAAAAAGTAGCGTTTAAGGCAATCACAGAATCCACGGGGTTGGGGGGAGGTTGAACCAAAACCTAGAATCAGGCACCCGGTTGCCACTCTAACTCTCTGTGCATCGCTCATCTCTGCTTGAGGACTGTCACAGGGCAGAGGTGGGCAGTTGTCCACCCAGCATCCCTTCTTATTTAAAAGAGCCCTGATTTGGTTCAGCAATATGCTCAGCTAAATGTTCTTTCCCAGCTTCCTTTGCTGCAGCCATGAGACAAAGTTTTGGTCAGTGAGACATAAGCAGACATCCGCTGTGGCTTCTGGAAAAGTTTCTGGGTTTTTTGATCAAAGGCATAAAATACAGCTGGCCTAGCCTTCCTCCCCTTCATTCTTCCTTGAGTGCAGATAGGATGCCTGGAGCTGTAGCAACCATCTTACAGCCAGGAGGGAAAGGCAAGAAAATCACACAATTCCAGCTCTAATCCCACTGAGTGACTGAAGCAATGCCTGTGGTCACCTCCCTCTAGATTTCTTATCACATGAGAAAAATATAACTTTATTTATCAAGCCGGATTTGTTTGGACTCTGCAAGTGAAAGCTGTCCTGATGGAGACAATTGTCACTTTCACTTCGGCTGCATAGGTGGAAACATGATTGCCCCAGCCCCTGAGTTTCACATTTCAGAGCATCTGAACTCAACTTTCTGGGTCCCAAATTCAAAAAAACATTCCTGAGTTGGGACTCATTGGCCCCATTTTGATTGCTTATGCCTGGGCCAATCATTGGTGACCAGGGAGGGCAGGCTCTGATTGGTCCAGTTAGTGCCAACCCCTAGACCAATACACCCCTGCCAGCACAGCAGTGGGAGGGGTGCCATTTGACATGACAGTAAGAAAGCGTCTGGGGCAGATTGACCTATCAGTATCTGTTCCAGTCACTCAGCCAAGGGCACTGACAGGGGATCTCCGCTCACCCCCTCTGGCTTCCATGCATTCCACCCTGTTTATAAGGCATTCACTGTGTGTGCTGCCGGTGCAGGCCGCAGGGCGGGATGGGAACCGGGTCCACAGTGTGGCCCATTTCCACTGCTAGACCCCAAGGGCAGCCTGGCTCTGTAAAGCCCTTGGACTCAGTTGACATGCTTGGGTTCAAACCTGGTCTCTGCCTCTTACTGGCTGGTGATGACCATTTCCCACCTGGACAGCCTGCTGAGCTGACTCCCCTTCCTGGCTGTGTGACCTCGGGGCAGCTGCCTCACTTCTCTGCGTGTGATCCCCCATCTGTAAACTGAGGGGATAATCCTGACCTCTCAGTTTGTTGGAGTAAGATTTATGAGATAACTCTGGGTCATACAGGAGGTGCTCAGTCAATCCCAAAAATAAAATTTAACAGCCCCGAGGGAAGGTATGACAAGTCAGAGTTCCCTGAGGCCAGCCGCCCAGGAGGAGGTTGGGCACTGGGTGGGGTCCAGCCTCCTACCTCCCACCCAGAGATTTTGCTGGAGCAGGCAGACAGCAAAAGCAAAGGGGCTCCAGACACCTGCCTCGGGCCTGTGTAATAAGCCCATGGGATGGGTTGGCGGATGTGGGTCAATGGTGCATGCCAGTCCCCAGAGTGAGGGTGGCAGAAGGCTGTCCCTGTCCATCGGAGGGCTGGCAGCCACCAGGGCCACATCCGTGTCTAAGAGAGGCCAAAGGCAGCTCTTGGGTCCTGTCAATGACAGCTGCTGGCCACAGAAGAGAGGCTGCCCTTTTTGTCCTCCGGGGTGCTGAGCAGGCTGGGTAGGTGGACAGTGGCTCCAATCCAGGCATTTGGACAACCTTCCCCTGCACTCCGGGCACCTCCTCAGCAACTTGCCAGGCACTGTGTGGGAAACAAAGCTTCCTGCCCGGCAGGCATCTACCCCCACGTCCCTAGACCAGGACATCTGCTCTGCCCCCCAGGAGGCTCACTGGCTGATGTGGGTAGAGACCACAGGCCAGATGGAGACAGCTGCTGTTATCAAGGATCTGCTAAGCGCCAGGCCCTGTGACCTGCACAGTCATGTTCACGTCAGTACTGCTCACCACGACCCTAGGAAAGAAGACCTGCTTTTATCCCCATTTTACAGAAAAGGTAACTGAGGCTCAGAGAGATGAGCTGGCTTGCCCAGGGTCGCACAGTCAGGAAGTGGGAGCTGGGATTCCAGACCAAGCCTGTCCAACCCCAAAGAATGGTCTCTTTCTCCTGCGTGGCAGGCCAGGGAGCAGGCAAAAAGTCAAAGTGGCATCAAGGTGTCATGGGAAGCAACTGGGCTGGCCATCAGAGGACAGCCCCACGTCCCACTTGTCGCCACAGCCTGGCCTGGCTGTCTCCTTGAGCAGCCTGTGCTCCCTTTCCCCAGCCGAGCTCCCCCTCCCCATCCAGGTCTCCATTTCGATGCCACCCTCTCCGGGAAACCACCCTGGATTTCCCAGGTTGGGACTCCTCCTCTCAGCTCCCACAGCCCCCTTTGGCTGAACCTGTCTGCCTGCCTCAGGAGAATCTAAACTCCAGAGGGCCAGACAATTTCTGTCAAATCCCCACAGTATCTTCAGGATGTAGCAAGGTGCCTGGCACATGGTGGGCCCTCAATAAATGTACATGGACTCTGTGGAGTAAAGGACTCTGATCAGACCCTCTCCCCAGAGAGTATGGACTCTTTTCTGGGGGATAAGGACTGAATCTCTGGACCAAAGGCAACAGGACAGGACAGACCCCAAGTGTCCCAGGGGTCTAAGGACTGCCTGTCAGGACCCTCTCCTCCCCCGAGACTGAGATGTGTCCCCAGAGCCTGGCCCATTGAATATTTTCCTGCCAGCTCACTGTGATTCATTCTCATCCTCTGGCACGCCTGGGCCTACCCAGAGGCCACAGGCCCCCAGTGCTAAGTTTAGTGACTGCAAAATGTCCCCATGAAATTCCAGGCAGAGCCAGGGGGCTGGTGGCACATTCCACAGAGCTTCCTTGGGCGTCCCGCTTAGCGCCCCAGGACCTGAAGGGAAACCAAGTGTCCTTCCAGTAAATAGCCTGGAAGGGCTGTGTCCCCATCTCAGGCCTTGACCCGTGGCCACAGAGCTCAAGGACAAAGGTGTCCTTTCATGTCAGCAGAGCTTGGCGTGGAGGAATGGAAGCCTGGGAGCCTTTGAATGATGTACCACAGGGAGAGGGGCCCTGTCGAGGTTCAGGGCCAACCCCTCCCCTTGGGAATCCTATCGACAGGTTGGACAATCCCCACCTAGGATAAAACTTACTGTACTGGGACTGGGGTCCTTCTCCCGTGCCTACCTGGGAGACAGAAGTGTCCCGGCTCTACCCTTTGGGCCTCAGACCCACCTTTCTCCTGCCCTTCATAGGACAGGACCCCCAGCCCTCTCCCTTCTCTGTAGCCCCCTCCTGATGTTTCCTGTCTGCTCTGTCCCTCTCCCAGAGATGAGCCAAAGACCCCCAAACAAGATTGAACAGGGGAGAAGTTATGAGATGTACAGGGGAAGGACCCCTTCCTCTCTTCTGAACACAGTAAAAACTGTGTATATACCATGGAGGCAGTGAATGAGATCTTAAGTTGCCTTAAATTCTTGCCGTGGGTTGAGCTCGTGGCCCATTAAGATCTTCAGATCTCATTCATGTGAACATGATCCCCGGAAAGGCCTCCCCAGCCTGTGTTTAGGCAGCTGGTTTCAATCAATCCTCCTCCACCTTGTATCTTTCTGAATATGAGAAACCACAACCCCCTCGTCACAAGTCAGAAACCTCGGTCTCATTGCTGGACTGTCAGCTCATCAAGGGTGGGGAAGGGCTATCAGGTCACTACATTCTCCACGGCACTGAGCACAATGCCTCCGCAGAGGAGGCACTGAGTTGGAGGTTATTTTTGTAATGTAAGTATGCACATACAGAAGAGGATTACAACAGTTGAAAAAATGATAATTTTTAAATAATAAAGCAAGTTATTAAGTCAAATCAATGGGGAAAGGAAAGCACTTTTAACAAATGTGGAAATGGAATATCAGAGTGGAAAAAGAGGAATCTCAACTGCTACCTCACTTCATAGACAAAAGTCAATTTGGAAATAATAATAATAATAGAGGCAGGAGAAAACTTTGGGAGATGATGGATATGTACATGGCCTTGATGGTGGTGATGGTTTCATGGGTGTATACTTATCCTCAAACTCATTGAGTTGTATACATTAAAATACGTAGCTTTTTACATGTTAAAAAGCAGTTTGAAATGGATCATAGACCTAAATGTAAAAAGTAGAACCAAGATTCCAGAGGACACAGAGCCGAATATCTTTGCTACATTAGGAAGGCAAAGGTTTCTTGTTCAGGACACAAACAGCACTGACCTTAAAAGAAAAAACTGAAAAATTGGACTTCATCCAAATTTTCTGCTCATTAAAAGACACCATTGACAAAAAAAAGACACCACGGACAAACCTAATAGGGCAAGACAAATACTGGAAAAAAATATTCACTCTGTGTGTGTGTGTCTGACAAAGGACTTATTCCGAGAACATATAAATAACTACAAATCAACAGTAACAAGATGAACAATCCAAACAAAAAATGGGAGAAGACCTGAACAGATACTACAAAAGAAGACGTATTAATGGCCAATAAGCACATAAAGTGGTGGTCAACACCAAGGAAATACAAAATAATAGAATTAAAATTATTACCAGATTCTGTGATATACCCACCAGAATGACTAAAAAAAAAATTTTTTTTTTTGAAACTGACAACACCAAGTGTTGTGAGAGTATGGAGCAACTGGAACTGTCATCCTCTGATGGAGGAAATAGAAAATGTACAGATAATTTGGAGAACAGTCAGGAACTTCCTTATAAAGCAAGGCAACTAAGGAGACTTTTATGTTACTTTAAACTAAGCAGACATCCAGGGAATGACTGAATCATTCTTCTCCTAGCTATTTACCCAAGAGAAATGAAAACATATGGGTATACGAAGACTTGTACAAGAATGTCTGCAGTGGCTTTCTTCATGTTAGACAAACCTGGGCACGACCCACGTGTCTATCCCCGGGCAAGCGGATGGGTCGGCTGTGCAGCATCCATGCAATGGACAGGGCTCAGCAATTAAAGGCGTCAACTGTCGATGACCACATGGGTGACTCTCCAAAGAAGCACACTGAGAGGGAGAAGCCAGACCCAGACGATGCACGTGCTGGGCAAATCTATTTCTGCGAAACTCTAGGACACGCAGAGCAAACCTGTGTGGAAAGAAAGCAGAGCACCAGCTGCCTCTGAGGAATCAGGAGGAACTGCAAAGGGCACATGGCAAGTTTGTGGGGGGCTGAAAACGTTCCATGTCTTGCTCAAGGGATAATTACAAAGGCAAACACAAATATAAAAATGCGTTGAAGTGAGCACCTCAGTTGCACACAGTTCATTCTCCCCTAATTATATTTGTCTTCAACAAAATATATCTTAAAAAATTTAAAAAATCAGAAATAATTTGTATTGTTAACAAGAATTTAAACTAATGATAGTAGAGCAGGCTGTGCATGTCTGCCGCCCAGCTTAAGAAATCCAGCGTTATCACTGTCTTAGAACATGCACATTTTCCTCCCTCCCTCAGAAAAAGCAGGAGCTGAAATTTTGTGTTCTTTATTCCTTTTTTTTCCTCTTAATCATACCACCGCTGCCCAATTCTGTTACTGAACACAAGTTCGTGTGCCTGATGTACAGTGAGGCCAAACAAACCAAAACGTCGGAGTTTAGAGCAAAGAAAGGTTTATTGCAGGGCCATGCAACGAGAAGAGATGGCTCGCGCTCAAAAACCCCGAACTCCCTGATGATTTTCAGGGCAAAGTTTTTAATAGGCAAACTTTGGGGTGAGGGCTGCAGGGTGTGTGACTTTCTTCTGATTGGTCGTTGATGAAGTAGCAGGGCGGTATTCCAGGGATCTTGGGCTCAGCCTGAAGTTACCATCCTCCACCTGGGTGGGGCCTTAGTTCCTGCAGAAGAATTCAAAGATATTGTTAAGTATATCCCTTGAGGAGGAACCAGGATCGTGCTTTAATAGCTACACTATTGTTTCTTGACTGCTTCTCCCTTGTTTCTGCATTCCCTTACTTCCCTGATTGGTAACTGTTTGAATCTGCCCACTGGTACTCTGGAAGGTCTAGGAGGCGAAGCCTTTATCGTGCAAATAAGAAATGGGGGACCCGGAAAGGCTTTTGTGTTCTGGAGGGCCCCATAGGATCCTGCCTGGTTTCAATTGCTTAAATTTTTCTCGTTCTGTTTGGGCGCGGTATATGAATGGAATGGAATTGTTCTGTCTGTATTCTACTGAAACTTGCTGTTTCCGCTCACATTGTGTCTTTGACATTCACTCAGGTTGTACGTAGCTGTACCCCGTTCACTGTCATGACTGTATGGTGTCTGGTGTGGAGCTGTAGCACAGTTTGTTTGTCTCCTGGGTTATTTCCAGGTGAGGGCACCTAGCGCTTGGGTGTCCTCTCGTGAGCATGGGTACAAACTCCTCTAGGGTGTAAACCCAGGATAGGAATTGCTGGATTATGCTAAATGCATGTCTTCAATTTACAAAACAATTCCAGCTTCGCTAGAAATGACCAAGTAGTTTCCAAAGTGACAACTCTTTGCAATTTACACGGCCACAGCTGAGGACGAAAATTCCAGTTACTACACATCCTCACCAAGCCTTGGAATTATTAGACCTTTAAATGTTTGAGAACAAAGACAGGAATCACAAACTCAGATGCCTTGTGGACCATAAAAGTAACCAGCACTTGGGCTGGGGAGCAGTAAGGAAAGGTGGGGACTGCAGCAAACTGAGTCACATGCGCCGGCTGAAAGAAGTGGCCTCGACGCTGCACCCTGACCAAGTGCAGACCCGCAGCTGTCAGAGTTCTGAAATGTTCCAAAGAAGCCAGAAACCCAGATTTTTACATGGAATCTGATTTTGAAATGTGAACTACTATTTCAGTTGAATTTATAGCTATTAGAACTTTTTGGAACTTTGGCCAGTGACCGCAGCTTTGCGTGGCTTGTGCGCTTATGTGCTCTGTAGGTTGTCGTTGCTGATTGGCGGGGGCCCACTATTCTTCTTCTGCTTTGTTATTCGAAAAGTTCAGTTTTCCAGAAGTCCCGTTGTCTCAGAGGAACAGGGTCACGTGCTGCTCTAGTCCGCTGTGAAGTTAAACCTTACGTACTTCAAGCTACTGGAGGAAATCTTTCCCTCCCTCGTCCCTGGGGCCCCTTCTGTAACTTGTTCTCCACTCAGCAACCAGATGGATTCTTTCAAAATAGAAATCAGGTGCTGTCGTTTCCCTTGCTTGACCCTCCAGTTGATTCCTGTCATCCTCACAGACAGTTTAAGCTCCTGGCCCAGGGCTCTTCATGGCATCTTTGCCCCAGGCTCTCCCTCCCTCCAACCCACCAATTCCCCAAGCTCAGCCTCAGCTCAGGGGGTGCGCACAGACTGTTCCATCTGCCTGCATCTCCCTTCCCTTTGATCCTTCCCTGGCTGGTTCCTTCTTCGCCTCCAGGACTGCATAACTGTCTCCTTCCCAGAAAGGCCTTCCCTGACCACTCCTCTAAATAGCAAAGGCCCTCAGCCACACCCGGCGCTCTCCCTCCCAGCCCCTGCGGACATTGTCCTTGCGACCTCGCCTACCACGGGTCAGCCCCCTGACGGACAGGGATGTGGAACCGCCGTGTCCCCTGCCCCCGGTGTGGGACCCAGCACCTGCCGTGTGCAGGACCCTGTGCTAGGGCTGTGGGGTTAAGGCAGGGACTAACCGTGGCCCAGGCCTCAGGGAGACAGGACCTGGGAGAGGAGGCCAGACCATCCACAGAGAGCCACAGGGCCAGGCCGGAGTGGCGCACACGCACAGGGTGCTGTTGGGCTGTCCCGACACGGCCAGTTGGCTGTTTGCCGCTGGCATCCGCCCCGCTGGTTGCTGTGTGCCCTGGATAGAGCTAGAGGTGAGATCAGAGTCTAACAGAGCAGAAACGATTTAGGGGCAGATGACTCGGGGTCGGAAGCCAGCTGCGTGGCCTTGGGAAGTCTCAGTGTGGATGAGGGCCTCCTTGGCGCCATCCTGTGTGTGAAGGCACGGGCCGGTGCCTGATGTAAGGCCAGGAGGGCAGAGTGGAGTGTGGGCACTTGGCAGAGTGGGGCTGGGCCACGCCTTCCTGGCAGATGGAAGGGAGCGAGCGCGAGCCAGGTAACCAGGTGAGAGTGGGGTGTGAGATGCAGGCAAGAGACTGGACACCCAGGCCTCACAGAAGCCTCGCGGAGTCCTGTCTGCCCTCTGACCCCACTGGGATTTAATTCAAATGCCCTCTTCTAGATACTGGAGGTGCTTCCTCTCTGAGCCTGAGAGGCTGCCATGGCTGTGGGCTTTCCTGGGGGAAACAAGGGGTGTCCTTCACCTGTGGAGCCTCCAGCGGATTAGGTGGCCCCTCTGCAGTCTCAGTGACCTCTGGGGCCACCCTGCAGGCAGGGGCCTCTGTGTGGGAACACACCCGAGAAGGCAGTAAAGGGACCACATTTATGGACCACCTGCTGTATCCCAAGCCATGAGGAACCAGAACTCAGAGATGTTAAGTTAGTTGCCCCGGGTGACACAGCAATGAGTTTGGAGACTTGACCTCTTCTGACCCTAGGCCCCAGGGTCATGATACAGAGCACTGATTATATGCCCGGCACTGTGTGGTCGTTTAAGTGAGCAGGTGTTAGCACATCTAATCTTCATAGCAACCCCATGAGGCAGGAAGAGTAATTATCCCGATTTTTCAGAAGAGAGGCCTGAGGGTCAGAGAGAAACAGGTGGTAAGTGGCTAAAGCAGAATGATGATCGCATGTGTAGAAATAGTAGTAGTAGCAGTAGTGATAACTAGCACTTACAGAGCGATTACTCGGTGCCTGGCACTGTCCTAAGTGCTCCGCATATGTTAACCTTCTCAATTCTCACAGCCACCCTTCAAGATAGATGCTATTTTTCTCCCCATTTTAAAATCAGGAAACTGAGAAAGAGAGACATTAAGTCCTTGAGCCCAGGTCTGTTTGACGCTGGAGGCTGCATGTGCTCTGAGGCAGCCAACTCAGGCTCGTTCCGCTGCCCTGCAGGGCAACACCGAGACCGTCTTGAGAGGTGGCCAGACTCCCATCCCAGGGGTGTGCAAACTGAGGAGGTCAAGGATGCTGTGGGATGGGTTCTGGGATGCCTGTGCCCTCTGCTGTCCACGCGGTGTGAGGAGAAGCATCCGTGTTCCACAACCCCCCTCACCCCCCGGCTGGTGGCTTCTGCAGTCCAGGTGGGTAGGTGGGTACCAGCGGGCACAGCGGGAAGTGTGGCTCCTCTAACGGGGCTGAGCCTGGAATTCTGGAGGCTCCACAGGGCCCGGTCCTGCCCTGACCTTGCCCTTGGAAGACCACAACCTCTCCTGAGCCCGGGCTGGGCACACCAACGAGCTGCCCGGCAGCCAGCAGGGTGGAAAACATTGCCCTCGTTAGTCTAATAGGTGCACTCTGTGAACCGTGCATCTGGGATGGCCCCCAAACATTGCAGGTTCCTGTCCTCACAGGGACCTGGCAGGGCCAGCTGCTTGGTGAGAAGCCTGGTGCCTGCCTGGCTGGAGTCCACTGTGGGCCTCTTCCTTCCTTCTTTCCTTCCTTAGACCCTTACTGAGCACATACTGTTTGCCAGGCGCACTCTGCCTTGGGTCCTAACTTGCTGTTCATATCTTAGTTCCATTTCTTAAAGCTTCTGTGGTGGAGGCTTCTTCCTCTCCTCCAACCCGCTGTATTAGAGAGGAGGGCTCTGACGGCCCGGGTTCAAATCCAGGGACTGCCAGTTGCTCACTGTATAACCTCAGACAAGTTGCTTCCCACTCTGTAAAATGGGCCGACAACTCAGCCTGTGCAGGGTGTGGCCGTGAGGGCACAGGAAACTTAGACCCTCTGCAGGGACTTGCCCGAAATTGCCTGAGTGAGCCGTTGGCAGAGTCGGTGCTAGAATAAGCCCTCAGGACTCCCTTTCCTGTGCTTTTCTCAAAACAGGGTCTCCTGAGGCAGCTCAGCGGGTGGTGAAGAGCTCCTGCTTGGAAGTTTGAGGGACCTGAGTTTGAATCCCAACCACTTCCCAGCCTGGCTCAGGGCAGCTCATTCCACCTCAGTCTCTGCATCTGTTGTTGTTAGGGCAGCAGGCCCTCGGGGAGAGCCCGAGGGGAGGCCGGCCACGGTTAGCGTGGATGAGAGCCCGGGCTCTGGAGGCTGTCTTGGCTCAAAGCGTGGCTTGTTCCTTCCACAGTGTGAATGTGGGCAGGCTACTTAACCCCTCTGTGCCTCAGTTCCCCATCTGCTAAAACAAAGTTAACATAGAAACTCTCCTTGTTGAGGAATTAATGTAGGGGAAGTGCTTGGAACCGTGCCTGGTACAAGGCTTACAGGTTAAAGAAAACACAAACGCCTGCCTGGGCTCCTCCTGCGGGAGGTTGGATACCTTCCGTCCGAGAGGGTTCACGGCCTGGTCCCAGAGCCCAAGGGACGGGGTCTGGGCTACCAACCCCTGGCCAGCCCCTCAGCTGTCTCTCTGGGTGGAGGAAGAGCTCTGGGCTGGGCACGGGGAGCAAAGAAAAGATGGTAACGCTTGTATCCACTCATGATCCTTTTAAAAATTCCATTCTGAGTATGTGTTTTATAGTGGACGGAATGTGCTAGTTCAGTAACACACGTCTATACTTCATAAATAAACATACGTCAATGGGGGCTTTGTGCTCATTCAAGGCTGGAGGATGTTTGACCTAAAATAATCACGATCATGACAGCAAACCCTTAGGCCCTTGCCAGGAGCACCTTACATGCACCTCTGCTCATTTGATCCCCCAGCAGCCCTAGGAGGTGACACTGTTGTGATCTGCACCTTCCAGATGAGGCAATGGAGGAAAGTGAGGCAACTCCCCAGGATCCCGAAGCCGGGCGGTCCAGGGTTCACACCCCCTGGTGACTGTTGGGCAGTGTTGCTGGTTCTGACCTGAAAGTCGCAAAATGAAGGAAGGGATCACTGTCCCTCACGTGGAGTAATTTTCTGTGTCCCCCAACACACACACACGCACGCACACGCACACCAGCCGTCCGCGCTCCTCTGGCTTTTTGTTGGGAAACTGCATGTCCTCCTACTAGAATAACTTTGGCCCCATTTCCTGGGAAATGAGCTGGCTCAGCGAGCTCGGGGAGCCGCCTCCCCTGCAATGTCTGGGTCTCCCTTTATAGGTTTCTCCCGAGACCACCCTGGGGTGGAGGAGATTTCTGTTCGCTGCAGTAGGACGGGCAAAGAGGGTGTGAGTGACGAGCTGGGCGTGTGGTCGGTCTGTCTGTGGGAGGTGGACGTACTTGCCTCCCTGCTTCCCCGCATCAGAAGCAGGGCCCACCTGACTCCCCTTTGCAGCCCCCGCGAGCGTCCTCCTCTCTGAAAATAAAAACCGCCGTCCAGTCCCCGGAAAGGCGGCCAGGTGGCGGTTTGGGGGTCCTCCTGCTGGCTGAATTCTGAGTAAGCTCCTGAGGAGATTCTTAGGACAGAAGAGGAAGCCAGAGGGACTTTGAGAGGCCACACCTCAACCTCATTTGTTGGAGGGAGACTGAGACCCCGAGAGACCCCGGGAGGCCCCGAGAGAGTCTCGGGCAAGCCTGGGGCAGGGTCTGGGTCATCTGATGAATGAGGGTGTGCAGGGCAGAGCCTACCTGCCCTGAGGACCAAACCCTAGGCGTGCAGACCCCCCCACCCGGAGTCAGAGGAAGGGGCTTCGAGGACATGGCGGGAAGAGGTCGGTTGCCTGGGGCCTCAGAAGGAGGCCAGGGAGCAGCTGAGACCAGGTCCCACTCTTCCCCCTGCCACTTGGGGGGCGGCTGGGGGTAGGGTCCTCCCCGGGGTCCCCAGAGGAGGCCTGGCCGAGGCATTCGGATTCATGCAGACGGGCCTGCTCAACCACTTCAGTGTGGCCGTGGCAGATGCGCCCTCTACGAGCCTCAGTGTCTCCATCTGTACAACAGGAGTAATAACTGTCCCTGTCCCGCTAATGACGACGGGGCCATCCCCGTTGAGGGGTGTCGCCAGCTGAGCACCCATGCCTCGCCTGGCCAGTCCTCGGGGCAGCCCTGGGTGGCGAGGACCGCACTTAGAGATGACGAATCAGAGGCCATTTTCGAGCGACGTGTCCACCTTTGCACAGCAAGGACGCTGCCCGTTGCAGTTAGGACACAGGCTGTCAGTCTCCACGCGCAAGCTCTTGAACACTGTGCTACATCACCCAGCTGCCTTTTGCCCACGGAAACGAAGGGAGCATTGGGTGTGCACAGGCTAGCCGCGCACCGGCGCAAAGCAGCGCCAAGGAGCCGCGGTCGGTATCAGCACTGTGGATACGGTGACTCTTGCTTGCGGAGCGAGCCCTGGGGCTGCAGGTGTGTGGAGTCGCCCCAGCAGACACTGGGTAAGAAAGTGTGGCCCGGACGGAGAAGGGTTGTCTCTTCTTTCTTCTAGGATGTCATCGTCAGTCCCTCTAGAGCCCAGTGCCGAGCCCGAATGAATGTCCCCACCCCGAGCCGGGGTGCGAGCTGCACCCCCATGCTTGTGTCATTGTCCCCTCTCGTGGGCATTGCCATCTTCCCCATCGTGGGTGACCTTCTGCAGAGTGGAGTGCCTGCCCCTTGGGGTGCCTTCTTGCCAAATGCACACACTTCTATTTTTCAGCAAACTTGTTCAAAGTTAAGACATTCATACAGAAAAGGGCAGAAATGACGCTGGGAGAGCTGTGTGAACTTTCACAACCTGAGCACACCTATGTCTCTCCAGTCAGGAGACAGAATATAATGGGTGTTGCAGAAGCCCAATGGGGGCAGCTCTCCTGACTTCTGCCACCTGAGTCCGTGAGGCTGTGCTTGAACTTCCTACCAATGGGACATGTGCCAAGTTCCCCTTTAGCCTCCTTTGCCCAGCAGCACTTCTGTGAGATCCATCCAGGTTGGTGTAGAGCCATCCCAGCCGCTGTCTGGAGTCCTCTGCACAACCTGCTCGCCGTCTTCTGCCATTGGGCGTGGGTGTTTCCAGTTTGGACCTGGTACAGACAGCTCTGTGCATTCTCGAAGCCCACCTTCAGTGATCACAGCACACGTCTCTGCTGGGTGAATAGCTGGGGGGCAGCTGCCGGTCCCGTGTGCGTGGACACTCAGCTGTGGTAGATTCTGCCAATGGTTTCCAAAGTGCCCACCCCATTTTGCACCCCCATTGGCGTGTATGAGACTCCAGCCGCTCCGCATCCTCGCCAGCGTGGTGCCCACTGTCTTCCTCATTGTAGCCACCGTGATGGCTGTACCTGGGTTTGCGATTCTTGTAAATGACACTGCTGCACGGTTCTCATTTTATTTCTTACTTTCCCCCATGCTGCCCCTGCATCCCTCCTAAGAGCTGGAAGCAACAGCTCCCATTTGCTAAACACTCTGTATACACACCAGGTACTAGAGCTTAATTCTACCTCTATGATCTCATTTAATCCTCACAGCCACCCCGATGAGGGAAGTTCCATTTTACAGATAAGGAAACTGAGGCACAGTTCATCATTTTAGTTGGCAGGAGGAGAGGGCCTCAAGGTAAAAACCTTCAGCGTGTCTTTGGGTGTTCTGAGCCGACCCCTCCTTTGCCTAAAATGTGTCTGAGGGACAGGGAGGGCCCTCCGTGCCTGCACTGAATGCCCTGATTCTGGGAAAATCCCAGTCCTTCCCAGGCCTTTTACAGTCTTCCCAGCTATAAAATGACTGTGTCCACCTTGGGGCACAAACAAACATGTGTTTGCTGCATTAACTGACAGTCACCACCTTGTATGGAGCCCCTGCAGCGTGCCAGGTGGTCTTCACCTATTATCTCATTTAATCCTCACAAAAGTCCCTTCAAGCTCTACGCAAAAGTCTCCCAGTTGTAGCCAAGGACTCTGAGGTCCAGAGAGGGGGACACATGTGGGCAAAGTCACATATCAGGAGACAAAGCTGGGATCTGAATTGACATGACTCACTGAGGTGCCTGATTCCCTCAAAGACCCTCTATCTGGGTTCTTGGCTCAGCTTTGCAGAAGCTACAGGACTGCTTAGGTGTTGGAGTGCGTTTTAAAATTGTTCAAGAAAGATTATTCTTCTTTTTCCCCCCAGACTGAGAGGGAGCAAAATGTTAACCATAGAGTTACCATATGACCCAGCAATTCTACTCCTAGGCAGATACTCAAGAGAAATGAAAACGTATGTCCACACAGACTTGTACATGAGTGCTCATAGCAGCATTACTCATAATAGTAAAAAGTGGTTAAAAAACCACATGTCCATCAACTGATGAATGGATAAACAGAATGCAGTTTATCCGTGTAATGGAATATTATTCAGCCATAAAAAGGAGTGTGGTGCTGACACAGGTCACAGTGTGGATGAGGCTTGGCCATCCTGCTCAGTGAAAGAAGCCAGTCACAAAAGGCCACACATTGTATGACTCCATTTATATGAAATATGCAGAATAGGTAAGTCTGTAGAGACAGAAAGTAGATGAGTGATTGCCTAGGGCTGGAGGGAGGGAGGGGGAGATGGGGAACGACTGCAAATGAGTGTAGGGTTTCTGTTCGGCTGATGAAATGCTCTACAATTAGATTGAAGTGGTGGCTGCACGGCTCTAATTAGGCTGAAAAACGCTGAACTGCGCATTTTAAGTGGACGAGTTTTATGGCGCATGATTATATCTCAATAAAGCTGCTTTTTTAAAAAACTAAAAGTAAGCGACTGAACGTGAAGTGTGCTGGACAGGACCCCCTCTCTGCACACTCGGCACGGCCTCTTCCGTTGGACACAGACCCCTTGCGGCCTGCACTGCCAGCTGTTTGGAGACGTAACGAAGGGTCATCAGAATGAATTCGGGGTCCAGGCTTCGCTCACCGTGGCCTCATTCGCAGGGAGCATTATCGGCCGCCTTCCTCCTTGTTTGTCTTCGTAGGCCCCAAACTGTCTCTTCTGGTTCATTCATTCTTTCATTTATTCATCAAGCATTTATTGAGCACCTACTGTGTACCAGGTTCTGTGCTGGTCGTGAGACAAATGATCAAGTCCCCAGCCTCGAGAAGTGAACATTTTGTCAGGGAAGCAGACCCAGGAAGGGCAAAGTGCGATCTGATGTGACACATCTGGTCGTACATTTGATGAGTATTTCTTGGGCACCTACTACGTCTGGGCCTGTGGTGGGGGCGGGGCAGTGGTGGTGAGAGAGAAGCAGCAGGGCCGTGACTGGTGCACAGACCACGGCCGCGCTGCCCAGGTTCAGGTCTCTGCTCTGCTGCTGAGCAGCTGCATGACCCTCTCTGTAATGTGGGGATGAAAATAGAGTCTACGTTCTAGGGCTTTTGTGAAAATTCAGTGACTCCGTCCACGTGAGCTGCTTGGAGTTGGAACAGCCTGGTGTGTGTGGGGTAGTGATTGTCATTGCTGTTGCAGTTTCGCTAGATGTGAACAGTCTAAGAGAAGCAGTGCAGCTGTGGGTTCCAGCCTGAAGGAGGTGACAGCTCAGGTGTGCAATAGGCATAACAAGAGGAGGGGACAGCTTGGCCAGGGTGACTGTAGGGGCGAATACACAGAAGAGGTGGGGCGGGGAGGAGAGGGGAGGCGGGATCTGTGGACCCTGGGGCTCCCGGCTCTCTCTGCACTAGCTTTGTGTCTGCTTTGGGGGTGGGGGTGGCCTCTCCCTGCAGGCCCCCAGGGAACTTCACAGCCTGGAAGTTGGGGGAGGCCTCCAGAGCCAGACCCAGGGACGGAGCCACTGCTCGCGGTCCACAGGTATTGGCCTCACAGGTTTCCCTCACTCCATCTTCACCACCTCTAGGAGGTACACATGTCGTTATCCCCATTGTACAGAAGAGAAAACGGGGGCTCAGGGGAAGGAAGCACCTGGCCAGGGTCACTCAGCCAGTGAGCGGAGGTGCTGAGGTTCACACCCACATCTATGTCCCTGAACCCCACATCCTTAGCCACCAAAGCAGAGGCTGGAGCCTTGGGTGAGGGTCAGGGTTAATTAATCAGGTCTTGCATTAGAAGGGGGTTAGACCTCCCGTGAGCCCCAGGAAGCCCCCCCCCCTCCCTGGGCCTCAGTTTCCTTCTCTGCAAATGGAAGCAGCAACTGCAAACTCACCTAGCTGGTGGCCCGAGGTACGTGCGAAAGTGCCAAGCGCCACCCAAGCAACCAGGACAGACACCCTCTGCCTACGTGACCTCAGGCAAAGCCTCCTGCTCTCTGCGCCTCAGGTCTCTGATGGGGAAATGTGATTTCTAACTCTCTCATCTGGAGCTTCCTGACAGTGTTCACCTGGGTTTGAACTGGGGGGGCTGATAAGATTGTTTCAGGGTTACTGTTTGTGGGTGAAGCATGCAGGTTGATTGGGCGTACAGTTGCCAGATTTAGGAAATAAAAATAAAAGATACTAACCTATCTGATGAACTTAGGGGCAGGACAGGAATAAAGATGCAGACATAGAGAATGGACTTGAGGACAGAGGGGAGGAGGAAGCGTAAGCTGGGATGAAGTGAGAGAGTGGCACTGACATATATACACTACCAAATGTGAAATAGAGAGCTAGTGGGAAGCAGCCACATTGCACAGGGAGATCAGCTCGGTGCTTTGTGACCACCTAGAGGGGTGGGATAGGGAGGGTGGGAGGGAGACGCAAGAGGGAGGGGATATTGGGGTATATGTATACATATAGCTGATTCACTTTGTTTTACAGTAGAAACTAACACAACATTGTAAAGCAATTATATTCCAATAAAGATGTTTAAAAAAATACTAACCTAAACTGGAATTTCAGATAAACAACAAATACTTTCTTAGTATAAATATGTCCCATGCACTATTTGGGACACACTAATACCAAAAAAATTTGCTTGTTTATCGGAAATTCCAATTTAACTGGGCGTCCTGTGTTTGACCTGCAACCTTAGCGGGAGTAGGTTAACCGTCTGCCTGCAAGACGCTGGTCTTGGTCTCTCTCGCCAGAAAAGCGTGGCCCTGGGAAGCCAGAGGTGGGTAGGAAGGTCAGAAGGAAAACATATCTCCCCCCTCACCCCACCCCGCAAGCGTCCTCCCTGCTGTGCTCTTGTTTTGCAGCTCACCCCTGCCTTTGGCTGAGCGGTGGCTGCATCAGCGCCCGCCGGAGAGATGTGATGGAAGACAAGCCTTTATCTGATGGGCAAGCTCAGAATGACTGTTTGGGTGTTTGGGGCAGGCTCCTGACCCCAAATTATCTGTGTCACCACTACCCCCTCCCCCGCTTGCTACTCCCCAACCATGACTGGAGCCCAAAGCACACCTGGGTTTGAGGCCGCCCTGCCTCCCAGGAAAGGCTGTGCCCCACGATCTGGTTTGCAGCTTGGCTGGGCTCCCAGAGCACGCCACGGGAAAGAGGCCCTTCTCTCCCCGGCCCCGTTTTCCCCACCTGTGAAATAGGATTGAATTCCTCCGACCACTCCTGCCTGGGGAGAGGATTTTCTAAGCCCCCCAGCACAGGCCTGGTGTGCAGCACTCTGCTCCCTGACCATCTCCCTCTGTCCAGCCACTGCGCCCGCCCTGAGCTCCTCGAATGTGTCCTGCCCCAGGGCCGGCTGCATAATTTGGGAGAGTCCTCTTCAAAGGCGGGAATAAGGTATCGCTAAAGGGACTAAGATATAAACTTTTCCATTCTTCCGCAGTCTCTCTCTCTGCCTCTGTCTCTCTCTTCACCCATCTCTCTCTCGACCCTACATGGTATTTTTTATTTGCTGCTCAGTCTTGCTTTCTCTTGGGCACAGAGAGACTCCTGGGGGACCCACACCCATACCTGGGGCCTCACCCTGCAACTCAGCGCTCATGCGCCCGCCAAGTCCCAGGTTCCCCTCCCGCGGGCTGCCTGACTGGTGCACCATGCCAGGAGTGGTTAACCAAGCATCTCCCCTTCCCGGGCTGCCACCTCAACCCTCAGGGTCTTGTACACTCCCTGCTGGGCAGTGTTCTCTACACTAGGTACCTTGACGCCCTGCTGGAGTAGTCCCCCAGGTGCTTTCTGGTGCTGCCAGCTTGGGGCCAGAACACTGCTGCTTTGCCCTTCTCTGAGACACTGTGGGCTTGCGACCCTGACCCTCTCTGTGCCCGTGCCCAGGCCCTGGGGAAAAGGCATCAGCGGTCACTGCACGGGGCCTGGGGTGCAGGGTATGGGTCATGGGCAGAACCTTTAATGTCCTGGGAGGTGACAGGAGGCTGCAAGTCCCCAGTGCAAGCTCCACATTGGACTTCAGCAACACAAATTCAAAGATAAAATCGCTAGGAATTTCAAAGCAGCAACTGGGAGCTTTAAACCCCAAGCACGGAGCTCTTCTGTGCGACTGCACTGGTCGCACAGCCGTGAGGGCAGCCATGTCCTGCTCCCTCCTGCCTCACAGCCTTTGCAAGGACTGTTCCCTCTGCCTGCAATGCTCTTCCCTCCCCTCCTTCCCCAGTGCACACCCACCCCTGCCTCACTTCCCTGGGAGGCCCGCGTCAGTCCCGCCCCCTGGACTGGAGGCTCCTGAGAGCAGGAACCAGGTTTCTGCTATTCAGCCGCAGAGCACCCAGAGCCTGTCTCCCAGAAGGCGCTGGCTCAGTGCGGGGGTGCGGGAGGGCAGGAGAAGGATGAGTTACTGACTGAGTGAGTGGCCCAGGGCAGCAGGAGGAGGGTGTGTCCCAGGCAGCGGACGCAGCAGGGCAAGGCCTGGAAGGTGATGAGCCTGTGTGTCTGGCAGGGTGTTGCACCCTGGGTCCCTGGGCACGTGAAGGGCCGGTGGGAGAAGAGGCCAGCCGAGTTGGACTCTCAGGGGCCTTGAATGCCGGGCTGAGGACTCAGGCTGTGTCCCGGAGACAGCAGGTTCCCCAAAGGGATCCTAGCCATGGTGTGCTGCGGTGGCCGCTGTGCTGAGGGCAGGCTGGAGGCGGAGAGCCTGGGAGAGGCTGGTAGATCGACCAGACCCAGGGCAGTGAGCAGGGAGGAGAGCGCCATTTAGCGCCGCCCCCAGTGCTGGCTCCCACCCGGCCTAATCCCTTTCTCTGGCACAGGTGAGATGAGGTGTTTAAGGGTCAAGTGGCAGCTGAGCCCCACGCTCCGGGATTACCACGCGCTCATGTACTGCTCGGCCCCTGAGGGGGGTAGGCACACACACCAGACTGCAGCCACCTCTGAATCCCTCACCTGACCCAGCGTCCAGAGTCAGCTCTGAGTTTGAAAGCCACTCCACTCATGGAGTGAGAGCATCGGAGACCTTGAGGCCACAGAAAAGGGAGCCTGGAGAGAGGTGGGCAGATGTCCACCCAGGAGAGCAAGTGATGGTTCCAGGAGTTTTGAGGTTCAGAGTCCTGTCTCGGGTGGAAGGGCTGCCCTTTGAAAGCGGAGACATCCTTGACAGGCCGACGTGCTGGGAGAGAGGAGGGGCCGCAGAATGGCTGTGATTGTCACGCGAGGGCAGAGGTGATGGATCAGAGATCTCTGAGTTTATCCAACCACCTCAGGTCCTCAAGGAAGAGATCCTGACAAAGGGAGAAATACCGGGCGGGAGTGGACACCATGGGCTAGAGCATCCTGGTGTCCACTGAGGGGCACAGCTGACCGTGCCGTCCTCCCCGCCCAGCTGGTGCCCAGGAGGAACCAGGGGGCACCTTGCCCAGCGCTGGGGAGAGCGAGGTGGTCAGTGCAGCAAGTGCCTAGAATAGCTTGTTAAGTAAGGGTTAGTTTAATAAGCACACGCCTGTGATGGGGCCGCAGGAGAGAGACCATCAGATATGGCTTCTGCCCTCAGGGGGCTTCCGCTCCTAATGCCAGGGAGTTAGTCTCCAGGCCAAAGAGGTCACTGTCTTGAGAGAGAAGTCCACACTTGGGGAGTCAGAGGAGGGAGGCCTGGAGCCAGGGATGCCCAGGGCCGACCCTGGGCTCTGCTGTGAGCAAAGGGAGACCTCCTGGCCTCCGTGTCCCCCAGCGTTACTAGAGCAGGGGTTCAGCCTGGAGGGAGCACTGGCGCCCCAGGGGCTTCTTAACACCCTGGCCACGGCCCCACCCCCAGGGCACTGACTCCGAGGGGTAGGCGGACCCAGGAAGGAGCATTTCCAGCAAGTTCCAGATGCTGCAGGTGGTGGTCCCAGGACCCCACTTTGAGAGCAATAGACTGGAGTAATGATTTTGGAGCCTTGTTTTAACCCCATAACCTGTCTTCCTGACCTCCTGTGGGGACGCGATGGGGAGCGCTGAGAGTATCACCCCTTAGCTGGCATGTTAACTGCTGCTGTGTGTTCTTCCTCCTCCATCCCAAGAACATGGGCTGAAGCAGCCCCAGGTCAGGCACGAGGGCATCAACAGGGTGCAGATGTGCAGACCCACAAGGTGCCCTCTCTGGGCCTCCATTTCCTTATCTGTGAAATGGGTTGTTACCGTGAGCGAGCGAGAAGCAAGCGGCTGCCTTGGGGTTGCAAGCAGCATATCTGTTGTCAGGACCGCTCCCTACATCCTTGGGTAACTGCGTTAGCTTCTGGTGCTCATAGCCAAGAATCCAGCAGGACTCGGCCCTCCAGTGCCCCAAACCACAGGCAAGTGCCACTCCCAGTGGGGAGGAGCAGACCAGGGCTATTTGGGCCCCCAGGATCCCTGCCCTCTGGCTTTGGGACAGGCTGGAGAATCCTCCCAGAGCAGTGGCTGCCTGGGCTTTGCTTATTTCTCTGCCCACCCCTTACAAAGCCCTCAGGCAGGGGCTGTACAGTGTGTGTGGGGGGGAGTGTTCGGTGTTCTGTTACTGAATTCTTCCCGAAGAAAGAACCCACTGTGTCGGCAATGCCTGGAGGCTGCTAGCACAGGAGAGTCAACCCCCTTTCCCCTCCTGCTGACTGGTTGCTGAGGGGAGAGAGTTCCGCGGCCTTAGTTTTCTTTTCCCAAGGTCTCCTTCCTCCAGGGAGCAGCTACCAAGAAGTCACAACGGTTCCCGATGCCCACATCCTGTACTTGGCATTTGAGGCCCCTGGAATCCCATTCCCCCTCTTTCCTCTCTCTCATCCCTGCTCCTCAAGCCCAGCAGGGCTTCCACGAGCCAAAGCAGCCATGTCTGCCACTCACACGCTTTCCTTCCCACCTCCTAGCCTTTGCTGGGACTGTGAATGTCCAGGAGGGAAGGGTTTGGGACAAACAGGGCAAGACGGTCTTCCTATTGCACTCTGTCCACACCATATCCAGGCCCCCGGCACTCCCAGATGGAGGGGGACAACAGACACAGAATGGAATAGAAATTCAGAGTCCAGCCAATCTAAGGGGGCCTTGGTCTAGGTCCTTGATTCACGGTCACATGACCTCCTCCTGGGCACAGGCTCTGTCCTCTGCTGCCCGTTGCCTTGCTTCATGGAGTCTGGGGCCTATTTTATGGAGGAAAGGTCAAGTCTTTGGGAAGCCTGAGGGACAGGGGCGTGGCAAGGAGAGGCGGCCGGGGGTGCGGGCAGAGCGTGCATGTGCAGTCTTCTCCGCCCCCTGCCGGGTGGCCTTGAACAATCCACACCCCTCTCTGAGTCCAGTGTCCTCAACTGTAAAACCAGGCTTACGATGCTGTCCTTTTAGGGGCATCGATAAATGGCAGATAGTTTCATCACGAGGTTTAACCATTAGCCCACGGCAGATGGAGGGTCCAGGGTCCTGCAGCCCAGTGCCCTGTGCTCCCACATGCTCAGGATGTGAGACTCTGGGCCCGACAGAGAGGAGAGGTGCCCTCCCAGGCCCCGAGACCACCCAGGGAGTGAAGGTACAGCAGTGCTGGGCTGACCTCTCGCCTTCTGAAGCCATCGGGAAAGGCCCTTCTGAGGAGGTGATCTTTGGACTGAGACAGAAAGACGGGGAGGGACCAAGATCTGGGAAGAGCATTCCAGGCAGAGGGAACAGCCAGTGTAAGGGCCCTGAAGTGGGAGCCAGTGGGATGTTTCCCTAGGCCAATGGGGCAATGGTAGGAGAGGAGGTCAGGGAGCCCTGCATGCGCGGGCAGGTCATGCAGATGTGTGAGTGAAGCAGATGTAGGTCTAGAGAGGTCACATGAGCCACCCAGGCTCACACAGCAAACTCTGGAATGCAAGGCTGTGGTGGGAGCCGTGCAAGGCTGGGCTGGGTCCTCAGAGCCGCCCTCGGGGTCCCTGCAGACGTGGCCCAGTGGAGGAGGCTGTTGTTCTGATGCCCATGGCCAGAGGATGTCAGGGTCCGAGGCGTGATCCCCCAATGCCCTGCTCACCTAAGGCAGGGAACCCGGATCAGACCCCGGCAAGATGCAGCCTTGGGATGGTGGCCAGAGCAGGGAGCAGAGCCCAGATCCCAGGGATTGGCAGGACAGAAGCATCAGAAAGGCCAGCTGCACTTTTGCTCCGGGGACTGGGTTCCAGGTATTTCCGTGTAACATGTGGCGTGTCAGCAAGACGTGCTTCTGGGACAAAGCAAGGTCTGCTTTGCCTGGGAGAAGGCATGTGGCCTTACACCCAGCACCTACTCACTCACCACTCATTCATTCATTCTTATTCATTCATTCACATATTCACTCACTTATTCATTCATTAAAAAAGTTTAATGGAGAGCGGTCGGAGTCAGATCCCATTTATAGCCACAGAGCCTCAGATCCCATCAAGGCCCTTACCAAAAGAAAAAATTCCCAAGAGAGACTTGGCCGCAGGAAAGGGTCCCCGGAGGTGATAATGACGTTTGAACTAAGGCTGCAGAAGGTCTTTTGGAGAAAAGGAAAAAGCATTCCGGGCATTGGTTACTGACTGCAAAGGCACAGAACTGTGCACCAGAGTGGTGGTAGTGGCGGGGCCTGGGGAATGACAGCATTACAGGGGGCAGGGCTGTGTGGAGGAGAGGGACGGGGAGACGGGTGTGACAGGCCTGCAGGGACTTTGTTCCCTGGCCCCTGCAGAGCCACCGAGGAAGCCAGTGTTATGGCTCCCTGACTGATGGCCCAGCTGGCCGGAGCCCCTGGGAGCCTCACCCCCTTCGGCAGCCCTGCCGCTTCTGTCTTTCCCTCCCGCCCTCCCGTGAGCTCCAAGGCTGGGACCACGTGTGTCCCCCTGCTCACCCTGAGTTGGGGTTTCACTGTGGGGCTGGCTGCAGCCACCCATTTGTTGGAAGGAGACGTGGAGGCCCGAGGTGCTCGGCGCTCTCCTACCCATCCTTCCACAGCAGAGCTAGGGACGGTCCTATACTTGGGTCATTAAATATGTACTGAACAGGGGCTGGGCCCCTCGAGGGGCTCAGTACCTGCAGACAGCGTCAAGACGACAAGACAGGGTTCATCCTCTCCCCGGTGTATAGTTCATGTGAGGAAAGAACATGCTGAGGACCTCCCTCATCAACACAGAGGCTTTGCCTTCAAAGTCCTCACGTTTTCTTACTGAGCCCCTCGTGTTCCTTTCCCAGTTCAGCCGGGTCTCACCCCGGCTGCAGTGTTAGCTGAAAAAGAGGATGGCAGCTGTAAACCAAAGCATTCACTTGAAAAGTAAAGGCTTTAGCTGGAAACAAATGTTAATCTGGGTGATCAATTTATAATGTATAATTGTCGAATCACTATGTTGTGCCCCTGAAACTAATATGATATTGTATGTCAACTATGCTTCAATTTTTTTTTTTTTTTTTGTGGTACACGGGCCTCTCACTGTTGTGGCCTCTCCCGCTGCGGAGCACAGGCTCCGGACACGCAGGCTCAGTGGCCATGGCTCACGGGCCCAGCCGCTCCATGGCATATGGGATCTTCCCGGACCGGGGCACGAACCCGTGTCCCCTGCATTGGCAGGCGGACTCTCAACCACTGCACCACCAGGGAAGCCCTGCTTCAATTTTTAAAATAAGAAAAAAGAAAAAAGACGTTAGTTGCTAATTAAAACATTTGCTAAAAAACCAGGAGTTAACTACCATCAAGGTGTGAGCCCATTTTCAAGATCTTGGCTAAAAGTTAGGGTTGGCTAATAACTAAATATTAGCTGATAACTAAGGTGTTGGCTGAAACACTAAGCAGTTAATAGGTAACTAAGGTGATAGTTGATAACTAGGATGTTAATTAGAGACTAAGGTTTCTATAACTGGATAATGAAATGACTACCCAATTATCATAAACTCTAAGAGATATTTATACATTCATGTTCATCACAGCATTATTCACAATAGCTAAAACGTATCCATTGACAGATGGCTGGGTAAACAAAATGTGGTCATACATCCAATGGGATAGAATTCAGCCCTAAAAAGGAAGCTAGTTCTGACACCTGTTACAACATGGATGAACCTGGAGGACATTGTGCTCAGTGAAATAAGCTGGTCATAAAAGGACAAATACTGTAGGATTCTGCTTACAGGAGGTCCCTAGAGCAGTCAGATTCATAGAGACAGAAAGCAGAATCCCCCTGGGGATGGGGGAGGGGGAGGGAGACTTGGTGTTTAATGGGGACAGAGTTTCAGTTTGGGAAGATGAAAAGGTTCTGGAGATGATGGTAGTGATGGCTGCACAACAGTGTGAATGTACTTAAGGCCACTGAATTGCACACCTAAAAGTGGTTACAGTTGTAAATTTTATGTTATATATCTCTTACCACAATTTTTAAAATTCAACCCAGTTAAAAAAATGCACAAAACAAAAGATATATGATGGCCAATAAGCACATGGAAAGATGCTGAACATCACTAGTCAACCAGGAAATGCAAATTAAGCCCCAACAAGGTACCAGTACTTTTGGAGCTAAAGTGAAAAGACTGACCATGTCAAGTGCTGGCCAGGAGGCAGAGCGATTGGAATTCCCAAACACTGCTGGTGGGAGCGTGAAAAGACACAGTCACCCTGAGAACAGTATAAAGTTAAACGTTGGCTACCGTTCAGTCTAGGAATTCAGCCTGTTGTAGGTGGGGATCCCCAAGAGAAATGAAAATATATGGCCACACAAGACCTAGACCCAAATGTTTATAGAGGCTTTATTCTTTTTTTTTTTTTAAATTTATTTATTCTGGCTGTGCCAGGTCTTAGTTGCGGCATGCGGGATCTATACTTGCGGCAGGCGTGCGGGATCTAATTCCCCGAACAGGGATCAAACCCGGGCCCCTTGCATTGGGAGCATGGAGTCTTACCCACTGGACCACCAGGGAAGTCTCAATAGATGCTTTATTCTTAATAACCCCAATCGGAAAACCATCCAGATATCCCTCAGCTGGTGAGTGATCACACAGTGGTCCATCCAAAGCATCACTGCCGAGCAATAAGGAACAGATCAATGATGTGCTGCGTATCATGGGTGAACCCCAAAATCATTCTGCTGAGGGGGAGCAGCCAGACCCCAAATAGTACACACCACATGATCCCATTTATCTTAAACTCTAGAAAAGGCAAATGGAATGGATAGTGGTCCAAGGGGTGGGAGGTGGGAGCTGTCTGCAAAGGAACCTGAGGGTGATGTCTTTGGGGGGATGGGTGTTTTGTATCTTTGTGGCATTTACTACAGGGGTGTATACATGTGTTAAAACTCATCAGACTGTAAGCTTAAAAGGGGTATTGTGTGCCCCCAAATTCATATGCTATAGTCCTAAACCCCAGTACCACAGAATGTTGACTGTGTTTGGAGTTAAGGCCTTGAGAGAGATACTTAGTTAAAAGGAGATCTGAATAGACATTTTTCCAAAGAAGACACACAAATGTCCAGCGGGTGCATGAAAAGATGCTCAGCATCACTGATCATCAGGGAAGTGCAAGTCAAAACCACAATGAGATATCACCTCACACCTGTTAGGATGGCTATTGTCAAAAAGACAAGAGATAACAAGTGTGAGTTGCTTTGGCCAATGGGACCTCAGAAGTTTAGAAGATGCTTGCACACTAAGGCTTGCTCTGGGAAGGCTGCATCCAATGAGCAGCCCAGGTTGTCCTCCTGGAGATGTGTGGCTTGGCCAATAGCCACTGCCCCGACCTAAGGGGCCCCATCTTCCACCACAAGGCCCCAAGGGTCTGCCGCTGCCTGAGAGAGACAAATGAGAGCAGCGGAAGTGCCCAGTTGAACCCAGATCAGAGAGCAGAGCTAAAAAAGTGGTTGCTCTTTTAAGCCACTAGGTTTTGGGATGGTTGTGATTCATCAGTAGATCACTGAGACATTTTTCCAGGTGTCAGTGCCTAAAGAGAGAGAGACAGGCAGTGCTGAGCAATGTGACATAGCAGCCGACTATACGGTGTCCTCGTGGGTAGCATCATGGGAGAAGGGACCAAAGGGGTAATTCTGGGGCTCTGGTTCGCTGACATCTGCAGCCCTGTGAGGAGGGGTCAGGGGTTCCAACCGCCTCTGAATTCTGGACCCCATAGAGTGTCCTAGCCTCCCACCTCACTGTCTATTTCCAAAGCACCCACTACCCTCAAAGGCTGCAGCTCACCATTCATCCATCCAGCACCTGGCTCCGGCCAGGCACATAGTAGGTGCCTTATAAATAGTTGTCCAATCATAGGGATACCTGTGTCCTCAGGTCCACACCCTGCACTCGGAGCCACTGCAGATATACTAAGTTTAAGCTGCCTTGTTCTACAGGGTCCACCACCCTAAAATGGATGGAGTGTTCATTTCCCTTCTTAGACTGAATTGGGTGTCTGTTTCCACACCCCGCCCACCACGTCAGGCTGGAGGAAGTGGCTCCAGGCCCACAGGGACTCACAGGCCCTGCAAAAAGCACTAGACAGGGAGCCACACACACCTCTATGCCAGTCTTGGCTCTACAGCTAACGAGGCACTTCTCATTTTTCTCATCCATATAATGAGGACAGTCATACCCACCTGAGGGCACAGTGCCAAGAGCCTGGCACACAGTAAGTGCTCAATAAACATGACTTCCCCTGACCCCCACCCACCCTGGTCTCCCTTCCTCCTCATTCATGGCCGCTCTCCCCCATTTCCTGGGTCAAACACCGGCCACAGAGCTCTTCCCGCTTTGGCTTAACCACGGCAAGTTGGAGTTGGCCACAATTAAGAACAAAACATCTGCAAGAAAAAAAAAAAAAAAAACTCAGAACAAACAAGCGCCTGAGCCTGGATGCCTCTGAGTGACATGTGAGGTTGGCGTACAGGGACAGAGGTGACCGTCCAGGGGCCGCCCAGTTATCAGGGGTCGAGCAGGTCAGGGGCCAGCGCAGGGTTCTGGAGCTGCCAGCCCTGCCGGCGAGTCCAGGTTCTGACCTTCCGTCATCGAGTCCCATCACGCCCTCCCCTCCCGCCCCCCCCCCCGCCCCCGCTGTGCCTGTTTCCCCATCTGTGAGATGTGGGGAGCAGAAGCAGGCCCTTCTGGCTGGTAATCCTCCGGTGTGCCCATCAGGTGGAGCGTGGAGCAGGGCTGAGGCAGAGAAGGCATTTTAAGGGGCGGCTGCCAGTGTTGTCCCATCCCAGGTGGGCCCTGTGGGGAGACGTTTCGCTGCCACGGCCCCAAAGCACCCTGAGCGCAGTCAAGTCCAGGGGAGGCTCTCCTCACCCCCCAAGCCTGCGTGCAGTAGGTCCTTTGTCAGTCATGGTATTTCAGCCCTGGAAAGTCATCTCACCCAGTGGTCTTGGCCTTTTTTGTGATAATAACTTTTAGCTTCCGTCCTCTTTCTTCAAATAAATTCTTACAAAGCAGCCCATTGGGGAAAAAGTAGCACAAGATCCCAAACCTGTCAGCCTGTCCTCCTCCCTCTGCCTCCAGCCGCCCACGCACACCCCCATGAACCACGGGGTATAAATCTGATCTCAGTAGTGATGACGCCTGCCTGCATTAATAGTGCGCCTGCTGTGTACTCTGCACCGCCTGAGCCGGGGGTCTCCATCCCCTCCACTTGTCAGTCACAGTCCTAAAGTGACATCTCACCCACCCGCTTCCCTGTGAGAAGACTAAAACAATAAAGAGAGACTAAGTCAGCCAGGGTCACCCAACTGGTTTGCAGCATCCAGGATTCACCCCGAGGCCGTCAGCCCTTTGAGGGCTGTGCTCCTTCCACTGCCCCAGAGAGCATGGAGAAACTGCGGCCTGGAGCCAGGTGGCAGTAGTGACTTCCCGAGGCTACCCCAAAATCTGCTGAACATGGGTCAAGGCCAGCATGACCTTGGTGACTTCCAGGCTGGTCAGCTGTGCTGTGCCGATACTATCTGTGGGCCCCTGGCACGGGGAGAGTTTGCTGGGCAGGGTTTATACTGTCCTGGACTCTGCCAGGCAGCAGACTAACATCTAGAGCACTGAAACCACACCCACATGTAGGGTGTCTGGGGCCTGAAGGTTGCCATCGCCTTTCACCCTGAAATCCAGCTACCAGCATCCAAAGGTGGTCAGAATGGAGGGACTGTCAAGTCTAAACCTAATGTTTGCAGATGGGGAGACTGAGGCTCAGGCTTGCAGCCTTCCACTGGGCAACCTCTGTTGCCATTATTTCACAATTTTATGGGATAACGTTAGTCACTGCATCCTCCCAGGAACCCCAGCAGTCAAGGAAGGGGCAGCATTAATTAAGCTCTGACTGTATGTGTAATACGGCTTTAGGCGTGTTCCTGTCATCTTTTTTACCCTACACAACTGCTCATCTAGTGGAAGGGGACCCGGAGAGGGAAGGTGACTTGCCACCTCTCCCTGACTCTCAGACTCATTTCCCAAAGCCGCAGGGACCCACCATAGTAGCGCTGGTGTAAGCGGGAGGGCAGAGGGTGATTTACAACCCTGGAGATACCCACCAAACAGAATGTGGGCTCTACTGCACATAACATGTGCTTCCTGAGTGCATGGTGGAACGGATGAACCCCAGACTCATTGGGCATTGGGTGCCCCGTAAGTGTTGTCGAGTGAATGGATGGATGGGTGAGTGGAAAATTCTCAATTGGATACATTAAAAGACTCCCGGCCCCTGTCCTTATTAGAGTGGAGGCCTGGAGCAGCCTGATCCCCTGCCCCCAACACCTTATTTTCTCTTTCCCCCCTTCCTACTCCTCCAGGAGAGCCACCTGCCCAGCTCAGTTTCTTGTTGGGAAGTGGTTGTCTCTGTCTCTCGCCTCTCAAAGCTGCTTTCGTGGTCCATTCTTCAGGGACATCCTTTTCTTGACTGAGAGATGAGCGCTAAGGTCTGCCTTGATTCCTCGTAGGGGCAGGTTTGCACATTGGAAGGCGTAGTCCTGAGAAGGTAGAGTCTGAGAACTTGGTGTGGTCTGGCAGCTCCAGGACTGGGGCTCAGCGTGGGGCTGGAGCTGGGGCTCAGTCGGAAACCAGAACTGGGAGTCGTCCAGGGATCGAGTTCACGCCCTGTCTAGAAACAGAATTAGAGCTCAGTCTGGAAACAGAGTCAGGGCTCAGTCTATGACCAGGATCAGGGCCCAGTTAGGAGCTAGGGTCACAGGTCATGTAGGGGTCAGGGGATCAGGGACAGGACTGAGGACTCAGTCTATAACTTGGGTTAGGATTCAGTAGGGTTAATGTTTGGGCTCAGACAAGGAGAAAGCTCAGGGTTGAGTATCCAGTCAGGATCAGAGCTTAGTTCATTCTGAGAACCAGGATTACGGATGAGTCTGTGGTTAGGGCCAGGGCTGCAGGGTCAGGCCTAAGTGTATGGCCGGAGCTAGGGCTCAGTCTGTGACCAGGATGAGGCATCAACCTGAAACCCAGTTCCATCTATGACCAGAGTCAAGGCCCAGGTTATGACCAGGATCAGGGCTCAGCCTGGAACTAAGATCAGGGCTCAGTCTGTTTTCAGGGTCAGGGCCCAGGCTACAGCTTAGTGTCAGGGCTCAGTTCATGACTGGGATGAGGGCTAAGTCTATGAACAGAACTAGGGCTTAGTTTGGGGACGAGTTCGGGCCTTAGACTGTGACTAGGATCAGGGCTCACTCTGGAGCCAGAACCAGAGCTCAATCTGTGACTGGGGTCAAGGCCCAGGTCATGACCAGGATCAGAGCTTAGTTTATGTCTGAGGCTACGTTATAACCAGGCTGTGTCTGGGATGAGCAGTCGTGTGAGACCACGATCAGGGCTCAGCCTGCATCTGTGCTCAGAAGTTCCTCCACGTATTCCTGCTGACACAGAAGAGTGAACAGAGCTTCCAGAACCATTTAGCTCCCTCCCTTCGTGGCACCAGCTGAATTTGCATTCTATTCCTTAAAGCCCTGGTTTCTTTCTAGTGGGCACTGTCCTGCCACTGCCCACACTGCCAGGGGAGCTGCCTCCGCGCCTCCACCCAGACCCCAGCCTCCCACTTCCCTGCCAGAGAGCCTCCTGGCTCCAGGGCTATTAAGGGAGGAATCTGTGTGAAGAAGACGGTAAACAAAATCCATGATGTGGGGCTGGGGCAGGCGCCCGTCCCTGCTGTGGCTCCGTGGGCTGACTCCAAGGGAAGCCAGCGGCACTGAGCGGGCGATGTTGACAAGAGACTTAATGAAATCCAGAGGGAGGGGCCCTGGCAGGGCCCACCTGGAAGGAGGCCCAGGCTAGTAATTAAATTAATTCTGGGGTGTGCCCCAGCAAGCGCAGAAGCGGGAACTGCGGCCAGGGCCCATTCACTCGGAGCTCCAGGAGTTTGTCGTAATTACAGGGAAAAATAAGTTTGGGAACTTACGTAACCCCACTGCTCAGGCCCTGAGGGTTAGGCCCAAATTGCTTTTCTTTTCCAGGAAATTCACTATTGCACAGCTGCACCTGCACACCGGGGTCACCTCTGTGGCTCACAGGACGTGCAAGAGCACAGAACAAGAACTTGGTTCTCGACCCCATTTCTCGGATAAGGCCAGACAAGCTTTGGGGGCAGAAGCGTCTCGTGCAGAGTCATGTGATCTGGACATAGGACAATCTTCAAGTCCCACATCCCAGTTATCCTGCCTGGAAACCTCTCCAGTGTGGAGACTGTGGGTGAGCAGGACAGAGGGAGACTTGCTCTGCCTGAGAGAGAGGAAAGGAAGGCTCTGGAACTGGTGCCCTCCTTTAAGTATGAGTGGGGGTCGGCAGACCGAGAAGGGGGAGGAGTGCACCAGGCAGAGGAAACAGCATGGGGGCTGGAAAGAGCAGAGCATGTTGGGAGGAAATGATCGTCCCCTCGGGCTGAGTGCCGGTAGAGGGCTGGGCTGGGGAGGAGGTTGAGGTGGGCTGGCCAAGAGGCCCAGAAGCCTCTTCAGTGGGAGGCACCGAAAGGTCTCCCACAGCTTGTCTTCTTTAATCCTCACAGTGACCCTGTGAGCGAGATGCTGCATTGTTCCCATCTGATGGATGAGTAAGTGGAGGCTCAGGGAGTTTAAGACACACAGCCAGGAATTAGAACCCATGCTTCACCGCTCCCAACTCTCCCGGCTTCCTAGTTCAGCTCAGCCCGGGTACCAAGGCATGAAGTTGCTCAGGCCAGGGTGGAAAACCACCAGGATCTCCAGGAAGAGGGAGAAGAGAGGAAACCGCTCGCCCAAGGGCAGGGCAGCGGCAGGGAGCCGGCTGCCAACCTCAAGCCTCTGCAGAGCCGTTTCCAGGGTGAGGAAGCCCAAGACGCATGGAGGCAGGGAAGGGGGGAATTATGGGGAAGCCGGTTCCACATGAATTGTGGGCTTCCTGGCCAGGAAGCGAGCATCCCATCCCAGGATGTACGTAGGCAGAGGATGGACAGGGAGGCAGGAAAAGGCAGTCCTGGATCAGATTCCTCCCAAATCTGCTCATCTGAGCTCTCAGGAGCCCCCATGTCTCCTGGGAAAAGCCCTTCCTGGCTGCTGGCAACTGAGGGATGACATCAGATGAAGCTCCAGGAAGAGGCTACTCCCACCCGAGGGATCCATTTGCTTCCAGAGTGTTTCCCTCTTCAGACGTCTCCAGCGCCTTGAAAACATCCCTGAATAGAACCTGAAGGAAAGGTCCTTAGCGTGCGGAGAACTCTGTGTGGGGTCCTGTCTCCCTTGAGCAGGAGGCAACAGACGCAGTAGCGCAGAGAAGAGGAGTGACCGATGGGGCATCACACAGCATGGTCCAGGTGGGCCTCCTGGAGGAGGCATGTGGCCAGCCTCAACCCTCCGGGCGAGGCCCTCTCTTTGGGTTAGAGGGTCCTTGACGTCGCCCTTAATCAGGAATGAGAGTGTTTGTTTTTGGCTGAATATCTTGCCGACCGCAGACAAGACAGGACAGAACTGCCCATTGCAGATTTCTGGCAGCTTGGGAAACTACTGTGGGTCCTGCCCAGTCACCTCGCTTCCTCCTGGTGACCTAGTGCCCACACCTGAGGCCTGGGGTCTGGCTGCCAGATTATATGAGAACCCTGCTTGTGGCAAAAGGTGTTCGCAATATTCACTGCCTTTCCTTTTTCCCCATCCTTCCAGACTCCGTGGTCCCTCCGCTCAGATCTCATCTCCATAGCTGTTAACCTGGGTGGTTGGTGTTTCATCAGACACAACAAGGACAAGCATCTTGGGCAAGGGAACAGCATGTGCTGTAGCCCAGAGGCATGACAACAGTGTGGCCTCCTCAGAGAAGGGCACATGTGCTCTGTGGCTGAAGCACAAGCCTCCTGCTGCATGGGTGAGGAGACAGATAGGCAGGTTTGGCCAGCTTTCCAAGGCCCAGAGCACTAAGGACCTGTGTTTTATCTTAGAGTGATGGAGAGCCCCAGAAGTTGAGCAGGGGAGTTCATGGTCAGAAATGTGTCCCAGAAAGCTCCCAATGGATTGGACATGTGAGAGCATGGAAGCTGGGAGATTGGGAGGGAAGCAGACTGAGAGCCCAGCCCAAGCATGGTACAGAGGAAGAGACCAGACAAGCACTTCCAAACAAGAAAGGCAGGGCCAGGTGATCAGCTGGTTGTGGGCCTGAGATGTGGACATTAGGGCCCCCATTATACAGAAAAGAAAACTGAGGCTTAGAAGGAAGTGACTTGCCCATGGTCACTCCTCTAGAGAGTGATGGAGCCAGCACCATAGATCCAAGTACAGTGCTGTCTGTCTCTACTGCATCCCCCTTAGCAAAGTTCACCACCTTTGCCACCTGTGGCCGTGATTTGCGAGGTGATTCACTCCCCCTAGCCAGGCCCTGGTGAACTCCTATTCATCCCTTGATGCCCACCTCCTTAAGGTTGCCCTCTCAGACTGCTGCAAGCAGAATCAGTCTCTTTCTTGGGACAGACAAACTCTGGGAAGTTTGTCTGTCCCACTGCCTGGGAGGGCCTTGGGGGCAGAGGGCCTATCTCATCTCTGTCTTCCCAGCACCCAGACCAAGGCCAGTATACAGTAGATACTCAATAACTGTCTATTAGAGAGAGATGAATGAACAAACAAGTGAGCGAATGAAAGAATAACACGTACACTCAGGAGCACAGATGGTCAAAGACAGGTTGGTTTTTTTTTCTTTTATTTTTTATTGAAGTATAGTTGATTTACAATGTTCTGTTAGTTTCAGGTATACAGCAAAGTGATTCAGCTATACATATACATATATCCACTCTTTTTTAGATTCTTTTCCCATATAGGTCATTACAGAGTACTGAGACAAGTTCCCTGTGCTATACAGTAGGTCCTTATGTGGAATCTAAAAATATGGTACAAATGAACTTATTTACAAAACAGAAATAGAGTCACAGATGTAGAAAACAAACTTATGGTTACCAGGGGGGAAAGCAGCGGGGCGGGGTGGGGGGGGAAATTGGGAGACTGGGATTGACATATACACACTACTGTGTATAAAATAGATAACTAATCAAAGACAGGTTTTGAAGTCAGACAGGCCTGGACAAATCGCAGCTCTGCATCTTGCAGGCCAGTGGCCCTGGGGCTTCAGCCCCCAAACCTTGGCTTGCTCCTCCATGGAGTGTTGGCAGTCGTCCTCGGTGTGCAGCCTGATGAGCAAGTTTGGGAACACACTGATGACAGACAGCCCAGAGGAGCGCTTGAGCACGTGCTCCATGAAGCCAGCAGGCCTGGGCTCAAATCTTGCCTCTGCCACTTAACATGCGTGAGTTTGGACAACATGCTTGACTGCTCTGTGCCTCAGTTTCCTCATCTGCAAAATGGAGAATAACAATGCTCGCCTCGCAAGGTTATTCTGAGGATCAAATGAGGAAATGCATGTAACATGTTTACAACAGAATGTGGAGAGTAGTGAGTGCCGGACACGGGCTTGTTACATGTGGTTGTTCATGACACGCCTGACACGTGGTATGTGCCTGACAGGCGAGGGTCCTGCTCTCCCACCCCCTCTCCTTCATCCTGTGACCCAGGAGGGGTGCTGCAGGGACACAGCTGGGCCAGAGGGGGCTCTGATTAGCAGTCAAAGCCTCAGCCTGTCTCTGCGGAAACATCAGTGGGTCAAACACTGCAGGATCTCCTGCTCCTCCAGACAGAAACCCCACATAGACATCAAATTAACCGCCCACGTCAGCAATAATGGCATTCATTTCAGAAACTTCAAGGAGGAGGAAAATATGAAGCACGTCTTGCTGTGATGGGACTTCAACTTAATGGTTTCAGCCTCTGAGCTCTGCTCCAGAAGTGCCTTTTTAACATGCTCCTTTTAAATCCCAAACTGTTCCCTTCTACTCAGCAAGGTCGATGTTACTATGAGCATGATTATTTTACTTGCCTTTTTTAAAAAATATTTATTTACTTAGGCTGCGTCGGGGCTCAGTTGCGGCACACGGGATCTTCGTTGCGGCGTGCAAACTCTTAGTTGTGGCAGGCATGTGGGATCTAGTTCCCAACCAGGAATTGAACCCAGGCCCCCTGCCTTGGGAGCGCAGAGTCTTACCCAGTGGGCCACCAGGGAAGTCCCTAGCTGCTGTTTTTTTTGAGCTCTAAGTACTAGGTGATGCGCCCAAATTATATGATTAATCCCTTCAGCCCCATAATGGAGTGTCATTCCTGATAGAAAGGGGAGACAAAGGCTCAGAGAGGTTGCCAAACAAGCCCAAGATCACTCAGCACGGAAGCAGGGTCAGGAGTTGAGCCTACACGTATCTGACTCCAAAGGCAGTGCTCTTAACACCAGTTCTTAGTGCTGGCCACACGTCAGAATCAAATGAGGAGGGACTTCCCTGGTGGCGCAGTGGTTAAGAATCCGCCTGCCAATGCAGGGGACACGGGTTCGAGCCCTGGTCTGGGAAGATCCCACATGCCGCGGAGCAAATAAGCCCGTGCGCCACAACTACTGAGCCTGTGCTCTAGAGCCCATGAGCCACAACTACTGAAGCCCGCACGCCTAGAGCCCGAGCTCCACAGCAAGAGAAGCCACCGCAATGAGAAGCCCGTGCACCACAATGAAGAGTAGCCCCTGCTCGCCGCAACTAGAGAAAGCCCGCACGCAGCAACAAAGACCCAACGCAGCCAAAAAAAAAAATGTATTTAAAAAAAAAAAAAGAAGTTCCCCAGGAGATCTGCCAGGCAGCCAGGTTGGCAGGACAGGTACAGGGGATGGGGGCTCATACCCAGGGGAGATGCATCTGACGGGAGAGATGCAACCCATGCAGCTCTAACCCTTGCCCCCGCAGCTCCCCTTAGCCCCACAGGAACAATGTAATCATTCGAGACCAGACCCCAGGCAGAGAGCTTCCCAAAAGCTGCAACTCCACCAGGAGTCAGCAAGGAGGCAGCAGGTGCTGGGGCAGAACTTCTTCCAGGAGCCGCTCTTGGGCTGGAGGCTTGGCTGCATCCCCCTGATCTGGCCTGGGCCCCTCCCCAGCTCACAGCTCAGCACAGGCCTGGCTCTCCGACCTTTTATTCCTGTTTCAGCAGTGGGATCATTTCTTCAAACAAAATTTGGGGAATTTGGCTTGTCCAGACTTTGACTCAGGCCCATTCCTGTTGACATTACAATGAAATGTCTCTGAGCCTGCATCCTCCCACCAAAAGCTCTTCCCAAATCCACAAACGCAGGTCCTGGTTGCTCATCCACCTTCCCCGAGGCTGGCGGATTACACAGCCCCTGTAAGATGCTGGCTTCCAATCCTGGTTCTACCATTTCCGAACTGAGAGGCCTTGGGATGGTCGCTTAACTTCTGTGAGTCTCAGTTTCCTCATCTGTAAAATGGGCACCTACCTCATATTCATAGAAAGGGCGCCAAGATTGCAAGAGAGAACAGTGTAACACCCTTTGCCAGTGCCTAACATGCAGGAGGCACTCAATAACGACACTTGTTGTCAGCCTGATTGTGATAGGGGAGGGACAGCAAGCAGCCTAGACTGCAGGCCTCTGGGATTCATACTCCACGTGGTCCACAGCTCTGACGCTGAGTCATTGTCCTGCTGCCAGAGACTGACTCCAGGTGGCCATCCTATGGGTCAGAGGCCAGCACACCCACTGATGCACTCCCTTCCCCTCCCCCCAGGCCACCACACCGGCTTTAGTAATTAACACAATGAGCCTGGCCCTGGCCAAGAGAGCCACTGGGTGCCACTGCCCCTCACACCCCCCTCTAAAGCTCTCTCGCCCCACGCCCACTGCCACCACCGTAGTCCAGGCCCCCAGTGGTGCTCATTTCCTCCCTCCCACCCTGTCTCCGGGCTCAGCCCCTTCAGTGGATTCTCCACCCAGCCAAAGCCAGGTAGATCGTTATAAAGCACTGTGATCATCTGTTACCATCCCCCATGGCTCCCCAGTCCCTCCATCTCAGCCAGCCTCCGGAGTCCTCTTGTGACCTGGCCACAGACTCTTCATCACCTCTGGTTTCTACCATATGCTCCACCCACCCTGCACCTCTTGGTGCTGCCCAGGTGTGCCAAGCTCTCTCTTGCCTCTGAGTGTGAGCCTTTGCACATGCTGTTCCCTTTTCCTGCTGGAATGCCCTTTCCCCATCCCCTCTGCTGGTCAACTCCAGTTCATCCTTCAGCACAAGTGGCTGGAGGCTTCGATCTTCCCTATGTGGGTCTCCACAGATGACTTGGGCTTCCTGACAGCATGGTGGCTGTCAGGAAGACGACCGGATGGATGGTGCCTTGCCTTTATGACCTAGCACTGGAAGCCATTCAGCATCACTCTGTCTTTGCCACAGGCCACCCAGACCCAAGGGAAGAGAACATGTGGACCTTACCCCCCAAAGAGAGGAGTGTCAGAGCCATATCATAAGAAGAGCCCGCGCAATGGAAGATGCTGTGGCTATTCTTGGAAAACAGAAAACAAAAAGAGGGGGAAGGAAAATGTAAGAACTCAGCACACAGCTGGGGCCCCCAATGCGGGGTCTGGTGTCCATGACCTCACTGACCTACAGCTAGTGCTTCGGTAGGTGGTATGGCTCTGACTCAGTCAGGAAAGTTTAGCAATGTTAGTCTCGTCTGCAAAGCGCATGAGGTGTCATGGGAAGATTTCTGTGTATATTGGAAACATTTACAATTTAAAGCTCTAAATGTTAGTGATCTTGAAAATTCCCCTGTGTGGCTGAAAGAGTAAGATGGGCCACAAGTGATTTCAAAGAGGTCTGGGGCAGGAGAGATGGGAAATTTTCCAAGTACACCTGGCCCGCTAAGGGTCACGTCCTCTGAGGGTTGTTGGGAGAAAAGGATCTATCTGGCATCTATCTTTCCAACCACAGGAAAGGCCTGGAATATTCTGGGGGATGTCCAATTGGTTCTGGCATGCACACACTCCATGCAGAGGTTACAGAAGGAAATTGTAAGATGGGGCTGAGGGTGCTGGTGTGAGCAGAACCAACCCAGATTTTCTCTCTTCTCTTTCACCCTGGGTTCTGCTTCCTCTTTCCTTTTGCCAGTTGGGCCCAGATAATTCAGATTTCCAGGACGCGAGGAATCTGCAGACCCCATGGTTTAGCCGGTGACACCCTATTTTGGCTGTTACAGCTGTGGGACTCCCTCACCCTTAAGCGTTCGGCTGTGCCATGTGGGTCTCCCTGGACCTCCAGCATTGACACCTGCTCTGTCTCCTTGGCCAGGAAAGGTGAAGCTGTGTGACTTGAATCATGTTCCCTCACCTCTCTGAGCCACTCCCAATAGCACCCTGAGCTGCTGGTCTCACGGAGCAGTTAGGGAATCACCAGACAAAAGTGTTTCATGAAGAAACTCTGACAGGCTGTACGGTTAGCGCTCATGGTTAATAATAATGGAGCTCCATCCCAAGATGAGAGCAAGGGTGCAGACAGACAAAGGAGGGATTTAGGAGCTCTTTTGATTCCAAGTGTGAGTGAAACTTTCACTGAGCATTTACTGAGCACCACCTGTATACCAGGGCCCAGGAAGCACCATGGACACAATGATGCACATGATGTATGTGGCCCGCGCCCTTGAGGGCTCACTATCTGGACTGTTCCAGAAACAGAACGTGAGGTCTAAGGGGAGACCCGAAAGATGGAGAACCATCCAGATGGGAGGTGGGAAGGGTTGCTTTCCTGATAGATGGAGCAGCATGTGTGAGGGCCCAGGGTCCAGGGAGAAGAAGGGCTTCTGGAAGGTAGAGTTTCAGCACAGAGGTGGAGCTAGAGGGGGATAAATAGTAAGAGAAATGGATAAATAAAATATATGGCATGTTAGGATTTGGTAAGTGCTACAGAGAAAAATAATCAGGAAACAGACTGAGAGTGTGTAGGGGGTAGGGATGGGGGTGCCATTTTTAAAAGGGGGAAGCCTGGGCTGAACAGAGCCAAGGAAGTGAGAGTCATGTGAGTATTTGGGGAAAGGGCATTCCAGGCTGGGGGAAGCAAATGCAAAAGTCCTGAGGCAGGGGTGTCCCTGCACTTGGGAGGAATAACCAGGAGCCAGTGCAGCTGGAACAGAGAGCCCAGGGGAGCATGGTGGAAGGTGAGGTCTTGGAGGTAACAGGGCTCAGACTGCACAGGCTTTGTGGGCCACTATGAGGACTTTGGCTGTTATCCCAGATGAGGTGGGAGCCATGCGGGGGGCGGCCGAACAGAGGAAGGATGAGAGCTGACTTTAACAATATCCCTTTGGGCTCTGTGAGAAGAGGCTGAAAGGTCGAGGAAGGAACAAGGGAGGAAGCGAGAGAGATTATGGTGGCTGGAGCAGGTGGCAGCAGTAGATGTGGCAAGAAGTGATGGGTTTCTGGATGTGTTTTGGAAGTGGAGCCAACAGAAACGAGAGAGAGAGAGAGAAGAGAGGCATGAAGAGGGGAGGGGAGGGGGAAAAGAGAATGGAAAATCCATGGCACACACACCTCTGTTCCCTCCTGGGTCCATGACAGACATCATTAACTGAGACCTTTTCCCCCTTGATCCCAGATTGGTCCTCAAACTCCTCCTTAACCCAAACCTACAAGCCATTATTCCCACTAATCAAGATTGAATACTGAATAAGGTTGGAAAGCAGTCTAGGTTCACACAGGGATGGAAACCATTATTTTGGGACATCTACCACATGCCTGGCACTAGCTAGTTGCTTTTCTCTTTATTTGTTATAATTTTCAAATTAGTTATGTAATTAAGTTCCACCTTTATTGAGATCTAATTGACATATGCTGCTTGTTTTTCACATTCTCTCGTTTCAGTACTCACAACACACACTGTGTGGTTGGCATCAGCATCCCCATTTCACAGATGAGGAAACTGAGGCTCTGAGAGGTATGGACACTGGTCCAGAATTTCCTAGTTAGGAAGTTTAGCACCAGGATTCAAACACAGCGGTCACGTATTCCAGTGCCACCCCCGGCTCCCCACTGGACACCTCCCTCCCCACCCTGCCCAGGCCTCACCCACCACACCTGGGCCTCCTGGCCCTGCCAGGGTCTACATTCCGACAGGCTGGTAGAGAAAGGTGTGGGCAGAGCACACCTGCAGGCTGAGAGCCCTGCCTGCCAACACCCAGGCCATCACCAGGCGGGGAGTTTGGAAGCGTGCATGCTACGACGTTGAGAGCTGGGCGCTGGCTGGGGGCTGGCCCTGCCTGGCCAAGGTTGTCAGTCTCTTCTCTCCTCTGACACATCTACAAGTTCAGGGCCAAGAATTATTAAGGAAAAGGTAAAACTGAGGACACGGCACCGTCAATACCTGGAGGTGATGCCAAGCTCCAGGAGGTGGGGCTGGCCGTCATCACGTGAGCCACTCTCTTCTCCAATGGGGCATCTTCCACATAATTAGAGAGTAGATGCGTCTGTCTGTCCTGATGTACTGTGGGTCTCTAAGAGGGTACTGTGGCTTAGGAGGACAAAGAGAGTCATGATTCCATGGGGGGCTCCAGAGCCAGACAGCCTGAGCTCAGATCCTGGCTCGGCCACTTACCTGCTGTGGGGCCTCGGGGCAGTTACTTTACCTCTCTGGGCCTCTTTCCAGGTGAAGAGGGAAGAGTGATAGTATCCACCTCAAAAAGTTTGTGAGTGTGGTGGGTAGTATACATGTGAAACATTTGGCACGGTAGGTGCCCAGGAGGGCGATAGTAGTACTATTACTATTAGTATTATTAGTATTTCATCATCATCATCATCATTATTCATCCCTGAGTCCTCAAGATCCATGTGGACCTGAGCAGGTGCCCAGTAATTCTGTGGAGAAACACAGTGACAGCCAACCTCCTTGAGGTGGTAGTGGGGGCTGGGGCCTGAAGGGTATGAGCCCATGTCAGTCACCATCTTGCTGTGTGACCTTGGGCAAGTCCAGTGCCCTCTCTGGACCTCCATCTCCCCTTTGTTCACATGCCGACATACACGAAGGTCCTCCCAGCTCTGCGACTCTGTGACTAGACTTTTTATGGGCACCTGCTGTCGGCCCAGCCCAGGGCCACGTGCTTGGTGAGGACTTGATATCAGATTTGGAGGGGGCTCGGGACCTCTGGGCTCCCAGTCCCTTGGAGGGGTGCTTGTTTTCTGAGGAGGGGGGATTGGGTCTTGCTGGCTTTTTCGTTTCCCCACGCGCATCCTCCCACTCCCCCGCAGGCTGAGGTCCACGCTCTCTCCCTGGTGTGCAAAGCTCCAGCCTTTTGGTACCAAGCCTGCTCTCCCTCCTCCTTTCACACTTAAGTCGGCCCCACCTCCTCCAAGAAGCCTTCCTTGACTCAGGCTGAGTTAGTTACCTCCCTGGGCCACCTCATGGCCTTCTCTCATAAGAAGATGGAGTTGGGGGTTCATCTCTCTGCCAGACAGCTCTTGGAGGGCAAGGGCTATGTCTGACCTGTGCTATGTCCCTGGCACCATGGAGTGCCAGCCATGTAGGCACAGGGAGTCCTTGATGAATGAAGGAAGGGAGGGAGGGAGAAAGGAATGAAGGAAGGAAGGTAGGAAGGAAGGAAAGGAGTGGAGGTCACCGAAGGCTCTAGTCTTGGAAGGAAGAGATCTTCGACACTGTCCGCCTGAAGGGATAGGATGATGCTGAGAAAAAGGCCAAGAATCAGGAGCCACACAGATCAGGATCTAAATCTGGCTCTGCTCTGTCCTAACTAGGCAAACTTCCCCTCCGCGAACCTCAGTTTCCTCATCTGTCACAAGCAGGCAGTCCTCGTTGCCTCTCAGGCAGGCCCACATGGAAGCCTGGTTCCCCGAGATCCTGGAGATGATGTGTGTGTGGTTCTGAAGGGTCCATGCTCAGTGGGTTTCTGTGTCCCCTCTTCTGGCCATGGGCTCCCCAGAACCCTCCCTGCCTCGCTGGCTTCCCGGCAGCAGGCCGGCCCTGCCTCACACACAGGGTTAGGGTTAGGGTTAGACTGCACTGGCCTAGCCCCCTGCACTGAGCAAGGGACGGTCACCCCACAGGCACCTGCGGAAAGGACAGGTCCTGACGAGGTGCCAGCCTGTGGGAGTCTGAGCAGAAATCCAGGCAGGTTGGGCAGCCCCTGCTCACCCCACCCTGGCCGGGCAACCTCAAGCAAGTGACCAACAACTCTGAGCCTCCGTTTTGTCACCCGTTAAGTGCAGATGTTCAGGGCTGTCTCAAAGATTAAAAGAGCTATGGATTCAGAGCTGGGCATGGCCCTCAAGAAGCATCTCACTGTGTGAGAGCCCTTCCCTTTGCTAAGCTAATGCCTTCAGTCCTTCTGACCAAGTTGAGGGCTCAGCGTGGGGCGGGGTGTCCTGGATGCCTCTCTGCCACTGGCCATTCTGTCCTTTAGCAAACCGAAAGCAGGTCTCTGGCTCTGAGCTCCCCCAGGTAACAGAGTCTAGAAAAAATTATTACAAAGCCTTATTCTGTCTTGATTTTATTTGTGTTTCTGGTACCTTCTGTGCATAGCAGCCGTTTCTCAGATGTGACGTGGCTTTTCCTTTCTAAATATGCTGGCCTAAGCAATAGTGTCGGGCAGCAGAGGGGTTGAGCTCAGGGACCCTGGGGCCAGGTGGTTCTGGTTCGAATCCCAGCTCTGCTCCTCCGTTGCCCTGGGCTTTCAGGCAGCTCTCGCCTCAGTTGCCCCGCCTGTACAGCACGAGGATAACCCCAGGACCCCTGTCTGGCCTGAGGGCTGTTATGATGGTTGATGTGTATGCAGTGCCCAGGGCCGGGCCCAGGGCACGGTCAGGGTTACCTCTTCCTGTGAAGACAGTTTAAGAAGTAAGTTGACATAGAGCACGCTTGGGGCTAGTGACTGCAGCCATCATGAGCGGCCTGGAAAACGCCAGCCTGCCCCACTCCGGCAGGCCTGCTGCTACCTGCCCGCCTCCCTGGTAAGCTCCCTGGCAGAATCAGTTTTAATCTCCAGGCTGGTAAACAAGCGATCAGGTTTCCCAGGCTTTGTCCTGTTACTTGGAGAAGTTCTCTGGCCCTTCACTGTCCTCCCACCACCCTCCCACCAGCGCGGCCCCCCACCCTGACTCCAAAATCCCGGGTTCCCTCTGACCCTCACCCATGCCTCAGTTCCCTCATCTGTGAGGTGGGCAAGATACCTAGCTCTCATCCCGGAAATGGGCATCACGCTGTGCTGAGAAATGGCTCAAACGCTTGACAGCAGGGCCCCAGAAGATTCCACCGTGCCCTGCACGCTCTTCTGCTCACTCCCCCGACGCTCATCCTTTTCCTCAGCCGGGACCCTCACCCGGAATACCCTCCCACTATTTCCTGTCCACCCATCTTTCCCACCCCTCTGACATCCCACAGTATGGAACCAAGGGCATTACCTGCTACCTGGCATGTCGACTGGGGCAAGGAAGGCTAGCAGAGGCAGGCCAGACCTGGGCTACCCACTCATTCGACTCTGCGTGCCTCGGTCTCTGCATCTACAAAGTGGGAACAGTAACCGCTGCTTCCTCATGGGGTTATCCTGGTGGTGCCCTGAGCCACAGGCCTGGTGCACCCTCATGCCCCCATGACTGTATTACTGGCATCATCATCTGCTTGAGAATGAAACGGGAGACAATCCTGCCTTTTGCATGTCGTTTCTGGCACTGTATTCAGTCTTAGCACGTATGGAAAAATTCACCTCATCTCTCGCTCTCCGCACACATCTACCTTGGCAGGGTGTCCCGGTGCCTCTCACCTGCCCACCACCACATGCCCACCTCCACAGCCTGAGAGCCGCACCCCGCCATCCCACCTCCACCGAGGCCGGAGCCCTGGAGCATGGCTTCCAGACCCCACCTCTGAGCAGCTCCTCCCCTGCCCTCGCCCCTCCCAACTCCCTCCCGCTGCCCCCCTGGTCCCCTGGTCCCCTGGCCAGGCCCTGTGACGTGTGGATCCCCAGATATGCCTCCTGCCTTCCTGGCTGGGCCTCCAGCCTGGAGGCCTCTTGCACTATAGCCCCAGCCCGTCACCCGCTGAGATCTTTCTCCTACTTCACAGCCTCGGGCTTTCTGGACAGACCAGGGAGCGGGGGGCGGGGGGCGGCCGGGCCTGGTCTGGATCCTGGCTTCTACCCCTGATGTGCTGCCTGGTCTTGGCCAAGCTGCTGGTCCTCTCACAGCCTCGGTTTCCCTACCCGGAAAACAGGATCATGTTAGAGATCAAGGAAACATAATTTATGGTGTGGTTCCCATACTCCAGGCACCCGGCCAAGCATTTCACCCACATGATCTCATTTTCCCTTCCCAGCTGCACTGTGACGTAGGTAACAACTGTGTGCCAAGCACTGTTCCAAGCACGTTATGTGTATTCACTCATTTACTCCTCAAAACAATGCCATAGGCAAGGGACTGGCATTTTCCCCGCTTACTTATGGGGAGATCGAGGCAGGGGAAGGTGGAGTGACAGAGCCGGGCAGTCAGGCTTCAGAACTCATGCACTTGGCCACTGGGTGATATGATCTCTGCGGAGACCAGAGAGCAAGAGTGACTTGCCCAGGTCCACACAGCGGGGACAAAGCAGAACTGAGTCCAAGGATGGAACACTCCAAACCCTACACCCAAAAGGCCACCACCTAATAGAGTCTCTGTAGAAGGGATTGAATGGGACTCCCACTGACTAAGGGGAGATCACTTCCTGGGGAATCTGCAGGCTTTTCTCAAGGCCCCCTTTCTGCTTGGGGTGGAAGTGAGCTGTGAGCAAGTGTAGCCCTCCTACCCACCTGGGAGCTCCTTGACTACAGGGACTTGACCTCATTCACCCATCCACCTACCTACCCACTCATCCTTCCACCCATCCACACACGTACGCCATCCATCCACCCATCTATCCATCTGTCCATCCATCCACTCACCCATCCAGCCATCCATCCATCCACCCATCCATCCATCCGTCCATCCATCCACAGACCTATCTACCTATCTAGCCACCCATCACCCATCCTTCCTTCCATCTTTCCATCCATGCACACATCCATCCACCTACCCACACTCCACCTTTTATCCACCCGCCCACCTGTCTTTCCATCTATTCATCCATTTTTCCTTCCTTTCCTACTTTCCTTCCATCATGCATTCATCCATTCATCTTCCCATCCATCCAGCTAGCATCTCTTCTGTGCTAGACCCGGTGCCGGGCTGTGCTGAGAACCTGGGTGAATTGTCTCCAATCCCTAATATCCAGGACTCACCCTCCGGTAAGGGAGACGGGGACCTACAATTCAGTGGGATATGGTGTGACAAATGCTATGTAACTGAGGCAGCAGGAAGGGCTACGATACACCAGCAAAGGGGAAGACTCTGCTTAGGGATCAAGGAAGAGTTCCTGGAGGAGGTGTCCTTTGAAGAGCATCTGTATTAGCCAGGGCTCTCTAGAGAAACAGAACCAATAGAAAGTATATATAGAGAGAAAGAGTTATTTTAAGGAATTGGCTCATGTGATATGGAACCTGGCACGTCCTCAATCTACAGAGTGGGCCAGCAGGCTGGAGTCCCAGGAAGAGCTAGTGTCACAGTTCAAGTCCGAAAGCTATCTGCTGCAGAATTCCCTCTTGCTCAGGGGAGGTCAGTCTTTCTGTTCTATTCAGGTCTTCAGCTGATTGGATGAGGCCCACCCACATTATGGAGGAAAATCTGCTTTACTCAGGGTCCATCAATTTAAATGTGAATCTCATCCAAAAACACTCTCACAGAAACATCTAGTATAACGTTTGACCATATATTTGGGCACTGTGGCCCAGCCAAATTGACACATAAAATGAACCATGACAGTATCTGACATGAGGAGGAACAGGGGTTCAAAGCATTCTAGGCAGTGAAAACCATCCTTACGTTGGTCCAGAGATGGGACGCAGCTTTCGGACAGTGGATTCCGCTAAGGGCAGAGAATGTGGGCAGCAAGGCCAGTGAGTAGGTGATCCTGTGCTGACACGCAGAAGGGAGCAGTTGCTGAATTCTGACTCCCCAGGCAGATCTGGGGGAAATGGGGTGGTTCGCAGCTGACACTGACCCTCTATTCCCTTTCTCCCACCCCAAGGCCTTGCCAGGCCCAAGCCGGATGTGGTGGGCAGGGAAGAGGGCCTGGCAGGCCGGGCTGCCTCCAGCTGCCCCTGGGTTAGGGGCCCTGTGTCTGCTCTCGGGGAGGGCATTCACCCATTCACCGGGCATTCACCCATTCACCGGCGTTCACGGCCGGCAGACCTGGCCGGGTTCACTTATGCCCCCCTCTCCAAACTCTGATTTCTTTCACCCCCAACTCCACACCTCTACCTGTGTGCCTCCTTTGTTCTACTTTTGTCCCCGGCTGTGTCTGCCCCCCTCTCTCTCTGTCTCTGAGATAAATGAGGCATACATCAATGGCTCTTTCCCTCCCAGACATTCAAGCATCCCAAATACAGAAAATAGGCAGCTGGAAACATCTCAGAGACCACCTTGTCCAACAGCCGGGACAACTGAGGCCTCTGAGTCCAGCCCGAGATCACTCAGCAGGTGCGAGGGGGTAAGGAGTGCCTCCCACTGCCACTGACTCAGGGGTGGGCCATCCATGGGGCTTCTGGAGTCTGGGACCCCCTCTCCTTCTCTCCAGCTCCCACAGCAGCTAAACCCAGAAAGAGCAGCAGAACCTTGAAACAGCAGTCAAACCCAAGGCTTGCAGGAGGGGCTGGTCGCCGAGGGCCTAGGGCTCTGCTTGGTGAAGAACAGGCTCCTTGAAGTCTTAGGGCAAGAGAACACGCAGGCCTCCAGGGGAGGAGGTCAGGGGCGGTGCCACATGTGGGCCTCCATCTCTCGGCCTCCGTGACCCCGCCCATCCTTGGAGGCCAAGGCTGGGGCCTGGTTGGGACGTCCACGACCCAGCCCCTCTCTGGCCTGCACCCTCAGAGGCACCACACATCCCGCTCTTCTGTCCGGCTCAAACCCAAGGCCTGAGGCCCAGGAGCATGGAGTTCTAGCTATGTGGCCCTGGGCGAGGCAAGCCTCCTCCTCGTAGGAATGGAGCTAATCCCCCTCCTGAGCAGGGCTCTGGGGACAACCAGGTGCCAAGTTCCTGGCATTAGTCTCCGTGTGCCTCACTTTTCTGATCTGTAAAATGGGGAGAGTGGCATCTGCTTCCTAGAGCTGCTGTGAAATCGAGTGAGTTCAAGGTAGAAGTGCCTAGAACAGTGCCGCACAGAGCAGGGGCCATGGCCCTCCTCCTCCCCCTGTTGGTGCTGTTATAATCCCTGTACCCACCCGACCAGTGGCAGGGCAAGACAGAGAAGATGCCGATTACGTGTGTGTCTGCTCTGGAGAAATGGCTGATGCTGCGATCTTGCTACCAGGGCCACCCAGAGAGCAGGAGGCCTGGACACTCGCCCCAGCTCTGCCGGGTGACCACAGGCAATCCCTGACTCACCCTGTGCCTCAGTTTCCCCATCTGGGACATGATTTCACCCCAAGGCTTCTTCCAGCTCTGACATGAATCAAATCTGGGAACTTTGGCAGAAAGCTCAGCCCACCTATTTAATGTGAATTGTTGGGCAGACCACCATGCTGGTCCGAGAGTAGCAGTGCCAAGATCAGACCCAGGCTGTCTGACCCAATTACCAAGCTCTTGCATCAGCCTGCCATATCCCCCTCGAGGGTGGGCCCCTTGAATCGCCTCACGATGGGTCACTCTGAAGCCGCTGGGGACATGGGAGGCAGAGAAAGATGGAGGTTGAAATAGATAAAGCAACAGGGTAGGGTGGAAGGGACCAACAGGGCCCTTGGCACTTGGTGACACCCCAGATAAGATTTCCAGCAGGGCCTGCTGTGGTCTGAGCCCTGAGCTGTCTCTGAGGGTGACCTGAATTGGCTCTTGTGCCCGGTTTGTGCTTGTGTCAAGCCGGTGTCTCTTGCCCGAGCGACGACGTGGGGGTTGGCAGGCTCCCCTGACAGCGGCCGCCCCTGGCAGGGTAGGCGGGGCCTGTGCCAGGCACCAAGGGCTGAAGGTTTTGGTGGGTGGGTGTGGGGTGCGGGCTGTGGAAACCCTGCGAGAAGCAGCCACCTCTCCTGGGGAGGCGGAGGGCGGAGGAGACGGGCAGGGGAGGGGTTTTCCTCAGCCCCATCCTTGGGGCGACGTGACCCCGTGTCTGGTGCGTGAGCTGACCGCCGGCTGTGTCTGTGCTACACCCCAGGGCCCTCCCAGTGTGGGGACAGCGCCAGCAGCCAGCGGCCCTGGGCTCCAGGCTGCTCCCTGGCACCCTTGCCGGCTGTGCTCTGCCCACACCGGGGAGGGGAGATGCAGGTCAGGGCACCTCCCACATCTTCTCCCACAGGAGCCGAGAGAGCCGGGTGGCCCAGGGTCGTACAGCCAGCGCACGGTCCGTGGCTAAAGCTCCGTCTGCTGTGGCTTGCGGCTGTGCCCTCCTGACCCCTCATTCTCATAGACACTGGGCCCTCAGGGCCGCACTGAGCACCTGGCCCAGGGCAGGGGCCTAGCACATGCTCGCTGAATGAATGAATGAATCAATCAATCAATCTGGACAAAACTGGAGTAGAAGCACCTCAGGATCATTAAATATCAGATGCTCTAAACAATGTTCAAGCCTCCCTCTGAGCAGGTACCATGATTATCCCCAAATTACAGTTGAGGAAACTGAGGCTTCGAGTGGAGTCTGGCTCAGGACCGGCTTCTTCAGCAACCCGGGCAGGAGGTGTCTTATGGAGCCAGGCAGTCCCCCTGTGACTTGTGTGTTGTGTCCCTGGACTACCTTCCCAGGGGACATCATGTCAAGGCCCCCTCCTGGCTGCCCCCCAAGGGCTGAGACGGCCTCAGTGCTAGCCCGGCTGCGTGGTCTCTTCCCCTTCTGTTTGCAGATCTTAATATAAAGGAGGCTGTGAGCCACATCATTTGGGACGCAGCAGGGGTGTTTCTGCCCCTCAGAAGCTGGCTAATCACAGACAAACTCCTTGATCTCTCTGAGCCTGCTTTCTCATCTGTAATATGAGAACCAGAATCACACCTGCCTGAACCATTGGGAGTGAAACAGGAGCAGCAGTTTAAGTAAGAGCCTTTCCGTGGACCACTATACGTCGGTGAAGAATCAATGTCCTGCAGCTACGTGTACCAACTTGCTGAACCTCAGAAATGCACTGCGGAGGGAGAAAAGGCAAGTTCCAGAAGAGAGTGTTCGTGTGGTCCTCTTTATAGAAAGATTAAAGACACACACGACCTTTGGTACATGTTATTTGTAGATACATACATAAGTATTAATAGTAAAAGAATAAAAATACATTTGAACGAGAAACACCAAGTTCAAGACTTAGTTACCTTTGCAAAGACTGAGAGGAGCCCAGAGGTGTGTGTTCAACTTGTACAATGTACCCAGATGTCTCAGCATCCTTTGTCCCACCTGTGCCTCATCCAGGCGAGTGATGCAAGAAGATGGGACCAGCATGGTGGCAAGGATGGAGAGAGCGGGTGTTTTGCAGGTATATTTTGACAGGCATTGCCTCTGGGTTGCCTGTGCCTTTGGGCAACTGACTTGACCTTACTGAGCTCAGTCCCCTTGTGTGTGAAATGCGGACACACCTGCATGGAGGGCCGTGGGGGCTCAGTGCAGTAATGCCCGTATGGCATTCAGCATGATGCCTGCCTCGCCAAGGTGCTCATTCAGCCGTGATGGCCTTAACCACTGTGGTCTGTGCAAGTGTGGGGGGGTGGAAGAGGGGAGAATCTGTGCGGGGCTCTGGAACTTGGGGCTCTGAAGCTGGGGCAGACCCCCAGGAGCCCCCCAGTAGCCCAGGGCCTCTGCAGCTCTCCCTGTGGAAGGAGGTCACGCCCAGGGACATTTTGCTCCACTGCAGTCCCCCCAAATCCCTCCCCATGTGACTCTCGGGCCCCACTAATTGGTCATAAGGTTGACCTTGAGCACAGAGGCTGAGCCACACGACTCCACACGCCCTCCTCCCACGTCGTGAAGCCCTGGGCCTGCAGGGATCTCCTGCTGGTGGTGACGGAGGGGCAGCACCTGCAGCCCAGTGCACCCCAGAAAGCCAGGCCAAGGGCTGCTGCACCCGCATCTGTCTGGACCCCGGGCACGCACTTACAAGGCCTGGGAGTAGGCCTTGTTCCGTGTCCTTGGCCAGGCCTTCCAGCCCTGAACCTTGGTTTCCTCATCTGTCAAATGGGGATATGATTGTGCCCACTGCAATCAGATGATGGGTGGACATTGCTTGACCGGAATAGAGCTACTTTTAGTACTAGTAATGATCTCAAGGGCATCTCCAGACCCTGTCCCTGACACAGGACCATACTTTGAAGCACTATGAGGGCTGTTTCATCCACTGCTGGATCCCAGTGGCCAGCTCAGGCCATGGCATACAACACAGTGCGTGAACAATTGCTTTGTGTCAAGTAGGAGTTGGAGAGTGTGTCTCAGGAGGCATGGACTTGAGCCCCCACATCTGCCCTGATCCCTGTGTGACACTGTCCCCCACCTGCCTAGTTCTCCTGGACGTCCACACCAGCTCAAACACCACCTCCTCCTGCGGCCTCCCCTGATTGCAGGGCCGGGAGCTTTCTCTCTCTCCTAGGTCCTTTTGCCCTTTGTCCCAGTACTCCTGACACATCAGCCGTGTATGTGAGGCCTTGGCTGGTGTGCGAGGCCCTGGCTAAGGAGGCTCTGTCCAGGCTGGGCAGCTTGTTCATCCTGCGTGGCCCACAGGGCTTGCCCACCTAATGAACTCTCTGAATGGATGGAGTTCTTTCTCTGCTTACCTCACCCCTGCACACCAAGGCCTTGCACAGGGCCTGGCACACCGGATGACTGGAGGGTGGGCAAATAGACAGAAGTTCTTCCCTGTTACTTGCCATCAACTGCCCGTGTGCCTCCAAGGTGAGTCCCAGAGATTCTCTGCTGATAGTCACACCCTTGTGCAGCCCCTCCCACCAAGCAGGGCTGTGTAACCCATAGGATATTGCAGAAGGGATGGTGTGTGACTTCCGTGGTTGAGTCACACAGCGTTGCAGCTTCCGTCCTACTCGGGGGGAGGCAGCTGCCATGAGGGCAGCAGCCGTTGCAGAGGGCCTGAGGCCTCCCACCAGCAGGCAGCACCGACAGCTGGCCCTGTGACCCGGCCACTGGGAAAGCAGGGCCTCCAGGCCCAGTCAAGCTTCTGATGACAGCGATCTCATGAGAGACACCCCCCTAGACCAGAGCACCCAGCTAAGCCACTTCCAAATTCCTGGCCCACAGAAAACACAAGCTGTAAGCAATGTTTGTTGTTGTTCGGGGTAACGTGTTACACAGTGATGGGTAACTGACACAGGCAACCTTGGGTCAGAAGGATTCATGCAGGAGCCACCCCCGGGGCACCGGGAGACGACTTGCCAGGTACAGATGACAGGCAGGGGCCTGACCCTCCCACCCTGGACCACGGTGGGGAGGCATGAGCCTGAGGCCTGAGGAGGCCGGGAGAGCTCTCTGTCCCAGGCCTCAGCTGGGAACTTTCTGTCGCCAGGAGGCAGATCTGACTGTTGTCAACACTGTTTGTCCCTCTGGGGCAATGTGAATGGAGCTCCTCAAAAGCAGAGAGGCCTCCCTGGTGTCTGGGGCGGAGGACTGAGAGTCTTATTAATCAGAACTGCTGCAAGGCCTGCTGGGTAACCAAGTCAGACTCTTGTTCTGTCTTTTGGGTTTTTTGGTTTTGGTTTTGGTTTTGGTTTTGGTTTTTTTGCAGCATCAAACCCCAAAAGTCGGGACTTCCCTGACAGTCCAGTGGTTAAGACTTTGCCTTCCAATGCAGGGGGTGCGGGTCGGATCCCTGGTCGGGGAGCTAAGATCCCACATACCTCACAGCCAAAAACCAAAACATGAAACAGAAACAATATTAGACTTTAAAAATAGTCCACATTGGGCTTCCCTGGTGGCGCAGTGGTTGAGAATCTGCCTGCCAATGCAAGGGACACGGGTTCGGGCCCTGGTCTGGGAGGATCCCACATGCCACGGAGCAACTAGGCCCGTGAGCCACAACTACTGAGAGTGCGCGTCTGGAGCCCGTGCTCCGCAACAAGAGAGGCTGCGATAGTGGGAGGCCCACGCACTGCGATGAAGAGTGGCCCCCGCTTGCTGCAACTAGAGAAAGCCCTCCCACAGAAACGAAGACCCAACAAGCCAATAAATAAATTAAAAAAAAAAATAGTCCACATCAAAAAAAATCTTAAAAACAAAAACAAAAGCCACAGTTTCCCCGAATTCAGTCACACCCAGGTATGACTAGGATGTCCTCTCTGCCAGGCCCCAAACTGGGTGATGGGTGCTGGTCATGCAGAGGTGCGTGAGTCTCTGCCCTCTGGAAGCTCAGCCCGGACCAGCCGACGTTGAAGGAGGGCCCAGTCCACGCAGGGGCTGCAGGCACAGTCGTCCCCTCCACTACCACCGCTGTAGCACTGCCCACTCGCCTGGACTGTTGCAGTAGCCCCCTCACTGGTCTCCATGCTCTGTCCTTGCCCCCTGCAGTCTCTTCTCTTCCAAATGGAACTCAAAGTGGTGTTTACAAACGTAAATCAGACCCCGTCACTCTCCTGCTCAAAACCCTCCACTGACCCTGACAGAAAAACGAAAACTTACCTTAACGGTAGAAAGCTCTGGGGCCACTACCTGACCCACCTGAGATCACAGACGGTGGGACCACCTGCCATCCTGGGCATCTCTGGGTGGGATGTGATACGTGAGGCACAGCCCTACCTGCAAAATCTTGACTTGGTGAATTCGATGCGTTTTGCTTCATACGACATCAGGACACATTAGGTGACACCACAAGGAAACCAGTAGACACTACAGCTGTCCTGGACCCCATACTCAGTGTCCCCAGACACACCCCAAACGCCCCCCGACAGGACAACAGGAAAGTGTGTAAAGTGTGTTCCGCCCGGAGCTGAGGCTCCTGCATCCTGGCGCTTCCTGCGGGTGTCAGGCTGAGCAGAAGCAGCCCTGCCCGAGAACGCTGTCTGGCCCCGTGTCCACAGAGCTCCAGGACACCCAAACCAGCCTGCGGCGATGGATGGATCCTTGGCTGCCTTGGGCGGGGTGGGGATCGCCTGGAAGAGTGAAGGGAACCTTCTGGGTGGGTGGGAATGTTCGCTATCTTGACCTGGGTGGTGATTGTATGTGTACAGATTCACCAAGCTGCATCCTGAAAATCTGTTCACTGAATGTGCAACAAACCTCAATTTAATAAGGCAATCGAATGAATAAACTTTTTACAAAGTCTGTGTCAGGGGAGACAGGTGGGAGACTGTTCTAGCTTAAAAGAATTTGACATAGTCGTCAAGTGCGACATGTAATCCTTCATTAGATCCTGGGTCCAGGAAAGAAAAGAAGGAAGGAGGGAAGACCCAGCCACATGAGACATTCAGGGTCAACTTGAGAATGGATTGAGAATTAGGGAATCATTTTAATTTTCTCTAGTAATAATGGTGATGTACTTATGCAGAGGAACGTCCTCGCTCTTAGGAGACATATGATCAAGTATTTAGGAGTCAGAAGGCATAAAGTTCTCAAGTTTTCTTCAGATGCTAAGGGGAGGGCTTCCCTGGTGGCGCAGTGGTTGAGAGTCCGCCTGCCGACACAGGGGACATGGGTTTGTGCCCCGGTCCGGGAAGATCCCACATGCCGCGGAGCGGATGGGCCCGTGAGCCATGGCCGCTGAGCCTGCACGTCTGGAGCCTGTGCTCCGCAACGGGAGAGGCCACAACAGTGAGAGGCCCGCGTACTGCAAAAAAAAAAAAAAAAAAATGCTAAGGGGGAAATGAAAGTGTGTGTGTGTGTGTGTGTGTGTGTGTGTGTGTGTGTGTGTGTGGCGGGCGGCAGGTGGGTGGCAGGGGAGCCAGTTCCCCAGTGGCCTAGTGGTTAGAATTCCCGGCATTCACTGCTATGGCCCGGGTTCAGTCCCTGTTTGGACAACTAAGACCCTGCAAGCCAAAAAAGAAAGAAAGAAAGAAAGAAAAAAGCACACCTATGTGAAGATAAGGCAAATATGCCAAGACATTAACAGTGGTTGTGGGATTTCCCTGGTGGTCCGGTGGGTAAGGCTCTGTGCTCCCAGTGCAGGGAGCCCGGTTTCTATCCCTGGTCGGGGAACTAGATCCCGCATGTAAGCCTCAACTAAGCGTTTGCATGCTGCGACTAAGACCCAGTGCAGCCAAAATAAATAAATATAAAAAAACCAAACAACCTAGTGGTTGAAACTAGGTGGAATATATGAGTGTTTATTCTATATTCTTTCAAATGTTTCAAATTTTAGGACATTTTTATAATAAAAGTTGGGGTACAATGAATAAAATCTAAAGGTCTGGCTGTGGCCTGTGTGGTCCTGTGTCATCCTGCCTCTGCCATCCCTGATGTCATCCCCTGTCACTCTCCCCCTCACTCTCCCTGCTCCAGCCACACACGCACACACACACGCATGCGCACATGCACACACGCAGCGCAACATATGTACACACATGCGCACACATGCACACACGCACTCACACTGGTCCAGAATACACCAAGCTCCCTCCTGCCTGGGCCTTTGCACTGGCTGTTCCCTGTGCCTGCAACACCCTTCCCCTCAATTACCACACGGCTGGCTCTTGTCACTCAGGTCTCAGCTCTGATCCCAGGGGGACTCAGTAGCTCAGTGCTGTCCCAGGGACCCCAGCACTTTCTGACTTCCCACCCTCGGTGATGACACCTTCCTCAGCATGTCAGAGACACCTTCCCTCATGGACACAGATGACGGCTCCCCCTCTGGTTACCAAGTGCCCTCAGCTGGGAGAGACGGGGCAACAACTTCCTCCCCTGAACAGTGAGGTGTCCTTCTCTTCTCCCCATGAGGAAAACCTTTCCCAAAAGCCCCTCAGCAGACTCTCTCTTACGTTTCATTGGCCAGAACCTGGTGGCACACCCACCCCAGACCTGTCACTGGCCATGGGCAATGGGGAGGCTTGTGCTCCCTCCCCCTAAAGCAGAGTTCTCTTGGCCACAGGGGGTGGCTACCGGGGAGACCACGCCGGGGTGGTTCTCCCACGTGTCTGGAACTTGGAGATGACAAAGCTCATTTTGCATCTGTGCCTTCTTTTCATTCTTCCAACAGGCCAAGGGAGCAGCTGGTAGTCTCAAGTTCCATTTTACAGATGGGCAAATGGAGGATCAGAGAGGCAGAATGACTTACTGAGTCTTGGCTGGTCCAACTCCAAATCCCCTGTAAGTACAGAAGCTGCAAGGGCAGGGTAGGAAAAATGTCACGGACGTCCAGGAGCTGGGGGTTCCTTGGGACTGGGAAATGCAGCAGGCTTCCCGGAGGGGGTGGCCCTCGATGGTGCCTGGAGAATGGAGGGTGTTCAGCAGGGACTGGACAAAGTGTCAGATGAAGAGAACAGAGTGACCAGGGCAAGGAGGGGCAGAGCAGAGGGCACATCTGGGCACCAAGGAGGGGGAGAGCTGGAAGGAGGGTGTGGCCAGATGTCAAGGCCTCCTGGAGCACCAAAGGAGGGGCTGTTCTCTGTTCTGCAGGTAGCGGGGAGCCACCGAAGGTTCTGGGGGCCGAGCCTTGCAGAGCGAGCTGAGAGAGGAGGACTAGAGGGGTGAGATGGAAGCTAGGAGACTGTGGCAGAGGCTGACACAGAGCTGCGCACGTGGAGAGGACAGTCGGGGACCACTGCTTTGGGGAGAAAGTCTCGACTTCCGGGGGATTGGGCCTCATCTGTGAAGTGGCATCTGCAGTGCCCCCGCCTCGTGGGGCTCTCACGAGGACTGAAGTTCTAACAGCGCCTGCTCATGGGGGCCTCCCCTGCCTGGGCCCTGTACTGAGAACTGCACTTGCTTCTCGTCGCACTGAATTCCTGCAGCCCCCTGTGAGGGTCGTGTTATTTGAAAAGCCTCCTCCACCACACACAGCTAGGGAAGGGGCCTGGCCGCGGTGTCCTGGAAATCGGGGCCTTTGCCCCAGCTGTCATGTGACCGCGTGCCTGAAGCCCGGCTGAGTCAGGCCAGCCCAGCTCAAGGGACCTACAGTGGCCTCTGATGACCTCACCCACCTCCAGCCCACCTCTGGGCCACCTCTCGGGTCCCCCATCCCTGTCTCTGTCCCAGCCTCATCTCCCAGCCCCAGCTCCCTTCTAAGAGTGCCTCTTCCCTCTGGCCAGGCAGAGGGATCTGAGCTTCCTGGAGGCCAAGAAGACAGGCTCGGTGCCAGGCGCCTCCTGCCAACCCCAGGGCACACCAATTTTGGTCTCAAGGAAACCTCCCACTTGGAAGAAGTACCTGGAGTCGGCAGTGAGCTGAGGATTTCCTTCCACTGCTGACTGATGCAGTTCTATCAGTCATGGAAATTGGCACAGGGTACAGCTGTTCGCAGCAGAACCACCGTTGGCAACAACGGCCTCAGGTAAGCCTCTGGCTGGCGTCTTCTGAGATGCTTTGGGTGCAGGAAGGGGGGGTTGCCGGCTTCTCAGGTTCGCCTAGGTTTGGAGGCCCCTTAGGCCTAGATGCTAAGTCTCTGCTGCCTGATAGTCCCCTGTTAGGACACTGGGACTCCACTGAGGCTTGTCTCCTGTGGCTTCTTGGGCTGAGAGCCCACCACTGTTCCATCCTCCCCGTGAGCCTGGGGAGGGGGTGCAGGGGTGCAGGGGGTACAAAGAGGGCCAGACTCTGCCCCCAGCCTCAAGGAGCACAGGAGTAATTGCACAAAATGCACAATGGTGAGACAAATTACCAAGCTCTGTCCCCTAATTCAGGAGGAGCCCTCTGCTTGGCCTGGGGAATAGGGGGGTGGACCCACAGAGGGGCTGCTGAAGCAAAGGCATAACAGTGGGAAAAGCCTAAAGGAAGGAGAATCCTTTCATGTGGCCGGTCAGAAGAGTTTAGGGGAGGCAGCTGGCAGTCCCGGTGGAGAGGTAGGCTTATGAGAACTTGAGGGCTGGGCTGAGGGATTTGATCATTCGAAGGGCAATAGGGAGCCACTGAAGGTTCTTTAGCAAGAGAGTGACATGTGAGTTGGCTTTTCCCCGGGAGCTCAAGTGGAAGTGAGCCAGTGAGGAGGGTTCTGGCAGAGGCCGGGCAGGAGGCAGGGCCTGAGTCAGGGACAGGCCTTGGGCATTGCATCCCCATGGCCTGGGGACAGGGACTGATGGGGCATTTAAGCCCCAGTGAGGATCAGGAAGAGGCCAAGAGAGGGGACCCTCTAGGAGTTCAAGATGGCTGGGCTTAGCCCCTTTCTGGCACAGGTAGGGTAACCAAGGTCCGAAGAGGGCCAGGGTCCCGCAGCAAGTCTGTGGCAGTTCCGGGCCCCAACCCAAGGCTGCGAGCTCCTCAACCCAGGCTCTGTCTGCTCAGACAGCCACCCCCTGCCCCCACCGCTCTGGAATCAGGCCACCAGGATACCAGTCCTGGAATTCCAGTCCTCCTAGGTTCTGTCACACAGGGCGGATTGCTTCATTTCCCTGTTGGCAAAGTGCAGATGATCACAGCACCTGCCTCGCTGGGCTTCCGTGAGGATTAAATGAACTAACGCGGTCGGTCGGAGAGCTGAGAATAGGAGCTGCACTCGGGCAGGGCTCAGGGGCCTTCCCGCCACCGTTACCCTGTCCTGTGTCCCTCGTGCCCCTCACCTTCCTTCCTCCACTCCACAGACAACTCTTCCCCCATTTTCTTTTCCCCTTCTTAAAAAAAACCAGAAAACAAAAAAAACAGGTATTCACCTGGTCAGGTGTGTTTCACGAAAACAAAAAGATCAAACTCACAGCTCCCTGGGGGATCCGCCAGCCAAGGGGAGCCTCTCCCACCCACATGCTGATCACTGAGCCCTCCCTCCTCGAGGTCCCCCTGCTCCTTCTGCCCAAAGAGTCTGAAGCTACCACAGCTCCACTGCACAGGGGAAGAGGCCATAGCCCAGAGAGGTGAGGTCATTTGCCCAAGGTCACACAGCTTGGACGTATGAGAGCTGGGGCTGTCCTACCCCAGAGCCTGTGTGCTGGGCCCCAGTGCTATGCTGGGGCGGAAAGCTAGCCCTTGGGGGCATTTACCCAAGAAGATTTCACTCATTCATTGGTTCATTTATTCATTTGTCCATGGTCTCTGTGTCTCTTCATGGATCTCACGTTTCTTGAAGATGTAGACTGTACTGTTTACTTCTGTATCCCCCAGACCGTCGGGGCATAGGAGGTGCTCCTAATAGAACTGAAGAAATGCATACATAAGAGAATATTGGGGAACATAATACGTCCACACTGCATGCCTTCCCTTGCTCACCAGCTCACTCCCTGAGCCACTGTGCTCAGACTTCCATCCCCTGCACTCCACAGAATCCCATCTCCAGGGCCGTTGATGGCTGGCCTCCAGGTGGACACATCCAGTTGTCACTGTCAATCCTCTTCCACTGACTCGGTTAACCCCTCCTCCTCCTTCATGATTCCCATGCTCTTCCCTGGGCTCCCAGGACATGCCCTCTTCCCTCAATCGCCCCCACTCGTCTTCAGGCCCCTTTATGAGCTCCTCTTCTGAGGTCCACTCCTTCAAGGCTGGGGTTCCCTTCTCTCTCAACATGCTCTCTCTTGGGTGTTCCCATGGATTCCCTGGGATCTAAAACACTAGTCAAGGAGGGCATGAAGGGTACCTAACCCCAAGCCACCAACAGGAGACCCTCTATAACTAAGACATGGAGAAGGGAACTAATCTCAGGTGAGATAAAATTGGTGGTAAAAATCACCAACCCCACAAGAGGCCTCACCTTCTTTCTTTCACCTTTGACGCAGGAGCAGGAGAAGACCAGCACTTAGTGGGCATCCTCTCTGTGGTAGGCACTGTCCAAAGTGTTCCTTACTCCTCCCCAGCCAAAGAGGATTGGAAGAGGAGGTATCGGTCAGCTCTAGCTGCGTAACAAACATCTGGAAACTAAGTGGCTTAAAATAGTAGCGACTTATTTGGCTCACAATTTCATGGGTTAGCAATTTGGGCTTGGCTCAGCCGGGTGGTTCTCTGTTGGCCTGAGTCTATGGTAAGCTGGTGGGCTTCTCCACATGGTCTCTCATCTGCCAGTGGGCTAGCTGGGCTTTTTCATGTGGCAGGGGAAAGGTTCTGAGACAGCAAGAGCAGAAGCTGTAAGGCCTCTCATGGCCCAGACTTGAAACCGGCACATCGTCACTCCCGCTGCATTCTATTAGCCTGAGCAAGTCACAGGGCAGCCCCGAATCATGGCGGTAGCAGCAGACCCCACCTCTTAATGGGGAGGACTACACAGCATCAAGGTCATCTGCCAATCTGCTGCGGAGACAGTCTTCATTTTACAAAGGAGGCTCGTAGTGACAAAACAGCCGGGTGGACTCCAGCCCACTGACCCTCCCAAAGACACAGACCTGTGGGCCTTTGAGCTCGGAAAGGCAGGCCTCACCGAAGAGGCTGTTCAGAGGGGTCCCAGGCAGGCCGGTGACAAGCAGGCGCTTGACTCAAGAGGAGGATTAAGGACACTAAATCCGTCCTGAGGTTTGAAGGGTGGCCAAAGCAGCAGGGCACCGCTCCAAGTGCAGGCCTCCCTCCAAGGGAGGGGAGCACAGTGGCCTCCCCACCCGACTGCCTGGCTCCAGCCTTGCTGGCCCAGCCCACTGGGAATCTGAGTAGCCAGCATGTGCCAGGCCCAGGCATCTGATGACCGGCAATGGTTCCTGCCCAGACTAGCAGGGCACACAGGTGCCACTGACAAGAGCCCTTGGTGTTTCCCCTGTGGGTGTCCTAAGGGCCAAGCCTGAGAAAAATGAGGCTTTGGAGTCTGCCTGTGTAGAGCCCAGCCTTCCTGCTTCCCAGTAAGGGTCAGGCCTTGGGCAAGCTACTGCTTTCTCTGGGCCTCGGTTTCCTCCTCTGTAAAATGGGATTGAAGATGATGCTTTCCTCACAGCAAGGTGACAAAGATTCAGGAAGACAAGCACATAAAGTGCTTCACTCTGGGCTGGGCAGATGCAACATTGTCCAGAAATGGTAGCCGTCACCAGCTATAGCCTAGGGCCCTCAGTCCTCTCTCCAAGGCCCGAGCCCCAATGTGACTGGGGATTAGAAAAGCGATGTGATGCCTATACCACATAGTACACGTCACCCCTCGGGGCTGGAGCAGCCCGCATCCATCAGACTGATTTTTCTACGGTGGAGCTTGACTATTCAAGGCACCTGGGCTCAAGTTTCCAGACAGCTTCATAGAATTTCAAGTTTTCCCACTAAATCAGTTTTTTTTTTTTCTCAATTTCATTTTTCAACAAATTGATGGCTGTGAGAAGCACAGATAAGGGGTCCTTCGGATCATCGTAATTATTCCTCAGCAGTTCTCAGTCCTGGCTGCATGTTAGAATGAGGTGGGGAGCAGGTTAAAATGCAGATTCTCGCACCTGACACCAGACCAAAGGAATCAAGTTTCAGGAAGTGGGTCCCCAGGAACAGCATTTAAAAAACGCTTCCAAGGTGAGTCTGATGCATAGGCAGGGATGAACCATATTCTAGAGATTATAAAACAGGGAAGGGGCTTCGCTGGTTTAGGAGGGTCAGGGAATACTTCTCCGAGGGCGGGACCAAGCTTGAGCAAACTGACTGGGTAAGAAAGGGGAGGAAGAAGATTCCCAGCACAAGGGACAGTGGGCACCAACTCCTCAAGGCAGGAAGACACTCAACGGCAAGTTAAGGGAACGGAAAGGTCCCGGGTGGGCTGGAGCAAGGGCGAGCTGCCTCCTTGGGTTCTTCTTTGGTGGGGTTCAGGGGGTAGATTTGAGACCGGGACCTTCCTGAGGGCGAAATCTGTGCAAAGAGGCTCTTTCTTCCCAGAGAAAAGGGAGCAGCAAGGCCAAGGGAGGGGAATAAATTAAAATCAACACATGGGGACTTCCCTGGTGGCACAGTGGTTAAGAATCCGCCTGCCAACGCAGGGGACACGGGTTCGAGTCCTGGTCCGGGAAGATCCCACATGCCGCAGAGCAACTAAGCCCGTGCACCACAACTACTGAGCCTGCACCCTAGAGCCCATGAGCCGCAACTAGTGAGCCCACGTGCCACAACTACTGAAGCCCACGTGCCTAGAGCCTGTGCTCCGCAACAAGAGAAGCCACCACGATGAGAAGCCCGCTCACTGCAACAAAGAGTAGCCCCCGCTCTCCGCAACTAGAGAAGGCCCGCGCGCAGCGACGAAGACCCAACGCAGCCAAAAATAAGTAAATAAATAAATTTATAAAAAATCAAATCAAATCAAATCAGCATGTGTCGGGCTGGGAGGCGTCCCACAATCCGATAACCCAATGGGTTTTAAGTGTTTTTAAGTTATTTTGGTGGCTTTTTGTCAAACAGAATATTTTGCCACTGTCCCTGTAATGGTTGGAGGCAAGTGATGGTGATGTAGGGGATCTGGGGTCCTGCCCCCTTTGACCTTTGCCACCAACCCTCCCCAGGTCCCCTTGAGACTCTGAGGAACCCAGTTTGAAAACCCCAGGGAACCGAGGCTCAGAGAGGTATGATGGGATTGCCCAAGGTGCCCCCAGTCACGAGGGCAGGGCTGGGGCAGGACCCTGGCCCCCTGGCTCCCTTTCCTGTGCTCCTATGTCCTGGGCAGAGTTCCCCAAATCTTTGTCAAGTAGGTCTCCCTGTACAAGTTTTTCTTTTGCTACGACTCACTTATGGGTTGAACTGTGTCCCCAGAAAAGATATGTTGAAATCCTAACCCCCAGTACCTTATTCAGAAGTAGAGTCTGTGCAGATGTCATCAAGTTTAAGATGAGGACATTAGGGTGGCCTTTATCCAATGTGACCAGGGTCCTTATAAGAAGAGGGAAATTTGGGGACTTCCCTGGTGGTCCAGTGGGTAAGACTCCACACTCCCAATGCAGGGGGCCCAGTTCCATACCTGGTCAAGGAACTAGGTCCCACACGCATGCCACAACTAAAGGTCCCGCACGCTACAACTAAGAAGCCCGCATGCTGCAACTAAGACCCGGTGCAGGCTAAATAAATACATTAAAAAAAAAAAAAGAAGAAGAAGAAGAGGGATATTTGGCTGCAGAGGAGGGTGGCCATGTGAACTCAGAGACACATGGGAAGAAGGCCAGGTGACCCCCGAAGCAGAGATGGGAGAAATACAGCAGCAAACCAAGAAACGGCAAAGATTGATAGGAACAACCAGAAGCTAGGAAGTGGCAAGGAAGGTTTCTGCCCAGAGCCTCAGAGGGAGCACAGCCCTGCTGACACCTTGATCTCAGACTTCTGGCCTCCAGAAATGTGAAAGAAAACATTTTAGTGGTTTTTAAGCCATCCAGTTTGTGGTACTTTGTTACGGCAACCTTAGGAAACTAATATACCTCCTAAATCATTACTCATTTAATTTTTTTCCTTCGAACAGACTCGTTTTTAAACAACACATTTTGCTAAAAAGCACACATTTTGCTGAAAAGTAAATCTCCCATCGCTGCTAGAAATGGAAGACCATGATCCTTTCCATAAATAGTAGGTGCTTTAAAAGTAAAGACAATGAAAACTGGCTAATCTAGCTGGAGGAAGTTGCCTGACGGCTCTGATCTGGGGATGTCTTTGTTGGAAAAGAAAATGAACAGTTGACAGAGGGCATTGAAGACACACAAGCCCCCAGCAGAGACGTCTCCACGTATCAGAGGGAGGAAATGAGAATTGAAGAGAGAAAACTCCCTTATTACCCGAAAATGTCTCATCCTGAGATGTGTCCAATGATTAGAATTTCAGGGGTGGCCATCCCCCACCAAGCCCATCCTCCTCTTATGTTTGAGGAAACTGAGGCCCAGAGAACTTCAGTGATTTGTCCAAGGTCACACAGTGTTGGTGGCCAAGGTTGGATTTGAACCGAACTCCTACGTGCTTTCCAGGAAATTACATGTGAGAGACTTCTTGGTCCCATCCAGCAGCCCTGGGTCATGCTCGGGTGGCCATGGACCAAGCACAGGGACACAGAGTAGGGGCAATAAGCTCTGAAGGCCAAGCAAACAGACTCAGCCTGTGTGTCCTAATCCCATAGCAGTTGTAGCCAAGTGAAGGCCATGCAGAATTATTACTATACTTCAAGGCAGTTGGACCTGAGCAAAACTTGGCTCACACCGAGGGTTATAATTCACGTGATGATCACAAGATTTTTTTACTTCTTGCTTCATTAGACTGTCCGTATTGAAAATCAGGGTCGATGCAGGCAGCCGTCCTTGTCCTGTTACATATAGTCACATGCTAAACAATGGAGGTCATGGGGCCCATCCCCAAACCAGGCATCTCTTTCCCCCTCGTCTGACCAGGTGGCCACCCTCTTCCCTCTCCCTCTGCTTCTCTCTCTTCATCTCTTGGCTTCCATTGCCTGCTATGGCCCCTGTGAAGGAGCAAGGCTTAGAACGTAGAATCTGATACACTTGAGTTCAAATCCCAGCTCCACTGTGTGGCCTTGGGTGGGTGGCTCATTATCTCTGAGCCTCAGTTTCCTCATCTGTGAAATGGGTCCCTTCCTCTGAGGTCATGTCTGTGAGCATTTGACTCAGTGCCTGGCACATGGCAGAAGCTCAATAAACACTGATTTTCTCCATCTGCCAGGCTGCAAGCTCCTGGTTTCTCTGCCAAACCTCAACTGCCATGGGAGTTTTCAACATCACCAGCCATAATACTAATTGTGCCTCTTCATGAGCGAGTCCTGTTCCTGCATTAACCCATTTCATCTTCCCATCAACTGTGTGCAGGCCATACTGTTACTGCCCCAGACAGAGGGGCACACACCTCAGAGGACCTCTCTGGGACCCTCCCCTGCTGCACACCTTCCCCCAGAATGAGGGTTCTGCAGGGTCAAAGGGAGGTGTACATACGGAGCCGGCACGCTACAGTACCCCAGCCCCGAGTGCTCCAGTGTCAGCCCCTCCCCCATCCATCCACTTGAGGGTGGAGAGGTCCACGGTGTGCACCAGGCCCGAGGGTGGACAAGCGGGGCTCCGCGAGGGAGTGCGGGTGTGGCTGAGGTGGAATGGGAGTCCGGGTTGTCCATATAGGTGAGTGTGCCAAGCTGCTCAAGGGTGAGGGCAGAGCCAGGGGTGGCAGGAGAGGGGTGAGGGGGGCCACCAGCCATGGCCACAGGCGGAGGATGGGTTCTCCCCTGCCCCCACTTGAGGTATAGAACTCCAAGGAGACTGAGAAATTTTTATTCAAACCTGGCCCCTGGGTCGCCATGAAAATACACCTGCCAAGGTGAGAGAGCAGGATAGCTTCTAGTTAAGAGCGCAGTAGCTTGATGTGTAATTTGTCAATATCAAGACAGATACATGTGGGTCTCTTTGAAGCCTGGGGGCAGCCCCACCAGTGTGAGGAATGGCCTGGTGTCATCTCTGTTTTCTCAACTGCCGACCCATAGAGGACAATGCATTTGTCAAATTAAGGAATGTGCTGGGCCCAAGGCTTTCTATACACAAGTGGAGAAGACCAGGCTTAAAAATAGCAAATAGCGTCTAAGCACAAGCGATGATAACACCCCTGGAGACCAGGTTCAGGGCCCATGTGGCAGCCACCTCCGCCCTCACTGCCTCGGTTCCCCCCCTTGCACAAGAAGGGCATTGGCTTCTCTCCTACCCCAGGGCCTGACTAGGATCCCCCTTGGCAATCTAGACCTAGACCTGTCTCTTCCCTTCCCGTCCTCTGAAACGAGCCTCCTAGCCCAGGTCAGGCATCTGAGATCTGACAGATAACCTCCTATATCTCCCTTTCCCACCGTCCTCCACATGGGCTTCTCACTTGCTCATGCCAGCTGGCTTTGCCAACTTGGCAAAAAGAATCAGAATGATGAAATCATAAGGACTCACCTTGTACAAGCCCTGACCTTCCCAGTAGCCCTGGAAGGGGCTCTAGTGCCATCCTCATTTTACAGATGGACAAACTGAGGTTCAGTTAGGGACTGGTCCCTTGCCTAAGGTCACAGCTGGTAAGGGGCAGAGCCTAGAACCAAACACACGTCTCTCTGACCCCTAGAGCCCACACATCTGCCCTACAGCCAGAAATCACAGAGAAGAGGGGCCTTCTCGGCACTGCTGTGTGTCCTGGGACAAATCACTTGTCCTTTCTGAGCCTCCATTTCCCCGGAGAAGTGGCCACGGAGGGCGCCTGGGGTCACCTAGAGCTGATGGATTCTGGGATTCCAGGAGTGGAGCTGGGGCGGCTGGCATGCCAGGGGCCCACCCTGTCTGGCTCAGATGACCAGTCCTGAGGGCCCAATCAAGCCAGTCTTGGATCAGGCCATAAGTGGGAACAAAACAGTCAGGGAGCTTGCCTCCTCAGCTTTGTTTATTGTCTGGGAGCTGGGAATATTTTGAATTGTTGTGTTTGGGGAGGGAGGGAAAAATAACCAAATATAAGAAGGCAGCCAGCGAGAGGCCTAGGCAGGAATGCAGAGGAATTAGGCCTGCCTGGGTATGTCTGGGAGACGGTGATGCTCCCAGAGGCCCAGCACCCTCTGGATCAAGGATCCTCCACTCTGACGAGACATTCAGATTGCCTGGAGAACGTCATTAAAAAAAAAAAGCCTCATTTCCTATTAAATTAGGATTTTGGAGGGAGGGTGGGACCCGGATAGAAAGATTTTTTAAGCTTCCCGGGTGATGGGGTTGGGCACCGAGATTGAGAACCAGTTCTGCTCTCGGCAGTGCCCGGCAGACGGCTGGGGAGACACAATTGCTGGCCCTGACCCAGAATTCCAGATTCGGGAGGGCGGGGCGTGGCCTGGGACTGGGCTTTCCTCACAGGTTCCCAGGCACTGCTGCTGGTCTGGGGGCCACACTTTGAGAGCCTCCCCTCTGTACTCTCACGATTCAAAGCGTGGTCTGGGGAGCAGGGGCATCTGAGCACATCAGAAATTCAGAACGTCAGACCCCATGCAGGACGGTGCCGTCGAATCTGCCTGTGAACCCGTGCCCAGGAGACTGTATGCACTTCACAGTTGAGGGTCCGACCTAGGTCGCCTTGGCTAGCCATTCATGCCACAGATGGGGAGACCAAGGCACTGAGAAGCAGAGGCCCTCAGGGCTACAGAGCCATTAAAGATCGCTGGTGCTTTGATCCAGCTCTCTCCGGGGAGGGGCTTCCATGTGGGGTTGAATGCACAGCCTTGAAGATGGGGGAGGGAGGGGCTTTAACCCCAGCTACACAAACGGTTAGTTTGTGGACCTAAGTGTGTAGGAGGGGGTACCCAGCACAGGGGTGGCGAGGCATCTGTAGGCGGCTACGGTCCCATTCATTTGTTCAGCAGAGGTCTGGGGGCACCTACCAAGGGCCAGGCACTGCTCTAGGCCCTGGGACCCAGCTAACTCAGCCCTGCTGTGCGAAGCAGGCAGCCCAGATGTGGAAGCAGATATGAACAGGTGGACATAAAAGCGATCAAGGTACATTGACATGGTTCTCTGAGTCAGGGTGAAAATATAACCAGGGAGGAGACATTGGCCTAAATGAGGGGAAGGGGCCAGCCCGGGAAGGGCTGGGGGGAAAGTATTCCGGGAGGGGGAGCAGCCAGCAAAGACCCTGAGCGAAGGAGTCTGGGGTTTGAGGGAGGCCTGAAGGGCTGTGTGTGTGGCTGGAGGGGAGGAAGAGGTGAGTGACAGAGCTGGGGGGCGGGTCTCAGAGGCTGTGAGGAGTGTGGGCATGGGGCCAGCGGGCAGGGCATGGGCTGGTTCAAAGCAGGAAAAACTCAGGGGCTCTGGGGCTCTTCCATTTGATTTTTCCTGAGGTATTCATCGCATTGAGTGATGCGTTCAGATCTAACGTGTGTGGGTGTTTGCAGATGTACACACCTGAGGGGGCTTCACCAGATCAGGAGATGGCACCATTCCAACGCAGAAGGTGGTCCTTCCAGCCAGCCCCTCTGCCGCCCCAGGGGCAACCACTGCTCCTATTTCCAAGACCATAGTTTCGCGCTCCTGATTTAGAGTCCATATAAATGGCCATTTAAACGGTGGTGTGTGGTGCCTGGTGTTTCGGCGATCGCCCCTGCTTTGGGGCCTCTCAGGAGTCCATCTGTTTGTCTATTTTGCACAGCCCTCCTATGGATGTTCCGTCTTTAGGCCCTTGCGAATAGTGCTGCCATTCACATGCTCGTACAGTCCTGCGTGGGCGTCTGTTTTCATTTCTCTTCGGTCAATGCCGAGGCATAGAATTGCTGGCAGATCGTTTAAGTGGATTTTTAACCTTATGAGAAATTGCTGAACTGTTTTCTGCAGTCTCTGTGCCATTCCTGCCTCACCAGCCATGGAGGAGAGTCCTGGATCCCTCCAGCTGCCGAGTGGAGATGGGCCGGGTGGGAGGGGACACAGGGAGGAGGCCTGCAGTCACCAGAGGGAGATGAGGGTGGCCTGGCCTGGGGAGCTGAGAACCTGGACAGCTGAGCTGCGTGGTGAGTGAATACACAGGCGCACGTGTTCCCTCCCCACAGGTTTGTCTCCTGCACTGACACTGTCCCCTTCCCTGGGGCAGATTTGCTGTTCCCACCAAGGGAGAGGGGGAAGGGCACCCTGGAGGCCTGCCACCCACAGACCGCATCCAGGCAAGGGCTTCCTGGGATCCTCTGTGCTCCGGCCTTGTGCTGGGCACTGCCAGGGACCCCTGCCTACTGGGTGCTCCCAGTCGGGCTGAGATCCAGGCTGCTGGAGGGCAATGGGCAAAGCGCTTTGGGGGAAGGAACAGCATGGGGGAGGGAAAGGTGTGGGTGAAGGCCGGGAGGTAGAAAAGCCCAAGACACGCAGGCGGGAGGGTAGGCAAGCGCCTGGTTAACCAAAGGCTAGACTGTGTGCAGCGCCCTGTGTGAGCCTCCACTTACTCCTCACAGCAACATGGCATAGGGGTTGTGACCAGTCTGGTTTGACAAATGGGGAAACTGAGGCACAGGGTTACACGATTCCCTCTGGGTCCCACAGCCCCTGAGAGATGAAGCCGGGATTTGGCAGCAGATAGGAGGAGGGTGGGTGGGTGGGAAGCAGATTGCTGAGGCTAGATGTGCCAATAAGGCCTCTATGGTGCCACCGTCTGTCCGTCCACATCCAGAGATGTCGACACGGCCGTGCCCGGGAGAAAGTGACCAGGATGGGGACCACTCGGCCACTCCATCACCATCCCTTCCTCTCTTCAGGGAATGAGGTTCTGAGAGGCATGGAGGCGCCAGATGACCCTCGGCAGGGCTGGTGCCAGGGCCTCCCTGCACTGGCCGGATGGCCCAGCATGGCTGGACCCTAGCAGTATTTCAGCAACTCTTGTTGATCGCCTGATAGACGGATGAGACGGACTATTCCCTGGCAAGGGACGAAGGGTTTTGTTCAAAGCCCTGGATCGATTTTACTTTATTATTGCCAGCTGCTGAGAAAAGCATCATCGAGCAGCTTTTTCAAAATCTCATTCACTGCCTTTGAGTCCAGGGCCTTCCGTGAGCTCTCCCCGCAATCGATTTCGGTTCTTGGAATGGGAGGAGTTTAGTCCCCAAGGAATTTCAGGCCAGGATGTGGCTTCTGAAGTAAACCTCTGCCTGGGTTTCCTTGAAGGTCCCTCCTCCTGCCAACATGTTCACTTCCTTGGTGCTCACAGCCTTGTCCTGGAGCTTCAGACACCCAACTCTGGCAGGGGGACAGGGACGTGCACAAAGGACACCCGGGTCTCACACTCAGCCCTTCGCAGGGAACTGGCCGGGTGGGGGCTGGCCCCTGGGGAGCCGCATCCCCATGTGGTTGATGCCTCTCGGCTCCAAGTGACAGTAGGTAAGTGCCCTGAGGTGGCTTCATCTTGCCACCTTTTCCAGAGAAAGCAGACATTCAAGTTTGTAAAATGTCAACTCTTCCAAACTTTCATTCACGGCAATTAACTCAAAATATTTTAAAGCTCAGTGGAGGCCAAAGAAGTAGATCTGGGAGCCGGACTCAGTGCAGAAGCACCAGCCCCGGCAAGCTTGAGACCTCTTGTCACAATGGCTCAGTGATGCCGGACTAGATCTCCTATTATGGGTGAGGAAACTGAGGCCCAGCGGGCATGCAGGCCCAAGTCCCAGCAGAAGGGGGCTGGAACCTGGGGGTTTCTGGCCTCCATGCTGGCTCTCCCCACCTCGCCCGGCCCTTCTCTGCCTCTTGCTGCTTCGCCTTGGGGTGGAGGTTGGAGCATTTCCTGGTGCCTTTCCTCCTCCTCCTCTCTCTCTCCCTCTCCTGCCCTCTGGGGTTGGGTTGCGGTCTGGCAACCACTAAAGGCCCCAGAATCCCTTCAGTTAAGAGTGTGGCCTCTGGAACTAGATGGCCTGCTGAGTGACCTTGGGCAAGTTACTTAATTTCTCTGTGGCTCAGTTTTCCTTTCTGTAAAATGGGGGAGATTAATAGTACCAACCTCACAGGGTGGTTGCAAGGACTCGGCAGGTTAAGGTATTTAAATGCATCGTACAGCGCCCGGCATGTAGCTAAGTGCCGTACAAGTGTTCGTTAAGATAAATGCACGAACATTTGCTGAGCACCTGCTGTGTGCCAGGCCCAGGTCTCCATGGAGGCACAAAGGAAAAGGTCCTGTCCCTCGTGGAGGTGATGGTCTAGAGGAAGAAGGCAGATGGTTGAAAGGGCCTCATCCGTGGTCCTGCACCGATAGCGTCTGCACTGCACCGGCCCACCTGGACGTCAGCCGATTCAACAGGCCTTTCCAAATGGCAGCCGTGGACATGCCGCTCCCCATCACAGGTCCAGTGGCCTCCACTGCCCTTGCTCACTCCCTGTGGCCCTCAGGCCCACGTTACCTTTGCTTAGGGCCCCCACTCCTGCCAGCAGGCCTACGCACAGCAGATTCCTCTGCCTGGAACACGCTCCCTCTCCCTTCCCCTCAACCCTCTGGCTTAGTCACAGCCTCCTCGTGGTTCAAACCTCAACTCCAGGGTCACTTCCCTGCGCTGTGACCTGCCGCTTTGCGCTGTGTGCAGTGACACACAGGGGGTCTGGGGAGTTTTTGCTTGCCATCTGCTCCTTCAGCTCACGGGGGAGCCTCACACACATCAGGAGAAGGGGACAGGTGTGGGGACTCAGTCGCTCGATCTCCAGCTTTGCTTTCCTCACCTATAAAAGGGGGGGCCGGTACTCTGAACTCAAAGGAGAGAGCTGAGTGCCCAGAGTAGATGCCACCCGGGGTGGCTGGGGTGCTAGAGGCATTGCCGGTCCCTCGGTGCTTCCTGGAGGAAGGGGCACCCGGGCCAGCAGAGAAGGGCAGGGAAGGCTCTGGAGAAAGGTGCAGGAGGGTATGTGCCAGTGTCTGGCTTGGCTGGAGCTGCCATGGGGGCAGCCTCTAGAAAGTCAAGATGGAGCCAGAGAGCAGGAGCCTCAGTGAGGAAACCAGGGAGAGATGAAGGGTCACCCCCGAAATCCTGCTCCTCGCATCCCTGTGTGCCGCTTCTGGGGCCGCTCCAAAGAGGGGGTTACACAGTGCTTTCAGGAGGTGGATACAGGCGGGGCCAGGTCTGGCAACGGGATGGCACTCTATGGGGCCTGTTTGGTATTTCTTCTTTCAACCTCAATCTAAAAGGTTCTCTGCACACATCCTCCCAGGTGCAGAGACGGAGTGAGAGAAAGTGAGAGACCAGCACTGGGCACAGAGAGGGGAAGGGCATGCTGGAAGTCACAAAGCACTTCCCTCAGGTCTGGCCAGGGCGTGGATGTGGAACGTGGTCTCTGAGGACCTGCTCATGCAAATAAGGACAAGAATAATGGCACTTTCCCCATTTTTAAAAATTTTTATTTATTTTTGGCTGTGTTGGGTCTTCCTTGCTGCGCGCTGGCTTTCTCTAGTTGCGACGAGCGGGGGCTACACTTCATCGCGGTGCACGGGCTTTTCACCGTGGTGGCTTCTCTTGTTGCGGAGCACCGGCTCTAGGCGTGCGGGCTTTAGTAGTTGTGGCACTTGGGCTCAGTAGCTGTGGCTCGCGGGCTCCAGAGCATAGGCTCAGTAGTTGTGATGCACGGGCTCAGTTGCTCCGTGGTATGTGGGATCTTCCCGGACCAGGGCTCGAACCCATGGCCCCTACATTGGCAGGCGGATTCTTAAGCACTGTGCCACCAGGGAAGTCCCACATTCCCCATTTTCATTTAAAAATAGACACTCACTTGGCACGTCTGTGCCGGGAGCTCTTCTGAGCTCTTTGCACTGTTAACCTTGGGTCTTCATAGAAGCCAGAGAAGATAAATTCCATTATTCATATTTCCATTTTACAGATGAGGAAACTGAGGTAAGGAAGAGAGCCTGAGTAGTCCCCCAAGGTCAGCCAGCCAGGGCAAAGCCAAGAAGCCGGGGTGGTTTCACATCACTTTCTCAGGCCACCCTCCGGCCTGGGTGAGGCGGGAGGGTGGAGTGGCTGTGCCTGGTTTTGCGGGGGGAGGGGGGGTTGGGGGGTGCATACAGAGGCTCAGAGAACCTGGATGCCGCCCAGGAAGACGCAGTGGAGTGCTTCAGACCTCACCACTCAAGGAGCCCTGGCCCCACCCCATGAGCCAGGTGGGTGGCGAGTGGTGAGCTTGGTGGCTCGTGTTGGGAGGGAGCGAGTAGGCGTCGTGGGCTCTCTCGTTCCTAATCGGAAGACAGGAGGGGGCTGAGGACCCGCTGCACTCACTCCTTGGCTCCAGGGTTTGGAGTAAACGGTTTCCTCGGAAAGAGCACTCTTAAGGGGGTAGGCAGGGGACCAAGTGCTCGCCCGCCGCATGAGGGTGTGTGCACGCGCGCTCGGCGAGCCCGGGCTCTTTGTGTCCGAGCCCGAGCGCGCGTGCGTGTGCGGTGTGTGTGCGTGCGTGTGTGTGCGTGCGTGCGTGCGTGTGTGTGTGTGTGTGTGTATGTGTGTGTCCGCGTGTGGGGCGGGGCTGGCGCCCGGCCCCGCCCCCGCCCCGCCCCCGCCCCGGCCAAGCTGGTATTTTTCCACCCAGCAGGATGGGTGATGCTGAGAGCTGCCTGCTCAGACAACAGACACGCGAGGTCAGGAAGAAGCCGCTTATAAATTACCGCTTCCTCCGCGCCGCCGCCAGCGCCGAGCTTCTGGTCCTGCCTGCAGCACCGCTCGCTGGCCGGCGCCGAGTCCCGAGGACCACGAGCTCAGAGGCCGAGCCCAGCCTACAGGGAGCGCCGAGCGCGGACCCCGCGGGCCAGAGATCGAGCCGGCTGGCAGCCCTCGGTGAGCGGAACCGAGCGCAGACGAGTGCAGCGACGCGGCCGCCCCAGGTACCGAGGGAGAGGGAGCCGGGCGCGCGGAGCCCCCTCCCCATCCCCGCGCCCCAGCTAGCCCCGACCTCCTCCCCTCCCAGGGACCCCGTTCCGGCGCCCCTTTCACCACCCAGGGAGGGACGGAGGGTCGCCCGCTCAGTCCCCCTGCGGGGCTGTTACTGTTTCCCGGGCGAAGAGGCTCGGGCTTCTCGTGCAGGAGCCAGGTGTGTGTGTTTGTGTGTGTCTCTTTTGGTGTCTCGATCTCACTGGGGGTCTACATGTATCTCCGTGTGTGTCTGTGTGTTTCTGAGGGTGGCTGTTTCTCCATGTTCCCAGCAGCATGCACTTGTGTGTCCCAATGTGTGCCTGCTGTTCTGTGACCTGAGCTGTACATGTGTGTGTTCTAGTGTGTGTCTGTGATACCTGTGTGGCTGTGTCTTCAGATGTTTGCTCTTGTGTGTCCCGGAGTGTGTCTGTGTGAACCTGTGTGTGTGTGACTGTATCTCCGAGTACGTGGCTGTGCACGTGTGTGTCCCAGAGTGTGGCTCTGTCTCTGGGTCCCTGGTTTCGGACACTCATGTGCTCTCGACTGTACCCGAGGGAGTGTCCCCGGTGCCTAGAGGGCCACACAGCCAGAGCTGGTTCTCCAGGGCAGGCGCTGAGTGGGTAGAGGTGACAGGGCGGCATGGCTCCAAGGGTGCTGCCTGTGTGCAGCGTGCAGGTGGCAGTGCCAACGTCCAGCAGCCTTCAGTGGCAGGATCCAGGCCCCGAGGGACAGCTGGGAGCCAAGTGGACAGCGGGCAGGGAGAGCAGGACACATCCATCTCTAGACCTTTCCCTTCCTTCTGGGGGTTCCTCTTTTGAGCTGGAGGTTCTGGTCCCCCTCCCACTAGGAAAGCCAGGGAGAGGATCTCAGAGATTTCATCCTCCAGCCGCTGAGGTTTCGTCCTGGACCGGAGGGGGACCTCTGGGCTACCCTCCCTGGCACTCAGAGGGAGGTGTGTGCTGGGCAGGGCCACCGGCCTGGCTATTTTGGTCACTGCCCAGCCTCTGCCAGATCCTGGCCTCCCCCAAGACCAGCCCCAAAAGCTTGGGAGGCAGCCTGGACCCCCATTTCCTGCCTGGAGAAATAAATCAGCTCAGTAACCCCCCGGACACTTGAACAGAGGGTCTCGGGGCTGAGGTTAAGAGGCACGTGGCTCCATTTGGACTTGGGTGAATTGGCCCATGCTTTGGCACCGCTGATGTTCAAATAAATGTCATGGGGGAGATCTTTTTTAAATTTCTTTTTAATTTTTTCTTGGCTGGAAAGGAGGGGATCTCATCCAGAGTCTCCCAGCCAGAAGGAGTTTATTTTTATGGGAGAGAGCGGGTGAGCGCTTAGCAACCGCCTGCCTCCCTCTCGACCAGGGAGTCATCCGGGGAGTGTGGGGTGGGCACAAGGGAGGTGAGGTGTGGGGGCGGAGTGGGGGGAGGAATTTCATCAGGATGGTTTTGGGGGCGTTTGGACGGGGCCCGAGGGCACTGGCTGAGAACCCATCATAGCGTAGGAGTGGGGGACTGGCTAGAGGTCTTGGGCCTGGCTCAGCCCCCTGTTGACCTTGGGCAAACTTTTTTTGTCCTCTGTTTCCTCATCTGTAAAATGGGTGGAGTAAAGTGGTTATGGGGTAAGCTGAGAACGAAAGGCAGGAGCTCTTCCCCAGGGGGCTGAGTCCAAGTACTGTGCCTCTGTCTTAGTCGGCAGGCGACCTTGGGTGATTCCCTCAGCCACTTTGAACCTCAGCTTCGCTGTCTGGGCAGCAAGGACGCCAAAGCCGGCCTCACTGCGTCCTTGAGGGGATTGAGGGAGATGAGGCTGAATAAGCCTGTGGTAAGCTGTAAAGCCGGGCTCGGCTTCGGAGCTGCCGATTAGAGGGTGTCACGAGGTCCTAGGTCACTGTGGTATGTGGCAAGGGCCAAGGCTCACTCTCGAGCTCTTGTCCTTCGGGGATGTCCTTGTACTGACCTGTGGCGCAGCCACAGTCACCTCCCCTGCCCCTTCCCTCCCAGCTCATCCTGTGGACATCCGGTCCCATCCGCTTTGTGGAGTCGGGAGGCCCTGGCGAGCGGGTAGTGCCCCTTTTACAGATGGGCAAACTGAGAGCCGCCCAGAGGACTTTGCCTTTATTGCACAGCAGCAGGATTGGGCTTCAAAGGCTTTCCCTGGGCCAGCCGCGAGTTTGGGCTCTGTGGGGCTTTAGTCACTGATGTCCTGGGGAGTTGAAATTGGACCAGAACCTGGGGAGAACAAGGGACAAAGGCTCCAGGTCTTCAGGGTTGGAGGGTGAGGGCGTGGGCCCCATTGGCACCTGGATTCTACCCCTGGTTACTCATTCTCCCTTCTCTGTGCCTCTCAGGGAGCCCTGCCACCCTTCCTACTCAAGTGTCAGCCCCCCACGAGGCAGTATGGGCTCTGGGGATGGTGTTTTCTATCACCTATCAGCCTATCAGCTTGTCAAAGGATTTGGGAGCTTGTGAGACTTCATCTGGAAGTCTTTCCAAAGGTCCCGAAATGATAAGACACTTGTGAGTCATTCAATACATTCCTGTGTATAGGAAAGAGGTGAAAAATAAATTACAAGGAACACCTGGGATGCAGCCTGGTCACAGCTGGAAGGGGTCTGGGTGGGAATTCGGGCTGGCCTTGGAAGCCCAGGGCCACCCGCCAGGTGTGGGCTGACCACCGCCCGCCCCACCGCCCCGAACTTCTGCCGAAGGTCATAAGTGAGGGTCGGATTCTTCGGGGCTACATCTCCGAAGAATGCAATCCCATGTTGCAATCCTGTCTCCAATCTCCATGTTGGCTAACTTATCTTGGCCAAAGTGTTTGTTTGAATTTACGGGTTCTGGGGAGGAGCCCTGGGTGTGGAAATGCCCAGGGTGGCCTTCAAGTGTGAATGGGAGCTCTTTTATAACATGCCTTGTTTCTTTGCTGTTGTCAGTTCTGGCCAGGCACTGGATTTGGGGTAGAATATTGGCTTTCGAGGATCTCATAGCCCAGAGGGAGATGGGCAGCACGGCAGCCGCTGTGACCATGCTGTGCGTGGGTGCCGGTGCTAAGCGTGCCCAGATGGCAGGGTCGCAGGCAGAAGGCATTTCAGCTTCTTAGAGGAGGTGATGCTGGAGCTGGCAGCTTCTGTGGGCAGAGGAGCAGGGTGGGCTGGCATTCCGGGATGGGGGCATAACAGGTACAAAGGGACAGGGCATGAAACAGCCAAGCGTGTTTGTAGAACAAGCCTCGCAGGGACCCAGCTGGAGAGAGGAATGAGCCAGGTGTGGCGGGCCTTGAGCGCTGGGTAAATGGGGTTAGGCTTTATTCTGAAGGCAGCAGAGATAGAAATAGCATCAGGCTGGGTTTGGGGACAGCAGTGTCGAAGCCAGTTAAACCCGGGAGTCCGGGAGACCCTCATGGTGAGTGAGGAATTAGGCTGAGGTCCAGGACCGAAGGTGGCCGGGCCACTGCTAGTCAGGGCACAAAGCATTTTCCATGCCAGCGAATCTTGCCCTGAGCTCTTTTTGTAAACATGGGGTGAAGGCCCGGACATGCTGTCTAACAAGTACACAGGCCATTAACTGTGCCTCTGACCTCCCCGGAGCACACAGCCCTGGGGCCTTAGGTGAATTACATCTGTCCTGGACAAGGCTTCTTTTGGGGTTTCCCTGCCCACCTCACCTGCTCAGAGGCTCCTTTTGGAAACCTAAGCTGAGGGGCAGGGATTAGGGGTGGTGGGGAGAGGGCAGAGAGAATGGAAATTGCTCTTCTGTTTCTAAAAACCAACATAGAAACAACAAATCACCCAACACAATCAAAGGGGGAGGGGGTGTGGGGGGAGGGGCAGGTCGCCTTAACTCTAGTCAGGCATCAGAATTACCTGAGTGACTTTGTACAGATTTCAGGTTCCCAGGCCTGGACATATGGAATCTGAATCCCCAGTGGGTGGAGGCTAGGAATCTATATGTTTAAGTTTTCAACTGTGACTGTTAGAAATATGAATATGAAAATTGAGATATAATTTGCATTCAGTGAAATGCAAAGATTCTGTTACAGTTTGTTGAGTCTGATACACCCGTGTAACCACCATCCAGATCAAGATATAGAAAATTTCCAGCTCCCCTGGAAAGTTGACTTGTGCCCTTCCCCTCCCAGAGGCAACCAGTTTCTGATTTCTATCACCATTAGTTTTGCCAAGCCTAGAACTGGATGGATTTGTATGGTATATACTCTTTTGTGTCTGGCTTCTTTCTGCTCGATGATTTTAAGATGCATTCATGCTGTTGAGTATATCAATAGTTCAGTCCTTCTATTGCTGCGGAGTAAACCATCACATGGATGCCTCACAGTGTGTTTATCCACTCTCCTGTGGATGGACATTTGGCTTGTTTCCAGTTTGGGGTGATGATGAACGAAGCTTCTGTGAGCCTTCGTGTACAAGTCTCTTCGTGGGCGTATATTTTCATTTTTCTAGGAGTGGAAGTGCTGGGGCGTAGGGTAGATGTTTGTTAACTTTATGAGAAACTGCCGAAAGAGTCTCTTTTAATTACGAAAACAGTAGATCTCAAGCAGTACAGCACTGTACAAACAAAAGGTGATTCTTAAAGATCATTTTTTTTTAAAGTGCAATCTAGTCTTCAGTCATCTGTCCATCATCTCTATCTTCCTATAATAACAATAAAAGCCTTTAAGATTATACATTTTCCTCTGCATACAGCTTTGACTGTACCCCTCAGATATCTAGATGGACATATATTCCTTTTTATTCTTTTTAGATCAGTTTTCATTTCAGTTTTGATTTCCTCTTTGACCCAGGGTTATTTAGGATCATCTGTTCAGCAAGCTAGCTGTAGTTCTGTTTTGTTGTTAACGAAAATGACATCATACTGTTCTTGGTTCTGCCACTTAACACTATTCAAACAACAGACCATTGTGGAACGGTCGCTTGTCAGAACATACAGATCTCCAGGCCATTCTGAACAGCTAGTCTGCATGTGGGAATCACTGACCGAGTCTGGCTTAATCACCGAGTCTGTCTTAATCACCCCGAGTACTGCCACCTTAGTGAATGAAACGCTTCCACCCGATGGCTTTGAACTTACTCTGAAGGTGGGCAGAGAAGCAGCCCAAGGCAGCTCCGTATTCTGAGATGGGAAGGAACCAATACTTTTTCAGCACCACTAGGTCCTATCTCCCTTCCTGCATTTAAGCCCTGTGCCTGACTTGGGGGTTCTTATCTCCATCTTCTGGAAGAGTTCATCCAGTCTCAGAAAAGTGACTTACCGCCCCTCACACAGCTGGGACCTGGGAAGGAGAACCAGAACCCCTGCCCATCCTCGTTCCACTGCACATGCTTTTTACTGAGCACCTACAAGGTGTCTGGCATAGGGCCAAAACCAGAGGGAGGGATAAAGAGACAGAACAGCCCCTGGGCTCAAGTAGCTCACAGTCTCACAGGAGGGGAGAAGATCTGTATCAGGAAGAGGTTAATGAACAATCCCAGTGGATTATGCCAAGGGCAGGCAACCCAGGGAAGGTGTCAGGGAGGGTGCGCGGTCCACTGGCTGGGAGTGTGGGGACTTTGGGGTCATGGAGTTAAGCCTCCCTGCCCACCCACTTAATGGATGAGGAGACTGAGGTCTGAATGAGGCCTAGATCAACAAGAGGGCCATTATTCACAGACTTAAGGTTCTCCCCCCCGCCCCGCCCACTCCGGCCCACCTGCCATTCAGTGCTGATGAAGTTACAGACAGTGTTTTTACTTCTGTCTCACACTTTCGATGACTCTCTTCACAGCTCTCCGATCCTGATTGTGTCACAGCAGTGGGAAGGGGGATGGAAGGGCTAAGCCATACTGATCCGAACGATTCCTTGGGCTTGGCTGTGCAGGAGACACCTGCAGCATCTGGAACAGGGCTTCCTGGGCAGCGGGACCACCTGCTCAGGGAGGAGCAGGGAGCCTGGCTCTGGTGGGCAGCTCTGGCCACTGTGTGGGACAGAATGGAGGCAGTTGTGAGAGGGCTGGCAAGTGTCCCTGCTGGAGGGCGGGGCAGCTGCCTTCTGGTTCCGCTCACCTTGGGTCCTCACTGGACAGACACCGGGCCCCCAGCTTTGCCCCCGCCCTCCTCCACTGAGAGGAGGCTGGGACCACATCTCTGTGGGGTCCCTAGTGTGGACATTCTGAGAGTTTTTTCCTTCCCACCGCTCCGCTTTGCACACGATGAGGGAATTCTACCATCCACTTTCCTGCAGAAAGTCCTTAACACAGCCAGGTTGCTGTCACCTGGTGGCGGTGGAGGGGTGTGGTTGGCCTTGGGTTTCAGCAGAGTCATGCTTCCTGGGGGAGGGGCTTCAGAAGGGGGCGGTCCTGAAGGCTCTGCCCTTTTGCCCCATGGCCATTTGGCACCTGGAGACAGTCAGCCCTGATGGCGGACTCAGGCCATGATTTTAAGAACATTCATTCTATCACCAGATGGCACCTGGTGTCTCCTCTCTGGGCGGATGCCACCACAGCTCAAGACAGCAACCTCCTCACCAGCCTCCATGCCTCCTGGGCTCTGTAGCGTCGGGGGCCAGCTCTCAGCATGTCACTCTCCTGCTCCCAAGCCTTCTGTAGCTCCCTAATGTTTTGTGAAATCAAGTCCAAACTCCTTAGCCTGGCATTCAGCGCCCTTCATGATCTGGCTCCTGGCCAATGTTTATTGTCATCTGCCACCACTTCTCTCTGTTCCCTGTGATCTGGCTGGCTTCTGCCCTTAGTTCCAGCCTCAGGCTCTCAGCCCTGCCCAGACCTCAGCCCGAAAGGCTCTTCCTCCCTTCCCTCCTGATTCCCACTCTTCGAGGGCCAGCTTGAGGCCACCTGCTTCATGAAGGCTTCCTGGAACCCCTTAATGGTGCGTGGCACATCGTAAGCACCCAGCAAAGATCCTCTGAGTCAAAGTGGACTTAACCTCGCCCTGCTCTGAGCCCTGTGGACCTTCTGGCTGGAACCCAGGCCTGTGTGGTCTTACCTTTTTTCCAGCCACCTGACCAGAGGCATATCAGGGGAGTGACAGTTGCCCCAGCAGCCAGCCAGCACGGGGCCTGGCACACAGTAGGTGCCCAGCACAGAAATAGAGGCCGTCTGATTCCCTCTTTCCTGAAATGAGAGCCTATGATTTGAACATCTGAGTGGGTCCAAGCTTGGAAATTATATCCACCCATCACTATCTATCCTTCCAACGAATGTTTTTTCTAGACCCTGTCGTAGTCCCTGGGGATGTGGCAGGTGAACAGGATGGACCAACTCATGCCGTCAGGGAGCTGACCACAGGAGTTAAGTGAATTGTTACAGGAACACTGTGACACCAGGATTTGGATGTCCTTGGCCACTGACTTGCTGTGTGACCTAGGAAAGTCCTTTCCCTGCTCTGTCCTAACCTGTAAGGAAGCTTCATGTTTGAGGGAAATACCTGCTGGGTGAAGGGGGGAAAGACCCTTGTTTCTCTCTGTTGGGGAGCACATGTCACTACATGGGTGATGGTCCTGTGGGATTTGATTGTAGTCCCATTGGTTTTCAGGATGTTTTAGCCCTCGCTCTGAAAGCGGGTACCCGATTTGGGGACTGGAGTTCAGAGATGCTCTGAGCAGAGCTGTAGCGACAGGATTTTAGTGGAAAACACTTCCTTGGAGAAGAAAGTGGGGTTTCTTTTAAAAATATTTATTTATTTATTTATTTGGTTGTGCTGGGTCTTAGTTGCGGCAGGCAGGCTCCTTAGTTGCGGCACGTGAGCTCCTTAGCTGCAACAGGCGAACTCTTAGTTGTGGCATGCACGTGGGATCTAGTTCCCGGACCAGGGATGGAACCCGCGTCCCCTGCATTGGGAGCGTGGAGTCTTGAGCACTGCGCCACCAGGGAAGTCCCAGAAAGTGGGGTTTTATTCCATCATTGGTAGAAGAGTATAGATCAGAATAGACCTTTAAAAAAAAAAAAAAAAGACCCACCCTGCCAGCCTCTGTTGCCGGGACTGAGCAGAATCTGTTTCTGCTTCCACTTCTCACCAATGCAAGGTGTGGGCTGTTTGCAAAGGATTGCATCCCAGGCCTGAGACAACAGTACTCGTCGCTGCAAAATCTTCCCCCACGGGCAGCTCCAGGCCTCCTGTATGGTTTGTGTTGTCCACTCAGAGTTTTATAAAATCGAGACAGTGTTTTTTCAATGTGGGTTTTTTTTTTTTTTTTTGCATCTGCCTCTGGCCATTTGGTTTCTCCGAGTGGAGCGGCCCTCCGTTGCTTGGGACCCGGCTGCCTTGAGGCAGGGACATGCTGCCTGTGGATCCTGGGCAGGTGGGAGCCTTCCTGCTGTGTTCCTTCAGCAGGACTGATGGTGCAGCGTAGGGAAGAGGGATTCCTACCCCTTTCAGGGGACCCGTAGTGCTTTCAAGGGGCATTTCAGGGCTGGAGCAGGAGAAATCCAGCCACCCCTACCTGCGCACTGCTCTGTGGGGGGCTGGGGGGGGTGGCCTGGCTGCAGCACGCACCTCCCAGGGCAGCCCCCTCTGCCAACCTCTGCTGGGAGTTCCGGGTGGCGCTGCAGGCGGAGAGGGTGATTTGCCTCCTTGAATGTAGAGCGTTCAGCCTTCTGGAGAGCAGACCAGGCAGCCGGTCTCTGCCAAAACCCGCACATCTGAGATCTGTCATTTTTTCGGTGTATTTTGTTGCCGTGGCTGAGCCGTGAGTTAAGTCCGATGGTTCTCACCTACTCGCTAAGCCCTGTGTCCCCTCCCCTCTCCTGAGCCGTCCGGGGGGGCTTGTCGTTAGTTGGGAAGCCGGGGAAGCTGGAGAATTTTTCTTCCCTCTCTCAACATTTCATTACCTTTGACCCCTGCCTGCCATTCCCCCAGGCCTAGGGGTTGTGGGTGCATCTTGGCTCTGCCCTGGGATGTTGCAAGAATGACAGTAGTAATTATAATGTATACCAGCACTCCTCAGACTTGGAAGAGGTAGGCCTCACTCGCGATCTTGTTAAAATGCCCCTTCCCCGGCAGGAGGGCTAAGGTGGGGCTGAGATTCTGCATTTCTAACCAGCTCTCAGGTGCTGTGATGACGGTCTGTGCGGGTAGGGCACACATTGAGTAAAGGAGGTTAATCATGGCTTTTGCCACACTTTGTAAGCCAGGCCCTGTGCCTTATAAGCATCATCTTCCTAACCATCACAAAAGGTACCATCGTTCCTATTTTGCATGTGAAAAGCTGAGGCCCCAGAGAGAGCAGGTAACTCGCCCGAGGTCACACAGCTGGGAGGCGGCTGAGCCAGGCCAAGCTCTCTGGGCCAGTGCCACCTTGGAAAGGCTGCTGGTGGGGAGGCCCTTTTCTGCTGAATGGTGTCCGTGGTCCAAAAGCCACAGGAGGCTTTTCAAGGCAGCCAAGTCGGATGTAAATCAAGGAGAGCCAGGGGCCAGCCAGGCCGCGCTGACAGCAGGGTGGCCCAAGGCAGTGTGTCAGGACCAGGCCCGCTGCGGGATTTGGTGCTGGCGCGCGGCCTGGTTGGGGGAGCAGCTGGGGGATGCTCACAGCTCCTGTACGACCGGCGTGGGGCCTGCCTGGAGCCCAGAGGCACCAAGTCACACTTACTGCCTCCCCATTATTTAGATAACTCCCAGGATGCAGGGCTGGCTGGAAGGGTCAGCATGGGACAGGCGGAAGCTGGGACCTGTACTTTACTTGTTTAAAGGCTGGCTCATCCTTGGAATCACGTGGGCACTTTCCCTTAATTGGCGGTCTGCTATGGGGACTGAGGGGCTGTGGTCTGCCTGGCTGGGCCTTCATTTTTACACTAGACACCTGGCCCAAGCAACTGGGAAGAGTAGAATACGTTTAGAGTCTGGGTCCTCAAAATGTGGTCACTGGGCGAGCAGTCTCAGCATCACTGGGAGTTTGTTAGAATGCAGTATCTCTGTCCCTACCCCAGCCCTGCTGGCTCAGACCCTGGGGTAGTACCCAGTCTTCTGTGTTTTAACAAACCCTCCAGGCTTAACTTTGAGAAGGGCTGATTTCTCCATCTCCAGCCAAATGCCCAGGGGTAGGGGAAGATCAATCCTAACCTTTGCAATTGGCTAGAGTGCCAGGGCTGCAGGAGGACCGCAGATGTCATTTCATCTGTGCCTCCCTTTTCTGATGGCCTGAGTGTCAGAGAGATAAAGAGACATGCATAAACTTACACCGCAAATTCAAGGCAGACTTGGGTCTGGGTTCTTAGGGTTGCAAGTGGCAATAATCAGTTCAAACATTTACTGACTCCTTTAACAGAAAAGCCCAGAGTCGTACTTCAGGTATGGCTAGATCCAGATGCTGAGAGCTGTCACTGGGGCTCAGTTTCTTTCTCTCCCTTTCTGGCTCCATGTCCCTCCTCTGTTGGCCCCATTCTCCTTGGGGTGCCCCCAGCTGCACAGGGTGTTGCCCACCCGCACCCCCAGCAAAGCCATCCCAGCCTAGAAAGAGCTTTCTTTTTTCCCAATATTTTCAGCCCAAGTCCCTGTTGTCAGTCTCAGTGTCCAGTCTTGGTCATGTGCCTGTCCTGGAGCCAATCATGACAGCCCTCTGATTGGCTCAGCCTGGCTCATACACCCAACCCTGGAAATAGGAGGTGGGCTCAGCCCACCCAGAACCCCATGGGCTGAGAGTGGCATGTGGGGGTCTCCAGCGGGAATAGATGCAGGCTGTCCCCAGAAAAAAGGGTCCAGGTGCCAGCACAGTAGCTAGAGATACAGGGACTTGGTGCCACTTTTATTCTCCTCTGAGTTGGACTCATGCAACTGCTAATGTCTCACCTCAGATAAAATTATACTCTCGTTCCTCTGGTTCCTTTAACATTGTGCCTGTAATTGTGCATTGGAACATGCTACCTTCATTTCCCCTTTGTCCCTCTTCCCTTGGTATGGTCCTGGATAACCAGGAACACATTGCCACTTCCACCACCCACACCTGCTGCAGACATTACTAATCCACCCAGACTTCACAGAACCGTGCCTCCACCCAGAGAATGAAGCCTCGATGGCATCCGTGTCAGCCCCTATGTGATTCCAGGCTCCAGGAGAGTGGCAGCCTCAGCTGTTTTGTTCACTGCCGGGTTCCAGTGCCTAGAACAGTACCTGGCATATAGTAGATGCTCAATAAATAATTGACTCAGCATTCCTACACGCAGTGCCTCAGACACAGTGGGTGCCCGTGTGAGCCTGGTGAACATGGAAGCCCAAACACGGCAATGAGGTTGTCTAATTTGGGGGACAGGGGGCTCTGTAGACTGCTGGACCCCAGTTCTGAGTCTGGGGAAGAGGCTCCAAGGGCAGGGCTGCAGGTACAAAGAGGAAAGAAGTGAGCAGCCCTGGAGGCCTCTCTGCTCTTCCACCACAACCCCCTTCCTTCCCTGCTAATCTGTTTAACTTGTTCATTGAAGTGTAAGCTCTTCCTTGATAAGGAAGCATTTCCTGGTTTTCTGCATTTTTTATTCCAGGAAACCAGGAGAGCCTTCCAGCACAGCTCTGCCGGTGGAATGAGGCAGAGGTGATCTGCCCCCACTTGCGTTGTTTCCCAGCCAAGTCCAAAAGAACAGAGGTGGTCTATTTAAAAAAAAAAAAAAAGCTTCAGGGGTCAGTCACACTTGGGGAGTGCTTGGCTCAGCACAGTTCAGCAGGCTTCCTTGGTGCAGTGATGCTCAACCTCTAACCAGGTGATGAGTATCAGGTTCTCCATCTGGCTTCGGCGCATCCCTGTGCTCACAGGGGACGGTCACTCACAGACCTGGGCAAGTGGCTGAGCTCGTGGGGGGCTTGGGGGAGCGCGGACTTTTGGGTTAGGGCTGGGGAGCTGCTTACCTGTTCTCAGCCAGCAAGAAGAGCCTTTCCCCTCCTGAGTGCAGGCTGGGCCACCCACCCCTCCCAGCTCTGGTTCTTGCCACTGACAATTTCAGGGATGCTGGCGAGAGGTGTGTGAGCGTGTGCCTGTGTGTGAACACGTGGTGTGTGTGTGTGTGCATGCATGTGTGAGTGTGTGCAGGAGCACCCGGACGCCTGGCTTTCCCCCGCCCCAGCCCCACTGGGTGTGGACGGGGCCCCTCCCAGTTGTGTGTGCTGGGTGGTCACACGGAATAGAGTCTGGGTCCTGAGTACATCACACCCTGACCAGATGTCTTCTTTCCTTCTCTGCCTTCTGTCCTTGCAATAGGTCCAGAGCGACAGCGCTTTGTGAGGAGCCTCCAAAACGTAAGTGGCATTTGACCTCCCCCTGGTCTCGGTGTCTCGCCACGGGTGGCAGTGACCCACGGTGGGCGCTCAGGATCCCAGAGGAAGAGACAGAAGCCCCGAGGCCCCAGGACCTTGTCCACAGGTCACCTCTGGGTGGCGGGTCCACGGCCCGGCTTGGCCACCTGTGCACATCGGTGGCAGGGAGGTAGCCCTGCAAATGGGCTGAGCACTGATTTCGGAGTCCTGGCCTGGACCCCAGACTGGCTCTGCACCAGGCGGTGAGGAGGCCTTCGTGGACTTGATTCTAAGGTTCGGGGTCAGAAGCGTGTGAAAGGGTGAGCTGCTTGGCTCCCAGCAGACAGGATGCTCTAGGAATCGGGCTGCTGTCCCAACTATCTCTTTATTGAACGTTTTATTTTTAAAAAATTGAAAACCTTCAAGAAAGTTGCACGAATGTTACAATGAACTCCTCTAAGTCCTTCACTTAGATTTTCCCATTGTTAACATTTGCCTCCTTTGCTTCCTTGCTTTAATATATGCTATGAAAACAGTCACATTGATATCCTGGATCACTGGGGAGTTTCAGGCACGCTGTCCCTCTACCTCTAATCCTTCAGCATGCATTTTGTAAGAGCAAGGCCATTCATTCTCTTATATAAGTACACAACGATCAGCCCTGGAACATTTAACATTGACACAATTCTGTTATCTAATCTAAGAACTTAATGACGTTTTGCTGATTGTCTAGTATTTATAGAACCTCCCGCACCTCCACCCCAGTTCAGGATCACAGTAGCGTTTTTAAAAGGGGTTTAATGGGGCAGGAACCTGACTCAGTCACTTTTCTGCAGCTGCCTTCTACACCTTGATTTAAACATCCTCACTGTAGGGGCTTTCAAAGAAGTCTTTGACTCGTGACATTCAGTAAGAAGTATACTTTACAGCAGGATGCCGCGTGTACTTAACACACGCGTGAAACTGAAATGAAAGTTTCACGAAATAAAACTCGTAGCCTCACCGTCTGCAGGGCCCTCTGTTCTGTTCTGTTCTCTTTTATGAAAACGATAGCCCTGACCCTCTAAGTCGATAGATTGCGCGACCCACTAGTACACGCTGCTCTGGAATTTGGAAAACCTGGCTTCCTGGGCAGAAACTTCTCGGGATCCAGCTCCCACAGGTCCGGGGCCGGGTTGGTTGATCGGGGTCCCCTAGGAAGCCAGGACCGGGAGAAAAGCCTGAAGACCCTTGGCCTCTTGCTGCTGGTGGTGGACCCGATTCCACCGCAGTCATCAAGCTCCCAGCCCTGGGTCTCTGTCACCGGCAGCCGCAGGCCTCCGGCACCACCCAAGACCCGCTCTTCATGCTGTGACATCAGATGCGGAGAATCAGGCTGGCGTATCCCTGGTGGTCAGGAGATGCCCCGCTTCGGGTCAGCCTCCAGAGTCACCACTGTCATAAACAGCAAGAGCAATGATCGCGAACATTTACGGAACTCTTTAGCAACGTTCACCATGCTGCCGAGGGTTTAATGACAGCAGCAGATTTATCCTGCACCCGTCCTGTGACGGGCGCTGTGGTTCCACCATTTATTGAGCGCTTGCTCTGTCTCAGGCCGTGCTAGCACCTGAGTCGCCTGCAGTCCTCACAGTAGCCCTGTCAGGTGGGCACTGTACAGTGGCGGTCCCCATTGTACAGATGGGGATACTGAGGCTCAGAGGTGGTGAACTGCCCGCCCCCTCACCCCCAGGTCACACAGGATTTGAACCTGGTTGATCTGACCCTGGTACCAACACCATCCAGCATGGCCCTCCCCTCCCCCTCCCCCAGGCTGGAGCAGACTCTGGTCCAGCCCCTTCCTGAGGCCTCTCACTGGTTAATGAGTAGCCCAGGGCAGCCAGGAAGCCAGGTGCCTGCTGCTGTGAAGCTGGAATGTGAGTTCTGCTTCCAGATAAAGAGGATCTTGTGCAAGGGGCTTGGCCTTTAGAGGCAATAAACAGAGGCTGGCCACGGTTCCTCTCCCTGAGGCTTGCTGATCCGTCCATACTTGGTGGGAGCCCATTTTACAAGAGAGGCCGCTGAGGCTGAGAGGCCTGTGTGACGCCTCCTCCAAGCAGCCCTTTTGGTTTAGTCTTGCCAGAAGTGCTCACTGCCGCCTGACATGGCAGGCAGTGGGATTTGGAAAGGAGGTGTCTTTAGAGAACAGTTGTCATCTCTGAAGTCTGAGCCCTGCTGGGTGTGCGGCCTTCAGTTCCCACCTGCGAAAGGGGATGGTGATCGCTCTGGAGCCGCCGCAGGGTCAAAGAGATGACAGATGTGTGCATGTCCGTTGGGTGTTCAGCAGACCCTGGGGTATTAATGAACCTGCAAAAAATAGTATTCCTGAGCTGGGGGCAACCCAGGTAGTAGAAAGTCCTTGGAGCTGGAGAGTCAGACAGCCCAGGTTCAAATCCTGGCTCCATCCCTGGCCAGCTGTACAACCTTGAGAGGGCAGTCAGAGCCTCTCGGAGCCTCCTGTTCCCCACCTGTGAAATGGAACAGTAACAGCCCCGGGAGGAGCAGAAAGTGAGTATGGGATCAGGGGTAACGATCGGTCATCACAGTGGGGTTTAGAAGCGCGCAAGGGGCCTAACAAAGTCAGTGCCCCGCACCCAATAGCCTTTCTTTTACTTATTTATTTTTTTATAAATTTATTTATTTTATTTATTTATTTTTGGCTGCATTGGGTCTTCATTGCTGCGTGCGGGCTTTTTCTAATTGTGGTGAGCGGGGGCTACTCTTTGTTGCAGTGTGTGGGCTTCTCATTGCGGTGGCTTCTCTTGCTGCGGAGCACAGGCTCTAGGCACACAGGCTTCAGTAGTTGTGGCTTGCGGGCTCAGTAGTTGTGGCGCACGGGCTCAGTAGTTGTGGCGCACGGGCTCAGTAGTTGTGGCTTGCGGGCTCAGTAGTTGTGGTGCACGGGCTCAGTAGTTGTGGCGTGCGGGCTCAGTAGTTGTGGCGCACGGGCTTAGTTGCTCCGCAGCATGTGGGATCTTCCCAGACCAGGGATCGAACCCGTATCCCATGCACTGGCAGGCGCATTCTTAACCACTGTGCCACCAGGGAAGTCCCCCCAGTAGCATTTCTTATCTCATCTCCCATGTGGGATCCCCTGAGCAACTCCCCCCCACCTGAAAATCGGATCCAGCCTCTTGGGTGCCCAGGAATTTTAGGGAGGGGCTTGTCGTGAGAATTCCAGTGGGGCCTTCTCCACCTGTGCCTCCCCCGACCTCACCGCCCTCCCTCCGCAGCTTGTAAACTCTGGCAAGGGAGGGGGTGTCGGTACGACCTCTGACCATCCACCAAAGCACTCGCTGCCTAGAAGGGCCAAGACAGTGAGAAAATGGTATTTATTGTTTGTTTACCCTGATTATAAAAGTCATACAATTTTTCAAAAATTGAGATAGGGTTGGCATACAACGTCGATGTACATTTAAGGTGTACAGTGTGTTGATTTGGTCCATTGCTATTGCGGTATGAGTGTCACCGTAGCATTAGTTAACACCGCCATCCCGTCACTTAATGATTTCTTCTAGTGTTGAGAAGTAATATGTTTTTCATACAGAAAATTTGGAGAGCACAGAAAAGTCAAAACAAGAAAATAAAATTCATCTCTATTCCTACCATCCAGAGATAAGCACCTAATGGTACATTTATACACGTTTGGATGATATACCGTATTTAAAATTTTCCTTTCCAAACTGAACTCGTAGCATGGCTCTTTGGGAGCCAATTTCTCCCAGCACACCCTCCAACCTGTTTCTGATAGCGTTTTGGGGTCTTGGGTCTTCCAAGTCCAGGTTTGGCAAACTTCTTAAAGGGTTGGATAGTATGTATTTTGGGCTTGTGGGCCATGGGCTCTCACCTCTGCTATTGCAGCTAGAACCCAGTCCAAGACAATAGGCAAATGATGGATGGAGCTATGGGCCAATAAAACTTTAGTTACAAAAACAGTGCTGAACCTAGCCCAGGGGCCACAGTTTGCTGACCCCCTGTTCTAGTTTGTTTTGATTTGTTTGGGTAAACCATCATTTATTTAAGTAATCCCCTAGTGAGGAGAGATTGGCTGTGTATAGTTTCTCTTTTTTGAAAACCACTCTGCTGTGAACATTTTTTTTTCTATTTTTAATTATGGTAAAAGACACATAACATAAAATTTGCTGTCCTAACCATTTTTAAGTCTACAGTTTAGTGGTGTTAAGTGTCTTCACGTTGTCGTGCAGTCCATCTCCAGAACTTTTTCATCTTGCAAAACCGTGTGCAGTAAATGACACATTGGTCTGGTCAGGAAACTGGAATCGCTAGCATGAAGGGAGCGTGCATTTTTAAGATGCTCGCACTTGTTGCCAAATTATTGACCCTCCAGAAATTGCTCTAATGTCATCATTGACAGCCCTCAGTCCTTGAGAGAGAGAGGTGGCACGTTCCTGGTGAATGCGCTTTCAGGGTCTTAGGGGGCAGAAAATTTAAAACAATCCCTCCTAGAGGAGCTGCTCCCAGTCTGCCAGCCTTCCTTTTTTGGGAAGAACATAAAAACTCAGGAAATATAAAATGCTATGAATCCTAGGCCTCCTCCGAGGCTGATAAATACACTCTTTAGAGAGAGGAGAGGTGTGTTTAAGACCTAATCTCACCATGAGTCTGGGTGTAAATGTCTTTTGGCCTCTACCTTGCTGTGTGACCCAGGGCATGTCACTTAACCTCTCTGGGCCCCAGGGTCTTCTGTCAAAATAAACATGATGTAGAATCTCCCTTCTGTGGTTGTGGTGAGGATCAGGGAAGAAAAACTATGAACCTTCTCAGTACAGTGACTAGCCCATAGCAATTACTGAAAGTGGTACTTGTCACTGTAATTGGTCTTCCTATTGCTACTGTTACTGTTAATACTTTTGATACCTCTATCAGGGTAGGCTGAACATATGGACAATAGCGTGCGCAGCTCTTTGCAATTCTCAAAAAGGTCTCCCATCTTTCATACTTGCATTATCGTATAGCGTAGTTATTACTGTCGCCACATAACAGGTGAGAGATGTGAGGCTCAGGAAGGCAGTGGCCAGCTTGAGGTCAGCCGTGTTTCAGGTCGGGACCTGGGGTGAGCCACGTCTTTGGCTTCTTAGTCTTGAAGTCAAAGGTGCTGGGAGACGGGGCCTCTGGACCACCAGGCCAAGCAGGAGCCGCGTCTTCTGGCCTAACCTGTGGCGGGAAAGCTTGGGCCTCAGGTGGAGAGAAGATTCCTTGGCTGTATCTTCCTGTCTTGGCTCTTACCCCAACGGGGGTCACACAGGGATTTCTTCAAGGAGAGAGATTATTATTTTAATGTGTGTGGTTCTTTCCCCACACCACCAAGCAATCCTCCAGCACCCGCTGGCCATCCTACGACTTAAGTCAGTATTGACGATACTGACGCTGTTGGTGTGGAGGTAGTCTCAGGTTCCCCAGGTGAAGGGCTCAGTCCCACAAGACTGCCCCCACCCCCGACTTTAGCCCGAATGGCTGTGAATCGGAGGGTCCCACGACCCGCTCCTCGGGTTGGATTAATTTGCTAGAGCAGCTCACGGAACTCAGAGAAACGTTTTACTTACTAGATCACCGGTTTATGACGGAACGATATAACTCAGAACCCAGATGGCAGAGACACACAGGGCCAGGTGTGGGGAAAGCGAGGAGCTTTCATGCCCTCTTCAGGCGCCCTTGTCCCTGAATCTCCACGTGTTCACCAACTGGAACCTCCCCAAACCCTGTCCTTTTGGGATTTTACGGAGGCTTCATCACCTAGGCGTGATCCATTCAACCTCCAGCCCCTCTCCCCTCCGCAGGGCTGGGGGGTAGTGGGACTGAAAGTTCCAGCCCTCTAATCACTGGTGGGTTCTCCTGGCAACCAGTCTCCTTCCTTAGCTCCCTCCTAAGTCGCCTCATTAACATAACAAAAGACACCTTGATCCCTCTTGCCACTTAGGAAATTCCAAGGGTTTTAGGAAGTCTGTGCTGGAAACGCGGATGAAGACCAACTTTATCTTTTTTATCGTAAATCACAATATCACAGTCCCCCACCCACCCAGTTTTTGAAACTGACAGGGCCTTTCAAAAAGAAGAGCGTCCCACAGTGGTGAAGCCTGAGGGGTTTCTGAAGGATGCTGCTAACTGCTAGCCTGTGCTCAGCCAACAGACAGCAAGTCCAGAACCTGGGCTCCTAAAGCAAAGCAGGCACCTCCCAACCCCTGGGGCTGCAGTTGGCCTCTGGCCTCGGAGGGCCTGGCTCCCTGGGGCAGTTCCCTCTAGCACCTCCATTATTTACCCATTTGCTGGGGGACCTTGGACAAGTCACTTCCCTTCTCTGGGCCCTAGGGCTTCCCCACGTGTAAAACAAGGGTCTGGAATCATCTCCCTGGGGTGGCTGCTGGCGTGGCAGTGCCGAGCTTTGGCTACGAATGTCAGCTCTGCCATTTCAGAGTCAGGTGCCCTAGCGTAACGGGTCTCCCTTTCTGAGCTGGGTGTTCTCTGTAAAAGGGGCGAAAGTGCATGTGCCCCCCCGGGGTCTGCAGGCTTAGGAAAGAGGCCGCCCCCACCACAGCCTGGCCGCTGCTGGCACACCCTCCGTGGGGCCTTACACGGGGACCCCTGGCATCCCCTCGCTGCTCCTCCCCCCAGAGGGAGTTTGGGGTTGGCCTGCCCTCCTGCCCCTCATTCCCACCCTCCTCACCCCCGAGTCCCCCTCCTCACTCCTCTCCTCCCCGAGCTCCTGCTGTGTGGGTCCACGAGGGCCCACGCCTCCCTCCCTCCCTCCTGCCACAGTGAGGGGGACGTGGCTCTTCTTTCTGTTTTGGGGGTCCAGTGCCGGGAGCTTCTGCTTGTCTTGCTGCCCCCCTAGTCTTTTCTGGGCATCTTGCCTGCCCCTGACCATCTCCCTCATGTGAGCGCATTCTCTTGTCCGTTAAGTTCCTGAGGTCCAGAGAGACGGGGTTCTGATGAGGAATCTAAGGCTGAGTCCTGATGATCGGTGGGAAGGATACCATGATCGATTAGCAATGTCTGTTGGGGGCGCGGGATAGGAGAAGGTGGCCTGTGGGTGGTACACGACCCCCTTGGTAGCAGACACCTGCTTTGGAAAAAAGGAGGAGCTGAGAGGACTGTGAAAGTTCTGTGCAGCCACCAGGCAAGAGTCTTCTTCTGGGTGGGAAGAAAGAAAGGGACACGACTATGAGATAGGGTGACCCTCAAATCCTAAGTTACTTAATTCATATTTAGGTGGAGGTTTTCGGACTAGGCACCCAGAGTATTTGATTCCTCTTATTTTCTGGGTCTCATATTTTTGCTAGATGTGGGATGGTGGGGTGAGAACACATCAAGACCCTCTGGATGAGGTTGCCAGATAAAATGCAGGTGCACCTGAGAGGTGCAGCGGCCTGCCCAAGGTCACACAGCACCTTGACGTTGGGCACCTCTCCTCTGCTGCTTCCTGGCTGTGTGACCTCAGGTGAGTCCCATCCACTGCCTGGGCCTCAGTTGCCCCATCTGTTAAATGAGGACCGAGATCAAGATGCCCAGCGGGTGAACTGGCGCACGTAGGAGAAAGCAGCTTGGTGTATTGAAAAGTTGATGAGCTGATTTCTTATATATGTGGCTTATGAATAATAGCTGTAATAAAGTGCTTTCAGGGAAGGGTTAGTCACACTAAACAGACTAGACATTGAGTGAAGTCTCTCGCCCTAAAAGAGACAAAACTAGAAAAGCTTGGAAGGTGGCAGGTGGCTGTACTTCTGGGCAGTGATTCCTGACACCTCGGACCCCTGGGCTAGCTGATCCCCATGTGGCCAGGCCTGAGAGTGCCACGGCTGGGCACCTGGCCTGAAGTGCTTCTGGGGAGAAGGGTCCCCCCTAACTTTATTAAATTAATTTTATTTCATATTCATAAATATTATGACAGGTGCTGGTGATACAAATATAAGCAAGATATTGTCAGTTTTTTAGAATTTTACAGTCTAGTAGGTGAGACTGTGTGAAAGTGTAAATTACGTTAAATTTTGGTGATTTCTTTTCCAGTTTTATTGAGAATAAATGACATACATCACTGTATGAATTTCAGAAGTACAGCGTGATGGCTTGATTTGCATATATTGTGAAAACGATTACCACAGTAGGTTCTGTTAACGTCCATCACCTTGTGTAGATACAACAGCCCCCAACTTAAGGTCATGGGGCCAGACCTTTGACTTCCCTTGGGCCTTTCCAGTCCATTGAGAAATTCGCATGTTTTCAAACCCTTTCCAGCTCTGCTGAGTGGGGGAAAGGCCCAGGCAAGAACATTTGATGTCAGGGGAAGTTTGGGGAAAACCTGTAAGCATCTGAAAACCGAGAATTGAAAGTCTGCTCATTCAGTCATCAGGGAGTTATGGACTTGTCCTGTGGCTCAGGCCCCCGCTGGGCCCTGGGGACCCAGAGATGAGCCTCACCCTGTCCAGCCTGGGAACTGCCTGGCCTGCAAATCGGGCGTCCATTGGCGGGGTCTCTTGAAGATGCTTGGGCACCCAAAGTTCAAAGAACTTTCCCAGAGGCCTTGAATGACAAAGCATGCCAGCTGGGCACAAAAGGGGAAGGGCATTACTGGTGAGGAAGCAGCCTGTGGAAGGGCTGGCAGAGCGTGAAAGAGTGGAGCGAGGACCCCGGGGCCGAAGGAGCCTGGGGTGCTAGGGGGCTGTGTTCTGGGGTGGGAGGAGGAGCCGGATGGGTGTTGGTGTAGCCTGGTGACCCCCAGTGCCCTGCTGAGTGCTTGGTCTTGATTCACTTTGGGGAACCAGCCTGGAATCAGAGTCCTTATTTAATGCTTCCAGGTGTCCCTTAAAGGTAGTAACTGTTTAGTTGTTCTGACAACTGGCTTCTGCTCAGGAAGAAAAACAAACAAGCCCAGCCCTCACCACGGAGACCGCTTGTAGGAGAATCACAGGCGCGGCCAGAGGTCCCAAGAGGAAACCCACTCTAATGAGATGTCTAACCTAGTTTTGCTGATTCACGTGGTTTGGGGAGCACACGAAGTGCCGTGGGAGGGGATGGCGGTGCCAGCGGACTTGGCTGCTGGTTTGACACAGAACGCCGGATGGAGAAACTGTTTATTTGGTATTTTCCCTGCTTGACAGATCAGCCCTGGGTGTTTGCTTCTGCCTCTCCCAGCACTTAGCTGGATGATGCTAACAACGGGTGGAGTCCGTGTTTGTTGATTTAACTGCATGAAATGCAAGGTGGCTGATCTCTCTGGTTCAGGGGCAAACTGTTTCTCCTGAGAGCAAAGCCAGGCTTGTATTGAGGCCCTCCCTTGTACCTTCCCTTGTGTAATGTGAGGTGGCCCATTTTACAGATGGTGCAACTGAGGCCCCAAGGGGAAGAGACATGCCTGAGGTTACTATTTGCCGCTGACAAGTGGCAGAGTTAGGTTCCAACTAAAATCTCTGATGGTGACGCAGAACAGGCAAAAGCGGAACCAGGCAAAGGGTATTTGGGGAACAGAGTCTCACTGGCGGGGTTGGGAGCGGGAGGCTCACTCTTGGGGAATTCAGAGAACAAAGCTGGAGAGGCGAGGAGGGTCTTTCCTCTCCACTGACATTACGCGGGGGAGGGAATTTTGTACAACTCAGCCATCTGGGGGTCAGCCGTAACTGACTGACCAAAGAAAGAGATGAGTCAGTTAAAAAGGACAACGGATTTCTCGACTATTTATAGTTGTGGCCTAGATCTCGGGTATCCTTGCCCCCAAGGAGTAAAAGGAGACTTTTTCAGATGGCCCAGGCTCTGCACAGGGTGAATAAGCTGATTAAGTCCCAGGCTGCAGTGGATGGGACACTTTGAGGGGGGTCAGGGTGAGAAAGGTCAGAGGAGGTAGGGGTGGGGGGATGCTTCTGGGGCTGAGAGGGTGCAGACAGGCGGGTACACCATTTCCAAAAGCGGTGCAGGCCATCAGACCCCACACCCCTCCCTTCCTTTCATCAGTTCACTGAGATTAGCCGCATCCCTGGACATTAGCTCTGGGCAGGCTGAATTTAAAGGGTTAAAAGCTCTTGCTGGCCTAAGGGGCCAGTATTTAGCCATCCCAGCAGGTGTACAGACTTAAATGGGAAGGTCCTGTAGAGCACACAGCCTCAGTGAGGTGGATTCTTTTCGTTGCTGCTGTTCCGTGGTTGAGGCCGCTGGGTCCTAGTCCATGAAGATATGTGTGATGTGGGCCCGCTCAGGAGATTCTAATCCTAGCTGGTGAATTTTCCAAATGACACCCCTACCTCCTGCTGGCCTCAGTTTCCTCCTGTGTCAGGTGAAGAGGGGGACCTCCCGGTATCCAAGGTCATAGCCAGGAGATGCCCCAGAGCCCTGTGGTCGAAGACCCAGGACCCTCGAGTCTTGCCTCTTCCTGGCTTTGCAACCCTGGTTAAGTCGATTGGTCTCTCTGAGCCACAGATGGGTAAAATCCGTCATCTCATAGGGTGGTTGGAAAGGACTGGGTAAAATAGGGAACCCAGGTGCCAGGTGGTGCCCCAGACACACTTGGGCGCTCAGCCTAGGGAGCTGGTATTCCTCTCTGGAACTGACTGTGCAGCTGGAGGATTTTTCCATACATTTAAGGCATTTCAAGTGTGCTTTTTCTCCTATCAGACTCTCTGAAAATGCTATAAGTCTCATTACCTTTGGACTGGTTATAGGAAAAAAGTGAACAGCCATAATCAGTGCAAAGTGATTTAAGGAAATAAAAATATTTAGCATATTTTTAAAAAGTTACTATTAGCTAGAATCATATCAAGTGGCCAACACAGTGCCAGGTACATAATGTCAGCCGCAATTATTATTGTTTCCAGGATGTAAGAACAGCTGGAATTAGAACAAAGGGTTGCTATGACAGTGGTAGACCAGGCTCCTCATTCACTGCCGCCTGAGAGGAAGCTGGGACCCTTGCACTAGAGCCCCCAGACCAGGGGAGGAAGAAGACACGAGGATTACAGCTGAGGAATGAGCACCTCGTTCCGCTGGGAGATGGGCGGGGGGGGGGGGGGGGGGGATGGTCAGGGAAGTCTTCCTGGAGGAGGTAGCATTTGAGGATGGAGAAGAGTGGAGATGTGCATTCCAGGGCCTGGAATGGCCTGTAAAATGCACCAGGCTGTGACAGGCTAGGGTCTTGAATGCAATGGTGTGTAGTGACGGTAAGCTCTGTGATCAAGGAACCCTCTCTCTGGCTTTAGTTCTGCTAAGGGATGTTCCTAATTGGTGGCATTTTTCTGGAGAACGAAGCCTCTGGGCACCTGGGCTGTGTTGGAAGGGGCATTGTGACCTCATGAGCAAATATTCTGAGACCCAGAGCCGAGGTGCTGGGCATCTTCCGTACTCTCTCTGGCCTCCGATGGCGTCCCACTTCCCAGTGCCTGGGGTAAGTCACATTTGCTTGTCCACCTGTGTCTCTGTTTGCACACAGAGCCCCTGTCCCCTTAGAGAACCAGCCTGGGCTGTCTTCTATGATTCAAGCTTGTGAGGTCTCCGACAGCTGCAGTCGCCTAGGAGATGGTGTTCAGGGAGACTGCCCCAAAGTGGGAGCAGGAGACAAATATGGGAGCCCTTCAGTGCTTACAAGTTCTGACCCAGTGGTCCCGCTGGGGGGCCGGTTGGGAGGAGGGTCTTCCTCAGAGGCATCCAGCTCGGAGCAGGCCATGGCTCCCCTGGCTGGAACTGCTCCACCAGGTCCCCCACCCCAGACCAGCAGTGGGACCCTCTGTTTACCCACCTCCTCAGCCCAAATGCTTGCGTGATGGAGCCTCTCAGCCCCTGAGCTGACTGCAAGTAGGTCGCCGGGTGAAGAGACACGGCATTCCCTTGGGGTCAGGGGCCTCCATGGCACTTGGGGCTCTGGATTTCCTAAGCCTGGGAAAGGGTCCTCAAATAAGTAAGGAGTTGATCTGGTCCAAGGCATCCAAACAGCAGCAGCTGGCGGGAAGGGGCACTGGCTGTGGAGAGCTCAGAGCTGAAACCTTGGAGACTGAGGCTCGTGCACCTGGGCCTCAGTTTTCCCACCTGTAAAATGGGCAGATTAGGCCAGATGATGGTGCTGAATTTCATGAACTAGTGCATGTTCAAAAATCACATTGGGGTTGAGGAGCGGAGTGGCCCACCCTCGGGCCGTACACCTGTCATTTTACCCCTTCACAGCAGTTCTATAAAAGTGACCATCTGGTCTCACTCCGATGCTGTGAAAGAAAGACAATTTTAACCTCCCCTCCGAATAGGAAGGCTGCAGTTTCAGAAGGTGGGGGCACATGTGTCTAAGAAAGAGCCCTGGCAGCCTCCAGGCTTAGCCTTTCACTGCACCATGGGCTGGAGGAGGTTTCACCCCAGTTGGCCCCGCCTGGTGTTGGGCAGCTCGGAGTAGAAGCTCTGAGAACCACCCCAGCCCTCGCTGTGACTCGCCTTCCTGCTGCTCGGCCCTTCCCCAAGACCAGCCTCAGTGTGAACAGACGCTCGTCCTCACGCAGGACATGGTGATATCACCTGTCTGTGTGCCCGCCCCATGCGGAGCAGCCCGCCTGCATCAGCTCACACGGGGTTCCTTCCACCCTGGGAGGTCGAGGCTGCTCTTGGCCGTGACTTACAGCTCAGGAAGCCAGGGTCACCCTGAGCCTCCTGGCAAGCCCCCTTCCCTTTCAGGCCTCAGTTTCCTCATCTGTAAACTCTGGGCATTGGGCTCCTGGGTTGATCTGTCACTCCGTGATGGCCAGGAGAGGGGTCTCACATACCCAGGGACCTCCAGCTAGGATCCTTGGGCTTTCGAGGCTGCCAGGAGTTGAGGGGTCACAGAATCTGATTTCTGCAGCTTCAGCCATCCTGGGGGACACCAGCGAGACCACCTTCCCCTCATGAAGGTTTTCTTGACTGCCGCCCAGGGTCTCTGGCTGTGACCAGGGGGATGGAGGGAGGCTGCTTGGCCACTCTTCGATTAGCTGGTCTGTAGTTCACGCCATGGGTTGTCACGGCCACTCTGTAGCCCCATTTCCCAGCAGCAAAGCCTTTGTCTGCTCTCAAGTTCAGGTCCAGCCCCTGTAACTTCCACCTCCCTGCTTGGCAGGTGCCACCACCCAGGGGCCCAAAGGGCACCAGCACCTTGTATGGGGAGCTGCCTGAAGTGCTCTCTAATCCCACCCCAAGACTAGGCCAGGGAGGTGAGGAAGGTTTCCATATCCAAGCTCAGATCCCCAGGGAGTACCAACCCAGGGGACCCCAGGGTCCACCAGTCCCACCCACTGTGGAAGAGGACAGGAAGTTGGAATAAGAGGGGGCAGGGGTGTTAGGGTGACGCCCCGAGTCTCATAGCTGGTTGACCCTGGTCCTGGCTCTGTGGGGTATCTGTCAGGTTCCCAGTAGGCCTGGCACACAGGAGATGCCCAGTAGGGCCTTGGCTGTGAGTCCAGGCTGCCGCTGGTCTCAGGGAGAACATGCGTGAGTTTGTTCGCCATCCTGATGCTGAGAGCACACACGTTGTCCAGGTGCTGTTCTAAGTGGTCTGTACATACTCGCTTATCTAATCTCAGCAGCCCTAAGAGGCAGATCCCCATTCACTATTACTGTCCCCATTCTCCATTTGAGGAAACTGAGGCACACAGGGTTTATTGATGACGTACGTTTTCTTCTGCTGGGGAGACTGCCTTCACTGAGGGAGAGAGGGCTGTGTGTACATGTGTGTGGCGAGGGACAGGACACTGCACCTCCAGGCTGGGAGTCTCCTGGTTGGAGGGTCTGAGCCATAGCGCAGAGAGGGCAGGCCTTGCCTTGGTCAAGCGCTGTCCCTGGCAGAGCTGACCCCACCAGGGCCTTGTGCTTGGGTGGCTGGCATTTAAAGGACAGGGGTTTCTTTTGGGAAGACCCCACCTGCTGCCTCCACCTTAGAAAAAAGTGACTGCCAGGGTGATAACCAAGGGGTCCCTGAGTCCCAGGCGGTGTGCCGTGCACCTCGTCCCTGTCCTTGGAGAAGCTGCCTGAGGTCTGCTCAGCTGGACTCTGCCCTTTACCAGGCTTCAGAACCAGGTCCTGGCTTCCTTTGTGTGTCCCACTCCCAGGGTAGGGGGCTCTCTCTGATGCTTGTCCCTCCAGGATCACATATACCCACTCAACTCCCTGCCCCAGAGGCCCCAGGTAATGCACCCGCCAGCCCTCACCTTCAGTTCTCAGCCCCCTTTTCACTTTAGTAAGTGGATATAAAGGCGCGCTGGCCTTGTTCTGGGTTCAGTACTGGCTGTCACTCACTCACTGGGTAACCTTGGGCCAGGTCCTGTCTCCTCTCAGAGCCTCAGTTTCCTTATCTGTAGAACGGGGCAAAAGTGCCCGTGCCCGGGGTGCTGCAAAGAGCAGCGGCAACAGGGGAGATGAAGTGTGGGGTGGCCCTGGGCCCACCAGGGCTGGCAGAGGTGAAACCCAGCCGGCCCAGCCTCCAGCTGCTCACAGTCTGGCGGAGGAGACCACGCACGTGCGCTCACACACACACACTCACATGCCCAGGTGCATTGTCGTCACCAACAAGAGTCCTTTTCATTGGTTGGTTTTCTTTTGCATTTTACCAAGAGTCTCCCAGTCCATTGGCACCACTGTCCCTGGCCTCACCTGATGCTGAGAGTCGCCTGGGGGCTCATTTAACAGCTTTGAAGATTCAGTCAGGAGAGCTGGGTGTTGGGGGGAGCCGTCTGCATGTTCAGCCAGAGCCCCAGGTGATGCTGGTGTTGAGGCCTGTGTGAGGGTCTTGGGCATCTACTAGCTCTGCCCGAGAGCCCAGAGACTTCAGCCAGGGATGGCTTTATAGATTAAGAGGCCCATTTTACAGGAGGAAAAACTGAGGTTTCCCAAAAAGAACTTTGAGCTTTGTCCAAAGTTGCACAGTTCTGAACAAGAGCCCAGCACCTGGGAGATGGGGGTGGGAGAGTGACACTGGCCAGAGGAGGTGAGGGAAAGAGTGGGGTGGGCAGGAAGGGCTTCCTGGAGGAGGCGACACTTGGGCCAGGTCTTCAAGGTGGGTGGGATCCACCTAAATATAAGGGAGCCCACAAGCGAAGCACAGGGCGGAAGGGGATAATGCTGGGGAGAATGAGGAGGGCCCAGGATTCATGCAGGACAAGAGGAGAAATAAGGCGGCAGGGACTGCGGACAGGGCCAGACATGTAGAGTGAGCCTTGGTTTCCAGGTGGGGAAATTGAGATGATTAGTCTCCAAGCAGCTGGGATAGTTCCACTGATAGTTCTTGAGCTAAGGGCGACATGGCAGGCAGTGGGGTCTGCCAGAAACAAGCTTGGCTAAGCTGGTGGGAGCAGAGTTCAGGGCGCGCCTCTGGGGAGTTTCCAGTGGCTGGGTCGGCCTCGTCTTGCGGCGCTGCGTGAGTGGCAAATCCCCCACACCGTGCTCTTGGCAGGCACCACGGAGGCATAAGTGGATCACAGTGAAAGGTTAGGGGTCATGGAGGCTATGTGGGGCTGCCTGGGAGGTGGTCTGCACGTGTAGGAAGACCACAGTTGAGGAATGTCAGCCATCCCTGCAGCCCGCCCTGCACCCCTGGGGTGGATTTTAATGATGAGTTTTTCTTCTAGCCAAGCAGTAGCTGCTGTTAGGCACCATCTTGTAGCCCTGGGAGTCGCCGCTGCTGCTGCACCAACATTCACCAACCTGACGGAGTTAGATATGAATCCGGTCCACTCAGGTTTGGAATAAGACCTTTACTTTCCGCCTCTGGCACCCACTGTGCTCCACTGGGTGGGGGGTGTCGGGAGCATCCCCACACTCCGTCAGCTCCTTCCAGCCTCAGTTTCCCCTCCAGCTCTGATGGTCTGTCTGTGAAAGAGGCTGATCCTCCTTGTTGATCCGCCGTGGGTCCAGGGCCTCGGTTTTTCTATCTAGAAAGTGGGCTTGCGTTCACACATGCCAAGACCTCTGAGGCCCCAGCTGGAGCTTTCAACGTTTGTGCAGGATCCACTGGGCTCTCCAGCACTGGGCAAACCTTTAGGGAACCAGAGAGAATTCACTTCAAACTCATTTTTGGAAGATGCTCGGGGAACACATTTAATGAAAATTGATTTCCTAAAGATTTGAGGCTCATCTCTCAATAAAAGGCAAAGCTTTATGGAGTTTTGACCCTTTGGGGGGAACTGTGCTCAGATGCCAGGGATACATGTAATAGAGTTACATCTATAGCTCTTTGCTCCATCACCCTCATCGAGGGGCCTCACAGCTGCAAAGTGGAAGAGACTTGCTCCTGCACTGAGTGTCCCCAGAGTCCTGAGCCCTAAATGTTCCCTCTGACAAATACTCATAGTGCCAGGCCTTGTACTGGGTGTTGGGAAGCAGGCCCGGGGAGTATGGGGCAGAGGTGGAGGTGGTGTGGCCTGCGGAGCCCAGGGGAGGCACTAGGGGGTCCTTGGGGCCACCATCCTGGGGGGTTGCCTGTGAGTTACTCGGGGAGCAGCGTGCTGGGCTAAGGCAACAGCAGGAGCCGAGGTGTGGAGGGAGGCGTGGGAAAGCACGGGCTGTGTGGGTTCAGAGGCCCCTGGGCATCTTGGGTGGGGTCTGGATGGTGGAGGATGCTTGAAACTTGACTTCCAGACAAATGGAGTAAAAGCCCAGGCAACAAGCCCCTTTGCTCTGCGGTGGGCGCAGCGGCAGCCCGTGCCAGTGGATCACCCTCTCTTCCTTGCTGAATGAATCCCAGGCTGTTTCACTCCACAGGCACCAAACTCTCCTTGAGCTAAATTTCTAAGTGAGGGAGAGGTAAGCATGGAGCTGGGCAGGAAAAAGAAAGTCCTTCCTCTTTGAGAAGAAACATGATTAAAAGAGGAACAGTGAGAACGGGGAGCTTGTTTACAAACACTAATGAGCTACGAGTTGTCACGGTGTAGACAGGATGTGATGCCCATTTTACGGAAGGTGACACCGAGGCTGAGAGCAGTGACTTGCTCAAGGCCCTACTGCAAAAGCTGCCCTGGCTGGTTTCCCTGGAGCTGTAACTTCCAGCAGAGCCCTGGTGACAGAGTGGGGGATGGCCGGCTCTGAGTGAGCACTGGGCCACGCGTGCACTTAGCTGGCCTTGCCCCCAGGGCCTTTCTCTCTCCAGTTTCTGTAGAGGGAGGGAGGGGCCTGCCCTCTGTTTGCTTTTTACAGCCAGCTAGAGAGGAGTGAGGAGGTTAGGGTTCTTACAGCTTGAAAGGGGAAGTTTGAGGAAACAGAAACCGAGCCTTTCTTTTTTCTCATGTCTCTTTTTTTTTGGCCTCCAGAAATAATCCTGGGCTCTGCAGAGCCTGTCTCAGGGTCCTGGTTGACCTACTCTACCCACACTTCCGGCAGAGCCCGGCTGGGGCCCGGGCGGTGGGGAAGCAGGCGGGGAGCAGAGTGACAGGCTTGCGGCTGGTGAGTCAGTGGCAGGAGGCCGTTGCCTGCTGACTCACCGCCCTGTGCGTGAAAACAGGCCCCCTGAGTCCCCCGCAGCCACGGCGCCCTCCCGGCTCCCTGCTTCCTCTCTTTCACCTGATTGGTGGTTATAGCGCGTGCTGGCAATCTCAGTGGCATTTGGGGTCCAAGCCCCCTCAAACGGATTCGTGCAGCCTGACTGTTCCTGGACCTCCGCCTTCCCTCAGGGACCAGGTCCAGCCTGGCCACGGGCCCAGCCCAGGGGGTGTCACGGGACCTGCTCCTTGAAGCCTCACTCCAACCAGACGCGTGACTCCTGTCCTCCTCCTGAACTGAGAACCATTTTTGTGATATTGTGACAAAATGAGCCCCCACGCCCCGGGTATTAGCACTCTGAGGGCAGGAAGGCGGTAGGTGCTCGGTCCAGGTAGGGCAGGTGGGGCTTCTCCTGGAACCAGTCCGAGGGAAGTGACGTGTCCCAGATCATATAGCGTCAAAGACTGACCCTGTTCTTTCCAAAACCCATGGGTTTTATCCACGGAGGGGCCAGGGGTCTGGTCTAGACTCACAAGGACATTTTCTTCTCTCGGTCACCCATGTTATGGTCCTTGGCCGAGGGACAGCAGTTCTGGCCGCGATCCTTGGCGGGTCCCTCTTTGCAAAAGATGGCGGTCACTTCAGCCTGTCCCACAGGTGCTCGGCTCACAGTGAGGAGGCCGGCGGCTCTGAGGTGTCGGGGTTCAGGACTTGGGCTCTGCAGGCCCCAATAGAAAGTCCCTACTGGCAACAGCTTACAGAGGAAAGCCCAACATGGGCCCTCGAATCCCTTCAGGGTGGGAGGGAGCCAGGTGGTCAGGGACAGCCTGAGTTGAGCACTCTTTGGGGCAGCACAAAGCTCTCCAGGGTCCCTCACCACCCGCTAGATAAATCCAGGTTCTGACCTGGCCTCCAGGCCTGGCTTCCTCTCCGGGTCGCCCCATGCCCTGTCCCCCTTGCTCTGTCCCACACCGGCCTTCCCTCTGTTCCTTTGCCGTCCCCAGTGTGGCCTTCTTCACACACGCTGTCCCTGCTCTGAGCACACCGTTCCCCCAGATGTTTGCCATGCAGAGCCCAGCTTCAAGGTGGTTGAAAGCACAGACCCTGAAGCCCGTTGATTGCTGTGTGACTTTGGGCAAGCGACTTCACCTCTCTGGGCCTCATTCCTTCAGGCTAGTGAGAGGAATAGATGAATTGGTACCTGCAAGGGCTTAGCACAGGGCCTGCCCAGAACCAGTCTTTAGTGAGCGTCTGCCACTATGAAACGTCACCTCCTCAGGGGGTCCTCTGACTCCCTGTGCCCTCGTCTTGCTTGGTTGTCTTCTGCTCACCGGTCCCAGTCGTAAATATTTATTCATGTATGTATTTAGTGTCTGTCTTCCCTTCTGGAATGTCAGCTCCAAGGCTCACCTCCGAGTCCCCAGTCCCTACAGCAGGGCCTGGCACCTAGTAGAGGATGCTCTCAGTAAATATTTATTCGGTACTCACTGCTCGCCGGAGCTGCCCTCTCTCCGACTTATCCCCAAATATCCAAGAGGCACAGGGGAAGTGCTTGGCCTGCAGGACTGGAACTGGAACCAGACCCAGTTTTCTGACTCTTCACCTACTGCCCTGTCCCCTGACTCGGTGGCCTACTGGGCCAGTGCCTGGGGCACCTCTGTTTTGGGTGTGTTGTGTGCCCAGCTTGCGTTCCCCTCGAGGGCAGCGCCGGCCTTCCTGCACCTGCTGCCCGCCCATCCCCGGGCCACCCGGCCACAGAGCAGCCTGCTCGCGCCTTCCTCCCCCCGCCCGCCTGCAGGTTTGGTGCCGGAGAGAGGAGAAGGCTGTACATTGGGCCCACATCCTGCCCCCCGCCCCGGCGTTGTCCTAGAGGCCAGTTCTTTGGAAAACCTGCCCACCTTCACCCACTTTTTCCTCTGCGAACCATAGATCAAGAAGTATGATCTGCTCTATTAGGTCCCTGTACAGAGGCCACCTTACCCTGGGGTGTCACCAACCACGTGGAGTCAGGATCTAGGTGCAAATCTTGGCCTCGCCTGGTGGCTGTGTGACCTGGGCCAGACCCTCCCCTTCTTTGAGCCTCAGCTTCCTGATCTGTGAAAAGGAAGGCTCGTGAGGCTTGGGGCGAAGTCAACGCTCCTGTAGGTTGAAGGCCGAGCCTGAGCCAGGCAGGGTGCTCTCAGCAGAATGGGGGTAGACAGGAGCCTTCGTGGGGGGAGGGGAGGGCCTTGCCACAGACGCTGAGCCCAGGAGATAACAGACCCTGTCCCCAGAGCTGCCGTGCTGAAAACAATTCCCCAAACAGAACTCACTTTCACTAGGACCACAGAATTGTCGCTCATTGTTTCGACTTTGTTCCTGGCAAAACAATGCCGGGCTTCCTGGATGACCTCACTGGGGCGAGCCATCGGACCTTGGAGGCTGGGCTGGTCAGCATCTCCAGCCGAGCCTGTCCTGCCCTTTGCTGCGACTGCCTTGGGTGACCTGAGACAATGGTCTGACCAGAGAGGACAAACTGGGTGTTTGGCCCACACGATGTTGTAGAAATTGGAAGTTGTATGTGCACATACGTCTCAGATTTCAACACCTCTCCAGAAATTGGAGGATCTGGCCTCAGTGGCCTCGATCCCAAAGGCAACCACAGTAGCTGGAGCTGAGGAGAGCTGCCCGTGGCATATTCTGCAGGCCCTTCCCCACTGGCCTCCATTCTTTGCCTGCCAGGTCCCTGGAGGCCTTTGAGCTTGTCATGCTTGAGTTAGCCTGAGTTAGGAATAGATAACCAAGACAGAAGGATACAGACCTTCTGATTGAAGGTCAATCAAATGATCAAATGATTCAATCAAATGATCAAATCTTTTAAAGGTGTACCTTTTCATGAAAAAGAATAAAAAACCCTTTTTTAAAATTAATTCCTGCTTTCTTTTCAAAGTCAGCTACCCTAGGAAGTGAAATAGTGCTCTTAATACACGTTTTTTTTTCCCCTTTGGTGCTTAACTGTTAAATACTCTCTAGGGCCAGGATTGTATGTAAGCAGCGTGCCTGGGGCAGACATTACTAATTGATCCTGGCCCTCCTCCTTACTGAGCCTGTCCCCCACCTGCAGTCTGTGGGGACAGTGCTCGAAGGAGCCCCTCCAGGGCTATCAGAGAAGTTTGGGAGAAACTCTTCCTGTTTGCTAGAGGAAGCCTCGGGTCCATGGCTCCATCCATCCTGCCCCAGTCAGTGCGTTCCATCGGCCTGCTCAGCCCACCCCTGTGGCCCTGGGCGCTGACTGCTGCACGGGTCCCCAGGCCCTGCCCTGTCTGTCTCTGTCATGTGGCCCCTCACTTCCCTGTTTGCCTTCACCTACTTCCCTAATTTTTCAGCATAGCCCAGTAGCTTGAAGCTGGCATAAAGGCGCCAGACCTGATGTCACTCTGTGACATATCTAGAGCAAGTGATCCAAAACAGCCGAGTGGTTGAGAACATGGAATTGAGAGGCCGAAATAGACCTGGGAGCCCTTCGAAGCTTCAGCGGCCTTTTGCTTGCTTTGTGACCCTGGGCAAGTAACTTCACCACTCTGTGCCTTGCCAGCAACAGGCAGATGGTAATGGCCACCCATGGACAGGGTTAATTGAGAAAATGCTTGCAAAGCGCTTAGCACGGTGCTGAATAAGTGTGCGTGCAGCCAGTGCCCAACAAATGCAGCTTGCTTTCTCAGGATACGCTCAGGATACAATATTTACTACACATAATGTAGTAAAATCCCAGTGTGATCAGATGTTTTCTTCAATAACAGCTAATATTTATTAATCACTTGTATGTACCAGGCACTGTGCTCAGTATTTTACAGGCATCATCCTATTTGATCCCTATAAGGCGAGTTTTATTTTTACCCCCATTTTTTTAACCAGTGAGGAAACTGAGGCACAGAGAGGGTTGTCGCTTGGACAGGTCACTCAGCTTAGTTGTGGCCTCTGTGAGCCCAGAACACTGGGTCTGGAGTGGAGATGGGGGACAAGGAAAGGAGAGAGGAGGAGGGACCCTGCTCTGGAAAGGGCAGACAAGGGGTCCAGCTGCTTGCTTGTTTCCATAGCAGGCCCAGCGGGCTGCAGGCTCCCTACCTGTGAAATGAATGGATCTGTCGTCCAGCTGTCCTGCCCCAGTTTGGGGATTCTGGGAGTCGCTTGCCAAACCCCAGATGTCAGGCCCAGAGATTCATCCTATAGCCCAGCTGTGGGCTATGCCCTTTTGGGGTGGGGAAAGTATTCCAAAAAGGAAACAGAAGTACCTGCCCTCTTATTTAAAAACCCTGTAGGGACTCCTGAGTGACAACAGGGGACTTGAGTCATTGTTCTTGACAGGAGAGAGCCACATGGGAAACTGTTTACTTGAGAAAGTTCAAGTTCTGCAGGGGAGGGCAAGGCAGAGAGCCCCCCGGCTTCTGGGCTTGGTTCCCCCAAAGCCTTGGGCTGAGGTGGCAGGTGTGGGGGAGGGGCCTCAGTAGCATCTCAATTTCAAGACCCAGATGGCTGGTGCGTGGGCCCCCGGGGTCCCCAGCACTGCCCTGCTGCTGGCTCTGTACCTCTGCAGTCCTTTCCCTCTGAACTCAGTGTCCCCATCTGCAAACCCTGCAGAGGCTGCTCTCTAACCTTCGCTCCGGTGCTTTCAGCGTTGGGCAGACCAGCTGGGAATTCTGCCTCTAGTCTCCTTCCCACCTGTGTATCCTCAGCCAGGCCACTCTCTTCCCTGCTTGAGCCTCAACTCCCCCCATCCGTAAAACGGTCCTAAAAATCCCGTCTGCAGTGTTGAGGGTGTTTGAAGAGTGCATAGAAAATTGTGTATAGACAGCTCAGCACAGAACTAAAGTACTCAAAAATTTGGTAGTTTTACATTGGGAGGAAGCAAAGGAACATCTTGTCAACCCCGGCATCTCTGGCACTAGGTTGACTCTGTCTGAGTATGTGTCACAAGCCAGCCCGGTGATCTGCACGTTGGTCTTCAGGCACCGGAACCAGGCCCTGGCTGTGATGTCCACCCCAGGAACAGAGTAGGAGTTTCAGCTGGACAAGAAGGGAACCTTCGTCGTGGAACCTCTGTATTGGAGCCGATTCTAATCACTTGTAGCTGTAATAAGCAAATAGGAAGCTCTTAAAATGGGGAATAATGTATCACGGTTGCTAGAAAATAGCCCTGGGCCTGGCGCCAAGGAAAACAGCGCTCAGCGGCGGCCTGCAAAGCAGCGAGCGTCTGGGACACCTCGGAGGGGGCTCGTTCCCAAGTGCTGGCTGCACTGGGGGCGCGATGTTGCTGTGTGACAGGCGAGAGAGAGTTAGTGAGTCTCTTGGGGGTCTGCAGAGCTGGACGGGCTGGACTGGCCAAGGGACAGTGAGGCGGAGCTGGGGGTTCCAGAACGTCATGGTCGCTGTCACTCCCAGCTTCGTGACCTCAGCAGTGTCACTTGGCCTCTCTGGGTCTTGCTGATCTCACTCTGAGTAGGACTAAGGCCTTCCATACCTCATGGTCAGTGTGGACCCCAGAATAATTAGTGCAATAACAGAGTAGTACTGGCAGATACTAGTTCAGGAGCACTTGCCATGGGCACCCCCTCGTTCAGTCCTCGTAACATCCCTATGAGGCGGCCACAGTTATCCCTCTTTACACAGGAGAACACTGAGGGCCAGAGGGTGGAGTAACTTGCCTGAGGTCCCTCAGCCAGGAAGTGGCTCTCAGCTTCTAGGCCGGGTCTCACCCTTTGATTCCTGCAGGGGCCAGGCTGCCACCAGGGGGCCTAGAGCAGCCATGCGGGAAGCCCGAGCCTGAGGGGTGGGCTGAACTAAAGCGGTAATGTGGGACCAGTGTCCCAAGGAGAAGGGGCCTGTGCTGAGACCCAGTAGCTGTGGTGAGGCGCGTGTGTTTTCTTCCGGGAGTGACGGAGGGTTGCGGTGGGAGGGCATTATGATCTGAGTCTGCTTCGTAAGTTGCCTTCAGCTGCTGTTCTGAGAACAGATTGTAGGGGTGGGGTGGGCAGAGTAGCAGCAGGGAGACCCAGGAGGAGGCTGCAGGGGATGCCCATGGAGGGCTGTCAAGCCTGGAGCCGGTAGTTGCCATGGTGATGGAGAAGTGGGTGGATGCCAGGAATGTACAGGAGGCGGAATCCACGGATCTTGCTGCTGGGGCTTCCTCGGACACCCCAGAGGAGCTTGGAAGGAGCCCCCCTGACAGGGAGTTGGGGTGTCTGCACCTGGGTCAGACCACATCCAGGCGTGAGTCTTGGGCGAGTCCATGGACATCCCTAGGCTATGTGTTCTCAATGGCCAGGTGAGCCTGTGATGGCAGCAGCCACAGGTGGGACAGGTGGCAGTGATGCAGGAACACATCTGCAGGTACACCTTGGCAGTGAGGAGTGAGGAGACCACTACAACACCGGGACATGACAGGCCTCACCCCCGATCCTGGTTCAGGTACAGGCGTCGGGAAGATGGGGTCCTGAGTGCGGAAAAGGGGGCCGGAGGTCTCATCTTATATGGAACCAGAACCTGGAGCCAAGGGTCTTAGGGAGCTTGTTGCTGCTCCCTGCCTCATGTTTCTAGAGGGTTCTCTGAGGGCCAGAGTGGCAAGTGGGCCTGGGGCCCAGAGGGCAGAGCCAGGACTCAGGGTAGCTTTCGCCAGTGCCCCCAGCCCATGTGAGCAGAAGCCGGACACCTCCCCCCTCCGTCTGGCTGACCTGGTGAAGTGCCTTCCGGCCCCGCGATCCAAGGAGGGCCCTGAAGGGCGGCACCGGTCCTTCTTGGAGGAGACTCAGGGGTCATTCCCTGGAAAACATCCCCACTAGGAGGGAGTGGAGTCCCACATCCTCCAATTATGCTCCCATCCAGCCGGCCCACAATGGGCTGCTCAGATAACTATCGGGGGCTGCACGGATCAGCGCTGGAACAATGCTGGCCGCCCGGGCTATTTTTACAGCAGCCGTGCGCTCGGCAGAACCCCGCGTCGCCCCGAGGGAGCGGGCAAAGAAAGGCCTGCGGATGCCGTCGCCGGGAGACAGAGGAAGGCCCAGTGAGCCGCCCGGCGGCTCCAGGAAGCCTTTTCTTGGTCTGCTCACCGCCAGATAGCGAAACAATCGGGGTCCCCCACCCCCAGCCAGGAGAGGAAGGAGGCGTGGGGGAACGGGGGTTCTGTTGTGCTGCGTGCCTCTTCTCCTCAGAGCACGGCCCTGGAGGGCCCACTGCTGGGGCCAGGCCAGCGCGTCCCCTCGGCAGCCCTCGCCCTGCCCTGCCCCAGTGCCTCTGGGCCACACGCCGAGGACCTGCCAGTGTCATGGGGCTGGGAAGCGGCAGAGCTGGGGCTGGTACTTGGCCCCAGCTGCTTGCAGACACACTCTGGGAACCATCTACCCAGCAGTCCTTGCCTGACGACCTACTGTGCGCCAGCTCGGGGCACCGAGCCGTGGACAAGGCAGGTCCCTGTGCCACGGAGCCTCTGTTCTAGTTGTGGAGGAGACCGCTAACAAGGAAGCAAGGAAGGGATTTTCAGCTAGTGCCACTGTGACGGGAGGACTCAGACGCCCCTGGACAGGTCCAGTGAGCCGGGGTGATGGCCGCCTCTGGTCCAGCTGGAGGTCACTGTAGGCATCGTGAACCCAACGTGGCCCACCTTCCAATTTTGTAAGAAAACCTAGAAATCTCGCCTTTTCTCTGGAATCTGGTATTTCAGTGTTGGCCACTGATTTGGATCACGAAAACAAGCAGGTTGTGTTCAGAGCTGCTTAGCTATGAGTCGGTCACCTCTGCCATCATCCTTTTCATTCTGCAGGTGGGGAAACTAAGGCTTATCTGTCCTCGTGGTCCTCTGCCACGTGGGGGTAGAAAGCACCCTCTCCCACTGCGCTGGGACTTGGGATGCTCTTGCCCTCAAGGTCGAGCTGCCAGGCTGGCGAGGACTCGGGGACCTGAAGAAGTACAGAGAGCAGGGGCGCTGCGCTGGCCAGTGGCCGACCTCCTCCAAAATGGGGTCCCAGCAGGGGTGGGCTGAGGGTGACTGTGAACGGCTCCTGGGGGCTTAGAGATTTGATATCCCCTGGGGCCTCCCCTCGCGAAACCCACAGGGTAGTCAGAGGGCCAGGGCCCTGGATGATACAGGGGTCAGAGCAGGCCAGAGCATGGAGAGAGAGGGCTGGACACGTGGGGATTAACCCGCATTCTTCCATAATCCTGACCAGTGCAAATCCCTTATTTCTTATGCCGCAGAGATGTGACTGGTTAATAAGTTGCAAATCTATTTTATAAGCATCCATTTTCTGTATGTGATGGAAACTCTGTTTTCAAATATCGTTTCCATTCCAGCCTGAAACCCCATTCCTCACTTGTCTGTGTTTATCCATTCTTTAAACAGTGAGGAACGAGCACCTCCTGTGGGCCAGGTCCTGTGCTGAGCTGTGAGTGAAATGGGAGGCGTCACTCTCTGTGCAAATCTGAAATTTGGAGATCATTTCTAGAAAATGCAGGCAGGCTGTTATTCGGAAGCTGCCCTAGACCTGCCTGGAGGGTGCTGTATTCTGCAGAGATGCTGCCAGGGCTGGGTGGCTTCATGCTTATCTCCCTGCAGGTGGAGGGTGCGGTGTGACATTCGGGGATGCCGGGCGTGGGCCCCGCTACTGCTGTTGGGAATGGCACCTGTCAGTCCCTGGATCACTAGGTCCCCCAATCACCTAGGAGGTCAGAGGAGTGGACAAACGAGGCGGCAGCAGGCCAGAGCCGGCCAGCCGGGTTGTGTTAAGACACACAGGGTGTCCCTTACCGACGCACGTTGCACTCTGTTCTGTCCCCCACAGAAAGCGAGGAGAACATGGCCACCAAGGAGAAGCTGCAGTGTCTCAAAGACTTCCACAAGGATATCCTGAAGCCATCCCCAGGGAAGAGCCCAGGCACACGGCCTGAGGATGAGGCTGAGGGGAAGCCCCCGCAGAGGGAGAAGTGGGCCAGCAAGATTGACTTTGTGCTGTCCGTGGCTGGCGGCTTCGTCGGCTTGGGCAATGTCTGGCGCTTCCCGTACCTCTGCTACAAAAATGGTGGAGGTGAGCCTGGGCTGGGCAGAGAGTGGCATTGGAGGAGAAGGGTTGAGCCAGAGCGTGGGTGGCCTCCCCATGCCTGGCTTTCCAGGCTCCCACCTTCACCTCCCCTGGGTCAGCCTGCTTAGCCCCCAGCCCACTCCTCAGAAGCAGGAGATGAGCATGACTAGGAATCAGGTGGTGTTCTGTCAGGGTCTTACTGTGTTACCTTGAGCAGATCCCTCACCCTCTCTGATCCTCCAGTTTACCATCTCTGAAGAGTGCCATGAGGCCAGGCCGGAGTCTCCCAAGCCTCAGATATTCACACGCCCCCTTTGTAAATTCCCTCACAGCTCTGCACCTCCCCACTCTTCCTTCCTTTATAACTTTTTTAACCTTTGCTTTTCTAACTTAAACCAAATGTAGTTCAAAAGCAAGCTTGGTTTCCCACCTTAAATGTAAAAAGCCAGTATCATTTGCCGTAATGGAAAGGTGGTATCCAGGAAAAAAAAATACAGTGAAGATTTTTAAAATTCTTAATTTTCACTTGTTTCCAGTTTTATTGAGATAGAATTGACATAAAACCCTGTTTTAATTTAAGGGATACAATATGATTTATGTCTATATTGAGAAATGATCACCACAGTAAGTCTAGTTAACATCCATCACCTCACATAGTTACAGATTTTTTTTTTCTTGTGATGAGAACTGTTAAGATTTTGCTGTCTTAGCAGCTTCCATTTTTTGTTTTGTTTTTTTCTGGCCACGCCGTGCGGCATGCGGAATCTTAGTTCCCTGACCAGGGATCAAACCCGTGCCCCCTGCGTTGGGAGTATGGAGTCTCAACCACTGGACCGCCAGGAAGTCCCTTAGCAACTTTCAAATGCACAGTCCAATATGTTGTTACTGGAGTCACGATGCTATACATGACACGCGCAGGACCAATTTATCTTATAACTGGAAGTTTGTCCCTTTAGACCCCTTCACTTAGGTGAAGGTGTTTTTTAAGTGTACATTCTCTGTTTGGTCAGCTGGTTAGTTGGTTGGTCTGAGTTTTTTGGGTTTTGTTTTTTTACCTGTTGAAGGCTCTGAGCTAGAATCCTCTCCTGTTGGAGAAGTTCAAGTTGGTCAGACACGATGGAGACTTCCTTGCTGACACAGCAAGAACTGGTAGTAAGAACTTACTCCCAGCTCCTCGTGGCGGCCCATGGCCAAGGGCTGGCGCTCCGGCAGAGCTGGGCATGCGCGAGCTGCTCCCGTCAGGAGAACCACCTTTCGGGAAATTCTGCCTTCGAGCCTGATTACTTAACCTTTTGTAGGTCTCAGGTGCCTCTGGGACTCTGATGAGTACCCTACACGCTCCCCAGAACAAAGTACATACAAATAGACCCAAGTTGCCCACAGTTTCAAAGGGTTTATGGACCCGCTGAAGCCATTAGTGGACACCAGGTAGGAACCCTTGCCCAATTCTTTGCCCCTCCCTCGTCCCCTGGCTCCCACCCCCGGCTGGAGAGGCCCACCTCTCGCTTCCCATCACCCTTCCTAACAAGTTCTTCTCAGCTTCCTGCCCTGGGGGCCGGGGAAGGCTAGCTGAAGGCGTCAACGAGGCCCGTTTGAAACGGGTGTTAAGGGCTGAGCATTCCTTCTTCGGGTGGACGGATGTGGGGAAGGCAGGCAGGTGGGCAGGCACCGCAGCTTAAACAAAGGCTCAGGGACTTCAAGCACCTGGTAGATTTGCAGAAGGCAAGAGGGCACCCAGGAAGGGTGATGCCGGCTGGACAGGTGGGCAGGACCCGGAGAGGTTTCAGCCAGGTCTAGGAGTTTGGCCTTTACCCTCATGTCCCTCACCCATGCCCTCTGATTCCATTGGCCGGGAGGGCTTGGGAAGGAGACCTACAGCCTCGGCCCCGTGACAGCCGCCGCGCCTCACCCCACTCTTCTCTCTCTGCAGGTGCATTTCTCATACCATATTTCATTTTCCTGTTTGGGGGCGGCCTGCCTGTGTTTTTCCTGGAGGTAATCATAGGCCAGTACACCTCTGAAGGGGGCATCACCTGCTGGGAAAAGATCTGCCCCTTGTTTGCCGGTGAGTGTGGGACAAAGGTCACCTGGGGCCTGGTGTTCATCGGTTCAGCAAATTTTTATTGAACACCTACTGTTTGCCAGGTACAATGGAGCCTCATGCAGGCCGCGTGGCACCGTGCCTGACGCAGGTCACGCCAGCACCTTGTACACGTGATGCTGCTGCTCGTTCCACACAGCTGTTCCCGCCTCTCTGGGTTGTTAAAGGATAAGGGAGCCAGTAGCTTCTAAGCAGCAGAGGGTAGAAGAGAAGCCTTTCAGGAACCGTTCTGTCTGGCTTCAAGTCCCAATTCCTCGTTTTGCTAATTCTCGTGACTTTGGGAAAGTCACTTAATCTCTTTGTGCCTCAGTTTCCACAACTGTAACATGGAAATAACATGCTTACTTCAAGGATTGCTATGAAGACAAAACGACATAGCCATGTAAAAGTGCTTTGTACACATAGTAAGCCCCAAACCAGTGGTAGCTTTATTATTATTATAACGTTTAGTCCTGTGCCTAGTTCCTAGTATGCCCTCATAAGATAATACTGTCATGATTATAATTGGCAGGGGTGGGAGAATGTGTGAGTCTGTTCTCTCAGTCATCCGTGTAAATCTACCCATCCATCTATCCATTAAACCTTTCTTTCATTAAACTAGTCAATAGTTAGGCAATCCATCTATCCATCCAACCATCCTCCATCTACCCATCCACTCATTCATCCGTCCGTTCACCTACCTAACCTTCCCTTCAACCACCATCCATACATCCATCCAACAGAGTGAATATCCATCATTCCAACATCCATCCATCCATCTATCCATCAATCTATCCCTCTTTCATATATCCTTCGATTCATCCAACTATCTGATTTATCTAAGCACCCATTCCTTCACCTATCCATCCATCCAGTCATCCATTCATCCTACAGATATTTGCTGGTCACTGTTGAAGGGCCCCTTCTGGCCCCAGGCCCGCAGATTCCAGGGTTTTCTGGTTGGGGGTGTGGCTGTGGTGGGTCTGGCCTCCCTCTGATGCTCGTCTCGCTTATCCACACTTGCAGGCATCGGCTATGCCTCCATTGTGATTGTGTCCCTCCTGAACATATACTACATCATCATCCTGGCCTGGGCCACGTACTACCTGTTCCAGTCCTTCCAGTCGGAGCTCCCCTGGGCAAACTGCAACCACAGCTGGAACACGCCCCAGTGCTTGGAAGACACCTTGCGCAGGAACAAGAGCCTGTGGATCTCCCTCAGCACCACCAACTTCACCTCCCCCGTCACCGAGTTCTGGGAGTAAGGCTGGCCTCGCGGAGGACGGAGGGGGCAGGGGAGGAGGCAGTGGACAGCCCACTCCCTCGTCTTCTCCCCAGGGATACGGGAGCCACTCTCTTGGGGCGGGGTGGGCGGAAGGAGGGGTACAGATCTGGAGATAAATCCATGCCTTTGGTCTCAGACAGGCCTGGACTCGAACCTCAGTTCTGCCATTTTACTGGCTGTTTGACCTCCAGCAAGTCACTGCCCCTTTCTGAGCCTCAGTTTCTTTAACTGTCAAATGAGGGGAATGAATCGTTCCTACACCCATGGGATCTCTGTGAGGATTGTTTCCCAAAGGCAGGTATATGTTCTTATGTTGTCTGAAAATGATATAGTTTTCTTAATGTATTTTAGAAAAAATATAGTTAGCACATCAAACCTGTTTTTGCACAGAGAAAAATGCATGTATGAAGCTGAAGTAGTTACTCAAGTCAAGAGGTGAGTAGCTAGCGTGAAAAATATGTTCAGTTAGCATTTGCCGGGTAACACCCATCCCCACATTCAAGCAGCCATTTATTTTACTTGGCTCACGGCTCTGCTGTTTGGCAGTTTGGGCTGAGCTTGGCTGGGCAGTTCTGGTCTTTGCTGGGTTTCCTCGCTAGTAGGTCAGCTGTAGGGCACCAGGGTAGCTCTTCTGGAAGTTGGCTGGCTATTGGCTGGGGTGCCACAGGCAACTGGTCCCTATGGTCTCATTACCCTGCAGGCTAGCCTGGGCTTGTTCCTAGGTGGCTCAGCATTCCAAAAACAACAGATGGGGAAGTCCCAGTGCAGGAGCACTTTTCAAGCCTCTGTTTGCACCATTTTTGTTAATGTCTCCTTGGCCAAAAACAACCACAAGACTCAGACTCAAGAGGTGGGGAAATAGGCTCTGTCTCTTTATGAGAGGAATGGAGAATTATGGGCATTTTTGCAGTTTTCCACAATAGAGTCAGTAACTGCTGAAGTATACGCATAGACCAAACATCAGAAAGGCAGAACATGGAGGCCTGAAGTTTGGGTAGCTCTTAGCTGACATACCGGGAAGTCCTTCTAACACAGTGCTTGGAGATGAATCAAAAATGTATTAGTGCATTGCTTTTCCTGCTCTCCATGAGCTATTAAATTGACTGCTCAGTAGTCCCTTCGATCCTGGAAATAACAGGTGAGGCCTTGCGTGGGGTTGAGAGCCAGGGGCAGGGGACGGTGTTAAGGAAGGGGGCGGCCCCTCATGATCGCAAGATGAGACTCCCTCTCTTTTGTGTGTGGATTTGCTGCTTCAAGGTGTCTCTCCCCCTCTTAGAACCTGGCCCAGGAGCAGGCCCACAGAAGAGGGAGTTCACTGCTGGCTGGTCCCAGCCAAGCGTTAGGACCAGGGCTGGGGAATCTTAGGCCAGAAAGGTCCAGTCGGCCTCACCCAGGTGGTCCACGTCCGTCTCCTGACACGCGGGCCTTCAGTATGTGCTCACGAGTACCCGGGCTCCTGGAACTGGGGCTCTTTTCCATGGACATATTTCCCTCTTGCAGACAAAAACCATTACAGACACATCCCCCCCCCCTTGCTCCCCACCCTCTGGACAGCTGAGTTTATAGACAAAGAAATGCAGGTACTTCATTCTTCTCACTTGAATGGGGCCCGAGACCACAGCCCTGTCCGTTCTTTGCCGTGCCTGGCACAGCCTGACCACCTAGGGCCCTGGCACTCGCCCGGCTACTCAGGTGCCCACCGGGGCCTCGTTGCCTCAGGCATGGTTCGGCTACCTGGGTTGAAACCCTTGTTCTGCCATTTCTAACTCAGGCAGGTGCCTTTTCCTCTCTGGGCCTCAGGGTCCTCAGCTATACTTGGGGAGATCATAACCCTGCCCTCCTAGGGTTGTAGGGCCGCCCTAATGGAACAAGTTCATGTATGGCCAGCCCTGAGAGCCTGCTTGATAAATGTGGGCCATTACTCCTAATTTAGTGTCCTCATTGTGGATAAAACTGCCCCCTGGGGACATTTGAAACTCAACTTCAGAGGGACTAAGAATGGCCCCGCTATTACAAAGGGGCTGTGCCCTGTATCTCAGGCCCGAGGGCTCTTGGGAAGGAGCTCACGTGAGCCGGGAGGTCCATACCTGTGCCTCCTCTCCTGCCTGTCCCCCAGCCTGGGCCCTCCTGGGGGGTTCTAGGCCTCCTGCCTTCCAGAACCCCCGTTCTGAGTGCCCGAGCTCCCTTTCCTGAGCCAGAAGACATTGACAGGATTTATCTTTGGAAACATCCTGGTCCTGCAGTCACCTTCCCAATCCTCACATGGTCCACATAGACTCGCCCAGTCCAGAGAATGTCGGCCGCCCGCCTGGCCGCCCCTCCCGCTCTGGCCTTCGCACCCTCCCCTGGGCCCCGGCAGGGTTCTGTGAGCCCACCTGAACATTCACGCATAACCTTCCCTCTTTAGAAGCCTAGGGAGGACTGGGGTCCACAGAGGAGGGGAGAGGACCTCCCTGCCACCCGTGAGAGTGGAGAGGTTGAGGCCACCTGCCTTCAAGGGCCTTCCCTTCTCTTGGGCATGAAAGAGGGGGAGGGAACGAGAACTCGTGTGGAATAACTGACTCCCGTGAGCATCGTCCCAGGGACTTGCCCCCGTCATTTCGTCCCATCTTTGCAGAGGCCCTTTAAGTAGGGAACATATCTAAGAATCATCCCAAACTCCTTTCTGCCTCAAACCCCACATCCAATTCGCCGGTCCTCTTGGCTCTCCGTTTAAAGCATATCCAGAGCCTAGCCCCCCTCCCCACTTGCACTGCCGCCCTTCCCCCACAGGACCCCCTCATCCCTCTCCCGGACCCAGCATGGCCTCTTATTGCTCTCTCCACCTTACCTTTGCATCTCTGCAGTCAGCTGTGAATCCAAACACGTCATTTCTCGGCTTAGAACCCTCTCGTGGCTTTTTCCATGATCATCATCTTGCCCAGCCAGGGAGGATTAAGTGAGTGTTTCAGCACTGAGTAAGTGCTCACTGAGTGCTGATTCTTATTCATTCCATGTTTGCATCCACCTGGCTGTGTAGCTTGGAGCAACAAGTCACTACCCTTCTGGCCTCATTTCCCAATCTGCAAATGGAGGGGCCATGTGCGCTGGGCTTTGGGGGATGAGTAGGAGGTCACTAGGCTGGAAAAGAGAGAGGGAAAGACATCCTGGACAGAAGGAACAGCCATGCTGAGGCTCAGCGTTCGTAAAACACATGAGTAGCAGTGAGTCATTGGTTTGGCCGGAGGATAGGACACATGGGGCCAGGGAGAAGGATGGAGGCCTTAGATGTTAGGCACATAAATTTGGGCTTTGTTCTCTAAGAGGGGGAGCCACGGAAGCTAAGGAGGAGGGAAGGGGAGTCATGGGATTGAATTTGTGTTTTCTAGACTTACTCAAGGAACACACTGGTGAGAGAGAGGCTGGGACATATATTAAGTGCCTACTGTATACAGAGCCTCAGAGGGCTCAGCCCTCAGTATGTGGGTTCCCTTTAAGGTGACACTTAGCTTATATGATTTCCCCTGAAAATAGCCACCAGCCCAGCAGTGACTAACTCTGGGATCTCCACTGAGGGAGAATTGCTGGGAATTGACTGAGGTGTCGCTGGCCGGTACCCACTGGGCTGCTGAGCAGTAAGCATCCTCTCCAGGCTGGTCTCCGGGCCCCTCGAGCCAAAGCCCAGCCCCGGCCATCACTGGCTTCACCTCTCTCATCTGCACCAGACACGCGGGCCCCTGAGCTGGCCCTTCTTTCGGCAAAAGAGGCCTGACAGTGCTCGGGAGCTACCTGGGGTTCCAGATAACAAGACACCACAGAGCTAAGCCTTCCTCCTGGCTCTGGACAGGAAAGGCCCTGGTCGACCATCCCTACCAGCCCCTCTGCCCGCTCTGGTTTTACAAGAGGAGCTGCTGGAGAGCCACGGGCCATGCTCCTGTCTCCCAGAGCAGGGACAGTGACTCTGGCCCGGGGTCCCTGCTGCTTGGCCTCCGTGCAGTCACCACCTCTCCAGAGCTCAGAGGTAGCGTGGTCCTAACACCTCACAGCCTGGCTCAGTGTTAAAGAGCTAGAACAAGCGGTATGCTGACGATGGAGCCTCTGGGCGTGGCTTATTAGGTGGAACGCTGAGGACCAGAATGGTTAAGTGACTTACCCAAGGTTACACAGGCAGCTACACATAGCAGAGAGCTCAGCCCTGGTCTCCAGTACTGGACGCCACCTCCAGGGTCTGTGTCCCCACCGGCCATAAGTCCAGGGCAAGTCCACGGTCACAGGTAACATTGTGCCATGTGTGTGTGACCCCACTGGCAGGTTACGCATGGGGTCTTCTCTTGGCCTGGGTCCCCACGCCTACCCCGTCTGCAGCACTAAAGCACTATCAGCGGGAGCTGGTGAGATGCCCTTCTCCCTTGAAAGCCACCTGGGCCCCTGAGACAGTCATTTCACACTGGCTTTATAATTTAACTCTGAATCGCTCTGTGAGGGGGAAGCAGAGCTTCTGCCCCCAGTCAGCCTCATCCTTGCTCGCCCCTGCTCTGAGGTCACCTCAGTTCCGAGGGTCCTGCTTCGCCCCCAGCCCTGGAAGACGGGTGGGGCCAGATCTGGCTAAATGCCCTCCATCATCCTGGAGCCATGCCTTCCTCCCCGGTTCCTCCAGAGCCCCCTGGGAGCTCAGCACATATCATTAGACTTTATTAGAATCAAAGAAATGAGTCATATTTGCAAACAAGCCCTGCTCAGCCAATCTTCCCCTGCAGCTATCGGAAGGGAGAGACGGCGGAGAGAGCCCTGTGCGGCCCCATGCTTGGGGCGGATGGGCTCTTTTATAATTGTTGCCTCCGCCAGTCTCCAGGGAAGAGCCACCGCCAATAAATGGCTGGCCGGCAGTCAAAAGGAAACGATTTGGCCCACTCGGAGGACGTATTTACATCTCTGAGTGCCGGCTGGACGGCAGCGGGGCGGCCGACTCAAAACAGACGTCCAGGCGATTCTTTTTTGGATCCCACCCTGGAATGAATCATTACTATTCTTGGACAAGAATGCAGCTCACCTCTAGGTCTCCTCCTCTCTGTATGAGAGATGCAGGGAAGCCTGGGATGCTGGGGCCCCTCTCGAAGGGAAGCATGGTACCCAGTGCATGGGTGGCTGCTCCCCAGGGTGGGATCAGAAAAAGGAACCAGGCCTAGGGTTGATTTTTTTTTTTTTTTAATCTGGGTAATTTCAGATGAATTACTGCACCTCTCTGAGCCTCAGTTTCCCCATCAACCAAATGGGTATAATTAATTTACTCAACTAATGTCTATTGAGCATTCACTGTGTGCCAGGCACTGTTCTGAATCCAGCAGTGGTCAAGAGAGACACAGGTCCTGCCTCCATGGAGATGACATTCTAGTAGGACAGACAGACATTAAACAGATGATACAAGTAAAATTGTAATATACAAGCGATGATAAGTGATGTAAAATAAAGCCAGGGCTGGGGAAGGAGAGTGACCAGGGATGCTTTTTACAGTGGGTGGCCAGGAAAGGCTGCCCTGGTGAAGTGGCATTTGAACAGAGACCTGAAGGTGGTGGGGTGGCATGTCATGTAATGAGTGGCCAAGGGAACAGCCAGTTCAAAGGTCCTGAGGCAGGAGCGTGCTGGACCTGTTCAGGAAACATTCCAGAAGCCAGTGTGGCTAAAGGAGGAGGGGAAGGGGCCACGAGGATGAGCATTGAAATGGGACCGCTACACACGGAGCTTGTCCTGGACAGGTCCCATTTATGCCTATGGTCCCAGCCTCTTACTAATAGGCACCACCCTCGCTCTTTAAGATGTCTGGGTCTGAATGATAGAGTATTTGGTCACCTTATTCAGGGAGGCAAAAAGGAATGGGGCAGGTAGGTGGGAGCCATGGGGGTTGTGGAGCAGAAGTGGGGTGTCACCTGACTTGGGTATTGCCAGATTCTGTCTTAATCAGAACAGACTGGGGGTGAGGGTGGGGGCAGGAAGACCAGTGAGGAGGCTGCTGAAACAGCCCTGGGGAGCAATGGGGCCTGGACAGGGGTGGTGGCAATGTTGGGGCGATGTGGCCAGATTTGGGGTAACTTGTGCAGCCTCCAGGCGAGGTTAGGAGGCATTGGTGAGGGGCAGTGCACCATGGCAGTCCCTCTGGGGCACAGTACTCTACAGAGTACTGAGCACTCCCATGCACCAGAGGGAGAAGGGTCAACAGATCCTGGTCTGTGCCTCGTGGCTGAGCCTGTGCGGGCCCGACAGGGAAGGGTCCTTCAAACTGGGTCCCTTCAAGAAAGGGTTCAGATGGACTCACACAGTCTCCGGCCTCCTCGGCTATCCCTGAGATGACTTTGGAAAGGATGTCGGTTACTTTGGCCCCGAGCCTACAGTGGGCTCTGTTACGACAACTGCTGTTTGATGAGACAAGTTCACTCCATTCCTAGAATGTCTGCATGGCCCCATGCAAGCATTTTTAAGAATTTAAAGTAATTTTTATAAAGGTGATATGAGCACGTTGAAAACATTCAAATAGTTTAAAAAACATATTCACTGCCAAGTGAGTCCCCGCACCACCCCCGCCCCTGCATCCCCCGGGGCAGCGACTGCACCATTGTCTTGTGCGTCCGCCAGAGTCTGCGAATCTGAGCACGTGTGCCCGCCTTCCGCACAGTGAGGCAGCCTCAGCACTGTTCTCTGTTCACTTATCTCGCCCCTGGGACGTCACCCCTTATCAGCACACAGGGAGAGTCCCGAGGTCTTAAGGGCTGCGCAACATTTCGCCAGGAGCCTGCTCAGTGCCTGCTGGGCCCCGACCCATGGCCATCTGGATGGTTTCCAGTCATTTGCTCCCTCCGACAGAGTGGAGATGAATCGCTGGGGGTGGACCCTGTCGTTGGCCCCACCTGCAGATGTAACTGTAGGAGAGTCTTAGGATAGAACCCCTGGGTCACAGAAAACGTGCCTTAAACTGTCGCAGGAGGGCACCGCAAAGGGGACTGCCACCAGCAGTGGAGAAGCAAGTGCGTGACTCAGTTTCCCTCTTGTGGCCTCAGTGGCTGGTCAGCTGCCCAGAGCAAGGCCGTGTGGCAGCCTCCCGTCCATAGTGGGCACCACAGGTTTGCCCAGCACGGTGGTGGGAGAACGCAGAAGGGCACCAGTGACCTGGCGCGGGCTGGGTGTGGTCAGAATTGGGGCTCTGGGGTTTCAAGCTCTTGGCCAACTTGCCCTAAAGGAGAAAAGGAAAGGCCGTCTTGTGACTGGGCACCCCCTCGGCATTGGCTGAGCCCCTGCTGTGTGCCTGCCGTGGTGTGTCTAGAGTCTGGTAGGCAAGACAGACTCTCACCTGAGGGCGACGTCCAGTGTGAGAGGGCGGCCTGGGAGACAGAAGGACGCTGGTCGTCCGGAGCATCATGGGAAGCCTCCCTGGAAGCACGGGGATGGTGTGCCTGGCGGTGGAGCGGTGCCTACCCGACGCAGCCCATTCACAAGGAGTCCTTGGCTGCTGCCCAGCAGGCCCTGGGCTTTCATTGAAGGCGCCGAGCTCTGGAGGCTGCACGGGGAAGGGCTTTTTGTTCTAAAGCTGCTGTAGCCGCCAAACCCACGTGCTTGGCAGGGCCCCAGCCGGGACACGGTTGGCCCACAGCCTGCCTTGTGAGGATGCCCCCTGCCCTGAGGCTCCAGTGACCGCTGTTGAAGCAAGGCCTGGAGAGATTCTTTTCAAAGTTTAGGCTCTGTTTTCTCTCTTAACCAGAGGGGCAAGGTAGTGGAGTCCAGAGAACACTGGCGTTGGGAGTCAAGACAGCCCGGGTGTAGGGTGGCAGTTCTGCCACCTGGTGGCTGTGTGTCCGTGGATGATTGGTTCTCCAAACCTCAGTTTTCCCCATCTGTAAAATGGGGCAAGTGACTTCTAATCCTTGGACCAGATGAGGTAAATTAGAAAAGCTCGTTGATGGAGCCCCTTGATGTCGGTGTGACCAGAAGAAAGGCCTCACTTGAATGCCAGTTGAGGTGGGAATCTTGGATTTATTCAAGGTCCTTGTGTTGAAGCTTCTTTGGGAAAAAAGGAAAAAGCAATGAGAAAGTGTCCTGGGCCAGTGGGCCTTCCGAGCCCTGACCGTGGGGGTCATCCCACAGACTAACTGAGAGCTGGGGATGGTCTGGGGGCAGGAGCTAGTATTCGTGTTTTACAAAAGAGGAAACTGAGGGCGAGGTCGCACGCCCCTCCTGCCTCTCGTCCCTGAGACTGTGGCCCTCGAACCGGGAGCTGACTCGTTAGAGGGAACCCAGCTTCTCCCCAGGGAGCACGAGCCCCCATCTCCTGTGACTCCTGTGACTTCGGTGGCAGTGGCCCTTGTGGACCGATGTCCCTGTGCTCGGCGTGGCTGCCCTTGGTCACTGCCACAGCAGTCGGAGCTCTGGGACCGTGGGGACACTTTCTGGGCATTAGGTCTCGTGGTCTCTCGGCTGCCAGCGTCCTGCGTCATCCCAACCCAGCTTCAGAAGGCTCCTGCCCCTCGGGGGTGTGTCTGAGTAGGTGTTGCGTGCGTCTGCCTTGGTCAGCAAATTTCTTGGACTCCGAAGAGCCAGGCTCTGCCATGTGACGCTGGTCGGGGTTGGTGGCTGCCTCGTGCTGCTTATCCTTCAGACCGTCCACTCACCTCCTTCTGAGCCCTTCACAACCCTGGCAGGGAGCAGGGGAGGAAACGGCACTACTTAGGTAGGTGTCTGGAGCTGCACTGGGGTCTCTGAGCCACGACAGTAACAACCGCTGAGGTTTACCGACTGCTGGCTGCATCCCAGGCCAGTATCTGATACTTCGAGTGAGCTTTCTCCTAACCCTGTAAAAAGGTGTGTGAGTGGCCTACAGCCACAGATAGAACAAACACTCTGCCCCCTTGAGGCTTACCTTTTAGTGAGAGATCCAGGTAAGAAACAGGGGCGAGTACAATAAAAGAGGGACAGGACAGAGAATGTTGGGGGAGGGTAGTTGTTCCCATTTTAGAGATGAGGAGACTGAGGTCGGGCAGTTGGATAACTAGCCCCAAGTCAGTGGTTGCATGGTGGAGCCCCGTGGGAACCCAGTGTTTGGCCCACAGTGGGCACTGAGGAAGGGTCTGCGAGAATCAATCACATGAATCAGCACTCGATTCACAGATGAGGAAACTGAGGCTTAGGGGTTTAACTTAACTTGCCCGAGGCCTGGCTGGGTAGAACCCAGGTTCGCCTGACTCAGGAGTCCAAAGCTATACCCTCGTTGGCCTCTCCCACGACTCTGTGACACAGGTGTTAACTGTTTCCCTAGACCAATGGGATTCCACAGCTCGGAGGCAGGATTTGAGCCCCAGCCTGTTGGAATCCAGGCGTCAGCTCTCTCGGCCCCTGACCGGCCCCGTCTGACTTGTGGCTCTGTTTGCTTGAAGGCGCAATGTGCTGAGCTTGTCTTCTGGAATTGACGAACTGGGCGCTCTGAAGTGGGACCTTGCTCTCTGCCTTCTCCTCGTCTGGCTGGTCTGTTTCTTCTGCATCTGGAAGGGCGTCAAGTCCACGGGCAAAGTGAGTTGTGCTCCTGTCCCTCCCCTGCCTCATGGAGACCGGCCCCCATCTCCTGCGCCCCCAGGCCTTCCTGCTCGAAACTGGTCCTGATCAACCAGTCCTCCCAGCAAATACAGAGCCCTGGTGTGCGCCATTTGCCCACCTCATGATGTAAATATCCCCACCAGGTCCAATTAGAAGTTATTGATGGTTCAACGACCAGCTAAAAAAGTTCCTGCAATTGAGCTGTGAGCTCTCCTGAGCCTGCACAGGCTCCCACACACCCCTGGTTCCCCGTCAGGGAGTGGGCAGCAGTGTGAATGTTAGCAGATAGCAAACCTTGGAGATGCCACTGATAAGGTAGCTGGTAACTGCATTGTTAATTACCAGCTTCTCTAGGACCCCATGCACCCTTGTAGCCTCCACATCCCCTGGGGGCTCGTTAGAAATGCAGACCTGTGGGCTGACCCCAGGCCAACAGAAGCAGAAGCTGCCTTTGAACACTTTCCCCAGATAATCCAAATGCACACTGAGGTTTGAGAAGCACCAACTGGGATTTTTGCTGCTAAATCAGATTAACTGAATTATCTTACGATTTGCATTTCAGCTGGTGGCTAAGATGTTAGTTATTAAGGAAAGCTTTCACTGATGATTAAGTCGTTCGCTCATAACCAAAGTGTTAGTTGTAACTGAAGTATCTGCTGCTGTTTAATATATTACATGATGACCAAGATGTTAGCTATTAGCAAAGGTGGTAGCTGATAATTAAAATGTTACCTTATAATTCAGGTTTTAGGTGTAGCGGTATATTGTCAATATGAAAATGTTAGCCTGTAACAAAAATGTTACCTGTTAGCAGAGCACAGCAATTACCTGATAACCAAGACACTGGCTGATATGACACCATAGTTTTTCTGATGACAGAAATTCGTGCAGAGGGTTCTGTTGGGATCACAGGTGTGAACCCAGGGCACTAAGCCACAGCAAAGGTGTTGGCTGATCTGCCCTACGTGCCCCCCGTCTATCATGCCCCGACCCCCGTCATTTGCATCTCGATAGGGGGAAAATCTCTTTAAGATCAAAAAGCCCTCAAAGGTCAAAAGAGTAAGTTAAGGTGGCATTTGAGGGACATCGATGGGCAGTGGGTGAAGTCATTTGGAGAAGGGGCCTTTGCTGTACACATTCACCCCAGACAAAGAGGCCCTTAGGCAAAGTCATGGATCTGAAGAGACCCCAACAGTACTCTGGGACACGCCGGGTAAGAGGTGGGTCCCCGGTGGTGGAGGCAGAATGAGCACGGAGGCCTGCGCGCCCACGCCCTCCGCCGGTTTCTCTGAATAGAGCCACCTGCGACCCTAAAACCCAATCTGGAAAGGAAGCGGGCCAGGCTTCAGAAATCTGCACGGGCACACCCCCGCTGACATCACCCACCCCGAGAGGCAGGAAGAGGGGACGTGGCGTATTCCCGCCGCTCCTTGGGACGCACGTCCTCCAGTCTTGTTCCATGTCCTCCACCGTCTTGTGTGCGAGCGGTTTCCTTACCACCTCTCTTTGAACAGTGAGGGAACTGGGCTGGGATTCCTTAATGACTTGTCCAAGGTCGCCCCTCCCTCTGAACTTCAGTTTCCTCATCCAGAGACGGGTGAGAGTTAAAGCAAGCTGTGTCAGCACCCGGCACAGTGCTCGGCACAGACTGTGCAGTAGGCGCCAGTCCCTGCTCCCCACGTGGAGGCGAGCCCATCAGGAAGCTCTGTGGACCCTGGTCCCGAGCAGTGCTGCAGACACACTTACGCACGCGTGCTTAGAGCCTCTGCCATCTGCCGGGCGCTGCCGTGGGCATGGGGCCCGGGGTGCACAGAACAGACAAAAATCCCTGCTGTCCAGGAGCTGACAGACTTGTTGGTTGCAACAAGGGGAAGGTGTAAACCATACAGGAGTCAGTTGGCCACAAGAGCTATGGAGGAAAACAGGAGTGTCAGGTGCAGTTTCAAGGGGGTTGGCCAGACAAGGCTCTCCGAGAAGGGCACTTTGAGGCAAGGATCTGAAGGAAGTGAGGGTGAGCCGTGCAGAGGCCCGGAGGTGTGAATGACCAGACCCTCGGGGAGCCCCCAGTCTGATGGAGGAGCTGATGTCCCCTAGGAACGGTGAGCAGTGCTTGAGACACTTGCTGGGGCCGGAGAGTAGAGTCAAAGCGGGTGTAGGGCTGCATCGGGGGCGGGCTGAGGGACGTGACTTGCTAGAGGTCCCCCTGCCCGCCCCCAGAGACGAGGCTCCAGGCCCCCAGGGGCGGGTGTGGTTCCCAGAACAATAGCAGGGCCTGGGCCAGCCGGGAGAAGCCAAGACAAACACAGTGAGGCTCAGTGGACTTCCTCAAGCCCCTCCGCCTGCCTATCCGCCCATCGCCAGCCGGGACTTCCAGCCCTGGCCACAGACCAGGCTCGCAGCCGCCATGGGGGCTGGGCCCATGGGCAGCAGGACAGCCTCATCCTGGCCAGGGCCTCGCTCCAGGGGCTGACCCTGGTGTGGCAGGGGGTGGAAGGAGGGAGCGCCGGGTCCTGGGAGGCTCAGGACCTGAGTTCAATCACTTCGCCTCTCTGGGTCTCAGTTCCCTTTTTTGTAATATTCAGCCTTCTGAGGGTCTGACACTTGGCCCCGAATTTGCTGCTGCTTCATTCATTCAAGAAATGGAGATAATGGCGGCAAATGCTCTGTGGCACGTGTGTGCCAGGCACTGTTCTCAGTGCTGATTATTACTTACTAGTTCATTTAATCTCCTGACGCCTGAGGTATGTGTGGCTCTTACGACCATTTTACAGATGCGGAAACAGAGGTGCAGAGAGGTTAATGAACTTGCCCAAGGCCACACAGGTTGTCGTGGCCACACAGGTGGGATTTGAACTCGGGCAGCCCAGCTCCTAGCCTCAGTGCCTGTCGCCTGCTCTCTGCCCTCAGCCCTGTGCTGGCCTGACGGTCGTGTCCGATGCGAGTCCCAGCACGTAAGGTCCAGGGAGGTGACACAGAGGCCCAGATCCTCACACAGGAAGTGCAACTCTGTGGACCCAAATGGCAGTTTGGTCCCAGACATGAGCACAGGCGCTGGCCTCTCCATCACCAGCCTCCACGGCAGCTCTTCTGTCCAGTGCTTAGAAACAGGCAGGGGCGGCCGGCAGAGCCAGACCTGGTTTGGGGTTTCAGCTCTGCCCCTATAGCCTACATGACTGGGGGCCAGTCCTTTTCCCCCTCTGAGTCTCGGTTTCCCCTTATATGAAATGAGTAGCGGTACCCACCCCCCAACAGGAGTGCTGTGAGGACCCTCAGGACCTGCCCAGGCGCTGGTTCCAGACCCTCGGCCTCAGGTCTCTGGGCTGAGTGACCCACGCTGCCCAGGCCTTCTTCTCAAAGGAAACTCAGGGCAGCAGGAAACAAGCCCATCTCCCCCTGCCTGGCCAGCCACCCTCTCCCGACCGTCCCTAAGGAATGAGGAAGCGTTGTCCTTGTAAGTTTCCAGGGCAGTTGGGCCACAGGGCTTTTGGGTCGAGGGCTCAGAGGAGCCACGGAGGTTTGCCAGCAAGAGTGGAAAAGTACCACATTCCGTGGCAAGGCCTGCTGGGCCCCCCCCCAGAGGCCCATTGGTGGTGGCTGGCACCAGCATCTCCCACGAGCATCCCTGGAGAGTCACGGAGAAGTTGAGAGAATGGCTCCCAGGGGCTTGTTCTCAGCAACAAATTCTGCAAAATAAGGGTGTCTTTCCAAAGAGGCGGCTGGGTGGCATAACCAGGTGGGCTGTTGTGTTCTGGGTTTGGGGAAGACAGCGGACACGCACACACACACACAAGCCAGCTGGCCTGGACCACATCCCACCTCTGCCACCTACTGGCCCTGGGCCCCCGAGCAGCTGACGTGACCTCACTGGGCCTCCGTGTCCTCATCTAGAAAATGCAGGTGATAATAGTCCTACTTCTTCCAGTTGTGAGTTAACACGCATAAAGCTCTGGCATAGCGCCCGGCACACAGCAAGCGCTATATAAGTGCTTGTGAAACGAATTAAATACGTGGAAACAAGGGAAGCCACCCCCACCCCGGGAGGTGTCCTGTGTCCCTGACACAAAGCCCTCTGGCCACAGCCCGCACACCCGCCCAGCCCAGGGGGCCCTCAGGCTTTGAAGCAGCTGCCCTCCGCCCCGCCGCTGTCAGCAGCCATTGTTCTCCAGGCCCTGAGCTAGGGGCCGTGGGCCTGTCGGCAGGAAGGGAGGAACGGCCTGCGGGCTGGTCTTCTTTCTTCTCTCACCCCTTCCGTGGCTTCCTGACCTGCCTCCACCCTCCACGTCTGCCTTCCGGTCCCTGGGAAATGGAGGGCTCTCTGCCTCGGGAGAAGACAGTAAGGTGGCTGGGGAAACTGAGGCCCGGGGGAGAGGGGCGTCCAGGGAGGGTGTGGCAGAGGCGGAAGGAGGGTGGCCCTTTCAGCCCGGGATCCTCAGGAGGACCTGCTGCTAGGGTGAGTGGGGAAGCCACCCGCTGGGAGGGTGCAGAGGTGCATACGGACCCCAGTCTGTGCAACCCCAGCTGACCCTCTCAGCCACTCCACCCCTCCCGCTGGCAGAGCTGGAGGAAACCTTAGAGCCCAGCTGGTTTGAGCCCCCCAACTTGGCAGGTGGGGAAATGGAGCCCAGAGAGGGGCAGTAACTTGCCCAAGGTCTCACAGCAAGCTTGTCACTGAGCCTGAATTCTGACCTGAGCCGTAGAGCCCTTGGGGAGTCCAGCTTCCCTCTGGTCTTTGGGAGGATTGAATGAACTGCCAGTTGAAGGGCTTTTTTCTGCCGTGCTGTTGTCACTGGAGGAGGTTCTAGGCTGCCCCCGTTCTGCTGCTTAAATGCTGTGTGACCTGTGGGCAAGGGACAGACTCTCTGGGCCTCAGTTTCCTTGCTTTCAAGATGGGGTTAGGGCAGGACCAGGTGAGTGTAGAAGTCACTGCACTTGGATTAGCACTAGGTACACAGTAAGCACTCAATAAATGCTGGCTGGTGATATTGACTGAAGGCAGCTGAGCCCGACAGGCCCTGAAAGCTTCCTTCTTTCCTTTTTCCAAAGCCCCCTGCTAGTTGTTTCTACTCAAAGGGATGGCAGCTGTCTGAGAACTGGGCTCCATTATGGCAGCTAGGCGAGGTTCAGGGCTCTATCACCCCCCCGTCGGTGTCTGTTACCTGCCTGAGTCCAGAAGTGCCTGGCAGTGTTCTGGCACTGCCCCCTCCCCCAACGCCACGGGCCTTTCATCCTGTTCTCGGTCTCAGTTTCCTCACCTGTAAAATGGGTGCATTGGCCATGCAGTGGTCCCTCCCCGGGCCCCTGGCCTCAAGGCCCTCAGAGGGGGTCAGGGGCTCTGTGAGCTAGTCTTAGCATTTCCACTGGTCACCACGGACTTTTGCATGTCCTGCACCGTGCAGTAAGATGCCTCATGCCTTGGCTCGGGGCTGACCCTCTGCCTGCTGGGTGCAGGCCTTGAGCACAGTGGTGGCTTGGAGAAGTCTGGGAGCCCTGCCCAGTCTCAGTTCCTTCTCCAGCAGCAGGTTAGCCAACGTACCGATTTGGGGGTGTGGTGAGCATGAAGTGGGCTGGTGCTGGGGAGGCCTGGCTCAGCCGGTGCCCTGCTGAAATAGCAGGATTTCACTGTCCATTCAGCCAGGCATCTTCGAGCTCCTCTCAGGTGTAAACCCTGCCTGGGAACTTCTTGTGTTGAAGAAGAAGTTGGGAAAATCCATCCACGAACTGAGGCTACAGGAGGTATGAAGGCTGGTACTTTCAGGACAAGAGGAGTAGAGAAAGTAGGGCGGGGCCCTTGGAGATGGAAAGGCCTGGCCCGGGTCATCTCTGGTCCCCACCTTGATTGACCTAGGCCTGCCTGGGACGTGCTGCGTGACCCAGGGAAGGCTGTGGCCTCCTGCACCCCCAAGGAAGTGGAGGCCTTCCCCATCCTCGTTTCCCCTCTCCAGAAGTTCCTGTTTGCTTCCTGCACAATCACATGGCCAACGACAGGCCCCATTTCTTGCTCAAGCACCTAAGCGGCCACCTAGGTGCCATGCACTGTTTTGACCACGTTGTGAGCATCGTTCCATTGAATCCTTGCCTGATCCCTTAATGAGGGCCTTCTATTACTCTTACCTCCGTTTTACACGTGAGGCCACAGGCCCAGAGAGGTTAAGCATCATGCCCAAGTTCACACAGCATGTGAGGGGACAGAGCGGGGATTTGAACCTACACTTACCTGGTTCTGAACCGTGAGTCATACTAATGGTTGTAACGTTAGCTGAACTGTGCTACGTCCTGTGGGCCAACCACTGGGCATACACACTTAATAGTTTACTGTCGTATTGTGCATTTTCCTTCTTCACCTGCTAGAATGTCGGTTCCATGAGGGCAGGGATTGGTTCCCTGTATTTCCCAGGCCTAGTAAATATTTATAGATTTTTTTTCATTGAATCTCAGTACATCTATAAGGTAGGTACTTGTATTATATCCAGGTTACAGGTGAGGCACGTGAGGCCCAGAGAAGGTAGGCAGCATGCCCAGAGTCACCCAGCAAGGGAAGTATCAAGCTCCGCTCCAGAATGCCTGCCTCGGAGAGGATGTTTGAATTTAATAGCAGCAGGCCCCCTCATCGCTCTCGTCCCTTGCAGGTCGTCTACTTCACCGCCACTTTCCCGTTCGCTATGCTCCTCGTGCTGCTGGTCCGGGGACTGACGCTGCCCGGTGCAGGTGCAGGCATCAAGTTCTATCTGTACCCCGACATCAGCCGCCTGGAGGACCCACAGGTACTGCAGGGCAGCCTGGCCCCCCTCCTACCCGGGGCCTGTGTGGGGAAAGGAAGCTGAAGCAGTGTCTGTGGTTCTGGGCACACAGATCTAGCCGGGCCGTCAGCCCTGGTACTTTTCCACTGGGCTGTGGCGGGCTGTTCACGGTGCTCGTGGGCCATTCCGGCTGCGTGTATCTTTTCACATCGAGGACTCCGGAGGCGGGCCCATTATAAAGTTTCTTTAGGTATTGCGCCAGGTAAGGGAGAGAAGTCGCTATGAGCTGTTCTCCTCTGCCACAGCGGCCTTGAGGGCTGCATCGTGGGGGTGGGAGAGTTGGGCTTCCTTGTCTGAGGATGGAATTCAGAGTTGGTGACCACTTAGAAGGTCGGGCTGGGGGGGCAAATACTAAACGTCCACCTCCAGGCACTCAGCCATATGACCGCAGGCAGTTGAAGAGTTTATTGGCCCATCTGGGGTTCTGGGGACCTTCTGTCCCCAGGGTCCTCAGCCTTTAGGTTGCCTCCAAGGGCCTGTGATGCTTCGGGTCTCTTCCCCACTGTCCTCTCACCCTGGGCAGGAGGTAGGTGGGAAGGGCTTGGCCATCGTCAGAGGACAGCTGGGGAGGCAGCGCTCCTGGCCGTCAGGAGCCACTTGATGAAGGTTCTGGAGAACAGCTTTGCCTGCATAATCCATTCAGGAATTCCTCCCCCTTCCAACTCGGGGGCCCCAGACAATAACAAGTACAATAATGGTAGCAGCCTTGACTTACAGGCTTACCATGTGTCTGACACTGGGCTAGATCTTAACTCTTTGAACCTGCAAAATAGCGCTGTGGGGCAGGGCAGTGGAGCCCATTTTACAGATGTGAAAACTGAGGCTCCAGGAGTCATATTTACATCATTCCACAGTTGGAATCCAGGTCCCTCTGCTTCAAAAGCCAGCCTCTTAACCCTGATGCTGAGTGACTGGGGGGCTTCTTAGACTTCTGGGATTCCTTGCAGCTTGGATTCCAGTGCAAACGCTCTAATTGCATCAAGAACCTGCATACTTCGAGGCGCTGTCCTCGGGGCCCGGTGGCCAGGGACCCGCGCCACCTCCTCCAGGCAGCCGGCTCTAAAGTCTCCTTTTCTCTCTCCTTGCCACCCTCCCCCCGCACCCTTCCCAGGTATGGATCGATGCAGGGACCCAAATATTCTTTTCCTACGCCATCTGCCTGGGGGCCATGACCTCGCTGGGGAGCTACAACAAGTACAAGTACAACTCGTACAGGCAAGTGTCGCACCAGCGGGCCTGGTGGGCCTTAGAAATGATGATGATGTTTAAAGAAAAAAGAGAAGAAGTAGGGAGCGTGGCTTCCTTGTGTTGTGAATTAACTTGCTCCCTGACATATGTGTAACATAGGGACTGTATGCTGCTGGGATGCCTGAACAGTGGTACCAGTTTTGTGTCTGGCTTCGCAATTTTTTCCATCCTGGGCTTCATGGCACAAGAGCAAGGGGTGGACATTGCTGATGTGGCTGAGTCAGGTATGGTGGTATCGGTGGCAGTGGTGGTGGGCACTGCCACCTAGTGTGTAAGCCGAGTACTGCAGGCATGAAGCCAGACCCCCCAGGGGGCTTTGTGGGGGGGATGAGCCTAGTTTCTGAAATGGACCCCCCCCACCAAGACGTCCCCCAAGTATCAAAGAGTATAAAAGCTAAATTTTAGACACTTCCAATTGCAATTTTGCCCAAGGGGCGGCAGAAACATTGGGGTTGGTTAAGTTGGGGAATATTCAGCTATTCTCATGTGGTCTTTCCCCCTCCCTGTCCTTCTCCAGCAAACTCCTGGTTTCAGCAACAGAAACCACTTCCTAACTCAGGCCCAAGGCAGCCACCAATCGGCATTCCATCACCACCTTCTCAGCTTTGGTTTCTGTATTTTGCACTTTGCTCCCAGCACGCCCCCTCTAAGCGAACCCATTCATTCATTCCACCGCTGTTTCTTGATTTGCTGAGTCTCTGCCCTGTGTCAGGCACCACCGTAGGCCCAGGTGGGGGAGGGACAGGGGGTGTGGCAGGCCACCCTCTGGGACGGTGACAGGTCCAGTTTGGGGGAAGGTTGTTGGGGACACCATCACCCCCCTGGGGTGTGGGCCCCATTGGTGGGGCACTTCCTGCAAGACACCTGCCAGTGGAGAGACAGTCTTAGAATCAGAGTCTTCAAAGCCTGGGGTCTTAGGCTGGGATCCTGGGGTTCCAGCGAGATGGTTCTGGAACCCGAGAATTGCGAGGGCTTCAGCTGCTAGAATCCTAGAGCGTCAGAAGCACAGGTGTCCCAGTTCTAAGACGTGCCCGTGGGCGCTCCCAGTCCTGGACCCCAGCTCTGCGGCTGCGGGGGCTTCGATGTGGGAGTGAGAACCTTATTCCCAGGGTCCCCAAGGTCCGCCTTTCCGGCCTCTGCGGCCTCCTCTCATCCTGCCCAGGTCACTTGGAGGGTGGTTGTTGCTGTTTCACAGCCTGACCACCTGACTTCCCACAACCTCTCAGGGGCCACTTGGAAGCAGGTGAGGGCCCTAGGCTGAGGCCCCTCCCAGGCCCAGAGGAGAGCGTGAGGTCCTAATTCCAGGGATCACAGACCAGGGTCAGGCACAGCTGGAGCCCCCACATGGCGCTACCCTTGCCCTTGTTGGAAACAAGGGCTGGTGTCCTGGTTCCCCAGCCAGGGACCCTAGTGTTGGGGGATTGGGCGCCCCAGCATCATGCATTCAGATGTCACCACGGCAGATGAGGTCAACGGCTTGACACCTAGGGCCTTGCTTGGGCTGGTCAGGGTCAGAGCTGGGGTCTCCTGGACAGGTCCCTCTGACACAAGGATATCCCCCTGCAGCCTCCCCATCCCACCGTGCACACATGCGACCTCTGGGCTCCTCCGGCCTCTCAGAGCCGCAGGCCCCGTTTCCCCCCTTACTCGGTGAAGATGCTCACTGCCCTGCCCCCTCCTCCCACGCCCAGTGCTGCAAGACAGGCCTGACAAGCCCACGCCTCAGCCCCACAGCTGTCTCCACTGCCCCCGCTCCCAGATCGGACCTTCAGACATAGTTTTCCTTCCCTGAGAGCCCCCAGAGGCAGGCCAGAGACTGAGGACACAAAGTATTTCCAGAAGTGAAATAACCACACGCGTGTGGCACTTTGGCAGAGTGACGAAGGGGAGACAGTTGACATCTCCTTTGCAAATGGCTTTTTTTTCCGCTTGAGGGCTTGCAAACCAATTCTGATTGATGGGGAATCGCCAGGAGCATGGAGGGAATTTGGCAGTGGGAGATTATGAAATATGTGAAATAGATCTTTCAATAGATCTGTCAGTATATGAAATAGATCCTTCTCTGTGGACAGCTAGATACTTTTATATACGTATTCATCGTCAAGATAAGTTGTTTCTTATTCCCGTCCACTTCAAAGACCTTGTCATTTATTCCCCACGGTGATGTCTGAACAGCCGACACATCAAGGGTGATTATTTCGCTAATAAGCTTTTAACAAGCACCATATTGAGCGAAGTGCATTGGAACAAGATAATTATTTAGCCGAATGGAGTGCAAATTGCAAATGAAGCGTAGAGCGGGGCATCTCTGCTGCCCCAGGGGCTCCAGCGGCTGCCGTGTCTCCCCGACTTCTCTCTCTAGTTCCCGTGCTTTCAGAGAAGGATGCTCAGACCCTCCCCCGGAAGCTGGCTTGAAAAAGGCAAAACTGAAATACAGAAACAGCCGTTGAGAAGCTTCAGGGCCCAGCGGGCGGGCGGGGGAGAGGTGGGGCGAGGGCCCCATTTTACATCTGTCTCGCAGCGGCTGGATTGATTCCTCCCGGTGCCGCCTACCAGTCGGGCCGGAGCTGACCTGGGGGGCCCAGGGGGCCCCAGCCAGGTGGAAATGCGGGTACTACTCCAGCTGGGGCTTTGGGGTTGGGACGAGCACCCTTCCACCTCTTCCGGGGGTTTTCCACCATCGCCTCCGAGGACATGGTCACAGTCACCGTTGGGCTTTCCTCACGTTGGGGGACTCTGGCTGTATAGGGTCTCGCCCTCGCCACCACGCGTGTGGTCAACGCCGTACGATGTGGTTTCTGGCTCCAATTTATATCAAAGTTTTTTTTTTCATTCTCAGACCATTCATTTGGTTCCTGATACCTGTTTCAAATATCCTGCCCTCCAGCCCTCCTCGTTTCACATTTCTTGCCTTTTTTTAATTGTTTTTGAGTTGTGGATTTTGCTCTATTTTTTTTCAGCCCAGGCCCTCCCTGTCTCCTTTCTTTGGCGGCTCCCGACCGTCTGGTGGACCCACAGGTCTCGGTTACAACTCCGTCTTTCCCCCGGTGTCTTCTCTCAGGCCGACTGGAGGCGAGAGGGGACGTTTCCAGTTGGAGGCACCCCCAGAGCCGGTGGGGCTTCTGCCTCCAAATAGTCACGGCCCTCCCTAGAGACCAGAGCCCTTTACCAGGGAAATGGCACCAGCACCCAAGAATCTGAGCAGGAGAAGCCTCGTTGGGGTTCACGTATGGGAACCTGCCCCTCACTTCTGTGGGGAGCCTGAGGCCCCGAGAGGGCGTATGGTGACGTGATGCGGAGGTGGTGGGCCGAGGACTGGACTGCAGCCTGGGGGGCTCTCCGCCTGGGGTCTTGCCCTGCACTCGCCTCCCTCCAGCTTTGGGCCTTGGCTGTGACGGTGCTCCAGTGGGTGCACAGATGCACCCGCAAGAGACATTGGCCCCGCGGGGCGTGGTTCTGTGTTCTTTTTTCTGGCCCCTCATTTAGTGTTTCAGTAGAAAGCTTTTCTTTGCAAACAGGGCGTTAGTAGTCAGATAACTCTAGTAGTCAGGACGCTCCCTGTTTTTGCTTCCTTCCAGCAAACGTTGGTGTGATTCTCCGGTTTGGGGGGAGGTCCTCCTTTCCCAAGCCGGCAGACCGAGTCCCAGGCTTGGTCCTATTTCCTACCCCATAACCGGTGTCCGCTCGGAACCTGGCGTGTGAGGAGGCCACCTGTGCTGCTGCATAGGAGACAGATGCTAAAACGGGGCCCCGCCTGAGCCCCGGCGCGTCCCACCCCACAGTGAGACAGGCCTGGCCTCTTCCCCCAGGCGGGACCCTGCATCTGGGGCTTGGGAGACCCGCCTCAGACCCGAGTGTCTTGTGTGGCTCCGGGGCTCGGGGCGGCTTGGGCGCTGATGTCTCCCCTCTGCCCCTCCCCATCTTCTCTTCCGTTAGGTCCTGGCCTGGCCTTCATTGCCTACCCGAAAGCTGTGACAATGATGCCGCTGCCCACGTTTTGGTCCATCCTTTTTTTTATTATGCTTCTCTTGCTTGGACTGGATAGCCAGGTATGTACAGAGCGAGGGGATGGCCCCTGGGTGGGACCGCCTCCGCCCCCCCCCGAACCTGGTTCTGGAAGAGCCGCCCTCTTTGTGCTGTGAGTGAGCTGCTGACACCCCTTCACACCCCTCTGCAGACCTGCAGCAGCTTCAGCCAGCGAAGGTTCCTCTGGGACCCCAGGAGTGGAAACAGCCCCAGGGCAGCAGCAGGATGTTGTCTGCCCCAAAGCTCGAGTCTTTGACCTCGGCACGGGGAAACGGACAGCCACAGGCTGTGGTCCACAGAGAGCCATGGGTACGACTAGAAGGGCAAGGCCTTAAAGTAGTGGCGTGTGCCGTGGAGCATGGGGCACCCAGGCAGGCCAAGGAGGGACATGGCACACCGGCCGTTCGGGCAAGGGGCCAACACCTCTGTCTAGGGCATGAGGTGGTCACTGGCCAGGCCATCACTGGCAGTCCTAAGTGTGGCCACAGCAGCTGGAACCACGGCTGTATTCTCTGCTTCCTGGGGCACATGGGTCCGCGATCTTGGCCCCCACGGGGAAACTGATCCTCCGGAGCCTTGCCAACACCCATCCTGCCCTCCGGCCTTCCCAGCTTTCTGCCCCCTCTCCACAACAGGCAGGACTCCACGTACACCATGGTCATTTCCTGTGCTTCTTAACCCCCACGTCCCATCCCTCCAGGACTCAGGCCTCCCCCCGACCCCCTGGGGATGTCAATGAGAGCCAGCTGGGGTCTGCATCTGGCTTTGGAGTAACACTGTTCCCAGCCCCCATGCTGCTCTGTGTCATGGAACACGTTTCCTCCCCCACTCTGAGCCTCAGTTTCCTCATCTGATAAATGGGTATGATTATACCTACATTGCCTTGTGGGAAATGCCAGGCACAGTGCCTGGTAGGGAGCAGTCAGTGGTGCTCGGAGGACCGTAGAGTGAGCCCCTGGGACACCTTCCCTGGAGATAGGTGTGTTTTCTCTGAGGCCTTCTCGAGAGCACAGGTGTGGCTCCAGGGGTGGACAGTTAAGGTGTGCAGGGCGGGCTGGCCCTGTGCGCATGGCCACATGGGCCTTCATCTGAGGTCAGGCACTGGAAGGCAGCCTCGTCTGCAGGCTGGGCTCCGGCTGCCTCACAGAGGTCTGGTCTCACCCCGTGAGAGGTGGGGGCCTGCTCCTGTTCAGGAGAGGGCTTTGCCACTGCCCCCTGGGCAGCAGCCTCAAGGCCCGTGCCCGGATGGTCCCCGGGGATTCAGAACCGGGTAGGAAGAAAGTCTTAGAAGGTCAGGCAGCGGAGAGGAGGTGGTCCGCTAGCAAGGTCAAGAGAAGAGTGGAGGATTTGGCTGAAAGAGGACCAGGATTATCAGAGAAGACGGAAGGAAAACATTTGGGAGACTGTAAACAAAATACTTGTGCAGTTGTTGATGGGCTTGAGCTGTGTAAACAGCAGGAGGGCTCCATCCGTCATTCCTAGTTAATGAGTTTGGCCTTCAGAGGCCCCAAGCAAATGGCTTTTATCACTTCTTCCAGAGCTCTCAGTGAAAGCCAAAGACAAAAACAGAAAGAGGTTAATAAATGACAAAGCGTGACATCTCCATGGGCCCAAAATTGGCCTCTTGGGATACGGAACTGCTTCGTGAACAGGCGGAGGGGGTTATTCATTAGATTTCCCCTGGTTGAGGGTGTGCACCTCTGAGCCAGGCCCACTGCGGCTGTTTGCTTAGGGAATCTCAAAGCTCTGAAAGCCAGCCTCGCAGGGAGCCGGTGTTCTTCTGCTTCAGAGCATGGAACTCATGGCACTGAACGACCTGCCTAATTGATGTGCCAGGAAAGGGCATGGTGGGATTCGAACCCTGGCATCCCTCCCCTGCATCTGTGTGCTCTGAGAAGTCAGGGACGTGGGGGAAGGTTTCGCAGATGCCAGCGACCACCTCGTACAGCACCAGCAGTGATAGGGGCCCTGCCCTGCGAGCTGTCCGCTCGGACCGGGCTTCACGTGTCATGTGTGGCAAAACGCACATAACACAGAATCAACCATCGTAACCGTTTTTAAGCGCCCAGCTCAGGGCGTTAAGTACGCTCGCGTTGTTGTGCAGCCGTCACCACCATCCATCTCCAGAACTTTCTCATGTTCCCAAACTGAAACTCTGTCCCCACTAAACACGAACCCTCCCTCCTAACCTAGCTTTTATGCATCCGCTCCTTAATCCACACAGTGTCCCGATGCCTGGGAACAACTGTTCCCCGGAGCCGAGAAAACTGAGGCTCAGAGGGAACCGGCCCTGGGCTGAGGCCACACCCAGTGGGTTAAGGACTGGAGTCATGGCTGCCTGTCCCCAGACCTGCCAGTTCGTCCCTGCTAGTTGGCCTTTCCTTTGAGTTCCCCCCAAAGAACTCCGTTCTTCGGACATGCAGGGATCCACAGCCAGTCTCAGGCAGGGGGAGCGTGAGCCTCGCTCATTAGAGGAGGGGGTGTTCCTAGCATTTGGGGGGAGCACTGTGTTTGGCTGAGGGGCCATCGTACCGCTATGTGTTTCCCAGGGAGAGGGAGTCGGACTGTCACCCATGTGGAGGCAGATGCTCGCTAGCTGGCCCGCCCGAGGGGGACACAGTCTGTGAACAAACAGCACAAGGAGAAGAGAGCTGGATTCCCTCTCGCCCAGGAGCTCACCCATTCAGCCCCTGATGTGCGTTAGCAGGAATCACCCCATTGCCAGTCTACTCTGATGATTTCCCATCTTTCCCATCACCCCTGTTGAGTACGCAAGATGCTCCCATTTTACAGAGTAGGAAGCTGAGGCTCAGAGAAGTCAGGGTCACACCACTATTAAGTGAGGGAGGTCTCGAGAGGCTGGTGGAGCGGGTGAGGGCTGGGGTTGGTGTCCCCCAGAGGTGCAGTGAACTTGGAAACAAGGAGCTTGTGCTGCTGTTGGCCCTGACTCTCAGTGACACTGGATCTTCCTGTCTTTAATTTTCCAATCTCAAAAAAGGAAAGAACCTTTGTTTTTTTTGTTTTGTTCTGTTTTTAATTAATTCATTTATTTTTTATTTTTGGCTGCGTTGGGTCTCCGTTGCTGCGCGCAGGCTTTCTCTAGTTGCGGCGAGCAGGGGCTACTCTTCGTTGTGGTGCGCGGGCTTCTTATTGCGGTGGCTTCTCTTGTTGCAGAGCACGGGCCCTAGGCGCGAGGGCTTCAGTAGTTGTGGCGTGCGGGCTCAGTAGTTCTGGCTCGAGGGCTCTAGAGCTTAGTAGTTGTGGCGCACGGGCTTAGTTGCTCCGCGGCATGTGGGATCTTCCCGGCCCAGGGATCGAACCCGTGTCCCCTGCATTGGTAGGCGGATTCTTAACCACTGCACCACCAGGGAAGTCCCAGAACCTTTGTTTTTAACTGCTTTTCAAGCTTAATGTTTGAGCTGCAGGTCTGCTCTAATCCAGTGACAATTTAGACTCAGAACCCCTTTGGCTGACACATCAATCAGAGGTCAAATCATCAGCCCCCTGTTCTCTTTGGACCCCTTTCAAGAGCCTCTTGATCATCTTTTCCCTGAATTTCCAGCCCCTTTGGGCACATGAAAGGGACTTGCTCCTTGTGTATGTTCCTCGATCGTCCCATGATGCTTCCCAAAGGAGCCAGCGGTTGGCCATGTCTTGTAGGAAGGCTGGGGAAACCTCCTTCCCCAAAGCCTCTCCCAGATGAGAGAGCAGACAGGTCGAGGTTTTAGCTTGTTAACGTTTAGAGGAATCAGATGGCCTCGAGGGTGTGTTGGTGGGCAGAGCAGTCTGGCTGCAGCCACCCCAATTATAGTGCATCTGCACGCCTTTAACTCTGAAGCGTACGTCTAGACTGTGCTACAGATACTTGTGCACACATGTCTAAAGACAGACGGACTCGGGGGAAGAGTCCTGCCCAGGTCAGCAGCCGTGGAGGCTGGACACCGTCTGCAGGGCACTGGTTAGATCCATGATGGTAAGCGTCCACAGGACGGAGTTTTATGCCACCATTTAAGAACCAAGGCAGCTGCATGGACTGATGTGGGATGACCTCCGGGATAAATCATTAGGTGCAAAGATGAGATGATTTAGAAAGATTGAGGGTCACCCTAGAAAGTTACTCATGGACTGGCGTTTTCGATCAGCTGTTTTACCTTTGGGAGCCCAGGGATGGGTTCCTGGGGTCACAGGCTGCATTTGGCTCACACACATGGGCCTTTGGGCGTGCACGCACGTGTGCAAAATCCCCCTACGGGCCCACGATCCCCATGGGGTTAAAAACCACCATGTGAATTGGATGGGGAGCTAAGGCCCAGACTTGCCTGGGTTACCACCCATTGGTCACGTGCTGCCGCGCTGCCCTTTGCGCCAGGCCCGGCCGGGCACTCAAGGCCCAGAAATGATGGGGCACCGCCCTTGGCTTCAAAGATGACCCAGACCAAAGTGGGAGGTTGCCGCGTCGACGCACGCGTGCCAGCGGGCATGCCCGGTGGAGGGTCAGCACGGGCCTCAGAGAAGCGCTCAGGGCCGCAGAGGTGTGGAGTATTTGGACAGCTGCGCGTGGCCCGCCAGGCCTGGCTCAGCAGGCAGGACTACTCACCACACGGAGCCCAACGGTGTGGACTCTACCCCACAGCCGACCTCGCTGGGGCCTTGTCTCTGAGCTGAGGGGCTGCTGGACCTCTGCCACTCACCCCTCTCCTTTCCTCCCCAGTTTGTGGAAGTGGAAGGACAGATCACGTCCTTGGTCGACCTTCACCCATCCTTCCTAAGGAAGGGTTTCCGCCGGGAAATCTTCATCGCCTCCATATGTTGTGTCAGCTACCTGCTGGGGCTGACCATGGTGACGGAGGTAGGTGGCTCTCTCCCCTGGCATGAGGGGCCTCCCCTGGCGGGGCCCTTGTTGCTCTAAATATGTTTCAAAGGCCAGTTCAAGGCCACGCCACCTCCCCGCTCCCCCCGTGGAGGCAGCTGGGTGAGAGCTGAGCTCCTGGCCACCCTACTTCAGGAGTCCTGCCCCATCCAGGACTCCCTGCCCCACTTCCCTGTTACCCTGGCAGCACAGTGGCCACCCTCTGCCCTCTGTCCCTCCTCATCCGCAGAAGACTGAGAAAGGGGTACTTCAGCCGAAATCCATTTTAACCACAGCTCTGACCCCGCCCCACCGGCCCCCCCCCCCCCCCCCACCGCACTGTGTGCAGTGGCCCTTCTCAGGCCTGCAGGGGAGGCGTGTGAGCATGTGAGCCTAAGCCCGGGCCCGGGCTGATCCCTCCTGTGCCCCTCACCCATCTCTCCATACTCTCCAGCAGAGGGTTGCATTTGCCCCCAAATTTGGGGTTTCACATCACCGATTTTCCTTACCAGAAGTAAAAATAAATGCTTTTCTCGAAGTGTCTGTAAGAAACACCCCCTGAAAGGCAGGCCACAGGTTCATACACTGAGCAACGGGGTCTCACTGAAGTCTTCTGTGTTGGCCACAGTGAGTGTTAAGCCCCTCCTTTGGAAACAGGCTTCAGAGAACCCATCACTTTTCGCTAAGAAAGACATGTTTTGCTTTCTTTTCTGTGTGTGTGTATCTTTTTAATTAAATTTGTCGAACATGAAGTTAAGCATCTGTTTAGACATGTATCTGGTCCTTACACCCTCTGCACTTTTTTTTTCCTTGGATTTTCTATTTCTTATTGACAGGCCAGATCTCTTTATATATTGAGGGAATGAGATGCCAAATAACAAACCCACCTTCTCTGGTTTTTTCTTCACAGGGCGGCATGTATGTGTTTCAGCTCTTTGACTACTATGCAGCTAGCGGTGTGTGCCTTTTGTGGGTTGCATTCTTTGAATGTTTTGCTATTGCCTGGATATATGGTGAGTAGAGATGTTTGCATATCTTACTCAAGTCTCTCCTTTGGGCTTCTCTATCTAGAAGCTTCAGAAACAGAATTCTAGTGGGAATTTCATTTTGAGTCAGACACAGAGTCACTCCCTGCCTGGACTTTTCCTCTCAAGACCGCCCCTTCCAGCACAAATAATATGACCGTAGCCACACCGAAGATTCTCCCCATGCTGAAGGTGCAAGGTGTGAGTGAATGCTTTGACAAACACAGAATTCGGCCATGCCAGGGGTCTGTCTTTGATGAACCACTCTAGGGTCCAGGAATGGTCCATTCTGACTTCCTCGAGACCTTGGAATGGCCACACCGGGTTTTGGGGGTCTGCGTAAAGTTACCAGAAAAATACCGGGTGCCCAGAGACATGTGAATTTTAGATCATTTCAGATAAACGTCTGCCAACACTTGGGATTTGTGATGCAGGGACCTGGATGAGGCCCTGGAGACACCCCCTCCCCGCCACCCCCCCCAGGGCCCTTGAGCCCCTGCTATGCTGTTCCCGGGGCGGATGCTGCATCGGACACCGGGTCAACATCTGTCTGCCTCTGTCTCTTGCAGGCAGTGATAACTTTTATGACGGTATTGAGGACATGATCGGCTATCGGCCTGGGCCCTGGATGAAGTACAGCTGGGCCGTGGTCACTCCGCTTCTCTGTCTTGTGAGTGTCCTTCCGCGCGGCCGCGGGCAGTAGCCGTTCCTCCCCGGGGCTTGACAGTTTCACCGGCTAACGCATCGTTCACTCAGCATCTGCTTAGTGCTGGCCTCTGACAAGCCTAGTGACAGCTGTGCTGGGGAGGGGCCAGGCTGCTCCGGAGGGTTCCCTGTGCTGCATGAGTAGGAGCTTGTCAGGAGGAGGGAGCCGGAACGGCAGTGCTGGCAGAGGGGCGCGAGTCGGGCGCGCCAAGAAATTGCAGGGTTCCATCACTGAGTACATGACCTTTCCTCAAACCCTTCCAGAGTTCATGGGCACAGTCAGGGTCACTGATTAAGTTGAGGGGCCTTGGGGAATGTCGAATGGAGACGTCATAGACCCTGGAAATGCAGTGTTTCCCATGGAGGGCGGGGCTCGTGCCTGGAGAGGGGAGGTCCCAGCAGAGAGGAACCCTGGCCTCTCCCAGGAACAAGGAGTAGTAGTAGCCACCAGGACCCAAGGGCAGTGATGTGCACGTCCCCCTTCGCACTAGGGTTCCTGCACCTGCCATCTGGGGATGCGGCCTTGGGGCCCAGGCACCCGTTAGGCTCTGCTAGGAGGCTCTGGCCAAAGGGAGGTCCTCTGCAGCAAAAGCTGCTTCCCTACGGGTGTTTGAAACCTATCATGAGCTTGGAGCTAATTGCAAGGAAAGACGTCTGCTATGCTGCTCTCAGCTCAGACCGTGGGGAGCACAGATGGCAGAAATGTTCCTTGTGTTTAGGAACCAGGTGCCGGGAGATAAATGGGTCCTCCCCTCAGTGACCTCTGTTTCCAGGCCTTTCCTCATAGGGCCCACGTTCCTGCATTTGTAAAACAAGGAGACTGACTGATGCGGGGCTGAGTGGCAGCGACCGTCTTAGGTTGTCTTAGGTTGTTACTTTATTACTGAACACGGTCTCGGCCTTTTCATCTGAGATGCAGATTTTCCCCACAATATAAGGAAGCTGTAGCAGCCAGTAACCATGATCAGGGAGTGCATTGTTGGTGGTGAATTTAGGTGGGTGCAAAGCCCGTGTTCTCATCCTCACTTAATGATTTATTTGTGGGCAACTCCCCTCACCACTCTGACCATGGGATTCCTCCTCCCTCCCTCCCTCGGGGATTGGATAGGTGAGAGGCTGCATTCTGAGGTGGCGGGAAGAGTGACACAGGTGGACATGCTGCTTCCCGGGTTGGGTTGGGAGGGCAGAGCTGCCCTCCCTTGGGACCCTCCCCCTCTAAGCGTCACCCCACACGTAGGACAGCAACAACAGGGCCAGGCATACAGTAGGTGCCTAATGAAGAGCATTCCCCCCACCCCCTCACCAATTCTGGTTTAGATAGGTTTGTCTTCCCTTCAAACCCCCCTTATTAGATAATGAAGATTTAAGTCATTTTCACTGGGTTCTACACGGAGAGGCTGTAGTTCTGACCAGAAGCAGCCCTCCAGCCAGCCTAGCGTGCAGGCTTTGGGGCGCAGAGCTGACTCCACCCCACCCCTATGTTCCTTAAGAATTAAAAGCCACTTCTGTTTTTCCTTTTGGCACCATCATTTTGAAGTATCACTGATCATTGGTGAGTCTGACCCTCCCAGAGGAAAAGACAGTCCTAGGGAGGATCGCAGGCCCGGGCAGGCAAGGCCACACTGAGAGTGCAGGAGAAAGAGCCTGTTTGGCTGGAAATAGGTCTGTCAGTCAGTGATGTGGACATGCTTAAGGGACAGAGCCCTATGCTGTGTTCTGATAATGGACCCCTGGGTGCAAAGGTGGTTAAAAACCAACCTTCAAGATAAAGACAAGCTGATCCTAAAATATAGTTCACTTGAAGTTTTTGGACGCTTTTTTTTTTTTTTTTTTTTTTTTTTTGCGGTACGCGGGGCTCTCACTACTGTGGCCTCTCCCATTGCGGAGCACAGGCTCCGGACGCGCAGGCTCAGCGGCCATGGCTCACGGGCCCAGCGGCTCCGCGGCATGTGGGATCTTCCCGGACCGGGGCACAAACCCAGGTCCCCTGCATCGGCAGGCGGACTCTCAAGCACTGTGCCACCAGGGAAGCCCTGGATGCTTATTTTTAAGATTAAAAAATGCTTAGGATTATTATAAATCAATATTTATCAAAAAGTAAACGTTTTTGATAAATGGCTTGGGCGTGGCTTAAGCTGGACCCCCCAACAGGGCAGCAAGGCCCAGGTCCACACCCTGCCTTGGGGGCCGGGCCTGGGGCTCAGAGAGGGAGGTGGAGGGGTGGCAGTGGCTGAAGGGAAGCTGTGTGCCCCCAGAGCTACACCACATGTCAGGGAAACAGGGGAATGGGACAGACACACCTTCCGCTCTCATTGACTCAGGCTGGGTGGGGAACGAGTAATTGTGATCATGAAGAATCGAAAAATCGCGCTTTCTGGGAAGGGAAGTGTGGGCACCTGACTGAGCCTGGGCGGGGCCTGGGCAGGACCATTAGTGCAAATTTAGGATGAGGAGAAGGTGAGCAAGAGAGAGGTTCCCAGTGAGTGGGAACAGCCTGCCCAGAGACCCCAGGGCAAGCGGCTGAGAAGCTGAAAGGAATTCTAGGTAGCTGGAGTATAGTGGCAGAGAAAGAGGCAGTGGGTAGGTGACAGGGAATTGCCGGCCAGACAAGGAGTTTGCATCCCGAAGGTCCTGGGGAACCGCAGAAGGGTTTTGAGCAAGGAGGCGGCTTGATCAGGTTTACCCTGGGGGCGGCCCTCCTGCACCAGAGGGAGAAGGGTGTGAGCCTCTTGGGTGGAGCCTGTTCTGGTCCCAGAAGCCCCCTGACCGCCCCCATCTCTCCACAGGGATGTTTTATCTTCTCTCTCGTCAAGTATGTACCCCTGACCTACAACAAAGTCTATGTGTACCCCAACTGGGCCATCGGGCTGGGCTGGAGCCTGGCCCTGTCCTCCATTGTGTGCGTCCCCTTGGTCATGGTCATCCGCCTCTGCCAGACGGAAGGGCCGTTCCTCGTGGTAAGCACACAGGGCTCCGAGTCTGGATTTGGGGTGGGGGCAGGATGCTGAAGGCCAGCCAGCTGTCAGTTTGCTGTGTGACCTTGGGCAGGTCACTTGCCCTCTCTGAGCGCCAGACCTCTCACCTGCCCTGTGGAGTGGTTGAGATTGTGGGCAGGAGAGTGTATAGTGGGAAAATGGGCAGCAGTGACACATTCAAGGGCCGGGCCGGGGGCCGGAGAGGTGGTGGCAGCTTTGGATTCCAAGATAAGAGCCGGGGCTTCACCCGGGAGCAGTGGGGGCCAAGTTTCCCAAGTGGTGAGACGGGAGACAGGAGCTCACGAGCAAGGCTAAGCTTCAGCCAGAGGCCTTCCCTGGCCCTGGAGCCAAGTTTCAGACGAGCCCAGCCCGTGCTGGTGTTCCCCTCGCCAGACGTGTGGCCCCATCTGCTGCCCGACCCTCAGAAGCCACCTGTGCACCGAACAGACCCTCCAGCTCCCAGGCCCCTGTGCCCACCAGTCTCCTCCCTGCGCCTCCCTCCCGCCACCATCCTCTCAGAAATTCCTCCAACAATCCTGGAGATTCCAGGCCCTGGCAAAAGTCGGGGCTCTTTCCAAGAAATCCTTTTCTTAGACTCTCCCTTAACCTTTGGGCTTGGGCTGGCTCCAAGACGGCACTGTTTTGTTCTGGGCTGTTTTTATTGTTATTCTCTTAAAAATCTGGAGCCAGGATGTCCTGGGGCCCTGGCTCCCTCTTGGGCTGGGCTGGTTTCCTTGTGGGCAGGGGATTGGCCTGGAGGTGTTGTTGGTGGGGAAAGATGCCAGGCCGGGCAGAAGGAGACCAGACCAGCCTTCCCGAGACAGAGGAAGTAGGCAGGGGGATGTATGCCAGGAGGAAACCATGAGGCTGGGGTCTGTCTGAGCCAGGAGGACCCTTGGGGTGTTCCTGCAGCACTGGACCCATTGTGTTTTCTCAGAGGACACAGGGAAGGACCCTAGTATTCAGCCAGAATGCTGATGGGCCCTATCGTGTGTCAAAATACTGAAATACTGGGCCTGGGACAGACCCAGCCCCTCCCCCAGGAATTTCCAGAATGTCCCTACCACCCAGAAACCAAAGGGTTAATGGAGGGCACAACAGGGGGTGTTGGATGTCTGTCCCGATTGCTCAGTGCCCACAGCTACACCCAACAGGTCACTGACTTGTGTCTCTTTGAAGCCTAATTTTAAAATATTGTTCCATCCCAAGTTTAGAGGTTTGGGTAGAGTGGGGTTGGTGCGGGGGAAGGATTCGAGTCCACCCCAAATTCACAACCGGTCCTCACCCCCAAACCTGACCGTTAACCAAAGCCCCCTCCTCTGAAGGCACCTGGCCACCATCCACCTGTCTTCACCACATGCCCCTCGACCACCTACCTGCACAGGTTGCCAAGGGGTCCTCCCAGCCATGAACTTCTCTCTGAGCTCCATCCTGGGAGGATTCCAATTATGTCTGCACCTCCTGCATAAACGGGGCCCCAGGTAGCTGCCCGGGGGTGTTTGGCTCGTGTCCCCAGTTCGGGGCGCACACCCATTGTACAGATGTCAGGAGAGGCAAAGCGATGAAGGGGGGGCAGGGCCCTCCCCTCCTGCTGGGTTCTACCTTAGCCCTGTACCTGGGGCCTCTGGTCTGGTTCCTCCAGGGCCCAGGCAGCCAACCCAGGTGGGGAGGGGCACTGGGGAGCTGGGGCTCGGGAAGGCGCGGACCATTGCGGGATGCAGTGATGCTCTCAGCTCTGGCTCCCGTTTTCAAGGAGATGTGGGCCTGGGGTGGCCAGACCTGTGGTTTTTAAAGAGTAGATGGAAGTCTGGATTTTCACATGAAATATCGTAGCTTTTAACAGGCAGCTTTTAAAAATTGTTCTATACCTAAATTGAACGTAAATGCCGAGATAGAGGGTTTCTTGTTAGCACCTGCTTCCTACTTAAGCCGCTGAGTGGACGCTTGGCGGGAGGTGGGCTGGGAGGCGGGAGCTCTGAGTTCAAGTCCCAGCTCTGCTGTTGCTTTTCTGGGTGCCCTGGGGAGGGCTCCTTCCCTTACTGATCCTATCATCTGGCAACCTGGGGAGGACAAACTGCTGTGTGCCTGGCAGTGGTCCAGCCTCTGTCCCCTCTGTTGGGAGGGGCAGCACAGACCCAGGCAGTGGTCTCCAGACCCTCAGTGGGGAAATGGAGAAGGCAGGACATGCAGCTTGTGGGAGACGGAGGTTCTCCTCGGGGAAAGTGGGAGCCATGGGAGGCTCAAGACAGTTACCCAACCTCGGGCATACAAATTGCAGGAACTCAGCTGCTTTGCAAGACAGAGAAATAGGGGAACGAGAATCACAAGGAGCTGTATTTCAGCTCCATGGGACAGAGAAGGGGGAAAGAGTTTGGAGGCGTGAGTCTCCTGTCCCTGAGGTGTATAAGCAGGGCTTGGCCAAGGAAACTACCGGCGGGCACTCTGCCCTCATTCAGGGCCTGGAGGGACCTTAGTTCAAGTCCTCTATTTGCCAGTGGATGAAATGGGTGGTCCAGAGAGGGTACTAGTTTGGCAAAGGCCACAGAGCACACTGGCAGGACCCGAGGTGAAGAGGGAAACCGGGCCCGCTGACCTGCCTCCCCGTGCCTGTCCCCTTCTTCCTCCAGAGACTCAAGTACCTGCTGACACCGAGGGAACCCAACCGTTGGGCCGTGGAGCGAGAGGGGGCGATGCCCTACAGCTCCCGCATGTCCGTTAACAGCACGCTCAGGAAACCAACCCACATCATAGTGGAGACCATGATGTGAGCTCTCTCCCAGTCGACGGGCTGCTTTCCTGCTGTTTACTAACATTAGATTCTTATAGGACCAGGTTTACAGAGCTTTATATTTGCACTAGGATTTTTTTTAATTGTCACAGAAAATGTTTGTGTGTGCGTGCGTGCGTGTGTGTGTGTGTGTGTGTGTGGTGTCGTGTGTATGTGTATTTTGTTTTGATTTGGGGATATTTTGTACAAAAAGAATACCCACGGGCAGCTGCCCGGGGCGAGGCAGAGCTTTCGTATGGAATTAGATGTATTTTATGGGAACTTGGTCAATTTTTCTTTGTATTTTTTTTTAACATATAACTGTGTATACACGTAGAGATTGTCCTACACTTTTACCACTTGAATTGATCTTGCCAGCAATAGATCTTGTTTTCAAAAGCAATTCTTCGGTGCTGTGTAGCTGGCAGAAAGTTCTGCCCCCAAAACGCAGGGTGGAATTTTCCTGGGACAGCAGACCCATTTTAAAGGGGTAGTACCTTACCAGCCTGGTTCAAGTGAAGCAAACAGCCATCGGGCCAGACCCCGAGGGGCTGGAGAAGGGAAGGCTGTCGGGAGACGCCTCACGACACTTGTCTTAGCCAACAAGAGAGATGCCAAAATAATGAACCAACCTCTCAAATATAAAGGGACTCAAAGCCCACAGATGAGGCCCAACAGGAAAAGTGTGATGCTGAGAGCACTGGGAACCATTGCATCAAGAGCAGAGTCCCTTTTATTTCGAGACTGAGGCGGGGATAGTCAGAAGGGCTGTCAGAACCGTCCGTGTGCGAGGGAGCGGCGTCCTTCCTGGCGCGTCCCAGGGAGGGAGTGGAGGCTACCCAGCAGGAGCGGGGGGTCTCAGGGCTGCAGACCTCACGCAGATGGGGCTGTGGCCTGGATGGGGATTCCGATCAGCTTCTGGTTGTTCCCCCAGCCGACATCTCTCGCAGCTGCTTGTAGGGGAAGCGTGGTGTACGTATTTGGTGAGGGGCGAGGGGTGAGCAAGTGGACCAAAGGACGTGGCCCCAGGCGCCCGGGACCCCGGGGAGGGGGCGGTGCTCTTCTTTCCTCAGCTCTCCACCCTCAGCTCTCCACCCTCAGCTCTGTATTCATCTCAGAGGCTCTTGTTGAAGACCCCAGCCCGGGGCCGCCCTGGTGCCTAGCAGGGAGTGCCAGGAGCGAGCTTTCATTGGGGTGAGGTGATCCCCAAACTTTCCTGCAAATTCAGGCACAAGTACAACCCACGCTGGTAACCTGGGAGATATGGAAACTCTTTATTCCCCCTTCACCGCAAAAGCTGGGGTCGGGTACGCACTATGTGGGGATCGAGGTCAGGAGGTGAGTCAGGGTTGTTCGGGGGCAGGCACCCCAGAACTGGCATTCCTCCCTGAACCAGGACGGAAGGCACTCCACCTTTAAAATCCCAAGTACGGACACCCCTCCACCCAGCCCACATTTGGATCTAAACTGTGCCATTTAAACAGAAACTTCCAAGTTCAGGGTGTAAAGTAAACGGAAACGTCACGCGGAAACGGCAGTGACTGCCTCGGGGGTGTGGAGAGCAGGATCCGGCTCTGGCGTTCAGAGCAGGGGCTCTCTGAATCCTGGGACCCCCTCCCCAAATCCGGGCAGGGGAGGAGTCTCGGGTGTCCCCCTCCCAAGGGGCAGAGACGATTCTGAACCTCTCGTCTTTAGCAAGCATTCACAGTCCGCTGTCTCCAAAACATACACCCTGCTAAACAGCACCCAATCCTATTCCAAACCGTCAGCAAGTCTGTGTGCCTGTTTTACGATGCATTTATGGTTGCTACTGTATCTGATTGATTGTATTGTTTTGGGGTTTTTTCCTGATTTTATCAAGTAGGAATGTGACCTGTTCTCCTTTGTCTTATGGAACATTAGTAAACTAACCACTGTCGATGACTGGGGACAGGTTACGTGCGGGGGCGAGGAGGGCCACAGTGTTTCGGGTTCGTAGGCAAATTGCAACATTCTGGAAATAGCCCGAAAAAGGCCTCTTCTTATAAGATTCTCAGACCAAATTCTAGACCAAAGACACATGCAGACCAAGTCCCCAGGCCCTGCCTGGAAGGAAGGTCAGCCACTTTCCCAAGCCTGACCCTCGCCCATCTCCCGAGCACCTGTCTCCACTTGTGACCCTCCTGTCTGATACCCTAGCTCTTGTGTATCAGCAGAACTCTGCTCTGTGAGTACAATGTGTAATGGTGTGTGACTTCTATGTCTCCACATAAAGGAAACTTGTCATTGGAGCTCACGACTCTGGTCCGCCTGTCTCTGGGCAGTCCGCCATCCATGCTCTGCCTGGGATGGGTTGGAAGTTCTGATGCTTGCAGCCAGATCTGGAAGGGATGCAAGAGAGAGGTTTAAAGGATGTTTTTAGCATGCACAAATGGGTAATGGCCCCAGGATAATCTCACCTGGGGAGATGCTCTGTCCAGCTGGGCCTGGGCCCGGTTAGTCCCTATGGTGGAACCGTACGGTCACTGATAGAGAGGCTTCCTGGGCCCCCCGGTCAGCACCCTCGTTGTCAAAGGGGCATGTTCTCCCTGAAGACCAAAGACCAGCCTTTATGAAAAAGGACATGCTCCGTCCCCAGAGTTCAGGGACGCGGTGAACTGCAACCCACCCTGTGACCATGCTCATGGGCCAGCTGGATCCCAAGCTATGGCTTAGTGGGATGGGAGCTGGTCCACCCGGCACCCTCCCCTCAGCAGCCGTCTGGAAGTGAGGCACTGAGACGTCTGTTGCACCACAGGAAACTGAGGGGTCCAGACAGAGCCCCTCAGACAGGATTTAGCCTGAGGTCACGTGGGAAATTCCCAGGTGGCCGGAAGTGGCCTTGGATGATTTCTGGGCCATACACAGCTTCCTCTCTGTAGCTCCAGTGCCACATTCTCACCCCAGATCCCCAGCACACCCCAAGACAGTGGGGAGACAGAGGGGAGAGGAAGCCCCCCTCAGCCTAGCCCAGAGTGTTCTTGTGTCCCCAGGTGCCAGCACACGGCGGTCAGGGCCCCAGCCAATGTCTCCCAGCACTACCCCTCCAGCTGGGGCAGCCAGTGCTCTGGCAGGCGTGCCTCCCTTCCACACCAAGCCTCAGACACAGTCTGGGAAAGGACCCAAGAGAAACCCCCTCAAGGGGGCTAGAGGTCCCATCCAGCCCTCAAACCCAAGGTCAGGTGGGCCAGGCAAGGCTGTCCACGTGGATGCTATGAATATCACTGTGCAAAACTCCAGCAAGCACAAACCCACAAAACAACAAAGCTCAGACATCAAAACTTGGAGAGGGGTGTAGGTACCCAGAGGCCAGGAAATAGCATTCCCCCCCTCCTCTGTGCCCCCTCTCAGTGCCAGGCTTTCAGACTGCAGCTCGGAAGCTGGGTTTCATTGTTCTCTTACGGGTGTCACTACAGGCTATTCCGCCGTGTTCCCTGAGGGATTGGAGCATCTTGTTATATACTTGGCTTCAAATCGAGATGTTGGCTTAATTTTTTTTTTTTAAACCCAATTAATTTTCGAATCCCTAGCAACTGTGACTGTATTTAGCACAAGAGAATGCCGAGAATGTGGGTCTTGCTTCCTTCCAGAAATATGTCTGGCTCACCAGAACTTTTTTTGAAACTTCAAAATATTTTTAAGATATTTTAAACTTTTGTAAAAAAAAAAAAAAATCAACCAACAAGAGACTCTTCTGAGGAGGAGCATTTGTATTTGAATAAAATCCTTGGTGTGTAACTCAGTCTTGCAGTATACAGCTTTTATGTATAAATGTTTTCTGATATGAATTCCTGTATTTTGCAGGGGTTTTCTTTTCTTCTTTGGCTTTTTAGATAAATATGTATACCTATATTTTAAATTCATCTTTGCTCTTTTTTTTTTAGAGGAGTTTGTAATCACCTTATAACATGAAAATAAACATTTCCTTTTTAAAATCCAAAACGTGTGGGTTCTGTTCTGATACAGCTGTTTCTCTTTACATTTGGCAAGCACTTTACTGTTTACAAAGGGCTTTCATTTCTGCCCCGGGACATTCCTCAGAGCGGGGTGTTATTCTCTGAGGTTGGAGACATTGAGGTAGAGGTTCAGGAGGGGACAGTTTGCCTCAGGGCGCATGAGTCCCTGAAAGAGTGGGGAATCTCCCCAGATTCCGGCTCCGCTCCAGCTGCTTCTACTGATGTCCTGCGACTGGGAGGTCTCATCACCTGAGCCCGCGGCTGTCATCTGGAGTGAAGCACCGCCCCCTTCATGCTGATTGGAGGCGGTGCTCACCACGCACCAGCACCAGGTGGTATCACTTACACCCAAACCAGGGCTCTGACCTTCCGGCCAGGAGAGCGCAGGCTGCTGGGGGGCTGGTAAGTGACCAGCCCTGGAGGATGGTGCCGCGGACACTGGGACCTCAGAAGCGAGGGCAGTCAGGACCCCAGAGGTCAGTGGTTGGCACAGACGTGGTTGGCCTTGGGAGTCATGAGCCCAGCCCGCTGTTACAAATGGGGAAACGGAGGCTGGGAGAGGGGCCTGGCTTGCCTGGGTTCACAGAGCAGGTCCACGTTTGAGGCAGCCTTTGGGCCCGCTGGCCCAGCCACCTTTGTGAGTGTGCGAGGTCAGGGGGATTTGCAGGGTCTTTTCCCCAAATCCCCAGACCAAAAAACCTTTCTCGGTAACGCATTCTACATAGACAATGCTAGAGTGAAATCTCCCTCCCCACTCTTTCTGTCTGTCTCCCTCCCTCCCTTCTTCCCTGAGTGTCTTGGTCACCTGGCCTGTGTTCACATCCTGGTTCCATCCCTGACTACCTGTGTAAAGTACTTAACCTCTTGCCTCCTTCACTCCTCTCTGATGTTGAGATCATAATACAGCTCCCTCCGAGGCTGTTGGGGAGGATCTATAAGGGGATTGCTTTTTTTATTGAAGTATAGTTAATTTGCAAAGTTGTGTTAGTTTCAAGTGTACAGCAATGTGATTCAGTTGTACACACATATATACTTTTTCAGATTATTTTCCATTATAGGTTATTATAAGATATTGAGTAGAGTTCCCTCTGCTGTACAGTAGGTCCTTGTTGTTTATCTATTTTACGTAGTGTGTATGTTAATCCCAAACTGCTAATTTATCCCCTCCATCCCTTTTTGTAATTATAAGTTTGTTTTCTATGTCTGTGGGTTGATTTCTGTTTTGTAAATAAGTTCATTTGTATCATTTTTCTATACTCCACAAATAAGTGGTGTCATAGGGTATTTGTCGTTCCCTGATTTACTTCGCTTAGTATGGTAATCTCTAGGTCCATCCATGTTGCTGCCAACTGCTTTATTTTATTCTTTCTAAAGCTGAGTAATAGTCCATTAAATATATGTACCACATCTTCTTTATCCATTCATCTGTCAGTGGACACTTAGGTTGCTTCCATGTCTTGGCTATTGTAAATGGTAATGCTGTGAACATTGGGGTGCATGTGTCTTTTTGAATTATGGTTTTCTCTGGATATATGCCCAGGAGTGGGATTGCTGGATCATATGGTAACTCTGTTTTTAGTTTTTTAAGGAACCTCCATGCTGTTCTCCAAAGTGGTTGCATCAATTTACATTCCCACCAACAGTGTAGGAGGGTTCCCTTTTCTCCACACCCTCTCCAGCATTTATTGTTTGTAGATTTTTTGATGATGGCCATTCTGACTGGTGTGAGGTGATACCTCATTGTAGTTTTGATTTTCATTTCTCTAGTAATTAGCAATGTTGAGCATCTTTTCATGTGCCTGTTGGCCATCTGTATATCTTCTTTGGAGAAATGACTATTTAGGTCTTCTGCCCATTTTGTGATTGGATTGTTTTTCAATATTAAGCTGTATGAGCCGTTTGTATATTTTAGAAATTAATTCTTTGTCAGTCACATCGTTTGCAAATATTTTCTCCCAATCGGTAGGTTGTCTTTTGTTTGTTTGTTTATTGTTTCCTTTGCTGTGCAAAAGCTTTTAAGTTTAATTAGGTCCCATTTGTTTATTTTTCTTTTTATTTCCACTACTCTAGGAGACAGACCCAAAAAAATATTGCTGCGATTCATGTCAAAGAGTGTTCTGCCGATGTTTTCCTCTAGGAGCTTTATAGTATCTGGTCTTACATTTAGGTCTCTAATCCATTTTGAGTTTATTTTTGTGTATGGTGTTAGGGCGTGTTCTAATTTCATTCTTTTACATGGAGCTGTCCAGTTTTCCCAGCACCACTTATTGAACAGACTGTCTTTTGTCCATTGTATATCCTTGCCTCCTTTGTCATAGATTAATTGATCATAAGTGTGTGGGTTTATTTCTGGGCTTTCTATCCTGTTCCATTGATCATTATGTCTGTTTTCTGTGCCAGTACCATATTGTTTTTAATAAATTTATTTTTGGCTGCATTGGGTCTTCGTTGCTGCGTGCGGGCTTTCTCTAGTTGCAACGAGCAGAGGCTCCTCTTCGTTGCGGTGCACAGGCTTCTCATCGCGGTGGCTTCTCCTGTTGTGGAGCGTGGGCTTCAGTAGTTGTGGCTCGCGGGCTCTAGAGCGCAGACTCAGTAGTTGTGGCGCACAGGCTTAGTTGCTCTGTGGCATGTGGGATCTTCCTGGACCAGTGATTGAACCCATGTCCCCTGCATTGGCAGGGGGATTCTTAACCAATTTGCCACCAGGGAAGCCCACTATGTAGCTTTGTAGTATAGTCTGAAGTCAGGGAGCCTGATTCCTCCAGCACTGTTCTCTCTCAAGATAGTTTTGGCTCTTTGGAGTCTTTTGTGTTTCCATACATATTTTTAAAAATTTTGTTCTAGTGCTCTGAAAAATGCCATTGGTAACTTGAGAGGGATTGCATTGAATCTGTAGATTGCATTGAACAGTATGGTCATCTTAACAGTATTGAGTCTTCCAATCCAAGAACACAGTATATCTTTCTGTTTGTTACAGGGAATTCTTGCAAAGCACTCAGAACAGTGCTTGGCCTGCAGCCAGGCTGTAGGACCAGTGCCGCCTCTCTGTCTTGCCTGGCCTGGCCCACACCTCCGTCCTGTTGCAGAAGAGCCCCAAGCCTGTCCCCCTCCCAGCGCTAGGGAGAGCAGCAGTGCCCTGTGCACAGCTCTGGCCCCCAGCGACTCTGGCCCAGCCACATAAATGCACCCGGTGTGACCTGGAGCCTGCCTGCACACCCTCCAAGACAAGGTGCTCACTCCCTCCTGCATAACTGATGGCGAGAGGCTCTTCCTCTGCTCACAGAGCTGTGGTTCTTCCAGCCAGACCCAGCCCTGCGCTCTGGGCTCATCCTGCCCTGGAGCCCATTTGGAGACTCAGCGTCATCGCTGGGCCCCGACCCAAGCTAAAGGGACTCCATACAGCAGACCCAGCTCTCACCTGCCTCAGTGGCTTCCTCTGCACACAGAACAAAATCCGTAGTCCCCACTCAAGCCTCACGCCTGGGCCCTGCAACCTCGAGCCCCACACCCCTTCCTGGCCTCCTTTCTCTTCCTGAGCCCACCAACCTCATTCCACCTCAGGGCCCTTGCACTTGCTGTGCCCTCTGCCTGGGACACTCTACCTCTAGATATCAGCACAAATGTCACCCCGACCCCTGAACTAAAGCCCCCGGTCACTCTGTCCCATGACTCTCTGGTTCTCTCCGCTGCACTGTCTACCTCTTAGAATAATTCCTTATGACTCACTCACTGTTTCACTGTCTTGCACAAGAATATAGCACTCCTGTATGCAGACAGGTCCTCATCTGTCTTGTTCATGAAGTTTGCCAAGGCGGTAGAATGATGTATACTATATTAGTGCTTTTTGAATTAATGCATTAATCAAAAGCAGGTGATATGTGACAAGAACCAGAAGAAAGATGACTCTTGCCAACCTCTGATTTTCTTCTTTATTTTAAATTGACGAATAGTTCATTTAAAATACTGTTAGGTTCTGAAATACCCCGGAGTGATTCAGATATATATGTATATATAAATTTAAATATAGGGCTTCCTTGGTGGCACAGTGGTTAAGAATGCACCTGCCAGTGCAGGGGACACGGGTTTGAGCCCTGGTCCCAGAAGATCCCACATGCCGTGGAGCAACTAAGCCCAGGAGCTACAACTGCTGAGCCTGCACTCTAGACCCCGTGAGCCACAACTACTGAAGCCCGTGCGCCTACAGCCTGTGCTCCGCAGCAAGAGAAGCCACTGCAATGAGAAGCCCGTGCACCACAACGAAGACTAGCCCCCGCTCGCCGCAACTAGAGAAAGCCCGCACGCAGCAACGAAGACCCAACGCAGCCAAAAATAAATAGACAAATTTTAAAAAATTTAAAAAATTAAAAATAAACTAAATTTAAATATATATTCTTTTTCAGATTCGTTTCCATTATACGTAATTAGAAGATATTGAATCTAATTCCCGGTGTGTATACTAGGACACTGTTGATTATGCATTATGTGTATAGCAGTCTGGATCCCTTAAACCCAACCTCCTATTTATCCTTCCCCCACACATGTCTCCTTTGGTAACCGTAAGTTTCTTGTCTATTTCTGTTTTGTAAATAAGTTCATGAGTATCATTCTTCTAAATTCCACATGTAGGTGATATTATAAATATTTCTTTTCTCTGACGTCTTTCACTTAGTATGAATATCACTAGGTCTATCCATCTTGCCAAAAATGGCATTATTTTATTCTTTTTGATGGTTGAGTATTCTATTTTGTGTGTATGTGTATATATAAACACACACATGCCACATCTTCTGTGCAATTTGTCTCTCACTAGACACTTAGGTTGCTTCCATGTCCTGGCTATTTTAAATAGCGTTCCTATGAACGCTGGGGTGCATGTGTCTTTTCGAACTATGGTTTTCTCCAGATACATGCCCAGGACTAAGATTTCTGGATCGCTAGGTAGCGCATGTTTTGGATTTTTAAAAATCCTACATACTTTTCTCCATAGTGGCTGTTCCCAGTGTGCATTACAACCAGCGGCCGAAGAGGTTCCCACTTTATCCATATCCTCTCCAAAATTTATACTTTGTACTCATTTTGATGATACACATTCTGACTAGTGCAAAGTTATCTCAATGTAGTTTTCATTTGCATTTCTGTAATAATTACTAATATTGAGCAGCATGTCATATACGTTTGTATTATTACAGTGTGAGTAAACTTTCCCTTTTGAAATTTGGCTTCTTGAAACTCTGTGTGTTTCGATTTTTTTTTCGATTACCTAACCCAGGTCATTTCTGAGGACACGTGTCATTAAAATCCCCACAGGCTTTGTGAATATTTGGTGCCCTGAAGCACCGGTTGTAAAGTTGTTGTTACGGAAAACGTCCACAAGGCGGCAGCATTTCCTCGTGCCCAACTCTTTCCTCGGCAACCAACAGCTTTAGGTAGAGTAAACTTCCTGGGTGTGAATTAGAGGGGAAGGTGCCAGAGGGAACACCCAAGGACGTGTGTGTCACTACCTCTTCCCCCGTTGAGCTTCACGCCCCGGAAAATTCCGAAGCCTGGCTATAGCACCCTGCTGGGGCTGCTGCGCTGTGTAGGTGGGGTGACTCCTGGCAAGGAGGCTGGATGTGGGAACCCCACCACCAGCAGCCTTGGAGGCTCGGTCACTTTTTGAATCTCCTGCAGCCCAGATGATCCCCCATGGTTCGGGTGCACTTGGCTTCCTTTTAGGTCTAGGAAGGCCCACCCAGCTTCTGAAGTTTTGGTTCCACCCATAAAGGAAGAGACACGACAGCTCTAAGGGGCTGCATTTGCAGGCACATGGTTCTCAGGTCTCTCTGCTCCACCTCAGTGCACCCTTGGGAACGCAGGCTGCTCAGGCTGCGGGGATGTGACACCAGCGCATATCACCGAGGCCGGAGGTGAAAAGTGTACCCATTTCTGGCCTTTTGTATTCATTTTTAGTTTAATTCTTATGCTATGTTGCGTTAGGGGTAATTTACAGTGTGGTGATTGGTGTAGGTGTACTGCAATCTGATTCATTTAAACATATAATATATCTAGTGTTTTTTGGATTCCTTTTCCATATAGGTTATTGCAGAACGTTGACTAGAGGTCCTCGTGTTGTACAGTAGTCCTTGTCGAGTGCGTGTTTTATGCATATGTTTATAGGTATTTTACTGTGTATGTGTTCATGTGAACCGCCTAACTTATATCTCCTCACCACCTATGTTTTTTAGTAACCCTAGGCTTATTTTGAAAGTCGGTGATTCTGTTTCTGTTTTGTAAACTAGTTCAGTTGTATGTATGTTTCCCTTCCTCCTATAAGTGATATATATGCTACGGGTCCTCCTCTGTCTGACTGTGTTCACTCAGTGTTTTGGAATCCCGGGTCCATCCATGTTCTTTCCAGTGGCATTATTTCTTTCTTTTTCCTGGCTGAGTAACAGTCCCTTGTATACACGTAGGACCTCCCCTTTCTCTATTCATCACTCGCTGGACTATTTGTTTTTGTGTCTTGGCGATTGTAAATAGTGCCGCAATGAAAGTTGGGGTGCTTGTGTCTTTTTGAATTATGGATTTTCCCGAGTAACGCCCGGAATTGGGACTGCAGAAGGATAGGTTCACTCTCTCTTTAGTTTTCTAGGAACTCGGATACAGTGCTTTCTAGGGGCGGTTAACAGTGTACATTTCCACTCAACGAGTGGGAAGGTTCCCTTTTCTCCAGACTCACTCCTCCATCGATTGTTTGGAGACTTTTTCGTGCTGGCCATTTTGCATGCCGTGAGGCGATGCCGCGCTATACGTTCGGTTTGCATTTCTCCGATACGGAGCGATGTTCTGCATCGTGTCGTGGTGTGAATTTTTTTTTTAAACAGTGTTAGTAAACTTTCCCTATTTGGCTTCTTGATAGTCTGTGTTTTTGGAATTATTTTTCGGTTACCTATCTCGGATCACTTTTGAGAACACGTGTCATTAAAAGCCCCACAGGCTTTGTGAATATGAGGTGCCCTGAAGCACCGGGTGTGAAGTTGTTGTTACGGAAAACGTCCACAAGGCGGCAGCATTTCTTCGTGCCCAACTCTTTCCTGGAAACCAAAATTCAGTGGGAAGGTGCGTTTTACTCCACACTCATTCCCCATCGATTGTTTGTACACGATTTGATGCTGGCCATACTGTCTGCTGCGGGGTGATGCCTCTTTATACGTGTGATTTGTATTTCTAGAATAATCAGCGATTTTCAACTTCCAGTCGTTGTCGGGGTTTTTTTTTAAAACAGTGTGAGTAAACTTTCCCTTTTGAAATTTGGCTTTTTGAATGTCTGAGTGTTCCGAATTTTTTTCGGTTACCTAACCCAGGTCATTTATGAGGACACGTGTTTTTAAAAGCCCCACAGGCTTTGTGAATATTAGGTGGCCTGCAGCACCAGTTGTAAGGTTGTTGTTACAGGACAAGTCCACAAGGCGGCAGCATTTCTTCGTGCCCAACTCTTTTTCCTGGGCAACCAAAAGCTTTAGGTAGAGTCATCTTACTGGGTGTGAATTAGAGGGAAAGGTGCCAGGGGCAACACCCAAGGGCTTGTGTGTCACTACCTCTTCCCCGTTAAGATTCTCGCCCCGGAAAATTCCGAACCCTGGCTAAACAACCCTGCTGGGGGTGCTGCGGTGTGTAGGTGGGGTGACTCCTGGCAAGGAGGCTGGATGCGGGAACCTCACCACCAGCAACCGTGGAGGCTCGGTACCTTTTTGAGTCTCCTGCAACCCAGATGATCCCCCATGGTTTGGGTGCACTCTGCTTCTTTTTATCTGTATGAAGGCCCACCTAGATTCTGAAATTTTGGTTCCACCCAGAAAGGAAGGGACACGACAGCTTTAAGGGGCTGCATTTGCAGGCACACCCTCCTCAGGTGTCTCCGCTCCACCTCAGTGCACCCTTGGGACTCCAGGCTGCTGAGGCTGCGGGGATGTGACACCAGTGCATATCACCGAGGCAGGATGCGAAAAGGGTACCCATTCCTTTCCTTTTGCTTTCATTTTTAGTTTAATTCTTATGGTACGTTGCATTAGGTGTAATTTACATTGTGGTGTTTGGTGTAGGTAAACAGCAAGCTGGTTCAGTTACACATGTAACATAGCTACTCTTTTTTGGATTCCTTTTCCATATAGATTATTGCAGAACGTTGACTAGAGGTCCCCGTGTTGTACAGTAGTCCTTGTCGAGTGCGTGTTTTATATATATGTTTATAGGAATTTTACTGTGTATGTGTTCATGTGAACCGCCTAACTTGTATCTCCTACCCCACTTTCTTTTTGGTAACCCTAGGTTTATTTTGAAAGTCGGTGAGTCTGTTTCTCTTTTGTAAACTAGTTCAGTTGTATGTACATTTCCATTCCTCCTATAAGTGATATTATATACTATGGGTCCTCCTCTATCTGGCTGGCTTCACTCAGTGTTTGGGCATCCCAGGTCAACCCATGTCCCTTCTAATGGCATTATTTCATTCTTTTTCCTGGCTGAGTAACAGTCCCTTGTATACACGTAGGACCTCCTGTTTATGTATTCATCACTCGCTGGACTATTTTGTAGTTTTTGTGCCTTTGCGATTGCAAATACTGCGGCAATGAACGTTGGGGTGCATGTATCTTGTTGAATTCAGGATTTTCCCGGGTAACGCACAGGAGTGGGACAGCAGAAATATATGGTTGTATTCTCCTTTGTTTTCTAGCAACTGGTATACAGTGCTTTCTAGTGGCGGTTATCAATGTACATTTCCACTCAACGAGTGGGAAGGTTCCCTTTTCTCCACACTCACTCCCCCATCGCTTGTTTGGAGACTTTTTCGTGCTGGCCATTTTGCATGCCGCGAGGCGATGCCTCGCTATACGGTGGGTTTGCATTTCTTCAATATTGAGCGATGTTCTGCATCGTGTCGTGGTGTGAATTTTTTTTTAAACAGTGTGAGTAAACTTTCCCTCTTGAAATTTGGCTTCCTGAAAGTCTGTGTTTTTGGAATTATTTTTCGGTTACCTAAATCAGCTCACTTTTGAGAACACGTGTCATTAAAAGCCCCACAGGCTTTGTGAATATGAGGTGCCCTGAAGCACCGGGTGTAAAGTTGTTGTTACGGAAAACGTCCACAAGGCGGCAGCATTTCCTCGTGCCCAACTCTTTCCTGGGCAACCAAGAGCTTCAGGTAGAGTAAACTTCCTGGGTGTGAATTAGAGGGGAAGGTGCCAGAGGGAACACCCAAGGACGTGTGTGTCACTACCTCTTCCCCCGTTGAGCTTCACGCCCCGGAAAATTCCGAAGCCTGGCTATAGCACCCTGCTGGGGCTGCTGCGCTGTGTAGGTGGGGTGACTCCTGGCAAGGAGGCTGGATGTGGGAACCCCACCACCAGCAGCCTTGGAGCCTCGGTCACTTTTTGAATCTCCTGCAGCCCAGATGATCCCCCATGGTTCGGGTGCACTTGGCTTCCTTTTAGGTCTAGGAAGGCCCACCCAGCTTCTGAAGTTTTGGTTCCACCCATAAAGGAAGAGACACGACAGCTCTAAGGGGCTGCATTTGCAGGCACATGGTTCTCAGGTCTCTCTGCTCCACCTCAGTGCACCCTTGGGAACGCAGGCTGCTCAGGCTGCGGGGATGTGACACCAGCGCATATCACCGAGGCCGGAGGTGAAAAGCGTGCCCATTTCTGGCCTTTTGTATTCATTTTTAGTTTAATTCTTATGCTATGTTGCATTAGGGGTAATTTACAGTGTGGTGATTGCTGTAGGTGTACTGCAATCTGATTCATTTAAACATATAATATATCTAGTGTTTTTTGGATTCCTTTTCCATATAGGTTATTGCAGAACGTTGAGTAGAGGTCCTGGTGTTGTACAGTAGTCCTTGTCGAGTGCGTGTTTTATGCATATGTTTATAGGTATTTTACTGTGTGTGTGTTCATGTGAACCGCCTAACTTATATCTCCTCGCCACCTCTGTTTTTTGGTAACCCTAGGCTTATTTTGAAAGTCGGTGAGTCTGTTTCTGTTTTGTGAACTAGTTCAGTTGTATGTATGTTTCCATTCCTCCTATAAGTGATATATATGCTACGGGTCCTCCTCTGTCTGACTGTGTTCACTCAGTGTTTTGGAATCCCAGGTCCATCCATGTTCTTTCCAGTGGCATTATTTCTTTCTTTTTCCTGGCTGAGTAACAGTCCCTTGTATACACGTAGGACCTCCCCTTTCTCTATTCATCACTCGCTGGACTATTTGTTTTTGTGTCTTGGCGATTGTAAATAGTGCCGCAATGAAAGTTGGGGTGCTTGTGTCTTTTTGAATTATGGATTTTCCCGAGTAACGCCCGGAATTGGGACTGCAGAAGGACAGGTTCACTCTCTCTTTAGTTTTCTAGGAACTCGGATCCGGTGCTTTCTAGTGGCGGTTATCAATGTACATTTCCACTCAACGAGTGGGAAGGTTCCCTTTTCTCCAGACTCACTCCCCCATCGATTGTTTGTAGAGTTTTTGATGCTGGCCATACTGCCTGCTGCGAGATGATACCACTTTATACTCTTGATATGCATTTCTAGAATAATCAGCGATTTTCCACTTCCTGTCGTGGTCGGGTTTTTTTTTTTTTTTTAAAACAGTGTGAGTAAGCTTTCCCTTTTGAAATTTGGCTTCCTGAAAGTCTGTGTGTTTCGAATTTTTTTTCAGTTACCTATCCCAGGTCATTTCTGAGGACACGTGTCATTAAAATCCCCACAGACTTTGTGAATATGAGGTGCCCTGAAGCAGCGGTTGTAAAGTTGTTGTTACGTTAAACGTCCACAAGGCGGCAGCATTTCTTCGTGCCCAACTCTGCTTCCTGGGCAACTAAAAGCTTTAGGAAGAGTCATCTTACTGGGCTGTGAATTAGAGGGCAAGGTGCCAGGGGCAACACCCAGGGGCTTGTGTGTCACTACTTCTTCCCCCGTTCAGATTCAGGCCCCCGACTATTCCGAACCCTTGCCAAACCAACCTGCTGGTGGTGCTGGGGTGTGTAGGTGGGGTGACTGCTGGCAAGGAGGCTGGATGTGGGGACCCCACCAACCAGCAGCCGTGGAGGCTCGGTCACTTTTTGAAGCTCCTGCAGCCCAGACGGTCCACCAGGGTTTGGGTGCACGTGGCTTCCTTTTAGCTGTATGAAGGCCCACCTAGATTCTGAAATTTTAGTTCCACCCAGAAAGGAAGGGACACGACAGCTTTAAGGGGCTGCATTTGCAGGCACACCCTCCTCAGGTGTCTCCGCTCCACCTCAGTGCACCCTTGGGACCCCAGGCTGCTGAGGCTGCGGGGATGTGACACCAGCGCATATCACCGAGGCAGGAGGCGAAAAGTGTACTCACTTCTGTCCTTCGGCGTTCATTTTTAGTTTAATTCTTATGGTATGTTGCGTTAGGGGTAAATTACAGTGTGGTGTTTGGTGTAGGTGTACAGCAAGCTGATTCAGTTACACATGTAATATAGCTGCTCTTTTCCAGATTCCTTTTCCGTATAGGTTATTGCAGAACGTTGAGTAGAGGTCCTGGTGTTGTACAGTAGTCCTTGTCGAGTGCGTGTTTTATATATATGTTTATAGGAATTTTACTGTGTATGTGTTCATGTGAACCGCCTAACTTGTATCTCCTACCCCACTTTCTTTTTGGTAACCCTAGGTTTACTTTGAAAGTCGGTGAGTCTGTTTCTCTTTTGTAAACTAGTTCAGTTGTATGTACATTTCCATTCCTCCTATAAGTGATATTATATACTATGGGTCCTCCTCTATCTGGCTGGCTTCACTCAGTGTTTGGGCATCCCAGGTCAACCCATGTCCCTTCTAATGGCATTATTTCATTCTTTTTCCTGGCTGAGTAACAGTCCCTTGTATACACGTAGGACCTCCTGTTTATGTATTCATCACTCGCTGGACTATTTTGTAGTTTTTGTGCCTTTGCGATTGCAAATACTGCGGCAATGAACGTTGGGGTGCATGTATCTTGTTGAATTCAGGATTCTCCCGGGTAACGCACAGGAGTGGGACAGCAGAAATATATGGTTGTATTCTCCTTTGTTTTCTAGCAACTGGTATACAGTGCTTTCTAGTGGCGGTTATCAATGTACATTTCCACTCAACGAGTGGGAAGGTTCCCTTTTCTCCACACTCACTCCCCCATCGCTTGTTTGGAGACTTTGTCGTGCTGGCCATTTTGCATGCCGCGAGGCGATGCCTCGCTATACGGTGGGTTTGCATTTCTTCAATATTGAGCGATGTTCTGCATCGTGTCGTGGTGTGAATTTTTTTTTTAAACAGTGTGAGTAAACTTTCCCTCTTGAAATTTGGCTTCCTGAAAGTCTGTGTTTTTGGAATTATTTTTCGGTTACCTAAATCAGCTCACTTTTGAGAACACGTGTCATTAAAAGCCCCACAGGCTTTGTGAATATGAGGTGCCCTGAAGCACCGGGTGTAAAGTTGTTGTTACGGAAAACGTCCACAAGGCGGCAGCATTTCCTCGTGCCCAACTCTTTCCTGGGCAACCAAGAGCTTCAGGTAGAGTAAACTTCCTGGGTGTGAATTAGAGGGGAAGGTGCCAGAGGGAACACCCAAGGACGTGTGTGTCACTACCTCTTCCCCCGTTGAGCTTCACGCCCCGGAAAATTCCGAAGCCTGGCTATAGCACCCTGCTGGGGCTGCTGCGCTGTGTAGGTGGGGTGACTCCTGGCAAGGAGGCTGGATGTGGGAACCCCACCACCAGCAGCCTTGGAGGCTCGGTCACTTTTTGAATCTCCTGCAGCCCAGATGATCCCCCATGGTTCGGGTGCACTTGGCTTCCTTTTAGGTCTAGGAAGGCCCACCCAGCTTCTGAAGTTTTGGTTCCACCCATAAAGGAAGAGACACGACAGCTCTAAGGGGCTGCATCTGCAGGCACATGGTTCTCAGGTCTCTCTGCTCCACCTCAGTGCACCCTTGGGACCGCAGGCTGCTCAGGCTGCGGGGATGTGACACCAGCGCATATCACCGAGGCCGGAGGTGAAAAGCGTGCCCATTTCTGGCCTTTTGTATTCATTTTTAGTTTAATTCTTATGCTATGTTGCATTAGGGGTAATTTACAGTGTGGTGATTGCTGTAGGTGTACTGCAATCTGATTCATTTAAACATATAATACATCTAGTGTTTTTTGGATTCCTTTTCCGTATAGGTTATTGCAGAACGTTGAGTAGAGGTCCTGGTGTTGTACAGTAGTCCTTGTCGAGTGCGTGTTTTATGCATATGTTTATAGGTATTTTACTGTGTGTGTGTTCATGTGAACCGCCTAACTTACATCTCCTCGCCACCTCTGTTTTTTGGTAACCCTAGGCTTATTTTGAAAGTCGGTGATTCTGTTTCTGTTTTGTGAACTAGTTCAGTTGTATGTATGTTTCCATTCCTCCTATAAGTGATATTATATGCTATGGGTCCTCCTCTGTCTGACTGTGTTCACTCAGTGTTTGGGCATCCCAGGTCCATCCATGTTCTTTCCAATGGCATTATTTCATTCTTTTTCCTGGCTGAGTAACGGCCCCTTCTATACACGTAGGGCCTCCCCTTTCTCTATTCATCACTCGCTGGACTATTTGTTTTTGTGTCTTGGCGATTCTAAATAGTGCCACAAATGAAAGTTGGGGTGCTTGTGTCTTTTTGAATTATGGATTTTCCCGAGTAATGCCCAGGAGTGGGCCTGCAGTAGTATAGGGTCGCTCTCTCCTTAGTTTTCTAGGAACTGGGATACAGTGCTTTCTAGTGGTGGTTACCAATGTACATTTCGACTCACCGAGCGGGAAGGTGCCTTTTACTCCACACTCGTTCCCCATCGAATGTTTGTACACGTTTTGATGCTGGCCATACTGTCTGCTGCGGGGTGATGCCTCTTTATACTTCTGATTTGTATTTCTAGAATAATCAGCGATTTTCCACTTCCAGTCGTTGTCGGGGTTTTTTTTTTTAAACAGTGTGAGTAAACTTTCCCTTTTGAAATTTGGCTTTTTGAATGTCTGAGTGTTCCGAATTTTTTTTCAGTTACCTAACCCAGGTCATTTCTGAGGACACGTGTTTTTAGAAGCCCCACAGGCTTTGTGAATATTAGGTGGCCTGCAGCACCGGTTGTAAGGTTGTTGTTACGGGACAAGTCCACAAGGCGGCAGCATTTCTAAGTGCCCACAACTGGTTCCTCGGCAACCAAAAGCTTTAGGAAGAGTCATCTTACTGGGCTGTGAATTAGAGGGGAAGGTGCCAGAGGGAACACCCAAGGGCGTGTGTGTCACTACCTCTTCCCTGTTAAGCTTCACGCCCCGGAAAATTCCGAACCCTGGCTAAACCACCCTGCTGGGGGTGCTGCGGTGCATAGGTGGGGTGACTCCTGGCAAGGAGGATGGATATGGGAATCCCATCACCAGCAGCCGTGGAGTCTCGGTCGCTTTTTGAACCTCCTGCGGCCCAGACAGGCCACCAGGGTTTGGGAGCACGTGGCTTCCTTTTAGCTTTAGGAAGGCCCACCTAGATTCTGAAATTTTCGTTGCACCTAGAAAGGAAGGGACACGACAGCTTTAAGGGGCTGCATTTGCAGGCACATCCTCCTCAGGTGTCTCCGCTCCACCTCAGTGCACCCTTGGGACCCCAGGCTGCTGAGGCTGTGGGGATGTGACACCAGCGCACATCACCGAGGCCGGAGGTGAAAAGTGTACCCATTTCTGGCCTTTTGTATTCATTTTTAGTTTAATTCTTGTGCTATGTTGCATTAGGGGTAATTTACAGTGTGGTGATTGCTGTAGGTGTACTGCAATCTGATTCATTTAAACATATAATATATCTAGGGTTTTTTGGATTCCTTTTCCATATAGGTTATTGCAGAACGTTGAGTAGAGGTCCTGGTGTTGTACAGTAGTCCTTGTCGAGTGTGTGTTTTATATATATGTTTGTAGGTGTTTTACTGTGTATGTGTTCATGGGAAACGCCTAACTTATATCTCCTCGCCACCTATGTTTTTTAGTAACCCTAGGTTTATTTTGAAAGTCGGTGAGTCTGTTTCTGTTTTGTGAACTAGTTCAGTTGTATGTATGTTTCCATTCCTCCTATAAGTGATATATATGCTACGGGTCCTCCTCTGTCTGACTGTGTTCACTCAGTGTTTTGGAATCCCAGGTCCATCCATGTTCTTTCCAGTGGCATTATTTCTTTCTTTTTCCTGGCTGAGTAACAGTCCCTTGTATACACGTAGGACCTCCCCTTTCTCTATTCATCACTCGCTGGACTATTTGTTTTTGTGTCTTGGCGATTGTAAATAGTGCCGCAATGAAAGTTGGGGTGCTTGTGTCTTTTTGAATTATGGATTTTCCCGAGTAACGCCCGGAATTGGGACTGCAGAAGGACAGGTTCACTCTCTCTTTAGTTTTCTAGGAACTCGGATCCGGTGCTTTCTAGTGGCGGTTATCAATGTACATTTCCACTCAACGAGTGGGAAGGTTCCCTTTTCTCCAGACTCACTCCCCCATCGATTGTTTGTAGAGTTTTTGATGCTGGCCATACTGCCTGCTGCGAGATGATACCACTTTATACTCTTGATATGCATTTCTAGAATAATCAGCGATTTTCCACTTCCTGTCGTGGTCGGGTTTTTTTTTTTTTTTTTAAAACAGTGTGAGTAAGCTTTCCCTTTTGAAATTTGGCTTCCTGAAAGTCTGTGTGTTTCGAATTTTTTTCGGTTACCTATCCCAGGTCATTTCTGAGGACACGTGTCATTAAAATCCCCACAGGCTTTGTGAATATGAGGTGCCCTGAAGCAGCGGTTGTAAAGTTGTTGTTACGTTAAACGTCCACAAGGCGGCAGCATTTCTTCGTGCCCAACTCTGCTTCCTGGGCAACTAAAAGCTTTAGGAAGAGTCATCTTACTGGGCTGTGAATTAGAGGGCAAGGTGCCAGGGGCAACACCCAAGGGCTTGTGTGTCACTACTTCTTCCCCCGTTCAGATTCAGGCCCCCGACTATTCCGAACCCTTGCCAAACCAACCTGCTGGTGGTGCTGGGGTGTGTAGGTGGGGTGACTGCTGGCAAGGAGGCTGGATGTGGGGACCCCACCAACCAGCAGCCGTGGAGGCTCGGTCACTTTTTGAAGCTCCTGCAGCCCAGACGGTCCACCAGGGTTTGGGTGCACTTGGCTTCCTTTTAGCTGTATGAAGGCCCACCTAGATTCTGAAATTTTAGTTCCACCCAGAAAGGAAGGGACACGACAGCTTTAAGGGGCTGCATTTGCAGGCACACCCTCCTCAGGTGTCTCCGCTCCACCTCAGTGCACCCTTGGGACCCCAGGCTGCTGAGGCTGCGGGGATGTGACACCAGCGCATATCACCGAGGCAGGAGGCGAAAAGTGTACTCACTTCTGTCCTTCGGCGTTCATTTTTAGTTTAATTCTTATGGTATGTTGCGTTAGGGGTAAATTACAGTGTGGTGTTTGGTGTAGGTGTACAGCAAGCTGATTCAGTTACACATGTAATATAGCTGCTCTTTTCCAGATTCCTTTTCCGTATAGGTTATTGCAGAACGTTGAGTAGAGGTCCTGGTGTTGTACAGTAGTCCTTGTCGAGTGCGTGTTTTATATATATGTTTATAGGAATTTTACTGTGTATGTGTTCATGTGAACCGCCTAACTTGTATCTCCTACCCCACTTTCTTTTTGGTAACCCTAGGTTTACTTTGAAAGTCGGTGAGTCTGTTTCTCTTTTGTAAACTAGTTCAGTTGTATGTACATTTCCATTCCTCCTATAAGTGATATTATATACTATGGGTCCTCCTCTATCTGGCTGGCTTCACTCAGTGTTTGGGCATCCCAGGTCAACCCATGTCCCTTCTAATGGCATTATTTCATTCTTTTTCCTGGCTGAGTAACAGTCCCTTGTATACACGTAGGACCTCCTGTTTATGTATTCATCACTCGCTGGACTATTTTGTAGTTTTTGTGCCTTTGCGATTGCAAATACTGCGGCAATGAACGTTGGGGTGCATGTATCTTGTTGAATTCAGGATTCTCCCGGGTAACGCACAGGAGTGGGACAGCAGAAATATATGGTTGTATTCTCCTTTGTTTTCTAGCACCTGGTATACAGTGCTTTCTAGTGGCGGTTATCAATGTACATTTCCACTCAACGAGTGGGAAGGTTCCCTTTTCTCCACACTCACTCCCCCATCGCTTGTTTGGAGACTTTGTCGTGCTGGCCATTTTGCATGCCGCGAGGCGATGCCTCGCTATACGGTGGGTTTGCATTTCTTCAATATTGAGCGATGTTCTGCATCGTGTCGTGGTGTGAATTTTTTTTTTAAACAGTGTGAGTAAACTTTCCCTCTTGAAATTTGGCTTCCTGAAAGTCTGTGTTTTTGGAATTATTTTTCGGTTACCTAAATCAGCTCACTTTTGAGAACACGTGTCATTAAAAGCCCCACAGGCTTTGTGAATATGAGGTGCCCTGAAGCACCGGGTGTAAAGTTGTTGTTACGGAAAACGTCCACAAGGCGGCAGCATTTCCTCGTGCCCAACTCTTTCCTGGGCAACCAACAGCTTCAGGTAGAGTAAACTTCCTGCGTGTGAATTAGAGGGGAAGGTGCCAGAGGGAACACCCAAGGACGTGTGTGTCACTACCTCTTCCCCCGTTGAGCTTCACGCCCCGGAAAATTCCGAAGCCTGGCTATAGCACCCTGCTGGGGCTGCTGCGCTGTGTAGGTGGGGTGACTCCTGGCAAGGAGGCTGGATGTGGGAACCCCACCACCAGCAGCCTTGGAGCCTCGGTCACTTTTTGAATCTCCTGCAGCCCAGATGATCCCCCATGGTTCGGGTGCACTTGGCTTCCTTTTAGGTCTAGGAAGGCCCACCCAGCTTCTGAAGTTTTGGTTCCACCCATAAAGGAAGAGACACGACAGCTCTAAGGGGCTGCATCTGCAGGCACATGGTTCTCAGATCTCTCTGCTCCACCTCAGTGCACCCTTGGGACCGCAGGCTGCTCAGGCTGCGGGGATGTGACACCAGCGCATATCACCGAGGCCGGAGGTGAAAAGCGTGCCCATTTCTGGCCTTTTGTATTCATTTTTAGTTTAATTCTTATGCTATGTTGCATTAGGGGTAATTTACAGTGTGGTGATTGCTGTAGGTGTACTGCAATCTGATTCATTTAAACATATAATACATCTAGTCTTTTTTGGATTCCTTTTCCGTATAGGTTATTGCAGAACGTTGAGTAGAGGTCCTGGTGTTGTACAGTAGTCCTTGTCGAGTGCGTGTTTTATGCATATGTTTATAGGTATTTTACTGTGTGTGTGTTCATGTGAACCGCCTAACTTACATCTCCTCGCCACCTCTGTTTTTTGGTAACCCTAGGCTTATTTTGAAAGTCGGTGATTCTGTTTCTGTTTTGTGAACTAGTTCAGTTGTATGTATGTTTCCATTCCTCCTATAAGTGATATTATATGCTATGGGTCCTCCTCTGTCTGACTGTGTTCACTCAGTGTTTGGGCATCCCAGGTCCATCCATGTTCTTTCCAATGGCATTATTTCATTCTTTTTCCTGGCTGAGTAACAGCCCCTTCTATACACGTAGGGCCTCCCCTGTCTCTATTCATCACTCGCTGGACTATTTGTTTTTGTGTCTTGGCGATTCTAAATAGTGCCACAAATGAAAGTTGGGGTGCTTGTGTCTTTTTGAATTATGGATTTTCCCGAGTAATGCCCAGGAGTGGGCCTGCAGTAGTATAGGGTCGCTCTCTCCTTAGTTTTCTAGGAACTGGGATACAGTGCTTTCTAGTGGTGGTTACCAATGTACATTTCGACTCACCGAGTGGGAAGGTGCCTTTTACTCCACACTCGTTCCCCATCGAATGTTTGTACACGTTTTGATGCTGGCCATACTGTCTGCTGCGGGGTGATGCCTCTTTATACTTCTGATTTGTATTTCTAGAATAATCAGCGATTTTCCACTTCCAGTCGTTGTCGGGGTTTTTTTTTTTAAACAGTGTGAGTAAACTTTCCCTTTTGAAATTTGGCTTTTTGAATGTCTGAGTGTTCCGAATTTTTTTTCAGTTACCTAACCCAGGTCATTTCTGAGGACACGTGTTTTTAGAAGCCCCACAGGCTTTGTGAATATTAGGTGGCCTGCAGCACCGGTTGTAAGGTTGTTGTTACGGGACAAGTCCACAAGGCGGCAGCATTTCTAAGTGCCCACAACTGGTTCCTCGGCAACCAAAAGCTTTAGGAAGAGTCATCTTACTGGGCTGTGAATTAGAGGGGAAGGTGCCAGAGGGAACACCCAAGGGCGTGTGTGTCACTACCTCTTCCCTGTTAAGCTTCACGCCCCGGAAAATTCCGAACCCTGGCTAAACCACCCTGCTGGGGGTGCTGCGGTGCATAGGTGGGGTGACTCCTGGCAAGGAGGATGGATATGGGAATCCCATCACCAGCAGCCGTGGAGTCTCGGTCGCTTTTTGAACCTCCTGCGGCCCAGACAGGCCACCAGGGTTTGGGAGCACGTGGCTTCCTTTTAGCTTTAGGAAGGCCCACCTAGATTCTGAAATTTTCGTTGCACCTAGAAAGGAAGGGACACGACAGCTTTAAGGGGCTGCATTTGCAGGCACATCCTCCTCAGGTGTCTCCGCTCCACCTCAGTGCACCCTTGGGACCCCAGGCTGCTGAGGCTGTGGGGATGTGACACCAGCGCACATCACCGAGGCCGGAGGTGAAAAGTGTACCCATTTCTGGCCTTTTGTATTCATTTTTAGTTTAATTCTTGTGCTATGTTGCATTAGGGGTAATTTACAGTGTGGTGATTGCTGTAGGTGTACTGCAATCTGATTCATTTAAACATATAATATATCTAGGGTTTTTTGGATTCCTTTTCCATATAGGTTATTGCAGAACGTTGAGTAGAGGTCCTGGTGTTGTACAGTAGTCCTTGTCGAGTGTGTGTTTTATATATATGTTTGTAGGTGTTTTACTGTGTATGTGTTCATGGGAAACGCCTAACTTATATCTCCTCGCCACCTATGTTTTTTAGTAACCCTAGGTTTATTTTGAAAGTCGGTGAGTCTGTTTCTGTTTTGTGAACTAGTTCAGTTGTATGTATGTTTCCATTCCTCCTATAAGTGATATATATGCTACGGGTCCTCCTCTGTCTGACTGTGTTCACTCAGTGTTTTGGAATCCCAGGTCCATCCATGTTCTTTCCAGTGGCATTATTTCTTTCTTTTTCCTGGCTGAGTAACAGTCCCTTGTATACACGTAGGACCTCCCCTTTCTCTATTCATCACTCGCTGGACTATTTGTTTTTGTGTCTTGGCGATTGTAAATAGTGCCGCAATGAAAGTTGGGGTGCTTGTGTCTTTTTGAATTATGGATTTTCCCGAGTAACGCCCGGAATTGGGACTGCAGAAGGACAGGTTCACTCTCTCTTTAGTTTTCTAGGAACTCGGATCCGGTGCTTTCTAGTGGCGGTTATCAATGTACATTTCCACTCAACGAGTGGGAAGGTTCCCTTTTCTCCAGACTCACTCCCCCATCGATTGTTTGTAGAGTTTTTGATGCTGGCCATACTGCCTGCTGCGAGATGATACCACTTTATACTCTTGATATGCATTTCTAGAATAATCAGCGATTTTCCACTTCCTGTCGTGGTCGGGTTTTTTTTTTTTTTTTAAAACAGTGTGAGTAAGCTTTCCCTTTTGAAATTTGGCTTCCTGAAAGTCTGTGTGTTTCGAATTTTTTTCGGTTACCTATCCCAGGTCATTTCTGAGGACACGTGTCATTAAAATCCCCACAGGCTTTGTGAATATGAGGTGCCCTGAAGCAGCGGTTGTAAAGTTGTTGTTACGTTAAACGTCCACAAGGCGGCAGCATTTCTTCGTGCCCAACTCTGCTTCCTGGGCAACTAAAAGCTTTAGGAAGAGTCATCTTACTGGGCTGTGAATTAGAGGGCAAGGTGCCAGGGGCAACACCCAAGGGCTTGTGTGTCACTACTTCTTCCCCCGTTCAGATTCAGGCCCCCGACTATTCCGAACCCTTGCCAAACCAACCTGCTGGTGGTGCTGGGGTGTGTAGGTGGGGTGACTGCTGGCAAGGAGGCTGGATGTGGGGACCCCACCAACCAGCAGCCGTGGAGGCTCGGTCACTTTTTGAAGCTCCTGCAGCCCAGACGGTCCACCAGGGTTTGGGTGCACTTGGCTTCCTTTTAGCTGTATGAAGGCCCACCTAGATTCTGAAATTTTAGTTCCACCCAGAAAGGAAGGGACACGACAGCTTTAAGGGGCTGCATTTGCAGGCACACCCTCCTCAGGTGTCTCCGCTCCACCTCAGTGCACCCTTGGGACCCCAGGCTGCTGAGGCTGCGGGGATGTGACACCAGCGCATACCACCGAGGCAGGAGGCGAAAAGTGTACTCACTTCTGTCCTTCGGCGTTCATTTTTAGTTTAATTCTTATGGTATGTTGCGTTAGGGGTAAATTACAGTGTGGTGTTTGGTGTAGGTGTACAGCAAGCTGATTCAGTTACACATGTAATATAGCTGCTCTTTTCCAGATTCCTTTTCCGTATAGGTTATTGCAGAACGTTGAGTAGAGGTCCTGGTGTTGTACAGTAGTCCTTGTCGAGTGCGTGTTTTATATATATGTTTATAGGAATTTTACTGTGTATGTGTTCATGTGAACCGCCTAACTTGTATCTCCTACCCCACTTTCTTTTTGGTAACCCTAGGTTTACTTTGAAAGTCGGTGAGTCTGTTTCTCTTTTGTAAACTAGTTCAGTTGTATGTACATTTCCATTCCTCCTATAAGTGATATTATATACTATGGGTCCTCCTCTATCTGGCTGGCTTCACTCAGTGTTTGGGCATCCCAGGTCAACCCATGTCCCTTCTAATGGCATTATTTCATTCTTTTTCCTGGCTGAGTAACAGTCCCTTGTATACACGTAGGACCTCCTGTTTATGTATTCATCACTCGCTGGACTATTTTGTAGTTTTTGTGCCTTTGCGATTGCAAATACTGCGGCAATGAACGTTGGGGTGCATGTATCTTGTTGAATTCAGGATTTTCCCGGGTAACGCACAGGAGTGGGACAGCAGAAATATATGGTTGTATTCTCCTTTGTTTTCTAGCACCTGGTATACAGTGCTTTCTAGTGGCGGTTATCAATGTACATTTCCACTCAACGAGTGGGAAGGTTCCCTTTTCTCCACACTCACTCCCCCATCGCTTGTTTGGAGACTTTTTCGTGCTGGCCATTTTGCATGCCGCGAGGCGATGCCTCGCTATACGGTGGGTTTGCATTTCTTCAATATTGAGCGATGTTCTGCATCGTGTCGTGGTGTGAATTTTTTTTTTAAACAGTGTGAGTAAACTTTCCCTCTTGAAATTTGGCTTCCTGAAAGTCTGTGTTTTTGGAATTATTTTTCGGTTACCTAAATCAGCTCACTTTTGAGAACACGTGTCATTAAAAGCCCCACAGGCTTTGTGAATATGAGGTGCCCTGAAGCACCGGGTGTAAAGTTGTTGTTACGGAAAACGTCCACAAGGCGGCAGCATTTCCTCGTGCCCAACTCTTTCCTGGGCAACCAACAGCTTCAGGTAGAGTAAACTTCCTGCGTGTGAATTAGAGGGGAAGGTGCCAGAGGGAACACCCAAGGACGTGTGTGTCACTACCTCTTCCCCCGTTGAGCTTCACGCCCCGGAAAATTCCGAAGCCTGGCTATAGCACCCTGCTGGGGCTGCTGCGCTGTGTAGGTGGGGTGACTCCTGGCAAGGAGGCTGGATGTGGGAACCCCACCACCAGCAGCCTTGGAGCCTCGGTCACTTTTTGAATCTCCTGCAGCCCAGATGATCCCCCATGGTTCGGGTGCACTTGGCTTCCTTTTAGGTCTAGGAAGGCCCACCCAGCTTCTGAAGTTTTGGTTCCACCCATAAAGGAAGAGACACGACAGCTCTAAGGGGCTGCATCTGCAGGCACATGGTTCTCAGGTCTCTCTGCTCCACCTCAGTGCACCCTTGGGACCGCAGGCTGCTCAGGCTGCGGGGATGTGACACCAGCGCATATCACCGAGGCCGGAGGTGAAAAGCGTGCCCATTTCTGGCCTTTTGTTTTCATTTTTAGTTTAATTCTTATGCTATGTTGCATTAGGGGTAATTTACAGTGTGGTGATTGCTGTAGGTGTACTGCAATCTGATTCATTTAAACATATAATACATCTAGTCTTTTTTGGATTCCTTTTCCGTATAGGTTATTGCAGAACGTTGAGTAGAGGTCCTGGTGTTGTACAGTAGTCCTTGTCGAGTGCGTGTTTTATGCATATGTTTATAGGTATTTTACTGTGTGTGTGTTCATGTGAACCGCCTAACTTACATCTCCTCGCCACCTCTGTTTTTTGGTAACCCTAGGCTTATTTTGAAAGTCGGTGATTCTGTTTCTGTTTTGTGAACTAGTTCAGTTGTATGTATGTTTCCATTCCTCCTATAAGTGATATTATATGCTATGGGTCCTCCTCTGTCTGACTGTGTTCACTCAGTGTTTGGGCATCCCAGGTCCATCCATGTTCTTTCCAATGGCATTATTTCATTCTTTTTCCTGGCTGAGTAACAGCCCCTTCTATACACGTAGGGCCTCCCCTGTCTCTATTCATCACTCGCTGGACTATTTGTTTTTGTGTCTTGGCGATTCTAAATAGTGCCACAAATGAAAGTTGGGGTGCTTGTGTCTTTTTGAATTATGGATTTTCCCGAGTAATGCCCAGGAGTGGGCCTGCAGTAGTATAGGGTCGCTCTCTCCTTAGTTTTCTAGGAACTGGGATACAGTGCTTTCTAGTGGTGGTTACCAATGTACATTTCGACTCACCGAGCGGGAAGGTGCCTTTTACTCCACACTCGTTCCCCATCGAATGTTTGTACACGTTTTGATGCTGGCCATACTGTCTGCTGCGGGGTGATGCCTCTTTATACTTCTGATTTGTATTTCTAGAATAATCAGCGATTTTCCACTTCCAGTCGTTGTCGGGGTTTTTTTTTTTAAACAGTGTGAGTAAACTTTCCCTTTTGAAATTTGGCTTTTTGAATGTCTGAGTGTTCCGAATTTTTTTTCAGTTACCTAACCCAGGTCATTTCTGAGGACACGTGTTTTTAGAAGCCCCACAGGCTTTGTGAATATTAGGTGGCCTGCAGCACCGGTTGTAAGGTTGTTGTTACGGGACAAGTCCACAAGGCGGCAGCATTTCTAAGTGCCCACAACTGGTTCCTCGGCAACCAAAAGCTTTAGGAAGAGTCATCTTACTGGGCTGTGAATTAGAGGGGAAGGTGCCAGAGGGAACACCCAAGGGCGTGTGTGTCACTACCTCTTCCCTGTTAAGCTTCACGCCCCGGAAAATTCCGAACCCTGGCTAAACCACCCTGCTGGGGGTGCTGCGGTGCATAGGTGGGGTGACTCCTGGCAAGGAGGATGGATATGGGAATCCCATCACCAGCAGCCGTGGAGTCTCGGTCGCTTTTTGAACCTCCTGCGGCCCAGACAGGCCACCAGGGTTTGGGAGCACGTGGCTTCCTTTTAGCTTTAGGAAGGCCCACCTAGATTCTGAAATTTTCGTTGCACCTAGAAAGGAAGGGACACGACAGCTTTAAGGGGCTGCATTTGCAGGCACATCCTCCTCAGGTGTCTCCGCTCCACCTCAGTGCACCCTTGGGACCCCAGGCTGCTGAGGCTGTGGGGATGTGACACCAGCGCACATCACCGAGGCCGGAGGTGAAAAGTGTACCCATTTCTGGCCTTTTGTATTCATTTTTAGTTTAATTCTTGTGCTATGTTGCATTAGGGGTAATTTACAGTGTGGTGATTGCTGTAGGTGTACTGCAATCTGATTCATTTAAACATATAATATATCTAGGGTTTTTTGGATTCCTTTTCCATATAGGTTATTGCAGAACGTTGAGTAGAGGTCCTGGTGTTGTACAGTAGTCCTTGTCGAGTGTGTGTTTTATATATATGTTTGTAGGTGTTTTACTGTGTATGTGTTCATGGGAAACGCCTAACTTATATCTCCTCGCCACCTATGTTTTTTAGTAACCCTAGGTTTATTTTGAAAGTCGGTGAGTCTGTTTCTGTTTTGTGAACTAGTTCAGTTGTATGTATGTTTCCATTCCTCCTATAAGTGATATATATGCTACGGGTCCTCCTCTGTCTGACTGTGTTCACTCAGTGTTTTGGAATCCCAGGTCCATCCATGTTCTTTCCAGTGGCATTATTTCTTTCTTTTTCCTGGCTGAGTAACAGTCCCTTGTATACACGTAGGACCTCCCCTTTCTCTATTCATCACTCGCTGGACTATTTGTTTTTGTGTCTTGGCGATTGTAAATAGTGCCGCAATGAAAGTTGGGGTGCTTGTGTCTTTTTGAATTGTGGATTTTCCCGAGTAACGCCCGGAATTGGGACTGCAGAAGGACAGGTTCACTCTCTCTTTAGTTTTCTAGGAACTCGGATCCGGTGCTTTCTAGTGGCGGTTATCAATGTACATTTCCACTCAACGAGTGGGAAGGTTCCCTTTTCTCCAGACTCACTCCCCCATCGATTGTTTGTAGAGTTTTTGATGCTGGCCATACTGCCTGCTGCGAGATGATACCACTTTATACTCTTGATATGCATTTCTAGAATAATCAGCGATTTTCCACTTCCTGTCGTGGTCGGGTTTTTTTTTTTTTTTTAAAACAGTGTGAGTAAGCTTTCCCTTTTGAAATTTGGCTTCCTGAAAGTCTGTGTGTTTCGAATTTTTTTCGGTTACCTATCCCAGGTCATTTCTGAGGACACGTGTCATTAAAATCCCCACAGGCTTTGTGAATATGAGGTGCCCTGAAGCAGCGGTTGTAAAGTTGTTGTTACGTTAAACGTCCACAAGGCGGCAGCATTTCTTCGTGCCCAACTCTGCTTCCTGGGCAACTAAAAGCTTTAGGAAGAGTCATCTTACTGGGCTGTGAATTAGAGGGCAAGGTGCCAGGGGCAACACCCAAGGGCTTGTGTGTCACTACTTCTTCCCCCGTTCAGATTCAGGCCCCCGACTATTCCGAACCCTTGCCAAACCAACCTGCTGGTGGTGCTGGGGTGTGTAGGTGGGGTGACTGCTGGCAAGGAGGCTGGATGTGGGGACCCCACCAACCAGCAGCCGTGGAGGCTCGGTCACTTTTTGAAGCTCCTGCAGCCCAGACGGTCCACCAGGGTTTGGGTGCACTTGGCTTCCTTTTAGCTGTATGAAGGCCCACCTAGATTCTGAAATTTTAGTTCCACCCAGAAAGGAAGGGACACGACAGCTTTAAGGGGCTGCATTTGCAGGCACACCCTCCTCAGGTGTCTCCGCTCCACCTCAGTGCACCCTTGGGACCCCAGGCTGCTGAGGCTGCGGGGATGTGACACCAGCGCATACCACCGAGGCAGGAGGCGAAAAGTGTACTCACTTCTGTCCTTCGGCGTTCATTTTTAGTTTAATTCTTATGGTATGTTGCGTTAGGGGTAAATTACAGTGTGGTGTTTGGTGTAGGTGTACAGCAAGCTGATTCAGTTACACATGTAATATAGCTGCTCTTTTCCAGATTCCTTTTCCGTATAGGTTATTGCAGAACGTTGAGTAGAGGTCCTGGTGTTGTACAGTAGTCCTTGTCGAGTGCGTGTTTTATATATATGTTTATAGGAATTTTACTGTGTATGTGTTCATGTGAACCGCCTAACTTGTATCTCCTACCCCACTTTCTTTTTGGTAACCCTAGGTTTACTTTGAAAGTCGGTGAGTCTGTTTCTCTTTTGTAAACTAGTTCAGTTGTATGTACATTTCCATTCCTCCTATAAGTGATATTATATACTATGGGTCCTCCTCTATCTGGCTGGCTTCACTCAGTGTTTGGGCATCCCAGGTCAACCCATGTCCCTTCTAATGGCATTATTTCATTCTTTTTCCTGGCTGAGTAACAGTCCCTTGTATACACGTAGGACCTCCTGTTTATGTATTCATCACTCGCTGGACTATTTTGTAGTTTTTGTGCCTTTGCGATTGCAAATACTGCGGCAATGAACGTTGGGGTGCATGTATCTTGTTGAATTCAGGATTTTCCCGGGTAACGCACAGGAGTGGGACAGCAGAAATATATGGTTGTATTCTCCTTTGTTTTCTAGCACCTGGTATACAGTGCTTTCTAGTGGCGGTTATCAATGTACATTTCCACTCAACGAGTGGGAAGGTTCCCTTTTCTCCACACTCACTCCCCCATCGCTTGTTTGGAGACTTTTTCGTGCTGGCCATTTTGCATGCCGCGAGGCGATGCCTCGCTATACGGTGGGTTTGCATTTCTTCAATATTGAGCGATGTTCTGCATCGTGTCGTGGTGTGAATTTTTTTTTTAAACAGTGTGAGTAAACTTTCCCTCTTGAAATTTGGCTTCCTGAAAGTCTGTGTTTTTGGAATTATTTTTCGGTTACCTAAATCAGCTCACTTTTGAGAACACGTGTCATTAAAAGCCCCACAGGCTTTGTGAATATGAGGTGCCCTGAAGCACCGGGTGTAAAGTTGTTGTTACGGAAAACGTCCACAAGGCGGCAGCATTTCCTCGTGCCCAACTCTTTCCTGGGCAACCAACAGCTTCAGGTAGAGTAAACTTCCTGCGTGTGAATTAGAGGGGAAGGTGCCAGAGGGAACACCCAAGGACGTGTGTGTCACTACCTCTTCCCCCGTTGAGCTTCACGCCCCGGAAAATTCCGAAGCCTGGCTATAGCACCCTGCTGGGGCTGCTGCGCTGTGTAGGTGGGGTGACTCCTGGCAAGGAGGCTGGATGTGGGAACCCCACCACCAGCAGCCTTGGAGCCTCGGTCACTTTTTGAATCTCCTGCAGCCCAGATGATCCCCCATGGTTCGGGTGCACTTGGCTTCCTTTTAGGTCTAGGAAGGCCCACCCAGCTTCTGAAGTTTTGGTTCCACCCATAAAGGAAGAGACACGACAGCTCTAAGGGGCTGCATTTGCAGGCACATGGTTCTCAGGTCTCTCTGCTCCACCTCAGTGCACCCTTGGGACCGCAGGCTGCTCAGGCTGCGGGGATGTGACACCAGCGCATATCACCGAGGCCGGAGGTGAAAAGCGTGCCCATTTCTGGCCTTTTGTATTCATTTTTAGTTTAATTCTTATGCTATGTTGCATTAGGGGTAATTTACAGTGTGGTGATTGCTGTAGGTGTACTGCAATCTGATTCATTTAAACATATAATACATCTAGTCTTTTTTGGATTCCTTTTCCGTATAGGTTATTGCAGAACGTTGAGTAGAGGTCCTGGTGTTGTACAGTAGTCCTTGTCGAGTGCGTGTTTTATGCATATGTTTATAGGTATTTTACTGTGTGTGTGTTCATGTGAACCGCCTAACTTACATCTCCTCGCCACCTCTGTTTTTTGGTAACCCTAGGCTTATTTTGAAAGTCGGTGATTCTGTTTCTGTTTTGTGAACTAGTTCAGTTGTATGTATGTTTCCATTCCTCCTATAAGTGATATTATATGCTATGGGTCCTCCTCTGTCTGACTGTGTTCACTCAGTGTTTGGGCATCCCAGGTCCATCCATGTTCTTTCCAATGGCATTATTTCATTCTTTTTCCTGGCTGAGTAACAGCCCCTTCTATACACGTAGGGCCTCCCCTGTCTCTATTCATCACTCGCTGGACTATTTGTTTTTGTGTCTTGGCGATTCTAAATAGTGCCACAAATGAAAGTTGGGGTGCTTGTGTCTTTTTGAATTATGGATTTTCCCGAGTAATGCCCAGGAGTGGGCCTGCAGTAGTATAGGGTCGCTCTCTCCTTAGTTTTCTAGGAACTGGGATACAGTGCTTTCTAGTGGTGGTTACCAATGTACATTTCGACTCACCGAGCGGGAAGGTGCCTTTTACTCCACACTCGTTCCCCATCGAATGTTTGTACACGTTTTGATGCTGGCCATACTGTCTGCTGCGGGGTGATGCCTCTTTATACTTCTGATTTGTATTTCTAGAATAATCAGCGATTTTCCACTTCCAGTCGTTGTCGGGGTTTTTTTTTTTAAACAGTGTGAGTAAACTTTCCCTTTTGAAATTTGGCTTTTTGAATGTCTGAGTGTTCCGAATTTTTTTTCAGTTACCTAACCCAGGTCATTTCTGAGGACACGTGTTTTTAGAAGCCCCACAGGCTTTGTGAATATTAGGTGGCCTGCAGCACCGGTTGTAAGGTTGTTGTTACGGGACAAGTCCACAAGGCGGCAGCATTTCTAAGTGCCCACAACTGGTTCCTCGGCAACCAAAAGCTTTAGGAAGAGTCATCTTACTGGGCTGTGAATTAGAGGGGAAGGTGCCAGAGGGAACACCCAAGGGCGTGTGTGTCACTACCTCTTCCCTGTTAAGCTTCACGCCCCGGAAAATTCCGAACCCTGGCTAAACCACCCTGCTGGGGGTGCTGCGGTGCATAGGTGGGGTGACTCCTGGCAAGGAGGATGGATATGGGAATCCCATCACCAGCAGCCGTGGAGTCTCGGTCGCTTTTTGAACCTCCTGCGGCCCAGACAGGCCACCAGGGTTTGGGAGCACGTGGCTTCCTTTTAGCTTTAGGAAGGCCCACCTAGATTCTGAAATTTTCGTTGCACCTAGAAAGGAAGGGACACGACAGCTTTAAGGGGCTGCATTTGCAGGCACATCCTCCTCAGGTGTCTCCGCTCCACCTCAGTGCACCCTTGGGACCCCAGGCTGCTGAGGCTGCGGGGATGTGACACCAGCGCACATCACCGAGGCCGGAGGTGAAAAGTGTACCCATTTCTGGCCTTTTGTATTCATTTTTAGTTTAATTCTTGTGCTATGTTGCATTAGGGGTAATTTACAGTGTGGTGATTGCTGTAGGTGTACTGCAATCTGATTCATTTAAACATATAATATATCTAGGGTTTTTTGGATTCCTTTTCCATATAGGTTATTGCAGAACGTTGAGTAGAGGTCCTGGTGTTGTACAGTAGTCCTTGTCGAGTGTGTGTTTTATATATATGTTTGTAGGTGTTTTACTGTGTATGTGTTCATGGGAAACGCCTAACTTATATCTCCTCGCCACCTATGTTTTTTAGTAACCCTAGGTTTATTTTGAAAGTCGGTGAGTCTGTTTCTGTTTTGTAAACTAGTTCAGTTGTATGTATGTTTCCATTCCTCCTATAAGTGATATATATGCTACGGGTCCTCCTCTGTCTGACTGTGTTCACTCAGTGTTTTGGAATCCCAGGTCCATCCATGTTCTTTCCAGTGGCATTATTTCTTTCTTTTTCCTGGCTGAGTAACAGTCCCTTGTATACACGTAGGACCTCCCCTTTCTCTATTCATCACTCGCTGGACTATTTGTTTTTGTGTCTTGGTGATTGTAAATAGTGCCGCAATGAAAGTTGGGGTGCTTGTGTCTTTTTGAATTATGGATTTTCCCGAGTAACGCCCGGAATTGGGACTGCAGAAGGACAGGTTCACTCTCTCTTTAGTTTTCTAGGAACTCGGATCCGGTGCTTTCTAGTGGCGGTTATCAATGTACATTTCCACTCAACGAGTGGGAAGGTTCCCTTTTCTCCAGACTCACTCCCCCATCGATTGTTTGTAGAGTTTTTGATGCTGGCCATACTGCCTGCTGCGAGATGATACCACTTTATACTCTTGATATGCATTTCTAGAATAATCAGCGATTTTCCACTTCCTGTCGTGGTCGGGTTTTTTTTTTTTTTTAAAACAGTGTGAGTAAGCTTTCCCTTTTGAAATTTGGCTTCCTGAAAGTCTGTGTGTTTCGAATTTTTTTCGGTTACCTATCCCAGGTCATTTCTGAGGACACGTGTCATTAAAATCCCCACAGGCTTTGTGAATATGAGGTGCCCTGAAGCAGCGGTTGTAAAGTTGTTGTTACGTTAAACGTCCACAAGGCGGCAGCATTTCTTCGTGCCCAACTCTGCTTCCTGGGCAACTAAAAGCTTTAGGAAGAGTCATCTTACTGGGCTGTGAATTAGAGGGCAAGGTGCCAGGGGCAACACCCAAGGGCTTGTGTGTCACTACTTCTTCCCCCGTTCAGATTCAGGCCCCCGACTATTCCGAACCCTTGCCAAACCAACCTGCTGGTGGTGCTGGGGTGTGTAGGTGGGGTGACTGCTGGCAAGGAGGCTGGATGTGGGGACCCCACCAACCAGCAGCCGTGGAGGCTCGGTCACTTTTTGAAGCTCCTGCAGCCCAGACGGTCCACCAGGGTTTGGGTGCACTTGGCTTCCTTTTAGCTGTATGAAGGCCCACCTAGATTCTGAAATTTTAGTTCCACCCAGAAAGGAAGGGACACGACAGCTTTAAGGGGCTGCATTTGCAGGCACACCCTCCTCAGGTGTCTCCGCTCCACCTCAGTGCACCCTTGGGACCCCAGGCTGCTGAGGCTGCGGGGATGTGACACCAGCGCATATCACCGAGGCAGGAGGCGAAAAGTGTACTCACTTCTGTCCTTCGGCGTTCATTTTTAGTTTAATTCTTATGGTATGTTGCGTTAGGGGTAAATTACAGTGTGGTGTTTGGTGTAGGTGTACAGCAAGCTGATTCAGTTACACATGTAATATAGCTGCTCTTTTCCAGATTCCTTTTCCGTATAGGTTATTGCAGAACGTTGAGTAGAGGTCCTGGTGTTGTACAGTAGTCCTTGTCGAGTGCATGTTTTATATATATGTTTATAGGAATTTTACTGTGTATGTGTTCATGTGAACCGCCTAACTTGTATCTCCTACCCCACTTTCTTTTTGGTAACCCTAGGTTTACTTTGAAAGTCGGTGAGTCTGTTTCTCTTTTGTAAACTAGTTCAGTTGTATGTACATTTCCATTCCTCCTATAAGTGATATTATATACTATGGGTCCTCCTCTATCTGGCTGGCTTCACTCAGTGTTTGGGCATCCCAGGTCAACCCATGTCCCTTCTAATGGCATTATTTCATTCTTTTTCCTGGCTGAGTAACAGTCCCTTGTATACACGTAGGACCTCCTGTTTATGTATTCATCACTCGCTGGACTATTTTGTAGTTTTTGTGCCTTTGCGATTGCAAATACTGCGGCAATGAACGTTGGGGTGCATGTATCTTGTTGAATTCAGGATTTTCCCGGGTAACGCACAGGAGTGGGACAGCAGAAATATATGGTTGTATTCTCCTTTGTTTTCTAGCACCTGGTATACAGTGCTTTCTAGTGGCGGTTATCAATGTACATTTCCACTCAACGAGTGGGAAGGTTCCCTTTTCTCCACACTCACTCCCCCATCGCTTGTTTGGAGACTTTTTCGTGCTGGCCATTTTGCATGCCGCGAGGCGATGCCTCGCTATACGGTGGGTTTGCATTTCTTCAATATTGAGCGATGTTCTGCATCGTGTCGTGGTGTGAATTTTTTTTTTAAACAGTGTGAGTAAACTTTCCCTCTTGAAATTTGGCTTCCTGAAAGTCTGTGTTTTTGGAATTATTTTTCGGTTACCTAAATCAGCTCACTTTTGAGAACACGTGTCATTAAAAGCCCCACAGGCTTTGTGAATATGAGGTGCCCTGAAGCACCGGGTGTAAAGTTGTTGTTACGGAAAACGTCCACAAGGCGGCAGCATTTCCTCGTGCCCAACTCTTTCCTGGGCAACCAACAGCTTCAGGTAGAGTAAACTTCCTGCGTGTGAATTAGAGGGGAAGGTGCCAGAGGGAACACCCAAGGACGTGTGTGTCACTACCTCTTCCCCCGTTGAGCTTCACGCCCCGGAAAATTCCGAAGCCTGGCTATAGCACCCTGCTGGGGCTGCTGCGCTGTGTAGGTGGGGTGACTCCCGGCAAGGAGGCTGGATGTGGGAACCCCACCACCAGCAGCCTTGGAGGCTCGGTCACTTTTTGAATCTCCTGCAGCCCAGATGATCCCCCATGGTTCGGGTGCACTTGGCTTCCTTTTAGGTCTAGGAAGGCCCACCCAGCTTCTGAAGTTTTGGTTCCACCCATAAAGGAAGAGACACGACAGCTCTAAGGGGCTGCATTTGCAGGCACATGGTTCTCAGGTCTCTCTGCTCCACCTCAGTGCACCCTTGGGACCGCAGGCTGCTCAGGCTGCGGGGATGTGACACCAGCGCATATCACCGAGGCCGGAGGTGAAAAGCGTGCCCATTTCTGGCCTTTTGTATTCATTTTTAGTTTAATTCTTATGCTATGTTGCATTAGGGGTAATTTACAGTGTGGTGATTGCTGTAGGTGTACTGCAATCTGATTCATTTAAACATATAATACATCTAGTCTTTTTTGGATTCCTTTTCCGTATAGGTTATTGCAGAACGTTGAGTAGAGGTCCTGGTGTTGTACAGTAGTCCTTGTCGAGTGCGTGTTTTATGCATATGTTTATAGGTATTTTACTGTGTGTGTGTTCATGTGAACCGCCTAACTTACATCTCCTCGCCACCTCTGTTTTTTGGTAACCCTAGGCTTATTTTGAAAGTCGGTGATTCTGTTTCTGTTTTGTGAACTAGTTCAGTTGTATGTATGTTTCCATTCCTCCTATAAGTGATATTATATGCTATGGGTCCTCCTCTGTCTGACTGTGTTCACTCAGTGTTTGGGCATCCCAGGTCCATCCATGTTCTTTCCAATGGCATTATTTCATTCTTTTTCCTGGCTGAGTAACAGCCCCTTCTATACACGTAGGGCCTCCCCTGTCTCTATTCATCACTCGCTGGACTATTTGTTTTTGTGTCTTGGCGATTCTAAATAGTGCCACAAATGAAAGTTGGGGTGCTTGTGTCTTTTTGAATTATGGATTTTCCCGAGTAATGCCCAGGAGTGGGCCTGCAGTAGTATAGGGTCGCTCTCTCCTTAGTTTTCTAGGAACTGGGATACAGTGCTTTCTAGTGGTGGTTACCAATGTACATTTCGACTCACCGAGCGGGAAGGTGCCTTTTACTCCACACTCGTTCCCCATCGAATGTTTGTACACGTTTTGATGCTGGCCATACTGTCTGCTGCGGGGTGATGCCTCTTTATACTTCTGATTTGTATTTCTAGAATAATCAGCGATTTTCCACTTCCAGTCGTTGTCGGGGTTTTTTTTTTTAAACAGTGTGAGTAAACTTTCCCTTTTGAAATTTGGCTTTTTGAATGTCTGAGTGTTCCGAATTTTTTTTCAGTTACCTAACCCAGGTCATTTCTGAGGACACGTGTTTTTAGAAGCCCCACAGGCTTTGTGAATATTAGGTGGCCTGCAGCACCGGTTGTAAGGTTGTTGTTACGGGACAAGTCCACAAGGCGGCAGCATTTCTAAGTGCCCACAACTGGTTCCTCGGCAACCAAAAGCTTTAGGAAGAGTCATCTTACTGGGCTGTGAATTAGAGGGGAAGGTGCCAGAGGGAACACCCAAGGGCGTGTGTGTCACTACCTCTTCCCTGTTAAGCTTCACGCCCCGGAAAATTCCGAACCCTGGCTAAACCACCCTGCTGGGGGTGCTGCGGTGCATAGGTGGGGTGACTCCTGGCAAGGAGGATGGATATGGGAATCCCATCACCAGCAGCCGTGGAGTCTCGGTCGCTTTTTGAACCTCCTGCGGCCCAGACAGGCCACCAGGGTTTGGGAGCACGTGGCTTCCTTTTAGCTTTAGGAAGGCCCACCTAGATTCTGAAATTTTCGTTGCACCTAGAAAGGAAGGGACACGACAGCTTTAAGGGGCTGCATTTGCAGGCACATCCTCCTCAGGTGTCTCCGCTCCACCTCAGTGCACCCTTGGGACCCCAGGCTGCTGAGGCTGTGGGGATGTGACACCAGCGCACATCACCGAGGCCGGAGGTGAAAAGTGTACCCATTTCTGGCCTTTTGTATTCATTTTTAGTTTAATTCTTGTGCTATGTTGCATTAGGGGTAATTTACAGTGTGGTGATTGCTGTAGGTGTACTGCAATCTGATTCATTTAAACATATAATATATCTAGGGTTTTTTGGATTCCTTTTCCATATAGGTTATTGCAGAACGTTGAGTAGAGGTCCTGGTGTTGTACAGTAGTCCTTGTCGAGTGTGTGTTTTATATATATGTTTGTAGGTGTTTTACTGTGTATGTGTTCATGGGAAACGCCTAACTTATATCTCCTCGCCACCTATGTTTTTTAGTAACCCTAGGTTTATTTTGAAAGTCGGTGAGTCTGTTTCTGTTTTGTAAACTAGTTCAGTTGTATGTATGTTTCCATTCCTCCTATAAGTGATATATATGCTACGGGTCCTCCTCTGTCTGACTGTGTTCACTCAGTGTTTTGGAATCCCAGGTCCATCCATGTTCTTTCCAGTGGCATTATTTCTTTCTTTTTCCTGGCTGAGTAACAGTCCCTTGTATACACGTAGGACCTCCCCTTTCTCTATTCATCACTCGCTGGACTATTTGTTTTTGTGTCTTGGCGATTGTAAATAGTGCCGCAATGAAAGTTGGGGTGCTTGTGTCTTTTTGAATTATGGATTTTCCCGAGTAACGCCCGGAATTGGGACTGCAGAAGGACAGGTTCACTCTCTCTTTAGTTTTCTAGGAACTCGGATCCGGTGCTTTCTAGTGGCGGTTATCAATGTACATTTCCACTCAACGAGTGGGAAGGTTCCCTTTTCTCCAGACTCACTCCCCCATCGATTGTTTGTAGAGTTTTTGATGCTGGCCATACTGCCTGCTGCGAGATGATACCACTTTATACTCTTGATATGCATTTCTAGAATAATCAGCGATTTTCCACTTCCTGTCGTGGTCGGGTTTTTTTTTTTTTTTTAAAACAGTGTGAGTAAGCTTTCCCTTTTGAAATTTGGCTTCCTGAAAGTCTGTGTGTTTCGAATTTTTTTTCGGTTACCTATCCCAGGTCATTTCTGAGGACACGTGTCATTAAAATCCCCACAGGCTTTGTGAATATGAGGTGCCCTGAAGCAGCGGTTGTAAAGTTGTTGTTACGTTAAACGTCCACAAGGCGGCAGCATTTCTTCGTGCCCAACTCTGCTTCCTGGGCAACTAAAAGCTTTAGGAAGAGTCATCTTACTGGGCTGTGAATTAGAGGGCAAGGTGCCAGGGGCAACACCCAAGGGCTTGTGTGTCACTACTTCTTCCCCCGTTCAGATTCAGGCCCCCGAATATTCCGAACCCTTGCCAAACCAACCTGCTGGTGGTGCTGGGGTGTGTAGGTGGGGTGACTGCTGGCAAGGAGGCTGGATGTGGGGACCCCACCAACCAGCAGCCGTGGAGGCTCGGTCACTTTTTGAAGCTCCTGCAGCCCAGACGGTCCACCAGGGTTTGGGTGCACTTGGCTTCCTTTTAGCTATATGAAGGCCCACCTAGATTCTGAAATTTTAGTTCCACCCAGAAAGGAAGGGACACGACAGCTTTAAGGGGCTGCATTTGCAGGCACACCCTCCTCAGGTGTCTCCGCTCCACCTCAGTGCACCCTTGGGACCCCAGGCTGCTGAGGCTGCGGGGATGTGACACCAGCGCATATCACCGAGGCAGGAGGCGAAAAGTGTACTCACTTCTGTCCTTCGGCGTTCATTTTTAGTTTAATTCTTATGGTATGTTGCGTTAGGGGTAAATTACAGTGTGGTGTTTGGTGTAGGTGTACAGCAAGCTGATTCAGTTACACATGTAATATAGCTGCTCTTTTCCAGATTCCTTTTCCGTATAGGTTATTGCAGAACGTTGAGTAGAGGTCCTGGTGTTGTACAGTAGTCCTTGTCGAGTGCGTGTTTTATATATATGTTTATAGGAATTTTACTGTGTATGTGTTCATGTGAACCGCCTAACTTGTATCTCCTACCCCACTTTCTTTTTGGTAACCCTAGGTTTACTTTGAAAGTCGGTGAGTCTGTTTCTCTTTTGTAAACTAGTTCAGTTGTATGTACATTTCCATTCCTCCTATAAGTGATATTATATACTATGGGTCCTCCTCTATCTGGCTGGCTTCACTCAGTGTTTGGGCATCCCAGGTCAACCCATGTCCCTTCTAATGGCATTATTTCATTCTTTTTCCTGGCTGAGTAACAGTCCCTTGTATACACGTAGGACCTCCTGTTTGTGTATTCATCACTCGCTGGACTATTTTGTAGTTTTTGTGCCTTTGCGATTGCAAATACTGCGGCAATGAACGTTGGGGTGCATGTATCTTGTTGAATTCAGGATTTTCCCGGGTAACGCACAGGAGTGGGACAGCAGAAATATATGGTTGTATTCTCCTTTGTTTTCTAGCACCTGGTATACAGTGCTTTCTAGTGGCGGTTATCAATGTACATTTCCACTCAACGAGTGGGAAGGTTCCCTTTTCTCCACACTCACTCCCCCATCGCTTGTTTGGAGACTTTTTCGTGCTGGCCATTTTGCATGCCGCGAGGCGATGCCTCGCTATACGGTGGGTTTGCATTTCTTCAATATTGAGCGATGTTCTGCATCGTGTCGTGGTGTGAATTTTTTTTTTAAACAGTGTGAGTAAACTTTCCCTCTTGAAATTTGGCTTCCTGAAAGTCTGTGTTTTTGGAATTATTTTTCGGTTACCTAAATCAGCTCACTTTTGAGAACACGTGTCATTAAAAGCCCCACAGGCTTTGTGAATATGAGGTGCCCTGAAGCACCGGGTGTAAAGTTGTTGTTACGGAAAACGTCCACAAGGCGGCAGCATTTCCTCGTGCCCAACTCTTTCCTGGGCAACCAACAGCTTCAGGTAGAGTAAACTTCCTGCGTGTGAATTAGAGGGGAAGGTGCCAGAGGGAACACCCAAGGACGTGTGTGTCACTACCTCTTCCCCCGTTGAGCTTCACGCCCCGGAAAATTCCGAAGCCTGGCTATAGCACCCTGCTGGGGCTGCTGCGCTGTGTAGGTGGGGTGACTCCCGGCAAGGAGGCTGGATGTGGGAACCCCACCACCAGCAGCCTTGGAGGCTCGGTCACTTTTTGAATCTCCTGCAGCCCAGATGATCCCCCATGGTTCGGGTGCACTTGGCTTCCTTTTAGGTCTAGGAAGGCCCACCCAGCTTCTGAAGTTTTGGTTCCACCCATAAAGGAAGAGACACGACAGCTCTAAGGGGCTGCATTTGCAGGCACATGGTTCTCAGGTCTCTCTGCTCCACCTCAGTGCACCCTTGGGACCGCAGGCTGCTCAGGCTGCGGGGATGTGACACCAGCGCATATCACCGAGGCCGGAGGTGAAAAGCGTGCCCATTTCTGGCCTTTTGTATTCATTTTTAGTTTAATTCTTATGCTATGTTGCATTAGGGGTAATTTACAGTGTGGTGATTGCTGTAGGTGTACTGCAATCTGATTCATTTAAACATATAATACATCTAGTCTTTTTTGGATTCCTTTTCCGTATAGGTTATTGCAGAACGTTGAGTAGAGGTCCTGGTGTTGTACAGTAGTCCTTGTCGAGTGCGTGTTTTATGCATATGTTTATAGGTATTTTACTGTGTGTGTGTTCATGTGAACCGCCTAACTTACATCTCCTCGCCACCTCTGTTTTTTGGTAACCCTAGGCTTATTTTGAAAGTCGGTGATTCTGTTTCTGTTTTGTGAACTAGTTCAGTTGTATGTATGTTTCCATTCCTCCTATAAGTGATATTATGTGCTATGGGTCCTCCTCTGTCTGACTGTGTTCACTCAGTGTTTGGGCATCCCAGGTCCATCCATGTTCTTTCCAATGGCATTATTTCATTCCTTTTCCTGGCTGAGTAACAGCCCCTTCTATACACGTAGGGCCTTCCCTGTCTCTATTCATCACTCGCTGGACTATTTGTTTTTGTGTCTTGGCGATTCTAAATAGTGCCACAAATGAAAGTTGGGGTGCTTGTGTCTTTTTGAATTATGGATTTTCCCGAGTAATGCCCAGGAGTGGGCCTGCAGTAGTATAGGGTCGCTCTCTCCTTAGTTTTCTAGGAACTGGGATACAGTGCTTTCTAGTGGTGGTTACCAATGTACATTTCGACTCACCGAGCGGGAAGGTGCCTTTTACTCCACACTCGTTCCCCATCGAATGTTTGTACACGTTTTGATGCTGGCCATACTGTCTGCTGCGGGGTGATGCCTCTTTATACTTCTGATTTGTATTTCTAGAATAATCAGCGATTTTCCACTTCCAGTCGTTGTCGGGGTTTTTTTTTTTAAACAGTGTGAGTAAACTTTCCCTTTTGAAATTTGGCTTTTTGAATGTCTGAGTGTTCCGAATTTTTTTTCAGTTACCTAACCCAGGTCATTTCTGAGGACACGTGTTTTTAGAAGCCCCACAGGCTTTGTGAATATTAGGTGGCCTGCAGCACCGGTTGTAAGGTTGTTGTTACGGGACAAGTCCACAAGGCGACAGCATTTCTTCATGCCCAAAACTGGTTCCTCGGCAACCAAAAGCTTTAGGAAGAGTCATCTTAAAGGGCTGTGAATTAGAGGGGAAGGTGCCAGAGGGAACACCCAAGGGCGTGTGTGTCACTACCTCTTCCCTGTTAAGCTTCACGCCCTGGAAAATTCCGAACCCTGGCTAAACCACTCTGCTGGGGCTGCTGCCGTGTGTAGGTGGGGTGACTCCTGGCAAGGAGGCTGGATGCGGGAACCTCACCACCAGCAGTCGTGCAGGCTCGGTTACTTTTTCAATCTCCTGCAGCCCAGATGATCCCCGTGGTTTGGTTGCACTTGGCTTCCCTTTAGCTCTAGGAAGGCCCACGTAGGTTCTGAAGTTCTGGTTCCACCCATAAAGGAAGAGACACGACAGCTCTAAGGGGCTGCATTTGCAGGCACACCCTCCTCAGGCGTCTCCGCTCCACCTCAGTGCACCCTTGGGACCCCAGGCTGCTCGGGCTGCAGGGATGTGACACCAGCGCATATCACCGAGGCTGGAGGCGAAAAGCGTACCAGTTTCTTTCCTTTTACTTTCTTTTTCAGCTTAATTCTGATGGTATGTTGCTCTAGAGTTGATTTCCAAAGTGCAGTTTGGTGTAGGTGTACAGCAAGCTGATTCAGTTACACATGTAATATAGCTACTGTTTTTCGGATTCCTTTTCCATATAGGTTATTGCAGAACGTTCAGTAGAGGTTCTGGTACTGTACCGTACTCCTTGTCGAGTGCCTGTTTTGTATATATGTTTATAGGTATTTTATTGTGTATGTGTTCATGTGAACCGGCTAACTTATACCTCCTCGCCACCTATGTTTTTTAGTAACCCTAGGTTTATTTTGAAAGTCGGTGGGTCTGTTTCTGTTTTGTAAACTAGTTCAGTTGTATGTATGCTTGCATTCCTCCTATATGTGATGTCACATGCTATGGGTCCTCCTCTGTCTGACTGACTTCACTCAGTATTTGGGCATCCCAGGTCCATCCATTTTGCTTCTAATGGCATTATTTCATTCTTTTTCCTGGCTGAGAAATAGTCCCTTCTATACACGTAGGACCTTCTCTTTATGTATTCATCACTTGCTGGAATATTTGTTTTTCTGTCTTGGCGATTGTAAATAGTGCAGCAATTTACGTTGGGGTGCTTGTGTCTTTTTGAATTATGGATTTTCCCAAATAACACCCGGAAGGGGGACTGCAGAAGTATAGGTTCACTCTCTATTTAGTTTTTCAGGAATTGGGATACAGTGCTTTATTCCAGTGGCAGTTACCAATGTACAGTTCCACTCACCGATTGGGAAAGTTACCTTTTCTCCACACTCATTCCCCATAGATTGTTTGTAGACTTTCTGATGCTGGCCATACTGTCTGCTGTGGGGTGATGCGTCTTTATACTTTTGATTTGCATTTCTAGAATAATCAGGGATTTTCTGCTTCCTGTCGTGGTCGGGTTTTTTTTTTTTAAACAGTGTGAGTAAGCTTTCCCTTTTGAAATTTGACTTCTTGAATGTCTGAGTGTTCCGAATTTTTTTTTGGTTACCTAACCCAGGTCATTTCTGGGGACACCTGTTTCTAAAAGCCCCACAGGCTTTGTGAATATTAGGTGGCCTGCAGCACCGGTTGTAAGGTTGTTGTTACTGGAAGAGTCCACAAGGCGGCAGCAGTTCTTCGTGCCCATCTCTGCTTCCTAGGCGAACAAAAGCTTTAGAAAGAGTCATCTTCCTGGGCTGTGAATTAGAGGGCAAGGTGCCAGAGGCAACACCCAAGGGCTTGTGTATCACTACTTCTTCCCCCGTTCAGATTCAGGCCCCCGAATATTCCGAACCCTTGCCAAACCAACCTGCTGGTGGTGCTGGGGTGTGTAGGTGGGGTGACTGCTGGCAAGGAGGCTGGATGTGGGGACCCCACCAACCAGCAGCCGTGGAGGCTTGGTCACTTTTTGAATCTCCTGCAGCCTAGATGGTCCCTCATGGTTGGGGTGCACTTGGCTTCCTTTTAGTTCTGGGAAGGCCCACCTAGATTCTGAAGTTTTGGTTCCACCCAGAAAGGAAGAGACAGGACAGCTCTAAGGGGCTGCATTTGCAGGCACATCCTCCTCAGGCGTCTCCGCTCCACCTCAGTGCACCCTTGGGACCCCAGGCTGCTGAGGCTGCGGGGATGTGTCACCAGCGCATATCACCGAGGCAGGAGTCGAAAAGTGTACCCATTTCTGTCCTTTTGTGTTCATTTTCAGTTTAATTCTTATGGTATGTTGCATTAGGCGTAATTTACAGTGTGGGGTTTGGTGTAGGTGTACAGCAAGCTGATTCAGTTACACATGTAACATAGCTACTGTTTTTCGGATTCCTTTTTCTTTATAGGTTATTGCAGAACATTGAGTAGAGGTCCTGGTGTTGTACAGTAGTCCTTGTCGAGTGCGTGTTTTATATTTATGTTTATAGGTATTTTACTGTGTATGCGTTCATGTGAACTGCCTAACTTCTATCTCCTACTCCACTTACTTTTTGGTAACCCTAGGTTTATTTTGATAGTCAGTGAGTCTGTTTCTGTTTTGTAAACTAGTTCAGTTGTATGTATGTTTCCATTCCTACTATAAGTGATATTATATACTATGGGTCCTCCTCTATCTGGCTGACTTCACTCAGTGTTTGGGCATCGCAGGTCCACCCATGTTTTTTCTAATTGCATTATTTCATTCTTTTTCCTGACTGAGTAGCAGTCCCTTGTATACATGTAGCACCTCTTTATGTATTCATTACTCGCTGGACTATTTGTTTGTTTTTATGTCTTGGCGATTGTAAATAGTGGCGCAATGAACGTTGGGATGCATGTGTCTTGTTGAATTATGGATTTTCTCGGGTAACACAGGAGTGGGACAGGAGAAATATAGGGTTTCATTCTCCGTAGTTTTCTAGCCACTGGGATACAGTGCTTTCTAGTGGCGGTTACCAATGTACATTTCCACTCACCGAGTGGGAAGGTTCCCTCTTCTCCACACTCACAGCCCCATCGATTGTAGACTTTTTGATACTGGCAATTTTGCCTGCTGGGAGGCGATGCGTCGTTACACTTTGGATTTTTATTTCTCCAATAATGAGCGATGTTCTGCATCTTGTTGTGGTGTGTATTTTTTTAAGTGTGTGTAAAGTTTCCCTCTTGAAATTTGGGTTCGTGAAAGTCTGTGTGTTTCGAATCCTTTTTCGGTTACCTACCCCAGGTCATTTTTGAGGACACGCGTCATTAAAAGCCTCATAGGCTTCGTGAATATGAGGTGCCCTGAAGCACAGGTTGTAAAGTTGTTGTTCCGGGAATTGTCCACAAGGTGGCAGCATTTCTTCGTGGCCAACTCTAGTTCGTTGGCAACCAAAAGCTTTAGGAAGAGTCATCTTACTGGGCTATGAATTAGAGGGGAAGGTGCCAGAGGCAACACCCAAGGACTTGTGTGTCTCTACCTCTTCTCCGTTAAGCTTCACGCCCCCGAAAATTCCGAACCCTGGCTAAACCACCCTGCTGCGGGTGCTGCGGTGTGTAGGTGGGGTGACTCCTGGCAAGGAGGCTGGATGTGGGAACCCCACCACCAGCAGCCGTGGAGGCTCGGTCACTTCTTGAAGCTCCTGCATCCCCGACGGTCCCCCATGGTTTGGCTTCACTCAGCTTCGTTTACCTGTCGGAGGGCCCACCTGCAGCTGGTGATTGTGGTTCCATGGAGAAGTGACAGAAAGTACAGCTCTTTGGGATTCTCCTTTGTGGGCACATCCTCTCCTGCTCTCCCACCTCCACTTCAGTCCAGCTTTGGGTCCGAAGGCTCCTCATGCTTAGGGTATATGATACCAGCCTAGATCACCCTGGCCGGAGGGGAATGTAGTAGGCATTTCTTTTCTTTTCTTTTTTAATTTAATACTTATGGTATATTGGTATACAGTTGATTTACAATGTGGTGTTTGTTGTAGGTGTACAGTAACCTGATTCATTTATATGTATAGTTATATCCTTTTTTGTTTTGTTTTCCATATAGGTTTTTGCAGAACGTTGAGTAGACTTCCTTTTGCTGTACAGTAAGTCCTTGTTCATTATTTTTTGTATATTATTGTGTATATATTAATCTAAATGTCCTTATTTATTTCTGCCCCTGAGCTTTCCTGTTTGGGAATCCTAAGTTTGTTTTCTAAATCTGTGAGTCTGTTGTGTAAATAAGTTCATTTGTATCATTTTTTTAGGTTCCAGCTATAAGTGATATCATATGCTATTTGTCTTTCTCTGACTGACTTCACTTAGTCTATGATCATCCTTGTTCCATCCATGTTTCTTCCTTTGGCATTATTTAGTTCTTGTTTATGGCTAAGAGTCCATTGTACACAGGTACCATATCTTCTTTATCCATTCATCTATATGTGGGTATTTTGGTTGTTTTTGTGTCTGGGCTATTGTAAATAGTGCTGCAATCAACAGTGGGGTACATGTGTCTTCTTCAATCATGGATTTCTCCAGAAATACACCCCCATGTGGGACTGCTGGAACGTAGGGTAGCTCTCTTTTTAGTTTTATAGTAATTTCGATACTGCCCTTTATAGTGGCTGTTACCAATGTACATCCCCACGAACAGTTTAGGAGGATTCTTATTTCTCCACACCGTCTGCAGCATTTAGTATTTGTGGACTCTTTGATGATGGCCATTGTGACTGCAGTGAAGTGGTAGTTCCTTGTAGTTTTGACTTGCATTTCTCTAATAACTAGTGATGTTGAGCATCTTTCCCGTGTCTGTGGACCATCTGTACGTGTTCTTTATGAAATGTTTATTCTTCCTATTTTTTATTGGTTTTTTTGGTTGTTGTTTTTTATAAGCTGTTTGTGTATTTTGGAAATTAAGCCTTTGTCATGAGATCACTTCCAAATATTTTCTCCCCATCTCAGGTTGTCTTTTCGTTTTGTGTATGTTTTCCTTTGCTGCACAAATGCTTTCAAGTTTTGTTTAGGTCCTATTTCTTTGCTCCTCCTTTTATTTCTATTGCTTTGGGAGACTGGCCTATGAAAACATTGTTATGTTGTATGTCAGACAATATTTTGCCTATGTTCTCTTCTAGGAGTTCCGTAGTGTCGTGTCTCATATTTAAGCCAATCTGAGTTTATTTTTGTGCATGGCATAAGGGAGTGTTCTAATGTCATTGATCGATCGATTTACATGCAGCTGTCCGACTTTCCCAGTACCACTTGCTGAATAGACTAGACTGTCTTTCTCCATCGTATATTCTTACCTCCTCTGTCGAAAATTAATTGACCATAAGTGAGTGGGTTTTTTTCTGGGTTTTCTATTTCTGTTCCATTGATCCATGTGTCCATTTTGTGCCAATACCATGCTGCTTTGATTACTGTAACTTTGTAGTATTGTGTAAAGTTTGGGAGGATTACTCCTCCAGCTTTGTTCTTTTTCCTCAGAATTACTTTGGCAATTCTGGGTCTTTTGTGGTTCGATAGAAATTTTAGGATTATTTGTCCTAGTTTTGTGAAAACTGTCATGGGTAATTAGACAGGTATCACCAGCCTATGTTTTTTTGTTTTAAAAAGAAGACACACTAATCCAAGTGCTTTTAAATAATTTTATTTAAAAAGATCATCCCAACAGCACCCCCCGCCCCCCACTCCCACGTCACTGCAAGTCGGTAGGGCAAATGTACACGTGGGCCCCAAGGAGACCCCAAGTGGCCTTTACAGTGCCACCCCTTGGCATGTTGTGCTTCCCGAGAGCCCTAAGAAAACCCCATATAGAAAAATACAAGGAATATGCTCCAATCTCAGCCAGAGAAAAATACAGCTTTTAGGGGGTAGAAGGGGCATGTCCCAGGGGCTGTACCCAAAATGCATAGGCAGGCAGGACGCTCACTGGGGGACAGGTGTCAGGAGGTGTCAATTCTGGGGGGTGAACAATCCCCATGAGAAGACAGAGGAATATTGCATATAAGAAGGCCGGCGTGGCCAGGAGATCCACCCGCCGGGCCTGGTTGCATACGTCTGGGGGAACCGCAGAGGCCTCAGCCCGAGGAGGGCAGAAAACTGTTCAGGGTCGCTGCATCGTCCTCGGCTGCTGTCGAGCGTAGCTTTCCCAAGCCCAGCGGGCAGACATGGTTCTGCCCTGACAGGCAGGCCAGTACCTACTCAGAGACTGTCAACCCCTTAATTGTCCAGAGGGGGTCAGACCAGAGGGGTTCAGACAGCAACGAGAAGGGACCCAGGGTGAAAGGAAGAGATGTCTTGACTCCCTATCGAGTCCCTTGAGTGGAAGAGCCTTTTTCAGGCCTCCAGGGGATTCAGGGGTAGAGGAGGATGAAGGTGGGAGTGGGCACCCCGTTTTCCTGAGACACTGTTAAGAGCTGGGCAGGGGCAGAACAGGTCCCAAGACCTGGCTGAATCCTTTCTGCCCACCTCCATCTCAGGGGCCACAGCCCAGACCACCAGGTGGAGACCCCGGGCCCTTCTCAAAACCAGAAGGGTTTCTGGACTGCAGAAAATGAGGAAAGCGATGTTAAGGGATACTGGTGCTTCCAGATTTCAAGTGAGAATCAACTTCCTTGAATGACCACTTTGGACACTGTCACTGCTGGGTGTGAGAAAGGATGGCCTGTCTCCCCTGCCTGTCTGTCTGTCTGGCTCTGCTTCTCTCTCCTCCTTCACTGATTTATTAGGCTAGGAGCTCTATCATCTTACATATCCTACTTATTTCCATGGTTTTCCCATCTTCACTGTAAGAGCAGCTGAATGGAACCCCCTGGGTCTTTTGTCCTGAAATGACTCCCACCCACCCTGAGGGGTCTGGGCTAAGACGGGTGTACTCATATGGTCCAGTGGCCACACGTCCTACTAAAGCAGCAGGAGGGGCTGACAGCCCAAAGCCTGACACCAAGCTCGCCCAATGGGCCCAGAACTGAGGTCTCAAACTACAGAGGCTTCGACCAGAGTCTCAGAAATGAAAGAACCCCTCAAAGGGCCAGTGCTTCCTGGGAATCCAGACACCCCAGTTCAGAGTCTCCTAAGTGGGGATGCTGGTAAGCCCTGAACACCAGACTCTGGAGAAGGGAAGTGGCTGGACTCTTCCGCTGAGCAGCCTCCTTCCTGGTGGGAGGCTGCCCAGATGAAGTAGCCCCCACCCTCCCGCGACCGCACAGGTGGGATCAGGTCCCGCCTTGCTCACCTCCTGAGACAGGGCGCTCACTCCTCCCTCACAGCACTCAGGCTCCATGGCTCTTCTGGGAGAACACTCCTTACGTGGAGCTGAGCTGTCCCCGCACTAGACGCTCTTCCCAGGGGTTCTGGAGGTACCTGGGGCAGCCCCTGTACGCCCAGCTGAGCAGCCTGCCTTGACCCCTACTGGGCAGGCCCCACACTGGGCATCTTGGAGGTCCAACTGGAGAAAGACCTCGATATCACCGCAACTGGGCCCGGCCCCCTGTTGCCGCAGACATGGAGAAGAGTCTGGTCAGAGCCTGCCAGATGACAGATGGATGAGTGGGTGGCCACTTCTTCAGCCTGGCTGCATGTGTGGGCGCCAGGATCTTCCAACGTGTCCAGACCATGTGCTGACTTCAAAGCATCCGTGGGCCTCTGGGGCCTGGTGCTCGTGGAGCCCGGCTGCTCTGGGCCAGCGGGTTGCGGCTGATGACCAGCTCCACGACATCGCCCGCCTCGGCCAGGAGCGGCACCGTCAGGCAGCAGTCAAGGTCCCGCGTGTGAACGTGGTTGACCTGCACATGCACAGCCATGGGGCAGATGGCGTCAGCTCAGCATGCACTGAAGTAGGTGAGAATTTCCTCAAATACAGACCCTGCCCAGCCCAGACACAGGGTGAATCTTAACACTCACACAGAGGAAGGCACTCTCATTTCAAGTCTTTCAACCCTTCCATGCATCCTTCACCCTCCAGCACCTGCATGTCTCCATTTTTTTTTCTCATCTGAAAAATCTTATTTATTTTTTGTGGTACACGGGCCTCTCACTGTTGTGGCCTCTCCCGTTGCGGAGCACAGGCTCCGGATGCGCAGGCTCAGCAGCCATGGCTCACGGGCCCAGCCGCTCCGCAGCATGTGGGATCTTCCCGGACCAGGGCACGAACCCGTGTCCCCTGCATTGGCAGGCGGACTCTCAACCACTGCGCCGCCAGGGAAGCCCCTTATTTATTTATTTTTTAAATGTTTCTTTATTGTGGTAAAAGTCACATAAAACACTATTTTAACCATATTTAACTGTACAGTTCAGTGGCACTAAGTGCATTCACATTGTTATGCAACTCTCACCATCATCCATCTCCTGAATTTTTCACCTTCCTAAACTGAAACTCTGTCCCCATTAAATACTAACTCTGAAATCCGCCCCCAACCACTGGCCCCTGGCATCTACCAGTGTACTTTCTGACTATATGAATTTGGCTATTCTAGGTACCTCATATAAGTGGAGTCAAACAGTATTTGTCGGGGACTTCCGGGAAGATGGCAGAAGAGTAAGACGCGGAGATCACCTTCCTCCCCACAGATACACCAGAAATACATCTACGCGTGGAACAACTCCTACGGTGCACCTACTGAACGCTGGCAGAAGACCTCAGACCTCCCAAAAGGCAAGGAACCCCCCACGTACCTGGTTAGGGCAAAAGAAAAAAATAAACAGAGACAAAAGGATAGGGACGGGTCCTGCACCAGCGGGAGAGAGCTGTGACGGAGGAAAAGTGTCCACACACTAGGCAGCCCCTTCGCGGGCGGAGACTTCGGGTGGCGGAGTGGGGGAGCTTGGGAGCCGCGGAGGAGAGCACAGCAACAGGGGTGCGGAGGGCAAAGCGGAGAGATTCCAGCGCAGAGGATCGGGCTGACCGGCACTCACCAGCCGAGAGGCTTGTCTGCTCACCCCGCTGGGGCGGGCGGGGCTGGGAGCTGAGGCTCCGGCTTCTGTCGGAGCGCTGGGAGAGGACTGAGGTTGGCGGCGTGAACACAGCCTGCAGGGCGTTAGTGCACCGCGGCTAGCCGGGAGGGAGTCTGGGGAAAAATCTGGACCTGCCGAAGAGGCAAGAGACTTTTTCTTCCCTCTTTGTTTCCTGGTGCACGAGGAGAGGGGATTAAGAACGCTGCTTAAGAGAGCTCCAGAGACGGGCGCGAGCCACGGTTAAAAGTGCGGAGCCCAGAGACAGACATGAGACGCTAAGGCCGCTGCTGCCACCACCAAGAAGCCTGTGTGCGAACACAGGTCACTATCCACACCCCCTTCCGGGGAGCCTGTGCAGCCCGCCACTGCCAGGGTCCCGGGATCCAGGGACAACTCCCCCGGGAGAACGCAGGGCGCGCCTCAGGCTAGCAATGTCATGCTGGCCTCTGCCACCGCAGGCCCGCCCCACACTCCGTGACCCTCCCTACCCCCCCCCCCCCCCCCCCCCGGCCTGAGTGAGCCAGAGCCTCCGAATCAGCGGCTCCTTTAACCCCGTCCTGTCTGAGCAAAGAACAGACGCCCTCCGGTGACCTACACGCACAGGCGGGGCCAAATCCAAAGCTGAGCCCCTGGGAGCTGTGAGAACAAAGAAGAGAAAGGGAAATCTCTCCCAGCAGCCTCAGAAGCAGCGGATTAAAGCTCCACAATCAACTTGATGTACCCTGCATCTGTGGAATACATGAATAGACAACGAATCATCCCAAATTAAGGAGCCCTGTGGATGAAAGGCTCTTGGTGCTGCAGCCAGGAGTCAGTGCTGTGCCTCTGAGGTGGGAGAGCCAACTTCAGGACACTGGTCCACAAGAGGCCTCCCAGCTGCACATAATATCAAACAACGAAAATCTCCCAGAGATCTCCAGCTCAACGCCAGCACCCAGCTTCACTCAACGACCAGCAAGCTACAGTGCTGGACATCCTATGCCAAACTAGCAACACAGGAACACAACCCCACCCATTAGCAGAGAGGCTGCCCAAAATCATAATAAGTCTACAGACACCCCAAAACACACCACCAGACGTGGACCTGCCCACCAGAAAGACAAGATCCAGCCTCATCCACCAGAACACAGGCACTAGTACCCTCCACCAGGAAGCCTACACAACCCACTGAACCAACCTTAGCCACTGGGGACAGACACAAAAAACAACAGGAACTACGAACCTTCAGCCTGCAAAAAGGAGACCCCAAACACAGTAAGATAAGCAAAATGAAAAGACAGAAAAACACACAGCAGATGAAGGAGCAAGATAAAAACCCACCAGACCTAACAAATGAAGAGGAAATAGGCAGTCTACCTAAAAAAGAATTCAGAATAATGATAGTAAAGATGATCCAAAATCTTGGAAATAGAATAGACAAAATACAAGAATCAGTTAACAAGGACCTAGAAGAACTAAAGATGAAACAAACAATGATGAACAACACAATAAATGAAATGAAAAATACTCTAGATGGGATCAATAGCAGAATAACTGAGGCAGAAGAACGGATAAGTGACCTGGAAGATAAAATAGTAGAAATAACTACTGCAGAGCAGGATAAAGAAAAAAGAATGAAAAGAACTGAGGACAGTCTCAGAGACCTCTGGGACAACATTAAACGCACCAACATTCGAATTATAGGGGTTCCAGAAGAAGAAGAGAAAAAGAAAGGGACTGAGAAAATATTTGAAGAGATTATAGTTGAAAACTTCCCTAATATGGGAAAGGAAATAGTTAGTCAAGTCCAGGAAGCACAGAGAGTCCCATACAGGATAAATCCAAGGAGAAATACACCAAGACACATATTAATCAAACTGTCAAAAATTAAATACAAAGAAAATATATTAAAAGTGCAAGGGAAAAACAACAAATAACACACAAGGGAATCCCCATAAGGTTAACAGCTGATCTTTCAGCAGAAACTCTGCAAGCCAGAAGGGAGTGGCAGGACATATTGAAAGTGTTGAAGGAGAAAAACATGCAACCAAGATTACTCTACCCAGCAAGGATCTCTTTCAGATATGATGGAGAAATTAAAACCTTTACAGACAAGCGAAAGCTGAGAGAGTTCAGCACCACCAAACCAGCTCTACAACAACTGCTAACGGAACTTCTCTAGGCAAGAAACACGAAAGAAGGAAAAGACCTACAATAACGAACCTAAAACAATTAAGAAAATGGGAATGGGAACACACATATCGATAATTACCTTAAATGTAAATGGACTAAATGCTCCCACCAAAAGACACAGATTGGCTGAATGGATACAAAAACAAGACACATATATTTGCTGTCTACAAGAGACCCACTTCAGACCTAGAGACACATACAGACTGAAAGTAAGGGGATGGAGAAAGGTATTTCATGCAAATGGAAACCAAAAGAAAGCTGGAGTAGCAATTCTCATATCAGACAAAATAGACTTTAAAACAAAGACTATTAGAAGAGACAAAGAAGGACACTACATAATGATCAAGGGATCGATCCAAGAAGAAGATATAACAATTGTAAATATTTATGCACCCAACATAGGAGCACCTCAATACATAAGGCAAATACTGACAGCCATAAAAGGGGAAATCGACAGTAACACATTCATAGTAGGGGACTTTAACACCCCACTTTCACCAATGGACAGATCATCCAAAATGAAAATAAATAAGGAAACAGAAGCTTTAAATGATACATTAAACAAGATGGACTTAATTGATATTTACAGGACATTCCATCCCAAAACAACAGAATACACATTTTTCTCAAGTGCTCATGGAACATTCTCCAGAATAGATCATATCTTGGGTCACAAATCAAGCCTTGGTAAATTTAAGAAAATGGAAATTGTATCAAGTATCTTTTCCGACCACAACGCTATGAGACTAGATATCAATTACAGGAAAAGATCTGTAAAAAATGCAAACACATGGAGGCTAAACAATACACTACTTAATAATGAAGTGATCACTGAAGAAATCAAAGAGGAAATCAAAAAATACCTAGAAATAAATGACAATGGAGACACGACGACTCAAAATCTATGGGATGCAGCAAAAGCAGTTCTAAGAGGGAAGTTTATAGCAATACAATCCTACCTTAAGAAACAGGAAACATATCGAATAAACAACCTAACCTTGCACCTAAAGCAATTAGAGAAAGAAGAACAAAAAACCCCCAAAGTTAGCAGAAGGAAAGAAATCATAAAAATCAGATCAGAAATAAATGAAAAAGAAAGGAAGGAAACGATAGCAAAGATCAATAAAACTAAAAGCTGGTTCTTTGAAAGGATAAACAAAATTGATAAACCATTAGCCAGACTCATCAAGAAAAAAAGGGAGAAGACTCAAATTAATAGAATTAGAAATGAAAAAGGAGAAGTAACAACTGACACTGCAGAAATACAAAAGATCATGAGAGATTACTACAAGCAGCTCTATTCCAATAAAATGGACAACCTGGAAGAAATGGACAAATTCTTAGAAAGGCACAACCTGACAAGACTGAATCAGGAAGAAATAGAAAATATGAACAGACCAATCACAAGCACTGAAATTGAAACTGTGATTAAAAATCTTCCAACAAGCAAAAGCCCAGGACCAGATGGCTTCACAGGCGAATTCTATCAAACATTTAGAGAAGAGCTATCACCTATCCTTCTCAAACTCTTCCAAAATATAGCAGAGGGAGGAACACTCCCCAACTCATTCTACGAGGCCACCATCACCCTGATACCAAAACCAGACAAGGATGTCACAAAGAAAGAAAACTACAGGCCAATATCACTGATGAACATAGATGCAAAAATCCTCAACAAAATACTAGCAAACAGAATCCAACAGCACATTAAACGGATCATACACCATGATCAAGTGGGGTTTATTCCAGGAATGCAAGGATTCTTCAATATACGCAAATCAATCAACGTGATACACCATATTAACAAATTGAAGGAGAAAAACCATATGATCATCTCAATAGATGCAGAGAAAGCTTTTGACAAAATTCAACACCCATTTATGATAAAAACCCTGCAGAAAGTAGGCATAGAGGGAACTTTCCTCAACATAATAAAGGCCATATATGACAAACCAACAGCCAACATCGTCCTCAATGGTGAAAAACTGAAAGCATTTCCACTAAGATCAGGAACAAGACAAGGTTGCCCACTCTCACCACTCTTATTCAACATAGTTTTGGAAGTTTTAGCCACGGCAATCAGAGAAGAAAAGGAAATAAAAGGAATCCAAATCGGAAAAGAAGTAGTAAAGCTGTCACTCTTTGCAGATGACATGATACTCTACATAGAGAATCCTAAAGATGCTACCAGAAAACTACTAGAGCTAATCAATGAATTTGGTAAAGTAGCAGGATACAAAATTAATGCACAGAAATCTCTGGCATTCCTATACACTAAGGATGAAAAATCTGAAAGTGAAATCAAGAAAACACTCCCATTTACAATTGCAACAAAAAGAATAAAATATCTAGGAATAAACCTACCTAAGGAGATAAAAGACATGTATGCAGAAAATTATAAGACACTGATGAAAGAAATTAAACATGATACAAATAGATGGAGAGATATACCATGTTCTTGGATTGGAAGAATCAACATTGTGAAAATGACTCTACTACCCAAAGCAATCTACAGATTCAATGCAATCCCTATCAAACTACCACTGGCATTTTTCACAGAACTAGAACAAAAAATTTCACAATTTGTATGGAAACACAAAAGACCCCGAATAGCCAAAGCAATCTTGAGAACGAAAAACGGAGCTGGAGGAATCAGGCTTCCTGACTTCAGACTGTACTACAAAGCTACAGTAATCAAGACAGTATGGTACTGGCACAAAAACAGAAATATAGATCAATGGAACAGGATAGAAAGCCCAGAGATAAATCCACGCACCTATGGTCACCTTACCTTTGATAAAGGAGGCAGGAATGTACAGTGGAGAAAGGACAGCCTCTTCAATAAGTGGTGCTGGGAAAACTGGACAGGTACATGTAAAAGTATGAGATTACATCACTCCCTAACACCATACACAAAAATAAGCTCAAAATGGATTAAAGACCTAAATATAAGGCCAGAAACTATCAAACTCTTAGAGGAAAACATAGGCAGGACACTCTATGACATAAATCACAGCAAGGTCCTTTTTGACCCACCTCCTAGAGAAATGGAAATAAAAACAAAAGTAAACAAATGGGACCTAATGAAACTTCAAAGCTTTTGCACAGCAAAGGAAACCATAAACAAGACCAAAAGACAACCCTCAGTATGGGAGAAAATATTTGCAAATGAAGCAACTGACAAAGGATTAATCTCCAAAATTTATAAGCAGCTCATGCAGCTTAATAACAAAAAAACAAACAACCCAATCCAAAAATGGACAGAAGACCTAAATAGACATTTCTCCAAAGAAGATATACAGAGTGCCAACAAACACATGAAAGAATGCTCAACATCACTAATCATTAGAGAAATGCAAATCAAAACTACAATGAGATATCATCTCACACCAGTCAGAATGGCCATCATCAAAAAATCTAGAAACAATAAATGCTGGAGAGGGTGTGGAGAAAAGGGAACCCTCTTACACTGTTGGTGGGAATGTAAATTGATACAGCCACTGTGGAGAACAGTATGGAGGTTCCTTAAAAAACTACAAACAGAACTACCATATGACCCAGCAATCCCACTACTGGGCATATACCCTGAGAAAACCATAATTCAAAAAGAGTCATGTACCAAAATGTTCATTGCAGCTCTATTTACAATAGCCAGGAGATGGAAACGACCTAAGTGTCCATCATCGGATGAATGGATAAAGAAGATGTGGCACATATATACAATGGAATATTACTCAGCCATAAAAAGAAACGAAATTGAGCTATTTGTAATGAGGTGGATAGACCTAGAGTCTGTCATACAGAGCGAAGTAAGTCAGAAAGAGAGAGACAAATACCGCATGCTAACACATATATATGGAATTTAAGAAAAAAAAAGTCATGAAAAACCTAGGGGTGAAACAGGAATAAAGACACAGACTTACTAGAGAATGGACTTGAGGCTATGGGGAGGGGGAAGGGTAAACGGTGACAAAGCAAGAGAGAGGCATGGACATATATACACTACCAAACGTAAGGTAGATAGCTAGTGGGAAGCAGCCGCATAGCACAGGGAGATCAGCTCGGTGCTTTGTGACCGCCTGGAGGGGTGGGATAGGGAGGGTGGGAGGGAGGGAGACGCAAGCGGGAAGAGATATGGGAACATATGTATATATATAACTGATTCATTTTGTTGTGAAGCTGAAACTAACATACCATTGTAAAGTAATTATACTCCAATAAAGATGTTAAAATGAAAAAAAAATAACCCATCTTCCACATCCTTCAAGGACTAGAAGTGAATACAGACCAAAAAAACAAAACAAAACAAAAAAAAACGGTATTTGTCTGCACATCATGTATATTGGAATGCATTTTTAAGGTTAACTTAATATATGTCCTGCAAACAGACTGGACCTTTTTTTCCCCCCGTGCTATACAGTAGGCCCTCACCAGCCATCTACTTCATATATAGTAGTGTACACACATCAATCCCAATCTCCCAATCCATCCCACCACCACCCCCACTTGGTGTCCATATGTTTGTTTTGTACATCTGTGTCTCTATTTCTGTTTTGCAAACAGGTTCATCTCTACCTTTTTTTCTAAATTCCACATATATGTGTTAATATATGATATTTGTTTTTTCCTTTCTGACTTACTTCACTCTATATGACAGTCTCTAGGAATAAACCTACTAAGGAGGCAAAAGACCTGTACTCACAAAACTATAAGACACTGATGAAAGAAAACAAAGACAACACAAACAGATGGAGAGATATACCATGTTTTGGATTGAAAGAATATTGTGAAAATGACTATACTACCCAAAGCAATCTACAGATTCAATGCAATTCCTGTCAAATTACCAATAGCATTTTTCACAGAATTAGAACAAAAAATTTTACAACTTGTATGGAAACACAAAAGACCACAAATAGCCAAAGCAATCTTGAGAAAGAAAATGGAGCTGAAGGAATCAGTCTCCCTGACTATACTACAAAGCTACAATAATCAAGACAGTCTGGTACTGGCACCAAAACAGAAATATAGACCAATGGAACAGGATAGAAAGCCCAGAGATAAACCCATGCACCTGTGGTCAACTAATCTATGACAAAGGGGGCAAGAATATACAATGGAGAAAAGACAGCCTCTCCAGTAAGTGGTGCTGGGAAAACTGGACAGCTCCATGTAAAAGAATGAAATTAGAACACTCCCTAACACCATACACAAAAATAAACTCCAAATGGATTAAGGACCCAAATGTAAGGCTGGACACTATAAAACTCTTAGACGAAAGCATAGGCAGCACACTCTTTGACATAAATCACAGGAAGATCTTTTTTGATTCACCTCCTAGAGTAATGAAAATAAAAACAAAAATAAACAAATGGGACCTAATGAAACTTAAAAGCTTTTGCACAGCAAAGGAAACCATAAACAAGACGAAAAGACAACCCTCAGATTGGAAGAAAATATTTTCAAACGAATCAACAAAGGATTAATCTCCAAAATATATAAACAGCTCATGCAGCTCAGTATTAGAAAAACAAACAACCCAATCCAAAAATGGGCAGAAGACCTAAATTGACATTTCTCCAAAGACAACATACAGATGGCCAAGAAGCACATGAAAAGCTGCTCAACATCACTAATTATTAGAGAAATGCAAATCAAAACTACAATGAGGTATCACCTCACCAGTTAGAATGGGCATCATCAGAAAATCTACAAACAACAAATGCTGGAGAGGGTGTGGAGAAAAGGGAACCCTCTTGCACTGTTGGTGGGAATGTAAATTGATACAGCTACTATGGAGAACAGTATGGAGGTTCCTTAAAAAACTACAAATAGAACTACCATATGACCCAGCAATTCCACTACTGAGCATATACCCAGAGAAAACCGTAATTCAAAAAGACACATGCACCCCAATGTTTATTGCAGCACTATTTACAATAGCCAGGTCATGGAAGCAACCTAAATGCCCATTGACAGACGAATGGATAAAGAAGATGTGGTACATATATACAATGGAATATTACTCAGCCAAAAAAGGAACGAAATTGGGTCATTTGTTGAGATGTGGATGAACCTAGAGACTGTCATACAGAGTGAAGTAAGTCAGAAAGAGAAAAATAAATATCTTATATTAACACATATATGGTGGAACCTAGAAAAATGGTACAGATGAACTGGTTTGCAGGACAGAAATTGAGACAGGGACGTAGAGAACAAACGTATGGACACCAAGGGGGGGAAAGCAGCAGGAGGGTGGTGGTGGTGGTGGGATGAATTGTGTGATTGGGATTGACACATATTCAGTGATGTGTGTAAAATTCATGACTAATAAGAACCTGCTGTATATATATAAAAAAAAAAACTACAATGAGGTACCACCTCACACCAGTCGGAATGGGCATCATCAGAAAATCTACAAACAACAAATGCTGGAGAGGGTGTGGAGAAAAGGGAACCCTCTTACACTGTTGGTTGGAATGTAAATTGATACAGCCAATATGGAGAACAGTATGGAGGTTCCTTAAAGAACTAAAAATAGAGTTACCATATGACCCAGCAATCCCACTCTTGCGCATATACCCAGAGAAGACCATGATTCCGAAAGACACATGCACCCCAATGTTCACTGCAGCACTATTTACAATAGGCAGGTCATGGAAGCAACCTAAATGTCCACCAACAGAGGAATGGATAAAGAAGATGTAGTACATATATACAATGGAATATTACTCAGCCATAAAAAGGAAAGAAATTGTGCCATTTGCAGAGACGTGGATGGACCTAGAGACTGTCTCCATTTTTTAACATCACAAGCAGACCACACGCTGAGCCTCCTGCCTAGAATGTGGGGCATGGGAAAGGGTGTGCCAGGGATGCCCCACAGCTTCTATCTGCCCACTCACATTTCCCAGGCTCCCTTGCTGTTAGTGAGATCACATGACTTAGTTGCCATGAAGTCCGAGGCATTTACTAGAGGGTGGAGCCTCCACCAATCCAGGTGGAGCAAGGCCCACACTGGCCCACAGTGGACATATCATAGAAGTGATAAATAAATGTTCATGTGTATTAAACCACTGAGATTTGGGATTGTTTGTTCCTGCAGCATAATTTAGCCTAACCTCACCAATACAACTGTGTTGTCATTCCCTTTTTTCAGATAAGAAACCTGGGGCTCAGAGCTTCCCTGGTGGTGCAGTGGTTAAGAATCTGCCTGCCAATGCAGGGGACACGGGTTTGAGCCCTGGTCCAGGAAGATCCCACATGCCATGGAGCAGCTAAGCCCGTGCGCCACAACTACTGAGCCTGCACTCTAGAGCCCGTGAGCCACAACTACTGAAGCCCACGCACCACAACGAAGAGTAGCCCCAGCTCACCACAACGGGAGAAGGCCCGTGCACAGCAACGAAGACTCAACACAGCCAAAAACAAACAAACTAATTAATTAATTAATTAAATCTATAAAAAATACAGGATTATTTTTTTAAAAAAAAAAGAAACCTGGGGCTCAGAGAGAGGAGGCAACCTGCTCAAGGCCACTCAGCCAACGTAGAAGTCAGGCTTTCTCCCCACTATGGGGCTAGGAACGGCCACTCCATCGATAGTGCCACCACCCAGCATTACCTGGAGGACCCTGTCAAAGGGCCGGAGACCCCCACGTTGAGCTGGCCCATCAGGGCGCACAGTGTGGACATAGACGCCCTTCTCCAGGAGGCCATCTGAGACACTAAAACCGAAGTCACTCCGTACAGGGTCCTTGTGCAGTGTCACCTGGGAACAGGAGGAGGAGACCTCTGGAGCCCCGATCTTTCCCCCTAGCCTCCCACAGCTGCCTAAGCCCCTTGGTCTGGCATCTGATGCCTCCGGGACCCAGCCCTAGCCCACCTGGCTGCTCTTCCACGTGTGTTACTGCCTCGGCATCGTGCCCAAGCCTTGGCTTCTGGAGCACCCCCTCCCCTCCACCTCCACTGACCCTCCATCTACAGCACTCAGTCACAGTGGAAGCTGTAGGAAAAGGAGTTCCTTTCAGTTCTTTTTCAATCTTCCTGCTTCCATTCCAGGAGAAAGTCTCAGTGGGGTGGACGTGTGTTTTCACCACCCTTTGACACGTCCCATCTCCCCGTCCACCAAAGAGCTGGCTTCAGGCTCAGAGCCTTCTGAAGGTTATTATGGGCTGAGAGGGCTTTTTTCTCTTCTGTGTTTTGTTTTCCTAGACAGTAGCCTATAGATGGCAAAAACACTGGCCTCTCATTTAAGGTACTGATATGCACGCACACACACATATATACACACACACATATAGAAGCCTTTATATTATACACGCACACGATAACTTAAGTGGGGAAAAAGTGAGTCTACTTAAAGTATCACAAGTGAGTGTGAGTGTGTGAGTGTGTGTGTGTGTGTGTGTGTGTATCGCCCAAATGGCAGGAGTTTTGGAAAACTCTACCTTCTATAAAATCTATGTTTTATTGGTGGAGGAGAATGAAGCCCAGAGAGGGGCGGGGCCCATCTGGAGCTATGCGAATACCCACGGCATCAGGACATGCATCCAGGCCTCCTGTGCTCCCCCAGCACCCACCTTGTGCATCTCCAAGGGTGTCGGCAGCAGCACCTCCTGCATTTCTTCTGGGGAAGCTCGTATCTCCTGGTTCCTCCTCCAGGGCCGGTGGCCAGGCCTGCCCTCTAGGGCCACGTTCTGCACGGTGCCTGTCATGATGGATGCCTGTAGGGACACAGCTCTTCACTCAGATGCTTCCTGCTCTGTGTGCGGTCAACATCTATGGACACCTACTGTGTGCCAGCCTTCAAGGTCACAATGGTGAACAGGATAGATGAGGTCCCTGCCCTCCTAGGGCTCTCAGCCCAATGATGAGCAATCAGAATAATAATCATTGGCATTGAATTATTAGCACTTATACTGCGTTGGACTCAGTTCCAAGCACTTGACACACAGAACTCATTTTATGCTCTACAATATTATGAGCCAGGCAAATAACATCCCCCCCCCGCCCATTTTACAGAAGAGGAAACTGAGGCTTAGAAAGATTAACATTTGAACTCAGAGTCTGGCTCCAGGGTCGAGGGTCTTGACCACTCTGCTAACTTGCTAGTCACAAAAATAAAGAAGATGAAATTACACATGGCAGTAAATGTCACAGAGGCCAAGGTACACAGAATGTGAGAGGCTGGAAACTGGTGAAACTGGTGAAACTAGTGAAACTGGTCAGTATGAGGGATCGGGAAAGCTTCTAGAGCCGAGATCTGAACGATGAGCAAGAAATTGGGAGGAAGGAGAGTCCCCGGCAGGAAGAGGAAACAGCATGTGCAAAACCCCAGCAATGGACAGATGTGGACGGAGGCCCTGCATTTGAGAGAGTGCACAGGATGGGGCTGGGAGGGCAGAAGCTTAACCCTGCAGCACGTCCTCAGTGGCAGTGCTGGGGCCCCAGGGCAGTGGCTGGTGCCACGGAATGGGGGGAAGACGCAGTTAGGGGCAAGCGGGACTGTCAGTGGCCAGCTAGAACAGGGGCAGATGACATGGGGTGGAGAGTGGTGACACAGGACGCCTGGGAAGAGAGACAGATGGAGAGACAGGCGGGGGGGGGCGGGAGGGAGATCCATGGTGCAGCCCCAGAGGACAGTGTTAGGAATTGCATAGACCATAAAAGTACAACTTAATCCCTGTGGGAGGCAGGTAAGTGCTTACAGGTAAATTCCTATCTTTAAATGCACGATGTTAGGGAGCAAGAAAGACTGAAGACTAAGGAGTTAAGAAACCAGGAAAAGTATCAAGATTTAAAGACAAAGTCGAAGGAAGGGACTATCGAAGCTAGACATACAAAAGAGTAAGATAGGAAACAATGAAATATGAGACATAGTTAACAAAAACAAAACTTGGTTCCTTGATGACCCTAGTAATTGGCAAGGCTGATAGAGAAAAAAAAAGGCTCAATCAATAATTTTAGGAACAAAAATAGGGCAAAAGCACAGATAAACAGAGTGTAGATTACTGCTCTCAGAATATGAAGGAGCTTCAGAATTGACCCAATGAGATCCTCCCTAGGTCTCCCCAGGCAGCCTTTTCCATCGTGGGCAAGGCTGACCTCACAGAAAGCCGCACGCACCTCTCGGCCTCTCAGGTCCCATGCTGTTACTGATGTTGACATCCACAAGCTTCCACTGGGCATGCTAACGACATGCACACACAGACCCCAAAACTGCCCTTATGCATCCAAATGTGCACACTGACACACGTGTTCTGACAATACTCAGCATTGTGCATGCATGAGCGTGCTCACCTGCATGCACACACACATGCTCCCAGTGCGCACACACACGTTTTATGCCAAACGTGCTCACATGTGCACACACCCCAATTAATGTGCCACACCACGGTGCTCAGTCACACTTGCACACGGGTCCATCCACAGTCTGTATGCACGTGAAGGCACCTTTACACAGAGGGTGCCAGGAGAGTACCCTTGTACGTGTTACACAAGAGCACAATGCCATCAACGTGCCACCTCCCACGGGGGCCTGGGGGGGGGCAGGGCGTACCTCCAGCTCCCTCAGCAGCTCCGACTGACCGCATGACTCCAGGTCTTCAAGGGCTTCCCCGAACATGCGCCAGAAGCCCTCCTCGCAGGTGGGGCCAGGGGCGGGGCTGTAACGTAGGAACCAGAGAGCGTCAGCTCCTGGCGGGTGGGCTGGGGCCTGAGGAGTCTTCCGGGCCCTGGGGCCCTGCGTTGGGCTCAAGGGGCCATTGGGTGGGCGGGCAGGAAGGCAGGCGTCCTCGGTGGCAGTGCCGGGGGCCCGGGGTGGTGGTTGGTGACACGGAATGGGGGGAAGACGCAGTTAGGGGCAACCAGGACTGTCGATGGCCAGCTAGAACAGGGGCAGATGAGACGGGGTGGAGAGCGGTGACACAGGACGCCTGGGAAGAGAGACAGACGGACGGACAGACAGACAGACAGACAGGAGATCCATGGTGCAGCCCCAGAGGACAACCCCAGGCCCCACCCAGACACAAGGCATTGCAGGACAGTGACAGGGACAGAGCTGGAGCTGGCAAGGACACAGATGGATGGAGACGATGGAGTATTAGGGCTGGGGAAAGGGCTGTGCCACCCTATAACTTCCATCACGGGAGGTATGGCCCGTTACCAGCTCTAAAATCGGGTCTCATCAGAATGGTAACAAGCCACGTTTTCACGTTCACCGTTTACAAAGCCCTTTGCCGTCTACAAAGCCCTGGACGTTATCAAGTGTGCTTTGGTGTGCAAAGCACTCTCTCTCACGAAGGCATGCAGGCTTTCCTCTCAAAGGGAGCGGCCAGGACAGTGATGCAAATTAGGTGCCTCCTTCCCTTCCCGTTTCAGAGATGAGAAGACAGACTGAAGGCCATCTGCTCCATTCAAGTCAGTTCTACAAACGTTTTGAGCCAGGCCCTCTCCTGGGCACAGGGCTATGGAGGGGAATAAGGTGAAGGCCCTGTTCTTAAGGATCTGAGGGTCCCTCATGGAGCGTGTGTGAGCAGCTACTGGATGCCTGGCTGAGCTCGGGATGCCAAGTAGAAGACACGACAGCCAGGTGATTAACAGGTAGACCACCAGTGCCACCAGGAGGCTCACGTGAGCAGCTGTGGGTACCAGCAGAGGGAGGGAGGATCAGGGAAGCCTCCCAGAGGCAGGTCTAAAGGATGAGTAGGCATCGGCCAGGAGAGGGGAGGGGACAGCATTCTAGGCAGAAGGAACTGCCCGACCAGAGCAGAGCCGTGGGAAGCTGGTGGCTGGGGCCGCACGAGGACCAGCATTTCTCCACCGGGTGTGCTCCCCGCAGGAGCATCTGAATTCACCACAGAAACCACCACGTCCCCAGCCCAGGGCTGGCGCTCATAACCATGACTCGAGGGCCACTGCAGGAGGCCATGACCATCTGGGCCGAGTCGGGAGGGTGTGGGTCCGAGCCCTCAGTGTCTCTGGGAACAGCTGAACACCAGGTGTGGGGAGGGCCGGCCAGGCTGCCTCTCCAGCCTCACACCTTTGCCCCTGCTGTGCCCTCCGGCCAGCGTGCCCTTCCCCCGCCTCAGCCTTCTGAGATGGCTCTGCTCCACACTTCCTCTCCTCTCCCAGGAGGTGCCCTCCTAAGGCCAGACAAGACTTGCCCATCGCCCCCATCGCCTTGGCACAGGGACTGGCCCCCCGTGCCCGTCCTGGCCAAGAGGGCGAGCCGGTGTCCCCCGTGGAGTCCCCACCACAGACCTAGCTGGTGGCCCCCAGTCGTCTTCCTCTTCCTCCTCGGGGAAGCTCTCGTTGGCAGGGGCTGGGGTGTAGCTCGTCCTCCGGGGCTCGGTGGGTGGGGGACTGCTTCTCAGCCGGCTGCACCGCCACTCATGGGGGGTCACGCCCCGGGCTGCCGCCTGTGGAGTGTAGGAACCTGGCAGGTGGACAGAGCGGGCGCCTATATCCTCTCTGTGCCCTTAGCTTGCCCTCCTTCCTGCCCCATCTCTAGCTGTGCTGGGTGGCCCAGGAGAGGTCTTTGTCCTCTCTGGGCCTGCCTGACTACCCAGAGTCCCCTGAGGACCCCTGCCACCCGGACTCCTACCCCAGAACCCCCTTGATCTCCTGATCAACAGCAGACTTAATGCTGGGGCTCCAGGATCCTGTCCCAGCTCCACGGGGCTCGGCCTGGCCGATCCCTGCCTGAGAGGGAGGTTCACTGTGTTAACCATCCCCTTCTCCCTGCCAGCTCTGAAGGTCTTGCCCCAGGGGGTGATGCTGAGAGATGCTCACCCACTTCTGGAGATGGAGAAGCTGAGACTGAGATCGGGCAGATATCCAGTGAGTGAGGACCAGGGCCGAGGGCCACCTGAGGCTACCTAGAGGTCTCACTCCACTACTCCCTGAGCTGGGCCTTGGGGAGTCCCTGTGGTTCTGGGTCCCAGAGGCCAGAAGGCCAGCCACCAGATTCAGATGCCCCCCAAGGGCACCCATGGGTCTCAACACGCATGGGCAGGGGAGCTCCCCCAGGGGGAGCCCTGGGGGTGTCCACCCAAGAGGGTCTCATAGGATGGGGTGCGAGGGGCTTTCTGCCTTCCCGCCTTCAACGGGATGCAATCAACACTGAGCACTTGCTGTGTGCTGGCCATCGGGCTGGGAACGAAGGAGGCAGAAGTAAGACCACTTGGTCCCAGGCCTCGTGGGGGGATCTGAATGGGCAGCTGCAGTGCTGTGGCTGCCGATCAAAGCCCAGGAAGGCCTGCAGTCCACACTCTCAGGAGTGAGCGGCCCTCAGAATGGGTAATGGGGCCCAATCAGGTCTGCCTTCAGGAAGTGTCCCTAAAGGATGAGGCCAGCAGAAGGGGAGCAAGAAGGGTTAGGCAGAGGGAACAGCCCCTACAAGGGCCCACGGAGAACACGGTGCTTGTCCAGGGGCCCGAGGTGTTACCTGGGCCCCCAAAGCCACCCTCAGTGGCCAAGCTGCCCCAGGACTCCACTGCGCTGTCCACACTGGGCACAGTGGACGAGGATCGGGCTGCCAGCAGGCCGCCTTTCAGCGCCTCTGGCGGGTCCTCATCCGCATCGCTGGCTTCGCTGAGGCTGCCCGATTTGCGGGGTAGGAGGGGGCCTGGGAGGAAAAGCGGGTGTCACTGCCACTGGCTTCTGACCTTGGAGACAAAGGTGCTCAACCAGCCTCAGTTTCCCCACTTCGCCCTGGTTTGGGAACTCACAGGCCCTGGGCTCCCTGAGCCTCCTGCTGGGCAAGCTGACAGGTGAGATGGAAGGCACGCCAATAGGCAAACCCGTTTCAGAGATGTGAAAACTGAGGCTCAGAAAGGCTGCACAGCATGCCCAAGGTCACACGGTGAGCAACAGTGGAGCCCAGATTAGAAGGAAGGCTTTAAAGCTCAGGCTCCATCCACTCCCTACCAAAGCATGGGAGACAGATTCAGGGGAACCTGAGGAATGTAAGAGTGATGGCCACAGGCAAAACAAGCAGGCACCTCAAGAGGCAGGAGGTGATGAAGAGCATGGTTCAGGCCCAGAGGGCCCCACACTGGCTGGATGACCCCAGGCCCATTGCTCCCATCACTCTGAGCCTTGTCTCCTCTGTCTCCACTGCCCCAGGTACCCTCCCACCTCCACGGGGTGAGCAACAATTCAGTGAGGTTGGGCCTCACAAAGCTTGGCACAGAGGCTGAGGGATCTCTCTTCCTAAATGGGCTGGATGGCGCCCAGGTGTGGGGTGAGGCTCACGGTCTAGCTGCTTCTTGATCTTCAGGGTGACGGTCTCACCGGCCACCTGCAAGAGGTGGATGGCCTCACTCAGTGGCCGGCCCTTGAGGCTAACACTGTTGATGGCCAGGATACGGTCCCCAACGTGGATAGCGCCAGTCCTGGAGAGGGGGCACAGGGTAGAGGATGGGAGTTAGACAGGGCCTTGAAGTGGGGGTCTGCCCTGGGGGAACTCAGGAACCCCAAAGCACAAGCCTGGCTGACCCCAGTTAAACCCACCCTGGGTGGGGGGGAAAGCAAGTGTGATTGTATTAACAGAAGTATGAAGTCTAGCATCTGGGAGGGGATTTTCCTGCTCAAGTGTAAAAGTTAGGTTCTGGAACCAGTGTCCAGCATGAGTTTTGAGGATGGTTTGAATGCCACATACTAGCTGACAACTACTATGTGGTCTTAGGCCAGTTCTTTAACTTCCCTGAGTCTCAGTTCTTTCATCTGTAAAGTAAGGGTGATAATACGTATTTTATCAAATTATAATTGAAGGATGGATGGGTGGAATGAATTCACGTTTCCCTCCAGCTGAAATCCATGTGTAGCCTTTCCCTCTCCTTGGGTCTGTTTCCCCACCTAGAGAATAAGCCTAAGCCCCAGGGTCCAGCTGACTTCAGAGAGGGCTATGGGCGGGGGGATGAAAAGGCCAAGCAGTAGCAGTGTACTAGCCCAATGGTTTTCTACCTGGATACTATTAGAATTACCTAAGGAGCTTTTTAAAAAGTGCAGATGCCTGGCCCCTCCCCCTGACCAATGAAATCGTAACTCTGGGAGCAGGGCCAGGGAAGATAATTCTGAGAAGCAGCCAGGGCTGAGGGTGGGGAGGGGTGGTTGCAGCAGGTGCTGAGAATGCACCTGACCTGGGTGGGGGAGAAGGAAGCAGTGGACTGGAGTGGGGGGTCTTAAACTCTAAATGTAGATTTTGCCCCCAGGTGGGAGCTCACGGAGGGTCAAGCCCCTCCACGCCCAGCATTGCCCAGCAAGCTCCCTGAGGGCCTAGGGGAGTGACTGAGTCAGAATATGGTGGATTTGGGGGGAAGGCCAGAGCTGTGCCATCCAGTACGATGGCCACCAGACACATGTGGCTATTGGGCTTCTGAATTGTGGCTGGCCTGAACGGAGACATGCTGGACGTGTAAAATACACACCAGATTCTGAAGACATAATATGAAAGAAGAATGTAAAATACTTTGTTAATTATTTTTATATTGATTACATGTTGAAATAAGTACATATTTAAGATCTAAAAAATTTCTTTTTACTTGTCTAATGTGGCTGCTAAAAAGTTTATAAATAAATTTGTGGCTCACATTATACTTCAGTTAGACAGCGCTGACCTGGATCGGCCAGGCAAAGGCAGACAGGTTGTCTACTGTGCCCTGAAGGGCTGGCGCACAGTAGGTACTCAGAAAATGCCAGAGTGGATGAAGACATTTGAGGTCAGAACCGGTCCCACTGGCCTCTGCAGTCTGCTGGACACCCAGCAGGGGGCGATCCAGGAGCACAGACGCCAACAGGTTGACGCCTCAGCCCCAGAATCCCTCCCATCCTCCTGCACCACCCCACCATGGTTTCGCCCCTTGTGCTGTGTCCTCCTCCAAGGGGCCATTCTGCCTGCCAGGCTGGGCGAGGCTTCCCTTTTACAGAAAGCTCTTCTCAGTGCCTGGAGCTCACTGCAAAGCTGTCCAGAGAAAGGCTGTCTCACCCACACTGGGGTTGCCTCCCTGTGACCCTCGTGGGGACCAGTTCCACTTCTGGGCCCAGATCCACCTGCTTCCCCCTCCAAACTGGACAGCCTGGACACCCCTCTTCTCACATCTCTCCCTTCTGCCACAATTTCAGGGAAACTTTGTAGGGGAGAGGATAGCAGGGACCCCTGCCCCAATGCCTCAAGAGAGGTGCCAGGCTGCGCTGGGACCCAGGTACCAGGGACATGGCCCCTGTACTATGAAGGCACATCGCAGGTGCTCCAGAATGACTCACATGCTGACTTTCCAGAAATGGGGTGATCTCCAGGTTTGGGGGAGCAGAGGGATGAGCATACATTTATCCAGCAGTTACCTGAAGTCAGGAGGTCTGCCAGGGGCTGGCCCGCATCTGAGGAACTGAGGCGCAGAGAGGGATGGGACAGGCCCCAGGTCACCCAGGCCATCGATGTTGGAACAAAGGTAAGATCCAGTTTGGCTGATCCCAAAGCCCAGCTCCTGCCCCATGGGGTCCCTGGGCTCACCTGTGTGTCCCCACAGAGCCCCGGCTCACCTCTCAGCCAAGCCACGCTTGGTGAGTCCTGAGATGACAATGGGATCGAAAGGCTCCTCTGTGCCTGAGATGGTGATGCCCAGGGGGCCCCCGTAGCGTTTCAACTCCACCGTGTAGCTGATGGCACCTGTGGTCTCCTGTTCATCTGCAGGGGGGGTAAACATCAGGGCTGGGGGACACCCATCAGGGGTAGGCCGTAGGAATGGGCACTCCCAGAGCCCCGCCAAGCTTTAATGCACTTACACTCATCATACTCATCCATTAATTCACCGATTTACGCAGCCACTAATACACCGATTCCCTAGGCCACTAATACACCCATTCCCTCAGCCGTTAGTTCAACCATTCTCTCAGATTTAATTCAGCCATTCCCTCAGCCATTAATTCACCTATATCCCTCTGCCAGTAACACACCCATTGCCTGAGCTATTAGTTCACCCATTCCATTATGCCAATAATACACCCATTCCGTCACCCATTAATTCATTCATTTCCTAAGCCACTAACAAATCCATTCCCTCAGCCAATAGTTCACTCTTTCCTTCATGCCATTAATACACCCATTCCCTTAGCCTTAATACACACATTTTCTCAGCCATTACTTCACCTATTTCTTCACCATTAAGCCTCCATTTCCTCTTACATTAAATCACTGATTCCCTCATCCAACAATATGTGTTGGATACCCACATTCCCTCAGCCATTAATATACCCATTCCCTCATGCCATGAATACACCCATTCCCTTAGCCATTAGTTCACCCATTCCCTCAGCCAATAATTCACCCATTTTATTAGCCATTAATACACCCATTCCCTCATCCAGTAATTGACCCATTCCCGCATGCCATTGATTCACTCATTCACTCACCTATTAATACACACATTTCCACATCCATTACTTCACACACTCTCTCCCATTAATTCACCTATTTCCTCAGCCATTAATACACCCAATTCCTCATACTGTTAATTCACCCATTTCCCTCAGCTCTAATACACATACTGCATAGCCATTAATTCACCCCTTCCCTCAGCCATTAATTCATCCATTCCTACAGGCATCAATACACCCATTCCATCAGGCCATTAATACAACCATTCCCTCGGCAACTAATACACCTGTTCCCTAAGCCATTAATTCACCCATTCCCTCAATCATTAGTTCACCCATTCACTCATGGTAGTAACGCATCCAATCCCAAAGGCACTATCATACCCATTACCACAGCCATTAATTCACCCATTCCTTCATGGATTTAATACACCAATTCCCTCAGCCATTAATTCATCCATTCCCTCAGTTATTGATTCTCCATTCTCTCAGCCGTCAATTCACCCATTCCATCACCCATTAATTCCCCCATTCCCCCAGCCATTAATTTACTCATTTCGTCAGCCATTAATTCACCCATCAACCAGGCATAATACACTAATTCCCTCATGGCATTAATACACCCATTCCCTCAGCGGATTAGTTCACACATTCATTCATGCCATTAATAGTCCCATTCCCTCAGTCATAGTTCATCCATTCCCTCAGCCATTCATTCAGTCATTCACTCTGCAATTAATTCACCTCTTCCCTCAGCCACTAATTCCCTCAGCCATTAATACAACTCCCTCACGACATTAACACCCATTCCCTCACCAATTAGTTGACCCATTCATTCATTCATGCCATTAACAGACCATTCCCTCTGCCATTAACATACCCATTCCCTCAGCCGTAATTAATCCACTCCATTATTTCACCAGTTACTTCAGCCATTAATTCACCCATTTAATCAGGCATTAATTCACCTACTCCTGCAGCCATTAACACACCCATTCCCTTTTCCTATAATATATCCATTCCCTCATGCCATTAATTCACACCTCTCCTAGCCATTAATTCACCCATTCCCCAGCCATTAATTCACCCATTCCCCAGCCATTAATTCACCCATTCCCCAGCCATTAATTCACCCATTCCCTCAGTCATTAATACACACATTGCCTCATGCCATCATTTCACCCATTCCCTCGGCCTTTATTCAGCCATTCCCCCAGCCAACAATTCACTTATTTCCTCAGCCATTAATTCACCATTCCCTCAGCCTTTAGTTCACCCTTTCCTTCATGCCATTAATACACCCATTCACTCAGCATTTTTAATTCATCGATTCCCTCAGCTATTAATTCACCCTTTCCCCCAGCCATTAATTCACTCATTCCCTCAGCCAGTATTTCAAACATTCTGTCAGCCATTATTTCAGGCTTTCCCTCAGCCATTAAGTCACATTCCCTCAGCCACTAAAACACCCATTCTCTCAATGATTTTTTTCCAAAGCACTTTACTTTTATTAAACTCACATAACTCTCATAACAACTTTAGATACAGGTGTTATTTTAACCTTCATTTTGCAGATGAAGAAACTGAAACACTGAGGTAAGTTGTTCACAGTGACAACTTAGTAAATGGTGCAGTTACAAGCAATCTGGCTCTAGATTCTGTGCTCTGAAATAGAAGACTCTTGCCTTTCTAGAATATATGTAATCTGGGAGCTCTTACATTAGGTGAAAATGTCAAGTTATGTCATTATTGGGGTAAGATTGAGTTTTTTTGTTTTTAAAGTTTCTAAGGATCAGATTTATCAAAGCTGCATTGAATATCTACTGATATCCATTGTTCCTGCTCTTACAGAGACAAAAAAAGCAACTGTCCCCTGGGATACAGAGCCAGGAACAGCAGTGAGAAGACACCTAACCAAACAAACACAAATCAGCAGAGTAACACAAGAAAACTGCTGGGTCCAGCCCTGCCTAACAGTCTCATTAGTGCCCCTACCTAAATATGTCTTATTTTCACTAATAACTTAGAAAATATCTGGTCAGACAGAATGGCTTGCCTTTCAGAGCAGTAAATAGGTATATCTACCAATTACATATACTGGGAGAAACAAGAACATTTCCAAACACATCACTTTTGAAAATCTCAACAGTAATATTCCCTTGTCAAATAGAAATAATCTAATATTCACTTCTATTTTTTTTCATGGAAAGGCACTTTTAAAAAATTTATTTAATTTATTTTTGGCTGCATTGGGTCTTCACTGCTGCGTGTGGGCTTTTTCTAGTTGTGGTGAGCGGGGGCTACTCTTTGTTGCAGTGCACGGGCTTCTCACTGCAGCGGCTTCTCTTGTTGCAGAGCACAGACTCTAGGCGCGTGGGCTACAGTAGTTGTGGCATGCAGACTCAGTAGTTGTGGCTCGTGGGCTCTAGAGCTCAGGCTCAGTAGTTGTGGCACACAGGCTTAGTTGCTCTGCAGCATGTGGGATCTTCCCGGACCAGGGCTCGAACCCGTGTCCCCTGAATTGGCAGGCGGATTCTTAGCCACTGTGCCACCAGGGAAGCCGGGAAAGGCACTTTATTTTAAATATAGCAGTGTGTACATGTCAATCCCAAACTCCCAATCTATCCCTTCCTGCCCACCATCCCCCTTGGTAACCATAATTTCGTTCTCTTAAGTCTGTCAGTCCATTTCTGTTTTGTAAATAAGTTTATTTGTATCTTTTTTTGTATTCTGCATATAAGCAATATCATATGATATTTGTTTTTCTCTGCCTGACTTACTTCACTTAGTATAATACTCTCCAGGTCCATCCATGTTGCTGCAAGTGGCTTTATGTCATTCTTTTTAATAGCTGAGAAATATTCCATTGTATATATGTACATCTTCTTTAACCATTCTTCTGCTGATGGACATTTAGGTTGCTTCCATGTCTTGGCTATTGTAAACAGTGCTACAATGAACACTGGGGTGTATGTATCCTTTCGAACCATGTTTTTCACTGGATGTATGCCAAAGAGTGGAATTGCTGGATCATATGGTAGCTCTATTTTTAGGGGTTTTTTTTTGTTTTTTTTTTTTTTTGCGGTACGCGGGCCTCTCACTGTTGTGGCCTCTCCCGTTGCGGAGCACAGGCTCCGGACGCGCAGGCTCAGCGGCCATGGCTCACAGGCCTAGCCGCTCCGCGGCATGTGGGATCTTCCCTGACCGGGGCGCGAACCCATATCCCCTACATTGTCAGGCATACTCTCAACCACTGCGCCACCGGGGAAGCCCTATTTTTAGTTTTTTTAAGGAACCTCCATACTGTTCTCCATAGTGGCTGCACCAATTTACATTCCCACCAACAGTGTAGCAGTGTTCCCTTTTCTCCACACCCTCTCCACCATTTACTGTTTGCAGATATTTTGGTGATGGCCATTCTGACTGGTCTGAGGTGATACCTCACTGTAGTTTTGATTTGCATTTCTCTAATAATTAGCGACCTCGAGCATCTTTTCATGTGCCTGTTGGCCATCTGTATGTCTTCTTTGGAGAAATGTCTCTTTAGGTCTTCCGCCCATTTTTTGATTGGGTTGCTTGTTTTTTTGATATTGAGCTACATGAGCTGTTTGTAAATTTTAGAGATTAATCCTTTGTCAGTCGCATCGTTAGCAAATATTTTCTCCCATTCTCTGGGTTGTCTTTTTGTTCTGTTTATGGTTTCCTTTGCTGTGCAAAAGCTTTTCAGTTTAAGTAGTCCCATTTGTTTTTGTTTTTACTTCCATTACTCTGGGAGATGGATCGAAAAAGATATTGCTGCAATTTATGTCAGAGTGTTCCACCTATGTTTTCCTCGAAGAGTTTTATGGTATCTGGTCTTACATTTAGGTCTTTAATCCATTTTGAGTTATTCTTGTGTGTGGTGTTAAAGAATGTTCTAATTCCATTTTTGCACATGTAGCAGTCCAGTGTTTCCAGCACCATTTATTGAAGAGATTGTCTTTCCTCCATTTTATAGTCTTGCCTCTTTTGTTGTAGATAATTGACCATAGGTGCGTGGGTTTATTTCTGAGCTTTTTAACCTGTTCCCTAAACGATTAATTCACCTATTCCCTCAGCCATTAATACACCAAGTTCCTCATCCCAATACATCCATTGCCTCAGCCATTAGTTCACCCATTCTCTCGTGCCATTAATGAACCATTCCCTAATGGGTCACCAATTCCCCCATGCTATTAATGATTCCCTAAGCCATCAATTCATCTATTCCCTCAGCCATTAATACACCCATTAATTCACCCCTTCCCTCAGCCATTAATTCACTCATTCCCACAGCCACCAATATACCCATTTCCCCAGCCATTAATGATTCCATTTACTCCACCACTAAAACACCATTACCTCAGCCATTAATTCAGCCATTCCGCCAGCCATTAATTCAGCCATTCCCTCAGCCATTAACTCACCTATTCCCTCAGCCATTAACTCACCTATTCCCTCATGAAATTGTTATATCCAACTGTCAGCCATTAGTTCACCCATTCATTCATGCCATTAATAGACCCATTCCCTCTGCCATTAATGCACCCATTCCCTTAGGCATTAATTCACCCATTCCCTCAGCCATATTTAAAACATTGGCTCAGGCATTAATATAGCCATTCCCTCTTCCTTTAATATATCCATTAGCTCATGCCATTAATACATCCATTTCCTCATGCCATTAATTCACCCATTATTACACACATTCCCTCAGCCATTAATTCACCCATGTCACCAACATTGAGTCACTATATCCCTAAGCCATTAATTCACCCATTCCCTTAGTCATTAATTCACCTATTCCGTCAGCCATTGGTTAACCTTTCCTTTGTTATTAAAACACCCGTTCCCTCAGCCATTAATTCAGCCATTCCAACAGCCATTGATTCACCTTTTCCCTAAGCTACTGATTGAGCCATTCCCTCAGTCATTATTTCAAACATTCCCTCAGGCATTAATTCAGCCATTCCCTCAAGTATTAACACACCTATTCCCTCAGTCATTAGTTCACCCATTCATTCAGGAAATTAAACCCATTCCCTCAGCCATAGTTCACCCATTCCCTTTGCCATTAGTTCACCCATTCCCTTAGCCATGAAAAACCCATCCCCTCAGCCATGAAAAACCCATTCCCTCAGCCATAGTTCATCCATTCCCTTTGCCATTAGTTCACCCATTCCCTTAGCCAGGAAAAACCCATCCCCTCAGCCATTAATACACCCATTCCTTCATCCATTAGTTCACCCTTTCCTTCATGGCATTAATACACCCACATCGTCAACCTTTAATTCATCCAGTCAGGCATTAATTCACCCATTCCTTCAGCCATTATGCCATTAATTCACCCATTCCGTCAGCCATTAATTCACCCATTCCCTCATGACATTGATACACCTATTGCTCGGCCATCGTTCATTTATTCCCTCAAAAACTAATACATGCATTTCCTCAGCCATTAATTCACCCATTGCCTCAGCCGTTAAACCGCACATTCCCTCAGCCCTTAATACACCCATTCTTCAGCCATTAATTCATCCTTTCCTTCAGCTAATACACCCATTCCCTCAGTGACTAATGTACCCATTTCTTCATGCCACTAATTTACCCATTCCCTCAGCCCTAATACACACATTCCCTCAGCCTTTAAATCATCCATTCCCTGTCCATTAATTCACCACACCTCTAAGCCATTAATTCATCCATTCCTTCACCCATTAATATATCCATTGCCTCATGCCATTGAAATACCCATTGCCTCAGCCATTAATTCATCTATTCCCTCACCCATTAATACACCCATTCCGCCATCCATTAATTCACCCATCCCAAAGCCATTAATTCAGGCAATCCCTCAGCCATGAATTCACCCACTCCTCTGTCATTAACTCACGCATTCCCACGGCCATTAAAACACCCATTCCCTCATGCCATTATAGTTCACCCGTTCATTCAGCGATTTTTTCACACATTCCCTCAGCTATTACTTCAACCATTCCCTCAGCCATTAATTCAGCCATTCCCTCGTCCATTAATACACCCATTCCTTACGCATTTAAATCACCAATTCCCTCAGCCACTGATTGTCCCATTCTTTTAGCCATTACTCAACCATTCCCTCAGCCATTAATTCTGCCATTCCCTGAGGCTTTTTTTTTTTTTTTTTTGCGGTTCGCGGGCCTCTCACTGTTGTGGCCTCTCCCGCTGCACAGGCTCCGGACGCGCAGGCTCAGCGGCCATGGCTCACGGGCCCAGCCGCTCCGCGGCATGTGGGATCTTCCTGGACCGGGGCACGAACCCGTGTCCCCTGCATTGGCAGGCGGACTCTCAACCACTGCGCCACCAGGGAAGCCCTCCCTGAGCCTTTGAAACACCAGTTGCTGCAACCATTAATACATACATTCCCCCTTGCATTAATTTACCCATTCCCTCAGCCATAATTCACTTATACCCTCAAACATTGATACACCTATACCTTCAGCCATTTTTACACTAATTTCCTCTATGCCTAATACACCCACCTCCTCAGCGATTTGTTCACCCACTCCCTCAACCACTAATTCACCACTCCTCTCAGCCATTAATTCACCCATTCCCTCATCATCAGTTTACACATTCTCTCAGCCATTACACACCCATTCTCTCTCTCATTAGTACACCTATTCCCTCCTCCATTAATTAACCCATTCTTTCCACCATTAGTTCACTCATTCTCTAATCTACTAATTCACCTAGTCCTTCAGGTATTAATTCATCCATTCCCTCAGCCATTAGTCACCCATTCCCTCAACCACCATAGAACCATTTACTAGGCCTCTAATGCACCCATCTCTCAGCCATTAATTCAACCATATTCTCAGCCATTAACTCAGTCATTCCTTCAGCCTGCCATACACCAATTCCCTCAGCCATTAATACACACATTTCTCCATCTGGTTTAATTCGCGCACTCCCGTATCTATTAATTCACCCATTCCCTCAGCTGTTAATTCAGGCATTCCCTCACACACGAATTCATCCAGTCCCTCTGCCATTAATTCACCCATTTCTTGAGTCATTGATTCACCTAAACCCACAGCCATTAATATACTAATTTGCCCGTGCCTAATACACCCATCCTGTTAGTGATTAGTTCACCCATTCCCTCAGCCATTAATTCAAGCACTTTCTCAGCCACTAATACCTCCATTCCCATAGCCATTAAATCACCCATTCCCTCAACATTAATTGATCCCTTCCCACAGCCATTAATTCAGCCATTCCCTCAGCCATTAATACACCCATTCCCTCATGACATTGATACACCCATGCCATTGATCAGTGATGATCAATGGTATGGGTGTATCATTGATCAATCAGCCATTGATCACTTAATCCCTCAACCACTGATACATGCATTCCCTCAGTAATTAATTCAACTATTCAGTCGACCACTAATTCACCCATTCCCTCATCCACTAACTCACCCATGCCTTCAGCCATTACTTCAACTATTCCCTCAGCCCCTAATTCAGCTTTCCCTCAGCCTTTGATACACCAATTCCCTCAGCTATTAATACACACATTCCCACATCCATTAATTCACCCATGCCTGGATTCACTAATTCACCCTTTCACTCAGCCATTAATTCAGCCAACCCCTCAGCCATTAATTCACCATTCCCTCACCTATTTCCTCAGCCATTATATACTCATTCCCTCCGCCATTAGTTAATACATTACTTCATCCATTACTTCACATATTCCCTCAGCCAATAATTCACCCATTTCCTAAGCCATTAACTCACCTATACCTTCAGCCATTAATAAACCAATTCCCACAGGTCTAATACATCCATTCCCTCAGCCATTAATTCACCCCTTCCCACAGCCATTAATACACCCATTCCCTCATGCCATTACTTCACCTGTTAATTCAGTGATTATTTCACCCATTTCTTCAGCTATTTATTCAACCATTCCCTCAGCCATTAATACACCCATTCCATCCGAATTTAAATCACCAATTCCTTTAGCTAGCATTATACTCATTCCCTCAGCCACTGATTCTCCCTTCCCTTTAACCATTACTCAACCATTCCCTCAGCCTTTGAAACACCAGTTCCCACAACTGTTAATACACATATCCCCCCCAACCATTAATTTACCCATTCCCTCAGATATTAATTCAGACACTCCCAGAAGCCAATAATTCAGCCAGTCCTGAATCCATTAATTCAGCCATTCCCACAGCCACTAATCCACTTATACCCTCAATCATTAATTCACCTATACCCTCAGCTATTTTTACACCGATTTCTCATGCCTAATACACACATCCCCTCATGATTATTTCACACATTCTCTCAGCCATTAATACACCCTTTCCTTCATCCATTAATATACCCATTCCCTCATGCCATTAATACACTCATTCCCTCAGTCATTAATTCATCTATTCCTCAGCCATTACACATTTCCTCATGCCATTAATTCGCCAGTCCTCTCAGCCATTAATTCACCCATTCCCTCAGCCACTAATACACCTATTCTCTCAGCAATTTCCCCATTCCATCAGCCATTGATACACCCATTCCTTCATCAATTAATACACCTATCCCTCATGCCATTAATACACCCATACCCTCAGGCATTAAATCGTCTATTCCCTCAGTCATTAATACACACATTTCCTCATGCCATTAATTTACCTATTCCCTCAGCCCTATACACACATTCCCTCACCCTTTAATTCACTCATTCCCTCTCCGTTAATTCATCCATTCCATCACACTTTAATATACCCATTGCCTCATGCCATTAATACACCCATCCTCTCAGCCATTAATTCACCCTTTCCCTTAGCCATTAATTCAGCCAGTCCCTCAGCCATTGATTCACTCTTTCCCTGCATCATTAACTCACCTATTACCTCAGCCATTAATACACTCATTCCCTTAGCCATTAATTCACCTATTCCATCAGCCATTAATACACCAATTCCCTCAGGCTTAATAAACCCATTCCTTTAGTGATTAGTTCACCCATTCCCTCATGACATTAATACTCCCATTCCCTCATGTCATTAATAAACCCAATCCTTAAGCCATTGGTTCACCATTCCCTCAATCATTAATTCACAGATTCCCTGAGCCATTAGTTTATCCATTGCCTCAGCCCCTACTACACACATTCCTTCACCATTAATTCATCCATTCCCTCACCTACAAATACACCCATTTCTTCAGGCCATTAATTTACTCATTTCTTCAGCCATAATACCCACATTCCCTTAGCCTTTAATTCATCCATTCAGTCCTTATTTCACTCATTCCCTCAGCCATTAATTCACCCATTCCCTAAGCCACTAATTCACCCATTCCATAAGTCATTAATTTACCCATTTTCGGCTGTTATTCAACTATTTCCTCAGCCACTTATTCAACCATTCCTTCAGACTTTGATACACCAGTACCTTCAGGCATTAATACACACAATGCCCACATCCATTAATTCACTCTTACCCTCAGCCATTAATTGTGGTATTCTCTCAGCCATTTATTCAGCCAACGCTTAAGCCGTTAATTCACCCATTCCCTCAGTCATTAACTCACCTATTCCCTCAGTCATTAATACACTCATTCCCTCAGCCATTACTTCACACATTCCCTCAGCCATGAATTCACCCATTCTCTCAGCCATTAATATACCCATTTCCTCATGTCATTAATTCACACAAGCTGTCAATCCTAATACAAACTTTTCATCAGCTATTAATACATCCATTCTCCCAGCCATTAGTTCTCCCATTCTCTCAGCCATCAATACACCATTTCCTGAAGTCATTAATTCACCCATTACTTCTGCCATTAATTCACCCATTCTTTCTGCCATTAGTTTACTTATTGTCCAAACCACTAATGCACCCAGTTCCTCAGGCATTAATTCATCTATTCCCTCAGCCATTAGTTCACCCATTCTGACAGCCATATTCACCCATTTCCTAAGGCATTAGTTCACCCATCCCTTAACCACTAATACACCAATTTTTCAGCCACTATGCAGCCATTCTCTCAGCCATTTATTCACCCATTCCCTCAGCCATCAATTCATCCATTCCCTAAGCGATTAATACATTCATATCCTCAGCCATTACTTCACACATCCCCTCAGTCATGAAATCACTCATTTCTCAGCCATTAATATACCCATTTCCTCATGCCATTAATTCATGCAATCCATCAGTCCTAATGCCTTTTCGTCAGCTATTAATACATACAATCTCTCAGCCATTAGTTTACCCGGTTCTCTCAGCCACCAATATACCATTTGAGGAAGTCATTAATTCACCCATTACCCCTGCCATTAATTCACACATTCTTTCTGCCATTAGTTCACTCACTGTCTAAGCCACTAATGCACCTAGTTCCTCAGGGATTGATTCACCCATTCTCTCAGCCATTAGTGCACCCATTCTGACAGCCATATTCACCCATTTCCTGACATTAGTTCACCCATTCCCTCAACCACTAATATACCAATTTTTCAGCCACTATTGCAACCGTTCTCTCAGTCACTTATTCACCCATTCCCTCAGTCATTAATTCAGCCAATCCCTCTGCCATTATTACACCCATTCCCTCAGTCATTAATACACCAATACTTTTATGCCTCATATACCTACCCATTCGGTCACTGATTAGTTCACCCATATCCTCAGCTATTAATTCAGCTAATCCCTCAGCCATTAATACACCCATTCCGTCTGCATTTACATCACCAATTCCTTCAGCTGTTAATTCACTCATTCCATCAGCCACTGATTCTCCCTTCCCTTTAACCATTACTCAACCACTCCCTCAGCCTTTGAAACACCAGTTCCCACAACCACTAATACACACATCCTCCATCCCTTAATTTACCCATTCCCTCAGACATTAATTCAGACATTCCCTCAGCCAATAATTTATCCAATCCCGAATTCATTAATTCAGCCATTCTCTCAGCCATTAATTCACTTAGAACCTCAGCCATTTTTACACCAATTTCCTTATGCCTAATACACCCATCCCCTCAGGAATTGATTCACACATTCTCTCAACCATTGATACACCCATTTCTTCATCCATTAATATACCCATCCCCTCATACCATTAATACAGCAATTCCCTCTGTCATTAATGCATCTATTGCCTTGGCCATTAATACACACATTTCCTCATGCCCTAATTCACCACTCCTCTCAGCCATTAATTCACCCATTCCTTAGTCATTAATACACCTATTCCCTCAGTGATTTGTTCACCCATTCCCTCATTAATAGTCATTAGCTCGGCCATTAATTCACCCATTTCCTCAGCCATTAATACACCCATTTCTGCATGCTATTAATTTACCCATTCCCTCAGCCCTATACACACATTCCCTCTGCCTTTAATTCACCCTTTCCCGTAGACATTAATTCAGCCCACCCCTCAGCCATTAATTCACCCATTACCTGAGTCATTAAATCACCTATTCCTTTAGCCATTAATACATATATCCCATCCATTATTTTACTCATTCTCTCAGACATTAATTTACTCGTTCCTTCAGACATTAATTCAGACATTCCCTCAGCCAATAATTCAGCCATACTCATCACCATTAAGTAAGCTATTTTCTCTTCCATTATTTCACCCATTCTTTCAGCCACTAATACACTTATTCTGCAGCTATTCATTTATCCATTCCTTCAGCCATTAATTCACTAATTCTGTTAGGAGTAGTTCACCCACTCCCTCAGCCAAAATTTACCCATTCCCTCAGCCTTTAGTTCATCCATTTCCTCAGCCATTAATTCTCCCATACCCTCAGGCAATAATTCACCCATTAACTCAACTATTAATTCACTTTATCCCTCAGCCATTAATACACCTATTGCCTTACCTATAATACACCCATTCCTTCAGTCATTATTCATCAATTCCCTCAGCCGTTAATACACCCATTTCCTCATGGAATTAATTAACAAATACCCTCAGCCCTAATACCAACTTTCTATCAGGCTATTTTTAAAAACTAATTAATTAATTAGTTTTATTTTTGGCTGCTTTGTGTCTTTGTTGCTGCACACAGGCTTTCTGTAGTTGCGGCGAGTGGGGGCCACTCTTCGCTGTGGTGAGTGGGCTTCTCATCGCCGTGGTTCCTCTTGTTGGGGAGCTCGGGCTCCAGGCGCACGGGCCTCAGTAGGTGTGGCGCTTAGGCCTCAGTAGTTGTGGCATTTGGGCTCTAGAGTGCAGGCTCAGCAGCTGTGGTGCACGGGCATCGTAGCTCCGCGGCATGTGGGATCTTCCCGGACCAGGGCTCGAACCCACGTGTCCCACACTGGCAGGCGGATTCTTAACCACTGCGCCACCAGCGAAGTCCTAATTCACCCATTCTTTCTGCCGTTAGTTCAGTCATTCTCTAAGCCACTAATGCACCCAGTCCTTCTGGCATTAATTCACCTATTACCTCAGCCATTAGTTCACCCAGTCCATCAGCCACATTCACCCACTTCCTAAAAAATTAGTTCACCCATCCCCTCAAATTGTAATACACCCATTTTCTAGGCGACTAGTGCACCCATTCTCTCAATTGTTAATTCACCCATTCTGTCACCCACTAATTCAGCCAATGTCTGAGACATTCTCTCGGCCATTAATTATACTATTTCTTCAGCCTTTCCCCCATTCTCTCAGCCATTAATACACCCATCCCTTCAGCGATTAGTTCACTCATTAGCTCAGCCATTATTTTACCCCAACCTAATGCCGTGAGTTCACCCATTCCTTCAGTTATTATTTCAACCATTCCTTCAGCCATTCTTTCAGCCATTAATTCAGCCAATCCCTCGGCATTATTTCGGTCATTCACAAAGCATTTGATATACCAATTCCCTCAACCATTAATACCACACTCCCCCATCCATTACTTATCCATTTCCTTAGCCATTAATTCAGGCAATCCCTCAGCCATTAATTCACCCATTCCATCAGCCAATAATACACCAATTCTTTCTTTCCTAATACACCCATTCCCTCAGCAATTACTTCACCCAACCTCAGCCATTACTTCAGCCATTCCCCCCAGCCTTCAATACACCAATTCCCTCAACCATTAAAACACACATTATTTCATCTGTTAATTCACCCATCCCTCAGCCATGAATTCAGGCAATCCCTTAGCTTTTCATTCACCCTTCCCTTCAGCCATGAATTCACCAAGTCTCTTTCCGCCATTAATTCACCTATACCTTCAGCCATTTATACACCAATTCCCACAGGTCTAATACATCCATCCCCTCAGCGATTAGTTCACCCATTCCTTCAGCCATTAACACATCCATTCCCTCATGCCATTACTTCATCTGTTAATTCAGCGATTATTTCACCCTTTGCCTCAGCTATTATTCAATCATTCCCTCAGCCATTAATACACCCATTCCATCCACATTTAAATCACCAATTCCTTCAGCTGTCATTACACTCATTGCCTCAGCCAGATTGCCCCTTTCCTTTAGCCATTACTCAACCATTCCCTCAGCCTTTGAAACACCAGTTACCGCAACCATTAATACACACATCCTCCCATCCATTAATTTACCCATTTCCTCAGTCATTAACTCACCTATTCCCTCAGGCATTATTTCACCCATTCCCTCAGTCATTTATACACCAATACTTTTAAGCCTAATATACCCATTCAGTCACTGATTAGTTCACCCATATCCTCAGCCAGTAATTCAGCTAATCCCTCAGTCATTAATACACCCATTCCATCTGCATTTAAATCACCAATCCCTTCAGTTGTCAAGTCACTCATTCCCTTAGCCACTGATTCTCCCTTCCCTTTAGCCAGTATTCAACCATTCCCTCAGCCTTTGAAACACCTGTTCCTGCAATCATTAATACACACATCCCCAACATCCATTAATTTACCCATTCCCTCAGCCATTATTTCACCCATTCCCTCAGCCATTAATACACCCATTTCCTCATGCCATTAATTCATGCAATCCTTCAGTCCTAATACAACCTTTCTGTCAGCTATCAATACTTCCATTCTCTCAGCCATTAGTTCACCATTCTCTCCATTATTACTTCACAGATTCCCTCAGACATTAGTTTATGGATACCCTCAGTGTTTAAAACACGCATTCCCCCAGCCATTAATTCATCCATATCCTCAGCTATTAATACACCCATTACCCCAGGGACTAATATACCCACTTCCTCAGTCATTATTTCTCCCTTTCCCTCAGCCATAGTTCACCTATTCCCTCAGCCATTAAGTCACCCAACCTCTTCACCATAAATTCACCTACTATCTCAGCTATTCCCTGAACCATTAAAACACCCTTTCCCTCAGCCATGATTCCCCCATTTCTCAGCCATTAATATACCCATTTCATGCCATTAATTCACACAATCTGTCAGCCCTAATACAAATTTTCTGTCAGCTATTAATACATCCATCCACTCAGCCATTAGTTCACCCGTTCTCTCAGCCACCAATACACCATTTCTGGAAGTCATTAATTCACCCATTCTTTCCGTCATTAGTTTACTCATTGTCCAAGGCATTAATGCAACCAGATCCTTAGGCATTAATTCAGACATTCCCTCAGCCCATAATTCAGCCAATCCTGAAATCATTAATCCAGTCATTCCCTCAGCCATTAATTCACTTATACCCTCAACCATTAATTCATCTATACCCTCAGCCATTTTTACACCAATTTCTCATGCCTAATACACCCCTCCCCTCACCGATGAGTTCACACATTCTATCAGCCATTGATACACCCTTTCCTTCATCCATTAATATACCCATTCCCACATGCCATTAATACACCCATTCCCTCAGTCGTTAATTCATCTATTGTCTCAGCCATTAATATACACATTTCCTCATGCCCTAATTCATCCCTCCTCTCAGCCATTAATTCACCCATTCCCACAGCCATTATATATCCATTCCCTCACGACAATAATACACCCATTCCTTCAACCATTAGTTTACCCCTTCCCTCATCCATTAGTACACCCATTCTCTCAGGCATTAATTCACCCACTCCCTCAGTCATTAATACACACATTGCCTCCTGCCATCCTTTCACCCATTCCCTCAACCATTAATACACCCTTGCACTCAGACGTTAATTCACCCATTCCTTAGCCACTAATACACCTATTCCCTCAGCAATTTGTTCTTCCATTCCCTCATGCCATTAATAGAGTCATTAGCTTGGCCATTAGTTTACCCATTTCCTATGTCATTATTTCACTCATTCCCTCAGCCACTAATTCACCCATTCCCTCAGCCAATAATTCACCCATTCCTTTAGTTGTTACTCAGTTATTCCCTCAGTCATTCCTTCAGCCTTGGATACACCAATTCCATCAGCCATTAACACACAACCCCCACATCCATTTATTCGCCCATTCCTGCATCCATTAATTCACTCTTTCCATCAGCCATTAATTCTGGTATTCTCTCAGACATTAAATCAGCCAATCTCTCAGCCATTAATTTGCCCATTCCCTCAGTCATTAACTCACCTATTCCCTCAGCCATTAATACACTCATTCCCTCAGCCATTACTTCACACATTCCCTCAGCCATTAATATACCCATTTCCTCATGTCATTAATTCACACAAGCCATCAGTCCTAATACAAACTTTTTGTCAGCTATTAATACATCCATTCTCTCAGCCATTAGTTCTCCCATTCTCTCAGCCATCAATACACCATTTCCTGAAGTCATTAATTCACCCATTACTTCTGCCATTAATTCACCCATTCTTTCTGCCATTAGTTTACTTATTGTCCAAACCACTAATGCACCCAGTTCCTCAGGCATTAATTCATCTATTCCCTCAGCCATTAGTTCACCCATTCTGACGGCCACATTCACCCATTTCCTAAGACATTAGTTCACCCATCCCTCAACCACTAATACACCAATTTTTCAGCCACTAATGCAACCATTCTCTCGGCCATTTATTCACCCATTCCCTAAGCCATCAATTCATCCATTCCCTCAGCCATTAATACACCATTCCCTCGTGATAATGATACATCCAACACTCAGCCATTGTTTATTTATTTCCTAAAAAAATAATACATGCCTTCACACAGCCATAAATTCACACGTTGCCTCAGCCATTAATTTATCTATTCCCACAGGCATTAAAACAGCCATTTCCTATTGCCGTTAATTCACCCATTCTCGAGTCCCTCCCATCAGGAAGGTTGCACGAGCTTCTTAGATAGCCTCATCCACCAGAGGGCAGACAGGAGAAGCAAGAAGAACTACAATTCTGCAGCCTGTGGAACGAAAACCACATTCACAGAAAGATAGACATAAGGAAAAGGCAGAGGACTTTGTACCAGATGAAGGAACAAGATAAAACCCGCAGAAAAACAACTAAATGAAGTGGAGATAGGCAACCCTCCAGGAAAAGAATTCAGAATGATGATAGTGAAGATGATCCAGGACCTCAGAAAAGGAATGGAGCAAAGATTCAGAAGATGCAAGAAATGTTTAACAAAGACCTAGAAGAATTAAAGAACAAACACCTAGAAGAATTAAAGAACAAACAAACAGAGATGAACAATACAATAACTGAAATGAAAAATACACTAGAAGGAATCAATAGCAGAATAACTGAGGCAGAACGGATAAGTGACCTGGAAGACAGAATGGTGAAATTCACTGCTGTGGAACAGAATAAAGAAAAAAGAATGAAAAGAAATGAAGACAGCCTAAGAGACTTCCGGGACAACATTAAACGCAACAACGTTCGCATTCTAAGTGTCCCAGAAGGAGAAGAGAGAGAGAAAGGACCCGAGAAAACATTTGAAGAGATTATAGTTGAAAACTTCCCTAACATGGGAAAGGAAATAGCCACCCAAGTCCAGGAAATGCAGAGAATCCCAGGCAGGATAAACCCAAGGAGAAACATGCTGAGACACATAGTAATCAAATTGACAAAAATTAAAGACAAAGAAAAATTATTGAAAGAAACAAGGGAAAAATGACAAATAACATACAAGGGAACTCCCATAAGGTTAACAGCTGATTTCTCAGCAGAAACTCTAGAAGCCAGAAGGGAGTGGCATGATATATTTAAAGTGATGAAAGGGAAGAACCTACAACCAAGATTACTCTACCTGGCAAGGATTTCATTCAGATTCGATGGAGAAATCAAAAGTTTTACAGACAAGAAAAGCTAAGAGAATTCAGCACCATCAAACCACCTCTACAACAAATGCTAAAGGAACTTCTCTAAGTGGGAAACACAAGATAAGAAAAGGACCTACAAAAACAAACCCATAACAATTAAAAAAATGGTAATAGGAACATACATATCAATAATTACCTTAAACGTGAATGGATTAAATGCTCCAACCAAAAGACAAAGACTTGCTGAATGGATACAAAAACAAGACCCATACATATGCTGTCTACAAGAGACCCACTTCAGACCTAGGGACACATACAGACTGAAAGTGAGGGGATGGAAAAAGATACTCCATGCAAATGGAAGGCAAAAGAAAGCTGGAGTAGCAATACTCATTATCAGATAAAATAGACTTTAAAATAAAGAATGTTACAAGAGACAAGGAAAGACACTACATAATGATCAAGGGATCAATCCAAGAAGAAGATATAACAATTATAAATATATATGCACCCAACACAGGAGCACCTCAATACATAAGGCAACTGTTAACAGTTATAAAAGAGGAACGACAGTAACACAATAATAGTGGGGGACATTAACACCTCTCTTACACCAACGGACAGATCATCCAGACAAAAAATTAATAGGAAACACAAGCTTTAAATGACACAATAGACCAGATACATTTAACTGATATTTATAGAACATTCCATTCAAAAACAGCAGATTACACTTTCTTCTCAAGTGCACACAGAACATTCTCCAGGATAGATCACATCCTGGATCACAAATCAAACCTCAGTAAATTTAAGAAAATTGAAATCATATCAAGCATCTTTTCTGACCACAATGCTATGAGATTAGAAATCAATTACAGGGGAAAAAACGTAAAAAACACAGACACAAGGAGGCTAAACAATACATTACTAAATAACCAAGAGATCACTGAAGAAATCAAAAAGGAAATCAAAAAATACCTACAGACAAATTACAACGAAAACATGACAATCCAAAACCTATGGGATGCAGCAAAAGCAGTTCTAAGAGGGACGTTTAGAGCGATACAAGCCTACCTCAAGAAACAAGAAAAATCTCAAATAAACAATCTAACCTGCACCTAAAGGAACTAGAGAAAGAACAACAAACAAAACCCAAAGTTAGCAGAAGGAAAGAAATCATAAAGATCAGAGCAGAAATAAATGAAATAAAAACAAAGAAAACAATAGCAAAAATCAATAAAACTAAAAGCTGGTTCTTTGAGAAGATAAACAAGATTGATAAACCATTAGCCAGACTCATCAAGAAAAAGAGGGAGAGGACTCATATCAATAAAAATAGAAAAGAAAAAGGAGAAGTTACAACAGACACTGCAGAAATACAAAGCATCCTAAGAGACTACTACAAGCAACTCTATGCCAATAAAATGGACAACCTGGAAGAAACGGACAAATTCTTAGAAAGGTATAACCTTCCAAGACTGAATCAGGAAGAAATAGAAAATATGAACAGACCAATCACAAGTTATGAAATTGAAACTGTGATTAAAAATCTTCCAACAAACAGAAGTCTAGGACCAGATGGCTTCACAGGTGAATTCTATCAAACATTTAGAGAAGAGCTAACACCCATCCTTCTCAAACTGTTCCAAAAAAGTGCAGAGGAAGGAACATTCCCAAACTCATTCTATGAGGCCACCATCACTCTGATACCAAAATCAGACAAAGGTACTGCAAAAAAGGAAAATTACAAACCAATATCACTAATGGATATAGATGCAAAAATCCTCAACAAAATACTAGCAAACAGAATCCAACAACACATTAAAAGGATCATACACCATGATCAAGTGGGATTTATCCCAGGGATGCAAGGATTCTTCAATATACACAAATCAATCAATGTGATACACCTTATTAACAAATTGAAGAATAAAATCCATATGATCATCTCAATACATGCAGAAAAAGTTTTGACAAAATTCAACACCCGTTTATGATAAAAACTCTCCAGAAACTGGGCATAGAAAGGCCATATACGACATAATAAAGGCCATATATGACAAACCCATAGCAAACATCATTCTCAATGGTGAAGAACTGAAAGCATTTCCTCTAAGATCAGGAATAAGACAAGGATGTCCATTCTCACCACTATTATTCAACATAGTTTTGGAAGTCCTAGCCATGGCAATCAGAGAAGAAAAAGAAATAAAAGGAATACAAAGTGGAAAAGAAGAAGTAAAACTGTCACTGTTTTCAGATGACATGACATGATACTATACACAGAGAATCCTAAAGATGCCACCAGAAAACTACTAGAGCTAATCAATGAATTTGGTAAAGTTGCAGGATACAAAGTTAATGCACAGAAATCTCTTGCATTGCTATACACTAACAATGAAAGATCAGAAAGAGAAATTAAGGAAACAATCCCATTCACCACTGCAACAAAAAGAATAAAATACCTAGGCATAAACCTACCTAAGGAGGTAAAAGACCTGTTCTCAGAAAACTATAAGATACTGATGAAAGAAATCAAAGATGACACAAACAGATGGAGAGATATACCATGTTCTTGGATTGGAAGAATCAATATTATGGAAATGACTATACTACCCAAAGCAATCTACAGATTCAATGCAACCCCTATCAAATTACCAACCTCATTTTTCACAGAAGAAGAACAAAAAATTTTACAACTTGTATGGAAACAAAAAAGACCCTGAATACCCAAAGCAACCTTGCGAAAGAAAAATGGAGCTGGAGGAATCAGGCTCCCTGACTTCAGACTATACTATAAAGCTACAGTAATCAAGACAATATGGTACTGGCACAAAAACAGAAATATAGATCAATGGAACAGGATAGAAAGCCCAGAGATAAACCCACACACCTAGGGTCAGCTAATCTATGACAAAGGAGGCAAGGATATACAATGGAGAAAAGACAGTCTCTTCAATAAGTGGTGCTGGGAAAACTGGACAGCTCCATATAAAAGAATGAAATTAGAACACTCCCTAACACCATACACAAAAATAAACTCAAAATGGATTCGAGACCTAAATGTAAGACCGGACACTATAAAACTCTTAGAGGAAGAACACTCTTTGACATAGATCACAGCAAGATCTTTTTTTTCCCCCAGTTTTAGCTGCTTTAATTGTTTAAACTCATTGTTTGGCATTCTTCCATGCTTTTTTTTTAACATCTTTACTGGAGTATAATTGCTTTACAATAGTGTGTTAGTTTCTGCTTTATAACAAAGTGAATCAGTTATACATATACATATGTTCCCATATCTCTTCCCTCTTGTGTCTCCCTCCCTCCCACCCTCCCTACCCCACCCCTCTAGGTGGTCACAAAGCACCGAGCTGATCTCCCTGTGCTATGCGGCTGCTTCCCACTAGCTATCTATTTTACGTTTGGTAGTGTATATATGTCCATGCCTCTCTCTCACTTTATCACAGCTTACCCTTCCCCCTCCCCATATCCTCAAGTCCATTCTCTAGTAGGTCTGTGTCTTTATTCCTGTCTTACCTCTAGGTTCTTCATGACATTTTTTCCCCCTTAGATTCCATATATATGTGTTAGCATACGGTATTTGTCTTTCTCTTTCTGACTTACTTCACTCTGTATGACAGATTCTAGGTCCATCCACCTCACTACAAATAACTCAATTTCGTTTCTTTTTATGGCTGAGTAATATTCCATTGTATATATGTGCCACATCTTCTTTATCCATTCATCCGATGATGGACACTTAGGTTGTTTCCATCTCCTGGCTATTGTAAATAGAGCTGCAATGAACATTGGGATGCATATGTCTTTTTGAATTATGGTTTTCTCAGGGTATATGCCCAGTAGTGGGATTGCTGGGTCATATGGTAGCTCTATTTGTAGTTTTTTAAGGAACCTCCATACTGTTCTCCATAGTGGCTGTACCAATTCACATTCCCACCAGCAGTGCAAGAGGGTTCCCTTTTCTCCAACCCTCTCCAGCATTTATTGTTTCTAGATTTTTTGATGATGGCCATTCTGACTGGTGTGAGATGATACCTCATTATAGTTTTGATTTGCATTTCTCTAATGATTAATGATGTTGAGCATTCTTTCATGTGTTTGTTGGCAATCTGTATATCTTCTTTGGAGAAATGTCTATTTAGTTCTTCTGCCCATTTTTGGATTGGGTTGTTTGTTTTTTTGATACTGAGCTGCAGGAGCTCCTTGTAAATTTTGGAGATTAGTCCTTTGTCAGTTTCTTCATTTGCAAATATTTTCTCTCATTCTGAGGGTTGTCTTTTGGTCTTGTTTATGGTTTCCTTTGCTGTGCAAAAGCTTTGAAGTTTCATTAGGTCCCATTTGTTTATTTTTGTTTTTATTTCCATTTCTCTAGAAGGTTAGTCAAAAAGGATCTTGCTGTAATTTATGTCATAGAGTGTTCTGCCTATGTTTTCCTCTAAGAGTTTGATAGTTTCTGGCCTTACATTTAGGTCTTTAATCCATTTTGAGCTTATTTTTGTGTATGGTATTAGGGAGTGCTCTAATCTCATACTTTTACATGTACCTGTCCAGTTTTCCCAGCACCACTTATTGAAGAGGCTGTCCTTTCTCCACTGTACATTCCTGCCTCCTTTATCAAAGATAAGGTAACCATATGTGCATGGGTTTATCTCTGGGCTCTCTATCCTGTTCCATTGATCTATATTTCTGTTTTTGTGCCAGTACCATACCGTCTTGATTACTGTAGCTTTGTAGTATAGTCTGAAGTCAGGAAGCCTGATTCCTCCAGCTCCATTTTTCGTTCTCCAGATCAGCAAGAACTTTTTTGATCCACCTCCTAGAGTAATGGAAATAGAAACAAAAATAAACAAATGGGACCTAATGAAACTTAAAAGCTTTTGCACAGCAAAGGAAACCATAAACAAGACCAAAAGACAACCCTTAGAATGGGAGAAAATATTTGCAAACGAATCAACAAAGGATTAATCTCCAAAATATATAAACAGCTCATGCAGCTCAATATTAGAAAAACAAACAACCCAATCCAAAAATGGGCCAGAAATCGTAACCAGACATTTCTCCAAAGAAGACATACAGATGGCCAAGAAGCACATAAAAAGCTGCTCAGCCTCACTAATTATTAGAGAAATGCAAATCAAAACTACAATGAGGTATCACCTCACACCAGTTAGAATAGGCATCATCAGAAAATCTACAAACAACAAATGCTGGAGAGGCTGTGGAGAAAAGGGAACCCTCTTGCACTGTTGGTGGGAATGTAAATTGATACAGCCACTATGGAGAACAGTATGGAGGTTCCTTAAAAAACTAAAAATAGAACTACCATATGACCCAGCAAACCCACTACTGGGCATATACCCAGAGAAAACCATAATTCAAAAAGACACATGCATCCCAATGTTCACTGCAGCTCTATTTACAACAGCCAGGTCATGGAAGCAACATAAATGCCCATCGATATTTAGGATATTTAGACGAATGGATAAGGAAGATGTGGCACATATACACAATGGGATATTACTCAGCCATAAAACGGAACGAAACTGGGTCATTTGTAGAGATGTGGGTGGATCTAGAGACTGTCATACAGAGTGAAGTAAGTCAGAAAGAGAAAAACAAATATCGTATATTAACTCATATATGTGGAACCTAGAAAAATGGTACAGATGAACCGGTTTGCAGGGCAGAAATACAGACACAGATGTAGGGAACAAACGTATGGACACCAAGCAGGGGAAAGTGGCGGGTGGTGGTGGTATGAATTGGGAGATTGGGATTGACATATATACACTAATATGTATAAAATAGATAACTAATAAGAACCTGCTGTATAAAAAATTAAATTCAGAAATTCCAAGAAAAAAATTCACCCATTCCCTCAACATTAATTGACCTCTTCCCACAGCCATTAATTCATCCATTCCCTCAGCCATTAATACACCTTTCCCTCATGATACTGATACACCCATCCCTCGGCCATTGTTCATTTATTTCCTCAAGAACAAATACATGCATTCACGTAGCCATAAATTCAACCATTGCCTCAGCTATTAATTTATCTATTCCCACAGGCATTAATATAGCCATTTCCTTATGCCATCATCCACCCATTCCCTTGCCATTAACTCACCGATTACTTCAGCCATTAATTTACCTATACCCTCAGCCAAAGTTCACCCAATCCCTAAGCCATTAATTCACCTATTCCTTCCACCATTAATACACCGATTCCCTCAGTCTAATACACCCATTCCCTTAGTCATTAGGTCACTCATTCCCTCATGACATTTACCCCTTCCTTCAGCTCTTATACACACATTCCCTCAGCCCTTAATTCATCCATTGCCTCTCCATTAATTCACCACTCCTCTCAGCCATTAATTCATCCATTCCATCACCCATTAATATACCCGTGCTTCATGCCATTAATACACTCATTCTCCCAGCCATTAATTCATCTATTTCCTCAGCATTAATACAACCATTGTTTCCTGCCATTAATTTACCCATTCCCTCAACCTTTAATACACACTTTCCTTCAGTCATTATTACTCATTCCCTTAGCCACTAATACACCCATTCCATAGCCACTAATTCACTCATTCCCTTGGCCATTAATTCACCCATTTCCTCATGCCACTGATACATCCATTCCCTCATGACATTGATACACCCATCGCTCAGCCATTGTTCATTTATTCCCTCAAAAACGAATACATGCATTTCCTCAGCCTTTAATTCACCCACCACCTCAGCCCTTAATTCACTTATTCCTTCAGCCATTACTTGAACTATTCCCTCAGCCATTAATTCAGCCATCCTCTCAGCCTTTGATACACCAATTCCATCAGCCTTTAATACACACATTCCCACACCCATTAATTCACCCATTCTCTCAGCTATTAATTCAGCCAATCCCTCAGCCATTACTTCACACATTCCCTCAGCAATAATTCACCCATTCCTTCAGCTATTAATTCACCCATTCCCTCTGCTGTTGATAAACCTCAGCCACTGACATACCTATTCCTTCATGCCATTATTCACCATTCCCTTGTCCCTAATAATGATTCCCTCAGCCAGTAATTCACCCATTCCCTCAGCCCTAATATTGACTCCCTCAGCTATTCAGCCATTTCCTCAGCCATTAATATATCCACTCCCTCAGCCATTAATATACCCATTCTCTCAGCCATTAACTCACCCATTCCCTCGGCCCTCAAGCAAGCTTTCCGCTACCTATTAATTCATCCGTTCTCTCAGCCGTTACTTCACTCACGCTCTCAGCCACAAATACACGATTTCCGTAAATCATTAATTCACCTATTCCCTCTGCCATATTTCACTCATTCTATCCACCGTTTGTCTTTCCACTCATTCTCTAAGGCACTAATGCACCCAGTCCCTCAGGCATTAATTCACCTATTCCCCAGCCGTTAGTTCACCCATTCCATCAGCTACATTCACCCATTTCCTAAGACATTAATTCACCCATTCCCTCAGCCACTAATATACCCATTTCCTAGCCCACTAATACATCCATTCTCTCAGTCGTTAATTCAGTACTCCCTCAGCCTTTAATTAACCTATACCCTCAGGTGTTAATTCAACCATTCCCTCAGGCATTAATTCACCTATTCCCTCAGCTATTAGTTCAGCCATTTCATCAACCACATTCACCCATTTCCTAAGACATTGGTTCACCCATTCCATTAGACTCAAATACATCCATTCACTCAGCTATTAACTCACCCTTTCCCTCCGCTATTCCCTCATCCATTAATACACCTATTCTTCAATCCATTAATATACCCATTCCCTCATGCCACTAGTTCACCCATTCCCTCATCCACTAATACAGCCATTCCCTCCACATTAATTCACCCATTCCCTCAGCTGTTATGACTCATTCCGTCAGCCACTAATTCATCCATTCTGTCCACCATTAAGTCAGCCATTTTATCACCCATTATTTCACCCATTCTTTCAGCCACTAATACATCTCTTCCGGCAGCTATCACTCATCCATCCCCTCATCCATTAGTTTACTGATTACCGTAGGAATTAGTTCACCCATTCCCTCAGGCAATAATTCACCCATTAACTCAACTATTAATTCACCTTATCCCTCAGCCCTTAATACACCCATTCCCTGAGCCATTGATACACCTATTCCTTCGTCTATAATATAGCCATTGTCTCATGCCATTAACACAACCATTCCCTCAACCACTAATACACCCATTTTCTAGGCCACTAATGCACCCATTCTTTCAACCATTAATTCACCCATTCCATCAGCCATTAATACACCAATTGTTTTATTCCTATACACCCATTCACTCAGCAGTTAGTTCACCCATATCCCCGCCATTAATTCAGCCAGTCCCTCAGCCATTATTTCATCCATTCTCAAAGCCTTTGATACACCAATTCCCTCAACCATTAATACACACATTCCCCCATCCACTAATTCACTCATTCACACCTCCATTAATTCACCCATTCCCTCAGCCATTTATTCCGTTTTCTCTCAGCCATTAAGTCAGCCAATCCTTCACCCACTAAATCTCCCATTCCTCACCATTAATTCACCCATTCTCTCCAACATTAAGCCGGCCATATTCTCATCCAGTTTCACCCATTCTTGCAGCCACTAATACACCTCCTGCAGCCATCCATTCATTCATTCCCTCAGCCATTAATTCACTAGTTAACTTAGGAATTAGTTCACTTACTACCTCAGCCATTAGTTTATCCATTCTCTCAGCTATTAGTTTACCCATCCCCTCAACCATTAATTCACCTATTCCCTGAGCCTTTAATACACCCATTCCCTGAGGCATTAATACACCTATCCCCTTATCTACAATATACCCATTCCTTCAAGCCATTAACACACCCATTCCTTCAGCCATTAATTCATCTATTCCCTCAGCCATTAATACACTCACTTCCTCTTGGCATTAATTAATGCATACCCTCAGGCCTAACACAAACTTTCCTTCAGCTATTAATTCATCCATCCGCTCAGCCACTAACCCACCATTTCCGTAAGTCATTAATTCACCCATTTTTTTCTGCCACAAGTTCAGTCATTCTCTAAGCCACTAATGAACCTAGTTCCTCCAAGCATTAATTCACCTATTACATCAGCCATTAGTTCACCCATTCCATAAGCTACATTCGCCCATTTCTTAAGAAATTAGTTCATCCATTCCCTCAAACAGTAATACACCCATTATTTAGGCGAATAATGCACCCATTCTCTCACCCATTAATTCAGCCAATCCCTGAGACATTCTCTCGGCCATTAATTAAACTATTTCTTCAGCCATTCCCCCATTCTCTCAGCCACAAATACACCCACATCTTCGGCCATTAATGCACCCATTTTCTCAGGTATTAATTTACCCGCTGTGTCAGTCATTAATACAGCCAATCCCTCAGCCATTATTTCAGCCATTCCCATAGCCTCGATACAGCAATTCCCTTAACCATTAATACACACTCCTCCATCCATTAATTCACCCATACCCGTCTGTTAATTCACCCATCCCTAGCCGTTAATTCATCCATTTCCTCAGCCATTAATTTACCCATTCCCTCTACCATTAATTCACCCATTCTTTCCACCTTAGTTCACCCATACTGTAATCCACTAATCCACCCAGTCCTTCAGGCATTAATTCACACATTCCCTCTGCCATTAGTTCACTCATTCCCTCAACCACTAATACACCCATTTACTAGGCCTTCAATGCACCCATTCTCTCAGCACTAATTCAACCATTCTCTCGGCCATTAATTCAGCCATTCCCTTAGCCATTAATACACACATTTCTCCATTTCATTTTTTTATTTTCTTGTTTAAAAATTTTTTTTTGATGATGACCATTTTTAAGGTCTTTTTAAACTGCTCCAATATTGCTTCTGTTTTATGTTTTGGTTTTTGGCCACGAGGCATGTGGGATCTTAGCTCCCCGACCAGGTTTCAAACCCGCACCCCCTGCATTGGAAGGCGAAGTCTTAAACACTGGACTGTCAGGCAAGTCCCTCTCCATTTCACTTAAATCATACACTCCGGCACCCATTCCCTCAGCCACTCATACACCCATAACCTAGGTCACTAATGCACCCATTCCTCCAGCCATTACTTCAGCTAGTCCCTCAGCCATTAATACAGCCATTCTCTCAGCCTTTGATACACCAATTCCCTCAGCTATTAATACTGTACACACATTCCCACGTCCATTAATTCACCCATTCCCGTACCCATTAATTCACCTTTTCTCTCAGCCATTAATTCAGGCATTCTCTCAGCCATTAATTCACCCATCTCTAAGTCATTAACTCACCTATTCCCTCAGCCACTAATATACTCATTCCTTTAGTCATTACTTCACACATTCCCTCAGCCATAATTCACCTATTCCGGCAACCATTAATACACCGATTCCCTAATACACCCATTCTCTTAGCAATTAGTCCACCCATGCCCTCATGCCATTAATACACCCGTTCCCTGTCTCATTTATAAACCCATTTGCTCAACCATTAGTTCACTGTTACCTCAATCATTAGTTCACAGGTCCCTGAGCCATTAGTTTATCCATTGCCTCATCCCTTAATATACCCATTCCTTCAGGCACTCAATCACACTTTCCTTTAGCCACTAATCCTCAGCCATTATTTAAGCCATTCCCTCAGCCTTTGATACACCAATTCCCTCAGGCACTAATACATACATTCCCACATCCATTAATTCACCCATTTCCTCAGCCATTAATTGAGACAATCCCTGAGACATTAATTCAGGCATTCTCTCCACCATTAATTCAGCCAATCCCTCAGCCATTAATTCACCCATACCCTGAGTCATTAACTCACTTATTCCTTCAGCCATGAATACACTCATTCCCTCAGTCATTACTTTACACATTCACTCAGCCATTAATTCACCTCTTCCCTCTGCCATTAATACACCAGTTCCCTCATGCCTAAAAAACCCATTCTCTTAGCCATTAGTTCATCCATTCCCTCATGCCATTATGGAGCCACTGCCTTGACCATTATGTAACCCATTCCCTAAGCCATTAATTCATCTATTTCCTCATGCCATTCATTTACCCATTCCCTGAGCCATAATACACAGATTCCTGCAGCCTTTAATTCACCCATTCCGTCTCCATTAATTCACCACTCCCCTCAGCCATTAGCTCATCCATTCCTGAACTCATTAATATACCCAATGCCTCAACCAATAATATACCCATTCCGGGCTTCCCTGGTGGCGCAGTGGTTAAGAATCCACCTGCCAATGCAGGGGACACAGGTTCGAGCCCTGGTCCGGGAAGATCCCACATGCCGCGGAGCAACTTAGCCCGTGCGCCACAACTACTGAGCCTGTGCTCTAGAGCCTGTATGCCACAACTACTGAAGCCCATGTGCCTAGAGCCCATGCTCCACAACAAGAGAAGCCACCGCAATGAGAAGCCCGTGCACCGCAACAAAGAGTATCTCCCGCTCACCTCAACTAGAGAAAGCCTGCGTGCAGCAACGAAGACCCAACGCAGCCAACAATAAATAAATTAAATAAATTTAAAAATATATATATATATATACCCATTCCATCATGCCATTAAAACACCTATTCCCTCAGCCTGTAGTTTACTCATTCCCTTAGCCCGGTAATCAACCATTCCCTCATGCCATTAATTCACCCTTTCCCTCAGCTCTAATCCAAAGATTCCCTCAGCCATTAATTCACCCATTCCCTCAGCCATTAATACACCCATTCCGTCCTGCCATTTAAACACCTATTCTCTCCACCTTTAGTTCACCCCTTCCCTCAGCCTTCAATTCACCCATTCCCTCAGCCCTAATATAGATTCCCTCAGCCATTAATTCAGCCTTTCCCTAAGCCATTAACTCACCCATTCCTTCATGCCATTAATACACCCATTCCCTAAGCCATTAATTCACCCATTCCCTCTCCATTAATTCACCACTCTTCTCAGCCATTATTTCATCCATTCCCTCAGCCATTAGTACACCCATTGTCTCAGCCATTAATACACCCGTTGCCTCCTGCCATTAATTTACCCATTCCCTCAACCATTAATGCACCCATTTTATCTACCATTAGTTCAACCATTCCCTGATGCCATTAATACACCCTTTCCATCAGCCTAATTCATGTACTCTCTCAGCCACTAATACACACATTCCCTCAGCCACTCATACACCTATTCCTCCATCCATTAATACAGCTATTCCCTGTGCCATTAATTCACCCATTACCTCAGCCATTAATTCACCCATTCTCTCAGCCATTAATTCAGCCATTCCCTCATGCCCTTACTCCACCCTTTCCCTCAGCCATTGTATCATCCATTCCTTTTGCCACTAATACACCCATTCTTTCATGCCATTAATACACCTATTTCCTCAGCCATTAGTTCAAACATTTCATCAGTCATTAATTCACCCATTCCTCCCGCATTAACACATCCATTCCCCCATGCCAGGACTTCAGATAGCACCAACTGAGGCCATCTTCTGCTTCCAGAAATGTCTCCTTCCACTCAAACAGCTATTCTAAAAAGGACAGAAATGTGGAAGCAGCATTTAATAATAAAGATTTCACACACCACACAAAATAACAAGGATATGGTGGTGATGATAATATCGACGGTAAGAAAACCCCAGATTTCCAGTTTTTCTTAAAAAAATTTGAAAGCTGCCCACAAGTGATCCTCTTTCCCAGGGTAGGAGCTGGCAGCAGCTGCCCGTCTGAACAAGAGATTCTCTCCCCTTCCTTCTGTCTACCCAAACTGTATTGTTTTTCTTACCTTCAGCCCAATTCACTCACTCCTGTCAGCTGTCCAGCCTCAGATGTGTCTGAGTTTGCAGCCTCGGCTTACTCACAGCCACCCATGGAGCGGTACATCTCCCACCCCCACCCATTCTCCATCCCATCCAATCATTTGCCCACAGTGGCTTTGCGCAGGGCTTGTTGGATCCAAGCTGCCATCAAACTCCAGCCAACCTCGCAAGGGCCCTTGGAGAAGCCCAGACCCGGGGGTAGGGAGGAATCTGCCATCCACCCCACTGCATCCTCATTCAAGGGGTCTCCACCAGCAGCCCCTGGGTGGCACCCACCACGCTCCCTCCTTGGCCGCAGGGAGCCCCGGACTGCCAGCTGGGCACTGTCTGGTCTGCGCGGGCAGGGTCGGGGGCTGGCGGTGGAGCGGTCAGGGCCCTCACCGGAGTTGTCCTCATCCTTGCGGATCTTCAGCTTCACCAGGTCCTCACACTGGCGCAGGATTTGTACAGCGTCCTCCATGGGGCAGTTGTCCAGGCGGATGTTGTCGATGGCCAGCAGCTTGTCACCCGGCTCAAGGGTGCCCGTCCTGCAGAAGCAGGGTGAGGACAGGAAGGAGCCTGGCACACGCAGGCCCCGAGCCCATCCTCGTGGGCCAGCCCCCCGCCCTGCCAGGGGCTCCCCTACCTGTGCGCCACGCTGCCTTTCTTGATGTCGGAGATGACCAGGGGCTCCCCTCGCTTCCTGCTGGCCGCTGGAGGGAAGGAGCCATGAAGCCCACCTTTGGTCACTTCAGCCTTGGGGGGCCCAGGAGCTGGGCGTAGACTTGGAGCCACGCGCCCTGCTCCCACAGCTCCCTGGCTGGCTGACTGTGGGCAAATCAGCTCCTCTCTCTGTGCCTCAATTTCCCCTCTGTAAAATGGGGATGAGGCCACAGAGTTCACGGGGACATCAGAGATTAACTAGACAAAGTGCGACAACACCTCCCACGCTCAGCCCATCTCCCAGCAAACGGAGCTCCCTGAGGGGCTGTGTCTAGCTGGTGTCTGTGTTCCCAGCACCTGGCACAGGGCCAGGTCCCAGAACTAGGTGACTTCAACAATTGAGTTCTTCCTTCCCCTGCTGCAGGGAATGCTGGCTGCCACAGCTCACAGCAGGATCCCGCTGGGGAATGGCTTTTGGCTGAGGGAGCAGCCTCACCCAATAAAATGCCTGCACCCAATGACTGGTTCACGTAGTGGTGCCAAGGCAAGGCTCCCAGCCTCAGCTCAGGACAACTCCCGTGGCCTCCCCAGCAAAGAGCTCCCCGTGGGATTGGCCGAGCCCTCTACTGGGACTACATCGCAGCACAGCTCCTCCCTTTGCCTGGTCCTGAGGCCTCCTCCGCCCACAGGTGTTGACCCTGAGAGCCCTCCTCAATAAGGTCCCTGCAGGTAATTCCTAGCGTGAAAAGCTGTTTCCCAGGGAGCACGATCTAAGACAATGGGTGGCTGAGTTTTCCTGCAGAAAGAATCCATTTGGGCTAATGGGTTTTTCCATGAGTGACCAGGTGTAAGGCGGTCCTTCTAGCCCATGCAGCACCTTTGCAAATGAGACAAAGGTGCCCTTTCTAATTAGTCTGTTGAGAAAATGTTAGAAAACTGTAAGTGTACCTTGAATGGGCACCTTGTGTCCTGTACAACCTGGGCAACTGCACCTGGTTGCCCTGCCCAGTGGTTCCTGGGCTGGAAGAAGCTTCTCCCCCTCGATTGCTTAAACTCCCACCACCACTGACTGCAGGGTCCAGGGCAGGAAGGAGCTGCGGCAGCAGCCCTTCTGGACAGTTACCCCTCCGGGGCATGACGAGGAGATGGCAGGAGATGAAATCAGAGGACTTCGGCTTTTCCTGAGTGAGATGCAGGCTGGGGAGGGCTCTGACTGTTCCCATGCTTATGTATTCTACCTTTCTCTTTCCATTCTGCAGTCCCTCACTTTCATTCCTTTGACAAACATGAATTAAGCACCTACTGTGTTCTAGGCCTTTTCTGGGCCCTGGGAACACAGAGGCAAACAGAAAACTAAACCTGGCCTGTATGTCTGGCACCTTACAAACCACTTCACTACCCCCGGAGACTAAAAAGGCCAGGAGATTCCCATTGTGCAGCATGGGAAACCGAGGCCTTGAGAAGCCTTGCCTAAGGACACACAACCGGGCACTGCGGTGGAGGGAAGCCACGTCAGACAGCCCTCCCTCCCACCCAGAGCCTTCCCGCCCGGCCAGGTGCTGGGCGTTTTCTCGGGGCAGGCGGAGAGCGTGCGGGGAGCGGACTCACAGCTGATGGTGATGCCCAGCTCCACGCCACGCCTCTTGGGCAGCTTCACGTGGAAGGTGCCGCTGCTCGGGATGACGGACTCTGGGTGCAAACAGACACACACCCACGTGAGACTCAAGGGAAGGGCCTCAGGGAGTCCCTGCCCCACATCCATTCTGGTCCAGTGGGGAGGGACCCCAAACAACCCCATCCTGCTTCTTGCACCCACAGATGAGGAAACTGAGACATGGTGCACTGACTTGTCGGAGACAAGCACCCATCAGGTCAGAGCAGAGTCAGGACTAGAACCCAAACCTTACGGCTGCCGCCTCTCCGGGGGCCCCATGGCCCAGCCCAGTCCGTTCGGATCCAGCAATGACTTACTGGACGCCTCTCATGGGCCGGGCCTCAGCTGGTGCTTTCACACGCTTTATCTCGTCTAGTCTGAACAACACCCCTTGTGATAGAGGATTCCATTCCCTGTTTTACACTGGGGGGAACTAAGGGTGGGGGAGGAAGGGTCCTGTCCAAAGTCACACAGTGTTCAAATCACAGAACCAGAATTCTAACCGAGTTGTTTGGGGTTCTCTGCGTAAACCCTCATCCCACCCCACCCCCCAGCTCCTGTTCCACTGCAAAAACCCTCATCAACCCTCACACTGGCATGTGCAATTCCTTCCACCCCGGCGAGTGCCTTTCTCCCACCATTAGTGCTGGGGACACACTGCAAATGCGGGGAGAAGGATCAGGGCAGGGCGGGAGGTTGGGGGGAGCAGGGTAGTGAGAGGAGGGAGCACAGGGTCCCGAAGGAGAGCAGGAAGCTCGGGGCACCCACTCACCGGCAACGTCAAACTCCACCTCCAGCACGACCTTGTGGGCCAGCGCCGCGTCCCGCAGCAGCTGGTTGGCTTCCTCCATCGTCCCGTCCTCGGTGGCAACGCCATTGATGGCCAGGATGCGGTCCCCTACCTGCAGCAGCCCACACCTGAACCGGACAGCCCGGCAGAGAGAAGAGGCCCCGTTGGGAGACAGGAACATTGCGCAGGAGCAGGGCCAGGCCCCAACCTGGGCCCCGCCTCCCGGGCGGGGGTGGAAAGCTCAGCTCCACCCTGTGCCAGCTGTAGATCCTCAGGCAATTTACCACAGGACTCTGGCTAAAGTGTGACCTTGCTGGGCCTCAGATTCTCTGTCTGTCCAATGCGGATGATGCCATGCCTTAGGAGATGTATATAGAGGACTCTGACTTCAGTCACACAGGGGTTCACGTCCTGGGTCACTCGAGTTGTGTGACCCTAGGCAGGTGAAATCAGCTTCTCTGAGCCTCAGATTCCTCATCTACAAAATGGGGCTGGTAACGGGGTTGACGTGATAGTTGATGAGATACAACTGTGCAGCCAGGCTTGGTGTATGACTTGGTTTCCCTGGCTGCCCGTAAGCCCCCCACCCCCGAATTGGAGAGTGGTAGGCCCAGTGGGTTGGGGGCAGTAGGCTCACCTCTCCGCCGGGCTGTCAGGCTCAATAAAACGCACGAGGGGTGGGGAGGACAGGGTCTCGGTGGCGAAGATGCCTCCCTGCAGCTGGAGACCGAAGCCGCTGAGGGGGTCTCCGCAGAGCACGACCTCGGTGGTCTCTGTGTGCACAATCTGGCCGCCTGGCCCCACGGTGCTGGAGGCCAGCGACACTGCGGGGCAGGCAGGCACGGCGCTCAAGGCACAGCCCCAGGGACGCCTTCCTGCCAAAGCCCATCCTCCCTCGGCCCAGACACCTGAAGTCAGAGAGGTGAGTGAGCGGGAGGCCTGACTGGCCCGGGGTGGGGCGGGGCAAAGTCGAGGCCCATTCTAAGCCTTGGTTTCCTCACCTGAGCAATGAGATCACGAGTCCCACCTGGCAGAGCTGTGGCAAGGATTAAGGAAGACAGCTCTCGGGACTGCCGTGTTGTAAAACAGAGGCTCTGAGGGTCGGTGATACTATGTCATGTCATGTTGTGTGATGTTATATTTCAATTTGTTTTATTATTATATCATATACCAAATATCACATTATATTACTGTTAGATACGATAGTATATATTATGCCATTTTTGGTAACAGCTTTATTGAGATACAATTTGGCTACCACAGTATACACCCACAGAGTGTACAATTCAACACTCTGTTTTTAGTATATTGAATACTTAGTACGTTCAAGTTGTACAGCCATCCTCTCACTCAATTTTGGGACATTTTCAATCCCTTAAAGAAACCCTGTTGCCTTTAGTTAATCACCCAAATCCTCCCATCTCTTCCAGCCCTAAGCAACCACTAATCTACTTTCAATGTCTTTAGAGTTGCCTATTCAGGACATTTCATATCAATGGAATCATACTATACACGGTCTTTTGTGTCTGGTTTCTTTCAATTAGCATAATGTTTTCAGGATTCATCCATGCAGCACATATCAAAACTCCCTTCCTTCTTGAAGCTGGCTAATATCTAACTGTATGATGATAGCACATTTTTAAAATCCATCCATTGATGGACATCTGGGTTGTTTCCACCTTTTGGGTATTATGAATAACACTGTATAAACATGTGTAAATATGTTTTTGGGTGAACATGACATATGTTTTCATTTTTCTTGGGCATTTACTTAAGAGTGGAATTTCTGGGTCATATGATAACTCTGTTTAACTATTTGATATGTTATTTAATATATTTTATTTTATATTCCATATATAAAATACATTTGTATTATTAATATGGATAAGGATATCGATAAGGATATCAATTATTAAATAAAACTTATTATATTTCTTTCTATTAATTATATTGTTGTGTCTTTATATATTATTTTCTTATATATTATATATACATTACAATACATGTAACACTTTATTGTTGGGTATATTGTGTTATTATATTTATATTCACTATTTTTTTCACTATTGATTTTTTCATTATTTCATTATTTTTTCACCTCAATGATAAGATTGTACCTGGAACATTGGAGGTGTTCAAAAAATTTTATTTAACTAATTAATTGTTATCATCAAGGAAGGAGACAGGTAAGGGGTCCCAAGAGTTCCCAGGCTCCATAAGCTCCTGCCTGTGAACGACACTTCTGAATCTTTTCACCTACACACCCCCTGCTTCAGTGGGTGACAAAGGTGCTGGTAAAGGGGTATTGTATCTCTCATCTGACTCTGAATCTGTTTCCCTTTCCACCTTGGCTGCCAGGAAGCTCATATCCATATTTCGCTCCTTTCAGGTGCCAGATGACTTATATTTCTCTTTTCCCTCACCTGGTTCAATCCTAAATGGCCCAGTCTGACCTTCCGTTCTTTCTGGAGGCCTCCCCAACTCACATGGAAGGAGGCTGGGAACACTTTCAACATCAACAAAGGAAAGATTCTTCCCAGGACAGATTTCAAAATTCTGGGCATTCTTGTGACTTTTGCTACTTCCACATGTTTCCTGCATTATCATTCATCACTATTTGTCTTTACATTTATTCATCTTTAAAAATACTTAAATACAGGCTTCGCTGGTGGCGCAGTGGTTGAGAGTCTGCCTGCCGATGCAGGGGACACGGGTTTGTGCCCCGGTCCGGGAAGATCCCACATGCCGCGGAGCGGCTGGGCCTGTGAGCCATGGCTGCTGAGCCTGCGCGTCCGGAGCCTGTGCTCCGCAACGGGAGAGGCCGCAACAGTGAGAGGCCCGCGTACCACAAAAAAAAAAAAAAAAAAAAAAAAAAACCTTAAATACCTTCATTTCAAAAGGAACTATATATATTGATCATAAATAAAGAGAAATGTTTATAAGCAAAAGTTAAGTAGAAATATATATCTAATAAAACTAAAAATTACTATATTCTGGATGGCTAGTTTCAGGCCTGTGTGTCTCTGTCTTAGGGAAAATTAACAAATGTCAGAGAGGTGGTAAAGACAAAGTAACACCACACCCTGGAATGGATCAGAGGGCTGAAGGAGAGAAAAATGAAATGGAGTTACTGTGAGACCTTCGTGCAAATCTGAAAAGGCATCCTTTCCTCAAGACACTTTGCCACCACCTGCTGGGAATTTTTCATAATAAAAATACAAGACAAAGTGTACAAAGTAACTGTCACCCCTCAGGTGTGCCCTTGTGCAGTGCACAACCTGCCCAACCATCCGCAGCAGCCTGGTGTACCACGCATGCTATTTGATGCCCCCCACCCACCCCCAGCCCTGCCCCAAATACCCCATACCCTTTGGCAAATCTCTCTCTCAGGCACAGAGGCAGCCCAGAGGGGAGGGAAGAGACCATGGCTTACATGAGCTCTTGTGTTCTCTTCTTCGCTGCCTCCTCCGTCCCATTGTGGTCCGGGGGCTCATGGGCTGGGATCCGCGAGGAAGGGTGCTGGGATTGGTGCAGGGAAAGGCGTGGTTCATGGTCGGTGAGGAAAAGGGAGATGAGGACAAGGCTGGGGGAGATGAGAGCACAGAACAATGAGCCCCAGCAGAGCCCTTCACCCTGCCTCAGGGAGACACAGGGATGCCTTCCCCCCTCCACCGTGCTCGCTGTGTGACCTCTGCGAGCCAGTCTCTCCCACTCTGGGCCTCAAAGCTTGCAGGGTTTTCACAGACCTGTTGAAACCCAGCTTCCAGACAGGGACCCATCTCGTCACTAATGTGTGAGGTGATGCTGTGAGGACCCCTGACTTCTCTGAGTCTTGGCTTCCTTCCCTATAAAGCAGGCTCCAGCCCCTCCCTAGGAATAGGGGAGAGTGACAGCGGGGAGGGCACTTTACATCGGCTCTGGTCCTGGCTGGCAGGGGTGGCCCAGGTGGGTGTCCTGCAGTGGCCAGGCCGGGGGCTGTGGCAGGAGGGCATGCAGGGGTCCCAGCGATGTGGCTGCTCGCTCCTCTGCACCTTCACTGTGGCGGAGAAAGAGGAGAGACAGACGTTGGGGGCTGAGCAGGTCTGGATCACCACACCCATGAAGGATGAGCTCCTGCCCGCACAATGAGGGGAGGAGAGCAAGAAGAGAAGATGCAGAGTTTCCCAAGCCAAGCCAGGCATTCGAGATTTTGCCGGCACGTCCTGGATGCCCACCGTGTGCCGGGCACTGTGCTCAGGGCTCAGCCCGAGAGGCAGGGACAGGAGAGGGAAAGCTGGCTCAGATCAAGGCCCACAGCTGGGAGGTGCTGGAGGAGCAGGATGTGAACCAGGCTGACTGGCTTTGGAGCTCAAGAACTGACCGGTCAGCTCCAAGGAGTGCAGTTTGCCGACGATGACCAGCTGCAGCACCTTCGGAGTCTGCCACAGTGCTGCAGCCTGGGCCGGGGGCTGGGCACGCAGGGCACCAGGGCCTGGCATTTCTGCCCCGCGCTGGGCTCTCGGGGGCCACCTGGGTCCCTGTTGGGTTGGCCCAGGCCTGCCCGGACCTGCATCGCAGTCTGAGGCTGTTCCCGCTTCCTCCCCTCCACCTTCCACAGGCATCAACCCCAGCGAACTCTTTACTCCAGCTAAGCATCTGCTTCCCAGGGGACCCCGCAGACCCTCTACCAGATCCTGCCCCCCTCACATCCCCAGCATCCCCCTCCTACCCACTGCCCCAGGCCCTGTACTGGTGCAGGACTTCTGCTGCAGGCCCTTCTGCTGCAGGACTTGTTGGGGGATGTCCAGCCTGGTGCAACATGTTCTTGGAGGGATGGGTGAGGTCTCCCGGTGATCTCAGCCCACTGACTCTGCCTCCCTGTTTGGTGACTCCAACCCCACCCGGGGGCTGGGCCACCTCTGGGGCTAGCAGCCGGGTCCAATCCTGGCTCCATCACTGACCAGCTGTGGGACTGGGATAAGTCACTTAGCCCCCCTGTGCCTCATTGTCACATCTGTAAAATGGGACAAATCCCTAGGGAAGCTGGGAGGATCAGAATGAGTTAGCACGTATGATGTGCTTACAGCAGTGCTGGGTGCTTAGCAGAGGCTTATTCAGTGAGAGCCAGGGGCCCTGTCAGCAGCTGTGTGCTCTTGGAAGGACCTGCCCTACTGGGCGCCTCAGCACCTCTGTACCAACCTTGTAGACTTGTCATGTGGGTGAACCCACATGACCCGTGGGAAGCCCAGGCACCACAGCAGGGGGTAGGGGAACAGAGGACGGGACTTCAAGCCCCAAAGCCTCCTCCATCAGCCCCTGCTGTGGCTTGTCGGGGTCCTTACCGACCCTGGCAGAGACCAGAGATGCCGGTCCTCACACATCTGATCTGCAGAATTTTTCTCTTCTGGAAGATTGGGGTTGCAAAGGGTGGGGCAGGCAGACTCCATCCTCGCCCCCCTCCCCCACTGTGCCCCAAGGGCTGGAATTCACAGCCTGACCCCCTTGACCAAGCCTGTGCACTCGGGGTCTTGACGCCTACTTACAGATGAGGCAGCTGAGGCTCAGAGAGGCAAAGCACCTGTCCAGCTGTTAGGGACGAAGCTGGGATGTGAACTCGAAACCCAAGGGTTAGGCTGCTGGAAGCACTTGCCTGCCCTGAGCAGGAGGCTGCCTTCCTCTGACCACCCTCCAGCCTGCCCCAGGCCCCCGCTCTGCCCTCTGGGACCCCAGACCATCTGCTCCCTCTGCTCTTAGAACTGCCCAGCGCCTAGGTCCCTGGTCCAAGCTGGGAGCCCCGACCCCTCACAGGGGTGGCTCTAGGCCCTCCGTGACTGCTTGGCTGCCTCCTCTGGACCTGCCGAGGGCCCTGAGCTGAGTCCAGGGTCCAAACTCTGAGTAGCACAGGGCACAGAAGACTGTCCCCTCCCTTGTTCTAGCCTTTATACTTCTATTAATATAACCAGTGATGGAACTAGCTTTTGGGCCAACCATGCCAGCAAGCTGTCAAATCAAACACCCAAGTTGTTTATCCGCCCCACCTCCCCACCCTTAGCTGCTGCACTTGACAGTTCGAGCTTCCCTGTGGGAATGGACATTTGTTCCAGTAAATTTTAGCCTGCCCAAGGCTTTGGTCCATTAGCCTTCAGGTTTGAGCTCTGAGGTCTGCCAAGGGGACCCACCTGCCTCTGAGGGCTTCAGGGGCCGCCGACTCTGGGGCGCAGGTAGGATCTCCAGCCGCACTTTCTCCGACACGCTAGCCAGGAGCTTGGTGGCTTCAAGCAGCGAGCAGTGTTCAGTGCTGGTGCCATCGATGGACAGGATGCGGTCTCCGGCATGCAGGGCCCCACTCCTGGCCAGGTCAGGGAGCAAAGGGGGAGGCTGGTCCAGCCGGACAGAGCTCTGGGCAGCTCTCCCCCTGCAGCCCCCATGCCGTGGCAGCTCTCAGTGGGTGCCCACCTGTCCACCACACTGGCCGGCTTGATGCGGTCGATGGTGATGACTGGATTGTTCCGGTGGGAGCCGGTGGTGAGTGAGATCCCCAAGGTGGACCCTGGTGTCTTGGTTATTTCCACTATCAAGGGCCCTGAAGCGTTGGCCACTGTGTCTGGTAAGTGGAAGGAAAGAAGAGTTTGAGATGCAAATATTGAGCACCTTTCTCCATCTCGACTTAACCCTCACTGCCAGGGAGGGATCACTGCACCCACTTTACAGACAAGAAAACTGAGGTGCGTGGAGGCAAAGACCTCGTCCAAGGTCACACAGCCACTCAGAAGCAGATGAGGGGTAGGAATTCAGGTCTCAGGGGCTCTGAGCCCAGGCCTTTGCTGGACAATACTAATTTGCTCGCATATATTCGAGAGCCGACTGAATACACGGAACTGTGGGTTTCACTACGAGCATTCCCCCTTTCAGAAAACGGCATCCCATTCACCCACCCAGTGGCTGGAAAACAAAACCCTGCTCCTCCTACTCTCACCCCCACCCCCATGTCCAAACATCAGCAAACCAGGCCAGTGGACCTTCATTGTACTTCCCGAATCTGACCCCGTCTATCCCCCAGCTCAGCCCCTGGCCCAGCCACCATCACCTTTCTCTCACCTGGACAGCTGCAGATTAGAGGGCATCACGCAGCCTTCCCATCTCTCTCCCTGATTTTTTTACACACTTATCATCATCTGACACACTCTATATGTGATTTATTCCATCTATTGTCCGTCTCTCTCCACCAGAATATCCCATGCGAATGGAAACCTCATCTGTGTTGTTCTCAGGTGGATCCCCAGTGCAACAAACAACACCTGGCAGAGTATTACTACCCAGAGAGGCTCAGAGAGGCTGTGACTGGGCCAAGGTCACACAGCCTTTGCAGTGGTGAGGATCTATACCTGCTACCCCCTTCCCTCTATCCCCGGGCCTCTTCCTGCTCCAACCCTAGCCCTTAGGCCCCCAACTCACCTGGAATGGCCACATCATACTCCACCTGGAAGAGTGCCTCGTGGCTGCACTGCCGCAGGGTGGCCAGAGCAGTGGCGTGGCTGGCCCCATGCAGCAGTATCCCGTCAACGCTGAGTAGCCTGTCCCCCACCTTCAAGGAGCCCTCCCTGTGGGGAAGGGCCCGGTCAGTCAGCCTCACCCAGTGCGAGCCAGAGAACAGAGGGAGGGCAGGGTGCGGGAGAAGGAGAAAGGGACAGAGCGGATGAGGGAAGGAATGCACATGTGGGTGAAAGAACCAGGGAGGTTATGTGGAAGCAGCTGAATAACTGAAGCGGGCACTGAAGACGGGGGTCGGGTCAGCTCCGACCCCTCCCAGAGGCGCTTAATAAATTCAGTCCCAGCTCAGCCCTCCAGCGTCTGAGCTGGAGATGCCCTTCGAGGTCACCACCAGGGCCCCGACAGGGTCCCAGCCCTGCCGGGCCACTCAGCATCAGGGGCGGGCAGTCTGGAGGCTTCGAGCTGCCAGCACAGCGGTCCCTGCCCAGGTCCCCACCCTGGTTCTCAGCAGTGATTCTGGGCTGGTGAGAAACATGCCTGGGAAGGAATTCCACTGGGCCCCAGGGGAGGGGCATGAGGTGTTCACCTTGGTTTGGGTCACATCCCAGCTCTGGAATGCCTGCCCAAACAGGTGGCCAAAGCTATTCTGGGAGGTTCTATGAATAACTCATCACAGACCCGTCCCAAGGTCAGGTTTAGATTTCTGACAAGGCCTTTCCAGGCATTTCTTAAAATGGCCAGGAATCTCCCGCTGGGAGGTCATGGGGTCAGGAGTTGGAAGCTGGGTGTGTTCCTACTCCACACTCTCTCCTCCTGGTGCTTCTGAGCTTCTGAGCGGGGCTCAGGCAGGGCCAGGCTGGCAGCGCAGCCAGGACTGGGGAAGCTGCATCACAGAGAACCACAGTGACGCTGGTCACCATGCCCCACACTTCCTTCACAGCAGCTCTTAGGGGCTGCACTATTGGACCCACTCCACAGACAGGAAAATGAAGGCCAGGGAAGGGGTAATATGACACTAAAGCTCACTCTCCATCCCCATCCCGCCCCCGCCCCGCCCCCCCCCCACCCACCGCCTCGAGATAGCAGGACCTTGGGGAAGAAAGGTTGGGGGAAGCTCTCATTTGGGGTTTAGTGCTGGCTCCACCAATAATCTGCTGAGCGACTCTGGGCAGGGGTGTCCCCTGTCTGGACCTCAGTTTGCTCATCTGGAGAATGTGTATGATGTCCCTTCTGCCTTCTTCCTAGGGGAGCTGGGGGAGGGCAGTGCAGGGTGAGGCTGTAAGCTGCATCCCGGCTAAGGCTCACCTGTCGGCAGGGCCGCCGGGCCGCACGTAGGTCAGGACGAGCGGCCGGGACTTGTGCCCGTCTTCATGAGCACCTCCTGGACAGAATTCGACAGTCATCTATCCACTCCCTCCCTGGCGCCCGGAGGCCCCAACCCAGACCTTAAGCAGGCTTCCTTAATTAAATCTGCTTGAGGACTCTGTGCTTGCTTTTCATAGTCCCTCCTATGAGATATCAACTGCAAATCCCACCCAGAGTTCGGACAAAAAGTAGGGAATAGGACCAAAGTCCTCTCTCTATTAAACAGCTTGCTTCCTTTCCTGTGACCTCATCCTATTTCCCTTTTTCCCCTCGTTGCTAGGCAGCTCCAAACTTCATTTTCTGTTACAACTTTTCCCTCTCACTCCCCCCAATCATTTGTTGCTTGGCCAATTTTTCCATTTAATACTTGATTTTAATGGTTGCTTGGCCACTTTGTTGCTTGGCCAATTTTTCCGTTTAATACTTGATTTTAATGGTTCTTAAAAGTCAGAAGGAAGATTATACATGTATGTAATTCATTAGAGCAAAATAGAACATACATAGAATTGGCATTAGCCTTCCCGTCCCTTGACCCCAAATGTGACTCTTACACTGACCTCTGAGGACAAAGCCAAAGCTATTGCCCTCCTTGTAGAGGGAGACATCCACTGTCTTTGAAACGATCCCTGGGTTGTTCTCAGGGGCTGGGGAGAAATGGAGGACTCCTTGAGTCCTTCAGTTGCATCACCAAGCTGGCAGATGTCCCCAAAGCTCATTCCAGGAGAGTTGGGTGACCAGTCAAAGACATTACAGGAAGGGTAAATTCCCCTTGCTCCATTTTACAGGTAGGACAAGTGAAGCTTAGAGGCACACTCTTCCCTAAAACCCACTCAGTCCACCACTTAGAGAGGGGAAAGGGCCAGCCCATGCTCCCACAGAGATAACAGTAGAACTCAGGCTTGAGTCCATGGCTCACAGTCTTAGGCCAGAGCTGAATTCCAGACAGTTACTCAAATTTCAAGACTTCAGACCAATTTTGAAAATTCAGAGCTAAGCTAAACCCTAGGCCACTGTACTCAGTGCAGCATGGGAGGGCGGGGAACAATTTATTCAGTGACATTCCTAAAACCTTCCCTCCTAAAGGAGAAGCATCTGGAAACTAAATATGCAGGATGACAAGGGGTTATAAGCAGGTCCCTACCACCTCCTGGTGACAGCGTACTGCAGCTGTAGGCAAGGCCCCAGGTGCAGCATGGGTGTTTGTGGCCAGTCCCCAGGACCAGTCCACCCCAGCTGGCATGATGCCCACCCACCACCCAGGTGCTGGCAAGGAGGCAGCTTTGTCCACCCATGACCAAGGCAGTGGAGAAAGTTCCCGGTCCAAGGGCACCCACCGGGCGGGGGCAGCTCATACTCCACCTCCAGCACCACACGCTCTCCCACATTCTTGAGCAGAGTGATGATCTCATCGTGGCGGAGCCTGGTCAAGTGGATCCCGTTTACTGACCGAATGTAGTCGCCCACATTCAGCAGGTCACTCCTGGGAGAAAGGAGGCCAGAGTACACGCGTGGTGACAGGTGCTGGCATTTCATGTCCCCCCTCCCACTGAATCCTTATGGTCTCTGGATCCCCATTTTACAGATGGGCAAGCTGAGGCTCAGAGAGGTCAGACATATCCAGGGTCAGACAGCGAGTGAGTTAGGAGAGTGGGGATTCTAACCTAGACCTGCCCGACACCCAGGCCAGCTTTTCCCCTGATGCTGGTCTGCCCGCTTTCCCTCCTGCTGAGGTGTCACCCTCATAGTCATAGCTCTAACCGGCCCCAGACAGCCCACAGAGTGGCCAGATCATCACCCCCTTTGCTATTCCTTAATGCTCTTCCTGGGCCCAGAGGGGCAGTGATAGAGAGGCTAACTCCTAGGTTTCATGGAACTCATGGTCCAAGGGACCCCGGAGGTAAAATAATAGGTGCAGGCAGTGTGTGCAGAAGTGGCACACAGGGCTGTGCCAGCAGAGCCGATCGCCTGCCTCAGCCTGGGGTGCTGCGGGCTTCCCAGAGGCAGTGTGGGGGGACGAACAGGATGCAAAGGCCTGGAGGGCCCAAGAGCGGCGAGCATGGGATGCTGTGGCCGAGCTGAGCCAGCTCTGGTGCAAAGGGAAAGAAGCAGCCGGGGCCTAGAATCCCAGCCTCCACTGGGGGCCTTCCCTCCACAGACACCAAGCTCTTAGGTGCTCCAGGAAACAGCTGTCTGATTGCTCTGCGGAAAGCCCTAGTACCCTCCTCCACTGCCGCCTGGCCCCCTTCCTGCTGCCCCCACTGAGCCCACTTCTCACCTGGCTGCGAGCCCCCCAGGCCTCAGGTTGGAGACCCTGGGCTTCCCATCCTTGTCGGTGCCACCCGAGATGGTCAGGCCCAGCGTGCTGCCTTCCTTCTTCGTCAGCTCCACCATGGTGACCCCTCGGAACTCCTCTGCTGACAGATAGGGGGTGAGTGGGCAGCGTGGGGCAATTCTAGGCCCCCAGCTCCAGGACAAGTGAGGCCAATACTTGGTAAGTCCCCTCAGTACCCTTGGCTGCATGACACTGGGTGAAATCCTCCTTACAAAGGAGGATCAGAGAGGTTAAGTGACTAGTCTAAGGTCACAAAGTGATTTAGCTGCAGAGACAATGCTGTCTGACCCCCACCTGGAGCTCTCTGTGCTCCAGGACAGAGAAGGGGAAGGAGAGGAGGCTGGTTACCTGGAATGCTCTGCCTGCGGCACGCCAGAGCCACATCAGCCCCTCCTGCGTCCTTGCCTCCTTTGGAGTAAGGCCCATCGTCTGCAGGAGAGAAAGAAAGGCCCTGAGTTCCGCTGTCATTTCCATCAGGCAAAGCGCTCCTGCCTTGGGAATCTTCTGCTTCGTGGATGTGGCCTGTTAGAGGGGTTCCTTCCTGCCACCAGCTCCACCTGAGTCTCCGCTGGGGGAGCCTCATGGCTTCTCCCCGCAAGGGCAACTCTGTCTGTGCTCTTGAGTAACGCTCTTTGGAGCACCCACCAGACTGGGCTCTGCACGACGGTCCAGTGATTAACCATCTCCACAACTATCATTCCACATATACAGAAAGAAGCTGAGGCTCAGAGAGGGACAACTTGTGCCCACGGTCACACAACCCTTGGCCACGAGAGCCTCTGCTAATAGCCAGGACCAGACCCCAGGCACCTCTGCCCACCCTGCCCCATGCTCCAGGCTCCCTTGACCAGGTTCTTTTTGTCACATTCCTTCTACAAGTCTCTTCTCAGCCCTGGACTGAGATGGGTAAGGTCAACTGGCAAACTGTCAAGCGGGCCACCCCTGCCCCTCCAGGCACTGTACACCCCCCCAGGCTTCTGCTGCTGTCTCAGGCCTCACCCAAGCCTACACCCCGCCCCCCTCCCTGCTCTGCCCCCACGCCCATTCACCAGCTGTGGGCAGGCCACTCCCTCCCCAGCCCCCTGGCCACAGCAAGGCCTCTCACAGGACTGTCCCCCTCCTCACTCTTCAGAGGAGGGGGAGAGAGGGGGCTAGGGAGGAAATCAGCCCCAGTTGGGGGCAGAAGCCTCTTATCCCATCCCAGCCACATCCTTTTCACGAGGTGGGGAGGGGCTCAGATTAGCGTTCAGCCAGAGGTGGTGTCAACCTGGGTCAAGATCAGGCCACAGCCTGGCCAAGGTCCGGGCTCAGTCAGAACCAGAAATCTACAATCTACAGCACGTTTCTCAACCTCGGCACTATTGACATTTTTTTTTTTGCTGGATTGCTGTACGATGTTTAGCAGCATCCCTGCCCTCTAACCACTAGATGACAGTAGCATCCCACCCCAGTCACCACACCAAAAATGACTCTAGACAACCCACACTGTCGCCCCCAACCCCGCCCTGCCCCTCACTGAGAATCACTGCTTTAGAGTCAGGGGTGGGGCTCAGGCTGGGTCAGGGTCAGGTTCAGCTTGGGGTCAAGGCTGTAGCTCAACCTGGGTCCAAGGAAGCCTGAGAACCTTCACCACCTGCAGCTCTAACCATTGAGAAATGGCTTCTCCGGACCAGGGATAGGTTCCCTTAGCTTTGCCAGAAGGTGGGAAATAACGAATCATTTCCAGGGCCCCGGGAATTGGCCCCCAGCAGCTTTGCTCACCTCCCCCACCCCTAGGCCCTGTGTTCACATCCACAGCCACGGATTCAGGCAACACCCCATTAAGTATAAAGCCTCCTATTACGGTTCCCTAATTTGCACTTAATTTAGATTCAACAAGACGTTTCTGAGCTAATAAAATTAAAAAGACTGGGTTCTATCAACTGTGTGACAGTGAACATCTCTGGTATTTCATGTGGGCAATTCTGGAATTAAAATCTGTCTTATCCCATGCAAATTAGACTCTGCCACTGGAAAATCCTTCTCTCCCCGGGCTGTCCTGGGAAGACCAGAGATAAGCTTGCTGGCTCCAAGTTTAGGAGTCTGGAGGTGGGGGAGGGGGAAGATTATCTCCTACGGACAAGAAAGCAGAGAATCAAGTTTGCCAAATTCAGAGCCGTAGAATCCCAAAGAATGGAGCGGAACAGCGGTGGGTTAACGCTGATTCTGAAGCAGAGGGTGCGGGATGTTGGCTGCTGAAGCAGAATGCCCATTTCCTGCGGTGTCTCTGTGGTGTGTCTTCAACACTACCTCTCTGCCCTTTCCTCATCCCAATATTCACATTTTGATCCAGTGAATGACACGGTGCCAAACTGGGCTGCGATGGCACACTTGGCACAGCTGAGATGTGCGGGTCTGCTGCCTTTGGGCTCAGCTGTCAGACAGGCCTGACTGTGTGATGATGCAAACCAAGACTCATACAACTGTGCGCAGAGTCAGTGGGCAATAAGTGAGGACTTGAGAGACTCTTCTGTAGAGAGCGCACGTGCATTTTAGGGTGTGGCCTTGATGACCTCTCTCGGCGGTGGAGGCCACTCAGGATAGCTGATGGCCAGATACGGGGCTTCTGGATATCTAAGACCCCTGCCACATTCAGAAAGGCACCCATAAGGAATGCTACAATGTCTGCTGATGCTTGTTCGGAGGGGACAGTGCCCCACTCTCACAAACATCCTCAGGTCGGGGGAAACAGGCAGCATTCAAACCAAGAACCAAGGCAAGGACAGAATTGCTAGTTAACCGTGTGACTTGAGTCTCTATTTCTTTATCTGTAAAACGGGGGTGTCTCCAACTATCGCTGGCTCCAACCAGCCCAGGCATGAGAATTTGAGGGAATTATTTTATTTATAGAAAACCCCAGGAGGGTTCGGACCCCAGTCCTCCTCCCTCGGAGAACATGCCTGCTCTCTCCCGCTCTCTCTCTATTTTTTGTTCTGGGACCTGGTAATTATATGCTTATAGATGAAGGCTTTTCAAAAACATCTTTCCCACCAATTTTCAGCTGGAAAAGTGCACAAAAAACAGAGATATTTTTATCCGAGTGTTTTTCCTGTCTCCTCCTTCCAGCAATGGGCAATTATGAGCTTTTTCCTTCAGTCAATCTGTCCTGTAAGAACTCGCTTCAGAGGGAAATTCATTTCGCAGCAATGCCAGACCATCCGGCCGACTCAGGCTGGGCAAGTCGGGGGAGCAGGAGGGAGAGACACCGTGCTGAGCACAGACCGCACACCTGGTCCCCGGCCCCCAAGCTGCAGCCCGGGTGGATGGGTTTCTTTTTTATTTTATTTCTCCTGAAAGCATTGCTAATTTGCCTTCATTACCTCCGTTTCTCTGGAGCCCCAGGGAGCCACTGAGCTCTGAGAAAGGGAACAAGGAAGTCAGCCCTTGGCCAGGCTGCCTTTGTCAGGGTCCCGCCTAAGCAGGACAGGGCCTTGGGAAGCGGGGGCTGGGGAGGGCTGTCGATGGGGGCGTGACTGATGCCTGGCTCTGCGGGACTCCAGGAGGGAGCGTTCACCATCAGAGAGGGGCCACTGGGAAAACCAATGCCCGGAGGCTCAACTTGGGCTGAAGAGAAAATAACCGCTTGACAGAAAGCCAGCAGCAGGGCCAGCCGGCCCAAGTGCCACTGAGGAGAAGGGGGCCCCCAGTCGCCCCTGGGTCCAACCACAACTGCACACAGCGGCCCATTGCTGATTGCACTCCGACAAGTGATCGGCCAATCCTGGATGGGTCGGCCCCACCTCCGAAGGCATCGCTGGCTCGATGGAAAGGGTAGGATGAGCTTTGGATCCTAAATCTGCTGCCGACTGGCTAAGGGATCTGGGACAAGTCGCTTCTCCTCTCTGAGTCTCGGCACAGTGGAGGAGCCAGTGCCCACCTCGTGGGTTGGTGGGAGGCATCAGCGAGGTTATGTGGTACACAGAGCCAGGACACATGGAAGTTCTCTCCCCGGCCCTTTTACTCACTTCGTTAGAAAGATTTTCCCATTAGTAATGGTATCAACTCCTCCTGATCAAGTGCCAGGTGCTGTGCTAGGTGCTTCGCAAGCTTTGCCTCACGTATCCCCATCACCTTCTGAGGTGGGATGATCGCTATTTCCATTTCACAGATGGTGGAGCTGAGGCACGGGCAGGTTAGGCGACTTCCCATTGTAAGGGGCAGGGTCAGGATTTGAACCCAGGCCATATTCTAAGAAATTTTAAATTATTACCACTTTATCCTCATGATAATCTTATGTGGTGGGTGTCACGATCATCCCCACATTATAGATGAGGAAACTGAGGCATAGAGAGGTGGTTAAGGGAACTGCCTGGGGTCACACAGCTCCTAAGCGGCAGAGCCATGGGCCCCCTCCTGCCTTCTCCCCTCACCCCATGACAGTCCTGGGGTGACTGAGGACTGACATGTTGACCGGCACTGACATGTTTAACTCTTCTGCGAGCTCACTAACAATCCCATTTTACAGACAAGGAGACTGAAGCCCAGACAGGCCACTCAGCTGGGGAGCTGCAGAAGACAGACTGGAATTGGTCTGTCTGGCCCCCAGCAGACCACATCCTTAATCCTCAGCTCTGCTCTCTCCCTCCAAACACAAGGGCAAAAGACCCCAAAAGAGGGGCGCCCAGGGAGGCAGCACCGGCACCCAGGAGGCCCACGTTAGCGCTCGGGCACCCACAGGCTGGACACGACCAGAGAGGTTGCCAGCCCTGCAATCCCTCTTCCACAAGGTGTGCGGGGCCCCTGGCACTGGCCCTTGAGCCCACGCTTGGGCTGACACCCCCCTCCATGGGACCACGATGGCCCCAACGTCATGTGGGGCAGGGATGCAGGCTCCAGAGGGGCCGTGGCCTTCTGGGTCTGTGCTCTCCCACGTCCCTCTCAAACCCACAAAACTGGGTCACCAGCGGAGCAGTGAGGACTCAGTCCACCCGGCGGAGAATAAAAGCAAACGTTCTCCCCACAACTGACAGTCCCCGGGCCTCCCTGACCTCACCTCCTAATGCTCTCTCCTGGGCTGCCTCCACTCCGGTGCGCTGGTCTCCTCGCCATTCCACACACCAGACTCAGGCTCACCTCAGGGCCTTTGAACTGGCTGTTCCCTCTGCCAAGAATGCTCCTTTCCAGACACCCACAAAACCCCCTTCCTCACCTCCTTCAGGAACCTGTGGAATCTTCACCTTCTCATCTTTCCCAAGCGGCCTGTTTGAACTTACACCTACACTCCCAACACCTCCAGCACTTCCCATCGCCTTCCTTACCTAGCAGACCTCACTTTTTTTTTCTTTTAACTTAGTGATCTCATTTCCTATCTGCCCCTTCCCACTATGATGTCAGCCCTGGGGGGCTGGTTTTTTGCCTGTCTGTTCACTGCTGTTTTTGGCATAGAGAGTCTGGCACACAGTAAATTCTCGGTAAATCATGTGAAATTCAATTCCTACTTACAGATTAGGAGAATGGGGATCAAAGAGGTGGAATGAGTTGTTTAAGGTCGTAGAATCAGGAAGAGGCAGAGATAGGATGCAAACCCAGGCCTCCCTGGGTCTGGAGGCCTTGGCCTCCGTGGTCTGGGAACTGGGGTTTTTCCCACAGCCATGGCCCTGAGGAGGTCAGGCCTGACAGAAGATCCAGGTGGTTCTGGTGAGGGCCCCCCAGAGGAGTGGGTAGCTCAGGCCATGGCAGAAGTACCCTCCCACCCACCCCGACACACACACACCCTGTCTGAGCCTTCCCAGGAGCTGGGAACAAAGACCACTTGGTGGCCAGGAGTCAGAGGAGGGTGGACACTGTGGGGCATGGGAGTTTCCTGCCCGAATCTGCTTTCAAGCCTACTGTGTGCCCCAGGCCCAGTCACATCCCTTCCTGCAGGGGCTCAGGGTTAGTGGGGTGAACAAGCCTCCCAGGACCAAGACAGCATGGCCAGGGCATGGGCCTGAGAAAGGACTCGTGCTGGCAGAGTCCATCGGGGAGGAGAAAGGGCCCTGGGCACTGTGTCCCACTGGCCCCAAACCCCAGCCTGGCTCTCCCTGAGGAGCACTGCATGTGGCCTGACTGCTCAGGGTCTCAGCCTGCTCTGTGAAATGTGGAGGGTGCAGGGAGTGGCCACCTGTTGGGGACGTTTGCTGAAACTATTGGAAACAGGTTCTCTTTCCTTGAGGAGGATCAAGCTGTCTGACCATAAGCTCTAAGGTACTAGGGGCCCTCTGGGAGCCTCAAGGAGAGGAGTCTGTGTGGAAATAAAGCTCACCTAAAAAGAAGCAGAGACCTGGAGTCCTACTCATGTTAACTGAGCACCTGGATCCCACTGTGCCTGAAGCTCCCTCTTTAGACTTTTCTTTAAAAAAGCCTCAGTGTTGACACCAAGTGAGACACGTGTGATCATGAAGCTCTGTGACCTGGGGAGGAGACTAGGGTGGGGGCTGCAGGGGTGAGGGTGGGGGTCAAGGAAGTCATCAGAGAGAGAAAAAGCCAGGGAGATCATGAGGGGCCTTGAATGCCAGGATAAGAAGCTGTGATCAAACCTGAGTTTTAGCAAACTCCCTCCTACAGCAGCATGGAGGGGGTGGGGTGCGGTGGGGGATGAGGGCCAGGAAGCCAGGGAGGAGACTGGGGCTAAGGTCTAGGCAGGCGATGCTGAGGCCTGAGCCTGGGTAGAGGGGGCAGCTCCATGAGGAAGAGGAAGACACCTCCTTGGCGGTGCCCCAGATGAGGTCTCCAGGGCACTGCTGCCCTTGTGGCTCTGGCCACTGCAGGACCAGGTGACCCCACTTCCTGGGCCTGATGTTGAGAGGACAGATGTGCCCAAGCCAGGAAGGCAGTGGAGTCGCCAGGAGGGGGCAGGGGCAGACCGCATGGGGTCGAATCCCAGCTGTGCTACTTCTAGCTTTAGCCTTGGACAAGTCACTTAACACCTCTGTGCCTCAGTTTCCCCAACTGTAAAATGGGGAGAATAACAGTGCTGAATACACAGTGGTGTGAGGATTAAATGAGAAAATGCACAGAGAGAGCTCCGAACAGAGCCTGGCACGGAGTAAGGTCTCAACAGCTGTAAGCTACTATTATTAACCACATTACTATGATCTGGGGACCTAGGGGTAACCCTGTCTCTGCCCTCTGCGACAGGCGGGGAGGTGGGAGCCTAAGTTCACGGGCCCTCGGAAGCATGGTTGGGGGAGCTCTGCTATGAAAGTCATCAGGGGGCCAATCCCGGCTCAGCCACTATGGGCCTTGGTCAGCCACTGGCCCCTCCGAGCCTCAGCTTCCCCATCTGTCTGTCCACTGGGACCACAGTCCCTACCCTTGGAGCTGCTGCAAGGACGTAACACCAGGAGTACATCGACTATGGGAAGGTATTGACAGGACAGCCAGGACATGGAGTGAAGGGTGACCTAGCCAGCCCCAGAGCCCCTCCCAGGGTCCCAGCCCCGGGCCCACCCAGGAATGTGGCAGCTGAGCAACACCTGTCCCCTCTGCATTCCCAGAGCCTGAGGCTCACCGACCAGACAGCACCACGCCGGGGCCTCTGCCTCTTGCCATGAGCCCATGTAGAAGCTCCCCCCAAAGCACCCTGACCAGGGAGCCGGCGCCCACAGCTCACGCAGGGGCAGGATGCGTCTCCCTGGGGCACGCCTGAGGCAGGAGCGCTGCCCTCCGGCCATGCCATGCAGGACAGCCCAGCGGACTCAGTCCCGCAGCCACGGTCAGACAGACAGCCCTTTCCCCTGCCCACCGGCCAGGTGTCCCATGCCTGCCCTCCCTCCAAGCTCTGGGTCTGGGAGTGGCTGTCCCAGGCTTTGCCATCCCAGGCCCCTCTCTGGGTGGCAGTTCCAGAGGGATCAGAGGGTTCGGCCCCGCCACTCTGCCTACTGGTCCCCGTTACTCACCCGCCTCTCCAGGGGTCTCCCGGCTGAGCCCACACAGCATGTCTGCTCGTCTCCCCGGTGCCACTGACTCCCTTGGGAGCCAGGGAGGGGCTATGGGAGGGGAGCTCAGAGCTCCCACTGGCTGGGCAAGAGTCCACCCACTGCAGCGGGCGGCTCTCTGCTTAAAGGGGACACGGCCCTTGTCACGGCTGATCCTTGGATGGGGTTCAACACCCCCCCCCTCCAGCCTGAGTCTGGGCAGGGGTCTTTGAAGATGGCAGGCCTCCCCCAGGGTCCCCAGGCAGACAGACCCCTGAGGCCAGCTCTGCCCCTGACTCGCCCTGGGTCTTTGGTAAACGATTGCCTCCCAGCCCAGACTCAGTTTTTCTACCTGGAAAAGAGGAACAGGGCCTTCCAAACTTTTTTTTTTCTTTTTTTTTAAGTAGCAGATTCCAACAGAGTCTTGCACGGAATTCCCAGGACATAAGCCGGATAAAACGCAGCCGTGGAACGACGCCAGGGTGTGTCTCAGTTTAGAAATCCTTGCACTCGCAGTCCCCTGGGCCCTTCCACTGAAGTTCCAGCTACCTCTCCCAGGCCTCGGTTTCCTTTCCTGTAAGGTGGGACTTGGGGAAGACCAGCCCAGCAGCCTGTTATCCAGAGCATCCCCCAGCTCTGTGGGAAGACAGAGCGAGCTGTGCATCCCGGGTTGATGGGCAGGGGCAGCTGGTCACAACTCCAGCCCCGGCTGGGCCTCAGCCCGGCACACTCCTAGCTTCCTCCGCACCAGCTCAGGATGACCCTGACGGACACCCAGGGCCCCTCCTCCAGCTCTCTAGCTGCTCCTGCTTTCCACCCACCAGTGCGTGTTGCTACCACCTGAGAGCCAGACACCGCAGAGGTGCTGGGGAGAAGGATGGGCGATAGTGACTCGGGGTGTCAACAGCCTGTACAACTAACGACTTATTGCATCCAGCTGAACGCAGCAGAGAACGAGACAGATAAGGTCCCGGCTCCCATGGAAGCTCTCAGATGCATGGGAACAAGGGGGCTCAAAATCACCTCTGTCCTGCAGCAAATGGGAGGGTGCAGCCCCGTGGTTAAGGACCAGGGACTGCATCTGAGTTTCTTCCTCAGCGGGGATGCCCACCGCAGAGTCCAGCCCACAGTTCCTGGGCTGCCCATGCTGGCTCCTGCCAGCCCCACTAACGGCACATTCAGAACAATCCAGGCTCTGAGTATGGGGTGGGGTCACTTGTATGCCTGTATCCACAGGTCATATTCCTTGCCCCCCTCCCAAGGGTGCTGTCCTCTTTGGATGACTTTAGGTATGTCTCAGGGGCAGGGACCCTTGGGCCAGTAGTGAGGCCAAAGGTCAAAGAGAGATGCAAAGGTCCCAGCCATGGGAGGGATGGTGAGCACTGGGTCAGACTGGGGGGACCTGAACTGGGAGGCGTTTGCTGGGAGAATCGGACCAGGCAGGAAGGGAATGTAGACTCTCAGTGTGGTCCACGGTGCCCTGCAACGGTCACAACAAGGCTGTTGATGAAGACCCTGACAATCCCCAGGGCACTGAGAGCCACCCTGGAGCAGTCCCAGCTCCATACCAGGCAGAAAGGGACACGGCTCTTAACAGACCCTCGCCCTCTTTCCCCCCATTTACAGCCCCTTCAGGGAGGAGGGCTGTGTGGTGCACAGACCTTTGGAGTTCCGTCCACCCCCTCTCGTAGAAAATATTTGCTCTCTGTACAGACGCATTTAAATGAGCGATTAAGACGGAAGATCCAAAACCTTGCCGTGGTTCTGTCTCTCTCGCTGCTCCTTTGGAATTTACTTTTGTGGACGACAAGCTCCTGGAAAGGTCATGCCATGGATTATGGGAGAGCTTCCACGCAGCATTTCTCTGCGCACCTGCTGTGCCAGGCAGTGGGGACTCAGACACCAGGAGACAGGCAAGGATCAGCATCTTCCCTCTGTCCTCTGTTCCTGTCAGCCCGCCAAGCACATTTTCACTTCATTCATTTTATCCAAAGGTGGGTTTGGAAGCAACTGTTGCTCCATTCTGGAACAAGCTAGGGTTTAAATAAATATTTGGCACAGAAAGGTTAACTGACTTGCCCAAGGTCACCCAGCTGTAAGTGTGGAGCCAGGTTCACACCTAAGAGGTCTGTTCTTAAAGGCGCTGCTATGTGCCTCTCAAGATAAAGGGGTCTGGGAGTGCAGATGAGGGGCAATCAGCTCTGTCAGGGGTCCACCGAGGAGGTGTTTTTGAGCCTGACTTTGAAGGATGGGAAGGAAGGTGCCATGAACACAGTCCCAAGTGACAAGTGAGGAAGAGACCAGGCAGGAGGTGCAGCTGGAGCCAGGCCACAGGCGGCCTGGCCACACTCGCTCCTCCAGGTGTGGTCTGACAACCAGCAGCAGCAGCAGCATCACCGGCACTGCCAGGGGCTCCTCAGCAATTCCGGCTCCCAGGCCCCACCCGGACCTGCTGAACCAGAAGCTGCATTTTCACCAGCTCCCCAGAGGATGCATACGAAGTTTAAGAAATGCTGTGTTATGGGTTTGGCTTCTATCCTGCAGGCAACGGGAACCACAGATGGTTGCAGAGCAAGGGTGTGAGAGGCTCTGCAAGGACCTCAGACACAGAGCGTCTCTGAGAGAGAAGGGAGGAGGGCCTGGGATGAGCAGCAAGAGTCCCTTCTGGGAGCCGAGAGTGGGTGAAGCTGCTGCTGGGCCCTGCTCCAAACACGACCCCTCTCTCCCAATGCGGCCAAACCCTGGGGAAGCAGAGGGAAAGGGAGACAGACTGCTGGGCCTGCACTGTGGCTAGAAGCCAGGTTTGCTAGGGGCCCGGCCTACCAGCAGCTCCTGGTCACAGAGTGTGAGTGTTCTACATTTCCAACACTGTGGATGACAGTGATGGGGGCTGGGCCGCCTGGGGAAGGTGGTAGGGCCACTGAGCTGATAGGCAGCCCCTCCATGGTCAGGAGAGGCCCTGACACCACGTCCTCAGGTTTTATGAGACAACTGAAAGATGGATTGCTGTATGACCTGGGGCATGTGTCCAAACCTCTCTGGGCCTCAGCTTCCTTAGCTGCACAATGGGAATAACAAAAGCACCACCTTCTAGGGTTAGGGAGTCTACATATTGGGTCAGGAAGCATTTATCCATCCACTTTCCTGCCAAGAGTCTCACACCAATGCCTTGCATGGATCCAGGCCAGAAAGGCAGAACTTCAAGGTAGACGAGCGCACTGGCCAGATGCACCCAGGTTCAAACCCCAGCCCTGCCACCCAAGAACCTTGTCATTCCGGGCAACTCACTTCTTTCTGCCTGAGCCTCTGCTTCCCAACCCGTGAGGAGTGAGGGCGAACAGACCTCGGAAGGTCTGCCCAGCACACACTCTTGCCCTCTTCCCCACGTGCGGCCAGGCCTGCAGGGCCTTCTCAGAGTCTCCTAATGGGGAGCCACTGGCACCACTGCTGAGCGGGTTGTCCTCACACTGCAGGACACCGGCATCCCTGGCCCCCGGCCACCCAGGGGTAGTGACCCCCACAAGCGGGAACCACCCCCATGCTGCACAGATGGGAAAACCGAGACTCAGAGAGGACGGTGTCTGAGGCACCCCAGAGCAGAGAGGGGCCTGGACCCTGGCCTCTTTCCTTCCTCTCAGGCCCCAGGGCTGGTTAGTCATAAGCACAGCAGACTGCCAGGGACCCTGAGTGACAGCCGGAAATGAAGTCTGGGTGGGAAGGACGCAGAGATGGCGATTCAATAACAAGATATAAACCCTTTGTTGTTGTTCTGCTGCTTCTCCCTTCGTCCCTTTCTCCCTCCCTCCCGCCTCACACCACCCCGAGGGCCAGGCCAGGACAATCCCTCCCCTCTCCTGGTTGTAAGACGTTCCCATAAGGTGGGCACTGTTGCCCCCATTTTACAGACGGGGACACTGAAACCCAGTCTGTGATGCCACCAGCCACAGGTGAGGGCCACGAGGTGACCCCGCCTTAGGGGGTGCTGTCTGGCTGTGGCGCCCCACTCCGCCAAGCTGCCCCATAGCCCCAGCCCCATGGGCCGTCACCTGACTTCAGGGGTAATGCCACACCAGTGGGCTGCACCCAGGCTAGGCCCCCAGGCCCACACCTGCCAGTTCCCAGCACCCTTCACCGCAGCTTTCCTCTGGCCCTGGAGGGCACAGGGGCAGGCAGGGCCACGCGGTAGCAGGGGGCTGCAAGAGCAAAGAACAACAGGCTGTATGCAGAGACCAGGGAAGGGCAAGGCTCGGGGGGGAGGTGAGAGGACCCACAGCTGGTTCTTTGCACAGAACCTCTGTATCAGGCCGTGTTCTCAGCATTTTACACGTATCTTCTCATTGCATCCCCACCTCAGAGACGAGGAAACAGGGGCCCAGAGAGGTGAAGCCACTTGCTCTTAGTCACACAGAGTGTGAGGCATGAGCAGGGATTTAAGCCCAGGCCCTGCTGACGCCACCTACACAAGCACCCCATCCACAGCCCCCTGAGAAATGCACACTCACAGATACAGGAAGAAAGAGAGGGACTGTTGGGCGGCGGGGTCCCCAAGCTGCTGCTCTTGGGGAGTCTCTCTAAATCCTCTGACTAGGGAGGGCCAAGGGGCCACAGGCCCAGGCCTGGCCACAGATGGGGTAGCTCCTTGGGGCTCCCTCTTGGCCTCCACGCTTGACACTTGCAATGGCTTCCCTCCTGGAGGAGAAACATGGGGCCATAACCGTGCAGGGGGCCTCTCTGAGCCTCAGCTCCCTCCTCTTAATGATGAAGATGTCTGTGTTCACAGGGTTTTGTTGAGAAACTCTGTGAATAAAAACGCCTGAAAAACTGTAGAGTGCAGGGCCCGTGGAGGTGGTCAGTGTGAACACGGCCTGGCCCTACCTCTCTGGTCACTCAGTCACACAAAAGCACCCACTACCTGCCAGAAACTCAGCTGGGTGCGAGGTTTCCAAGCGGGCAAAGCAGATGTAGAGCCTGCCTCTCAGGCTGCTGGTCTAGCAGAGGGACAGAGATCAAAGGAGAAAACCCTGCAAATACAGGTAAGTCATCGAGATGGTGAGGAGGGCGAGGGGGGCCAGGACAACATGAGGTGGGGGGTCGGGGAGCCTCTCAGAGGAGGTGCCTCTAGGCTGAGACAGGATGGGAAGGAGCCTAGGGCGGCTGCAGGGAGAAGTCTCCAGGCGAGCGTGGGCTGTCTGGGGAGCAGGCAGGAGGAGGAGAGAAGTCGGGATTCTGCTCCAGATGCAGCACCAGGGGAGACACTGCAGGGTTTTAAACTGGGTCCTGTGTGATCTGACTTGTTTCCAAATGGCAGCAGAAGGGATGGGCTGCAAGGGTCCAGACGGCATGGGGGGGACCAGGGGCAGGGGGAAGCGCAAGGCACTTCAGGGGCAGGAGACCTGGAAGCCAATTTTCTCTGTGCCTCAGGCCTGGCCCTTCCTGCTCTGAGCCTGTTTCCCTTCTGATGACGAGGGCCAGCAGTGCGAGTCTGGGGACCTGCCAGGGTTAAAGGTCAAAAGCATGGAGTCAGGATGCATCGCGATGCAAAACAAGAAGAAAAAGGAAAACGGGGACGATGATGAACAGGCAGGGCACCAGGCGTGAAGGAAACGGCCCCAAATTCATGCAGAGCCGCTCCACTCACTGGTAAGCAGAGAAGTGAAGGGGAAATGATGCTTCTCCCACTTGACTCTTCAGGGTGGCAAACATGAGAAATGCAGGCAAGACCAGGCGCTGGTGAGCATCGCGGAGATGGAGAGGCAGAGGCACTGCTGGGGGGCAGAAAACTGAGGCAGGCATGAGAGAGCCAGCGCCCTCCCTCCTGGTAGTTATCCTTGGGTGACCCCTACCCCCCGACGGATCCCTAAGCGGGAATAGGAATGTCATTGGTGAAGATGACCTGCATCTCCATCCTGGGGGAGGGGACAGGTAATGCGATGGCCACACCCCATGGAGGACAACCCGGCTGAGAAGCACAGCCGTGTGAATAGGTTTAGAGACACAGTGTGAGTTAAAGGGAGAAAGGAAGGGGGGAGGAGGAAGGTGAAGGGGTGGGGAGAAGGGAGGGAGGACAGAGCAGGGAAGAGAGGAGGCAGGGAGAGGGCAGGAAAGAGAATATTTCCCCGTACTATCACTTATGTAAACTAAAAACATACATAAAGCACTACATGTGCTATAAGGGCACATACATGTGTAAAGATCTGTTTCACAGAGTGAAGGTTTCGAGGGAGGTAACTGGGAGTGGGGGTAGGGCATGAAGGAGACAAAGTAAGATAAAACAGCCAGAGCAGGTGCCAGCTGGCTCAGGACCAGGTGTGCCACACACTGAGGAATTCAGCTCACCCCCCAGAGCCTGGGATTCAAAATAAAAAATAAATAATTGCCTTGAATGGCATGTTAAGAAGTCGAAGCTCTCTCCTGAGGATACTGGAGAGCCATGGAAGGGTTTAGAGGGAGGGAGGAATGAGGACAAGCTACGTTCCTTAGAAAAATAACTGAACTGGGTGCTGAGAGAGCCCCTGGGTGGGGGTGGGGGCCTTGGCTGACCCTCCTCCCCACGGGGACCACTCAGACTCTGCCCACCTGCCCTCTTGGTGCCTGAGCAAAACGGGAAAATAAGTGGGCAGGCTGTCAGGGCTCAGCCCCGTCACGCGTCCTCATCTCAGGGTGCCAAGGACACCATGGCAGTGCCCTCCCCAACCCCCCCACACGTCCAGCCCTAGAGAGAACCCTGGGCTGGGGGTCAAGAGACCCAGGTTCAAGGCCCAGCTACTGCCCACACAGGACCAACTCTGTGCCAAGAACATTACACCTGATGCAGAACATCAGTGTCTCTTGTGGAAAGGACTACACTCAACAAGGATTCACTACGAACCCAAACAAAACAAAGGGGGCCAAACAGTCAGGCCACTCAGGGGCATCAGGGAAAGCTGCCCGGAGGAGGCGGTATCTAAGCTAAGTCTTGATGGACATAGGAACCAAACCGTCCAAGATGATGCAGGGAGGGAATTCCAGGCAGAGGGGCAGCCTGGACAAAGGGTGAGAGGGAGAAGGTGCGAAGTATAGTAGGGAGAGGCACCAGCCCGCATGGCTGGGGTCAGAGGTCCTGCAGGAGCAGGTGGGCTGGGCAGGCAAGGGGGTGGGTCCTGAAAGATGGAGACCTGCTTCGGGGGAGAGAATGCACTGAATGGGGCGTCCCGGCACTGTGGCCGCCTCATGGATGACATTTAAGGAGGGGCGGGCTCTCCTGAGCCCCCTCGATAAGATGCTGGCAGGGTGACACATGGAGGGCCTGGGCAGCCACACGACTGAGCTGTCGGGAACGGGGCAGGAGTGGAGCACACGGGAGCCTGAGGACAGCAACGCCCCCTCGCGGCTGGTGATCGATGAGGCTTTGGGAGCAGCAGGCGCAGCCCCTCATGCTGTGCCCTCAGCATCCAAGTGGTGCAGGAGGTTGGACTCAGGTTCAGCCTGTGGCTAATACTGTCCCTGGACTCCCATCACCCACCCTCTTGATCAAGCATTACCCTTTGGGGCTTCCCTAGTGGCGCAGTGGTTAAGAATCCACCTACCGATGCAGGGGAAAAGGGTTCTATCCCTGATCTGGGAAGATCCCACATGCTGCGCAGCAACTAAGCCCATGCTCCACAGCTACTGAGCCTGGAGCCTGCAGGCCACAACCACTGAGCCCACACGCCTAGAGCCCGTGCTCCGCAACGAGAGAAGCCACCACAATGAGAAGCCCGCACACAGCAACGAAGACCCAATGCAGCCAAAACAATAATAATAATAAATAATTTTTTTTTTTTTTTTTTTTGCGGTACACGGGCCTCTCACTGTTGTGGCCTCTCCCGTTGCAGAGCGCAGGCTCAGCGGCCATGGCTCACGGGCCCAGCCGCTCCATGGCACGTGGGATGTGGGATCTTCCCGGACCAGGGCACGAACCCGTGACCCCTGCATCGGCAGGCGGACTCTCAACCACTGCGCCACCAGGGAAGCCCAATAAATAAATTTTTTATAAAAAGCATTACCCTCTATGTGTAAATGCCCTAGAAAAAGGGTATTTACACAAGGTTTTACCACTTTATTGAGTACAGTGTCTCATGGAATCTTTCAAGAGCCCTTTGAGGTAGGCATTGCTGCTCCTGTCTTACAGAGGGAAAACTGAGGCCCAGAGAAGGGAAGGGACTTGGCCAAGGCCCCCAGCTAAGATGGGCTGAGGGTCAGATCGTCAGACTCAGATGCTCCCTCCTTGGGTCCTTTACACGGGCTCCTCCTTCTTCCTGGAACCCCCTTCCCCCTCCATCCTTAGAGCCTGACCGAAATGCCACCTCCACCAAGAAGCCTGCCCTGACCACACCAGGTGGGTCCCCTTTACCCTCTCCCAGCCTTTCCTCCAATGCATTTGCTCACTGTTCTTTTCCACCAAAGAGGGGACCCTCAACTGTCTTGCTCATTGATTTTGACCCTATGCCCAGGGCTGGGCCTCACACCCAGTAAGCGCTAAATAAGTGTTTGCCAAATGAATGAATGAGAAATAAATGATGACTATACATCACCTCTGGATTGCTATACTGGAAAGAAACCAATAATTCATCCCTCTACAATCTGATGCAGGAATCCTTTCTGCTGTCTGGTAGAGCTTGCATACCTCCACAAACAGGGAGCTCACCACCTCCTGAGCAGCCCACCCTATTCCTGAACAGTCATGAGGATGGGAGTCACTCCATTATCCTAAGCTAGAGCCTGTCTCCCTGTGGCTCCTCCAGGCCGCTGCCCCAGGACCAGCCTGCAGAGACCCAGCGGCCATGCCTGGACCCAGGTCATGGCATCTGAGCCCTGTAGGGAGAGGCCACAGTTTAGAGTCTGGATGTGGCTCCAGTGGGGTCCCATCAGCTCCCCTCCTACCTTGAGGCCCTCTCCTGGGTGTGTGGCTGGAAAGAGCAGGTGGCCATCCAAACCATCCCCCACCCCAAGTCTGGGGCCAGGCTCTTTAATCCACACTGGACATCAGTGTGTTTTTAACTTCCAGTGGCATTTGCTTCAGGCCCATGAGGTTGGCACAATCACCTCTTTTTACAGACGAGGAAACTGGAGTCCAGAGGGGCAGGAGATGAGAACCGGGGTGTCTGGCTCCAAAGCCTTAATCCCAGCCCAACAGACACACATTCTCAAAAGGGCTTTGTGTGATAGTCTTACTTTTTGTCCTCCTGGTGGACTACTTGAACGAGAACCCTGCAGTTGTGGACTCATTAGCGGTAGAAGCTCAAGCAGGGAGAGAATTTGCGAAGGCCCATCCAAGGAGCCCGTGCAGCCCAGCTGAGACTATACCAATGAGATCCAGGCAGAAGGGCCCCACTGGTGGAGGTGGGGGCAGGGGCTGCAGGGCTGGGGTGGGCCCTGGCAGAGGCCACTTATTTGAGGACAAGGCTTGACACTGAGATTTCTGGGCCAGCGCCTGCTACCTGAGGTACCCCACATTCCACGGCCCCCTCAGCACCATTTAGGAAGAATCCTTGGGAGGTCGCCAACCGGTGTCCAAAACTGGCCATCCTCCTGTGCAGCCTCGTCTCCCACCATTCCCAGCACCCTGAGCCCATTCCCACCTCCAAGCCTTCACACTCTCAGTAACCCAAGAATGCGCTGGCCCTAATCCCTCCTCTGCCTGGCCAAATCCTGCAAGTCCCCCAGGGTTGCCCACTGTCACCTCCTGGGGGATACTCCAGCTGGTTGGTGTCCCATCTGCGTTTCCAAAGCCCTCGGGCATCCCTCAGTCCCACTTTCAACTCCCCGGACATCCCCCTCTGCCTTGCCTTTCCATCCCCGGATAAGCCTGATTCCTAAGAGGTGATGAACATTCCACGTTGCCAGCACCGCCCCCTCCAGCAATGGCAGCATGGGGGCCTGAGAGGGGACCCTGGGTTCAGGTCCTATCTCACCCCTGACCGGCTGGGTGACCTTGAACAAAACTGGCCTCAACCTTCTCATGTATAAAATGGGGGTACATGCGTGGGCTGGGGCAGGAGCAGGACCTGTAGTCTCTGGGGGCTGCTTCAGCTCCAACCTTGCCAGCCTGGGACACCCTCACCTCCGTCCCCAGCTTGGGCTCCAAACGACCCAAACCTCAAACAAACTTTCCTCAACAGACTATTTTGCAAATGGGGTACCAAGACTTAGTGAGGGGCAGGGACTGTCCTTAAGGTTAGCTGCAGGGACCCCAGCTGCCCCAGTTGTGTGGCTGTAAGAGGTTGCTGGGTAGATGTCTGCTCCCCTTGTCCGCTCACCTGCCCACACATCTGCTTATGAGTCGCTGTCACCTCGGCCAAGATGGCGAAATGCAGGGGCTGGAGAGACAAGGTTAGCCTAAGGAGAGCAATGGGTGGATGGCGGGGAGGGTGAGCAGGGTTCCAGCTACGGGACAGCAGGGTGGGGGCACACAAGGGAGACTGAGGGGCAATTCCCAGGAGGAGCAGGGAACTGCTCCAGGACCACGGAGAGGGCGGTTATCCAGCCAGCCCTGCCTGACAGATGTTCTTTCTGCTCCATCAGCCCATCTCCCCAGGGAGGAGACAGGACCGGCAGCCTTCACAATTATCTGGGCAATTAAGACAGGCAGATGGTCCTGCTGGACTGAACATTCAAGCCAACGAACGGACACAATGCTGGGACATTGGCTAACAAGATCAGCACTGGTGCTGGTGGATGACACGGCTGCTCAGCTTGGAGGGGGAACCCTGGGGGACCCCATCACTGTTTCTGCAGGGCTGTCCTGGGGCGGGGGGAGCAGAGGGAGGGCGGATAACCTTGGGGGAGTCTGGGGAAGACAGACCAGTAGCTACACGCTGGGAACGCAACAGAGGGGTCCCCTGCTCCTGGTGGGGAGGCCAGATAACTGACCACTGAGAAATATGCCCATAGTGAGATGTTTGGACTTGGAAGTCAGACGGCCTGGGTGGGTGGGTGGGTGGGGTGGGGCCGGTGCATAGACTCCACCATTTCCTTCCTGGCTGTGTGACCTTGGAAAGTTGGAAAGTCACTTCCTCTTTAAGCCTCAGTTTCCTCACCTGTAAAATGGGGCGATTTAGTTCATAGCTCACAGGACTGTTGTGAGGATGAGAAAGTACACATGAAGTACTTAGCACAGCACCTGGCAAACAACAAGTGCTTAATAAATGCTTGGGAAACAAAGAACAGGTCCAGAGGTTCACTCCAGGCTGCTGGGATTCCAGGAATTATTCCGGGGATGAGAGTTTACCCTTGGCTTCTTGATAAAGGGAGAAGCCCCGGGGTCTCTAGACACCATAGGTGATCTGAAATTCTGGTGCTCCCAGCATCAAGGAGGGCAGAGGCCGGGGAAGTGGTTGCTGTCTAGGCACTGGTGGGAGGAGGCTCGTTTCCACATCGAGAGTCAGATTTGAGACCCCAGCGCAGCTGCCGCAGTGTGAGAAATGCCGGGAGCCGGATGTGGAGGAGAGAGGCAGACAGAGGAGAGTCTCATTATGGAGGGGAAGGAAGGAGTGAATAATTCATCACAGAGGTGCGCCACAGAGTGGGGGCAGAAGGAGAAAGCTTGGGAGGGCCCGCGCAGGAGGCCGCACTCAGCCGGCGGGGGGATTACTATCCTGAATAACCTCATCACTGGGCTTCCCTGGTGGTGCAGTGGTTAAGAATCCGTCTGCCAATGCAGGGGACACGGGTTTGATCCCTGGTCCGGGAAGATCTCACATGCCGCGGAGCAACTAAGCCCGTGCGCCACAGCTACTGAGCCCGTGTGCCACAACTACTGAAGCCTGCACGCCTAGAGCCCGTGCTCCACAGCAAAAGAAGCCACCACAATGAGAAGCCCGCACACCGCAACAAAGAGCAGCCCCCGCTCGCCGCAACTAGAGAAAGCCCGCGCGCAGCAACGAGGACACAACGCAGCCAAAAATAAATTAATTAATTAAAAAAGAAAAAAAAAAAGCTCGTCATCCCTAGACTGCCCGTGGCTCCTCCAGAAGCACAGGGGCCAGACCAGAGGCCCCTCACCCATCCTGCTCCAGCCTTGCCGGCCTGGGGACACCCAACACGTCCACCGTCCCAGGGCCTTTGCACTGGCTGTAGCCTCTGCCAGCCGCATTCTTCCCCTGGATAGCCACCTGCCTCCCTCTCCCACCTCCGTCAGGGCTTTGCACTAATGTCACCTTCTCAGTGTGGCTTTCCCTCAACACCCCATTTGAAACTGTACCCCACTACTCACACACCCCATGCCCTCTCCCTGCCTCATCTTTCTTCACAGCATGTGTCACTACCAAATAAGGGAAATATATTACCCTTATTCGTCTTGTCCCTTGGCTGTCACTCCTCCTAGAAGGTCAGCTCCATGAGGGCAGGGATTTTTGTCCATCTTGTTCCCTGTTGTACCCTCACGGTCTAGAACAGTACCTGACACGTAACAGGTGCTCAGTAGGAATCCTTTAAATGAGTGGATGGCACAGGGTATTCTCCTGCCTCAACAAACATCGACTGAGCCCCAGCTCCTCACCTCTCACCTGGACTCCAGCCCAGTCTCTCCCCGTATCCCTGCCTGTGGTCAGCACAGCAGCCAGAGCCCATTCTAACACTCAGAACTGTCCTCCACTCCCTGCTGCTCACAGGCCTTCCATGGCTCCCACTGCCCCCAGGACAAAGTGCAAGCTCCACAGTCTCCCACCTCCTCTGCCCTGGTTCCCTTCTGTGCCAAACCCTTCATGTGGCCAAAGTCAGCTGACCGCTTCTCTAAGGCAGCTCTTTTAAATCTCCAGGCATTGGTACAAGCTGTTCCCTTTGCCTAAAAGCTCTCTTCCTCCCTTAGCTGCCTGGAAAACTCCTACTCATCCTTAAAGACCCTGCTCTGGGAGCTTCCCCTGACCTCTTGCAAGCAAAATCATTGCTTCCTTCTCCAGGCGCCAATGGGACTCTGTCCGCCCACCTCCCTGATGCCCTGACATCATCTACAAGTCGTTTCTCCCCGGGTCTGGGCCCTTTGGGTTAGGAACTGCAGGTGGTCCCCTTCTGGTGCTCTGACACCTAGCACTTTGAAAGTATCATCTCAGTGGTCCTCGCAGCCACTCAGTATTAATCCCATTTCACAGATGGGAAACCAGAGATCCAGAGAGGTGAAGGCACTTGCCCTGGTGGCACAGCTGGGACTTACACTTGGCCACTGGCTCCAGGACCTGTGTATCCTGCCTTGGCACATCAGCACGCATCAAATTAAATCTCTCACTCTTTGAATTGAATGTAACCATTTCATGCCTCCAGAGGCCCAAGCCTGGCTCAGGGGTGCAGCACTTGGGTGTTAGAGTCGGTCCAGCTCTGCAGGCCCCTCCCCTCCTCAAGCCTCTGCTTCCCTACTGTCCAGATGTGGAAAAAAAGGCCACTGTCAGGACTGAAGTGGGCAAGGGGTAGACACTGAGTGTCCAGCACGGTAGAAGTGCTCCCACTGCCGTGTGCACACAGCAGGGGCTCCCTCGGCCTCTTGGGCTGTGGCAGAAATTGGCAGGCCAGCCGGTCTGCACCCCTTTCTCCAGTTCCAGCCCCGGGCAGGAAGCACTGCTCCTCAATTTAAGCAAAGCCTCAAATCCCAGTCTGGGGGACACGGGAGAGGTTGCAGATAGCTATGGGGCCCAGGGACCCCCCACTTAAGCAGTCACAGGGTGAGGAACTTGGGGGTCTTACCCAGAAAAGATGGAAAACAGGAAGGTTTGTCTATTAAAAAATATGGGCTGGAAGTGGGAAGACGTGTCCTCACGCATTAAAAAAAATACTTTGGCAAAGAAGAAGAAACACCTCCCCTTCCCCCAGCCTCTTGAATCCCTCTCCCCTGAGAATTCCCATTTTATTTATTTATTTTTTCATTTTTTTGGCCGCTGTGCAGCATGCAGGATCTTAGTTCCCCGACCAGGAACTGAACCTGTGCCCCCTGCAATGGACGCACAGAGTCTTAACCACTGGACCAGCAGGGAAGTCCCGATAAATCCCATTTTAAATGGATGTGCAGGCTCACTATACGGGCGAACAAGGTCCCTGTGCTTCCCTTCGAGCCCCCCTGAAGGAGTGGAGATGCCATGGTACCTGGCAGCCACCAGCACACAGTGTGCCCTCACAGTCAGGCCGTGCTCCCTTCTGCTTTCTTTGTTTCTTTCCTGTTAGAGGCTTGCTGGTCCCAGACACAAGCAGCCTGGGGTCCGTGTGTTTGTGGGGTGGGGGCGGAGGGTTGAGGGGGAAGAGGAAGCTCAGCTGCCGATGGGAAGATGAAAATCAAGATTACCAGGAGTCTACTGTGTGCCAGTCCCTCCCCCAATCTTTCCTAACCATCACTGCAATCTTGGGAGGGTGGCTTGTCTTGGGTACATTTTACCAATGAGGAAACTGAGGTTCTGAGTGAGCCACACAGGAAGAAAGAGCCAGGGGCACGATTTGAATCCAGGTCTGTCGGGGAAAATACAGGCACTTCCTGAATCTCCAAGACCCAGAACCTGATTCATGGCATGTAGTTGGCTGTTCTCCATATCCTGGGGAACACTCAAATCAGAAGCAGGTCAGACTATCCCTGCATGTATCTGTCTACCCCTCCAGCATGGGAGGATTCCACTGGGTTCTCTGGGGCTGTGGACCTGAACAGGAGGATAACAGTCTTGATGGCTGAGGGGAATTCTCCCTTGGGGACAGTCCCAGCACAGGGGTCCCTGGGAAGCCCCAAGGGAAATACTGTTCTTAATGCTACTCTGTCCCCAGGGAAGGGGCTTCCAGGGACCTCTGGGATGTCAGACCACCAGTTGTCCGTGGCCAGTGCAGGGTCTAGAGCCCTTTGTCATCCCACAGACCCTGCTACCTCTTGACCGCTCCTGAAGCAGCACTTCCCCCCATGTAGGTCCCTCAGTGTCTAGAAAATGCTCATGGCAGTTATAAGAATTGGCTTGAGAAAACCCCTGGATGTCAGCTGTGTGGCCATGGGCAAGTTACTTAACCTCTCTGTGCCTCAGTTTCCCCCATGTACATTCAGGATAAGGACAGGGCCAACCTTGCAGGGCTGTTGTGAGGAATCAGTGAGTTAGCAGAACGTCTGGCACACAGTAGCACTGAATTAATGTCAGTTACTCTTGTTCTTATGAACAGTACAATTATTCTTAGTTCTGAGGCCTGAAGCATAGAGGCTGCGAATCCACCATCACCTGCCACCCCATGCTGCAGATGAGACCACAACACAGGGAGGCCACAGCTGAGACCTGGGGTCACAGGGCCTGGACTCCCTGCTCTAGACACTCCTCCCTCCCCCGACTCCCACCACAGCCTCGCCTCCTTCAGGAGCCCCCTTCTGGGGCTCAGGCACCCAGGTCCAAGTCCTGCATTTGCCCACGGCCCCCTGCCCCAGCTCCCCACCTCGCCCTACACACACACACACACACACACACACACACACACACACACTAGCTCCACCCGGACAGCCCCATGCCCTGAATCAGGAGAAAAGGAAAGGCCGCCAGGGACATGCCATGTGAGGGGGCGATGAAGGAGACGGTGGCAAAGAAAAGTAGAGAGCAAGGGAGACAGTCACAGAGAGAGCAGGAGAGGACACAGACAGGGACAAAAAGAGCAAGAGAGAGCAGGAGAGAAGACAAGGAGCAGAGAGGTCGGCTCAGAGGCAGAGAGGTGGAGGGAGGAGAGAGGGAACCAGACAAAGAGAGACAGAAAGAGACAGAGGTGGAGGGAAAGATGAAGAGACGGAGTTAGAGAGACTCAGACAGACAAAGAGATGGAGACATGGGCAAACGGCCAGGGCAGAGAAAGGAGTCACACGCACAGATTCAGGGACAGAGACCCAGAACCCAGCGGCACACAGGCAGATAGGGTCGAGGCGGAGCAAGGGGTAACAGGGTGGGGAGGGGAAGCCGGGACTCTCCAAGGCCCCTCGGCCACCGCCCTCCATCCAGACCCGGGTCCAGCCCCAGTCCCCGGGGCCCGTACCTTTGGGCCGCCGCCTCACCACGCCCAGCCGCCACTTGAGTGACACAGCCAGCATCACGCTGCCTGCCCTTGGGGCCCAGGGCCCGGCTGCCTGAGCCGCCCGGTGCTGCGCCGCGTTCCTCGGAGCTGCCTGCGCTACTGGCAGAGGCTGGGCACTCCCTGCTCCGCCCTCCCCAGTTGCTAAAATAGATAATCCTCCCCGGAGCCAGCAGCGGTGGCATCAGTAGGGCCCTTCCTCCCCCACAGCCCCGGCCTGGGGAGTGCGGTTCCTGGCTCCCGGCTGTACCAGACCCGGTGGTAAGCCTCCACCTGGTCCTCTTCCTCCCAGAGTGCTCGCCTCGCCCACCCCTTCTTTTGCCAAAAATCTGCCAATCCCCCTCCCTCCTCCCTAGGCTGGGCTGTTCGATGCCCCCAGGCCTTTGCACTGCAGGCCCTCCCCCAGGAATGCTCCTCCTCTCCGGCTTGACGCCTCGAATTTCTCTGCAAAGGGAGGCTTGCTCAGCCTTCAGACATCTCTGCCTGCTGGAGTCCTCGCCTGCTGGGTCTCAGTAATGCTTTTCATACTAGGTTGAGATTGACCCCCTCCAAGCCTGGAAGCCACTGCAGACAAGGACAGGGTCCCCTGAGGTCAGCACAGGCATCTCAGGGGCCATCAGTGTAGAATGCTGAGGCCGAGGCCCTCCCGCTTCAACACCAATTGCCACACTTACCCCGGTTTGTAAAACAGGATAATGAGAGAATCCCCACCCAAGTGGCTGGGTGGGTGGAGTCGATGGATACCTATGAGTGCTCCAGGCATCCAGCAAGTGCTCAATAAATGTATCTGGCGTCCCTTCCTGCCTCACACACAGCTAGCCTCCTTTCTGATCCCCCCCTACCCCCCACCCCCCCGCCTAGCCCCTGAGGTGGGCAGGACAAGCAGCATTACACTCCGAGACACACAGGGGCGGCAGGGGGCTCAGGGTCACGGAGCAGGTGCGTGGCAGAGGTGGACTGGATGCTAGGCTCTGGTCCCTCCCCACCAGGGCAGCTCATGCTTCCTTGTCCTTTCTCCAAACCACTGAGGCCCCAACAATGGATCAGGCCACAGAACACCTTCACGGGGAGGGCCAGATACCCTCTCGGGAATCACAGCACCACACAAATCAGAGTTCGTGCTTGAACCAGCAGCTGGGCCTCCATTCAGAAAGTCGGAGGTTTCTCCCGCACGCAGACTTCCTGCCAATCCCTGTCACTCTGCAATAATCCCACCTCCAGGCCTTGGCCCCGTGTTCACCAAGGTGCAGGCTCCCCACTATGGATGGAGTGCAGGGCAATTTCAAGTAAACAGATCCAGCAGTTACTAGAAATGAATTACACAGTGAGACACTGATTCCCTCCTCACTGATCTCCCAGTCCTTCTGAGTCCACCCAGGAGTCTCCATTTGGTTCTGTCACATCATAATGCCGCCCTGAAGTTTGCAGATCAACCTGTTTTAACAAAGAGAGCAGGTCCTAGGCTCAGAGGGCCTCCCCGGCGTGGATTCCAGTCATATGCATCGGGAGACTCTTGCTGGCAGAGGTCGGGCTTGGGAAAGCCCTGCTGGGGCGACTCAGTGAGGCCAGCATTCCTGGGTCCTTTCTACTGACTCCAGTGAGGAATTCTGTCCCTTCATCCTTACGGCGAGGGTGGCAGAGGCCACTAGGGGGCAGCCCAGAAAGATGGAAGCGGGCACCGGAGAGAGATCACACAGCTCCTTCCGGAGACACGAGACAGGGTGTGGGCCACCCCCATCCCAAACCTACCCACTCCACTGCAAGCCCTCCCGAGGGAAGGGAGGCCCGGCGTCTCGCTGAACAGCAAATCTCCAAGAGAGCTGTGCAGAGTGAGGGGAGAAATCAGAGAACACAAGCCTTCGAGGATGGGCAGGCCTGAGTTTGAATCCTGACTCAGTGTGCCCCACTGAGCTTCAGTTGACGTGTTTCCCAACTCATCCCAAGTTCAAAGTGCCGTGGGTTGTCTCCATCTAAAGGGGCACAGGATCCACTCAGAAGTCACTCAAGTCCAGCCACTCAGAACTGATTTGGGAGGTGGCTCCCTGGGTGCCAGAAGACCCAGGTCTTACCAAGAAGCTCCCTGGCACGGTGTCAGGTGCTACCCAAGGAGCAGAGCGGGGAGGACGTGGTCCCTGTCCTCTAAGAGCTCCCAGCTCAGGAAGTTTCCCCATCTGCACCCTGGGGACAAGAATCTGCACTGCGTGATGATTTTACATATTGGAGCATCTGTATACAGTAGGTGCTCAGCGCTCACCTCATCTCCCCACGCGCAGTCCAGCTTCTCCTCTAGACCATGAGCTCTCCGAGAACTGGCACCTGCACGGACCCCTGCTCTTTCTGCCTCCTGTTCCCTCTTCTTCTGGCAGCATCATCCCACTTTCCTGGGGGAGCTGCTCCTCCCCTGCACTCAGGCTGGGTGGAGCTCAGCCCCCCAGCTCCGGGAGGGCCCTTGACCCAGAGCCTGCAAACCAGCACACTCCCAGCCCGGCCACGGTGATGGGACAAGCACACAACCCAAGTCAACCCAGTGAGAGACGATCCCGGGACTCAACCAAACGCCTGGGAAGGGGAATCCTGTCCACTGCGGGGTGCAGGGAAGTGGCGTCATGCTGGAGCTGCTAGTGGCCACTGTGACACCAAAACAGAAGCGGGGTGGTGAGAATGATCACATCCTGATGATGAGGTCACCTCAGCACCTGGAGCCCACCGTGCCTGATGTCAGTAATATCCCTTTTCTGTTACTGTAGCCAATAAATTCCCTTCTTTGCTTAAGCCAGTTGGGTTGGGGTTTTGGTAACGTGGACCCCCAAAGAGTCTTCCTCATCTCAGGTTCCAGTGCAGAACAGGGGCTCAGCAAATGCAGAATGAATGAATGAATGAACGAACAAGCAAACAGAACATAGACTGATATGCTCCTCAAACTCTGCCTTTAGTGGTGGTCCCAAACCCCGGACTTGAGTTGAAGGAGGCCACAGCTGGATGAGGGGTTCCTTGCTGGCACAGGAGTCCTGATTGTCAGGACTTGAGAAGGGAGATTGGGGATTCTGGTTTCCAGCCGTCGAGAGCTTGCCTGTTATCTGAGCTGCAGCTGCCAGGTGCTCCACTCCATGGTCCCCAGATTTTCACAGGACTCCTTCTGCAGAAATGGTGGCTTCAGGGAGAGTGTGGGAGAGCACACGACCCCGTCAAGGAGATGAGACCAGGGATGAAAGAGCAGATCAGCCCAGGCAGGGAGCCAGGAGGCCTGAGTCCAGGTCCCAGCCAGCCCTGGGCTACAGGGTAGCCCCAAGCAAGTCTCTGCTGTTCTCTGGCCTCATGGGCTATAGTCCATGGTCTTCCCTGGGTTCACCCTCCCTGTGAGTCTCACTTCCTCTGCCCCAAGGCCCGGAGATGTTCCTCCCATCACCTAAGGTCACACAGCCACTGAGGCAGCCAGGTCAGGATTCAAACACAGGGCCAACTGACTTCCCTCCAAAATGAGGTGACAGAGCCCAGGAGATGGGCTAAGAGAAGGAAACCAATCACAGAGGGATCCAGGCCGGGCTCCACCCTGGATTCTGCTTTTCCATCCCTGCCTCAGCCTCACAAAGCCCCAGAGGCCACGGGTTGTTGCCACCCCCACCTGCTTCCTGAAACAAATTTGCATCTCATCAGACATATCTTTCATCTTCTCAGCCTGGCCCTTTCTTCCCCAGGGGCCAAGTGGTGTGACATTTCTGCCGCCCAGCTCTGCTGATCTGAGTAAGACAGAGGCCCCAGGCTCTACAGGTGGAGGAGAGGGGGTGGGGCAGACCTCTCTTAACCACTTCTCCAGGCTTCGGGAGGGAGAGGACAATGGCCATCCATCCATCCATCCATTCACTCTTTCAACAAATGGTTTTTTTGCTTGGTTGGTTTTTTAAAAAATTACTTTATTTATTTTTGGCTGCGTTGGGTCTTCGTTGCTGCCCGCAGGTTTCTCTAGCTGCGTCGAGCGGGGGCTGCTCTTTGTTGTGGTGTGCAGGCTCCTCACTGTGGGGGCTTCTCTTGTTGCACAGGCTCTAGGGCCGCGGGCTTCAGTAGTTGTGGCGCATGGTCTTAGTTGCTCTGCGGCATGTGGGATCTTCCTGGACCAGGGCTCGAACCCATGTCCCCTGCATTAGCAGGTGGATTCCTAACCACTGCACCACCAGGGAAGCCCCTCAACAAATGTTTTATTAAGTGCCTTCTGTATGCCAGGCTGGAAGGTACAGCCACAAACAGAACCAAGCCTTCACAGTGCTGATATTCTAGTAGGAAGACAGAGAGTAGATGACCAATGTAAGAATCAAGTAAATGTCACAGGATGTTAGAAGGTGAAATATGCTAGAAATAAATGGAGCGGAGTGAGGGGTATCTGAGCACAGAGGGAGATGTTGCCAATTCTAAAGGGGGTGGTCTCCTCAGAACCCAGACTGGTCTCTAAATACCTTTTCCCACTAAAAGGGTCCCCAGGGCTCCTCCGAGAAGAGGCTGATTACAGGACTGGTGCAGGGAACGTACAAGACGAGCCTGGCACAACTTGTGTTCCCATAAAGTAAGGACATGCTTGAAGGCTGACGGGGAGGATTGAAAGGACACAGAAGCCAGCTTGAAGGGCTCCCACTGGCCACATGTGGGCCAAGTTGAGCATCAGAAAGAATAATGACTGCAAAACTGTAAAAATCCATGTGTTCAAAATTCTCAAAAGAAAGAAAAACCTCCTTGGTTCCTTTGGAGGTAGTCCAGGCACCAACTGAGTATTCTATAAGCAGAAAATGCAGGTAAAGAATGAAGCATTTATCCTGTCATCCTGTATGAACAGTATTTTAGGGGAACCTAATAAGGGAAAGTCATTCTTTATAGAAGAACGACTGCAAATAGGTGCAGAAGAAATAACAGAATGGAAATCCTAATGAAATAAAGGATCCAGCATTGGACATCAATGGAATGTTGAACAGAACTATATGACACAGGGACCAGGCAGACAGCACTTGAACCCCTGGACTGATCTTAGCATCACCAAAAGTGGAACATTGTGGCACATGTGCGTCTTGATAGGATGTGGAAGGAAGCCCAGAGCACCACCTGTGACATAGCCTTGCCTGCAAAATCGGACCTGAATTAAATCCAGCTCTAGATCCAAATCCTAGTGGACAGAAAGTACAGGGGACAGAAGAATGTATTAATGACACCGTGAGGCCATTCCACAGGAGAAATGACGGGTTTTGCCAACAAATAATTAGAGTGGAAAAAAAGAAAAAAAGAGGGAGAAGGCACTGTTATAGATTAAGAGAGATTTGAGAGACCGATCAACCAAATGCAGTTCTAGGACCTTGGCTGGATCCTGATTTGACAAAACCAAGTGTGAAAAGACATTTTGGGAGACAACAGGGGAAACTGCACAAGGACTGAATAGGAGGCAAGATTAAAAAATATGGTGAATTCTGTTGGGTTGATGCTGTTATTTTAATTATATATAAAAAAAAGTCTTTATCTGTTGGAGATACAGATGAAAGAAAAAAGTTCACGATTTGCCCTTAAAATGCCTCAGGGGTATTCCTGGGTTACATGTGCCATTTAGAAGTAAATGAAACATTGAAATATAAAATAAAAAGAAATAGGGGGGTCCTAAAAGGCCTCACTAAGTGGGGGGCATTTGAAGAAAGGCTGAAAAGGAGGGGATCATGGGGGGCTCTCCAGCAGGGAGGGGCCAGAGACAGCCTGCAGTAACCAAGGAGGAGGGGGTGCACCGGGGGGTAGAGGGGGTGTAAAGCTGGGCCTCCTAAGGACTCTGGCTTTTCCTCTGGGGAAGGCAGGAGCCACTGTAGTGCACCGAGCAGAGGAGGGATGTGGCCTGACCTGTGATTTAACAGCATCCTCTAGCTGCTGGAGGGAGAAGGGACACCAGGTGGCGAGGGTGTAGGTAGGGAGGGCAGGGAGGGGGTCCCTGCACACGTTGGGGGAGGGCCAAGGGTCCCTGGCCCCAGGTGGGGACAGAGGAAGTAAAGAGACGGGTGGAATCTGGTATCTTTTGAAAGTCAAAAAGCCTTTGTCTGCCAGGGTTAAACATTTGCAGAATGGGAAACAGTCTTAGGAGTGTGAGCTCTGGGGTCCAAAAGGCCTGGCTCAGAGGCCAGCTCTCCCCCTACTCTCGCGTGGTTGCTTCCCCACTCTGGGCCTCAGTTTCCCCATCAGTATAATGAGGAGGATGATTAAGAACTCAGACAATCATTAAGCTGCTCTGTGGAGACAAACGAGGTGAAAATGTCCTGCAAGCTGGTAAGGGCTGGGCATGCGTTGCCAAGAGGGAAACAGCCTTTACTGAGCACCTATAAGGTGCCCGGCACAGAGTTCAGGGCTCCGAAGGCATCAAGCCTCACCTTATGACAAGTGATATCACCTGGGGAGCTTAAAACAACTATGGCTGAATCAGAGACATTTCGGGTGCCAGGATGGAGAATCGCTGTCTCATTGCCACCCTGTAACAAAGTCAGGGCACGGGTTTTCAGATAGGGAAAGTGACTGCTCCAGCATCACACAGCTTCCAAGTGGCAGAGGAGGGATTTCCAACACAACCCAGCCTACTACCCTCTCTGCCCATCCCCTGCCGTCCACCCTCATCAGAGCCGTTCTGAGCAGAAGCAGCCCCATGGGAGGCTCAAAGGCCACCAGGCGAGCAGCTTGTCCGTCTGATGGTTCTGAAACTTTCCTGAGCCAGAAACAAAATGCCACCAAGCATTTTCCAAGTGGGCCAGGATGGCTGTCCGACAGGTGCACCCACAGGGCCACCTGCCAGGAAACAGGGGGCATATGCCTGCTAATAGTCCTGGCACTGCCTTCACTGCGCAATAATTAGGAGCAAACGCCTGGGCAGGCACACGGAGTATGCAGATTAAGTCGTGGGGCCCTTGGGTGGAGGTGACGGAAATGCTGCAATTATAGTAGGGCCCATGTGCCACAGGGGCTCCCCACTAGGCACGCCTGCACCCACGCCTTCCCCACTCTGACCCCCAGACCTCTTGCCCACTGAGTCCCCAGGAGGGGACGGCCTGGAGCAGGGAGGTTTAGAGTCCAACAGCACTGGGTTCAAATCCTGCACTTCCCTCATCCGTGAAGTGGGTATGACATCGCCCAAGCATCCCATGGTTGTAACAGCTTCACGAAATAACGCAGGTCTGGGGCTGGCCAGGGCTCTGTGAAAGGGACCTGCCTTATTATTACATGCCAGGCGTTTGCTCTCATACTACAGTTTCCTTGTCTGAAAAATTGGGATAAAAATAACTAAAGTTTGAGTTTTCCTCTGCGGTAGACACTCCCCAGCTTTTGCATACAGCAACCCCCGCCCCATAACCCCATGACGTGGGGCTATGATTAATCCCATGTACCTGGTATAGACCTAGGCACGTGGAGCAGGGCGGAGGGCCAGGGGTGCATGGCTCTGAGCCTGAAGCCCACAGCTAGGCTCCAGGCCCACCCTCACACCCACTCCGCTGTTCCTTCCAAACACAGATGCCTCTGTTGTGGTCCCTGTGAGAGTGTGTGGGTGCGTGTGATTAAATACAGCAAATGTGGGAAAATGAGGATCAGGGGCACAGCTCACACCAGGGCCTGGGAGAGCTTCCAGCCTCTGTGCCCTTCCTACCTTGTTTTCTACCATGTGGCCATCCCTGCAGGCGGGCAGCTCCGGGGCCTGCGCTTAGAGGCAGACCAGGGCCGGGCCGTCCAGGGCTCTGACCAGCCGTGTGACCCTCAGCTCCACCTCCCCTCGGCCATCGTGGGGCTATCACCCGGCATTTCGGGAGGTTCGGAAAGCTCGCCTGGGTCTGCCCGTTTTCCTTAAGTGGACACAAGGCTGCAGGGTGGACAACACCACAGCCTGGGGGAGCCAGTGGGAGGCCCCCGGAGGGAGCCATGTCTGAGCATCACCCTTCCTGGGGTGGCCTGCAGGCCTGTATCCCCCAGCCGGGCACATAGAAGACCAGGAGCCCTCACAACACTGCTGGGTACAAGCACAGGGGCTTGTACCCACCCACCTCATCACCGGCACAGTCCCCGTCCTGCTGTGCATTTCACCCCAAATCCCCAACGTCAAGCACAGGAAAAGGAGGAGGCCCAAGGCTGCATAGCTCGTTAGTGGCAGCTACAGACTGAATGCTTGTGTCCCCCCAGATTCTTATCAGGAGGTGGGGCCTTCAGGAGATGACTGTCATGAATGGGATTAGTGCTCTTATAAAAGAGACCCCAGAGAGGTCCCTTATCGCTCCCCCTGCGTGAGGACACAGCAAGACGGCGCCAGCTATGGAAGTGGGCCCTCACCAGAACCTGACCACAATGGTGCCTTGATCTTGGACCTCCAGCCTCTAGAACTGTGAGAAATACACTTCTGGTGTTCATAAGCTACCCAGTCCAGGTATTTTGTTAACAGCAGTCGGAATGAACTAAGACAGCGGCACAAGTGGGGCCAGAAATACCAATGCCTGTTACCCCGCCCCAACCCCTGCAGGCAGCACCCACATGCTCCAGCACCCAGAGGTGGCCCTGCCGGGGGCCCCAGATAAAGAAAGGGAGAATGTGTCCCAAGGGAGCCCTCTGGGCTCCCCTCAGAGAGACTGGCCCAGCTGCAGGATGGCCTCTATCTGTCCACTTGTCCTCAGGGCGGCAGTGTCAGCGATCTAGACTAAGTCTTGGGATGCTGGCCATTCAAACAAGCCACCACAGTGTGGGAATCAGAGCCCAGGCCAGTAGGAAACTGGGTGATAGCCCACGAGGGCACAGAGCTCCCAAGGATGGGGACACAAAGCCACACAACCACAGGAGACTGGATAATCGTCCATGAAGGCACACTAGATTGAAACCCTGGAGCCCCAGAATGTTAGCCTCACGGAGCTCCAGGATGGTGGGTCCAGAGCCACAGAGCACTTATCATGGGACCACACCACACTGGGACTTGACCACAGGCCCCTGGAACAGCAGCAGACAGTGTCAGAGTTACAGACACAGAAGCCACGGTGGTGAGTGAACCCAAGCTGCAAGTCATCAGATTTAGGGTGGGGACAGGGTAGAGGATGGCATCGTGGGACCCCAGGCCATGTCCAAAGGGACAGCATGAGTTATTGGTTTCTTGCCAAGCAGACTATAATCTCCCAAAAGTTCCTTTCCACAGCCCCTGACCCCTCCAACCTTGCCCTCAGTCCCACCAAACTCCTCTTCCCAGGGCTTTGGGCGAGAGAGGCAGTCACATGGCCACTGTGTGACCTGGGACAAGTTCCTGTCTGCTCTGGGCCATTTCCCCCACTGTAAAATTAGGGAGTTGGTCCTCTCTGAGGGTCAGTTCACCACCGGTAATCTATGAAATGATCATCACTCTTCTCTCCCTTTGGATAAGCTTCTGTGGTTCCCAAAGGACCTCATTTGAATGAATGAATGAGTGAATGAATGAATGGACAAGGCACCCTCCTGAAGTCTGACCACTGTGCTTATCTGGGCTCACCTCCTGTGCCCCTGGATCTCAGCCTCTACTGTCTGTCCCCTACATAAACCGCGTCCTTCTGCTTTTCTCCTTCGTTTACTGCACAGCCACCTCCTTGGAAGGCCTCCTCTCCACCTTCCTAAATCCTCTAGACTCTGCCGGCCTATTCATGGGTCACCTCCCCCAGGAAGCCCTCCCTGACTCCTCTGGCCCTGGCTAACTTCTCTACCCGCACTGCTGGAACAATTGAACACTCCCTGGGACCCCACAGTTCCCTCCCTCACCGGTGTCCAGCCGTCAGCTTCACTCTCCTGGAGAGCAACAGCAGCCTCCTCAAAGATCTCCCTGCCTCCACCCCCACCTTCCCTAACCCACACTCCTCATGGCAGTCAGAAATCAGATCTCATCTTTCCCCTGCTTATACCCTCCCATGGCTCCCAGGACACTAGATGAAACCCAAATTCCTCAAAAGGCCTACAGGGTACCCATGTGATTGGTCCCCCGTGACCTCTGGCCTCATCTCTTGCCACTCCCTTCACACTGGCCTCCCCCCCCAACCCTGTTTTTCAACCACAGGGCCTTTGCACCTGCTGTGCCCTCTGCCTGGAACACACCCCATCCCTACCCTCCACTCCTGCTGTCTGCACAGCTCCCTCCCTCCCTCTTCCCTTTAGGTCCTCATTCAAAAATCACCTCCCTGTGATTCAGTGATTCAGCTGGGTTCCATCTGGGAGGCAGTCAGCCACAGTGAGGCTATTAAGCGCCAGACCCTTCCCTGGGGACAGGCGAGCCTCTGGGCTGAGGTGTCACATGTGTCCTGGGAACCAGGAGAGACAGCAAGAGGTTAGGGATGACATAAGGAACACCTGGAGTCAGAGTGAAGTCACCATACTCCTGGAGCTGCCCGGAGCCTCTTCTCTGCCTGAGGCTTGGGCAGCAGAGGCAACGAGAGAAAAAATAATGAGGACAACAACAGTGATAACCCAGTACCATTTATGCCCAGACCCCATGCGTTCGGTCATACCCCAGCAGTCATTCATTCACTGAAGAGATGCTGAGCAGCTCTTATGCGCCAGCAAGGAATAAAACTTGTAGCCCTTATATTCCACTAGGAGACAAAGACAATAAGCAGAACAGGGCTTCCCTGGTGGCGCAGTGGTGGCCAATGCCGGGGACACGGGTTCGATCCCTGTTCCGGGAAGATCCCACATGCCGCGGAGCAACTAAGCCCGTGCACCACAACTACTGAGCCTGCGCTCTAGAGCCCGCAAGCCACAACTACTGAGCCTGAGCGCCACAACTACTGAAGCCCACGTACCTAGAGCCCGTGCTCCACAACAAGAGAAGCCACCGCAGTGTGAAGCCTGCGCACCTCAATGAAGAGCAGCCCCCACTCTTTGCAATTAGAGAAATCCGCGCACAGCAACGAAGACCCAACACAGCCAAAAGATAAATAAATAAAATAAATAAATTTATTAAAACAATAAAAGCAGAACAAAGAAACAATATAATGTAGGTGGAAATAAGCACTGAAGAAAAAAAAGAGTAGCATGAGAGGATTGTGTGGGGGAGGAGGCTTCTCTGAGCAAATCTTCACACAAATGAAGGAAGTGGGGGACCCAGCCATGCAGATCTCTGAGTGAGGCAGAGGCTGCAGCCAGTGCAAAGGCCCTGAGGCAGGACTGCATCTGGTGTGTCTGAGGATCAGGAAGGAAGCCAATGTGGCTGGAAGATGAGTGAGCAAGGGAGTAGATGTCTCAGGACATCAGAGGTTATACAGCAGACTGCAGAAGGCTGGGGTGGCTGCAGGGAGGACTGTGGCTTTCCCTCTGAGGGAGGTGTGGGCCACGGGAGGGCGCTGAGCAGAGGAACAGGGGCTGTGGCAATGGGGTGAAGGTGGGGAGAAGACTTTAAGGACAAAGGTGTCTGACATTCAATTAGAAGATATGTGAGTTTGTGCAGTGAAACCCCCTCCATTGCTTCCTCCTGGCCAGCATCTTAGTCAAGTCTGCTGTTCCATGTCACTCTCTAAGGCTGTGTCTCAGCCTGAACCCAGATGGGCATTGTGTGGGCAGAGACCAACCAAGTGGGCAGGGATGTGACTCTTACACTAAAGCAGCAACAGCACGAGGACAGAGCCAGGGGCTGTGGAGGGAGGCTGCCCTGGGTGCACAGAAATCTTGGAGGGTATTTGGACCACATGGGGCTGGGATTGGAGATGTTGAGGCAATTACAGCCTCAGCCACATCGAGAGTGGAGCTATGCAAAGTGCAGCCTGAGGACACAGGCCTGCCCTTGCACTATCTCTTGCTGGACAGCAACAGAAAAGTTCAGAAACAATAAACGGTTAGCAATTCGACATTGCCACGATACCCAAGCTCCTGATCAGTGGCTTGTATTCTTCATGTCTTCTTGTTTTACTTCGTTTTTCAAGAATTCATTGCTAGTGTACTTTTCAAGTGTATCAGTCTCCAGTAGATAAAAAAGAAAAATAAAATACTGGCCCTTCAACAGACAGTCCGAGAAGCAGCGCTTTGGAGGAATTAACCAGTGACAAGAAGCTGGCACCTAGCCCGATGTGTAATTCAACATAAAGTCAAGTTGCAAAATAAAAGTTTAGGTTTTGAAATGACACAAAACTTTTATGTGTGCTGAAACGGAAGTAGCTTTGTCAGATCAGGGTTTCTCAACCTGTGGCACTACTGATGTTTTGGACTGGATAAATCTTTGTGGTGGGGCTGTCCTATGCATCCTAGGACGTTTAGCAGCATCCATGGCCTCTACCCACTGGACGTCAGCACACCCCTCCCCGGTTATGACAACCAAAAATGTCTCCAGCCATCACCAAATGTCCCCAAGGAGGCAAAATCGTCCCCAGTTGAGAAATGCTGGCTTAGATGTTCTGATTCTGTGTGTGTGTGTGTGCACACGCACGCATCTAGGTGAATGTTTGTATGTGTAGCTGTGCTTCTGCGTACACATGTATGCATGTGTATGTGTGTGTGTGTGTGTGTGTGTGTGTGTGTGTGTTTACCCCTGGCACCCCTTCCTCACTCACAGGGCCAGCCTGCCTGGCCCCTATAGCCTGCAACCCCTAGTGTCACCCATTATTCTAAGGGCTGCCTGTCGGATCTCCCCTCCCTAAAGTTGGCCCATGGATGAGGCATGGCTACCACTGAGGACCAGTCTGAGAAGGTTGCCATGGGAACCTCAGAGATGCAGTCCACACAGGAGTAAAGCTGCCTTTAATGCTTCCTATACCACCTCAGCTCCCAGAGCCCAGGGGCAATAGATCAGCAGCTGGACAGAAACCATCGCCTTCAGTCAGAGATTGAGACCGAGAGAAGTGGTCTTTGGGAACCACTGGTCAAGCTGGATGGCAGCCTGGCAAGGGGGCTGGTAGAGTAGAAACTCCTAAGGACACATCAGGGAACACAGCTTTCAAACCACAGGTGTCTGTGCTCCAGCCTGGGGTCTCTGATTCAGAGTGACCTGGGTGTGTGTGCTCTAACCTGGGGGTCTCTGATTCACAGTGACCTGGCAGGGCCTCAGGGTCTGCATTTTTAAAGCCCACCAGGTGATTTAGGTGCACAGCAAGAGTTGAGACCTCCCTCTGAGGGCATCAGAATCCCTTGGGAAGGTTGATAAAAATGAAAGAAAGGAGAAGGGAAGGGAGGGGAAGAGGGATGGAGGGAAGGGAGGGGTAGAGGGAGGGAAGGGAGGAAAGGAGGGAGGAAGGAAGAAAGAAAGGAAGGAAGGAAGGAGGAAGGAGGGAAGGAAGGAAGGAGGGAAAGAAAAAGCAGGTAGAGAGGGAGGGAAGGAGAAGAAAGAAAAAGTCTAACAAGTATTGGTGAGGATGTGGAGCAACTGGAACTCATACACAGCTTGGGGCAATATAAAATGGTACAACAACTTTAGAAAGAAGTTTGGCAGTATCTCTCCAAATATGCATATCCTAAAACATAATTCAATAAAGCTGTTAAGAATATGCTAACCCTGGACTTCCCTGGTGGCAGAGTGATTAAGAATCTACCTGCCATGACATGATATTATACATAGAGAATCCTAAAGATGCCACCAGAAAACTACTAGAGCTAATCAATGAATTTGGTAAAGTTGCAGGATACAAAGTTAATGCACAGAAATCTCTTGCACTGCTATACACTAAAAACGAAAGATCAGAAAGAGAAACTAAGGAAACAATCCCACTCACCATTGCAGCAAAAAGAATAAAATACCTAGGAATAAACCTACGTAAGGAGACAAAAGACCTGTACTCAGAAAACTATAAGACACTGATGAAAGAAATCAAAGATGACACAAACAGATGGAGAGATACACCATGTCCTTGGATTGGAAGAATCAATATTGTGAAAATGACTATACTACCCAAAGCAATCTACAGATTCAATGCAACCCCTATCAAATTACCAACCTCATTTTTCACAGAATTAGAACAAAAAATTTTACAACTTGTATGGAAACACAAAAGACCCTGAATATGCAAAGCAATCTTGAGAAAGAAAAATGGAGCTGAAGGAATCAGGCTGCCTGACTTCAGACTATACTACAAAGCTACAATAATCAGGACGGCATGGTACTGGCACAAAAACAGAAATACAGATCAATGGAACAGGACAGAAAGCCCAGAGATAAACCCACACACCTATGGTCACCTAATCTACAACAAAGGAGGCAAAAATATATAATGGAGAAAAGACAGTCTCTTCAATAAGTAGTGCTGGGAAAACTGGACAGCTCCATGTAAAAGAATGAAATTAGGACACTCCCTAACACCATACACAAAAATAAAACTCAAAATGGATTAGAGACCTAAATGTAAGACCAGACACTATAAAACTCTTAAAGGAAAACATAGGAAGAACACTCTTTGACATAAATCACAGCAAGACCTTTTTGATCCACCTCCTAGAGTAACGGAAATAGAAACAAAAATAAACAAATGGGACCTAATGAAACTTCAAAGCTTTTGCACAGCAAAGGAAACTATAAACAAGAAGAAAAGACAACCCTCAGAATGGGAGAATATTTTCAAACGAATCAACAGACAAAGGATTAATCTCCAAAATATATAAACAGCTCATACAGCTCAATATTAGAAAAACAAACAACCCAATGCAAAAATGGGCAGAAGACCTAAATTGACATTTCTCCAAAGACAACATACAGATGGCCAAGAAGCACATGAAAAGCTGCTCAACGTCACTAATTATTAGAGAAATGCCAATCAAAACTACATTGAGGTATCACCTCACACCAGTTAGAATGGGCATCATCAGAAAATCTACAAACAACAAATGCTGGAGAGGGTGTGGAGAAAAGAAACCCTCTTGCACTGTTGGTGGGAATGTAAATTGATACAGCCATTATGGAGAACAGTATGGAGGTTCCTTAAAAAACTAAAAATAGAATTACCATATAACACAGCAATCCCACTACTGGGCATATACACAGAGAAAACCATAACTCAAAAAGACACATGCACCCCAATGTTCATTGCAGCACTATTTACAATAGCCAGGTCACGGAAGTAACCTAAATGCCCATCGACATTTAGGATATTTAGACGAATGGATAAAGAAGATATAGTACATATATACAATGGAATATTATCCATAAAAAGGAACGAAATTGGGTCATTTGTAGAGACGTGGATGGATCTAGAGACTGTCATACGGAGTGAAGTAAGTCAGAAAGAGAAAAACAAATATTGTATATTAACTCATATATGTGGAACCTAGAAAAATGGTACAGATGAACTGGTCTGCAGGGCAGAAATAGAGACACAGATGTAGGGAACAAACGTATGGACACCAAGGGAGAAAGTGGCAGGGGGCTGGTGGTAGTGGTGGGATGAATTGGGAGATTGGGATTGACATTTATTCACTAATATGTATAAAAAAGATAACTAATAAGAACCTGCTGTATAAAAAAATAAATAAAATAAAATTCAAAAAAAATTAATTAATTTAAAAAAAAGAATCCACCTGCCAATGCAGGGGATACGGGTTCGAGCCCTGGTCTGGGAAGGTCCCACATGCTGCGGAGCAACTAAACCCATGCACCACAACTACTGAGCCTGTGCTCTAGAGCCGGCGAGTCACAGCTACTGAAGCCCACGTGCCTAGAGCCTGTGCTCTGTAACAAAAGAAGCCACCGCAATGAGAAGCCCTCCCACCACAATGAAAAGTAGCCCCTGCTCGCCGCAACTAGAGAAAGCCCACATGCAGCAACAAAGACCCAACACAGCCAAAAATAAATAAAATAAAATAAATAAATTTATTTAAAAAAAATGCTTACCCTACGGGCTGGCAACTGCACTTGAAGGTATGCACACAACAGAAATGTGTGCATCTGGCTACCAGGAGGCAGCAGGTTCAAGAATATTCAGAGCAGCATTTTTCATAAAAGTCAAAAATTGGAAACAATCTTGAAGTCCATCAATAGTAGAATAGATGAATAAAAATGGTGGTGCAGGCACTTCCGTGGCGGTGCAGTGGTTAAGAATCTGCCTGCCAATGCAGGGGACATGGGTTCGAGCCCTGATCTGGGAAGATCCCACATGCCGCAGAGCAATTAAGCCCGTGCACCACAACTACTGAGCCTGCGCGCTAGAGCCTGTGAGCCACAACTGCTGAGCCCATGTGCCACAACTACTGAAGCCCGCGTGCCTGGAGTCTGTGCTCTGCAGCAAGAGAAGCCACCGCATTGAGAAGCCCGTGCACCACAACGAAGAGTAGCCCCGCTCACCACAACTAGAGAAAGCCCGAGCGCAGCAACAAAGACCCAGCGCAGCCAAAAATAAAATAAATAAATAAATTTATTTTTAAAAAAAGAAATGGTGGTGCATTCGTGCAATGGAATACTACTGAGCGGTGAAAAAGAACACGTTGCTGTTACACACAACACAATGGATGGAGCTCAAAAACATGGTGGTGAGGGGAAAGAGCTGGACAGAGAAGACTACACACTATGAGATTCCATTTATGTGAAGTTCAAGAACAGGCAAAAACAAACTTTGTCGTGTAGTGATATATGTTGATACAAGGGGGTAACACCATAAAGAAAACGGAGAGAATGATCATCCAAAAAGTCAGGACTGTGGGTACCTCTGGGTGGAGGAGTAAGGGAGTCGCCGTTTGAGATGAACCCCAGGGAACTTCTAAGGGGCTGGCAGTGTTCTATTTCTTAACCTGGGTAGCTACAAGGGTGTTCACTTTTCTTTATCTTTATACTCCTCCTCTGTGTTATAACCAGATGTTTATTTTACAATTTTATTTATTTATTTATGGCTGCGTTGGGTCTAAGTTGCTGCACGCAGGCTTTCTCTAGTTGCGGCGAGTGGGGGCTACTCTTCGTTGCGGTGTGCAGGTTTCTCATTGTGTTGGCTTCTCTTGTTGTGGAGCATGGACTCTAGGTGCATGGGCTTCAGTAGTTGTGGCTCACAGGCTCTAAAGTGCAGGCTCAGTAGTTGTGACACACGGGCTTAGTTGCTCCGCGGCATGTGGCATCTTCCCGGACCAGGGCTCGAACCCATATCCCCTGCACTGGCAGGCAGATACTTAACCACTGCGCCACCAGGGAAGTACCTATTTTACAATTTTAAGTTGAAGGGAAACTAAAGTGTTGCCATCCCATTCCCAGCAATGCTGATTCCTGAGGCTTGGGTTGGGGCCTGGGGACGAGCATTTTAAACATCTCCCCACCCCCCACCCCCTGGAGATTCTGATTCTCAAGGCCCTGTGGCTACACCAGGGTCTAAAACATCCACTGAGCATGTGTTGGGATGAGGAGTCCAGAAAGCCAGCCTCCAGTTGGCAAGCTGGACCATTGCTGGTAAGAACCCAGAGAACCGCCAGCACCATGGCCGGCCCACAGCAGGTCCATTTCATGCCGGTGCCCTAAAGAATGGCCTTGTGGGCTTAACGAAGGAATTCCTACTTGTGGGTGCCACTCTGGATGCGGGTGATACTGGAAGGGAGGGCGGGACACAGCTGATGAGTCACTGAGGGGCTGGCAGAAGGGCTAGCTGCCTACTGTGTCCACTCTGGGGGCCGCGCTGGGCGACAGCCCTTTAAGGAAAACAAAAAGGATGGGGTGGAAGCAATTAAGAGGCTGTCATCAGGGAGGCAGCTGGCATCTGCTCAGGCATCTGCCGAGACTCATTCTGTCTCTTCAGAGCCCAGGTGGCAGGGGGGCGGGGTGGGGGGACGGTACCGGGGAAGCTTCAGGCCCACCCTCTGTGTGAGAGGCCGCGGAAGACAAAGCTGCATGGATGCTATGAATCCTATCAGCCACGGGTGGCGCTGGTGAGTCTCAAACCCACCCCCATCACCACCAGAGGGAGTGGGCTACCGCCCAGCAGGCCCTGAATTGCTGATCGCCTGCTAAGTGCCAGGCTCTGGGGCAATGCTGGGGATAGAGGGATGGCAGAACCAGCCAGCAGCTGTAGGGCTCAGGGCGTGAGAGGGTGTAACAGGGAGCAATGGGAGGCTTTCTTACAGAGAGGATGCTGGGCTGAGGTCCACAGGATTAGTGGGGAGTAACCAGAGAAGCCCCCACCAGCCCCCGATGCAGAGAGAACAGCGTGCACAAAGTCCTGGGATGGGAGTAAGAATGAACACCCTTGAGTGCTCCCCTGAGGCAGGCTCGGCTCTGTGGCTTTCCTGCATTAACGCAGCTTATCGCGTGATGACACTCTCAGGCAAGCGCTACTATTCCCATTTTACAGATGAAGAAGCACAGAGAGGTTAGGTAACCTGCACAAGGTCACACAGCTCATAAGGAGCAGAGAATGAATTTGAACCCCCCGTGCTACGCTGCCTCTCATTTGGCTGTTTTCCTGCAAGAATGGACAGGAGGCCAGTGTGGCTGGAGCCCAGAGATGGCAGAGGGAAGCAGTGAGAGGGAGGGTGGAGAGGGTGGTAAGGGTGGGCCGCATGGGAGGATGCTGACCTTGATCCTGGCAGCAGTGAGGAATCACTGAAGACAGGAGGAAGTGAGGGTATCAGACACAGGTTTTAAAGGTGGTGTCTGGCCAGGGTACAGCCAAAGTCGAGCAACGTTGGACCGTTCACAAACACCTCCTCTCTCGTTCTGCATTAACTGAGCACTTGAAGGCACCATGGTCTTTCCTACAGATGTCATGGTCTATATTGACCCCTGTTAGGTGGCAAGGACATCTTGAATACAAATGCACAAATTTTACAACTTGATGAACGCGAGGAAGCGCTTTCTGGCACGAGCCCCAAAGACCCCATTTAAGCCATTGTTTAATCCTCTACAAAGTGCAGTTAAGCCACTTCCACGGTTTCCGTTGCCGTTTTTGTTTTATTGAGGTCGATTTCACTAAAATGGAGTCTTTCCTAATTAAAATTTGCAGTGAAGATTTGACTCATCAATCAGTTCCTTTGCCCACAGCACACACACCACCAATTGCAGCAACTTCTGCCACCATGGATTCCCTGTTCCAGTCATGATTTCTATCAATTTCAATTCTCTCGGATCAGATTTTTGCAGATCTTAATGTTGGCATGGAGATTTAAATCTTCTGTTAATTTCTAGATCAATAACTATTTTTACTGTGCACGGTTTTAGCCAATGTCAGTTTTATTTTGTGTTGGTTATTTCTACTGGTGATGTTCATGACAGATTGGATTGGAGACAAATGGTCCGTGATTCCTTCTTAGGGAATCTGTGACAAGTGGAAACATGCTTGCAAACCAGAAAAAGAAAAGGACTCTGAAGACAGAGAGAGAGGTCCAGACCCAGACAGAGACCACAGGTAGAGGCTGCCAGGAAGAGACAGAAAGACACAGAGACAGAGACAGAGACAAAGAGGGGAAGGGAGACCCGTGAAATGACAGTTTAGCTCCTGACAGCTCAGCAGAGTCCAAATCAGCAGCCCACACTGCCCGGCTTCCTCTCTAGCCCCAGTCTGAACAGCCCCACCTCCAGGCTGTGGTCCTGCCTGGGAGGCCCTTCTCTTCTTGACACTCAGCTCAGGGTTTGCTCATCCCACTTCTCAGTAAAGTTTTATCAAAGTAAGAATCAAGGTCACTCGGATTGTATCCCAGCAGGGAGGACCTCTGGGCAGATACTGACCAGCTAACAACATCCCAGGTCCAAGTAAAACCAGGTCCACGGCTTCCCTGGTGGCTCAGTGGTTAAGAACCTGCCTGCCATGCAGGGGACATGGGTTCGAGCCCTGGTCCGGGAAGATCCCACACGCCGCAGAGCAACTAAGCCCGGGCACCACAACTACTGAGCCTGCGCTCTGGAGCCCGCGAACCACAACTGCTGAAGCGTGCGCACCTGGAGCCCATGCTCTGCAACGGGAGAAGCCACCGCAATGAGAAGCCCACGCACGACGACAAAGAGTAGCCCTCACTCACCGGAACTGGAGAGAGCCCGCGTCCAGCAGCGAGGCCCCGACGCAGCCAAAAATAAAATTAATTAATAATAAAAAAATTAAAAAATAATAAATAAATAAATAAAACCAGTTCCAGCCCTTGGCCTGGAGCCAGGGAAGTCCCAGCAAAAGGAGGACTGTGGATGTGGCAGAGGGAGCTTGGGCGCTGGGCCAGGCAGGCCCGGCTTTGAGTCTGTCTCTTCTCGGTTTCTAGGCCTCAGATCTCAGCTGCCTCATCTGAGAATGGGAGATAAACATCCAGCTTGCAGGGCGCATGTCAGACCTGGGCCTCATGTGAAGCACGTAACAGGCCCCTCTGGGCTGGGGAGGGCCCTTGTGCCGGGCAGACCTGGATTCTGAGATGGGCCAGGGCCAGGGCTGGTTGTGGTAGCTCTTCTCTTGCCTGCCTTCCCGATCCAGCATGAGTGGCTGTGTGGAGCTGTGTTAAAAAAGCCTCCGAGGCTGAGTCAGCAGGAAAGACTGCAGTGATCAACTGGCAATGGGCTGGGCAGTGGGGTCTTGTGTTCTCTGCTTCTCTAGTTGGTGCAATGAAAGACCAAGGGCCTAGAGATCTGAGTTTGAGTCTCAGCCACACCGTCACCTCTCTGGGCCTCCATTCTTCATCTGGGAAATGGGCATAATACTATGATTGGTCTCATGGGAACTGTTGTGAGCATTAAGTGAAATAAATGGTGTATACATAGGTGCTAATAAACATTATGAATGAAAGGGTTTTTTTCTTTCTTATTTATTGGGTGAGTCAATGATGAGGTAAGAGAGCCCTGGGCTGGACTGTCTCGCATTGGGTGAGCCACGTCAGCTGCTTTCTCTCTCTGACCCTCGATTTCTTCATCCATAAAATGGGTCTGCTTCTTATAAGTTAAACATACACTTGGCCTGCAACCCCATAATCCCACTCCTGCATATTTAGCCAACAGAGATGGAAACATGTGTTCACACAAACCCTTTTCTATAAGGGCACCTGGCAGCTTAAGTCACAGCAACCCAAGACCAGGAACCACCCAAATGCCCACGAAAAAGAGACTGAATAAAGACAGTCCTTGGATACACTCGGCAAGAAAAAGAACGAGATACTGAGACAAAGCAGCATGTGGGGATCTCAAGACATGCTGAATGTGCAAAAACTATACACGTATGATCCCATTTCTATGAAACTCTAAAAAAGACAAAACGGGACTTCCCTGGTGGTCCAGTGGATAAGACTCCGTGCTCCCAATGCAGGGGGCCGGGGTTCGATCCCTGATTGGGGAACTAGAGCCCACATGCATGCCGCAACTAGAAGTCCGCATACACAACTAAGAGTCCATGTGCTGCAACTAAGACCCGGTGCAGCCTAAATAAATAAATATATTTTTTTAAAGACAAATCAAATTTATACTGATGAACAGCAAATGGGTGCTTGCCAGGGAGAGGCAGGAAAAGGAGGGGCACAAGATAGCTTTGGTGGGTGATGGGAACACTAATTATGCATGGATTGGGGCAGTGGTTATGCAGGTGTATACAACTGTCAAAACTTTCAAACTGTACACTGAAAATGAGGACATTTTACTGTATGTAAGTTATACCTCAATACAGTTAATTTTAAGAAGGTTCCCGAGACAACCTTCTTGCAAACTTTCCTGGGCCGGTCTGTGATCGGATATCACGTGACAGTGGACAGGCTGCACTTTGTCACCCTGCAACCAACTCTACAGGTGGGAAGGACTGGGGGCATTTCTTTGGGTGGTACCAGAAAAGAAGCCCAGGGTGGCAGCTGCGTTGGGATTCCCCCATGAAGGTGACAATGTCACAGCTCTGGGATCAGGCTGACATGGACTGGAATCCAGCCTCCCGCCTTCACCAACCTGCTATGCCACCTGGGGCAAAGCAGTTTCTCTTCCTGAGTCTCAGTTTCTGGAACATTCCTCTGGGTCAAGGTGAACAGAGCTTCTGGCTCTGGGCTGAACACCAGGCATGCAGTCAGCCCTCATCTAAACCGGGAGACCAGCACAGAGAGGGAGCACCTCCCCAGAGGCTCCCAGCTCCACAGTGGCACAGGTGGCCAGAAGCTCTTCCACACCATTCCTCTGGGCAGTGAGGCAGGCCTGTCCATCGCATGCATAATGGTCTCCTCTGCCACTAATTACCGTAATTCTCCTGTCAGTGTCACAGCATCCCCCTTTCCTCCAGCATAGCGGCTGATGGCTAAACCACCTCACGTCAGGGCACTCAGAGAGCTGCTGACCCCACCATGGGACTTCACGCCGATGCAGGAGCTGCTTCCCGAGCACCCTGGGGGACTTCATAGGGTGAACTGCGTCCCCTGCCAGCTGGAGGACCCTGCAGGACAGAGCTGGTCTGGCCACCCCTGCACCCCAGAACCCAGAGCAGATGTGAACCAACACCTGTTAATGAGTAGGGAATGAAAACCACACGCAATTCCCAGTGGCCCCAAAAGGTTCTCCTCCGTTCTCCTTCTGCTGAGGTCATGTGGCCTCTCCTGACCTTCCCTCAGTGGTTTCTCCCAGCCTCAGGTGAGAAGGGGACAAATACATCTTTACATTGCCACATGGTGCTTATTTAAATAAGCACCTTTGTTGCTCTGTGATGGTTCACTTTATGTGTCAACTTGACTGGGCTATGGTACCCAGCCGTTTGGTCAAACCCCAGTCTAGACATTGCTGTCAAGATATTTTGTAGATGTGATTGACATTTACAATCACCTGACTCTGAGTGAAGCAGATGACCCTCCGTTATGTGGGTGGGCCTCACCCCATCAATTGAACATCTTAAAATCAAAGACCGAGGTTCCCCCCAGAAGAATTCTGCCTAAAGAGTACAGCGTAGAAACCCTGCCTGAGTCTCCAGCCTGCCTGAGCTGCCCTATGGATTTCTGTATGCCAACTCCACCATCATGTCAGCCAATTCTTTACAATAAATCGCTTTTCTGATAAATATATAAATAGATAGATCTCTTATCCATTCTGTTTCTCTGGAACTAATACACTCCGAGCCCACTCACCTCATCCAAATGAACTGAGGCCTCCACCGTGGATGTCAGTTGTTTCTGTTCATCCAACATCTAGACTCTGGTCTTCTGGTAACAACACTCTAATTTTGCTCTGGGGAGATGCCCTCCCCCACCCTCTGTCCATGCAGTTCATGGGGCTGACCTTGCCTCCAAGGCGGGCATAGCCAGGTGTAGCCGGTCAGAGCAGTTCATTCTCCAGGCCACAGTGACTGGCTGAGGAAAAGACATGTGACCCAACACTGTCCAGTGGGGGACGGCCCCAGAACTTTTGCTGGAGCCATCTGTGCATTCTTTTTCCACCGGACTGGAGAATGGTATGGGTCTGGAGCAAAGCCATCAGCACAGAGAAAGAAAGACAGGGAGTAGAGAGACAGCTCTGATGTCATCCTTTGAGCCCCTGGATTCAGCCCCTCCTGAAGCTGTTATGAGCATGTAAGTTCTCTTTCTTGCTTGTGCCAGTTGGGGTTGGGTTTCTGTCACTTATAACCCAAAGCTTCCTGCCTGATACTGCCTCCTCTGCAGGCTTGAGAGTGAGCAGGTGGCCATGGCTCAGCTGAGAGGGCCTGGTTTGTTTTGGACCCTGGTGTGTGCAAGCCTGAAGCAGAGCTGATGAGCAGAGCGGCCAAGGGAAGGCTGAGGAGGGAGGAGTGGGAAAAGAGACCCAGCACCGGGCTGCCAGGGGGACAGGTTGGGAGACAGGAGACAGCAGTTGGTGAATTTATCCCGTGTTGCTGTGGGTGTGATATACCTGCACTTCCTCTCTCCAGGGAACCTGCAGTAAAGTGACGTTTCCACTCCCACCCTCAGTGCATGATGGTCCCACTGCTCCACCTCCACACAGACACTCAGCAGTTTCAGCCTTTTCAACATGGGCCCTCTGATGGGTACCTCTCTGTGGTTTAATTCCCATTTCCCTCTGTGAGATGCTGCTGAGCACCTTTTCACACATTTACTGATCATTTGGATCTCCTTTGTGAAGTGCCTGTTCAGGTCTCTTGGCCAATTTGCTATTAGGTTGTCTGTCCTTTTCTTGTTGATTTATAAGAGCTCTTTATATATTCTGGATGAGTCCTTTGTCTGCTGGCAATACATGATACATATGACTGCAAGGTGGGCACAGAGAGAGACCACAGGCCATTCAAGAGACTCAGGCTTATTCAGGATGAGTCTAAAAGAGGTCAAGTTGCAAAGCTTAGATATTTTAGGAATCTCTGACCCTCACACCTTGATTACATGAAGGACTCAAGCACAGGCCAGGGAGAGCAAGAAAGCAGGAGGGCCGGGGAAGGAGGAAGAGGACCAACAAGTATTTGCCCTGTGCCAGGCCCTATGCCAGAGGTGTCACTTGCTTTGCCTCATGTGCCTGTGCAGCCCTGGCCTTCCCAGAACATGCAGACCTGTCCGCACCTCAGGGCCACTGCACTGGCTATTCCCTCTGCCTGTGCAATTCCCTGCAGAGTGGGCTCCTTCTCATCATCCAAGTGTGTGCTTGACCATCACCTCCTCAGAGCAGCCTTCCTGAGGACCACAGCTGAGGGGGGTCTCCACTCCCTGAACACCCTGCCTTGGCTACATTCTCATTTCACGGCCTGTCACTAGAGTGGACATCCATTTGTTGACAAGGCGCTTGGCTGGCTCGCACACTAGGACGTAAGATCCATTGGGCAAGGTCCTGTCTGTCTTATTCACACTGTACCCGCAGGGCCTGAGGCAGTGTCTTCACATATCAGTTGCTCAGCAAACATTTGTCGAACAAACAAATGAACAAGTCTCATGACAAACTGTCAGGCAAATACCAACACTGCCCATTTCACAGGTGAAGACACTGAGACTCAGAGGAGTCGGGTAATTTGTCCAAGGTCTCAGAAGGAGTGAGGGGAATCCCAGTCCTTCTGAGTCTGCAGGCTGCCCCTGCCCCCTGTCCCTCTCCACGTTTCTTTCAGCTCTGGGGGTGGCAGTTCCCTGAATTGTTATCCTGTCTTATAACTGGACTTCCTGGCTCCCAGATGAGCTGGGTGAGGGGAACAGAAGAACTGAATGCAGCGGGGAGAGTGTGAGGCTGGGGCCCGTCAAGACGCCAGTGCACGAACCAGAAACAGGTCAAGTATGCAAAAACTCGGCCCACCAGAGTGGCCAAAGCATCTCCAGAGATGCCCCGGGAGTCCCCCAGCCCAAACCCCACCAGCCTTGACGGGGAGCTCACCCCCTCCCAGGTCAGTCTGGCCCAGTTCAGAGGGCAGCAAGAGGTGTTGGGGCCTTCCTTAACCTGAGCTTAGCTGGGAAGCCTGGAGGGGATGCCCAGCACTTCCTGAACTGGGAATTCTGAGCGCTGCTGGATACATGGCAAGAAATTAGGTTAAAGCAGGAACAATCAGCTCATTAGCCCCCTTGCTAGACTCCACACACACACAGAGCCTGCCTCAGAGCGACGCTGCCTACTGTCGCTGTCTGCCGGGATCTGGGTGGAACGGTACAAGTGAGATGTTTTATGTATGTGTCGTGCATATTTATTAGGAAGAAGTAAATAAATTAGCTGCTTGCCATCTGCAACCACCAGCCCACATTAAGTTCCCTCCCTCCTCCTCCGCCTCGGGAGGGGCCACACCAGCAAAGCCCAGGTCCTGTAAAGAAGGGGCTCCTTTCTAGTAAGATTTTTCTCCAGAGTTTGAACAGCCCTAGAATTTCAATTTTTCTGAAAAGAAATTGATATCGGGTACTATTCTAGGCCATTTGCCAATAGCTGATCCTCCCATCAAGCCTGGGAGGTGGGCATACTGTAATCCTCATTTTAAAGATGAAGACATGGAGGCTCAGAGAGGTCAGGTCACTTGCCCAGGGTGACACAGCAAATGAGTGGAGGAGCTGAGCTCAAGACAGGGGAGGCTGAAAGACTTCTGCATTGTACTGGGGAGAAAGGCTGGACCAGGAGGCAATTATATTCTAGTTCTGTTGCTAGTTGCTGTGGGGTCCAGCCTGATCCCTTAACTCTCCTGGCCCTTCTCTGTTGAATGGGAAAATGAAACACAATAGGACAGACTTCACATGGGGGAAAGGCAAATCGCCGCCCCCACTCCGTTGAAAACCTGAGTGGCCTTCAAGCACACCATGGAGGTTCCTGACTTCCCACACTTAAAGGGGCCAGACAACCCCCCCCCACCTGCCCCAGACTTGCTGTACAGCTCTGGGCACATCAGTGAACCTCTCAGAGCCTCAGTGTTCTCCTCTGTAAAATGGAAAAACAACTGGGTTGGGGAGGGCACAGGCTGTGGGGAAGAGGATCTCATGGATATGGAAAGCCTTGTAGGCCTGGTGGAGGCAGGCAGCAGGCTGGGGCCAAGGACAGAGGGGCAGGAGGGAACCCAGAATGCCTGATGGTGCTCCAGAGCCCAGAGACGGGCTGTGACTTGCCCAGGGCCACACAGCAATCACAGCCATGGGGAGTCTCAGACCACCTGCCTCCCAGGCTGCGGAGACAGCCCAGGGCACTGAGCCCAGCACCATCCAAGCTCAGCCTGGATCTGAATGTTTTATGAAGCGCCATAAATCTCTCCAGAATCACTCCTGCCCACAACCCGCAAGCTCTGCCTCACTGCCTCTGCCTCTGCCTGCCTGCAGGCCCTTTTCATTAAATTAAGTGCAGAATCCAATGCAATTGCTTTTTATTTTCCCCAAGTGACCACCTGCCACCTCCCTCCAGGGTGCCCGCAGGGCCAGGGCTGCTGCAGGGCACTCACACATACCCTCACAGACAGTATAGAGATTTCTAGATAAAAAATAATTTTTTTTTTTTTTTTGCGGTACGCGGGCCTCTCACTGTTGTGGCCTCTCCCGTTGCGGAGCACAGGCTCCGGACGCGCAGGCTCAGCGGCCATGGCTCACGGGCCCAGCCGCTCCGTGGCATGTGGGATCTTCCCGGACCGGGGCTTGAACCCGTGTCCCCTGCATCGGCAGGCGGACTCTCAACCACTGCGCCACCAGGGAAGCCCTAAAAAATAATTTTTTAAGATGTCTGATTTAGTATCTTCACAGCTGACATTAGTGAGCCCCCACTAGGTGCCAGCACAGCCCCCTGAAAGCCCCAGGAGGCAGAATCGGCCCAGTTCACACAGAGGGACAGTTCAGAGCAAACACAGGCCCACAGGGTCCCCAGTTCCTGGGCCGAGGGAGTTAGGGGGTGGGGAGCTGCAGACGCGCAGAGCCAGCTTGTCCTAGGGCCACTGTCAGAGAGAACAGGTGTGAGATGCAGCAGGAAGGAAACAGGTCAGACTCGAAGGAGGCCAGACGGCAACCCTGGTGCACTGTGCATTGAGCAAGTCTCAGCCCTCCGACTCCTTCACGAGGAGGGAACAACAGTAACAGCAGTTGTTCAACTGGGTACATAATGTGGGCCAGGCCCTGCAAAGGCTTCCCAGGACTCTCTGAAGAAATCCAGACTCCTCCCCTCGGCCTGCGGGGCCCTTCTGAGCCCTCTGGCCTCACCCCGCTCCACTCTCCTGCACGCTGGCCTCCATTCCTCAAACACACCAGGCACATTCCTGCCTCAGGGCCTCTCCCTGCTCTTCCCTCTGCCTGCAGAGCTTCTCTCCCAGGTCTTCCCTTGGCTGGTCCCAGCACAAATGTCATCTCCTCCAGAAGGCCCTCCTTGACCACCTCGTCACCCTTTATCATCTCATTCCATTTCCTTGTCTTCCTTTGCTTCTGTGAACTCTTATTTACTTGCTCACCTATTCATGGCCCAGCGCCCCTCCTCCGTAAGGACGAAGACTGTCTGGTTCGCTGCTGTAGCCCCAGCACCTAGAGCAGTGACTAGCACCTAACAGGTTGTGGTTAAACAACTGAAGAATGAATGAAAGCAGGGAAGGAAGGAATCAGCCCACACGGGGTCTGGTGCCGGGGCCAGGACACAGGCAGGAGGGAGGCAGCAAATGCCTGGGGTCCTGAAAGATGACGACAGCCCCTTCCCTGCCCCCATCCCGCCAAGGTTACTTCCCTGAATCCAAGGTGCTCAGGGGAGGGGGTGGCTTCCCAGAGGGAGCAGGGAGACCTCATGGGATACAGAGAGGGAGAAATGGTCTAGAACATGAGGAATAGCAACACTCCAGGAGATTATGTAGCCATTAAAAGTGACAAGCGTGAGAAATAACATCTGCAGAGGAAAAAGCCCAAGTGGAACTGCCGTACAGGCTGATGACAACCACAAGTAAGCTGAGTCTCACTGCGCCTCAGCAAAATGCTGGAAACAACTTTGTTATCCAACTTGAAGGGGAGAGGAGCAGGTAAATAAACTACGCCCCATACAGCCACTTGATGGGCATTCTGCAGCTAGAATAATCCAGGGAGATGGTGACCCTATAAAGCTAAGTGAAGAAAAAGCAAAACATAAAATGGTATATGTCATATGATCTAAACAAAAATAGACAGTGGAAGAAAGACTGGAAGGAAATGCACCAAAGCGTCCCTGGATAATGAGTTAGTGGAGGATGATTTTAGTTTTCTTCTTGGTCTTTATCCTTCTTTTCAAAATGGTCTACATTTAACAATAATTGCATGCTTAATCAGGGAGAAAGTAACTTAATTTAAAATGATACTCTTATTATTATTTTTTTAATGATAGCAAGAGGGCAGAGGAGTGTGCACTTACCAGTGCTGCACGGGGTGGGGGGCTCTGCAATATCTTTTTTTAAATTGATATCGCTGTGTTTAATTATTTTAAATAGTTTGAATGCCCAAAAACATTTTACAAGATTTCTTTTTTGGAAATATAGACAAAGGAAGAACCAGGAAACTGGTCAACAGGAGGCCAGTCCCAGCTCAGGGACCAAGTGGGGCCTTCTCCCTTCTGGGCCTCAGTCTCCTGGTCTGTAGAATGGGGTTAACCATCTTTGCCTCCCATTGTTGCTATAGGATCCAGGCCTCTAGAGAAATGGTGTGCCCATGTCCAGTACTTAGCAGATGCTCAGTAAATGCTGGTGCCCTCTGCCCTCCAAGAAAAGGAGACCCCAGCCAGGGCCCTCCCTACTGCTACACTCCCATCAGGTAGGCAGGGAGTGGTCTCCAAACCCTTTTGATCTTGCACTCCCATCTACAGAAAATGTACATTCCTCTGCAGTAACATATGCATATTATGTATGTAATACCCATGTTTCACTATATCTGTGTATCACATCATACGATACACACAGACATAGAAAAAATTAAATTGTGATAAAACATAAACGTAAAGCAAAACTCTTAATATTTTCTCCATCTTCCTCCTCAAGAAATGTCCCGGGTGTGGCAGCCACACCCCGCGATGGGGACCACTAGCTGAACCTGTGAGCTCCTGCAGGGCAGAGGTCACCGAGAGCTCAGGCAGCAAATCGTCCCAGCAAACTGTTGATGCTCACTCCAGAGCAGTTTGGAGGGGGGTTCTGGCTGGTTTACATTTGAAAGAAACAAAACAACCGCAAAAAGTAAATCACTCAAACCAGAATCTGACCCCTCCACTAAGAACCGGAGAGAGCTGGACCAGGTAATCTCTGAGGGGGGTCCTTCCTGCTGTCCCCAGGTATCACCCCTCCCCCAGCCCCTCCCCACCCACTTGAAGGAGGTGGCCTCTCTTGGGAGGCCGGGCGGCCACAGTGATTTACACCCTCATAGGGCCCAGCCTCACTATAAAATACAGCTGCCCTCCAGGACTCCTGCCAACCCAGAGCCAGCTGCCCATAAACCCCAGACGTAAATCTCGAGACCCAGTTCCATCAGGACAGAAGGCAGACAGTAAATTCATGGCTCCAGGGCCTCTGGCAGCAGACCCTCCTGGGAGAATTCATTTTTCACCCTAGGATAAATTACCCTTGCTGGAGGGGAGAGGTGAAGAATTTGTTTATTCGGTTGAAAAAAATGGTTGTTTGAAGGGCACCCCCATCGGGCTCCCCAACGGGGCTGCCAGCTCCCAGGGCTACGCAGCCAGATGCCTCCAGGACTGGGGTCTCTCGGCAGGCCCCTCTCACTCAGCGCCCTAAAACGCATTCCTGCACATCCCCCAGCGCAGTGAAAGATACCGGCGTAACCCCCCAGGCCCTGAGGAATCCCTGTCAGGAAACCCTGAGTGTCACCAGGTCGGCCAGGTCCCCCGCACGGTCCTCTGCCATGTCTGGCCTATTCCGCTGCCTGCTTCCCTCTGCTTGGGGCTTCAGCCTCCACCCTGCTGGACAGGCCTGAGGCCAAACCAAAGCCACTACCTATCTAGCTTGGGGGACCTTGAACAAGTAAAACCACCTCAAATCTTTATCTTTTTTGTAAAATCACACAAATTCCCTAAGGGAGCGTAAGTCAGAACAGCCATTTTGGAAAGCCTCGTGGCCTCGGGGCTGGGAGTGATCTATTTCTCATCCCCAGTCGGATATATCAGTGATCGCTTTATGTTGATCTTTTAAAAGTACCAATGTTTGAGTCACTCTTCTTTGTGTCCAATATATCTCCTAATAAAAGAGCAAAGTGCAGAAATGCATGGTAGCAGGCCACCACTTGTGTAAAACAAGGGGAAAGAATAGGAATGTACAGTTGCTTATTATGCATAGAAGAAACTTCTAGAGGAATACGCTAGAAACAGATGATGGTGGTTACCTCCTGTGAGAGAGGCGGGGACTTGGCAAACAGAAGACAGACGCTGGAGAATGACTCTTGGCTGATGTTTCGAGGTGTTTTTTGTTTTTTTTTATCTGAACCATGTGACCCTTGAGTTCTCACGCCAGTCCCCTGTTGATGGACAGCTGGTTTATGCCCTTTGGTTTTCTTCATTAACACTGCAATGAACATCCTTATGCACTTTGCTTTATGCATCTATGTTAGATTTGTCTCGAGAATACTTAGAAAAAGGATGGCTGGCTCAAAGGATATGAGCACTTTCCATATTGACAGGTAACTGTCAAACTGGCCCCCCAAATGACCCTACCCGCTTGTTGCATACGTCAGTCTCTGCTCCCCCATGGTCTCACCAACAGTAGACACTACTCATTTTTTCATTTCCCCTCAACATTGATATTGTGCTGTGGTTTCTATGAGCATTTTCCTAATGCTAACAGAATCATCCCCTGAGGTGGTGAGGTTGACCATCTTTTCATTCACTTTCTGGCCATTTGTGTTTCTTCAGCTAGTAACTTCCTGCTTGCATCCATTACATCCTCCTAGACTGCTTATCTTTTCTTACTGATTTGCAGACCTCCTTGCACTCTGGATACTATTCTTTATCAGGGGTGTATGTTTTAAAGACTTTTCCTCCTGGTCTGTGGCTTGTCTTTGAACCTTGTGAATGGTTTCCCTGGTCATATAAAAGTTTTACATTTTTATATGGTCCAATCTCTCCATTCTTCCTTTCATGGCATCTGCTTTTCGAGCTTCTATCTCCTCATCTGCTAACCTGGCCTTGCAGGGTTGATACAAGGAGTGAATCAGGCATCTAGCAATGCTGAGCAAATGACAAGGATAGTCATTTGGGGGGGGTCTCCCTGCCTCACCCTGCCTCCCAGCCCCCTCACAGCCAGCAGGAGCTTTTTGAAGATAATCACTCTCCTGCTTGAAACCTTTCAGCTACCTAAAGAAATGATGCTTAAACTCCTTTAGTGGGTGAGTTCAAGGTCTCATGCACTGGGCAAGTGCGTGAATGTGTCATCGGTGGGATGGGGGCTGTGGTGACCACGCTCCACAAGGAACAGCAGAAACGCAAGTCCAGGGTTGCCAGATCCTCTGAAGAAAGCTGCACATCTGTTTTTCCTATGTGAAATCTCCCCCTGCCTTCTCCCACACACACTTAAAATTTAATGGCAACTAATTTTTTTAAGCCACTGCCAGCGTCAAGCGAGGTCTATTTACGAGTTGGATGTGGCCATCTCTACCCTCACAATCTAGCCCCAACCCACCGTTCCCGAATTGTGCCCCACTCCCCGCACGTACACATACCTCATGCAGCTGACATGCAAGCCACACTGCACAGCTGTGGACACAGCATGTGTTTCTGAACTCTGTTTTGCACATGCTGATCTCTTGGCCTGAAATGCCCTTCCCTGCTCCTTTCCTTCCTGGATAACTCATCATTGCTCTTTGAAACACTGCTCTTTGAAACTCAAGTCAGGTGTCAACTTCAATTCCCCAACCCAGACAGAATTCCATGCTCCTTCCTTGAGCACCCCATCACTCATGACTCTTGGGACTGGAATTCCAAAGGGAGCAACCTGGGGTCACAGAAAGAGCCCTGGCTCGGGAGAAAGACATTCCTGGGATGAAATTCCTGCTCTGCCACGTCCCAGCAGTGCATTCTTGGGCAAGTGACTTAACCTCTCTGTGCTTCAGGCGCCCAACTGTGAGACAGAGATAATGAGCCCTATACGTGGTTGGGTTTCTGGGAAGAGAAAATGAAACGGTATAAGAGAATGACACGGCACATAGTAGGGACTTAATAATAGTTTGCGGAATGAAAGAATAAACTTTAAAAACGAACAAACAGTGCTCGCTTCGGCAGCACGTATACTAAAATTGGAACGATACAGAGAAGATTAGCATGGCCCCTGCACAAGGATGACACACAAATTCGTGAAGCGTTCCATATTTTAAAAAAAAAAAGGAACAAATATTTCCTCAGAATGCTCTGAACTCAGCACATGGAAAAGTTAGCTAATTTTCCGGAATGGAGCCTGGGGGTTATCTAAACTCCTGTGCCTGACCTTTATTGCTATCTCCTGATTTCAGAGAAGGCCGTGGACCACCTAGCCCTCAGTGGCATGCACTCTGAGGAGCCATTCAAGCCAAGGACTGCAGAGGACTGAGTCCCTGGAGTGTAAACTGAGGCAGACCAGCCAAAGGAAGAAGAGTGGGCACATCCAAGCCGCTGGTGTTTGGGAAGCACAGCAAGAGGCAGCAGCCCACAGGGCTCAGCCCCACATCTGTAGGCTCCGTGAGATGAGAGGCCTTCTTGGCCTTCAGTACTGTGTGCTCATGTCTGGCATACAATAGGTGCTCAAAAAGTGTCTGCCAACTGAATGGATTATTACTTAAATAATACAAATAATGATGCTTTGCAAAGCATAAACTGCCGTACAAATGCAGCTCCCCGTGAGCGGGGTCGCTGCCGCCTCCACACTCAGGCCTCTGCTGGCCTGCTCCCAGGTTGGCGTCCCTGGGCTGGATACTGCAGACCCACAGATGGATGGGATGGGGTTTCTGCCCCATGGAGCTCTGAATCTAGCAGAGGAGACGGATGAACAGACACACAGTTATCCTCCAACAGGAGAGGGGCCAGGACAAAAACATGGTGGGAGACAGGGGGAGGGGGCAACAGGAAGCTGCACCTTGGCCTGGTCTCAGATCGGAACTAGAGGAAACGATAATTTGCTGGGTGAAGGAGACGATAGGGGAGAGGCACTCCAGGCAGAGGCAGCAGCCTGAGCAAAGACTCAGAGGTCCAGGGCAGAGCAAGGTCTGTGCACAATTAAGGAGGAAAGAAAGGTTACTGCAGCCAGATTCCAGAGGGCTTTGAATATCAGAGGTCTCCAGCTTCAAAGCGAGTGTCGTTGGACCCCTCAGAGTGCGTTTGCATTGGTGTTCAGCATTTTAAAGTTGGGAGGTAGTACGTCAAACTCTGGTTTTTTAGCTTCTCTAGAAAAAAATCAGAAGATCTGGTGGGCTGAGCCAGGGCTCCTATAAAGTCTAACTCTCTGGTTCAACTTTGTCCCCCAGGCCCATTTCACTCCCTTTGCCCACAAATATTTATTCAGCAACTACTACGTGTCAGGCAATGTGCTAGTTCCTGAGGATACAATGAAGAATAAGACAGGCATAGTCATAGCCCTCATGGTACTTACATATTGGTGGGAGAGAAAGGCAATAAACAAGAACATGACGTAAGGTCAGGCAGTACAAAGAGCTGGGAAGGAAAAGAAAGTTACAGGACTAAAGGGTGCAATTTTAGATGGGATGGCTGGGAAGGCCTCTGTGAGGAGGAGACAGTTGTGCAGATCTAAATGTAGTGAGTGAACCATGCCCATATAAGATGAAAGATCAACCCAGAAAAAGGATCATCGAATACAAAGGCCCTGCGGCCTCCTTCATCTTTTGGGTCACTTGCCTTGCCCCTTTAAGCACTTAAGTGTGAGACCCCTACTCTAGGTAATGGAGCATAATGGGTAATGGGTAAGCAGGTGTAAACCACCCCCAGATGCATGTTTCAGATAAAACACTTCTGACCAGTAGTGAGGGAGGCATGGGAAATAGGGATATGGGTGGAAGGCATTGCATGGTTTTTTCCCGTTGGAAAAAAGTAATAGGATGACAAGGAAAAGGCAGAGAAGGTTCATCGTACGTGGCACATTCAAACTTAAGCCCAGGACAGAGAACCCATGAGTGAGAGCAGGGAAATTCCCATTTCCTTCCTCACAAGCTGCATCACCTGCCAAGCCCTGCAAAGTGGGAAGCAGGGGTGGGAGGAGAGAGACAGATAATGATAAATCTCCTGCAGCCCTGGAGCTGTTTGCTGTGGTTGTTGTGTTTTTTTCCCCCAAGCCTACCTGGGCTGCTGCTTTAGAAAGTCAACTGCAAAGTAAACACTTTGATGGGGTTTTGGTTGTTTGTCTCCCCATCCCCTTTCTAAGCAAAACTAAAGGGTAGATTCCTTGTCCTTTTGCCCACAAAGTAAAAGAAAAAGAGATACTATTGTTTTAAAAGAGGAGAGGAGAGAAACCCTACAATCTTATACTATTCTTCTTGGCTGCGCCAGGGGAAGGAGGCGATTCTGCACACTGACATCATAGTCTGTGTCACGGGACATAACTTCCGCCACTCAAAGCTTTACGTGCATTTTTGAAGGTACAGGGAAATGTTTAAAATCGGCTTCAGTGTTGACACTGCAGTTGTTAAAACCAAACAAAAGATCCTTTCCCAAGTCTGGCTGGTTCTTCTTAAATTTATCTGGGCCCCCACTACCTGATTTAAGGCAATGAGCAGATGTTTCACAGCAGGAAGCGCATTAGCTCCAGATGCCGCCGCTTTGTTCTAGACGTGCACATATATATACTGGCAGACACACACACCACACACAGACACACACACACACACACACACACACACACACACGGAGGACTTGGGGCAGCAAACGTTCGCAGCTCCCCTGCCAGCACTTGGCATGCCAGCATGGACCATGTGTAACCTCTGCCTGCAGTTCTGACACAGAGATGAGCAGCGGGAGTAAATAGCCAATCAGATCCCACCCCATCGTCTTCCCGCTGTCTCCTAGGTAACAGGCAAAGGGCCACATCAGCTAGCTGGATACCACAGGGACTGGGACACACACACACACACACACACACACACACACACACACACACACACACACAAGATCCTCTAAAAGTCCCTAATTGCAGAGCCGCTGAATGTGCCTGTCAGAACCCTGGACAGTTCCCCAAAGGTATTCAATGCCTTTGGTTCCTGCGCACCCGGCAGCCACAGCTCCTACAGCTTTCCCACCTCCGCCCCTTACGCATGCATGCCATTCCTCTGCCGGGCATGCCTCTCCCCACTGCCATCTCCATCACTCAAAACCTTGCTCATCTTCGGATCCAGCCCAAGTCCTTGGTCAAGACTTCCGATGGCTCCCATCACAGAATAAAATCCACGCTCCTCCCCTGTGGTGAGCTGGCCTTTCATGATCTGGCTCTTCCAGCCTCCTCGCTCATCACTCTCCTCCCTCACTCCTTCTTTCTCTTCCTCCAACAGGTCACACCGGCCCTCCCCACATTATCCCCTGCAGACCAGGGCTCTTCGTGGTACTTGCTGTTCCCTCTGCCTACACAGCTCTTCCTTCTGCTCTTGGCATGGCTGAGCTTTCTTGTTCTTCAGTCTTGGCTCAAAAGTTACCTTCTCAGAGAGGCCTCCCCTGATCCCCTTGGCCACCCTACCTGAAGAAGTCCCCTCCCCTGGGACTCTCCACCACATCACCTTATGTTCCTGTGTCATCTTCATTACACTGCTGACTCTGAAACGATCCCACTCCTATTTACTTGTTTACTTGTTCTGTCTCCACCATTAAAACGTACAGTCTGTTACGGCAGGGTCTTTGTTTTGTTCATGGCTGTATCCCCAGCCCCCAGAACAGGACCCAATAAATATTTGTTGAATGAATAAAAAGTCATTTCTTCCTGACTGCTTCTATATTTCCCCCTCTCTCTAATAAGAGAGCTGGACGTGATGACTTCTATTAAGCCTCCTGGCTAACATTCCAAGAGTCCATTAGAGAGCAGAAAGGACTGGCATAAGGAGGAAAATTAATCAGGCCACACCACGGGAAGAACCTGCCGGTGGAGAGCTGACCTTCTCCACTGGGTCACGGCGCTCTCCTCCCCTGAGTGGCCTCCCTGACAAGAACTGGCTGCTGCTTTCAACTTCACGTTCCCCAGGCACTGGGCACCTTGAACTTTTGTGTTCTGAGGGACTGGGAGCAACTTGAAGCTGAGGACTGGGTTTTATTTTTCTGATCCCACAAAGAGACCAGGAAGAGCCTGGGGGAGGGGGAGGGAGCCCTCTAGAAGCATTTACTGTAGTGAATAGAAGAGAAGGTGTCGCTATCTACAGGGCCAAAAGCCTCAAGGTGGAGGTTCATTAGAACACAAGTCTCTTTCTCTCTCTCTCTCTCTCTCTCTCACACACACACACACACACACACACACACACACACAATCTCAAAAGCATCATGAAGCTAGAATCACAGAGTTCCCCAATCCCCGTGGCTGCATGTGTTTCTCTTCAAGGGACATGAGTACTACGTAAGGTCCTAAAAACTGTGCAGTGATCCAAACACATATGCTGTGTAAGTGTGTGCTGAGCACAACCACACTTTTGGCCAACCTCACTGGGCAAGGCTGGGAGATGGATTCAAGTAGCCACATGGTAGACACAACCCAGATTGGACCCCCCCAAACCCCAGGAGTGGGGAGCCTCAAGCTGATCATTCAGAATCCAGAAACGCACCGAGTCCTGAGTTCTCCAATGACCAGTACACCAGGTCACTTCTGAAGTGGATGTAAAGATCCAGAAAGGAAGAGCAGGATTAGTATTTCTTGAGCACCTACTACGTGCTAGGCCCTGTTAACATTGACTCTTCAAGACCACCTGCAAGGTTACCTTTCCCACTTTATGGATGAAAAAACCTGAAGCTCAGAAGAATTAAGTAGTGTGCCCAAGGTCACACAGCTAGCTAGCAGAGGGGCTCAGCTGGGAACATAAATCTGGTCTCCAAGTCCACTCTTCTTTCCCCAGGGCCTTAAATTACACCACACGATAAGCAGATAAGCTGGTCTTGTTCAAAATGTCCTGCTGGCCGAAGCTCTCCTCTGAGGATGTCAGGCCTGTGCCCCTATCTCTGCATCTCTCTCTGTCACACTCAAGCTTGGATGACCTCCCACCACAAGCCTCTCATCCAGCTGGACCCACATCTACATCTCAGAGTTTCTCATGTGAGACTCAGCCCATGGGATACAATTTTCCCATGGCCCAGAGAAAGCTGGGGATTTTGTCTTTTTAAAAAAGTAATTCCCTACTGGCACGGGTGGATGCACCAGCCACCCTCTGATTTAGTGCTGAGGTCAAAGATCAACCTCAAGTAAGATTTTCCAAGGAAAACTCAAATGCTGGGTACCTCATGGCACTGAGGGAGGGAGAAGTGGCCTCTTCTCAAGAATGTGGCCAGTGGCAGGCAAAAGGGCTGCAGGCATCACAAGACCCACACACCTTATACGTGTCACCCTTGAGCCTCGTGCACACCCACATGAATCTCAAACATGCCACCCATGAGCCTGCACGCACACCACCCACATGCGCCACCCATGCCACACACACATGGGGAGTGGGGATCAGAAGCGAGAGAGCAACAACCTCCCTCTCAGGACATCACAGCCCCCACTTCTGAGCCTGCTCTGGGCTGTGCGCTGTGCCCCGGCCAAGACTTCATTTCATCCTCCCTAGGCCCTTCCCTTACAGACACAGAAAGTGAACCTCGGAGAGAGGGAACGACTTGTCCAAGACCATAGAGCACGCCTGTGGCTGACTGCCGCATTTTCTGAAGTTTGGTGATGGGCACCTGGCTCTGCTTTTTTTTTTTTTTTTTTTTTTTGCGGTACGCGGGCCTCTCACTGTTGTGGCCTCTCCCATTGCGGAGCACAGGCTCCGGCCGCGCAGGCTCAGCGGCCATGGCTCACGGGCCTAGCCGCTCCGCGGCATGTGGGATCTTCCCGGACCGCGGCACGAACCAGTGTCCCCTGCATCGGCAGGCAGACTCTCAACCACTGCGCCACCAGGGAAGCCCAAGATTTCCTTCTTAATTTACTCCATTCCTTGACTGGCAGCCCTGTCCATCTGCCTCCTCACTCACCGGAAAGGAAGGAAACCTGGGCACCCCCTGTGCAGGAGTTACACACCTGACTTAGCCTTGCGAACAGGACAGGAGGGGCAGGCACCCGCTCTCGCTGTCCTCCTCCTCCCTTCCCCCCATGCCCTAAACAGGAGCTTCTGGCCTCGTTTGTAAATGGATCCTTTCCCATGCACTGAGCCAGGCCCAGCTCGGGGGGCAGATGGGAAGGCGGGGGACTGGCACTACCAAAATCTTGCCGGTAATATAGACTTAGGTTCACCTCCCAGCTTTACCGCCTACTGCCTGTGTGACCTTGCTCAAGAGGCATTCTTTCTGAAGCTCAGTGCCCTCACCTGTAAGGTGGAAAGAATAGCGCCCTCCTGAGGCGTAGAAGTGAAGGTTAAAGACACAGGCGGAAGTGAGGGCCTGGGTACACAGTGCCCACTGCCTGTAAGTCCGCCATCGTGCCCACTAAGTGAGCAGAGGGTGGGCAGCTGCCATCCCCACCTCACTCTGCCCCCGACGCGGTGCTGGCAATTCTCAATCAGCACCGAAGCCGAACTTCCCTCAGCGGTGGCAGGACCTGGGCGCGGGTCCTTCTTCCTCCCTCCGCGGCCAGCGGCTCAGACGACAGGTAAGCAGTGGAGCAGCCCCGGAGGCGGCCGGGCGGAGGGGGCTGCGCCGCAGCGCTGCTGCAGGGCCAGGCCGCGCAGGGGGCAGTGCGGCCGGGTCCTCGCCCGCCCCGCACCCGCTCCCGCCTCTGGCCTCTTTGCAACTTTGAGCAACTGCAGACTCCGGGGTCGGGGCGGGGTTGCTGCAGGGCGTGCGAAGGAAAGTTGGGTCCCAGCGACTGCAGCCTCGGGATCCCAAGGCCCTCGCCGTGAGCGCCCGCACACTCGAAGCGCCGGCGAACTCTCGGGGGGCGAGGAGGCACGGGGTCGCCGAGCCGGCCCCGGCCGTTCGAGGAACCGGACCCGCGCGCCCGTCCTGGAGCGTCCAGAGCCTTCGCCGCAGCCCCGCGCGGTCGCACTGCCCGGGTCCCACCTCCGCGCGCCTCGTGCAGCCCCCTTGCCGGCTTCCCCCGGCCCGGATGCGCTCCGCACCGCATTTCCTGCGGTGACCCTTCGAGCTCCCAGCTTAAGGCGCTCCCCTCCCGCGCCTCGGAGGCAGGCGGACGCCCGCCCCCTCGCCTCACGCGGGACCCTCAGCGGACGCCCGCGGTCAGCCCCGCGCTGGGCCCGCCCCCCGCGCCCCCTGCCTCGCCGCGCCGGTACTAACCGGCCTGGGCGGCGGCCGCGTCCTACCTTCGTCCGGCAGCCGCTGCAGGCAGAGCGCGAGGTTCCTCCGCCAGCCCCGCATCCCCGCGGCCGCCCTGCGGCCCGGCCCGGCCTCGCCAGCCCAGCCGCGGCCCCGGCCCCGGCCCCGCCCCCGCCGGGCCCGGCGGCGCAGCGCAGCGCTGGGGAGGGCCGCGGGCCCAGGGCGCGGCGGGCATGGGCGGCTGCCGAGGGTCGTGGGGTCCGGGCGGCCGCCAGGCGCTCGGCTCAGCTCCGGAGCCCGCGGCTGAGCAGACGCTGCCGGAGAGCGCGCGCTTTCCCGGGCGCGGGGGCGGGGCGGCGGGCGCGGGCGGGGGCGGCGCGGAGCGAGACCGTGGGGTACCTGCAGCTGCTTGAGCCGGCTCGCCCGGCAAGCCTCCCACTGCCCAGCCCACAGCACGTCCCAATAACGCTAATTACCACGAATTAGTTAATGAACGAGCGAAACAATGAATGATTAAATAAATGGGTGAATATGTGAGGGAATGAATGAGTGAATGAATGAGTTGAATAAGCAGGTGTACGGATGAGTGAGAAAATGGTGACGGAATGAATGAATGAATGAATAACTGAGTGACTGACTGAATGAATGAGTTAGTGAATTGATGTATGATTTATGTAAATTAATGAGTGAATAAATGGGTGAAGGAATATGTAAATAAATGACTGAGTAAATGAATGAATGGGTGAATCAATTAGTGAGGGAGTGCTCCCAGGCCTCAGGCCTGTACGAGGCAAAGGACCTTCCACAGGAGCCCTCACCCCTGCCCTGAGAGTGGGGTGTTCCAGTTGCATCTTGTGGAGGAGGCACAGGGGGCTCAGAGAGGGCAGGGCCTGTCCGTGGAGCCAGCAAAGGCTGGAGGCTGGTGGTGAGGAGGTGTGTCTGTCTGCAAGCTTTGTCCACTGAACCCCATCACAGTTCCCCTCCATCAGCACGGCAGCCACTGAGCTCACCAGGTCTCAGAGGCTCTGAGGAAGAACAGGCAGGGAAGGGGCACAGTGGGTCCTATCCTTGGAAGTCAGATTTGCTTCTTCCATTAGAATGGGATGGAGGGGAGGTGTGTGAGCCATCCAGACAAAGGAGTACTACACAGCTATAAAAAAAGGAGGAAGGTACTCTTTGGAAGAGGGCAAAGTGAAGTACGTGTTTATAATATGCGCAGAACAAAGGGGGGTAGGCTCTACCTTCATATTTCCTCTAGTGTGTGGAAAATTATCTCCAGTGGACACACCGATGCCCTTGGCAAGGGGAGTCAGGTGGCTGGGGGCAGGTGGGAGAGACTTGATTTTCATTGAATCCTCTTTTGTGCCTCTTGAAATTTTGAACCCTGGAGATGCATTACCCATCTAAAATGTAAAGTTTTTAAATAAATTAAATTTTATGACAATATGAAAAAGCATTTGTACCTCAGGAAATGCTGCCTCCCCGCTGCCCAATCAAGTAAGCCTGTTTGCCTGGATGCCCTCCCTCCCACCTCCTGCTGTGGGAGGGAGAGGGTCTTGCTAGTCAACAGCAGAGTGAAATATGAACGTGGGGGTCAGTGTAGAGCACGCTACCACGCATGAGTGCTGGGAGGAAAACAACTGGCCTCTGCTTGCATCTTGGGTTACTCTGTTTTGAACCAGGTTTCCTTGGGCAAACGACTTTATCTCTTTGAGCCTTAGATTCCCCACCTGCAAACTAGGGACCATCATAATGTCCTAACAGGATCCAGGAAAGCTGGAGCCAGGTGCTTGTATTCCAAAAGGGAGTCCAATGGTGGAACCCAGGCATCTTTATCCTGTCAAGGAAGCCACCTAAACTTTGGCCTTCAGAAGTACCCCTTCTGTAAGGTAAGGGTGGGCTCTTATGTGATCTTAGATCCCCGATACATCTGCAAGCCCATTTTACAAAGGAGGGCAATGTGGCCCAGAGAGCTTAAGTGTCTTTTCCAAGGTCACACAGCCAGGAGTTGGCAGAACTGGCATTCAAACCCATATCTGCCCAGCTCCAAGCACCCCCAGACAGCGCTGCCCACACAGTCTATCTGATATAACTGTTGCCTATTTGTGCTTCTAAGACCCTCAGACGGGTCACATCCCAGCCCCATATTAATCTTGAATTATTAATCACCTCAGTAAGTAGGGAGCAGGCCCAGGGGATTGGGGCGAGAGACGGGCATATCAGTACGCAGGCCCGTGTTTGCAGAGTGCTGACTCCACAACTTGTCTTAAAGGCAGTGAGCTTTTGTCCAGGAAGTGAGTCTCCCCCCGCAGCAGAACTGTGAATCACTGCTGTCTGCATCCAGATTGATGGCCTCATAGTCAGGATGCCCGCTGCTCAGAGGACGACGGGGCTGGGATCACTGATGGGACAGGCAAAGGTGCCAGCGCCCAGGTCAGGAGGCTGTGACAGAAAAGGTCAGTTAGGAAGGCAGGACAGCGGCCTGGTACCCCTCCAGTGGCGGGAGAGGAAGAGGAGTGATACGAGGACGATGGGCCATGTGAGTGAGGGGACAGTGTTCCAGTTACCTACTGCTGCATAGAAGGCCGCTCTAAACTTAAGTGGCATAAAGCAACCATGTTATTATGGTTGTGAGTTCTACAGGTCAGGAACTTGGGCAGGGCGGATGGAATGTCTCAGCTCCATGATATCTGGGCCTCAGCTGGGAAGGCTGGGGGCTGGAATCATCTGGAGGCTTCTTGCCTTGCTGGTGCCCGAGCTGGAATGACTCCCTGTGGCCTGGGATTCCTCACAGCATGGCGGCCTCAGGGCAGCTGAACTTCTCACATGGGGCTCAGAGGTCCCAGAGCAAGTGTGCCAGCAGGACAGGTGGAAGCCACTCCACTTTCATGACCCTGCGTCAGGAGTCACGAGCATCACTTCCTGCTAATCCTCGAAGCAGTCACAAGCCTTCCAAATTCCAGGCACAGACTCCCCCTCTTGTGGGAGGAATGTCAAAGCATTTGCAAGTATTTCTGAAACCCGCAGAAGGGAAAAAATGTCAGAGGAAAGAAGAGGAGGAAGAGTAATAGAAGAAATCCTATTAACTGAAAGAGAAGAAAGAAAAAGTAAGAGGGATGAGGAAGACTCGCGGAGGAACTCATTTGCCAGGAGGAGTGATCAGAGAAGTAGTGGTAATAGGAAGATGAGTGATGCTTGGAGAGGTAACATTAAGGATAGTGACAAGAAAAACAGTAGCAGCCTGAACAGGAGGAACTGTAGTAGGAATGGGAGGGTTAAAATAGGAGAGGCCATTATACCTGGGGCGGCGGAGAGAGGAGAAAGCGAAGTTGTGCAAACAGCAGGGCAATATTTGGGGAGTGATGCAAGGAAGTAGTAATAAGAATGGCAGCAAACGAATAACCTTGCAATGTAACAGGACGAGAGGAGGAAGGTAGTAGTAATGGGACGTTGTAAGCAGAGGAGGAGAAAAGGGAAGAGGAGCAATAGTGTGGGAGAAATGAATGCATGACGAGGGCGAGAGAAGCAGTAACGGGAGGTGGTGTGGAAGAGTGGTTTAGGACCCAGAAGGCTCTGGAAACAGGTGCCTGGTTTCAGATCCACCTCCAAACTGCGTGGCCTCTGGTGAGTTTCTGAACCTTACCTCAGTTTTCTTATCAGTAAAATGGGCATGGCGATAGTAATCACACCTCCCTGATGAGGCTGTTGTGAGGGTTGATGAGTTAATTTGTGTAACGCATTTAGTGCCTGGCTTATACGGGGCCTGTGTAAGTGTTAGCTACTGTTACTAGTTCTGTTAAGACCACGGAAATGGGAGAGGTATCCTGAGCCCACGACAGTCGCTGCAGGGGGGCCTGTCAAGGAAGCAGGACCAGCAGAATGAGGACTGTAAACCCTGCCACGGAGAACAAGTCGGGGCAGAACTCAGCCAAGGTGCCAAGGGATGGCACCCAGGCCGCATCCAGGCCTCCAGGCTGCAGGCCAGGGCTCTCTGGGGAGAAGGAGAGAAGGTTTGGGTCCAGGTGCTCAGGGCTGGTGCCCTAGAACATTCTTGACCCCAGACTCTGCCTGCACTTCCTGGGAACCAGCCAATCTTTGGTGAGGGGCCGGCACAATCTGATCCGGTGAAGCAGGGGGGCTGAGCAAACCACCGGCTGCAGGAAGGAACTATTACTACTTATCTTTCTCTTTATCGTTGAAAATATAAAGAAAGTAAGCTTTACTGGTATTTAATACATGGATTGAGCATGGTACATATATTTAATTTATACTATGTACATATTTAGGGGGTACATGCTCCCAAATTGTTTTACCAAAAGGGGCTGAGACCACAAAATTCAGAGAACCGTGTGTGAAGGTAATCATGCCCGAGCCAGCCAGCCCTCCGGGGAGTTTGCGTGGAGTCACGCCCTAACAATTGCTCTGCAATTACTGCAGAGCCCCAGCAGGGCTCCGAGCGCCTGTCCAAGGCCTCTGTGGGCCTTGCTTCTCTTTCTAAGCCCTGAGTCTAGGGCTGGGCTCCCCATCGTCCTGAGCTTTTCTTTCACTCCTTCCCTGATTACTGCCATCAAAAAATTGGCATTCTACATTTTTATATGTCCTTCCCCTTCCAAGAAAATAATCCAAATATTTCCAGACGGGCTGCCAAGACGCAGCATTGGGCACTGGAAAAAGCATAAGCTTCTGAGTCACCCAGGCCTAGGTTCAAATCCCAGCTCCACTCAGTGGATCCTTGCCGAGCACCTACTATGTGCAAGGCACTGCACTTTGTGCAGGCATAGATCAGCCACTTGGACAAAATCTTTGCTCTTACAGCTTACATCCTAAGAGAACAGCTGATTTGCTGCATGACCTCAGGCAGGGTCACTGTACCTCTCTGAGTCTCAGTTTACTCATCTGTGAAGTGCGGCTCATAACCCCCAACCTTGCAGTACGGCTGTGATGAAAGGAGGTCTGGAGTCTGGGCCATTTGAGGGATGTCATCTCAGGGGCATAGACCTGGAAGGAACCTCAGCCCAACCCTCTATTCTGCAGCTATTGAGAAAAGCAGATGAGTGATGGGTAGTGACTTGTCCAAGGTCACTCAGTGAGGTGGGGGCAGAGCAAGAACGGCCGAGGGGTCATCTGTTGTACTTTCCTCCAGTCTGAGGCTGTCTGCCTGGTCCAGCCAGGACTGAGGCCCATGATATTCCAGGGCAGAAGAAAGCACTTTGACTGCTTCTGCCAACTTCTTACCTCTCACTCTACCCCCCCCGAGGGGTCATGGGGTAAACGTACCCCGGCTCCGCTGGAGAAATAGCAACTTCAAGGGTCTGGGCTGGAAAAACCCGTGGGAGCCCCAGGCAGTCCAGCCTTTGAGTCACATGGCAAAAACTATTCTTTAAATACCAGTCCAGATCCATCCACTTCTCTACAAATGACCCAGTTTCATTCCTTTTTATGGCTGAGTAATATTCCATTGTATATAGGTACCACAGGATCTAGAGACTGTCATACAGAGTGAAGTAAGTCAGAAAGAGAAAAACAAATATCATATATTAATGCATATATGTGGAACGTAGAAAAATGGTACAGATGAACCGGTTTGCAGGGCAGAAACTGAGACACAGATGAAGAGAATAAATGTATGGACAGCAAGAGGGGAAGTGGCGGGAGGTGGTGGTGGGATGAACTGGGAGATTGGGATTGACATATATACACTAATATGTATAAAATGGATAACTAAAAAGAACCTGCTGTATAAAAAAATAAATAAAATTCTAAAAATAAATAAAATTCAAAAAAAAAGCAAAAAACAAAAAACCAGTCCAGCCTCAGATGCTCAGGGAAGAGGCTCAGCACAGCGTGCGGAAGGGTGAGGAGGCACGCGCAGCACCAGGAGCTCAGCTCCAACCACAAACCAGCACATCTTACCCAGGAAAACCAAAGCCTGATCCCTGTCCGAAGACGAGTCGGTGGGCATGCTCTCACCCTTCCTCTGGCTACAGGGGCTCATCAAAAGATGATTTCATTGAATCCACAGAGGACCCTACTCCAGAGCCCTGGGATATATAATTTTCTCCATCTTGATACATTTGCAGGGATGTTTTACACCCTAAGATTGGGGGACCAGGAAACTGCCTTCCTTGCCTGACCCTCAATCCAGGTCACTGTCTATGGGCTTGGACTAAACGTCTCCAGAGAAATGTCTTTAAATAAGCAGATTCCATACTTGAGATGTGGCCAGAACTGCCCCAAACCATCTCTGTTTGCCCTGTCACATTTGCACAGTTAGGTTTTTTGTTTGTTTGTTTTATAAATTTATGTATTTACTTATTTATTTTTTGGCTGTGTTGGGTCTTTGTTGCTGTGTGTGGGCTTTCTCTAGTTGCAGTGAGTGGGGGCTACTCTTCGTTGTCGTGTGCGGGCTTCTCATTGTTGTGGCTTCTCTTGTTGCAGAGCACGGGCTCTAGGCATGCGGGTTTCAGTAGCTGTGGCATGTGGGCTCAGTAGTTGTGGCACGTGGGCTTAGTTGCTCCCTGGCATGTGGGATCATCTCAGGCCAGGGATCGAACCCATGTCCCCTCCATTGGCAGGCAGATTCTTAAGCACTGCACCATCAGGGAAGCTCTGTTTGTTTGTCTGTTTGTTTGTTTAAACCAATCATTGTCCCTTCTTCAAAAACCATGAGAAGGGAAGATATTAATCGCTCCATTCCATATGTAGCTTGTATCAGAGGGCTGCACAGGCATCCAGGACTCGAGGGGTCAAGATCCTAGACAGAGGGCAGCTCACTGAGATGAGCCCAACATTCTCCCTTGGGTCATCTGCACAGTGGGGGGAGGTGGAGAAGCCAAATGAGTTCTAAGTAGTTTCCTGGGGTTGACTAGACAAAGTTCGAAGTTCAGGGCTACCAAAGCCACCAAGACTTGAAGATCCTAGAGAGAAGGGAGGCACAGAGGAGTAAGCCCAACCCTCGCTACCAGTTTTTCCCACAGGCATTTGCTACTGAAAAGCAGAATTGAAGTGTTCTCCAGACTCACAGCACTTAGGAGACAAAGTTGCAGTTTGGAGCCCATCAGAGAGGAGAAGCGCTAGGAACCATCCAGGGTTTTCGTTGGGACCATGGCAGGGGAGGAGGGGATTCTAGCACAGGAGTAAGGGGGAACCACAGGTAGGCCAAGACTTACAAATATAGCGACCCAGACTTGTATCAGCTGAGCCCCTGATGAGATTAAGGCAATATACCCTAACTCTAGCTATGTCACAGGAAAGGACAAGTCTTCTCTGGAGGAAGCTAACAGCATGAAGACCATCTTCAATTTCTCATGCACGGTGTCTGGCATTCAATTTTAAAAAATTGTTTTAAACCAGACACACCAATAAGCCGAACCAAAATGAAAAAAAAAATAGCCAATAGAAATAGACCCAAAGGTGACCCAGATTTTAGTGTCATCAGCTGTGGACGTTAAAACAACTGTGATTGATATGTTCAAGAATATGTAACAAATGCTGAATTTCACCAGAGAATTGGAATCTATAAGAAATAACCAACTGGAAATTCAATAACTGAAAAACACAATCACTGAAATCAAGAACTCAATGGGTGGGTTTACAGATGACTGTGTGCCTCTGAAGAGAGGATTTGTGAATTGGAAGATAGGTCAGTAGAAATATGTAGAAAAATATTTCCAATATAAAAAACAAAAATGATGGAAAATACAGCAAAGAGATGTACGGCACACGGTGAAAAGGTTTAACATACATGAACTGGAGTCCCAGAAGAGGAAGAGAAGTATAATGGGACAGAAGCAAAAGTCCTGATAATGATCAAGAATTTTCCAAAACTGATAAAAAGACATCAAGCCATAGTTCCAATAAATGCTACAAACCCAAAGCAGGATAAATGTAAGGCAAACAACACCTAAGCCCATACGAGTAAAATTGCAAAAATCCAAAGGCAAAAAACAAACAAACAGAAAAGACATAAAAGCAGTCTGAGGAAAAAAGACGCATTACCTTCAAAGCAACAGCCGTCAGACTGACAGTTAACTTCTTTTTTTTTTTTTTTTTTTTTTTTTTGCGGTACGCGGGCCTCTCACTGTTGTGGCCTCTCCCGTTGCGGAGCACAGGCTCCGGACGCTTAGGCTCAGCAGCCATGGCTCACGGGCCCAGCCGCTCTGCGGCATGTGGGATCTTCCTGGACCGGGGCACGAACCCGTGTCCCCTGTATCGGCAGGCAGACTCTCAACCACTGCGCCACCTGGGAAGCCCGACAGTTAACTTCTTAACAGAAACATTGGAAGGTGGAAGGCAATGGATGGCATCTTTAAAGTACTGACAAAAATCAACTACCAACCTAAAATTCTGTACACAGAGAAAATATCCTTCCAAAAGGAGGCAAAATAAAGACACATACAACTGAGAGAGATGTTACCCACAGACCACACTAAGAGAAATTCTATAGGGAGTTCTCCAAGCAGAAGGTAAATAATCCCAGATGGAAATATGAACATGCAGAAAGAAATGAAGGGTAAATTTGGAGTAAATTGGAATGGAACTTGACTGCACAAAAAAGCTATAATGTTTTCTGGGGTTTAAAATACACGTAGCAGGGGCTTCCCTGGTGGCGCAGTGGTTGAGAGTCCGCCTGCCGATGCAGGGGACGTGAGTTCGTGCCCCGGTCCGGGAAGATCCCACATGCCGCGGAGCGGCTGGGCCCGTGAGCCATGGCCGCTGAGCCTGCGCGTCCGGAGCCTGTGCTCCACAACAGGAGAGGCCACAACAGTGAGAGGCCTGCGTACTGCAAAAAACAAAACAAAACAAAACAAAACAAAACACAATAAAATACATGTAGCATTAAAATGCATGAAAACAACGGGCCAGGTAAAATACTGTGAGGTCCTAGCATGGTCTCTAATGTGATAAAAGTACTAATTTACATTGGACTCTTCTAAAGATGCATGTCATAATATTGAGGGTGACCACTAAATTAATCAGCAAAGAATATATAACTAATAATCTAACGGAGGGGGGAAATGAAATAATAAAAAGTTCTTGATTAGTCCAAGACAAGGAGAGAGGAAACAAAACATAAAGTGGGTGGTACAGATGGAAAACAAATGTTGACATTGTAGATGTAAAATAGAATCGATGCAACAGATACTGTAAAAATACTTACTAAGTGCAGGACTGTGCTCAGTGCAAGACACACAGACAATTAAATCACAGTCCCTTCCACCATGCAATTTAGTTGGGATTTTAAGGAGAGGGAGCAGTCTTGTCATCTCCTGTTGAAATTCAAGGGAGGCTTCATGAAGATGGTGGCATTTGAACTGGGCCTTTAAGGATGGGAAAGATTTTTCACAAGAGGTAGAGCAGGCTTGGTAGGAGGACATGGGCAATGTGGGCAAATGGCCAGTGGCAGTAAGGAGCCCTGGGTGTCAGAGGAGCAGAACAGCGTGGATGGGGCAGAATGTTTACACATGTGACTCATAGGAGAGAAAGTAATGAAGACCCATTGGGCCAGATGAAGAGTAACCTTCAGTCCAGCCCAGGGAGTAAGGACCACATTTCCAAACCATGAAAACAAATAGCTGGAAGGAGGCATCGAGTTGATCTAGTCAACCTTCCCATTTTACAGATGAGCAAATTGAGGCTTGTAAGCTCAACTATTAAGCTTTCTAGTACAAGTATAACATGGACTGATGTGGGTTTTTGAGATCTCATTCTTGTGGCCCTTGGGGAGGATGGATTGGAGAGGCAAAATCAGAGGCAGGGAGACCAATGAGGGGTGTGTGATGGTCCAAGTGAGGGTGAGGGGCCCTGCCCTGGGGCAGGGATCCTGGAGATGGCTGAAGGAGAAGAGGCACATATGGGTGACATTGTGTGATGTGGCCGTGCTCCAGCAATGAAGGCTGGCTGAAAACCCCATGTGAACGAGTCAGGGTTCTCCAGTGAACCAATAGGATGTGTGTGTGTGTGTGTGTGTGTGTGTGTGTGTGTATATACATACAGACAGACAGATAGATGTTGATATATCGATATACAGATATATTGACATAGATAGACATAGATAGATAGATTTAATATAAGAAATTGGCAGACGTGATTTTGGAGACTGAGAAGTCTAGACCAAGGAAAGCTAATGTTGTAAGTTCCAGTTCGAGTCCTAAGGCTGGAGAAGACCAGTGTCCCAGCTCAAACACTGGCAGAGAGAAAGGATTCTTTCTTACTTAGCCTTTTATTCTATTCAGGCCTCCAGTGGATTGGGTGAGGGCCACCCACACTGGGAAAGGCAAGCTGCTTTACTCAGTCTACTGATTCAGATGTTAATCTCATCCAGAGACACCCGCACAGACACACCCAGGGTAATGTTTGACCAAATATCTGGGCGCCCTAAGGCCAGCCAAACTGACACATGAAGTTAACCATCACGCCACGTTAGCCATAGGCCCCTCTACCCAGCACACTCAAGGAGAGGCCAGCCTAGGCCAGAGCACACAGTGTGAAATCATGCCCCCAAACTCAAGGTGATGGCATTGTGAACCTTCTGGGGAAAGGAGCTAACGTTTATCAAGCCTCTGGCAAGTTTGCGCCAGGCTAAGCACCACGGCTAGGAGTGATCTCATTCAATGCTCCTGATCACCCTCAGAGGAGGGTTTGTGCTTTTTCCTTTGCAGCCGAGGGAACTGAATCCCAGGGAAGCAAAGTGTGGCAGAGCTGGAGCCCCAGCTTGACTACTACGAGGCTCACGCTGGTCCGCAGCATCAACCAGGCTTACAAATGACTCGACCCAAATGTATTAATTACAAGAACATTACCGCTGCATCCAGCAGATCCCCAAATGCATAGTGGCTCAAATATGCTATAAGCTTGTTTCTTAACTCATGTGAAGTCCCAAACCACCTTCTCCATGCAGTGATTCAGAGATCAAGTTTCTTCTGTGTTGTGACCCCACTATTTCCACATGGTTATATAAGTTGAGCTGGTGAAAAAGGAAACAGGAGTCATGGAAGTTTGAGAGGCCTGGAAGAGGCTTACATCACATAATACAGATATAGATATATTCTTTTTGTTGCACATATATACAATGGAATATTACTCAGCCATAAAAAGAAACGAAATCGAGTTATTTGTAGCGAGGTGGATGGACCTAGAGTCTGTCATACAGGGTGACGTAAGTCAGAAAGAGAAAAACAAATACCGTATGCTAACACATATATGTGGAATCTAAAAAAAAAATGGTTCTGAAGAACCTAGGGGCAGGACAGGAATAAAGACGCAGACGTAGAGAATGGACTTGAGGATATGGGGAGGGGGAAGGGGAAGCTGGGACGAAGTGAGAGAGTGGCATAGACATATATACACTACCAAATGTAAAACAGATAGCTAGTGGGAAGCAGCTGCATAGCACAGGGAGATCTGCTCTGTGCTTTGTGACCACCTAGAGGGGTGGGATAGGGAGGGTGGGAGGGAGACGCAAGAGGGAGGGGTTATGGGGATATATGTATATGTATAGCTGATTCACTTTGTTATAAAGCAGAAACTAACACACCATTGTAAAGCAATTATACTCCAATAAAGATGTTAAAAAGTAATAAAAAATAAAATAAACCTAACGTTAAGCAAAAGAAAAAAAGACACAGATATAGATATATAGTATCAATACACACACACACACACACACACACACACTGTCTTAGATTAGACCAAGCCTTAGGGACGCTTGGTGCAAGCATTTATTTAGGGAAAGCTCAGGAGTACCTGGTAAGGGAGGGAGGGAAGCCGGATGAGGCAGGGAAGAAACCAAGCAGGGAGGTGGTTTCAGGAGAAGTCTGGCCTCAGCCTGACCCCACAGGTTGCTCTGGAGCACGAACAATACTTGAGGGAACAATACTTTCCCCCATCCCACGGGAAGAGTGTAACATCCCAGACGCCACCCCGCACACCCCCAGGAGGCTCCTGTTGGCTGAAAGCCATTCTCAGGAGAAGGTGCAGCCAGAGCTGTTAGCAGCCAACACACACAGCAGCTGGGAGGTGGGTGCACCGTCTGGTGACAGGGATCTGGGTGGAGCGCTTGCAGCATCTACTATGAGTGGAGAGAAAGAAAAGTTTCCTGCAGGAGAGGTTTTTGACCAGGGTCACAAAAAATAAGAGTTTTCCAAGAGCGGGGAATTAAAAATACTGATTTGGTACCTACTGTGAGCCAAGTGCTCTCCCCACATCTGGGCTTGTCTTGTCCCTGGATGGCAGCCCTGCCATCCTGTATGTGAGTGTCTGTTCCTGCCTGGACTGTGTGTGGCCTTCTGAGGGCAAGTTCTGGGTCCATCTGCTTTCGACCAGTGCCCCTTTCTCCAGCTCCATACTGTGTGCCAGGCCCGCAGGTGCCAGAATCCCCAAGGTGCTGGGGGACAAGTGAGGGACACAAACATGTAGGCAAATGGGTCACAAGACTGGCCAAGATACCCCAGGAGTAGTCCCAGCACCTGGCCTTGTGCTCATGTAGGAGAGGGGCTAAGTGTTTGGTGAATGACAGAAGAATGTCCTTCCCAGTCCTCCCAGGTCTCCAAGGGCTTGCTGCATCCCTGACACAGAGTAAGGTGCTCAGTAGAAATTTGTGAAGTGGCTGTCCCCGGGGCTGGATTTGGGCTCAGAAATTGTTTTCTGTTCACTCTTCACTGTGGCTAAGCTGGACGCTGAGTTAGGGAATGTGTCTATACAGACCCCAGGGCTGCCATCCTGTCCTTGGTCCCCACCCCAGTAGACAGGTCTTAATGCCAGGCCCCAGCGGTCCTCCTCCCCCTTTCCCCCATCCCTGGTGTCTTTGTAGGAACATGGTATTTAGTGCCTTGGGTGCTAGAATGAGAAATGTGTGCTTTGGTTCTACATCCACTGTGACCACTGTCTTTGTCAGCCAGGGCTGCCATAACAAAATGCCACAGACTTGGTAGGATTTAACCAAAATCTATTTTCTCACAGTTCTGGAGACTGGGGGTTCAAGGTCAAGGTGCCACCAGGGTCAGTGTCTGGTGAGGCTCTCTCCCTGGGTTGCAGACGGCCACCTTCTCACTGCATCCTCATGTGACCTTTCCTCTTTCCCATGGAGAGAGAGACCTCTGGTGTCTCTTCCTCTTGTTATCAGGGCACTAATCCCATCTTGAGGGCCCTACCCTCACGACTTCACCTAAACCTAATCACCCCCAAAGCCCCACTCCAAATACCATCACATTGGGGGTTAGGGCTTCAACGTATAAATTTTGGAGAGACACAGTTAAGTCCATAGCCACCATCTATGGTGTTGGTGCAGGGCTTAAAGGGCGAATGAGGTGTAAAAAGTCCCTGCCCTCATGCAGCTTAAATTCTAGAGGGAAGGGGGGAAATGGGGGAAAGTTATGAGGTATAATGAGATATAATGAGTGGTTAGAAGAAAACAAACAGGCTGTGACAGAGGCAAAGTAGAATCTACTTTGAGAGGAAGATCAGGGAAGGCTCCTCTGAGGAGGTGGCCCTTCAGCTGAGATTTAAATGGCAAGGAGAAGGCAGTCATGAGAGGGTAAGGGGAGCATGTTCTAGGCCCAGAAGAGAGGAACAAGCTGAGCCAGTTGGAGGCACTAAATGAGGACTCTGGCTGCTGCAAGATTTAGAGGAAAGGAGGCCATGGTCAGAAATGAGGTTGAGAAAAATGGCAAAGCCTTATCCCAAGGGCTCTGTGGTCCCGTAAGGAGTTTGGATTTCACTCTCAGGGCAACAGGAAGCCATGTAGGGTTTCTGATAGAGAAAGACATGGTCAGGTTCACGTTGCCAGAAGTTCCTTTGGGATTCTTTTGGAAGTTCCTTTGGGATGGCGTGCAAAGGTCCATTCTGCAAAGGAATGGACTTCAAGAGAGGATGAAAGAGGGGTGGTCAGAGGCTGGGGAAAAAATTGAGCTAATTGATGGTCTGGGGCAAAGCAGGGGGACGCAGAAAAGGTGGTGGAAGCTACACCACTTGCTCCTAACTCTTTACCTCGTGAGGCCTTACCCTTTTGCACTTTAACTTTGCAGCACCTGTTCCTTCGTGGTGGACTTGGCCCGTGAGTTGCTCCAATCAATGGGATGTCAGCAGATGTGACCGCAGCAGAGCCTAAAATAGGCCCATGCACTTGGGGGATGTTCATCCTGAGCCTCTGCCATCACTATGCACTGGGCTGGCCTGGCGGAGGATGGGAGACGTGTGCAGTTGCCCCAGGCCAAGGCCAGCCTAGATCCATGGCCAGCCAGCAACCCCCAGACACATGAGAGTCCATCCAAGATTAGAGAACTACCCAGCCCACCCCCAGCTGATCCTGGGCACATGAACAGATGCTACCATTGGATTCCCTGAGGTCTGGAGTTGTTTGTTACGCAGCAGTACAGGAGCCCCACTCTGATCCTTGGGGGATACATTCCAAGACCCCCAGTGGAAGCCTAAAACCACGAGCAGTACCAAAATCTATATAGACTATGCTTCTTTTATGATAAAATTTAACTTAGAAATTAGGCACAGTCAGAGAAAATATCTGAGATGCTGTCATCACTACTCTTGCACTTTGGGACCATTGTTAAGTAAAAGAAGGGCTACTTGAACACAAACACTGTGATACCAGGACAGCCGATCTGAAACCAAGACGGCTGCTAAGTGACTAACTCCGGAAGCGAATCTAGTGTGGATGTGCTGGACAAAGGGATGATTCACGTCCCAGGTGGGAGGGAGCAGGACGGCGCGAGATTTCATCACACTACTCAGAACAGTGAGCGATTTAAAACTTCTGAAGTGTTCATTTCTGGAATTTTCCACTTAAAATTTCAGACCACAGTTGACCCCGGGTAACTGAAACCAAGGAAAATGAAACCGCGGCTGGGTTGGGGGGTGGACTACGGTATTGTCTTTCTAGATAGCAGATACAGGAGGAGATAGAACCAGACCACATTGCTGAGGTTTGTATGTGAGAGTGAGGGGTGGAGGGAGTCTGGAGGACCCCAGTTTTCTGGGTAGATGGCGTCCCCTAAATAAAGACAAGGAAGAGGGGTTTTGGAGGCTAACAAGGAAGCAGGTTTGTGGAGAGGATCAGAAGTCCCGTTCTCTTCGCTCTGAAGGACAACAGCGAGTCACTGAGGGCTCTCGAAGCAGGACAGTGACCTGGGACGGGAAGGAAGGGGGTATCCTGAACTGAATTCTCCCTTCCCCAGTGCGTTCCCCTCCACCGCCCCCCCACCGCCCCCCGTGGGTCTTTCCCAGAGGTTGAACTTAAACAAATGTCTTTTGTCCATTCTGTTCCCAGAGAGAAACAGACCTTTTCTCCCCTTTTCCAGTTGCTAGGACACTAATCTGTTTGAGAAAGGCGTGGGAACATCTGGTTGGCAGGAATAGAGCTTCCGGGAATTTCCTTTGTATCTGTGATTCTGTCATCTCTCCTGGTGCTCCTGAGGGCCAGGGCTCTCCAGCCCTCCGGCTGGTCGCCTGGGCAGCAGCGAGGAGGGCAGGGCCCCTTTCAGTGAGCACTGCCTGGGTGCTAGTAAGTCCAGGTGCATGGGTGCTGCTGCCCACACCAGAGGGGCCAGCACTCAGAGTAAAGGGCCCACCTTGGCTTTTTCCTGCTTTATCTTTCTTCCAAACACAGACATTAGTTTTGTGTCTGTTACTACCTGTCTCCCTCACTAAGCTCCGTGAGGCCAATGCTTTGATTTGTCACCACTGTACCCCTGGTTCATAGAAAAAGGTCTGACACGTAGTAATAATAGTACTAAACGTTTGTGGAGGGCTTACCAGCTGCATGGTGTTTTTGTGATTTCTTTAGATATACGAATCCTTTTAGACTTTAAAATGACCCTTCAAAACTTGGGTAGTGGGCTTCCCTGGTGGAGCAGTGGTTGAGAGACCGCCTGCCGATGTAGGGGACACGGGTTCGTGCCCCGGTCCGGGAAGATCCCACATGCCGCGGAGTGGGTGGGCCCGTGAGCCATGGCCGCTGAGCCTGCGCAGCCGGAGCCTGTGCTCCGCAGCGGGAGAGGCCGCAACAGTGAGAGGCCCGCATACCGCAAAAAAAAAAAACAAAAAACAAAAAAAAAACTTGGGTAGTATTTTTTGTCTCCATTTTATAGGTGAGGAAACTGAAGCACAAAGAGATGAAACAACTTGCTCAAGGAAGTAGCAAAACTGGGAATCCCAGGCAGTCTGGCCCCCAAACCTGTGTTCAGAGAGGAAAGACAATTTGTTGAATGAATCAATGACCTTTTCCCAGCTCACACAGGGGAACTGGGGTCAAGAGTCCCATCCCCTCCCTCACACACACAATAGCAGCAGGGCTCATTGCTCTCATCTTCGTGGGATGTGGGCTTCCAGGAGGGTGGGGCTGGGTTTCCCCTGCTGCTTCACCTGGCCGGGAGACCACAGGTGGGCTCTGCTCAGAACCATCAAAGGGCTAGGTCACAGGTTTCCCTCCAGGCCACCAGCACCTTGCCAAGCTCCAGGCACCTTCACCATCTCCGATGGAGTTATGAGCAGGGGCTGTGCACACGGGGTAAGTCAGATGGAACCAGACAGGTCCTTCCTGCTGCTCTCTCAGCAGTGGTCCTTACTGGTTGCCCAAGAGGACAGGCAGACCCCCTCAGCCCTGGGCCCCTTGTCTGCAGCCCCTCATGCCTCGTCTTCCGCTCCTTTTCTCAATCTAGAAAACCGTTCAAAATTCTGAGGCCCAGGTCACCTGGCTTTTCATCTGTTCTTCCCAAATCTATCGATTAGAACACCAACCAGCCTGTGCACTGACTCACCCAAAAGGCCAAACTCAGGAAAATCAAAATGGCGTTTGAAACTTATCAGTCTTGGCCTTGGATTTCAAAGTTCCCAGCATTTGAAACTCAAAAGTCTTAACTTTCAAACTAGAAAGTGTTTGCTTTTGAAATTCTTGGCATTTGAATCCAAAAAGTCTAGACTTTTAAAACTCAAAGCTTCTCCCCACTCCCCCCACCACCACCCGCCCTGCCCTCCCGCCCCTGCCGTGTTTCTGTTTATCATTCTTTTTCTGAAACAATGTCAGATGGGAGAGAGCAAAGGACTGGGGAAAGGGCGGCTCTGTGTGTGTGTGTGTGTGTGTGTGTGTGTGTGTGTGTGTGTGTGTGTGTGTGTGTGTTCATATGTGTGGGGAGGAACATCAGTAAATACCTGTGCATGAAGGGTTAACCAAACCCTTTCTCCTTCTCTTAAGAACAAATCCGACCTTGGGTTCACTTACTATCTCTGTTAACCCTAGAAACCGGAGACAGGTGGCATGTCAGCTGTGTTGCCAGGCAACATTGCTTATGTTAAAAATGACTCTTGATTGGTAAATTGCATCTGGACTGGAAGGACCATGAATGAATTATAAATGCCCGATGGGGACGCCAAAATGTTAAGCTTCCCCGTGTACAAAGAGTCTTATAACTGGGCGTGTCCCTTGCAGGCTCCCTGGAAACTTTGCATATGGAGTTTTTGTTAAAAAAGACATTGACTCCTGAGGCATGAGTCTTTGAGATCCACACTTCTTGCCTAGTGTGGACTTCATCTCCTGGACCTAAGTCGTCACCTGAGGACCAGACACTCCTGAGCTGCTGAGCTGCTGTGGGAAGTCGCAGGGATGGGAAAGGCCTGGTGCTGCCCTCAGGCAGGCTGTTTCTTGGACTGTGTCTTGAGCGACCTATGGTCAGATACGAATTTCATTGTCTAGTTGAACCCAGAGAAGACCCCCCCCTGGTGGCTTCCCCCCATTAGCTCACATCTCTATTTCAGGTCCAGCTAGGGAGGCACTTGGGATACACAACTTAGCTGGAGAAATGTCTAAAGGAAGGGGAACGCAATGCCCACTATGTGCCCAGGACTTCTGCATATTGTATAAGAGTTCATCTCATCTCACAACACCCCTTTCAGGTGAGGATAACCACACCCATTTTACAGATGAGCATACTGAGGCTCCCAGAGGTAAAGAGACTTGCTGAAGGTGACGCAAAAAGCTAATGGCAGAGCTGATGTCAGGAAGACACCAAGTACTGACAAATATTGGTTCAAGTACAGGCTCTGTTGGGTATGAGCCCGCAGACCTTGTGGGCTATTCTGAACCTCAGTCTCTTGCTCAAAATAAATGGATGTAATCATATTACCATACAGGAAGCCTGTAAAGCTTGAGATAGTCTACTTTGAGATGTCAGGTGCTACAGTGCAACAGAATTCAAAATCTTACCCCAGTCTCCCCACTCTGTCTGCTGCCAACCCACCCCACGGTCTGTACTATCTGACAACAGTCTCTAGCTGCCATTGGCTGCACGGCAGATGTCCCCAGTTCTGCAGGGCAGCATTTCTGTGTCACAGATTGTCCTAGGGCACAGGTAGAACAGAGGTTCTGGCTGTGTTTACCATGCATTCCAGAATTGCCTCTGGCAAATGTGAGTAAACATAGCTGTTGTTAAAGCAGCTGGAAAGAATCCACCCATTCAATAAATATTTGATGAACACCTACTATGTGTGGGGCATTGTGAATACTATTATCTCTGAGCACACATAATCCTTGCCCTTACAGTTTCAGTCTAGTTAGGGAGACAGACATGAATCAAGTAACCCCTCAAATTAATATATAGGTTTTAAAACCCAGCAAATGTTACAAAGGCAATTGCAGGGTGCCATGAAAACTTGTAACAGGTGGTCTGTTGTAAACTACTGGAGTTAATGCCCACCCAGCCTCATGCCCTCATTTTCTCAATTTTCCCTTGGGGACCCACTTTTACCTTCTACCAGTCCATATGATTCAGGTGGTGATGGTGAGTTTAGGGTAGGTACATGACCCTGGCCAATCAGAGCATTCCATTCCCTGACCACTTCAATGGTTGGTCAGAGATATACCTGTGACCTAAATCTGGCCAATGACGTTCAACTCTGGGACTTTTGTAGGGACAGTTGGGAAAAGACAGTTCTCTTTCTGCTGGGGTTTCTAAATTGGAGGATCAAAAATCTGGCTTTTCCATGGGCGCCCCAGGCACAGCCTGCCTAAACCTGGAGTTCTCTAGAGGAAGCCTGAGAGATTTGATATCGGGCAGCTTCCTGGTGATGTCATTTGAGACTCTAAATCCAGCTATACCTGAAGCCATTACCCCCCAGGCTTTATCTGAACCAAAAATCACCCTTTTTGGCTTAAGTTAGTTTAAGTTTGTTTTTCCACCACTTGCAATTGAGAGTTTGGCCTAATACAGGACTAATGGGTCTTGGAAGACTTCCCTGAGGAGTGACATTCATTCTGATTGCTGAAGAATGGGTAAGAGTGAACTAGACAAAGAGGCCAAGTCTGAAGTCAGCAGCTTTGGCTTGAAACCCTTGAGAATTCAGGAAAGGGGAGAAGCCTTCATGCTGTGCAGGCAGAAAAAGGACAAATGAGGGGAGATCATTATGGGGAAAAGGTTAAGTCCCGAATCACACTTACACTTAAATCATTTGTTGTCTTTCATTTCAACAAACATGGAAATGCTTTTTGCTAAGACCTATATTATAATGAGTTCCCTTTGCAGACAAAAAGATACCCTTCCCTACACAGACATTCCCAGAGGACAAGGTCCATGCCTGCCTTCAAAAGCACTTCTGCTTCTGGCTTTGGAGGCAGAAAAAAAAATTTTTAAGGGAGGGGACAATTAAAACAAAATAAGTAATAACAGACCAAAAATGAGTCCTATTTTTAAATGCAAATAACCATTTCTTAATTTACAGTTTATAACCTTGTGTAATTTTGTGTTTTAGATTATCTTAAATTTTAAGTGTTTTTTTTTTCGTTATGAAAGTAATATAACCACATTTTGGGATGTGCAGAAGAGAAAAAAGATAACCCTTTATAATTCCCTCATTTCAACCCCAAATTGAAAAATTTAGTTTTGGGTATTATTTTTCTTCTGTCTTTTTCCTTGGCTAGTTTCGTTCAGCATATAGCCCAGTGCTTTTCACCCAGGGATTTGTTAAAATGCAGATTCTGACTTAGTAGGCCTGGGGTGGGGACTTGGATTCTGCCTTACTAATAAGCTTGCAGGAGACGCCACTGCCGTTCCAGACCATGCACTGAACCATGCAGAGTTGAGGTCAACTGCAGGCTGTGTGGCCTTAGGCAACCCACTCAGCATTTTTGCTCCAGTCCATGAGTCCGGGTTCTCAAGGGTCTTCTGTTGACCCCCAGACTGGATTAAAGAGCCAGACAATAGGAGGTGCCCAAGGCACCAACGTGTAAGTGCTGCTAAAATGTCACTAGGAAATTGGGTGGGTTTGCATAGCCTCTGAGGTGGGGGTGAGATTCTTGAAGAGGCTGCCCTAGTGGGAGGCTCCAAGGAGTTTGGGCCCTCGTGCCTTTTAAGAAGGGTGGCCCCATAATTGCAGGACTCTGTTTTACTGAGGCAGGGGGATGCAAGTTTGGGGCCAGAGTGGAATTGCTCAGGGTGGGGAGCAGAGGTTGAACCTGCCACCCACATCTTCCTCTCCCCTTCCCATACAACATCTGCCCCTCTGCCACATGAATGCCAAACACCTATTTCATTAACCTTGGCTACTGAGGTGGGAGATAGTTAGCTTGTCCAGGGTCCCTCAGACTTTAGCCTTGACCCATGTTCACTGGGTGTGACCCAAACTGAAATCTTAGCATATTAAGCCCTTAAGATATCTGCTTGTGAGGAGGGTACTTTCTACAAGAGATGTTCAGTAAGTCTCTACAGCTCTGGTGAGGCCTGATCCACCCTCCCTTGTGCTTACCACACACAGGCATTTACCCTCTGCTCCCCTGGACTCCCACAGGAGAAAAGACCAGCCTGGTAGCCTGGCATTTGACTGTCCATGATCTGGCCCCTTCTAACATCCCTGCCTCATCTTCTTATGTCCCATACTCCAGCCATACTGAAGGACTCCCAAGTCCCACCTCCATGCCTTTGCCATGTTACTTCCTCTGCCTCAAATGCCCTTCCCTGCCTTGATCATCGAAGAACAAACTTCTATTCATCCCTCAGAACCTAGATCAGAGGCCCCCTTCTTCAGAAGCTTTCCAGACCCTTCATGCAGTGGCTGACCTCTTGCCCTGTGCCTCCTTTGTGTCTTGCACACTCCTTAGCATGACTCTTGGTAGTAGATGGCTTAAGATAAAAGATTTTTTCCTTTTACATCATTGGTTTATTTAATGGAAATGACCGTGTGGTAGAACTGCTTTGAACACAGCTGAGACAAAGAGCCGCTGAGACTCTGCTTCTAGCATCGACTGGCTCTGAGTTCCTTTTTTTTTTTTTTGCGGTACGCGGGCCCCTCACTGTTGTGGCCTCTCCCGTTGCGGAGCACAGGCTCCGGACGCGCAGGCTCAGCAGCCATGGCTCACAGGCCCAGCCACTCCACAGCATGTCGGATCTTCCCGGACCAGGGCATGAACCCGTGTTCCCTGCATCAGCAGGCAGACTCTCAACCATTGCACCACCAGGGAAGCTCTCTGAGTTCCTTTGTGTGGGAAGTTCAGCCCAGGGCTTGAAGTTCAGCCCAAGGCTCCTATCTCCCAGCAGCCTTGCAAAAGTCCCAGAATTGAGTCTCATTGGTCTGGCTTGGGTCATGTGCTGGTCCTTGAACCAGTCACTGTGGCCAGGGGATCGACAACTCTGATTGGTCTAGCCTGAGTCGCATGACACCCCTGGAGTCCAGGAACTAGAATGGGGAGGGGCAGCTTCTGGAGGGAAAAATCATGGTTCTGGAACCTGAGGCCAAGTGGGTACCCAGCAGCCAGAACCCACAAGTGCCTACCACAGACGCCTCTTAGAGCCCTTTTCACACTGTACAATTATTTGTTCATATGTCTGTCCGCCAGCTGGTAGGGAACAAGGGTCCTTCTCATTTATAATTCCAGAACATCATTCCAGTCCAAGGGAAGAAGAGCTTATTAAGTGGCCATTAAATTGTACGTTTTAGGCATTTCCTTGCTATGTGACCTACATAGCAAGTAAATCAGAACAGAGTCTGACAAAGATTTTTGTGACATGTATATTAAGGTAATACTTCCTGACATTTAAAACATCATAAATTGAGTGTTTTCTCAGTGTCCGTGTCCATATAGGGTGAGTCCATATGCCTCTCGTGGAATCCTCACAACACTTGGGAAAGGAGACTCTCTCCTTGACAGGTGAGAAAACTGGGGCCCAGATGACTTAAGTAGCTTATCAAGGTACCACAGCTGGCTAGTGGCATTGCTGGGAGTTAATCCCAGGCAAGCTGACTTTCCAAGAGTTTCTGATGGTTTGCTGAAGGGGTTGTTAATTCAGGGGGACAGAGGGAAGGATCTTGGGATCACCTTTGGGGCTTTTTGAAAATATTCCTCTGTCTTAGTTTGAGTTCCCTCAGAGGCGGACCCTGAGTGGAGAATTTAAGTGCATGCATTTTTCTTGGGAAGGGATCCAGGGTGCATGGCTGACAGAGCCCAAGTGAGACAGAGAGAGGAAAGCAGCCAGTGAAACTTGCTCAGATGTGGACACTGCTGGGGACAATTGGAGCGGAAAGCCATGGGGACTAGCTGAGGGTCAGGGAGGAAGTAGCTCACATTTGTCCTACCTGAGGGGTGAGGGAGCTGGCATGCTTACACCCCGACTCTCTGCAGCCATTGGTTGGGGCTGTTCCCAGGGGGCGGTGCTTTGCCAGCATGTCCGGCAGCCAGAAAAAGGCCTCAGGCCCCACCAGATGGACAAGCCAGGGGCCCTCGCAGGACACTGACAGAGGCTGCTGGGACCCTTGTCCTCCCAAGCTGGGAACTACTCTGTAGAATCACAGACCAAAATATCTGAAATTGGGGCCATCCCAGACCCTTAATGGTGGAGCAGCTCAGCCACCTGCCTCATTCCCAGAGCCCGAGGAGCCCGAGGGGTAGGTGGCCGGCAACAATAGATGCTCTTGCAATATTATTGAACATTGAATGATTTCTCTTTGCCCCCAAGAAAGTACAGGACCAGAATTGCCTGAATACCACATAGCCGGCATAAGATGGAGATTGTCAAGAGCGGGATCTGGTAGGAAAGCAGCCTCCTGGACGGCGCTCAGTGAGAACAGGGACCCCCTCTGCACCAGCGCAGCAGCCGGGACATCGTAAGTGCCAATCCATATTCACTTATTGGACAAGTGATTGGATAGTCTGAGACGTTGTCTTGAATCCCAAACTCAAGACTAAAGTGGGGCTACCCCAGAGCTGAGAGCAACGGGCTTGCCTCTGAGCAGGGGCACTTCTACAGTGTGGATGGTGCCCCTTGGGGCTGGGTAGCCACCCTGGCTTCACGCCTCCATGTCCTGGGTTCTGGACCCGAGAGAGAGGCAATGGTCCACTGACCGTGGTGCCTTGTGGAAACTGTCACAGTCAGGGAGCAGCAATTTGGGGCTTCACACATTCAGACTGTGACATTTCAGAGGGGTCACATTCTATGTTAATTTTCATAGCAGGCAGGCCTCCACAATTCTAAGTCATACTGCACTGCTGCCACACGGTGGCGCCACTCAAACCATAAACAAGTTGCCTCTGTCCGGTGCTTGGGGGTCTTGAATTATGAGAGTTTTGAATTATGCACGGTCTTCCGGAACACATTCCTCACACACTCCTCGTTGTGTTTTTTGCGTTGTGCTGTTTAAAATGTTCATTCTTTCATTCGAATAATTTAAAATATATTACTTTGTGTTTTTTTGTGGTACGCGGGCCTCTCACTGTTGTGGCCTCTCCCGTTGCTGAGTATAGGCTCCGGACGCGCATGCTCAGCGGCCATGGCTCACGGGCCCAGCCGCTCCGCGGCATGTGGGATCTTCGCGGACCGGGGCACAAACCCGTGTCCCCTGCATCGGCAGGCGGACTCTCAACCACTGCGCCACCAGGGAAGCCCAAAATATATTACTTTGTGGCACCATTTCTTCATTGTTTAGTCTATCAGGCTGGCTTAGCGTCCTGGTCCCTGAAAGGCCCCAGAGATTTGCTTTCCTGTTGACCCTGGAAAGTCATCCATCCATCCCCTTCCCTCATCCATCCATCCCCAGAGACTTCTATGTGTATGTTCACGAAGCAAATACTCCCCAGCACCCACTCTGGGAAAGGTCTGGTGTTGGGAACTGGAGATCAGAAATGGACCACCCAGGACTCCCCAGCACCTAGAGGCTGGGGGAATCCAGGGAGGCCTCCTGGAGGAGGTGATGCCTAAGTTGAGTCTTGACATCATTAGGTTGAGAGTGTGGACGTGAACATGAAATTATTAATTACCCACCTAAGTGTTTGTGTCATTGGCTGGATAACAAGCTCCTTGAGGGCAGGAAACACCTATTCACCTATTTTTCTGCCTTTCTAGTTAACATAGGAACTGGCAAGTGAATTAAGTATAATAAGTGCTTAGAGCCATGCCTGACTATGCAAATGTAGCTACTATGATGGTGTTGTCATGCTGTTGTTGTTGCTTTTAGCCAAATCACTGTATATGGAATAAATGAAAGAGTGCAATAAGCAAGTGGTGTGGTGGAAAGAGCCTCAGACCAGAGATCAAAGGCTTGGATTTGAATCCAGGATTTGCCTTTGACTAGCTCTGATCCTCAGGTCACCATCTATAAAATGGGGCTAATAAAATCTTTCAGGGCTGGGTGTTATGATGGTGAAACGAAGTTAGAGGACACACACATAAAACATCCAGCGTACAGTAGATGTTCAATGCTAATTCTGTTCACCCTTCTCATGTTATGGTCCCCGGGTACTTAGCACCAGACTAGGCAAGCGTATGGGCTCAATAAGTATTTATTAATGGTTTGATGACTAATATTCTTATTGCTTTAAGAGTATTAATCATGGTTCATGCTCAGTGTCTCAAACAAACCCTTAGCCAGGAATGGGATATATCTGCCACATGAACCTCTGCTCCCCACTCACTTCCCAAAGGCAGACATTACTAATCAATCATGGCATTCTGTTAGGACTCTTTTGGTTGGAAATGACAGCCCAGCTTAAGCAAAAAGGGGTTTGTTGTACAGCTACTGGAGTAGCTCAGAAAGCCAGAGAAGGAGCTGCAGGCAGCAGGGAAGCTCTGGGCCCTCCTGGGAACCTCATCAGGTCTCCGTCACCTCCTCATTTCTCGTCTAGGTGATTGGATGTTTGCTGGCATTATTTTCTCAGGCAAGGCTCTTGGTGACTGGCAGCTGGCAGCTCTGAGGTTACCTCCTTTCTGTTTCCTAACCTGGAGGAAAGGTTGAGCGCATGCCCCTCTTCCTCCAATTTGAAAATTTCAGGAAAGGTCTCAGATTTGCCAGCTGGAGTCATGTATTCAGTGGTGGGGCTGGATGTTGGTTACCAGGATTGGCAGCCCACGGAATCACAAAGAGTCGAGAAGGAGCCATCCTCCTGATGAAAAGAGAAAGAGAAGCTGGGCAGACACCAGTGATGAAGGTCTAAGTCCTCACTACAGAGCCTAGATGAAGCCTCAGAATCCTTCTCAACACAGTGACAAGAGTCAGCTCCCAAGGCAAAGTCAGTTTGATGTTTGGATCAAGACCACAGGGAGGTTCATGGTGTAAGAAAGAGGTGATTTTATTGGAAACTGCTCAGCCTGCCTGGGTTTGAATCTGAGTTGTCAGCCAGCAGGTAAGTTGCTTCACCTTCCTGAGCCTCAGTTTTCTCATGTGGTAAGTGAGTATAACAATGCTGACCTCAGAGGTGTCGTAAGGGTAGGTGAGATAATCTGTGTAAAAATTAGCTTAATTCCTAAACATTCGATAAATGTGAGCTCTTATCAGTTTGGGTTCCCCCAAAGCAGACTCTGAGACTTAAGATTTCCACGCGAGTAGTTTACTTGGAGGTAATCCAGGTTGTTAATGTAAAGGAACGGGGGTGTGAGACAGGGAAGAGGAGGTGCAATAATGTGCAGGCTGTGGGCAATGAGACTCGATGCTGCTGGGGAACTCCGAGAGATGGCTGAGGATGCAGCTCAAGAGTTGTACACTTCCCAGGGGGCAAGAGGGCTGGGGTATTGATGCACCAGCTGCCACTGGTAGTTGTTTGAGGGCTGCTTCTGGGCATTACCTCCCAGGCATTTCCAGCCTGCCTTGCGCCTGGTCCCAGTTTACTCCTGGGGCCAGAGAAGCACCTGCAGGCAGAGTCACAGGTGTTTGCAGCAAGAAGCCACAGGCAGGAGGGCAGGGACAGTGTGGGCTGCAAATGTTATCATTAGTATCTGTAAACTATAGAGCCCTGTGTACACATGAGGGATGGTTTTAAGAAAGCGTCTTTTCTGGGGGAGCTGGAATTGCGTGGCATGGTCCTCACACTCTTCAGTCCTCAAATCCTGGCACCCTGTTTCCCCACTGTTTCTTGACCTCAGCTTTCACCTGCCATGCATGATTGTTTTCCCCTGGGACCCAAGTACGCCATTCCTAATCTTTGATCTGGGCAACGCCCTAGCTCTTCGGGGAACCGACACCTATGGGCAGGCTGGAGGCCGGCTCACTTCTGCCCACTGAGGCAAACCTAGGGGCAGGTTGACTTCCTGGAGCATCCACCGCTGGGTTCTCGGTGGCTGAGTGCTGGGCATTCAACCCATGCAGACGTGGGGTATTTGTACAAAAAATAAGCTTGGTCTAAAATTCCTTATACTCTTACCTAGTTATTCATCTTTGGGCCACTCCCTTCTAACCAACTTCCTTCTCATGAACGAGGTCTTGCCTGGTTTCTTTCAGCTCCTCCCAGCAGAGCTGTTCTTTTCTTTTCTTCTCTTATATAGCATTTTTCAAGATAACACTTCACATAATATAGAATTCACCATTTTAAAGTATACATTTTAATGTTTTTTTTTAGTATATTCACTATATTGTGCAACTATCTAATTCCAGAATATTTCCATATCCCACAAAAGAAATCCCATACCCACTAGCAGTTTAAATTTCTCCCTTCCCCATTCCATGGCAACTATTAATCCACTTTCTGTCTCTGTGGATTTTCCTATTCTGTACATTAACTATAAATGGAATCACATAATATATGACCTTTTGTGTCTGGCTTCTTCCACTTAGTGCAGTGTTTCAGGACTCACCCGTGTTGTAGCCGTACCAACATACGTTCCTTTTATGGAAGAATAATATTGCGTTGCATGGATAGGCCACATTTTTTTACCCATCATCTGTTGATGGGCATTTGGGTCGTCTCCACCTTTTGACTATTGTGAATAGTGCTGATATGAATCATTTGTGTACAAGTTTTTGTGTGAACATGTATCCCGTTTTCTAGAGTATAGACCTTGGAAGGGAATTGCTGGGTCATATGGTAACTCTATATTTAACCTTTTGAGGAACTGCCAAACCGCTTTCCAAAGTAGCTGCACCATTTTACATTCCCCAGAGCAGCGCATGAGGGCTCCACTTTCTCTCCACCCTTGCTGATGTGCTTTTTTCCATTAAAATTCTGATCATCCTAGTGGGTGAGAAGTGGTATCTCATTGTGGTTTTGACGTATGTTTTCCTGATAACTAATGATGTTGGGCATCTTTACACAGAGGATTGGTTTTGATTACCACACAACATGGAGGAAAATTCCTAGTCTTGGGCTTGGACCTTTAGCATCTACCAGACTCAAGCTTCTTAGCTATAAGCAGGCACCCTCAGTCTGCCCTTGAACTGAGCCCTGCCCTAATTTCTTGGGAGCATCAGATCCCTTGGTTAAGTAAATGTCTGGTGTGAGTTAAGAATCTCCTGGTGGAGAGTGTTAGAAACCCAATCTACAATGGCTTGAGCACAGAGGGATATATGGCCTCACTTATCTAATACAGCCCAGGGCCATGATAGCTTCAGGCACGGGTGGACCTAGGTGCCCTAGAGATATCATCTGGAAGCTTTCTATTACTCATATTCTGAGCTCTACTTTCCTCTAGGTCAGCTTTAGTCTGTGACAGGCCCTCCCCTCTTGGTGGCAAGATGACTTTGAGCAGCCCCAGCCTGCTCTCTTTGCTGTTGGCAACACCAGTGAAAAGAGAACTTCCCTTTCCCAATAGTTCCAACTAAGGTCCCAGACTTGTTGCTCACTGGACTAAATGGGTCATGTACCCATCCTTAAACCAATGACTGAGCCCATGGCAATGGAATTTGCTGATTGGCTGGGCCTGGGTCACATCTTCATCTTCAGAACTAGGAGGGGGCCAGCTCCTCCCAAACCATGTAGACTTAGAGTGAGGGAATGGTGGTTCCCCACAATAAATTGGGGTGCTCTCACCAGAAGGGAGATTGGACACAGGATAGAGAGAGACCTCAGGTGTCCACTGGACCCCCTAGACCTGGCTACCAGGAGTCTGTCCCTATTCCCAATGCCCTAGCAAGACACCCACCATCTGGTCTCATCCCAGGACAATGTGATAGACCAAAGGCTGGGAACACACCTCAGGTAAGGACACTGAGAATGAAGAGCTGTCTCCCTAATGATGCAAGGGAGGAAGAAACAGAAGCCTTGGTAAAACTCACTCTGGCTTGTTTTCAAAATTGGTTGTGAGAAACAGGCTTTCACGTTGATTACTTCTGTGAAGAGAAGCCCAATTCCTTTGTGATAAAGTACCTCTCACACTAATGAGTCTCCCTAGAGCTGGTTAAGAGTCGGGGTTTGATTTGGTTGTTTGTTTCCTCCAAATTACCAGGAAGACTCTTTTTCTTCCGTTGGTGGCAGGAAGCAGCATTCCATCTGAAGACATCACCACCACCCTGCTTCCCTTCCCTGGGCGGCAGCCGGCTGACTCACTGGCTGGGCTCCACCAGGCTGGTTGGGTTCTGGCCGGGCTGTGTGAACATGAACGTGCGTGTGCTCCCACCTCTCCAAAACACAACCCCACGCGTTCGCGTTCGCGATGCCATCGGCACAAACCATGAACGCATGGTCCCTGAAGTGGGTGTGTCCCCCATGCCTGGGGCTGCCGACAGAAGCCATTCGGCAAAGGCTTGTTAATTCTTAGACAGTCGGGTGTGAATATCGTGCTGACATTTATAGCACGTCTTCTACACTCTCGGTCTCGCCCACGCAGAACCATGCACCTGCAGGAGGGAACGCGAGCATCCCATGCAGCAGATGTTCTGGGCCCTGGAAATGCTTAAATATGTACTCTCTATGGAAGGCGTAGTTACCCAAACACAGGATCCGAGGAGGGAGGAGAAGGGAGGGGTACTCTGGCTTTCGCAAGCCTTCTCTGGGTGACCTGGATAGACAGCCTGATAAATCCCAGGCTTGGATGAAAACAAAAGGCTATCCTGGCTTTATTTTTTAAAACAAGCTCGGGAAAGATATTAGAATTTATTACGTAAACACACACACACACATAAAGCAACACATGGGCTGTAGAATCAGAGAAATCTGATTTTGGGTCTCAGTCCTCTCATCTCTAGCTGGGTGACCTTGGGTCAGTCGCTTAACCTCTCTGAGCCTCCTCACCTGTAAAATGGGGATCTCAGAGGTAACTGCTTCTCAGGGTTGTGGTCAGGTTAGGTTAGTGATTCATAAGCCAGAACAGTGTTGGATATTATTTTCTTTGTTTGGACTTCTAAGTCAAGGTGGCCTGTCAGGCAACTTTGTCCTGATATTAGAGAGATTACAATTTCTAGCTGCCCTGGAGCTCAGCTGCCTGCCTCCAAGTCTGGCATTCCCAAGCATTTTGGGTCTACAGGTCGTCCCTCCTGCAGATCCAGCCCCTTCCTTGCTGTGACAGCAGCAAGTAAACCACTAATATGTTAAGTCATTGGTTCTCAATGTGGGGGGCGGGGCATTTGGTAACATCTGAAGACGTTCTGATTGTAATGACTAAGGGTGGGGTGGAGTGGGGAGGGGTGACTGGCATCTAGTGGGGAGAAGCCAGGGGTGCTGCTAAACATCCTCCAGTTCCAGACAAGCCTGAACAGGCCCCACCACAAAGAGTTACTCAGTCCAAAAGGTCAGCAGCACTGAGGTTAAGAACCCCTGCTCTAAAATACGGGCATCTTGAAAGAAGGGACTCATTGCTTGCCTTAAAACCCTCCAACAGCGTCTGTCACACCCAGGATAAATTCTGGACCCCTTACCTTGATCTACAAGGCCCTGCGGGACCTGGACCCTGGCCACCTCTGTGACTGCACATCCTACCTTCTCCGCCTCCTCACTTTACTCCACTCACTCTTGCCTTCCCTCTGGTCCTGTTTCAGACCCCATGGCCTTCATTCTTGATGTTCCTTAGATACCTTTCCTGCTGCTCTTCCAATTATTCGGGTAGAGTTTAAATGTCACCTGCCCAGAGATAGCTTCCCTGGTCACACAGTCTGTATCAGATCCCCTCCCACCACCTCATGCGTCTCTGTTCTCACATCACATCGCCATCATCCTTCCATGGTAATGACCATGATTCACAATTAGCTGATGTGCTGCTTGCCGGGTGAGGGAGGGGTCTGTCTTCCCCCTGGAAGGTGAGGACACGTGGACAAGCACCATATCCGACTCATTTATTTCTGTACCTCCAGTGCCTTGCACAACAGCTGGCATATGTGCACGGGCCAAAAATAACTTTTTTGAATGAATGAGTGGATGAGTCATGGGTGGCAAGAGCGGAGTTTTTGCAGTCAATACCCCTGGATTGAGGGACTTCCCTGGCAGCCCCGTGGTTAAGACTCCGCTCTACCACTGCAGGGGGCCGGGTTTGATCATCCCTGGTCGGCGAACTAGGATCCTGCATGCTGCGCGGTGCGGCCAAAAAAAACCCAAACAAACCAACCCTGAATTGAATTCTGGTTCCAACACCAGCTGTGAGTCACCTTCACTCTCCAAGCCTCTGTCCCCTTATCTGTAAAATGGGTGTGAAAATCCTTCCCCCAGCCCCCAGGCCGCTCTATGGATAAAGGGGGAGAGCATGTGCAGAACCCCTGGCACGATTCCCAGGACAGAGCAGGCCCTTGTTAGCTGTGTGTTGAGTACAGAATGCTTGAGTAAAAGCATGACAGTCGATTCCCTGTGTGAGTCGTTTTGAGAGTGAATTCTCAGGGAGGAAGAAGATGGAGTTGGGGTGCAGGGGTGGCTCTTTGGAATGAAGGGATGGAGCACGTGTGCTCCCAAACAGAGCCCTAGTCCCCCAGGCAGCCTCTGCTTCTCCCTGTCTTGATGATTCCTCCCCCACCCTCCAAGACCATGATCCTAGCTTCCTCATGCCAAAATCATGGTCCCGGCTGACGCCCGGCTTCCCTGCAGCCTGCCTCTCCCTTGCAGGATCCAGGAGGGACGCAGCCATTGTTAGGGTCCCTCTTGTGAGTTTCACAGCTCATCCGCTGAGGACGCTTCCCCCGCTCTGTCTCTATCTGTGTCCATCTAGACCTTGCCGGAAATGAAAGTGGGCAGCATGGTGTCCACAATAAATAGCTCAGGCTCCAGACTCCAGAACCCAAGAGTGCCGACAGGAAGGAATGTGGTTCGGGGCCTCTTTCTTTCAGGTACAGTCTCACACCAGACTTGGGGCCACAAAGAAACTTGGATTGTTTCCACCTCTGGATGTGTGATGGGTGAGGACCGCAGGCAGGATGCAGAGAAGGTGGCAGACTTGGCGAGAGATGGGTGCAGGCGTCCCGTCTGCTTGGAGAGGCAGGAGAGCTCCCATGGCCTCCGTCACCACCTGACCTCCCTCGGACCCCTCCACTGTAAGATGGAGATGATGATAGACCCTGCCCGGTAAGGTTACTGTGAAAGTTAAATGAGTTAAAATACGCGAAGTGCCACTTGAGGGTGGGCTGATCCAGGTGACGTACTTCCAAAGAGCATGGATTCAGACAACTGTCTAGTGGAGAAACCTGGCAAATCCTGCATCAAGCCAGGTGATCAACGTTAATATCAGTGACGACACCTCGACCTTGGACTTCTAGCCTCCAGAACTGTGAAGCCATACATTTCCGTTGTGTTAAGTACCCTAGTTTGGCCCTAGGAACATAACTCAGGACCAGAAGCGGGGAGCAGGGGGCAAGGGCAAAAGCAGCCTTTGTTTCTCTGCTTTTCCCCACTTCGTGGCCTTCAAGACCCTCTTGTCTCCGAACTCAGGTTCAGCTGCTCGTGGCTCAAGAATCCAATACTGAGAGACAGTGCTGGGTAAAAGGAAAGACAGCTTTATTGAGGAACCCAGCAATCCTGGGGAGAAGGTGGATTCATATCCCAAAGAACCAACCCCCAACACCCCAGGTTTAGCTCAGAGATAATGTACGGAAAAGAGGAAGGGGCTAGGTGCTGAGGAGAGGGTTGCAGGTGCATGATCAGCTCATAGACATTCTTCTGATTGGTAGGTGGTGAGATAATTGGCAGTCAACCTCATCAACCTTCTGGTTCCAACCATCCTGTGGTCTACGTGCTTGTGGGCAGCATACATTTAACTTCTTCCAGCTGGTGGGGGGTCTCTGTAAAACAGCTCAAAGGATATGCCTCAGCATGTTACCTATAGCCCTTGAGGAAGAACAAAAGGTCCTTGACTTTGTTTAATGGCCAAAGTATTATTATTTTGTTGTGTTTGACTGTTTTCCTTTGTTTCTGCATTTTCTCACTTCTCTGATTAAATTTATTCTTTGGAACTCAGGGAAGACCTAGGAGGCTAAAGTTTTTCTACAGGCAAGAGGCAGGCAGAGTACATTGGGGGTGGGGGGTGTCTGTCCTGGGAAGGCCCTATGGTGTCCTGCTCGGTTACACTCTGAGGGATACCCCCGCCCCGGCCTTGCCAGGTCCCTGACTTGCCCTCTGTGCCCCACCCTTGCAGGGCCTCACTGGGCTTCAGGCTCCCTCTGACCCTCCCAGCTGCCTCTGTTTATGCAGTGGGCCTGGGTGGGGTTGAACATAGTGAAGCATCTTCCCCTGCTCATAATAATCTGCTCGGTTGAAGTTGGGAGACAGCACTTGGGCCCTACTTGTTGGCAGTTTTCTCAAGGCTGTAGAGTTCTTAGCACCTCTTTTTTTCAGTGATGGCTTCAAGCACCAGTTTCCCAGGCTGCAGGAAAAGCCCCACTCAGCATCCAGTTACTCCACATTTGCAAGCTCAGCTGGGCTTTCCAGGGCACCAAGTGGTCCTTGTCCGGTCCCAGCTTGCCCCATCAGGCCTCCTGGCGTTCACCTAGTGGGTCCCTTCTGACTGCAATGACCTAATGACAGGTCCCTCCTGCAGAAATATTCTGGGGCCAGCTCCTATAAAAATTTGCCCCTTCCCCAGTAAAGTTGAATGGATGAATGAATAAATGAATTAATTAATTAATGCAAAGCGAATATAGTCTCAGATCCACAGAGGGAGGACAGTGTGAGGTCCTGGCACTAGGCTGCCTGGGTTCAAATCCTGGGGCCAAGACTAGCTGTGTGACCCTGGACTAGTTACTTAACTTCTCTGTGTCTCATTTTACTCATCTGCCAAATAAAATAATAATAGCACCCACCCTTGAGGCTGTCGTGGGGATTCAATGAGATAATGCCAATAACTGATTTTGTGCCTGAGACTAATAAATGTTAGCTTCTCTGTCATCCAGGGCACGAGGCTCGGTATCTTTATACCTCATCCTATGCTCATACTTAGAACCTAAATTTCCTTAGATCCGATCTAATCTTTTTTCACACAATGGACTTAGCTAATTCATCCACTGCTGCGTAATTTATTATCAGAGACAGTGTGTTGGAGACTGAACAAATGTTAAGACACTGCAGGCTGGACACATCTGGGAGAGACACATTTTCAGTTTGAGGAAACAGGATACGGGGTGGAGAGAAATCATTCACTTGCCAAAAGGAGCCTGGGCTGAATTAAACCTCTTGACTTAATTACCAATTAAAACATTACAATAGCAGCACAGGCTACAACTTGCAACCCTGTCGCTATGAATCTTCATGCCAGAAAATGACTGCGGGGTCCCCCTTTAAAATAAGAGCATGCCTGGGTGGCCATGCTCACAGGGAAATAATTGTTGTGTGTTTCCAAAGGCCGCCTCTCTCCACCTTTATTTAAAGTACCTAGGAGATTTGACAGACAACTAAAGGCCAATAGGAGAGGAAAAGGAAGAAGATACTAGCTCTGCCACCCAGCCTTACCCCCGTGGGACCCAACAGGGGTAGGGGGACAAGCTGAGCTCATAGCGCTGCAAAACATGCAGCATCATAACACAGACTGTCGCCAGGCACGTGCCTTCTGCGGCGAGAAAACTGGCGCTGAGTGAACTTCTCTATTCCTCGAGAGATGCATGCATAGCACTTTTCAGCCAGAAGACCATTTCCACACTCCTCTTTATCTCAAACATCCGTGCACCCAACGGGGTGCGAGAAGTGAGGCTCAGAGGGGGCTGATGTGAGGTTCTCAAGGTAACCAGAGGGGTGCAGCTCGGCTGAGCCTGATCTCGGAGGAAATCCTGTGCTTTTCAGCAGATGAGGGTCCTGACCACCCCCTTTCTTCCAGAATAAACCCAGGTCTGTGTAGGAGACCCAGTGGACTGAGATCTGGTTTAGAGGATGACACCCCAGGAAGAGAGCATGGTGTGGTAAAGAACAGAGGGCTGTGGCCTCAATTTTCGTACCTGGTAGAGGAAGGCAATTCTAGACAGACCCAGACATTTGGAAAGTATAAAAGGAAGAGGAGAATTTGAGGAACGGAATATGTGAAAAACGGTTGATGTGCCAGGAGGGCATGCTGGCCAATCCAGGATTAAGCTTTCTGTGCTTCTCCAGACCTGGGTGTGTGCGAGGGCTGGGGGAACAGAGGAGACTCACTGGTTTGCTCCCAGTAATTTAAATGACTTGGTAGGTAACTGAAATCAGCTGGATGCCACGGGAGCGAGAACTTCGGAGGATGGTATTGGTACAAACCTGCCTAATGAACGTGGAGATGACAGCCAGGACACTGACAGGCATTATACAGAGAAAGCTAAACTCTCAAGGTCTTCTGCGGCATCCATAAACAACTGAAAGTTTTTGCTTTCTAGCAGCCCAAGATCAGTACACTGACTGGCCTCATTACCAGTGGCCAACTAGGCAAGGAAACTGAAGTTCATGGTTTCCAATCTATTTATGGCTTTTCCTTCTCCCCTCTTTCTTTTATATAAATCCTCTTCTAGCCTTTATTAGATGAAGTCAATCTATATGGGTTCCCCTCTTTACAAGTAAATAGCATGCAAATAATTAACTCAATGCCTTTGAGTTATTTTTTAACCCTAGGGTCCATCACTTGGTAGCTGGCAAATGTCCTTTGCATGTCACTTAACCTCTTGGGCCTCACTTTTCTCCTCGGTAACATGGTGTAAATAGCTCCCACCTCTGGGATCCTTGCAAGGATTAAATGAGATAATCCATGAAAAGAGGTACACACATATGCTATTGCTGCAATCATTATCATTTGTATCAGTTTCCTACTGCTGCTGTAACACATCACTACAAACTTAGTGGTTTAAAACAACACAAATTTATTCTCTTAACGTTCTGGAGGTGGGAAGTCTGAAATGAGCCTTACAAGGCTAAAATCTCAGTGTCAGCAGTGCTACACTGGAGGCTCTAGAGAAGGATTCATTTCCTTGTCTCTTCAGCTTCTAGAAGCTGCCTGCATTCCTCGGCAGTGGTCCCATCCTCCCTCTCCAAAGCCCACAGTGTAGCTACTTCTTATCTCTCATTGATTCTGAATTTTCTGCCTCCCTCTTATAAACATCCTTGTGATTACATTGGACCTACAGTACTTGGATAATCTCATCTCAAAATCGTTAATCACATCTGCAAATTCCCTTTTGCCATATAAGGTAATACAGTCACAGGTTCTAGGGATTAGAAGATGGACATCTTGTATGTGTGTGTGTGTGGGGGCACGTGTCATTGGTCTGTCTACCAAGCTCATTTACTTCATCTAACACTAACTGAACCCCATGAAGTAAATACTATTTTATTCCCATTTGGAAACTGAAGCACCAAGTAAGTAACTTTTGCAAGGTCACACAGTCAATAAGTGGTGAAGCAGTGATTCCAGCTGAGGAACTTGGCTTCTGGAGTTCATGTTCTTACCAGCTGAAATATGTAAAGTGACACACTATACATATATAGCATTATATCAATGTTAGTTATTATTATTGTTGTTATTTTTACTAAAATTAATATAATAATCCTTATCTCATATGACTCTTGTGAGAATTTAAATAAATTAACCTTTGAGAAGCACCAAACAGTGCCCAGCATACATCAGGTCTTAAAATGGTATTTAGGTAGATCTTTGCAGTCCGATTAACCTATCTTTCTTGTCACTGGAAGACATTCATTTCAGTTCCCTTGCCCTTCCAAGATGGCGCCATCGCCACACACACCCGCCCCGCGCAACTGACCCACTCAAGCTGGCGTGCATTGCTCTGCAAGACGTATGCCGCCCTTCTCAAGATGGCGACAATACTAGCCCTGTTACCTTCCGCCCTCTTCAAGATGGCCTTAGCAGTTAGCTTCACTCCTGGGTACGCTGATCTTCTCAAAATGGTGAAGGACGCAGCGCGCACCACATCCTGACCTTCTCAAGATGGCGCCAGGTCGTAAACAGCGTCGCTCTCATGAGGACACTTCCGGTTACGCCGGAAGCCTGTATAAGAGGCCTGCGGAGACCCGGTGAGGCGTTCACTATGTGCTGGGGCGGTCTAGTGCGACCATGGACCGGAAGAAAAAGCCTTTGGACGTCACGGCGTCTTCGGTGAGTATGGGTGTAGATGATGCTGCGGGCTCCACGTCTCCTCGCTTCTGCCGGACAGGAATCTCGACCTCGTTTGTTTCTTCACTCGGGGACCCAAACTTGGCTTCCCCTCAGACAAGACCCCCGGTACCTGGCTTTTCTCCCAGAAAAAGCCAGGGCCCACTTCTTGCTTGTAGAACCCTGAACGTGACGTCTCCCCTCCGCCGTGCACCGGCACCAGGCTTGCCCCTCAGACGCGGGCCAGAACCTGGTGTCTTTTCCGGGTTTGGAATGTCCCTGCCTCCCCTCCGCGACAACAGGCCAGGTCTCTTTGCCAGCCTTGTCTTCGTTACCGTCGGAGGGGGAACGCAGCCTCTGCTAGCTGTGCAGATATGTCTCCCTTTAGTTCAGGGACGGGCATGGTCCCCCCAGAACATTAGTGTGATTTGTTCCCCAGGGTCCGAGATGCCCAGAGTCCCCACCAGGAACTAAACAGTTGTTAATACACCCGTAGGCTGCGCTGCCCGGAAGCTGTAAGGTCTAACAGAATGTAAACAGCATTGTTAAGTTAGTTGCTTCTAGGAAGAAAACCTGTTCTGAGTACTTTTGTGCCAGCACTTTGTATGCACTACCTCATTGAATCTTCCTGACTGTTTTAGGAGGCAGGTGCTAGTAAGATCCCCATTTTATAGGTGATGCCATTGAGGCTCCGAAAATGAAGTGGCTTTCTCCAGCTTACATACTGAGTTCTTAGTGGTAGAACTAGGCTCACTCCATCTGTTTGACTCCAAAGCTGTTGTCTTTTCCGTTATATCAGAGCAAATTGCCTAACCTTTGGTTTAATCTCGGATTTACTGCAGAATGTTAGGATGCAAGCGATATGAAGGAAAAGATGGAAGTAGCCCAATATTTGAGCTCCTTTCCCCCGTCTAATACTGAAAATTGGTACTAGTTATTATGTTTGAGGATTAGGAATCAAAAAGCTGTAAAATTAAAGTTATCCTTTCCTGACGGGTTAAAATTAGCAATAATCATAATGTGAATGCCATCTGGGAATTGACACTTTTCTGAGCATCTTCATTTTAAAGTTCAAAAGTTTAATAGGAAAATGTCTGGCTAGAAAATTAATGTAGTTAAGAAGGCTTAGAGGGACTTTCCTGGCAGTCCAGTGGTTAAGACTTCGCCTTCCAATGCAGGGGACGTGGGTTCGAACCCTGGTTGGGGAGGTAAGATCCCACATGCCTCTGGGCCAAAAAACCAAAAGACAAAATAGAAGTAATATTGTAACAAATTCAATAAAGACATTAAAAATGGTCCACATCAAAAAAAAAAAAAAGGCGGTTTAGAAGAACAGGCTTAAGTTTTTTTCCTTAAATGTACAAGTCTTTTTTTTAGTGATACATGTAACTTTATTTATTTTTAATTTTTGGCTGCGTCAGGTCCTAGTTTCAGCACGCGGGATCTTTCGTTGTGGCGCGCGGGCTTCTCTCTTAATTGTGGTGTGCGGGTTTTCTCTCTCTAGTTGTGGAGCGTGGGCTCTGTAATCTGTAGCACGTGGGCTTAGTTGCCCCGTGGCATGTGGGTATCTTAGTTCCCCGGCTAGGGATCGAACCCACGTCCCCTGCATCAGAAGGTGGATTCTTTACCGCTGGACGACCAGGGAAGTCCCAAGGCTTAAGTTTTAAATTTTTTTTTTTAAATTTAGAGTATTAGGCCCTAGAATGAACCTGCCCTTGGCATTATTAAAAACCCTGCCAAGCCTGTTTTTAAATTGCTTCCTTCCAAAATAGAAATCATTGAGCTCAGTCATTTTGATTTACCTTAAAAGTCAGTTTGTGATGCTCGGCTTTATAAGTATCTGCTTTATAAATGACCATGTGTATAAGCAGCTGTACTTGGATCCTTAAAAAGGAAGCAGTCATTACATCCTTTTTTGGAGTAGATAGTGGTGACTGATCCAACTCCCTTGTACCCTTTGCTCTGGCCTTTCCTCTTCTTGAACCCTGTTGTTCAGCTAAACTTGCAGTTTCTAAAACACGCTGAAACAAAATTCACTCAGTCCATTTTCTTTCTAGCTATTGAAATCTTGCCTATCCTTTAAGCTTCATTTCAAAGCCATCTCTGATCACTCTGGCCAGAAGGAAATACTCCTTTATCTGAACTTTTTGCTACTTAATTCCACTCTCACGTCATTTTTTACAACGGACTGGTATTGTAAGTTACATTTCTTAGGAGATTGTAGGCTCTTTGAGGCAGCTTTATGTCTAATTCATGTTGGTATCCTGCTCTTCAATGTTAAGTGCCAGACATATACTGGTGCTCAGATTGTTGCTGAACAAAGACGTTTTCCTATAGAAATAATAAATTGTTGTGATGTTTAAGTGAAATTACTACAAGAAAAAGCCAAGGACAGTGCCGGTCAGACAGAAGGTGGTTAATAATGTTAGTTGAATCTGAATCTAAAAGATGCAGATTTCATTTACCTTGCTTTATCACTCTCCCCTTGCCCAGAGGAAAGCCTTGAAGTGTTGAAAGTTAAATGCATTTACAACAGAGCTGGAATGAAATATGACTTGGTTTTATTTTGTACTAGATTCTACATTTAAACTTTTAGTTTTATATCCAGTTTTGTCCATTTATAGGAGCTTGTAATCTTGTTTTGAGAATTATAAAAACTTAGAAATCCAGTCACTCATTAGAATTAATTGTTTTTGTTTGCTTATTGGTTTTATTTTAGTTGGTAGACCTTAAGGCTGAACTCTTCCGAAAACAAGAAGAATTCAAACAAGAAAAACTTCTAAAAGATGCTGGAGTTTTGGGGAAACCAAAACCAACTACTAAGGTAAAAATAAGATCTAATTATCTCCATCAATTCCAAACATAGGGAAATTACACTGTACTTAGGTCTTTTGAAAGTGTTCATGGTGTCTGCTACATAAAAATCCCTGTCTTGTATTTGAACATATGCATGAAATGTTTTAAATATTAAGATAGAAATTAGTAAGATTTAAAAGCGCATTATGGGCTTCCCTGGTGGCGCAGTGGTTGAGAGTCCGCCTGCCGATGCAGGGGACACAGATTCGTGCCCCGGTCCGGGAAGATCCCACATGCTGCTGCGGAGCGGCTGGGCCCGTGCGCCATGGCCGCCGAGCCTGCGCGTCTAGAGCCTGTGTTCCGCAACGGGAGAGGCCACAACAGTGAGAGGCCCCCCGTACCGCAAAAAAAAAGAAAAAAAAAGCGCATTGTAATGATCTAATTCTTTAGCCACTTCTTTTGGAATAGTACATGCTGTTAGAATGTGTTTATTTACATTTCCATGGAAGATGATCTAGTTTTACAGGTGTTATAAATCCAAACAGAGATAAACAATTAGATAATATAGAAATATAGCAGAAATATAGCTGGGTCTTTAAGAGTTGTGAATGTTTTTACAATTTTATAGCTAATGGTATCTGTTACTTGTGTTACTAAATCTCTGTTATATATGTTTTCATTAGTCTTGAATTAGGTTGTAATCATTCAGGAGATAAAAGAGAAGTAACTGCAATTGTATAAAGAAATTTTTTTTTATGTAATTAGGGCTTTTTTTTTCAGCTCCAGCTTTGCTATGGACAGTGTATTTACAGGACATAGGTTGGCTGTCAGAAGTCTAGTTATTTCCACTGATTCATAAGATCTAATTATCTTTTTTTTCCTTCTGATGTACAAGACAAGTAGAGAGTTTTTGCGATCATTTGGTGATTCTGTCTTGTCTTTTTAAATTATTCTCCAGAAACCAAGTATCTGGAGCAGACAAAACACAGGAGTTTCGAATCGAGCTGAGAAGGATGCTGAACAGAAGATTGAGGAACAGAAGACTTTGGACAAAGCGAGGTAAAGTTTCGCTCTGATAAATGTAGCTGCTGTTGTGGCTACCCAGGCAAAGGAATGAAAGTTCAACTTTTACTCTTTTTGATTTACAATTTTAATTTTTATCATCCTTATAGCCAAATACTCTTATTACTCTGAAAATAATATAATTTGCAGACATATTTATAGTCTTATAAGAAGACAAGAGAAAGCCTCAGTTTAAAAGATGAAACAGTCCCACTTTGAGCCCCTGTTAGGCACTGAGGTTATCAACAAGTGTTTAAGAAGTGTCCCCATGGTGGTGTGGTTTGGGGCTACTAGGTGGCATGCTATTAGCATTTAGAAAGTGAATTTCCCCCTCAACTTTTTAATATGAAAAACTTCAAACCGACAGAATATTTGAAAGAAGAGTGTGATGAATATTCTAATACTTTTCACCTAGGTTCACCAATTAACATCTTTTAAAATTTACTTTCTTTTTCCCCCTCCCTCTCTCCAGTGTGTGTAGAGAAACTTCGTTAAACATCATGATACTTTACCTCTAAATATTTCAGCATATATCTTTTAAGAATAAGGACATTATCTTGCATAATCACAATACTGCTGTCATACCCGAGAAATTTGACACTGATAAAATAGTACTATCATATGGTCCATATTCAGATTTCACCATTTATCCTAAATAAAGGTTATGTCCTTTATTGTTTTTTAAAACATTTAATCCAAGAGTCAATCAAAGAGTACATATTGCATTTAATTTTCATATGTCTTTAGTCTCTCTTAATCTAAAACAGTTCCCTTGCCTTTTTGTTGTCTATTATGCCGTTAATGTTTTTTAAAGAGTCCAGCCCAGTTGTTTCTACAGTGTCCCACAATCTGATTAGGGTCACACTAACTGTTGTTGGTAAGAATACTATTGAATATATAGGTAATGATATGTCCTCCCATTGAATCACATCGGGAGGTTCATGATGTCAGTTTAAGTCATTATTGGTGATGATAACTTTGATCACTCAGTTAAGATAGGTCTGCTAGATTTTTCCACTGTAAAGATGCTCTTCCGCATTTGTAATTAATAATAATCTAAGGAGGGAAACTGAGACTGTGAATATCCTGTTTGCCAGTATGTTTTCATGCGACGGTTTTGTCATCACTGATGGGTCAGTTATTACAGTGATGATTTCAAAGTTAGGATTTTTCTAATTCTATCCTTCCATGTTTATTATTTTTTCATTCTGTTTATTAGCTGGCATTCTTCTGTAAAGAAGAGCTCTTCCCTTATTTGCAGTATCACCCTGGACTCAGAATCCCAAGTTTTAATGTCTGTCATGACTGCCACATGTGCTTTTGGATCTATTGCATAATGAAAGTTGAAAACAGTGGTTGCTAAGGCTCCTCAGCTCTTTTGGGTCTGAGAATAAAGGGCAGAATATTAGCCCATTTGGGGGATTGTTTTTCTTAATGTTTGGCCTATCCTCAACAGACATGAGACTTGACTTAAAGGTATGTTCATTTTTGAGACATTTTTCTCACTACTGGACATTATTCTTAGAATTTTAATTTTGTTGAAAGATGCTATAACTTTTTAATGCTTTATATATGTATTTTATTAAGATATAATTGAAGTATAATGTTATATTAGTTTCAGGTGTACAACATAATAACTTGATATTTGTATATATTGTGAAATGATCACCACAATAAATCTAGTTCACATCTATCACCACACAGTTTTTTTTGTCTTGTGATGAGAACTTTTGAGATCCACTCTTTTAACAGACTTCAACTATGCAATACAGTCATTATACTGTATGTTACATCCCCATGACTTACTTATTTTGTAACTGGAAGTTTGTACATTTTGACCCCCTTCACCCATTTCACCCATTTCCTCCCCACCCTCTGGCAACCACCATCCTGTTGTCTGTATCTATGAACTTGTTAGTTTTTTTGTTTAGGGCTTTTTTGTTAGTTTGTTTGGGTTTTTGTTTTTTTAATTTCACATATAAATGAAATCATACGGTATTTGTCTTCTTTGTCTGACTTATGTCACTTAGCATAATGCCCTCAAGGTCCATCCATAGCATTGCAAATAGCAAGATTTCATTGCTTTTTATGGCTGAATAGTGTTCCATTGTGTATGTATGTCGCCTTTTCTTTATCCGTTCATACATCAGTGGACACTTAGATTGTATCCTTATCTTGGCTATTGTAAATAATGCTGTAATGAACATGGGGGTGCATGTATCTTTTGAATTAGTGTTTTCATTTACTTCAGATAAATACCCAGAGGTGGAATTGCTGGATCATATGGTAGTTCTTTTTTTTTTTTTGGCTATGCTGTGCGGTATGTGGGATCTTAGTTCCTCAACCAGAGATGGAACCCCTTCCCTCTGCATTGGAAGTGCAGAGTCTTAATCACTGAACTGACAGGGAAGTCCGCATATGGTAGTTCTATTTTTATTTTGTGAGGAATCTCCATACTCTTTTTCCATAGTGGCTATGCCAGTTTACATTCCCACCAACAGTGCATGAAAGTTTCCTTTTCTACACATCCTCACCAACCAACACTTGTTATTTCTTGTCTTTTTGATAGTAGCTGTTCTAACAGGTATGAGGTGATACCTCATTGTGGTTTTGATTTGCGTTTCCCTCATGATTAGTGATGCTGAGCAGCTTTTCATGTACCTGTTGGCCATCTGTATGTCTTTGAAAAAATATCTATTCAGGTCCATTTTTTAAATTGGATTGTTGTTTTGCTGTTGAGATGTAAGTTCTCTGTTTATTTTGGCTATTGAGCCTTTGTCAGATAAATGATTTGTAAATATTTCTTCCCATCCAATAGGTTGCCTTTTCATTTTGTTGATGATTTCCTTTGTTCTGCAGAAGCTTTTTAGTTTGATATAGTCCCTTTTCTTTATTTTTGCTTTTATTGCCTTTGCTTTTCATGTCAAATCCAAAAAAAGTCAGTGCCACAGCGGATGTCAGGGAACTTGTGGCCTGTGTTTTCTTCTAGGATTTTTATGGTTTCAGGTCTTACATTCAAGTTTTTATTCCATTTTGAGTTAGTTTTTGTGTACAATAATGGTCTAGTTTCATTCTTTTGCCTGTGGCTGTCCAGTTTTCCCAGCACCATTTATTGAAGAGACTGTCCTTTTCCCATCGCATATTCTTGGCTCGTTTGTTATAAATTAAATGATCATGTGTGTGGGTTTATTTCTGGGCTCTCTTTCCATTCCATTGATCTATGTGGCTGTTTTTATGCCGGTACCATACTGTTTTGATTACTATGGCTTTGTAATATAGTTTGTAATCAGGGAGCGTGATGCCTCCAGCTTTGTTCTTCTTTTCCAAAATTGCTTTGGCTCTTTGGGGATCTTTTGTGGTTCCATACAAATTTTAGGGTTGTTCATTCTATTTACGTGAAAAATGCCATTGGAGTTTTAACAGGGATTGCTTTGATTTTGTAGATTGTTTTGGGTAGCATGGACATTTTAACAGTATTCTTCTAATCTGTAAATACCTTTCCACTTATATGCATCATCTTTGGTTTCTTCATCAGTGCTGTGTAGTTTTCAGTGTATAGGTCTTTCATCTCCTTTGTTAAATTTATTTCAAAGTATTTTATGATTTTTTTTTTTTTGGCTGTGCCACATGGCATGTGGGATCTTAGTTCCCCAGCCGGGGATCAAACCTGCGCCCCCTGCGGTGGAAGCATGGAGTCTTAACCACTGGACAGCCAGGGAAGTCTCTTCTGTTCTTTTTGATGCAATTGTAAATGGGATTGTTTTCTTATTTTCTCTTTCTGATAGATCATTATTAGTGTATAGAAACGCAGCAGAGTTTTGTGTATTGATTTTGTATCCTGCAACTTCACTGAGTTCATTTATTAGTGCTAACAGTTTTTTGGTGGAGTCTTTGGGATTTTCTTTTTTTTAAATTTATTTTTGGCTGCATTGGGTCTTCATTGCTGCGTGCAGGCTTTTCTCTAGTTGCAGTGAGCAGGGGCTACTCTTCGTTGCGGTGGGCGGGCTTCTCATTGCAGTGGTGTTGCAGAGCATGGACTCCAGGCACGCAGGCTCAGTAGTTGTGGCGCCCAGGCTTAGTTGCTCCATGGCATGTGGGATCTTCCCGGACCAGGGCTCAAACCCGTGTCTCCTGCATTGGCAGGTGGATTCTTAACCATTGTGCCACCAGGGAAGCCCAGGATTTTCTGTATATAATGTTATGTCATCTGCAAATAGTGATAGTTTTATTTCTTCCTTTTTGATTTGGACGCCTTTTTTTTTTTTTCTTGCCTAATTGTTCTGGCTAGAACTTCCAATACTACACTGAATAACAATGTTAAGGGTAGGCATCCTTGTCTTGTTTCTGACCTTAGAGTAAAAGCTTCCACCTTTTCACCATTGAGTATTAACTATGGGCATGATCTTTTTTAGTTTCCTCTGCATAACAGAGTATTCCTTGGTACTTTGCTGTGATTTTTCTATCCAGTAACTTTTTACATAATACGTTCATTGTGCTCGTGGGGAATCAAGTCTCCCCATGATCTGCAGGACTTCTGCATCTCTCCAGAGCTTACAGCAGGCCGAGGTAGGTCCATGAGGATGTAAGGCCTCAGGCAAGTTACTTTTCCATTGAGACACTTTCCTTGTCTGTGCTGTGTGGTGGTTAATACTTAACTCATGAAGCCCTTTAAGAGATTAAAGGAGTTACATAGTGTCTGGCACATAGTGGGTTCCAGATAAGTGTCCCATACCCTTGCCCTCTGAGTTCCATCTTCACTACTTGACTGAAGAAATGTTCTTTACAGTCACCAATGACTTCTTCATATACTAAATCCAGTGGCCATTTCCCTGACATCTTCCTTGATCTCCATTACTTTTTAATTAATTAATTAATTAATGTATATTTTTTGGCTGCATTGGGTCTTCGTTGCTACACACGGGCTTTCTCTAGTTGTGGTGAGCGGGGGCTGCTCTTCGTTGTGGTACGCGAACTTCTCATTGCGGTGGTTCTCTTGTTGCAGAGCATGGGCTCTAGGTGCGCAGGCTTTAGTAGTTGTGGCGCGCGGGCTTGGTAGTTGTGGCTTGCGGGCTCTAGAGCGCAGGCTCAGTAGCTGTGGCGCACAGGCTTAGTTACTCCACAGCATGTGGGATCTTCCTGGACCAGGGCTCGAACCCGTGTCCCCTACATTGGCAGGTGGATTCTTAACCACTGCGCCACCAGGGAAGTCCCTCCATTATTCATCTGAAGACTCTTCCTGCCATCTTAAAACTGTCTTCTTTCTGTTACACTGCATCCAAACTTCTTATCCTTTCCCTTGCACTCTTGTCCCCACCTGTCTCTGTTGTGTTTATTTTGTACCAGTCTCCCCTTTGTTCAGCACCCTCTACCACGCTGATGTCTCCTTGAACATGTCAAGTTCATTCCCTCTTCATCTTTCCTCTGCCTGACATGCTTTCTCCCTGAAGATTCCTTCCATGGTTGACTTCTTGGTGTGCAAGCCTTAGGCCAAACGTCCTCTTCAGAGAGGTTTCCCCTGACTACCCTATCTTAGTGTCCTGCCCATTTTCTCTGTCCAGACAGTGTATTTTGTTTTCTAAACTTTTTGAAGTTTTATTTTTACTAAGATGAGATTCTGTAACAAGACTGCTTGTTACATTAAGTTCCATCTGAAAAAGAGCAACTTAACCTCTTAGAAGTTGATATGACTAAGCTGGTCCACAGAGCACTCCATCAATGCATGACAAAGGGCTTCTATTGGGATAACCTGCTTTTATTTCCTTTCCTTCTTCTCACTGTCTGAAATCCTCTTTTTCATTGATTTATTTATTGTCTTTCTCCTTCTCTAGAGTGTGACCCCCATGAGAGCTGGAACTTTGTCTTATGCACCTAAAACAGTGCTTGGCACTTATGTAGTCAGTGCTTGCGAATGAATCTGTAAAATGAAAGAGGAATCTTTCTGACATAGACGCGAAGAGGCTGTAACTGGTGGCATGCTTTACGTGTATTATCTAATTGATTCTCATTACAACCCTAAGAGGCAGTGCTATCTTTCCTATTGTGATGTGGGAATTGAGGTGTATGAGAGGTTAAATCACTTATTCCAGAGCACACAGCAGTGTGACCAAGGAACTTCATTGCCTTGGGACACCATTATTATTATTATTATTGTTAATACTATTTTGGCTGCGCTGCATGGTATGTGGGATTTTCGTTTCCCAACCAGGGATCAAACCCATGCCCCCTGTAGTGGAATCACAGAACCCTAACCACTGAACCACTAGGGAATTCCCTTGGAACACCATTAGAAATGAAATTTTCTATTATGATTAAGTGTGATCCTTCACAAGCAAAAACTCAGATGACTTGTTTGGGGCTCTTTACCATTATAGGTATTTCTAGAATAAAAGAATTGTCAGCTGTCTTACCCACGAAAGAATAAATGTCTCTAGAATTAACATGAGCAGGGAGACTGCTGTATTGAAATACCAGGGTTGATGTTTGTTTTTTATTAGCTATTTGTCATGAATACATTATTCATGTTCTGTATAAAATAGACACGATATATTTTTAACAGACTTCCAAGAAGTTGGTCTCTACCTCCCTTAGGCCTGATGAGCCAAGGGAGACCAGGGACCCTTGTATAAGACAAGGAATTTGTAAAACAAATAGAATTTGTTGATCCATTTGGAAGGTTGCAAATAGAAAATGTTTTTGTTTAAACATCTCTCTTTTTTTGGTATTTAAGTTACATTTGGCATTTAAATTAAATTGGAATCTTAATTCATTCATGTACTCACTCATCAAATACTTACTGAGCATCTGCTATGCACCAGATACTGTTTTAGGCCCTGGGATACAGTCATGAATGAGAGAAATATGGACTAGGCTTTCACGGAGCTTGCGTTTGGTTGGCAGAGCAGACCTGGCTGGGCCTGAGGGTCCCCTCAGGGCGGGGTTTCAGCTGTAGTCAGGCTGGGTCCCTTGGGCAGGTTGCAGCAGTAAGGCTGGGGATGGGGCAGACTTACCAGGAGTTGCAGTGATAAAGACCATTTCTAATACTTGCTTTTTTTTTTTACTACTAGGGAGAAATTGGAAGAAAAAGCCAAATTATATGAAAAAATGACTAAAGGAGCCTTTATAGGTAAATATGATTATTTATGTATATTTATTTTCTGTAATTCATATACCTCTGTGGTATTTTATTATTTGTTAAAATAATTGTAAGAATAGGGAGAAATTTAAAGAATAAAATTGATTACTTTCCGTGCCAGCACAGAGACAAGAAAATCAGCAATAGTTTTTCAGTTGCCCCGTGGGTGCTGGGCTCCATGATAGGTGCTATGAAGGGACAAGCTAGTACGGTATAAGCCAGATTCTCTGCCTCTGCCCTCAAGGGGGGGTATCATCAGTGGAGGAAAATGGCACAGAACAAAACAAATTTAGGAAGCAAGGTCTAAATAGGCCACAATTACAGTTATTGCTATGTTAAAAAAAACCTGGGAGGAATTATGGTTATATCAGGGTACTGGAGTTATGGTTCCTTTTCCCCTGTTTTTCTCTATTTTTAGTTTTTTCCTGTGATGTGCTTATAGTTGCTTTTAAGATAATAATAAAAAGATCCCCCTTTCCTCATACCTGCCCCAGAAAAATAAAACCCAACCTACAGTTCAACAGCAGTAGAAGAGATTTTACAAGGCAGTACATATCTTATTGCCTTTAAAAGGCATGTGTGGAAGTCTCTAGGGAGAAGGTGCCTCTGATGGGGGTCTTGAAGGTGTTGGAAAACTGGAGAAAGGAATTCTGCAGGGGGAGAATGGAGAGAGCAGATCGGAGGGAGGAGAGGGCCAGAGCTGGCAGAGCCGACTAGCAGGGCTGGGTCAGAGGGGCAGGGAGAGGGGGTAGTGGGGCAGCAGGAGGGTAGCGGGGCGGGACCCTGGTCATGGGCGGCCCAGACAGCAGAGGCCTGTTCCCTGTGTGGTGGGGAGCCCAGCCTGGGCAGGTTGGGTGCGCGCAAAGCTGAGGGCCCTGGGAGAGGCTTTGCCTTCCTCCTAAAGAAGCAGCAGGGTGTCAGTCAGCAGGAGGCCTCACTGTTACATGGTCTTACACCTCAGTTCTGGGAACGTGTATCTCTTTCCCATTTGAGTTACATGTTTTTGTGGCTTAAAAAAAGTCTTTTTTCGTTTGATTCAAACTTTACTTATATTGTTAATATAGAAATCAAGTCCAAAGGAGTGTGTAGACGTGGAGATTTGGTTCTGTCCTTACCGGCAGGCCCACCTCCTGATAGGCATATTGGACCAGCATGTTCGGGCTAGTCAAGTTTTGGAGCCTCAGCTCTTCTCCACTGTACAGTGAGGGTAACACCAGCCCCTGGTAGTAGGGAACCTACTATCTGTTCTTTAGAGCTTAAATCTAGCAGAGTGAAACTTCATGAAACATTGTGAATACACCCACTATACTGCGTTAAATTAAAATCATGGATTGCTGTTTAACTTTCAGTGTATGTTTTAGCTCAAGTAGATCATGAAGCCTGCAGGCAGATGGCACTTTATACATCTCTGTATGCCCTGCAGATCCTGGCACCGTGCCTTACCTGAAAGTGGTGTTCTTTGGATTGAAAAGAATTCAGATGACTTCTTTTACTTGTGTTATGACCCTTCAAACATTTGCCATACTGTAGTAGTATAATTAGGGTTATGGGATATGGCCCACATGATTAGAGAGGGGTATTACTGATAGCCACAAAGACTACTGAGAAATACAGTTCTGCTTCTGTATTATGTAATTGGCTATATGAGTCTCTTGAAATCAAATGGTTTTGTTATCTTAAAGCCTTTTGTTATTGACAAGGCAGCAGAAAACATTAGGCTTTTAAAGATTTTTTTATGTGGTACATGTGTCCAGTGGTCTATTTACAGCTTCCCTGTCAGTCTCGAGGTGGCTCTGTGTCTTTGTGAGCATTTAGGGGGTGGGTGGAGACATCAACTACTGAATTGTCGGGTAATATAGCTGCCTAGTGTTGAATGTGACTGCTTCCTGTCAGTTCCACGTGTGGTCTTCTTCTTTGATGTCAAGAATCTGAAAATTATTTTTTATGTCCTAGATGAAGAAGTGGAGGATATGTACCTTGTGGATTTCACACAGAAGATCATAGACAAACGCAAAGAAATGGAAGAGCTTGGTGCCAATAGAGATTATAGAAAGACAGAAAGAGATGATGATGAAGAAACCGTTTCTGAAAAAGATATCCCTCCTCCCCAGGATCCCAGTGAAGAATGGTTGGTGATATTATGCCATTTGGTCATGTTAACATTGTCAGACTTGCGTTTAGTTTTTGAGAGTTATGTTGTTTGGTTGATATCAAGCCATTTCTCTCTATCCTTAAATATTTATTTATTTACTATTTATTTATTTTCGCTGTGCTGGGTCTTAGTTGTGGCATGTGGGCTCTTTGTTGAGGCATGCGGGCTCTTTAGTTGTGGCGTGCAGACTTCTTAGTTGCAGCATGTGAACTCTTAGTTGCGGCATGCATGAGGGATTTAGTTCCCTGACCAGGGATTGAACACGGGCCCCCTGCATTGGGAGTGCTGAGCCTTACCCACTGGACCACCAGGGAAGTCCCAGTCTCTCTCTCTTTTTTTGGCTGCATTGGGTCTTCATTGCTGTGCGTGGGCTTTCTCTAGTTGCAGTGAGCAGGGGCTGCTCTTTGTTGCGGTGCGCGGGCTCTAGGTATGCGGGCTTAGTAGTTGCGGCTCGCGGGCTCTAGAGCACAGGCTCAGTAGCTGTGGCACATGGGCTTATTTGCTCCATGGCATGTGGGATCTTCCCGGACCACGGCTCAAACCTATGCCCCCTGCATTGGCAGGTGGATTCTTAACCATTGTGCCACCAAGGGAGTCCCTTTCTCTCTGTTCTTAATCAGTTTTCTTTCTTTAGAGACTCCACTTTAAATAGGATTGGATTTATAGGTATAGAAGGAGTAGCTCCAATAAGGAAATAATTACAGATAGACTGAACTCCTGCCATGTGCCAGGCACTGTGCCAGGTATGGAGGCATTGATAGGCCTGTTTCATTGATGTGAAAAAGTTGTTTAGGCAGAAGAATGTTCCTTTGTTACCCATGCTACCTTACCCATGTCCTTATTCGGGCATCATGGAGAGTCATCACGTAGATAGTGTTATCTCTATTTCCAGTGAAAAGAGGCTGGCAGAGCTGATCCAGTGAGCCTTACTCTGGCTGTGACATTTTCTGGCAGTGTGGTCTAGGCATCATGACCTGGATCTGGACAGCAGTAGCTCTGCCTTTCACTTGTGATATGGTTGTGATCAAGTTCCTACCCTCTCTAAGCTTCAGTTTCCTCATCTGTAGAACAGGGATGGTGATGCCTAGTAGGTGAATGATGGGGAAACTAAACTAGTCTTTTCTTTACAAAGAGACCAGAATGAAAATTCCATTATGATTTTTTGTACCTAAGACATTGTTTAGAAACTTGTTCAAAAGGGCTTGAAATTGCATGGAGATGCACTGATGCTGTGTCCTGGGAGTAACCCTGCCTGTTCCCCTCCTGCTGGTGCAGAGCCCACCCCTCCCCCACTTCAAGGCTCAAATGTCCTCTTTATGGGAGTGTTTGTTAGGAACTGCTTAGGATTGTTGGCAGCACTCGTTGACCTTTTGTCAGCCATTGCCCCTGTGGGCAGGAGTCATTTATGAGTGAGGAGAGCAGTCTTACTGCTTGGGAACACAGAGAACGTGCATCTTCATGCTGTGGAGGGGTCTTCTTACCTACCTTCTAAAACACTTATATTTGGGGTGGGCTAAGTGGCCATACGCTTGCTATAGCAACCAGAAGAGGAGCCTGTATGATGCCATCCCTTCTGTCATGGTCTCTTCGTCATTTCTAGTCTAAGTGGTTTCTCCCTCATCTCAACTCTGGTAGCACTTAAACATACTTTCTGCTCCTTTGGGTCTTACCTTTTATTTATATTGACACATAACTGGCCTCATTACCAGAAGAAGATTGAGGCAAACTTCTGGTACTTTTTACACCCTGCCTGCTCCTGTTAGGAGTGTTTCATGAGCGTGTGCCCTAACTTCCCCCTAGAGCCCTGTGAAGAGGGCATGACTCCGAGCGCTCCTGTGTCCCCCTTGTACCTCGAGTAATTGTTTCTCTGAGAGCTTGCTCAGTGATTGCTGATTACATGGGGCAGTTGCTGGCTGCTGTTCTGCCACTTCTTTTTGATGGGATCTGAATGTTTTGGAGGCCTTCTCCAGAGACAGAATGGCCTGTGATTGCTTTTCATAGGAGAAATCTCATCTCCTTTGAAAGGTTTAATGTCTTTTTTTCCCCCTCATATTAATGCCTGTATGATTACAATCAATTTGTTACTGATTTGAAGAGTTTGGAGGGCAATTGAAGGTGTCACATGCCACCATATGGTGAAGGAAGATGCACTGCAAGCAGTTCTGACACTTTTTTTGTTTTTAAATTAGGTTCCAGAATTGTAACTGCTTGTAAAATCCTTTAAGTAGTTAAGTTCCAGGTGGTGGAAAATCTTTCCACAAAAATACTGTAAATAACTACTCAGACCATCTGGCTCAATGTTTTTTGTTCTCCATTCATAGAAGAAGAAAAAAGGAAAAGAAGAAAAGGGAGAAAGAACCTGCTCTCTGCTGTTGGAGGTTTTATTTCTGTGGTCATCAGTTTTAGGACTATAGTTGTGGATTCCCAAACATTCAGTTTTTAAATCATAGGCTGACAGTTGGAATCGGCAGGTGTGAGACAAAAGAAAAGGCTAACAAAGCCACATGCATGGTAATCTGACCTTGAGTTGGTCCAGCAGCAGCGCTGGCCCTTCTGTGCTTTCTTCAGCCTCCTGCCAAAGGCTGTGAGGGAGTCCTTGCCCATAATTTAAAAAATTTAAAATGTTTTGCATCATAATGCAAATGAAATGTTACTCATGAAAACCTGCCCTTTTCCTGTATGGGGGAGTCTCAGTATTTCACTGGCCTTGCCGGCTGCCTGGCTCCCCTGCCTCATACCTGGACAAAGGTACTTGGGGCCAGGATGAGGAAAGAGGAACAGGGGTGAAAGATAACAGACTGGCCCACTGCTGAGGTGCTTCTTTGGTATAAAATGTGTGTTGCTTGGCTTCCTCCTAGTCAAAAAGAGTCTCTCAAAATACTTATATTAAGAAAGTTCTAATTCATTGGGAAGAATTGTACCAATTTGAAGAAATACAGGAAAGAATAAAAAGTCAAATTTGGGAAGACTGTAAGGAAGTGAGCAAGTTGAGAATATGGTACGGAGCAAAGTTATTATGATGCTGATAAAATATTTGGAATTGGTTAAACCAAATTAAAGTAAGTTCTGAGATGCTGCAGCAGGGGTCTTTGTGGCGTATTTGTCTTGAGGTCAGAGATGTACATGATCATTTTCTACAGTTTCTAAAACTAAGATTTAATAAAGGGCTCAATGAACTTACTGTGTGTCAACTTTTAACTTTGAAAAACATGTTCTTACCAATGGTAGTGGTCTCTCAGGTTGAGGGTTTTTCTTGGTGATGGGGCCTAAATTAACTTTTTACTGTGCACCAACTTCCTAACTTACGGAACCATATGTCATGTACAATTTTCCACATCTTTTCACTTTTATTTCAGGGTGGATTATGTGGATTCTTTAGGGCGATCCCGGCGCTGTATGAGAAAGGATTTGCCACATCTGCTGGAAATGGATAAAAATCTTCAGGGGAGGCTGTAAGTGTGTGACATGCAAAGCTTTGCCCATGACATGCAGACACGGGGATTGTTTTGTGCGCAAGGCTGTTTTTAGTTTATTTTCTTTGGTGCTCTGCTGTAAGAGTATTTTTTTAATGTATAAGAATATTAGTGGAAGCACTTTTTTGGGGTTAGCATACACATACACACATAGTCCACACTCAGGGAACAACCTGAGTGATTGATCATCCAGATTGTGTAGCTACTAAAAGGGATGAGTTAGAGCCTATCTGTTTACTTGGAAGGATGTCTGCCTACAGAGTAACAAATAGAGAATGAGCCCAGACCAAGCCAACAAACAAACCACTGCGGAGAAAGTGTTTAAGAATATACTCTTGGTTATCCCACAGCAGGTGGGGGCAGGCAGGTAGTTAGCTTAACTTTTTGTTTATACACCTTTGCATTTTGAAGTAAGGGCTTTATGGCTAGAATTTTTTCTGTGGTGCCTAAGACACACCCAAGAGGTAACTTGCTAAAACATCCCAGGGAATAAAATTCTAACCAAGGGCAGCTGTTGTGTGGAAAGCGTTGGGAGAAAGTCCACCTTGTCCACATCATCCAGGTTCAGGTAGGCCTGGGCTTGGCACAGGGAAGAAAGTGCAGAAGCCCTGAGCCACCTGACAGGACATGAGGTCCTGCATGGGAGACCGTCCACAGGAGGCCCGTAGTTCCTCCTCTCTGCCTCTCCTGCCCCCTCCATTCAGCCCAAGACCAGGGTGGGAAGGAAAGTAATTTGTCTGAGTGGTGAGGCAAGATTTCATTATGCTAATGTAACATGTTGCTTGCTTTGATTAAAGAAAGGTGAAAATAGTTTTTGCAGGTTCCCAGTGGTATTGTGGGTCAGAAGCCTCTGTAAGGAACTGTCTTCTTCATAACTAGAGTTACTCATCCATGATCGCACTCCTGAACTGAAGCATTGCTGTGTCACAACTCTTATCTAAGATGGTTTTTGCTCGATTTTCCTAGTTTCGTTAGTCCTGCAAATGAAAAAACCTTACTATCTGAAGATATGAGAAAAGAACTCCAGCGCCAGCAATGGGAGGAAGAAGAGAGGGAGTCCCTGAGAAGACCAATGGGGCCCGTACATTACGAAGACATTCGTGAAAATGGTATAGTCATCTGGCAGCTTTTTTTTTTTTTAATTTATTTATTTTTGGCTGCATTGGGTCTTTGTTGCTGTGCACGGGCTTTCTCTAGTTGCGGCGAGCGGGGGCCACTCTTCGTTGCGGTGCATGGGCTTCTCATTGTGGTGGCTTCTCTTATTGCAGAGCACGGGCTCTAGGCGTATGGGCTCAGTAGTTGTGGCACACGGGCTTAGTTGCTCCGCGGCATGTGGGATCTTCCCAGACCAGGACTCGAACCTGTGTTCCCTTCATTGACAGGCGGATTCTTAGCACTGCGCCACCAGGGAATCCCCCATCTGGCAGCTTTTTTAAATCATTTTTTTATCTTGAACAAATGACAAGCATAAAAGGAAGTATTCGTGAAGCAGCAGCTCTTATGTGGAAATAAAAGATTCTGCTTTCGGAATTGAAAATACCCCTTTTTTCACTTCATAGCCTAAAAATATTCATATTGGGAGTATCTTCCTAACAGAGGGTCTATTAATCCGAGTTTGCTCCCCAAGAGAAGTGGAGACAGCCTATGACTAAAATGTTAATGAATATTTGTCACTTGGCAAACAGGATGGAAACAACTTCTAACTTTTGTTTTAGCTGCTTCTTAGAAAAACAAAACAAAATGTGTGAGACATCATTGTGTTACTTTTTGCTGTGGTAGGAATTTGGTCTGAATTTAATTCACTGATCAGGGAAATCTAACCTTTTGGATAATTTTGACTTATTTCAGAGGCCCGGCAACTTGGTGTTGGATACTTTGCCTTTGCCCGAGATAAAGAGTTGAGAAACAAGCAGATGAAAACTTTAGAAATGCTGCGTGAGCAGGTACAAATTAAACTCAGTTGATGTTAAAGATTTGAGCGGTTGGGTTTCTTGTTGTACCGTACTGCAAAAAAATCTAGTAAATTAATTAGAAATTTACATTGCTATTCAGAATGCAATTATCGGTTTCATAAAGGTAATTGCGATATTATTTTGGTGTTTCAGACTTTAAGATTATAGTTGTTCAAAAGTAACTTGTATAACTTTGATGTTTTAAACTTGGTTTCAAATATGGCACTTTTGGAGCGGCCTGGGTGAGAAAATAGAAAGTTATTAGAGGGTGGTTAAGGAGTAGGACAGAATTTTCTTGAATGGTAAGCCTTCCAGGATACTCTGAACTCTTACTAAACTTCAGAAGACATCAGAGGGCTTGTGTAAGAGGACTTAACGGGTCTTCATGTTGAAGATCTCAAGGATGGCTTCTTAGAGGTGGCATGAAAATCAATTAGGCTATTTTTAGAATAAAATTAATTATTTCATCCTTTTCAACAGAAATATTGTGAATACGCTAATCATTTTCTAATTTTCTGTTCTGTTCAGACAACAGATCAGAGAACAAAACGAGAAAATATAAAGGAAAAGAGAAAGGCTATGTTAGAAGCAAGACTTGCCAAACTCCGACAAAAAAAGATGAAAACATCTAAAGAGGATGGAGCAGAGGAAGAAGTTAGAGGTATATCTTGGCTCGTGTTTCTAAACCACAAAAGGAAAAATTTTGTTGATGTCTCAATAATAGGACTGGCAATGTGGAAATCAGCCATCTAGTTTTATTCTCTAAGCAAGCAGTGCACCTTGGAGATATTGCCAGGAACAGTTTTTATAACCAAAGTGGCATGGAATTACACTCCAAAGAAAATTTTAGGCTGTAGACAAGGGTATTAGCAGTACATTGTGTTGTTTCATAGAACAGCATGGTTTAGTAACTGAGACTTAGGAGTAAAATACCTAAGTAAAATAATTAAAAGGTATTTTAGGATAAAATTTAGTTGTGCACGTACATGTTTTAGACCTATTTTCATTTGCTATGGCTGCGGTTTTTGTTGGTTATTATAAAGTAATGTATTTTAAAGAAGACGTGCATTCAGAAAGTAATAAAATAAAGGATTTACAAATATGGGTATAGACAGCTTACCAAGGGACTGTTGAAATGCTGGGAGCACCATTCAGTACTGTGGTCAGACTTGCTCACTGTGAGAGTTATGCTAGACTGGGATAAACTCCCCAACAGAGACACTGCAGAGACTGGCTCAAACCAGGTGGACGTCTGCTTCTCTAGTTTAACACCTCAGAGGTGGTGGGTGTCCAGGGCAGGTAGTAGCTCTGCCCTGTACGGTCACCTTTTCCCTGGCCTGTTCCTGTCTTAATCCTTCTGTCATTCCATAGAGGGTTCCTCTCACCTGCACGGTCGCTAGCTCCCCAGCACCTGTTCATGATCCAGCCCTGGGGGAGAAGGGGCGGGGACCCAGCTTCCATTCTAGGGATGTGAGTCAGGATCACACACAACCTACGGATTTACATCCCAATGGCCAGAATCCACGGGCCATCCCTAGCTGCAGGGGAGGCTGGGAAATGGCCTCTCTGACGAGGTGACACATATCCAGCTGAAGCTGGGGGGCACTGTAGTCCCAAAAGGAAGAAGGGGGTGTGGGTGTTAGGGGCACATAGAAGCTTCTCCAGCTCTCCCGGAAGCCTGTGCTAAGCCACGGGCCATTTTCTAATTCTGAACACACTTCAGTTTAGCTTTGGAAGGAGATCAGAACACTTGGGAATCGGAAAATGGTCCATTTAGTTTTGTATAAATGCTGTCTCCCTGTGACATGTTAAACTCTGTTTTGTTTCTCTGTTTTTGCTGTACTCCTGAACATCTGTCATTTCCACAAGATGTAAAGTGCCACCAGTGCTTTTTAAAAATCTATTTTCTTTTAAAATATGGCCAAAATAGAATAGCATACAGCCTGTCGCCAGGCTCCAGCTCTTCATCACCCTCAGTCCCCTTGCTTAGTCGGAGACTCTTACTTTAGTTGAGTAATTGGGGGGTTTCTGGTCCTTCGATTGTTGGTCAGGGGAAGCAGGGTGGCATAGTGGCAAACAGAGACTTGGAAATCCATCCATCCTGGGTTTGAATCCTGGCCCTTGTCACTGTCCACCTGTGTAGCATTTCTGATCTTAATTTTCTTTATCTATAAAATGGGTATAAAGTGGGAATACCAGTCCTGACTTTATTAGGGTATTACAGGGTTAAGTGAACTATTGTATACAAAATACTTAGCCCACTGCCTGGCACATGATAGATACTCAGTAAATACCGGTTATTGTTTGTACTCTCAGGATGAGCATGTTCTATTTAATTTTTTAAAGTAGTTTTAAGCTTTGTTATAATGAAGTCTTATTCCATTGCCAAAAATAGATGGAGATGTTATTGGGCCATTGCCACCAGAACCAGAGGTCATGCCAGCTCCTCATACAGCTGCCCAGAGTAGCAAAGTCGAAGTCATCGTTCAGGAGAGGAAGGATACCCGGCCTGGGGTGCCACACATCCGGGAGTGGGACAGAGGAAAAGGTAAGGGGGTCAGTTCTCCTGAACAGAGTGTGATTCTGGTGAGTCTTACTGGTCCTTGGAAGCTTAAGGAATTCTCCACATCGTTGAACTTGTTTCTTCTCAATACCCAGGAGCATTAGACAGTGTGATTATAAAAGACCAGGGTCTACAAGGCGTCATGCCTAAAGGATGAGTTTCTTTCTTTTTTTTTTTTTTTGAGAAGCACTTGGGGGAAGGTTTCTGAAATTCCCGCTGCCCCCATGTGGTCTTACAGCTTTGGGATGCTGTTTTTTTTTTGTTTTTTGTTTTTAATTTTTGGCTGCTTTGGGTCTTCATTGCTGCGCGGCTCTCTCAAGTTGCAGTGAGCGGGGTACTCTTCATTGCGGTGTATGGGCTTCTCATTGAAGTGGCTTCTCTTGTTGTGGAGCATGGGCTCTAGGCACGCGGGCTTCAGTAGTTGTGGCACGTGGGCTCAGTAGTTGTGGCTCGCAGGATTTAGAGCGCAGGCTCAGTAGTTGTGGCTCATGGGCTTAGTTGCTTCGCGGCATGTGGGATCTTCCCGGACCAGGGCTCGAACCTGTGTCCCCTGCACTGGCAGGCGGATTCTTAACCGCTGCGCCACCAGGGAAGCCCCTGGGATGCTGTTTTTCAGGAACCAGTTTTTAAAACCTTATGAAGGTTTGGTACTTTAATGTATTCCGTGTTTTTAGCAGTCTCTTTTATGTTCAGTTGAAAACAGTCTGTGTCCCAGTGTATTAACTCGGATTCACATATGGTTCCATTGGGTTATGCAGAATTGTCTGTAAATTTTTTCTGTAAATACACCACGGTCCCTACAGCAGCCTCTCTTTGGGAGAAGACTCTGGTTTATGTCTTTTTGAAAAAGATCATTTCAGTGGTACATTAGCGTGAATTGTTGGAACTGATGAGATCCACGACTAAAGTAAAAGATATGCAGATGGGTGAGTGCCTTTGGTTAGTGCTACTGTTAGAAATAGAGATGGAATACCAAGATAGATCTGGACAGGTGCCTTTTGTGTCTTCTAAAACTCAATAAAAGACAAAACTTGTGTTTTGCTATGAAGTACCTGTAACATTATGTCAAGCAAATGATTTAAGTGCTTGATTTTTTATGTTTGTCTCTCACATGCAATTTTAGTACTTTTTTGGCATTGTCTCTAGAGCCTGCCAGCCTTCTTTCTCCACAGAACCTTCCTTGAACCTTTCTCCACATGGAAGTTCTCACTCCTTTTTCTTGGCCTGGTTCCTTATCCTTTGTAGGCATCGCATATACCTTGTATTATAGTTCTGTTATTACTGTCCTTGTTCTCCAGAGAATTTAAGGCGGCTTTTAAGAAGTATATACAATAATTAAAAAGTAATAACAATAAACATTCAATGATTCAATCATCAGTTCTAATAATACTCTTTCTTATTTTTACTAGACTTTTCCTTTGGGTATTGGTTGAAGAGGCAATCAGATCTCCGGGCTGAGAGAGACCCTGAGTTTGCCCCACCATCGAATTACTTTGTGGACCAAAAAAGAACTGGTTCTCTGAGTAGCCAGGCATGGAACAGACCTGCACCTGCACAGAGTGACCCGGGGCAGCACCCTGGCCAGAGCCATGACCCCAGCTCTTCACATACATCATCCACTCCAGCCCCCAGCGGCCTACCACAAGCCCAGGCGGTCACTTTTGAAACTCTGGATGATATGATTTCATACTATAAACAAGTGACATGAACTTAAAAACACTGTAACTTGGGTCTGTACTATTGATGGTGCCTTCCTCTCCCAGAGCAGAGAAAATAACTTAACTTTAGGGACTGAACTGTAACTTTCTCTTCCTGTCTTTTCCCTGAAGATACAGACTTCAGGCTGTATTTGTCAGCAGGGAAGAAAGTGAATGGTACTGTGGGAACTCCGGCCACTTAGCTGTTCATTTCATTCTCATTGGTATGGAGATACCAGTTCATCTGGATTTACATGTGAGCTGAGGTAGAGTAAACATACTCTGTAATACTTGATACTAAGGTGTTTGCAATCCTGTCTGCTTCATACCCACTCCCAAGACTTATTCAGATTTAAGGGTTCCACTCCTTTCCTTTTGCCAGTACTACCTTGTAGGTGTCTTTGTTCCAAGCATTCAGCTTCCAGGTCATTTGGTGGAGCATCTGTCAGGAAGAATTTTAGCCTGTCAAATGATGGCACATGAGGGTACACTGGGAGGCAAAGTGATCTAGTCTCCAGGAGGACCCTGACACTAATGGAGAATTAAGCATATCATTTGAAATGAACAGGAAGACCAGGGAGGACTTCACAGTCCAGAAAGGTAGACATTGACGTCACTTGCTCTTACTATCACTCCTTTTTGAGTGGCGATTATCACAGCCACGCTTAGTGGGCGTTCATTAAGTGTGTATTGAGTGATGGGCACATGTGGAGGTTGCTGGGCATGGTAAGAGCTGTGCTCCTTAGCCACCAGGGTTGGATTTTCATCTCCACCTGCCTCCCTGGTTCTCCCGCTCTGGGCCCTGATCTCTCTTGGGAGCTGAGTCATCTCAGCCTGGGTAGGATGGACTTGCGCTGGAGTGAGGGACAGCAAGGTCCTTTTGTCTTTACTAACAAGTGGGTGAGCAGAACTCCAGAAGGACTTCCTGTGCCTGTACCATTCCCGTCCTCTACCTACTACACCTCAATGTTCTCTTCACAGCTGCAGACAAGCAGTAGAAGTTGACCACCAGGTCCACAGGGCTGTTACAGCTGCCTCCCAGGCCAGTGAGTCTTGTAAGAAGGTGTTAGAGCAGGTCCTCAAAGCACCTGCTGGAGCCTGTGGTCTCTGTTCCCACAGCACAGTGGTGTTGATGGGAGCACAGAGAGGGTCCGTGACTAGTCACGTGATATCTAAGTGGCAGATTGTTTAGGTGCATGTTTGCTTCAGACTCATGTTTTCTTCAGCACCCTCTGCTCTCAGTCTTTTGCCCCAGTATGGATCAGTAATAGACAAAATTCCAAATTCTTGCAAACTTAACCTCTGAAGTCCAGATCAAGGGTGGAGTTGCGAGACCTATTAAATGGTCATTTTGTCAGCCTGATCAGGCAAATATCTCTCCTAACAAAAATGAAAACCAACTGACCCAGCTGCCTTTTTCTGCAGAAATTGACAAACTCATCCTAAAATTCATATGGAATTGTAAGGGACCCAGAATATCAAATATTCAAAACAATTTTGAATAAGAACAAAGTTGGGGGACTCACTTCCTGATTTCAAGACTTACTACAAAGCTACAGGGATCAAAACAATGTGGTCCTGGACTTCCCTGGTGGCACAGTGGTTAAGAATCCACCTGCCAATGCAGGGGACTTGGGTTCGAGCCCTGATCCGGGAAGATCCCACATGCCGCGGAGCAACTAAGCCTGTGCACCACAACTACTGAGTCTGCACTCTAGAGCCCGGGCCCCTAGAGCCCATGCTCTGCAACAAGAGAAGCCACCACAATGAGAAGCCTGCACACCACAACTAGAGAAAGCCTGCGTGCAGCAACGAAGACCTAACGCAGCCAAAAATATATAAATAAATAAATTTATAAAAAAAACAATGTGGTACAGACATATTGATAAATCACTGAAACAGAGTTGAGAGTCCAGAAATAAACCCATACATCTATGGTCACTTAATTTTTTGACGGTGCCAAAATCATCCAGTAGGGAAAGAACAGTCTTCTACAGATGGTTCTGAGACAGCTGACTCGCCACATGCAAAACAATGGACTTGGACTCATACGTCTCACCACATAAAAAACAAAAGCACCTCAAAATGGACCAAAGGCTTAAATGTAAAAGTGTAAAACCAACTGAAACAGCTTGTAGGACAAAAGGAGAGGAGACAAAAAGAAAAATTGGAATACTGAAAGGAAAAAACAATTATTAGATATCCTAGAATCATAAGGAAAAATAGAAGAAAAGAGAAGGTGAATAATAGACTAGAGAAAGATGGGAAGAGGTTGTGTTTATAAGGTAGAGCAGAAGGTCTCGAGAGGCATAGTGTTGAGAAGGGATGGGAAGACTAGGCAGGCAGCAACAAGCACATGAGTATAGGAGGCAGTGGTCACGGAAGGGGCCCCCAAATAACCTTTTGTCCTTGCCCAGGGCACCCACGTTGGACGGCAGAGCAGCCTGTGCATGCTGGCTCAGGGTCACTGTCGACTAATAACTGTAAGTTGGATATTCTCTAGGATTTCAAAGACTGTATAAGCCTTTTTCTAATCTCATTTTAACAGCATATGTTGAGTGTTTTATGAGCCCAGTTGTTTTATCCTCTTCCATTTCAGACTCAGGGTCCTTCAGCGTTAACACAATTCCAGTTTTAGTGTTTCTTGTGGGCCTGTTTTGTAGGAGTGTGTCCAGCAGATGGCACTGGAGTTCTTAGGCTGCAGACCCGTGCTCTGGTAGCACTGCCCAGTAGAAATGAGGTATAAGCTGTGTGTGTCAGTTTCAGTTTTCTAGGAACCACATTTAAAAAGTGAAATTAATTTTGTGGTATACAGTCATCCCTCTGTATGTGCCAGGACCTGCCATGGAAACCAAAATCCGTGGATGCTCAAGTTCCACAGGCGGCCCTCTGTACCCACAGTTCTGTATCTGGTTTCAACCAACTGTGGATCCTGTAGTGCTGTAGTAGTATTGAAAGATACGCGCATAAGTGGACCCTCACAGTTCAAACCCATGTTGTTCAAGGGTCAACTCTATTGAATCCAGTATATCCAAAATATTTCAACATTTAATCGATATACAAAACGTTTAATGGGATATTTTGCATTTCTTTTCACACCAAGTCTTCAAAATCTGTGTATCCACTTACAGCCCATCTTAATTCAGATGCTAAATTTTCATGAGGAATACTTGATCTGTATTTAGATTTCATAAAATACATTTGAAAGTAGATTCACATACCCAGGTTCATCCAAACATACTGAAAACATTTAAGAGTTTGCCAATAACTGAATTATCAAGTTTTAAGTTTAATAAAATGTAGTTCCTTAGTCTTACTATACCACATTTCAGATGCTCAAAAGACACAAGTCTAGTGCTACTGAATGCACAGCACAACTCTAAATGATCTGTTTTTACATGTTCTGTGGTCTGACTGTACATAACTCTCCTGTTAGTAACTAAAGGGTTGGCAAACACATCTCTTCCAAGCATACATTAAGCATTCACGCTACTCCTATGGCTTGTTTGACTTGGGAGCTAGCAGTGCTGAAATCTATCAGAAAGCATGACCACACCTCATTCGTGGCATTGTGGAGCTAAGCGAAATATTTTGGATCAGAAATTGCTTTGAATTATTTGTTTTCATTGTAATCTTTTCTCCATGCCTTTGTGTGTTTTGATACAGTTCGTTTGAATTGGCTAAATAAATCATTTTGTTTGCTTGCAAAATTCCCAAAGGAGAAACTTTAAATCCATATACATGAGATTCCTGCTATGTTTAGCGGTGCATTTGCTGAAGACTTGTGGGATAATTTATTTCCTCTTAAAGCCATAGTGCAACCTGGGAGATGGCTATCAGCTGACCTTTTTGTGACACACAGATGAGGCAGTAGAATTTAGAATTTGGAATGGACGTGGGTACTGGTCTTTACAGTTAATACAACACAGAGCAGCCACGCCATATGTGTTTAATTTTTTTTCAGCCAGTGAATTGAACTAAGTCAGTTATACGTCAGGCAGTTCCTGTAAAAAACTATATGGCTAAGGCAAGTCGTGATAATTGAAAAGAAATTTGTTAACCTGCTGAGAACCATGAGAGAAAATGAAACTCCCGTGGTCCTGGCACCTGCCCTGCTGGTAGGTGGTGAGGCATTTGCTGGTGTGGACCCGGACATTGGCTTAACGTTCAGAGCATGTGTGGGGGGCAGGGCAGAGTGGGGAGAACGGTGGGATGGTGTAGATCATTGTCTAGGAAGATGGGAAAACCAGAACAATCGAAAGAATCAGGGTGTTTTAGTGAAAACCTGTCACCCAGGCTGAGTATTGATCTAATGTTACCGTTTCTCGGTAAATCCCGGCTGTTCATGTAACCATGCCCAGTAAATGTACGTCTGTCCAGTGATGGGAGTGGTCACAAATATTACTTGTTTTCTACCCTCCATTTAAACAGCATCTTTCCCCGCTACATTTCTAACTGCCATGTTCTCTCTAACTCTAAGCTCATCTGCTAGGTGGTGGTTTTGCCCCGTTGTAAAAACCTTCCCTGGGGTATGATGTGTTCTGTTTCTATTTGGTCGTTATCAGCAAGTAAGCTTCCCTGAGCTTGAACACGGGTGTAGCTCTTGACCTCTCAGTCCCCACACCACTCCTCTCTGCACAGACAGTCTCAGTTGTTCAGGGTTGATACGGAAACCAGGAAATACAAGAATGGGCCCTGCTCCCAGCCTAGGTCTCCCAGGTCACAAGCCTGTCTGAGAACATGCTGCTTTTTTTTCAGGGGCCCTCGTTTGTTGTCTTCTTTCCTAAAGTGTCATCTTTACCTTAAAACTGAAAGACTTTGTATCTCTGCTTCCAATTATGATCAGCATAGGTGTTTATGGGATGTGTAATCAATGTAGACCTACCATTTGTGTGGTTTTTTTTTAATTTAACATTTCTCAAAACTGAGCGCAAGTTATTTTTTTGCTGCCTAATACTTCATATTAATCTGCATCGTTGTCAAACAGTTCCTCAGTTGTTGGCTGGCTACGTTATTTCACTGTTAGGAATGAAGTGGCTATAAGCATCTTTTTGTTTGGTTTGACCACATTTGAAGAACTATCTTCCCTCCTCCTTTTAAAACTGTTCCCTTGGGCATTACTTTCAGAACTAAAATCACTGGGTCAAAGCGTTGATCATTTTTTTGTCTCTCGATGGGTCTTGCCGGGAGACTCATCTTAATGGCCCTTTGGTGCCACAGTGGATCCCCCTGGTGGAGGATGCAGGTGGTTTGCAAGTGGATTCAACTCGAGGAAGAGCGGTGACTGAGGTTGCAGTCTCGAGAGCAAACCTTGCTGGGCAGCAGGCAGTTAAGCTTGATCGTATGCACATGACCCCCCCTCTCCTTCCTCTCAGATCCACTCCTCTCCATAGCTCAGCCCTTCTTCCTCTCATCTGCTAGAGAATTCAAGCATCTGTCCAGAACGTTCTTTATATATTGAATGGAGAGGACAGTGTCTATTAGTTTTTCTAATTCCATTTCCATGTCTTTCGTGCATCAGGTGCGGGCTTGTTCTCTTGCCTGTCCCAGCCTGAAGCTGCACTTACTCACAGATGGCAGTCACATGGTTACATCTGGCCTGCTCACTGTCCTTACCAAAAGCGTTCTGGTTAAAACCAGAGAGAGCCGGAGACTAGAGAAAATAGCAAAGAAAATCAGGACCAGATTACTTGAGGGAGCACAGTTTAATTTTGGTTTTAAATATACAGCTGGATACAACTTCTACCCAAAAATGGATTCTTGAATCAGTGCCAGTACGAGAAGGAAGCATGCCCTTTTCTCTTTTTCAAAGCCATGCCTGAATTTCCCCCTCAGCTTCCTTCTTCGTTGGGTGCCCTTGATTTTCCCAAAGCCTGTTTAGAACTTTCCCACTTTTCACTCTTGTTCTGCTTGCGCCCCACGGTGTACCCCTGGGAGTTTGCTGGGTCTGTGCCTTTTGAAGTACTCTTTCAGGTGCATGGGCTGGAAATTGCTTTTTTACTGTAGGCAGAAATTGGGGTGCTGTGGGTACAGCTCTCCTCCTTGGCTAATCCCACTGCAGTCGTATTTCTCAAACTCCTTCCCACCACACTGCTGGCCTGTGGGAGGAGCGCCCTACAATATAGATGCCACCTCTGCTAGCAGTCCTGTGGTTTCCCATCTGCAAGATGAAGTCAGGGTTCAGCGGTTTACACCAGCTCCTCTCAGCAGGCTGCTGCCCACCCCTCCCACACATCCCCCCGCCCCCCCAAGTAACATGTAGCATCCTCAAGTTACTTGCAGTTCCCCAAACTTGCCAGGCAATTTAGAGCCTCCAACCTGAGCAAGCACTGTTCTCATCACCTGGAGTGTTCTTCCTGTCCTTGTTCACTAGTCACCTACTTCTGAACCAGTTTCTGTCATTTCCATTGCACAGCCTTCTTCAACCACTTCAAATGATTATCTTTTTCTGCTTAGCATTCATTGAGCACTTACCTCTTTTAGGCATTGTGCCAATCCTTAACACATATGCCCTCATTTAGTCCTTACAGTCCTGGGAGGCAGGGCCTAGTGTCCACTAGTGCGAGGCTCGAGGTCACATGGCCTGAGTTCTTAGCCGCCCGGTGACACTGCCTTTTCTGGATTTCCCTCTGCCTGGCAGAGAGCACTCAGACTTGGCATAGTAGCCTGTGTGCGTGTGCACTCCTCCCCTCATCTCTGTCCTGCCCTCAAGAGGAGACAGCCCGCAAAACTTTGAAGATGTTGGAATGAGAGTCGTCATTTTTCACATCCTTTATAAACTTCTTCCATGCTCTTTTTATTTCTTTGTGGGAATTGTTAATTGAAACTTTGTTTATAGCCATCTACATGGGCCTATTGGGCTATCTGTTGGATTTTCATACTATAAGTATTTTTCACTTTCTGGCATGTGGCAGCTTACTTGGTGTCTTAGTGTCGTGGAGGCTGTAAAAGGGGGAGAAGACGTGATGCTTGCCCTCTGTTTGCAGAGACCACATGAGATGCAACTAGCAATTAAAGATGATACATTGAGTACTTTCACTGAGTATATGATTACATAGCATGCAAATTCTTTGGCATGGCATGCAAGGCCCTTCATGATTTGATTCTAGACACTTTTCCAGCTTTGTCTGCTACTTTCCCATAGAGCCCCAAGGCCCCAACCATACTGATGTGTTTTGTGGTTCCCTGAACCTGCCATGCTTTAAATGTCTCTGTTCCTTTGCACATACTCTTCTTTTTACCAAGAATGCCTTCTCCCTCCTACCTGCCTGGTGACTTCTTATTCATCTTCTATGACAGCCTTCAGTGCAGCTTCCTTTAGACTTTTGGCTTTGGGTTTTCATGGCCTTTGTACATTTTTTTGGCAATGTGACCCTTATATCAATTTTGTAAGTCTGTTTTGCCTGTTGAACATTGAGCTACTTGAGGGCAAGGCCTGTGTCTCAGTGATGGAAAAATGGACGAGTGACAATGAAAATTAGATATATGGAAAGGAGGGAGTGATGCTGTTCCCACACGGCTGGTTGTCTGTCAGGAATCACATTTGGCTGCAGGAACAGAGATCTGAATAAAGGGACTTAAAGAGATGAGGGGTTCGTTCTCTCAGGTGAAACAAATTTGGAGGCAGGTGGTTAAGTGCCGGTGTGTGGGTGCCACAATGTCAGCAGGAGTCCAGGCTCTGTGCCTCTGCTCTGCCACCTTTCATGCATGGCTTCCCTCCTCAAGGTAACCTCATGGCTCCATATGGCTGCCAGAGTTACAGCCATCTCATCTATTCCAGACAAGAAGAAAGAGAAGGGCAGTGAGTAAAGAAAAAGTGTTCTCTCCATGCAGACAGACTTCTTGAAAAGATATCCAGGATCCCACCCAACAGCTCCACCTGCATCTCATAGGCCAGAATGGAGTCACGTGGTCACCTCTAGCTGAGTTTTGCAGAGATAAATACATGGTAACAAATAGAGGTTATTTGTGCGTTTAATTTAAAATGACATTTCTTTTCAAAAAAAAAAACTGTTGTTCAATCTGAAAAGACTTTTCTCCAAAGAAGATATAAAAGTGGAAAAGTGGCCAATAAACACGTGAAAAGGTGCTCTACATCATTAGTCGTTAGGGAAGTGCAAATCAAAAACACAATGAAGTACCACTTCACACCCTCTAGGATGGCACTAAAATCAAAAAGACATAATAACAAGTGTTGACAAGGACATGGAGAAATTTAAAACCTCATACATTACAGGTTTTGTAAAAAGAACTGTAGAATGGTGCAGCTACTTTGGAAACCAGCCTGGTAGTTCCCGAAAACGTTAAACATTGAGTTATCATACGACCCAGCAATTCTATTCCTGGGTATCAACCCAAGAGAATGAAAGCATCCATTCACAGAAAAACTTGTACCTGAATGTTCCATCGTAATAGCCAAAAAGTGGAAACAACCGAAGTGTCCAAACAATACTGAATGGATCAACAAATGGTGGTCTTTCCATATAATAAAGTATATGAGTGAAGTACTGATACATGCTGTAACTTGGATGAACCTCAAAAACATGATGGTAAAAGAAGCCAGTCACAAAAGACCACATAGTGTGTGATTCCATATATATGAAATGTCCAGAACAGGCAGATATATAGAGGCACACAGCAGATTAGTCGTTGCCTGGGGGGAGGAGGAATGGAGAGAGTACTAATGGGTTTTTTTGGGGGGGTGATAAAAATGTTCTAAAATTAGGTAATGGTGATGGTTGCACAACTGTGACTATACTAAAAACCATTGTACACTTTAAAAAGGGTGAATTGTATGGTATGTGAATTACATCTCAATAAAGCTGTTTTAAAACCCAGCTTTTATCTGTTTGTAAGGCATATCTTCAAAATTAACCTCACAAGAAAGGAACTGGTAGGGGGTGGGGTGGGGTTCCTCAAACCAGTTAACATTTAAAGGATTGTATTCGTCTTCTCTTCATTTGAATCCTGGCTTTAAAGCAGATCTGCCCTGCATGGTCAGGGTTAGATCCTTCTGGCTGGTTGCCCAGATGACCAAGATTCTGAGTGGTCTCTTTGTTCTGTAGACTTATCATTTCAAAAATGAACCTATTTTTCTGAGTCTCCAAAGCTGAGGAATAGAGATGCCAGGGAGTTAGCAAATAGATGTAGAAAGCCAGTTTATCTGCAAACCAGCAGAATGTCTGAAGGGGTTGCTCTGTGGGACTCTTGTTCCTAGGAGATTTTTTTGCTGGTGGATGGGCAGTTCAGTTGGAAGCCCGTGAGGAAGTCGTGTTGTCTTTGGAAAGGTCTCTATGCCAAGAGTCTGCAGGCAGGCAACTGGTGACCAAGAGCTCTGTCTCTATAAGCCTTCGATTCCTCATCAGTGAAACCAGAAAGATAATAGCCTTTTCACACCAGGGCAGCCGCACTGTAAATGCTGAGGGTATGCACCAGGGGTGCAGTTCTGGAATGGCAAATTTGGGGTGGCTCCAGAGGACACAGTTTGAAGAGTGAAAGAATGAGCATTGTCTGGCAGGAGAAGAGGGCCATGGACGTCATGGGGAGTGGTTGTCAGGATGGTTGTCATGGGGAGTGGTTGTCAGGTAGAACTGATGACTGGAAGGCTGCGGTAGCAGGAGTTGTCAGAAGTTCTAGATTTGAGGAGATGTGGTAAACGATATTAGTCATTGGACTAAAAAAATTCATCATCCTCCTTTCCCATTCGCCCTTGGATGTACATGTTGAATCCAGGCCCATCCTTGCGTTGCAACCAGGAGCTTCCATCCACATCACCTACCCCCAGAAGGAACCAATGAAACATCTTTTTGTTTTTGCAGGTTTTTATTCAGAGACCACAAGCAGATCTTCCACCCTCAGATCTCTGACTACAAAAGGTGCGATGGAACATTTTTCCCTTCCCCGTCCTTTTCCTTACTCCAGCCCAGGGTCTGTTTGGGGAACCTGCTCATCCCCAGGCCCCTCCCAAAGTGACTCACTAACGTGGTCTCTGACGCATCCCCAGGAAGGGAAGTGGGGTGACGGGGGGGCATCCCTTTGTGGGAGAGAGTGACCAATTATTTATCCTCCCGCATAGGATGCCCTGGCTTAATGACCTGTAAGGGCCATTTCAGCACTTCCATTCCATCTGTCCCCAAGGCCTCACCTTAGGTGAGAACTTTGGCTCTCATTCAGCTCTCAGGGTGTCTGCCTCCTCACAGCTGAAGGTCCTTCTTGTCTGAGATGGACAGTATTACCTAGTAGTATGCGTGCTCTAGGACCATGAATGACATCAAGACTAACCGAGAACTATACCAGCAATACACCGCCATGGACCCCAAGGTGCTGGCCCGCATCTCCAGGCTGCTCATCGTCTGCCAGGGTGCAGGCATTTCTGTACCCAAGGGCATCAGAAACATCTTTGAGTTTACCTGGGAGGAGCTGATCACTGACCCCACGATCCCTACCCCTTCTGAGATCCTGGGCCTGGAGATCAGCATTGGAGCCCCGCCCGTGGTGCTTATGGAACCAGCCCCTGTGCAGGCCCCTGTCCAGAACAAGCCACCTCCGCCAGTGCTACCACTGCCGATGCTGCCCGCTTCCACTGGGCCGGCCAAATTCTCCACACACTCTCCTACCCACGGCCAACGGGGCCATCCAGCCAGGAGACCCTGCACAGGTTCCAGAGGCAGTCTATCCACCTATTGACCGAGCTCCTCACCCTGAAGATGAAGGCCACGCTGGAGTCCATGTTCAGTAAGTCAGTGAAGTCTGGCTCACCGGATCCTGGCTCATTTTTCTAGGCCTGGAAGGGTCTGGCCTGGGCATGTGTGTATGTATCCACTGTACCCACCCCAGACAGGTCTACAAGAATGCGCCGTGAAAAGGTGGCAGCCAAGGGTCAGCTTTGCAACTCAGCTCCTTCCTGAGACCACCCCCAAGAATCATCCTTTCACCCCTCTCCGTTCTCCATTTTGTCCTCCCATCCCTCCAGCTTTGCTGAGCCCAGGTTGAGACGTTGGCCATGAGAACAGTGTGAGGTGTTGAAAGGGGGAGTTTGTGGAAATGATGCCAAGGTAGAGAGAGGCAGCACCCAGGAGGAGGGGGTAAATCGGGAGGGCCAGTTGGTGGGTAGCAAGACAGAGCCAAGCAGAGCCAGAACCAGGAGAGTCGTGAGAACTGGGAGAACACCGTAGAAGAGAACTTTAAAGATTTCTCTTAATTACTCTGAGCCTTCTCCAGCATTAAAAAATCTTTTTCTTCCAGAAATTGGTTGTTTTGTAACAACAGGGCACTTTGGAATATCTGGTCTACCATACAACTAGGACAAAAACTTCATTATTATACTTTTGATTAAAAAAATTAAAATAAAAAAATTGAAAGCAGAATCCCATCTGTTCCACTCCAGATTCTTCCACAAACATCCCAGCCATGGGAGTGAACTCACCTTACCAGCTTGTCTACGAGTACTCTACTGGCTGTCTGAGCTTTTCCCTCTCAACCGGAAGGGAAGTCAAGAAAAAACAGGTAACAGTGATTCCCAGCAAGACCTTTTGACCTACCTTTGGTGGTGGGGGTGGGATGGGGAGGGGGATAGAAGATTTCCTGTGTAGGTTGATGAGATGATTTGATTTGGTTTTCTGACAGGAAGGATATATAGCTGCCCTGGCCGGAGACCCAGCAGCTATTGACAGATTCTGTCCCATAAAAGGTGACATATCTCAACCAAGTCACTCCACTTTGCAGTCTCATCGTTTGAATGTTTACAAGTGCTCCATTTCTGTTAATGCGGTTCCTCTCACCTGGGGCAACACCCCTAGCAAACCCACATCTTCCACCTCCTATTATATCCCATACTCACCCCCTCTTCTCAGAGAGAGACCTATGTTACCCATACTCACCCAGCAAGTGGGGGAACCGGTACCTGAACGGACATATTTGGATACCAAGCCTAACCGTGTGTCCCCAGCTGCGTCAGTTTATGTGGGCAGAAAACAGACATAGAGGCCATTTCTATTCTATTGCAGAAAACACAGAGCAGAAGGAAAGGCTTAAAGGAAAGAACTGGTGGCAGGTGAGACCAAACAGGGTAGCAGTGACTGTGCAGCCAGAGCTTGGAGGAGAGATGAGTTGGGGCTGGAGAGGGCAGAGAAGGAACTTTCTCTCGTGGAACTTCCAGGGCCCCCAAGGCTGTGGTGGTAGAGTGGTGGGGTAGGGGAGGGACTGTATTCGCAAAGTGGTGGTGGGAGGATCCACAGAAGTTTGGGATGCTCAAAGACTGTCCAGTGATTCCCACAGACACTGGAGGTAAGGCTAGAAGTTGAGAAGCTTGGATTTTATTCCTGAGCCCACCTCGGGTTGCTATGAGATTTGCCTTCTTCCAGGTCTCACTCTCCGTATCAAGTTGATCCTGTAGCCTTTCAGTCAGTGAACAAATGTTTATTGAACAATTGCTAGTTGTCAGTCACTGTTCTTTTTTTTGGTACACGGGCCTCTCACTGTTGTGGCCTCTCCCGTTGCGGAGCACAGGCTCCGGACGCACAGGCTCAGCGGCCATGGCTCATGGGCCCAGCCGCTCCGCGGCATGTGGGATCTTCCTGGACCGGGGCACAAACCCGTGTCCCCTGCATCGGCAGGCGGACTCTCAACCACTGCACCACCAGGGAAGCCCCAGTCACTGTTCTGAATGCTGTGGGTACATGTGTGGATTTTAAGACAAGGAACACCTTCCCTGATGGAGGTGACATCCTCAGACTCTTGTTTCCCCTGTTTCTTTACCTCTCATGACACATTTTCTGTCACTGTGAGCATCACTTCCAGCATCCCTCTTTATATGCTCCTGGTTTATCATATCTCCTCCTGAGCTGGCCCTAAATCAATGCAGTCACTTTGAGGGGAAACAAAGTATCCTCAGGACACCCAGTGATTTCATGATTTTTCTTCCTAATGACCTCAGGGGTGATGCCTTGAGTAAGGTTGTTCCAAAACAAAAGTTACATGTCTGTTGGTCTCTTTGTCTATGTGGCTGTTTTCCTCTGCCACCCAAGGATGTGATTACCCCATGATGTTGCATCATTCTCACTAGGATGTTCAACGCTGCTGCATTTCTTATAGGTTCCTGATACTGTTTAGAAATTATTCTCACACATGTGTGCTAGGATGGGTGGTTAACCTTCCCTAATAGTTTATAAGTAACCGTGTGTCCTAGCTTGCCCAGGAAAGTCCCAGTTTATGCTGTTGTCCTGGCATAACTATTAATTATACTCACTTTCACTCCAAAGTACCCTAGCTTAAAGAACATATTGTAGAGTCGTTGTGGTTTTAAGTCACTTTGGGTTTGGGACCTCTGCTATCTGTTCCATGTACACGTGCTGTCACACCTTGCCAGCTGGCCCCCTTTGCAGTTCTAGGGTCATGCAGACTTGGAGCAGACAGGCTCCAGGAGTTGGACCTACTCCCTGAGCAGACAACAGCTATTTCTGGAGCACAGCCCAACTTTACAGGCAGAGAATTGAGAGAAATCTGTCAACAGTGGTTCCTGGTTGTCATACTTGGGGACCCAAAGCAACTAGAGGCAGGCCAGAAATGGATTGTCAAGCCAGCAGATGTTCCAGGAGGTCAGCCAGCAGGTAGTTGGGCCTCAGGGTCAAGTCTCTGGTCTCATGGCTGGAAGAGTCAGGAAAGGGACCAGGAACCACTGAAGGTGACAGATATCAGACATGGTACCCAAGCAGCAACCAGAAACCTCGAGGCTTGGCTGACAGTGAGAAAGTCTCCATTCTGAGGCCTTCAGGGCTCAGTTGGAGCCTAAGCAATGCCCCTGGCCTGAAGACTCATTTTATTTTTGAGTCCAAGGTGAAGATGAGCCTACATATATCAAGGAAGAGCATGTGGCTCCAGCTGAGTAGGCAGCAGAGGCTCAGAAGCAGGCAGGACCTGAATAGATGCTTCTGGAAATTCAGCCATGGATGATCACCTCCACAATTTTATGTCATCATATCCTCATACCACCTAAGACTTGCCATGGGGGATAACTGTGAAAATAATGGAAATAAGCACAAAACATTGCCACCACAGATTTGAGCAGGCAGAAGAAAGAATCAGCTCGAAGACAGGACAATGGAAATTATTGAATCTGAAGAACAGAAAGAAAAGAGATTGAAGAAAAATGAACAGAGCCTAAGGGAACTGTGGGACACCATCAAGTGGCATATGCATGTGGGAGTCCCAGAAGAGGAAGAGAGATCAAAAGAGGCAGAGAGAATATTTAAGAAATAATGGCTGAAATTTTCCCAAATTTGATGCAAGACATGAATATAAACGTCAGAGAAACTCAGCAGGCTCCCAGAAAGATGAACTCAGAGAAACCCACACCAAGACACATTAATCGTCAAACTTTCAAAAGACAAAGACGAAAAGAGAATCTTGAAAGCAGTAAGAGAGAAGTGAATCCTCACATACAATGAATTTCAATAAGATCATTAGCAGGTTTCTCATCAGAATTTGGAGGATACAAGGTACAGGGCAAATACATTCAAAATGCTTAAAGAAAAAACCTGTCAGCTAAGAATCGATCCTGAATTCAGGAAAACTGTGCTTCAAAACTGAGCAAGAAATTAAGACATACAAAACCTGAGGCAGTTCATGACAACTAAATCTGTGCTGCAGGAAGTGCTGAAGGTAGTCCTGCAAGGTGAAATGAAAGGACACTAGAGAGAACCACAAAGCTATATGGAGAAATAAAGACCTCAATAAAGGTAATACATAGGAAAGAATAAAAGCTAGTATTATTGTAACAGCAGTTTGTAACTGCACTTTTTGTTTTTCTACATGATTTAAGAGACTAATATATTTAAAGAAAAAAATTAGTGTAAAAGCCAGTATTACTGTTAACTTTAGTTTGTAGCTCCAAATCTTAGTTTCTACATAATTTGAAAGATTTAAAAGAAATGTTAATTTATGTTTTGGGACATACGATATAAAAAGATGTAATTTTTAGGACATTAACAACTGACAGTGATGGGGATGATGCTGTAAAGGAGGAGAGTTTTTGTACGTTATTGAAGTTTTGTACGTTATTGAAGTTGTAATCCCCATGGTAACCACAAAGAAAATAACTACAATATACAGAAAAGGAAATGAGAAATTTTAAAATTTCACTACAAAAAATTAAAACAAATTAAGACAGTAATGCAGGATATGAAGAACAAAAACTCTAATAAGGCATATAGAAAATAAAAAACACAGTAACAGAAGCAAGTCCCTCCTTATCAGTAATTCCTTTAAATGTAAATTGGCTAAATTTTGTAATCAAAAGACTGAGATTGGGAGAATGAATAGCAACTCATGATCCAACTATACGCTATAAGAGACTCACTTGAGATCCAGAGACACAATTGGGTTTGAATGTGAAAATATGGAAAAAGATATTCCATGCAAATAGTAACCAAAAGAGAGCAGGGGTGACTATACTAATATCAGATAAAATAGACTTTAAATTTAAAAAGATTACAAGAGACAAAGAAGGACATTCTATAATAATAAAATTTCAATACAGTAAGAAGATACAACAGTTATAAACATTTATGCACCTAATGACAGGCTGTCAAAATATATGAAGCAAAACCTGACCAGTTGAAGACAAGTAGTTCTACAGTAATAGTGGGAGACATCAATAACCCACTCACAATAATGGATAGAATAACAGACAGAAGTAAGAAAATAAAAAACAACACAATAAATCAACTAGATCTAACAGACACATGCAGAACACAAAACAACAAAAACAGTGCACATTCTTTTCAAGTGTACATGGGACATTTCTAGGATAGATCATATGTTAGGCCACAAATTAAGTCTCAGTAGATTAAAAGAAATAGATTTCACTCAAAGTATCTTATCTTACCACAATGGGATGAAGTTAGAAATCAGTAACAGAAGGAAAACTGGAACATTTACAAAATTGTGGAAATTAAATAACACACACCTAATCAATGGATCAAAGAAGAAATTACAAGGAAAACTATAAAATACTAGAGACAAATGAAAATGAAAACAGCGGGCTTCCCTGGTGGCACAGTGGTTTAGAGTCCACCTGCCGATGCAGGGGACACAGGTTCGTGCCCCGGTCTGGGAAGATCCCACATGCTGTGGAGTGGCTAGGCCCGTGAGCCATGGCCGCTGAGCCTGCGTGTCCAGAGCCTGTGCTCCGCAACGGGAGAGGCCACAACAGGGAGAGGCCCATGTACTGCAAAAAAAAAAAAAAAAAAAGAAAATGAAAACAGCATACCAAAACTTATGGGGTACAATGAAAGCAATGCTAAGGGGAAAATTTATAGCTATTAATGCTTACATTAAAAGGCAAGAAAGATCTCAAGTAAACAACCTAACTTTACAACTTAAGGAACTTTAAACTAAACCCAAAGCTAGAGAAGGAAGGAAATAAAGGTTAGAGCAGAGATAAACTAAATAGACAATATAAAAACAACAGAAAATCAATGAAACCAAAAGTTGATGCTTCAGAAAGATCAACACAATTGACAAATCTTTAGCTAGATGGACTAAGAAAAAAACAAAGGAGACTCAAATTCCTAAAATCAGAATTGAAAATGGGACACAACTACTGATTCTACAGAAATAAAAGGGATTATCAGAGAGTACTATGAACAACTAACTGTATGCCAACAAATTGGATAACCTACATGAAGTGGACAGGTTCCTAAAACACAAAACCTACTTAGTCTAAATCATGAAGAAATAGAAAATTTGAACTAGACCTATAAATAGTAAGAGATTGAATCAGTTATCAAAAATCTCCCAACAAAGAAAATCCCTGGACCTGATAACTTCAGTGATGAATTCTCCCAAACATTTAAAGAAGAATTAATGCCAATTGTTCTAAAATTTTTCCCCAAAATTGAAGAGGGAACACTTCCCAACTCATTCTGTGAGGCCAGTATTGCCCTGATATTGGAGCCAAAGACACTAGAAGAAGACTACAGACTAATATACCTGATGAACATTGATGCAAAATTCCTTAGCAAAATATTAGCAAACAGAATTCGGCAGCATAATAAAAGGATTATACAACATGACACTAAACAGGATTTATTCCTGGAATGCAAGCATGGTTCAACATATAAAACTCAATCATTGGAACTTCTCTGGTGGTCCAGTGGTTGACTCCATGCTGCCAATGCAGGGGGCCCTGGTTCGAACCCTGTTCAGGGAACGAGATCCCACATGCCTCAACTAAAAGATCCCGCATGCCGCAATGAAGATCCCGAGTGCCACAACCAAGACCTGGCACAGCCAAATAAATAAATATTTTAAAAAATTGAAAAGAAAGATTTGGTCTATACCTATAATGGAATATTATGTAGCCTTAAAAAGGAAGGGAATTCTGCAATATGTTATAACATGGGTGAAACATGAGGACATTATGCTACATGAAACAAACCAGTCACAAAAAAGACAAATACTGTATGATTCCACTTATAGGAGGTACTTAGAGTAGTCAAAATCATAAAGATAGAAAGTAGATTGGCAGTTGCCAGGGGCTGGGGGTAGGGGAGAATGGGGGGTATTGTTACAGTTTCAATTTTATAAGATAAAAAGAGTTACGGGAATAGATGGTGATAACGGTTGCACAACACTGTGAATGTATTTAATACCACTGAACTTGCCTCTTAAAATTTAAGTCGGTAAATTTTTGTTATACGTATTTTACCACAAGCACACACAAAAGCCCGCAAAACATCACAGTCTTGAGTCTCAGTTGATGTACTCTGCCCTCTGCCGAAGGCCGAGGTAAGCCAGCATCAGAGAAGTGTTGAAGCCCTTGAGCCATTGAGCCATTGAGATGGAGCTGGGACTTTTTGTCTTAAGTCAGAAGTGTCACAAGGGAATCCCTTCTGCATCCACCACAGCCATGTGTGTGCTGTCTCTACCCAGGACCAGGCCGCCCTTGGGGAAATGTGGCTGGATTCACCACTCTGCATGAGTGTTCCTGACACACACTCGGTTGACTCACAGAGCGCCGCCTCTGTTTCATCAGTGACCTGCTGGGGATGCTTATCCCTGGAAGCATAAATGATTCCCACAGTTATTTTGATTCTCAAGGGATGCAGCTGTCCTGCTCTCCCCGCCCCCTCACCCCAGGTGAACATGACGTCTTGAGAAACCATTTTCTAAAACCCTCCCTAACCTGTTCATCTCCAGCTACAGGCAAACCCCCAAATTTGGAAGAAGTAGTCTTGACATCCCCACAACGAGGAGCGGGAACCTCTGCCTCTGAGGTTATCGAGTTCAGCGACCCCTGCCCTGAAGCCCGGGAGAAGCTGCAGGAGATGTGTTGCCTTGTGTGAGCACCTTAGTGGTTGGGGGTGTATGGGAGAGGAGGGCACAGCCTGTGTGTGCGTGGAGGGGGATCACGGACATGTTGGCTACCCCGTGCCCCCAGCCACAGTGACAGGGTGATAGTTGTCCCTCACACACAGGTCCCTAGTCCTTCCACAATCACAGTCATTTTCAGTCCTACTATGACCTTATGAGGAAGGCAGGTTTATTCCCGTTTTACAGATGAGGAAACTGAGGTACCCCAAGCACATGGTAAGGCATTGTCTGAGGTCCCACAGCTCAATGGGCCTGTCCCAGGGCAATGTTCTTTGCCTCCTCACCAGTGAGACCCCTTTGCATGGCTTCTTAAAGTTTACACACCCTTACAGTTAAGAATGTTTATTTCTTGACATAATTTGTCAGATGTTCTCTTAGAAAAAAAGGAACAGCTCTCAAAACAAAAAACACTGACATGGGTGATTAATGGTATTTATGATTTTGTGTGTCCCACAAGTCCGAGCAAGTGAATCTGCGTTCCTCCAAAGGCCTGGACCATGGGCCATAAAGGATTTCAAACCTAGTTACATCTAAGCATATATGTGTCCTGGGGCTCACAGGCCACTGTCACTGCAGCTGTAGAATATGCGTAGAGGGCAGCCACCCAGTTTGCTCCTTACTGTGACATTCCAGAAGGAAGCTGTCTTCCTTTGTAAGCTCAGGATTGAGAGGTGATCAAAGCCTCCAGCTCTGCCACCCCGTTCCACACGCAGTTCCACTCCATGGGTCCCCACTCCTGTGCAAAAGGTGGAAATCAGGCCAGGGCCGGTCTCAAAGTGGTATGGGGACCTTCCCAGTTCTTCCTAAAAACATTACCTATAAGGATGAGGGGTTGGGGTAGGGACAGATACTTTGGGGACAGGGAAATGGAATGGGAGTCTGGGGAGCTGGGGAGGGGCTGTAGAGAGTCTGGTGAGTGAGAGGCAAGTGGCTAGAAAATATGTTGGTCTCCTTCCCTGCAGAGAAGCCGAAAGGGTCTCATGGAAAGGGAGGAATATCTTCTACCCATGATCTTACACAAGTACAGGGCAAAGATGCCCCCTCATCTATGTCTACCCCCAAAGGGGTTGCTCAGATCCCAAGTTCCCACCATCCGCACCCTCCAGGTGCTCAGACTTCCACTCCCACCCCTCACCAACCTCCTGCCCATCATCTTCACTTGGACCGGCATTCTCAGGAATGGAAGGCACCCAAGAAGGCCATCAAGTTGCATTACACTTTCTATGATGGGTCCTTCTTCGTTTAGTATCCTTTTATTTGGTGCTTCCCTTTCTCCCCAGCAGCTCAGCCCAGAGAACTCCAGGCTTTGACAAAGCCAGAGTGTTTCCTTTGGCTTTTCATTTGGTCAGAGAAGTCTGGTGACGGGTCCTCTGGGATATTAAGAGTTTGTTCAGGTCAGAGAAGAAGTACCAAGAGTCAAGCCTCAAATTCAGTCCTGATCAACCAGTACGTACTGAACCCGACTATCTGTGATTACGTGTCAGTGCGGGCTGGGGGTGCAGCAGCAGTTCCTGCCTTCGAGGCTGTCCCAGGTGGGAAGAGATTGGAGACACAGAACAATTCATCTCTAGCCGAGAGAAGGTGATAGGAGACCCTCCATCCTGGGGGGGGGGGTGTCTTTGTCCTTCTGTCCCAGGCTCAATGGGTAAGTACTGTGGTTCTTGCATACTTTGCCCCCAAGATCCCTGTATTTGGAGTCTAACCCGCACTGCACATACCCCACCTGGCACATGCTCGGGTTGATCTGCAGCTGAGGTCTGGCGGTATTCATGAGAATGTGGGCAGCTGGGTCCCAACCTTGGGGTGTGTGAGTGGCACAAGGGGACACATTTTCTCGTTGAGAATCTGGTGAAAGCTATAGACCCTCTTCCCAGAAATATGAACTGATACACATGCATGTAAAACATTTCCTGTGATTGCAGGGGGTCTGCAGACCTTCAAAGCTTGTCCATGCACCAAGAACCCTAGACTGAGGAAAACTAAGATTTCTAACATGCAGGGTAAAGGCTGAGAGTTATGCATATTTTAGCATGAATGGAGTCAGGTTGCTTTCTTCATTCACAGATGTTTATCGAGTATTATATGCAATGATTAATGGAATGGAGTGAATGTACCACTTTACCTTAGAGGGAGGTGGCTCTCTGAGCCGTCTCAACAGGCGGCTCGGCAGGCCTTTCTGGCCATGGCCCCCCTCGCTTCCTTTGGCCTCCTCTCCACTGAACTGGGAATTCAGAATTGCAGTGCCTGTCAAAGGAGTCCTATGGTTTCTCTGACCATAAATGAGTGCATTCATTACCCTCTGCTCAGCCCTGCTTCCAGGGCACCTTGTGCATTGAACTCAGCACACACCTTCCCAGGCAGCTGCTGCTCACAGGGGTCATGGGGCTCCCTCTCCCCCCTTTTCTTCCTCAACACTGCATTGAATGGGACCATCACCCTGAACTCGTGAAGCTGTGTCCGTGAATTAGGTTGCTATTGGCAGGACCAGAGAGGGGTGGACAAGTGTAGATCAGGGGATCAAGGTACTGCAGACCAGCCTGCTGGGATCCATGTTCCCTTCCCTGCCACAGAATCCCAAGGACCCCCTGCTGGGACCACCGGAGACCTCAGGCCATCGATGCTGGTGCGCTTGACTCAGACCCCAGTGATCTTGGTCATTAATGTATTTCTGCTGTGGGAGTCCCAAGAGGCCTGGATTCCAGGCCCAGTTCTTCTTGGTGACCCTGCATAAGCCATTCCATCTCTCTGGGCCTCACTTCTCTCCATTATAAGGTGAGAAAGTTGGACCCAGTGATCTTGAAGGACAGCATCTGCGTTACTGTGATCAAATGGCCAAAACACACGTGCAGGTGTTGGATCCCTCTGGATTAGAGAAAATGTTTGGGAGACACTTCCTTCCCTCATGGGTTCCACAGAACCCTGGACTTGGCAGCTAATTCTGTCTTCACGGAGACTGCTGGGCAAAACTTTCAGGTAGAAGTGATGTGTCTGCCCTTGGATTGCCAAAAAGCTCCAAGCCCCAGTGGGTTTGCACTGGTCAGTGTCAGACCCCAGAACCATCCCCGGCATCGCTTTCATTTGGGCTGTCAGCATCTCCTTGGACCTCTCTCCTCAATGGCTGAGTCTCCTGTCAAACTTCCCTCAAGTCCTTTTTTCATACAAAGATACAACTCACCACATTAAAAACAAACCATAATCCCCATGTGCCCAGTACTGTGCTAAGTGCTGTTCCTTTAGGGATTTGTTGAGCACTCAGAACTGCTGTGTGAGGTGCACTTTTTTTTTAATATGTAAAATGCACATAACATTTACCATTTTAAGCATTTTGAAGTGTACAATTCAGTGGCATTCATAGTGTTGTACAACCATCACGACTATCTAGTTTCCAGCACTTTTTCATCACCTCAGAAGGAAACCATGTACCTAATAAGCAGTCACTCCCCATTTCCCCTCCCCCACAGTCCCTGGCACTGCTCATCTCCTTTCTGTCTCTATGCATTTCCCTATTCCAGACACTGCATATAAATGGAGTCACACAGTATGCGGTCTTTTTATCTGGCTTCTTTCACTTAGCATAATGTTTTCGAGGTTCTTCCATGTTGTAGTATGCATCAGTTCTCCCAGTTCCCCGACCAGGGATTGAACCCCAGCCCTTGGCAGTGGAAGCACAGAGTCCTAACCACTGGACCTCCAGGGAATTCCCTCCTTTTGTTTTTTTGATTGGGGTGAAATTCACATGACATAAAATCAGTCCTTTTAATGTGTACAATTTAGTGGCATTTAGCACATTCACAGTGTTGTGCAACCAACTCCTCTATTGAGTTCACCCCAAAAGAAAATCCTATACCCATTAATTGGTCACTCCTCATTTCTGCCTACCCCCAGGGGCAACCACCAATCTGTTTTTTTGTCTCTATGGATTTGCCTATTCTGCACATCTCATATAAATGGAATCTTACAGTATGTGGCCTTTTATGCCTGGCTTCCTTCACTTAATGTTTTCAAGATTCATACATGTTGTAGCATGTGTCAGAATTTCCTTCCTTTTCGTGGCTGACTAATATTCTATTGAATGGATATACCACTTTTTAAAATCCATTCTTTCATTTATGGACATTAGATTGCTCCCACCATTTGGCTAGTATGAATAATGCTGCTATGAACATTCTTGGAGAAGTTTTTATTTGCACACTGTTTTCATTTCTTTTCGGTCTATACCTAGGAGTGGAATTACTGGGTCATATGATAATTCTATATTTAACTTATTAACTTATTATGAAAACATTCAGAATGTTTTCCAAAGTGGCTGCACCATTTTACATTCCCACAGCAATGTGTGAGGGTTTCAATTTCTCCACATCCTTGACTATACTTGATATTTTCCAATTTTTAATTTCCAGCCATTCTAGTGGGTGTGAAGTGATACCTTGTCATGGTTTTGACTTGCATTTCCCTAATAACTAATGATTAGGAGCATTTTCATGTGCCTTCTTTGTATAATCTTCTTTGTAGAAATGTGTATTCAAGTCCTTTGCCAATTTTTTGATTAAGTTGTGAGTTCTTTTTATATTGTGGATACTAGACCCTTATCAGATATATAATTTACATATATTTTTCCTGTACTGTGAGGTGTCTTTTCATACTCTTGATAGCATCCTTTGATATACAAAAGATTTAAATTTTGATGAAGTCCAGTTTTTCTATATTTTTGGATTTTATATCTAAGAAACTATTCCTTATTCCTCTGTTTTCTTCTAAGAGCTTTATAGTTATAGCTCTTAGGTCTAGATCTCTGGTCCATTTTTCAGTTGATCTTTGCATATAGTATGAGTAAGGGTCCAACTTCATTCTTTTGCATGTGGTTCCCAAGTGTCCTAGCACTATTTGTTGAAGAGACTATTCTTTCCCTCATTGAATGGTCTTGTCGCCCTTGTTGAAAATCAATTGACTATAGATACATGGGCTTATTTTTGGGCTCTTAATTCTGTTCTGTTGATATATATGTCTATTATGCCAGTACCACACTGTTTTATTATCACTTTGTAGTAAGTGTTGAAATCAATAAGTGTGGGTCCTTCATCTTTATTCTTTTCTTCAAGATTATTTTGGTTATTTGGGTACCCTTGCAATTCTGTACGAGTTTTAGGATCAAGTTTTCCATTGCTGCAAAAAAGATTGATGGGATTGTTAGGGATTGCATTGTATTGGGTTGGCCAAAAAGACCCTAAGATGTTACAGAAAAACCCAAACAAACTTTTTGTCCAACCCAATATCTGTAGATCACTGTGGGAAGCATTGCCATTAACAATATTAATTCTTCCAATCCATGAACACCGGGAACAAATGATCTGAAATGCTATATGAGCAACAACTACAATAGAAAAGTAATAAACAAAAGGAAATGATACCGTTTACAATAATATCAAAAAGGATAAAATACTTTGGAATAAATTTAACCAAGGAGGTGTAAAACTCGTACACTGAAAACTACAAAATATTGCTGAAGTAGAGAGGACTGAAATGAATGGAAAGACATCCCATGTTCATGAAGGACAACTTATTTCTATGTGTTGGTGTTGTATCCTGCAACTTTGCTTTGCATGTTTCTAGAAATTCGTCCTTTTCAACTAGGTTACCTAACTGGTAGAGGTACAGATCTTCATATAATTCTCTTATGATCTTTTTTCATTTCTGTAAGGTCAGTAGTAATGTCTCCACTTTCATTTCTGATTTTAGGAATTTGAGTCTTCCTTTTTTTTTCCCCCTCAGTCAGTGTAGCTAAAGTTTTGTTAATTTTACAGATCGTTTCAAAGAACCAGTTTCGGGTTTTGCCAGTTCTCTCTATTGTTTTTTCTGTTCTCTGTTTTGTTTTTCTTTTCTCTAATCTTTATTATTTCCTTCCTCTGCTAGCTTTAGTTTTACTTTACTGTTCTTTTTATAGTTCATTATGGTAGAAGGTTGGGTTATTGAATTGAGATCTTTCTTCTCCTTTAATATGAATATTTAAAAAATTTTATTAGTGTGTAGTTGATTTACAATGTTGTTAGTTTCTGCTGTACAGCAAAGTGAATCACTTATACATATATCCACTCATAGTTTTTTAAATTTTTAATCTTTTTATCTTTTTTTAAATTGAAGTATCGTTGATTTACTATATCCACTCTTTTTCAGATTCTTTTCCCATACAGGTCATTACAGAGTATTGAGAAGAATTCCCTGTGCTATACAGTAGGTTCTTATTAGTTATCTATTTTTTATATAGTAGTGTGTATATGTCAATCCCAATCTCCCAGTTTGTCCCTCCCCCCCCTTTTCCCCCCTAGTAACATAAGTTTGTTTTCTACATCTGTGACTCTATTTCTATTCTGTAAATAAGTTCATTTGTACCATTTTTTTAGATTCCACATATAAGTGATATCATAAGATATTTGTCTTTCTCTGACTGACTTACTTCACTCAGTATGACAATCTCTAGACTGTATAAACAAATGAAATAATGCCATTTGCAGCAACATGGATTGGGCCTAGAGACTGTCATAATATGAATATTTATAGCTGTAAATTTCTCTCTGAGTACTGCTTTCACCTGATCCCATAAGTTTTGGTATTTTGTGTTTTTGTTTTCATTTATCTTAAAGTATTTTCTGATTTCCCTTGTGATTTATTCTCTATCTATTAGTTGTTTAAAAGTGTGTGCTTAATTTCCACTGTCTGTAAATTTTCTAAATTTCCTTCTGCCAGTGATTTCTAGTTTCATTCTATTGTCAGAGAATATACTCTTTATGGTTCCAGTTTTTTGAAATTTATTGAGACTTGTTTTGTGGCCTAACATACTGTGTAAACCAGAGAACAATCCTTGTGAACTTGAGAAGAACGTGTATTCTCCTGTTGTCAAGTGGAATGTTCTGTATATGCCTGGTAGCTCTAGTTGGTTTATACTATTGTTCAAGTCCTCTGATTTTCTGTCTAGTTTTTCTAGCCATTGTTGAAAGTAAGGTAGTGAAGTCTCTTTTATTGTAGAACTATTTCTTCCTCTAATTCTGTGCATTTTTGCTTTATATATTTTAGGGCTCTGTTGTTAGGTGTTTATATGTCTATAGTTGTTATATCTTCTTGAGGTATTGGCCCTTTTCTCAATACATAATGTCTTTCTTTGTCTCTTGTAAAAATTTTTACTAAAGTCTATTTTGTCTGATATCAATACAGCCACCTTTCTTTTGGTTACTATTTGCATGGAATATCCTTTTCCATCATTTCACTTTCAACCTAGTTGTGTCTTAGCATCTAAAGTGAGTCTCTTGTAGATAGCATATAGTTGAGTAATATATTTTGTTTTGTTTTTATCCATTTGGCAGATCTCTGCCTTTGGAGAGTTTAATCCATTTATATTTAAAGTAATTGATGATATGGGAGGACTGAATTCTGCCATTTTGCTGTTTGTTTTCTTTCTTTTTCATGGAAAGGCATTTTAGTTTTATGTATGTATGGGGGCTGCATTGGGTCTTTGTTGCTGTGCACGGGCTTTCTCTAGTTGTGGCAAGTGGGGGCTACTCTTTGTCGTGGTGCATGGGCTTCTTATTATGGTGGCTTCTCTTATTGTGGAGCACAGGCTCTACGCACAAGGGCTTCAGTAGTTGTGGCCCATGGGCTCAGTAGTTGTGGCTCGCGGGCTCTCGAGCACAGGCTCAGCAGTTGTGGCACATGGGCTTAGTTGCTCCGTGGTGTGTGGGATCTTCCCGGACCAGGGATCAAACCTGTGTCCACTGCATTGGCAGGTGGATTCTTAACCACTGCGCCACCAGGGTAGTCCCAAGGCATTTTATTTTAAATACAGCAGTGTGTACATGTCAATCCCAAACTCCCAATCTATCCCTCCTCCCACCCTTCTCCCCAGTAACCATAAGTTCCTTCTCTAAGTCTGTGAGTCTATTTCTGTTTTGTAAATAAGTTCATTTCTTTCATTTTTTCTTCTTGGATACAGCATATAAGTGATATCATATGATATTTGTCTTTCCCTGTCCTACTTATTTCACTTGGTATGATAATCTCTAGGTCCATCCATGTTGCTGCAAATGACATCATTTCATTCTTTTTAATGGCTGAGTAATATTCCATTATATATATGTACCACATCTTTATCCATTCATCTGTCAGTGGACATTTAGGTCACTTCCATGTCTTGGCTATTGTAAACAGTGCTGCAATGAACAATTGGGGTGTGTTTATCCTTTCGAACCATGTTTTTCTCTGGGTATATGTTGAAGAGTGGGATTGCTGGATTATATGGTAGCTCTCTGATTTCCTTTTCTCCACACTTTCTAGTTATTTTCTTATTGGTTTCCCTGGTATAATGGGTTGAATAATGTCTAACAAAAATTTATGTTTACCTGGAACCTCAGGATATGACCATATTTAGAAATAGGGTCTTTGCAGATATAATTATTAAGATGCAGTTATATTGGATTAGAATGAGCCCTAATCCACTGATGTCCTTATAAGAAGAGAAAACAGACACACAGAGAGGGAAGAACACCACGTGATGACTGAGATAGACGTTAGAATGATACATCTATAAACCAAGGAATGCTAAAGATTCTTGGTAACCACTAGAAAAATAGGAAGAGGCAAGGAAGTGTTCTTCCCCAGAGCCTCCAAGAATATGGCCCTATCAGCACCTTGATTTCAGACTTCTAGACTCCAGACTCTGAGAGAATAAATTTCTGCTGTTCAAGTCACCCAGTTTGTGGTACTTAGTTACAGCAGCCTGAAGAAACTAATTACATTTGACAACGTATTAGTTTGAGTTAAGACCAACTTAGCCTCAGTAACATGTAAGACTCTGCTCCTATACAGCTCCATTCCTCCTCCTTTATTTTGTTGTTAACAGAAATTAACTCTTTATACATACATTGCCATTAATATAGATTTACAAGTATTGTTTTATGCACTTGTTTTCTCAAATCATATAGGAAAAAAGGAATTATAAACAAAATAATAATACTGAATTTTATATTTACGTATGTAGTTACCTTTACTGGTGTTCTTTTTTCCTTTGTTTGTCTTTGAGTTACTGTCAAGTGTTTTTTCATTTCAACTTTAAGGAATCCTTTTAGCATTTTTTGTAGGGCAGGTGTACTAGTGGTGAACTGTCTCAGCTTTAGTTTATCTGGAAAAATCTTAATTTCTCCTTCATTTTTGAAGAATAGTTTTATTCAATATAGAAGCCTTGGTTGATAGCTTTTTTTTTTCAGCTTTTTAAATATTTCATTCCAGTGCCTCTGGCCTTCTTGGTTTCTGATGAGAACTTGGCCACTAATCTTATTAAGGATCCCTTGTACATGACAAGTCTCTTCTTTTGCTGCTTTCAAGATTCTTTCTTTGTCTTTTTGCAGTTCGATAATAACGTGGCTGTCTTTGAATTTATCCTACTTGCAGTTTGTTGATCTTCTTGAATGTATAGAGTCATATCTTTCATAAAAATCGGGGAGTTTTCAACCATTATTTCTTTCTGTCCCCTCACTTCTTCTGGGACTCCTGTTATGCATATATAGGTCTATTTGGTGGTGTCCCACAGGTCTCCTAGGTTCTGTTCATTTTTCTTCATTCTTTTTTCTTTTTGCTCCTCAGGCTGGATAATTTCAGTTGTTCTGTCTTCAAGTTCACTGATTTTTTTCTTCTCCTGCTCCAGCATAGTGCTAAATCCATCTAATGAATTTTATTTATTTTTTGTTTAATAATTAATTTATTTGTTTATTTTTAAATTTAATAAATTAAAGTACAGTTGATTTACAATGTTGTGTTAGTTTTAGGTATACAGCACAGTGATTCAGTTATATGTGTATATGTATATTATTTTTCAGATTCTTTTCCATTATAGGTTATTACAAATTATTGAACATAGTTCCCTGTGCTATACAGTAGGTCCTTGTTGGTTATCTATTTTACGTATAGGAGTGTGTATATATTAATCCCAAACTCCTAATTTATCCCTCCCCTCACTTTTCTCCTTTGGTAACCATAAGTTTGTTTTCTATGTCTGTGGGTCTATTCCTGTTTTGTAAATGAGTTCATTTTTTTAGGGTTCCACATATAAGCAATATCATATGATATTTGTCTTTGTCTCTGACTTACTCACTTAGTATGTTAATCTCTAGGTCCTATATGTTGCTGCAAATGTCATTATCTCATTCTTTTTTATGGCTGAGTAATATTCCATTGTGTGTGTGTGTGTGTGTGTGTGTGTGTGTGTGTGTGTGTATAACACATTTTCTTTATCCATTCATCTGTTGCTGGACATGTTGGTTGCTTCCATGTCTTGGCTATCGTAAGTAGTGCTGCAGTGAACATTGGGGTGCATGTATCTTTTTGAATTATAGTTTTCTCTGGATATATGCCCAGGAGTGGGATTGTAGGATCACTGAAATTCTTCCTGTCTGGGGCACTTCTGAAATTCTGGCAAAAAGGATAGTAGCTGCCCACACCATATCTGTTTTAGTCAGGACCAGTGCTCCTTGCGGCCTCCTAAGTAGGAAATGAACAGGGAGACATTGTCTACTCTTCTAGATTGGTAAGAAGGGGAAGCAGCCTAACAGCATTAGAAATATCCTGGCCTCAGAGTTCAGATACTGGCTCTGCCACTTCCTGTGATGTGATGTAAGGCAGATCACTTCTCTGCACCTTGGATTCCTCATCTGTTGGGTGAATAACTTACCCTGGTTTGTCTGGGACTTTCCTGGTTTTATCGCTGAAAGTAATGCATCTCAGGAAACCCCTTACATGCAGGGAAACCCTACTCATCTGTGAGATGAAGGTAATAGTACCTACCACAGGGTGGTTGTGAGGAGTAGAAAGAGGATACAGGGAAGCACCCAGGGCATGGTTGGTTCCATAGTCATTTAGTTGTTACTTATGCAAAGTGCAGAAGACTGGGAATGATGTACCAAACAGCTAAAACACTGACATGTAGACTTGCTTTCCATGAGGCACCTAAGAGCAGAATTCTGAGAGTTTTCTGTTAGTTCTACTTAACAATTTCTGCGAGCTATCCCTCTGGACACATCGCCGTGTGTCAGATCCCCATGTGCTGCAGAGGGAGAGCCATCACCTGCCTCTTTAATGACACACCCAGCTTCTCCTTCCTGGCCGTGTTCAATGCTGAAGGCCAGGGCTGCATTCACTACAACCTGAAGACCTGGTGAGTCAGTTGGGGGAATCTTGGCCCCATGGAAGTATCTCTGAGGGTGACAAAGTGGGGCACCGAGGTGCAAAGTAGGAGCCCCTGGGAAAAAGATGGACCAGGCAGTGTCCAGAGATCTAGGAAGACAGTGTGGCAGGGCCAAAGCAGTGCCTGTAGGGACATAGGTGCTTTGAGGCCCTTACTTGCTGGATTCATGTCATAGCCAATGAGAAGGGAAATTCCCCAAGTCCTACTCCACTTGTTCCCGCCAGAGCACTGAGCTCTTCACTGTTAGCTAGATTCATGGAAGAATTCTTTAGGGAAGAGAAGTGTTTTATACTAGGAAGCAGTGTAGGAGAGGCCATGGGTAGCACATATTCTTGGTAGCCAAATGTTGATTTTGTCTGATTTTCCTAAGGAACTGTTCTAGGAGGGATTGACTTACTTTCATGTGACGGTTGTTCCGTTTCCCATTTTGGTGCCTGAGATCTTATATGCTCAGGCTCCTGGGCTACGGGCACACGTTCCATTTCTCTCCCCCTTGGGTTAGACCTGAGCCTCCACCATCTCCTTCAGATCTGACCTTCCCAGCAGACTCCCCAGTAGCATCAAGAGGTGTGAGGGGACATCAGACCATGTTAGGTTGGGTAAGTAGGGCCACCTGCAAGAGTCCACAGTTACTCCACCTGGGGCAGAGTCTCAGAGCCCTGCCTGCCTATAGCCTGTAGTGATGGGGGCTTCCTTCCAGGTCCTGGAGGAAGCTCCTCATTTATGTATCTCTCCTAGCTGCCCATACGTCTTGGTGTTGGATGAAGAAGGTGGGACCGCCAACGACTACAACGGCTATGTAGTCCACAAGTGGAGCTGGACCTCCAAGACAGAGACTTTGCTCTCTCTGGAATACAAGGTAGGGGTGGGCAGCAGAGGTGGGGCTTGCCACTGGGCTGTCCAGCATTAAGAGCCAGAGGGCTACCTGTATGACAGGAGCCCTAGCCTCAAGGAGCTTGTAATATCAGAGGTTCCCACGTTGATGGGCAGTGGTCCAGGGCTGACTGAAGTGAACTTTTCACCAGCCTACAGCAACTGTTGGCTGCTGTACTGACCTTTCTTGGTAATATGCTTCCTGTTTTATTTTTATTATTAATGATATTATATTTTATAGTTAAAATGTCCTTTATTTTAGGAAGTAACTGTTACAGTAGTTGATAGTTTTATTTTTAATGCCTATGTGTGGCAATAAGAAAAGTAATTCTATGTTGGTCTCCCCAGTTTTTGTTTTTATAGTTTTACTATCTGTGAAACAAAAAAATCTGAGAGGTAAAGGAAGCTGATAGACACAAATCCTTTTTTAATTCATTTGGTTGTTCAGCTATTCATCAAAGAGTTATTAAATAATAAATGTTTAATTACTAATATTAAATAATAACTTAATACATTTAATATACTAATAAAGCAATTAAGTGTGCTTGTCACTTTACCTATGGCAGAGTTTCTCATCCCTGGAACTACTGACTTTTTGAGATGGATAATTCTTTTAATAACTGTGCATTGTAGGATATTTACCAGTATCTCCCTAGATGCCAGGAGTACCCCCTCTCCTAGTTGTGGCAACCAAAAATATCTCCAGACAGTGCCAAATGTTTTTGGGGGGCAAAAATCACCTGTTGTTGAAAATCACCAATCTAGGGGATAGAAAGATAGACAATACCCCTCAAGGAACTCAGAAATCTAGGGGAATAATAAGAATATGTGGTAGAAAAGTATAAGGGCTGTGAGAGAAGGACAAGCTCATAGGATTGGGATTCAGAGAAAGATCACAGAACATAGAATCCACCCTAGGTAAGAGTTACAGACAGAAGCACTGTTAGAGTTCATGGTAGGGCTCAAGCATCCTGTCTCATGCCCTTCCTGTTCATCCTCTATGTTGACCACTGGATTCTCATTCTTATATCTCGATTCCTGTAGACCATACCACTGCTCAGAAACATTCAATTCCTTGAACGTGTATCACCCTTCCTACCCCAATGTCCTGAAATATAATACATCTTCTCTCTCTGCCAATCCAAATTTTCCCTCCTTCAAAGCCCTACTCAGACTTCCTGTTCTCATGGCACTCCAGTCCACACCCATTTCTCTCTTCTCCCAGTGCCCACTGTCTGGATTAAAAAGTAATCCGGACTGAAATGACAAATTTCAGTTATTGTACAATTAGTCATGTAATGAAGAGGTTCTCAATTGTGGCTGCATATCAGAATCACCCATGGGACTTTAACAAAAATATAGATCCCAGGCACAGCCCTAGAGAGATTGTGATTCAGTTGGTCTGTCATGGGTTCTGGAGTTTGTAGTTTTCACAAGTCTTTCTATTGCTTGACCAGGTCCAAGATCTCCAGTCCAGGAGTGTATTGAGTTATTGCCTTACTATTTAACTTTTTGTAGTTATATGAAAGTTTACAATCCAAAAAGATTATAAATTGGTTGCAGGCAGACACCATATGTTATATGTCAGTATGGCCAAGTGGACAGAGAACTCTGGGATGAGGGTCTGAGGAGCCACGTACTAGTGTCAGCTTTGCCAAACCCTGGGTGTGCAGCTTTCTGAAAACCACTCAGCTTCTCTGAGTCTTGGTGGCTCATCAATACAAGGTGGGTCACAAGAGCCTCCCTGCTGCCTCACACTGCTTTTGTGAGAACTAAATGAAACAGTGGTGGGGAAGGTGCTTTGACACACTAAAGTGTTTCAGCAGTGTGTCTTAGTTCATTATTCTGTTCCCTAGAGCTGCATACAGAAATGCACAACAGGGGCTGGTACAGTCAGGAGTGGCCTGGAACACAAGTGGCCTTGAGTTGTAACATGAGTGTGTGTGCATATTATTCTCATAGATACAGATAAGAAGGAGGGAGAGCATTCTGGATAGAGGAATATCATCTGTAAAGGCTTGGAGTTGGGACTCAGGGTGGCATCGTTAAAAGTTCACAAGTGCTTCTCATGAAAGAAAAGTAAGGAAGAGCTGTATGTGTCAGGGGGGTGGAGGTGAGAGGCACTGGATGTCATGCTGAGGAGTTTGCATGCTGTCTTGGAGGCTGCAGTGGCAAGTTTGTTTCTGCCCAGATATTTATCGTTCCCAGCATTTTCATTCCTCTCTGAAAATACAGTTTCCCTCCAGTATCATTTCTCTTCATCCTGAAAAACTTCCTTTAGCATTTCTTGAAATGGAGATCTTCTGGCAACAAATTCTGTTTTCTTTCATGTGAAAAATGTCTTTATGAAAGAATATTTTTGCCAGATATGGAATTCTGGTTGACGTTTTTTTCTATCAGCATTTTAAAGATGTTCCACTGTCTCTGTCCTCCATAGTTTCTGATGAGAAGTTTGTAGTTATTCAAATCATTGTTCATTTTCTCTCATTCCTTTCAAGATTTTCTCTTTTAGTTTTCTAAGTTTGACTATGATGTGTCTGCATGTGGTTGTCTTCATATAAATTCTGTTTGGGGTTTACTGAGCTACTTTAATCTGTAAATTCACATCCTTCAACAAATTTTGGGGAGTCTTCTGCTGTTGTTTTAGGGGAAGAATGCACTCCAGTCTCCTTCCTTTTCTTCTGAGACTCCAATTACATGTATTTTAGACCTTTTATGTTGTCCCAAAGGTCCCTGAGTCTCTGTTCTTTTTGTTGTTTTTCAATATTTTTCTGTTTACTTTTCAGATTGGATAATTTACATGGATCTATCTCCAAATTCACTGACTTTATTCTGTCATTTCCATTCTGCTGTTATGCTAATCCTGTGATGTTTAAAAATTCCAGATATTTATTTTCAACTCTATGATTTCTGTTGTTTTTTATATTTTTTGTTTCTCTGCTGAGATTTCCTAGTTTTTCTTTCATTACAAATATATTTTCCTTTGCCTCATTGTGCATAGTTAAGTTAGCTGCTATAAAGCCTTGTCTGGTAATTTCAACATCTGGGACATATCAGATAGGATTGGTTATTTGTTGCCTTGAGAACAGCTCACACTTCACTGGCTCTTCACATGTTGAGTTATTTTGGATTGCTGACATTGTGGATGTTATGTTTTAGAGTCTCTGAGTTCTGATGTATTTCTCTGAAGAGTGTTGATTTTTTTTGCTTTAACAGGCAATGGGCTTGTTTAGACTCATAATGCAAACTTTGTCTCACCCGCAGTGGGCAGCAGCTCAAATCTCAGTTCAGTTTTCTGTTTCCCTGGAAGTAAACTGCCTTGAGTTTTCACTGCTCACACATGGTTCAGGGATCAGCCAAAGCTGTGGACTGTTTAATCATAGCATTTGGGACTCTACTTCTCTGTCCCTTCTGTAATTCTCTCCTTACTTTTCTGTGACTGTAGTTGACCCCAGGTTTTGTCCTTTGGTTCTTTGGGCCAGAAAGAACTCATCCCATGTTGATCCTTTTAAGTTTTGACTCTTCGAAATCTGCCTGCTTTTGCTTATTCTTCTGAGCCTTTGAGTAGTTGTTTTTTGTATTTTTTCCAAGTTCTGTGGGAGGATCAGCCTGTTAGGACCTGACTCAGCTATAGTGGGAGTATAACCAGCTGGTTAGTTTTTAAGCTGAGGGCTGCTATGCTCCATCCAGCATTTATGTGGAAGGTTGACTGGAGAGGGAAAGATCAGCAGATGGGGCTAGTAGAAAGACTAGTTAAGGAGTTACTAGCCAGACTTGACATGATGGAGGGTATTAGTAATATTTTTTAAAGGGGCCATTTCAGTAAAATAAATCAGTGGCATTCAGAAATGGGCTGTAGGGGATAAATGAGAGGAGGAGGGAATTATAGATGACTCCACATGGAGTGTGTGTGTCTGGGTGGAAACAAAGCAGTTTCTGAGAGGCTCAGAGACCCATATGGTTTTTGATGTGCTAATTGGGCTCAGTGGACATCTCTCTCTGGACAGGGATCCTCACCTAGAACGAGAGATTGGGGATGATATGCACGTCATATACATGTGGCTCACGAACTCCCAGGAAGATGAGCAGTGGCTGAGTTCACAGAGCACCATCGTTGGGACATTGGGAAGAGGAAGAGAAACTACCCAGGGGCCAAGATAATTAAAAACAGCTCTACCAAGCTAAGCCCTTTGCTTATTTTATCTGTGAAATCTGCTTAGTGCCCCAGAGAAAGATTCTGTTATTGTCCCCCGGCTCAGAGAAGCTAAGCAACCTGCCTCAAGTGTCCAACCACAGTGCTTGAGCTCCCAGCCACAGCTCACAGCTCTGTTCTACAGTCTCTAGAAGGAGAACTGGAGCAGGTAGTGTCTCTCTTAAGTGAGAGTGATCTACAAGTTTGAAGATGTCACACACTTGGCAGGAAGATGGTCATGGATCAGATGTTTTCAGAGTGTGGAAGGGGACTAGCATCCAGGCTGCAGAGAATGAGGAAGGGGCTGGATGGTGAGGAAATTGAGTGTGGACCTTTGGACCAGCAAGTGGAATCCTAGAAGGAAATGGGAGGAGTGAAGATGGAGAGCACTTTCTTAGTTCCGAGGAGTTCTGGGGCACGTGTAGGTCAGGGGCTGTAGAGCTACAGATGCCCAGGCCCTGGTGGGGCCACTGTGCATAAATAACTCTCTGCACACCTGAACCATCCAGGGCCTCACGTGCACGTTGCTCTGCCACATGCTGACAATATCTGCTCGTCTTTGGTGTGGGCCTTTGTGACTTAGAAAGCCACTTCCATAATCTTTATCTTATTTGAACCTAACACGAGCATTTTGACTCTGATATTGAAGACTGGGAGCTTCAGGGAGGCCCAGTGGCTTGCTAACCAGAGGCAGACCTGGGACTCACTCCAGGCCACAGAGTTCTTAGTAAGGAGTGAGTTGCTATAAGGGCAACTCACCCTCCCTGTGTTCTTCTCTGGGACTGCTACCTAGGAAATCCCACCATTTTGGAAGTGATGAAAAAGGGTGGCCCCTCCTCAGGGGAGGAGTGGTGACACATTTGGTGACTGCAGGAGAGGGAAATGAGCATGTGTGGCACGGCCCTGGCTAGGTTCCCTTTTGCCATCTGCCCACCCACCTGCAGAGGGGTGAGGTCTGGTCCCCCTGCCAAGGTAGCTCTGTGTGCTTTCCTAGTCAGACCTGGTGCCTGGGTGGACCCAGCATCAGATTCAGGGACAGTGTTGGCTTCTGACTCCTATCCAACTCTACCAGAGCCAAAGCTGACTCGCCTGTTGGATCCCTGTGTCTCCTTCACAGTTGGTTACAGGTTTGGGTTGGAAAGGGAAAGGGCAGGGGTAAAGAACCATCATTATTTTTTCTGCTTATCCCTCAGAGAAAAATTGGAATTCTTATGTGTTCTCCCTGAAAACAGGATTCTAGCATAATAACCAGAAAGATCTTACAGCTCTCTTAGGCCCAAGCCAAGAGGGGTTTTGTGTTTTGTGGTTTTCTGTTGTCCCCCCTACCCGGTCAGGAACGGGTAGGTGGGACAACAGAAGCAGGGATCCACTGAGTCCTGGTTTTTTTATCCACAGGTGAATGAGCAAATGAAGCTGATGGTGCTAGGACAGGATTCTATCATGGCCACCTTTACCTCCCTGAATGAGACAGTAACACTCCCCATATCGGCCAACAGCTGTCCACATGTGACATCGCACAATAAACGGGTAAGGCACACAGACCAGTCACCCAGGCCTGACCCCAGAGTGTTTTAACATGGATTGTCACTTTGGAATGCCTTTGTTCTTCCTGCCTCCCCTACCCATACAAGGCCCCACCTCTTTACCTGTCTAATGGACTTGTACTCATCGTTCACTGTCTGACTTTAGTACCACCTTCTCTGTGAAACTTCTATCAAGAGTCTTTCAGGGGCTTCCCTGGTGGCGCAGTGGTTGAGAGTCTGCCTGCCAATGCAGGGGACACAGGTTCGTGCCGCGGTCTGGGAAGATCCCACATGCCACGGAGCGGCTGGGCCCGTGAGCCATGGCCGCTGAGCCTGCGCGTCCGGAGCCTGTGCTCTGCAATGGGAGAGGCCACAACAGTGAGAGGCCCACGTACCGCAAAAAAAAAAGAAACTGTATTGGCTCAATAAACTGAAAAGTCAGTCTGTAGATAGGCAGCATCAGGCATGGCTGGATCCAGGCCCTCAAAGGATTTCATCAGATCTTCCCATCTCTTGGCTCTGCCTTCCTCTTCGTTGGCTCTGTTTCCAAGGAGTTTCTCTTATTATGGTGACAAGATGGTCATGAGCCTCTCCAGGCTTATTGTTCTACCAGCTTTGGTCTCCCCAGGAAAAAGAGGAGTTCTCTTTGCTAAGCACTTCAGTAGAGGTGCCAACACCAACATCATTGGCTCCATCTACTTCCTGCACCTGAAATGTTCTCTGTGGTGAGGTATGTGTGTTGCTCTTACTAGCCAGGCTCGAGTAGTCATGTCCATCCCAGGAGCCGAGGGGTGTGATCAGCCCCAGGTATACCACTCGGGCAAATGATTAGGCAGGAGTGTGTTCCATAAAGGAAAATCACGGTGCTGTTACCAGAAAAGGGAGATATGATGCCGGATAGAGTAACTGCCCATGTATTGATGACCCTCTCCACCACCCCCTTTCCCATCCCAGGTAGAGTCTGCCTGTCCCCTTGCTCAGCCCTCCCAGCAGTGACTCACCTCCATTCCAACACTGCTTTATTTACAAGCCAGCCTTCTCTACCAAAGTGGGAATTCCCTGTGATTCCTACAGGTACTGTTGCCCTGAAGCACAGGGACTGCTTCAAATGAAGCACTTGCTAAGGGGGTAGGTGAGCCAATGTTGGAGTCTGGAAACTCAGTTCTTCATTCACTGGGTCTTTGTGGATCCTACTGTGTGCCTGGTCCAGAGTCAACATTGTGGAAAGAGATGGAGAGGATGAGGGGACAAAGTCCCTGATCCCCGAGGAGTTTATAGTCTGGAAGAGAATAGTTGACATTCACCATGAGACTGGGGTGGCCATGGGCTCCTTGGTGGCACTGACCGCTGGCATTACACACAGGGGATTGGCTCACTCAAGAAGCCTCCTTGGAGTGGGAGCCGGGGGCACCACACCTCCCAGTCTTCCCGGGGCCAGTCCCGGTTTACGCCTATCAGCCCAGGAGTTATTAGTAGCATCCCTCTTTGAAGTGTCCCAGTTTGGCTGATAAATTATAGTCACTCTGAAGGAGGCGTTTGCACTGTGAGGGCATTTGCCACCACATGCCAACAGGCTCGCAGGGCTGACAGAGCCCATAGGAGCAGCCAGCCCCACGTCTCCCCTTTACATGGGGACACGCGAGGCTGGCATTTGTTGGAGACCCATGTTATCTAAACAAGACACAGAGAACACCTGTGTTTTTCCTGGAGGGAAGCGTTGCACCTGCTTTTTTCACTGCTCTTACATTTCAGCAGCATTTCAACTTCATTAGTTCATTAGCTAATTCAATAAACATGTATTAGCGGGCTTCCCTGGTGGCGCAGTGGTCGAGAGTCCGTCTGCCTGCCGATGCAGGGGACACGGGTTCGTGCCCCGGTCCAGGAAGATCCCACATGCCGCGGAGCAGCTGGGCCCGTGAGCCATGGCCGCTGAAGCTGCGCGTCCAGAGCTTGGGCTCTGGAACGGGAGAGGCCACAACAGCGAGAGGCCCGCGTACCGCAAAAAAAAACCCCCAAAAACATGTATTAGCACCTGCCGTGTGCCGGATTGGCTGCTGGGGATGTCGAAGTGAAAGAAGCCTCACTCCCTCTAGTCTCTGAAATACTTTCACTCTAATGGAAGGGGCAAAAGCATCAACACAGGTTTGTGATCCAGCTTGACTGGTGTGGTGTGTGGGAGAGAGGGGCGCTGAGGGAGCTGGTGGGTTCGTTAAAGGGATCTCATTGAGCACCCAGGAAACTCAGATGCCAGTGACTTCAGCCTACATTCCTCATGCCAAAGAGCAAAACAACGCCAGGATTTTGAGTCCATCAGGGCTGAGATGACTGCTGATTGATGAGTCCATTCCGTCAATTTGTATGACAATGAGTCCATTCTGTCAATTTGTATTTTAAAAAATGTGCATTTACTTATCAAAGGCAATAGATAATAGAAAAATTTTTGTTCACATAAAATTGCAGTAATGCTTTGTTTTTCTGGCAACCTCTTGTCTGGTAATCTCTGAAATTTGGAACATGGCTAAGAACCAGGACGTAAGCAGTTGAAGGCCCCCATGAACAGCTGAGAGAAATCACTCTAAGTTCCATGTACCGAACATGTCCTCTTGGCCTAGGAAAGCCCCTCAGTCATTAACATCTTATGTTTTCTTAGCTAAATGCAGCCTTAGAGAGCTAGAATCAGAGGTCCAGAGCTGTGCAGTCCAATATGGTAGCCAGGAGTCACAAATGGCTCTTGAGCACTTGAAATGTGACAATTCCAGGCTGAGATGGCCTGGAAGTGAAAGCACACGCTGCACTTCAAAGACTTAGTGTGAAAAGAGAATGTAGCATTTCTTATTGATCATTTATTTTGATTACATGTTGCAATAATCATATTTTTGATGTATTGGGTTAGATAAATATGTTATTAGAATTAATTTCATCTTCTGAGAATGTTTTTATCTATTTATTTATTTTTGGCTGCGTTGGGGCTTTGTTGCTGCGCTCAGGCTTTCTCTAGTTGTGGTGAGCGGGGGCTACACTTTGTTGCAGTGCACGAGCTTCTCATTGCAGTGGCTTCCCTTGCTGTGGAGCACTGGCTCTAGGCGCGCGGGCTTCAGTAGCTGTGGCTCACGGACTCTAGAGTGCAGGCTCAGTAGTTGTGGCTCACGGGCTCTAGAGTGCAGGCTCAGTAGTTTCTGTGCTCGGGCTTAGTTGTTCCACGACATGTGGGATCTTCCCAGACCAGGGCTCAAACCCGTGTCCCCTACATTGACAGGCGGATTCTTAACCACTGCGCCACCAGGGAAGTTCCCTGAGAATGTTTTTTTGTTTGTTTGTTTGTTTCTTTTTTTGCGGTACGTGGGCCTCTCACTGTTGTGGCCTCTCCCGTTGCAGAGCACAGGCTCCGGACGCACAGGCTCAGCGGCCGTGGCTCACGGGCCCAGCCGCTCCGCGGCATGTGGGATCTTCCCGGACTGGGGCATGAACCCATGTCCCCTGCATCGGCAGGCGGACTCTGAACCGCTGCGCCACCACGGAAGCCTGAGAATGTTTTTAATGTGGCTTCAGGAATGTTCAAAGCCACACATGCAGTTCGCATTATATTTTTAGTGAACAGTGGGGATCTAAAGGTGGAATCCTCATTAAGGGAAGCTTGCAGAGGCTGACAGTGCGGAAGGAGGCTGGAAGTTATCTATTAAAAAGAACATTGTAACTCAAAAAGCATAACCATCTTGGAGACATCTAGCGTAGGGATAAACAGACAAATACATTAAAACAGCTTCTGAAAACCACCGCATTCTAGAGGATAGTTGTTGATGTTGACCAAGGAGACTGACTTGCCCCAGAGCATCCTCGTCTTAACCTCTTCTGTTTGAGAGAGCAGGGTGGTGTACTGTATATTACAACCTTCTGACTAGATAAACAACAACAAATGAAGACTTATTGTGGGTAACAGGATTTCCAAATGTTGACCCTAGCTTCCAGGTTAAACATCTTGGAATATTTTTATGTGAAATCTTGAGGCTGGCAGAGAGCCTCAGCTAGGAGGTGGCCTCAGGCCTTCCCTTTCCTTGCTGGGCCTCAGTTTCCCAATTTGTATAGTGATGTGTAAAGGCCCACCCAGCTATCCCACACTTCTCTCCTGGGACTTTAAAAATCCATTCAACTGCAATCGTGTGTGTGTGTGTGTGTGTGTGTGTGTGTGTGTGTGTGTGTTTGGAGCTGGCTGTCACCCACTCATCAGCAAACCTGTGGCCATCTAGGAAAGCTGAGGGGTGGGAGTAGGGTGGTTTCTTCCCTCACACTCCCTGTCAGTGGAAAACTTGTTAAACCCATCACCCTGGAAGGAACCACCCATCAGAGCGATAGGCAGAATGGCAGTCCCAGCTTTTATAGCCCTGCGGCCAGGCTCCTCTCTAAATTTTCTATCAAGACAGCGCTTTGGAAGCAAGGAAATGCCTCAATTTAAATGCTTTATTAGCCCAGTGCTGCCTCAGATCCTTTTGGGAAGCAAGACTGGGTATAAATTATAAATAAATAAATAAAATTAGCCCAGAGGCAGAGGTTGGGGCCAACAAACAGAAGGATGGTTGAGGCTTTGCTATTAATTGGAGCATCATTTACAGAAGCCCTGCCTACAGGACAAAGAGGGATATGTGGCTGACTTTATCGCTCTTCAGAAAGTCTGTCCACCACTCACCCTGCTCTCTCCACCTGAGGCTTCAATTCTGCAGAGGAAAAATTATTTCACACCTCCTCTGTGTGAAGTGGGAGATATAGACTGCATGGACCCTGCCTTCAGGGCTGACGAAGTTTAGGGATAAAGAAAGTAAAAAGTGACCAGAACCCAGGGCAAGAAGGACAGGAATGAGCAGATGTGCAAGCTCAATGTGGGGAGTGATTGCTGGTAGCTTAGCAAGTCTGTAACGCCTTCCTGAAGAAAAAGTCACACCCTGATTGCCATTAACTTCAGAATCTGAACCTAGTTCCGCCCCGGCAGAGGCAGAGGTTGAACTGCAGGGCGGCCTCACTGTCCCATAGGAGCTCCGGAGCCAGTGTGGCCCTTCGGAGTAATCCTGAACTGAGGCCGGAGGCCTGGGCCTTGGTGCCCATGGGAACCAGTCAATCTGTGTAACCCTGGCCTAGGGCAGTCTCTCAGCAGAGAGTGGCCAGCAGGGTGAAGAGGGTTCTGTGGGTCGTGTGATAGAAGGAGACAGGCAGCAAACGTCCAGAGAGGCGTTTGTCCATCCAGTTATTCATAGCGCAACAAGCATTAATTGAGTGCCTTCTGTGTGATGGGCACTTGGACACAAAGGAGACCAAAACCCGATCCTTGTCCTCTAGGAGCTCAGAGTCTGGCTGGGGAGACAGGCTCCCACGCAACTGATCACTTCACAAAGGGCTAACCTCTGTCTTCAGGCTGCATAGAGAAAGTGGTGAGGGTCCAAGGCAAGGAACAGTTCTGCCCAGCGCAACCAACCTCCCTGGCGGGGGACGTTTGAGGTGGGTTGGGTCAGTGTGTGGGGATTCACTGGGCTGAGGGGAGAGAGGTGGGTCCCAGGCGGGAGCGGCACATCCTCTAAGCCAGGGCTTAGCCTTGTGGTCACTGGGCTGGGCAGACGGCTCCTGGCGGGGCAGGTGACAATGCCCTTCCCCTCGGCCTTTCCCCAGATGACCCGCAGAATCAGCAGCATGGATGAAAAGATGTCTAAGATGAGTCGGGCCCTGGCAGAGATCAAGAGGCGGTTTCAGAAGACAGCGTCCCAGTTCATGAACTCCGTCCTGCTGGCGGCAGGTAAGGAGACTATATAGTACGATTATAAATCTTACTACCTAGCGTTATAAATATTTCTTTGTTTTCCCATCCCCGCCCCCCACTCCTGCTTGGCGTTCCCAGAGGCAGGGAACTCCTGTATGGGGTCATCTTTATGACCAGTGCCCAACATTTAGTAGATGTTTGGTAAGTGAATGAAGAAATGAGAGGCCCTTGGCCAGTCTAGCAGAGAAAGCAAAAGAAAAATAAAACAAAGAACATAGATGGAAATGACTTAAGTCTGGAGGCACAGGGAACAACATGGATGCATAGTGTACCCAGCCTCTACATTGAGTGCATAGTGTACCCAGCCTCTACATTGAGTGCTATAAAGGACACAAAGCTGAATGAAACACAGGCCCGTGGGGGAGGATGGATCAAAGCTGGGTCTTGACAGATGGCCAGAACTGAGATTGATTTGTTCTTCCATTCAGCTAGCACTTACTGATCCACTAGCTGCACTAGGGTGGGAGCACTGGGCCAGACAACGGGAGGCAGCAGACTGCGAGAGTAATGGCCTGGAGGGGGAGCTGTGCAGTCTCACAGCAGGGCATGGCGGCCAGGCCACGCCGGGGAGTGACACCAGTGTCTTCTGTCCAGAGGCTTGTTCACCGTAGAATATCCGGTAAAGGAAGAGGCAGAAATCATTCGGACCAGATTAAGGTCCGGGCCCTATCCTGAGCACGCCACCAAGCTGAGTTTATACTCAGGAGAAATCCTTTTATTACGATCTCAGTCAGCCCGACCCAAATCCTCAATTGGAGAGTCTTCGAAGGAGGAGCCTGTGTTGGCTCCTGTGAGCACCACTCGGAAGAAACCCATCAAGGTCCAGGCCAAGGCCACAGTCACACCCAGGTGGGCTTGGGCCTTCACTTCTTCCAGCTTCTGTGTGTCAGATGCTGAGATGGGTAGTAAACACGCGATGGTGAACAAAACAGATGAGGCCCCTCCCTCTTGGAGTTGAAATTTTAGGGGTGGGGAAAGATAGAAGATAAACATGTGAAGAGCTGAACTATTTTAGTTAGGGATAAGGCTGGGAAGAAAGCAGACCGGGGACATGGGTTAGAGCTGAGGCTGGCAAACTGTGGTCAGGGGCCAAATCTGGCCCCACTGCCTGCCTTTTTTATGCGTGAGCTAAAAGTCGTTTTTATGTTTTTATTTTTTAAAATAAATTTATTTATTTATTTTTGGCTGCATTGGGTCTTCATCGCTGTGCGTGGGCTTTCTCTGGTTGCTGCGAGCGGGGGCTACTCTTCATTGTGGTGAGCGGGCTTCTCATTGTGGTGGCTTCTCTTGTTGCGGAGCATGGGCTCTAGGCGCGCAGGCTTCATTAGCTGTGGCACATGGGCTCAGTAGTCGTGGTTCACGGGCTTTAGAGCGCAGGCTCAGTAGTTGTGGCTCACGGGCTTTAGAGCACAGGCTCAGTAGTTGTGGCTTGCGGGCTCTAGAACGCAGGCTCAGTAGTTGTGTCGCATGGGCTTAGTTGCTCCGTGGCATGCGGGATCTTCCCGGACCAGGGCTCGGACCTGTGTCCGCTGCATTGGCAGGCAGATTCTTAACCACTGCACCACCAGGGAAGCCCATTTTTACATGTTTAAATGCTTGGGAGGAAGAAAATCAAAAGACAGGTTTTTCGTGACATGTGAAATGATATGAAATTCAAATTCAGGATCCATAAGTAATGTTCAATGGGGCACAACCATGCCCACTCGTTTACATGTTGTCTGTAGCTGCTTTCCTGCTAAGATGGAAATTTTGAGTCATTGTGACCAAGACCACCTGGCCTGCAAAGACTAGAGTTTTTACTGTCTGGCCCTTTGTAGAAAATGCTGACTGACCCCAGGCATGGAGAGTGACTGGAAAGTGGGGTGGGATGTGGTACACTCGGTAGACAGTCAGGGAAGCAGTTCTGAAGAGATATTTTAATGGAGGGCTGAAGGATTAGAAATAGGCACAAAGAAGGATCAGGAAGGATCATCAGGCAGAGGACAGAACAAGTACAAATACCTTGAGATAAGAACAAGTTTGGTATGTGTGAGGAAAAGTGAGAAGACCAGTGTGGAGCATTGTGAGGAAGGGGGAAGAGGGATGCAAATTGAGGACAGAAAGGTAGGCAGGAGCTGGATCAGGTAGCCTTGTGAGTGTTATAGAGGAAGCCGTTCTGTACCTGCAAGGCAGGAAGTGACATCATGTGATTCATGAGGTTTTTAGAAAACTGAAAAAAATGATAAGATATATATCTTTTGTGTTTTAACTTAAAAATTTGATAAAATATAGAAAATGAACAAATCCTAAGTTTATATAGCTCAATGTGTATCACAAATTGAACATACCCTATAGGCCCCAAGAAACAGAGCATTATCTGCTCCTTAGACATTCTCTTTTGTCCCCTCCCTATCAATAATCCCACCCTCCTTCCCAACAGGATGATTTCTCACATCATAGATTTATATATTTTTAAACTATTTAAATAGAACTATTCAGTATGTATTCTTTGATGTCTGGCCTCTCTTGCTCAAGGTTACAATGTGAGATTTATCCATGTTGCTGCGTGTGGCGGAACCACTGCTCATTTTCACTGCTATGTAATAAACTATTGTAAGACTAAACTAAAAATTTTTTGCATTCTAATGTTGATGGATATTTGGGTTGGTTACAATTTTGGTAATGACAAATTGTGCTGGTTTTTGTATATGTCCTTATTTCTGGTTGGGATATGCCTGGATGTGAAATTGCTGTCATAGAGTATGTGTATGTTATGCTAGATCCTGTAGTTCTGGTGAGACTCCGTTTTCCAAATGGTGGTTTCAAGTTCCACTCCCACCAGCAGTGTATGAGCATTCCAGTTGCTCCACATCCTCACAGTGCTTGATATTGTCCATCGTTTAAATTACAGCCATTCTATAATGATGAAATGTTTTTTAATTTGCATTGCCCTGGTGACTACAGAGGTTGAGCACCTTTTCGATTGTTCATTGACGTTTTTGGATATTCTCTTTTGCGAAGTGCCTGTTGAATCCTCTTGTCCATTTTTCTACAGGTTGTTTGTCTTTTCTTGATTTATATTTTGGAGTTCTTTATTGTGGATACAAGACTTTTGTCAGTTATACATGTTGCAAATGATTCTCCCACTTCTACTCTGGCAGTGGTATCTATTGATGCACAGAAGTTGCTAAGTTTAATGTCCAGTTTTCAGTCTTTTTGTTTGTAATTAGTTATTTGTAACCTATTTAAGAACTTTCTGTACTCAGACAACATGATGGTGTTCTCCAAAGTTGCCTTCTGTTAGTTTTTTCTTTTAACTTTTGCATTTATATCCATCCTCCACCTGCAAATGATTTCTGTGTATGACATGACGTAGGGGCCAAGTTTTATTTTCCCCCATGTATATACTGAACTGATCCAGCATCACCTATTGAGACGATTGTAATTTTCCCTCAGCTCTTTGGTGCAAACTCTGCCATGAATCAAGGGGCTCTATATGTTTAAATCAAGGGTCGTTTTTCTGGAGTCCCTATTTTGTTCCCTATTTGTTAAAACTTTTACCAACACTTAACAGTCTAGTTGTTATAGCTTTTTTTTTTTTTTTTTTTTTTTTTTTTTGTGGTACGCGGGCCTCTCACTGTTGTGGCCTCTCCCGTTGCGGAGCACAGGCTCCGGACGCGCAGGCTCAGCAGCCATGGCTCACGGGCCCAGCCACTCCGCAGCATGTGGGATCTTCCCGGACCGGGGCACGAACCCGTGTCCCCTGCATCGGCAGGCGGACTCTCAACCACTGCGCCACCAGGGAAACCCTGTTATAGCTTTTTTAAAAAAAACTTTAAAAAATATTTATTTATTTATTTAGGCTGCACAAGGTCTTAGTTGCAGCATGCAGGATCTTTAATTGTGGCATGCAGACTTTCTTAGTTGCAGCATGTGGACTCTTAGTTGTGGCATGTGGACTGTTAGTTGCGGCATGCATGTGAGATCTGGTTCCCCGGGCCCCCTGCATTGGGAATGTGGAGTCTTACCACTGGACCACCAGGAAAGACCCAGTTATTATAGCTTTATAATGAATATTGACATACAGCAGAGTAAGTACTCAGTCTTTGTGTGCTAAGCTGTTTTGCTATTCTTAGCCCTTTACATTTCCATATAATTTTAGAATCATCCTGTAGATTTAAAACATTGTCCTGGGATTTCAATTTGATTGTTAATGTCTTTGTAATATTGGAGTATTTCAGTCCATGAATATGGTATATCTGTTTGTTTATGTTTTCTCTAATTTCTCCATAATATTTTGTGATTTTCAGCATAGAGGTCTTATATGTCTTTCATTAGATTTATTCTATGATATTTTATAGTTTTGGTGCTCTTATAAATTATGTTTTAATTTAATTTTTCTATTTGTTGCTGGTTATAGAAAGGCAATTGATTTTATTTTTAAATTAATTACAGTAAACATTACTCTTTTTTGTGTAAAAGTCTATGAGTTTTGACAAATGCATAGAGTGGTGTAACCTCCACTGTAGCCAAGATACGGAACAGTTTCCCCACCGACCGAAAAAAAAAAAAAAAGAAAAGAAGAAATTCCCTCATGCTACCCCTTTGTAGTCAAACTCTTCCCTCACCTGTAATTCCTACCAACCACTGATCTGTTTTCTGTAGCTATGGTTTTGCATTTTGCAGAATGTCACATAAATGAGATTATATTGTATATAGCCTTTTGAGTCTAGCTACTTTCACATGGCATAAGACATGTGAGATTCATCCATGTTGTTGCATGTATCAATAGTTTCTTTTTTTAGTTAGTTAATTAATTAATTTTGGCTGCGTTGGGTCTTTGTTGCTGCATGCAGGCTTTCCCTAGCTGCAGTGAGCGAGGGCTACTCTCCATTGCAGTGCGAGGACTTCTCATTGTGGTGGCTTCTCTTGTTGCAGAGCACGGGCTCTAGGTACACGGGCTTCAGTAGCTGTGGCACGTGGGCTCTAGGGTGCAGGCTCAGTAGTTGTGGCTCATGGGCTTAGCTGCTCCGCGGCATGTGGGATCTTCCCGTACCAGGGATTGAACCCATGTCCCCTGCACTGGCAGGTGGATTCTCAACCACTGCGCCACCAGGGAAGCCCCTCAATGGTTTCTTTTTATTGCTGAATAGTATTCTGTTTCAGGGAGCCCCAACACCACCCCCACATTTAGAGACCTATTGATACTAGTACGCATGGGATTCAGCATATAGTTGTCTCATGGATAAGGTTTATTACAGTGAAAAGATACATGATAGGATGAGCAAGGGTAAAAGACACAGGTAGAATCTGGATAAATCCATATACAGACTCTCCCATGCGCTCTCCCTCCTGTAACGGGACACACCAAGCGTGCTTCATTCTCTAGCAGTGAAAACTTGCAGTAACATGTGTGATGTTTCTCTCCAGGGGTGTGCATTAGCAACTCAGAGCCCAAGGTTTTTATTGGGTAGCGGTCATGTAGATACTCTCTGCCTAACAAATATCAAAGTTGCAGACTGCCAGAAGGAAAGCAAGTGTTTAGCATAAATCACATTATTTATATAAACAGTGTAGGCACAGTGTAGGAAATGGTTCAAGTGCCAAGTTCCCAGACACCAGCCAGGGGCCAACCTTGTAGGCAGGTCCTTCTAAAGACAGCAGCTTCAGGCCTCCTATGTTAACTCTCTTCTGTATATATTATGTGACATAGGTGGGCAAAAATTTATTTATCCATTTACCCATTGAAAGACATTTAAATTGTCTTCAGTTTTTAGTGATTATCAATATAACTGCTACAAATACTCAAGAACAGGTTTTTATGTGAGCACAGGTTTTCATTTCACTTAGGTGAATTCTTAAGAGTTGGATTGCTCGGTTGCATGTAAATGGTGTGCTTAACTTCATAAGAAACTTCCAAACTGTCTTCCCAAGTCGTTGTACCATTATACATTACCATCAGTAATGTGTCAGGGTTCCAGTTGCTCCAAATATTTGTCAGTACTTGATATTGTCAGCTTTTTTTTCCCCTTAAATTTTAGCCATTCTAATATATGTGTAGTAATATTTCAGTATCATTTTAATTTGAATTTGTCTAATTACTAGTTATGTTGAACATCTTTTCATGGGCTTATTTACTATTCATATATTTGCTTTGCTGAAGTATCTGTTCAAATCTTTTCATATATTTAAATTGGGTTATTTGTATTCTTATTGTTGAGTTTTGAGAGTTCCTTACTCTGGATATAAGTACTTTATCAGAAATGGGACTTTGAAATATTTTTTCCCAGTCTGTGGCTGCACTTTTCATTCTCTTAGTAGTGCTTTTGTGGAGAAAAGTTTATTTTGATGCTGTCCAGTTTATCATATTTTTTTTCTTCTCTGTATTGTGCTTTTGATGTCATGTCTAAAAACTCTTTGCCTAACCCAGTGGTTCTCAACAGAGATGATTTTGACCCCCAAGAGACATTTGAAAATGTTTGGAGACATTTTTAACTGTTATGACTGGGGAGGGGATGCTACTGCTATCTAGTGGGTAGAGGTCAGAGATGCTGCTAAACATCCTGCAATGAACAAAATGATCCCCCCCAGCACACACACACGGCCTAACCCAATGTCACAGAAGTTTTCTTCTAAAAGTTTTATATTTTTATGTTTTACATTTATGTCTGTGATCCATTCTGAGTTAATTTTTGTATAAGGTACAAAGTATGGGTTGAAGTTTATTTATTTATTTATTTTGCATATGGATATCCAATTGTTCCAGCAGCATTTGGGGAAAAGATATCCTTTTCTCTCTTAAGTGCCTTTGCACCTTTATAAAAAGTCAATTGCCCATATTTGTGTAGGTCTCTTTCTGGACTCTCTATTTTGTCAATATGGTGAATTACACTGATTTCAAATGTTGAACCAGTCTTGCATTCCTGGAATGAACTCCACTTGGTCATATGTATTATTCTTTTTCTCTGTTGCTAGATCCAGTTTACTAATATCTTGTTGAGATTTTTTACATCCTTAGTCATGAGGGTTATTGGTCTATAGTGTTTTTTCTTGCAATGTCCTTGTCTGGTTTATTAGCGTAATGTTGGCCTTAAAAATTTCTTGGGAAGTAGTCCCTCCTCTTCTACTTTGTTTTGAATGGATATTATTTTTTTCCTTTAATGTTTAGTAAAATTCACCAGTGAAATGGTCTTGCCTGGAGTTTCCTTTGGTGGAAAGCTTTTTAAAATCAAACTTAATTACTTTAATAAATACAGGACTGTTCAGGTCATCTATTTTTCTTGAGTGAATTTTGATAGTTTGGGTTTTTAAAGGAATTGACCTATTTCATCTAAATTATTGAATTTATGTGCACAGAATTGTCTATAGTATTCCCTTATCATCTTTTTAATGTCTGTAGCGTCTTTTTTTTTTTAACTTACCATCTTCACTATATTTAAGTGTACAGTTCAGTGGCATTAAGTACATTCACATTGTTTATGCAACCATCACCACCATCCACCTCCAAAACGTTTTTCTTTTCTTTTTTTTTTCACACACACACACTGTATTTGATTTTTACAGGAGATAACTAAACTGACACCAAGCATTGTAAATGGATGACCACAACAAAAGCAACAATGATTGCAATTACCAAAGACGAAGCATACTCATACTATGTCATAATATTGATATTCAGTCCAGTAATCCTCCACTGTAACAGCTCTTTTACTTTGCAGTGAAAATTGATTTGTATATTTCTTGCCTCTGAGTCCTTGTGGGATTTTTTTTTATTCAAACAGAAAGTCACAAAAATTATAATCATCCTCATCAGTTCACTCAGTCCCATGTAATTAATTTTTTTTTTCATCTTGATCTTTTGTTAACACTTTTATGAATTCATCAGTTTTCCATTAGAGTTCTGAAAATGCTTCTTCATTCAGTTCAGCAGTATGGTCAGTTACCAGAAACCTGTACTTGTCAGAGTCTTTTCCATGAATTCCTTGAAGATGAAACCCTTTTATAGGAACATTTTTGCATAAGCATCAGAGTACACCCAGAACTGTCTGTAAATGACAAAAGACTTAAAAATGACCACAGTTAAAGATTTGATGAAAGTTCATAATAATGCAATTGACAAGGAAATTTAGTTATTTCTGAGATACACATTTTAAAGTAATTACTAGAATTATGACTTATAACATTATACCAGAATATATAAGACTTTTAGAAATTTCATGTAATGTCTGAAACATTTATATTAACATATTTCCATACAAATAACCCAAAGAAAGTTTAATGTTCGTTGTTTTTTGTTTGTTTGTTTGTTTATACTGCATGTTCTTATTAGTCATCAATTTTATACACATCAGTGTATACATGTCAGTCCCAATCGCCCAATTCGGCACACCACCATCCCCACCCCACCACGGTTTTCCCCCCTTGGTGTCCATACGTTTGTTCTCTACATTTGTGTCTGAACTTCTGCCCTGCAAACCGGTTCATCTGTACCATTTTTCTACATTCCACATACATGCGTTAATATACGATATTTGTTTTTCTCTTTCTGACTTACTTTACTCTGTATGACCGTCCCTGGATACATCCACGTCTCAACAAATGACTCAATTTCATTCCTTTTATGGCTGAGTAATATTCCATTGTACATATGTACCACAACTTCTTTATCCATTCGTCTGTCGATGGGCATTTAGGTTGCTTCCATGACCTGGCTATTGTAAATGGTGCTGCAATGAACATTGGGGTGCATGTGTCCTTTTGAATTATGGTTTTCTCTGTGTATATGCCCAGTAGTGGGATTGCTGGGTCATATGGTAATTCTATTTTTCGTTTTTTAAGGAACCTCTATACTGTTCTCCATAGTGGTTGTATCAATTTACATTCCCACCAACAGTGCAAGAGGGTTCCCTTTTCTCCACACCCTCTCCAGCATTTTTTGTTTGTAGATTTTCTGATGATGCCCATTCTAACTGGTGTGAGGTGATACCTCATTGTAGTTTTGATTTGCATTTCTCTAATAATTATTGATGTTGAGCAGCTTTTTATGTGCTTCTTGGACATCTGTATGTCTTCTTTGGAGAAATGTGTATTTAGGTCTTCTGCCTATTTTTTGATTGGGTTGTTTGTTTCTTTAATATTGAGCTGTGTGAGCTGTTTATATATTTTGGAGATTAATCCTTAGTCTGTTGATTCATTTGCAAATATTTTCTCCCATTCTGAGGGTTGTCTTTTGGTCTTGTTTATGGTTTCCTTTGCTGTGCAAAAGCTTTGAAGTTTCATTGGGTCCCATTTGTTTATTTTTGGTTTTATTTCCATTATGCTAGGAAGTGGATCAAAAAAGATCTTGCTGTGATTTATGTCAAAGAGTGTTCTTCCAATGTTTTCCTCTAAGAGTTTTATAGTGTCTGGTCTTACATTTAGGTCTCAAATCCATTTTGAGTTTATTTTTGTGTATGGTGTTAGGGAGTGTTCTAATTTCATTCTTTTACATATAGCTGCCCAGTTTTCCCAGCACCACTTATTGAGGAGAATGTCTTTTCTTCATTGTATATCTTTGCCTACATTGTCATAGATTAGTTGACCATAGGTGCATGGGTTTATCTCTGGACTTTCTATCTTGTTCCATTGATCTGTGTTTCTGTTTTTGTGCCAGTACCATATTGTCTTGATTACTGTAGCTTTGTAGTATAGTCTGAAGTCAGGGAGTCTGATTCCTCCAGCTCCGTTTTTTTTCTTCAAGACTGCTTTGGCTATTCGGGGTCTTTTGTGTCTCCATACAAATTTTAAGATGATTTGTTCTAGTTCCCTAAAAAATGCCATTGGTAATTTGATAGGGATTGCATTGAATCTGTAGATTGCTTTGGGTAGTATAGTCATTTTCACAATATTGATTCTTCCAATCCAAGAACATGGTATATCTCTCCATCTGTTGGTATCATCTTTAATTTCTTTCATCAGTGTTTTATAGTTTTCTGCATACAGGTCTTTTGTCTCCCTAGGTAGGTTTATTCCTAGGTATTTTATTCTTTTAGTTGCAATGGTAAATGGGACTGTTTCCATAATTTCTCTTTCAGATTTTTCATCATTAGTGTATAGGAATGCAAGAGATTTCTGTGCATTAATTTTGTATCCTGCAACTTTACCAAATTCAATGATTAGCTCTAGTAGTTTTCTGGTGGCATTTTTAGGATTCTCTATGTATAGTATCATATCTTCTGCAAACAGTGACAGTTTTACTTCTTCTTTTCCAATTTGTATTCCTTTTATTTCTTTTTCTTCTCTGATTGCCGTGGCTAGGACTTCCAAAACTATGTTGAATAATAGTGGTGAGAGTGGACATCCTTGTCTCGTTCCTGATCTTAGAGGAAATGCTTTCAGTTTTTCACCAGTGAGAATGATGTTTGCTGTGGGTTTGTCATATGGCCTTTATTATGTTGAGGTAGGTTCCCTCTATGCCCACTTTCTGGAGAGTTTTTATCATAAATGGATGTTGAATTTTGTCAAAAGCTTTTCCTGCATCTATTGAGATGATCATATGGTATTTCTTCTTCTATTTGTTAATATGGTGTATCACATTGATTGATTTGCATATATTGAAGAATCCTTGCATCCCTGGGATAAATCCCACTTGATCGTGGTGTATGATCCTTTTAATGTGTTGTTGGATTCTGTTTGCTAGTATTTTGTTGAGGATTTTTGCATCTGTATTCATCAGTGATATTGGTCTGTAATTTTCTTTTTTTGTAGTATCTTTGTCTGGTTTTGGTATCAGGGTGATGGTGGTCTCATAGAATGAGTTTGGGAGTGTTCCTTCCTCTGCAATTTTTTGGAAGAGTTTGAGAAGGATGGTGTTAGCTCTTCTCTAAATGTTTGATAGAGTTCACCTGTGAAGCCATCTGGTCCTGGACTTTCGTTTGTTGGAAGATTTTTAATCACAGTTTCAATTTCATTACTTGTGATTGGTCTGTTCATATTTTCTATTTTTTCCTGGTTCTGTCTTGGAAGGTTATACCTTTCTAAGAATTTGTCCATTTCTTCCAGGTTGTCCATTTTATTGGCATAGAGTTGCTTGGAGTAGTCTCTTAGGATGCTTTGTATTTCTGCAGTGTCTGTTGTAACTTCTCCTTTTTCATTTCTAATTTTATTGATTTGAGTCCTCTCCCTTTTTTTCTTGATGAGTTTGGCTAATGATTTATAAATTTTGTTTATCTTCTCCAAGAACCATCTTTTAGTTTTATTGATCTTTGCTATTGTTTTCTTTGTTTCTATTTAATTTATTTCTGCTCTGATCTTGATGATTTCTTTCCTTCTGCTAACTTTGGGTTTTGTTTGTTGTTCTTTCTCTAGTTCCTTTAGGTGTAAGGTTAGATTGTTTACTTGAGATTTTTCTTGTTTCTTGAAGTAGGCTTGTATAGCTATAAACTTCCCTCTTAGAACTGCTTTTGCTGCATCACATAAGTTTTGGATCATCGTGTTTTCATTGTCATTTGTCTCTAGTTATTTTTTGATTTCCTCTTTGATTTCGTCAGTGATCTCTTGGTTATTTAGAAACGTATTGTTTAGCCTTCATGTGTTTGTGTTTTTTACATTTTTTTCCCTGTAATTCATTTCTAATCTCATAGCGTTGTGGTCAGAAAAGATGCTTGATATGATTTCAATTTTCTTAAATTTACTGACACTTTATTTGTGACCCAAGATGTGATCGATCCTGGAGAATGTTCCGTGCACACTTGAGAAGAAAGTGTAATCTGCTGTTTTTGGATGGAATGTCCTATAAATATCAATTAAATCTATCTTGTCTGTTGTGTCATTTAAAACTTGTGTTTCCTTATTAATTTTCTGTTTGGATGATCTGTCCATTGGTGTAAGTGAGGTGTTAAAGTCCCCCACTATTATTGTGTTACTGTCAATTTCCTCTTTTATAGCTGTTAGCAGTTGCCTTATGTATTGAGGTGCTCCTATGTTGGGTGCATATGTATGTATGTATTTATTTATTTATTTATTTTATTTATTATTTTTTTTGTGGTACGCGGGCCTCTCACTGTTGTGGCCTCTCCCGTTGCGCAGCACAGGCTCCAGACGCGCAGGCTCAGCGGCCATGGCCCACGGGCCCAGCCGTTCCGTGGCATGTGGGATCTTCCCGGACCGGGGCAGGAACCCGTGTCCCCTGCATCAGCAGGCGGGCTCTCAACCACTGCGCCACCAGGGAAGCCTGTGCATATGTATTTATAATTGTTACATCTTCTTCTTGGATTGATCCCTTGATCATTATGTAGTGTCCTTCCTTGTCTCTTGTAATATTCTTTATTTTAAAGTCTATTTTATCTGATATGAGTATAGCTACTCCAGCTTTCTTTTGATTTCCATTTGCATGGAATATCTTTTTCCATCCCCTCACTTTCAGTCTGTATGTGTCCCTAGGTCTGAAGTGGGTCTTTTGTAGACAGCATATATATGGGTCTTGTTTTTGTATCCATTCAGCAAGCCTGTGTATTTTGGTTGGAGCATTTAATCCATTCATATTTAAAGTTATCATCGATATGTATGTTCCTATTACCATTTTCTTAATTGTTATGGGTTTGTTTTTGTAGGTCCTTTTCTTCTCTTGTGTTTCCCACTTAGAGAAGTTCCTTTAGCGTTTGTTGTAGAGGTGGTTTGGTGGTGCTGAATTCTCTTAGCTTTTGCTTGTCTGTAAAGCTTTTGATTTCTCCCTCAATCTGAATGAGATCCTTGTTTCGTAGAGTAATCTTGGTTGTACGTTCTTCCCTTTCATCACTTTAAGTATATCATGCCACTCCCTTCTGGCTTATAGAGTTTCTGCTGAGAAATCAGCTGTTATGCTTATGTGAGTTCCCTTGTATGTCATTTGTCGCTTTTCCCTTGCTGCTTTCAATAATTTTTCTTTGTCTTTAATTTTTGCCAGTTTGATTACTATGTGTCTCAGCATGTTTCTCCTTGGGTTTATCCTCTATGGGACTCGCTACGCTTCCTGGACTTGGGTGGCTATTTCCTTTCCCATGTTAGGGAAGTTTATGACTATAATCTCTTCAAATACTTTCTCTGGTCCTTTCTCTCTGTCTTCTCCTGGGACCCCTATAATGCGAATGTTGTTACATTTAATGTTGTCCCAGAGGTCTCTTAGGCTGTCTTCATTTCTTTTCATTCTATTTTCTTTATTCTGTTCCACAGCAGTGAATTCCACCATTCTGTCTTCCAGGTCACTTATCCGTTCTGCCTGAGTTATTCTGCTATTGCTTCCTTCTAGTGTAGTTTTCATTTCAGTTATTGTATTCATCTCTGTTTGTTTGTTCTTTCATTCTTCTAGGTCTTTGTCAAACATTTCTTGCATCTTCTCCATCTTTGCCTCCATTCTTTTTCCGAGGTCCTGGATCATCTTCACTATCACTCTTCTGAATTCTTTTTCTGAAAGGTTGCCTATCTCCAGTTCACTTAGTTGTTTTTCTGGGGGTTTATCTTGTTCCTTCATCTGGTACATAGCCCTCTACCTTTTCATCTTGTCTATCTTTCTGTGAATGTGGGATTTTTTTCCACAGACTGCAGGATTGTAGTTCTTCTTGTTTCTGCTGTCTGTCCTCTGGTGGATGAGGCTATCTAAGAGTCTTGATGGTAGGGACTGGTGGTGGGTAGAGCTGAGTGTTGCTCTGGTGGGCAGAGCTCAGTAAAACTTTAATCTACTTGATTGCTGATGGGTGGGGCTGGGTTCCCTCCCTGTTGGTTTTTTGGCCTGAGGCAACCCAATACTGGAGCCTACCTGGGCTCTTTGCTGGGGCTAATGGCAGACTCTGGGAGGGCTCACACCAAGGAGTACTTCCCAGAACTCCTGCTGCCAGTGTCCTTGTCCCCACGGTGAGCCACAGCCACCCCCCCGCCTCTGCAGGAGACCCTCCAACACTAGCAAGTAGGTCTGTTTCAGTCTCCCTTGGGGTCACTGCTCCTTCCCTTGGGTCCACTACTTTGTGTGTGCCCTCCAGGAGTGGAGTCTCTGTTTCCCCCAGTCCTGTCAAATCAATTCCCACTAGGCTTCAAAGTCTGATTCTCTAGGAATTCCTCCTCCCGTTGCCGGACCCCCAGGTTGGGAAGCCTGACGTGGGGCTCAGAACCTTCACTCCCGTGGGTGGACTTCTGTGGTATAAGTGTTCTCCAGTCTGTGAGTCACCCACCCACCAGTTATGGGATTTGATTTTACTGTGATTGCGCCCCTCCTACCATCTTATTGTGGCTTCTCCTTTGTCTTTGGATGTGGGTATCTTTTTTGGTGAGTTCCAGTGTCTTCCTGTTGATTGTCCAGAAGCTAGTTGTGATTCTGATGTGCTCACAAGTGGGAGTGAGAGCATGTCCTTCTACTCTGCCATCTTGATTCCTCCCCTCCTTCTTTTTTTTTTAAAGATTTATTATTTATTTATTTATTTAATTTATTTTTGGCTGCGTCGGATCTTAGTTGCGGCACACAGGATCTTCTTTGAGGCATGTGAGATCTTTCATTGTGGCGCACAGGCTTCTCTCTAGTGGGGTGTGTGGGTTTTCTCTTCTCTAGTTGTGGCGTGCAAGCTCCAGGGTGCGTGGGCTCTGTAGTTTGCGGCACGCCGCCTCTAGTTGAGGCATGCGAGCTCAGTAGTTTTGGCACGTGGGTTTAGTTGCCCCACGGAATGTGGGATCTTAGTTCCCTGACCAGGGATCGAACCCATGCCCCCTGCATTGGAAGGCAGATTCTTTACCACTGGACCACCAGGGAAGTCCCTGTCCATAGGGTCTTTAGTGATATTCCCTATTTTATTTATGATATTGGTAATTTATGTCTTCTCATTTTTCTTGGTCAGTCTGGTTACAGTTTTATCAATTTTATTGATCTTTTCAAAGAATCACTTTTTGGTTTCATTGATTTTTCTCTATTGTTTTTCTGTTTTCAATTCCACTGATTTCTGCTCTTTATCTTCCTTCTGCTTGTTTTGTGTTTAATTTGCTCTTTTTCTAGTTCCTTAAGTTGTGACTTAGATTATTGGTTTGAGGCCTTATATTTTTAACGCATAAGTATTTAATTTTGTAAATGTCTCTCTAAGCACTGCTTTGCCTACACCCCACAAATTTTGGTATGTTGGATTTTCGTTTTTATTCAGTTTAAAATATTTTCTAATTTCCCTGTGTTTCATCTTTGACCCAGGTTGTTTGGAAGTCTGGTATTTAATTTCCAAATATTTGAGGATTTTCCAGATGTCTTTCTGTTACCGATTTTTGGTTTATTTCTGGTATAGTCTGAGAATGTAGTTTGTTTGCTTTCCATTGTTTTAAATTTATTAAAGTTTGCTTTATGACCCCAAATATAATCTGTTTTGGTGATTGCTGTTTGTGCACTTGAAAAGAATATATGTCTGTATTCATGGTCTGGATGGGTGGAGTCTTCAACAAATGTCAATGAAGTCAAATTGGTTGATATTGTCGTGAAAGTCTTATATATCCTTGTTGATCTTCTGTCTTGTTCTGTTGAGTAGTAGGAATGGAATGTTGATGTCTCCAAATACAATTATGGATTTGTCTATTTTACCTTAATTCTATATCAATTTTTTGCTTCATACATCTCAGATCTATGTTGTTGGGTACAGCACATTTAACTCTTTTGTCATTATGTAACGTCTCTCTTGATACCTGATAATTATGTTCTGAAGTCTAATTTGTCTAATGATAATATACCCAATTCAGCTTTCTTTTGATTAGTGTTTGCTTGATACAACTATTCCATTATTTTACTTTTTTTTTTTTTTGACGTGGACCATTTTTAAACTCCTGATTGAATTTGTTACAATATTGCTTCTTTTTTTTTTTTTATGTTTTGGTTTTTTGGCCACGAGGCATGTGGGACCTTAGCTCCCCGATCAGGGATTGAACCCACACTCCCTGAATTAGAAGGGAAACTCTTAACCACAGGACCATCAAGGAAGTCCCCATTATTTTATTTTTAATCATCTATATCATTATATTTAAAGTGGGTTTCTGGTAAACAGCATATAGTTAGGTCTTGGTTTTTTGTTTAGTCTGACACTGTCTTTTTTTTTTTTTCTTTTATTAATCTTTTGGCTGTGCTGTGTGGCATGTGGAATCTTAGTTCCCTGACCAGGGATCGAACCCGCTCCCCTTGCATTGGAAATGCAGTGTCTTAACGACTGGACTGCCAGGGAGGTCCCTGACACTGTCTTTTTTTTTTTCTGTGTGTGGTACGTGGGCCTGTCACTGTTGTAGCCTCTCCCATTGTGGAGCACAGGCTCCGGACGTGCAGGCTCAGTGGACATGGCTCACGGGCCCAGCTGCTCCGCAGCATGTGGGATCTTCCTGGACCGGGGCACAAACCCACATCCCCTGCATTGGCAGGCAGATTCTTAACTACTGCGCCACCAGGGAAGCCCTGACACTGTCTTTTAATTGGCATATTTAGACCATTTACATTTAATATAACTGTTGATATAGTTTGTCTGCTATTTTATTATTTTTCTGTTTGTATCCTTTGCTTTTTTATTTCCCTCTGTCCCCTTTCCTGCTTTCTTTTGTATTGTTTGAATATTTTTAGTTTATC